>NC_089881.1:3597500-6097500 GCF_040182565.1 Anser cygnoides | reverse complement strand
TTTTATGCAATTTCTAGGAATTTCCCACCACATTTGAGAAATGTTTAACTTCTTTCTAGGAGTTTTTCTGTTTGTAACCATTCTAAGAATTCCCTAGTGCTTTCTAAATGTTTTCCTATGCTCTCCCAGAATCCCTTGATATTGAAACTTTCTAGGAAATTTCCAACTTTTTCTAGGATTTTCCCTGGTATGTTTCCTTCCATGAACTCTTCTGTTTAGAGCCTTTCTAGGAGTTTTGCAATCTAGAAAGGTTCTCAGGGCAAAGGCATAAGGAACTAGAAAAAAAAAGGTTCTGCATAGTTATATTTACAAAATTATGTGTGGCTGGCCAGAAAGAAGCAAGCTAAAGAAAAATAAAATAGGCTGTGAGTTACAGTAGCTCACAGTAGCAATTCAGGTCACAGAACTTTCACCTGCACTAGCTATATAATATACCTGTCAAATACATGCTACTTGGAGGCAAGTTTCAGTATCAGACTGATTAAATTAACACCTCTGCACAACAGTGCCATATGATGGCAGACTTTGTAACAGAGCAAACTGATTTATGGTTGACTCAATTTTAATGATCAGACTCAGAATTATTGTTCTTGAGTAAGTTTCATATCTGTCGTGGCAGAGACACCCGTTATTTAATTCTGCTGGCTGTAAATTAATTAAATAGATTGTTTCTAAATTAAAAAAAATAATAAAAATAATAATAATTTATTTCCTGGATACTTTTTACCTTGTTCCTAGCCTATAGATATATTTTAAGACATATTTAGGAAGAAGTAATTTCACTATATTTCATCATCCTTTGTCTGGTGCCCATGGAGATTTTCTGGATTTATAGACAGAGACATAAACTTTGTCAAGTAATAGTATACCTGCTAAAGCCAAATACTATTCATTTCAAAATTTAGTTGAAATAATTCCTTACTGCAAATACTTTACATTTCCAGAGTATTCCGTCCCCAAAGAACCTACAAGTGCTTTATAAATTCTGGCTTTGAGAATCCAAACAAAGTATTGGGCATCCTTGGGATATCACTCCACACTTCCTCATTCAGTGAGCAGATTTTTATGTGGTTCAGTAAACACAAGGAACCATGTACATACATGCTGTGATGTAGGATCCAAATGCCATTTCCTATCCAGGCTCATGCAGTAGATATGCAGCACCTTTGAGGACTGAGTTTGCTCAATGTCATACCTCTTATGAAGAGGGTTAGAAATATTATCTTCTGGACACAAATACCTAGGCATTAAGGTAGTTCTAGTGAACCTAAAGAGGTCACACAGAAAACAAAGCACAGGTGAAGAAGAAACGTCCTAGATCTTATATTTGCTGCTTAGTTTTTCAGTATAGGAAAAGCAGATATTTAGAAAGACAGAAGGCTGACTTCTCCAGTTGTTTCAGTAAAAAAATTATGTAGGGGCTCCAGAAGACTAATAAGAATTCCTCACTGCAAACTTGTTAAGGTGTAGGACTTCAGCCATAAAGTAAGCTTTGAATCTGTTGACTTAGCTGTGTACATAAAGATTAGTGAAACAGTTGAGAGGTGAATCTACCTATCTATACAGCTTCTTGGATCAGCTCATTCTCAGTCCAATTGCTAAGTGCTTGGTAGAAAATATTGCTTAACGGCACTAACACCTACTGTTTTTTGTTTAGCATGGTGGTATGTATTGCCTCCATTTGAAAGGGTGATAGCAACAACCAAGGTCTTTCAGTATTAGCAGCTTGTGCCAGACAACTAAAAATAATCACCATCATATATTCCTCTAAAATATATTTTTTTAAAAAATCAAATAATATTATATTGCTTGAAAATAGAGAGTCTTTAAAGTAGCAGTCCTTTAAAAATACAATAGTTCAGACTCATCTGAGATTTCATGGGTCCTGTAATAATGCAGCTGTTTTCCTCAGGGTGTTCTCACTAATTCATAAAAAAAAATGTACTTGTTATGAGCATTCTGAAACCCCAAGGAAAGCAGCTGTGTTTTTGATGAACTGGGCCACATTTTCAACACCTCTAGCAAAAGAGACATTTATAGAGGAATTCTGTGCATTATATATCCATGAGCAACATTTTTTTTTTACAGTAACGACATATAGTGCTCTTTGCAGAAATTTACACAGCAAAACAGCCCAACTGAACATTGAGTTGAGCTGCAATATGAAATTAAAAACATGACCTCCAGCAGAAGACTTGCCCTAAACTCAAAACACGCCACCCAGACTGAACTTGAAGACAACTAAGGAAATTAATGATTATATAGACATGTTAGATGTTAACTTTGTACGTTAAATTCAGACTTTTTAAATTCTTTTCAATTTTTGTTTGCTTTTAATGCATTCCTGAAGTTACAAAAATGTAAGGAATGAGTGATAGTAGGCGATCTTGGTAAACATGCTTTCTAGAACATTAGTAAAATATATAGTCAGGACAAACCAGAAACTTTTATGCTTCCTATGTTACCCATTCTCCCCAAAGGGTTATTTTCTTATTTGTTCTCTCAGTCCAAAAGTCGTTATAGCCCCAAATTGCATAATTTTTGCAGTTTTCAGTTTTATACAAGTTTCATAGATATTTTAGTCTGTTCATATTTATATGATAACTTTTTTTCCTACATCCACTCAACCAATATTGTCTCCTTCAGATTTTTTGAAACTTTTCATTTGTCCTTTAAGTATGACATGCTATACAGGTCCATTCTTCATGTATTAAAACCATCTTTCTCAAGTATCTTTCAATAGTATAATTTTTCATCACAGCAATTTTCCTATCATTTTTAAAGTTTATTTTTTCAGTTTTTAAATCGTTTCATACTCAGACAACCCAGCTGAAGTGAGTGTCTTTCATTCACTGACTTCCCTCAGTCTACTATTGCACCCTGTATTATAATATTAGCATGGGAATTACTTAGATAAACATACTATCATTTCCTATTGAAATGTCTTTACTTCTAAATGTTGCTAAGTTTTCCAAGTGAACAGTAGCTAATCTATTTCTTCTTTTTATGTCATCCTTTTAATGCCTTATTCTTTGATCTGAGTCCCTCAGGATATACTTGCTCCGTGTCCTTTTCTTTGATCTTTATCTCTTTCCTTTATTGTATTTGGCTTTCTTAGTTACATCTCCTACATCTCTTTTTTGCTATCCTTCACCTTAAGGTTGCCACCCCATTGCAATGCTTCATCCGTCAACTATCTGCACCAGCTTTCATTTCTTTTTTTGCGGGGGAGGGGACGTGGCTTTCAGGATAGCACTTATCTCATGTCTCTTTTGATCCCAGTCTATTCAACAGACAGTCTGTTCAATGTTGTTTTGTAGTTTGTTCATTTTTTTCCCTGAGATGTCTTAGTTTTCTATGCAACTTAATTATATTCACTGACATTTGTGATATTTGACTCTTCTATTTTTTTCTTTTTTTTTTTTTTTGGGGGGTGGGGGAGGGGGTTGCTCTTAGCTTCTTAGCCTTGGTGCCAGAACACGCTTAGGTTCCATCCTAACTAAACTCAGGAATGTGAATAATTATCTGTTCACCTGAAGTGAACCATAATCTGTTTTTTCTCATCAAATGATAAATAAGTCCACTTCATTTACATTTGTTCAAGACACAATCATTATCACCAGATCATTCCCTAAGCAGGAATTTGGTTGATTTTACACATTTTCATTTTAAGAATAGTTTCCAAAAATTTGATGTTTCATAGAATAACAGACTTAAAATTTAGTTTCTATTCCTGTTTATTAATCTCCCAGATTCCTGAATGTAAAATGTGTGCATGAGAATGTAAAATGTATGCATGAGAATAGGAAATGAAGACTTTTGTAACTTGAAACATTAAGAACGATAGACGGGTGATCTGCTGAGACTGGGACTGTTATTAGCTATGTGTCGGTGAGCAGAAAACTAAAATAAAGCATAAGAAGCCTGCATCTTCCAGTTCTAAGCACAAGTGGATGCCAGAATACTGGCATTGTTACATGTGATCCATGTGATAAAGCCATGTGATAAAGCTTAGATATTATGGGCCAGTTATAAGAAAGAGCATCCTCTAAGACACTAACAAAATATGAAATGCACATATTTCAGAACCCCATTTTTCATTTCTTTTTATGGACAAGTGCATGGAACTCAATGACCAGAGGAGAGAGACCAGCAGACAATTTAAGTATCAAGGCTCATGTCCACAGCTGGTCTAAACTTGTGCATCTCTTCTCAAATCAGTAAATTTACAGTAACATGAAATATCCTAAAATATGTCCAGGAAATATAATCCTGGCATTTGAATCAATTCTGCAAAAGTACAATAAAAATGATGCTTTCCCTTAATCAGTCTGTATTGGTTTAACAAGAATAAATTTAGACAATGAGATGAGAATGTTTTTCTGAAATTTTGCATGTGTAAACACAGTCAAATGCACTTACATGTCAGGTCCCTGTGTAAACAAAGCTATGGAAATGAAGGTTTAGAGGACAAATCTCATCAATTTATATCTACTTTTATTTCATCAAGTTCATTAAAAGGAGAAAACTTGGAATATTAAAACTTTAAGGTCAGATCCAGTAAATCAGTGTGCTATATAAATGGCTTATTGCAAAGCATGGTATAAGTCAGTGGAGAGATTTCCATTAACTTCAAAAGAACTTGGATTAGACTCGAGTGTATTAAAGGCTATACAGCCAAAAATGTGTGCAAGTGAAAATCAATGCAGACTTGTGAAGTATTGTGGATGTGCTTGCAGTTTCCTCCTGTTAGTCTTGACAGCAGTTAGTCCTCAAATGTGTTTCTCTAATTCACTAAATAATTTATGAATCAAGGTTTAAGACTTCTCAGCTACAATTAATGATGTTTTTAATGATTGGTATTTTAATATTTGTCTAGGCCAGGCATCTCTCCAGTAAGGTAGAGATCATAGCAAATGGAAATATAGTAAATGATTAATTAAGAGTGGGGAAAAAAAAAAAAAGGCAAGCTTTAGAACACCTACCATTTTCTTCTATCCACCCCCAAGTGGTCTTGTTGTCAAATAGGAAGCAGCATTGGGGAAGCAGTGTAGGCTCAGAATACTTCACACCAAAGACCAAATGATAAAAAAACTCTAAACTGAGTAGATTGTCACATTTACATTGTCCAAGGAGCTCCTCCATATACTCTTTCAGTAATTTAAAGTATCTTTTCATTAAAAACTTTTTCTTTTAATGGGAAACACTTAAACAATGTTTTAATGGGCAGTGAAAAGTGAGTGCAGTCTTTATTTGCTTGTCAGAAAGCTACATTCCACTTACCATGGATGTAATATAGTGCTCTGATGCTTATGGTTACATAAATATATCTTTTATTACATTATTCCAGTAGATTTTACAATGCTGAAGATTGATGCAAGAAAACTGGAAGAGAACATATAGCAGATTTCCCTTATAAAAGAAATATCAAACAGTTAAATAGGATGAGAAGGGGATGAAAATAAATTAGTGTTCACGTTATCTGTTGAACACTGAGTCAGTCCTGTGAACTGACTTACGCAGTGGAAGGAAAGACAGGAGATGATCATTAAATCCAAGCGTGTTTCATATTGTGTCTGTTTAAGAAAGTAGAATTAAGTTTCCTAAATTTTACTGATTCATCTTCCATTCTTAACCAGTATTTTCTAACATGTTGCAGTGCTGGACACTTTACAGTGTGACTGGCATTACTGTTTATAATCACATTATAATGCCAGGCATCATAGATATTTCTTCCTTGTGTTATCTCTGTGAAGAATATGATCTTCTGAAACAAATGTACCAAAGTGTAAAGCACTTTGATTTATGACCTCAGCAACGTACAGACTAGGAAATTAGTCAGGAAAAGCTTGTGAGACTGTTTGGTAATTTTGATGATAGAGATCGGGGTTTTACAGGCTGTATCTGCACTTAAATGTTGAGGAAGAGAAGAGCACAGTGATTCCTGCCCTGCGGGGATGACAGCAGTGGGTGCTCAGGTCATCTCCCCAAACTGATCTCAGCAGAAGCTTCTGCAGAGCATCAACCTGGAAACTGGGAAGCAGTCCTGGTTACTGTTGCATTAAAGTAGTTGAAATGAACCAAAGTATATGAAAAGGAGAGTGTAACTGCCAGTTACCCAATTGTTTTCATTGGGAAATCAGGTAATGGATCAGGCTTGACTGACTGCCCGTATGTACACTGGTTTGGTTCCGTGGCTACACAACAAATACTTAAATTCATAGCAACTCATGAATTTCCCAAAATCTACCATTCCAGAAAGGAATGGTCACGCAGGCATATTAAATAGGAATCTCAGAAAGTAAAGGATAAGTATAAAAATACACCTCTGTAAACTGTGCTGACAGAATTCAGTGGACTTTCTGCACAAAGCCTGTTGAGTTGGTGTGTTTGTCAGGATGGGCTTATAGAGGTAGTTGAATTGCCAATGTGCTTCCTCAATGCCTTGTGTCTTCTGCTGCATTTGAAGGGCCTATGCTAGTGTGGCGAGTTGACCCTGATAATATGTGTGTTTATAGACAGTATGATACTCTTCTGTTGAAGTGTCACTGGGCACAGCATATGTCAGAAAAAAAAATGTTCTTTTATTTACACAGAACAAAGCATTTTAACCTTGAGGCTGAGAGATATGTAACCCATATGCAGTCCTGCACACCTTCAATATAATCCCTTTTCTTGGAGTTATGGCCTTATTAATGATAAGATACACTTGATTTGAAACAAAACAAGCAGCAACAAAAACGGAGAGATCTACCATGCCTGTATGTGTGACAAAGTTGGGAACAGGTTCTGAAAATAAAATAATAATAATAAAGAGCACTCTTTGCTTTGTACTTTAGCAGTGTAAGGCAATATATGAACAAAATGTCTTATAAACATTCAGTTATTAGTATCAGATGATAGCTGTCTCTGATTTTACAAATAATTTTTAGAAAAGTTCTTCAGAGAAGGTAGCTAGCTGTACATCCTGTCTCACTGTACATCTACTTACTGTTCTAATAAACCCATTGCTTTCCAGTACATCTGAAAACTGCAATCCTTCTATGTTATAAGGTCCTACTGGGACTTAAAGGGGGCCCACAGGAAAACGAGAGGGACTTTTTCTCAGGAAATGTAGTGATAGGACAAGGAATAATGGCTTTAAACAAGAAAAGGGCAGACTTAGATTAGATATTAGGAAGAAATCCTTCTCTGTGAGGGTGGTGAGGCCCTGGAACAGGTTGCCCAGAGAAGCTGTGGATGTCCCATCCCTGGAAGTGTTTAAGGCCAGGCTGGATGGGGCTTTGAGCAACCTGGTCTAGTGGAAGGTGTCCTTGTCCATGGCAGGGGGGCTGGAGTTAGATGATCTTTAAAGTCCCTTCCAATCTAAACTATTCTGTGATTCTATAACAGCCTTCATAGTGTCATGGTTGTGTGGGTTTTTCAGGTATATACACAGAGAATGTGTATCAGTGTTTGCATGTATATTTTTATGAAGGATGACTGTGGAATAGCTAATTAGATTCCAGTAATATTTTTTAAAACTATAAAATTACCTTGAAATGACAGTATTTTTTATGTTCCTCTGAAATCTGTATCACTGACATTTCAAGGACAGTGTAAATTATTCAAAAGAAATTCCAGCACTCAGATTTAGGATTATACTCACAATTTTCATAACAATTAAACATGCAAACTTATCATGTTTTGTTTATAGAATACATTTTTAATATATATTAAATACAATCTATTTCATCTGAGTAAATATATACCATTTTAAAACATTAATTTCCACTTTGTTTGTACCAATACTTTTCATTATTTAATAGACCATTTTTTGCTTGCAAAGAAATTGAAGTCAGACAAACAAGCAAGTTATATTTCAGACTTACAGACTTGTACAATATGGGGCAGCATCTTGCTTTTCTGACTTCAGAGGATTAAAAAAAAACTTGATTTATATATTAATCAGCAAATGGGTTTGATAAAATCAATTCCGTAATGTTATCCTGAAGAACCTGACAATATTAAGTTGAAAATTTGTCATCAACAAAGTTGTGCTATAACCAGGTATGGGTTAAATAATAAGCTTTTTCCATTAAAACATTTGTTTTAATTAAACAATTGTTTCCTCCTTCAAATAAACCAGCTACCAAGTTCAGCAACATTTTATTAAAGCTACTTTATAAATATTCATATTTATGGAATCATATATTGTATTTCAATATCAGAAAACCATTTAGTTTGAATTCTGCAATTTTATCAGAAGGAAGGAGGATTATGAAGATTGTGGTTTTTGGAGTTGTTACTGGTAGTTGAAATGTGTAGTGCTACCAATGGTTGTCATAGTATAGAAGGAGAAAGAGGAAAAATTGACAGTCTTGTATTTATAATACATTCAATTCTTAAGTCTAAACTTGGATCTACTAAATATTTTTAAAAATACAAAATCTGAAAGATATGAGCATCTCTTACTACCCAGACTTGAGTAATTTGTTGTAGTCTTCTAATGCAGTATTTCTATAACTAATCAGAACTATTTTGTTAGATTTTATTATAAGAACAATAGATATATTAAAAAACAAAAACCAAAAAACTTTGTGTTTACATGTGCATGTATATATTCCTGAAACTGTTCTAGAAAGTTCATTACTTTTATGAACAATGGCTATGAAATAAGACTTCAATGCTAGTTCTACAAAGGCTTGGCCTATGTGTCATATATTCTGAATGCCTTTTCTGTTTTGTTAGGTTAGGGTTCTAAACACTGTTATATTAGGAAGGAGGAAAGGGGAAAGGACAGGACAGGGACAGGACAGGACAGGAAAGGAAAGGAAGCAATAGAAATAGACCTACAGGATGTTGTGGTTTAACCCGGCCGGCAGCTAAACACCACACAGCCGTTCGCTCACCCTCCTCCCTCCCTCTCTGGGATGGGGGAGAGAAACGGGAAAGTGAAGCCTGTGAGTTGAGATAAAGACAGTTTATTAAGACAGGAAAATAACAATAATAATAATAATAATGATAATAGTATTACTAATAATAATGTGTACGAAACAAGTGATGCACAATGCAATTGCTCACCACCCGTTGACCGATGCCCAGCCTATCCCCGAGCAGCCGGCCCCCACCCCGGCCAGCCACCCCTATATATTGTTTAGCATGACATCAGATGGTATGGAATACCCCTTTGGCCAGTTTGGGTCAGCTGTCCTGGGTCTGTCCCCTCCCAGCTCCTGCTGCACCCCCAGCCTGCTCGCTGGCAGGACAGAGCGAGAGGCTGAAAAGTCCTTGGCTTGGTGTAAGCACTGCTCTGCAACAATTAAAACATCAGCATGTTATCAGAGCTCTTCTCATCCTAATCCAAAACATAGCACCCTACCAGCTACTAGGAGGAAAATTAACTCTGTCCTAACTGAAACCAGGACAAGGATTATTATTTGTTTATGTTATCTGCAGAAGAAAGAAAAAGTTTTAAATGTCAGAACTGTCTTGCAGTAATATGTCAATTTCAGATGATACCTGTGAATACCGAATCCAGTTTCCTCTTAAAAAAAAAAAAGTATTTACAGTGCTCAGCCTGACATGATTGACTTCAATAAACATGTTTTCTCACAGTTTTATTCTCAATTCAGATCTGGGATTGTGATTATTATTTAGTGATGAAACATACCAAAATATGCATATAGAACTCACCAAAATATATGGAAGAATAAGCAGATTTTCAGTTTGCTTGCATACAGCAATAAAATATTTTATATACATATAAAATCTATGCTTCTATAATTAAGCAGGATTTTGTAAGAGGAGAAATAAGTTAGGTAAAGAGTGTAAAATAAAGTTCTGTTACTGTTTTAAAAAGTGAACATATGAAATGACAGATAATTAAAACAATTTTAACTTCCTACAAGAGCATCAAGGTTCTTCATGTAAATATAAACCTAGCAAATACTTTGTGAGCATTTAATAAAAATTGCAACTGCAACAAAGCAACATCTGTCATCTGGAGTTTCTAACCTGCTGATCAGTAGCAAGTGACTATTAGAGAACACTTCATTTGAAATTTATTTCACCTTTTGAAAATATGCAAGTCTTCTGTTCTCAGGCATCCTGAGTGTATCCTTTGACCCCATTTATTCCTCTTCAATTTTATCTGGCAGAAAAGTGATATACTTTAAGAGAATCTAATAATGTCATACCATGTTTTAGTCATCCACATATCTACTTCAAATTCTTCAGGAGATGACAAGGATTGCTTGAAAACCACTGGTACCTTTCTGTCAGTCCCTTGACTCTGAGATGAATTCATGCATAAGTGAACATTGTGGACCAGTGGAGCAAATCTGAAGCAAATAATGCTTTTGTAATTTTACAGATCTCCCCAGAGAGATCTCCTCCTACATGGCAGGCGATGAAGTCTGACATCTTGGCTACCAAAGAGCTTTATAAAACAAGAGACTTTGTATGGCTGGTGGGGCTCCAGAATATTTAGAATAGTAAATGGATTTCAAAAAACTGATGTCCTGCGATGTATTATTAACTTAAAGGAATGTTGAAGCACATGTGTTTTTTTTCCTAAGGAAATGTATTACATTACCTGGGAAAAAAGAATGGAATTTGGGGTTAATGTAGAAAGTGGTGTTGCACTTGAGTATATGAGCCCCTTTCTTTTCTTTTTCTCCTTTTCATAAAAATCTTATTTCTTAGCTTCCCTTAGAAAAAGGGAAATTGTTGGTTGGGTCTGATCCAATCTAGGATGTCACAGCTACTAGGTTTTTGGGGCTACTCAACTTGCAAAATATTTAATCCTAATCTTGAATACCTTGGGTATTGTCAAAATATTTCCTTTCACGCTTGTAGTCACATGAACAAAAATGAGTGTTTTAGGAAAACCAATGTTCTTTGTCATATTAGCTTTTTTATTAAATATCTACTGTATTAATGCATTGCACGTATCCTTCATGTTGGCCTCAGTGTTGTAGTCTGATCTGCCAGTGGAGGGTCCTGCACTGAAGATAGGACACCTTGAGTTTCCCTGAGTCCTACATGTGCTCAAAGGGGTAACCATGTGGTTCAGACTGACAGCGTAGGGTTTGAGGACTGGTCATGGGTGCATTTTGAACTGAAGATCAACTCTTTGTTCTAATTCATGTTCTAAACAGACCCAGAACACTTTGGGTATCTTGTTGCCCATAGCAATGGTCAGGTTTTCAACCTATGGGTGGAAATAGAGTTCAGCAGCCCAAGAACCCTGTGTGTCTATGTGAAATACCTCAAGATTTTTCTCTTCTGAATAAATATTACAGAAAGTATTTGAGGCTGAAAACTGAACCTGGAGGACAAGATTATCTATCTCATGAGATCAAAATTCTGCTTCACTGCTTCTTTTATGAATTATTTCCTAAATTTGGGCCTGAGTCACTGAAGTCAGATTGTAAACAAAGTGGGAAGTACAGTGGTTACTCTGCATCTAGTACCATGTTTTGAAGTTTCTGAGAGGTCACTCTTATGCTGCGTTCAGGACATCAGGTAAGGACCTGACAAAAATAGCTGTTCTGCTGGGGAAAAGGAAATGCATCTGGAAGCTGGGAGAAAATACTGGAAACATTTTGTAGCGGGAACAAGTGGAGTAATGCTAGATCACTCCTCCATATCAGGCTTGTAAGCTTTGTTCTGCTCCATGTCTCTCATTGTTCCTGCCTCCTTGTTTCCAGAGGAGAGCTAGCAACAGCCAAGCTCCAATCCTATCACACCAGCTGCTTTCATCTAACAGTCTGAGACATTCTCAGCTCCTCTGAGAAGGCTCCTCTTTTGTGAGCCTTTTATGTATTAAGAGTAACAAATAGGAGCATTTAAAGCAATACTTAACTAAGTTCTGCTACCTCAGCAGTTTCTTCCCCTATTGTTAGCATTATATCTTCTAGTGGCCTGACCTTTAAGCATAAGTATCTGCCTGTATGAAATAATAAAAGGAAAAAGTTTGTATTTATATGACCTAGTATATTTATTTTCAGAAGTACATGTATGAACACATACACATGGTTATGTGCACACACTGGTAAAAGAATTACAAAGAGCCCTGAAGGAGCCTAATATTCATTTTAGAATCCATCAGAGTAACTAAGACAAAGAGGATATGTGCACTTCATAATGAAGTATTTTCCTTTTTTTTTTTTTTTCTGGCAAAATTAGCTTCTCACTCATAGAAACAGTTTTCCCTTGCTATAAAATCTCCATTAAATGGCTACATTCATTATGCTGCTACCAAGGCATCTCCATCTATATGTGAATTTTTTGCTCATTTCATTTTTTCTTTATTTGTGTCCAGCTCACTCTCAGTTCACTGATCCTTTCAGTGACCTAAATAGTTTCACAGTATGCAGGAGTTCAGAAATACAGATGCAGCAAAGCAATTCAGGAATGGTCCTCTGCCTTCTCAAACCACTTGCCCTCTTCATCCTTGCTATATTTGGAGAAAAATATTTTGACACGAGTTTATGAGTGATACATATACAGTATCAACAGAAAAACAAATAGGACTTGAAGAAATAGTTGTATGGAATACTAATGTATCTCTTCCGTAAGTAATTTCTCGTACACCTTAAAGAAAATAGCTAGCTGAAACCTCAAGAGCTTCCCAAGGCCAGAGTCACTCTCTTAACTCCTCTACAAGTAAATATGCTATTTAAAGGGATTGAGGCCTTACTGTTTACAAGGTGTGGTTTAAGGCAGAATAGATGAAATCCTGTGCAAGTAGAACAGGATTGATTTGTGCTCCCTGTTATGTGGGAGTAGTCCCTCGGTCCTGATAAGGGAGCCTGTGGTTTCATTTGCAACACCCAGGTGGGACAATACACTACTCTCAACCCCACGCCATGTGTTTTTAAGTCTAGGTTACAAAATGATGTATTTCAAATTTCAACTAATTATAAAAATACCATATACTCACAATATTTTTATTTCAGTAACTTGGGCCTTGGTCAAAATATTGTTCTACTTCAGCAGTATTCATAGTGATCCCCAAATAAATAAATAGGTTTAAATTTGCATTACTCTTAATAGAATTATGTCAATTTGCATCAGGTTGAAAACTGTACCAAGAACTTGAGCTGAGTAACAACTTGGCTGCTATACTGAGTGGGACTTTGTCAGATAAAAACCATCACGTTGTGATCCAACATTTAATCTTGGTCATTATCCAATGTCCATTCCCCTTAGGGTTCACTGAAAGTGTAGCCAACAGGAGCATCTATGTTTACTTCAGTGGGTTTACTTCAGTTACAGAGGCTGTCAGAGCTAGGAGACTGGTATACTGACAAAACCATTCTGTTGAACGTATCTAGGATTGTTTTTGGTTTTGGTTTGTGGGTGGTTTTTTTTGTTGTTGTTTTTTGTTTGGTTGGTTTTGCATACTTCTAACTAGTACTTGAGTTAACAGAGGAAACTTGCAAGAATATGTAAGTGTTGCTGAATTGGAGCACTCTTTGAAATACTGCGTAAGACAAAAATACAAGTGAATGATTGTAGAACTTCCATGAAACATGACAATTTACTTGGTATTGGTAGTTTATGTTTTTAAAGTAAGTAGTCTGCATAGTGTTAAGAAGGGCAGTCATTAGAAATGTATTAATGTAGCATCTTTCCAGTCAGCAAATAAAACAACATTTGAATTCAGTGTTTTCTAGTTTTGTGTGTCCAATTAGCTCTAAAAATCTAGCCCCAAATTTCTAAACTCAGGAGAAATGAAACAAAACAGAGGCAGAAGACTTCCAGTGTGAAACATCTATTAATAATTATCTAAGGATACGTGTGTACTCCCTAAACAAGATGTTATTTAATTTTATATTTATTAGATGCAAAACTAATAAGATAACATATAAGGCCAAGCTACGGCCTTATTAATTTTTACTGGTACTGGCCCAGGTCTCCAGAAAGAGAAAAGGTTAAAATATACAATAATAAAAAAAAGGAGATGGGGGTGGGTGGGGGGGAGATTCTCTAGTAGATCAAGAATAGGAAATTATATTGTTGTTGAGTGCAAGATTTCTCATTCTGTATTTTGAACTATCTGATATTGGCTTGATACTGATCTGATACTGATGCTTGAATCAAAAACCAGGAGTAGAAGCCATCAAGGCATTTTTATACCCTAGCTGCATTTACACCAGCTGATGGCATACTTCTTGCTAGAGATATAAGATATGGTAAATAAGATGCATTTGGCTGTTGTTTAAACAATCTCCTTCCATCTACTTCATGCCAGTTTTCCCATCCTGTGCTGCTTTGATCCTCTGTCACGTTACATGTTGATAAACAGAAAAGACATTCATATTTCTAGGCGGTCAGTGTTTGATGGCAGTTTTACTAACTACCTCTGTTCATTTTTTTATGGAGCTCCTTTAATATAACAAAGTCTGCTGTATGCAGGACAAAAGACCAATATAGGTGTTTATACCTGAAATGTTGATGCATAAATGGAGGATAGAACTGTTCTAAATGTTATTATACCTAAGTTTTTATAGCTTTGTAGTTATTTAGTTATATCTTAACCTTCAAAAGAGAAAAATCTATTTGAATTATTAATAATAATAATAAGAGAATTATTATTTCTCACTAAGAGATTGAAAGCTGGCAATGGGATTCTATTCTTGCAAACCTTTCGCTAAAATAAGTACAATATAGAAGATTGTAATTGCTTGTCATCATAAAAAGGGATGATAGAAGTGGTGAGTTAATGATTTTCTCAATATCAAGCAAGGTCTTTCATGCTAAACAAAATCAGGACTAAATACTGACCACTGCCACCTTTTGCAAAACCTCTAAAACGCAGAGTAATTTATAATTAGTTCAAACTTCAGAAGTTTGCTCAAGGTTCCCAAAAGATGTAGAAGCTGTTTTTGCAATAGTCTTTGTTTGTCTTTGCTGGAGAAATCCTTGCTCATAGCTCATTAACAAATTGTTAAGCCTTGCCTCTAAGAAACATTATTCTCTAGCCTTGTTGAAATTCATAGTTTTTGACTATGTGGCCTGGCATGTAACTGGTTCAGTGTTTTGCATGAATGTGGACTAAATGAAAAGACATCAGTGTATCAAGCAGTTCAGAAACATGGCTGTTCTACAGAAAGTAGATTCTCTGCTTGGGTTGATTCTGGAAAAGGAAATTTTTGACTGCATAATCCCAGTCGTGCTATTTAGGCAGAGTTATAGGATAGCTGGAGATCAAGGGAAGAAATCAGACAAATGCTGAAATGAATCTTTATAAGAAATACTCTCATGAAAACAAATTAAAAAGGCAACAAGCTACTAATTATCTTAAGAAAGTTAATAACTTCATTAGCCTGGTTTTATTTCAAAAGGTGTGAAAGTGTCAATAAGAAAAAAAAAGTATGTCAGCTGAATTAGAGTAATTTCAATTATCTAACAAGCCAGATCACTTTAGACTGTTAAATCACGGAAAATATCTATATGCAGGTGAGGACAACAGTGCTATACACAAATATGTAAGCATCAGACAAAAAAAAAAAAACCTACTAAAATCATGAAACAGGTGGAGCAGAAGATTAAGATGAGACTTTAATTTTTAGAAGCACAGGAAGAGATAAACAAGAAAAAATAGTTTAAAGCATTTCAGAAGCTTTACTTTTAAAGGAACTTAATATAGTTAGGAGTGGCTAAATAGTGCAAAGAACCATTCATAGGATTTTCAGGATGAATATGTTAATACTCTCTTTGCAGTTATATATTTTTTATTTGTTGTTAGCTAGTAGATGAGTGACTGATGTATGTTTATGCAAGTGTTCTGAATCTCTACGCTTTCATAAATGTAGCTGTGAATCACTCTGGCTCAAATCCATCTTGAAAGTACAGCGTATGTCATTTGCTGCTGTGCTGGCATTCATTTCCTGCTCCAGTGCAACACAGTGAGAAAGTAAGGCTGTGACATGCAATTTAGCTGATCATCATGAAGAACAAATATTCAATGTAATAAAATTAGAGACTGGAAATTGTTGCCATAAAATATCAGGAAATAGCCTCACATATAATTATTATCTAACCTAAGAAGTTAGATTGGCTCATCAAAAATTACAAAGTGGAAACCAAAACTGCAATACGTCTTTCCTTGTATTAGCAATGCTGTTCCAAAGGGCAGCTGCATTTTGCAGAGCAGCTAGGAGTGGATTGTGGCAGAAGACAGCCTATCTCTGGTTACCCTCTTTCCCAGTTGTGCCTATGTCCCAGGTGAGACATTCATTTTGACCATCAGTTGAATATATTCACAGTTCAGGTAATTCTGGCACTTACCCTGTAAGAGTCATGTCAGTGGGGCAGGAATTTGTCTTTGTTTGTGGCCTTTAGCTGTCATGACAAAAAGCTACATGCTCTGCTAAGCAGGAAGGACAGGAAACACTGCTTTAAGCTATAGATGAGAGGTGGTTGTTAATGAACAGTGAACAGTAAATAAGCAGTAAAGAGCTTTTTGTCCAAAGATTTCAAGAAAATTACAAAAGTAGCTCAACACAACAATCCCTTATCATTTGGAGAAATTTTTGCACAAAGTTAAACAAAGCCCATGCTACAGTCTTCACTTTTTCATTATTATTACTACATGCTAATATTTTATGCCATGTATTTGAAAGGTTCTGTTATGTTTCAAATATGACCATGTGGGAATGAAGCTTGACACGCAAAGTAAACCTTTAGGATTTCATTGGTATGATCTCTGTCTATGAAATCTTGTTATATTTTATATATATATATTATATTCTGGTCTATGGCATCACTGGTTCTGCTTTGCAGAAGAAATACACTTTGCATCATATAATTCCCCTACATTGAACTGTTTACTGTGGCAGATCTATAACAGCTTAAGATCTTCAACAGTCATTTTAAGGCTTTAAAATCGTTCACTGTGGCAAACAAGGATGCCAATGCCAATCTACACAGAATACATTCGTGTATTGTCACAATAGTGACAAATAGAAACAAATCAAATGTAATCCATCTGAGAGTTACCTAGGTGAGAAGAAAGAGAATGCCAAAAAGCAACCCCACAATATCACACGATTTGTGATGTGTATGTTGATACTAATACTTTGAGAATCTGTGCTCTTCCATAAAGAACCACTACCGCTACTACTACTTAAACTAGTAGGAACTTCATTTTCCTTAAATATTCCAGTTCATTCTGAAAAAATGACAGAACTGCCACCACTTTGACTTACAATCATAGAATCATGGAATGGTTTAGGTTGAAAGAGACTTTAAAGATCATCTAGTTCCAGCCCCCCTGCCATGGACAAGGACACCTTCCACTAGACCAGGTTGCTCAAAGCCCCATCCAGCCTGGCCTTAAACACTTCCAGGGATGGGACATCCACAGCTTCTCTGGGCAACCTGTTCCAGGGCCTCACCACTCTAATAGAGAAGGGTTTCTTCCTAATATCTAATCAAAATCTGCTCTTTTTTTTCTTTAAAGCCATTATTCCTTGTCCTATCACTACACTCCCTGAGAAAGAGTCCCTCCCCAGCTTTCCTGCAGGCCTAGGACTTAGACTGATAATGTTGCCTCTTATGAGGGAACTCAGGTCTGAAAATCTATTTCTGATGGTTTTGAAGGACTGCTAGTGCCACAGCAACACAGAAAGAAGTAGTGCCAAAACCTTTCTTGCAGATGCTTACAGTGTTTCCAAACGAATCTCACTTACAGATTCCCAGATGTGGAACAGAGGCCAAATTTCTCAATGTTGTATCTAAGCAGATTATTGGAAAGTATCACCTCTTTACTAATAATAAAATGTGCCTGGGAAGGAGGTATATAGGCATTATTGATGCGTATAGCGTATAGAAATACGCTATAGTTGTGAACCACTGATGTGAATTGCTATTTGTGATGTCTGCAAAGTGGGTATTTCCAAAAAGCTATCAGTACAGTGGGTTTAATTTTTAGCTGTGCATTATTCATTTGCAGCTCTCAAAACAGTCTGCAAAGACAGCTGTTACTAATACGATAATGTCATTGCTTGAAGCAGTTTCCTGAGTAAATGTGTGCTTGAGATATAAGTAGACAAGTGCCCACTTTCTCCCTAATATTTCTTGCCTTCATTTACTATTTCTTGATTCAGAATTTTGTTTTTTTTCAAAGTAAGTTTTAAAGGCCGCACAAATTACAGTGTGGTTTGTAAGGGAAGGAGTGGCTGGGATAGAGCAGCTGCAGGATTTCAAGATATTTTTAGAAGGAGACACAGATGCCATCTTTCATACTCTTACTGGAGGTAGCAGTTAGCTGAACTTTATTTTCTGTAGACAACAACTGAAAGAGAACACAATATTCTAGATTATTAGGACTTTTCTTGTCTTTTTTTTTTTCCTAAAAATTCCCTACCCAGTGCTTCTTCTGACACAAGCTCAGATGGTGTCTCATCCTCTACCAATCTTGGTCTAATAAATACTACCCATGACTTTCAAGGGAGTTCAGAAATGAGCGTTTTTACACATGAAAATTCAACTGTTCATCTGAACGGCCTTTACGGAGCCATTGGAAGCCCAAATGATATCTGATTGATGATACTGCAGCATTTTTAATTCCTAGCCATTCTGCCAGGTTTGTTCATCCAGCATGCCACAAACATCCAACATACTTAAGCCAACTCCTTCTCAGTTGACAGTTAGTCATTTGCACAGTATCATAATAACTAAGTAACAAACAATTCATCACGAACCCAGGCGGTCAAAAGTGGATATGGATTTAGGCTTTTCTATTGTTCATTAAGCACAGTCAGATGACAAATAGCCATCTACAGTGCGGATGACAATGATTGGCATATAGCAATTACACCCAGTGGCAATTAAATGTAATGCAGCAGAACTGTGAGAATCACTGAGGTCACAACAGTAAGCTGTAAATGACTGATCAGGAACCATATCAGTCCAAGGTATTTTTTTCATCTAACAATATAAAACTTCTTAACTTGTCTCTGGTGCTATGTTAGCTGCTTTGTTAATAACATTTATGTTATTAATATATACAGGCCTCCCTTAGGTCAGAAAGATAGTTGCCTACTTAGCTGAAATTCAATGAATGTAATTAAATGTTGCAGCCTTGGGCTACTGTTCTAAAATATTATTTATTCGGAAGCTTTCTTACAGCCTTGGAATTTTTTCTTAACAGTATTGAACATCCTCAGGGTGCATGCAAGTGAGGGAGTGAGGTTCAGGGTCTGAAACAAGCCATATTTTCAGATACACCACCAGATGTGTTTGTTTAAGATAAGACCAAATACAGTCAAATCTGACAGAACAGAAAGGGCGATAATAATTACTGGCAACGTAATGGAAAAGTAACATATTCTGAGCTTGATCCTCTGCTAGTGCAAACTTGGAAAGCAGTCTGATGTTAGCTGAATTACATATATGTTCACCAGCATATCTGGTCCTCTACTGTGAAAAGTATTTCTGATTATCACTTTTTTCTGTACCTGAAAAACAAAGTGAGCAGGAAGAAAAGAAGTAATAATGATCTGTGTCTTTCTGCATCCAGTGAAGGAAATACTGATGGTTGTTTATCAGTAATGAATTTCAATAAATCTTTCATCAGTAGCTTTTAGTATTTCTAGAACTATTCCTTTTCTAATATTTTCTTTTATATATTCATGGATAAATCTTTACAAAAGAAAAGCACACACACACACAAAAAAAAGAAAGATTTCCGGAATTTTAAAGACTCTTAGTGGATCATTTTGTCTTTTATTTAAGCAAATGATGAGTTTCACTGAGAAATCCTAAAACTCCTGTAGTGAACAGAGAGAAACATGAGAGAAACATGATGCTTCAGAGGCTTGAATTCCTTCCATCCAAATTCATTACAAGCCACATATTAGTGGTTAAGACCCAAATTTTCCATATGCTATATGTAATGTAATTGAGTGTTTCCCCTTAAAAGCTTTAAACCTAGAAAAAAGATAATGCTTATGACTTAGGGCCTGAAGGCATAGCACGTAAAGTATGCTTACATGCCAAAGTGTCTTTTGTTTTACAAGGACTATGCAATAGCTATAGAAGCCAGAACTAATTCCTTAGCTTTAGAAAATCAGTTACAAGTTCACATACGTGATTTTAGCAGGGCTTATCAGCATTCCATGTGATTTGGTGGAAGAAAAACAATGTAGTCATCTGACAACCTCGCATTAAAATGCTCCTATGATTGCAGGTGAGAACCGTCACCTTAACAAAGTACTTGGTAAAGCATAAGTGCTGATTGTAAAGATGCTGTCTCATAGAGTCTCACAAACATCAGCTATTGCTTAGATGGTAGACATAGACAGCTAAGCTTAATGACAGCAGAGGTGGGCTGTTGGGCAAGGAGGTAATTCCAATGTTCCCTTTGTTCTGATCACAAAATCAGTGTTCAAATAAAGTCACCTACTCAACCAAAGGAAAGGTAGCGTTGTCCATATGGCTCATTAGCTCTAGAAAAGGTGCTGTCATTGTATTTTGAGTGGTATTATTTTGTGCAACTTGATCAATCATGGTTTAATGTAAAAAACTTATTAGTAAGATTCAAGATAATAGCACAGTTGCTGTGTTTATATAGCCATAAATTCTCCAGCTTGAAAAAATTATGTACTTTTATACATTCTCAGTATATTCATTTTGTCATCATGGGTCACATTTTCAGCTGATGTAAGTTATCTTGTCCTCATTAAAATCAGCAGAATCATGATAATTTACAGTGGGTAAAGATGTGGCTTATTGTTTCAATGTAAGTGATTGCTGAACTTATAAAGATTTAATTGAGATACTTTAAAAAGAAAAAAAAAAAGCTTTAAGTTTCTCATCTATAATGGATGCATAGCATATATTAAAAAAAAAAAAAAAAAGAAAAAGGGCTATGAAATGATTTGACAGCTTGTGTGACTAATAGAAATGCTGTCCCTAAAGGGAAAAACGAACATCTTACCTATACAAGTGTGTCCAATTTGAGTTTTAAATCAGAGAGTAATTATGTTTTTTAAAGGAGAAAAAAAGAAGAAAACTTTTAATCTTCTAGGTGGCCTCATTTTAGCAAAAAGACAAATTTAGGAAGTGTTTTGGATAAGATGATGCTCTGCATCCTTCATAAATTTGGACTAAATCCAGCCTCTAAAGGGCTGGAAACCATTGTATTAGCTTACTTGTACCTGACATAAAACATACACAGACACATGCACAGAAAAAGAAAAAAAAAAAACACTGCGCAATAGATAACACATATACTCACATTCTTAAGTTGCATTTTAGCATTTGGAAAATGGAAGGATTGTTTACTCCAATAACCTGTGAAGTAAATAGTAAAATAATAGTAAATAGTAAAGTAATAGTAAATAGAAAAAGGTGAGCAGTGCCACAGGAACAACAGAAAAACAACAAATAGGAAATCCCAGATGTATAGATCTGAATGGTTGCTTCACATATTTTCAGGTATTACACAGGCCACGTTGCATTTCTTGCATCTTGACTCCTGCACAAACAATGGACTCTTGACTATTTCAATGTCTTGGTGCTAGTGTAATAATATAATGTAGCTCATGTTAGCTTAACCTAAATCCTGTGAGAAAAAGTTCCAGAGGAAAGCACACGGCAGCTGTCTGAAACGTTATTTATTACTGTCTGCAGTGATTTTGTCAGTCGCCACAAGCTGAGCATGGTTAGTACTAGTGTGCAAGACCTTCCTAGTGTTCCTTGATGCAATGGGCGGTTGTTCTAGTAGTTCAGTAGGTGGCACTGAATGCAGTAATGTGTCAGTGTGTTATACAGTTGGAGATTATTATACAGTTGGAGATTTTCCTGATACAAAAAAGACAGGGATCTCCTGGAAAGAGTCCAGGGGAAGGCCACAAAGATGAAACAGGGCCTGGAGCATCTTCCCTATGAGGAAAGGCTGAGAGACCTGGGTCTGTTCGGCCTTGAGGAAAGAAGACTGAGAGGGGATCTTATTAACATTTACAAATATCTTAAGTTTGGGAGACAGGGATTTGGCCAACCTCTTTTCAGTGATTTGTGGGGACAGGACAAGGGGCAATGGCCACAAATTGGAGCACAGGAAGTTCTGCACCAACATGCGAAAGAAATTATTCACGGTGAGGGTGACGGAGTACTGGAACAGGCTGCCCAGGGAGGTTGTGGAGTCTCCTTCTCCAGAGATATTCAAGGCCCATCTGGATGCCTACCTGGGCAGCCTGCTCTAGGGAACCTGCTTTGGCAGGGTGTTTGGACCCGACGATCTCTTGAGGTCCCTTCCAAACCCTACAATTTTGTGATTCTGTGATTAGAACTGGGAGAATGGTAGATATTTTGTGTTTGTTCCTAAACTGAAAAAAGAGAAGAAAGGAGGGGTGGGAAAAAAAATAATAAAAAAAATGTGTTCCACTGAAAACATCTTGTTTCCTCCAGCATAGTGTTTGATTTTGAGTGGGGATTATTTTGCCTTTTCAATTATTCCTTTTTCTTATTATTTTTCCCACCAAGAAAGATTTTAATTAGAGATTGTAACCTCAAAATTCAAAATGAAAAAAATCTGTCTTCAGAATTTCAATGAAAAATGTTTAGAAGTTTCTGAGAAATGTGTCAGAATGCAAAAAATAAGTGTTTAGATGACAGTAGCAAAAAGCAAGTAACAAGTGATTAAGCTACAGATACACTTGTCCAAAATCCAACACAACACATTAAACAAAGTGAATTCCAGGCAGTTATCCTTAAGTATAATGTTACTTAATATCTGGGAACATTTGTGATGGGGAGAAGAAGAAATAACCACTATGGTCTGGACTAGCTTTTAGCAGCAACAGCTGCAGGCTATACCTGAATGAAGTTCCAGAGTAAGCTGAGCCATATTTTCACATACATGTAGGTGGTAAAGGAAGCAAATAAGCTAATGATCTTATCTTAAAACATAGGTCCTCTTAGATACTTAGACATTTAAGATTTCTTCAAACTTTCAGGCCTTAGGCTTTACGTCTGCTCAATTGATGCTCAGCTGCCAAGCAAGATTGATTCCACCCCCAAGCGCATACATTTTTTGCCACTAGGCTCAAACATCCAGTCCTTAAATCCTAAACAGCCTGATGGCTCCCTTCAGCAATTATAAAGGAGATAACACAGGAAGACGCTGCTACAGTCATACCCATGTCCCTAACCCATCCCATTAGCCAACTTTTTGATAAGTTGGAAGATAGCAAATCAACATAAGGATATAAACCTGATCTCCTTCTTCCCAGTTCAACTCTAGTGGAACTCCTGTAAGATCTTGTACAGTCTATCTATTTCTTCTTCTGAAGCTATTAGCAAGTATTTTCTTTCCCAGTGACAAATAGAGAACTGAAAATATAACTACTGCATCTTCTAGCACTTGTGTTATATACAGTGAAGCAAAGGGAACATCTTTGCACAGAAAAATAATGCAAGTTCTAACTAGTCTAAGCTGAAACAACTTTTTGCTCTTTATCTTTCTCTTGTTAAAAATAAATTTGCATATCTTTAAAGTAAGAAGAGTAATAAGTATGTATTTGCAGGGGACACTGTAGAAATAACAACTTGAAGCCAAAACAAAAGCTTATTTAATTATATGTTTATCAGTTTAAAATAAGAATAAAAGGGAATGTAGAACCCTGAACCCAAAGGGGGAGTTGACAGTGTAATGGAGGCAGGAGATGCATATAACCATGCTGTGATCTCTGTTCTGTTTCAAAGTATCACTTGGCTTTTTCTTATTTGCACCTACGGTATGACAGCATACAGAAGGAATGCTAGCAGCTAAGGCATGAAGGCATTTCTATCTTTCTTAACCATAAGTACAGTCAAAATTGACTGACTGTATCCAATGTATTAGAGCAGATAACCAAGTAGTTAATTGTGTACATTTCTAACATTCATTGGACTGGAAAATTGTAAAAGTAAAAAGAGAAGGTAGAGGCAGGGAGTGAAATGTGCTTTGATTATCTGGGAAGATTATTAGATTGGACTTTTTTGAGATTGCACAAGAAAGGAAATTTTCACCCATGTAATCTGAATATAATGAATCCTTTATTTCAATTTAATCTACAGTTTTATCTTTCCTGTTTGTAATACATTTGACACCTGCTGTTTTACCTTATGCCTTCATCTAATATCAACGTTTCTCTCAGGGTAAAAGTATTATCTCTTTACAGTAATACCTTTGGAATTGCTTTCCCAGTTATGGCCCTAGTACTTTTTATCAAAACAATACAATCTAAGCAATAACCAGGAAGATATTGCAAAGGCATTCTCATGCTTCCCTGTTCCTTTCAGAATACTTTATACCAACAAGCCTTGAACTTTCTAATCGGCACTGCAAAATACGTACATATAACCACAGAAACAAGTGACCTATAACCTGGAATAGTCCAGGTTCACATAATACGAACCGATTGTGTGAGTCTGCTGCAAATGTTCCTACCTTTCCGCAGCACGAGTCTATAGCAGGAGGCATAATGCATCAACATAAACTGACATCAGATGAGTATTTGTCTCTGTTCTCTGTCTCTCTGTTTTTAGTGATTTCTAATTGTGACGATGAATCACACTACTGGAAGTACAGTGCAGCAAGGTATCATATAAATCATATGTTATTTCTATTGTTGCTACAAATGAGTTACCTGCCTTCTCACACATCAGTCAGGATTCTGTTGTTTGAAGCAGCTTTAGGCCCTAATTGGTAATAATTTATGTGTGGTAAAACTTAATGACTCCAGCAAGACAGTTCTTGCACAGGACGTTAAGAGTTAGTTCCTTACATTGCTCAGAAGATTTTCAAAGTTGCTCTTAAAATTCCAGGGTGTGAGCAAGCCTCACATCTACTAAAACTGTTATGGCTTCCTGCTTAAGCTTTTCATCAGTGACACTGTATGACCTTCGAAAGCCACCCCTCTGAGTACATCACTTTAAAAGGTTATTTCAAGAATACAAAATAAGAGCATACTACCAGTTCGTAGATGGACTGGATCATACTCACAGTCAGTTGGTGAGAACTATTCTGCTTTACTTCCCTGTAAATACACTACAACTCAGTCTTATGCTTATTCATTGATGTGTCTAATTCTGCCATAAACAGACAAGGTCTTGCACAGGGCACAAGCAGGTCCATCTATGTGCTGTTGCTCTAAGGCAACAGCACATAGGCAAATGATGGTGCATAGAACACTGTGTGCTGAACGCTGTATGACTACATGAACACAAAGGAAAAAGATGGATTGTGGTCTGATTGCTCTGCAGAAATACAGCAGAAGAAGCCTTTTGAATACCATCACGTATCTACTAGTTCAGTCGGCATTTTTCAGATACTTGGCACAACTCAGATAGTGTGAACGTAGAAGATGGTGCTTGGCCATGTCCACTGGCATTATGTGGAATAATAAATAATAATTATTTTCTATAATGGGTTCAGGGAGCAAATAAGCCACATTGCCATGTCAGCTTTTTAGCTCTGAGTCACAAAAGACTTTTCTCTTTCCCTGCAACTGGATGGCAGATTGTTTAGGGTGACATTATCTGGGTCCAGATGGTCCCACCTACTGCAAAATCTGTAGTGCTTGTTTATTTTGTAATGGTTCTGTGCCTTGATCTTTTAACAGCTCTCTGGAGAAGGAGGGGGAAGAGTTAGTAGGCGCAGTGTGTTGTTCTGCTGTGTCTTCAGTGAATGGTGTTCCCTCAGTTTTTGGTTTGCTTTTTGTTTGTTGTTGTTGTTTTGTGGTGTTGTTTTTCGTTTCAGTTTGTTACTGAGTTGTTTTCCAGAGAAGAGAACTGAAGGCACTAGGATTTTATTGAAAACAGAATATGATTATTAACTTGCTTAATGATCTGCTTCCCATTAGGGGGGGGACACAGGGAAATTATTCTTATGGAAAGGACAGCACCTCCTTGAAATGCAACTCTGTTCCAAAATATAAATCTAAAAGTGTTATTGGCAACTGCATATTTACCATTTATTAGGGATCGCATGGTAAACCTACTTAGACTCACAGGATAATCCACATGGGAAAGGTCTTCTCATGAGGTCTCTGTCAACTTCTGGTAGGTTTCTCAGGGCTGTATGCAATCTGATCTTGAAAATCTCTGTGGGCAACACATTCCACTGCTTGACTGTCTTCATAGACAAAAAGCTTACTCTTCAGCCAAATCTTGTCTTGTTTCTGTTTATGCCTGTCACTTCTTGTCACTCCATTGTGCACTGTGAAGAGCCTGGTTCCATCTTTTCAATAGCCTTCCCATGACTACCAGGGGCCGCTGCTAGCCACCCCTGCCCCTGAAGCTGTCTTTCCCCCAGGCTGAACAAACTCAGTTTCCTCAGCCTCTCTTCACAGGACAAGTGCTCCAACCCCCAATCACTTTATGGTCCTCCTCTAAATTCACTCTAGTGTTTCAACATCTTCCAACACTCTGCCAAGGTCCTTTTCAGTAGAGTTGCTCCTCACAAAATTGGGGATTGTTTTTTCTCAGATGCAGGACTTTGCATCTGTCCTGAATTTCATGAGGTTTACATAGGTCCATTCCTCCAGCCTATCTAGTCACCTGTGTCCAGCTGCCCTGACCATCAGGTATATCAACAGCTCCCACCAGTTCAGCGTCATTTGCAAACTTGTTCAACAAGAGCTCCATCACATCCTGTAGGTCATTATTTAGATATTAAACAGCACAGCTCCCCAAGTAGACTGTCCCAGTACTTCACTTTTTATTGGTCTGCTGGGAGACCAAGATCCTCTAAGTACTGCCTTCTGAGCCCCACCATCCCACCGTTTTTTTACCCATCCAGTTGTCCAGCCATCCACACCACAACATCCTAACTGGGATACTAGAATACTGTGGAAAACTGTCTTGAAAGCTTTGCTAAAGTCTAGAAAAATGACATCAGCTGCTATACCCTCATCCACAAGTCATGTACTTTATCTTGGGAGGCAAGCCGGTTAGTCAGACATGATTTACCTGTAGTAAATCCATATCAACTTCTTTCAGTCCCCTTTGCACCCTTCATGCACCCAGAAATGTGTTCAGGAGGCCCACTCCATGATTTTATTTCCACTATTTCAAGGTCATTATGGTTTGCAATTAAGAATACATTAGTTTTGTTTGTTTGTTTTCAGAACTGCAGCTCAGCAAATTAGCTTTCTAATCTGAGAATCATCTTTGGGTGTTTTTGTTTTTTGTTTTTTTTTTTTTGCTGCTGTTTTTTATTCTGGCTCTGCACCCACAGATTTTGATATCCATATTTGGCCTCAGGTACAAGGGTATATTTACATTAAAATATGAGTAACACCTTCACCTTGAGGCCCTTCACAAGGAATACAAATCACAACTCTGCAAGTGCAATCCTATGGATCCTCAAGACATGCCTGAGCATACTAATCAGTTGAATATAAAACTTACTAAATATTAGCTGTGTTTCCTAGTAGGCTGCCAAAATGAGGCCCCCATGTGGACAGGAGATGGTCAGATCTGGAAGTTCATATGGAGACCCGCCATAAATGTTCCCTGCTTCTAATGTAGAGAAGACAACCCTTCAATAATTATTTCCAATTTAGGTTGTTATTGAAGCTAATTAGAGCACAGTGCAGCAGTCTCTGAACCCACACCAGCCTCAACAGGTGCATCCAAACATTGCAGATATACCAGCTCTGGCCTTGACAATGTTATAGTTACAATACTGCATGACTGTACCTCAAAGAGCAATTTGAATCAAGTAACTCAAGAGAAACTTGTGTCTATGATTTTCACATTTGTTAGCAAGTTGAGGTAAAATCTAGATGTTATCATTGTTTAAATTACATCTCCATGTTAGGATTACAAAAGTGCATGGTCCTTGCAAAGATTGTTCTTAAATTGGTTAACAGAAACAAACACCTTTTCACCTACCAGGAGTAAGGTTGCTAATCACTAGATCCCCAAGTTGTTCTTGAACTGCTTGTTGTTCTCTTGCAGGAGAGAACATTTGTATTTTAAAGGCTTGGTTAAAACAGCACAGACTTTTTTTGTCTCCTTTCACAGATCATCCCACATCACCATGTGAGCTGCTGGAATTGGGAGTGGGGGGAGGATTACCATGAAAACAAACTCAAAAGCTAAAGCTACAGCAATTTAGTCCAGTGCCAGCTGATTATGTAAAAGTGCGGTAACAAAAGCTGATATACTCTTTCCTCCTAAGTTTTCCTAAACGTGATGAATAACTTAAAGCATCAGTTCTGTTTGACAGTGAAACTCACCTCTTGGTTCCAGAGCAATGCTGAAATACTTAGCAGTCATGCACACAGCTAACCAAGTAACTTAGCAAGGTAGTCATGAAAAGGAGTCATGATCAAGATGGCACAAAAACATCTGGTGTACACCAAACTCTTCCTTTTGCCAAGGCTGACTTGATAATTTACTAAGAGCTTTCAAATAAACAAATGAAAAATAATGCCTATCAAATTACCCGTGCTCTTAAGGAGCAAATAACTGTTGAAGAGTGAACAACACCATGCCTTTCTGGATGTGTGTAGAAAGGCCCAGTCCCCAGCAGAATTAGTGTGGATTCTCTATGCTAGATGAGGCATGTATTTCAACTCTTCATTCCAGCGTTAAGGAAGCAAGAGTCTTGCTAGAGTAGCCAGTATATATCCAGAGCTACAGCGTTTCACACACAGTAAAATTTCTCTGTCTGTGAAAATTCATGAAGTCAGTGAGAACTGTGTTGGTGATGGTATGGTATGGTGTGAAAATGAGAGATATCTCCTCCACTGGATGCCCAGGTTTCGTTTCTTAGATAGAGCCCTTCACGTCAAGAAGTTCAGTCATGCTGTAGGAGACAGTGTTCCAACCTCCTCTGGTAATCTCATACTGTTATGTGACAGACTAGAAGGTGAGGGGATTCTTCTTCCAATTTGTCATTTAATTATCATTTCCTCTGATATTTCAGGCTATTTCAGTACCTCCTTAAAACAGTTTTAGTTGCAGCACAGTTGATCAATTGTGTTTTGCCTTTTCCATCCAGCCTCTATTTTAAGGTAAGATCTTCCTCCCCCTTGTCACAGTTGACAAATCAGGGCAGGATGTCATCAGCAAACAGACCTCTTTCTTCTTCTTTCTTCTTTCAGCTCGACAGACTAGGGGAATTTACTGTATGTGGTAAAAAAAAAAAAAAAAAAAAGAGGAACAAAAAAAAAGGAGGAACAGAAATCTAATATTCTGAGTTAGCTAGAAAGCAGAAGGAAGATATAAGGTGTCTTTCCAGATGTTCTCTGACTAGATGGACTCTGTTAATATTTATCTTGGCTTTCTTTGTGTATATTTTAAATAAATAAATAGTCTGTAACACAGTTTTTAGTAAAGGCTTGTTAAATGACGCTAACTCCAAATGAAAGTTTTTTTTTTTTTCTGAAAACAATGAAAGGTTAACTAAACTGTACAAAGTATAGCAAATGCCATGAAAGATTTGAGCTTAATTTGGCAGTCATTATTATATTTATACCTTTAGAATAACATTTTTAAGGATCAAATATGCATGCTTTAAGAAATTTTTAGAAGTATAACGTTTTCAGTTAGTAATGTTTGAGTCTTGCAGACTTAGAAGGCAATAGCTACCCAAGTCTGGTTGTCAAGAGGTCTTTCCCAGAAAGAAAGTAGGGCTATCTAGACCTTAATCAATCTTTTACTTGATTTTTTGTGGAGTAAAAATAGAAAGGGAAAAAGAAAACAAAAAAAAACAAAAAAACATTTCCTTATCCTATCTGAAAGCTTCTCTGTATACTATACACAGAGGAAGAATCTGCAATAAGTTCCCTTCAGCGGAAACATTTTACTCTTATTTTGTGCTTTTATAAAAATGAAATAAGAGTAACCCCTAAACTTCTTGCTGTCAATGATCTCCTTGCTCACATAAATCACTATGATGTGTGGTCCTGCATCATCACAGCTCCTATGTTGGAATGACAGTGCAGATGAGCAGATCATAACAAATAAGATTTTGAGTACTTTATGGGTGTGTCAAAAACTGGTGCTTGCAGAGAAATGATCTCAACTTTTACAGAACTCTCAAAAGGCTCACTCAAGCTCTTTTCATGTATGCCTTTTCTGTTCTGTCTTTCCTGGCATCTGCTTGCAGTTAGAAATGCAAGTGTCATCAGGAAACCTAATTCAATCATAAAGGAACTCTCTCCAGAAAATTATTGGGTAGATATTCTTAACCAGTCCTTGATTTTTCAGACATTCTCAAATGTCTCCAACACAGTCTCTCTTATTCTTATGGAAAAGTGTCTCCCTTCTGTGAGATCAAGACAAATGTTTAGATAGTTTTCAGGTTCTGCACAGTTCAGATTCCTACATGCTATGAATGTGAATTATTTGCGTTATCTTGTTCAGTCAGTAAATGTCTTTGCTTTACCAAATTCCAAGTAAGTGTGGAAGGCAACACACACACAAAAAAAAGGCCTGAAATGCCAGTTCTGTTTGTGCCAGTACTTGTTGCTGATTCCCTCAGCAGCTGCTTCCTGAATCTGTACCTCATGGCAGATACAAAAGCACGTAATAAAAGGCAGGTTTAGGTGGGATATCTCACTGCTTCAGCTCTTCCCAGCAAAACATTCAAATATTCTTTAAAGAGAGTTTACATTTTTCTTAATCCTGGAGACTTTTCTCCTATGCCCAAAAAGCTAAACAAGTTTTAGTGGCACTTCACATCTCATGCAGGTCATTGGGAAATTAGGAATCCTGAGAAATTCTCCTTTAATAGCTGACTATCCAAACAACAGAGTGGAAGCATTTAAAAGCACATATGTGATTTGGGAGCACAGGTCTATTTCAACAAGAATCAAACTCATTTGGATGCCAGAAGTCTTTTTTTCTTTTTTTTTTTTTCTTTTTTAAATTTTGATTATATTGATGCTCTGGTCTGTAGTGAGGATTTTCTATTTCCTGACACTCACACAAAACACTGTGCTTTTTTCCCCCCCCTTCTCTTCTCCTCTGCTAAGTATCAGTAGTTCCCAACATCCCAGTACTCAGGAGTTAAAATTTGCTTCAGTGAAATGTAGCATCATACAAACCAGTGTAAAATCACAGAACTGAGAAAATATGAACTGCTAAAATTAATTTTTGCCCTGTGATGAGGTGACAACTAATGAACAGTGTGTGTTTATATAACTGATTTCTTTTTAAACCAATGATTCCTTTATGTCCATGGAGAAAGAAAATGCTTTTCGCTATGGGAGATGTAAAGCATTTTTGGCATGAGTTAAAATAACCTCCTCCATGACTGACACTGACAGTGCTCTCACTATTTCCTCTATGATTATATGGTCTCTGCTGTATCTGGGATGGAAAATCCATGTGCCATGCCAGTTACACAGTACATTCTAGTAAGGGGTCATTTCATAGGGCAGTATTAAATTAGTTTCCAAGACAATGACAAACTACAAAGTGGCCAGTTTCACTGGCTGGCTGGAGACACTAATGAAATCGGGAAACTGCAGTTGTCATTTGCTATGGGACTTGATTCTTCTCACTAAAGAGCTAATCTGAGAATCACAAGTTTGACAGAGAAAATGTGACAGTGAGAAGACCGCAACTGGAAATTCATTCGTAAGCATCTCCTAGTCTGTCACTATATCTCACTTAATGGAACTAAAGTACTCTTGAAAGGACAGTACTTTGTACTGTATCAGTTGAGCTCATCCCTTGCAAATGGAGGTATTAATTTTGCTTTAGAACACTGTTTCTTAAAGTAGGGAGACAGAAAGCATTGCTTATAGGATTTACAAGTTAATGTGTTCTTAATACATGAATAAGCTGGCAAGAGGTAAACCACAGTATCTATGGGCTAAGTGGTTTGGTTGGAGTAGTTGTTTCAAGGCAGACCTGAATATTGACTTTGGTATGGCAGGGGCAGAGTAAGGCTATTATTGACTCTGGGCTTCTGGGTATGTCCTAAGCACTAGATCTCCCACTGTCCTCTACTGTCATGTTTTGAAATCTCACATGTCATTGCTTCAGTCCTATGGAAGTTAAGCTAGTTTCTTTCTTTAAACTGGCCCAGAAAAAGTCACCTATGTATTCCCCAGGGGAAGAAAAAAATAAAGAGGAAAAAGGAGAACAGCATTAATCTGAAGGAAATGTCAGTAAATCATCACTGAAAACAGCAACAGCACAGGCTGGTTGCCTTCAGTACCTCCACATGAAAGCACAAATTTGGAGAGAAACCAACCATTTCAACAGTAATGGTAGTTTGCCCTTCAAAAAATCCATGCTACCAGGAGTATCGCTTCTGGATGTATCTTCATTGTCATTCTTCTTATCTAGTAGGTGAGGAAACCAAGATTCTTGGTATAAGGAAGTTCTGTGAAATAAGAGGAGGGAAAATGCTTTTCTTTTTTACACTATACAGCTTTGATAAATTGTTTGCCTCCTTTTCTTATCAAGCCTATGAACTGTCAGCTGCTGGTGAAATGCCAGTTTTAGTTTTCTTAAAAAATTAAGATTTTTGACAATAGGTCAGTGGATATTCCCGTCATAGAACATCACCAGTTTGTCTATTTATGGAAACAGACTTTAGAAATTTTGTAAAAATGTAGCTACTTTGAAGATAAGACAAAGCAATCAAAACCACCCAAAGTCAGCTGAATAATTTTTAAAGACTGAGCCTAAGATAACACGGGTGGCTTGGAAGGGATTTAGATTTGGTATCTTAATAACAAATCCATCAGTGTTTTTCTATTTCCTCTGAAAACCTTTAAATGAGATTAATAGAGTTGATCTGTTTTATGTCTAACCCAGTCTTCAACTCACTCTCCCTCTGACAAAGCCATTAACTTGGATAAGACTTACAGTACTTTCAGTCCTGATTTTTCCTACATCTGTCTTGCAGGTTCACATGCTTGACCTGTATCTGTACTATTGGTTGAAATAACTGTAAGGTCTATCCTCTTTTATAAGGCTGGCAATCACACTAGATTTACGGATTTCCATATATATTAAAATAACAGAAGTTGTTAAAAATTTTTCATTGGACAAGGTCTATTACATTCTAGAAACTATACATTTAATCCCAGTTTGTGCAAACAAAACATATTTATTCATTTGAAAAGAATAATAAAAACATTTGCTGTTTGAAACTTGTTTGAGAAAAAAATAGCATTGATTGGGAACCTTTTAAAAACAAAGGCCTGTGTTGGAAATATACTGTTGTAATAGAAATTGTAATTAATTTCACTTAGTATTTGTACAGTTGTGATCAGCTGATTCATCGTTTCTAATATGACAGCTTATCTTGCTACTTTTAAAAAAGGGAGAGGCCAAATATATGACCCTACGAACTGTTACCTCCAACAACTGCTATACTGCCCAGTTGTGGGTGGATTATTTCTTATATTTTCCATATTGCTTAATATCTGATATACAGCTCAAGTTTATTGACTTGGGATTGCTTGTCGAGTATTATATCTAAAAACAGAAGTGTCACCAAACCTACAGTTGCTTAACTTAATTCATCGTTTCTCATAACATTCCTATATCACCCATTATTTCCCTATGGAGTTAAATTTGAGCACTGATGTTAATGGCATAATATCAAAACTACAGATCCAGGTGTGCTTTTTGTAGTCTCACTCTAGAAGGGGTAGTGCTGGGGAATATAATGCAGAGCCAGTCACACATTGCTTCATTGACACATATATTTTTTGCTGAAGCATATAGTCTTTCTCCAACCACTCTCTTCAATCTATTAAGCTCTGTCTATAGTTATTAGATCAAGTACAGAGTGAGTGCGGAAGATCTACTGCTTCTAATATTTGATTTTTTTTCCAGTTCTTCTTGAGTACAAAAGATCTGTTGCTTCCAAGTGACCCATCTGCACGAGACTGGGCTGTGTGCACGAAGATGGCTTGGTTTAGTGCTAGCTTAGGGATCTCTATGTAGAATTGATGGTTAAGAGAAACAAAGATGACAAGGAGGTGGTAGGTGTGACTGGGAGAATTTAGAGGCACACAGAACACAGGTAACACAAGGAAACACGCATTACTAGTCTTAGTTCATTCAACTTCTTTTGGTTGACTTCAAGTCATACCAACTTCTAGGTTGGATCCCTTGTTGATCAGTTATAATAATACAAACACTAAAATACATAAGTCATTTCTCACAAAGCACATTGGGACTGACTATGGTATCAATTGCAGTGGAACTGTATGTATATAAAGTGCTATTTTCAAGCAGAAAAGCCAATTTCAGCATGCCTTTAAGACTGGTTCGGCATCGGCATTATGAAACTTCTGTCCAAATCCTCACCTTTATATCAACAATCTTTGATTATGTTTACCTTGAGGATTTTCACTCTTCATAGGTTTGAAATGCATAAATTATATGTTTCATGTTGGAATTCAAAAGGTTTTAATCAAGCACTCGTTATCAATTAAGCATATTCATCAGTCAACATTCTTAAACGTTGACTATCAAAAATTAACTTTTGGTGCTATTTTAAGATCCTACAGTAGCAGAATGTACTGATTCCTGTATTATAGAAGCAGTGCAAAAGTGTTCTAAACAGTCCTAGTAATGTCAAAAATAGATGTACTAATAACTTGTGTCCTTCTTCTGTTTGTCCCCTGTGAAATTGATTATATTCATTCATCTGACTATAGCATGACATAAATGTCATGGAATATATCTACAAAGTAAAAATTGGCAACATCTCTGCTTTCGCTTACTTTGGACACTGGGAAGAAAAAAAAATAGAGAGAGAGAGATTTCCTTATCATATATGCATCAGAAATAAAATTTCAGTCCTGTTGACATCAATGGCAAATTCTGAACAGCTTCAGTTGAGCTAGGATTGAATTTCAGAAGTTTGTTATATGACAGATAACAGCTTCTCTATCTGAATCATATGTTCTGTAAAACACTGAGGTAGCTTCTGGTTTTTATCAAAGGTACCAGCTATCTGGCCAGATCAAAGCTACCCTGGCTATTGCCATAATAATTATTAATTAGGTATTAGCTGTTATTAATTAGGTATTATTCTTCAGATCCATGTTTTGCTTGAATTTGCCACCATACTGCCTCAAAGAAGTTGTTTACCTCTGGTTTCCACATGCAAGTCTGATAAAAACTTTTTGTTCATCTCAGAAGGTAATTTAAGAAGTCATTTGAAATTATCTGTCAGTAAGAGATGTTCTTAATTGTTCATTTTCTGGTATTGGGGATGTTCATACTGTTTTCCTTAAGGCATTTAATCTAAAGGCCTAAATATAGAACTATGATTCCTTGTGTAATCATTGTTTGTAAAATAGGCTTCTGAATAGGTGTTTTGATTCATTCTTTGGAGAATCTGTTAACTGCATAGGGAGTTTTGCTCCTAATTAAATCATGTAAATTAGAGGTGTAAAGTCAGGCAGTGTGATAACATCCCATTGCGGCCAGCATGGTCTTAAATGCTTTGAACAGCTGTCTCCCAAAATTTTGTTTTCCACAGGCCACTTTACCATGGGATTGACAGTTTTGCCTAATATTTAATGAAAATTCGCTTTCTTTATTTTGTCACACTACACTCGGCTGTGAAGGTTTGTTAACTTACGTCTTTAAGGATCGCTAATGCCAGTGTACTGTGAGGATAAACATGAGTGGTAAATGGTGAAGACTGAAAAACTCTTTGTAACAAACCACCCACGCATATATATATTTTATATAGAGACATACTTATAGTATACATGTACATAATAGTTGCAAAGTTAATCTTTAACACCTATTCCATTCCTAGGCCAGTTTTGGGATTATTTTTGATCACTTTTTAAGATCCTTCAGTATACAATCTACCGTGTGACAATCATATAAAACTGTGTCAGACTCAGACAGTGACTTTAATTGTAGCACAAATGTAATGTGACATGAACAATGCACCCTGGTGTTCCGAGGAATAACACAATGCGTCACAGTGGCAATGTGTAAATTAGGCTTCTCCAAGTAGCATTGTTATGGAAAATATGGCCTTCAGATGAAGCTATTGCACAGCAGCCCAGGAATCCGAGCTCAGGAGTGAGCTCTGTCCTGTGATTTGCAAGTGTTTTTGTATGCACTGAATTCTTTTCCATGATCCCTAAATGATTTTAAAATGCTACTAACTGTCCTGGATAGATTTCAAAAGATTTTAACCAAACATTGGTTCAGAAGTCATTGAAATATGCTGAAAAATTACCAGACTGTAGATATCTTTTTTCTACCTGAGATGCACTTAATCTGCCAGAGACTTGCCTTGTTCTGCGTTTTCAGAATTTGTCTTCCTTTTTCTTACTCCCCTGTTTACACACCTGTAAATATACCTATGCATGTAAGCATTTTTACTCGTGTATACCACATGTATATATTTTACTTTGAATTGGTTATTCAGATCAGATGTTCCCCAATATTTCTAAAACTTTAAAGGATGAATATTCATTTAGTATTTTGAAAGATGCAGTAATTGGATGTCTCTTGCATGATGACATAACATTTAAATTGCATCCATCTGTAAGTGTATGTTAAAGCCTAATGCTTCAGTCTGTGGGATAGTTATAAACTATATATGGTCAGGTGGGTATTTTGTTTTTATTTATTAAAAAAGATTTTGTTTTATGCTTGGAGTTTTGCTAACAAGCTTCTACTGTCTGTAGTCCATAATTAATTGATATTAAGTGTACTGTGATCTTTGTATGCAACAGTCATTTAGTTCTAGGGAGCACTGTAGTCTTAGAGCTTGATTAAATGCTATTACAATACAGGATCATAAATTTCTCTAATTAATTTGACAGATTAGAAAGAATTTGTGAAGCCCAAATGGAAAATCAGAACAACAAAGTTACTGAAAAATCAGTAAACAGTAGAAAAAGATCTGGAAACATGCTCCTCTAAAATACAAAAAGGAAAGTGAGTTCTACACGAGTCACAAACCTGGACTTACTAGAAAATTTTGTCTCTACTGTGTGGAGCTGAAGAGACCCTAATGATCTTTGTTCCACCTCACAGTTACTGAAATCATTTACATAATGTCTTTTCTCTGGTCTTGTTTTCTATTATTTTGCTATTGAAAGTCAAATATATTGCAACTGTTTAGCATATTGCAAGTGAGTTGAAGTAACGAGTTTAATATGAAATTCAGAAAGGGGCCTGAGCCCAGTACTCTTGGCCAAAGCCACTGAGGATATTTAAGAAGTAACAGACAGCACCACATGACTCTATGAGTTTCAAAAGCCTTTTCATGCCAACACTATACCCATGATAACAGTTGGTGCTAAAGAACCAACATCCACACTGTACGCATTCTGGTCATTTGACTTTGTACTGATCATAGGCTAGTCCTGGGAACTGAATATCTATTAGTAACTGGAGTGCACTGGTCATTCCTAAACCACACCTACTGGTTTAGTTTTAATCTGAAAGGAATCCAGTTTGTGTACACCCAAAGAGTAAACCACAGAGTGATAAGTAGAGATAATTTGAAGATTCTCTTTAAAGAACACTCCTGATCCAAACTAAAGCGTCAAGGCAGACTTATCCGCTGCGTCTTCTTTCAGACCTCTCATTGTTAAAATACACCAATCCAGCTCATAAGCTTTCTGCCTTCTATGTCATGGTCATTAATATTTTCTGGTAATTACTATTGTAGGTCTTGTTCAATTACTGTAGTGGGGCCACAGTCCTTTGTGGATTGGGTTATCTATCCAAGTCATACAGTTGGGGTCTCCATTTTATTTCTTTACCATTTCTCATTAATGGGCCTCTTTCATATTCTTTTCATGAACCCACGTGCACTTCAGTATGATGGAGAGTTTCATACTTGTAACTTGTTATTATCTATTATTTATTTTCACAAATACAATCTCCTTGTCAAAATTAGAGCCACTACTCAATTCTGCAATGCCATTCTAGTTTCAAAATATTATTTGAGGCTCTTTGTGGTTCCACCAATATTCCCAGGGAGCAGAGTCTCCACACATATGCAAAATAAATAAATAAATAAATCCACACAAGCCAGCATTCAGGGCTTGCTGAGTTCTGTGCTTCCCCATCCTAACCAGACTGGGACCAGTCACGAACTCTGGATCCATGCACAAGCTACTCTGGACTTCAGAATGCATTTCTGGGCCCACTGAAAATAGAAATGTATCCACAGTCTATCTGTGTTCCACCATCATAATTAGACTCTCCAGACTATGTGGAAGTGGTGATTATTCAGCATCTCAGATGTACTGAAAGAACTCAGAATTACCCCTTGTGCCAGAGGTGTTCATTTAATTAATACTATCAGACAGTAGTGCCCTATTGCAGAATAATCTGATTTCAATTATACTGCAGCAAGAGCCCCACTAGACTGCAGAACATCCCTATTTCTGCAGATTACACTAAATTATGGTGATACTTTGAATATTTTTGTTTGTCCTTCTGTGTTGTTTTATGTCAGAGATGCAAGACAGGGTTAATTTTCCCCACAAGGGGCTTCATTGAATTCATTATTGAGATAGTAGCCATGTCTGAAATATGTTAAAAGGTTTCTAGAACCTTCATTTTGGCAATTGACATTCACTGTTATTATCGGTCCCCTCAGCCAAGCAACTCAACCAGCCTTGAGGAATCACTCTTTGCACCATGATAATTTCTTCATCAAAATGTAGATGTTTGTGTTTGTCCTGGTTTCAGCTTGGACAGAGTTAATTTTCCTCCTAGTAGCTGGTAGGGTGCTATGTTTTGGATTAGGATGAGAAGAGCGCTGATAACATGCTGATGTTTTAATTGTTGCAGAGCAGTGTTTACACCAGGCCAAGGACTTTTCGGCTTCTCGCTCTGTCCTGCCAGCGAGCAGGCTGGGGGTGCAGCAGGAGCTGGGAGGGGACAGACCCAGGACAGCTGACCCAAACTGGCCAAAGGGGTATTCCATACCATCTGTTGTCATGCTAAACAATATATAGGGGTGGCTAGCCGGGGTGGGGGGGCGGCTGGTCGGGGATAGGCTGGGCATCGGTCAGCGGGTGGTAAGCAATTGCATTGTGCATCACTTGTTTCGTACACGTTATTATTAGTAGTACTATTATCATTATTATTATTATCATTTTCTGTCTTAATAAACTGTCTTTATCTCAACTCACAGGCTTCACTTTCCTGTTTCTCTTCCCCATCCCAGAGAGGGAGGGGGGGAGGGTGAGCGAACGGCTGTGTGGTGTTTAGCTGCCGGCCAGGTTAAACCACAACAGTGTTTCACATTCTACAACATCAACATACAGAATTTACGGAAATTGCTTGATTACAAAAATACTGACCACTAACAAATTACGGAAAACATTAAAATGTGTGTGGGCTTCCTTGCTATGACTTGCACTGATGTAACACATGTAGGAAATTTAATTGGAGCAATGATTTTATGTTGGCAAAACTTGTTGATGCTAAGGAAAGTAAAATCACATAGTGCAGCAGATACAGGAATGCCTGCGGTAAGACTAAACAACTGGGTGGGTGTGAACAATGAGGTGGCTTGTACATTCAGGAGCAACCACATTAGTTACTTCACATACATTCTTGGGTATCAAGATGGTTTTTAATTAGGTCATATGTACTCCAGCAAACACTGCAGTAAATTTTTGATTAATTTTGTTTTGCGGTTTCCATTGTATTCAAGCCTGTCTCCTACAAAAGGAGAACAAAACAAAACAAAACAAAACAAAAAAGACATATATGATCTTATCCATTCCAAGAAGGGATTTAAGTAATTTAGAATTAGATGTGTGCCTTCCCTAGGAAAGATATTATTTTACAGAGGCTGTCCAAAGTTAGGGGATATTTTTTTTTCCTAATTGAGTTCTTATTTAGCCTGTAGTATAGGAAAAACTTGTCAGTTAAGGTGATACAGTAATACTTGTACAGACAGTGCAAACAGCAAGTTGAGTACAGCAAAACTGCAGTTCACTACTTCTTAAGTCTTTCCATAATTCATTTTCTGCTTTCCTATTTGTCTTTCATCCCAGTCAAACAACCCGTCTAGTTTAAACTAGAGTTCCAAGTCAAACAGCAATCTGATGTTGTGGTTTTAACAATTACTCTCTTATCTTTTCACTGAAAGGGTAGCACCAGAGGAAAACAAAGAATTACTGGTTGCCACACCTTCTTCTACTACAATGATGGATGGTCACTACATTTATATCTAAAGCATAAGGCTCAGGAGTGCATCTCAGATATTGGGACTAGGAGACCAGCCTCTAAGAGTGATTTAGAAACCATTTGCTATCCTTCCCATTTGCTTAAAAGGGACGACAAGTAAGAGAATTATACGAGTCATTTCTCTGATGACTGACTGAACATGCCTACCTCTGAACTGCTCAGACTAACAGATCACTGAAAGAAAACTATAGTAAAAGTCTTTTTGTAATAGTATGTGTAGTAAATGTTATAGTAAAAGTCTTTTTGTAATAGCCCATGGTGTTGTTCTCCCCCCCCAGATTGCTGGGAGATTTTTATGAACATTTCTTAGAGTAAAAGAATTCAGTTCAAGAATTAAAATGTTCATTAAAAAATGTTAATTTTTTATGTACAATAGAGCAAAGAATGTCTCTGAAAGTACTCCCCTTTTATGATAGACTCTAACTAGAAAAGGACATGACATATTTTTCTTTTTGCAATGTTTATGATAATTTCAGAATTGTAATGAGAAAGAATGGATGGAAAATTAATGTGTTTCTAAGCTGAAGGAGGGAGAGACTTTAATGAGTTTCTCTACAAATGTGTGTATTCCCTAATGTTTCTTATTGGTGGCACACACAAACATCAGCCATATCAGTAAGTTAGTATTTACTGCTCTTCTCTGACAAGAATCTGAGATTGATCTGAAATCTCCGTGAACTTTTCCACAGTTTTCCAAAAACTTTGAGTCAGACTTTATCTGGACATCTGACTTGTTTTTCTTCTCTAGCCAGGATTTCAGAGTCTAACATTATGAATTATTTCTGTATTTGGAGCAGTAGGACTATTAATATCCATATCTTTTGTTGTTATGGAAAAAGACCAAAAAAGAACAAGATTCATAATGAGGTAGGAATGGGTGGGGGGGCAATGTCATAAATAGATTATGATTTCCTAGTAAAGTTATATGAAGAGGAATAAAAGAAAAATTCATATGATGGTCTACACTGATCTCAAACTTCGCAAAGATAGTAAATACAGGAATTAAACACTAATTAAAATACTTGAAAAGATAATAGCAATTGAAAAATTCCAGTAATACAAGGAAAAATTCTAGTAACAGAAATGCTATGTACAATTAATGCTTGCATAATATAACCACATTTTTTCATAACTCAGGCATAAGAGGAGGAATCATTTCCATTATAACACTCTAATGTGAAATGTGACAGTTAAAATTACTTCAGTGACCCCCATCCAACACGACATGGATCTGAATGTTCATAAAGTGATTCTTATGCAAGTTTTTGTGTTATTAGATGTACCTGATATACTCCCTGCATTTCAGAAATACCGTATCTGTCTTCTCTCCTATATTTCAAATCAATTTCTTCTAATCTTACTCTTTTTGTTGACAATTGTTGTCTACAGAATACAGTGATAAGAACATAAAGAAAATGTAACGACAAAATGTAAGACAACAGCGTACAGTGCAGGATGGTAAACACTCCAATCATAAGCCAGGCAATAAAGAAAAAATAAGGAAGAACGTTCTTTTAAATGCCTTACAGAATCTAAATAAAGAGCATAGGCAAGCCTTTCTTCTATATTTCAGAAAGGAAAGTGGAGCAGGTGTCTTATACCAAACAGCACCACCAACAAAACCAACAATAAAGAAAAACAAAAGGTAAGATAGTAAGATCAAGAAAGCCACAGCTACAAAATGGGATTGACTTTCCTTGTGAACAGGTCTCAATAGCTAAGTTCCTGTTTCAGTCTTCACATATTTGCAGATAATATATTAACCTCATTAGCTCGCATACAGGGACCTTATCTGATTGGCTATGAATCTTTCAACTTGAGGGAGACAGAAAAAAAGGAATAACCAAAGAAATATTTGGCAGGTTTAATAGTTTCTGCAGGAGTAAAGCACAGTTGTACAGAAAGAAGTGGTGCTGGCAGTCATGAATTTGACTTTGTTAGCCCAAGTAGCCTTCTTATTTGAGAAATTCCTTGCCTCCTCACCCATCTCTCCCATCAGTGGAGGTTATTAAATCTCAAAATATGCCACAATGCACATAAAAAGTAACCAGCAGCAAGGAGAGCACAAGGAGTTGAAAAGGCAAAGCAACTACCATATCCATCCCGTCAGGACTACGTGAATAATTTGTCATTAATAATTTAGAGACAGAATGTGTTTTTTGTGTTCAGAAATAGTGTCCAAATAAACTCCAGTTTTCTGTGAATCCATGTAATGCCTGAAATTAGGCTCTGTACATTTTTTTTGCAAGTATTCTTCTGATCCTCTGCTGGTTTATGAACACCCCTTTGTGACTATTCAGTATTTGTGTGCCATCTTTTCAAGAAATAAGCACAATGGTTTATGACACATTAGGCAATTAGAAAATACTTCAGTGTCTGCTTTTTGTATAAATAGCCACAATTATTCATTATTAACTAGCATCATTATCTACTAATAGGTAGTGCCTAGTTACTACTCTATGAAGTAACCTACTAACCTACCTACTAACCTATTAACACCTGCTAATAGTTGTTCATCACGTATCTAAGGCACTGCAATACAGACACCTTTGGCTGTATACTTTCCAGGGCAGGTTACTGTGAATACTGGGGCACTGTGAGAACACACCTCAGATAAACTGTGGCTCTAGACTGGTTATCTCCTTTCTCTCCTGGCTTCTGCACCTTCTTTTCTGGGAGCAGCAATTGACTTGGTCCAGTTTTCTTCCTGTCTTCTGCCAGTCAGCAGTGGCACGGTGCCATTTGTATCCTACCTGTCCTTCTTACAAGCCTCTTTCAGCCACTGTCATTTTAGTTATATTTCTATAACTAAACTATATTCACCTTCACACAGATCCCCTACCCATGCACAGCATTTTGCAGACACTGTGATAATGTGCTCACCTAAATATTTACCCCTGCACGTTCCCAATGAGTATCCCACAACCACTCCCACCACCCAGTATCGTTCCAGCTCACAGGCAGCATACAGCAGCATACAGTTGTCTCCTCCCACTCTGCAGGGCTATGTAAAGAAAAGCAAGTGTTACCTCACAGTAATAAGCAAGGCATGATTAATATTTTCTTTATGTTTAATCTTGTCAGCTCACCGTGTGATGTAATTTGTGAATATATAGATCCATATTCTCACATAGGTATTTGTTCTGAGGGAAAAGTAACTTCTGTTCCATGCAGCTAGTATGCAAACACCTTGCTCATAGGTGCCTACTTGTCACCTTACTTGTGGGGCAGAAAACATGAGAATTTTCTCTAGTATTTCTCAGCTACAGAAAGACTGGGAAACTCTGTTAGAGGCATTTCTAGGCATTCAGTTGGTAATTGTCCTTTTCCCAGTTCCATTTAGAAGAATTTGAAGGCTGAATGCTTTAAGTAGAGGTGTAACTCACCTGCTTGGCTCAGGGACATGAATAAAAATGTATGATGGGGCAGCTTGTGGCTAACAGCTGCTGGATATAATGGTAATGTCTCTGCCTGTGTTTAGGATGTTTCAGTCACTTCAACCATATGGCCAAGCTGAATGAGACAAAACTGCTGAGAAAAGAGAAGAAAAGCCATATGATGTACAGAAAAAGAGGAAAAGAAATCTTTGGTGCTTCCTACACTGTCCCTCATGAGTGTAATTCATTGCAGCTGCTTTGACACAACGAATCAATCATTAAGCTTCTTCTACAGAACAGATGGCCAAAGAGTAGAAATGGTCGAGGAAAATGGATTTAACAAATAAGTCTATACTGATGAGAACTTTCTTTGTAGGATTCATCCTACTCACATGAAACAACCAAAATCTTACCACAAACCTCAGGGAATATGGGATATATGTTCCCCCACTGATGTAATCCACGCTTTTTTCCTCTTATTTTTTCTTTTTGTCTTTTGGTAGACATGCTCTCTTCACCTTAAAGAGCAGTTCATGAAATTAAATGTTTCTATAGGAAGTCCACATCTGGGTCACAGTTTATAGGCTTTTTTTTTTTTGTGCTGTTAAGATGATACCTTGTCAGCCACATGAATGATTAGACACATGTGCAAGCAACCAGGCACATTCAGGCAAGACATACTTGTCAGCCAGTGAGTCTTTGCAGTGATTTATTTGAATTTAGGGTTCAGTCCTGTTTTCTGTGCAGATTTCAAAGAAAATTACAAAAATATATATTCATCAGCCTCTGTCAATAGAGGGACAGAATGAGGAACTAAATAGAAACTGAGGTTGAATGAAAATTACAAAACAAATGGAATAGTCTAATAAATAGTGTTTTGTTTTATTTTTGTAAATTATGACCTTCCTTGAACTTGGCATACTGATTTATAACATTTTTTTCTGTTTTTCTTATCCTTTAAGAGGCATTTTTGTGATCCCAAGCAAGCATGCTTTAGAGTAAAACTAAAGAGTTTTACTTTAAAAAGAGTTATCTAATATTTAGATAACTTTTATTTTACATTGACAGATCAAAAATCAAATGTATGACCATGTTAGATTTAGATTGTCTGTTGAGTTATAACATTTTTGTTTGAAGTCAGTTTGTTTGAGTAATGAATATATATTTATATAGCCCTGCAGTGGTCAGGCAGTTAGACTAGATGAGCTTTGAACTATTCTATTCTATTCTGTTCTGTTCTATTCTGTTCTGTTCTATTCTGTTCTATTCTAGCCTCTCCAAAGGTTCTTCATGCTCTAGTTGATCATGTTCAAAGAATAGAATTGGAACCACAGTGTAGCATTTACTACTGACTGCCCAGTGAGGTTCTATAGTCCTCACTTATGATAATCATTATCTGACATACTCATGTGTCTTGAATAACTGTAGGATCTAAATGTCTCACAAATTCAGATCTATTCCTCCTCTCATACTCCAGTAGGACATTATTTTACTGTTTTTTAAAGTTGTGAAGCAGAAGAATTTGAGGGAAAAAATGTAAATGACAAAAATCTTTTAATATTAGAATAGAAACTGCCGTCCAGATCAAAAGAAATATTAAGTGCCCAATTGCTTTTGATTTTAATGTAAAACAAGATACTGAATTGTGTTAAGATCAGTTTACAACAATATTAATTTAGCATTAATGAATGAGAAATAAGAAGCCATACTTAAAGACTTACAGAAATATTTTTTTTTAAATAAAATTCCACATAATGAAGCATACATAATATATTATTATGTTTCTAGATTTTGTATATGTAAAGTTTAGATGATTGGAGGCAGACAAAGGTTAGAATTGTAGACTTGCCTACTAAAGAATGTCAAGTGCAGTTTACTTCTCAGAATTCTCCTCTTCTTCCTTTTTCCTGGATGGTGAAGGGACTGCTTTACAGACAGGGTCAAGAAATGAAAACAGAATATCTAACATACGTTTGCAAATGTCAGCTCCATACATCACTGAACATCAAGCAGTTCAAACACTCCCTTTAGCTTACACTTCACGTTCCAATGTCATTCTCGTTTACTTGAGTTGTAGCCTCACATGCACTCAATGTACACAAGAAAGTCAGTCAGTGCACTCTCCATGTCTCCAGTCTTTGCACACTTGTGTATTTTGTAAATACACGCACACAAATTTTTAACACAGGTGTAGCCAGCTGGAATGATTAATGGTGAGTAATAGTGCATCTCCACTACTTCCTTAGTTCTTTCAGGCATTATGTTGTAAAGTCTTTAGTTTCATATTACCTTTCATCCTGAGAGATCATTCTGTATGCACACATAGCAGCTTAAATACAACTACTTCAAAGTGCAAAGGAAGCATTAAGTTGCAGAAAGAGCAGTTGAGGAGATAGCCTTCAGATTCTGACCCACCAAATTTGCATCTCTAGTGCCTACAAAGAAAAAGAGTTTCATTTTTAAACCTTACTCTTGCAGAAGTACCATGTGTGAAGGATCGTAATGGTTGCAGAGTGCTGAGTGGCCAAAATTAATTTTCGGTTGTTCATATTTCAGTCAGTAAGTCACAGGGACAGTGGAACACACGTATTTGTTCAAGACAAAGGTTCCTCAAGCTCGGTAACCCTGACAGTGGCCAGTACCAGATGCCTATGGAAGAAGACAGGACATAGTCCGAAGCTTACCTGTGTTTAAGAAAAATGGTAAAATGACAGTCATTTTTATGTTGGTCAGATAACTCCAATAATATGTAAATTCCATCATGTTTAAACTATGCATCTCTTATAAACAATTCTTTCCATTATCAACAGAGTAGTGAAACCTGGTTTCTTCAGATGCATGGTTCCAGGTTTCTGGTGTCTAAGAAAAGTGTGATTAGACCAAAGCTTTCCATTGGCTGGAGTCACAACACTGGTGTGCTTTACAGATCCTGTAGTATCTAGTGATTTGTGAAACTTTGCTGTAGGTTATTAGGGGCTCTAATAGATTTTCTGTTTCTTCTTCTGATTTTCATATTTTGAGACCCCTAAATCTACTTGTCAAATTGGTTGAAAAGTTGGTTGAAAATGAATCAAAATATGCAAGGAGGGCTGGACAGGCAAACTGACAATTGCAGCATAGATATTCATTGTATATTTTTAAGGAAAATTTTCAAATTGCATATAAATTGTATGTCACATGCTGTATGACGCGTAGACATAATGAACCAAGAAAGGAAGCACTGACTAATGGGACACATCATTCTTCTCTGTCATAATTTTCTTCAGGGTGTTTCTGAATTTTGTTGTATTTCCATTATATGTTCTAGTCCTCTCTCTTGGCATAAAGGGGACTCTTTGCTACTGCTTCCTAATCAAAGGTTAAGGAATATCAGAGGAGGACTGTTCTTTTTTTTTTTTTTTTTTTCTGAAGTGTTTGGACAGGTAACTCAATAGCCTCCTTTCCCCTTTATCTTGGCACTTTTCTTTACATCCAAAGAGGGTGAAAGGACATTAATTAAATTTTGATCAGCTTGCCTCAAGATTCTGTAAAGAACTTACAGTTTTAAAAGATTCTTCAGAGAAATCTTCAAAATGTTGTACCTCTTTATTATTGTAGTCCCAGTCCATTTGGTGTATATGAAAGTAATCAGCAGTCTAATAAATAATATGGTGTAAAGTAGGAAGTGGCCCTGAGAGCCAAAAACTATACAAAATTAGAGAGTGATGAGTAATTTCCATTTACATCACTGGGTTTTGGAACAAGTCTTTATGGCAAAGAATAAAGAATCAGATTCATCTCTTTTCAGATAAATAGTAAAATTGCTACTCAGTGGCAACAGAAACACAAAGAGTGCTCCATCATTATAATTGCTTTTATCTTACCAAAAAGCAATTATCTCTAAAGAATTCCATAAACAACGTAGATACAAATCTATATAAAAAAGACATGACAGATATGTAACCAAAATCACACTTTAATTTTCAAGTTTTCTTAATTAAGAACTGCTTTATACCCACAGTGTTTGTGCAGAGCATCCAGGTTATCTGATTATTTTTAAAAGAACATGCATGCAGTATTACATTTTGGCACTACATAAACCTTCATAAAACTATTATGAAAAGAAGCAAACATTATTTATGTTTAAAATCCAGTCACTAAACTTGAATTTCCTCCTGGAAATTTTAATTAGCAATTTGAAAAATGCTAAGGCAAAGTATCTGCTCCCAGTTGTGTATTTAGGTTAAATTAAATTATTTCTGAAAGTAATATAATTAAAATCCTTTTAGTTCTTAATCAATATTTTATTTACATTCATTTTCCTTGTAGTACTTGATTAGTTCTTTTGAAAAGGGTAGGGTAGCATATTTTCTGTTTATTATATACTCATGAGATGTATCTGCACTTTCATTAATAGCAGAGCTTCTTGCAGCATAGAAACACTAAAAAAATGATAAAATGATATGTTTTTTTTTCAGGTGGGCAATTGGAATTCTACTATGTCTCAACAGGAATTAAGCTAATCATTTTTTAGCAATCTAAGTTCCTATATGAAAATATCCTTCAATGGAAAACATGTAAGATACAGGGCCCAACTCACCTAGTTTCACTTAAGCCTTTCTAAAATGAAATGAATAGGGAAAGTAAAAATGATCATTCTTGTTTAGTTACACTTTACACTCCAACAGATTGAAAGTAAAGACCTAAACCTGGGCTGAGACAAGCCCTACAGCTACCAGAGCTCCAGTGATATCAAGGCCTCAACTCAACAGACAGACTTAATGACTAATCACACAACACAGAATTTCATACCCCTAAAGTACAAAGAAGCTGCCAATGGAGAAACCATGTCAACAATGACTAAAGAGACAGATATTCTCTTGTATCTTCACTAAATTTCTGAAGACTTTGGTTGGTCCCTTCTTCATTTTCATCATAACATCATTTAAATTAATCTTAGACTATGTCCTGTGAAGTGTTGTGAATACTAATTCCAGTTAGACCTCACCCTCAACACCACATGATAAGTTAGACTGGTGAAGGAACAGAAGTATATATTATATATTATCATACACTTCAGAAAGTTTTTTCAATTGTGCTAGCAAATCAATATTTCTCTACAAAGTTGGATTCCATAGAGTTCTTGGGGGCTATGGGTGCCTTGTCTTGGGGACAGGAGATGTGGTGTCAGTGACAGATCTCTGAACATCTCTATGCACACTTCCAATCTGACATAGATTTCCAGTGTCGCAGAAGTTTGGCAGATGACTGCAGCCGAGGAGCCAGCTCTACATAAGTGATGTGAGGAGCCGTGTCTGGCCTATGTGGTTCTGGAGAAGGAGGAAGGCAGTGGCTTCTTAGCATGATATGAGTTGAAGGTATCAGAAGCAGAGGACAGTCAGGCAAGGTGCCTCAGGTTTTGTGCTTAGTGCTTAAGACTTGACAGGTCTGTTAGGTGTTTACATTTGAGGTTTGGTATATTTACGTACAGTTTGTGTATGTCTCAGAAATGAAAATTTGTCACTCCAGTGTTACACCAAAACTGGAACCTAAACAGAAACTTTGAGATTTGAAGCAAATCCTTTATATTTATTTTAAATTGTTTTGTTTGCTCTTTTTCTCTCCTGAGGTGGAACTGAAGTAGAAATATTGAAATGTTAACTAAAGTAAATATTCTTGTGAGATCTTTGCACCTGTTTTGTATAATCTGAGCCTATTCTGCATAACCAAGAGAATAATTCATTTACATCAGATAAACATCCAAGCTGAAACTGCCAGCCTTCAGTGCTTATAATTACACAGTTGAGTCACTATTTAGGAGTGATATAAAAAGAACTTGATTTATTTTCAGTATTTATGAAGTTAGAGAAGTACTGTTGAAAATCATGTCAAGTACAAGCTCTTCAGCATCAATTTTATATTTTTGTTTTACCTACATATCAAATACAGCTTTCTACAGACTAAAGTGACTTTCTAAACTAAGCTTCAGACCTCAAGATTTAGGTTCTGATTTGAGAAAGTTCTAACAGTAGTATAAATGTTTAACTTTGTACAAATGGATGAATACAAACTGATCTGGATAATGGGACAGAGTGTACCCTCAGAAAAATTTGCTGATGACACAAAACTGGGAGAAGTGGCTGATATGCCAAAGGGTCATGCTCATTAGAACACACCTGTGAACAAAAGGGGGTGCTTTGTAGTCATGGCCTTATCTTCTTTTTACTAAAAAGCCTCATCTATAAGCCCTACCAGTAGCATGGGTGCTTCACATAGTTTCCGGAACAGTACAGTGCTATGCTATGTATCTACTAGAGTACTGTCCTTGTGGACTTCATAGCACAGTTACACTGGCAGGTTTACTCCTGTCTAAATAAAGGGCTCTTCTCTCCAGATATTCTGTAACAGACTTGTGTAATTCATAACCAGAAACCTTTCATTTCTCTAAGTGTCACCTCTCTGCCCAGACTTCGCCAAACAACTGTGTTCTAGCTCTTCATCACTAGTGGACACTAACTCATTTTGTCTCCTACAGCAAGGTAAAAATACAGGTCTGAGTAGAATAGCCCTATTTACTTACATGTGCTTGTAGAGTCCTTTTATGGATGACTTGCTCCTGGACTGTTCTGTCTTAATGGAACCTTAAGTACCCAAATGAACATGCACTCTCCTAGTGATGGGCAGCTTCCTGGCTGGCTGAAGGGGAATAATAATTACTGTTTTCACTGGAGCCCAGGTACTAGCTCCTTTCATTTGTCCATCTCTGCCTCATCTTGCAGTCCCTGTTTTACAGCAACAAAACAAGAGCAATACTAATCTGAATATTTTTGAAACCAGAATTTCTTCTGTATAGGAAGTAAATAATAGTGTATCAAAGTCTACACTAACTTTTGCATTAAATTATTTAAAATCCATTAGATAAACCATCTTAATCACAGTTTAAGTGAACTTAAGGTAGTTTAATGTCAATTTGGGAGGAAAGTAAGCTAAAATTAGAGCAGCTTTAATTCTAGATAAGATATATAGTTTTTATGAAGGTAACCAGTTTTAAAGCTGTATTTTTAGTTATTGAGTAACAACTCTGCCAGCATTCCTGTGCAAATAAATTTTCTCTTTATTTGCGTTCTGTTTCTGGTACAGTTTTTCTCATCTGAGCAGCCTGATTTTGGCCTACTTTTTGTACCAGATGATACTTCTGGTGGCCGTTTGGAAGGACAGTCTGCCTTATAGAAGTCCTTTCAGACAAAGAGTAGTAGTCATGAGTGGTCTTCTCTGCTAGTCTCATAAAGATGTTCTCCTTTGGCTTCAGCAATATTCTAAGAGCATGGTCCCTTGAGAGAACAGGAGAGAACAATTGCAGTCCATTAGAAAATAGCATTTATTATCCTTTTATACAAGGTATGTCAGCATAATGAGTGGTACTACAAACCAACATTTTAAAAGATGTCTAAGAAACACGAAATGTGCTTGACAAGTTTGAAAGAAGAGCTCTATATAGGAAGTGATTCTTTGATAGTGTATGCTGCAGAGAAAAAAAAAAGTATTGCAAATATCTTGTAGAATACTATCATACATCATAGAATAGTAGCTTCAAAAGAAGAAAAAGCAAAGACATACAGTGGATTTGGAGGAAAAAGATTTTGCCAGCTCCTACCAATTTCTTCAGGCCATCTAATTTCTATGCATTTTTCATATCACCATCATATGCCATCCCAGTCATTCAGGAGAGAAATAGCAACCAAAGCCTGTAAGTCTTCAGATGGAGAGAGAGAGAAAGAGAGAGGACCTCAGACATGTGGAATAAATGCACATGCAACCACACAAACCCAGAAAGAAACTATAGAAGAAATTACATATGAATACAATAGTAACTGGCTCAGTATTATCCACTATTTCTTCATCTCAACCTAAGATTGAGAAGACTTGACTGCTTTCATGAGAGACAGCAGACTAATCAGATAAAGTACAAAAACTTCAAAAAACTCTCATTTTAATTTCATTTATATATATTTTACCATGAATACAACATAATTATATTCATTGAAAACGTTCCCAGTTACAATAACATTAGAGGGTTTGGAATGATGATCCCTAAAGCCTTGTAGTAAACTATTTTAGGTCTTCATGTGTTCCTTAAAAGCTAATATTACCATCAACAGAAAATTAATTCATTTGATAAATAATTTTGTAATAGTTTCAAATAAAAAAGTGTGTCAGGACTTGGATATCAATTTAATTTGCCAGTCACCCTAATGCATTATTCTAAATTAATTTAAATGCGTTCTTTTTTTTTTTGCTAATGCTTTTCATTTGTGTTCTGACCATTTCCTGATGTTTCAGTTAGTTTTGTTCACAGACATATTCTAATGAGCGTGAAGTTAAGATCAAGGGTTACTAAAATTTATGACACTTACTCAGCCAACCCTTGGGCCCTGTTTGACTTCATAATATTTCAGATGACTTGATGTGTGTAAACACATAGCTAATTCAGCTACTGTTACATATGTACCTAATGAATATAATGACATTTATGGAACTAGTCAGAATTTTTTCAATTAAATATTTTCTGCTCCAACTGACATTATGCCAAAACTGGAACATTTTGGAAGCAAATACTTTGATGAAGTTTTGACAGAATTGTTTCTAAGCTCTACAATAGACTTCTTGATGAGAGTAGAAGATGGAAAACTGGAGTTTCTTGAGCCAAACATGAACATTTTGCCAAAGTCCCATGTTTGGCAAAAGCTTTTGTGCACTTGGCTTTCATTCCAGAGTGACACAAAAAGATTTTCGAAGCCAGAGAAAAATGCAAAAAATAAGAGGCTCCCAGTTAACCCTAGCTCTTAGTTGTAATTGCCACCCTTGGTCTGTAGCACTTTCTGTAGCTTTATAATCTGTTAAACCTCTAGCTATCTTCTTCTTGATCATTTTTTTTTTCTATTTTATTCAAAAGAGAAATTTTCTCTTCAAAGATTGTTCAAATATATGCTCCAGTCTCAGACTATTTAGACTTTCACTTAAGAAGAAGGAGAAATAAATTAGCTTGGTCCTTCATAATATCTATTGATCTACTGGACAGGTTTGTAATACAATACAATTTCATTTATAGGGTATCTCATAATACTTACATCAACAAAATTGCTTACAGTGAATTTAAAACACATTATCATAACAAATCCATTGACTAAGTTAGAAAAAATCTTTATTTTTTTAGAAATACTAAACAAAGAAATATGTTGTTTATGCTGAGGAAAGTAATTGTCAATGGCAGGAGAACAATGAGACAACAGCAGTTGATCAATAAATATCTGGAGGGAGCAATTAACAGGTATACTCAGATTGCTGGAACTTGTGATACAAAATGCTCACAATAAATGTCATTCTTTGTTACCCTACAGCTTTGGAAGACTTGTTTAGAATATGTTTGGTGTAAAATAATGAAAATAACTGTTCTGATAAAAGTCTTGCCTTGATACTACAGAGCACAATTATTACCCAAAGTACATGGTAACAGAGTGATAGTATCATAGAGCAGAGCAATGGTAGGTCTTACATACAATTAAATAATTCTAAAATAAACACATAACTGAAAAATAAGACAACTTTTTCTTGATTTTGAGAATTAAGATTACTCCATATACTGAGGCTAATGTTAAATACCCAAGCTGCTGCATTTGAGAACTGAACACCACACACCAAAACAGCAGTAAAAGCAGCAGGGAAGCACGCAAAATTTATCACTACAATAATAACATCATCTGCTCTTGCTAAATGTATGTTGGATAATTCTGTCATGTTTTTCAAATGAGTAAAAAATTCCATCAATATCAAAGTAATACACTTTTCCGCTACTACAAAGCTATAAGTCTAGAGTGAGCCTAACATTTTTTTTAAGAGTTATTTACAAAATGGTATTTAGTATTGTTTATTTTCAAAAAAGAATTGAATAAAGAGTCACATTTAATACCAATTTCCCTATAAAAGATACTGGGTATACCAATACTACCAGTAGGCTGTGTAGTGGATTCCAGAGTGCAGCCATGACAGAAACGGAGGGACATTTAGGCAAAATATGGAAATGAGTTTAAAACTCTCCAAAATTTGCACTTCAGTAAGATTCTGAAGATGTGTTTCCCTCTACTAGAATTGTTGAAGATTCCCATGCTAGGTACAATATGAAAAAGCTACTATGAAAATAAATAAGTAAATAAAAGAGTAAATACTGTAAAGGAAGAAGTCAGCTTTAGTGATACTGTAACTTTATCCATGGCTGTTTTGGTCCCTCTGAATATATTACCATGGTTATCCATTACAGCTTGGTCCAAATACTGAAATTGGGAGATCCCCTTTTCTTGACCTCAATCTGCAGTAGACTTTAGAATCTCCTTTTGGCAATGGAAAAGCACACTGCAGAAGTAAATTGAGGATCCTGGAAAGACCTACTTGTATTTTAGGGCTGATAAATTCACATTTTTTATTCACTGAAATCACATAGACTGTATAGTGAGCAAATTAGTTCTCCAACTTCATAGCTTATGTTGATATCCACTGAGATACTGGCTGCCTGCCTGTGAGCCTAGCTTTAACTTGCTTTTGTATGAATATGAAGTGAACAAATCAACACACCAAACAGAACATAGAAATCCTAGGACAGCCACAGTTCCCCTGGGAATGGTAATTATTTGAGATTTCCAAGCTTTTAAATCAATTGCTTAAAGTGCTGAAGTCAGTCTCATAATATTCATTATAGGTCTTTGTCTATCAGCTTCCAGACTGGAGCACTCCTATGATGATTGTAGACATTCCCATTAAGCCACTATGGCCAAAAAACAGAAGCAAGAAAACGTACAACTAAAGGTGTGAAAAAATTAACTTTTCCAAATACTGAAAAACCTTTGATGAAATTGTTTTGAGGTTTAAGAGATCACCATATAGCATATTATTATGTGTGATTGAAAAGGATCACTTGGTTAGGATCCATTTTCTCTAAGTCATTTCAGATTAGAGCTCAGTGAAATTCAGACCGACATCTACAGTCCCTTCCTGAGTTTCAGTTTTCTTTAAGTACTGTGCTCAAAGTGAACCTCTAGATTTGCAAATTAATTGAGATGAGCTGAAGGAGGAAGAAGCTTTGGGAAAATCCTTTCAACAAAGCTCTCAATTACAAAATGACTATGCTTTCAGTTCTTCACATTTCTTCATTGGGAAGGCAAGTCTGTTTTATTTTCTGTGTACTTAGATTTGGCGTCAGATAGAAAGTATACAAAGAGAGGGGAGGAATATGGTAACACTGGAATAGCAAAGCTTGTGTGGATTTCCTCCCAAGAACAGAGCAGAACCAATGCCCTAGAGCCTACATAAAACATATGATTTACTCTGCAGTCTGCTGGAATAAGGCTAAGTGGGAAATTCACAGAAAGAAAGCTTGCCCATGCCTCAGTTATCTGTGTCCTCATATATGAGCAATGGCTTGCACAGGAGGTTTGCTCACAGAACAGCCACTAATTCCAACCTCAGCCTTTGGTACAGATTCCTTGTCCACACAGGCAAAGTTGTACTCAACAACATTAAATCAACATGAAAATACTGGGACAAGCTGATGCAGATAGTCCTAATTCAAAATATTTGTATTAAACATAAACAAAAGAACGTCACCAATCTGTGATAGCATATTGGCTGAAGAATTTCAAATCAGTATGGAGAATATTGACAATAGAGACAATCAATGCAATTATGTTTCAAATCATCAATGTTTCTTGCCATTAAAACCACAAAAAGCAGAAAATTAATGTAAGAGCACTATAAATATGTACCACAAATGAGAATGCAATGGGAGTAAATAGTAGTAAAGGACTTTGTCACAAGAACGTACTGAACTTAGAGCATCTGTTTGTCCTGGGACAAGGTACTGTAGCTCTAGGGCTGCGTTTAATTGCTGCTTCTCTTGTCATGGATTCTCCATGACTTGTGACAGTGAGAGAGCTGAAAGTAAGTCTGTGCAGCCTCTGCAGTAGACTGTACCCTATTTAACCATTGTTTGGCCTGTTCTGTTTGCACAATGGAAATAATCCCCGGGTTGCCTGGGGCAAACACTTACTGCACTAATTCCTGTCATCAGTAAGAGGGTCTCTCCTTTTGCAGAGGCACACATCCAAAATAGCAGAACCAAACCTGTAGTGTCACATCCGCAAATTTGATCATCTCTTCCTCTCCAAACATCCCCGCCTTTGCCCCCTGCATTACATATCAATAGAATATCTGTAATGAATACTCTTATGTGACCAGTTCATCAGCCAATGTGACTTTGATTCAGAAAAATGAATCTGAACTGTGAATATCTTTCTGTACTTTTCAGTATTTCTTCCACTGAACTGTGCTTGTAGTGACTTTTTCTTAAACTTTGCAGCTTCTCATTTTTCAAGCTTAAATTCCAAAGTCATTTGATTCTGGGTGGATGAGAAAGGAGACTTTTAAATGCTGCCCTGCATGTGCTAGCTGCTGTTTCTGTCTATTTTTCAAGGGTTTGCTGATTGCTGGAGATACAAGTATCTCCTCAGGATGATAGCGAGGATGACTGCTGTAGTGAGGTAGGGGTTGGTCTATTCTCCCACGTGCCTGGTGACAGGACGAGGGGGAATGGGCTAAAGTTGTGCCAGGGGAGGTTTAGGTTGGATATTAGGAAGAACTTCTTTACTGAAAGGGTTGTTAGGCATTGGAATGGGCTGCCCAGGGAAGTGGTTGAGTCACCATTCCTGGAGGTCTTTAAGAGACGTTTAGATGTTGAGCTTAGTGATATGATTTAGTAGAGGACTAGTTAGTGTTAGGTCAGAGGTTGGACTAGGTGATCTTGGAGGTCTCTTCCAACCTAGACGATTCTGTGATTCTGTGATATTTTGCCCAGAATCAAGCACAAGCATCGTTGTTAGAATTTTGCAGAAAGAAGATAACACTTCTTGTTCATCACAGGGAGGTCTGCAAAATAAAAGACTGCTGAATTTTCACATTTTTTCATGTCTGACCTAATACCATAATTTTCCTTATCTCTGTTCTTGTTGTCACTATGGCCATTATGAAAGCTATCGGTCACAGACTGAATAAGAGGAAAAATAAATAACAGCTTCCAAAAGGCAAAAATTCAATATAGGCAGTTTTAGAATTAAACAGCATTGCGTAGTGTCTTTCTTGGAACAAATGACCTCAGAAGTTACAAGCATTTGAGAAGGTAGCTCTCTATTCTGCAATTAAAAGTGATGGATAAAATGAGAATAGAACTACAAAGCTGTCATTTTTTGATATTAAAAAGACAAGCATTTTTCTAGGCTGACTGGAAAAATCATTTGCTCATCTACTTATTCTGCTTAGATGTCAAGAAAAATAAAAGCTTTATAACATTTAACACTTTAATAATGATTCAGGAAAAAAAAAGGCAAACTTAGGCCTAATCTTCCTCTCATTTAACATGATTAGAATTTTTGTCTTTGAATTCAAAGTAAGCAGACATAGACCCTTGATTTTAAAGAAAAATAGTATCTGATAATATGTTACTATAAATATGGAATAATGTATACAGTTCTGCTGGTGTAAATTTGGAGTAACACTTGTTAGTGATTCTAAATTTGGACAAATTTACTTATTTTCATCTTGCACTTTTTCAGAAAGTTTATGAGCTTTCTGAACAGTTAGATATCTGTGGACAGACATCCAAACTCCGGGAAATGAACCACCCAAGGCCCTCCCTAAAAAAAAGGCCAGGTTCAACTTTCTTTTTCCTCTCTAAGCTCATATTGGGCTTACAGCTGCCTAAATATAAAGGGAGAAAATTCTTGTTGAGGATGTGATCTTTGCAGTAAGCTGAGATAATTTCTGTTTGTTTGCTTGTCTGGTTGTTTGTTTTTGAAAGCAGGATAATTCTCTATTTATACACAATGCTTCAAATACAGGGTCACTACATGTAAGTAGCAGTGAAATAACTAACTCCAAAATTCCCAGGTTTTGAGAAGAATTGGTCAGTGAGAGCTAACCAGATAAAGTACATTAAGCAAACTGCTTGTCTTTTAAAAGACTGTTTTTTGTTATGATAGTCATAAAAGATGGAAGCTCTGAGCTGGGTTCTCAGCTCCTGGAAGCATCATGGTTACACTGCAGTCAACAGATCAGTGTAGTTTTCTACATGAGAGGTCTTGGCTATCCGAAGGCATTAAAATATGCCCCAGGGCTTGGTCTAACAAAGACTTTTTGCATTTCTCCCAGCATAGGACAAAATGTGCGATGTTGTGCAGAATTTATATAGTGCCACAGACACCCTCACAACAGTAATTTTATCAATGTTCATCAAATAGTAGCCAGTGCACTACTGGGGAAAAAAAACAAACAAAAAAAAGCAACAGTTTTTTTTCTAGAAGGATTCTGTGCCATAACAGCAGCTAACTATTGCACTGCTCTGTTTGCCCTTATTGCTCAGTTGTCTGGGATATCATCACTGAGATGTGTATTGAGCTAGGTGTCAATGAATGTGGACATGTCACTGTGCACCCCCAAACTTCTGACATAATGTAATAGTAGTAAAAACTGTTGTCCTTACCTAATTACTTCTCTCTTTTTCCTGTAAAGGAAGTTAAGTAGTATCTGTGTCAGTAATAAACCAATAGCTAGAAACCATTTAATCCTGATGTCATCTCAAATTGTGAATTATGACTCTATCAACCATGATACTATCAAACCACATGTAGCCACTGTCACTCTATCAGCATAGCTCTGCGGTAGCATTTTCCTCATCCAGATTAATTTTGCACCATATTTCAGGATTTTTTTCCCCAAGAGCAAACCTAATGTTTCTACCTGTCCTTTAATCACTTCTGGTTCATATCAATCTGTGTCAAAGAACAATATAACAATAATATATAACTCTAGGGAACACTGATATTATATAAACTCCAGCATAATGCTTACCATATTAAATTCAATTTTTCAATTTAGCTATTCTCTGTCTGTTTTACTTGGCTTTAAACTAAACAAACTTCCAGTGCCAAATGCAGCAATTGGAACTGACCACCTACAGCACAAGACTAAGGAAATGAAAAAATGCTGTGTATTTGTTCTGAAGCTTAAACCTTCTCTCCAGCAAAGGAACTTCATTGATTACAAACCACACTGCTCTAAATTAAATAAAACGGAAATATAATGAGCTATGGTGGAGTGAAATATAGTTTATTTTAAAGTGTTTTCAATCACGTAAACTCTAAGGGAGGTCATTTTTCTGTTAAAAGAAATTTGCAGGCTTTTCTATGGAAAAAAAAAAATCTGTAAACCTGGAAACTTTATTATAAAAGACGATACATGTAGTTAAAGGAAGAGAAGTTGACTTCAGTTCTTAAGAGGCCTTTTTACTTCTTCATTTTCCCCTCTCTGTAAATAACAATTTTTTGATAGTGTCACATCATTTGGGGTTCTATGGAGCAAAACCTTAATTTGCTACTGCATTCAGGTCCCAGAGACTTCAGTCTGACCATGCATGCGGAAGACAGGAGCCACAGGTTTCAATGGCACCCAGACTCTGAATTTTGTCAATGTCTCTGTAACTACTGTAGCATGAAGCAAGTATCTTCCTCCACTTGCCCAGATACAAAAGGTGACCTATGCTGATGATGTTATTCTAACCCATGTGGGCATTGAGAAACAAACATCAACAGAGGAGAAAAAAGACATGATATCCAGAGGCTGGGTGGTTATGCTACCTGTTTCCTACAAAAGCTCATACCTTTTTCTGAGGTTTGCCAGGTCATATTATTTGTAATGCTGACTCAACCATGTAAGACCCCCCCCCCCCCCCCCCCAAAAAAAAAAAAAGCCATAGATTACTTCAGAAATGTAATAGGGAATGATATAGTGATCCTTTGGTTTTATAGTCATTGTGACTGTTTCTCAAGTACAGGTAGAGTCAATCAGAGAGTGTAATTGTCTAGTTAAAAATACATATATAAAGATATATGACAGTGAAGAAAATGAATCTCATTACAGTTTGTATGCTGAAGAACACACAGGTACTTCTCTGTAAACTCTCTCCCATCCCCTCTGACTGAAATCCAGTATTTAATATATCATTCAGTAGAGATTCTAGTGCTGTCCTTCTTGTTCACTAAAGGAGCAAAACTGAGGAATCTTCACAGTGTTCAACTCTAATATGGGGAAAATCATTTCTATTTTCCCATTTATTTTCAAGCTGCTTGACTTCCATGCTTTGTATTACTACATACTTGTGTGAAATCCAAGAGGCTTATTTAAGTTACAAGTCAGTTCAGGGAGAAACAGAAGCATATGAAAAGAAAAACATGAAAGAGCATGTTCAGAGCATACTCAGTACTAAAAATTCAAGGCAACTTAAAAATACATAAAATGAATCTCAACCAGACTATTGGAATTTAACCCAAATTTTAATAATGTTTAATAAGTAATTTCCTACCCATTTACAGGTCTGTCTTCTTCATAGATTTCCCACCTTTGCTACCAAAAACATGCATCACTTGAAAGGCCACACAGGTGAGTTAAGTGTGAAGTCTTCTCTAGAGTCAGCTAAGAATTACTCTAGTCAACTTACAGTTAACAAATTCCCAAACTGTTAGTTTCAGTCACAGAGATGGTTCCTCTCAATATAGTTAGTAAGTTTCACACCAGCAGAGTAGTAATTGTGCCCTTGGTCCAACAAAGCATACATAAAAGTGAACCTGTAAGCAGCTGAATTGATTTTACTGAAGTACAGATATGTTTGCGGTATTCATACACTTAAATGCTTTGCTGGACTATGAATTAGCTGCACATCATCACTGCTGTTCATCAACACTATCAGCCTGTCCAGCAATGCAATGGAGCCAGCAAAAAGTTAATGCAATTGTTAAGTCATTGGAAAAGGGAATGCACAAGTCTATGAAATGATCTTGTGGAAGCATTTGTCTGAAATTAGTTCTTTTTAAAAAAATTTTCTGATATTTCTGAATAAGAGAGCTGACTCTTGTGTGCAACAATGGAGAAATTAAATAAAACGGAATCTGCTAAGTCATTAATCAAATTAATGGGTGGTACCAAATTGCACCTTAAAAGCACATTTCTGAAAGGCAAATGACTGTTTAAAGATCAGGAGCAAAAGTTTCTGCATTTTATTAATGACAAAAAAGTATTATTATTCATGTGCCTTATTAGTCCCAAGTAAAATCCTTTTAATTAAAATTAGTGCCTGCTAAATTTCTTCAATGGCATTTAGTAATGATAAAGAAAACAATCCAAATTTCCTGTAAACATTTTGCTGCACATTAGAAATAATTATCAGTTCATTACTTAAATATCAGGCTTGTGTTACAATAGTCAATGAGGCTTGTGCTATACATCTAATTAGATTTCATAAAGCAAGAATGATAAGAATGCAGGGGTCTATACTGAAAAGTCAGGACATGGTGTTGAGCTCAACAGGTAGAATTATTGCTAAGGACCCAAGCAGCTCTGAAGCACTGCCCTAGGTGGGCAGCAAGAGGTGGGTGCTGACAGAATGCTGTGTGACCTGGAGCCATTTGTGTTGCCTTACCAGGCTTTACCCCCACTCCACTGAAAGGAACAAGAAGCAAACATTTCCAGAACCACCTGAGTGTTTTAGATTAGATCCCATTCCAAAGATCCTTGGGTATTCAAGTAGTATGGAAACCCAATGACAGGCTACAAGTCCCCTGTTTGTTTGTTTGCTTCGTTTTGTTTTGTTTTTTTAAACAAAGCAGAAGATGCATAAAAATGAAGATGGGTGCCTCAGTACTCTTGAAATTGCACCTCAGCATGCATCCATGGTTATGGTTCTCAGTAACTTTAAGACAACCTAGTTCATTTCAATTTTTCTCTTTTCTCACTTTGAAACAGTGGTTCAGAGGCTGTAAACTCAATGGAAAGCCTTTCTTCTTGTCAGGGATTTTGAATATGATCTGTGAAAAAAAATCATGCACCATTTCAGTTTGCAGACAAAAAACTGAATGCAAGCTCTACATTCTATTTTCACTCTGCGCCTCGTCACAAGACTATTTAGGATCTCTTTTGAGATCCCTCTAGCCTGTCCTTTGCTAAACAAGATCAGAAATTAAGTTTATTATTATTTTTAATACCTTTTGCTAAAATGATAGGGAAAATTAAACTATCATTGCATCCCAAGGGCTTTAGGACTTTTAGAGCATGTGCTGTGCACAGGAACATTATCAATATGTCTTCATGATTTGCCTTAAGTAAAGAAAGCAAAAGTTTATTGGTATTCTTCAGGTGATTAGATAGGGACTTCACTTCAGAACTTCCTCTATCTATTACTATAAGATTGTTGTTGTAACCATGATGCAAGGACGTAAGAGAAGCAGGATGGAGAGTATCTTTCATTAAGTCAATAGAGGAAAGATATCCGGTAAATACCTATTCAAATCTGAAAAGAAGCAGCTAACCTCCACCTAAACAGAGGTTAAAAACAATTGTTCCAAGTTTAACATAAGGAAGATAAGGAATTAAGCAATTTGATCATCTTTTCCCCTTGTTTCAGATTACTATCTTATATACCAAGACCTTAGTCTTTACAGCAGTGTGGAGAAAAAAAGTCAGCCAAGAACCGTGAGCAAATGGTTAAAATGAAAATGGAGAATATTAAAATGTTCCAAAAAATCAGTATCTTTGCTTAATCCATGGAACTATTCCTTCTGTATTCAGTAAAATGATAGACTTTTTTTTCCTAGATTTTCTTCTGAAGATACTTTGTAAGTTTACCATGAGGACCAGGACTGAGAATTTGGAGATAAAGTACTTCATGAAAAATATTCTCTCATTCACAATCGTTTGCATCACTTGCTGATTATCTGTCTGAACTCATTTTCATGCACAGCAACTATAATTTTGCTGTCACTGGTAAATCTAGTGGATTAGGTAACCTTTATTTTGCTTTGGGATGACCATATGAAGAATACATGCCTTGCTATAGTGCACAGATATTGTTACACTTCTACACATGTTGGTAAGAATCACTTTGTACTCTAAAAGAATTACATTCCATTATTTCTTGGCCCACAGCAGTTTGCTTCCAATTTGAGTATTTGTGAGGTTGAAGCATAAGGCAAAGAAGAGTTTGAAAGCTAGGGAAAGATGAAGACTGCAGGTTCTGGGAAATAAATTTCAATTTTGTAATTTTCTTATGACTTTCCATACAGTTTCTAGTGTACTGTTCCTGATAGCTCTGGTTGTAAGGGTGCAGTAATGGATTGCAGAAGGTGTAGGCTATGGGTTTTGTTTTTTATACTATAGCTAGTTTAATTCCTTTATTATGTCAAGTGTCTTTTCATGATAAAAGTGAAAAGGGGGAAGGAGGGTTAAAAAAAAAATCACCTGTTAGAAGATTGGAGTGTTGTAGGTTTTGTTTGTTTGTTTGAGGGGGGGGGATTAGGGTTTGTGTGTTCCATGGGATATTTTCAGATTTTAAGTATATGTCCTAGCTTAAATATACATGCTAAAAAGTTGGTATTTTCCCACGGCACAAGTTCTTGGTTTTGCTTAAATTTAAATTTAATAGGTTGGTATGCATCAGTCTTTTATATTTGTTCATATTCTTAACAAAAATTTCTAGGCAAGTTGCGGAGCAGACTCTTATTAATGATGTCCATGACAATAGGAACATGATTTTCTTCCTATCCATACTATAGTAGGATTGACATTATATAAATATAATATTCTTGTGAATATTTTCCTGTGATTGAGCCAGGATAATTAGAACTAGTCTTGCCAAAACTACCAGCAGAATATTTCTGTAGAACTAACTGGGGCAGAAGATTAAAAATTTGAGAAACAAAATATTTACATTCATCAGCCTAATGGAAACATAATGAGGATGTAGAATAAAAGCTGCCTATACTCTGGACAAGTTAGTAAATATATTTTTTAAGTTTCATATTAATAGGTATAATAATATTACACCATTATTTTAAGCAAGAGTAGGATCCTTATCTAGTATGTAACGTGCAAAGTTATAGTAAAAGGTAATCTGCACTCCAAAGAGATTAGTATACAAATAAGCAACATAAGAAGAGAGAGAGAAAGAGGTAGGTAGTTATGTTGTCTACAGTGCACATGGGAGAGGCCAACACTATGACAGACAGATACAGTCTGTCCATGTGTGGAGCAATGGCAGAATTAGCAATTCAGCCTATGTAGAGTTATAGGTTAAGGATTTACAAAAACGAACCCCAATTGTTTATGTAAACCTCAGATTTCCAAGATGAAATTTTCTAAACATCATCTCCAAAGCAAAGTTTACCTCAACTAACTTTAGATAACGAGTGTTTGAGCCTTTTCCCTAAACACAGGTATCCAATAACATTTGAGATATGTTAGGGTATCATGGACATCTGCAAGGAGTTGGCAGATACAATGCAGGGCCTACAGAAAACCTACAGGCATCTGTATCAGCAGCAGTAGGGCAGATGGGGTACCCTACAACATCTCAATTGGCTTAGATGTTTTAGTTAGGCAACTAAAACAAAGCCTGAAGTAAAAATGTGTATAAGTCATCTGCACCTCTTAGGCTGTCTCTGTAATCAGTAGAATGAGATACTCATCTTCAGTGGAATGAACAGCTCCATGGAGATATCACTCTTTCCCCGCTGTCTTTAGAGAGAACTTTGGCCAACTGAAGATGGTTCAGCATTTAGGAATCTTTTTTTTTTTTTTTTTTGCATATGATTTTTTATATTTTCCAGAAAGAGTATCCTAGCCAGACTTAGGCAAAAGGTTCAGTGTTTTTCATTGCTATTTTGTTTTGATTCTATACCATAATCTTGGACTTATTTCTTAATGTAATTATTTAAATTAAAAGATTTATTTAAATGGTACAAAAATGGTACAAAAATGTGTACATAAAAAAATAATAATAAAAAATACAAACAAAAAAAAAACACCATAAAATTCCCCACATATTCATTATGTCTTCATCAGAAGGCAAATCCAAACCACACTTTGGAAAAAAATAATTCTCTGTAACATAGTGCCAGATTTAGCATAGAGCACCCAGGCTTCGAAGCAGCAAACCAAATATAACTATGATGTTGAAATATCTTTAAGTGAGAGCAACGTTCTAATCAGTTATGTAAAAGACTGTTTCTCAAAAGATCTTTTCCAAGTCTAAACTGAAATTTGGTCTATTCTGCAATAAATGAATATGTGAGCATTCAAAATTTACTTGTAAATATTGAAATCATATTGCTTATCTTTTCAGAGGTTTTGGCTCTTTTACCACTCTGGCATCATTGGAATTGCTTGTTTATTGTAAACGCTGGTTGTCAGTGAGAGTTTCAGTATTTCTCATTGGTTTTATCATTCAAACAAGAACTTAGATGAATGCAACCTTTTGCGCTGTTTGTATGTTGACCCTCTCTGCTCAACCACAAAATGTTATATTTCACTTGGAAAAATTCATTCAACCATGATATAAACTGTATTTCTTAAGAATGATTGATACATGAGGAAATTCTGCACAACAAATGAATGACACTCAATCATGGCAACTAGGATCAACTCTGCCAACAGAGACTTGGCATGAATGGTTTCATCTAGTTCTTCTTATCTAGGGTGAACAACAAGGAATTCAATTGGTTTATGATGCTGAACAGAACTCACTTCTCAGGTGAAGGCCATACCCACGAGCAGTCTATATATTGCTATACAATAATACCACCCCTTCCAAAACTATTCAAACACTTGAGAAGCATCCTATGTCAGGAAGCATTTACAGGTGAGATCAAGATACCAAAATGATTTTACTGTGTGCTGAACAAAAATTAGATATACATAAACACCTTCTTAAATGCCCAGTCCTGCTAAGCTTGCTACTACTCATGTAGAACCATGTTATTCAAGGGCACGTATCCATCTGTTCTAGACTTGTCTACCCTGTACTAATGACAGTGAGATGATACAGGAACCCCTCTCTAATTAAAGAATGGAATATTAGACACATTAATCATGCAAGTTCCATTTTTATGGTAAACAAACATCTGTGCCAGAACAGAAAGTAATTATACTTTTCTTAACCTTAATTTAATCCTTTTCAGGGCTTTGTGAAGTCTTTGTCTTCTGTGCTCAAATACTGGCTATATTTCAATAATACAAAAGAAAGACTAATACGTACAAAATTATTCTGGGATTGACCTTCAGTAGATCAACATGCTGTATACACATTACAGAAACATGCTGTTACTCTTTGCACACGTTGCCTTCCATTGTGTTTCAGGTTACTGACTGTTAGCACAAGTGTAACCATGCTAACGGTTTGCTTATTTACAAGGACACTGGGGAAATCTTAACAGAATTACTTCAGGTTAGAGCAGAAAAGTCTCCCATCTCACTCATCCTTATTCCCTTTCCAGAACTCTTGGTTTTTCAGAATAAAGATAAGAATATCTTGCATGTACTTCTAGATCTTGGAATGTACTGTAGGACTTTTAGTATATGAAACCACATGACCCTTATAAGAACATTACTGAAAAAAAAATCAGTATGTCAAAACCTAATAAAAACAACACATTTTTTAAATATGGTAAGGAATATGAAATCTGGCTATGTTAATCTGTTAACACTTCTCAAAAACACAGGCTCGTCAGACAGATTGAGTTTTTCTACCCTGCCTCTTTTTTTTTTTTTTTTTTAAATCATGCTATAATCTTATACACATGAAGCACCTGTGTGTACTCAAAAAAGAATTTTCAAAAGATGTAATTAAATGACTGGTAGGGAATGTTTTATAGTAAAGCATCCAGCCCTGAACATGGCATCACTGAAGGAAATAAAGTTGGAAAAACTCTTTTTGCTTTAATGACATTTCTACAAAGACATTTCTATATTCGTGATATATATTTACACATTTATAAGACTCTGGTACATAAACATCACATAAATTTACAGCTGGAAGTTACAGAAAGATATGGGCAAGATGGGAACAAAACACCGTGTTTACTTGTATGTACAGTTTACGACTGGAACCAGAAGGAAGGTCATCTCCACTGTGCTCTCCTCTCATCTAAGAGGGGTCTGTTGTTGAACGTGGATGAGATAGGCAAAGAATGGGACTTTTGTCTTCTAATGACTTCTGCCTAACTTGACCATTATTGCGGGTGAATTAGTACAAACCTGGTTAATCTCAGATTAAATGCATATTCTTTGCAATAATATGGTCCAAAAGAAAGGGGTTAAAATCTGTGAATGTTCCAGTCCTTTAAGAAGTGCTTCCATAATGCAATGTACACTTTAAGACAATCTATTCTTTTAACCTTTAAAAAAATATACTGTTTTTTTTTCTCAGCTTTTATAGAGTGATGCCATGTTAATCTGCTGAAGGTCAGTCTGAGAAAATTCACGTAACAAAGCAAATGCTCTTAGGAATCATATCACGTCATGTCAGGCTCACAGATAAATGGGTATTAGCTATAGATAGAGGTACTTACCAGTTCATCAAATACCTTCTTATGTCTGGTATCTTATCTTGGATTATGTACTATTGGGTTCAATTTAATATTTTATAAGTTATTAGTGTGTAATTGTTTTCATATATTTGTGCATTAAATACAGAAGGAGTGAGTGTAATCTGAATAACGACTGAATTTTCTCTCTCTGCTACTTCCTAATGATTGGCTACAATATAGATAATCATGATTTATTATGATGGGTAGTAATTCAGCTGCAATGAATCGTATTTTTATCACAATGTAAAATATAAATTTGTGTCTCTGAAGAATTGTTTAATTTTTTCTGTTTTTTGTTTGTTTTCCCTTCTTTGTGTCTCATTTGTAAATTTTATTTATAGCTTGGAAGTTTCATGACTCAGAGAAGCACTAGAGTGCAGGTACATTGACGGATTTGCTTCCTGTCATTTCATTTAAATTGAATCCATTCTCTAAACTGCTAGATAATACATTTCTAAGACATAACTTTCCATAAACACCTCCTGCTTTTTCTTCAGTTATGGAGTAGGTACTTTGTTCCTCCACACTGCAAAATGCATATAATGTGCAAAACAGAAAGAAAGAAAGGAAGGAGGTAAGGAAGAAAGGTTGGTTCTTCTAGTTCTTTTAGAAATTACAAGAATTATTTTTTTTTTAATTCAAGAAAGTGCAAATTGCTTATTGTGAGAACACAATCAGATAAAAAAGATAACATTATTCTAAACGTACGAATGAAGAAATCATTTTTACTGTACCTTGTGCTAATAAGAATGTAACTTAAGCAACTAAATATTAGTTAAATTAAAGATGTGTTTCCATATGAATTTCTAGACTGGATGATGAATTAGCCATATTGGTTCATAACCAAGAAGCTAAATAATTTCTTTTTTTTTGTCTACATATTTGACTATCCTAGCTGAAATTTTGGATTGTATTTCATAAAGGCAATGAGAGACTTAACAGCCAAGATAAAGAAAAGTGGACAGATTTACACATCCTTTCTTCCCTAACTGCTTCTGGTCTTCAGGGGAGTATTCAGAATATTCAGGAAGTAGCCTGAATCTCTCACATTTCCTGGCATGACTACAAGGAGACCAGTGTTATGTGTTCATCTCCCATTTTGTTTCTCCAAGATACTTTAGTATCCTGGTTTCATCTGGGCATTTAGGGCTGTTTTATGCTGCCACAGGCTGTTTAATTAAATAAAAAGAAACCTGAAATAGGAGTAAAAGTCTCACAACAATGGAAAATATAATAGCTAGGATAAAGAAATCCAAAGATAATCAGATTGAATTTTCACCTTAAATAATAAGTGAATGTTCCTTAAGTTGTTTGAGGAAGAAAGAGATAAAGGATTTTATTTCTTATTACTTTTGCTCTTTGCTCATCTTTGCATCTTTTGTTTTTAAATATACTCAGACATGAAATGGATGGCTGTAAAGATGTTATGATAAAAGTTCCGGACTGATTCTGATTTCTAAATATGAACCACAAGATATCTTGTGGGAGTATTAAGAGGAAATGTGAAGCATATAGAGAAATTTCAAAGCAAAGTAAAACGTATGATCAAATGCAAGACTGGAAGAATTGGTCTGGTCTTAAAGAAGGGGCAGTCATAACAGTTTGCATGCATAAATATGAGTCTGCTTTGGTGAAGAAGTTAATATATGTTAGTCTCTGTACTGGTAATGGAATAAAAAATAATAGTGAACACTTCGGCATGTAGGCTACTCTGGGAAAATGTTTCGCCTGGATGCTAACAGGTATTTGACTAGACTGAAAAGTTTTTTGGACCACCATCACATTAAGAACAGGGCAGGCAGATGTGTCAGAAATGGTATCTGTAGGATCGATCATTACTTTAGCCTAGAGATGAACTAGATAAACCCTCTAATTCTTTTCTAGACTCATACTCTAAGATCTGAAATTGATCTCTGGTAAAATGTAACAGAAGGACTGTAGCTGTAGTCTAATTTCCTTCTTAAGTCCCACTACACTATGGACCAGAGGTTCACTGGATTGCCAAAATATTGGGTAAAGCTATTCTAGTGGTCTAATTCCAATGAGATCTTGAATCCATACTGATATAGAGAAGACTGGAATCTTGGAATCATCCTTGACTAACCGAGAAAGGTAATCAATATTTTTTCATTCAGTTCTCTGAAAAATGGTTTATTATTTTTATTTTTCAGTTCTGTGTGGACTTAATACAGGAAAACCTCATATGTTTTCACAGAAGTTATATCTGAATATATTGCAAGTTATGCTCCGGTTCCAGCTGTCCAGTTACAGCTCTGGATCACAGCCAGAATTACTGCATAAAATTCAACTTTCAAAATCATATTTAGCTGGAATGGATTTGACTTCAGAGAAGCTATATATATGAACAAGTCAGTATGCACAACTTATTAGCAGACAGAAATAGCTGAACTTAACTGATGCAGACTATTTATAGAAAATGAAGTTACATTAGCAGCTTGTCTGTGAGAGCAGAAGATACTTTCTGTTTGCCATTTTCTTTTGACTTGAGAGAAACAAGTCTGGCTGACTTAAGGACAGAAAGAATGGCAGGCCATGCTCTATTCTATTGTTCTGACACAGAATAGTAGAAAATGTGTCTTATCTAGTAGTGGAATGTTTAATGGACCCTTTATTAATCCTTGATTACAGGTCTTTGTAATATACTGTGGTACTGGTTGCTGATTTGAAAAAAAAAAAAAAAGTGCTCATTGTGCTGGGCACCGCAAAACCTGTACAAATACAAACTAAAAAAAGAAGTTTAAAAAAAAAAACACTGAATCTTGAAGCCTTTACTGTCTAAGGAGACTGCAAAGATTTGAATGCATACCTAATAGCATATATTTTGTATTGGCCACAGCCCACATTCATCCTTTGTGTCTGTGAATTCAGCAGGATTAGTCCTATGTGAACTCTGCAAATGGACAAACAACAGATAAATGACAAGAGTATAGCATTTCAAACAAACAAAAAAACAAGGTTAAATATGAAGTTTTGTTACATTACTTTGTTATATCATTTTATTATAAGACGAACCAACCTGAGGTGAAGCTTTACTAGACCTGTTGCTCACCAATGTGGAAGGGAGCATTAGAGAGGTTAAGATTAGAGGCTGTCTGGGCTGTAGCGACCATGCCCTGGTGGAGTGGAGTTTGTGATCTTGAGGAATATGGGTCTGGCAAAAAGCAGAGTCAGGACCCTGAACTTCAGGAGAGCAAACTTGCAGCTGCTCAAGGAATTACTGGCTGGGATCCCCTGGGAAACTGTCCTTAAGGGCACAGGAATGGAACAGAGCTGGCAGCTCTTTTAAGGACACCCTTCTGAGAGTGCAAGAGCTCTCCATCCCCCAGCAGAAGAAATTGAGCAGAGGAGGCAGGTGACCAGCATGGCTGAGCAAGGACCTGCAGCTTAAACTGAGGGAAAAGAGGGAAATGCACAGGAAGTGGAAGCAGGGTTGTGTAGCCTGCGAGGAATACAGGGGAGTCATCCAGATGTGTAGAGACAGGATCAGGAAAGCCAAGGCACAGATGCAGCTGAACTTGGCAAGGGATGTGAAGAATAACAAGAAGGGGTTCTACAGATATATAGGCAGGAGGAGACAGGCCAAGGAGAGTGTTCGCCCTCTGATAAAAGAGATGGGAGAACTGGCTTCCTCAGACGTGGAAAAAGTTGAGGCACTCAATAAGTGATTTGTCTCAGTCTTCACTGGTGGTCAAGTTTCCTATGTCTGTCAGGACCCTGTACCTCGACGGGAGGGTGAGAGGAGCGGATTCCGTCCCACTGTGACAGTGGAACAAGTCCGGGACCGCCTAAGGAAATTGGATGTGTATAAGTCCATGGGGCTGTTGGTATACATCCCAGGATGCTGAGAGAGATGGCTGATGTGGTTGCCGAGCCGCTCTCCATCATATTTGAAAAATCATGGCTGTCGGGTGAAGTCCCTGGTGACTGGAGAAAGGGAAACATTACTCCAATTTTTAAGAAAGGGAGAAGGGAAGACCCAGGGAACTGCAGGCCGGTGAGCCTCACCTCTGTGCCTGGAAAGATCATGGAGCAGATCCTCCTGGAAGACATGTTAAATCATGCACGAGATAAAGAGGTGATCCAAGACAGCCAGCACGGCTTTACGAAAGGCAGATCTTGCCTAACCAATCTGGTGGCCTTCTATGATGGAGCGATGGCATCAGTGGACAAAGGAAGGGCGATGGATATCATCTACCTGGACTTGAGAAAAGCCTTTGATATGGTCCCTCACCACATTCTTCTCTCTAAATTGGAGAGGTATGGATCTGAAGGATAGACTGTTAGGTGGATAAAGAATTGGTTGGCTGGTCACAGCCAAAGGGTTGTGGTCAATGGCTCTATGTCCGGGTGGAGGCCAGTCACAAGTGGTGTCCCTCAGGGGTTGGTCTTGGGACCGGTGCTCTTCAACATCTTTATCAATGACATAGACAGAATCACGTGCACCCTCAGCAAGCTTGCAGACGACACCAAGCTGAGCGGTGCAGTCGATACAATAGAGGGAAGGGATGCCATCCGGAGGGACCTGGACAGGCTGGAGAAGTGGGCCTATCAGAACCTAATGAGGTTCAACAAGGCCAAGTGCAAGGAACTTGAGAGCAGCCCTGCAGAGAAGGACTTGGGGGTCCTGATGGACGAGAAGCTGGACATGAACCAGCAGTGCGAACTTGCAGCCCGGAAGGCCAACTATGTCCTGGGCTGCATTAAAAAAGGGGTGGCCAGCGGGGAGAGGGAGGTGATTGTCCCCCTCTACTCTGCTCTTGTGAGACCTCATCTGGAATACTGTGTGCAGGCCTGGGGCCCCCAGCACTAGAAGGATGTGGAGCTCTTGGAACAGGTCCAGAGGAGGGCCACTAAGATGATCAGAGGGCTGGTGCACCTCTCCTATGCAGAAAGGTTGAGGAAACTGGGCTTGTGTAGCTTGGAGAAGAGAAGGCTCTGGGGAGACCTCATTGTGGCCTTCCACTACTTGAAGGGAGCATATAAACAGGAGGGGGAATGCCTGTTTATATGTATTGATAGTGATATAACAAGGGGGAATGGTTTTAAACTGAGACAGGGGAGATTTAGGTTAGAAATTAGGAGAAAGTTTTCCAGAGGGTGGTGAGGCACTGGAACGGGCTGCCCAGAGAGGTTGTGGATGCCCCATCCCTGAAGGCATTCAAGGCCAGGCTGGATGCGGCTCTGGGCAGCCTGCTCTAGTGGTTGGCAACCCTGCCCAGAGCAGGGGGGTTAAAACTAGATGATCTTTACGGTCCTTTTCAACCCAGGCCATTCTATGATCCTATGGCTCCTGTCCATTTCTAGTAAAACATAACATTAATAGCTGGCTACTTCTGAGCAAATTCTAATTCCTTTTTAGTGGTGACAGAAGCTGTGAGCCTCCGATAGCAACTTGGGATGCTCTGTATACTTGCTTCCATTTTTATTTTTTCCTTCTAGCAATTTTTCAAGAGAACACACCAGAGACAAGACATCTGAGGACATTTTTTTCGCAGAAAATACAGCAGGGCTGGCTCGCTGAGAGAAGAAAGCTTTAAAGGGAAGGCAGGTTGACTTCAATGGGAATGCTCCATGACTAAGGTGAAGGTTTGACACAGAAAGGTCTGTGTGTTTATGAACAAACTGAATTATCTTTTGTGCTTCTCAAACATGAGTTGCTTTAAAAAGTGCAAAAGCTTAGCTCTCAGATAACATCTTTGAGTGAAACTACTTTCTGATATTGTTTAAAAAATAAATAAACTTTTACTTCCGAACTGCAGTGAAATTTTAAACTCCAAATATAAACTAACTTTCTTTAACCCTGCATTTCATAATTGCAATGCAGATCGCTGAGGCGGTCGGCTCTGGGACAGACGCGTTCTGCAGCTGATCGGGCCTGCCAGGGGTTTCTCGGGCACCGTGGCAGGCGGGGGGCCCGCCGGGCCCGGCTGCCCTCGCGGGAGCGGCCGGCGAGGCGTGGGCGGAGCCAGGAGCGGCGTCCGTGCCCGGCGTCCCGCTCCAAGGCAGGCCCTAGGGAGCGCGGCCCAGGGCGGGGAGCTTCAGTCAGAGCGTGGCGCCCCAGGCAGGGCGTGGCGCAGCAGCGTACGCGGGCCGCGCGTCTTCGGACGGGGCAGAGCGTCTCCCCTACTCAGGAGTACAGCTCATCTGCCGGCTGGCCGCCTGTAGTTAAACCAGCTGTGGTCTGCACTGAGAAGAAAGCTCTTCTCAGAAAATCTGTAGCGACCCAGACCGAGTGCCCGCTCAAAAATAGGTCAGTTCAGGTCTCTGGATGCACAGAGTGCCTGAGCCTGTTGCTGCCATCAGAGGGTGGCAGAGACACTGTGTGAGGTGTGAGCAGGTGGGTGACCTGGTCAGCCCGGTGGCAGAGCTCAAGGAAGGGGTGGAGAGGTTAAGGGCTATCAGGGAGCGTGAGCAGGAGATAGACTGGTGGAGCAACTCTCTGCCAGGCCTGAAAAAAAAGCACTGGGGTGAGACACCCCAAATAGTGGTGGACCCCCTGCCCTGTTGCTGTCAGGCAGAGGGAGTGGACCTAGGATACGAGGAGGAATGGAAACGGGTACCAGCTTGGCGCTGCAGGCAACGCCCCTCCCTACTAGCCTCGCCTTCCCAGGTGCCCGTACATAACAGGTTTGAGGCCTTGGAGCTTGAGAGACCGGTGGGTGAGGACGTGTTCAAAAGTCCACCCAGGAGGTTGCCTAGGGCGAGGAAGTCGACTCCGTGCCTCAAGACTGCCTTCACCAAGAAAGAAAGAAGGGTAATCGTTGTAGGCGACTCTCTTTTCAGGGGACCAGAGGGCCCTGTATGTCGGCCTGACCCTACCTGTAGGGAAGTCTGCTGCCTCCCTGAGGCCCAGGTCAAGGACATTGCCCAAAACCTTCCCAGCCTGGTTTGCCCCTCTGATTACTGTCCTTTATTGATAGTCCAGTCTGGCAGTGATGAAATATTTGAGAGAAGCCTGAAGGCTATCAAAAGGGACTTCAGGGGACAGGGGTGGTTAGTAGATGGAGCGGGAGTACAGGTGGTGGTTTCCTCTGTCCCTTCAGTGGCAGGGAATGGTACAGAGAGGACCCGGAAAGCCCACCTGATAAACACATGGCTCAGAGACTGCTGCCATCACAGAAATTTTGGGTTTTTTGACCATGGGGCACTTTACTTAGCACCTGGCCTGATAGCTGCAGATGCGTCCCCCCTATCTCCAAGTGGAAAATGGATTCTAGCACAGGAGCTGGCAGGGCTCATTGAGAGGGTTTTAAACTAGGTAAGAAGGGGGATGGGGATGAAATGAGGCTCGTTAGAGGTGAGCTTGGGGGAACAATGTCAGGGCAGGGGGAGAGGGCAGTGGCCCAACTGAAGTGCATCTACACTAATGCACGCAGCATGGGCAACAAACAGGAGGAGCTGGAAGCCATTGTGCAACAGGCAAGCTGTGACTTGGTTGCCATCACTGAAATGTGGTGGGGCCACTCCCATGACTGGTGTGCTGCAATGAATTGCTATAGGCTCTTCAGAAGGGCCAGGCAGCACAGAAGGGGCAGCGGTGTGGCTCTCAGGTGTGGCATCAATAAAACTACTATCTTGGACTTGTGGAGGGCAGACTTGGAGCCGTTCAGAACATTGGTTGGCAGAGTCCCTTGGGAGGCAGTCCTGAAGGGCAGAGGAGTCCAGGAAGGCTGGGCACTATTCAAGAAGGAAATCTTAAAGGCTCAGGAGCAGACCATCCCCACATGCCGAAAGACGAGCTGGCACGGAAGAAGACTGGCCTGGCTGAACAGAGAGCTGTGGCTAGAGCTCAGGAAGAAAAAGAGGGTTTATGACCTTTGGAAAAGACGGCAGGCCACTCAGGAGGACTATAAGGATGTTGCGAGGCTGTGCAGGGACAAAATTAGACTCATAGAATATCCCGAGTTGGAAGGGACCCATGAGGATCATCAAGTCCAACTCCTGGCACCACACAGGTCTACCCAAAAATTCAGATGATATGACTAAGGGCACAGTCCAAACACTTCTTAAACTCCAACAGGCTCGGTGCCGTGACTTCCCTGGGGAGCCTGTTCCAGCGCACAACAACCCTCTCAGTGAAGAACCTTGCTGATATCCAGCCTGAACCTCCCCTGTCGCAGCTTGACACCATTCCCTCGGGTCCCATCGCTGGTCACTAAAGAGAATAGATCAGTGCCTGCCCTTCCACTCCCCCTCGTGAGGAAGCTGTAGGCCAAGATGAGGTCTCCCCTCAGCCTCCTCTTTTCCAAGCTGAACAGGCCAAGTGACCTCAGCCGCTCCTCATAACGTCTTTCCCTCTAGGCCCTTCACCATCTTGGTAGCTCTCCTCTGAACACTCTGCAACAGTTTCACATCCTTTTTGTACTGTGGTGCCCAGAACTGCCCACAGTACTCGAGGTGAGGCCGCACCAGTGCAGAATAGAGCGGGACAATCGCTTCCCTCGACCGACTAGCGATGCCGTGCTTGAGGCACCCCAGGATACGGTTGGCCCTCCTGGCTGCCAGGGCACACTGCTGGCTCATACTAGGACGGCTCAAAATTTGAAAGACCAAAGCTCATCTGGATCTCAATCTGGCTAATGCTGTTAAAGATAACAAAAATATTTTTATAAATACATAAACACGAAAAGGACTAAGAAGAATCTCCATCTTTTACTGGATATGGGGGGAAACATAGTGACAAGAGATGAGGAAAAGGCTGAGGTGCTTAATGCCTTCTTTGCCTCGGTCTTTAGTAGCAAGACCAGTTGTTCTCTGGGTACCCAGTCCCCTGAGCGGGTGGAAGGGGACAAGGAGCAGAATGTGGCCCTCATAATCCACGAGGAAATGGTTGGTGACCTGCTACAGCACTTAGATGTATGCAAGCTGATGGGGCCAGATGGGATCAGCCCGAGGGTACTGAGAGAACTGGCGGAAGAGCTGACCAAGCCACTTCCCATCATTTAACAGCAGTCCTGGTTATCACGGGAGGTCCCAGTTGACTGGCGGCCAGCAAACGTGACGCCCATCTACAAAAGAGGCTAGAGGGTGGACCCGGGAAACTATAGGCCTGTCAGTCTGACTTCAGTGCTAGGAAAGCTCAAGGAGCAGATTATCTTGAGTGTCATCATGCGGCATTTGCAGGGCAACCAGGCGATCAGGCCCAGTCAGCATGGGTTTATGAAAGGCAGGTCCTGCTTGACGAACCTGATCTCCTTCTATGACAAAGTGACGAGCTTGCTGGATGAGGGAAAGGCTGTGGACGTGGTCTACCTTGACTTCAGTAAGGCTTTTGACTCCATTTCCCACAGCGTTCTCCTGAATAAACTGGCTGCTTATGGCTTGGACTGATATATGCTTCATTGGGTTAAAAACTGCCTGGGTAGCCGGGCCCAAAGAGTTGTGGTGAATGGAGTTAAATCCAGTTAGAGGCTGGTCACTAGTGGAGTCTCCCAGGGCTCTGTAGTGGGGCCAGTTCTCTTTAATGTCTTTATCGATGATCTGGATGAGGGGATCGAGTGCACCCTCAGTAAGTTTGCAGACGACACCAAGTTAGGTGCGTGTGTTCATCTGCTTGAGGGTAGGAAGGCTCTGCAGGAGGATCTGGATAGGCTGGACCGATGGGCTGAGGCCAACTGTATGAAGTTCAACAAGGCCAAGTGCCGGGTCCTGCACCTGGGGCACAACAACCCCAAGCAGCGCTACAGGCTGGGAGATGAATGGCTGGAAAGCTGCCTGGCAGAGAAGGACCTGGGAGTACTGGTAGATAGGCAGCTGAATATGAGCCAGCAGTGTGCCCAGGTGGCCAAGAAGGCCAACAGCATCCTGGCTTGCATAAGAAGCAGCGTGGGCAGCAGGGCTAGGGAAGTGATTGTCCCCCTGTACTCGGCTCTGGTGAGGCCGCACCTTGAGTACTGTGTTCAGTTTTGGGCCCCTCGCTACAGGAGGGACATCGAGGTGCTGGAGGGAGTCCAGAGAAGGGCAACAAAGCTGGTGAGGGGTCTGGAGAACAAGTCTTACGAAGAGCGGCTGAGGGAGCTGGGGTTGTTCAGCCTGGAGAAGAGGAGGCTCAGGGGCGACCTTATCGCTCTCTACAGTTACCTTAAAGGAGGCTGTAAAGAGGTGGGGGTTGGTCTATTCTCCCACGTGCCCGGTGACAGGATGAGGGGGAATGGGCTAAAATTGCATCACGGGAGGTTTAGGTTGGATATTAGGAGGAACTTCTTTACTGAAAGGGTTGTTAGGCATTGGAATGGGCTGCCCAGGGAAGTGGTTGAGTGACCATCCCTGGAGGTCTTTAAAAGACATTTAGATGTAGAGCTTAGTGATATGGTTTAGTGAAGGACTGTTAATGTTAGGTCAGAGGTTGGATTCGGTGATCTTGGAGGTCTCTTCCAACCTGAATGATTCTGTGATTCTGTGATTATTCCTGCCAGTTACTCATCATTTAGATTTTTATTAATTCTAAGTTTACCTCTTTTCAAGAATCTTTTTAATTCCCATTTTGCATCTTTTTTTTGCAAAGTCAGAACATGTGCTTTCTAAGCAGCTGCTTTCAAATTTGGGCTTTACACTTTTGTTACAGAGTATTTGTATTGAACACAAATACCACAGTCTAAATGAAGATACAAATTGTATTCGACCATGAATAATCAAGACCTGTTTCTTATGCAAAAGCTAAATTGTCTCCATCCTGGCTATACAATACTCTTATCTATGAAAATACTGTTTTCACTGTTCTGATTTTTTTTTTAATCTTCTCAGATTATTGCATTTTGTTTTGGATTATTTGATAAATACAGTTTAATTAAGGTACTACTTAAAATATTTTTAAAACTGCTGAGATGTTTTTAATATTTGGGCATATTTCAGAATGCCTCCTCTATTTTTTTTTGATGTAAAATATTCTCTATATTTACATTAATTGCTGTGTTTCTCTTGGGTCCTACAAATGTTTTCTCTGAAAATTTTGTACAGCAAATAAGCAAGTAATAATTTTTGTCTAATGCTGAAATCTACTGCCTATGAACTGCTGATATTAGAATGCTATGTTTTAGATTGTTTTAACATATTGATTAAATTAAATATTGCAAAGTTAAATAGTTAATAGCCATTTATCCAAATAGAAGAATAGCCAACATACTTGTCATTTTGTCATGCTGCAGTATTTAAATACTTTTCAGTACAGTTCAGCATGTTCCTGCTAATCCTTAAACATATCCTATAAATGATTAAGGGTTACCAGTTTCAAGTAAAAGAGACATAGAGAGATACACTATAGAAATGAGGTAATAACACTAAAATGCGGGAAACCATTTCTGAAAACTCTGAATCTAGAGTTGTGCTTTATAAATCACAACCCAGAAGTAACTGGGGATTCAGCCAGATCTCATTAATTGTGCAGGAATAGAAACTATAAAGGCTGAAATTTATGTAAAAAAAAAAAAAAAAAAAAAGTTTGGTGGCCTATTCTTTTATGGGAAGTATTTGGAATCAGTCTGTACCTGCAGCTCTTCTATGGGAAATGAGTAGAAGAGCTCCAGCAGGTGCTTTAAAGTAATAAGGAATTTCCTATGAAACTCAGTGGACTGATGACTCACCAGTTTAATTATGGCCTACTCTTCTGTTATAAAAGCAGAACAATTATTTTTAAAAGGCTCTTGTTGAGTAAATGAGTTTGAACAGAAAACTTTGATAGGGAAAAAAAAGATACCCATATTTTATCTTAAGGTGTATAAGATTTATAGATAATGTCTTCAGACTACCACACTGATCAGTGTTGTCTGAGTGCCCCAGAGTAACTAGGTGGGCTTGAAGTAGCTGTTTTTGTGCAGTCTGGCCTTTCCTCATTTTGAATTTCTGATTTTTTATTTCTTTTTTTTACAGTTCAGCCATTTGATTTATTCCTAAATTTCATATATCCCAAGGAGACATTGCTATAGTTCATGCTGCTTCTGTTAGTTGGAGTGTCGTTGTTTTTTCTTTAAAAAGAAACAACTAAAATTACTATTTCCTCCTTTTAAAATACAGTTCACTTTTTCCGAGCTGCAAAAGTCTAGGAAATAGGGTAGGCTCTATAAAATGGTGAACTACCTCCTGTTGCTATCAACGGGAATTTTACTGTTTACTTGGACAACCAAAATATTTTACCCACTAAAATGTGAAATAAGATCTTACATATCTATTGCATCTCTGCTATAAACAATACACACCTCAGATCTGAGAAGAGCTGCAGAGGATAATCTGTCATCTCAGTTTTGAATACCTGTACCTTGGGCTGCAATAAACAGCAACTGTTCCTCAGGGATCCTCCCAGAGCAATGGAGTTCTGCATCAGTCCTGCAAACACTGTCTGCCTCCAATGACCCTTCTGCAACTGGCACTGCGGAGTAGAAGAAACATGTCTATGATAATAATTCCTCTTTTCCTTTTTCCAGATGTAACTATCTATAGTGACTGCCCCAGCAAGACATCTGAGAATGGGAGTGCTTTTCCTGGAATAAGAAAGCAAGGGTGAAAGTGGGGGAAACTCAGGGCCTTGATATTTAGGAACCCTTTTATATGAAATACAACATGCCATCCTAACAACTGATAAAAATTCAGAGAATCATAGTAGCTCAACCAGAAATACCCTGGTATTTACAATATGTATTGCAAAGTAGTAGTTTCCAGTGAAAACTCCAGTGACGAAAGCAAAGGGAAGATCTCACCTGTGTCCCTGGAAAGGTCATGGAACAGCTTGTTCTGGATGCCATCTCCAAGCAACTGGAAGAGAAGAAGGTTATGAGGAGTAGTCAGCATGGATTCACCGAGGGCAAGTCGTGCTCAACCAACCTCGTTGCCTTCTATGATGACATCACCAGCTGGGTAGATGGGGGGAGAGCAGTGGATGTCATCTACCTTGACTTTAGCAAGGCTTTTGATACCGTCTCCCACAACATCCTGCTAGCAAAGCTGAGAAAGCATGGGACAGATGAGTGGACAGTAAGGTGAGTTGAGAACTGGCTGACTGGCCAAGCTCAGAGGGTTGTGATCGACGGCACAGAGTCCGGCTGGAGAGCTGTGACTAGCGGTGTTTCCCAGGGGTCGGTGCTGGGTCTGGTCTTGTTCAATATCTTCATCGATGACTTTGAGGGAATAGCGTCCACCCTTAGCAAGTATGCCGGTGATAAAAGCTGGGAGGAGTGGCCGACACGCCAGAAGGCTGTGCTGCCGTTCAGTGAGACCTGGACCGGCTGGAGAGCTGGGCAGGAAGAAACCAAATGAAGTTTAACAAGAGCAAGTGTAGAGTCCTGCACCTGGGAAGGAGCAACTGCACATATCAGTACAGGCTGGGGGACGACCTGCTGGAGAGGAGCTCTGTGGAGAAGGACGTGGGGGTCCTGGTGGACGACAGGTTGGCCATGAGCCAGCAGTGTGCCCTGGTGGCCAAGAGGGCCAATGGGATCCTGGGGTGCATTAAAAGGAGCGCGGCCAGCTGGTCAAGGTAGGTGGTCCTCCCCCTCTACTCTGCCGTGGTCAGGCCTCACCTGGAGTACTGTGTCCGGTTCTGGGCTCCCCAGTACAAAAAAGACAGGGAAAGAGTCCAGCAGAGGGCCACAAAGATGATACGGGGCCTGGAGCATCTCCCCTATGAGGAAAGGCTGAGAGACCTGGCTCTGTTCAGCCTTGAGAAGAGAAGACTGAGAGGAGATCTTATTAATGTTTACAAGTTTCTTAAGTGTGGGAGACAGAGGGATTTGGCCAACCTCTTTTCAGTGGTTTGTGGGGACAGGACAAGGGGCAATGGCCACAAAATGAATCACAGGACGTTCCGCACCAATATGCTAAAGAACTTATTCATGGTGAGAGTGACAGAGCACTGGGACAGGCTGCCCAGGGAGGTTGTGGAGTCTCCTTCCCTGGAGATATTCAAGACCCATCTGGACGCCTGCCTGGGCAGCCTGCTCTAGGGAACCTGCTTTGGCAGTGGGTTTGGACTCGATGATCTCTTGAGGTCCCTTCCAACCCCTACAATTCTAAAAAAAAAAAAAAAAAAAAAAATCTGGTATTTAAGATACGGCCATGACAATCATCAGGTAAAATGGTTCTTTCCTAGGCCAGTTGGTTTCATTTGATTGCTGTACTCAGAAATCATTAACCTGATTTGCCTATGTCTGTCATGTCACCAACATAATGCATCTTCTTGATAAAAGGTAAACTTTGGGTACCTGGAGGGTAAAGGAAATTAAAAAGACTCATAGCCTACATAAATCAAAAGAAAAGGAGAAAAGGAAGCTACTTAGAAGAACAGGTGTCATTGATTGACTGTAATTCTAAAGGGTCTTTCTTATGATGGACAAATTTCTGAAGTGTTCATTAACTAATGGAATTATGGTGACTGACTGCTGCTGTCTCCACAGAACATCAGGTTAAAAAGTGCAAAGGACTAATGCACTTTCTTTTATCAGTGTCCTCACTGTCTGGAGCTTGCTTGAAGATACTGGAAAAGATCAAAGGGCTTTCATCATTGAAATTCATATTTATGCTTTCCTGTTGTTTAATAATGGTACACGTGCACTAGGGGACTGGAGTTGAGGAAAGAAATGAAGAAGGAAATATCACTGGCAGAGAAGAAAATTCTCCTTATGAAATGCTTGGCAATAAATGTATTTCCAACTGCAAAACGTCAAATGTAAGTGAACTCAGAGGGTTAAACAATAGAAACACAGCACCTGGGCTTTAATATATTCAATTACCCAGAAAACAAAATCAATTTTGTTTTTGTTAATAGCACTGAAATATGCATTACACTATTTTAATTAAAGCAGTCTATTACGCTTGCCATTCAGTTCATTCCTGCATATTCCCCTAGGGCAGTAGTCATGTACTGTGATAAAACATAATGAAAATAATTTATAAAGGAAACAATACAATAAATCAGTCTGATGCCTAATGAACCTTCATTACAAGAATGGATACAGTATTTTTTTATTTAGAATATGTAGTGCTTTCTCCTCAAATGATTAGAAGAATGCCCCACAGCATTTAAAAAATAACACCTTTCTTCAGCTCAGCATGCTTTCAAAGCAATCCAGCTTAAAATTTAAGCAGATTTTGGCAAAACAAACAGCAATCCCTTTAATTTACGCTACCTTTCTGTTTTTTTTCTGCTATTTTATCTTTAGTCAGATTCTTCTGTCTCAGAGGGACACCTGTAGAGACCATGGGGATTCAACTCATCTGCATACTTTAGTAGTCAGCTCCTTATTGTCTGTATTCCAGTAGACCTAAATTTTATAGGTGAGATCATTTGCTGTCTAGAGCTGTGAGCTGTTCAAACATCAAATCTAAAACAGGTTCTTCCCCGAAGATCTCTCTTCTTGCCAGTAGGCAAAAAGAAAGATTAAAGGTGAGAGAGAAGGACCATTAACATTGCCATATCAGAGGAATGGAGAAGGGCAGTGAGCAGAGGTGATACATTCTAAAGGATTCAGGATCCCACCTCTAAGAGGCCACAATTCTACTGGGAGGACCAGAGTTCGTCAGTGACCAGGCAGATAGTCCATGGCCCAGTCCAGTTCTCCCGTTCATGTGCACCTTGTCAAGAGGATCTATATATCTTACTTCAAGGTTAACTTCAATTTTAGTATTGTTTTCTAGTACAGGAAAGCCATAATTCCGTCAGCTGTGAACAAATAAAGCTACTCAATGGGAATTCTGAGATCCATAACCAAGCTTTTAATAGACCTGGAGTTCTTGTGTAATAATTTAGGTATAGAGTGGTCTGTTTTGTTGTTGTTTTGGTTGTTTTTTGTTTGTTTGTTTGTTTCTAGAAAAAAAAAATCAGCTGTAGAGAAAAATAATTGTCCAAGATAAATACTGTCAAATACTTAAAGGCTGCTAGAGAGCAGTGCCAGAACTGTTGGCCTTTTATGTTTTTGTCTCCTCTAGCACCAAACCACAAGACTGCTCTAGAGCACAACAGGAAAATACAGGGCAAGCTGCAGAAGCAGAGTTGCAAAAGACACTCCAAAATATTTCAGACACCCAGAAAGATAGGGTTGGCAGGCTGCCAAAATGGCTTGGCAGGAATCTGTTCAAAGGGTGTATGCTGGTCAGGAGCTTATCAGCCTACAAAAAGCTGTATGAAACCATAATGCCCTGCTCATATTTGGGTACAAATTTAGCAGAAGATAAGAATCCTTGCCCCACAGTCGGGCAGCAGCTATCAGCTGCCATTCCACAACATCTTGTCTTTTGAGAAAGGGAGTCTCCTGTCTGACCAAGTTACTGTTGCCAGCCCTGTAATTGCTGTTGCAGGTAGCTTTTATAGGCTTGTCCTCTAATTTGGGAGAGAAGGTATAAAACCTTAGGAAGCCTGTTGATACATGTTATTAGATGTGTCTGAAGATGCCCTAGATCCCTAGGTTACCGTCAGCAGCCTTAGGTAGACAAGAAAGATATAATTATGACTGTTCTATGGGTCTAATAAATCTCTTTATATTTCAAATTTTTATTCCTTTTGCTAATAGAACCAAAAACATTTTGCTGAAGTAAGTGAGCAAACTTGAAATGGTCAGGTAAAACTCACACAGTCCAGTAAGTGACATAAGTCCTTTGCATTTTCTCTTGATATTCAGTGTGTCTAACGTAACATTTTCTAGATGAAAAATCATTTTACTTGACTTCCAACTCTCTAGAAAAGGGTGTTCATATAAGAAAAACTGACCTAAACGGAACTGATTTCAAATAATACTTTTGCCATTAACTTGTATCCTCTTCCAGCCCACTGATTTCAGATTGCTTTGCTGTTTTCAGTACAGAAATTAGTGACTTTGGTCCAGTTTAAATAGCACCATACTAGCACAAAAGAAGGAGAAAGCCAACCACTTCATTCAGTTTTGAGATTTGTTTTCAGATAGATCTTATTTTTCTAAATAAAATGTGGAATGCACTTGTTTTCCTGTTTAATGACCAATGACATTATTTTAGATAGAACAGAAATGGATAAGAATATAACTTATCAAGTATCACAGAGAAGGGTACTATTAACTGCCCCCAAAATTGTCTTTCCTGAGGGGCCCACAATTGTTTTTTGGGTGTTTTGCTCCCCTTTCACCTTTGTTGCCAACCATAGTCAACAAGATACTGTATTTGATGGAATCCTGGATTCAGGTACAGCAATTCTTACCTGCTGTATTCATATGCCTCATTGTATATTAATTGTATTTAAGAATGTCAATTATTATTGCCAGATACTTACTTTCTTTCAGAAAAAGAACTGGTTATTCATTGCAGATATTCCATCTTATTCTATCACTGCAGATAGACACTTTTCTCTGTTCAGAAGCCAGAGAAAAACTTGGGGAATAAGCTATACTATAAAGTTAAGTAAGTTAATTAAAATATAAAGTGATAAAATTACTGATTATATCAACATCTGTCAAGTCTTTATTGGACGTGTATGAACTGGAATCTATGACATGGTCAAATCTGGACTATTTTCAATTAAAAAATAAAAAAGCAGATCTTTAATAAATACACAGCAACCACTTTTGATGCAAATACTGAATCTTGCTTAGAAGTCTGTAGAGATTCTTTTCTAAAGTTTGCTTGACCATGTCAAAATAAAATACATTAGGGTTTGGTTTTGCATGCAAGAAAAATTACTCCAAGTATGGCAAATTAACAAACAAGTGGAAAACCTTTGTCTATTAATGAAATGTTCAGACAATCTCTAAACATAGGCATCACCATATGTGCTCACTGTTATGCATGTATATATGTGTTCATTTCTGTATACATCAAATTCTGTTGTTTCAAATCAGTCTATACCTCTCTACAGAATGTAAGCCAAGGGAGATTTTTGGCCCAGTGCCTCTTTGGGGCATCTCATTCTGTTAAATAACCTACTTCTCAGAAACTTAGCTTCAGCTTCACTGTTCAGTAACTTATGATTGCCTTTTTAATTAAATGCTTGAACCTTACTTTATACTCATTAATCATATTAGATTGGAGTGTTGATATAATGGGCATAGTTCACCTCTCAGACTCATTAACAAAAGTTTTATTGAAATGCATGGTAAGTTACTTGAGGATTTAGCAGCTGTTTTCTGCTGGTATGCTCTACTTCCGCATGCCTCACCTATTTCCATTCCTTTCCTCAGGATTCATTTTTGATCCATATGATTACACTGCATGAGAGAAGTTGGGCTAACACACACACACACACACAGAAAAGCAGCAGGATATGAGACTCACCTCTGCACGCTGAGAATCTCTTCACTTCAAGTCTGACATCAAACGGGCTCCTTAGCTTCGTTAGACAGGGCTCAAACTCAGCCTTGTATACAGGGCGTACAAAGCTAGGGTGCAACTTAATCTTTATTTCATACCTGCACGTCCACAGTCTCAAAGAGTTACTTACACTTTGTTCTTGCTCTTCAATTTGCCCAGTATATGGGTACGTACTGTTTACCTGTAGCAAACATGGCTCCTTCAGCAACTGCCCTTTTTCCACCAAAATCGATAGCTACCCTTAAGGTGATTTCAGTGGTAGCAGGACTGGGTCTGACAAGTCTGGTTTTTATAAGAAATACAAGCCTCAGCCTCTGCTGGTATAAATCAACATAAGTCCCCACTGGAGCTAGGCTAATTTACACAAGAGCAGGATCTAACTTTACATATTCTTTTCTTTTTGCTCTGCCTAACTGGCAAGAACCCAACTGCAAAGCTTTTTGTGCATTTGTTTCACTTCGTGTAAGGTCAGCTAAGGTTTTATGTAAAACAGATGGGCAAACTTAAAAATGATTTTTCACATTGCACTGAAAACCAGTAAAAAAGCAAAAGGGGGAAAATTACTCTTTTTGTTCTTTCAAAGGTTGTTGCAATGACCTTTATTTTACCCAATGCCTCATTTTAAAAAAAAAAAAATGGAAAACAAAACCCTGTTTTTATTACAGTGGAGCTGTTTTCTCTGCTATTCATACAGGTCTTAAAGAAGATCATCAAGAAAAAAAAATTCCCAGTAGTTCACTGGCAGTTTTAAAATGGGAATATAGTGCCCAAGTTATCCCAAGTTATAAAATAGGGACTATATTTAAACTTCCTTTAACTTATTCTGCTATGTTTTTGTTTTCACAGGTCTGTAATTTTGTGGTAACTAATGTTGTGATGCTGAAACTGTATGCAGACACACAGGTTAGCAGCCTGGAAAGCATTACTACACAACAATTTTAACTAGCCTGTCCTTTCCTTCTTTAAAAAAAAAAAAAAAAAAAAAAAAAGGCTTTCATGCTTATAGAACTTTTCATTCTAAGACATACAAACCAGAAGTTTACAAGGCTTCTGTGGCTGTTCTGATTGCTGAAGTAGGGTGGATTTTCTAATGAATCATGTTCTTTCTCTCTAATTAGGACCAATATATTTAGAAATTTCCATTTGTTTAAATACCTGCAGGCTGCAGTATGTCCTCTGTATTGTCTGCAGAGGTATCCCTTATAAGCCAAAAAGAAAAGCCAAGGAGAAGCCAGTTAGTGTGAACTGCAGCCAAAGCCATGTGCCCATCCTGTTGAGTCTCAGCTCTGAGGCTACATACAACAGAGATGTGGAACAGGGAGACAGAGTCTTAAAAAAGAGAAGAGGTCCAGAAAAAACAAAGGGCCAACAAAATACTGCAAATGGGATCAGCAAATGACTGGACTGGATGTAGGGAATTGGCAATAAAGAAGAAAGGGGTGAAAAGAATTGTAAGCACTGTCCTCAAGTGCACAGAAAGATATTGGAAAAGGGACATTTATAACCTGTTCTCTATGTTGTAAATGAGTAGAACTAAAAATAACAACTAACATTTCAGGAGAATTCACATTTTCAAAAAATAAAAAATAAAAATAGAGTGATGGGGGACTTTACTGGGACAGCTGAGCCAGTGACCTTCTCATGCTGCCACCACCTCTTTAAAGACAATTTTGACAAACATCTGGTAGAAGTGACACAGGCAGAGTTGATCTTGTCCTGAGCATACAGTTGACCTCATAAGACCTTTCCAGCCTTTTGATTTTATAAGCAAGGTTGAATGCATATGTATGTGTAATATACAGGTCATGCACCTGGTTGCAAAAATGTATAAATGTATGTCCGTTTCCTGAGAGTTTTATAACTTCACAGGAATTTTGAGTAGACTAAGGTGCTACCAGGCAGTGCATCCAGGCATTGAATTAATACTGCACACAATAACCAAAATAAGCTTTTGGTTATGTATCTATAAGCATTTCAAATAGATACGTTTTGAAGCTTAAAATATAAAAATAAAAAAATAGAAATATTTGTAAGTATATAGTATAGTATTATTAGTAAAGTATTATATAACGATAGTGAATTACTATTGCCAAATATTTAGTTAGACACTATTTCAAATATTGCAAAAGTAATTAATGTATTTTTCAAACAAAATGACTAATGTGACTGCCTTTACAAGCCAGCTACCCATATTTTATCTAACCTTCTGCTGGCTAAATATTGTTTAACCAATTCAGGCTTTCATGTCAGTTTTAGTCAGGGACTAGACTCTTAGCCTGATGGATCAATTAAAGATGTATTTATTTGCAGCCTAGTGAGAGAAAAAAAAAAAAAAAGAAAGAAAAAGCTTAGAGAGAAGTTGAGACAAATTGCTGGCATTACTAGGTGTTTAATTCATTAAACTCTACAGAAAGAGAGAACTCTCAGAATGAAGGAACCCAAGAACCCAAGCTGACCATGTAACCTGAAACTGGATTTCTTACAATTGCATAGGAAAAGAAAATAAAAAAATTGAGTTTCAGATGTCTTTTCAGAACAGAACTGTGACAGTCCTTTAAAACTGAAAAAAAAAAAAAAATCAAGATAATTTTCATCTTCGTTTACATTCAAACATTTGAGAAGACAAATAGTCTTTAAGCACTCCAAAATGCTTGCGATACTTGAAAATTTAAATACTTTGATGTACTTGGATAAATTGAATCCAGGATGCATCTGCAAGGGCAGCAGAAGTAATAAAGCTGCTGACTGCTTACAACTGTTATATGTTTAGTCTACAAGCTTAACAATGGTTCTGGAAACTAAAGTGAGAATGATTTTTATTGCAGATGACCATGATGGTTTAAGTTAAGAGTGAAATTGGCACTTTGACATGCTTATGAAACGGAATATTTGGCAACTTGCATATATTACTGAAATAAAGATAGCAACCTTAACCACAAATAATTTGATGTTTTTGCATTTCATAAAGAAATTAGAAAAAGGGTGGGTTTATTTTTTTTTTAATGAATTATTTCATCCTAACTTAGTGTAGCTCTTACTATCTCAATCTTACTGCTGCATTTATTTGAAGACACTATGTACAGATTCAATTCAAAATACCAACTACTGAAGTAGTCCTCTGGACTCAGGAGAATGCTGTTTTCATGCTGTTTTCATGAATTATATTTGATATGCATAGGTGGGAAAAAGCCTGGGGGCAGGAAGAATTCAAGAAGAGGATATTAATGGATAACCAGAATTGTTTCCCCTATGAACTTAAAGCAACTTTAAAAAAATTAATGTTAATTTAATTGCTAATTTTGATTTATTGCTTGCCAGCTTAGTATATAACCATTTAGGAAGCTTTTGCTAATAGTGAAGAAGCTCAGCATTACCTACAGTGCTTTAAATTTTACAAGAACAATGCAATTGCATCATTTTCCTAAGCAAATGGAAATAACTGATTTCTTATACAGGAAGCTAAAAAAAAAAAACAGATTAACACGAAAGTTTAACATGCTGTTAATTTAAAATATATTTGTACATTTATACCTTGTAAGACTCCAATTATAGCTATGTAGAATTGATTATCTCAGGTGTTGAAAAACAAATTGTCCTTCTGAAAATCGTGAACATACCATTTAAAGAACTTTTTAAAATAATAAAGAATTTATTATTAAATTTAAAGATTTTTTTTAAATAATAAAGTTTAGATTCTTTTCATTTGCCATTGGCTTTCAAGTTTTTAGCATGCACTTGGGTCATGTTTTCATTCTTTTCTGTTTAGCTAAAAGACAAATAAATTATTATTTTTTTTAATGATGCCCAAGAGTCTTACATAATCACATCACCTCAGGCAATGGGACCTGAGGAAAAATACCAAATATTGTGAAACTTCTGATAAAAGCATGAAAGTAAGTAATTATAAAATACTCGAATATTATATATGTTTTAAAACAGAAGTCCCTCCTGATTTTAGGACAACAGAAGATTACTAGACAATAAATAAGCCTTATTCAACTATGCGTTTATGAAATCAAACATGCTATGTCTAAAAAATCTGGGATACTTCTGATACAGAGCTCTTCCAATAAGGAATAACTAGTCTGTGCTCCAGATAAACAATTGCAGGTTTTTTTTTGTTTGTTTTGTTTTGTGAAAAACAAACAAACAAAAAAACCCAAAGAGCTTCATGATGAGGAATTGTCTGTATCTTGCCAGTCTTCCCTGAGAAAACATATAGAGGTTATTCCATCTCTAGACCTCCAAAATAAAGAGAAGCAATGGCACACAAATAAAGGATTTGGGGCCAGGGGAAGTGTCAAAAAAAAGGAAGTCACATACAAATAAAATTATGGCACTGGCAACATATGGATCTTCCAGGCTCATCACTGCATCTCACTGGAAAAATAGCCCTGTGTAGTGAATTACATTAATTAGGGACTTGAGTCTTAATTATTTACACCAGCTTAAATAATGACTTTTTTTTATTTCCCTGCTGAAGGAGAAAATGTAACAACAACAAGAGAAAAAATCCTTAAGAAAGAGTAACACGTTATTTTATGACTCCTCAGAATAGTTAATTGCTGAGTGCCTTTGCTCTGTGAAGCTTGTAAGCACTCAACTCTATCTAAATGTCTAAGGTTTATCCAGACAGTAGTGGTTTGCAGGGCCTGGCTTCCCTTGATCTGCTCTTGGCTCAGGCACATGAGGAGCTGCTGTCATTAAATATGATAGACTTTTCTGCTCCTAGAAACTGAAATGACTGATGAAATAGGTCACAGAAATTTTGACTGCCAGCTGAAGGAAGCAAAAGACAGCACTGCTATACAAACGGAACTGAAGTGTTACAAAGTGGTCGTATAACTCTTCATGACATACTGACTCAAAATAGCGTGCATTTAAGAGTCTTTGACAGAGATTCAAAAACGATTAACAATGTTTTCCATGTCCTCTGGTTTTCTTAAGTAGAAGGTTAAAGAATAACATAAAGGTTCCAACAAAATTAATTATATACCAAAGGAGAGGGGTCCTCCCCATATTCACTCAATGACAGGTAATTCCAGTGAGGGAGCATTACGCCACCACAAGCTTTACAAAGCCAAAACTTCAGAAGACATCCTACTTCAGATTTCAAACCACTTATACACTAATACACAGGACGTATCCCTATAAATTTAGTCTATTGGGTAGCAATTTCAAGCAAATTTTCATAGTCAGACACTATACACGAATGCAGTATAATTGACAGTATAATTGCAGTATATTTTCATTGACAGAAATGCAAAGTGAGACTGAATCCAAGAGCTGCACTGTGGTTGTTCTGGATTTACAATAGCATCAATGAGATTTAAAGAATGGTCTTTTACATTGTTTTGCTACAGGATGCCTTGCGTTAGCACTCCAGCTAGTGAAAAACATCCCTGTTTCATTGAATGGAAATACACCAGCCAAGGAACCAGTCCTTATCTCTAGCCACAGCTCAACATGAGAAAACGAATAATGTTTGACCAATGTTCATGCTTTGCCCTGTACCAGCAGAGGTAACATGGAGCTACAAAGCACTACAGTTTGTATAGAGGTATTAAGAAAGGCGGGCCTTTGGACAACTGTTCAGTTAAGTCCTTTGCTCGATGACAGCTGCTTTTGCAATTACCCCTTTTCCTGACCTTACGGTCTACCACAGTATGCTTCAGAGATCTCTGGAAAGGGAGACTATTACACCTAATGTGTTTGGACAAGTCTAACATGTGTGCAAATTAATAAGAATGGCTTATTCTATTCTTTATTTTGCTTTGCAAGGGTTGTGCTGCATTTATGCAACCTGCACATCTGCTTACCTGCTCTCACTAATGATAATGGATCTAGCAGAATGTGAGAAACACAATATTCCCTCAAGTAGTATTTTTTTGGGGGGGGGGAATCTCCTTCCTCTACTGAAACATAGGAACCTGAACCAACGTCTTAAAAATGGAGAAAACCTTTCTCATGAAATTCTCCTCTTCAGACACAGGAGGAAGAAATATTCACCTGTCCACAAATGCAGCATGTGAAAGGATCTGGGAGCTGGGAAGAGCACTACAGGTCATCTTTTTGCAATACTCACATTTAAACCATGAGAAGGAAATCTCTGATTTGTGATAAAATGAGGTGCACTTTTGCCTCTGCTATTAAAAAATAAAATAAACACAAGGAATATTAAACACGTCATGGTAACAGGTGTCTGATATGCTTCATAATGTCAGTTAGCTCTGTAAGCAAGGGCACACCTTGACTTCATTTCATCGTCTAACATTGCATTTCTCTTTCTAAAGCAGTCTTTAAACATGTTTTTTTATCTAAACTATATAAAGCAAAAAGGAAAAGGTCTTGTAATGTATCACTGAATGACAATGAAAAAAAAATCAAATGTTTCTGCTATCGTGTTTCAATGAGCTTTATGAACAAATGAATGTCAGTATTAACACAAGTTCCCATGCAACTCACTACACGAGATTTCTATGGCTTTTTAATATACATGTGGATGCAAAAAAACACCTGTATTACTGACCAGATTTATAGCCCGGTTACAAACACAGTGTACATCTCCCTGAAGAACAAATTCCCACTCTTTTTACTCAAGCACAAATGGCACAAGCCCAGAAGAACTGGTACCCAGCAGCATAGTAACAGCAAGATGCAGATGTTATATGATAATGAATGTAGATAAAGCAGAATCTCCACAGAAAAGTAGACTTACAAGGGCAGCTTGTTACGTTGTTTATCAGCTGTGTGTTCAGAAGTAGTACAGAACTTCAATTGTGATCCTGGACGCTGTCAAGACTCTTTGCGGGGGGGTAGGAGAGGGGTGTCAAATGTACTCAATTTTTGACACTGAGAACAGAAATAAAATTTTCTGCCCTTTCATATTTTGGGCAAGGGCTCCCTGTAAAGCTTTATATGCTTACAGCCATATGACATGCACAAAAAAGTATCAATTCTCCACATGCCTGAAAAAAAAGAAAAAAACCAAACCTTTTTCCTGTTCTCTGTCCAGTGCAGCAAAATCTACTGTATTTAAAAAAAAAAAAAAAAAAAAAAAAAGAACATTACTTATTTCTTTTTGTGATCTCTTTCCTCTTTCCTTTCCTTTGGGAAAAGATACTGCCCATGTTCAGATCTGTCTATGAGCTAATGCTAGATTTGAAACTACTTCTCATCACAATTTTAGCATTTATTAACTTTACATACAAGTTATACGACTTCTACATTATTAAATTATCCCGTAAGGCGTTGTAACAGGTTTAATTGTATTAACTTTAATTATATGCTATTTTATATCATGCAGAACCCTATTGCACAAGTCACAAGGTAAAGATGCTATAATGTTTTTAAGAGCCTGTTCCAAACATTGCTGTGCTTATGAATCAGCAATATTCCTGCGCAGCACGAAGATGGTGGTGGGCATATGCCTGTTGGTATGTGCAAATCTATGCAGACAGCAGAGTACATCATTTCACTGTTGGTGTTTAGTAATTTAATAATGTCGCTTTCAAATGCTCCAGGTTTCCGTTCCCAACTACGCAGAGCTCTCGCTGTTACTTCAAATATTTGGAGGAATACTGCATTTTTCTATCAGATGAAACAATGAGTATTGACTATTAATAAGCTGCTGAACATTTCAGCACTTCTGAAATATGCACTCTGCAGCTTATAGGATCAGCGTTCCTGTTTGTGATTTGCTGTCAGATACAAAGGGATTGTTCTAATATGTTTGGTATTACCGTCAGCTAATCCTTTTCTGATTTCTGTGAATGTGTCACAAGCTAGTGAAATAAAACTATGGGATGTTGTTTTATGAGCAATGCAATAATAAAGTCCCAAATAAGGTTTTTCTTAAACTCAATTTAGCCTTCAAATAGCACCTTGAGGAATGCTGTCTGGAATCTAACCTATTATGACTTGGACCCAATTTTCACAGGAAAAAGTTTTGAAACAGTATATCAGTATTAAACCTTTAGGCTAGGATTCAGAATGTATTTACTCTTTTAGTAAATACATAGGATATTTTCAGCTCAGTGTACTAATAAGACAACACAGAAAAAAAAAAAAAAAAGTGTTTTATCCTGATAAATCCTGGGTATTTTGCTCAAAATTTATAGGAAGTTTGGAAAAGAACATTTTGATTTTCTAATTCCTACTATTTGATGAGAAACATGAGGTCCATTTCGGATTTTTTTTAGCTTAACAATAATACTAACAATAACATTCAAAATTATGTCTTAAGTTCAGGAGCCCAAAATCATGTTAAAGTCCCAAAACAAACTTTGCCTTTTGTGAAACATCCCCACATCCAATAAAAAAGTCAGGGGTGTTACAAAAACATAAAACTGAAGTTGTCGGTAAAAAGAAAGAAAGAACTGTTTTTAGTTTACTTTATAAATATCTCTGGCTGATGTCCAGCTGACATGCTGGAGGAAAAAGCCTGTGATGCTTTTGTAGGGATATCATACTAATTCACAAATCATGTTATCATCTTCTATATCTATTATATTGAGAACACTGGAAATTTCAGAGAGAGATTCAAGATTTTTGAAATGTCCGCTTTAACTGAAACAATTTAATACCAGAAAACAAGGAAGAAGCTTTGCAAAATGAAATTCAAAGAAAAAATAAATGTATTTTGAACAAGTTAAATGAAGTTAGGTTGTTCACACTGGACACGACTCTAGGAAATTTGCAAACATTGAAATACAATCATCTTGAAAACGAAACAAAACAAAACAAAACAAACAAAAAAACACTGTTCCCCTTCCAATCCCCTTCTAAATATTTGGCCAAAGCAGGCTTTGCTCAGAGGTCACACCCAATTGGGCTATGCAAATCTTGGGCAAATGACTGGTTTTCTAATGAAAACAATTTCAGCTGAAAAAATTCTAACCAGGCCCACTGAGATGCCTCTTCTTTTCACCTTTGATTGGCAGGTGAGCATTGGGTATCTATAATTTGGCCCTCAGGAATTTCATGTCGTACATCATATTTACGCTGTTTTTTTCATTATTATAGCTAAAGTTTAAATCTTTTGGAGTTGGATAAATCTTTGGGCTTTTCTTCTCAGTGTTGTGAAACTTCTACGTCAATTAATAAGTCACAGAGACTTTAGGGAATGGATAGATATATGTGGCAGCAGCAGAAATTGGTACCTCAGTGTTAGTGGAAAAATAAGGTCAGAGGAAACCATAAAACACGTAAAAATATCTGACATAAAGAGACAACACAGAGTATAGAAGATGAAAATGATTTCTTAGTGAAATGGATCTTGAAGCATGAGCCTGCCACCGAGGCACAGTATTTGGTATGGAGAGGAAATTAAATTTTACTTTTAAATTTTGGCCCATGTGTCTTTAAAAATAAATAAATAAAAGGTTTTCTGATAAGATGGGTATCAGCTTTTATAAAACATGGTACTAGATGGCCTTTTAAACAACAGACTTTCACAGATGCATATTTTAATATGCCATGTCCTGGGATAATACCAGAGTGTATCAGAGGATCTCAAATTAGGTCACAGCACAGATCACCTGTTAGGCAAAAGAGCATGTCTTGGACCACTTGCCCCTGGAATATTCCTATTCACAGCTGTACAACACTCTACTAGCAATCAAGCAATGAGTGCACGTGTACCCACACATTCATAAAACAGTGGTCACCAATAAAAGAAATTTACTTTTACCTCATGAATATAGGCATTTTCTTTCTGCTTAAGACTCCTGCTTCAGGTTTCCAGAGCTTTTGCCTGCAACAGAGCTTTGGGCACTTTGTTACCTGTGATGCATCAGTCCCACGGTATCTGTGGGAATACGAGGTGTCTCAGGACTTGGGTGCTCATTTCCATAATCGCTTAGTGGCTCCTGAGATGGGGCAGAGCAGCAGTTTGGGCAGTGTGTTCCTGGTGGCTGAACAAGAGATCTAAGCTCTCGCTCAGTGGCAGGCTGAGAGCCTCTGGGACTCTGGAACCAGAAGGAGCCATTCTTGAATGCCAGTTCTGAAAGCAAAGGTATACTCTGTTCTTGCTCTGTTTTAAACATAATTCAATGTAGCAATTAATTACTTCTTTAAGTAATTAACTACTAACTACTAAAGAATTACTGTAATACTGTATGTGGAAGTAATAAAATTACTTAAGGGTTTCAGAAAATTCTTCAAGAAAGCAATTATTATTAGTTGTCGTCAAAATTATTTGTTATATTAATTACCAGTAATCTCTGCCTAGACATAATTAGACTGAAAGCAATCTTATAGTGGCGCAATATAATTATGTCATTAATAAGAAAAATAACAGATTATTTTAATTTGACATGTTACACGTTTAAGAGCTTGCCAACTGAAGAACAAAGCACACAAAGTTTTGGGATAATTTCTCACAACAGTAGCACATTAAGGCAGAGCTTAAAATTAAAAATCTGTAGGTACTTGTTAAGTATCTGTACATATGAACTGAACTTCAGCTTCCAGTAAAACTCAGCTTCGGAGCTCAGTCCTTAGCTCTTCAATAGTTCTAAATTCTTGTGCAAATTCTATTCAATCAAAGTGTTGGGGAATGTCTCTTTCATAGATACCCACTTAAATCTAGTAAGAATGACCCAATTAAAAAATAATTTACTACTTCATATTTGCAATTGCAAATTTGTTGTTTTTTTCTGTTAGCATTAATCTCAGTTAGGCCCATTTCACTATAACCTAAGCACAGACTTAGCAATAAACATCATTAGATATCCCACTGAAGCTAGCCCACTAAGGTCTATTAGTTTAGTCCTTCTTTTTCCCTGTATTTTTAATAAGGTCTAGACACATGCTTGACAATAAATTTATGCCTAAGTGCTTTTCTGAATTTGAACACGAATTACCAAGGAAAAAGGTAACCTCAGAGTATAAAAATAAAATATAACTAGTTATACAGAATGCTTCTCCTTGAAACAATCAAAGAATCGAGCTTGGGTTTTTTTTCTCTTTTTTCTTCTCTCTTTTTTTTTTTTTTAATAAAATTAAACCATATATCAGAGAAGAAAAGGTATTTTCTGAAAACTTTCTGGCAACTTTTTTTTTGGGGGGGGGGGGAGGGGGGGGCGCGAGAGGGAGGCAGGGCAGAATGAAACACATTTTCTAATTAGGTATTCTTCCAGTAGTGACCAATAATATGTCTGACAAGTGCTTTTATATATATACACACACACATATACATGTATATTTATGTATGTGTGTATATTCTTTATAAGTTTTTAGCCTTTTTGCATTCTTTTTCATGTACTATGCGTCTTTATTCTATGGAGTATCATCAGTAATCAGATAATTTAATAAGCACATAGAAAACCACAATAAAGCGATTAGTTAGATAATGTTTTACCACCTACAGTAGCACTGGTTGTATGAGAAGTCATTGACAAGAATTGTGTAATAGAATATTTACATGTTTCTACTGAACTAGTTTTTATTTGTATCCTTGGATTACTGCAATTACTCGCCAGGGTGTTTTGACAGATGCTCTAGCTCTTCTGCTGAGGAATAAGCTATGAATACTGAGAGTCCACGTCAGTAGCACTCACTTGTCATTTAGACACTAGTTTTTAGAGTAATTCCCAAAGCAAGCTGGATAGGAGGGAAAAAGCTGTCTGTATGGCTGATGCGTGTGTCACAGAGCAGGAAAAAAGCCACATTCCTGAAGAGTCAGGGAGGCTGGGGTGTACCTGGAGGTGTCTTAGTCCTGCCCCAGGCACACGGGTAGGCTCTCTGCAGCTATAATCACCGGAGCCTGGATTTATGGTCTCTCTCAAACCCATTTGTCAGCAGCCCCATGGACATGAGCATTTTGCTACATGCTTCAATCTGACCAGCTGGTAGCAATGTTTTCCGTGCGTTTGTAAGCATCTCATAAAAATAATGGCTGATTCTTTCTGTAGTCATTCTCTTACAATGGAAGGATGCAAATTAGCTTTTGTGCAGATTGAGATGCATCATTTTACTAATGAAGTTATTCATGGTTTTACTTTGTAAAATGTTTCAGTGCATTTTCAAATGGCTGGTATGTATATAAGATCTTAACATAATATCCCCTTTTTCAAAACCTTTATGGTTTGAAAATACACGTAGTGTGACTCCTAAACCAGCTGGTAGGCATATAAGCAAGAAGTAAGGCAGATAATTAAATTTCAGGAAGATTCCACCTGAGCAAATTCTGTTTAAATAGCTGAATTTCTAAAATATACAATATTTTCGTACTCTTATGTTTGTCCAAAAAAAAAAAAAAAAAATCAGAACCCTGAACATATTTGGTTTGCCTCTTTCAAGTTACTCACTGCAACAGCACTCATTAGAGACCTAACCTACTTTTACTAGAATCTGAGCAAAAATTTTCATTCATATAACCAAAGTGTCTGAAAATCATTTTCATTTTTGTAGTGAAACATAAAAAAACAGCACTCTGTAATTGTTTTTAATTTTTAGGTAGCTTGTGGCTTTCAGAGTGAATAGCTTATTTTTGTAAGCGATCAAGATTTTTAGTGGAAATTAGTATCATTTATTATTTAAACTATTTTTAAATGATAAATCACACTATTAAAATAGAGTCAGGTTATGGAGTGTTTGAGGTCTTGATTTTGTCCCCACATATTTGGTGCTAACGATGAATCCCTTTTTAATGACATTTTCAAATAAAAGCAAATCTCATGAGGCTTTTTATCACATATTTACTTTATATCTAAACCCTTACTATCCTGGACCACGTGTATTATGCAAATTAAAAATGCCATACTAAAACTGTAGTTTTAATTCCACACCATGGGTTGCACCATAACGTATTTTACTAAAATTGTAGTAACAAATAGCACTGATGCTGTAACACTGTATTTCAATGTTTTACAGCACCACATTGTTACTCTAATGATTATACTGTAGTTGGAATAAATGTTAATAAATTTGAGACAGATTTATTACGTTTGTAGACTTTGTTCTGTTTGGGCCAGGAAGCAGAAGATTTATGTGATAATGCTTATTAGCTCTTAATGAGCATTTATTGCTTATTTCCTTTGTGTACCAGCAGGAGTTTCTATCCCTCTGGTTGCCCGGTATGTTAGCACATTTTAAGGTTTGATTTGGGACTAGATTGCCCCTTCAGATTCCACACTCTGTAAAAGGAGTCATCAAGCCAGGGAAGCATTTCAGTCCTTTACAAATTCTTCCCTTCATGGCTATTGCTCTTGAGCTATCAACTGCTGCCAGTCATTTGGGAATGGGGACCTGGGCCAAACCATGTCCAGTCCTTTTGCAGATGCTGCTCTTCTGAATGACTGGGGCAAACACTGCATAGGCAGGTCAGACCAGCCACCCAGCCTCTCTGCACCCCGTTCTAGACACACAGAGCAAGGAGGCTGCATAAAGGCCTTGAGGAACTGAAGAAATTCATTTTGCCGGAGACATAGAGTCACAGGTTATGGTCTGGCTCCTCAGGATATTTCCTGCAGAGATAGTCTCAGGTTAGGACTCATTGGTTGTGACCTGTGAAATCTCAATGCCTGTTGGGGGGAAAAAAAAAAATCCAAAATGGACTCTTTTGGTGATGCTGAACTGTGGGAGCAACATGTAGTGTCCTATTGGTTGGTCATCACTTTCTACATTTCTAACAGTTGCAGAAACCACTGTATGATGTTGAGGAAAACCTATTATAGTATTTTCATAAAACCCCAAAACAGCAGAGGAAAAACTGATCTTCCAAGATAATCTATTCTTACATCAGCAGCTCAGTTCTGCAGACTCCTATGGCTCTGGCTGGTCAAGGCATGAGGTTTCCAGCAAGCATTTGAATTTCTGACCTGCCTGACAGTATCTGTCAGGCTGTGGACATGGTCTACCTTGACTTTAGTAAGGCTTTTGACACCGTTTTCCACGGCATTCTCCCCCAGAAACTGTCCAATGGCTTGGACTGATGTACGCTTCGTTGGGTTAAAAACTGGCTGGGTAGCCAGGCCCAAAGAGTTGTGGTGAATGGAGTTAAATCCGGTTGGAGGTGGGTCACTAGTGGAGTCCCCCATGGCTCAGTGCTGGGGCCAGTTCTCTTTAATGTCTTTATCGATGATCTGGATGAGGGGATCGAGTGCACCCTCAGTAAGTTTGCAGACGACACCAAGTTAGGTGCGTGTGTCGATCTACTTGAGGGTAGGAAGGCTCTGCAGGAGGATCTGGATAGGCTGGACCGATGGGCTGAGGCCAACTGCATGAAGTTCAACAAGGCCAAGTGCCAGGTCCTGCATCTGGGGCACAACAACCCCAAGCAGCGCTACAGGCTGGGAGATGAGTGGCTGGAAAGCTGCCTGGCAGAGAAGGACCTGGGAGTATTGGTTGATAGTCGGCTGAATATGAGCCAGCAGTGTGCCCAGGTGGCCAAGAAGGCCAACAGCATCCTGGCCTGTATAAGAAGCAGTGTGGCCAGCAGGGCTAGGGAGGTGATTGTGCCCCTGTACTCGGCTCTGGTGAGGCCGCACCTCGAGTACTGTGTTCAGTTTTGGGCCCCTCGCTACAAGAAGGACATGGAGGTGCTGGAGCGAGTCCAGAGAAGGGCGACCAAGCTGGTGAGGGGTCTGGAGAACAAGTCTTACGAGGAGCGGCTGAGGGAGCTGGGGTTGTTCAGCCTGGAGAAGAGGAGGCTCAGGGGCGACCTTATCGCTCTCTATAGGTACCTTAAAGGAGGCTGTAGCGAGGTGGGGGTTGGTCTGTTCTCCCACGTGCCTGGTGACAGGACGAGGGGGAATGGGCTAAAATTGCATCACGGGAGGTTTAGGTTGGATATTAGGAGGAACTTCTTTACTGAAAGGGTTGTTAGGCATTGGAATGGGCTGCCCAGGGAAGTGGTTGAGTCACCATCCCTGGAGGTCCTTAAAAGACATTTAGATGTAGCCCTTAGTGATATGGTTTAGTGAAGGACTTGTTAATGTTAGGTCAGAGGTTGGACTAGGTGATCTTGGAGGTCTCTTCCAACCTGAATGATTCTGTGATTCTGTGTGTGATTCTGTGATCTCTAATGAAGAAAAGGCTAAATCCTACTTTTACTTGTACCGGCGCATTCCCACCAAGTTAGTGATCTTTCCCTAGAATAGCTGATTTTCATTTGATACTTAGATTATATTATAGGAATGGCTGTATGTGGTCTTATGCAAACTTGCCTTCCAGGTTATAAAAATCAAAGTTTAACTTTTGCTTTCATTTTTATTTTATATTTTGTCATTTATATCTCAGAAAATAATATATTTTAAATATAGTCCCCTGAAAACTTGATCTGTGGGTATCCTTTACCTCATGCAGTGGCCAGAATCTTTTAAACCAAGTGGCTAACGAAGATGTTGAGTAGAAACTGGGCGGTATTTCTCCACTGTGAGTTAAATGTTCAAGTGCTTCAGAGTACCTTGCGGCAACAAAAAGGGGAAAAGTAAGGGAAACTGTTTCAGTTTTTCAATTTGGAACCTGCTTTGCTGCAATTTTGAGACATAGACTAAAGCACAGGTAATTGATCATAATGAAAAAAATGCATTAATGAAAGTAATTGACAAAAGCCAGTCCACCTGTCAAAGAAGAGAAACCTTGAAAAGAAACGGCAGGCTTTTTGAAGGTCAAGGCTCAGTGTGGTGTAATCCCTACCATCTGTGTTCAGGCTGGTGCTATTCTCAGACTGTCATATGCACTCTCTTCTTTGAAAATAACAGACAAGGGAAAAAAAAGCTTACCCGACAGGGAGCCTAAATGTAGCTAGCTTTATAGAAATTGAAAAAGCACCACTGTATAAACTTACAATGACCCTTAATTTTCCTTCCCCTTGACCTACACACATCCACAATCTGTTTCAGGACTGCAGTGGCACTGGGAATGAAAATAATTCAGTGACCAATAAAATGTATCGGTATAACAGCAAGTTGGAATGGTAGGCAACCATACCCAATACAATCAGCCAAGCATGGTATTGCCCTGCACACACTAAGTGATTAAGAAATTCCATCCTTTCCTTCAGCTTTTGAAAGGAGTGGGACTTTTGCCTTGAATCTACAAAAAGCTGTAGTAAGACTCCTGTGCCCACGCCAGAAATACAGCCCTCAAAAGACCTGCTTGAGAGCCACCCAAGGCGGTACCTCCCGTTTAGGTGTTCAAGATGTCTTGGTCACTAAAGCTGCACTTCTGGACATTTTCAGACAGCATGGCGAAGCCTGACATTTACACTTGCTTGTAAGGTCCTATGAGACTCAGTGACTTGGTGCACATTCATGTCCTGGATCCACAGCACTTATTAGACACAAGCTCAGAAAACGCCAACTGGCTCCTAGCCCATGCATACATGGCTACAGCTGGCCTCCTTGATACCCAGCACTCTAACAATTACAACTTAGAACAGGAAAAGCTGGGTCCAGTGTCCTGTGCTTTCTGAACACTGACCACCAAGTAACAGAACAAATTTGCCTTCTTTAAAACGTTTTATCGTGTTGCTTGGACATTTTAGAAAGTAGGAATGAAAATCTTATTCATCCACAAAATCCCTAGCTTGCTGATCAGGTCACTTTGTGTGGTCTGGAGTTCAAACTCCTCAGGCAGAAGAGGAAATTGAATTCAGGTTTCCCACACTCTGACAGGATATATTAATCACTGAGTTATTACATTAAATAAGAGCATTAGCTCCTCCACGGCAGTTCTGCTTTGAAAGAAAAGGTTTAGAAATCGAGCTCCAGAAGTCACAAGAATGGGAACCCCAAGTGTTAGAAGGTGTCCTTCCAGCATCCAAACACTAAATTCCTTGTGTGGGGCAACATTTAAGACACAACCTTGTTCTTAGTATATCATGTTGAAAGGAGATCCAGCTGCATGCTTGCTTTTTTGGTTCTCATTCCTCTGCTTTCAAATATCCACAAGCATCCTACAGGGTGCCTGTTCTGGAATTTGTTCCTTCCAGGAGGTGGCCAGGTTCCTGCAACTTCAGTGTTCCAGCATTTGGTCTCAAAAGCCCCTTTAGGTTCCTTTGCTGCGGTAGCCCCAAGGCAATTTATTTCAGATAGGAAACTCAAGAATCTGAAAGGTTTTAAAGCCATTACAAAATATTCTAGTTTATATTGCAAAATACACTGGAAGCATGGAGTCAATAAGATGCCACTATATATCTTGGAGATTTTTTGTTCTAGACAGTAAGACTTTTTTAATGAATAAGATTCATCTATTAAAATAATTATAAAGAAACTTAATAGAGCTCTTTATTCCAGGATGCTAGACGTATGAAACTACAAAGCACAACCAAACAGATCCCTCAGACATCATGTTACATACACTGTGTGGGAAATTGTATATATAAAAGCTTACTATTTCTATTACTCTTAGGTCATAAAAACTAGAATAGTATATCTAAACAGCAGGTATAAATAGTACATATACATTATATATATTACTTGCTCCTAAAACAATTACATTAAAACTTCTGCCTCCGTGCACAAAACCAGAACACACCACATAAAACATCTCTCTGTTAAGTGCAGATTCCTGGGAAAACAACCCCAATAAAAATAATGCATAAAAAATAATAGTGCTCTACAACTGTCTAATTAAAAAGGTTCTCCACCTCTTTGGAAGAAACACATTTTATTTGCCCTTATTAGGTGACCTAACCACTGTGTTTCACCCCGCCCTGCCTGAAAGATGTAATCAACACAACCCATGAAAAGAAAATAGAAGAATCACGCCATCTTCCTCCGAGTTGTAACTACCCTATCCTTCTAGATGCACAGTCACTTTCAAGCATATACTTCAATTTATGATTCAAAAGACATACTGTAGACACTGTCTCATCTGTCAAATTTTAGGTATAACTCTAGAGTAAATGGAAAAATTCAGAACTGGACCTAGATATTAAGGTGTTTCCAGAGTCTTCACTAATAGCTTTTTGTTTGTTATTCACACTATCTCAAAGTAAACTCTTATCCAGTTATTTTTTTCAGCTATAACCTGAAGGCACACCCTCTGCTAATGGAATAAGATACTATAGAAACCTCTTTTTCAATGCAAAGAGGCAATCCTTCCTCTCATTCACAGTAATTACTTTTTCCTTTGTTGCATTTATCTTTTTCTCAGTTACGTGTGCCTCATTATGTGGTTTATTCGTGCTGAAGCCATACATGCCAGGCAAGACAAAATCAGGGAATCTGAAGCTGCATGAACACATAGGAACACAAATGAAGTAGAGTTCATTACTGCTTCTTTGGACAAGCATCGAAGATCTCATTTCTAAAGGTGTGCTACATCATGCCACCTTTGACAAACTTAGAAGTTGGCACAAAAAGCAAGAAGTGTCAACATGTCAAGGAATGCTGTTTGCTCTAGTAACCATTGAACAGTAATGGGGAGAAGAGGCATGACAAAACTGAGTCCAAAAAAAGATCTAAATCTCTTCATTTTCATTAGGTAAAGTAATATAAAAGAATTAAAACTTCTTAAAACTTTTTTTTAAATAAATATTCTAAGAAAATCACACATTCAGACTGACCTTTAGTGACAAAAGGATGGAAAATTAAAAGAAAAGAGTATAATTCAAAAGTAAAAATGAAATCTAAAATGGAGCAAAAGGAAATGCAGTGAAGCCTAAGTATTTGGCCAGTGTTGTGTCCAGTGGCAAAAAAAAAAAAAAAAAAAAAAAAAAGAGTGAGATAGAAAGAAATGAGGAAAGAAAATCTAAAACCGAACAAAGTTTTTATTAAATGCAAGAAAAAAATATTTTTCTATTATGGACAGCAAAAAGAACTTATTTTGAAATGCCCAGAGTTTGTTATTTAATACACTATCCAACCAATCTTGTGGAGCACATGAAAACATAAAGTGTGAAAGAAAGAAAAAATTCCACAGGGGAAGCGTTTCAATGCAGAAAGAGCAAAAACTAAGACAATGAAGATTTTCCTTTGTAATGAAGCTCATCATCCTTTTGGAAGAAAACCTGACATTGGCTGGGAATAGCATTCTCAGTTCACAATTCTAAGCAGTTTATGTCAACATTACCTTTTTCTTTTTATCCTCACAGAAATATATTTTTTCTCCTACAAGAAATGTCAGCTCTAGTCAACATGCAATAGGTGCAAAATTTTTACATTACAGCACTATTGATATACTACTAGTATGATCTCCTGTATTTTAATTAACTTTACAGGAAATAAAAAGCTGTTTTTTTCTTTGTTCTTCTTCTTTTTTTTTTTTTTTAATAAAACATTTTACAAAACAATCTAGCATCTCAAAGGGCATCGATCATTCTGCACTACGTGCGCAGGGGCAGGAGATGTCCTGAAGTATCACTTCTACTTTTCAATTTGTCACTTATGTTTTGGCTTTCAAGTCCCCTTTGCTTTTTTTGTAAAACCACTGGAGAGCAGACAGGAGTCACAAGACAAGGCACTTGCTGAGAAGGACTGCACAGTCCCATGCTCAGGCTGACAAGCTGGCAGTAGATATCTTTCATTCAGTACATCTCTATACATTGCACAAAAAAATGCCTGGGGAGCCCTGGTAATGAATACATCAAATTTTACCCTGCTCTGTAAAAACAGCTATAAGGAAATGATTTCTGTGCTACAGAGGGGGTACACAGACTAAAAAGAAAACACAGCACTTGCCAGAAAAATAAATGCCCTGCTCCATCAGAGAGATGAAGGAGAAAGATAAAGTGCTCTGTTTATGTTACGCCATCTGAATTTAAGTAGACTATAAACCCTTCCCCTTCTGACCAGGGGGGCAAACATCATCAACACAGGTACATACAGTTTGTAGTCTTCCATGCAATGCTGCTCACCCTTCAAGCAGAAACTGATTCAGGAAGTTTTTTCACTTAAAAAGAAAAGCCAGGAGAAACAAATGAGGAAAAAACTGGCATGTGATGTGTTGTTATCAGTCATGCTAAACAGTAATAGCTATACGCATAATTTATAAAATATGGCATGTAATAATAAAGAGTATTATAAGAAATCTCAGCTGGGAAAGGTTCTTTGGTTCTTTTTTTTTTATTTATTTGCTTTTTCCTAATATGTAAAGAAGTAAACAAATTATATCCAGTAAGCAAAATAAGAAAGAAAGAAACTAACAAAACAAAAACAAACAAACAAAAAAAAACTTTCTCAAGGTGTGCCTGGTTCTGGTATTTAGAATTTTGCTGATACGGTCAACATATGTACTGAGAAAGTCAAGATACCTATGATGCTTCCTGACTTCTCTGTACACATTAATCATTTTTATCTCACAGCACACACAGAGTAGCGAACCAAAGTTTGACCCTGTCCCTTGAAACGCCAGCAAGCATGCGGAGCCCATTGCCATTAGGAATTGCTGTTGCTCCTGGAGAAACCCTGATTCAGGTTAGTGCTTCCATCCAACAGCAGGAAGCACAGCAGTGCCTGCGGTCCCCAACCTGCTCACAGATCAGCATCACTCTTTTATATGTTGTCAGGTACCAGTTAAATCTTTGCAAATTTTGAGCTGTGCTGTACCATTCCCAGAGTCTGGAGAAGATGGGAATGGGTGTTGTTGAGATAGTTCAGATATTGCAGGCAATGTGTCCATTTCACTCTCTGGATTCTCCCTCAGCTCAAATCCAATTCTCAACTAGCCGTGGCTGAACTGAAGGACAAGAACAACCACACAGCCCACGATTTGAGTTTTGATTGAAATATCTTTCTGCACTACTTTCATCAGTTAGAATCCTTGTACAGACCTGTGCAATAGGAACAGCAGAAGTGTCTGAGATGGGGAATTACACATCCCATCAGCTGGGCTGGACAGGCTGCTGCATTGCACATATTTATGGACCTGAGCTGAACCCTCAGGGTAAAAGTGAACAAAGAATAGACTGTGTTTTTTTTTTAAAGCATCTGGGTGTAAGCCTTATTTTGCCAGCAACCATGGTGTTTATGGGCATGTTTTACTGGAAACCTGCTGCTTCTCGCAACGTTTCCTGAGTGACTGTCTTAGTAAAACTGCATCTGGAAATGACAAGCACACAGCTGTAAATCTGAAAAGCAGTGTGCAGCCCTAATAGCTAGCAGCCATGGCAGGACTGCTGTGCTGAACACTGGAAAGATTTACAAAGACAAAAGCAGAGCAATGAATTCATTTCTGAGTGCTCTGTGATCACATTACACCTCTTCCTCTTCAAAGATATTTTGTAGACATAGATGCGGCTATCGCTGCTCTTTGAGTTAATGCTGTAAGCAGGCAACCTATCATTGCTTACCTGCCTAAGGCACCCCAGATTTCTGCCCTGCACATACTTTCCAAAGCAATGGCCAATAGGGCAATATATCCTATTTTCTTTTTCATCTGAATTAGATCCATAACAAAGCAAAGACATGAAAATGAACCAACTTTAAAAAACTGTTGTTGTTTCCCTGGTTGGCACCATTTTGTATAATGCAGGAAGTGTTCATAAAATGGTATGTCCTCAAAACAGATTTAAAAAGGGTGCATAAGGAAGAGATGGAAAATATCTGTACTTTTTATTATCTCATCCCCTAAGCTGCGAAGTCTCAAAAACACTCTGGTTTCTAAGTCGCCTGGCACTTCAGAGTACAGTTGTAAGGAGATGGTGGAAGGAGGGGAGCACTGGTCACAACAGACACATCAGAGTTGTGCTGACCGGGCTGGCATCGCTCCATTAGACCAGTCAGCATCAGTGAGAACTGGGGATTGGAGCCAAGGTTTTGGAGTATAAACAACACCATAAATTGCCTGGAAAGAGAAAGAAATACACCTGCTACCTTCAGTATAAAAAGCTAGCCAATAAGCTATTATTGTTTAAAAAAATAAAAAATAAAAAACTTTGAATATGTGTATTATGTCAAATATAAAATATAATAAAAATTAAAACATTATCTCTCTTAGAGCAAGGATTTTTAATTCTTTAATTAAAAATATTTTTCTTTCAAATGCCCTTCAGTTTTACTAAAAAACTGGTGTGTTTAAAACATGTTATTTGTTTAAAACTAGGTTGTTTTCTTAAAACTAGGTGTTAATTTTATGCATCGAAGTATATACATATGTACAGATATACGTAAAGTTATGTGTGCTTGGTTCTCAGATTTGCAATGGCAGAAGCCCAAACCTCAGTTACTCACTAACTCTTTACCCGAAGGTAATGTCAGTGGCTGTGGAAGGGATTAAGACATGTATGTGACATGTTCAGCTCCAGAAATGACCAAAGGATAATGGACAAGTCAGGAGTGCGGATCTGTGACATTCTACATAGCACGTATCCTGAATTTAAAATTCAGATTTACATGGTTATGTGGGCAAGTCACTGACTGTTCCTACTTCCTCTGTAGACAACAGGAGAGCGACAGCATGAATCCTCACGAATGTTGTTTTTTTTAAGCCTACACAAAAACCGTGAATTTGCTAATTTTGCATCTGACTATAAATTCATACCTCCTGCAGGCCTCAGAGGAGGCTGAATGCAGACTTCAGAAAGTTCAACAAACACCCCTAGACAGGTTTCTTCATAAAGACCCATCAATGGCTTCATTAAATCAAGTAAGCCTCTGGTCAGGCCTTGTCTTCTGTTCTTATTCCTTTATAGATCAGACACTGTCTTCCTATGTCCCCACTTACTTCTCACACATAGCTATTCTCAGTTCCTAGCATTTTCGTCATTTTACTGTACTCTGTATTGCTTCCCTAAGCCCCCTCAAGATGCCCCCCCCAACATGGAGTCAGCTAATAGGAAACTTAACTTTGTGCCCACTTGGGGTGCTTGCAGGCTGGGGAGGTGCCAGGGCTGGGCTGGGCAGCACCAGAAACGGTGGCAGAGCTCGCCCAGCAGGACAGGGGAGATGGGCCTGGCATGAGGCCTGAGGTGCTTCAGCAGAGCTGGGCACAGCTTCGCTTCATGGTGTCGCGGGGAGAGCCACTGCAGGCTGTGCTGCCACCAGGATATACTCCTCTGCCTCGCTCATGCCCAGGCACTTGCTCTGGTGGCACTTCTGACCCCAAAACACCCTCCGTGATGTGACCCTGAGGGCAGTGTGGCTGCAGTGTCCTTTCCCCCAGGAGCTGCAGCACCCCCTGGGCAGCACGGATGCAGCAATCTGCCAGGGACCCTGCCAGGAGCCTGGCTGAATTTCCATTACAATATAATGTAGGAGAATCAGGAGTAAATGAGGCCATTTAGATTCACAGTTCTGGGGAGAAGGATCTAAAACCTCTCTTCTTTCTGGTTAGCCCCTTCCTGTAATAGGGAATGTGTTTCCAGACCCATAGGAAGCACCCTCAATTTTATTTTTTTTTTTTGCCTAGTTATAACCTCGACCCTACCTTTAGATTTTCAAGTAACAGCTATCTGGGATTTGGAAAGAGCCAGCAGCCCCCTGAAGTGCCTATCATGATTAAATCCACTAAAAACATACCTTATTAGTCAGGCACAAAGCAGCTGGGTAGAGACATACGTTTCTGTTTCTCTGCAGTGCCATTCCTTTGCTCTGGCCTTCAGTTAAACAGCTATGGTAATGCTCCTCACTCAGCTTGTTTGAAGATTAAATTAGCTGCTATTAGTTCAGCTCTTTGAAGATGTACCCAAAGTGGTAAGCGCTAAGTATTATTAGATGAATGTTAGTCATTAGACCCTAGAGAAATCTTGCTGCTCTGTATTACTGTTTGAGCCATGTGAATCCGTGGCTGCTGGTCCACTTGAGCACCCCCGACCTTTGGTCTCCCTCTGCTCAGCACTAAGTGCCAGACTATGAGCTTCTGTCCAAAAATTAAGCCACCCTACAGCATTTAAAGGACCAGTGTGCAAACTGACTTTAAAGAGGTTTTTTTCTTCACAATTAAGAAAAGCTTTTCACGTTCGAAGCCCTCTGTCTGAAAATTCCTTGTCTCCTTTTTAACTGAACTTTAAAGAAACAAAACATCTACATGATTTATTAAGCTGAACTTTGGTTAAAAAAAAAAATATTAAAAAGCTGTCAGTCTTTCAAATTTAAAGACAGATCGGCAACTAGATTTTCCATTAAATTACTCAAGATTGAAATGGGTGTAACAGACTTAAGATTTAGGACCTTTTTAAAGCCCTCTAGTGGTAGTTCCAGTTATACTATTTATTGACATAGGAAATTACCTCATTACTAGACTGCTTTATTTTGGATCTTTAACAGGAAATTAGATGCATCTGTCTTAGAAGGAGGGAGAGGAAAAAGAGCAACTGTTAGCAGAAAGGTTCCGTCTTTCAGTATAGAAATGAACGCGAGGCAAGCTTACAGAGTAGTAGAAACTCTAAATACAAAATCATGTAAACAGAAAAGGCAGCAAGTGCCACCTAACCAAATAACAAGATCACTCCTCTAGGAACTGATCACTGGTATGGACTGAGAAAGCTTCTGCAAAATTAAAGCTGACCCAGTTCTCCTACATGACAGTGCCGGTGTCTAAACCTCAGGATTTGAGTATAGTGGTGGATTGCTGCGAAGTTGCCAATGAGTGTGCTGTACCAGACACATGGATAAACAACGTCTCTCACTCCTGAAGGCCATAAATCTGCTACTTTTCATCAGCCACTATATTGCCATTATAGTATTTTCTCAGATTTCTTTCCTTCCTCTGCAAAGTTCCCTTTCAAAACAAATACACAAATGATACAGTCCAAGGCAGCATGGGAATAACACAGAATTAGTTCAGTGATAATGTTGCTACAGCTCAAGATTAAAAAAAAATAATAAAATCAGTATAGGTAGAACCATTAATATTTTAAGATTTATTACATCATGGTTGCCTTTTGCCAAAATACTGTGTAAAGAATTAATCTTTAATTTAAGCTTGAGCCAGTTTATATAAAGCAAGACAACCTTACAGTTTGGTTCTTAAATGCAGTTTCAGGATTTTAACAATAAAACTGGTAAGGAGGATCTGCCCAGGCTCTGTCACATAACCAGCCTGTCTCAGACCCTGGGTATTAATCAGACTATATTCTACATAGGGTTATACCTGAAGCTATCTCATTTGTTAAATCGCTAAATAGTAGCTGAAGTGCCTGGCAGAGCATCCAGGGTTTCTCAAGAACTCTCACATAGTTTTCTGGGAGAGAAAAGTACTACTCTGACAGCTCCGAGTGTTTCTTCAGTACCTCCTCTTAAACATCTAGAGGATTTTCTGGAGTACTTACCTGAATAGAGGAGCTTATTAGAAGTACTCATTTCAAGAAATTGTTTTGAGAGTGAAACAAAAATTGTAATAGACGTTCAAGAGATCCTTTGGGAAAATCAGTCCAGTACTGGAAAAGACGGAACATCATTGCCGAATAAAAGATTTTTGTGAGGATTGTCTAAATTAAGTGTGGCCAGACACCATTTCCAAAAGGAAAGGCCTTGACCCTGGGTGCTTCCCCATGACTTATCTCAAGTTCCACAAGAGCTTGAAAGTGTCCAAGTCATCTTCAGACATTCCCAGTAAAGTAGAAGAACATTTATTTCTATTGCATGGCATTTTCCTGCAATCTTTTTTTAAAAAAGCTAGAGTGTTTCTCATTAGTGCTATCACGAAACTTAGAGTAATAAAGTTTATGTTGCTTTGTTTACAGTTATAAAATAAACAAGACTTATAGTAAACAAAATATGCATCAGTTATTAGTATGAGGTCCTCTGAACGTTACCCTTTGAGAAAAGGATGACCACTTGGTAATGTATAGGCCATGTCCAAGAAAAATGTGCAATGAAGACACTGTGTGTCAGAGTCTAATCTCCTGACTCTTGTGGGACTTAAATCTCAACTTCAATAAGACTCTACTGCTGCACAAAGTGCGCTGTGAAGCAGTGTGATGCAATGGCTAAGATGCCGGCTGAGTGCACAGAATTACGTTCTTTTCCTGTATCTACTGTTTGCTTGCAATGCAATTTTTTACGTCACTCCTACAGCTCAATTTCCTCCTTGATAAAAATGGGAATAACAATGATTTCTCACCTTTGACATTCACGGATGAAAAGTGCTAAGTATTATTAATTCATGAATTTATCAACCTCAAGCAGCGTTGTGACCTTGAAAATGGAGAAGTTCCAAAGAGTCTGCAGAGTGCTGGAGAGATCATTAGCGCTATTTACTGTAACAGGCAAGCACGTGGATGTCACAGTGATGCTTGCAGGGCTGGAGGAGGAGAGGCAGCGTGATACAGTAGATAGCGTGTTGTTTTCATGCCCAGATAGACAGCATTATGAAAGCACAGCAGTGAGCAAAGCTTGGAACAAGCCCATCAAGTCTAAGTGGAAGGCCTGCTCCCCTCCTGGGAGATGCTAAGCAATGTTTTGAAATACTCTACATGCTTCAGTCACAGACCTTATGGAGCAGTTATAGCAATCAGTCACAAGTATTGATTAGCTTGGCAGTACAGGGGAACTCACACTAAAACCTACTTCTCCATAAAGATCACTTGAGAACATTTTTCTTTTTTAAAGTATTAAAATGATCAAGGAAACTGAGGTTGTGAGTGTTTTGTAAAGCTTTACTAAAGAATGGCAAAACCAGGACAATTCATCATTTGGTTCTACAAATTCTCCCTAAGAACATTTTTCATATGGAAGTCAGCTGTAGTCCACTGATATTTCATATTTCTATATAAAAATAGGGTGATAGTTTGACTTATAAAAATATTCAGTGCTTTATTAACCTGCCTTTTTCCTTATTGCAAAGAGAATTGGAAAGCCCTGAGTGAGTTACAGCTATGGGTTCTGCAGCTTTTCACTCTGCCCTACAATTTCCTTTATGCTCTTTTAGCCTATGTTAATTGTGCACCACTGCTGCCATTTGAGCATCTGTCCCCTGCTGCACTGAATCACCAGAAAGCAGCTCTTTCGGTCCACCTGTGATAGCTCCAAGCTCAGAGGAAACACTCTGTGTGGAAATGCTGATTCAATGTGGCAGGGGATAAGTGGGCTGGCAGAATTGGCTTTGTGCATTTTAATAACTGAGGAAAAAAGAGATGGGAATGACAGACATGAAGTGAAGCAGAGAATGCAAATTCTCTCTTCTTGACCAAACCAACATGCTTGTGCTTAATTCATATTTTAAGTGGCTAGAAATTTATTTTAGACAATGAAAATTACATGCATCTCTAATAAAATAGGTTAATATTATACCTCAATATGTGTGTAGCAATACAAATATTTTGTAGAACACATCTTACTATATATTATATAAATTTTATTATATCAAACCACATGGTGTGCTTGGAAAGGTTTGCTTGCTTAGTTCTTGTTAGGGAGTAGTGCTCTACAGTGGTAGCTTATCTAAGACTAGAGAACACAGAAGAAGAAACAATCAACCAAAGAAAATCGTTTTCAGCTATGCCACTGGATCTGTATGGATAAACAGATGTAAATACCTTCTGTAACCTTGTGTACTGCAGATTTATTCTTAAATCTGACATATGCAACATGTTTTTCATCCAGGATAGAAATAGCTACTCTGTTATCTATCACATAATCGTTGCCATTCTAAATATGAAATCTAGAGATTAGAGATCAATGTACGACGTTTTTTCTAATAGTCTTACATCATATTGTTGAAGCTGGAAAGACATTTTGGATAGCAAGAAGAGATGACAATACTGAAAAATAACCTATTTCTTTTCTTCTTTTTGATTTCTGAACTTTCTATACTGATTGGACTGAGACTTCAACAACTTTCCTTACTCAAGTATAACAAATGCATTATGATACCGATGGACTTGGGGGTTCTGCTGGACGACAAGCTCGACATGAGCCAGCAGTGTTGCATGCTTGCAACCCAGAAGACCAACTGCATCCTGGGCTGCATCAAAAGAGGGGTGGCCAGCAGGTCAAGGGAGGTGATTGTCCCTCTCTGCTCTGCCCTTGTGAGGCCCCATTTGGAGTGCTGCGTCCAGGTCTGGAGCCACCAGCAAAAAGATGTTGATCTGTTAGAGCAGGTCAAGAGGAGGGCCACAAAGGTGATTAAGGGGCTGGAGCACCTCTCCTACAAAGGAAGGCTGAGAGAGCTGGGGCTGTTCAGCCTGGAGAAGAGAAGGCTCCGAGGTGACCTCATGGCAATCTTTCAGTACTTAAAGGGGACTTACAGAAAGGATGGAGAGGGACCCTTTGCTCAATCAGATAGTGGCAGCACAAGGGGGAATGGTTTTAAACTAAAAGAGGGGAGATTTAGATTAGAGTTTAGGAGGAAATTCTTCACTCAGAGGGTGGTGAGGCACTGGAACAGGCTGCCCAGAGAGGTTGTGGATGCCCCATCCCTGGAGGTGTTCAAGACCAGGTTAGATGAGGCCCTGAGCAACCTGATCTAGTGGATGGCATTCCTGCCTATGTCAGGGGGGTTAGAACTGGATGATCTTTGAGGTCCTTTCCAACCCAAGCCATTTTATGATATGATTCATTCTATGATACCAGTGGGGACTCTTCGTCAAGAGCATTCTGCCTCATAGGGAAAATAGTGACCCTATAGATGATTCAGTTACAGAGAAGCTGTTTCTTAATGAATCCTAGAATACCTTTGTGCCTTGTCTTAAATTGCTGTAAGTATTTATGTTCCATGTTGAGAAAGTAACCAGCTCCACTTGGAGGTGAGCAAGCTTCTGTAGGAGCTAAGGGGTAACATTAGCTATTTATTTTGCACTTAGTCTCCTTGACATGAAGGAGTTCAGTACTCTTTAAACAGAGAACAAAATTGCAAGTGTGAAATATTAACATTTTCCTGTCATGAGCTAGTAAAAAAAAAAAAATATATATATATATAGTATTTTTCTACTTATTCCAATTCATGCCTTTAGTGGCCTTTGGGGGAAAAAAAAAAGTTCCATCACCATCCCAGCAAAAAAATAAAAATTAAAGGGAAAAGCATGTGTGATAACAGAAAATCACAGAGCCATGTCAAAACTCTTTTTTCCAAATTTGAATTACATTTGACCATCTGTAAAGATACTGTGTGCCATAATCTTTAGCCTTTCAGTCTTAGCCATTATAAAAGTCTCACTTTAATTTAAAACATAAACAAATGTCTTATCTATCTTTCCTATTTTGGAAATTCAATGCAAATGCAACTTAATAACTAATATAGCAATAAAACTGATGTAAGAAATTTATAGTACATTAATCTCTAGATTCTGTATTTAGACTGGAAATGATTACATGATAATGGAGTAAATGCTTTGCTAAGTGAATACAAACTTAAATACTGTATATATCAAATGTGGACATGCTGAAGAATAAATCTGTAGTACATTAATTTACAGAAAGAACTTTCTTAAATGAAACCTTCTGAAATAGTAAGTCCAGGAAGTGAACAGGCCATCATTAAAGGGCAGGAAGTAAATTCAATTTAATCTGTTAGAGACAGCAAAGTTTTCCCTTAAAAACAGTGAAGAAATATCTACAGCCTTCAAATGTATGAATCAACTCTCTCTGCAGCATGGAAATGTTTCTAAATTGATTAATGAAAATGGTCCACACTGAGGGGTTACAGAGGACTGAAGGTCCTTAGAAATATTTCTTCCACACGGAGAAGAGAGCAGGGCAAAGAACAGCCCATGATGGTACTATTCAGTCACCAGGCCACCCACTCATCTTGAGAGGACTTGAAAGTTTCCAGCAGTTCATACATACACGTTCAACTCCTACAGTCTCTACCCCAATTTAAAAGTCTACTGCTATGTAAGACTTAGGCTGGAATGCACCATTTATCATTTTTATGAGAAAATATATGTAACTGTACTAAGAACAAATGTGGTTCTGCATTCAAAGTCTTAGTTACCAGCTGTACACAAATGGAAGTCATCAAAGGTCAAGAGGAAACAAAATCCTTCCCACCCATTTTGCTGTAAAGTAGTACTAGCATTTAACCACAGCCCTTTCTGTAGCTTCAAGCCAGCTGTAAACCTCATGGTCTTATGAAAAGTTTGGATAATGGAGCCACTAACAAATTTCTTGTGCTCCTTTTTGTCTTTCTCCTCAGAAAACACCTCCATGCTAAATTAACTGGACTAAAAAATAAATAATAATAATAATTAAAAAAAAAGTAAGAGAATTTCCCTCCTCTTCCCCTTCTCCACATCCAGCAATCTTTTGTTAAAAATTAAAGCCAGTTAAACTGCTGAAAAGCTCTGCCCCGTAGAACTGAAATAGGAGACAATTGGTCATTCTAAAATTAGAATCGATGGTTGCCCATGGAAAGAAATTGCAAGATAAGACAGAGACTTCTGAGCACAGTCTCCCACCTTTCTCTACGGTACCTTGAAACAAAGAAAACTTCCACTACTCCAATAATATGAATGCACTGTTTTGCCCTTGGCTCAGATTTAAGCACTTTTACTAATGGTCATGCTATGAAAGACCAAGATATGTATAATTTATAATTAAGTCATATGGTTCTGTGTCTGATTCTAGAGTATCACGATGGAAGCAAAGCTGAAATCAGGCTCTTGGTTAAATAACACTGAGTGCAGTAATAGGGAAGGAAAATAGTTTCACTGAACCAACAAACACTAACAGAATATTTTACATCATTATTTGCCACAATTTATACAGGCTTTTTTTTTTTTTTCTTCCTTTTTTTTCCCCTCCTTTGAAGAGAGTTGTACTTTCTGGACCAACACCATCCTCTTCTCCAAAAGTTATTTACATCTATGCAGAGAGAGTGCAAAAAGCTGCATTTTGATTTGGAATTTTAGCTAGTGAAAAGCTGTGAAGAGCAAATTGTGCTGGTTTACACAATTAGCTCTACCCAGGCCTCCCTACAATGTGTTATAAAATGATAGGCCCAAGCATTTCAATGGATTAACCATTTCTTCATTCAGTGTTGCCCAAGATCTTGTTCTGAAAATTAATTGTGCCATTTATGTAATTTCAGCTATGCAATACCAAGTACAGGAACCAATTTTTATAAAACTACATCTTTGCGACTAATGGCCATCCACCAAAACAAAATGCTCACTTCCACTGATAAGTGTGTTGCAGGAAGACACTTAGTACTGTATTGGTTGGCAAATAATATTTCCCAATTTAAGGAAACAGTTGGGGAAGAAGATTGTTGGGTTTGAGAAGTGCACAACAGACAAGAGGAGCAAGAAAGGTGAGGAAACATCATGACCTCAATTCCACCCAAACCACAGGCCACCCACATTCATTCTCCAACAGCTGCAGATGAAATAGGTATTAGCTCATCCCAACTTCTTTCTGCTCTCCTACCATGCCCTAAAGCAGTGAACTATGGCTGCAGCTCCTACACAGGCTCAGTAAATAGTTGGCCAAACCCGCTGCATCTCTCTCATGCAAACCTCAGGTGACCTGTGAGAGCACACCATTCCAGATGCAAGAAAGGGTCGTGTCCCTACCTATGCAAGCAGTGAAAAGAAGACCAAAGAAAGAAAACAACCCCCAAAATAACAGCCCGTGAAACTTCTGAAAAAATATTCTCTCTTTCTCTGAGAAAGAGGAAAGAAAAAGGTGCTAGTGAAATAAGAGAATGCAGAAAGAAAAGGATAAAGGGGAATAACGTAGACATTTGGAAAAGAAGAAACAATTTAAAAAAAAAAAAAACACCCTCCCACCAGCACCCATCAAAAGGAAAAGGGCTTTCAGCAGCTTAGTTTTGGAAGAAAAAGCTTAGTAAGAATACAAAATTCAAAATGATGAACCCAAGAGGGAGCTTATAGTATTCAGTTAGTTTTCCAAGAGGGAAGTGAAAATCTGAGAGAGAAATGTTGATTACCAGCTTGATGCCATGCCAGTGCTCGTGGATTTACAAATAGCTGAAACCAGAGCTGTACTTTGTCCTCCTTTCCCCAACACATTCCAGCTTCTAAGTGTACTATCGCAATTCCTGGAGCAAGAAGTGTGCTGTTATCCCTTTGATAACACTCACTGATTTCTTTTCTGTTTCTGTTTATTTGTTTTTGTAATGCTATATTGCAAATGCTGTTATCCTAAGTAATCATAAAAGAGAGCTGAACACAGCAAATAGATGATCCCTTTAGAGGCCAAATTTTTGCAAAAATTGCTATTATATTCTTGTTAATAAACCTCTTGTTTTGGGTTCTTTAAAGCAAGCCATTTTATGAAAATCACGTACAACGCTCATCACTGGCATTTTTTCTCGCACAGCAGCCTAAACCAACCTGCAGTTAAAAAGAATAATTTTTACTAACTTGCCATGAACCATCTATGGATTGCATCTCAAATGGAGTCATTATCAGGTCAGCACAGAGCTATTCTGTAGGCAAATTCATAGATGATGTGCTTTACCTAAACCTACAGGGTACAGGATAAAACACCTTACTTATTTACAGCTTTTCCTCACAGTTACTCTTCACTTTTTTCTCCTTTGTCCAGACTATTTCCAAGGTAGGAGGAAATGAGTGATAGGGATATTAAAGGCTCTTCAAGGTATCCATATAACTCTGAAAAATCAAAGCTAACCACAACTAGTTGTCAAGGACTTAGCACCCAAGTAGTTCATACTACAGCCTCTTTGAAATGACCCTCCATCCCTTTCAAGTCACAAGGTCCGCATTGATTCAAGTTGTGCAGGACCAACCCTATTAGGCTAAAGTATATGCCAAAAATCTGTCAGAAACTACTAAGCAGGAGATTTGACAGCAAAACTTAATTCCCTGGCCGAATGTGGGAGTTTACCTGACGTGAGGGAGGGTTATTCCCTGAGAGGGGATTTTTTCTGATAAACCTTCTGGTGTGTATCAACTACAGTCTCTGTGAATTTTAGTTCTAAGAAACAAACTCTCAACCACATTTGCACCTTCCCTCAAGCTTTCCTATGCAATGCCAACGTTTTGTTATTTCCCATACTGCCAAATTGCTTTTCATATACCAGGGTGGGGTTAATTAGCAAACTGTCCATCAGAAAGGCTTTGCAGAGTAAGAAGTAAGACCTCTCTTACTCTTAATAAGGGAAACTTTAAAGTGATTTTTCAAACATGCCTTCATAAAAAATGTCAAGAGTTCCAGAAAAAATATTTGAATGAAAAGGACCATGTTTGTAAAAACAAACCATTTTTAATGGCACACAGTGGCCAACAGCAACAGTGTCTGAGGCTGGTGCTGGCACACTGCTGAAGAGCAGAAACCGCTTCTCTCCTAATGATTGCAAGCCTAGGATGAACACAAATGTAAGTGTGGAATTTGAGACTATAACCACAGAGCATTATTAGTTTTCATCAGTCCCACTCTGGCTTATTCATGGAATCTGGATGGATCCCAGAGGCATGGTTTCTTAGCTCTCATTAGGCTTCACGAAATGAGCCTCCGTTACTTAGAAATACCTACTTGGCAGCGATTCTCTCTTCTCTCTTCTTTCAGTGGGTGTTTTGTTGCAATATTCAGGGTTTGTAATGGGCCAGATCCTTCCTCAGAAGAAGAGCTGAACTATACTGACAGCTTGCCTTTAACAGTGAAGGGAAGGCTGCTCATGTCCTTAGTGTTTTTTACAGCTGTACACATACACCAACAAAACACACCTTCCTAAAATGAAGTTCACATTGAAACACCAAGGAAAAACTCCACCAGAACCACCTTTGTGTTTTTAAAGAAGTGAGACTGGTGCAATCAGAGAGCAAGGGCAGACAGTGACAGAGTCAGTGACCTATAAAAATGATCCCGATCCTTCCAAATACAAGCTCTGTTCCCCCAGCCCCTAATTAAACAAAGAGATCATTTAAGTAATGATCCATCTACAGAAGGCTTTTATTTAGAACACACAAAATTGTGTCACTTTCTGCTCATAACACCTATCATATCAGCATGAAAGCACATTCATGTGGATGAGCTGGCAAAGAAGAAGTCTTTTAAGTGACTAGTCTAATGCTCAGTTCCCTTGAATTTGCCAGATAGAAGCAAGCCCTTCTGAATATGAGATGCTCGGTCTGCTGACTCAGAAGCCCAGCTGGAGCTCAGTCAGAGCTGACTTGTAAAAGCAACAGAGCATCCAAAAATAATTGTTTTGCCTGCTAGAATAATAGGCCCACTGAAGTCAGGAATGCTTTATGTTTTGAGGAATGGACATCAGTAATGTACAAGATAACAACCTTCTTTTGGTCAGACACTGGCTTGTTGCCTTCAAGTGTTTCAAGTGTTTAAAGGTCTTCAAGACTTTAAATTCCCACTTTTTCTAACTGTTCACATTTGCTTATCAAAATTTTCAACTTCAGGGGAAGGTTTGATTATTATACTCACTAAAATTGCAAGGTGATTTCAACAACAGCACTTTTCAGTCTTACCTTTCATCTTTCTCTGACATAATTTCTAGCACCAGTTCAACCATTATTGATTGTTTTCTTCAGTTAGACTAATTAAAGAAGTATCTTTGGTCCCATTGTGTGTTCATAATAGTAGCTTCTTTGCCTAAGGCAAATGTGAACAAAGAAAAAAAATCAGATCAGTTAACTGAAATTACTGACAGGAACTCTGACCTTTAAAGACTCATACATGAGGTTTTCATGATTTTGTTCGTGTACAACTTTTTTGTTCCCTCAAGATTTAAAATTAATTGGTTACAAAAGGTTTGAGCTTTTGTTAGTGTATGCTGGTCTCTTTTTATCTAGATAGAGGACACACTATCAAAACAAAACAAAAAAAGTGATGTTAATAGGAGATTCAGTTCGGCATCAACTATAACTTCAACCAAGGTTTAGCATCCCACTCCATGGATGTCTTACAAAACAGTCAAAGCTTTCAAAATGTTTGACAAGAAATATGCAAAATAAAGTAGTTGTGTGCCATAATTTTATAATATTTTGTTCCTTGTAAAACCAGTAATAATGCAGCCAGCTAGCATCTTTAAGAAACATACAATTAGGATTTTTTTTCACTAACATTCTCTTCAATATTTTAAAAATAAAAATGAATTGCGTAAAGTAGACTTGAAAGACTGCAAATATTACTATTAATTCTGGGATGTTCCACTTTTCTGTGGCAGGAATTAAGAATTGGGAATTTGCTATGTCTCAACGGAAAATTTGATACTACACAGTTATCATTAGACAGTACCAAGAAAACTACTTGTTCTCAACATACCTTCGTTCCATAAACCAGAGAGTCAGAATATCTCCATAAAAAAAAAAAAAAAAAAAAAGGAAGAGGAAATAAATGGATTTCATATAAACCACTAAATATTTTTGGTCAGACCTCAATTATTTTCAAAATCTTCATGGGGTAGTAGTGATTCTGTTTCAAATTAGGCAGATGTCCAAGCTGCACACATCAGATTGGGATCTGACTTCCTCAGAATATAGGGATGCTGCAGTCCCTGGCTGATTCAGTACATTATAGGAATAGGTGGTATATGCATATATTTAACATTAATATAAGCAAAGAATGCAGGTGTTTGGTTTTGGTGTTTAATCAGTACTCTTTTCCTGTATGACTACCAACTGCGCAGTTCTGACTTGGTTCCCTGACTAGATAAACATGTGAAAGCCTTTCCTGTAAATATTCCATAGGCTAACATAATGTTAACATGGTTAGTTAATCTCAATTATCACAATGAATTCACTTTTTCTTTATGTCTGGTATCAACCTTTACAACTTTCCTATTTGCTGTTCCAGTCCTTTCTAAACTGTTTTGGTTGTTATTGTTTTGTTTTTTGCTTGCTCATTTGTTTGTTTTGTTTTTTTTTAGCAGACTTTGAAAAAGTAAACTACGATCTAGTATTTCCTCCTATCTGACTGCATGGTGCATGACAGGAGAAAGATGGAGGTACTCCAGAACTGCCATTCTTCATTGTTCCCCTTCCTTTCTTTCCTCACCAGTCCTGGAATCCGCAATAAAGTCCTATTTCTCAATCTATTTAGAGAACCTTTCATATGGAGTTCACATGTCCACCTCCAAAGTCTGATGGTCTGGCTCAGATAGCTATTGAGATCTTAATTTTCATAGCGTCCTATATGCCTTTTAGTAAGCTGATCCCTAATCAGTTTTCCCATACGAATTCTCCCCCACGTGCATGATTCCAACTATAGTGACATTTTGTTGGGTTGGTCATCTTCTTTGCCTTCCTTGGACCATTCAGTTATTCTTGAAAGTTTGATCACCTAGTCAAAACACAATTACTCTGCAGGCAAGAACTGCAACCTTTCCACAGTGTAGTTAGTCCAAAAAAAAAAAAAAAAATCATAATTAGAAATACGCTCTTTCAAGAACTTTTTAGGAGAGGCGAGATTTTCATAAAATTAAAAAGTGAAAGGCACAGAAATATTTAAAAAACAAAGAAGAAAGTTATTTTTCTGAACTCATTTTCAGTTCAGATCACATTGGTGAGTTTCAAATCATTAATCCTAAGCTTTCAACAATGCTGGCTTAAAAAGGAATACAGCTCCAAAATTGGACTTTAGTGAAACTTCTTATTTTCTTTTACCATTTTTTAGAGAATGACAGTTCCTACCAGAATCATACATATGAGGAAGAACAATTAAAAATATAAGCACAATTTTGTAGTCAGCTTTAGTTTTTGCTCTTGATTGTCAGTATGAAATAGATTACAACTAATTTCCTTTTTTTAAAATTGTTAAAGACAAGCAACTCTTGTGTCTCAGTGTAAGAGCTTCTAGAATCTCAGTTCAGAAAATACGAGTTAAAAATCTAACAGTTACTCTGCATTGTTTCTACAAAGGAATGAGATTAAGTTGCTACTGAAACAGTCACTATCTTTTACTTGCTAGACAAGGACAGACCTTTTAGACAATTGACTTCACCTATGCAGATTACTGACAAAGGATTTTAAAAGGTCATTCTAAATGGTGTCCCTCCAGGCCATTTGGCCTTGAGTGGTCCTGTCTACAAGTTATTTGCTATGGTCCACTGCTTCTAGGTAGATATGAAAAGAGTTTTGTGCAAAGGATGTATTAAGACATCTCTGCATGACCTTGCCTTTCTTTTTTTCTGAGATTCTGGACAGACCTCTTCTCTGTGGCAAAGGTCAAATGGGAAGCATCTTGAAAAGAGCTACTGAAGCAACAAGGGAATGCGAATCTTTCTGCTCTCCTGCTCTCAGTCATGAAGCTACTGTACCTTATAAGCAAGTTCATGGTTCTTTGTTCCTTTGAGACTATTTATTAAAAAATAAGTCTTTGAAAGCCCTCTTTATTTTCAGTTTGAGTCATATCACTGAGAGGCGGGTGGGAGGTGAAATCACACTTAAAATGTTTCCACTGGAGTCACCTTTGTTAGTCTCATAAAGTCAAGAGGAATGATCTGTGTTTATAAGAGATGAAATACAGGTCTATGAAACATAATCACAGAGAATGTATTGGTATTTGAAAATGACAGTTGTACTGAAAAATATCTTCTTCCTGAGTTACATTTTATTACAGAAATCTGACAGTTCAAGAGGCTTGATCATTTGTGAAGTTCATAATACTGTATTTCTATTCTCTTTTAGTATCCAAGAAAAACAGAAAAAGAACCTAATGGTTCCAAGTCTGGCCAGCATTACAAGTTTTATTAGAACATTAAATTATTTTTCATAGTTTAAGATATTACTGATTGTTTTGATATGCCCTAATATCAATTCTGTTTCAGAACAGTCAATTGTTTTTCTATTACAAGAACTGTTAAAATTATGCTGAAGAAGCCCTCTGAACCTCACCAAGATAAGCAAATATCATTATGCCCCACCCAAAGCAATATCACATGCTGTAAATTTATAGGAAACATGCTGTTATTAAACGTACTCCAAAATAAGGCAGTTTTGAAAACAAGCAAATAGACAGCATTTTCCATCTCTAGCCTGCCTGAAATGTTAAATGTAGAAAATATTGCTAGGCATTTCTTCAAGTTCAAGAAAGCTGTTGTGCTGACCACACATACAAGGCAAAGGACATTTTGCAGTCCATTGTAGAGGGCCAGGCTCATGGGCCTGACAGATGATGGCTGGTGAATGGACCTCTTGGTGACAAACTCTATCCTCCTATGGCCAAGAATCATTAGTCTGGTCATCAGATGGACCCTAATTTGAAGGTCTGAACAGAACCAGCACAACCTGGTTGTGCCAAGTAACTAATTTAATTTATTTAAAATCATCTATATTAAAGGAAGAGATTTCTTTTGAAATCACATTTCTGTATCTTTCAAACAAAATGTTGTTATCTCAGGAAGATCAGATAGCCATTTGAAAAATAAGGCCTCTTTTTAATTTACATAATAGTAAAATTCAATGCACAGTGGCAGTTATGATTTCCATTTTGTAATGCAATGAGAACACCGACTATCATTTCAGAGCTCTATGAAATTTAGTATTTCTAGAAATATTTTAAGAAAATGCACTTATCTCAAGAATCAAGCTGAAAAAACATCTTCTGAGAATTTGCATCCAGAATTTCAAATTCCCTTTTCTATGTAAAACCAAACATGCTTATTCAGTGTAATGTGATCATAATGTTATCTCACAGAAGTCCACAGAACACATGAAACATTTGTCTTACAGTCCCTAGGTGAACACATTATCATTTACTTCTTGTCACTCAACACTCAGCATGGTAGATAACAACCTATAACAGAATTGAATATAATGGCTACTCCAGTCAATATTGAAATGAAGATTGAGATTTTCCTAATGGGATCTGAGTAGCCAAATCCCTTGGGCAGTACAGAAGATCATATCATCCTCAGAAATCAGCCAAGCAAAAAATTATGTCAACATCATTTTAATATTGGAATGTAGTCTTTGCCTTCAATACCTTAAAATGAAAAATTCTCACATAAAAATGTATTCTGAATGGAATGTTTTTGAGAGAAATATCCTTTCCTCAAGAAGTCTTTTAAAAGAAATACCTCCTCCATCCACCCTAAATATGTGTCAAGATTTTGCATATTCCCCTCCTTTTTCTATTTTGTTAATAAAAAGAAAAGGGAAATAAATAAATAAACAGAAATTATTTTGATTTTTTCATCTCTGTCTTTTGAATCACTTAGCCCTAGTAGAAGTTTAAATGTGAAGAGGAATGGAGATTTTCACAGAGAAATGGTTCAAGAAGAGGTTTACTGGCTCTCTCACCACCTGCATCACACCACTTCTAGGAGCATGAAAAAGCACTGAATAACCAGAATGGTTCTGCAAGGCAGAGGAAACCCGACCGCTTCACATGCCCCAGATTTCTTACCACATCCACCTAACTCAAGGCAGGCATCCTAAAAGAATCTTCCCTCCTTGGGCTCTTTTTACACAGAAGGGAACACAGCTCCTCTGCTGCAATTTACAGCCTCAGTCAGCCTGAGGCTGCACCAAAGCTAGTCAGGTAGCAGCTCTAATAATGCAATTAGTTAACGAAAGATTGCAGATCCAAGCACAGACTACAGGCATCCAGGAGGAACCAACCATCCTCTTTGCTACTTTGATCTAGTCCTTAAAAATAAGCAGGTGGTGATAGGATGGTCTCACCTATTGTTGCCTTTCCTTATAAAAAAATCAGCCACTTTAACAGAATTCAAACTAATAAACCAATTTTTATCTTCAACTTTTCTGGTCCAATGAACTTGTAGTAATGAAAACTACCAAGGCAGCTTAAAACCAGTCAGGAATAATCTTTCATGTACACTAATTCTTGATTCTTGGGAAATGAACCATAATTATTGAAAATAGATACCCAGTATCCAAATACTTATACAAGGCAAATATCTGTGAAGAAGAAATTTTGAAAGTACCAGGGGTACAGAACAAGAAGTAAGAATTATTTTATGTGAATTTAAATGTCACTCTACACAATATAGCTCTATTTGATTTGAGATGTGTGTAATATCTTACTTTTGGTATTTAATAATGTATAGATGTAGTGGCAGCTGTAACACTTGCTATTTTTAAATGATTCATAAAAGTTATCATAAAAGTAAACATTATCACTCACAAATCTTTATGTAGTTATATTTACTTTTCATATATAATATAGACACAGTAGTATTTATATTCTATTTTAATGTATGAATACATACTATAGCATATATATATATACATACTTTTCTTTTTTTGTTGTTGTTAAACACCCTTGAGTCTGCCAAGAATACAAACACATAATTGGAGAAATGGTGTTTTCCTGTACGAGCTTACAGTATAAGTGGACAAGAATTACAAAAAATAGAGAAACATCCTTGTTATCATCACTTTATGATCTGGAACTGAGGCACTAAGGGAGTAAAAAATGTTCCCCACAATGCCACAAGGAACCTCTGACAGAGCTAAGAATCAAAGCAGAGTTCCTAAACTGCAGCCTGGTGCTCTAACCACACGACCAAAAATGCCTGTAGAATATTAAAGTTTTAGTAGGAAACTATGCTGTAACTTGACATTAACAGTTGCTAATATAATAATTCAGTTTATTTTGCATGTCTGTCTTCTGAACTGTTGGACATTGCAAAACTGTTCATGGAGGGTGTGACTATGCCAAAAAACAATGCACAAGTGTGTTTCAGATACATCTTTTTAAATCATAGGTTTTCTTTCTTTCTTTTTTTTTTCCTGAATGTAACTTGGTGCTGATGTATTGTTGTTGATTTAGAGAGAGAGAGAGAAAGAAAACAAAATAGGTTCTGGACTGGTGTAAAAATAATTTGCTTGAAATTAATATCACAGGAAACAGGATTGCTTCATAGCAATCTCAAAGAACTTTGCCCCTGGAGAAAAAAATAAAATAAAAATAGGACTCTGGAAAGTGGATATATTCCACAGCTATCAGCTGTATCACAGTACCAGTTAGAACAAGAGTGGACACATTTGAGGCTAACTTACTGGCAAAATTAAATGCAACTGCTAAACACACTGCATAGCTAATCTTTGGGTACGTTACATTTGAAGTACAATGCTTAAACACTATTCCAAACGATGGCATGTCTTATGGACACTGTACAGATTAGTCCCTGCTAAAAGCATCACTGAAAAAGTGACAAGTTGCATTAAAAGAAGATAAGTAAATGGAATCATGCCCCCATCTTCCCTGTCTTAAACACAAACATGCAAAGCAAAGCAAAAACAATAGAACACTTACATTTTCTTCAGAAATTACAATGTTAAAAAAAAAAAAATAGGTTTAGCAGTGCTTTAGGCACACTGGAAGCAACAGTCGCTCCAAAGGACTTCCCCAGAGCAATATCCTCTTTAAGAGAACAACCTAATATACAACAGACAGGAGGGTACTTGGGCCACTGAACTATGCAGAAGGCTGTCATTGCCTGCACAACACTCTCTTACAATTGACCCTGGTCTATTTTCAATTCCCTGAAACAAATATTTTTAGGAAAAAATTATTCCCAGAAAGAGTGGTTAGGTATTGGAACAGGTTGCCCAGGGAAGTGGTGGAGTAACCATCCATGGAGGTGTTTAAGGAAAGCGTAGATGTGGTTCTTAGGGACACAGTTTAGTGGACAATATTGGTGGTAAGTGAATGGTTGGACTAGATGATCTTAGAGGTCTTTACCAACCTTAATGATTCTATTATTCTAATTTAATTTAAAATTAAACTGACATCAGAGTAAATGCCAGGGCTGCAGGCAGAAGCCACATACATCATGGTGCTACATGGTGCTGAACACAGAAGAGAAGAGCAGGGTCTGAACAGGTTTCTTGGGTCTAAGTGAGGTCACTCCCAGCCTCCACATGAAAGAATCAAGCAAACCTCTCCACTGAAAAGGCTACAGTCAGACAGAAACATCCCAGCCAGCGCATCTCAGAGAATGTCCCTTCCTAGCTTTCTCCCAACACATCAGTCAGCTTGCTTCTCTGGCTACTCCTAGCTTTGTCTGTATACATCTTGAATCACCCTGCACAGACTTCACAGCAGAGCACAATTTTCTTATTGTAAAATGGAAATAAATTAAAAACAAAAATAGAGGAAGCTTTAAATGGCTGTTTTGTTTTTCATTTAATTACTGTGCTGGTGAAAACATGTTACAGTCCCTTGTTAATGTGCAAGTATGAAAAAAAATAAAACCTACACAATAAAAGTGTAGGAGAAAGAGGAATAGAAACTAGATGCTGGAAAAACATGAGTAGGAGTATCATTTTTGGCACCCCACAATTATCCTCCATAGCCTCAAATCTCACTTGCCTCACCATGTCAGTGTACAATGATTGTCACCTATAAAAACCACAGTAGTCTTGTTTTTATACATATCTCATTCCTCCAGGTTGTAGCTCTTTTCAGCGAAAATAGCTTCTTTCACAGCATACCACAACAGAGATCAACTCCTCCCACATGCATCACTACCATTCCTGATTACGTTATGTTCAGTTTAATTTACAGACTTGCTGGAACAGGAGGCAGCAGGTTTTTTTTTTTTAAGTGTTTGTAGCATGTCTGTCCGACACTACACAAATAATGTAATCTTAAGGGACCGCATTTTCCCTGGCCTTTTATGCAGGAGCTGAAGTGGGTTCAACTTTTCTCTCTACTCCCCCATCGTCACGCAAGAATCACAGTCCTGTAAGTTGCCCCCAAATTGCTGCTTGTAGGGGGCATAAAGCAACATACTTTAACAAAAAAAAAAATACTGGTAACTTTTTTAAGCTTGTATATACCTTTAACAAGTATTTTAGTAGTTATTTTTAAGCATTTAATGCCTCACCAAAGTCTCCTCCTATGCCAATGAAGGGCCCTGCAGTGGGGATAGGTTTAATGTTGTCCCATGATTTTCATACTTAACTGAAATACCTGACAGCCCAGGATCTTTGTGAAACAGTCTTGGGCGATTTAAACAGAACTAATCACAGAACTGGACATGTTTCTGAAGGGCCAAAAGGTGGCATCTATAAATCATTGCATCATGTAACTCTTTGTAAGTGGCTGAAGAGCCACTAAGGCATCACACTAAGGAGGAAAGAAACAAATATGTTTTGTAAATCAGGCTCAGCAATTAATTAAAAAAGCAGAATTAAGAAAAGTTATATCTACACTTTGAAAACATCTATCTCAATCTTCTCTTTTTTTCAAACATTGTCTTAAAATAAATATAGACATTTTCCAATTCACAGATACAACATACCCACTTATGTCCAATGCATTCTTACGATTAACTAAAATTCTGAGAATACCAGCATGAAGTACTAGAGAACGCATACAGCATCTTTTAATCTGAGCCTGATGCAAGTCCTAACTGATAATGATCCTTAATTTTTATAAGCATTATTAAGACATTTAATAAAACTCTTGCAATTCCCTTCAACAGCAACCATAACTTAATGGCAAAAAATATTAAACTTGTCATAGAATTTTTGGATAGATTTTCAAATTAACTATTTTTCCATGTAAACTGACTCCAATAGAAGAAACAATGTGATGTGATGCTGCTGTAACTCCAGCCTGCTCCAAGTCTCTCCAAAACTTTATCCTTCTCTTTCATAAAAGCAACGGCATGTGACACTTTTCTGCTTACCCTCCCCTCTTCCAGACCAACTCTAGTCCTAGTACAAAATTTTATGATAGCCTGCTTTTAATAATTTTCCAAGGTGAAAGTTAACTGTTTATTCTTACTAATCTATTTTTTTTTGTCTCACACAGTCTTTTGATAAATTACTATACTTTGACTCTCTGACTTCTTCATTTTTTGTGCAGTCTCTTGTGATTAAACTTCTCAAAAGCCTTTTGAAATGTAAACAAGTCATACATTTGGACTGCTTTCCTTATCCACTGGTAGGGATTTATTTCAAATACATTAATAAGTAGTGCAACATGATTTCCTTTAGTAGAATCTGTGATTATTAATCATCACATTGAAGACTATCAGATCATCAATTCTCACATTTTAACTGTGTTGAACTTAATTTTACATAAAATTTAAGGAAACATCTCAATTCATAAACATGGTGGGTACTGAATATATAGTAGACATGCAGAAGAATGTATTTAATTTTTAATGTAACTGGATATGATTACTCACTAAAATATAGAATTAAAAAAAAATCAAAACAATTTCTGCTTACTCTCACACATATGGAAACATGCGTATCTGCATGTGTATGTAGAAGTATATCACATTTTGTTCAGCCATGATTCCTCTTGCAATAAAAGAATTTATTAAAAGCAAATATATGCTCTTAGACTGACCGTGAATATTTAACCAATTTCATAAACTACCGTTTCTTCTTTGGTAGAAGGAAAAATAGCTACTTTTGGCAGTTGTTATAAATTCTTGTTAAATGGAGGCCCAGCGTCCTAAAACACAAAGATTTTTCTTCTTCCTCCTTTGATTACAGGGTAAACTATATTACATCCATGTTTGCATCTTCTCTCCCAGGCCATATCAAATGTTAGGACTAAAATACATCTCTGACAGAGATCTGGACCATCAGTCTTCTGGACTAAATTATTAGTCAACTATTTTTACTTTTGTGGAAGGACAGGCATTTTGCTATTTGACATCTGGCAGTCATTTAAAGTACTAGCAACTCCTTATTCATAGCAGTGCACATATCTGATTTGCTTTCAGCATTTTCTTGGTCTAAGGGCTACCCCATTACTTTTCTTGGCCACAAAAACAAAAAACAAAAACAAAAACAATAGAACTATCAGGGTGGGTCTAAATTCCAACTGCTAGATTTTCATTATACTTTGTACTAAACTAAATCCATAAGAACTATCTAATGTGTAAAATCTGTTGTTTATACAGATCTGCAGCTGGCTTTGTCCCAGTTGCTTGAGAGTGATATCTAAACATAAAATAATCTCTGTATAAACTGTGGGTTTGTAAAATATGTAAGTGCTCTATGTTTGCTGAGTCCAGATCGCTTGCTGAGACTGAAGGTTATGCCTGGGTGATAACCATCAGATGTCAGTTCAGAAGGGAATCCAAATTCTTCCAAAATTTTAAGTGTGCTCATATCACAAGGCCATAATATGGGGGACAGGTTGAGTAGAACTTTTAAGTATGCCATCAGCGTATGCAAAAACAAACCTGTCATAACAGGCACTTCCTTGAATTCTGCGGAAGCAAAGTCAAGTGAAGTAAACAACTTTTAAATACATAGCTAATTATGAGATTGCACCCTTTGACTCATTAGAACTGCAATCAGGAACAATGCATTTTTTCTGCTTACATAGAGCACTGATCCTCCTATAATGATTAACTGTTGTTGAAGGGTAATACAGGAGAAGGTTAACACACTTTTCCAAAAAAATGTAGGCAGTGAAATATACATAACTTTCACAGTAAGAGTCTTATCCTCAGTGTGAAAAGTAAGTAAAACAGTAGTCATCTCAGTTCTGGTACAAGCCAGATTCACCAATCATCTGTAAAACACCATTCTGCCATTGAAGTTACTTGGTTGTGGGTTTTTTTTGTTTGTTTGTTTAGTTGTTTTTTATTATTATTTGTTTTTGTTGTTTTTTGTTTGTTTGTTTTTGTTGTTTGTTTTGTTTTGGTTGGTTGGTTTTGGTTTTGTTTGTTTTCTTTTTTGGTTAATCTTAATGGAAATGTATTAGTTACTTAAAGGTTATAAAAAGCATCTTTATACATGGGAAGAGACTGCCATAGGCAACTTAAACAAAATAGTGCCTGAAAAAAACAACACATATGATCTGTCTTTAATGTCTGCTTTATAGGAAAACCAACCAGAAAGGTCAGTAGGTCATTTTTGGCAAATTAGCAATTTAGGCTTTTCAATCTGATATAATCATAAATATTGCACTCCTCCTTCAGCTAAGTAGATTGCCACTTACTAGAGCACATTCTCTGCTGTTAGTGGAGGTTGGTGATCAGAAATATTACAGATAGCCTGGTAAAATGAAGTCTTCCTTTTGGATCCTTTCACATAATCCTCTGTAAGCTCCACAGAACCAGGACCTCTTCTGAATGAGGTGCAGCTGTATAAAATACAGGGACCCATCTCCTTAGAAACCCAGACATGAATTAAACTGTCAATGCAGCACTCTGCAGTGGAGTCACTCCCTGTGGAATGAGCTCCCACGTGAAACTTATCTTTCCTCAAAGTTACCATGGCTCTGTCACCTTCTCATCAAAGCCTTTTCCTCTGAAACCACCAGCTGGATTATGTCCACTACAACCAATAAAAATATTGGATGACAATGGCCCAAAAATTTAACATATATGTTCATATTTGCAGAAATTTTACCTACACTCTCAAATTCATTCATGTAATAAGTGCTAATTCTTGAAATTTATCACTCTTGGACTCTTCAAAGTTTCTTTCTTTTTAGCTAGTTGATTATTTGAAGGAACAGAGAGCACAGCAGTACTAAGTCCTTTGACTTAATTTGCATCAATCTTCTCTTCCAAAAGCTATTACTTCAAGCTTCTTGGTGTCCCTTCTATACTTAAATTTATTTACTGCAAAATAGTCTTCTGTGTTATAAGACCACTTGGAATATACGTGGCTTATCCAAAACCACAGAACGTGTTGGGCCAGTAGCATTAAGGTGCAGGTGCGAGATAGGGACATGCATTCTATGTGCTACGCTATTGGCAGCAGGCTACAGGTGTGCTCAACCACTGCTACTGTAACGTAGCTAATATGCTGTTAAACCACTCCAACTTCATTATTATTACAAGCTTTTAGTCACCACTTCTCTCGTGATTGCATGAGGTCTCTATTAAGTTCTGTGGTAAGGCAGTTCACTTGAATTTCTTTCTATAGCAATGATAAATATTATTGGTTGACTCTACTACTGAAACTAGACGCCTAGACTGCACCTTTTAACTCTCCACAAAACAATACCCACATTGTGCAACAGCGTCTTTCCACAAGCTTACCTACATCCATATTTGCAAGTTTTTTCGATAAGATACTGATCTCTCTTCAAGCTATGTTCTCCCTACGTGCTTGAGTGATTTATTTTTTGTGGAAGCAGGAACCTAAAGTGACCCAATTTTTGGTTTTGTTTCCCATTTGGGCTCAGAGTTCAGCTTATTTGGGTCACAATAACTATGTGTTTGTGTATTTGAAACTTCTTATAGTTTAACTTTTATTATTATTATTATTATTATTTTATTTTTTACCCCCTAAAGGCTACTCAGGTTTGCATTTATAGGGTTTGAAATACTATGTCATTTTTCTAAGGATTTAAGTAGGGGAAAGAAGGGCTGAGGCAAACAGTAAATGTCTAAAAAGAAAAAAAAGCGGGGGGGAATATTTTTTTTTTAACTAGTCTGCACAACCTTGGGGACAGGTGGGCTGTTTTGTTTTGCCAGGGAATAAGAAAGTCAAGATTACAGTAGAGTTCTCTCTTTTGGGATCCTGAATAATCCCAGGTGGCCACAGTTAATTCTGAGGTTTTACTTCTCCTCGGCCAGCAGTTGGCACCATTTCAAACAACAGAAATACACAACCATCAAATAAAAGTTGTAAAACTGATCATGATAATCAATGCATTGCAAATACAACTAGTTAGAAAAAGAGAAGTTCGGTAATTGGATCAGATGAAGCACAATATCCCAACATGGAAAACATACCTCTTGGGTAGATTTTCTTGTCAGCCATTTTCTTGTCAGCTTGCGTCTGCCTCCCGTCCTCCACAACATGTGAGCCCGATCCTGCTTGCTGCCCTCCATGATGCGGCCTGTCCCTGTTGAGAGAGGGCCAGGGCATCTGCAGCAGTTCTCTGGGCTGTCTTTTCAGAAGTGCTCAGCCCTCACAATGGAGTCCTGATTTTCCAGCGAGCCTGGCACCTATTCAGCCATCTAACTGCAGCATGCCGGATTTTCAGAAATGCTTGGCCATAAGCAGTTCCTGTTGAGATTAAGCATGCTTCTGTGTTTATCCACAGCTGCGGCCTCTTTTGCAGGTTTTTTAAGCATCTCCTTTGCCAGTGCATGTGTCAGCACAACAACCTATCACACTGTCAGGGACATTCATTTAGGATGTGAGGAGACGTGATCTGGGAGCAATTACAGTCCTGGCCAGCTGGTGGGCACCGTACTGCCTCACTGGGGTTCTGCTAGAAAATGCAGCACTGACCCAGCTGCAGAGCGGTCTTACAAGCTCTCTCACAGTGACTTGTCTTTGGGGATGGAGAGTCTCAGGTCTCTCTGCCCATTGCTGTAAAGTGAGTGGGATGGATCTCAAGGGGGCAACACAAGGTTGAATTGCTGCGTGTAAGTCACAGGCCTAGCATTTCAGAGTCAGTGTGTGTCTGCAAACAGAAGGGGCAGGAGCAGTTAAACACTGACTGTCCCTACCCAGGTGCACCTTTAGTCATTATAGGAAGACCCTGTGACATTTTGTGAATGAGTGACCTTGAGATGAGTTTCACAACGAACTGCCAATGCTTATTCCCTCTTTGAAATGCCCCACGCAGGTACTTCTCTGGCTTGTACACCATGGACGGAGCACACAGGTCTCTCTCATGGCTTTGGAACGTTGCTCAGATAAAGCTAGTTTCTCCAGAAATGTGTTTGGATGGAAGCTGTATCTACCGACATGGAACAAAATATTCTTGTTTTTCAAACATTTTCCCTGTATTACTTAGGAGTGAAATTGCCACCTACACAAGGAGTTAAAGACAAATTCCCTGTACCTCACAGGAAGAGCAGGCATTAGCCACACACCTTAATTGTTTAGAGACAATGTTTTTCTTCCCAATTTGCCTCATATAATCTTCATATCAATGAGCGTCATTCCCTTCCAACTGCAATTAGCACTGATTTGATAATGCAGATATAAAAGTGTCCTGCTTTCATACCTTTTCTCAATGCCCTGTAGACTGGAAAGTGCTAGTCTAACACACAAACAGCAGAGAGAAGACACAGGCCCACTGGCAAGTGGACTAAGAAGCAGGGGATACGCAGCAAGATCTCTTGCAACGTGCCACTAAAATAACTGAGCCAGACTGGAGGACAACAAAGTCTGCTGAGGAGCAGAAGCACTAAACTAAAGGACAAACAGCAACGTACCAGTGGGACATCTGAAAACATGTAAAACAATTTTGACTTCTAAAAAGCCATTTCCTTACCTTCATTTTTACATTTTCAAAGGTTATTCTTTTGTGAAATGAGTAAAAGGATCCTTCTAAAAATGATTAATCTGACAGTGTTATTTTTAAGTTTCACAGCATTCCATGCTGTTATGACAAACAGTGCACAGTTCCAAAGAAAGGAATGTTTTATCAAAGTAAACCACACACAAAGAGTACAGAGCCCAGCAGGGAATAACTAATGGCCCAAACTACAGCATTATTATTTTTTAAGTTTTCAACCTGTGAAGCATTCAGGTTTATCAAGCTGTGATAACCAAATCTTTTCTATGCATACACTGTCCCACTGTCTGTCTCAATACCTGTTTCTTTGCTGAGCACACTGCATAGCAGCACAGCGGTATTGTTGTTTTAAGGGCTCCCCATTCAGCATCACCACAACTAGGGCTGCAGAAATGTCTTTACTTGTAGTGTGCATTTGCTGATGATTGCTCAAATGTGCCACTAATAAATGGTGTAGATTGAAGTGCAATTACAAAGGATCGTCCTTTGAGGCTGAGGTGCTCGAAAACAGACATCAGCTTGAAGGGAACTTTGAAGGACAGGTATCTTTCAGTGCAGATTAAAAAGAATAGCAAGCAGGAGCCTGAGAAACAGAGGATTATTCATGCAAGGAAATGCTAGAGGAGGTTCTGCTCTGTCTAGTGACCACGCAGGTCCCTAAGATATGAGCTTGTCCTGTTGAAATCAGCTCTAAAAATCCAATTTATCTTGGTGAAAACAGAATGGAGTTTTGCCATGTAAAGCCTTACAGACTGAGAACTGATCTTTGATTTTGTGCCTAAGCTTATTTTCAGATCACATGAATCATAGGTCAATTGCAGAAACTTCACACTCAGTTTTGACACCACATTACTTGTCTCAGCTACATTTATGGCTGGAAAAGAAAGCAACGGTCAACTCTACTGAAGTGCAACCCAAAATGTGCAGCTGCTCTTCCTTCAAATATCTTCATTCTTTTTCTCACCACATCATTCACTTCTCATGTGTGGAGTTCTGAAGCTTTATCCAAAACTCCACTGAAATCAGTACAAACCTGCAGCTTAATAAAACTATAAAAGAACCCTTTTCTCCTCCCCGGCCGCATTTATGTGAGCTCACTAGAAAATCGCTCAAATGATTACTGTTTACAGAATCTGGAGCACTGTTGTTACTAATGGTCACTGGCATGGTGTTTCTGTGGTACAAAGAAAGAGTGCTGATGGCCAGCTTCTTGGGCTGACTGAGCAGGGTTACTTAACTCGTGAACTTACACAGACATTCAAATACAGTAATTACATGACTCAGTAGTCGGTCTTGTCTATATCTGGTTAAATAACAATCATTAACTATATTGTAAGAGGAATCCAGGAAAATAAAATGCTCTATCAATCATTACTATTTTTGTCATAACATTTGCCCACTTTTACTAATCTGACTGGTGTCTTCTGCAGTAGCCTCTTAGCATCAAAAGGCTTTTACTACTATAACACATCAATTCTATTTCATCTGAGGGTCTATTTCTACAATCACTAGCAGCAATTCAGAAGAAAAAAAATACAGCCATAGCACTAACAGAAGTGCTAAACGAAGAAAATTATTCCAATATTTTTATCTTTTCAATCATTATCTTTTCAGCACTAAAAAGAATAAAAGTAGTAAGAAGGTTTTGTAAATGCTAATCAGATAGAGAAAGAGGGTTTAAAGAAAACAGGGTTGTTTACAGTTTATGAAATCATAAAACATTATTTTATTGGAAATTACATTTACCTCTGCTTGTTTTCATACCCAGTTCCACACAGACAGGAAAGAAAGTTACAGATTTCCTTTGGGAGAAAGTAGAAAACAGAATCAAACTGCAGAACTAATAGATAATTTCCTCTCTACCTAATTTTTCCTCACTCCCCCTCTCCCAAAGCAACCTTGCTTTCTGTACTGAAAATCATTCCAAAAATGGTCAAAGAGATCACAGACTATTGCAGTATCACTTGCATAAAGGAGGAAATGTTCATTGCCTTGCTAACGTGCTGTTTCCAGAAATACAGGTGCCATTTCTATAACAGCATTAAAGCATCAATTAACAGAATTGTTTTCTTATTGTCCTGATGTTCAGGTACAAAGTTGTTTAACAAATAAAATGATTCCTTTTAAAGAAAGCTGCACTGATCCATGTGACGCAGAGCTGTGCCCTACAAGCACCTCATTCTGGACCAGCAGCAGTAGTGCACTACTAGAAAGTATTTCAGAAGCTTTTGTAGGTATTTTAGAGTTGTAAGAAATCTAAATGCGGAAAAAAAAAATCCTTGCTTGTGGTTTTAAGATACAGTGACATTTCAGACAAAATGAGTATATATATGGTAGGCTTATGACTCCAAGGAACTTAACCAATCTGGGGAGAACAGGTAGGCACAGGCAGCAAGATAACATAAGGTGCAGAGGTAGGATGGTCAGAAATACTACATTACTGCCAAGCTAAAGAGGCTCTGTGCTCTTTCTACATGCAACATGCAAAGCCATGTAGTGACTATCAGCTAAAACTCCTCCACACATTAGCCTACAAATGTCTGTGGTTGCCCTTCCATAGTTTCATCATACTCTCTACTCTCCTGTACAGGGAACGAAATTAAATTTACCCCTGTACCAGCAGAAGAAAGTATGTTTATTTTCCTTTCTATGTCATAAGGCCTTGGAAAGGAAGGCTGGATATTCAGCATACTGGAAGCAATCCAAAAGCAGGACATCTCCTGAGGCTAATACAATTATGGTTCCATTTCGGTTGGCTGTGGGAGCAGAAAGTATCATCTAACTACAAGGACTGCTAGACAATGGTTATAGTCCTAAGCCTGTGTACTTTGGACTCGGATTTTGTTAGCAAGTGAATGTATATATGAGAAGTTACAGAAGAGGGATAGTTCTGACATTGATGGATCTGCAAGCATAGCAAGGGCTGAGACTTCAAATACACAGTCTAGGCTTTGTCAAAGAGAACAGCTGCATGATGATATACCTCTGCACTTCCGTAGAGCAGCTTGCTGAATCAAGGCTATGAGGTAGTTTATTTCATGGATTATACATATATTTAATTAAAATTCAAGATAAATATTTGCAGCAATAAGGTTTTGAAGTACTGTAAAGTTACATTGTATTAAACATTTATTGCAATCATATGAAATATTCCTTAGGTTAAATATTTACTGTTATTTTCAAGATATTGGTATTGAACTTATTATAAACATGGCACAAATGCAAAGCCATCTTTCTCAGAGGCAATATACTTCTTTGAGTTGCTTTTAGACTTATTTCCTGATGGATATTTGCCATTAATGCACTATGACTTTTGCTTTTATGAAAAAGTGCTCCAGCCCAAGCTAAGAGAAAGTTATAATTTAAAAGATGGTTTCCACTGTGCTCAGCATTCTCACAGTAATAATAGTTTGTCCTTTTTCTGTATTAAAGCTACTGTATTAAATATTTATATTGATGTTTATTTTGTAAACAAAGAAACCAAATTAAGCTACAGACGAAGCCTATGATGTGTTTTAATATCAGCATTTGTTTCCTGTTGCGGCCTTTTATACAATTGATTCAAAGGAACATGATAAATAATAAATAATATTTTTTAAATTACATCAAAGTATTTGTGTTTGCTGGAGGAGATAACTTTTTAAAAATAAAAAATAGAAAATACAGAGAACATCCAGTCCCTATTCTATATGCAATAAAGGTAATAAAATCACCAGTAAATATTTGGCATTCCTGAAGACACCGTGATTGTCACAAAGTCCTTTGAAATTTGACCTAAAAACTCAGCACATTAGGACTAGAGAAAGCAAAAGGTTTTTGTGTGATATTTTGTGCAAGAATTTCTTCCTGATCAATAGTTGAACAGTCCAACAAACTTGAACGTGCTATTTGGAAGACAATAGCACACATGTATTTAGTTCATTATATTTCCCATGTTTTCCTCAGACTTCTAGAAAGTTTATTTCCTACATAACACTTCTGCTGCTCATGACTGGACAAAATAGTGTGTTTTGGGCAGGAAGGATCTAGGCTGTGTGCTATAGGTGAGATGGTAAGGAAGGGTATTCACCTCTCTAGACCTTATAACCCTGGGATTTGTATATACCTGCTTTTTAGGCATTATTCACCCCTCTGGCATCAGTGGTCATACAGTCATAGCTACACAAGGCCTTATAAAATGTCTGGCCCTTAATCCATGCTTTAAACCAAAAACACCTAGAAGATGTCCTGCTGCCAGTTGTCCAAATCAACCCTTTAGTGCCATTTGAAAGGTTGGACTTTTTTTTTCTTGATTGTCAGGGGGTTGTCACTAAAAGGGCAAAGGAAAAAAGAATCAACCCAAAAAAAAAGAGAGTAAGAAGGACAAACTGAGGAACTGGAGCATTTATTATTCTTCAGATAAGGTCAGTAAAGACTATCAAGGCACCAGCTGTTATCACAGAAAAGGTGCTTGGGTTTTCCTGTCTAGTTAAAGCTGTCAGTGGTCATGACATAATGCACATTCCTCAAGCTCAGTTATCAACACAACTGAGATACTTGTATATTTTTATGTCCCTGCTTTAGCCTGATAGTGGTCTTTTGCTGTACATTCTTTAGATTTTACACACATACATTGGAAGTGTTGAATGTTAGTTTGGTGGTTTTGGGACTGTTTTCCTTCCCTTTTCAATCTGATAGTGAGGTGCTGTAGCGGCTGCAGTCACATGTTGCTGCAAAGTTGGCTTTAAAGTGGAAAATTAAAGATGCATACATAGGTTGAATTCACTGACTCCAAAATTAGCATATGCTATTTTTCAAGGCCTCAGCTAAGGACAGTCCTTGTGGACCTTGACCCATATATCTACAGAACTGTTAGCGGATGCGCTCCAACAACAACAACAACAACAAAAAGAGCAAAAGGAGTAAAAGGAGAATTCCAATGAGTGTTCTAGTCATGGAATGACTTCAGATCACCTAAAAAAAAAAGACTGCATTACTCATAAGCAGTTATTTGATGCTGTATATGCACATTTAACTACCTATGTGGTTTCTAATGAAATCATAATTAATTCTCTCCAATTGTAAAATATTGTTGCAATTCCCAAACACATGTTGATTGCAGTTGGTTCATCTCACTCAGCATTATCTTTCATACTATTTTGCTGACTTCCACTGAATGAAATGAAGGCCTAACTCCACTGCCAATATCGAAGTAAGTCATGAGGGTTTCATGCACTATCCAGTGAGGGAGCACCACAATCTTCTAACATAACAACAGTTGTGTTTTGCAGGGCTTTGTGTGCTTCTCACCCCAACTAATCACTGGGAAGATCCAAAATCCTGCAAAGTCCAATGGGCCCCTCAGTTCTGCTCCTGGAGGACTTTTGGATACGGAAATGCAACGTGCAAAATCCTGTGAGTGGGAGGACAACTCCATAGGGCCTTCCTGGAGGGCTTCCTGGAAGGCAGGGGATGTAGATGGTAAAAAGAAAGAGCAGCGTGAAGGTGCAGGCCTGGAGGCCACAGGTTAAAGAACATTTAATAGGAATGAAATGTCCTCCTTCTTTTAAAGACCAGTGCCATTCAAGAGCAGCAGCCAGCGAATTGCAAGTTGTATTGGGATAAATCATACCACTGTCACTGTCTGCACCCAAACTAAAAATCCGTGCTTATACTGGAATGGAAAGCAAGCTCAAGCACTGGATCACTGGTCAGCCCTACTGCTAGCATGCTGCCTGATGCTCCATGGCAGAGGACAAAGCTGCAGTCTTGTGCTGATGCTCAGTACCGGGACTGCTCCTAAGAGGAGACATGAACTGAACTGCACCCAGTGCGGTTACTTCTGTCTGTATAGGTGCTCAGGGCTGTGCTAGCTGGCTGGGTGCCAGCACCCACTGGCACTCATACTGCCTCCCAGGCCGATGCACCCTCACACAGGCTGTGGCACAGCACTCATGTAATTTTAGACCAACCAATTAAAAAAAAAAAAAAAAAAAGGAAAACAAATAATTATTAAGACTTCAGCATAAAGGTGCATCACAAAAGATGAAGAGGAGATGCTTGGACCAAATTCATCATAGTGTGAACCCATTTAACCTGTAGACTATGGAGAGGTCTCTGGCTGCAACAGAGAGAGAGCAAAAGAAGTCAAAAAGACATTGGTGCTTTTCCCTCTCGAGCATAACCAAAGCATAACTAAAGATGGTAGCTTCTGAGTTTGAATGCTTTTTGCTCTAAGCTATTTAGGAAAGCAAAAATACTTTCTTCCTCCCAACCTACAAAACAGTGTGGAGATATATTCTGAGTGTTTGCTCAAAGAAACAGGTATGCACTCTCTCCTTTGCAAGCACAGTGTTTCCAAAGTGTTGCCAGTAAGCTTTTGCTTTGTAATAAACAGATTCTCTATTCTGATCTTCAAGTACTCTTTTGTCTGTGTCCAAGTCTTCCAAACAAAGAAATGCTTTAAGACAAGTCTAGTGTTTCTCTGAAAAAAAAAAAAGAAAAAAAAAAGGATATTTCTTAAAAAAAAAAAAAGTATTCTGTGAAGAGACGGCTTGCTTCTTTTTATAAAAAGACGTTCTTAGGTTAAGCAAAGGATCTGTACAACAGGACTTAGCGAACACAACCTACTCCATAGAAAACATGCAAACAAAAATTTTTCCTCATTTAAATCAAACATACAAGAAGATAAATATATAAAATCACAGGTATTGTATAGTGCATCAGCAAGCTGCCTGATTTTTGTTTGTACAATATTTTACAAACCAGGCTAAAATGAAAACCATTAATTTCCATTGACTATTAAACATGACATTTTTACTTAAGTTACATGTTTTTGGAAAGCTGCAATCTTGAAGCATTTAATTAGAGCCAATGTTTCTGAAGCAAAGCCATATTTTACAACAACAACAACAACTAAAAAAGCCTTATTAGTGCCTGACTGCATGAGTCCAATTTCAATTATATGATTTGGCTAAAAAAGTTATCCTTTGTGATCCCACACCCTCATTCAACCAGAACTGGAAGGGACACATGAACAGGTTTATCACACTTTATTACAAGTCCTGGGGTCTGATCAGAAAAACATGCTGCTGAAATTAAACTGACATTAACTGGGCTGCAAACAAGATATTCTGCTCCTGCTCTAAGTTCAAGATACTCCAGAAAAGACAGAAAAAATGAAGAGCTTAAGCTTGGATCCAGTCCCTGTTTACCAATCAAGTATATCTGGAGGGTAATTTCTTGCTATTTTGAAGTTGCAAAACAACAACAATCTCACTGACTTGCCTGGTATGTTAACAGCAATATCAGAAAGTCTACTTTAGTCACCGTTTACTCTCAGCATCTTCACACGAAACAAAATAGCCCCAAACCTTTCTAAGCTCACCAAACATAAACATTTCAACGTATACAGTGATTCCGTGTGAATGTTGAAGTACTTCAGGATAGAAATTGAGATATTAATCAATCTAATTGTGATCCCAATCATTGTGTATGAATTCCATTGACTAACAGGTTTGGGTTTTGCTTTTTTTAGTATTTGCTATCTGTGTAAAACCACCAAGTTCCCCCATGCCCTCATTATCTGCCTTTTGGAAAATCTACATATACCTAAAACACGGATTTTCTAGTACATACTTATATAGTTAGCTAAATAATATGTAGTGTATTAGTGTTCTTATTCTGCAGATCGCAGTCTTTACTTCAGACCTTTGCCAATCCCAGGGATTCATATTCAGCCTGATAGCCAAAGGACATAGCAAGAGCTTGAATCTATCTTACATATCTGACACAAACCTGAGAAAGCAGACAAGACACTGATGCACTGGTAGCTGACTTCATTTGGAGTGACGATATCCTAGGAAGTCTTGGACTATTAAAAAAAAAAAAACATATTTAGGCACCATACATCAAGCTAACTCATCTACATGATATGTCTACTTTTGATTATGGAAGTTTGATACCACAGCTTTATACCCAACAAACATTTAGCTCTAAAATTTAATCACTTAGGAATCTTTCATTACTTAGGCCTTAGAGATCTTACTATTCTTTAGAGCTGAAGAGAGGAGAAAGAAGTCCCACCTTAGGCAGCCCATTACCCAGATGTAGGAAATAACATAGAAGGGTCCAGTTGAAATAGAAATGTTGTATCTTCAACTGATTCTTAAAAAAATATTTAAAGATAAAAAGGTGTCATGCTTGGCCCTACGGCATTCAGAGCAAATCACTGATGAATGGGACAGCAGTACTTACGCAGATAATTATTTTTTACATAATTTTGTTGTAAATTTTACTTGCTTGATTCTCCTTTGGACTCATTCTACAGAATAAGAATTTCATTTGCAGAAGGAAAAGTCAACTGCAGTGATAAGTTGCAATGAAAAGTATTCACTAACAGAGAAACCACCATGTCTCAAACACTTTTATAACTGAGCCTCAAGGAAATAGCTCTTTCTGAAGAACAATGTTGTTATTCAGCATTAAACTGAGCATCAGAAACATTGGCAGTCAGGTAGTTCCAGTGGTGCTGATATGTCAATAAATTCATCCTTTACTTTTGGCCAGGTCACAGCCCCAAAATAACATCGTTGACACTTGCAGGTAAACTCATAACTATGGAGGTGCTTTATCTACTATATATATATATATATTTAAATGTATCTACTATATAAAAATTTTTAACATTAGTCATTTTGAGTAATGAAAGTCCAACTTGCCTATGACGGATCTAATAGGCAGAATACTGCACTAGATTCTTTTCTTGCTTCCCATTAGGTCCCATATATACATAACATATTCCCACTGTCTTTCTCTGGACCTTGGTCACTGTCTCTTCCCCATAAAAGCACAAGGGAATAATATACTGCCAGGTAGCTTTGGCTTAATATTCTAAGAATAGATTTTGTTCTTTTCTAGATAATACATCCTACCAGCAATCTCGTATCAACAGGCTGTGATATGAGAAAGACATTTAGGTAAAATGCAGCAAACAGTGAAATTATATTGGCTTGAAGAACAGGTTACTTAACCCTCAACTATCTAATCTGACACATTAGGTTCATTCTAGACTCTGCTCTTCGGGAAATGCCAGATGTAGCCTTTTCCCCAAAACTATCAGTATCTCTTTTCCAAGAGCCATAAAAATTCAGCTTGAGTATGTCATTTGTTTAGAACTGAAAGGTCAGAACTGGTATGAAAACAACAGAGCTCCTTTTTCTGCAAACAAGTGGAATAATGCATATAAGTGAAGATTTAGTAATCTGAGAGAGTTTGTAAATGCAATAAATTAACATAATTCAATCATCCTGGTACTGCCCTATGAAGCTCTTGATCTGACAGTGATGTGATACTAAGAACTGCCTTGATTTTTCAGGTCGAAGTGCCAATGCAGACTAAGAATTTCAGAAATGTAATAAGGGTGTCTAGAGAGCCTTTCTGAAGACAGACCTGGGGACACTGTCTCAAACTAGTTAGGAAGAAACCAGCTGTTAGCAACACTTGCAGTTTTACTTCCTAACTGAATAAACTCTAAAAGAAATGTATATCAGATTCATAAAAATGAAATCAGGAATCAAAATTAAGGCTGAAGAGCATGATAGAGTTTCCTTCAACTTTGTCAAGCTGCTTTACTCTGATTTTCCTGGAATTCTTGCTCAGTTGTTCTGTGCCTTGAGACATGGCACTTTTCAAAACACCAATTTAAAGCAATAATTGCAATTAAAACCTGTTCTCTCAGTCAAATGAGATCTCTTGTGTTTTGCATCCATCATGTCCTAAAATAACCAATAAACTAAAAAGAACCTTCTCTGCACTCTCTACTCCCAAAAAGTTATTTTTTTATTTGTACAGCTCAAAAGAGATAACAGTGCACTTGACTGAGCATTTAATATCAGGGAAGTTTTTAAAGTTTTCTCTTGCAGAGAAGGGATTCCTCAGAAAATTCCATCACTACATGAATTACCTGCCAGCAACAAGAAAGGGAGAAATGTTGGGTGAAATTGAATGAGATAAAGCCACGGAGGGATGGAACACAAATGGAAAAGGAAAGTGCTGGAAGATGAATGAGCGCTAAAAAGGTCTACTTGCTGCACACAGGGCTGCAGGGCTAATACTAGCAATAGGGCAATAGTACACCTAAATCATGTGTGGGCAGAAGCTCAGAGGAAGGTTGTACTGTGCCTGTTTCCAGGAACCCAGGCTTAAGCAGGCTATCAGACTTGATTCAAAACTTTATAGCATTCAAACCACAGAGAAGGGACCACCTTAGACATATAAAAGAAACAGAACTTTATTCTCAGCTAAATTCAGGGATCTCTGGAAACAAACTCTGGCTAGAGAAACTGGAAAGGATTTTCTTGTCAGCATGCGCTGAGATTTTATCGCTAATCCAAACGGCATCTGGGCTGGGGCTATGTGCAGAGCATCCCGACTACTCCATATAGCCCTTGTTGCTGGCCCATGAGCACTGTGAGCACCTCAGTCCTTGGGTTTCCCATATAGTCAGAAAGCACACCTAAGCAGGTGCTGGAAGAAGACTTTATGTTCCACATCTCATAGCTATTAAAAAAGTAGACAAGGGAGTGGGGGAGAAGACTGGGAAGGGAAAATCACAGAGCTAATTGGGGAAAAGATTTCCTTTAAGTGCTAAACAACCTTGAAGAAACATGATGGCAGTCGAATAACTGATGATAACACTAAATACTGGTTAAGGCAAGAGAATACAGTTGTAAATACAAAACGAGAGCAATAAAGTTCAGGCCAACTTGGATAGATTAAGAGCACACGCTTATAAATAACTGCAGTTCCACGACGAAAGAGGCAATGTAATGAGGCAATAAGAAAAATCGACATACTCCTCTGTTACAAAACACTAAGCATGAAAAGATGCTTACACTTGTTGTGAATAAAAGTCTTCCTCATATCTTCCACACAGTGGTTGGTGACAGAAAAACCCTGACAGAAGTAGTAAGGCTTTTAAGAGGTGAGGTGCGTATCTGGGAGAAGCAGCTACTGGAGTATGTAAATGACAATGCATAAGGGAGGTGGAAAAAACTACGTTTTCTAATTTACTTAAATATTTCTATATAAACGCAAAGCAGATCTTCAGATCTCAAGCATCATTCTTGTTAATACCCAAATTATAGAAAATGTGTACAAGTTGATGGATAAAACTAAAAGATACAAATATATGTAAGATTTTGTCCAGTCCTCTGAAATTTATATGCATATACATTAAAATATTCTGTCTGCCATTAGTTAATTTGTCACTAAAATATTATGCAGGTTAACATTTGACTATGATGGGTAAGCAAATCTACAGTTTCACTGAAATGGATTGCTTTCCATTAGCTTTACTTTATCATTGCCAATGAGTAAAGGCAATAGAAAACTGCAAGCTCAGACACTTAAGAAATATACTAACCACACAATTACTTACAATATTTGTGAAGAAACAAGAATGGACATCCATAGAAAATGCTGAACAACCTTAAATTATTCCAACACTTACCTATATAGTCCATCTCTCTCTAGCACCACATTTAGTTAGATTTATACCTGCAGTACAGTAATACCAAAGGCTTTTAATTTCATTATGTTGCATAAAATTACTTACAGTGCTTTTCATCATTTCATGTTTTGAATGATGGAAGGGGATATACACAGTATTTAAAATGCTGACTGAATAAACTACCTGAGTTATAGAACCAAGTATTGCAGAAGGAAAAGTAGGGCCAAGGTTGAGAGACTGACTTTACTCGACCATCATTTTGGAGAATGCATCATGTACATGCATTCCTGCAAGAAGAAATGGCCTTAAGTTGCACCAGGAGAGGTTTAGGTACAATATTAGGAAAAATTTCTTCACTGAAAGGGTTGTGAAGCATTGGAACAGTCTGCCCAGGGAAGTACTTGAGTTGCAATCCCTAGAGATCTTCAGGAAACAGATAGATATACTGCTTAGTGACATGGTTTAATGGTGGACTTGGCAGTGCTAGGTTAAAGGTTGGACTCGATGATCTTAGAAGTCTTGCCAACCTAATTGATTCTAAGATATCTTGTTTGCAGCTGTGTAAAAAGGCATAATAGATGTAGGATTAAAAAAATAGATGTCCTAATTCCATACCAGGCATTTGACAGATTGGTCAAATCCTTGCAGATGAGCAAAGGGATTTTTTAGAATGAGATTATGAATGTATTTAATGTCCTAAATCTATATATGCTGTAAGAATAAACTTTAGTATACCAAGGATTATTTCAAATACCCAGAGTTTTCCTTCAGTCTGGAGAGTCCACAGTTGCCTTCCACTTTTTGATCACAAACACCTGAATTAGACACGGGAGCATAAGAACATAAAACCCCTGTGCCCATTGTAGTGCTACCTAACTTGGGCTGGCTGGGGGGGGAATGTAGCTCTTCTTACCAAATATTGCTAGCTCCAAAAAAGGCAGTGGAATCTGGAGTAGGAGAGGAAAGTGCACCAAAAATGCTATTTCAGTAAAATATAAAAGTTCTCACAGATTCAGAATTGATACATTCCACTTCCTTTTTCATGTGGAATTTTAACTGTTATACTTTTACAGGCTCTTCTGATTCATAAGTAGCACTACTGCATATAGAGTGTATCACACTACTGAAATCAAGTTGTTAGGTGTTCTATGTTAAATGTTTTATAAATCATTAAAAAAAATAAATTTAAAGCAGATGCTGCTGCTTGCTGTTTGATGAATCTTATCTTTTTAAGTGTACTCTATCTGTGTGTGCCAATAAACCATTACTGGATTTCAGAATTATACAATAAGTATTTCCAAGCCCCAAAATAGAGAATATATATGCATATAGATAACAGATATGCATATTCACATTCTCATCATATATGAGAAAAGGGGAAAAAATACTTTTTGAATCAGAAATTCGTAGTTTGAGCCTTAGTACTTATGCAGTTCTCAGGGTGTCATGGATTCTATGACTTAGATACTGGGAAAAGGCTGATGAATTCATAGACAAGCATCATCAGCCTTAGAAAGAAGATCCTCAATAGCAATCCTTCAAAACTTAATGTAATAATAAAACAGTAATAAAGCCAGCAATCTTGTTTCCTCCTCCTATCACCCAGAAAAGCCACCGTACTGCGTATCCAGATTGTAAATACAGAATCTATTTGTCATGATACGCAAGATCATGTCTAAATTGCTGCAACATCTCCTTTTGTAGCAAGTAATTTACAACTTGTGTACACTGGCCAAGTTCCACAGGTCATTCAGAATTACAATTCTTTCTCTTAAGGAGTGACTCATGTACCATCACACACAAGTGATAAACAACATTTGTTAAACACTTAATTGGCAATTCATTTTCTAACTTTAAGGGTCATACTGCAAGCACTTGGAGCAAAATACTTCAGAAAAACTCCACCTGCCCTCCCTTCCATATTTGGTTACACCAATGTAACTCAGATGAAGAGAAATCCAAATCAGTCTCATGTGGTATGAAAATAATACTTCTGTAAAACACCCAACTATACCAAGTTCTATTTAAAAATTGGTGTGCTATTTGAGGGTTTTGTGGTGGGGAAGAAAGTGATGGGGAGGGCATTATCAGTTCTGAAGGTAGTCTAAGAGTTATATTTATACAGGCAATAGACAAAGTCTTGGTGACAGTATAATGCCTAAATCTACGCTGAGTCATTGAAACAAGAAAATAACAGATCCATCATTGTTTACATGTGTGTCACCAACCTCACTATAGAGGTTAATATCTGCAAAACTTGGACATTCCTTAGTAGTGTCAACAGACAGATTTAAATGGTGGCCTTTTGGGCATCCTTCTTGTAAAGCTTACCATTTTATGACAACACTGCAAAATCAGTTCATACCTGATATGTGGTCCCATACAATGTGTTAAAACACATGGAGCAACACAAAAACAATGACAGAATATCTTTGTCAGAAATCATTAAAGTCCCACTGTTTTATAGAGACTGATAAATTGATAAAGTGTGAAAGAACCAGTTCCTTCAAATCTGTTTGATTACTTGTTAACTTACTTCTCTGGCCAACTGGTAACTGCCCAGTTTGGCAATGGCTGTGTTATCTTGCAAAGTTGAACCCCAAGGGCCCAGTCTGCCAAGAAAGTTTTTAATGACAACGTGGGAGAAGAGGCAGAAAGAGCCTTTGTTCCACACCAAAATGAAATTAAACTAAAACATTTGTATCCTTTTCAAGTTAAGAATAAGATTTCTCTCCATGACTGAGTGAAACCGTCAATAATTGCAAAGCCCAACTTTGAACACAGGCCTTACACAAGACAGTTTTCTAAACTGAAAAATGCTTTTTGTCTTTGTTTCTTCATGTTCTAATATTATTTCTACCAGTTCAACATGACAGCTTAGATGTGTTACCTGAAAGGGAATTACAGGGACTCTTACTCCTGAAAAGATATAAAACAAGTATTTCATGTAAAGAGTAACACTCATGGGAGCATAAATATCAGTTCTGTGAAGATGCAGGGACAATATATTCAGAGACCTAGCTGTGCTACTAAGAAACCTCTTCATTAGAGGGATTCATTTGTTTGGATTAGGTTCTGCCAGTGAACACAAAGTTTTCTTCCTGAGAGATCCCCTTGATTCACTGACATTTGTAAAGTGCTATAAAATGCTAATTGGTATCATCAGCAAACCATTAACATTCTGTTTAGTCTTGCTCTCAAAGCAAAAATTATAATAGGAAATAAAATGTCATCCAGCAAAGAAATAGCTGAAGACTTTAACAAGGGACAACCTTTATTTTCCTTTAGATGTTAAACCTATCTGTGTATTACTGCTTGTCCTTACACCCTTCTGGATATACAAAGCCTTAGCAGTCAGAAAAAACCATTTCTGCTCCTAACAAGTTGCCTCCAGCCAAAGAAGTTTGCTGCTATAGAAAAATCAATATTCTAATAAAAATCTATCTTTTACTAATTTTCTCTGACTTCTGTGTTCCTAATATTCTTTGCTAATCCACAGATAGGCTTTCAGCTGACCAACAGTTTGCATGTTTGCCCCAAGCTCTGGCTTGCTTCTTCTTGTATTACTAAGTCAGGTAGATCTTTTCCACCAGATCTTGGAAAGAGAAATCAGTCTGCTCTACTGTGCTAAAGTACAAGATGCTTTTCATAGCTCTACTAGACTGAATACTGCAGAGTTCAAGCACAACACGGTGTCTGAATTACAGTAACATGTAAAAACATTTCTGGATAAAAAATACTTTATTGCCACCAATTTAAAACCATAAACATACTCTGAATCCAATTCAATATATTCCTTATTTGTTCCTGATTCTCTCTTTTTATTATTATTAGAAGAAATAAATTTCCAGCAAGGCTTGTGCTTGACAAGGCTCCATTATTTGCACATGACAAGGTTTATCAAAAACAGTTGGATTTTTATGAGGAGTCTTTCATGTTTCCTCCATAAAATATAAATAAATGAAAAGGATTAGATGGAGGAAGCAGAGTATAATTCATCACCAATGTGAGGCAGAAGGAGCAGACTGCAGATGGATGAACTGAAGAAGAACGTGGTGACTGGTCTATAGAAGAAAACTACTGGTCTCCATCGAATGCTCAATAAAGCGGCACTAACTTCTCTTGCCACTTCTGCATGTCCCTAAGTGCACAAACTACAGAATCACCCTAAAATGCAAAAACACATAAAACAGTAAGGCAACTATCTAGTTTGATTTGCTTAGCTAATACTTGTTTGTTTTGTCCTTATAGGATAAATTACAAGATGAGAAACTCAAAATTAAATCTACTCCCTGTAAATAGTTAGAGAACAATTAGGAGGAAAACCCTTTTAATGTTGCAGTGTCTCACTCTGTTCTCCATTACTCTCATGTCAGTCAGATAAAAATCCATTAAATTTCCTTGTATTCCCATAAAAACAAGTGGTGGAGACAGTGGACCACTTTTTTTTTCCCAACTAAATCTGAAAGGTTTCCTGTAATCCTAAAGCAAATCCATGGGATTACTTCTATCTATCATATATGCCATACAAAGAAACTCAGGAACATATTTGTTTTCTACACAAATCAGGCAACTATATCACCTTTCATGTCTTTGTGTTAACGGCATATAAAAATTAGGCACATGTTAACTGTGGTTATTTGGATAGAATTTTAAAAGCAACAGAAATTGGTTAATTTCAGATGCAAAGTGGTCCCAAGCTTTAGCTATTGCATGCAGTCCCAAATCCATCTTTCTAAACCTAGTCTCTACATTCCAGCAGAACTGAACTTCCATTTCTCTTGAAACTCTAAATTTGAGCATCCTCTTTTGGTCCAGTTGATAACGAACACAGTTTTGCACAAAGCAAAAACTCTAATGTTTAGATTCAGTAAAGTAAATACAAAGCCAACAAGCACATTTTTTTTTAATATAGCAGAAAGTCAAAATACCATCTTATCTTCCTAAAACAAAGTAAAAATATTTATAACCATTTATTTAGATACTTTTCTGCCAAATTTCATCAACATTAATGTGTTCCCATAAAACATTTTTCTTTTGGTGAAACTGCAATGAAAAACTTCTCAAATATTACAGTTTGAAGAGTGCATTTCAAAGGCCTGTCCTCAAATAAAAGCTGATGCTCATCACAGATATTTGAAGTGGAAAGCACACACTTCTTGGATGCAAGTACACTGCAAATACTTAGGCAGATTAATTATGAAAATATTATCTCACCTTAAACCACTGCAGTATGCTCTGTATTTTTTCAAAACAAGTAGAAAGACCCTCCCCTAAGCTGTTCTCTTACTACCTCATAACCTTACCAATAAAAACTTCTGGTTTTTATCTATATGAGGTGTGCCTTTCTTCCCACACCTACACAAGACTCTGCCTGTCAGTACTAAATCTGTTTCCAGTAACAAAGGAGTCAGGGGAGACTGTCCTTAGAGACTGAGTGAATTAGCCAGAATAAGTATAAAATCTTAAGTTAAAATAATGGTTTAAAGAATGATGGGCACAAGGTGGAGAGGCACTGTCTGAAGGAGATTAATTTTGCTAACAGTTTCTACAGTGAAAAGGTATACATTATATTTAGCCAATCCTCTGATTCAAGTGTGTAAGCCACAGTAGAAATCTAATAGATTCTCTAATTCTCTAATAGAGAAACATTTTTGGAACAATTTTGCATCATCTTGTCAAAGCATGAGTTAAATCACAAGTGTTAACATGCAAGGTAAATAAAATCTTAAATACCTTCTTGCTTTATTTCAGACTTAGTTCAGAAAGAATAACTTCATGCTTCATTTTTTCCTTCATTTTAACATTGTCATTTTTGGTCCTGATCCCACAAACTTTTATATATGTGATTTCCTCATACAAGCAAAGCTGAATACTTGCATTATGGTTTGCAGAATCTGTGCCTTACATTGCACATTCCTCATGCAGTATTCTACCACTACTACATAAGTAGATAAATGATTAATGGGCAACAGGAGAGATTCAGGTGCTACTTTAGGCAAACTCATTCCCGGGAATTTCTTTTGATGCAGGCTATGTAGCTGTGGATTGACTAGCTAAATCTCTGCATTAATGAAGTCTATCTTTTATTCATAAGTCTAAAGCTGAATGTTTTCATTTGTTGGAACTGAATTGTGACCTCCTGGTACTTCTTCCCCTGCCAGGCCATGTGATATTTAAATGTGTTGTATATGCCCTGATTTAATCAGGTTATACAAACCTGACTCAACAGATGATAGAATCTGACCAGATAACCTTATTATTTGTTTTGGACTGTTGACTAAATCTTTGGCACACCCTATATTGCGTTGCAGCCAGGATCAAAACAGGGGCAAAAAAAAAGCAGCTATGAAATTATGTTTCAATATATGGAAGGTCTAAATCAGATCTGTAGACATGCTAGCAATAAACACAAGGCAAAGTCCAACTCCAGGCAGACTGGGAAAGTTTCCCTAAGTATTGTGCACCAAGACATCAGCATTACATTTGCTCTTGCTTCTCCTTCTGATCACAAAGCTGCTACAGTTTAGTTCCTGTTACTTCTGGAAGCAGAACAGTGATTTTCCTGTAATCAAAATTAATGAACTCACATGGAAGCACTGATACTTAAAGCAACATACAACAAAGGTAACATGGAGGTGTTAACTGCTACAACCTGGGATTCAGCCTTCCAGGGCCAGTTCAAAAGAAGCCAGTGATTGAGAGAAGTCAACATGCAGAGTCCAGCAAGCAATAACTGATATTCTACAGGGCACCAGAGCTGTCTTTGAGACTCTTTGATAAAAGAGGGAGCTCAGTCATCATTGGCCACTACCTCTAGGCCTAGTCCCCCTACTGACCTTCTGCATGTCAACAAAGTGCCAGATGTGATGTCTCTGGGACATATGGGATCCCTGGAGCAGAGTGTGAAACACATATAAGTGACAGGGCAAAGCTGATTTACTCAGCCTTACTCTCTCCCCAGAGTTAGGCATCAACAGACTACACCCACTCCTTACCTACAAATACCAGTTCCTTAACCACCAACAGAATGAACAGAGAATTAAGTTAAACCAGAGCAAGCTTAAGGCTCCTCAGTGCTATGCATTAAGTTCAGCTTTGCCATACCAAGTAGGCATAAGGTAGAAAGATTGGTTTTACAGCAGGGGGAGAGAGGATTTGAGAAAAAGCAAAACAGGGAAAAGGATGTACAATAATTAAGTGGACATAAAGGAGCACAACGAGACAAGTGGGGTGTCTCTGTCACAGAGAAGGGCTAGAAGGGATCAGTTCTGAGGAACTGCAATTCAAGAGATTGTTTTATTTTCCAATAGGGACACAGCTGAAAAGGTTCTCCAGACCCAGTTCTGCCCATTGCACAATGTAAGCAGCATACATTACGACCCAAGGACACAGAGGACAGGGGCTGACTCAGGATGTGCAAGTTGTCCTGAGACAAACGTATTCTCTGCTTAACAGGACCAACCAGATAGGCAGGAAGCAGGTCGCAGGTGCTATGCACATGCCTTCGCCTCTTCCCGCAGTAGACATCTGGCACCTCTGAACTCCACAATTCATGTGCAGTTACTGGGCCATGTTCTCCTTCTGTACCCATCCTGCCATGCTGATGACAGAAAGGGGAGAAAAATCTAACAACTAGCCAGAATTTGAGTAGGAAATCCCAAGGCATCACAAAGATGTTAGCCCTATGGGTGCACAGTGCCCTGTGCCTCAGTCTGCTGCAAGAGCCCATGGAGTAGCTGGAACGCCAGTTGTGCACTGTTGCTCAATCCTCATAACATCAAAGGCCTTATTACACACCAGGACGAGCTTCCTCCGAGACTGCCTCTCCATTTGTGCCTGTGATTTCTCAATGCTTTCATTCTCAATAACATGTTCACAGAATGAATAAGGGAATACAGAAAAATATCCCAGACTGTCTGTTCAGAAGGTATATTTCACACCCTAGGGCTGATTCAGGATTTCAGTCCAGCTGTTAAGACCTTCCTGTATTACTCTAATAACAACAAAAAGAAATCTTTAGCTCCCAAATTTTTCCAATTTTAGAAACAGACTAAGTACATGATAGTCATATTTTATGGGTAAAATTCTTCCCCCTAATCACACCGGAAAGCAGTCCATTCCTTACATAATTCCTGTCATTTCCAGGGAATTCCTTAAGAAATGATGCTTTGTCGTGGGCAAGATGGGAATCCTGCACACTCCAAAACCAATTTGTGTGGACTAGACAGGAAATACATCTGACTCTTCCATAATATAATTATTATTATTTTCCTGCTCATTGAGAAACAGAACTGATGCCATTATATTCCTCTACTTAGAAATAACAAACCACTAAACCCAAAGGGATGAATGAGCAAGGAAGACTGATTAACAAAGCCATTGCTAAGTTAATTGAGCAGAACGTCACTATTTCCCTCTGAAAAAAAAAATTGCTTTTCATCTCAAAGGATTCATAAACATTTTGCAAATTCTGTACATACAGAGCTGTACATGGTCTGAGGACCTATTGCAAGTGAGTTTTTAAATAAATTTACTGTGGTTACTTTCATTAGTGGCAAACTGGGATCATTTGCCAAAATAACAACGTAAGAAAATATTTGGTTCACGCTCAGGATTATTCACCTTGGAAACAATTCTGCAGTGAAGAGATCCAGCTATGGCAAAATCATCCTTCCAGTCAAGACAGCTTGCACTGCACGTTTTTAGCATTTAAATTTTAGCCAAAAGCCAGTTCCAAGCAAGTCAACCAATGTCTAAGAAGCTATACATTCTTGAAAACTACAGGAATACTCACTGTTTCAAATAAGGTTTGATTAACTTAAGGTCCACCTGCCAGACAGAAGCTGTACAAACAAGATGAACATATAAAGCTTGGAAAAAATGTTCCTAATCATTCTTAAAAACAAACTCTCAGAAAAAAAAAGAAAAAAAAAAAAAAGGCCTGTAGTAAGGATGGCTGTTCCATAAGAAAAATTGTTCTGGTAACACTTTGCAAACTATTTATTACCTATTTCACTGTGATTCCAAAGGCTATTGTTAGCCTGCACGGCAATTTGACTACTAGAAACCTTCTTCTACATAGGCAGACTTCGTGAAAGCGAAATTGGTTCAGAGGATGTTCAAGTTTTGCAGTTTGCCAACTAGAGATCATTGTTATAAGTTGGTGAACAGATTGCAGCTTTCATTACCTCACCATTTACTGAAACCTGAATCAAAACAACCCCAAAATATAGTAACCCAAACTTAATCACAACAGCATTGGCCTGCTGTACACTGACACAAGTTTGTAGAGGTTTAATTGAAAGTGTATGTTCGTGTATCAAGCCTGGAGAGACTTAGCTTATAAAGATAGATAACTCAGTGGTATGTGACCCCCCCAAACTTTTGGCTGGAGGGAAACCACAGAGTGCTTTGAAGTTTCTTATGAGATATAGAAGGCAGTACCTGACTCAGAGTGGGAATATGCAGATTAGAATTCCTCAGGTATTGAGCTCTTCTGGTTCACAAATTGTGTTTGAATGCAGTCTGAAGGAGAGGAAAATAAAAAGAGCCATACCGTATTACTTTTTAATGACACAGTTGAGGAAACAATTCCAAAACCATTTTTTCCCACTAACAAGGAGTCCTTCTGGCATATGTTGGAAGCTGTTGTTTGATATCAGTAGATTTTATGCTAATTCTTCACAGAGAACATACTATAAAGTCATAATTTTTATGAGAATTTTAATTACATGTCAAATTATTTTGTGTTTCACCTAGGGGAGGTGCAAGGGTGTTTTTACCTTACTTTTGGTTCTGTTTTCAAATTCCAGTTTCCATCATTTAAGAAATGTTAATGATGCTAATGAATATTAAAGGTCAGACAGCTAGCTTGTGTAAATTAGCACAGCCCAGCTGATTTCTGCAGCTCTACTGATTTACAGTTACCAAGGACCTTAAGATCATGGGACTGCAATTTACTAGTCTTGGCTATAGATTTTGTTCCATATATTCACCCGATTAGAAATATTTGTAGAGTCAAGTTAAAATGCAGGTTAATACAGTGAATGTCAATCAATATGAACCAAAACAATTTTTCACGTTCATTTCCATTTGCATAAGAAAACAAGGAAGCCTGACATAACCTGGTGCTAAGAATGAATGTTATATTTTGCCAAATAGGATTTCATAGAGCAACTTCAGAAAAATCCCAAAGATTTCTGGCAAGATCAATGAAAGTCAAGGTAAATAAAATACTCCTTTTTCTGAAAGCACCAGAAGTCCTGTGGAAGAAAACATTTTTAACGGAATTAAACAGGGCATCTAGAGGAACAGATAAAACTCAAATGGACTCCTAAAGGGTTTTTTTGTTTTGTTTTGTTTTTTTCCCCCTACCAGAGAACTGTAAGTATTACTTAGTTCAGAATTAGATTGAAATTGGATGGAAAGTTGCCCAGTAATAAAGAAAACCTTTTTGGATCTTAGGTAATTTGCAAGTTAAATTTGTTTGGATTAGAATAAAGGGCTTGAAAATCTTCCTTCACCACTTTAAGAATTTGAAAACAGAAATTTTGTGAGATGCCTGTAGTTCACCCTCTGAGACACGTCCTCACCTACCTGCTGACTGCTTATTCTGGCATAGATTCTGTCATCTTTTAAACAAACTATTGTACCCAAAAAGTATTTGGACTTCTGTTCCTACCCCTAACCAGGACACATATGAAACTGGAATTTGTATTTTAAGCCAGCTACAAAACTTCCTTTTACATTAAACAGTTTCTGCTCAATTCATACCTACCTGAAGCACAGCAGTCTCATCAATCTTGGGTCTACAGCCTCTGTTATCATATTTTCTCCCCTCCCACAGGGAGGGCACAAAGCTGCATTTTGCAGCTTCTGCCCAGAGAAACTCCCAAGTCCTTGAGATCTCCACAATCTGATTGCTATACACATTAGCATTGTCAGATCCATGAGCGACTTTTGACTCTTCTGCTCATTTTTCTACCCAAGAGCAGATCTCATTTTCCTGTCTTTTCTAAAGTCATGCAAAACAAGAATTGCAACGGCTTTTTTTTTTTTTTTTTTTTTTTTTTACCTTAGCTCTCTTTAGTCCTTAAAATGCATAAATGCTACTGAATAATGGAAATGCATATTGTCCTCTGGAACACATGACAGTCCAGGGGAGCTCTTCTTCCATTTGTAGCTGTTTGAGACTAATACTGTATGTTAAACAGCCTTCTGTGTCTCCCACTGTCATTGACATCTTGCCCTCCCAGTCCTCCTGCTGTGAAGCAACATGGCACAAGACATTTAGGCATATTCACATATTTTCACATTAACAAAGTACAAGAGTCCAGAGTTAAAGTGGAAAACATTCATTTAAAACAAACTTAACTTAGAGAGCCATCAGCCTGACATATATATAACATCAGACTAGAGTACAGGAAAAGTTGAGCTGTGGCAGACGAGGCCAATAATGGATGCTCAGAAAAGGGTAACTAGGAGATAGCAGGCACCAGTTAATACATCCCCCAACATACTGCAGATGTTGAACAAACTCCACCAGCAGTAATCAGTTTAAATACAGTGCTGTTCTACACCAGTAGAGGTACCATGCCAGGTAAGTATAGTGATGTCAGTTTGACCCTGATTATTTCAAGGAAAAAAAAACAAGACAAGACTTTTGCTACATGAGGCGATGTAAAGATGTGCACCAAACCAAGCTAGAGAAGAAACATGGGAAGAGTATTATTCACCTAGACACAGTTAACAAACTAGACAACTTTTGGATTGCTTCCTTCTGCCAGCTCAGAACATGGACAGAGTGAAGATACATGTGTCTATCCCCAGCACTGCATGTCAAATTCCTTCAAATTCCACTCAATCCTTCCATTTCCTTTGCAGACAAGATACTCCCATTTTCTCCCAGCAAGGAAGAAATAACCATTGTGCAGTCAGCCTGCATATTTTTCCCTCTCTTTCTTTTCAACCATGCTTAAAGTAGGGAGCAGTCCCACCTAAACTTACATGTCTGTGCATGAAGCAACCTCTTATCAAAGGTGGAATACTAGTATGGGAAAAACAGGATGTTTTACTCTTCCTTCTTGTTACGACAACATAGCCATAATCATTATATATTGCCCTTTCCGATACAAATCATTATTTACACACATTGCCCAGGGAGAATGGGGGGAGGAGTTTTGGATAGAAAATGTGAAACATATCTACCTGCGCTTATTGCCATTACAAAGTTCACAGGCGGAGGAAGAGGCCAGAGCACCTTTGAGGGTTCTTAGGGATAGTTGCACAAGTGTTAATGAAATCCCATTAATCACAGCCCTAGCCATCACAAACTTGTCAGCACAGGAGGCTGCAGACTACCCACAGCAAGTAGAGAGGTTAGAAAAACATGTAAAAGAAGGTATGTGTATGACCTTTCCTGAGTCTGCAGTGTTGGTCAAAACATTTTCATGCTGTGCCTAAACCAGAGATGGGAGAAAGAAATGCCATAGGGAGAACATCTGCAGAACTTAAAATGACACAGTTCAGGGAATTTCCACAGTTCCACTCTCCACCTATCCGAGACTCGAATGGGAAGTATTTCTCCATTCACTTTGCCAGACAGGTAATTATTTGTACTCCTTAGTACTCGTATTGATTGCACCTGCAAAGGAGCATTGTTTTCTAAGTATTTTGCGTGCAAAACATGGCAGGGGAGAAGAAAGAACTATATCTTACCACCAGCATTAAGGCCCAGGAAAAAGCCTTATAAGCAGGAACTACAGCTTTGTGAAGAGAAACGGCTCTACCTGCTTGACATTCAGTCTCCTCTCACCCTGCTTGTTGCAGCTGTGCTAGACATACAGTAACCCTATACCTCTCACGCACAGCCCACGAGATCTGGCACCCGATAAGGTTTCATTGTTCACCATGGCCCAAGTTCATTCAGGTACACTGGTGTGAATTTGCACTTGCCCACAGTGAAGTCAGCAGAGATATACCAGCACAGTTAAACCTACAGTACATTGCTGGCCTCTTGTTACTATTCTAGACACCTCATTATCACAGAGGAATTTAGTATCTCTGGAGCAGGTCTGGAGAAGGGAAGCCTTTACTGTTCTCCTGGGCCAGATAAAGTGTCTTGGAACCCACTCACATATGTGGACTCCATCAGACAGAAGCTGCACGCCCATCCCAGGTTTTCCCTGACAAACAAGAAGATGTAGAGGATTGATTTAAAGTGTCACTTAATAGGAGGTCTCCTTCCTAGCTTTCCCATAACATTGTCTGGAGGCCAGTTTAGAAGCTATGTACAGTTGGGAGGTCACACAGAGGCTTTTTTTGGAAGCCTTAAAGAGGTTTGATTTGTCTGCTTCATGAGGCAAAAACAGCCTTTTTATCACAAACACATGAATGACTTGCTGGGCTTGTATCTCAATATTTGACAGGCTAGGTTTTTTTCTTTTTCTGTCAGAAGGGCCTGTACTTTTCCTCTGTCCCCAAACAGCTATATTCTGAAAAGCTATAGGAAGAACTATGAACATTTCCTCCTGTGCATATTTATAAGGGAAAAAGGGTATAATGAAATGTAAGATAATAAGGGAAAAATGTAAGTTTCTGTAAACTATGTTTCTAAATCATTTTGGTGATTTTGTTAACAAGAAATTGTGTTCAGTGACATCTTTCATTTCTTCAAGTTACATGATACAGCTTCTTTTGACTAAAAGGTCCATATTCACAGTGGTTGTTTTTTTTTTTTTGGTATGTTTTCAAGTGATCATCCAAAGACATTTTTTAAAAGGAAACAAAGACTGTAGTCAACATGCACAGATGAATTCAGTACTTCATATGGGATACAAAGAAAAAGACAGTAATTTGTAAACTGTGAGATAAAAAAAGACATCAAGGGAAGAGGGATTGCTTTATATAACAAGCTTTGATTGTAAATAAAATGTCTAGGCAGGATGTTTAACTGTAATAAATTGAGTGTTTGGGTCTTTGCTGACATATCTTTTTAGCTTTATTGACATTAGCTGTATTTGTATGGAACTTTATTGCATGGCAAAGATTTCCTTGTTCAGGATTTTAAAAAATGACTTACAGTACAAGCATCCTGAAAGCACAAATGATGGTGATGATCAGAGTCTGAGAAGGTAAGGAGAAAAGAAAATCACAGGCAAGACAGGAGACGCAATGTGGATGTACTTAACTGCATTTTTAGCAGGATCAGCTTTTTGCTACATTTATTTTACTAGTAACTTGTAATGCAGTAAGAAAGGAGGGAAAAAAAAAAACGTTCTCCATATCATATTATTGCAATCTGAGTCACCAGTGAAACCAAAGGATTAGACTTCAGCTTTAGTTAGGGGTGATGTTCCTTCCATCCAGCCCTAGCATTTACTGCTAAATGAACAACAGTTCTGCCCTCAAATTCTGAGATGGAAGTAGTTCATCAGTCAGGGTCTGGAATGAACCTAAATGTTACATAAAGGATCATATATCTTTCCCAGTCTGCTTGATTCAGTTCTTCAAACAAATTTATTATTTTCCTATTCTTTTTCTTGCCAGCTACCCTTAGTTGAGATTTTACCCCTTCTCAGTGTTGAATTTTTTGTTTGTTTGTTCTGTTTTGTTTTTAATGTTCATGTTGCAAGGTTCAAGAACTTAACCTAACAGCCTGAGACCTCGGGGAGTTGTGGTCCTGCCAGTGCATCAGCTAACCTTACTGAGATCCGAGAGAGATGTCTGCCCAAAGGTGAGTGCAGAGGAAAGCAAGGAGGCTGCACAGCATTGCCCTTTTCTCTCATGCAACCGGGCACACTCGCTACACTGGACAAGGGACTTGTCCCAGAGCACCCCTGCCCTCTTCTGTTGATCCTTGCTTTCCCACAGCATGCATAATGGTTAAACAAGCCCTTTTTATTCTGAATTATAACGCAGGGCCTTTGCCTGAAAATATGCCATTTGAGCCTGGGAGGATCTGTCCATCTAGTCACAGGGAAGAGGCTTATGTTTGCAACATGGCTGGAGAGGCCTTTCTCTGACCAAGCTGACACAAGGCAATTGAAAATCCGCAGGAGTTTTGCTCTCACTCAGCCAAAAGCAGAACTCTCTGCCTAGGATTTGAGGTATTTTCTCAGCTCAGACATCATTATTTTCACAGCAAGACTAAGAAAAGGAAAAACTGTATTAGACCCCACAAGGCACACAGGAGAGCACATGCCATACACAGGTCTGAAAAAAGATTAGCACTACCTCAGTGGGTCCTTCGTCTCTATAGCGTGGCCTTCTAAATGAAATATTAAGGGTACGAATAGATTTGAAAGACTTATGGGGGGAAAGAGGAGCAGACTTGTAGGCCTTCTACCTTTTTTTTCTTTTCCAAAACCCACATCACTTCTTCCTTTCAAAAACGGATGGCTAGAAATTTATCCCTGAATGTAGTGAGCACTTGAAATGCATATGCCTTTAATGTGCAAATTCTATACCACACAAGGGAATAACTAATGAGCCACTATTTTAATGAATCAAGTTAAAATGGCAAGGTGACATACCTCATTTAAGGGAATGAATTCTTAATGTCATTGTAAAATGAGCCCCTCCTTCTCCTGGGAAGGGAAGACAATATTGGTTTGAGATTAAATCCTACATTTCTTGTGTCAGTTGCAGATTTTGCAGTCTTCAGATCTTAGAGGATCACACCCTTCCAAAAACTGCTAGCAGTTTTTGATCAGGGAAGATAATGAATACAAAGAAAACAAGACCAAGCAGCAGTCAGCGAAGGAGCAAGGCAAGCTCATACCCAAAAGCCCACTCACAGCCCGCAGAATGAGCCCCCCGTGGGCACCCACCACCCTAACGGGGCTGCAGTGGCCACACGTGGCCCAAGATAAACCTTGCTAACGGTTAAAAAAAAAAAAAAAAACTGTAAAGCCACGATAAAAAAATCATACTTACCACTTCTCATACACGGGGTTTTGCTGGCAGATGGGGGCTGCAGGGTCTTTATGAGGAGAGGACGGGCTGCCTGTGAGGGACAGGCTGGATCTGGAACGATCGGGATGGTTGCACCAGTGCAGGGCTCAGTGGGTCAGCAGGGCTGGTGGCGGCTCAGGGATGACGGGCTGAAGAACAGGCATATGAAGCTTAAAGGATGGAGAGGCACCCCACTGGGCCCCTTCCAAAAGGGATCTGCAAGAACTGTGTAATACTTTAAATTTTAATCCATATGCTTTATATGTGAGATTGGTTTTTTCCTTTTAAAATTCATAGAAACTTATTTCTGTCCTACTCTGCAGCATTATTCAAGGCAATGATCTGCACAGTTAATTAACTGGGAAATCTGAAGACTATCTACAGGTACTAAATTCCTGCATACTGCAGCTTAGGCTCCCCTAAATTCCTGATTCGTACCGACAAGCTTGATCCAAATTCCAGTAAAATCAGTAGGAATCTTTCTATTAACTTGCATGTACTTTTTGAATCATTTCAAAATTCCACTGACTATACAACTTTTCTCAAAACAATATTAAGAAGTGTATTTGTAAAATTATGCTTTCAATTTCCCAACCCTAATAACAACATAAAATGACCAAAAAGAACTGTATCATTCACTTCACTGAACTGACATCAGCTATTCAATTGTTTGTGGACAGTATTCCAAGAAGCAGGAACCGTTTCAGTAAAGTTATATTTCTCCTCAAGTCCTGGCTCATTAGTGAGATTCTGCAAGCAGAAAATTAATGGACAGGACACCCAGTTCTCAGCAGGCATGTCTAACCATCACTGAGCAAAGAAGGAAGATCTTTCAGAATTATGTAAACAATTCTCATAAAAGTTGGAAGGAGCTACAGGCAAGTATTTAACTAACCTTTCCTGCTGGGAAGTGAAGGAGGATTGAATCATCTGTCCATGGAAATGAACCGGAGAAGAGCAAGGCTTTGATTTACTGAGTGGGAAGGACTCTGCAGCAGATTGCTGATAACCTTCCTTTGCAAAAGCCCACAAGCTAGAAAGATGGAACGTGACAGCAGGAGGGATAAACAGCCATCCTGAAAACAGGAAAATAATTTATTCCGAATCAGTGTCCATTACTTTTCACAAAGAAATTGTTAGAGCCTTAAAACATATTCATTATTGCAAATAGTTCCATTTATTTCTTCAACAAATAAGATACGTGTTCTGAAGGTATTCAAGTTGTGAAGAGTAGAATTGGCTATTCCATTCACAATCTGAATCGTCTTGGATAGCTGAATTATTTGCATAATTTTAATTACATAACACGGGGCAGGAAAATTGAGCCTTTAATCACAGTGAGTAATGCTTACCAAGGAAGAAGTCCTATTGAAGTCCAAAGAGCAAAGACTTTTCAACATTAGAAAATGAGTCAGAATCTGGCCTTATTCATAGTTTGTGCTCTGAGGTATTTTTACTCCTTGTTTTTCAAATATATACCTGTCCCACACAGTTTTGTCAGGTAGCAGCAACAAATACCTTTTGACTTGCATAGCCAGCCAGCATAGCACCAATTGAAAACTGAAATGCTATAAAAGAAGGATCTGATGTTCAATGACTCAGGTGGAGGAAGCAGAGGGGCAAAATACTTCTTTCTCCAGAGTCTCCATGTTCATGAAGTACAACCATTCACATTTTTTAAAATGCAGTGTTCTAGTCCTCTTCCAAATTTAGATAAATGTTAGTAGGATAAAAGAAAGTCTAAAATACCATACAGCAAATGAAAAATAAGACAGAGCTGCATCCGATTAGTTTTTAGCACCACACACACAAAAAATTATGAGCTGTTCTGTCATCGTTTTCTAGAGGTCTTTACGAGGGATCTAAATTGCTATTGTGGGAAGAGCACTAATAGAAAAAATTACAAACATATGCTAACTTGTGGTGTTTTGTATGCCAATTAACACCCCCCCTCCCCCCAGTAAATTAGATGAACTCAACAAGCAATAGTCTTTATTAAGACAAGCATTGTAAAAGAGACTGCAACACAATGAACTGACAAAAAACCTCTGTTAACCTAACAAAAGTGATGGGATGAATCTGAAATTAAACTGTAGCTGCAAACAGCGATCGGCAGAGACACCACACAGCACACTACCCAATTCCAGAGCAGCACTATCAGAATCTGTCAGTAGGCATCTGTCACCTACACATGCACTTGTAAGGAAAAGAGTATGGGACTGAAAGAGGAGAAAAGGTACAAAATAAAGCATTTCTATCAGTGAATGACCTTTTTTTTTTTTTTTTTTAAGCTTAAAAGGCCACACTTTCCCCAAAATGTGGTTTCAGCACCAAGGAATTTGAACTAAATCAGCATCAGTTTAGCCAGCCATTTCTGTTAGGTATTTCCAACTTTCCTTGTGGAGGAAAAGGTTTAAAACTATGTTATTCTATTTAGAGATGGAGCCAAAGCAGCACTAAAAGCAGGTCTAGCCAGTAATTTGAATGTCAAGCTATTTTCCTTCCATCATTATTATTTCAGTTCGTACCTGCTCGAGTAGAGTTTTGCCCACATCTGTTATGTCTGGTTCATTAGAAGAGCTTGCTAATAAATAAACTGTTTTAATAATAGACTTTTGGGTCTTGCACTAGAACAAAGTTATCATCTATATCTCAGGCCTTTTATCCTCCTTTTATGTGGAGGATGGAAGTTCCTTTTGTGGAGGATTTCACAACTTCATTTTGCTTTCCTTGGGAACAAACCTCTGGATTGGCAAACTTCTCCAGATATTGAAAGTATTGCTCCAGATGAAAATGTTTCAGTGTTGATGGATTTGGTGGGGGGAGGGTGTAATGCAAGTTCACATTAGGGCAAAAGTGGCAAAAAACACTCTCAACTATTCATATCGAGACACACTACTCACTCCAAAGCATTGAGGGGATGTCGTTTTTCTGATGGCAGCAGTGGTTCGGGTTTTCTTTTTTATTTCAACATACATGGTCTCTTAGATCAAGTCAATTCAGAATTCAAGTCTGAAACTCCCAATTAGGCTTGTGCAAATGTACCCTGTGTTTTCATGTCTTTCTCCTTCCCTCCTTCCCATTCATTCTCCCTTCCTGCTTCCCCAGCCTCGCAGTAAAGCCTTCTAGACTTCACAAGAGCTGCTGTACTACTCCAGCCAGCTGCCGCTTCAGCCCCAGGTTGTGCTTTCAAGGCATAGTCCTCAAGCAGGGTGGGGTTGAATCTCAAACTGCAAACCTGAGCCAAAGTGCATGAGACCGTGGGAGAGCACACCATGCAAGTGCTGCTGCACGTGGAAGCCGCTCCGTGTGCACCGCTACAGGAGGAGACAGGGAGCTACCTCTGACCACGCTGGGTCGGATACCAGCATGACCACGTTAACACTGTGCTGCGCCAAAATTCACACATCCCATTCTTCTAAAACACACTGGATCAAGCAATGGCTTTTCCACTGAACTTGAGCCAGTGCTACTTTTGGTTCATTTATGAATCTCAGCCAACCCGTGTTTAGTTTAGTCCCTCAGTTCTCTTTCCTCCATTTAACACATTAATTTTGCAATGAGGTCTAAGGAATCAACCCAGCAACAGGGAATAGAGGAGGCCATTCATTTTCCCTGGGTCTTCAGCTGGCAGCATTAATCCTCAAGGCTCCAGAGTTACAAATCTGCTCTCACAGGCATATTGCTTGTATGAAAAAAGGAATGCTCAAATTTGACAGGGAACACGTAGCAGATCTGCATTAAGTTCAGTCAAGCAGAAGCGTTCTATTTTTCAGCAACTCAATAACATGTTATCAGTTACCCTTTTCTTTAAGACAATCAAAATTCACTACAGAGGGGTGCAGTGAGCTGTCCCCACAGAAATGGTAACACCTAAACCTGATGGGAATCTGTGAAAGCAACCGTTTCTGCTGCCCCTTCTGCCAGATGGCATACGAACAAATCAGCCAATTTTCCAAAACTTCAGTGGAGCAGAGTAGTGGATGCACTGGGGGATGCATGAGGTAAATTTCACCCTTACAATGGTGCAGAAAGAAAGAGTTAAAAGAAGTTCCCTTGTATACATTCTACACAAACTTACACGCCCAGAGGCGCTGCATTTGGCTTCCTGTACCTTATGTTTTACCTTTTTACTTACCCCTAGTGGTTCATTATTGCAGGCCTTTGACTTGTGAGAACAAGCCTCACCATTCCCTCTGGGAGTTTCACCACTGCCCTCTCGCTCCCTGTTACTCCCTCCCTGTTACTCCCTCTTTTGTTTATCATCTCCTAACTACCTCTCCCATTCAGGTTGGGAAAGGAGGTAAAAGGCAAAATTTTTATCATGATTTCTCCCTCCTCCACAATCTCTTTGCAAAATCATTTTGCTCTTAACAAGAGAAACACCACCGTAAGGTGAAGACACCCTACTGTCTTGAGCCAGGTAGAGTTAATTTAGAAAGCAGCGAGGAAGAAACCCACAGGCCAACCTAACATCACAGATATCCACACCATCTTCAGACTCTGAAATGCTGGCTGCAGCCTGCCTGAGTCCTTCCCTCCCTGCGAATCTGCCTGCAGTTTGGATCAGGCTCCAAATGCTCCATGCCTGCAAGTCTCCTATGCTTGTTTGCAGGATTCAGAGAGAGGCTTTTATACAGCAATGGTCAGCTCAGTAGCAGATGTTTACAAATATGTTGCACTAAAAAGAACCTCCTCTTCTAGCAGCATCAGTCAAATAATAAATGTACTCAGTAAACCTGATTACATTTGCTGAGTCATTTATTTAGCACAGCTTTTCCCTCACCAATCTTTTTGCTTACCTTAATGGTCGAGGGAAGCAGTTTATGAAAATATATTAACCTGAAAAATATTTTACTATTTCAAACCTTATTCTTCCCCCTGTAGGGTAACAGGTAGCTTCTTGCCCTTCTAACAGGAGAACGTGACACAAGGTTCGAAGTAGCAAATGCAGCCTCTTCCCTTGGGTCCAGCCACCTTTAACTTCCACAGGGGACAGAACAGATGATTGAAAGAACATGGGAAGCCAAGCTCAACGGAGATGAAGGTGGTTGAAGGAGGACAAAGAAAAAAAAAATCATTTAATCCTTTTTTTTTTCTTTCCAAAAATATATTTGATTTCCTGGTGAATGCAATAGTGTGTGCTGCACATGTTTTCTTTTCTTTTTTAGAAATAAATAATTTGCAGGTGTGTGAAGCTCAACTATAACAAATCTTTCAAACCAAAGCAACATTTTCTTTGTATGATTAATATGTTACATTACAGTTTGCTTATAAATTAAAGGAACAGAATATGATGTACTGCAAAGGAGTTGCATATTTTCCCTGCTAAGCTACAGTGCCTGTAAATCATTTCCACCACACTTCATTTTTAATTTGAATTCATAAAAGGTTGTGCATTTCTTTGTGGTTTTGAATAAAAAAATGATTAAAGGCTGTAAACTTAAATGTTTATTAAAGGAAAAAATATGCTGATCTGAAGCTTCAGGAATTAAAATATATGTAAAATATAAGAAAGGCGAATGAACAAGCAAGATTTCTAGTTAACCCCTGGGAATGTAAGTGAAATTTGAAGCTTTCCCCCATCTACATTTGGCCAGGGGAGGGTGGTAAGGGAAGGCAATGGTGAGGAACTGGAAGGTCTGGAACAGAAGTGCCCTCCACAACTCCCAGCTACCCAGGTCAGGAATTTTGTGAAGTCACTTTAGCCCATTGCTAGCTAACCATCTAAAGAGATGGATTTCAGTCTTTTAGAAATGCAGGTTAATTCCCACCACATGTCCAGATTAACAGTGACAGAACTGATAGCTGGCCCTTTGCTATCCAGATGATAGGTGTAGTATCAGTTTCCATTTTGTAGCAATAAACCAACAAATTCAGGTTAAATCCTGCACCATAGTTTTGGATAGATGGAGGATTTATTGCAGGGTTGTGTTTTTAAAGGAATTATGAGGGTGTTTTTTTTATTCTGGAATTAAAAACAAAGTGACAACTTCTATGAGATGCCAAACTTAGTTCCTGCCCAGCTGTGGATATTCTGGTGCCCTATATTTAAACAAATTTGACTCTCAGACATTATTATAACATCAGTGAAACCTTATATCTCACTTTTGGCAAGATCCTTTATGAAACCTTATATCTCACTTTTGTAGCCTCAAAGTTATACCTTGAGTGTAGGGAAGCTTTGGGATAGGCTTCAGAAATGATCCTTAGGTGAAGCACCAGTCTTAAGGTATAGGTCATGCTTCTATTGAATGAGGACTCTATATTCACATTCTCTTTACGACACAACTCGTTCAATTTAAGGAGAGATCACCATCACTAATATGATGGCCGTCAGGAGGAAGTAATTTTAATCACATTAGCAAGAAAGTCATTAGCATGATATCAGACTGAAACTTTGCAAAATGCTTCCTATTACATATTTAGTAAACAAACTTAGAGCTGCTTTTAATGCCTCTTTCAATAAGATATTTTGCCCATCAGTAACAATTTTGCAGAATTCCAAAATTAATGAAAATGATGGCCCTAACATCATACAAATATGTAATTTCATAAAAATTAGCTGCACCCTTGTCTAACCTCTGCATTGATTGATTTCAGTAGGAATGAATATTTGAAATAAAGCACATATTTAAAACTTTTCAATGCATCAGAATGCAGCTGAGTAGTTCAAAATCCTTTTTGTCTTTTACTTAAAACTGCGTTGCTGTTAACAATAGTAGAACAAACTTTTCAGAATGCACTGGAAGGTTACACTGAAAACTGCACACCACATTTTTCAAATGGAAACAGTTCCCTGTTCACGTTGTAGTTGCTGAGAGTTCCCATTTCCAAAGCAGCAAAATTTCCCCAGAGCAGAAAGATATGTTAACAGAGATCTACACTTTGCTCAAAGCATTTTGACTCATACCTCTTCCGTTTCGAAGAGAAAGGAGAGCTACAAATACTGTATGAGCTATCTGCCTGGTGATGCTGACATTTTCTTAGAGAATACTGCATAGAGATCCCAGGCTTATCCTTCAGAAAATAGTCCTGCCATGTACGTGTGCAGTATGACTGTAAAAAATCAAATCTAAAATTCAGAAAACAAAAAATACAGAAGTCCCCAACAATACACCATCATGCTTTCATCTATTTTTTTGTTTGTTTGTTTTGTTTTGTTTTCAGACAGAAGAAAGCAGAAAGCCAACAAACTGGCAAATAATTTAAGTTTTAAAAGATGATTAACTTTACATTATGATGAATTTTTCTTGGTCTGATCTGGTGACGATGTACAATTCCTTTTAAATTCCATACTTGATCCTGGGTTCAGTAGACGAAGAAACCCCTTAAGCCCTAGCATGCAGTTCCGCACAAAGTGGGGGTCTGGATGTGTAGGGTGCTTTCAAGTAATCAGACCCCAAGCCACACCAACACTATATGAGGAACAAGGCTCCAGACCACATTTAGAGAGCCCAAGAGCGGAGGGGGGAAGCCTCATGACTGCCTTGCTCTTTAGAGCATGCAGAAGGTTGTATCCATGTAAAATAATGTTAAGGGCTAAGACTTTAACCACGGCGGATGAGAAATTCTACATCTTGGCCAGGATCAGTAATCCTGCATTTCTGCATGTCTGCAGTGAGTGTAGGGAAGCCCCAGCCAGCAGGACCCAACAGGCTGCTTAAAGAATCATATTTATATCAGGCGCCCAAAGAATGTTGTTTTGCTTGGCATTTCCTGCCTGACTGGTTCTCCTCCTAACAACCAATCTTTGTTTGTCTTAATTTAAGATGTTTACTTTCTCTGTGATTGCAGTAAAAGCCCATGCCTTCCTAAGAAGCAATTTAAAGAAAACAATGCAAGGCAGGAAAGCAACTCATAACAATGTCCAAGAAACTGAGCCTGTAACATTTTTGCTGGGACACTGGCAAAATAATGAGCAATCTCCTAATTACAAGGAAGGCATTTAAGTAAGCACAAAGGCCTTAGATGATGCTAAATTGACAGGTCTTGCAGACAAACTGCTTAGTCACAATTTAGCAGACAAAAAAAAAAAAAGCCACTGCAAACATCTATAGACTGTCCAGCCAACAAGCCTTTGCCATTGTGATGCAAAGTAACAGCGCTTTCTTTTTTTTACAGTTGAAGTTTGCATTGTCTCACAGATCCACCCTACTATAAATTTATACTTATTTCAGCCTACATTCCTAGCAAATTACAAACCCTTCCTTTAAACTGAATGGACACTGCAAGAACAGAATCAATTCGTAAACTGAGGTCCAGATACAATGCTGAAGACTCACAATAGACCTCATTTGCTGCAGTGTTTATTCATTTATTTATGAAGACCAGCTCTTCTGTATTGAAATCTCCTGCTACAGTTCAGAACTCTTTAAGGATTACAAGGAATAGAAAATTGAAATAGTTGCCAGTAAGGAGAAATTGTCCATAATATTAGGGCTTCTTATAACAGATTAGGCACACTCTAATATGCTACAGGAAAAGAATCTTCTCTGAAAGAAACCTGTCTTGGAGACAATAGTGTAACATCTTTGTTCACTACATTATATAGTCTAAAGCTAACTGGGTAAAGATGGCACTGTGCAAGGTTAGAATATATCCCAGTCTAAGCAGTTGGGAGAAAAAAAAAAAAAAAGGATTTATATGATGGTGTATGATGGTGTGTCCTGTTTCAGAGGCAATATCGTAACAGTGTGTAACTCATACTTTTTCCATTCACATTAATTTTTTTCCCTATCATACCTCCATTATTCTTAGATTTTAATCCATTCTATCATTACCAGAAAAGATTATAATTACCTCACAAAAAAATCCCTAGAAAAAATGGTATCTTACAGAAGTTCACAATTCCATCCACCAACATCAGATTTCATCAACCCAGGAGTCTGTCACACAATCACAGAAGTTGGCCTTGGAATGGATGTCCAGAGATCATCTAGTCCAACTTCCCTACTCAAGATTAGCTACAGCAGGTTGTCCGTACACAGTCACGTTTTGGTCATCCCCAAGAAAAGAGGTTTCACAAACTCCCAGGGCAGCCCATTTCACTGCTTGGCAACCCTCACAGTAAAAAGGTGTTTTCTTATATTTGAGTGGAATTTCCTGTATTTCAGTTTGTGTCCACTGCCTCTTGTCCTGTCACTGTATACCACTGAAAACGGTCTGGCTTCATCTTCTTACCCCTTCCCATTGATAAGATCCCTCTGAGTTTTGTCTTCTCCAGACTAAATAACCCCATCTCTCCCAGCCTCTCCTTACATATGAGATGCTCCAAGAACTTAATCATATTTGTGACCCTCTGCTGGGCTCTCCCCAGTGTCTCCCTGTATCTCTTGTACGGTCTCCAGCACCTGGCACAGCATTCCAGATGCATCTCAGCAGGGCTGAGTAGAGGGGGAGGATCACCTCCCTCGACATGCTGGCAACACTTACCTTAATGCTGCCCCAGAGGCTGTTGCCTTCTTTGCCATAAGGATGCATTGCTAGCTCGTGGTCAACTGGGTGTCCACCAGGACTCCCAGGTCTTTTTCTGCAAAGCTGCTTTCCAGCCAGTCAGTCCCCAGCCTGTTCTGGTGTACAGGCAGGTATTGCTCCCTAAGGGCAGCACTTTGCGCTTCTCTTTGTTAAACTTCATGAAATTCCTATCAGCCCACTTCTCCAGCCTGTCCAAGTGCCTCTCCGTGACAGCACAACCAGCTGGTGCATCAGTCACTCTTTCTAGTTGCTTATCATCTGCAAATTCTTTGAGGGTGTATTCTGTCCCATTGTACAGGTCATTTATGAAGATGTTAAACAGGGCTGTCCCCAGCATCGAACTCAACCATGGTGTTATGGCAGTAGTGACTGGCCTCCAGCTAGACCCTGAGCCCAGCAACACAACTTGGTTTCAGCCCAGCTTACTGTCTATTTGTCTAGCCCATACTTCAACAGCTGTCTGTGAGGATGTTAAAAAAAAACACTCTGAAATCAAGATAAACAATAGCCACTGCTCTCCACATCAAAACAAGCTAGTTTTCTGCACTCCTTACAGCCAGTGTATGCTTTTTCTAATGCACTCTTCTTTACGTAAGCTCTTAAAAAGTTTTACCTGCCCACCATAAAAATGTAATGTATTTAAAGCAAATTTGAATTACTTATGGAAGGTGTATGACTGAGTATAAACACTTTTAAGACTAACTGCAAAATCAAATAATCCTGGTGAGTAAATACCAGTTATGATTTGGACATTAAACTGAAAGTTAGGCATGTAGTGAAGATAGTAACTTTCCCCATGTTCTGAAAGTACAATATCTGCTATCTCATTGCCCTGTGGAAGATCCAGTGCATCAAATTCAGGTTTTCTCATTTATTTCCTTGAGCTCAGGACCAAATCCCTGGGTTTCACTGTAAACCGGCTATCAGAAAACACTAAGTCCTTTACACACCAGCTTCTAATAGAGATGGGAGACATGATCTGGCCAGGAATCCCAGGCTTTAAAAGCACGAGGCAGTAGAATGATGCCTCCCATGAGACTTTACGTCAGTTCAGGGGGATATAGTTCAGCCACAAGACAATCCAGAACAAGACTTTTTGATCTTACTCAACAAACCAAAACATTCAAACATTTCTCAGAAGTGCCACATCCAAATTCTCTGTGGCCAGCGTTCAGGGGAGCAAGATGCATTTTCCAGTTAAGGCTCTGGTAAACACCTCAGTAATCAGAAGTTCTCTAGATACACGTACTATTGATCAAAATCACAGTCTGACTTTAATTTGTAAATATGCCAAAAGCCACTGAGTTATTTCCACCTCTAGGGACTTTGTCATACAAACATGACATTGTACACAAAGGCAAAACCAGAGCTTAAGAGTAGCTCAAATCTACACAAAATGGCTCTGTTTTTTTTTTTTTTTTAAGGTTCAGAACAATTTTCCTCCATTTCCCTCCACAGTTCCATTCCCATGCTTACCTTCTGGAATTCTTCCGTAAGTAGATAGGCTACTCCCTCTTCTCCAACAGTCAGGTCCTTAGAGGGACTGCAGGGTACACAGCAGCATTCTCTGGTGGGGAAGCACCTTGTGGCTCTCTCATTAGCACTTGGGATGACCAGTTGTAGTTTTAGAGCATTTTCACACTCTTTCCAGTAGCTTTTAGAACAGCCTTCTTGAATCTTAAAGTTCACAGTCATGTCCACCATTGCAGTGCGGGTAGCAGCTTTTATGAGAGGGAAACTACATCTAAACCAGCCCCCTCCTATCCGAGGAACATATTGGCAGCAAACCAAAAATAAGCAGTCCAGTCTGAATGTATCCCTGCACCAGGAGAAAGGGATTTTTTTCTCTGAGGAGGAAAAAAAAAATGTGTATTAGTTAATTTTCAGAAGTTATACAGACATCTAGAAGATATGTTAAATTCCCCCAGAGCTGTAAAACAACTTGAACTGTACAAGATTAGTACACATACATGCGGAAACATAGGTAGTATGAGTTTTAGTAATGTCATGGAGTAGCAAGAGCAGGACTCCAGGTAGGAAGAGGAGCCAGGAGCTGAGGGAGACCATGGCAGCAGCAGGGCTCTGCCTTCCCCTTCAGGAGGGTACCCCACCAACACCAAGTTGAGCAAGCAGAGCGAGATAGTGACAACAGGTCTCTCAGGATCTTTTTACTACTATCCTAAAAGGCAATGCTCAAAAGAAATCATCTCCCTGATATAAAGGGTGACTCACAGTATGACTCACTTAGTATTTTCTCTCATAAAAGTCTGCATTCCTCTTGCTCCCCGTTTTAAGTTTTATAATAAGTCCTGTTTCAACCATTTTAGAGCGAAGATACACGCGTTGTGTAGTCACCACTTTGTAAGTTGATTTACTACCATGCAAAACATTTAGAGTTCTCCAGAAAAGCTTTGAAGGCTTTAATATCAGAATCTTTTGCCAAAGTCTGCTTTGGTACCAATATATGATTAAATTAAAACCTAATTAAAGTCTAAAATGAATTATGTGCATTTTCTCTACATTAGACAGACCTATTTGCATTCCATGAAAGATCACTGACATGGCAGCATGCCATTTATTCAGTTTAATTCAAAGATGTCCCAATGAAACTTGTCTCTTTACCTACCAGCTTTCTGCCCCACATATGCTACATTTGTCTTCTGAATCAGGTGACCAGGGCCTAAAAGTTTAGACGGATTTCATTACCTGAGGTCGATAATGCATAAACATATACAATTAGTAGCAGCCAGTCCACTGAACCATTCCTTTGCTTTGTCCACACTGACATTGATTACAAAACATTTTGCTTGGGTTTTGTTCCTGAATGTGAGAGTCATCCTTCAGTACCAGAAACCCATCATTAAACATTTTCCCCTTCAGGTGTTCTTTACTTGTTCCCAATACTTTGCTCGGAAGAAACTCACTAAAGCATAGCAGTGTTCATAACAACCAGTGAATTTTAATTATTTCCATCCAAGGAAAGCAGTCTTAAAGTAGCAACCAGAGCAATTATGGCATTCTAGCTGACAACAATGGAATGGCATTTTGCTATTGGAGGTACATCTCAAGGGATTCCTTGTTTTAAGGCACTGACCCCACTGACTCTGTACTGATATAGAAAGGAAAGCTCATCTGTAGCCTAAAAAGCAGCACTGTTGTCTGCCACAAATATTTTAGGGAGAAAATTTTAGATTACACAAGAATAGAAGTGACTTTGTAATATACAATCAAGAGAGAACACATATGGTCAGAAAGGCAAAACCTATAAGCCTCCCATGCTGTCTTTGAAAGTAACTTGAAGATAGGATTTCAATGATCATAAGTGAATATGAGATTTAGATGTCCACGCACACACACACCAAAAAAAAAAAAAAAAAGATATAAAGAACCTTTCCTTTATCACAAATGCTTTCCCGACAGGTCAGACTTGCAACTGTTTGCACAGAGCAATAGCTGATATTCTTTACCTGTTTCATTTCTGAGGCATACTGAATGGGAATGTGAGGTGGATCTTTCTAAGCAAAGGCGTTCATGTCACAAATGGAAGTCTTCTGATTCTGGGCAACCAAAACCTGTCCTTTAAGAAGCCCTCCAAATGACAATCCTGGTTGTATGCCTTCAGGACTCTCCTTCAAATCCACCTTGCTCCTGCAGCAAAACAGTTCTTCCTCTCCTAAACTTTAGGTTTCTACTTAGCACTGCATAAGAGACAACACAATCTCTACCCACCAGCCTTGGATTCAAAAACCTTCTACTCAGAGACAGTTGTTGAGATGCTATCCCCAACAGCAGCTTGATTCGGGCTATCCAGGGCCATTCTTTATTACTTCCTTCCTTGCTTCTGCAGATTTTCATTATTCCTTAGAAGCCGCTGAGAACCCCATTTTCCTTCCTTTTTTCCTGTGTATCTTTGCAAAGTGCAAGTTGGGCTCTCTTCCAGGTCTCATTATAAGGGGTCATGTCAAGGTGTAACTTGGTATTGAGCACCAAGTTCTTCCTTTAAGTCACACAGTGAATGTCTAAGAATATTTTTGCTTTTTGTACCTGTAGACTACATCTCCTACAGAGCCTCCACAACTGCCTCCGATAGGCCCAAGTAAAGCTTAATCAAAAGAGCCACTGAAAAGGCTAGCAAGCCACTTATTACAACATCACATTTAACCATAACAATTTGTTGCTGTGTTTTGGTAATAAGCATTTAAGATTGAAATATTCCTCATCACTACTGTGAATTCATGTCATCAACATATATTTCAAAATTAATATAAATGGATAAATCAATATCAGTTTTCTATTATCTATCAAGCCTCTTCCATGTAGGCCATATAAGATCTGTACTAAAAGACCAATTAGATTCTCAGCCACCACATTTGTTTTTCATACAAGTTACTGGAATTTTTCTGAGTTGCACCTGCTGAGCCTGTGATGGAAAACAGTCAGCTGTGGATTTACTGTGGAAAAGGTAGCAAAGAGAGAATTGAGTATTCTTCTGTTACCAAATCTGTTAAATCTCAATTCATTCTTCTGCTTTTCTAAAATGAAACCAGTTGATAAGTCTTTTATGATCACTGCTTACATTAGGTAAATCTGCCTACTGACTATTGCATTCTACTTATTGCAGCACTGAAGCACTACATGCATTTTCATTAAAACATTTCTCTAATGTAGGAAAGACCTACTGGCTCCATTTCAGGTTTAGAAAGCCAAGGCATAGAGAAGTCAGGTTAGATATCAGCGATGGACTGCTCACCACATCTCGAGCTCATGTTTGCCATTAGACATCACTTTGCTTAGGAACCAGCAGAGTATGAATTTCCTCACAGCACTGGCCATTGCTTAACATCGGATTTCCTTTAACAATATTTAGCCAATCACCCATCAAGTTTTCCTTTGCTCTGTGACAGTTTCCTTACATTAAAGAACAAGATTATTTGCAGGTTTCCAAGATCTGTTTTTCTATAAATCTAAATTATGGCTGACTAGCGGTATCCCACATCTTGGCTGGGATAAGGTGTGGAGCAAGGCTAAACACTTTGAGGTGTCAGAAGGATTCAGAAACTAAGACAGAAGCAAGAGATAAATGGCTACTGGCAGTAGAAAGCAGTAAGGAGCCCTGCTACTTGGGAGGCAAGGGGTGGGAGGGGCGCAACAGGGGGAGTTCGTTTGGCAGGAGATAAAGTTTAGAGGTTTCTGAGCACTGAGTTACTGGGAGCTGAATGGAAAGTGAGAAACAGGTGTAAACTTTGCACCTTGCACTGCTGCTTTGACTGCCACTGCTGCAGCAGTCAGTTTTCCCTGGCCTTGATTCATCAGACAAGGCAGTATGAGAATATGTTTCTTGGGCACTGCTGAGACATCTAACAATGTCTGCAGCATGCCCATAAGTGACACCTCAGCAGAGAGGCAGGGATGCATGACTACTATGCAAGATACATGACGTGTGCTCTCTATAATGTCCCCTTGATTTCCTCTGCAATGGTCTGGACCTTTTTGGAGTTAGAGAGACCTATTTTATCTGTTCACCCTCATTCCTGCCCTTCTACCTGTGGAGATGATTCCCTTCTCTTGCTAGCACAACACTTGCCATAGTGACCGGTCTTTCCTGAGTAGCATGCCATGTTCAGACCCAGCTTAGAAAGATGGGTGGTCCTAATCACATGAAAGACACTCTGAGCCTGTACTTAGCTTCCCTGTCAGGTCAATCAGGTTCTTTGGCTGGCTGGCATTGTGATTAACGTAAATATGCCCTTGAGAAAATAAAATGTGCCTGGTAAAATTCAAAGAATACATAATTTTCTCTTATCCGCTGGCCAGAGTTATGAACAAATCGCTGTATGTAGAGGAGGAATTATATTAACATTGTTAAAAATAATTTGACAGGAAACAGAAGATTCACTTCCACAAAATTGGGCTATGAGTGAAATAATAAAATATACTATCTTTTCTTTAGCAATTCAGTGTAATTTCTGTTATATTACTGGACATTTACAGTACAGTGCATGTATCTTGATAAAAACCTCTCTCTTACAAGCATGCTCAGCATTTGCTGGTGGCAGAGGAAGTAAAGGTGAAATTATCCTTCAGTCTACACTTGGACACATCCCCAACAGGAATCACCAAATATGATTCTTTATGATCTCTACGATTTTAGAGTTTTTTAAAGTCATTTAAAAAATCCTAGATTAGTATTTAACCTAATTCTACAGATAGTGTTTTTTGTGTTTCTTTTTTTTTTCTTTTTTAATTTATCTGTCCAGATGACATAACTCTCATATTAAGGCTAAAGATTTATGTATTTTTCTATTTTTCTGATCTATTAAGTCTCTCTTCCATAGTTTGGTAGCTGATTTGATATTCAATGCATCATAGATAACTATCTTGTTATAGCTAAATGAAATGTGCATTTGGAAATGTTCATTAATACCATTATCATTAATTGGTTCTTACCTGAATATCACTGCTGCAGTGACTCTTCAGATTAAATGACAGATTGCAACTCACTTTTTTTTTAAAGTAGAATTTTAATAGCACCCACACATTGCAAATCAAGTCTAAAGGGCCAAATCCTGCTCTTTTACTGATTTAAATACAAAATCATGGTATCCAGTTTATTCTTACTTTACACCAGATTTTAAGGCACAGAATCCATCCCAGTTTGCTTCTTCTGTATTTTAGTGCAAATTATATCCAAGCATCTTAATCTTCGGAGGGAAGAACATACACTGAAATTCATCTCATTTTGCCTTTTACTGGACTCAGTTGCTGAGGTGTATAGAAACATTCTGGAAAAGCCTGAGCTTTTTTAGGTTAATCAGCAGCACAGTCACATACTTGAAGTTCTCCTCTCACTGAGCCTCTCTCTTTGAACCTCACCTATTCAATCTGATGCCCTTGTAACTCCTCTGAGTTTAGCTATCCTCTGCCGGTGTAGTCCTGGTACTGCAAGGCCACTGAGATATCAGCTGAATACAGCTCGGGATCTGGCCTTGGGAATACACAGACACAGGTGTGTCTGGGATGGTCATGCATCAGATACTTCATGTTCAATGGCCTTTACACCTTAGGCTGCACCTGCAATGTATTGCTAAGCTGCCAGTCCGTAACATAAAACAACTCAGTAATTAGAATAGCAGCTGGCTTGTGACCCATTAAGACTCTCCCTCATACTGCTCCCCCCACCCAAATTGTTTCTGAGCATCTAAGTGAAATACTTGCTAAAAGAACAGGCAAAGGAAACCACAGGAGTCATACTAAAACCCTGAAATAGAGAATTTATTCACTTTTCCCAACACTGAAAGAATTCTCAAATTACAATAGCTATCTGACTCCCAGCCTCACCACCAGAATGCAGAAAGCTAAAGCAGTGTTTTCGCATACACAAAGCTACATTTCATCTGATTAAAAGCAAATGAGAGTCTTGATCCAACTTGCAGGATTAAGTATCTCCTGGAGAGATGAAATGAGCCTTACAATATACTTATTATAAATAATTTATTCATAAGAGAGTCCACAGTGGGATTGACTATAGGTGTAAAGAACTATTTTGTCTTGGCCAGTGTATTAATTGACTTCTTGACTTCTCTAATGCAAAGTAAAACAGACCGCTGCAGCAAAGGAATTGCACTTAATCATCCAGCTGATAGAGCCATCTATGACAGACTTGTATTCAGAACAGTCATTTCAAAGAATGAAGCAGCCATTTGCAAAATTTTAGCAAAGGAGATTTGTTGAAAAACTGGTAAGTGCTAGTAGAGAGCAAAGTGTGTGTGTGTGGTCATATGCATGCATGTTAAAGGAAGAAAGGAGACTCTTCTAATGCTCTTTTAATCCTGCAAGAATTCTCCTGAGGACTTTAACATAGAGAATGTCATTTTCTTCTTAACTTGGCAGCTTTTATTCTGCCAAACTAACATCTGAAGCAGTATTTGAACAAAATAAATAAATAAGCCACACATAACTCTCTTCTTCTCCTTCCAAAACCAGCCCTGGATCTATAAAAGTCAAAGCGTTTACTGTGTATGTAAATCACACAGGTTAGTCAGCTTTCCCAGCTGAGAAACACTAGACTGAGATGAGAGCAAAATGCAACTTAAAGCCTGAAATGTACTCAGTAGTACACAACATGCTCTTTTAGATTTGGTGAGCAAACCTACTCCTGGCATACAATATATAAAAGTGCCTCACACACCAGCACTATTCTTTCTAATGAAAAAACAGTAACAATAAAAAACCTTTCCTGTTAATAAAATTACTAGTAAAAATGATCATTAATGGCAGGCTTTATAATAAATTCTGCTGCCCTCCTGCTGTCCTCTGCACCTGCTGACTGTCTGGCATAGCCTGCCTCCTGCCTTGTCCAGCTGTTTCAAAATGATACTTCACTTGGCAATGCTTTCTAACAAGAGTTCTGGGAGGCTGATACTCCTCAAAGCATGCTCAGCGTGAAACTGCCCCTCTTTGTCCTTATGACACATAAAGGAAGCCTGACTCACCTGTTCTTCTCCCGTTAGACCAAACTTCTAGTTTATTGGTAGCTCTTTACAGCACCGCATCATCCCAAATCAGTTGTAAACACAGTGGAGTCCACCACAGAAAAATCCTGCCAAAAAAAATTGGATCAAATTATTCTAGTGATCCCCACCTCATCCTCACTACCACAACGAATGTAATTGGTGGGGGGGGGGGGGGGGGGGGGGGGTGCGGAAAACAGGACAACTTGGTTTCTCAGACTTTGTTGATCCCCAGGTACCACAAGAATTAACTGGCCAGTCAGTTTCACAGCCCAGGTTTTACCACATGAACAGGAAACCTCCCTCACAGTGGATTTAACACAGTGTGTACTAGCAAAGAGGGCGAAAGGAATAGTGAGATTCACCTTGTTGAACACAGTGAATCTATTTAAAAGTAGTCCAAGGGCAGCATCTGAGTTGGAAAACTGATTCGGATAAATGCTGAAGTTACCCATCAAATGCAGTCACTGGAGGCTTGTGCCATTTCCATGCTGACTGGAGACAGCAGATAGCATACTCTCAATTCACCAGGAAGATGATCTGCCTTCTGTACAGCACTGCTTTTATTTGAGCCAAAGCCAAAGCACCACTGGGCTCCCTGCCACCTAACAATGAGAAACACAAATTATAGGAGCAAATAGCCTTTTTAGCATAAACAATGTTTCCAACCTTCTCTGATTCTGCCCTTCCCTAATCCATATTTACTGGTTTGGGGGACTAATTTCTTCTGTTTCCCTGTCACTATTTGCATGATTGCAGCTGCCTTTACTGATATGTGATGAATTACATGAAAATAAAGAATGAGCATGTGAAAAGGATATGAAAACTACAACTGAACAAGACCCATATTACAGGTGTCTCTTCCCCATTCCTGAGTACCAGACACAGACTGACTTTGTTTCCCACACTCAGCTGATATGGCAGAATCCCAATTTCATTTTAGGCAACAGGAATCCTTCCATTGGCTTCCATACATTTCAGAGCAGAGGTAAGGAAAGAAAAGCTGTCACACATACAAAATATTTTTTACTATTAAACAACTCAACAATTCATTTGAGAACCAGTTTCAGCCAACTTTTAGCAGAAGTCTTGAGGAGGAACAAACTGCGCTATATAGTCCTATCCTTCTGAGGTAACTATTTTCTAAGTTCCTAATTTTCCTACCTTTATTGCTGACCACTCAGGAAAGGGATCACTTGATCTAGGAAGGTTTAACCTAGGAAGAGGCAGAAAATATTAAAGAAAAGCATATTCATCTAGTAAAAGGTTAGTTCCAACTCTTTGCTCCACTGAGTTTCAGAGCTTCCCTCCTAAATTTTCTACTAAATTTCCCTCTCGAAGACTCCTACTTATAATCAAGAGAAGCAAACAATTACACACTCTTGTAATAATTGAAAGATGAAAAGTTAATCAAGCATCTTCGTTGTACTATCATGAAAGATCATCTGAACTGCACATGCAGGTTCTACAACCCAAGTTCTACTATACTTTTTAGGGCCCCAGTGAAGGCTCGACTAGGAATAGCCTGAATTTCTGTGTTACTACAGAGTTATCAGGTATTGCTTTGGAAGCTAGAAGTCCTTGACAGTTTTTTTCATCAGATACCAGTCAATTTTATGGTGATGGCTAGCTAACTCCCAAGATAGATAATTAAAGTTCCATGGACCACAAGTCAGCTTGAAGTCCATTTCCTGGGACATCTTTGGGACATCCTTTTCCTGAGGCCTATATCCACATACCAGTAAGTTTTCAGACTACAGTGAGCCAAGTCCCTTCCCATTTGCCTTTGTTACCAGTAGTCCAAACACCTTTCTCCTTCATGTGCAGAAATATACGGGCACTACGTGGCTTTAAGACAAAGATACAAGCCCAGTTGGGTGACACCTTAAACATGTCAGTTGTACATCTGTGCACATGACATGCACATTAGATCATAAGGTGAGTACGCTAACAAAAATGAATTACAAGGTGGAGTATCACAAATTACTGCTCCTGAAGACCACTACCTTTCCTTCCTTTTCTGTAACTTCGCCTTTTTTTCCAGTGATTTTTGGTCTAGGGAAAGGGGATTCTTTTCATCTTCAAACACAGAGCTAAGCCACAGAGTCATACCAAATTCATATTTTAAAAGTTACAGTGTTCAGAAATGTTTGGATTTGGGGTTTTGGCTGACCCATCACAAAGCCGTAATTACTTGACTATGGCCTGCTGAGGCTCAGGTTTTATACAATCCCCCCAGATTTCAGAACAATGGGATAAAGGGGTTTCATCTGTCTCTGATTTTGAAGAGGTTTCACTGACATGACAGCGTAAAATCCCATTCTGTATTATTCCATTTAAAGTTAGGAACTTCTTTAATCATAATGAATAAAAAAGTAAACATGAAAATAATACATTGGTGAATTTGCATTTCCCATTGCTACCTGAGTATGTACATACTGTAGTATTTTCTTTTTGTGAAACTATTGTGTGCCCGTTACTTCTAGCAGTTGCTAGGTGTACAATCAAAACAATTTATATGTGCATATCGAGTATTACTTCGTGGGAAGAATGGTCAGTTTATTTACAGGTTTTTTTTTCTTCCCAGAAGTGTGGCCATAAAGAATTAACATTGTCTTGAATGTATCCCTTTTATAAACACATCAGGATTGGGAAAGCATTCCAGGACATATATCTGTCACTGAAGCTGGTATCACCCTATAACTCTGGTTAGCTAAAATCCTTCTCTAATCAGAAAGGATAATGGATTTGTTCTGATGGGACTGAAAGGTGACAGTGCAAGTGACAGATGTCAAAAACATCATTCTTACAGAACTCTCTCTTCACAGCTGGGATTAACTAAAGTAGCCTAATTGTACCTTGTGCTCATTTAGTCTCTTTGGAAGGAAGAAAGTATGATTTTAACATCTATTCTACATTCCCGTAGTCTGAAGTTTGAGCTTTGATTGCCAGATAAAGATGAAGTGTAGCTTCATTTTCTGTCTTACTTCTAGGGAGATTAAAAAATGTTAATTTAACTAGCAGACTCGGCACACTGGGGAAAAAAAAAGGATGGCTTGAATAAAGATCAGGCAGAAACATGACCAAAGGTTAAGGCTCTCCAGGCTCACGAGGTGCCCAAAACGTATGCTCTCTGAGGCTGTAGATGAGGGCTCACACTGCATAGAGGCAAGAACTTTCCAACCATTTATCTCTGCCCATCACCCTGCATCAGGGAGAGAAGCCCAGGCAGTGCTGCCTCTCTCGTGTTTGTGCACAGCAGGCCAAGGGCTGTGAGGGAAAGAAAATGAATGCCTGTAAAGTTGCTTTCAAGGCAGTCACAGCAGACAAAAGATCAGTTTAATGCCTTTGTTCTTAGCTGCAGTTCTGCTTGGTGCCTGGGAAATTCCTATTGACAACCCAGTCACACAGAAAGGCACTTCAGGTACATATGGCACAAGTGTGATGTTCCCTTTTTATGGGTAACATTTACCCGCAGGGTTCAGCTATCCCATAAAGTGGCATTTAAGAATATTCTCAAGAGTTCGCTCAGCAGCGGAGAGAAAAAATAGACTTGTAGCTTTCCTGGCTTCTACATTCTGTATTAAAGGAAAATGTACTGCTCTAGTCACACAAGAGGTAAACAGATATTTCACCGTCATCTCACTGTTAGCTAGCACCACGTTTTAAAATTCAATAATGTGACCATACCTAAAGAAAAACAAAAGAAAAGACAAGAACGCAGGTTCTCTGAACCAACAAGTCTTGACTCGCTACAGAAGAACAGGAGAAAAGGATCTGAATTAAGTATTTCACCCAGAATCTATAACATTCAGGCTTTAGGGTATAAAGAGAATAAACATTTCTGCAGATGGATTTAAGAAAGGGGTAAGAAAATGTGCGAAGTCTGCACAAGAAAATATAAATAAATAAAAAATAAAAACTCAGATATCTACCTTACATTAAGGTTTGTAGCCAAATAGCTTGATTTTATTTTTCCGTTACCAGACAAGCTCATTTATGCAATAACACAAGCCTTGCTTTCCTACATTTTTTAGCATAATAGTGAGCTAACTAGAGAAAACTAGCAGACGCAGTTTTTAATCAATAAAGCTCTGCTTAGAGGAGTTGAAAGTCTTTTCCTTTCATGCTTTCAAGTTCTTATTGTATACAATTGTTTTCCTCTGGGGATTATACCTGATCCCATGAAGCTTTCCCTGCCAAGACAGTCCAGCCTCATTGTGGAATAAGAGCAGACATTGATAGGCAGGGACCACAAGGGAGACTGTGGCGGCTCTGGGCCCCTCTCTCCCAGCAGGGTTTTGCTGCTCAGCCTGTAAGGGTCACCTGAGCATGGCTTAAAAGATCTGGAAAGGAGGGGATATCTGAAGGCCAAATATTTTAAAAATGCAAGCCCTTTGCCATTTCTTTATGAACCTCTCCCATCAAATAAAATAGATTCAATATTGTTTGTTTCCAAATGTGCTAGAAATGAAAATAACTGCAGTTATTGAAGCTGTGGGAGGTACAATGGATATTTCAGCTGCAACAGGATGAGAATACCCGTTCAAAGGTTCCCTTCAAGCTCTTTAGAGCAGACAAATCCTCAAAAGAAAACATACTTTGTTAACTTTCATTTGAATACATCCTGCTCCAGCCAGACAGCCCACTTAAAATGACACAGGGGTAGTAAATTGTTCTGCTGATTGGTTAGCTGGAGTTTAACAGCTTGAGCTTATCAGGAAGGAGATAGGAACAAAAGTGCCGGGTATATCATCGTTCAGACAAGACCCCCTTCCACTCTTCCTGAACCTCTGAGGTGAAGGCCTTTCATTCCTCTTTGCGGTAAAAGAAGTGTCATGAAAACACTGGGAGATGGACAAAGGCCACCCAGAAGGGATCTCATTTGACAAGCCTTACATACAGCATCACACAAGAAACCCTCTTAATGCAAAGTATTTCAATAGCTACATTTGTGTAGGGGTCCATGTTTTTCCAAGAAAGCGTTTGCCTCAAAAAGTCCCTTATGAAGTAGAAACAACAGGAGATCTAGTACTAAGGATACTTCTGATATCTAGCAGTTGAAACATGATGAGAAGCCCAGACTTCCTGTTATTTTGTTCTGAGAAATGGCACCCCAAGGCATTAAAATGCCCATGAAAATATGGAGGGCCAGATTTTCACAGGCACTCACAGCACACACTGTTGAATAGGGTTTCTGGCCAATCCATTTAGTCCGCTGACTTCTGGCTCTGAATCCTCTCCAGAGATCAATGGCTTGTGCCCAATAACACGCATGTGCCACTACACTCAGCATTGTCAGACACTTACAAGCTGATCAGAAACATTTGTAGGTTTGGTTATTTCTGTTTGATGTTACAGTCAACCTTTGAATAATTGTATGTGAAGAAACAGGAATAAATAATATATATCCAGTCTGGCCAAAAGCATCTTATCAATGCCAAAACCTCCACAATGTACAAGACTGTACAACAGACAAGGACAATCCCTCATAGACGGCTATGAATGTTGCATGAAAGAATAACAACGGTCAATTAACCAATTAATTTGTCTGCCAAGAGACTAGGGAATTAACTGTTCAAACATACATAAAATTAGATTAAATAGAAGTGTAGAGGTCTAAAGGTCTAATAAGTCAGGGCAGCCTTAGAAGAAAGCAAATTCCACAGGTATCACATGGTAAAGTAGTCCCAAAGCTCAGGGCAAAGAGTAGACCATAAGTCAAAAAAAAAATGCTGGAGAGACAAACATTTAATACATCTCAGTGTTTTTATTCATTTAATACCCTGAAATAAAGCACAGTGTGGAAATCTGCCAGTCAGATGTGAGCTTTCAGTTTTGCATTGGGTATGGTAAAGTCAAAGATACACATCTCTGAGATCCTGTTAGGATTTCGTGGTAGGAAGTTCTTTGTGTGACACCACTGTTTTGCACTTCAGGTGGAGAATCCATACAGTAAAATTAACTTAGATGCAAGCTTCCCCAATTAACTCCACCTCCTATATTTCTCTGCTTTGTTTTGCAACAATATTAACACTAACTAGTGAAATCAGATGGTAATAAATGCTCATGAAAACTACCAAATTTGAGATGTATTTTCTCAACCTTCATACATGGTAACAGACACACTGAGAGTTACATTTCACTAGAAATTCTGGCTGAGCACAACAGCACTTTATTGAAGGTAACAGCATTTTGTCTACAAACTACCTTGCTCAAAATTTCTTTTGGTTTGGTCCCAGTTTTTACAAAAGGGCATCCCACACACTTTTAAATGCCCAATGTAGTCCTATTTTACCAACTGAAGAACTGACTGCTTAAGTATACAAGAGGTTACAATCAGTATTTATCAACTTTTTACGCAAGCCTCATCAGAGAAAATTTAGCACATGCAGTACATTTTAGGCCAAATACTCCAGTTTATATCAGTGTGTTGCTGTGGATACAGAAGGTGACTTGGATCCTCTGTGCCCAGAACCAAATTCTGTTTTAATTTAAGTGTAAACACAGAACTACCTCATGCACAGGGGCAGTTTCTCATGAGGAACAAATTAATAGAGCCTTGCTGAATTCAGCTAAGCTGTTAGAACAGCTGTAGAGCTTGTTTTAGTTAGAGCAACACCATATTTATTATGACTGATTTACACAACAAGAAGGACTTCTAGAGATACATCAGCAGCAAAAAGAAGACTACAGAAAATGTGGACCTGCTACTGAATGAGACAAGGGACCCTAAGACAAAAAAATATGGTGAAAGCCAAAGTATTAAATAAAAGCTTTCTTCACCCAACCCTTTACTGGTAAGATTCACCTGTCAGGAAGCCCAGACCCCTGGGACCAAGGGAAACCATTTGGAGCAGGAAAGATTTAATCGCAATAGAGTGTACTCTACTACAATAGAGAAGGAACAGGCTGAACAAGAATGAGGATCCAAGGAGCTAAGGTTAGTCAGCCTCACCTCAGCCCCTGTGAAGGTGATGAAGCAAATAAGTCTGAAAACCATTTCCAGGTATACAAAGAACAAGAAGGTGAAATATTCAACCAGTATTTAGAATCATAGAGTAGTCCAGGCTGGAAGGGATCTTGAAAGATCATGAGGTCCAACCTTTCGTGGGAATAGCAAGCATAGATGAGATTACCAAGCATCCTGTTCAATCTTATCTTGAAAACTTCCAATGATGGGGATTCTACCACGTCCCTAGGGAAGTTGTTCAAGTGATTTCTAAAGGGAAATCATGCCTGACCAACTGGACAGCATTCTATGATGACATGAGAGCAGCGGATGCTGTTTACATTTATTTCAGCAAATCTTTTGGAATTGGAACGGGTAAGGATGAATCAAAACTTAGGAAAAAAGTCAGGATACCTTAGACTAATTTACTGAGGTTCAGAAAACGCAGAATAGGCTGTTGCTGCTGTTATAATTTCAGAGTTAGTCAGCAGCACTGCAAACTAAACCGTGCATTTCAATGAACATAAAGAGATACAGATTGACTCCAAAAAGTGATTAAATTCCCAGACCAGTTGCAGGTCTTGCAGGTCTATAACTACTGCTACTGCTAGAGGAGGGAAATGCATTCCTAATCTCAAAAATATCATTTACAATTAAATTGATAGGAAGAATGAGTATAAAGAAAAATCTGTTGGAGTCTGACCATTCTAGTACATGCAGTCTTTGTAATAAATCCTCCAGTAGTTTGGACTCTTCATTGCAGATGCTCATAAGCTATTTGCTTATTCTCCCAAGCTATCCAACACTTTTTTTTTTCTCCTGAAACTCTGATATGAATCAAATGGACAAAGTAAACAGAGTACTCTGTTAGTTTCCCTTTTTACAAATGAGCCATAAAATTGTCCATTAATCAGCCTTGCCTCCCCAGGGGTCAGTCTGCATTGTTGAGGTTTCCTCTTCCATTTCTGATCCCTGTTTTGTTGAGGAGATTACAAAATAAAAAGTCACAACGCAGTAAACCAAGAAGAATAGGCTTTTGAAAACTGCCCACCTCTCCACAGCCCTTGGGCAGAGCTGGATTTTTTTATCAGAGTGGTGGAGAACTAAATTTAAACACACCCTATTCTTCATCCCTTACCTTCTAGTAAAATAATAGCCTATCATGGCTTATCCGCCTCTCATCCAGAGGACACGGTGTTCCCATCTATTTAAATTACCCCAGCAACTTCCTTGAAACAATAAAAGGGCCCTTTATGGTCTCCTGGAGTATCTACAACCCTCTAGTTATAATGAAATGCTGAGATAGTTTACTAGGAATCTGGTATTTCAGAGCTTTGCTTCCTGATAATTCTTGAGAAGGGTGCCAGTTCTGACAGTGCTTGAATTTACCTGGAGGGCATATCCTTTTATAAAATTGCAGGAGGAAATATACATCTATTTTACCTGTCGCTCCACAATGTGTGCTGTCTGTGGGCACAGGGTCAGCCAGCAACTATAGTGCAGATCAGTTCAACTTTTTACCTAGGACAGCCAACTCTGCACTAGGTTTTGAAAATGTACAGTGGGACTGAGGTGAAGGAGTCGACCCCCACTGCAGCAATTTTTCTAGCTGACTTTGCTGTGTTTGTTCGAATAAGCAGTAGACTAACAGTGAATACAAGTGCCTCACAGTACATAGGAGCACTGGAAGTTAATGTAAGACAGCCCAGGATTAATGAAGTCCACAGACTTGCACATGACTATGCTACTTGTAGATCTGGCTGCTAGCTGCCATGGATTTGCTATCATCTGCGAGAAAATGTCTTTGTCTTCTAGGTCTTAGATAATTTAAATACAAACTTTCCAGTTCATCCTGTCTGTAATTAAAACTCAGGCTCTTGTATTGCCTCTTCTGCCTTCCCTGTCTTTCACTATCTGTCACTCATTTATGGGGAGATGACTTAAGCTCCTTGCAAGGGTATATTTTTAGCAGAGCAGCTTATTTAATATGCAAACCAAGCACATAATCAAAGTGTGGTGGTTTTCTTTCCTTTTTTTTTTTTTTTAAAGGGAAAGTCATCTCAAGGTTGACTTAAAGCCAAACAGCTTTATCTCACCGAAGTCTCAGTTAAGTGCTGCCGTGTGGAGCCCTATGTATAAGACAAGGCTGCTCTTTCCAGTGAGGTTCTGTTGATCTATGATCTAATCTAGGCTCTTTAAATAACCTTTTGAGTGTGTAACTAAGAACTCCTTTATCTGTTATTAATGTCTCGTTTTGTTATCACCGCAAGCAATTTAAATGTACTAGTCATGTTTGATGAATTCCTCTGCAGATTTCCTTCCCTCCCAAAAACATGTGAAGGTTGGTAGGGGAAATTTTTCCGTCTCTGTATTCCTTATGAGCTCAGTGGCACTCTTAACAACATTACCCTCACACACATAAAACACTGAAATGTCTGGACATGCGTTCAATGTGACTCACTCACACCTAGTGAACAAGTTCTCTCATTCAAGGACTACAGAAGTGTGAGTTTCTTGAATCACTGATTTTATTAGTACAAACATGTTGAACTTTACTAACATACCTTTTGACTTTATTGGCGTACCTTATTTTATATGTCAAAGACCTTGGTAGTTTTTTTGTTTTTGTTTTACCACAGTTAATTGAATTGAGCTCGCATTCAAGGGAAAAAAAAAAAAAACTAAATCATTAAAGGAATTTCTAATAATCTCTCTCATATTAGTGGTGGCTGACCTAAGGAGTTACCTGCTACATAACCTGGCTTTTTCTCATGGGGGTTCATTTATTCTTATCTAAAGCCAAATCTTACCACAACTCTGCACTTCAGTCTGAGCTGTGGGAAATGTCTCGAGTTTTCACATACTGTGAGGGAAACCCTGTGTCCTGCCTGAAACCTAAAGAAATACTCATTATGCATATTTGCATTGGCTTCTGTGTCACCCAGGAAAACTGTTCTTAAAGGAGAGCAAATAAAAGAAAATCTGCTGAGAAACAATTAGCTGCCTTGGGAACGGTATCTGCCAAGTCAGCTCATAACTCATGCATCTAGTTGCCACAGAATTTGATCAGCTCCAAAGCATATTACATCTGATTTATCCTGTTGCATCCCAGAACAGCTGAGCCTTTATTTATATATATATCACAAAGATCACATCTACCCTTTCTAAATTTTCCCAACCTAGGAAAGAAGTACGTTCCTTTTTCTTAGCGCTGCAATGACAAATATTTATCTCTGGGGTGAGATAAAATAATGCATATGCAAAAGTTAAAGTGAGGATTGTAGTTCTGTATTTGTTTAAATAAAAATACCTGATGAAGTATTTTATTCTGCCATTTAGCTGTCTTATCCATAATTGAATTAGATTTACAATCCTTCAGCAAATTTCACATTGGTGAGAATTTTCTGTGCTAGTTTGAAAGGCTTAAACAAGTTTTGACTTCTTTGTTAACAAGGAGGTACCTCTAGACAATTTCAGTCCAAGCACTCATTCCTGCCTCCAGCAAACTAGTGCAAAACCAGCTGAGTAGCTGGATCCTGATGCCTTATGCCAACTCAGTGACCAAAAACAGGTCTAAAGCCAGTTAAGGTAGAAGAACAGGGGTAAAACATGCAGAATGAATCAGAGATTTCATCTTACTGTGTTTTTATGTGGAGATAAATTAGGGCAATCCATTAAGAAATTGTCTATATGCTGTGATTCAACAATGTCTGTTTTTCCATTACTTACAGATTCAAGAAGAGAATAGTCGCCACCTTTCATTTTGTTCACACTGACATATATGTCTATACAAACATCCTTATATGTGCATGCACATACCTATAAGAGAAAACAAATAATCCTGGAATCAAAAAAGAAATAATAATAAGTCTGACATTAATCAAGCAGAAAGTGCAGAGATTTGAAATTTTAAACCCTATGCTAAAACCCTATGCACAGCTTTTGAATAGCGTACAATATTTTAAGAGACCTTACTGGCCCTTACTTTACAAACCTGTGTTTTATAATTGTAACATAAAGGTTCCTATCATAACTTATTTTCCCACCAAACTGATATGTCAAAATTTGGACAAGAACCCACTGAAACCATAAATTTCATCAATGAAAATTACTAACTCTGGTATTTCAAAAAAAAAAAAAATAGCCCTGTAAAATCTGTCCTAATAATACATAATTATGGCTTAACACATAAGCACTAACTAGTAGAGAGTTACAGCATGCACTCCTGACAGAAGCCTTAGCAAAAGGTAAAAGACACAAGGATATAGTTAATTTCTCATGGTAGCCACCAGGAAACAGTGATTTCTGCACCAACGTGTCTTCTCTTCTCTATCTAAATCCATTTTATAATTGTTAGAGGACTCCTTCATTGTCCTCTTGCTTCCAGTAATGACTTTACTTTTATTTATTTATTTATTTATTTATTTATTCCTTGCTCTGTTAACAACCTTTGCAATGTGTAGGGTCTTGCTGAAAAAATATGCCTGGAGCCTTCATATAATTTGCATATCATTTTAAATACATTTACATGACATTTTAATCAAGGAAAATGCAAACACAGTTATAACTTTTTATTTATAGAGTTCTTATAAGTCACTCAGCAAAACACACAGACAAAATATGACCTCAGGGCTGAAGAGAAAAAAGTATCAATGAGAAGACTGGTAGCATATCTTAGAAATCCATCTGATTCATGTCCTGCTTTACATACAGTTATTATAGTTTGAGGCTATTTAGGAGCTTGTAGTGTCTTGATTCAATCAGTTTTATGATAGAAAAAGTCTGTATCCCAAGTAGACACGAACTGGCTTATGCATAGAGCAGACATGAACCTCTTACTCAGTTCTGCATGTCATCTCGCAGGTGTCTACTGGGACAGAGATGCTCTAACTCATAAATGCTTGCAATGGACAAATCTCACGTGATCCCCACCCCTCAGATTTCAAAGTTTTGCTGAAAATACCACTGATGCTAACCTGACATGTATTGCATCTCCTACAAATGCCATGATCTGGTCAGCCTAGCTCTGTCCCACATTTCCTTGAAATATGCTGAAAAGGGAAAAGGGTTATAGTAATGAAGTTTGCCAGGAAAAAGCTGCTCTGCCCTGCCTCATACAAGCTAGCTTGTCAACTACTCATAAGTCTTTCCACCACCACAGCAAACTTCCACCCCCCCCTGAAAATATTTATGCCAGTGGCTGACTCATCTTGTGCTTCCCAACATGAGGAATGGTGTGATCTGCAGAGAGGTAAGTTATATGGGAACTCTGAAGAAAATGGCAAGCTTTGGAGAGGTGGAAGTGGAGTATGAATTCCAGAAAAAAAAAGAAAAAAAAAGAAAACAAAAGTCAGTTCCTCAAACATAATCAATGCCTCTCTATAATTATATAATTACAGATGAAGAAACAATATTGGAGGAATTTTGTAAAGTCATGCTTTAAGTAGTAATATAATGCCAAATTTGAAGTTTCCAGAAGAATATTAAAATCCTGAAATGAATACATTCCGATGAGTCCCACGTTCATACTAAAAGCCTCCATGAGAACCTGCGACAGAAACAAGACCTGGCTAGGCACCAGATTTTAACTTCATGAAAACTGTTCATATCCCTCATCCAAAAAGATAAAGCTGAAAATTTCCACAGAATTAAAATTCTGAAACAACTTTCTCCAAAGTATTTTCCAAACATAGCATTATCCACAAGAAATACCTTCATCTGATTTCCTTCTCGGCCTCTGGAAGCCAGAGCAGCAGCTAACTGAAATTGAGAAGGTTTTTCTCAGCTTGAATGCTACTCACAAATAAAACTGAAGAAATCCTCATCTTCAGTATGTTTGTCCATCTTGAACAATGAATGAATCATCTTTTCTACTTGGAAAGAAAAAAAAAAAAAAGCAAGTGTGAAATAGTGTAATTACTGATGTCGTGGCTAGGTACAACAATGATGCTTTAAATATGTAGCCTCCATAAATATTGTCCTGAATCTGACAAGCAATATTGAGGGATTTAATGAGTAATTGTAAAAAGTAAAAGTCTGTAAATTTTTAAAAGTGGTTCCTAAGTGAAAAGTACTTTTGAAGTATTATTATCATTATTATAGAAAATAGGAAAGGCCACAGTCTTATTAAACTAAAAGAACAGAAACTACAGGAAATGTTTAAGAAAGAGAACCAAAAAACACTGTGATACTTTGAAAGGGAGTGCTTTTAAACTTCACTTCCTGTTCCACAGATGTTCTGTGCTTTTTTTTGCCAGTTGTGCTTCCCAACATAAGGAGTGGTGCGATCTGCTGAGAGGTAAGTTATATGGGAACTCTGAAGAAAACGGCAAGCTTTGGAGAGGTGGAAGTGGAGTATGAATTCTAGGAAGAAAAAAAAAAAAAAGAAGAAAAAAAAGTCAGTTCCTCAAACATAATCAATGCCTCTCTATAATTATATAATTACAGATGAAGAAACAATATTGGAGGAATTTTGTAAAGTCCTGTGTTTGAGCATTGCTGGCCAGCGACAAATTCTTATTACCCTAAACAGCCAGTCAGCCTGACACTTCTATACCTCTCCCCTCACAGGAAAAAATATTCATCTATTTTGTTTCCAATGTTCAGTACTAATTCTGTATTTCACAGCATCCAGAAAAGTCAATATCCTAGGACAACAAGCCCCTACCTTCTAAAAGTTACAAACTACTTTTAGGTTAGCAAAACCTGAAAGAACCCAAGTACTTCTTTCAGAAACCAAACAAAATCATGTCATACTCTGGGATTTTTTTTGCAGAAAATCATGCAACTGACTCATTAAAATAGCATGCAAATAAAGGACATAAATGGTATTCCATGTACTGCTAAAATGGAATAAAAATTCATACAAGAGGTGATTCAATTCATCTCCAAATCACTGTTTGAAAACCAGTTAAAACCCATAGTTATGGCTGAGCTTTATAATCTCATATGAAAGAATTAGATAGGCTCAGTCCATTTCAGAAATGGCTATTTGTATCATGTTTATAAGCACCACTGCTGTTATCAGAACTTCGATATTACCTACTGGTGTATTAAAAAAAATGCATGGACAGAATAACATTGCCAGCACCCACAACTTTATCAAAATTTTCACTGTATTGAGTGTTTTCCTTAAAAATCAGTTGCAAAGGTCATGTGACTATCTGAAGGTCAAATTTCAAAATAATTTCTTACCTCAGTTTTTAAGAGACCCTTGAAAGCATAAAGCAGCTGAACCCCATCAAAGGTACAGAAACCACCAAATAAAATGTAATGCTATAAAACATATTGTTTAAAAAGTATCTCAAAGGCAAAGCCAATCTCATGTTTGTTATTAATACCATATCACTGTAGGTCAAACTAAAGGACAATACAGCACTTTAAACTGTGAAAGGTCACACTGCTCTTCATACCTGTAATTACCAGGTTTATTTATATTTAATGCCAGCTTGACTGTAACTTATAAAGACATCTATATTTTTTCCAAATAAAAACATGGATGTAATTTTAAGAAGTATATCGAACAGAAGAAAACTAGGACTGTGTTCATCTTTGGGATTTATAACAACAGTTTGATATTAATAGCTGCTCTCAATGAGTTCTTCTTCTAGTCTGTACTCATGTCCAGGATTGCCCTGGCCCAGGTGCAGCACACTGCATCAACCATCCTTTCCTCCTCTTGAGTGGAAAGGTAAACCTTCAGGCTTTAACAAAATAAATTAATTAATGCACATATAGCTCAAGAGCTGAGGCCACTGTCACTATGAGTCAGGAACTATCCAAAAGTCATTGCACAGTCACTTGTCCCAAAACATGGCATTAATTCAGAGTGCCTCAAACAAAAAATTCAATAACAATCAGGCAGAACACAAAGACTGGATCTTTTTCTTGTCTTTTATCTGCTCAATTGTGAAGTGACAATTTGTGATGTTTCTGAACAAGTAATATTTTTATTCTGCAGTTTTTCTGTACTTATTAAGTTAATCATTTGGGGATTTTTCCTTAAGTTCCCCTTGTTTTGGGGGGTGGGGGTGCAAGTATTCTGATACCAGAGTGCAGTTCTCATCCTTTAATGTTGCTTTGATCTAAGAATTACTCTGGAGAAATGTTACAAAAAAAAAAAAAAAAAAATCCTGTTTCTGTAACATGGTCCAATTCCTTTCAAGATCTCCAATCTTCAACCATGGGCTATGTCACAGTTTATAATATAGCTCAAGTCAAGCATGATGAAATAGAAAGAATAAAAAGTAAAATATGTTGACTACAAAGCCTAAAATATATTAATTTATTTTGCTGTCTATATCTAGTTGAAATATGCATATTTTTTTTCATTTTTCAGTTTGATCATATTGCCATGTTTTCCTTCATATGCTTAAAAAATAAAATTAATCTCAGGAAGTTTATGCTGTCAAATATCTTGAAATATATGTATATATGCACACAGATAAAGTTCTTAATGTGGAATTACAGAAAGAAAAAAAACAAGCACACCTAAAGCCCATTTTTAATTATTTTTGGCCTTCATATTTTTTTCCTGAGCTTTGTCAAGAAACAGAAAATATATCACCAATAATATTTTAAAGTCATCACTTACTGTTCCATCATACATCACCAGACATTTCAGTCTCCAGACCTTTCAGCAGTTATACAGCTGTTATTTATGGTGCTAGCTAATAGTTTTATAGGCTGATTATCAGGAAAGAAATAGCAGTTATACTTTTATTCCGGCTTTCTGTCTCTTCATAAATGAAAGTAGAATAAACCCAGTACAAATAAGCAAGAAAATATTGCCCCGCCTTTGCTTAGTTTGGATCACTTTCCTTTCACATTCTCTTCTGTGGACTCCCACTGAAAACATGTCTCTAAATAGCATCTGTAAAGCCTAAACTGACGGGTTACTTGTGGCCTTGCGCTTCCTGTTTTAAACTTCTATTATGTTAACCAACAAAATATTCTTTCTATATTTAGGTACTGGTGTAAGGTCTAATAAAGCTACAGAACACTGAGATAGGAATCAATTATCTCTTGCTTAGCAGCTCTCTAGTATCAAATGATTATGCATGTACACCACTAAAAAAGACACAGTACAACATTAAGTGAATTTCAATAGTAAAAAGATGGCATGTCCTCTATCTCTCCATCAAACAAAAATATACCGTACCTATTACATAAAACCCCTAACAGTAAAATATAAATATTCCAATTTAACAAAACACATACACTGGCATGGCATTTCAACATCAGCAGACAATCATCAACATGTAGGCCAAGTTAACATCTGAGAAATAGAAGTAGAAACTGTTTAAAAGAAATGGTCTATTACTAGAAAAACAAACACATATGTGCCACCAAATCACATAAAAAGAAAAAGAACAAATTGCCATGCTCATAGTCATAGGGTATAGAAGTAAAGTGGAAGATAAGAGATTGGTAATAATTAAGAACTGAAACAATCTTATGGTAAAAATTCCCTGTAGAAAGATAGCTTCACTCCTTAGAAAATGCTTCCACATTGCAAGTATCTAGTTGACTTTTTTCCCTCCTTGTTATAAAGGATGAAAGACCACAGTATCTGTTGTACTACACAATTGGTCTGTTCATAACACTGAAAAGTTGGGCTCTTAAAGGTGAAAGTATGCAAGAGGCTTTTCTCTCATTACTTATTTCTGCAGGTCTGTAAAACTGAAAGGATTAAAACTCAAGATCCATTGACTACAAGCCTAGGGAAAAGGCTGGAATGGTGTATTTAATACCCAGCTTCTTTTTAAAGAGAAAGTCACAAAGACTTATTCTGCCTGCAGAAATAAGAAATAAGAGTATCTGGCTGGAAGATGATCTCCAAAACGTGGAGGACAAATCTTAATATAATCAACTTTTTGGAGGATTTCTATTCCCATGGTGAGAGAACAGCAGAGGTGTTAATTGTGAACTACAGTTCAATACAAAGGCCCCACAGAGCACTTGGTACTTTTGTTTCACATGAAAGGCCCATTTTTCTGCAGCTAAAAATTCAATCTCTAGCCCCTCTGCCCCACTCAGAATTCATAGTTATGCCTAATCTGCTGCTTTGCTGGCTCACTTACAGGCCCTGTTGGCAGGTAGTGAATGCAAAATTATTTTAATGGGGAACCCCTGGGACTGAGAGCAAAAGTTGTGAGCATTTACAATTTTACAATGACATACGGCCAGCTGTTAGAGGAAATAGGCCCCCATTGCTGGTGCTCACTAGAATGAGACCATTTGCATGGACATTTTCAAGTCAGCAGTCTGCTAAAGGAGGAAACTAGAACATCCAAACAAAGAACAGGACTGGCCTGGACAGGGAAACATCATCAGGGCATATGGTATTTATTAAACCCATTGCTGGGCACAATGAGAGCTGCATCCCCAAGTTGAGGGCCACAAGCCATTGAGGCCACAAGCAAATTGAGGGTCAATATAGCTTGAAGGCCCAGATGGAAAGGTAAACATAAAATGGCTCAGAATAGTAGCAAGAAAAGCAAAGAAACTGATTTGACATGTTGGACAATTCATACAAACTCAAATCTAAGTTGGATCTGGCTCAGAGCACATTTTGGGCAACATGATCAGACAATAATTCCCATCTTTTCTGTTACATACTGTCTCCTGAACAATAGCTCTAAGCAGTGAAAAATTGTGCCAAGTTCAGTGAAAATGGACTTAATTCATTTCCCACTGAAATCAATAGAAATCTTTCCTTGTCTCCAGAGGAAGCTAGATTAAGCCATCTATTAGCAAGTGTATCTGCTCATAACAACACTGTTACAGAACAATTAGAAAAAAATATGTAAGTAACTGGAGAACAAACCAAAGAATAAGCACTGAAGTTAAGAAATATATATATATTTTTAAACATGTGTCATTCCCCCTTTGATACATAAGTCAGTCATGAAGTCCTAATTCACATTCATTTCTTTAACTTACCAATGGTTCCCTGGGTACCTGTTTATCTTGCTTTCCTCTACTTTGTTCTTCTCCACGGAATTACTCTCTCAACTGTTTCATGTAACACAACCATTATTTTCAATCCAATGCCTCCTAAAACATCACAAACAGCAGTTGAAAAGAAAAACATCTGTCTTTGAAATCTTGTATTTATTTGGGTGTGGGGTTTCCTAAAGCAGAGCAGTGGTTTATTGGGCTGAACTATCCAGATTTCCTCTGAAAATCTCACTTCTAAGTCAAGGACAGTGTCTCTACAAAGACACTATCTAGGCCTCAGTGAATGCACAGTTAGGGGCTCTCTGCTCAGTGTCATGGTATAACGTGCCTGCACAGTTATCCTGAGCAAGGGCCAAAGCCTCTTTCATATTCAGGAATTAAAGAAATCTAGGAGACACAGGGTTCGACTGCACTGGGGCAGGGAAGAGGAATAATATTCACCAGGTGGGCAGCAGATGGCAGAAAGGGGCACTGGCAGCTCAGTGGTAAAAGTAGCTATTAGTGCCATCATCGTCCTTGGAAGTATTGAAGACCCAGATGGATAAAGCCCTGAGTAATCAGGTCTGATATCATAGCTGACCCTGCTTTGAGCAGAGGGTTGGATGAGAGAGCTCCTGAGGTCCCTTCCAATCTGAATTGTTCTATGATCCTCACTGCCTCAACTTCTTAATCTGTCTGCCAGCTGAGAAAAATCACAGGCACTTATGTAAAACAAAGGCTGTACCTCTAGTGGAATTGAGAAATCCATACATCCCTTCCACAAGACAGAACCACGATACCTATGCCATTCCTGACAGATCTGTATTTTATGTTCCTAAAGATTTCCTCTGCAGAGTAATGGAGACTCAACAGCCTCTGATGATAATTTATTCTGGTACACCACTATCCTTAGGAGAGGTTATTCTAACTCAGTAACTAAATCCCTTTTTCTCCAATGTAAATCTATAATTTCTTGTCCCAGGTGATAGATATGGAATGCAGGTTATTCCCTCCCTTGTTATAGCATCTTGTTCTGCATTTATAAATGATAATCAATCTTCTCTTATCTGAACAATCCCAGTTTACTGAAAGTTTCTGTGTTTCAAGTCACTAAACATTCTCTTTGCCCTCCTCTGCACTCTCTCCAGTTGTTCCATATCCTTCACAAGATGCAGCAGCCAGAATTGGACACTGTATGCTCAGCTGAGACTGTGCTGAATATGAGATAAGAAGATATAACAGAAAGGCTGTGCTACACATTACAGTAATGTATGCTTTATTCACAGCAGCACGAGATACATGGCTTGAGCCCAACTCATAATCAGCTATAACTCCAAGCTAAATGTTTTCCCTTAGAATTGGTAATACCCATATTCTAACACCCAGTACTGAAGCAGCTGATAAATTCTCCCTAAACGTTGAACTTCTACCTCTCCTTTCTGGACAATATTTTGACTTATCCAAGTCACATCTTCAACTCTCCAGAATATCTTGACTTCTAATTTAAACATAATAAGCTTGCAAGTTCTTCATAAGCCTAGCACTTCTTCTATTCCACCACCTGATTCATTAATGAAAATATTGACCAGCACTACAGAGTTGTATATGAGGAAGCTGCTATTTCCTGAACTTTTCTCTTAGCCTCCTTCCTCATTTTAAAATCCGTTTCCTTCCTCCCTCCCTAGGGCATCCACAGAGAACAGGCAAAGAAGGAGAGGAGAAGAAAGAGGCTTTCAGCCATCCCAGCAGTCAGACATGTAATTTGGTGGTAGTAAAGGCCACAGGCAGCAGCAAGAAGATACTAGGATGAAGAACTGCAATTCAAAAGCACAACTTTGTACACAGATTTGCAACTCTGTATAAGGCAGCTGATGCCATGACTTGTTTGCCATTTTCCTACAGTTTTAAAAGTGTAGCATTTATACGTCTAAAGGGTCCTGGACAAAAAGCAAGCTCTGCCTGTGATCATGATGCATGCTGTCTCTTACGGTTCAGAGTAAGACAGTAGAAACAGCAGTATCTGATATTCCTACATCACCTGTAAAAGCCTTCTGGCTGAGCTCAGCCCATTCTAATGGCACGCATCAGTCTATAGTGTCTTAGCACTGTTTGAACTTTGTAACTCTTTTCAAATATTCTCCTTGTATGCTCAAACCCGGAAACTTTCAGCTTAATGGCTTAATTGCGCACTCGGATAATGTAAATACAATACTTTGGCTGCTGTTAAAAAAAAAAAAAAAATCCAATTTTGTCTGCTGGCAGAGTATCTAAGTGAGAAGCAATTTGCAGTGAAGAAAATTCTGCCTTATTCCGAATGGAGCCAGAAATCTTGATAAGTTTTATTTGAGTGCTTCCCATTTTGTGGTATTGCCAAACTCTGTCGTCCCCTTCCTAATTGGTAATCTCCCTTTTAAAACAATACCATAATCAAAGGCAATGCCTATATTTTTAATACATCATTAAATAATACGGGCATATTCATGGTGACTCCTACGACAATCAAAAATGAGAGAACTACTCTATATCTAATAGAAGTCAGAATGGGAAATCTGCTGTTTAGAACAGACAGAGTACACAGCTGGAAATCTCACAGCTCAAGTTTTAGATGCATTTGACCTTGGAACTAGTCAGTAGCACACAGTGAAACAGAGTCTCTAATAAAAATAATAATTTTAAAAAATCAGAGTGCTCCTTCTCTATTAGGTTATTCCAGTTTTACGTTAGTGTAGTTGCATCAATTTATGGTCCAGCTACCCTGTTCTAACATTGAAAAAAGAGAGGATCACATGGACCACCAGAAACTTTCAACAAAAGGTTTAACTACATTTTCAAGTCTAATGTCAATATCTATCCAAGAGAGCAGAAAAACCTCTCTTTTCCATCCTATTTCACTACTCAGAAAGAAATACAATTCTTTTTCCTCACCAGAAACTGAGTTTGTTCTCCTCACCCCAGTCAGGATTGACCTATTTAGGTAATCCCTGAAGTATATAACACTATTGCTATGTGCATTGTTTTCTTCCACAAGAATCTCTTCATGTTCCTGACATGTATCACGTGCAGCCGCAAAATATCAGAGGGGGAAATGTAGAGATGCAGAGAAAAATTACACTTAGGATATAATTATAAAAGTACTCAAGATTAGAGAGGGAAAAAAGAAAGAAAAAAAAAACAGTATTTCTTAAAAATAATTTCAGAAACAGAAAGGAGGAAGATTTCTTGGTTTCCAGACCAGGGAAGCATTTTCCACTTAGTTTAAAAGAGTATTGCAGGCTTGTCCTGGCACCTAGTAGTAGCTACACAGGGAAAACACCTCAAGACACCTCCTCCCCTTTCACAATAACTTTTTCACAGCAGTGTTAGCATAAAATAATGACAATCTTGCATCCCTGATGCCGGCTTTTACCCATTGTACCAGACCATTATAAGAATTTGGCAGCCATCCAACAAACCAAAACTGAAAATGATTTAGCTAAAAATAAGTTTTTTTTGCCAGTTTCTTTACAAGCCAAATCAATTCTACAGTCAAGTTCACCACTTTCTTGTGCAAGATCTTGAGCTAGAATAGCACAGTTGTTAACACATGCGTGAAGACTATGCAGATTGTATTATTAGCCAACCTCTAGCTCTAGTCTCAGATTCCCAAAAGACACATTAGTATGTTTTGAGCAGTAGGTTTGGGAGGAGGATTCCGTCACTGAATTCAAACCCAGTCTCACTCACACTAGCTGCACACCAGTACGCTGCTCTCAGTTTTCATCCCTGTAAGGGAAAAATCAAGACCAACGAATTAATGAAATGTCGGGTGAAGAATCAGCTAAACATGTCAAAATGCCACAAAAATATTGTTCCCAGAAGACAGAGAATCAGGAGTTCACCAGAAATGGCATATGGCTGGTGATCATTATTTTAAAAAAAAAAAAAAAAAAAAAAGCCTTCTTGCTCCCCCCCCCCGTTCAGTTGGAATTTTGTCTGCTCCTTTCCCGACTACCACTGTAAGATGATAAATTATTTTACAAAAGACTACAAAATATATATAGCAATGTCTCTAGTTCAAGCTTATTTACAGCATTTTCAAAGATGTGGACAATTTATAAAAATCTGATATAGCTGAACCTCAATATCATCAAATCATAAAAAGTAACAGCAATTGACTCTTAACCATACAGGTAAAATCCAAATCTCAAATGTCATTCTGCTATCGTCTTTTTCTTCATTAACTTTTCTTTCCACATCATGTCTTTCATTATCAATTCTATTCAGTGAACATAGTTCTGCAATTAATTTTGCAGTGTTTTTATTCATTTTTCCCCATCCCATAAACATGTATCTTACAGGATGACACACTATATAAGCTTAACAGGGTTAACAGATGCCAGAAACATACAGCACAGGCATGGAATCCAAATACCTACCCAAGCGTTATATCATTAATAAAAGTTAAAAAAAAAAAAAAAAAAAGTAGCATTCTTTCTGTATAACCTTATTACTCAGTAGAGCAAATACAGAATGAAGCAAGATGAATTTTAATCTGCAATAGACATGCTCTCTTCTGGATTAAGTCCTTGTACTAAGAAATCAAAACATATTTGAAGTGGATAATCAGACTCTTATAAGATGACAAAAATTCAAAGGTCAGTTTCACATTGGTGTAAATCAGCTGAATTGTATTTCATACCATAACATTTACCTGCATCAGTGAAGGACCTACAGACACTGAGAGAACAGCCTGGCAGATAAGACCCTACTCTAGGAACAAGGATCTCAGTTCACTTCCCAACTATGCCGCCATTTTCCTGCATGAACTTTAAGTGCAAATCCCTCCATTCTGAACATCTATTTCTACTCTACGAAATGGAAACAAAACTTTTTTGGACAGTGTATTCAAATTGTAAGTCACTTGAGGCAAGATAAACAGTCACTCTTGTGATCATAGTATAAACATAATATTCATCCATTTTTTCACTAACTACTGATCTGGTCTCTGTAAGGTAGTCCAAAAGACTCATATTTTCACACTGTGATTCTGTCATGTGCAAAGGCATTTCTAATAAACCTGACCAAAAAACTTTCCCAAGTTATTTCCCAAACTACTAACCTCTAAACTGCAAAAGACTACATAACCACAGCATGGAAGTGGTGACATTTCTGTTTTTCCAGTGTTTCCTTGTCAAGTAGCGCCTCAAGCAGTTACTAACACTACCATCCTAAAGACTACATTAAACACCCATTCAGTAGATACAGCCCATTACCTTGTGATGTCTGTTAAATCTCCACCATCGTCCTAACAGTTCCACCTAACATCCAAGTTCCCTCCAAGACCCTTCACAACTTAGTTACTTCTTGCCTCTGTTCATATTCTTGAGATTAATTCAAGTGGCTTTTTTGAATACCTGATTTCTTTTTAGCACCAAGATTTCAACAAGAGATGTAGCCCCAAGGCATAATTTAAAGTTCATAGCGGTGCAGTCAACACACTGGAGGGAAGGGTTGCCACCCAGAGGGACCTTGACAGGCTCAAGGGGAGGGCCAGCGTGAACCTCATGAAGTTCAACAAGGTCAAATGTAAGGTCCTGCATCTGGGTCTAGGTAATCCCAAACGTGAATACAAGCTGGGCAACTAGTGGATAGAGAGCAGCTCTGTGGAGCAGAACTTGAGGGTACAAGTGGATGCAAAATTTGACATGACCAGCAATGTGTTTTTGCAGCACAGAAAGCCAACCATACCCTGGGCTGCATCAAAAGAAGCGTAGCTACAAGGTTGAGGGAGGTGATTCTCCCCCTCTGCTCTGGTCTCACAAGACCCTACCTGGAGTATTGCACTCAGCTCTAGGGCCCACAGCATAAAAAAAGACATGGACCTGTTGGGGCAAGTCCAGAAGAGAGCCACAAGGACAAACAGGGGGTGGGAGCACCTATCCTATGAAGAAAGGCTGAGAAAGTTGGGGTTGTTCAGCCTGGAGAAGAAAAGGCTCCATGAAGACCTTAGAGCAGCCTTCCAGTATCTAAAGGGGGCCTACACAAAAGCTGGGAAGGGACTCTTTTGCAGAGTGTGTTATATAACAGGACAAGGAGTAATGGTTTTAAACTAAAAAAGGGTAGGTTTAGGTTAGATATAAGGAAGAAATTCTTCACAACAAGGGCAGTGAAACAGAGGAACAGGCTGCCAAGAGAAGTTATGGATGTCCCATCCCTGGAACTGCTTGGATGGGGCTTTGGGCAACCTGATCTAGTGAAAAGTGTGATGTCTCTAGGGAGACTAGATGGTCTTTGAGGTCCCTTCCAATCTAAACCATTCTATGATTCTCTCAAAATTCATTAGGCCAAAATAATATTCACTCTGAACCCTGACATTTTCTTGCCACTATCTCCTATTAGTGTCTGTCATTTTCAACTTTCATGGGAACTGCTACCACAAAAATGGAGAGCGCAAATACTCTCACAAGCAGTGGAGAAGGAACTACTATGCCAAAATAAAGCACTGCAACATAGCCTGTAAAGAGGAAGGTAAGTGAATTCATTTCAGGTTGCTCATAAGGCCCAAGAAACCAGTTTTATTCAGTTTGAGATGGGGAAAATACACTTTGAAATATATCGGTTATTCTCAATAAGGAAGCATTCAGAAAGGCATTTATGTGAAATAGCTTGCGCTGCTGATCTGGTACTACAAGTATTAACAAAATTATATCCATGTCCAAATTCAGGCACTTTGAACTAGACAAATAAGCAAATTAGACAAAACAAACAAACAAAAAACCCACCAATATCAAAAATGATCTACTTGGAGCAGATTGTTAAAAATCAGCTCACCTGAACTTGTTCACACTGAATTAAATAATTTTATGCAGGCAAGTAATTTGCAGAGAAAGATGCCTAAAATATTTGCACAGAGAAAGGAGTTAAAAATCTGTTAAATTACCTGTGGTGAAGTGCTTCCCAATTTCACCACTGCAGTATGTTCTACTATTTCAGCAGGAGAAAATAATTAGATTTCCAAAGTAATTCATACATACCTCAATAACCTTGTACTAATCTGCAAGGTCTGGAAATCAAGCTGAGATCTCACAACAGGACCAGTATAAATAGGGAAAATATTTAATGGCTTCAATGATTAGCCATACCATTAGGGATAAATGGACGGTGCAACTTTATGAATTTACTTCAAGTTGTGCATATTTGGTATATTATGTAATATACCAAATATCTATAGGACAATAAGGCAAACTTGCCATTCTCTCATTCCTTTTAAAAGAGTTAAATCAATTTTCCAAATGTCTTGGCTAAAGTTATCCACAAAGTATTATTGACAATGCTGTTTTTGAGTAAGGATTCGAGATTGCAAGGAGGTGGAGCATAAGATTTGACTCATCCTTCCAGATGTACCTGGAGATGACAGTGATTTATACTTCTGCAGAATAATCTGGCCCAATGAGGTGACATAAATCAAATATTTTATTGTTGCTCTTATAGAAGTAATAACAAAAACAACTCACAGGACCCTAGCGTATGCTCCTAAGGATAATGCAACCAGGTAAAGCTGTAGGGGAATACAGCCTGTACATAGAAGAAAACATGTACAATTAAACCCTGGGAATTAAACCATTTGTAAAGATTTTTTTTTTTTTTTAAGAAAAAAAGAAAAAAATGCATTCAGTTAACAAAATGAAGGCAGGGGGGTTGGACTAGCTGATCTTCAGAGGTCTCTTCCAACCCCTCCCATTCTGTGATTCTGTGAAAATTAACCTCATTTTTCCTTATAGAACAATCAACCAAAAAGCTATATTTCTTTTTCTCCTCAGCTTGGCAGAGTTTAAACACTTCACTCCAGCTTTCCAGAGCTTAGTCTATCTATTTCATTAACAATATTTCAAAGCCAGCCCATTCAGACCTTTTTGGAAAGTCTTTTTGGAAAATGAAAGCAGCAAAGGACTAAGCCAGAAAAAAAAAAAAAAAAAAAAAAAAAAAACCACTGTTGTCCTACTTTTACATAATAGCACAAGAGCAGAATAGCAAGATTAATTTGTGCTGCCTGTCTGAAGGGCCAGGAACCTTATTACGAGGCCTTCAGGCATGCATCCTTCTCCCCTGCTTTAGGGTACTGCACAAGAGGTACCACAGCCATCCTTCCCCCCCTGCTTACACAAAGAGGAGGAAGAGGCCTTACCTTTCCCCAAGGTGGACATACTGAAAAATAATCCTAAGTAAAAGATGTAATAAATAAATAAATAATAATACAATAATCCTCACTAAATTCTTGTTTCAACTATTAGGAGTCAGGCCCATCTTTTTTTTTTTCCATCACTTAGATAAAATCATTGTATAAATTCTAGTCAAAGTCACAAATCATTTCAAAATGATTGAAATTACATTTCTTGGGGAATTATTTGCTGGAGAAAAAATAATTTAAAGAAAGATTAGATCTCCTCAGGAAAGAATGGCTCTGCATTCTCTTCCTGAATTTATCACTAGCTTGTTTATTGTTTAACTTGCTTAGTTAAGTTATTGAAATTCTCTCTGCCTGACTTCTCTTATTGTTGTGGATAGTGATATAGATGTGGATAGTGATGCTGTCTATTTGTTAGGATGCTACAAAGCTGCATCACTAATATCAAAGGTCTTTGAGATTTGTGTATGGCAGACATCGTGGACATGCAAAAAATAAGATTTCATACTAAGCAGCAAAAATGTGTTTTACTCATTTGAATATAAGACAGGTGGAATTATCAAATGCAAAGACATATCTAACTCCAGGAAATAGAAATTAAGAAAATCTAAAGCACTCTGAAGAGAATTATAATATTGCTGAATTTAGTAATCATTCGTGAATTCAATGACAAAATTTTGCTGCTGTTCAAAATCATCATTCCATTAAATGTTTAACTCCTTACTGTAGAGATTTAAAATGCATATTTTATGATATGTTAACTTTTGGTGACAAAAAGCTGTAATCTTATTTTAAGTTGTTCCAAATGTACATTTAATTTAGATTTAATTAGAAATATGAATGATGAGTAATTATTACCCAGTTTGTTGACAGAGGCCCCATCCAGCAGCTCTACCATCAGGGCATGCAAAAATCTTGAGTGAGGAACTTCTCATAAGGAACTATGACATTGTGCACAGCTCTCTGAGTAGCCTCTAAAAAGTCAGACTACAAACATTGATGCTTCTTTTTCTTTAATTAATCACCAGTAGGTCACATTTTTTCCCCAAGGTTAACTCACTCATTCTTCTGGGATAGTTCCCTTGATTAACCATATTTCTCATGGAAAGCCATGAGTAGCAGCCTGACTTCCATTTCTAAAGGCACTATCTAGACTCTCTCTGTAAATGACAATCTGGGAAGGCAGCAGGAATGGAGGAGGGCTCTCACATCAGCAGCACAGTTGAGCTGATGCAGGTGGTCATAACTTATTGCAGATGGAAGTATAAATTGGTAAGAACTCTCGCAGGGCCAAAGCATTAAGTATGTACGTACTATACCACATGCATGAGTTTGAAACCTCAATGACTTTCCCAGGAGAAGTACGGGGGAACTGAATGGTGGAGTTTTTTTCTTTCATCTGGAGGAAAAGGTCCCAAAGGAAAAGAGTGATGAGATGTTTGTTTATCATTCTTAAATGAGCTGCTAGAAAAGAAAAGAAATGTTGAAATATTTTCATCTGAAGCAGAGGAAAGATGGGGTCTTCTGTTTTTACTACTTAACAAGCCAATAGCATGAAAACACAGTAGTGGATCTTCACCATACACCAAGACAAGGTATGTGTTGCAGGAAAAGGAAATGAGGTTTATGTTCAATTCTCTTGCCCACAGTTTAAAAGAGGGAGAGACACTCAAAGAACCCACCAACTCTAAGTTAAAAGGCCATCTATTACATTGCAACTGTGCACTTCTGCTTCGAATGTAGCAAACTGCATGAGTTTGGTACCCTAAACTCAAAAAAAGAAACTACCCATGGCTCCAAGGGGGAAAAAGAAGTTAGACTTTGAACATATGTACATCCTAGTGTGGCTCTGTGAGTCTCTACAGATGCCTTCAATCCCCAAAATTCTAAATAGTGAAGATGCTGTTAGGCTGGAAGCAGAGAGATTTTACCCAGTTGTTTCCAATTTAAGGATGTAGCAATCCCCTGAGAAAGATCATTGAATCATTCATTCAGATTCCCCTTGTACCCTCTAGATTTATCTTGCTTCTCAAATCATGTAAAGTTCTCCAAACATTGTCCCCAATGCACAAGGATTAAATCTGTTTTTCTAGGCTAGGGAGCCTCTGTAACATTGCTGAAGTAAGGCTTGGATTCCATGGAATAGTAGTGCTAGTGTATTCTACAGTTAACAAATATATCGGTATTTAATCCACCAAACATCATAAACACTAGTGCAAACATTTTAATAAGCTACTGTGTAGTCATTAAATATTGAAATCTGTTCTTAATTAAGTGCTTTGTTTAACATAAAAATCCTCATTCTCAATGCAAGATTTAGCCCTGTTCCAACACAAGGGCAACAGCATGACGTGTTAGACCATCTGTGTTTACAATCACTGGCTTTCCTAATGTATACATGAAAATGAGGTCAAGCCTAAAACAGGTTGCTTTATTTAGTTAGAAGATAACTCAGACTGTTACTAGACGTCAAAATCCATGGTTTTTCATAGATCTGACCAACTAAATACAACTTTCTATAGAAATGAACTGCTCTGTTGAAATAACGCTTCTGAAAGTTTTCCACATTTCTTTGAAAAAGATGCAGTGCTGCAGAATTACATAAATTTATCCATTTTTCTATTATAAGTACTCGTGACAATGTGTATGCTGACAATCAGAGGAAAACACAGCAATCACTTTTTAAAGATTTTATAAAATCTAAACCAAGTTGTGCACTGACTCTTTTTTTTCTATTAAGTTTGTATCTTCAAACAGAATTTAGGTGATATGTGATTTCACTTTAAAATTACATCTTCCAGACCCATCCAACGTTTAAACATACTTTTACTATTTCTCAACTCCACAAGGATAATTACTGGCAGATTAACAGAAGATGATATTCAGCTACGCAGTCGTTACCAAACAGAATTATACTATCAATAGTCTCACATTGCATTAATAAATATATTGCTATAGAAAGAGGACAAACCTGTGGATGAGAAAGAGGCTTGGCATGGGAAGAAATGGAAGAGAAAGCACATCACAGCACAATGGAGAAGTTTGTGCTAATGTCTACAGCAAAATAAAGCCACTCCTTGTGAGAACTGCAGCCACAACTACCACCAGCCTGTGTAAATTCACATATAAGGCAGAAGGTCTCTGTTTGCCTGGAGTTAATGTATCCTGACACACACACACACACAAAAAAAATTGTACAATCTGAGAAATCACTTGCTGAAAGTATACATATGTTGTATACCTCTACAGCACTATACCTTAGGGCAATACCTTTTCCCAAGAATAACAAATGAAATTCAGAAGGTAATTTTAAGAGCTTACAAGATAACTCATCCACGTGCTGTCTGGGAGTTACATTTCATCCTGGACAGATATGCCCAGCATTAGGCACAAGGTTTATTAAATTCAACACATGAATATGTGGAAGCAGGCTACTATATCTCAAGCAGGGTACTATTTCCCATAATGTTTGGTGGTTGTCTAAAATCATCAGTGCCAGTAAACATGATAATTTAGCATTCTTTTAGAAAAACAGTCATGTCCAGCTTTCAGAGTTTCAAAAGAAAATTTTAAAAATATATAAGCTTTACTAGCTTGTATAGCCAGATGGCAAATAATATTTAAAGAAAGTAACTGAAATGTATTTATAATCTCAATTATATTTGTTTTGAATTTTTATCACTAGGGTTGCCAAAGCCCTAACTTTATAAACATATGAGAGGTTGGGATACCCAGGGTGGTGAAGAATTGTCTACAATGACTCTTAGAATTATCATGGGTAACTACTGCATTGAATCAAGGTAGAAACATTTAGAAAAATAATGCCAGTGTGTGGAAGAAAATGTGGAAGATTGCAGACATCATTCTCAGTCACCATTTTTCTTTTCTTCCTATGCCTTTGATCTAGAGAGCAGCAATAAAAGAGATATGAGCAATAAAAGAAAAATCGTATTAAAAAAAAAGAGGCATCAGAGGCTTATTAAACAGAGTCAGTTGCAGGGATTGCAGGAGAATACACAAACCAAAACCAAAAAAAAAAAAAAATGCAGTTTTAGATTTTGAATCATGACTTTTTTAATTTTATTTTTGAAGAATTTCAGGGCTAGTTTTTTTAAGAATAAATACAACAAAAATTTCTAAACTCTTTGACCACCTATAGGCATTGCTGTAAAATCTACCTCAATATGATTTAATACTGCAAAAAAAAAAAAAAAGACTTCCTCCAAATAGTTTCTAACAAATCAGCTATTTGATTTACATTAGTCATTATAAAAAATTCTTTTTGCATTGCTTTATGTTTGACTTCTGAGAGTGAAGAATCAATAAGCACTTGACTACAGATCCTCAAAGTATTGTTTTAGAGTGATCAGGCATGGTTGACGTTGCTTAACTAACAGCACAAAAGCTCAAAATACTCATTTACAGAAAAGATGCACTACAGATGGCAACCATTACCTTCCCAAATTCCCCCAGATTGCTTCTCCACGATGCTCCCACTCTGATCTGGAGGAAGTACAGTATATGAAAGGCAAGACAATTGTTCAGGCACTGCTTAGCTGGTAACATATTCTCTTTACACACTTACCAAAAAAAAAAAAAAAAAAGGAAAAAAAGGATGTTAAAGTGAAGTAGGTTTTTTGATGAAAGAGCTGCAGAATATACAAAGTTCACCTCCCCTTACATAGGACAAATGCTATTTCTGTCACTGTTAAGCTAAGGTAGCCACAGCCCAAACACAGGAGAACTAAAACAGCTCAGGAATATTCTGTTTTCTTGTTTCAAAACTGATTTATTTTTTTTTTAATTTCAAATACCTTTCCTTTTTGAAATAAGAAAATTCCTTTATTAAATTTATAGCAGAGTTTCAAAATATTAAGCCATCTATTTCAACATTTTCCTCTGCATTTTTTTCGCCTCACTTTGTACCATTTCTAAATTTGAAGTAAAAAGTCAGCTGAAATCAATTTTTTAATAACGATCCCAAGCAAGTTTGCATTGTTTCTTTTGATTGCATCTTCATATATTTTTATACAATTTTTCTATCATGATAAAATTTTGACAAGCATCAATATCTTTTGACAAGCTGGTGTCTTTAAAAAGAGAAAATAGCAGAAAATATCCCCCTAGAACTCATCAGGCATGGTTTGGGTAAATATATGTATATATATATACACACACATATAGTTTATTTAAAGGATTTTATCCAACAACCTTGGCTATGCTTATTAGAAAAGACACTTTACAATACTTAAATCATTTATATGCAATACTCCTAGATTTGAAGGACCATATAATCTGCAAATATAAAGAGAAAGATCTTCCTAATACCCGTGTGTATTCAAAGACGTAATTAACTTCCAAAAAAATCCCAAAAATCTCTCTTCTTTAGCTATTACTTCATATCACCCTCATTCCTTTACTGCCAAAGCTAAATATGCTATATATATTTTTGAATTTGGTTTCTGAAATCCTATTACCTGTGTTGTAAGAGGTCTGAAAAAGCCATCTTTGTCTATGTCTATGCCATCTTTCTCATCTATAAATGATTTATCCATTTAAATAAATAAATAAATGCAGGCATGCAAATTGGTAATAAACTGACTGCCATAAGCACTTATTTTTAGGACAGGATGCAGACATGCCTTCATAAGAATTGCACTCCTTAAAGACAAAACACAGAGCATGAACCTATCGCTAAAATAATTATTTTCTTAAATAGTAAAAGCACTAAAATTTCACTCGTCTGTTTGTTCATTTTCATATGCTACTGTTAATTACAATGGAACTTGGGTTACGTATTGTTTTCTGTTGGTTATGACCAGTCTGGGAATTCCCAAGGACTGCCTGAATAAAAATATTCAATTCAATATTCAAGTTATGTTCAGCAGAGTGTAAAGCACATCTACACATAGCTCTTATTTCTTTCTGAACTATCGTAACCACAATAGAAGGAACAGTGGGAGCACAGCATTCATACACTAATAAATAGAAATCGAAGTAGGAACTGCTGAAATGAAATCAGGAATTAAGAGCCACTTGTTGTTATTCCCTGCACTCTATAGCATGACACAATTACATAATAGGCATAGTTAATTTCAGATGTCCCAGGTACAAGGTGGCTATCAAATCGTGTTCACACCAAGTACTAAATTATACTATGAGATGCCTCAATACTTTCAATGGCACTATTAGTTGAATAAATGCTGCATAATGCAAGCATTACTATTCAAACCTGGCCATAATTTCTAAAATGAAATGTGATCGCTTCAGGTACTTACTTGAAATAGCAAAAGCTACTATGGTTAGCTGTTAGTATTACCAATGCAAATGTTGAATGTATACATACAACTTCATTAAAAAAAGAAAAAAGTGCAGTATGAATTTTTCATTTATTTATTCTAAACTGTGTTTAAAATTCTAATTCAAAAGCCCACCTCCCAATACTTAGGGAAGGCCATTTGGAGCTACCCCTTGGGACAAATAATTTGGAAAGTGGAGATCCACATCTGGAGTTTGAACTTTTATTTAGTAAAGTTAATAAGAGTATTGTCACAAATTTCAAGGGCAGAAGAAACAACTCTTTATAATGCATTGTCACACAAGCATTCTTAAGGAAGGATTGCATTCTTCAGGACTGAAACTTTAGCTGCAGCAGCATGCTGCTCATGTCTGAGCTTTGAGATTGCTTTGTTAGTCCTCCCCTGAGAATTCGATGGATTTGGTTCAAGCACCATTGAATGTGATGCTGTATTAATTGCCCTGGAGGGTAGCAAGGCCTTTGAACTGTGGCTGTGAGTGATATTTTGCTACAAGACATGTGTCAGCACTTGGCTGGTTAACTCTAGGGCTGGGTTGTACAGCATGCTGAGACCAAGTATCTGGAAAACTACTTTGCATCCTAATCTTACATCTGTTTTCTATCACACTGTGAGATTGACTGGCCATTCTATCAGAGAAGCATCATTCTGGAATAGACAGTCTAAGTAAAAATATTGTACTGTCAAAGAATATTAAGGATGTGCCATCATCTGTTATAGTTCATAACACCAGCTGGCAGACAGAGACACCAAAGTATTATAGTGGCTGATGCTTTGCCCTTTCCTCTGTAAAGCAATAGTCTGTGCCCAACTTGGTGTACAGTAAACTAAAGCTAAAACAGTTCCACAGTCCCACTAGTCTCTGCTTGTGGGTGTAATTTTTCTTTAGGTACAACCGCAGGCAGAATTCCTATCACACAATCATCTAGCACACAGTCCATTACCATCAGTATTAGAACAGCACCAAGAGGTCACAGAGCTTTAGAGGTCACAGCACTCACCTGAACATTACAGACTCCGTTCCGGTTCTGTCCTCCCAGAAGAGCTTCAGTCCGTATCTCCTTTTCCTTTGGAGATCAGCAAACCAGGTTACGATGCGGTGTTCTGTCCGCACAGTCCTTTCTAAAGTCATGCCACTTTGCATTGTAAAGTCAAGAAAAAGAGAGCAGGAAAGTGAGTGTTGCTTCTACAGCTGAGTGCGTAAGGGCACTCACCTAGTCTTGAAAAAAATGATTTCTGATTCTTAGTCTGAAAACAGTTTCTACTTTACATATAGCAGGTGAAATACCTACCAGTTACATTTAACTCATGCTCCTACAATATCTTTGTATGGAAGAGATCACTGTCACCATCTTTTGTGTGGTTCCCAGTTCTGGAGTATTTGTTATGTGTTGCAAGCATAACAAGCTCCCTAGAGGACACAGACAGAGAAATGCTTAGAACGAAAACAAAGATCCTGATCTGCCTGAAGTACAGGTTTCCAAGATGCTAACCTCTGGCAAGAGCAAGGCAGTCATAGTCATACACAAAAGCAGGAATTGTACGAGCCTGAAATATTTCAGTGAACAGAATCATTCTCATGGCTGGAGGCATGCATGGAGAATAGGAAGAATTAAACTTACTTGTGGGACTTAAGATTTAGATGTCAAGTTCCACTTTCAGTGCCTTGAACATTTTTCCTCTTTTTTTTTTTTCCTTTTCTCCTTCCTTTTTTGCTTCCTTTCTCCTTTTGCTTTCCTTTCTGTCTCTTCCATTTGTTTTCTGATTTACTCTTAATAGAATTCTCTGACAGCAGGGAACAGAATTTGCCATTGTTATTTAAAAACAAAACAAAATCCTTCCTCCCTTTCCAAAAGGACATGAACTACACCTTCCCCAGTTATCCCTGCTAATAGTAATGTTTGGTAGTAATAATTAATCTTTTTAGTTTAGAAAGCGTATGTGGGTTTCAAGTGGATGTATGAAAACAGCAATCAAATTCAGAAGATATGTTAACAAAGGTGCCATTAAAAGATCTAAGACCGTGTACACATCTACATATTGACATGTGAAGCAGAAATTTGATATAAATTCCTGCATAAAATAATAAACCTCCTCTAGCCATTTATTTGATATTCTATAACATCAGTCAAAGAAATTTTTTTAAAAAAAAAAAAACGCCTAAGAATGCATACAACACTTTAAACTATGGGTTCTCTTTTTTTTTTTTTCTTTTTTTTTTTAACCTCTTTTAACCCATCACAGCAAAAATACTTAGGTAAAAGAGATGATATTTAAAACTGAATACTTGACAAGGACATCACCTTAAGATTAAAGAGAGAAACATTGTGTTAATGCAGTATTTCAAACTGCAGTCTGACAGAGCAACACCCCGTGACACAAAAGAAACACAAAGTATAGTCAGTCTTTTGATCTAGGACAAAGAGTTATCTTTCATATTGCTGGTAACATGACCTAAATAATAGAGAAATATTACTAAGATATCTGCAACTTTGACCAATGGAGAGATATATGTAACCTCCTCTTAGGATTTGCCACATTCAGCATGATGAGAGACGTTTTGCTTCTATATAACAGTAAGAGAATTTAGCTAGAAACTTTCCTGAGAAAATGCCCATAGACATATTTGATGATTTAAAAGTTAAATAACAATCCCTTGCTAAGTAAAACGTCTTAAAAACCACATTCAACTCCTTTTAGGGCCCAGTGCACCTATTGAAGCTGACAGAAAAAAAATCTCATTAAAGTCAATTCATGCAACCAGAGAATCTCCCTAACAAGATCAAGGGGTTCATATGAAGGGATATTTGGTGCGATTGCACTCCCTCCCGTGATCCGTGTTCTGACTGGTGCAGTATTATCACTGCAGTTCAGCTGCTAACTACCAGAGTCCATCTGTTAGTGTAAGGAGAACATTTTCATGACTTAAGATGTTACCAGGTACTTAGTTTAAAAGAAAAAGGAACAAGCTAGAAGTCTCTACATCTAAACTGTCAAACAAGAAACTTTTGCACCAAGTAACAGTATAGTTTTGCAGGCATTTATCGAGATAACCCATCAGGCTGACACTTGACATGCAAATTGTATAGTAAAACTGACAGCTCAAATAATAATGCATCTGCCTAGATCTATTTTACACAGCCACTAGTGCAATAGACTTTTTGAAAGCATCCTTGATATCCATTTCAAATCTAGACTGATATGATGTCAACCTGAAAAATCTGCTAGTTTATTTAGAACTAACTATTTGAAGACAGCTCATTCTGTGATTATTAAATTAATTTCTGATACAATTGACAATATTTTGTATTCATATATCCCATTAGATTTTAATCAGCTAAAAAATCAACACAGACCACATATTTGATCATTTCAGTTGAACCCATTGCCATGCCTGTAGGCCAAGGGATTACACTAAGCTATCCCTCTGTTGTAGTTGCCTGCTCTGCAGGGTACGTTCTCTCCTCATAATAACCTGATATCCAAAGAAGCAATGAGTTAAGACTTCCAGGGCCAAGTCAAATACTCATAGCCATCCAAAAGAAACAGCTCTGCTGTACTGCAATGGAGTAGGTACTTTCAAAGCACTTGCACTGCTTACATCTACGTTGGCTGTTAGCTGGGAACTGCAACAGAGATCTCAGTGCCATCCTGGGTGTTGAGCAACTTCACTTTCTACAGAGACCTGCAAGAGCTCATTGCAGGGCAGTCTCTGCATTTTGTGACACTGGGCTATAAAGGAGATACAAGCACGTTTGGAGGATGGGATTTCTGGGCTACACATGGTATAGAAAAACTTAGCATTTCTGAATTCTGTTTATACTAGCAGGAGTCCTTTGTAATAGGCAGGTTTAATGGAAGGAAAGGCAGGAAGAATGGAAACAACAATGCTCTTAACTACGCCTTGTAAGTAGCAAATTGTAAACTAAGGGAAGATACTAAATTGGAAGCACTGCTATTATAGTGAAAAGGAATGACTTCAGCCTTCTTTAAAAATAGAATTTGCATTTATCATTGCACTGGACAAAAAAATAACTACCACTTTCTCTCCCCACAAATAGATCTCACATGCTGCTTTAAAGAACATAAAATTTTAACACTTACTTCGGATTCATTCTTTTATTTTTGAGTAACAATTTATAAGAATCCTTATCCAGTGGTCATTTGAGAGGTGCAGTAATAAAAATAAAAATTAACCCCAATTGTTTATCTCAATAATTGCATATGACCCTTGTTTTCAAGTTTCCCATTTATTAATTTCTAGTCTCTGACTCATTTCATATCCAGGCCAACCAATTATAAGAAAAAAAAATTGCCCATGGTTTTAGAAGTGATCTTTTTCTCAGTCTTATAAGCTATTTATCAAATTACACATCCAAAATACACACACATAAAAAAAGTTAGAACTAGGAGCAAGAAAGAATTTCTTGCCAATCCCATTTTATCTTAAAAACTTGCAAAAGATACTTAAATAATGTACGTGGGGAATACAGTATTTTAGGGAATCATATCTTTGAGGACATATTCCAATGCCAGGACACTAAAAGAGCAGAAAGAGACTTTAGGATTGCTGTACTGCAAACAAGCAACTGTGGACCAAAGTCTGGAAAATTAGTGTGATCTAGCTCTGGACAAGAATGTCTTGATAAAGAGCAATAATGAGACTTTAAATTCACTAAATTATATGGAACCAAAAAGCTGAAGTCAAAGGTATTATAATTACGGCCACAAGATAATTTGTTTCATACATAACATCCCCACCATGCTCAAACAATTTTGATTTTCACCTGCATTAGGTAGAACAAGTTCCCAATGTTTATTACCATAAATATAACATCAGCTCCTGACTTTTAGAAATAGCTTTCTAAGTGCCAAAGCTAAGGTTTCAATATAGCTACATTCCAAATAGTATTTTAAGCCTGCTGCTTACCTTCTCTCACACCTTAACCCTGTTCCCTTCCAGTCTGCTTACTGGATTATTTTTTGCCCCCCCCCTTTTTTTTTTCTACTTGAGGAAATATGTATATTTTCATGGCAGGACCAAGCTGACTGAGTTCTCATTCCAGTGGATTCAGAATTCAGATAGTTAAGTCTCCTTGAAAGAAGGGAGCTTGGTGACAAAGTTTATCTGTCCCCCCAGTATCACTAAGGAAAACAGAGAAAAAACTACCTTCCACCTCTTCATAATTATGGTTAATTGACAGACATGGATACTGTCTTCCCCGATCCCACAATGGTCACAGAGAAAGCTACTACTTGCCTGTGCCTCCAGACCATATGGCTGAAACAAGGGGAAGTGCCTGCTAATTGCAGAGAAGCAGCAGGCTGCACCTAAAAGACAGAGAAAGGAGGAGGGAACAGCAGAAAACCGTAGTATAAGCCAAGAAAATAAAATATGGCCATACTCATATTGTTAAAAATGGCAACCAGGATAAAGGCCCTGGGAATTTTTATTTAGAAGAATACAATTCCTAAGGTAGGCATAAACATAAAATAACTAACATGTAATAAAAACATCTTTAGCAAGAACGATGCGATACATCTTAAATGATTTATCTAGACTAGAATTGTTCCTCATAACAAACACTGCTCAGTTCTTCTGCTGACATGGTAAAGTCTGGTGTCAGTGGCCTAATCCTTGAAAAATTACTCCTTTAGTTTCAACATCAGCGTTTAGAAAAGCTGATCTGTGTGTTACTACCCCATACCAGATGGCCAAGCAATGACCAGGGATGCATTTTAGCTCTACTGCAAAGGCCACATTATTCCTCTTTTTAAATAGGAAAAAATCCATTCCAAATTTCATTTTTTATGCTACTATATTTTGCATGTGCGCGCTTCGAGCTGAACTATTAATCTTCACAAGCCTTGCTAGATTGTGGTTTCCCAATAGCCTTCAGAAAGTGTCCTGATGAGAATGTTTGAAGCCCATCCTGCCATATACCTTGCCATCACTGAAAGTTACAGGTAACTGATTCCTTATGCATTTCTCTGCATTTTGAAAACAAACACATTAGGTAATTGGAACACAGAAGCAAATCTAATTGTTCAGACATTTCTCCTGCTTTCTCCTGACTCACTTCACTGGAATAAACAACGTTTTCAATCCAATCAAGCACCGTGTATTTTACTGCTGGAGATGGTTCACCAGAATATCTAGAAACATTTCACAGGCAGTTACTTTCTATTTCATCTCAACCCCTACATGTCCTGGTAGAAAGACAAGCACTTACTCTTTCCACACCACTTCCTACTTTTGCTGCTTAACAGTCCACCCAAAACAAGCTGCTTAGGGGTCTTGGGAAGACTAGGCCAGCTGGGCAGACTGCTTAAGCATTTAACTTTGAAGTCAGTCATAAGGGAGTCTGAGTTTCTCCTGGGACACCAGAAAGCAATGATGGATCTTATATGCCACAAAGGTAATGTACATATAGACCCAACAGGGCTGTAGAAATGACCAAAGGAAACACCCACTTGGTGTTTTAAACAGTTGAATGTTTAAAAATGTGGAGATGCTGTAAGTGATTTTGAAATTTGGAGGGAGACTTGGGGGTGGTAACCACAAATTATAAATTCTTCATTCTTTTTTAGCATTCCTATTTTCAAAGGCATTGTATACAAATACATTCACCTGAATAAAAAGTAATAAAATGGCCAGCCTCTTTTCAGTGGTTTGTGGGGACAGGACAAGGGGTAATGGCCACAAAATGGAGCACAGGAAGCTCCGCACCAACATGTGAAAGAACTTCTTCATGGTGAGGGTGACGGAGCACGGGAACAGGCTGCCCAGGGAGGTTGTGGAGTCTCCTTCCCTGGAGATATTCAAAGCCCATCTGGACGCCTACCTGGGCAGCCTGCTCTAGGGAACCTGCTTTGGCAGGTGGGTTGGACCCGATGATCTTTCAAGGTCCCTTCCAACCCCTGCAATTCTGTGATAACAATATTCTTTTAAAGTTGAAAAGGATGCGAATACATCTCTGTCCTTGTTGTCTGAAACAGATATGAGGGAAAAAAAAAGACAATTTTTCTCAATTGGAAGCAAAAACCTCACACAGGGCTTTTAGACTCTGTGTGGGTGCTATTCAAAATCTCTTGAGGTTTGTGCATATAAACTTTTAAAAGCTGATCAAGTCGTTGTCAATGAAACAAGAATGTTAGCTAATGGATTGATCTCACCAAAAGATACCTATACATTTTATTTACAATTTATAAAATAATGTAGATACTCTTTGTATTCAAGGTCTATTAATAAATGAGCTCATTATAAATGCATATGGATGCAGCATATATAAACTGGACCCTAGCTTAAGGGTAGGCGTTCATGCTTTCTGAGAAAATACTACCTTTTCAGTAGAAATCCCTATGAAGAAATGATACTGAATTTTCCTGAAGCGATGCGTGCTAATGAAAGTCGAACTACAGTATATACTGTGGGCAAGTACAAGCTTGCTTTACCTATGCTGCAAGCCAACCAAAAGCCAGAAGTCATAAATCAGCCACTGATTAGGCACAATTAATAGACACTGACTGCTTTGACCAATATATTAACTTCTGTCTAATCTATTCCACTATACAAGTACTTGGCCTGGATCTGATTCATGTCCCACAGGTTTTAAGTAGGAATAGAAAAAGCAATATGATGTATATTTCACATAGATAATACCCTTACAAGGATGATTGTCTAGCATTCTGCTGAGAGTACACCAGGTTAGGAAATCTGAATCTAATGTAAGAAAATGATATTGAAATGACTATGTGAAAGGGTTCGGTTATATATCAATCACCATGTGTCAATACCAGACATATAAATTTAACTAGTGATGATGAGACATTCACAGACAAGTATTCCTTCAAAAGAATTACATTGCAGTTCACCGAGATAATGAATTAGTAAAGTTTTGCAGTCAGCCCAACAGCTTAGATACAATATTCTTTACAGTGATGTCATGAAAATATTTTTTTTAAATGAACTTCTTGTGTGTTATATATTCCTGAACTAACAGATACACAAGTCAAATATCTGGTACTAGGAAATCGATTGAAGCACATACAAAATTCCTTTCATAAGGATTCAACTGTACGACTGGTACTTGAAAGAGGAGCAGCAGATATTTTAAAAATACCATCTTTCTGAGTTCGGAACACTGCGTATGAAAGTTGTGTTGTCCTTCACTTTGACTTTCTATCTCACCAAAAGTATATTACTTATGATCAAATGTCAGATTGACATGACTGAGTTATGCTGATCTGCCAATATTACCAGCTTTTCTGATCTGATAAATTATTTTTGAAATGAACATCTTATCAAAGAAAGATGAAGGTCTCAATGTCCTTCTACCATGTTATTTAACACTGAACATACCCACGAACATGCCACTGAACATGCCCATGAATTCTTCAACACTGTTTCACTCTAACAACAACATCACTCAATTGTGAGATACAATGCAGATACCACATTTAAAAATAAAAGATGTTACTTATTTGATGCTTATTGTGTTATTATTATTACTTTCATCCTGGTATCAGAATTTGAATGAAAATATACAATGTTCACATTGGTTCACTCTTATTCATTGTAGCTCCTTGAAATATTTTCATGTCATTAGATAATTTGAGTTGGCTTTCAAATGTATATTCTGATACTGATGGAGAAACTTTATTTTTTAAATTGTCAGCCAACCTGCTAATACAGTAGGATGAAATTACAGCTAGGTTCCAGTTGACAGTAAAAAGGGAACTCTACTTCCTTAGCCAAAGAGAAAAATAAAGTGACTGTCACACACCTTTCCCTCCAGCTTCGGTGCATGGAAGAGGATACTTGCCACCAGTATGAGATGTGCCAAAGCAGCACTTAATGAGAAGAGAGCATGCAGGTTTAAGAAAACAAATGAGATATCCTTGAAAAGAGTGAAATAAAACCACTGGAAAGTCTCGGTGCCTACAGAGAATATGGTTTCATTTTTCATAACTCAAAAGTAAAAGCCAGACAATGGGAAGATAAGAAAGCTTAATAAAGATGTCTTTAGCAAGCTACCAGCTTCCTCAGCCACACTTCCAGCTGGTGCACTTCAGCAGAGCTCTGCTGAAATCAGAAGCACTCAAGGGTACCAGCAGAGAACGCAGTACTAAGCTCAACATAGATTAGCTAAAGGGGGGGATAACTTGAGACGTCTAACACTAAGCTGGGTCTGTTTTTAATGCCCCCACCTATCCTACCTACCAGCTCTGTTCACGTAAAGCTAAATTGCACATCACTACCCAAGAAACAAAACCATGATTGATTAAAAACCATTAGACCTTGAGGGATTCTAGAGCTATTGCAAGGTTTTGTTTACTTAACTTTTGCTTCAGTCCATACTTTGTTATAAGCTGTCATACAGACTTTTAGTGAATTAAAGCTGTGAGCTATTCATGACAAGCATAGGGTGAAATTGGATCATGACTTATTTATATACCATTGTGTATTAAATATAATCTTGAATTTATAAGAGGTACGGGACAGACAAGACCTCTACATCTACAGTCCTCTGCAACTGATTTCCACGTCTAAGTCAAGAATGCCATCATAGTTCCTCTCTTAGCAGGAAGCAATCAATAGCCAGAGAGAAAAGCCATGAAGCATTTCAATCATTACAATCAAGGCTAATTTTTTTTTTTTTTTTACTGTTTATTCTAAGTTTCTAAAGACTGATGATATAATTTTCTGTGTCTTATAAAGGGCTGAACATGCAGATGTTAAACAAATATGAATATCTTTTTAAAATATATTCAAAATATTTTAAAATTTTGAATACATACAGTCCAGCAACATTACTCCTCCAGGATATAGTGTGTATAGTACATTATAAAAAATACTTAGAATGAAAAACCCTTCAATTAAAGTACACGCTTTTCACAGCATCTGTATTTTTCCACAAGAACATATTGATTCTGAAGTTTCTTTCAACGATCCAAAGTATTTTCAGCTTTCCTTTCAGAATGGCTTTTCTTTAAAGAAAATGGGATCTAATACAAAATAAGTCACAATCAAATCAGTGGACCTACTTCAGTCAATCCAAGAAGAAATTATAGTAATATATTTGTGGAAATATTTTTGTTATGTCTGGATTTCCATTAAGGATGAAAATAAATTCCCAAATATTAGGATTTTAAAAAAATAGAAATTCCATGTTTTGGCAGGCTCCCATACTCTGAATTAGTTATTGCTGTAACAGCAACTTAAAAACAAAACAAAAAAATCCTAGAGCTTTTCTTCACATCATAGACAAATGCATAGACAAATGCATAGACAAAGGTATATTAATTTTCAACCTGAAATAACCTATTTTTTTTAATTGAAATTACTGATTAGACAATTTAAAACCGATAAGGCTCCACTGACAGAAATCTAGTTACATTCTTTTTACATGTAAAGACTCATAACAGAAAGAGTGCTGGTTTACATAGAGTAACAGAATTTCAAGGACCTAATTCTAATATTAATCTCACATTGTATCAGAATTTAATTACTATATAATTAGAATTATTTAAAATGCAAATGTGATTTCCTCAAAGCTACCAACAGCAGTTTGGAATGACATTTATCTGAAATATTTGAAAAACAGAAGTGCTCCCTCACAAACTATGTGGCACTGAATTTGCCAACTACCTAGCAAAACATTGTGAGAACTCTGTTTCTTGCACAAGATGCCCTATTTAACAGGCAAAATCGTGAACACGCAGTATGACTAATATAACTTTTCCCCCATTCCTGCTAGCTAAGCAAGGACGAGTAAGAGAAGCACGTCTGAGAGAATGCCGGGACTCATGACCCCCTCAGTGTCAAGAAATTATCAGAAATATCTACCACAGGGAACTAGACAGATAATGAAAACAAAAATGATCTGAACCTCAAGGATAATGATAGCTCAATGTCTAATTACTCGAGATGAATTTTTGATGACATCTCCTCCAGCCAATTAGCTTGCTAGTCACCAAAGAGTGCTTTTGGCAAGGAGGGTTAAGCAGAAGGCTGGAAAAATAACAAGAGAAAATAGGGCTGAAAATGCTGTAGCCAGAAGGGTCCCAATTCTCCAGCCACTTCTCTTGGAGGCAGGATAACTCTGTAGCAGCCAAGAGAGTTAAGATAGCTTTAAACCAGAGTGAAAGAGAAGAGGATCAGCACACCTGGGAAGCCTCCCACAGCACCTGTGAAACAGGCATCCAAGGTGAGCATTACCGCCCCCGCAGCACCCACTCTCAGCTGAGTGCTGCAGCCTCTCCCCGTGACCCACAGGCTTGGTACCACCCACAGCTGTTCTGCCTGCTCTGCCACTCAGCACCCTGACAGACAGACAGACTCTAAGCAAAGGCCACAGCAGGACACACGGAGTCTGTCATGCCCTGCTGCATCTTCATTAGAAATCCACGCACCCCTGCTGTGGTCTTAGAGGTTTGGTTCACAACACGGAGGTGTGCATGTCCATGACCTGCAGCACTGCTCTTTGACTTTGGCAAGAAAAAGATGAAAGGAAGTCAACACTTCAGTTACCAGTCAGCAGTAAAATAAAAATTAGCTATAAAACAGTAGAAACAAGATATACATATGGAGTTCAGGGCCTTTCATATAAATCAGCATGGCTCCATGAAATTCCTCTTGAGCAATTCCAAATGCCAGCATCAATGTCAGCCAGAATGTAAGTTACACTTATCTTCCACAGCCTCCTTTCAGGACACCAGGTGGTCATGGAATTAATTCACTCTTACTAAGCTTCTCCAGTTATTTCTCTAGCACAACAAGAAAAGGGGCATAGTGACTGCTGGAAAAGACTCAGGAAAATTTCATTTATTTGGATTTTAAAACTTGATTGATGTAAAACTGTTTTTCTGCTCTTAAGAACAGACCTCTGCAGAAGAATTCTGTGAGAAGATGGAAGGGTGGGAAAAGACAGGCCAATAGAATAAACATGCATTTTTTTCTTGATTTTTCTTCTTTTTCTGTGAATTTTACAACTTTGGCAAGGAAAGCTCAAGTTTTTGATCTAGGGCCAAATAGACAATCTTTTTAACCAGAGGTAGCATTTACCATAGTGAAAAAATATCCAGCAGAACCTTGTATCTTGTCATTTTTAGTAATCCTAAGTAAATGTCACCAGGACTTTTTCCTTGACTATAAATTTGTTCTCACCCAGTAACGCATCACCTGCTGATCCCAGTTATTTCCAACGCTTGTTACAGATAGATTTAGCTACTTTTTTTTTTTTCCTGTTCTATGAAGCAGAAGTGGTATCTGATACCTTCATAAAGCATTGCTCTTTCATTCTAAGAAGCTACTGAGAAGCTTGTATCTCACAGAGATGTTTATTTTAGACTTTTCTCTAGCAGGTAACGACAGTGCAGTAAAGAAATTCACATAGGAGATAAAGCAAAGATCTCACAAGTCTAGAGAATGTCTAAGGTATAACCTATTCCTCAGTGCTGGAGGATATAAACAAATCAGTGTATTAGATTTAGACTTGTGTGACTTAAAATGAATTTCTGCAATACCATCAGACATTAATATTGACATTTCATGGTATTTGAGATGCTATTTACACTCTGTACACTAGACAAACACCAGACAGTTTACCTTCAATACAAGCAGCTGGTTACTCATTTGTGAAGCCAAAGCAGGATGGTGTGGCCACTATCACCTTATGACCCTTAAAGATTACTGAACCAGCACTGCAACACCACAATAGCTCCAGAGACTGCCACTTCCATTTGGGTTTGACTGCAATCACCACCTGAACTGTATTTTCTTATCCAACATACTAAGTGAACTCATCTTATGCCTGGTAGGCTGACCACGTACAATTACAGTCAGAAAGGGACCTGAAGAGCAACAAGTTGCTCAAAGCAGAACTAAATTCAAAGTTAGATCAGATTGCTTAGGGCCTTGTCCAGGTGAGTTTTGAGTCTCTCCAAGAAGGGTGTTTCCACAACCACTCAGGGCCCTGTTCCAGGGTTTACCACCCACATTCTGAGAAAAAAAATGTTATGGCCATTCCTACAAAACATCCTAGTGACAACAAGACCTAAAAGAGAGCAACCATGTTCAAATGTTTTAAAATCTTCATGCTATATGGTAAAGACTCTACTTGTTAGTGGTGGCGGTAGCATGACTTCAGAGTTACTTCACATTTGCTCTGTTGTAACTGAATACAAATGGTAGTTATGGCAAGCTCACGCTGAAACATACACCGCTACAGCACTAACATGGTGCCACCATTCTCCCATTCTCAGATGTGCCATCATTAGAGTTAAACCACACCTTTTTTTTAAATGCAGATGCAACTCAAAATATTCTTGTGATAGTTTCACCATACGGCTTCTGCTTTTCAGTTCTCCACGTCTTAAAAATTATTTTCCCTTTTCAAACATTGGCATATGCTAACTTCCCTTAGGCAAAAACATGATATCATTGATGTGTTTATAATCTAGCCTTCTACCAACAAGAAAAAGCAAATTAACAATTTGAAAAAGCAGTCATTTGATACGACTCAATTCAGTTTTGTTTATTTCCAGAGTGCCTTGAGTAGGGCTGATCTAAACCAGTGACAAGCACTGCTTTCTGCTGTGTAACTAAACTAAGACTAAATTAACAAACTGCTTCAGTTGGTAATCAGGTTATAAAAATAAAGTGCAGCAAACAGAAACTAACCTGTTTGTTTTGTAAGTAATGTATGTGCTGTATCCAAACCTTAATTAGACCACATAGTAAGAGACTTTATACATGGATTTTTATAGACACTTTTCCAGACATGCTGTGCTCCAGATATTCGTCCCCCAAGCCCCAGTCCACACCTTCCTAAATAACTTCTGTAGGGCTAATTAAACAGACTGGCAATTCAGAATTAATCCAATTAAAGCAACAGTATTTGAGAATTGACATTAGTATAGCATCCGCCTAGCTGTCTAATAGGATTCCATAAGAACAACTACTGGTAAAGTCTAAGGACATTCCTATGCTGCACAGTCTGATGTCATCCTAGAAATGCCTCACCTAGTATGAGCTGGATTCGCTACACAGCTCAATGCAGCACCAAAAAAAGACACATTAATGCCAAAAGCTGTATGGCAGCATTAGAATTGTGCTGCACCCAAACTAATTACATGCTTTTCTGCTATACTTCTTCGACTTCTGGAACTAGGAGAGAGACAGCATTATTCATTAGAAACACCCCCTGAGATCTTTTATGTCTGATGTTATTGAAAGACGAGATAAACCTCCATCATTGAAACATTGTCAAGAATTTAATAGGGATCTATAGAAATTACCATCCAAATAGAAGAATTGATTTGAGAATGATTTATTTCATTTTACTATGGTATTATTAAATTTAAGGGACTCTTCTCTAGGAGGCATGCAGGCCCATTAAAGTTGATAACAAAGCTCTTGCTATTGGAATTGAAACCACAATTCGTTAAGATGACTCAGAAACCTCAGAGACTGGTTATGATTCGCTGTTCAACTCTGCAGGCATTTTCAGTGAAGAATAAAACATCAGAAAACCCTCTAGAAATTATTACAAAAAGCTGTTCATGCTCCGGGATTACCACCTTCCTGAGAATTCCCTTCAGTCACAAATATGCCTTTCACATAAGAATTTGCATCTGTTGAATACTCCACCTGCATTATCCAGGTGATGTTGGGACTCATGAAAGACTGGAGAGAGTTGCTGTCAGTCAGTCACACTCGGTTCCAGCATCAACATGGCACACTTTGTGAATGAGCATTATAAGTTAAATTGTATTTAGCAAGCTGTTGCTGCATTTTCCACAATTAAGAGAATTTTTCTGAACTAACTCAACAAGAAATACAAAGTCATCTGCCAAATTTTATTCTCAATTATACAGGAGTAGTTTCAATGCTCATGAGGCATTTTCTTACTACTCTGAAGGAATATTTTTCTATACTATAGAGACTAAAAAATGCTTCCTATCATGCTTCTAAAGAGATCTTTAGACACGGTGAAATTATCCCCATACACATAGCTTTTTATCTCAGTAAGAATTTTTCCTGCATCAACTTTATCTTTCGTTTTTATGACAGAAGGTTAAACAGTTTGAACAAGGTAAGATACTCTCACCCAAAACCACTTCCATTTTCTTTAAAGGAATTTTTACAGTTCTAACATGTTAAAAGTACTTGTTTTACCACGGCTGAAACAGCAGGGCATATCTTCATTACATTTATGAATATGGCTGATGAAAACCACAGTCAAGAAATGCTTTTGAGTGAAGTAAACAAAGTTGAATAGATGGCCTCAGTCACCCCAAAACATACTGTGAGCAGTAGTTGTCTACCCTGATTTTGTCAAGGCCTCTAACACAGTCTCCCATAGGCTTCTTGACACCATATTGGTGTGATATGCGCTGGATAAGTGGACAATAAGATTGGTGGAAAATTGGCCAAACTGCTAGGCTCTAAGAGTTGTAACCAGTGATGTCAGCTGTCAGCCAGTAGCTAGCAGAGTCACTCAACCAATACTGTTTAAATGTCTTCATTAATGTCCTGAACAACAGGACAAAGTGCAGTCTCGGCAAATCTGTAGATGACACCAAACTGGGGGAGTGGTCAATATGTTAGGGGGCACGACTGTTATTCAGAGGAACAAACTGACAGCAACCTCATGACATTCAACAAGAGCAAGTGCAAGGTCTTGCATGTGTGATGAAATAACCCCATGCAAATGGGGGTTACTCTGCTTCACAGAAAGGGATCCAGGGAGTTCTAATGGACAAGAAGCTATACATGACTAAACAGTCTGCTCTTGCCACCAAGAAAGCAAACTGCATCCTATGCTTGTAGTAATGTAGCCACCAGGTGCAGGGAAGTGATCCTTTTGCTCTACTCTTTTCTCATGAGATTGCATCTGGAGTACTGTGTCCAGTTTGGGGCTCTCCATTACAAGGAGGATATTGACATACTGGATCTAGTTCATCAGAGAGTTGCCATTATGAATTGACCTGTACCATGGTCAGCCAGCTATAAGCATCTGAAATTCTCCCCACTGTATATACCTGTTCTGAAAGACAAAGGAAAGGAGAGGAGAGTCTTCAGTGCAGAAAGAAGATTCAGGCTGAAAATCCTATTCCAGGTGCTCTCCTGGAAAATCCACCATTTTTCCAAGACAAAATCATCTCTAGTTGTTCAAAAATAAATAAATAAATCAGGTTGGCAATAATGGTTGAAGCAAAATATAGATGTGTGAGAAGGTAATAAAGAGCTGGGGCCTATTGACTGGTATGGGTGCGCGCTTCTCCAAACAAGTTTAAAAACACTCTCTGCTTCCCTACAAACCTGTATCAGTGAAAAAATCCTTCACTTTTTCTGTTATGCAAATTCATACTGGTACTTTTTATTTCAAATTGAATATCCATGCTCAAAATCATAAAGACATGAGTTGTCTGGTCTTATCTGACTATTCAAACTTTAATCCCTGTTGCTTAGGTTTTCATTAATATTATGTGACTGGGACCTGCAGTAAAATCATAGATAGTGGTCCCACAGTGACAGTAGTCCTCATCTCTGACCTTGAACTGAGAAATGTCTAAAAATATACAAGTTTCCTGCAAAATCCAGTCCTGCCCCTAATTTATGGTTTGCAAGTACTATTACAGGTTGGTCTGCAACTATCCCCAAAATAACGAAACACAAGTTCTGCCTTGCATATTTTTCTGAAAAAGCCCCAGCCAATAAAGAGTTAAGTAGTGCAACAGCAAAACCCTTCCTATCTGGGCAATCCATGGCACTAAAAGAACAATTGCTCTTATTTCCACTCTGCTTATACGGAACCAGCAGGCCTTTTACTCATTTTTATTTATTTCTTTGATCTTCTCTCCCCTTGAACCTTACTGTACTTCCTTTTACAAGTTTTCCAGTTCTTTGGCAAAGGTGTACCTATCAACACCATCTGGCTGCATGCAAAGAAACATTACTACATGCTTCCCTGAAGACAAGCCTGCTGTGCTAGCCATGAGCCACTGACATGATTTCCACCTCAGCGCTTCAGAAGACTTCTACTCAAACACCATTGCTTACATTTCCTCACTAAAGAGAGAGGAAGGAAAAAAACCAAACCCTCCACTGGTCTGTAATGACAGGGGATGTGTCTCATGTTTTATGAACACAAAAATTCCAGGCTCAATTATGTGTTACTACTAGTTGTTCTGCCTGCCAAGCCACTGTTCTGTTTCCAATAAATATGCAGCAACAAAATGAAAGCCCAAAGTACAGACCCTATACATTGCTTGTACGTACTGCTATTTGCACATTAAACCATCATGGGACAGGTTTACATCTTAGGAAGTGTGTTGGCAAACCTTGGCGATTGTAACTATGTTTTACCAAAATATTTAACCACCTGAGTAATAATAGGCTCTATTTATCATACTCACAAAGTGGTGAGCAATTCGTGCTTTCCAGCTGTAGACTTATGACAAAATAACATTAGAAACTGCATTCTTAAACCAAAGCCTGTCATTTGTTAGTTAATTTCCACAAGTACATATTTGTATGTCTAAATATTGTAGGCAGGGCTCCCATGACAAATTAAAGCTAATGGAAATTGCATGCATCTCCTAATTCTTGGAATTGAAATAATATTAGCACTGCATGCAATACTAAATGAAAGCTCACTATGAGCCTTTTAAGCACAGTGCTTTCTTCTGCTCACTACCTTTGGCTATGCAGTCAGTTCCAGTTTATATTCCAACACTATTCATCGTTAAGCTGCTTTGACTAATTGACTAAACTGAGCGTTACATTGGTTGAAGTGTCATAATCTGTTCACGTCAAGCCCAACTCCATCTAGTGATATCCTTATCAGAACCTCAAATACGGACAGATATTACAAGTACTATTTTGCCCTTTGAATCCCACAGGGTCTAAAACTGAGGTGTATGCAACGTGCTTCATCTCAATCACATTCCAAAACCATGTTTCTTGCCATCCTGGCTGTTGCACAGAGCACTGTACTATATTTGGGGCTTAGCTTGGAAACAGTTGATGGCAATCTTTGGCTGAAAGTTCTGAATGAAATACATTTCAATACAGTGATTTGTTAAGAATACAAATAAGCAAAATATTATGAAGACAACTTGCAGTTAATGCGTGGATGTGTATTTTGAGGCCTACATTTTTCAAATTAAAACAATAAATTCAGAGGTTTACTACTTTGCACCAAACTGTCCATGACCCAGTAGCATTCCATACTTGGGCACCATCTTGACATAACTCTAGTAAATAAATTTTGCAGAGCAAAGGCCAGCACAGTGCTCAAAAATAATCTCCTGTTTCCCTCTTTCAAATCTATCCATATATTTTGTATATGTGTATATAATAGTAATCAAAGAAGGAAGGAAATTTTTAGATCACTGCAAGACCTAACTATACAGAAACCCAGCTTTTAACTAGGACTGCAAATAAACTCCTACAGCCTTAGAAGTTTCAAATAAGTTGTTTTAACGTTTGCCATTACTATTCTTCTTAAACTACAAATAGATGCTTTATATTTATCCTAAAGAAAACACAAATCTGTTCTTTCTCTTAAGATGCAGGGAAGGTGTGACTCAAATATACCCTAAATAAAAAATAATAACAAAAAAAGACATGAAAAAGACTGCATTAATGACCTTGAAGACAGATACTACCTTATTATATTGGGCAGTGTTAAGCTCAAAAATCCTATAAAAATGAGAATAATATATCATATACTTTTTATCACAACACTAAGCCATTGACTGTGAATTCAGAAGGCAGCTATGCATAGGTTATATCAATAATCTTGAATATCTTGTATATCTTGTTTTATACTAGATTTCTGTGAAGTTTTAAGCTCCTCATTCACTGATTCTTTCAGCATAAAAATGAGCTGGTGCCAAATGAAATTATCAGGCAGGAGGTTTAAAAGGAACAAAAGGAAGTACTTTTTCCACACAGTGAATAATTTGTCTGTTTCCTTGCCATAGAATGTTTTGTGGGCCAAAGTCATAGACCAGTTAAAGAAATAAATCCATGGTTTGTCCAATTTGAGATAGAGAGTTACGGCCTATTAAGGCCTTAACTTAAGGCACTAAGGCCTATTATATAAATAGGGCAAACATAATTAGCAGGTCTGGAATTCCCAAAAATACAGAAAGCTGGAAGCTGACAGAGCAAACACAGGGGCATGTCACTCCACTCTCCACGCCCCACCTTTTTTTTTTTTTAACCTAAAAAAATTTGTCAGAGGCTACTGTCAGAAAGAGAGGTTATGGGCCCAGCTCACCCTCAGCTAAGCCTACATGGCAAGTTTTACATTCTTACTTTTTTTTTTTTCCTGTTCTCTAACAAGAATGCAAAGTAGTCCACTTTTGACAACATATAGCAAAAAGAATTTCTACTTTTTTTTTCTAGTAGCCTAGTTGCATCTACATTATAAAGGCAAATACTCCACAGTTTGCAACTGTATAGCCTGCTCTTCTTGGATCAGACAATGCTTGGATAATCACAGCTTGTTAAAAATATCTATTTAATGCTTGTATCTCAGTTTAACTATAATCAAGCTGTGTATTTATAGCTACTCTGACCACAAGAAAAAACTGTTGTCCCCTACATTTAGTTCCTTAGAACAGATGAATATGAATAACACATACCAACACCATATACCAGTTTTCCATATGTTACAATACAGATTATTTTCCATCTCCAAAACAGCTCTCTACATACCTATACACTGGTATCATTTACTATGGGAAATGGTAGCTCAGGTGATGCTTGGCTCTCAGTTCACTCTCTCCATTTTTGCAGTAGCAGATGTTGCCATAATTCTTTTTCATAGCATCACCTTTCTGGTTTTATCTACAAAGAGGGCTGTCAAATTTATCTTCTGCTTAGATCATCAGCAACAAAAATCAGGGTAGGTTGTTGGGTTTTTTTATGAAAAAAATCCAGCTTTTTGAGCTAGGTGAAGCATAAATGTTGTTCCAACTAGTTTGTTTTATATTTTTGTAGCAGAAAGAACTAAGGTTCCACATACATTCTTTGTTAAATCATGAAGTAGGATAAATCAAATTCTTTGGATTTTGTCATAATATTCTCAGGAAAAAGTTTTCTAATAAAGTCCTGAAATACACTGAAATTTTGGCAGTTATAAGGCTGATGGAGTCACTAAGCATTCCTGTTCACAGATGAGAATGAATATTATTCTGAAAGAGTTTTAAAAATTATTTAAGTTAACCCACTGTGTAGATACTCTTCTTTAGAATATAAACTGAATATAAATTAATTTATTTCCATGTCTAGCCTAAATTAAAGCCATTTTAATTCTGAATGAGGGTCCAGAGAGGGAACTGATGTTATTTAAGCAATCCATATCAAATTCCAATGGATAAAGATTCAGATTAATTTTTCTAATGCACACACATCAAGAGGTCGCAGCTGCTTTTACAGAAGTAATGGATACTTTGGACACACACTCAATTGGTACATAAGATAACACAGTAGACTTCTTTCTACATTATTTCTGGAAACCCAATCTATGCCAAAAAATGCATTTAGTTTTCTATAGAAACAGAATACCTGAATATTAGTTCATAGCTTTCTTGTCAGAGACAGGTACTTGAAAATCATATGACACCTTATGAAAATGTATCATTTAATTTCAAACTAACAACATGTTGCTGAAAAATATGTGGGAAGAAGCTAATCAGAATCATTAAAGGGTGAATGGAAGATGCTGTTCATAAAACAGCTGAGTAAAAACCAGAGTTCTTGAAGAAACTCCTGCTAACTCCACTAGTTTTATCAGCATTACGTATAGTGTGATTCATGGCCATGAAGAACCTGCAGTCAGGCAAACATTTGAGCAAGTTATTTGTTCTGAAAGTTTCCAGATCAAATTACAGTAAGAAAACACATTTATTCTATAAGGTCCAGTGAAGTGCTTCCATTTATTTAACCAGGTTTTCTAATAAAGTTCTGAAACACCATAAAATTTTGGCCATTATAAGGCTGATGAAGTTACTAGGTGTTCCTGTTTGCAGATGACAATGAATTCCACTTGTAAGAGAAGATTAAATCCCTACACACTGGTGATCTGCTTTAGAAACTCAATTAGGAATCAAAAAAAATATTTCATACATAAACATGCAATATTTCACATTAGAAAGCTAACTTGCAACAGACTCGGGTTAGTAAGAGCATGCTATCTGGAAAAAATGAACTGCAATAGTTAACTATCAGGTCAATAAGATCGTCTTGGATAGCCTATTCCCAATCTGGTACTTCATGTAGATCTTTCACATGTGGGATTACAAACTGAAATGAGCAAGTTAGCTGTAATTCAGTTCCAATTAACTTGCTCTAGAAATAACAGCTTTCCAGTGGAAAACTTTGTCTATAGTTAAAACTCTGATCTATGACTCAAACTGTTACTGATTCAGCATTTTCCTTGTATGAAAACCTTAAGGTCAAATGCAGGTTTCTGACTGATACAAAGCAGATTTAGTTAGTTTTCAGACCAACCAAGAAAGAAAGAAAGATATAGCTTTAACTGCAGTGTGTTTATGTCCACAGTGAATAACAGATTGTCTCAGTGCATGGGTGGGGTGAAAATCTGTCTGCACAGTAACTATGCAAAAACATTCTCAGCTTCTTCATTCTCTTGCTTCTCTGTACAGCTGAAAAAAGAGAATGAGGATATTGCTGGCATATTTAAGAACTGGGCATCCCAAAGAATGATGGCTTATCTCTCAGAGGAAAGTCATTATCTCGTCCACATGTTGCAAACCATATGGGCATTTCAGAGGCCACCTGGACTTCCTGAGATTTAAAACAGTAAACATCTCTCAAGGAGGGCTTATAACTCATTCAAGGCACAAGCAAAGAATGAGCATTTCAAAAGAAAAAGCTTTTCTATGTTAGAAAATAACTGGGGATTTTTTTTTTAAAAAAAAAAAAGGCCTGGAAGGAAATGCTCTGTAACCAAACATCCAGACAAACACATTAGCAAGTTGATGAGATTCTGATTGCTAGTCACTGATGACCCAGCATCACACAAATTGAATGGAAGTTTCCAGCTTGAAGATATCATCAATACATGAACTCAAAAATAAATTGTTCAACCTGGCAGCTGCTACAGTGCTATACCTATAGAACCTGAACAAGCAGCTCAGATCATCTCTCCTGAAGTCATCTGTGTCAGTGGAGAAACACTTGGAAGATAAGAAGTCATTTCTTTTATTTTATTGATTCTTGTCTAATAAATGAGTTTGTGTCTCTGTATATGTGCATGCAAGCGAACACTTAAGGACCAAGGTTTGATTGTTGTTTTTGTTTGTTTGTTTTAAATAAGAGCACAAGGTGAAAAGTTTTTCCACTTACCTGAATTCTGTAGGGTCTGTAATTGCTTGTCATCTCTTGCAGATGTGACCTCCTTAGTGAGGTTCTAGCCCCCTAGAATGCCCTAGTACTGCTATCAGCTGATTTTCAGGGGTCCTGTGGATATCAGCCTCTCCATGAGGAGACCTGAAGGGAAGATAAATTTCTCACATCCATACAGGCCAATTGTAGGAAAAATCTCCCATACTAAGGTAAAATATTTAAACTACATTCTGTGTTTTAGGGGAGAGCTACAGCACAGATTGCTCATGTTGTTAAATGTCATCTGCAATGTTTTACAATGTACAGATCTTTTAGTAGTGCTTTATATGTGCATTATTATTTTAACACTACATGACTGCACGTGAATTTGGTGTTCGTGAAAATGAACAGACTATTAAAGAGGCTTGAACCCACCAGCCTTTGGGGAAATATCTCTCTATGACAGTCCTCTACAAATGGCCAACTATTGCATTGTTGAGCCTTTCCTGAATTTCTGCCAATGACAATGGATCTTGTAATGGTTTTGTAATGAGGCTAAAATCAACGCCTCTAAACTAAATGGGAAGAGGACAAGAAAGGGAACTGGGACATGGTGAAAGGAAATACAGTAAGGGCAAAGTCATTTAGAAGGTCAAGAAAAATGAAATAGACAAGAAAACACAGAAAGAAGAAGTAGAGAACTATATGGTATAAAGAGAGTAAAGGAGAGGTTTTGTCCACCTTTCCCTCCCCGGCTGTTGGTGCTGTGTCAGGTGCATACTTGTCACTTCTGTGAGAACTCACAATCACCAGCTAGAAGAAAAATGATCTGATGGCACTGTTCTGATCTGCAGCTTGCACGAATCAACAGTAGCATGAAGCATTTTGGTTTAAAAATGCTTCATCATATCCAAAGTGCTGAACTGGGTAAGAATACAAACACATGAAGTTTTATTCTGTTGCACACTATTAGAAGCTGAAACTTCAGTCACTGAACACTAAGTTCTCAGTACAATGCACAACCTCATTTATCTATCCTCACCTATCCAAAACATTTTGTGACAGACGGTGTCCACACTGTCTGATGTGACCGTTCTCCTGAGCATAGATAACAATAAATTCAGCACATGACACTGTATGCATACTTGTCTTAAAGAAACAGGGCTAGATCTTCAGCCAGCAAAAACTATTTTCAGCAGAGCTTTAGGTGGAACCTGAGGTACTAGCTACATCATTTCTCAGCAACTGAGCCAGGTGCAGCCAATGGCCACTTCCACTTGGCTATTTAAGTATTGACTTACAGAGATGTATTGACAAAAACAGAATTTTTAAGAAAGAATGCCCTTTTCAGGAAATCTAACTCAAGGACTGCTGTCATAGGTACTCTTCAGATTTCATTTTGTTACTATAAGACTTTTTTTTCAGTTTACACTGTAGCACTCCCTTTTATTTTCTTCATCTTCAGCTTCTTTTTATCGCACCTGAGGTTATGATCGTCTGTTCATGTCATTATGCTCAGGAGACTGTATAGAGGCAGGGGTAAAGTTTTTATGCAGGAAGAGAGTTCAGGTCTCTTCTTACAGAACATATCTATTTCTTTCTCCCAAGAACTACAAACTAGAACTAGATAAAAAAGCAGGATTAAGACATTCATCACAGACATGAAGAACAGTGGCCAATAGAGCCACTGCAGACAATGCTACAAACATATCATAATGGAAAAAATACTGAAATATGAGAGAGAGACAGAGAGAGACAGAGAGAGAGACAGAGAGAGAGAACTTGCCCTTAAGCAGCATTTGAAAGTCCTATTTCCAGTTGTGCCATTGGTTTCCTGGGTGGCTGTATGCAAGTTCTTTCACCCCTTTACACTTCTCTATTCCATGGTTTGTGCGTGGTGGAAGCAACACTAAGTTCCCTTGCAAATCGCTTTGAGTTGTATGAAGAACTAAGTCAGGTTAATAGGTAACTGGCAATATCACACTAAAGCAGGCCCTTCTAATCCCAGCTCTTCCCATACCATCATTCCTTCCAAAAAGTCACTTCTAACAGTTGTTTTTTTTTATTGAAAAAAGCAAAGTTTCCAGTGATTACATTTATAATTTTAATAATGTAAGAGCCTTACAGTAAGATACCATACAACCAAGAATTCATTACTTTTCCTTTCACATTTTAATAAAAGTACACTATGAATTATTTAAACTAAATGAAACTTGTCAAGATAAATTAATTTAGTACATGTTGTGATACAGTATATTCTGGCTTTAATTGTGTTTGCTGCTTACTGAGTATAGCAATTCACAAAGTCCAGTAATACATTTTTCCAGCCATTAGAAACAACAACCATGGGAGTGTTGCATCATTTTCATTCCTCAGAGATTTTTTACTTACTTTTTTTATAAAGAGTTGAAGTTAGGTTATTTCATTGAAAAAAAAATCAGCAAAAATACTGAACAGTTCAGGAGATTTCTCATCTACTTCTTCGAATTCCACTCTAGTCAGCAGAACCTAGGAAAAACCCCAGGAAAACCAGTTTTCAGAAGGTGCTGTGAAAAAAAAGAAAAAAAAAAAGTGAGATTTAATTTGGTATTATTTAATTCTTATTAGAACATATAACCAACATACAACCTTAGTGATATGGTTTAGTGGATGACTTGTTAGTGTTAGGTCAGAGGTTGGACTCGGTGATCTTGGAGGTCTCTTCCAACCTAGACTATTCTGTGATTCTGTGAACATCCAAAGAAAGTCAGTAAAAATTTTGCCTCTGACATGAGTGAAGGAGGAGACTCAATCCAGTGCCTAAGCATAGGTTTCTAGTGCCATGTGAGACATCCTGGGGGACTTCACCTGGCTCCAGCTGACAGCCTAGCACTGCTTAAGTTTCCTGTATGTACTGTTCATGTACCTGCCAGCCTTATTGGGAATGCTTGGATGGCTGGGACACCTCATGTAGGTGACTGAATTGAGCCCAAGATATCTCCCATTGGACATCTCAGGTTCACAGTGGCATACAGATACCCTTGTGCGTGATTGTCTACTGACAACCCCAGCCTAATAGATCTGTTAGCATTCCTAACAACTAAATATGTATAAAGGTAAAAATTGTACAAGCAACTTTTCCAAAGCATTTTGCAAGGCAAATTTCTTGAAGAATCAGCTTTCAGAAAAACAGACTCTCTTTTGGTAGTTTTGCACATTCCCAAGAATAACAATTGCTCCTAAGAAAGTAATGAGCAGAAAGTCTTATGAAAAGTCTTATGCCATTATCAGTATGTGAAAGAGATGCAGTGGTTCCTTTTTAACCAAATTGGATACTCCATATTTCTCAAATTTTAATGGAAGTTATAAGTTCTCTGCATGTTTAGAAACCAGACAATCTACTGTTCAATTTGTGCTAGAAATGACAGCTGTATTGAGCTTTCTGGGGAAATTAATCAAGAAAGCAATCTCATTATCAGGGAGGAAGCTCAATTTAGGAAGAGAGATGCAACAGTCTCCCAGAATCAATTAATGCTTGTTATCCAGGACAATGGCATTTGAAACAGCAATAGCACTAGAAAGCTGGAAACATATCAAATTTAAGGCAAGCTCAAGTTTGTTTGAATGAACTCAAAATCAGACGTTTTTCACCAAGAATTTAGTAATAACTTTTGTAATACATGATGTCTTAATTTTAAAATTTGATATTAAAACCATGTTTTTTAAAAAGTCTATAAATGGAAGCCTTTATCATGTTATACAACACCCCTGAATATTCATAAGTGTTAACTTGTGTTTACTTAGAGGTCATTCAGTTCAGGAAGGCTGATTTAGATCTTGGTGCAAGTAGAAACTTCACACCACTTTGGCAGAAAACATAGCATTTAAGCTTCTGTAAGCAGCAGACAGTCTTCTTGAGATTAGGTATATTTAAAGATACCGAACCAGGTTCTCCATTCACGGCAGTTGTCTTTCTGCAGCACCATCCTTCCCCCCCTCATCTGCAAACTGAAACATCTCCACCGTTACTGGAAATGAGAGTAGACCACGTCCTCCTTTCCTCTCTGACCAACTCCAACAGCAGACATCCTCACCCCAAGTAAATGTCAGGTCTAGACCTAATATGCCTGAACATCAGGGCTGAATTATATAGCGGACCAAGCCTATGACCTGGCACAGTTCCTCTACGTTGCCTTCTGTAACTTAGGCAACTTACATACATTTGCATAAGCAAGTCATTGACTATTTCTGTAGAGCTGTTTGCTCCTATTCACAATTTCCCATCTTCTTTCTTTTTGCAGAAAATTTCATCTATGCCTTGAAAGATTTATCCTGCTCTTGCCATCCTTTCAGCACTTGCTGATGACTGGCTGAAAAGCAATAGCCAATACAGAGAAAATTTGCCTTGCATCCCAAGGACAAGATGGACACAGAGACCCTAAAATTGCATCCATTAATCTCTGGGCCTAGAGGAAATGTTCAGAAGTTTTCATCAGTGATAAATAGCTGTAGAGCAAGAATGGAGCGAGGGATATTACCACACACAAATTGAGTATTTTAGGCTGAATTAAAGGGTGGTCAAAACAAGCCCATAAGTCTAGCTGCTAGGAAGGAGAAAGAGGGACAGAAGAACAGGTTTGATTCAGAACAAATGAACCTTCTCAGAATATTGAGAATATTTGGGATGAGCTTTGAAGCAATTACAAGGAAAAACTATATTGGGAAGGTCTAGATTGGTCCCATTCTTCTCAGAACAAACACTAACTGCTTTATTATAACAATCACTTTTAACATTCATATAATACTCATCCTTACGGAAAAATCCCCAAGTTCTGCTCCTGGTTTGGAAAGCAGCATCAGCCCCAGCACATGCTGGTGTATGAGAGGAAATAGAGAAGATAATACCATATCCAATTGATCCTTCAGGGAGATTTGAAGGAGAATGAATGCAGATTTGGAATTAGGCCAGGACACTGGTGCTACTATGCCCGTTCCTACAAAAAGGGCCATTGGACTGTTAACAACCATAAGCAATCAGGCCCCTGGTTTCACATCTCATCAGCAAGAATAGACTACATATTCATTAAACTCACACTTGCTTTTAAAATTTCTTAGCTTCTGTTGGTGGTGGGTTTCATTCTTTTAATTCTTGCACCAACAAAGTGCATCCCTTTACTCTTTATTCCTTTCAAATCTATAGCTGACTCATCTAGCACTACACCAAATTGTAAATGAAGAAATTCTACACTGGCAAAAAGAACAGATATAGCACCTTAACAGATTCTTAATACTAGTAATATCTATGTGCCATTCCTCATGCCACAGGCTTGGGATTTTTTTCCCCCCCCACATAAGATCGCTGAAATCACAAGATTCTTTATTGTTGTTTTTAAAAAAAGGTGGCACACAATAAAACTTAGACTCTTCAATATATGCTGATAAAGAGGAGAAAATGCATAAACAAAGAATTTTTGTTGTTATTTACTTCAGTGTCCTGATAAGCTGCGACAATTTTTACTGTTTTTTAAGGTGTCGCTCAATCTTCTTACTCCATTATTAATGGAGTCATTAATAGTCACAGTATTAAATAGTAAAACCAATTTAGGGGGGCGGGAGAAAATGAACATTTAATTATTAAGTGCTTCAGGAGAGAACATTCTTCTTATCTAGCAATCTAAAAACAAAACACGTGTATTTTCACAGGAAAATATAGGTGAGCAGGTAGCCTGGAGAAAGAAATCCAGCTCTGCCTTAAGCTTCAAAATAGAATATTTGTTCTCTATTCAATATTTTACAAAATAGAGCTGTGCTGAAAACTCAGATCTTCAAAACTGCCTGAAGATTAACTCTGTGGATCTCAATGGCCTTACTGTTTTAGACCTTTCTTCAGAAAGATGTCCACTAAGTTTTCCAACTCTTACAAAGCAGTATTTTCTAAAAGAACACCAATAAGCTCTCCTTCCAGGTATGCTCCAACTGTTCTGGGGAGGAAACCTGCATTTTCCAGTATTCTGCCTGAATGACAACCTTCAGAGAGCATTCTACAGCTTTCTGAAATGCTGTGTTTTTCAAGAGGTTAAATGTTAAATGAAGAGTTAAATGTTCTAAAATTACTTTCTTTTTTCCTCCTCCAATAGCACGCACATCATTGTTGCAGTGTATCTGACAGGCAGATGCACACTAAGCCACTTATTTTGTTCAAGGCACCAAAAAAATCATGAGTTTGTTTTAAAAGCATCGGTGTCAACCAAGTTGGATGGAGACTCTTTAATTATATAACATTACACACACATACAAAAAAAAAAAGTCAAATGAACAACCCTCTTGAAGTAAATTTCCTTGGTTAAGAAAAAGGATTATATCTGCAGTCCCTTAGGCTGCAAATTCCTCAACTGATGCATGTCTGTTCATCCTACTTGGATAACACTCTGAGTTTCCAGACCATGCTACATTTTTCAAAGTTTCAGTCTGTCACCTTCCTTGTTAGCTGTGTAATAGGAATGAAGCATGCAGTAAGCAGTACGTCTACAATCACTGAAGGATGCTATTAAAAAAGCTAGAGAGAAATAGCAGAAAGTAGAATTCAGGTTTCCCAATTAAAAAAAAAAAAAATTAAAGGATGAAATCACTCTGCTGTATTAAATGTGATTATAAAATTATTTACATGCAGTTCAGTGATATTAGCAGTCACACATCCATGCTGTCCACAGGGCTTATACCAAATCAGAGGAGTTATGATAAGGTTAGAGTAATATTGTGATACTGTTTTTAGAGTTAAAGAATCCATCAGTCAGAGCCTTCTGCAAGCAAGAGAGATGGAATTCACACAACCACCATTTTCCTGCACTACTTGGGGGTTCATCTACGTGTAGCTATCCAAAGAACCACAGCCCAAAGCAACATGCATGAGCAGCAGCAAGACAGATCGAGGACAATTCTCTCTTTTCGACTCATATGAAAATTAAGTGGGAAAGTCTATTTGAGACAGCATGTTACACGAGTAACGTGTAAACATAAAAAGTCTCCAGTAAAAGGAGACTCCAAAGGAAAGTCAAAGCTAGGAAAACACCATGTTAGTATAACACCACTGAAAGTACAAAGCCTGTGGAAAATAATGGTAGCAGGATCTTCTTACACTTTTCAGTTACCTTCCTCTTAGTATATACTATACTATGTTGAACACATGTAGATCTCACGGTCTTGGAAGTTAAACAATCATAGGCCCATGCAGTACAGGATACAAGCCACCTGGAAATAGTAGGTATTGCGAGTGCAAACCAAGCTGTCACAGTTGAGCGCTACAGCTCTGAAACTGAGTATGCTGAAAGAGTCCCTCTGGTCTCGTCTATGCTAATTAATACGGGAGTAAGAGGAGATGCTTTCCGCTTATGGTCTCCAGATTCAGAAGAAGCTATCTAATAAGTCAAACCCTGGAACTTTTATTTACATCAGCATAATTCCCAGCACTATCTACAGGGGACAGTTATCTGCCCAAGGAACTAATGCATTAAAGAAACTGTGCCCACACAGCAGGACATTCCTTATTTATGCACACATACACATTCTGGATTTATAGCTAGAGTTACTCCTAGCACATCCCAAGCACAGGGAAAGCAGCATGCATCCAGAGCAGCTTCACAACTGATATATAACGTACTGTAACAAAAACTTTCTGATTGCATCTATGTAAGTGGGCAAGCATTGCAAATCATCTGAAGCAACTTCGCTTGTTATCAACATTTTGAGCTATTTATACTTACACTGATTGTTATCCTGTACTCCTTGCCAAGCAGCATTTCAAGAGCTCTTTAGCCATCCTTCCTCAGCTCTTCAAGAGCTAGGTCAGATGCTGAATATATATAAACAGTCCTTTTGTGCTTGAACTTGAAAGAGAAATCAGTCATCTGTATATGATCTGTGCTACAGCAAAATGTAATTTTTCCCTCTGACAATGTGTTTATGGTTGTTAAGTTATCTTGATTGCCAAGAGAAATCTGTTTTCTGTGAAGGCTTCTACAGTTTAAAGTCTCAACTATTTTACCCCTCCCCCTCCTTCCTTTTTCATCCAATTTACAAACTAAGTTTACTCTGCTAGTTAAAAAAAAATATAAAAAAAATCAGAAAAACAGATTCCTGAAAATTAGAAAATTGAAAATTGTCTGGCACAGTCCTGTACTAAGAGTCCATTTATCTTGTCTTTTCTAAAAATACAGGGTTTTCACATTCTGACAAAGATCCAATTTTCCAGTAATAAAAATCCCCTAGGACTTCTGATACCTGAGACCTTCTCATCTTGGATCCTGACCATGTTACTATGATTAAATTGTCTATTACAGAAAAGATTATCATTACCTGTATTTTGTGTTGTAAGAGGAAAAGAGCATAAAAAACATTTGTATATTAATTGCTGGATAATCTTGCCAAATTGAAGTGAGTTTGCAAACCATACTTTAAATTCAAAGACATTTATCATCTCTTCTTTTGTCACTCTGGTCTGAGAAGAGTACTGGTATAGCACATGCAGTATAGGCATTCTCTATCAAGCAAAGTAATGGAATTAGGCAGGCTATACAGATTTTTAGAGCAGAGCAAGGAGTTAGAGTCTATAATTATCCATAAAGAGGTGCTGTCTGATATAAACATCTCTGTGCAAACTATGTGAAATTTGGCATTGTATGTTACAGATAAGTGTAAAGTCTATGACCTTACCTTGCTTAATCTGCATCTCACAGTGAATAGGTTCTTATTTACATTCTCCACACCCAGTTGCCAACCAGTACTGTTATACATGTGCAACTCTGTCTGCTCCTGGCTTGATGAGGTTTTCCTGGTGACCTCAAGCTTTTGCATTCCAAACGTGAAGACTGCTGACTCCCCAGTGGCTCCAACTCTAGTAGAATTATTATACCAAACTGCTTCATCTTTCATGGTGTTGGAGGATAAAGTGTGTGTGAATAACTGCATGCTTGGAACCATTTCTGAGCACTGAGGAGTTTTGCAGATGGGGCTAGCAGGCTGTTCAAACTCCTTGTGACATTTCCCTTCCTTTTAACCACAACTCTACTCACTAAGCAATATAATCTTCCTTTTACCATGGGGTGTGCTCATATAAAGCCACTTTGTCAGCATGCTGGTGACACCACAATTGAAGAATATATCAGTTCAATCATTCATAAATCAATGTATATATTCTTCCTAAGCTCTAATGTCATTTCATCAATGCACTCCTTATTTTGCAGTTATTGATACTAAATTCCAACATGATTACAGAATCACATTTTTCAGTTTATTACATTTTGAATATTGGAGAGTTTTCCCCTTTATTAAATTACACTATATTAGAAGAGTCTGAAAATCCTCTGATGCATGACCAAGGACATAGTTCCATCTGTTTTGTTTTTCTCATTCATGACATATAGATGATTTTGTTTTAACCAGTACATGTATTTCACTTTAATTCCACTTTATGTCTGTCAGGTTACATCATTTCTGATGTGCAGATACTCTGCTATGGAGCTTTGCAAAACGATTTAAGTCTAAAGTAAAACCAGCTTTTTGCATAGCTCAGGTGTTTGTGAAGTAGATATGAGTCTTTAAGTTACCAGTTTAAATCAAACACATGGCAGAAAGCCATATCAAAATCTGGCAAGACCAGTCTGGCTAAAAATAATTCCCATTTGAAGGTTGTTTGGTAGCCTATATAAAATGAATTTCCTAACAGTTTCTTAGAAATGCAGGTGTTTACACAACCAGAGCTGCTAGCACAATTGGTAGCTTGTCAGCAGCCTTAGCCCAAATGCCAGGTGTTCAATTTTGAACTCAAATACAGTACAGTAGATGAGGAAAAACTCTGTTCTATATCCTAAGTGTTACACAGTGCAAGTTTATTGTTTGTATTGCAGAAGAACTTAAAAGTTGATATAAACAAGAGCAAGACTTCCTGGTGCTAGGTGCTGTACAAGCACATAGGTGCCTAAAACAAAGATGAATCCAAACCTAACTGAAACAACATGCAAGTCTAGTTGTCTTCAGCACTTTCAGGAAATACCTGTGGAAGATGACTCGGATTGCAGTAGGCTGACTCACCTCCTAGTAGTGGCCATCTCTCTCTGTGAAGCACCCACTAAATTAGCATATTTATGTATCACAAAACGGGCAGTCCCTGATCTTGTCTATTTAAAAAGCCTTCTAACCTCCAGTCTTCCACATACAAATAAAAGAGGAAAGAGACCTTAAAATTTTATCAGTCTGCCTCATTAATATCTGAGATGAATCTAGTCTTAAAGCTGTGGAGTTTCACTGACCCAGGCTTCTACACCGGCTCTGGTAATGCTACCAGAGTACCTAATTGGTACAAGAACACTGATTCAAAAGCAGCCTCACAGAAAAAGCAGAATGAAAATGCAGAGGTCCAGGAGGTTTTACTAGAAATATCATGTACATATATACACATAATAAATAATAATAAAAAAAAAATATACTACTTCCTTGTTGACATTCCACTGTACTGATGGCTGTCCAAAGTGTGCTTAAAATAAAACTAAAACAATCACATCTGTGTTGATCAGGGTACTCTGACACTGTGCTTGTAAAACCAGCACCTCCAGAAGAGTGCTGAACAGGGAGCTAAACAACCTTGGGTAACTGAAGACAGAGATTTCATTAGTCAGTGACCCTACCTCATCACACAACAGCAGGTAATCGAGGGGTTTTGTTAATGCTTTGTCACTTACAACATGCAAGTTCAATGTACAGACCAAGAATTGCTTTGCTTTGTTTGGTTTTCAGAAAGATGTAGTTGGGACTGAAACTCAAAGTGGAACTCAGAAAACTGTCAGGTCTCAATCAAGCTTTAAAAGCACATCTTTGTAACAAAGAGCCTCTGCTTCTTACCTGCACAAGGGCTGTTTGGGTGGGAAAGCAGGCAACAGTAAGTGGCCTCCATGCACAGAAATAACGTTATACACAGAACCTAAGCTGAAACAGTGAAATTCTCATTCAGGTAAACATTTATACACCCATGGCCTTTTAGGGAATTCCCTTTCAACAGCATGCATCTTCCATTTACAATGCTGCAGTCACACGTGCGTGTGCCTATGTATATGTAGATTTTTATTTTTCCACTATAATCTTGTAATACTGTAGTCTTCAGTACTGCTGAAGATAGATATTGATGGACCCTTTCGCCTCCCCCCCCAAAGCAGTGATATTAACAAGCAAGATACTTCCACACCTCTCCAGAGATGGTGATTTGGTAGATGAATGGTGATAAGCAGATCCCACACAAACAGAGGAAAGCCTGGACAATGGCATAGGCTAGATTCACGTGCACTTCTATTTCAAAGAATAAATTATAAAACTATAAGTATGTGAGCTCTTAAGTTTAAAGCACATTACATTTTCTCCCAGTTTAAACCAAATTTATATTAAAGCAATTTAAGTCAAGACAAGATTTCTTATTAAGGCAGGAACAAAAATTAAATGGATCTATGACCCCCTTCCTTCTCTGCTCCTTTCAGCACTTTTGCGCTCTTGAATAGATGAGAAATTGCCATCTCCATATCACTGCAAGTCTCCACATTCTCAGGTCAGTTGTGCACACCCAAGTAAGAATCAAGTATTAAAATGAATTATTTAAAAGATTACAGACTACAGATATAAAGATTCAAGGATCTTAACGTTTTATGAGTTTCTAAACCACTTCCACATGCACACCAGAAGAATACCATTGTTTAGACGCCTGTACAAAGATGGCATTGTGATCACTTTTTTTCCTACCAGTATAACAGAGAATAGCTTTTGTTCCACTAGCCCCAATTTTTAAGGCCATTTTTAGAAGTATTTGCTCAGAGATTGTGTTTCCCAGCTGTCCCCTGCAATATGCTTTGCTAATGTCATCAGAGGTTCTTGAAACTTGAATACAAGGTGCAAAAACAGTGAAAAGCAATTTGCTTTGAAGGTAGTTCTCTAAGTCTAAAAGAAGCATGTTTTTGGTTTGTTTGTTTTGGTGTTTCAGTATTTTGTGCATCTCTGCTCAATATTTTTGAGCTCACACATGCATGAGCAACATAAAACCAGCATGAGGGTTATTACATAGTAGACACAGGTGGGTTGCTTTCCTAAAGTACCATTTCCCAATCATTATTCCTTCCTGTAACTCTATAAATAATTAAGAGACTATGCCTGTTTCATGGGAATGACTCTTATCAAGAGCCAACTAGAAAGGCCTCCACAGCTTGCTGCACAACAGAGCATGTGCTACAAACCATATTGCTTTGATTGTCTACGTGTGCATGGAAACGCTTGGCTCAAACATAAAAACAAAGTGGCATGCCTTAAAATTGTAAGTCTTCAGTGCCTCACTTGTAAGCTTGTTTTACAGCTGTAAATTAAGGGGATTTAAAGGCTTTTGTGCAGATGCTAATAAATTCCATTCATAAAATCAGTCTTCCTCTCTCTTACAAAACTTTCCTGTATGCTTTCATATGATACACCTGTTCTCATTATGTGGGTATGTACATTTGTCCTGTGATAAGGTATTCCTCCACAGTAGAATAATTAAATGTCATGTTTCTCTCATTCCTCTTGATTACTCATTTAATCCCTTGTAGCAACAAAACAAATTGCAGCAAATGGGTTGCACACGCTAAGGCATACTTCGGTATTGTGAACAATATCTGACCACAACAAATATAATTATACATATTCCTACTTGTATGGGGATTTGTTAAGTAAGAAATACTACATCCGTAGAGAAAATAAATCTCTCTCCTGATTTTTATGTAACATGCAAGATATCTAACATGCATTAAAAATGGTAAGACAGATACATAAAGCACTGAACACCACACTTGTCGGGCAGATTTGTATATGCTGTTTGGAATGGTTGCACAAACTGGTTTGGAACTGGGACACAGCCTTACAAACAACAATAAAAATTTCCACCAGTTGCAAACATCGGCTTTAGTGTAGTTGCATAAAGCTAATACAGTAGGATGTGCTGCTATATAAGTAAAAGGCAAACAATGAAGGTGATTGACAGAATGAGGTAAACCCCACCCCACCCCCCCTTTTTTTTTTAAGGCAAAAACCACAACACAACAGTTCCTCCTTCTCTACTGTAATATTTCTCTTACGCACAGTTGAAGGCGGCAGTAAGCTCTCTTCTTCCCTTTAGAAAATATTGTTTGGGTTTTAGGATGATCCCAATCTGCCAGAGCTGTGGATTTACCTGGGAAAATGATGACTGTAGTCTGCCCCATTACTGCAAGGCAAGGAGGGCACCCTCACAGCACAGAGCTGTCCCTGGGAGCTCTGCGCTGTGAATACCTCTGCATACATCCATGGAGGGATTTCATGAGAATGTCTTAACACAGAAGGGTTTGTAGTCCATCGCTGGTAGTTGTCAGAAGGATAAGCGGAGGCTTGTCCCACATACTGGATTCTGTACAAGAGCAAGACATCCCAAAGGATAAGGAGATAGAGACAGAGTGGACTGTACTGATTAGATTCTGGTGTTTATATTACCTTCACTAGATTTGAATCTCATTCCCATTCACCCTGTGAGGGGTGTAGGGAGATTAGCCAACCCACAAGCTAGGCACTAACAACGTTAGGTACCGTGAGTATATTTTTCTCCTCCCATGTTCCCTGGACTCATTCTTCTTCACTGTGTCCAGTTTGATTGTTGCAACAAAGATGCACAACAGAGAGATGCGTACAGAACTAAACACTCAAAGCTATGGAAAGGAGATTATACTTTAAACAATCTCTCTGATTAACAGGGCTCTTAAGTCACTATATGCACCCAAAACTTCTGTCAGTACATCGCAATTGATGGAGATGATGGAGACGTCTCTGCAGCCAGCTGAGGTCCCCGGGCCAGCTCAGTTCTCCATATCAGGATCTAGGAATATGGGGATTTTTGCCTTACTACTGGCCTAGACTACAAACCAGCTGCCCACAGTGACTGCTGATTGCAATAGGAAATGTGGGCATGTGCATCACTGTACAAAGGAAAAGTAGGCTGTCTTTGAAGATGCAAAGCCATTAATGAAAGGAGATAAAAGGACACATTGTAAATATGGATACTATTTTTTGAGACAGAGTAATAAATATACACTTAAACAAGAACACAAAAGACATGAGCAGTGCACAAACATTGCACAGGTCGTCTGCACAGGAGTTTGCCCAGAAAAGGGAACTGAGTTTCCATATGCAGTTTTAATTTGGGGTGTTTTAATTGTTGGATGCACTATTTTAGAGGCACAGTTTCAGAAGTTCTAAACACAGAAGGCTCCCCCTGTAATCAGAGGGTTTTTCAATGGCATGGGAGAGATCAACTCTCAATGGAGCATATGATTTTTCAGCCTCGTTAAGAGAAGTCAGATTCTTGAGGCAAGAGGGAACAGTCCTTTCCCAAAATGCAAAAGAAAAGAGAGAAAATAGATGGAGTTTAAACCATGTTTTTATAAATGTTAACATCTTCACATTATCTTTATATTTAACTAAGTGATGCACATTACAGTTTAAAAAAAAAAAACACTATATTTTCAGGAACAGGTAATCAGAAAGACAGCTTTCTATCAGTTTACATCTGCTAATGCCTCAGGACATTCAGACTGGCTAACGCCAGTCAGGCTGGTGTGTGACAAACGTGGACAAATTACAATTTTTCTGATTGGTTTATTTTGTTTAAATTGTATTAAGTGTATAAATAAATAGCTTAATTGTGTTCTATCCAAACACAGTTCTCCTACAAAAGCAAAAATACTGTCAGCCACAGAGCCCGAACTGGTGGGTGTATCTCCATGGAAGCTTCAGTTAAGCCATTGTGATTGTCACTGAGTGGTACCATTATGTCACGTAGCTCTATATATACACACGTATATCTTCCTGCCTCTGAGAACTACTGAGAAATCGGAGCAAGACTCCTGCAACTGTATACAACTGAAAGCCCCAAGAAGAAATATAATTGCTTTGGGATATTATTCCTAACTCTTAAAATTGCAACCATTCTCATTACTTTAATTAAGTGTGGTTTGGGAAACTAGATAGCTCGAGAGATTAGTAATCAGCTACTAGTTTACTTCTAATCCAGGTCAAGGACTCAACAAATGTTATGCTGAGTTATTGCCTTGCCCTAAAATGTGATTCACTCATCATATTTTCCAGCCTAAGTGCTTGGATTCTGAAGATCCTTAGTAGTGCCAGTCCTCCAGCAATCCTGACAGCAAAATCAGCTTCCAGACCACCTTTAAACTCAAATTAAGTGTACACCATCCAACGTGCTGTGGGAAGCAATGAACACATCTTCACTCCCACCTGCAGTCACTCTGTATCCACTGTCTCATCTTTTGGCTGGACAAGATTTCAGCCCCCATAGGTGTAAAAGAGAGGTGGGTTTATAGGCAGATCTGCCATCAGAAGGAAGCTTGACTTAGTTCTATTTATCCATGTCATTGAAATCAAACAACTAGGTACAGTTTTATCTAAGATCTTGAAATATTTTCACTTTACAAGTAACTATCAAGCTCCTGTTCATTTCGTAAACACTAACATCATAATCCCTTCTTTATCTTAAAAGGGACGCATGTTTTCATCCCTTGGCATACTGAAAGGTAACGTTACTGGAGAGTTATTCACCCATTCCCTGGTGATCAAGTCTGTAGCATTCAGAACTTAACTGTGGAGGTGGAATTCTTGCCTTTCAGGGTTTATTTACAGATTTTACCAGAAGAATGTGTAACCTGTGAACTATAATTAGGGATTTCCAGCTGTTACCAGAAAGCCTGGAATACACAGCTTGCAAGCTTTGAACATATTTAAGAATCATCTACTAGCAATCCTAAAATAATATTAGACAACCAAGAATGTAATAACGTGTTTAAAGGTGTATTAGCCCTTCAGCCACTACAATTATAGTGTATAAATATTATAAAATATATATGCAGACCTTTGAGTCCCTGTGACAAATTTATGCACAGTCAAACTTGAGTATCACCAACTCATTATTGTATTTGTCTGGTTTGAATACATGGCAAATCTAGAAAACACCTGTTTTTGGTTTGATTGAATTGAAAATTTTATGGAACCTGGAAGACAAGAGTATTGATCCTTTGTTTAAATATGTAGCTAGAAGAACTGTTGCATAGCAAAGGAAGGGAGCATCTCCATCCATTCCTCCAGGCATTGTATTAGTATCTGTTTTCTAGAAAACTAATCCAGAATGTTTATTGTACCCACATAAAAGTTATTCTGCAAAAAGTTTTACTTAAAAATACAAATTTAGACAGTTGAACATTCTGAAAAGAAATTCAAATCTCTGGAGAGTACCCTGGCAGTTAGCTTTTTTAAAGGCAAATTTCCTTAAAAACCACTGCCACCAAAGAAAGAGAAAAAAAAAAAAACAAACAATATAAAAAAAACATTTAGATCAACAGGATATGCTAATTCTGAGTTATGAGTCATGACCTGCTCCAGCACTAGTTGATAAACCCCTCAGACATACCTTTACCACTCCCCAAACAAAGATCTGGTAAAGGACTTCACACACCCCAAGTTCAGAGACTGGAGTTCTACTGCTCAGTGTTAGTTAATGGGTTTTGCATCTACAGTTCCAGCGAGAGGTCAGATAACTTCTCTGAACTCCTTCCTGTCTAAATGAACTCATGAGTAAGGGAAAAGTGTATCTTCAGAATAAGTGAGAGAAAAACTTAAATAGTTTCAGAATAAACAAGAGAAAAACCTAAACACCATTCTTGTTGAGAGGCACTTCTGAATGGTTTCCATCACATGAAACCATGATAGCTTCATTCCAAAATCCAGCCGCAGCCCTGATTAACATAATTTTTAAGACATGTGCACATATTTTCCCAGTGTAGGCCACTGGAGTTTGAGCCATCCAGTTTATTATTATTTCTCATCTGATTTCTAGTCAATATTTCAAAAGAGACATAAAACAAAAGCAATCAAGAACTCCTTTAAAAAAAAATACAGACACGTAAACTTCTATAAATTTTTTTTTCCTCAGGTTACCAAGTACAGTAATTCAAGCATTGGCTGCCTGCCTAAAACTACAGTTTCCTTAAGTTTTAATTTAAACTTTCATCTATAAAATTGATTGTGCCATTAAAATAAAAGTGACATAGTTACCAACTACTCTCTATAATTAGATACTGTTAGGTTCTTCCTGTTACTTAAAAAACATTCTTCATTTAATATACAGAGAGAGGTAGTGTTGACTAATGAGCAGCTCCATTACTAACTTTTACCAGTTAGTAGTAATAGTTTTATCAGAGCTGCAAACACTTTTGAATAGCCAGATCTTTGTTTTGAGAGCTGAGCCAGAACATTCCAAATACAGTAAAACTCCGGAGCCCATGCGCAATACAGATTCTTTGTTCACCTCCAATAGAGGCTGAAAGAGACAGTCTAGACATAAATGGCCATTTATTCTCATTACTGATACCAAGGAGTATTCTGAAAGAATGTGGAAATTAACGTAGGTATCCTGGCCATATTCCAGCTTGGATAACTACATCCTCTGTACCCTAAACACCCTCTATTTCTCTCTACTCTATAATTTCATTTTAATAAATTACTCATTTCCCCAGTTATAAAACATTGCTTAGTGCTGATGATAAAGAATGACCACCAGGTTCCCCTGTGAGGATGGCTGCAGAACAAGCCTTACCTCCCAAGGGTCAGGCTGGCTGGGGAGACAGCTTCTTACCCACTTGAGTTGCATCTCAGTGAAAACTGCTGAGTAAAGATAAGAACTGAGCCAAAGCAGAGAGATGCGAATTGAAACAACACACTGCACCTTGTTAATCAGGAGAATGTTCAAAACTAAGGGGAGAGTTCACTGCCATATTCAAAACACAGGCTATGTTGGCAGTTTAGGAACCATATGCTCATCAGACCTTCAAAGTCTTTAACTGAGGCTGTGGCTGCAAAGCAGCAAAAGGAGCTCATCTCTTCTCTCTGGTGACAGCAATGGGACCTGAGGCAATGGCATGGAGCTGTGACAGGGGAGGTTCAGGCTGCGTTTTAGGAAATGGTTCTTCACCGAGAGGGTGGTCAGGCACTGAACGGGCACCCCAGGGCAGTGGTTGCAGCACCAGGCCTGCAGCTCAAGGAACATTTGGACAACACTCTCAAACACAGAGTTTGGTTTCTGGGTGGTCCTGTGTGAAGCCAGGAGTTGGACTCAGTGGTCCCTGTGGGTCCCTTCAGCCTGGAACATTCAGTGATTCTAAGAGGTCCCATTGGGCTACATCACGGTCACAGCTTCTCTCCACCCTCTGGCTACTGCTCTCTCACACTTCCCAGCTGAGCTACTTCTCACAGTGCTCGTTTCAGCCAAAATAAATCTGATTAGCACAAACAGCTTAATAACAGATCCTTGCTAACACTAAATCAGTCCATGTTGACTAGAACAGGGTTAGGGAAAATTACACAAGCAGCTCAGCTGGCAGATACCAGAGGTCAGCGTATCCTTTCAGGGTGACAGTCACCTGGAGGCTGGTCTCTTCCAGTTTAGCTGCAGCCAGAGAAGGATATATCCCATCTGCAGTAATGCAAGAGCTTGTCTTTAGCCTAAGACATATAAAGCAGGATGCTCTAGCTTTAAACTGGAAAGAGCCACTCTTTAATCATAAAGCAGAGTTCATATGATTGAATTTATATAGAGATAACCTAGCTATAGATAAGGGCACAGAAATACTGAAACATGAGCCTAGAAGATCAAAGTAGTGCTTGAAAAGATCTGACTTACATCAAACAGAGACCTTTCAAAAATTTAATATCAGTACCTAATTTTTTTTGGTTGAACTGAAGTTTTCTACTCTTGCCGTATTCTATTAACTCTAGAAAAAATACTAGTAAGGAGGGAAGGGAGATGATTGTCAAAGGTGAGCAGCAATGAGGAAAAAAAAAAAAGACAATTTCAACATAAAATGTCCAGTATATGACAGGGATGCAGTGCAATTAGATATTCTGTTCTCTAAACATTTAGCTCATTTTCAGAAAGTGAAGTATGCACCCACTCCTAATCAGTTTTCTGGACCATGCTAACTGAATATTCCTGGCTACAGGATCTTACAGGAGACTGCGCTCCAGAGTGGGGTTGAGAGGTACAAGTGCTAATGGGGTGTCACAAACCAGAGAGGAAAAGAATTGTCACTTTGCTGCTTTTCCTGGCTGGAGTAAGGCTGATCTTTCCCTGCCTCTCCAGCATTTGGCATGCAGCACCAGGCTTCACAGTAATTTGGAGTTACACTTTCAGCTTGTCAAGTGACCAGTGCCTCACATCCACTCAAGTTTTCCACAGCACCCACAGTTTTATTACTCCTAACAAGATGGCACTCCAGGTTTGTCAGCCTTATGCAAGTTCATTTAAACATCAGTTCAAGGCTGGAGACATTGGAAGCTTATCCTAGCAAAAGAAGGTTGAATTCTGAAAGTTGACTGGAAGGAGAAAAAAAAAAAAAGCAAAATAAGGCACCAAACAATGAACAATGAACTTACAAGGATAAATCACTCCCAAGTTCTTCTCCATTAAGCCTACATTTTCCCTTTCGTTCTTCATAAGAAACTCCCAAACTATCCACAAATCTTTAGCCAGCAATAGCTCTGATAATTCACATTTGCCTATACCTTTCCCTCTTGAGCCAGGCTTTTGTCTTTCTTCTTTCAGCACAAGTAAAATATTCAGTGACTGGTGTTGGAACAAATTCAAGGCAAATCAAACATTTGGGGCATCTCTGAAAGGAAGACAGATAAAGGGAGGAGGGGAGTTAACTTTCAAGACTATTAAAAAAAAAACCTTTATGAATCCAGTATCATAGGAAATGTTCACTGGATGCACATCCTGTCTCTGGCTCAGTTTAAGCTCTCCACAGGGACCAAACACAGCACATTAATAATATAGATGACAGAACTGGCATGTAGAGTCTTTGTCTGAACTATATTCCTGACTCTTTTCTGTCAGCCTGGGGACTTGCAACAAGTGGGTTGCTTCATCCATCACTCTCTTACATATCCACTAGGCTAGATCCAGCAGACAAAAAAATCTGCTTCAGATATTTCTCTTAAGCATGACAGTAATATCACAGTTTAAACAAAGATGTTTCTAGCTTTCTCTTCCTGTTGTATGTGCTTTACCTCTGCACCAAATTTCTGTTCTATCAGTCAGAAATAATGTTTCAGCTTCATTGATTTTTTTTTTGTTGTTTTTCTTTATAGCTTTATCCAGTGTACCCAGTTTTGGTTTGCAGTGCCAGTGATCATGACCAAACGGATACTTAATCCAGTCTGTAAACTACAATGGCAGCCAGGTTCCTTTGCCTTTTCTTACTGAAGACACTCTCCATGCTGTCACAGCAAGAAAATTCTCCTATATGAAACCCTAAATGCCTGAAAGTTGCTTCTTAACTTTTGCCCCTGACTTTCTTCCAAGAGCAGCTGAGGGGTTCTACCTACCTACCAATAGACTCTTACCGTCAGAGCAGCTGAGCACCCAGCAACCCTTAATGACTTTACTCTCCCCATACCTAAGGTAAAGCAGTGGCATAATCTTCAGTGTACCAACAGGGTCTCAAGAGCCTGTATGACTCACTCAAAGCATTCACAGGGTCAGTGGTAGAGGCAAGAATTCAGTGTTCCTTTGCAAGCCAGAGCTCATATCTCCTCCAAGACCAGGCAAGGGGAGCTTACTTGCTCCCTCCCTGCCACCCTCCTGCTTCTCCAGTTTTGACAGATAAGAGGGTCATATATTGGCGCATGTCTGGAAACCCTTTATTTTGCGGGCAGGAGGAAGAAATGTCTCTGCCATTGAGGGAGATGTTACCACCAGTTCAGCAGATCTGCAAATACAATAATTTCATGTGATGTGCATCCTTCAGTCCAGCAAAAGGTTTCCCCAGTGACAGACATTCTGGGAACAATGATAGACACCACTTCAGCCTCTCTAGACACCAATTTTCTTTGCCATCAGTTTATCATTTCACAAAGAAATGATTCAAATGTGCAAGAACCTGGTTTTGCATAAAAGGCGCCAGCCTCAACCCTGTCTTAAAAGGAAAGACAACCTTAGAGCTTTGGTTTCCAGGCATTCTAGGTTGTGAAGGCAAATTTTAAAAAAGTCCTGTCACAACCGAGACCATTCACCATTGTACTGAAAAGCATACACAAATACACTTGTATTTGTAGCAGGCTAAGCACTCCCATCAATAGCCCCATAAGCAGTTGTCACACTTGTACTATCCAATTTAGGAGGGAATGTTGGTTTCATCTCAATTATGTACTGTAATCCTTGATTTAATCCCTCCTTTCACGTTTTACTGCAATTTATTCTATTCAAGCTCTGCTGCTAAAGACATTACTGTCCTGTATGGACATCCGCAGTGTGCTTTCTTCTTAGATCACATCAGACAGTTTTCAGGTTGTAATAATTCTTTAGGCAGTTTTTCACCTTTTTTTTTTTTTTTTTTTTAAACAAAAGAAAATTATCCTATGGGCACCACAACTAAGTAAAGGAAGTTTCCTACTCATTTGTGTCCTACATCCTTTAGCAGCTCCTCCTCTCCCCCATGCCTTCTCCATATCACGCCTGCCTTCTTAGTCCCCAGAGCCACATAGTGCTATAAGCTGAAGACATTACAGAGAACTTTTTAAACCAGACTGATTAGCAGTTGATGCTGTCAAACTCAAGTTGCACGCATGATGACTGGCCAGCTGGCTGCTGCTTTTTGGAATGGAGAAAGTGCCAAATTACAATTGTTCCCCTTAAGGGAGGGACACACACTCTGGCCTCTTCTGAACCACCAACATGCACAACATAACACCTTTCAAACTTATATCCCTCTGTCAAATTTGGCTGAAAACATTAATTTTCAAAGCTACTGAGAACTGAAAGAGACAGATTGACAGCATTGTTGCATGTATTTGTCTTGAAAATCTACTGGCTCCTCCTGTAACAGTTCAGCCATTAGTTTCCTTTAGACTCAAGATGAAACAGGTTTAATCACATTCTAATGCAATCACGAGACACAGATTTTAAAAGTGTATAATCGATCAAAGATTATCCAGACTACAGTAAAGTCAGTGGTTACTGGTTTGCCTGGGGGGTACTCCTCACTTCTGTTAGAAGCACAAAAAGCCAGCATTATGCAGAAGCTCCATATTTAGCTTGGATTGAAGTTTAGAAAACTGTCTTGGCTCCAACCATTCCGATGAGTTTGCCGTACTTCCTCACAACCAGACAAGTTATATCCTTGCCTTTGGCCCTCAACACCAACTCCAGTGACAAACACACTCCATTTGTCATTATAATCCTGCCAGAGTAAGCGGGAAGAAAGATTTTTAAAGTAAATCCCTCTTTAAGCTCTACTTAAAAGGTTCAGAATTAGCTCTGAGGTAGCTTTATGCGTCCCTTTTAACTTCTTTTACCTGCTGAAAACATCACTTATGATTAACAGAGAGAAGCAAGCACTCCAAGAAAGGTATCTCTGGCTGTCTTGCAAACTAACTAGCGGAAGCATTCCTAAAGCCTCAGTTATATCTCCCATAAATAATAATGAATAAAAGTCAATCATTACCACAGCAACCTTGACTTGATACAATGCATCCACTACATTCAGATTTTGACAGGCTCTCCAGTGAGGTCTAGGCCATTAATATAGGGTATGATCCAACTGTAGTCTAGAGTAGGTACCTTCTACACATTGCCTTGGTATCCTTTGTCAATGTACCTTCCCATCACACAACTCAATAATGATTTCCAGGAATCGTGGGATAGGTACATAGGAAGTAAAGCAATTATAACTTCAGTATATACCACGATTCGGTTCCACATGGCTCGTTACTCCATGGTAAGTGAAGCAATGAAGGACAATACCGTACTCAACTGCATTTTTATATGAGGTCTTATAACTTTTTTTTTTTTTTAAGAAACATTGAAACATAGGAGTTTAGAGTATTCAGATGACAGCCAACGGCAAATTTATACCTTACTTTTAATTTTCATTGAAAAAAAGTTTTGAAAACCAGTCTAAGAGGGCTTAAATAAAAATTAACAATAAATAAAAGAGTAGCAGCAGTAGGGCCACTTATGATGACAATAATATGATACATTTTGGGATGTCTTAGCACAGATATTGGAATGTACCAATTTCTAATTGTCGCAATATAAAGCTTAACCCCTTCCTATGTACCCCAAGCAAGTTAATTTACCTTTTTTATAATTTTCACAGCATCATCAAAAATTTTATGTTTTGAACTTAGCTGTCAGATTTTCAGATCTAAAGCAGAAACTGCAGTGAAGTAGACAAGCACAAAAGAGTTTTCAGGAAAAAACAGCAGTGATACCAGGACTGTGAGACATCTTGGAGAAAAGGGAAGCCTGACAGCACAAGAAAAGGAAACAAATGAGTATTTGAATCCTAAAACTCAAAAAATGAATAATTTAGTACACTTATACTAAGAAGTGAGAATCTAGTATGCTTTTTCCAGGAAGGAAAGGAAGAAATGTGGAAGAGAGTTAAGAGGTTGGGACACTAATAGATCTGGTGAAGTTTTCTGAGCCTGGGGAAAAAAGAAAAAAGGATCTAAAACTCTTCGCAAATCTAAAAATCTTTGTAAAACTATGTCAGAGAGCAAGGAACTCCCCCAGCCTAGTGAGGCTGTAAACTCTGAGATATCCAGGATTTTGTTGAGGCTTGTAATGTTAGCAAACAGAAAACTTCAGACTGTGCAGACTGTGTCTTTGTACAATTTCCCTGTTAAGCAGAACCTTAACACTGTTGCCATGCCCAGCCATAGCCAAGTACCACTCTGCTTAATCCATTGGTTTTATTCTCCCAAAAGGAATTCCCCATTCCTTGACAGAACACTAATCTTCCATAATCTTACAAGATCAGGTTACCTGTTTATGCCCAGAACTGTCTGTATCCTTATCTTAGCTTTCTTTCATGCCTTCGCCCTTTCTGAAGAAATGCATTGTTTTGTGTCTGAGCAGGGGCTTACGATGTATTTTCTCTTGTGAGTGGTATTGACCCAAAGGCATATAGTCCACCCTTCACTCAAAGCCTGAGCAACTTACAGCATCACGTTAAGAAGTATGGCGATAAAAACTGTCACCTGTGGCCAAAAATAAATAAAATTAAAATTATTATAAAAAAAAAAAAAATCACACAAACTTCAGAAGAGATGAAGATAACCACAACTCCTTATATTAACCTGGAGGAAATTTAAAATTGTAGGAAGTTTTGGAGTGAGTGAAAAGAGCAGAACAGAAAATACAGAGAGAAGTTCCTTGCAGTGGTAATTTCCCTGACTTCTTTACACATACTTTAAGGAAGATGCAGGGTAAAACTGTTTTGAGATCACAGCATTTTGAGGCAATAACGTAGCTCATTTTGTCACTGCTACAGATGGCAGGCTGTAATGAGCCCACGTTAATGACTACCATAGATATTCTATACAGAGATACGTAAGGGAGCACTGTGAGATGTCAGCAATGAAACCAAACTGTAACAGCCTTGGCCTCATTTAAGGTTTTGTTAGAAGAACAAAGCTTCGACCTGGTTTCCTCAAAGGTGGACATAAGACTAGTATATTCAGGCAAACTTGGTTTAATTTTTAAATAAAACAAATGTCGATTTATGGGTTTCCACTCATTTTCTTCCAAATTCATGATAAAACAAAATTTTCAAGAAGTATCACAATCATTTTTGAAAACAAGCAGGCTAAAAGGAAATTAAAAAAATAATAATTTAAAAAATAATTAAAAAAAAATAAAACAAAAGCAGGCATCACAGAAACCAGAGCCCGGAGACACACCTACTTGGATTTCCTTTAGCACTAACAGCAAGATACCATTTTTAGCACACAAAACACCACAGAAACTCCCATGAACATGAGTTTTAGTTGCCTCCTGTCAGTACCCTGATTGCACCAGTACGCCTTGCCTGCCCTGGCTAGCCTCGCCTGGGACCTGCACTGCCACACATTCTGCCCACGCATGAAGGAACATCATTTAAACTCAGCTCTGGATCTGCAGTCCTGGCCCAAGCTACATCACAGATTATATTTGTTTCCATTGCAGCTCCTGAGCTATTGCTCAAAATCCCCAGGCTTACCATGGACCAAACCTCCTGTTCCCTTTCTTTCCCTCGATGGTGGTGAGACTGCCACTATCACCACCCTACACCATTCTTCCAGCTCAGGCCAGAGCTCAAAGCCCAGGTGTGAGCTTAAATGAGGCTGCTGGATACACAAGTGGTTGGGGGTAGACAGAGGTCCCAGGTGAGGCCAGTCAGGATGAGTAAGGCCTATTGGTGCACTTGGGGTCCTGGCATATACAAAAATTGTGAAAGATTGAAAAAATAGTATAAAAAATAATAACAATAATAAAAAATTGCTTTTAGAGTCTTTCTGAAGAGGGTATTTCAAAATGAGAACCTCTAGTCCAGGGAAGATTTAAGAAAAGACAACCCACAGCAGACAGACACTGTGCGGGGACTGGAATTTAGTTTCCTCTTTGAAAAAAGTTGTTCATTTTAAAACAACAGTTCGGTGAGCCATGCTATAGAAATACACCTGGCAGAACAACAGGCAGACAAACTGATACAGACAAAAGGATGTGCAGTTACGCATTTCTGTGCAAAGCTGAGGTTATTATATTTGTAGGTCATGTCAGAACAAAAACTACTTCTAATTCTTCCTGAAGTAGGAGGTGTGTAAAGGCCATACCATCTTGGCCAGTACATCCAAGAGATCTATCATATGGAAAAGCTAAGTGAAATTTAGTTTGATAACTACGCTTTGAGGGATGGAAGTCATTCTGAAGGACAAGAATTTGTCGTATGAAGAACTGGCATTTGGGATTAGTAAATGAAGAGAGATCATTTGAATAAACTACCAGATGGGAAACACACTTGCTATGAAGGTCCCCTTAATTGGCTCCAGCTTGAGACTAATCTGAAAAAATGGGTTTGGACACAGCAACAAACTAACCAAAAAGAATCAATAGTGGTGGCTCAGATAAAGGCCCAGGAAACAGCCAAACAAATCTGATGCAAGGATTATGAGGGTGCTTGGTGTCATAAATTTATAATGGAGAAATTATTGACCTTGTATAATTTCTGCCCAAAGTCATGATAAACTACTAATCATTTACCACAGTCACAGGAGCAAAATTAAAACAGTATGAGAATACAATCTGTCTGAGAAGCTTGGTAACAGCTATGAAAAGGTACAGCCTTGATATTAAAGACAGCTTCCATCAGTCAGTGTAAAGACTACACAGAATCATGTCCTCCTTTACTGAGGCACTGACTAGGAAGTGACAATGGAAACACTTCTAATTTACTGCTTGTAGAGAAGAAAATCGGGGGCAATAACCATAAAAAATAGTTATAACATGGGCAAACAAGAGAAATTGTTTTCAACTTAAGTGCGCAGATAAACAAACTTATATTTTTCTTCAAGCTGCCACAACTTACTCCCAAAGGATATGAGATTGATGGACAAACTTCTTACCTACTACCTGAAATCCTCTTGGGATAACCACTTCTTCAATCCTGGCCTCACAACACTGTGTTTCAAAGAGTACATTGTTCATAAAGCACGCTATTCCTGCAGCAAAAAGCTCAAGACTCTTAAGCTCTGGCTTGTACCTGAAATTCTCCCAAATACTTGTAGCCCCTCCAATATAATAGGTTTTCTATGTGAGCCACATTATACACAAAAAGCCTGCACTAATTGGATTTTATTATCTTAATAATCTTAACATTTCCTCATCTAATAATGGTTAATTTAATGTGCTCCCATAATGTGTTCCTAAATTACTAGTTTATAAAAAAAAAAAAAAAAACAGTGCTGATTTCAGGTTTCCACACATTGCATTAATTATCTGGAAATGTCTCTGAGACTTCCTAGAGCAGATTTTCACAATCTCCTTATTATCCCTGTACAGACGTTTTAAACATACTGTAGCTACTCCAAGTTCATCATCCCTATAATTTACACAAACCTTGTAATTGATATTTGTAAGCACAGAAAATCTGGAAGTGAAAAGAAATATTAGATGGCTGCCTGCTTTTAGCTCACAGATCTTCCATTTGAGCTGATGTACTGAGAAGTGGTGCTACACAGGGACCCAGACCTGCTCTCTACCAAATCCATAGGACAAGGGAGGGAAGAGTGGGTGCACACAGCCTAGTCCTGTTCCTCCTTGCACACAGGTTATATTCAGGTGCTCGTTTGCTATTTAGAGAGGTTTACTTGTGAGCCCAGCATTAAGTAGAAAGTAAGAAAAAAAAATGGAAAAATAAAACACAGAGAATAAATGCTTTCCTACCAGGATAGAAAAATTATTGTAGTCACCAATAAGAGAATGTGTAAACACCAAGTAAGCTACAAACTGCAAAGTAGATCTAGAGCATTTGAATATTAAAACGAGTTTTTTCCTCTCTCTCCCACCTCCACAGTGAGGCGGGAGCCTAAATATTGAATTTAGTAAATAAAACTACTTGTACACACAGAATCTACTTTGGTCATGGAAGTATAGAGAACAGCTTCTGGCCCCATACAACACACAAGATAATTACTGCACGCACCCACCATCACAGTGTAGCCTAGAGCATGATGTTCTGTTCCACATCCCATGCCCCTGCTGGTAGCAGAGACCAGGCTCACAACTGCTGCTTCTCAAGGTATGCTGTACCACTTCCTTCTGAGCAGGTCACGATAGGTGGGAGGCTCGGCAGCTTCCACCCTCCCTCTTAAGGAAAGAATGTAATTATCCTGATTGAAAGGCTACTTGTATCACTTCACCAAAGGGAACAAAGCAGATCCAAAACTTACAGCGATTCAGAGAGCTATTCATGCATTACACTGAATGGGTCACACAACCAAAACTTGGTGTGTGCCAGCTGCAGACCCAAAAAGATGTTGCTGGACATCAGGCACCATTCAGCCACATTCCGACTTAAGTCAGAAATATTATTTCACAACCACAAAGAATCATTCTTGGTAGAATAAGATTCTTAGGGCCATAATCTTCAAACTTCTTAGGCCTATGCCTAATATTTTTTACGCTCGATCCAGCTGCATTAGGAACAAAAACATGGATTTGAGGACAAAAGTAGTAGTTCCTGAAGGAACAAGTTACACAGCAGAAGATATGACCATGTGAAAGCAAAAGTTTTTGTATACATCTCTCTGGCTCTTACAGATACACTTTCCATCACTAAGCATTTTTGTGCCACGGCAGAAGAAAACTGTAGGGGTTTTCATCATCACTACTTTTGCAGTCTTTTCTCTGCCTCCAGCTGCCCCATGAGGTTGCTGACAGCCTCTCACTCTGTCTCTAGATGAAAGTACACAGAAGAGGGAAACAAGACTGCCAGGTACCTCTGGCATTCCTATGGACAAACATAATTCACAGAGCATGACCATGAGAGAATTAGAGCAGACGCTTTTGTGAATAGTTCCACTGCAGACATGTCTACTCACAAGAGTATAGTTATTTACACAGTTACAAGATTTGACAAATATTTATTAACACTTGGCAGTCAGTAACAGGGCAGCTAGGAGAAAGCTCCGCAATCAATTCATTTTGTGTCAGCCCAGAACTTAAGCTAAAGCGCTCAGCAGCTGGGGCGTACCAGTGTCAGAGGCAGGGTCTGCCCCGTGGCACCTCTGAGTCAGGTGGGAACACTCTAACTGTCCTCACACAGGCGCTGAGCAGTGCCAGGCATGGCTGAGGAAAGCTTCTCTCTGTCAGTAGCAGTCCCTTGGACAATGACACCAGAAAAATCCTGACAAAGCTTAAATTGTACCACTTACAAGGTATAATGCAAGATGCAGCTCCTGGTTTCCCCTAATTTCATTAGCTGGGACAATGGCATATTCTCTTTGTTGATGACCTCTCAGGAGTAGCCTGCTTTAGGAAGCTCTACTGGTCAGTTCGGAAGAAGAGAGATAATATGTCTTCTTTCCTGGAACCCTTGCATGGATCACAGGGAAAAAAATAATAATTGGAGGCAAACAAGATCCATTTTGAGCAGAACAAATTATATATACTCAGATTAACATGATCTGAACAGAAGCATTATTGATTGGTAGCATATAAACATTTGGGCAAGATGCTATGTTGATAACAATAAATACTGAAATATAGTTCTTGGCTCATATCTACATGTAGTCTATTCCAACTTGCCCTTGTAATCAGCCAGACTGTTCAAGGTGCTGTTATTGATATTTGAGGCTTCTTCCCTCAAAATCAAGGAAAAGCAAGTAAGCTACTGAATCACATGAGTCTTAGAAACTAGCAACTGCACAGTGGAGCGTTTGTGCCAGCCAAAGCACATAAATCTTAACAATTGTTCCTTCCCCACCCACTGAATGTTTTCCACATTCTGGGTTTCCTTCTCATTTCCACCCTCCTTAGTATTTCTTTAGCCTATTACTATTAGTTTCTTAACTGCTGAGGACTTTGTCCAACTTCTTTGAAAAAGCCACCTTCTGTATCCCCTCCCTTTGTTTTGATCTTACTTTAATTGTCAATTCTTCCTACCCTTGTGACTTTCACACACTTGCTTTTTTTTCTTCCTCTTTTTCAGAAAAGTGTTGTTTCAGCAATTGCCCTTTCTTTGGAAAAGCCTCCTAGAGTTTATCATCCATGACATCACACCAAAAGAGTTATTTGTCATACGGCAAAATTTAATAAGAGAAACTAAACCCTGATTTTTACATGGTTGGATTTTTTAGGGTATGGTTCTGCTGTTTTCTTTTAAATTGTAGTCTCATATTGACACAATAGCCTATTAAATACTACAGAATGACCTGGAAAGCCAATTAAACATTTGTCGTCTACTAAATTGTACAAAACAACTTATATCACCTTCTTCCAACCAGTATCTCTGCAGCTTCTAGTCAATAATAAGGATGTATTTCTAGCATGCAGCACGGCATGTATCAAGCAAATAGCCCTGTTTTAGAGGTAGAAGACTATGCAGAAAAGAGGATGCAGCAGCTGCAAGGAAGGCAGGGCAGGCTATTTGTCACCCTGGGATTTGTGGCAATGGACCAGTGACCCTCCTTGCCAGGCTTAGGTCTCCTTTCCTGACAGGGCTCTTAAGATACCTGCATTCCCCCTCAGACCATGGGATGGACCACTGGAGAACAGAGCACGAGAAATGCCACCATGTAAAGTTGGTTCAATGACCAACCTTTGTCTGGTTTGCTCTGGAAGAAAAAGGCTACAGGAACGTGCTTTCTTCCCCGTTGGCACTTTCACAACAGTCTTCTCATTTCAACTCATTTTGTTATAGCAGAAAGGTATCTCAAAAAAAAAAAAAAAAAAAAAGGCATTTCCTGCAGATTTCGGTCAGGTTAAGAAGAGGGATGTCATGAGTCCTCATTCTGAGAAGGGCCACATCGTGATATTTCCTCATTAGACACCAGGAAATGCACAGAAACTTTATAAATGCCCAGACATGGGAAGAGTTCATGCGTCTCAGATATCAAACATTGACGTGAAATACCTGTGTGGGAAACTGTAGGATCATACGCCAAAAGGAACGAATGAGACTTTACTAGTGTCAGTATGCAAAGAAAGGCATGCTTGGTTTCTGAAGAAGCAAAGTTTAAAAAAATAATAATTCAGAATGACTTAAAAGTAGATTTGCAGCTTTAAGGTTTCTCACTGACAAAACAAGAAAATCCATTCAAGATTGAAACAAAATATTTTCTGTCAAACTGAGAATAAACTTTTTGATTTTGAGATATTTGAGAGGGCAAGCACATTTTGTAACACATCTAAGTTCACAACAAAAGTGGCATTTTGAAATTGTACTTTCCTTTTTCTGAAACTATTTACCTAACTTGACCCTTACTCAGTAACTATTTTTGTTTCCTTTGAATTCCCTTTTTCATCAAAATCCCACTGGTGTTTATTTTTTTGTACAGCTCTATTGCAGTGTTAGAAAAAAACTCAATTTAGAAAAGAACTGTTCTCAGTACTGTCACTAGTGCCCTACAGGCCATTTTATCCAATAGATTGAGACAAAAATATCCATGCAAAAACTTCTGTGGGTGAAAAAATTGCCAAGCTCAACCTTCACAATTAGCAAAGAGGAAAACAGAATGAGATCTCAAGATGAGCTTTTCAGTGTGCATTCTTCACCCAGCGCTACCGGTTTTGCTTTAGATCACACAGGGGCAAACATTAAAGCCAGTAAAAATCTTTCGTCTTTATCTCCTGTATTGTTTTTCTTTTCTCTGTTCACAATAGCAGCCTCCCTGGTGTGGGATAATTCCCTATAAAGATCTGTCTTGCTCTCTGTGTCCTGTGTTGTTTTTCTCTCTTTTCACACCACAAGCCTCCCTTGAGTGGAATAATGCCCTGTAAAAGCTTAATAGGACATGTGTTACACGTTGTCTATTTGTGTTTTAAATGCCTTCCCTAGTGTGGTGTAATACCTAGTAAAAATCTGTCCTGTCTTTATGTTCTGCATTGTTGTTTTCTGTTACCACTGAATTCTGTATTTGAGCAGGGTCCGATACTTACAAACAGCATTGTCATAAAAACAGGTACTAATGCCATGAAAACAAATGATATTCTGAAATGTTTCTCCTTAATTTGTAGGGAAAAAAAATGTACCAATAAGAATTGGTGGTATTCTGCAAAAACCACCACTAGCAGTAAGTACTTGACCTGTAGAAGACCGAGAGATTTCGGCATGCTATGAATTTTGGGGCAGATATTTAAATAGTGTAGGTATACAAAACTCACACCTACCCTCATCCCAGTTTCTGCAAGTAATAATAAGCAAAAATTAAACACACAGGTGTGCTCACTCCACCCAGAGGGCAAAGAAGAAAAGAAGAGCCTTTGATCTGGGATGGCTGTTTCTATTTGCTATCTTCTGCAGCCTGCTGTTCAGGGAACAGACCAATTTAGTGGCAGGACTGTACACAAAATGCTCTCTGTAATCCAGAGGAGCAAGAAGCCTGGATATGGTAGATAATGGAAAAGCATGAACAATAAAGGTGCTACACTCTGCAGAACACAGTGCCAAGACCCCAGAAAAGCTCAGGCCCACCAGAGCTGCTCAACTCTTGCTCAGCTAGTCCCCATATCAGGTTCATCCCACCTTACTTTTTCCCTATTCTCTGTATCAGCGCTATTCATGCACATTTCTTTTTAGCTAAAAAAAGTCATCAGCCAAAAGTGTTAAAAAAAAACAAGTTCCAGCAACACTGGAGCTTGATGATCATTTTTAGTTACATGTTACTGCTTTATATATTTTCTTTGGCATATCAGCATTTATTCTGAAGTAATTTTCTGGTCTAAACTAATGAGCAATGAGTGTGACAAATACTGCTGTTAGTGATTGTGCATTTTAAGGCAATATTAGAGTGAATGATCTCTGTAGGAATAGCCAAGCACATTTTGCTTCACATATATATAACTTCAAGTCTCAGTGATAAAGTCCCATTAAAGATATCCTACCCTCTTGACTGGGGTTTTTATCTTTGCTAATGTAATGCTAGTGGCTCTGATGCAACGTGGATGTCCTCAGACTGATTTAATTGGGCAGAAACCTTTGAAATATGCCACAGGCTAATTCACTTTGAGGGTTCAAACAATGAATCCCTGTAGAAAATAATATATTAGTGGGTAAAAAGATGAATTAATGGCAGTACTCGAATATCATCTCTACAGCAACCAGAACAGCTGAATTAATAATGTAACAGGGTTTTATTATGGCTTGAAAATTACGGCTATGATGACACTATGGGTAGCCCAGCCTTCCCCTTTATTAGACCTTTGTAGACACAGTAATCCTTTGGCCCTTGGAGAATTTGTTCTCCTGTGAGGATCAGGCAAGGTTACTCCATTTACAGGATCATCTCCTCCCTTAACCATCTCCGTCTCTCTCTTGCACCTCTCCCCCTCCTCTCTCTTTCTCTCCTTCAAGTTCACACACAGGTCACACACCAAAGTGCCCATGTTACACCTGGGCTCACACATATCAGTAGCCTGGAATTTGATTGTCCTAGCTTCAAATTATAGTTTCCAAGGAAATAAACAAACTTCCATTCCTCCTATCAAAAAAAAAAAAAAAAAGCTTCATGCAATGAACATGTAGGCATAAAATAGCCTAAATAATACCAAGAAAACAGAAGGCAAACTCTGCTGTCATGTGCCTTGGCAAAAAGCTGGAATAGTTCTCTGTAAAGTCAGACAAAGGATACCAGATTACAGTGGAGTGACAGCGGGCAGTCTGCACTGTTTTATTTTTTTAATCTAATGACATTGTTCAACAAAGTCAGAGGCCTCCTTGTGTACACCTGGCACAGGAATATTTATCTTAACATACCTTTTTTCTGCACCAAGAATTTTAGGGTAAAAATCCTTCAGCTACAGCTAAGTGCTTCCTTGATTGATAAAAGTGCTGTCTTGTATCACAGAACCTGGGAGAAGTTTTTACCGGTATGTCTACTTCATGCAAGTGCAGGATGAAGCTGTTGACCACCAGAGATATCTGCTAGTGTTAGCCATGATGCTCTGTCACTGTGGTCAAGAGCTTTAGATTGCATTTGCTCTATGAAAAATGGTTCAAATGAAGAAGAAGGAGAAAAAAATATATATATATACAGCACAAGAATCTTAGGAGGATCTGATCAACTCAAGGGACCAATGAAGAAAAAAAAAATCAAAATCACCTACTGTACTTCTTAAATCTCACCTGTTCAGTCTGTTTGAGAAAATAAGGCCTTTGGGTGTGACTACGAGGACTTTAGATTCTTGGCTGGTTTTTGTTTAATTAGAAGAGAAAATTGTTTAATGTATTTAGGAATTTGTGTAAATATTTTTTTTACCAACCCTAATAATCTGAGCTGGACAGAGTTGTAGGCAAAATCAACATTCAGCTTCCAAGTCTCTGGAAAAACTTGACAAGGACAGAAGGAAAAAGATCTGTGAAAAGCAGCAAGGGCAATGGTGGAAGGCAATGAACAGAAGAGGCAAATTATCCAGTGCAGTAGCTTTATCTTTAAAGCTAAAACTACTTTCCACCATGCTCAACCTCTTTTTACTTCACACACAATGATCACTTTGCTGCATTCTCTGGATATTTCTGTTCTATTTCATACACATTTCCTGTAAATGGGGATTAGGATTTCAATCACGACCTGCTCACACAACAATTACTCAGGCAAAAGAGCTATTAAAATCAGTGGGAGAGTTTGGCCCGTTTAGACAATGTGGAATAAAATCTATTTACCCCCAGCATTTTCCTAAACCTATGTTGTTACAGGTACCGAAAAAAATCTTTTACTATGCAGGGTTTCATAGATGACAATCTCATCTCTAAAAGACTGCTATGTTGGGAACAGATCAAGATGATTTTGGACAAAAGCAATGCCCAGAGCTCTCAAGGTGAGAATGTGGAGTGTCACACCTGCAGTGTCACTAACTTCCCTGCACCTGGATCCCCACCCGCCTTGGGTCTGCTTACCGAGGCTGGTACTTCTTCAGAGAGGAAACAGTGTTTGTCTACACTACAAACAGGTAAGAGTTTGAAGCATGCATGGGCATAACCAAGAAATAAATAAATAAATTTAAAAGGAGTGGTAATAAGAGCAGGAAAAAAAAAAAGTGAAATGCAATAGCTAGAAACTAGTAATTCACTTAATTCAGACTACAACTAAAATGTGTATTTTAAAATAGAGAAGCTAATTAAGTCATTAGAAGACATTACCAAAGGAATGGTTTAGTCTCAGTCACTTAAGTCTTTGAACTCTTTACATTTGAATACATTTCTAATACATTTCCCTGTGTACAAATCTTTCCAGTTGCAGTATCACTCAAACAGAGGAGGTAGTCAATGCCAAAACTGTCAGTTCAGGTGCTCTGACCTACATCAGCTTGATGCCAGATGTATGTTAATGAAGGCCTCCTCTTACTTCAGAAATATGAATTTCCTACTTGATTCCCGAGCGAAGTTCCAGAGATCAAGCAGGAAAATGTTATCTAAAAATTTCTGGTCAACTTTATAGATTGAACACTGTCTCACATTTTGTGTAATTATCTGAATTCAGGGTGTTTATACTGAACATCACTTTAGCAAACCTCCTCCTCAGTAGCCTCCATGCATACGAGGAAATAGCTAGTTTAACTTTAAAAATACATGTATGTGAGACTGAAAATTCATATTAGAGTTGATAGCAAAAGACCCAACAAAGAGAGAGAAAGAAAACAAGAGCTGTCACTCATTTGAGACAGAGCAAAAGCATCATTCTTTGCTATTGAAAAAAACTGCTTGTGTCAAAGCAATGAAATTATATACCTTAAGCAGAGATGTGAGTTTTTATGAATCTCCCCCAGGCCAGCATGCTATGAACAGTGCATTGTCAGTTCTGTGAGTGTGGTAGGAGCCGGTAATCTTCAGAGATTACAGGTGAGGGGGCAGGCCTGCCATTTTAAACTAACAAAACGCTTGCTGTCTTTAGCTTACAGTCCTTCACAAACACTACCCTACATTCATTTTGAAGCCACTATAAATTGAACCCTCAGAATCAGGTTTTCTTTGAGGTTTAAAGGTTGAATTATTGGCACTCCTTGGGGGAACAGGTTACTAAACTTTTGCATCAGAGTAATCTGGAGTGTTTTGCATGCTGTTTTCAGATCAGCTAGTTTGTCTAATGAATGAGATGTGAAATGAGTTCCTAGGGCTCAGGAGAAAGCTGAATGAGAATTTCTCAGTCTCTCTGAAACTCATGGCATTAACCCTGCATACACTATTGTATGTCAGAGTATAACAAACACCTAGACAAGCGAATCCATCACCAAACCTTCTGCAAAGCATTAGCAGCCAAAAGCAAGGGAGAAGGCAGGATGGCTGGTTTTTGAATTCCAAGAATTTTTAGAGAAAATATAGGTTGACACACGAACCTTTTGCCAGCATAGCAGTATCTGCTGGGGTTCTCATTTTCTGTGCTGAGACAAGCCTCGTACAAACCCATGGTAAGATATCCCTAGGGCTATAGGTTGTTTCAATCCAAGAACCAGACACAAGATAAACTGGCAAATGCGCTTTTCTGCAAGTGTAAAGAAAGTCCAGTCTAAGTCTGTTTGCCTGTACAGGCATGTCAGTGTTGCTAAAAACATTGAAGGTGCTTGAAACTATTTTCAAATACCACAGTCTGAACCTTTGCCATAGGTAGATCATTGCAGGAACTGAACATGGGCTCAGATTAAAGGGAAAGAAAAATGTTTCCCAGTTGCAAACTGCAAATGCTTTGTCACTTATTTACATACATAAATGTAGAGCAGAGTATGTGGGTGCCACCCTAGTATAAATGCTTTTATAAGCTATAATAATATTATGATTTCCATATATAATGCCCCATATATAAGCACTGAAGAGTTTCCCCACAAATTCCCAGGCCTGCCACTACCAGCCAAGCTGGGCTCTTTCCTTCTCATGCAAATGCTACACAAAAAGGGTGTGAGCAGAGCAGGGAGCCACAGAAGACAGCTTCCCCAGGCCAAACTGGAACTTCACTAACGTGTGTGACAACCCCTGGCTGTATGCCTGTACCACTCCCCTTGTCGCTATTCAGCTGAAGATGCACACTGCGGATGAAAATGCAGGCCTGCTTTTGGTTATCTTTTTCCAGAGATAACACAACTGACAAGGCTGAAGAGTTCAGAGAACTCATGGACAATGCAAATGAGGGAAGTCACCCAACATGGGCAAAGGCTCATTTTTCTAATAGAACAGAAAAAAATTGGCTTTCAAAAATTGGAACAGCATAAGCTTTTGGAAAAAAGGGAGGGAGCCAAAGCTGGCCTTACTGCTGCCTCAGGTATAGTGCTCCTCTTTCATTATCAGAGAAAATCTTCCCATTGAATGCCATCAGTCATATTTTTGTATTGATATTTCTAGATGAGTGAGATGCCCCCCTTTCTGGCAGTGTAAAAATCAGATTGTGTCTTCACAGTAACATAAATGCCTAAGAAGATATTTCCCAAACAGCCCAAAGCAGATTAATGACTAAAACTTACCAAAATCATTTACTGAAACAAAACTCCATCAGAAGCAGAAGACTCAGAGCTCACAGTGGCCAGCACTTTAAAAAAGCATAAGCATTCATAACTGCAGCTGCTCAGAAGTTTCCCAGTATCTCAGATTCACTCAAGGTTCACATAAGAGATTCTCTCGTGGCTTACAGTTTTAGTATTTAGTGAGCTGCATTCTGATATGGAGCTCAAGAAGAAACAAATCACATCACTCTGTAAGCAGCTCTGAAACCAAATCCTTTGAGCATTGCCCATCATTTGAACTCTCTCACCACATAGTTCTTCTGCAAATAGCCTTTGTTACTAAAGTCACAGTTAAATAGCGATCCTATTTGTCATTTACACTTCATAGATATCAACGGGTATAGTTGAAAATCTGTTAGTACTGTATGGCACCCAACCACTATTCACTGGCAGTAATTAAATCCTGATGTAAATATTTCTCAAAAACAGGAACAGATGTTTTTGGTTTTGCAACCAAGCAATGACGAAAATCTGACAAGTTCCATAAACCATAGAAGTGGGCACTTCAGAGAAAATTTCCTCTATGATTTTGCTACCATGCAGTCTCAATTTACCAGCAATATTACAGAGATAAAACACAACCATTTTCTGCTATTACTATTCTTGTCTTCAGTAACACAGTAAGTGTCAGGGGAACTGACAGAAAAGAAGAAAAAAAGAAGAAAAAAACCAATAATCATAATAATGAGGCATGAGGCTTACAAATCTACATTTCTGTTTTCAAACCATAATAAATTAGCACAATCACTCAGACTTAGTTACAATTCACAAATCATATCCTCGTGTGGCTTTTATAAACTATGATTCTCTAATTAATATTGGTACTTAGAAGCATCTCCTGGTTATTCAGTTCAACCATTTTTAATTTTTTTTAATTTATTTTTTTTAGTAGGTATGGAAATTCAGTTACAGCATGGGTTGTTTTAAGCAGTTCCCAAGCTGTGATGTAGTTAAATGTACTTGGAGGGGGGTTATATTTTGCATTTCCCTGGTTTGGGTCTCCTGCAAAGAGAACCTTATTTTTTTTTCTTCAAAACATGTTACTAACTACACCGAAAAATTGCTTTACAATGAAGCAAACCTCCCCTTCAGTTCCAGAGTATGTATATTCACCACAGAGTTGGTCGTGATAGCTTGTCAGTAGGATGAGAGCTATTTGGCTCGCAGGGACATAAATTGATAGCAGAGATACCATGTTCAATCAAGAGTCACAGTGGCTACTGGAAAGCAAAATTCTCAATCAAGATGGCAGTGAATGCAGTTTTAACACAGAGATTTAACCAGATTTGCAAGAATGGTCAGCACCCCCACCTGAGGTAATATTTTTAAAGAAACAGCCTGGATCTCAGATAGGCACCTGTAAAAACAAAGGGTTCTGCTTGGCGTCAAGAATTTATGAAAACTAGGCCACTTGGACTAAATGTCTTAACAGCAGCTGAGCTTCCTAGAAAATCTGACACACAAATTACCCAGGAAATATAGTGCCTACATAGGTTCCTTACTGAAAAGCATGATGACACCAGCTACCACTTATTTAAAACTAGTGCATTTCATTATGTCAGGGCAATTGCTACCCTGGTACATATCTTATTACTGCTTATTTATTATCAGTGTTAAGGAGGTTAACTGCACTGTTATTTCCTCTGCTACTGGGCTTTATTGCATGTCTGAGACACAGAGTTCTGAGTAAGCTCAAGCAGCAAAGGAAATAACAGAGGCCATGGCTTAATAATAAATATTCTCTAAAGGAATATAGCAATCAGGTAGGGAAAAACAAAGCAAATTTCTTCTGGGGAATATCAAGAGAGGAAAACTACAGCATCCACTCTGATGAGGGCTAGATGAATAACTCACAAAGGTCATTTATCTGAGAAATTTAATCTTTTTTTTCTGTTGCAAAGTATCTCTAGAGTGCATGATCTTCACTTCATTGGCAAATTCCCAGAATTCTTTCATTTAACATTATGGGTTGATTGCTATCAGTCACTGTGGAAAGTCATTTCTCATTGTACAAGTAGCATTAATTAGTTGCTGCCTGGTCAGAAAAGTTACTGTGTAATACTGCTGATCTATCATTGCATGACCTCAACAGCACTTGCACTACAGATACTCGTAGCCAACTGGAGAATTCACATGTTTAAAAGCTTTCCCATCCCACCATCAAACCCTTGCCAATGTGATTACAAAAGAAAGTGATATCAATGAGTCCCTCTCTCAGAAAATAATTGTGAAGGAAAAAATGTTGCATTAGTAGTAGCATTTTTATATTGTTCATCCACTTACCGAAAGCTCTGGTACAAGAAAACAGTACAATGCTCAAGTTGCCTGCACGCTAGTAAAGATGCAATAAATAAAACATAGAGAAAATTAAAGATGATAACTATAATACTAATCAAAGAGTAAACCAACAGTTGCAGTTTTCTGTGCATTTCCAAACAGGTAATGATTTAGATTAAATGACAAATTTACAAAAGAAAAAAAAAAAAAAAAAGCCTTGAACAGATAGGAAAACACAGTATCATCATTTCACAGAACAAACTTTTTGTTGTTGTGCAAAATGATGCTTATCTTCTTGTAGTTCTAAGAAATTTCCATGAGCAGGCTAATCTGCATACACGAACAGCCAACCTTTTCCTCAGTAACTGAAGGTTCTGTAATATGCAAGACAGGAGTTGGAACTGGTGTTTCTTAAGGGAAGAAAAATCCCATTTCTAAACAGGAAGAAGATTTGCTGCAGGTTATGAGACATACACCTTGCGGCTTTCTGTGTTTGCTGAGACAGAAACTTACATGTGACACACAACCCAGGGATCAGCTGCAGCATGTGGCTTACAGCTAAACAGACATTTTCCTTCACAATGACACTGGGAACACTGACTCCTGATGAGCCTATCAACCAGCAGCTGATACAATGACTGCTTCAGCTGTTGATTTTACTTAACATAACATTTGGGAATACATTTGTCGGATTTACTGTTATATACACAGAAAACACCTTTTATCCTCATGCATCTCAGCATGACTCCCTCAAACACGTGCACACAAACATCCGTGGATACATTTTGTATGTATATCTGCAAACACCTCTTCACTTTCAACACTTCTCTCACCCGATCCTGTCAGGAATTAGCAGGAGTTAGTCCCCACAGCCAGGGTAGAGGCACCCACTGCCAGGCAAGGCCGGGCCCTGGAGGGGCAGCAGACACAGAGGGGTGTGGGGGACCAGTGCTCCTCCACGGCACCCTGTGCACTCACTCTGCAAAAACACCTGAAATCAGGGAAGGGAAGCACCCCATTTAGCTTGAGATAGTGCCCAACCACTTTGCCAAATGCCACTTGCTCCCATGCAAAAGTTTGTTTTGCTTAGGGCTATGAGCTTCCCATGAGTCAAGACAGTATTGTGGCATTAACAATGCCATTAACCTCTCAAATAGACATTATTGACTAAAATTAAATTGTTTCCAAATAAATAAATAAACAAATATACCAGGGGAGGCAGGTGGATGGATGTTTTGTGCAGGTGAAACCACCATTCACCTTTCCTTTATGTCTCATATCTTCTCAGCAACTTGGACAGGGCCTTCTGAACGGGCAACTGATTTTTGAAGAGAGCACCCTCCTGCCTCCAACAGCTTTTTACTATATGTGCTTAATGTACACATTAGCACCAAACCAAAAGGGTTCAGCCACTGGCCATTAAAATACAACTCACAGGGTGCTGTGGGAGGCACTGGGCCCTCTCAACGGCCAGGCCAGATGCTGCGCCTCAGGCGCGGCCTAGCAGATCTGCCCTGCTCAGGGCCTCCACCATTGCGATTCTGACTGGAAACTTTCTCCCCACAGCTTTGTTTCGTCTGGTTAAAACAAAATTCTCTCAATTTTGCCAAAGGCTGTGTTCAGTTCTCCTGTTTTTTCCTGTCAAGTTGGTCTGTCTGTCTGTCACTGTCCTGTCCTGACTGGAGGAAGCTGCCATGGGGCTGCTGCCTCAGGGCCTGGGGACAAGACAACCTGAAGCCCACCATCTATGCTCCACTGCACTCTCTTTCCTTGACACAACTCTTAGAAGAGCATTACATTTCTACCTTTTATTCTTCACCCTTCCAGGTGCCTCTTTTCTTTACCCTTTCCCTTCAGCCTTTACAGAGCTGCCTGGCCTGGTGTTTAACCAATGGCCAGGTCATGCTGGAGACATGGCTAGTGCTTTTTCTCATCAGTGTCCATAAGTCACAGGTGTTATGGCCCAAAACTACTGCATAGATCATTAGGGCAATCCCTCCAGGAGAAACAACATTGCAGCCTATTGCATGTTTATTGGTTCTTTAATTAATACCTATAGGATCAATTTTCAAGAGTCCCTCACAACCTCACTCAGGATGTTATTTGAAAGCCTAACACCAGTGCCGAGGTTTTTCGCTAATGTTGAAATTAGTTTTTCCTTTTTATGTTCATTCTACTGCTCCAAATTATATCACATATTCTATGGAGTGGCTGAATCCTTGTTTACCTTCTATATCCATCAATTACAATTTTTTGCTTTCACACCCTTCTTAGCAGGTACCTCACTAAGCACACAATATTTACCCGAACTCTGTATGTTTACCTCTATACCGCAGTCCTTCCAGTCCACTTTATTTTTCTGCTATTATTATTTTTCAGGCCTCTGAGATCTTTACAGTAAATTCTCCATCCCAAACACAAGTACATGAAGATACACGCAGAGATATCAAGAACCCAACATGCTGTTATGATAGACTAAGGGTAGCTGATCTAGGGGAAAACAGGTGGCAGTACTCATCCGTAGGCAGGGCTGGAGTGGGGTGGATAATGTAAAAAGGATTCAAGAAATCTCATGGGAAAAATAATCCAAATTTAAACACAAAGATGCTCCAGTCATATTAGCATCTGTGATACCTTTGCTTTTTATAAATACCGTTGAAACTGAGTTTTATATTTTCTCTGAATAATTGGGAAAGAACATCTGAACTTTCTCATGATCATTCATACAGGTATCTGATTTTGTTCATCTAGTTAAGAATTAAATATAATACCATACGCTTTGTGGTAATCTGTGCTGTATATCCATGCAGAGCTGCGTGGAAGTCAATTCCCTTGACTACAGGACTGAATACAAACTGAACAAGCAGTCTGATAGGGATTGCTAAATATGGAAATAGTTAACTTAAGTGCAAATACTTTAAGTTTTAAATACTAATGAGCTTTAAAAATAATCAGGCAAAATAAGAAAAATAAGAAAAAAAGACATTGGAAAGATATTACTGGAAATTTGCTTATCATTTATGTTTGAGGTTAAGTTGGGCTACACAGTATTACACAACAATCAGGTAAGAAGTCTTATGAGAAGATAAGGCTGAGGGAAAATATCTTAATTGACTTGATTTGGATGAAAACAGTGAGGAGAAACAGAAGGAAGGAAAATCCTACTAGAAGTCTGGGCAAGCAATCCTGCAAGGAGCTTTCTAACCATAGGAGATGCCCAGCCAAGTGCCTTCATGCCTAAAAGCACAGCAAGCCTCACTGGCATTGGGGGGATCATGCAACTCCTTTCCATTGACCTTGCTTCCTGTCCCAGACCTAGGAATGGGGATAGTTCCTGCTCTGGAAGAAAGCATCTTGAAGTTCTTTGTAGGTGGCAGGCCCAGACTTCCCAATGTCTTCTCTTCAGGGTGCCTGTGCTCTGCGTACCTCATCAAGCCAGTGGAGTTCATAGCTTACTCACTGCAGACAGCTGCTTCACAGCAGTTGAAATCCTGTTTTAAAGCAACAATTCTTTCCTGAAATAATGCAATAGAAAAACAAATTTGCAAGCAAAGTGTTTGTCAGATTCAAGCGTTTTCTTTCAACAGAAGCAGTCCAGCTGTATCCTGAGAACCAGCATATGGATAGGTTGTTCATGTTATCATTGTTCTCCCTCCCTTTTTAAAATGGACACTGGATATGGCAAATGTATCTGTCAAGCCATTATGGATACTATATTCTGTAATGGAATACTATTCCTATAACATCTCAAAGGGGTCATGAGATATGACTTTCTTGCCATTCTTACATGACCATTGTTAAATAATGTATAGGCAAATGGATGGATTGTGATACAAGAGGGAACAGTATTTTTTCTATAACTTCCAGTGTTACCTCAGAGAAACACTTGAAGAACTTAGGTGTTTTTAGAGAGTGCCTGAACCTCAACTGAGAAAAGAATGAACCAGTGTGCTCTGGAAAAGAAGCTCCTGAGCTAGGATAATACCAGCTTTAATGGACTTGTGCCTACATTCAAGATGTGTCCTGTGATTTTATGTCTTGCCAGCCAAGTGGGAGTGCTTTGCATTGCCATACAGGTGATTCCAGGTTTGATTTTCATTTCTACTTCCCCATGTCAGATGAAGGTGCCAAATCTGCTTAAAGATAGTAATCGAAACCACATTCTCACCCCCAAACCAAATTCTCAGCTCATTCAGCCTTAAAAGACCAGTATACCCCACTATGAGGTCAAATTGGCACTGGCTTTAGGAAAGGGCCTGGCAGAATGAGAAGCACCCTCTTCACAACAATCCAGAGCATGCCAGTTCTAGAAGCGAGAAGAAAAGCCCAGAAGATTGAAGCAGCTCTCAACTCTTTTCAAGACCTGCCTTGCTCTTTGCAATGCAGAGCTGAGGAAATACTTGCTTGGAAGCCCAGCAGATAGCATATAGATTAATCACAAGGGTGTGCAAGAAAATAAGTAGGTGCATAAATTCTTTAGCTATGCTATGTATTTTCCAGTGCAGACTTCCTTCACTTTCATGCTGACAAGCTGTTGATTTTTTCATTTTTAATTATGAACTGAAATCCCTTTTCCTATCAGTTATAAATATAACAAACAGTCTGCTGTTTAACTTCAGATTTCATATCACTCATGCAAGTTGTAAGTTTAGTCAGCTTAGTATTTCTGAAATAAAATATTTGCCGGCAGGAAAACGAAAGGTTATCTTGTATTAAATAAATACATAGTAATATGACTTCCTAGTGAAAATTCCGGCCAGATGACTAGTGTTAATCTTGTAATGCCATTAAACAAATCCACATTCAGAAGGGTTTCTCAGCCTATTTCAAACAGTAAAAACGAAGGAGGAGAGAGATCTTTGTGGTTAAGGAACAGGTTTATGAACCTAAAGACCTGACTTTTGTTCCTGGCTTTGTGACATAACGCCTGTGTGACCTTTAGTAAAAACTACCTCTCAGCGTGCCTCAGCTCCTACTTTGTAAACTGGGGATAATGAAACATTCCCTTTTTATAAATAGGCAAGTGTATATTTGGTATTGGACAGGAACTGTCACTTATGTGTTTAACACCATAAAGACAGATCTCCTGACATTATCCTAATATGACTAACCTATAAAAATAGGAAGAAAAGTGTTGTTTTTACCTGAGGGGCAAGGGTTTGCTAACTGTGGAGGTGAGTAAACTGCTAAATGACTTTTTTTGTTTGGTGCATTCCCAAATGTCATCTTCTCAGGCACACTCATCGGTTCTGCTGCTGGGGTGTTTGCTTCAGCCCTGCGCCCGGGAGCTGCTCTGAGAAGCAGCCCTCTCCCTTCTCCCTTTCCTGCCCTCCCCTCAGGTCCTTTACCTCTGTCTCCTTCCTACCCTTTCATTCGCTCTATTTTCAAGACTGTCAAAGCTACAAGAGGTTCACTTTGGCGAACTCCTTATGCTCTCAGAAGTCATAAAAAGAGAATGTCTCCCTTCTGCAGAGAGGCAGATAATCTATCATTTTTCTTAGGACAGGGGTTTTATAAGAACTTGCTTTAACCTACCTTGTCAGCTACAGGAATCAACAAATCTGTGAAAGGGAAGGGCCGTTACCAAAAATGTCTTTGAAAATCTGACTGGACTCCTCTTTTTCTTTTTTCTTTTCTTTTCAGAGGAGCCAAACCCTTTGCTTACTTACTATTTATTGTAGGAAGGAAAAAAAAAAAATCTCCAAAAATTGAACCCTGTTGAAAGACCATACAACACCACAACTACAGCAAATGGCAATAGTCAGCGTGCAGGAAAACAAGTTTGTCTTGAATTCATGAATCGACAAACTGGTTTCTTACAATAATTATGAATCATCATAAACTTCAAACTTCTAACTCATTATATATTATTAACTGCTAATTCAGCTCTTCTCTTTCTTGTCTTTTGGGAGAAATGGGAAGGCATTTCAGTGCTTCCTTGGAACCCATGCCTTGTGGTTGATTACTTCAGTGCTATTCCCAGGAGCATCTAGTAACCATCTCAAACAGTGTTATTACTCTAATTTATAGTAGTATTAACAATTCTGTTAATCTATCTGTCCTGGAAAAAAAAAAAAAAATGTACCCAGAGTAACTACACATACTGATAAGGAAGAGTTTATAGCAGAAATATGCTTACACATCTATTATTCCATTCTGAATTTTCAAGGTCAGAGTAAAACTGTGGCTACATTACAGCCTTGAAATGGGAAATGAAATATTTACTAAGCAAAGGCAAGTCTTCCTGAGAATATACGTTGTTTATCATCAAACCTTGCCCTGACTCTGGGAAATCAATGTCACAAAGCAGTTGAAGTTCTGTTTCTGTGAAATCAAAGCATTGTCAGGTCCATGAGTCCTTCAATAACCTCTGCAACATCTACAGTCTGTTGCATTACCTAAGTAAAATATACAAACACAAGTAAACAGAAACTATTATTTTACTTAAAGTGAATGCATTTTCTTTTAAGAATTGCCACTTTTAAAGGTAGAGTCTGTAGTTTTTGCACTTCAAAATTGTCCTCACAATGGGTACACTCACAAAAGACCATTTTCTGCCACTGAAATAAAGGAAATAAAGAATATTTTCCAGTAACTTCTGTGAAGGGAAAGCAAGACCTAAGACCCAAATCTTATTGCAAATTTAAACATCTAACCCACAAAAAGTTTGAAATTCAGGTCACGTCCCTAAAAAACATGGAGGAGCCTTACCTGAAGTGCTCATAGATATAAAAATACATGTTTCTGATGAGAGAAACCCTCTAGGTTCTTTCACTACCCACATTGCTTTGTAATGCTTTGATAGCATCAGCTGTTCTTGGTGCAGACCTGGCCAGAGATCCCTAGAAGGAGCATCATGGACTTTATTTCTTTGGGTCTCATAAAGTGCAAGAATACATCTCTTGCAAACAGCCTATACAGAAAAAGTTATTGATCTTTATTACAAGTGCTTGTCCTGTCCTTTAAAAATGAGCTGCAGCATAAAGTACTCAGCACCCAATATAAAGAAAAACCAAAAAAAAAAAACCACAAAACCTCTTCAATTCCAACAGGCCCTTTTGCAAAGTAACACATGAAAACACAAACACCTATTTGGAGTAGTGAATATAAGCAGATAAATTTCAACTTGAGCAATGTTCTTTGGGCCAATGGCATGATTGTGGCTATACATCTACAGATTAAGGAATGGAAAACTGTTTTATGTGCTCCTGGACAGGTAATTTCTGCTACATCAAGTCTAAGATAAATCTTTATCTATCACATGGTACTCATTAGTCTGTTCAGATAATCCATAATACAGGCCAAACAGCAAAAAGATTACCTACAAGAAAGCACTACTCATTTTAAAGCGTTAACACAATTAGTTGAACTTCTTCATTTCCAGCCTTGTATGTATTTATCCGAACCCAAATACATCCCTGAAATGAAGAGGCTTGAGTAGCAACAAAGTGCTATGCTTATATTAAAGCTGGGTGAAAACAGAGCAGAAATGAACCTACTTTTTCTCATTAGGAGCATGTGTTTCAGCTGTACCAGGTCGCAGCCTTGCCCACCTGTACCAACACTTCTGTAATTGATTCCTACAAGCCCTCATACCCTATGGCTTCCAGTTCCATTTAAATGCAGATGTGAGCTAATGGAAGGGCTGTTCGTTTCTGAACAGAGAGTCGGGGAACATATTGCTTGTCTATTCAGTGATCTGAATGTTTTTATTCTTTTCCTTAACAGCCTTTATTTTGTTGTGAGTATTTTTATTTTTATTTTTATTTGTTTTTAATTTAAACAACGTGGGGCTTTTTCCATGCTCTGTTAAAAGAGGAAGGGGGAAAAGAGCTAATTATATCTGAACTGAAGTGTAACCATGGCCCTATTAAATAGGTAGCAGTTATGGGCTATTGATCGCAGTTCACAGGAAAAGCTTGTCATGTAGTGTCAAGAGGTTAATGTAATTACAAGAGCGGGCAGCAGGATCAGCTGTGTCCTCGAATAGGCGAATAACTAAAAGCTGCTTTAGAGACACATAATGTTGTCAAAGCATAAATAATTCATCCCAGCATTCGAGAAGAAATTACTGCTCCGTTCCAGCGTATTATTCAGCCATTAAAATCCTGCCCTTGTAAAGTCTTTTGATGTAGTCATATTTTCAGTTCTAAGAGCAGTTTTGGAGCATTCAGCTTTTATTAAGCCTTATATTGTGCAGTTTTCAAAGTATTAAAAAGGATATGAAATAGACTTGCAATTTGTTTAATAACTGCATTGCAATTCAGATAAGGAGAGGACCACGTGGATTTATGGAGTGCCTGTGCAGCGCAAAGCCATGGTGTGATGCAATGGAATTCTTCAGCTACCCTAAGCAAGCCCGAGTTAAGTGGGCTTCAGCTATTTACTAGCACTGATAGTTGCAGCAGTCTTCGCAGCATTTGGTGAGCCATTTCTCAAGATGCAGCTGATAGGAGAGTCATGAGAAGTATCAGCACGCACAGCTACTCTCCTGTTACAGCCTCTTGACTCTTTGCTAGTCCTTCTGAAAGTCTTTGGCAATTTGATACTGGATGCTTTCCACTCTCCGCATCTGTTGCCTGAACTGTGTCTTGCAAGTTCATCTGATGCACAGATTCTTCTGTTACACAGCCAAAGCCCCCAAACTGTCTTTAAAGTGGGGTCTGAACATGTCATTTTGGTATCTCTAAAACTTTTTTCTTTTTAAATATCCAAGTAAAAAACAAGCAAACAATTCCTCATTTGAGAACATATTTAGCCACTTAGAGCTTTAAGGAGAACAGATGTGGCTTGACAGAGAAAACAGGCTTTCATTTCAAGTTGACCAAAAGGAAAGCCTACCCCGAACACACAACCCCAACTGAGTGCTCCCCACTGTCATTATTCACCCTAATTCCCTGCTAGAGGCTAGCCCCAACCCTTCTCCTGCCCACCAAATGTGGCTGGAGCTGGAAAGCTACAGCTGGAGATGTGAGCCTGTGGTAACACTACTGCAAGAGCACTGCCAATATTATGAAGTCTATAATGAGCTTTTAGGTAATGATGGCTGTGAACTACTGTTCATTTATTGAAAATTAAAAAGGCAGGTTGCATTTGGTACACAGTTACAAAAAACAATCAGAGAACGAAATACTACAGCTCTCAGATCATTGCTGCCAGTGATCGGTGGCAATCTGACAAAGAAAGTAATAAGAATTTAGTTATTTATTTATTTTTCCATGCAATGACTTTATAAATAAATAAAACAGAAACTAAACGTGAAGCTGAGAAGACCACAATTGCAAAAAGTAGCTTAGGAATGATTTCAAGTGAAAGGTTCACCAGCACAGGACAGAAAAAACACAGAGAAAGAAAAAAAAAAAAACAAAAAAAAAACATTCTGACACAGCAGCTACTCTTCTGGCTTACTGCCAAAACCCAAACAAGTGAAGTCCTCCCAAAAACTGCTATTCAACTTTTGAACAAGCCATCACCCAAAGGTAGGTATTTTGACAACAGCACCTAAAGAGACCCCATTTCTATGGCAAAAGAGCTATTTTTTCCCATATCATCTCTTTTCAATAACAAAAATTGAACAACTGTTTGGGGGGAAAAAAATCTGAACAAGCAAACTGGTCCCCACTGCGGATATCCTTATCTTTGAACCTTGCGCACTGCTCTTCCTTTTCTACTTCCCATGCACTAGTGCACAGATATTTGCTGTGTTGTGAAGGGAGTTTATCTTGGCTTTGTGTGCATCTCTGCAGTGTTGACAGAGGGATTTTTATGTTTCTTACACTATTTCATTCACAGCCCAAAGAAGAAAGCCCAGTTTACTCCTAAGGGAAGTTGAATTTAGTATCTTAAATTCACCACACAAATAAGATCATTAGGAATGTGCCAATATTCTGTATACACAACTCACAACTCCGTATAGTTAAGTAAAAAAGGAGGCAATGGTTGAAACAACAGAAACAAACCTAAATGCAGCTTTCTGATGGCTCAACAGTTACAAGCTGTGAAAACAACATAAAAGATGCAAAAATAGGAGCTTTCTCACAGTGTTTTCCTGTTTCTCAGAATTCATACAGCCTGCTCTGTAGTAGCGCTCAGTCAGCTCTGAACTCACACCAGCATTCATAAAGACAGCTGAAGGCCAATCCCACGTTGACTCCATCAGGTGGAGATTTAGTCCATCTGGGGACTGTACTTTTTGTCATTCCTATCAGTAAATCTTATCAGGCCCAAAAGAATCAGGGGTCCCGGTTCACATCGTGTAGTGTTTGGCTTCCTTGAATCTATCCTGTGATAAGCAAGGATCAATGCTTGCTTCCTGCGCGTGGCACGGAGTAAAAATGAGATCCATGCATGTGTCCTCTTGTTTGCTTAGCAGTAGCTCAGTTGTCTGCCATGATTACGTGAAACCGAATTCTTCATTGCCACAAAGTTTTATTATGAAACAAGCCAAAACCTGAAGTTCTCGCCTGGCTTGGATTTGAAAATTTGGCAATTCAGCAGTTTTGAGTTACATCTATGAAAAAACATAGATTACTAAAATGAGACAAAGGCCTATTCAAAAGGTTTTTGTCCATTTTTTTCTGAAAGCCCGTTCCACACTTCTAGTTGATAAAGCAGTCTGAACCCATGCCTCCCACAGGGGAGCGGGACTGAGCTGAGCTGCTTTACTGCTAGGAGCTTCACTAGGTGATTAAATAAAATAACACGCAGGTTGAAATCTTTCCTCCTTTGAAGGCACTGATAAAACTCCCAGTGGGGCTGGGATTTAACTTGAGGATTACAGCTGCTGTGGATCAATCCTTTACCAGGTTTAGTGGAGTTAGGCCAATTAACACCAGCCAAGGGCACAGCCCCTTCATTCTATCCAGAAAGCAATAATATCCATTATTGTGTTTCCCAGCCAGCACTCTGCCATTCTTCTTCAACACAATCTCCCTCCATCTCCCACCTTTTCTAGTTTCCCATTTGTGACCCTTGGCTCGCAGAGTCATCTGAAGCCTTAAAAATATTTGTTCTCTAAAATGTAACAGAAAAAAAAAAATGTTTGGATTTTTGCTTTGTCAGGAATCTGCTTCACTTATTTCCAGTTAAAACAAAGATAAAAAGTAATCTCCTCATCTTCAGTGAGGAAAGAGCTGGGGCTTTTCAAATATACAAATCAAATGAAATAACATCACAGACTGCCAGCTCCAAATCAGATGTGCATGGGGGGACGTATGCAATGCATTACAAACATCTGCCCTGCATCTCAGGCCACATCCAGAGACTTCTTGGGGCCATTGTCCATGTTCTGAACTCTTTAACACACAACAGATTTTGCATTCTTAGATTATTTTTTGCTTCAATAATTAGTAAATATAGATAGAGATGTGTGACTTTAATTCATCAGAACAGACAGAACATTGTTAATTTGTGACCTCGCTTTTCTTTATGAAAACTATAAAAATGAGCAAATTCTCCTCTTTGAAAAACAGTTTGTGGCATGCTCTTTTCCACAGCTTTGTGTTAAAGATTGTCCCTCTCCTCCTCTTCCCCTCCTCTTTCTCAGCTCCCCTTTTGTTTCTCTGCCTGCTGCCTTGCCCCAGCCACCTCCTTTTGCTTTCAGGCAAACCCATCGCAGCCTGGAGCCCAGAGCAGAGCAAGGACGAGAGCTAAACTCACTGGATTTACACCTGCTTGCCATGCTGGGTCTGAACCGAAGTGCTGTAAGACAAACCATACTCGGTCTGTGCTGTTCAATACTAGGAAAACCCCAGCAGATGTATCAGCCATTTAAAGGCTGCTTTGTGCTTACAGAAATCTGGCCTTTAGAATATGAACATTTTGTCTTGTTTTCATTTCTTTTCTATAAGTGATGGTTTCTTGCTGAGAAAGTTTGATTGACTGAGGCAACCTAAAAAAATCCCATGCAACTCGGTTGCCCAGTCACACACTGGATGTCAAATAGCGATGAATCAGAGAGGACAGTCCATGAGCTGAATGCTGCACTGCACTCTTCAGCAAATTCATTAAAACAATCCGGTTTGGTTTATGAAATGATACATAAACCAAAAGAGCAGCACCATATATATCAAATACTGTCTACAAATGAACACAGATGAAACTAGGCTGCTTCAACTGAGTTTCATTTGAACTGAAGCCCCAGCATGCAACACTGAGGCCAAAGAAAAAAGAAAAAGCCACAAAATGAAACAAATGAAGCAACGCAGCTCAGATCACACCAGCCCAATACTGCCCTAGGTAAATAAGCAACTGCAGCTCACCTCATCTACAGGGCTAAACGCTAATTCATGCAGTTGCATATGGGAGAGGCATGCTTTTTTGCACAGACTCAGCCTCCACAATGGACACAATTTGTTCACAAATAGGACCTCCAGTTGCTCAATTTAAGATTCCATATGCTGTTCCTGCTGATAATGAGATTTTAAAGATTATGAGATAAACTAACTTGTCATTCTGATTCAAAAAGGTAAGCTTATAAGTCCATGGAAATCCCTCTTTAATACAAGCAGGAAAGGCTTAGCATTAGCTAAGTTTGTTCGACAGTAAATAAAAATTAGAACCAATAATGAAAAGGGTTGATGAACAAAAGATTTATATATTCCAGCAAGGAAATAAGACTGAGTGCTACAAAATCATCTGGTGGCTAGTCCTGTGCAGGGAAGCTGTTTAGGTTACGTGAATGCTTTGCGCTGCCTGGGCGGTCCCGTGCCTACGGACACCACCACGTACAGCTCCTCACACACACGTGAGGGGCAGGCTCGTCCTCAGAACAAGAAGACAGGAACATGCGTGACGGTCAACAACTGCTCTCGTTGTGAACAAAGGGAGGAAGCGTTCCAGTACCCAATAGCACGTTGTCTTTATTTCCTCAATCATTTAAATAGAACTGCTTTTCATTTATTCCTGAAGTGTGTTTGTATCTGCATTAGATAGTGTTGTTAAGCTGTCTGGATGCGTGTAATCATGACAAGCGTGAGTCTCCCCAGTCCCGTACTGAGCGCACGGCTGCCAGGGAAGCGCAGCACAGGCAGGACTTGGGAAAATGGGAAAATCTCACCAGTGGTAATGTAAGAGTTGGGGATGAGGGAGGTTTAATGATGGAAAAGGATGAAACTGACATAACCGAGAGCTGGAGAATAGGAACTATGAATGATATGGGATGAGCACAGGAAGGAAGCAGTCAAAAAGAAACAATAAACCAGGGCTTTGTAAGACAAACCTTGACTTGAGCCTGTCTGCTTCAAGAGTGAGCGTGCTGAGGGACCAAAGAGCCAAGCATTGGTGGAGAAACCCAGCACAGGCACTGCTGGCAACTGTGTGTGGAGTAGTTACCAGATAATGTAGTTTTCCACATGAAAATATACAGGTTTCTTGGGAAAGAAAGCGAATTTCAGTAAAACCTGCAGAGTGAGTCTTCTGACAGCCCAAACAAGGCCCTTGCTTTATTTATTGCTTTATCTGGTTGCTTTGGTCAGTGCCCTACAAATCTGAGCACAGGGCCCAGACTTGACCGTATGTGCTTTTGAAAGACAAAACCATTTTGTTGAGCTTTTCTTCTTCCACTGCAAGTAACAAAAGCTTGTTTCACTTGGCTCAATTCTCAGTAACAATTGACTTTGGGAGGAGGGCACGGAGACTGTGTCATTTTTCAACCCACTGCAAAACTACAAGCTGAAGAAACAATTCGTCCCTGCTGTCAGTTAAAATATATACACAAACTTAGCATGATTTCACAGGTGTTTCTGCTTTAAACCACAGTTTTTTGTTGTTTGCTGCTTTCACCCAGCCCCGACCCCTTTGGTAAATAAGCAGCAATCCGAAGGCTCGCTGCGATACAAAACACACCCGCTGCAAAAGCTCTGCTCCTCCTCAGCTCCGAGCCCCGAAACACCATCCCTCTGGATCCCCGAGGTGCGTCCCTGGCTGAGCCTGGCGGGGCTCCCACAGGTACAGCACAGACACAGCAACCCCCAGCCTGAGGAGAAAAGTGTCCGAGAGTCCTCAGGAGCCCCCGTCCTCACGGCTTCCTTCTGCCCTCCCAGGCAGCTGCTGGCTAGCCAGGAGCGCTGCTGCTGTGGCTTGTATCCCAAGCTGGGATACACCTTGGATAATTTCTGCAGCCAGCAAAGGCTAGATGCACAGGGACCATTGATGGTCTTATTCAAAGGCAATGCTGAAGACAACCAGATGCGTTTACCTAAGATGGAGGCAAAAACAAGGTGGCTGAAGTCAGGGTAGCAGAAAGATGCAATGTCAACAGTGTGTTTGTCTTTTCTCCTTAATCACACTAGCCCTATGAACAAGTAAAAGCAGCCCTGGATAAATCATGTTACCAAACGTAACTCTGTAATTGTTATATGTAGTGATTTCATCCATGGCCCAAAATACATCTATGCTTTAGAAAGGGACTGCAGGCCTGCAAGAAGGTTCACTTAAAGATACCCTGAGGGCAGATGACATGAAGGTGCAGCAGCTGAGAAACTGTTTTAAAAATAATGATAAAAGTTACAACTAAAAGAAGAACCATCACCCTCTAACACAGTAGGCAAAGCTCCTACCACTGCATGAGAAATCCAGCTCCACAGCTGCACAAAGGAGCTTTCATGTCAGGGGATGAATTCCCCTGAAGAGCTCATAGATAGTTCTTCAAATTTCTCTTTTTTTTTTTTTTTTTTTTCCAGGAATCTTAGCTGATAATAGTAGGAAACAGAGTGTGTAATTTTCTACACGGCAAAGTATTGAATATCCATGCAGCACCACCAAGCTCTTCTGTGACTGAAGTCACACCCTCACAAGTTGCCCTGGACAAAACAAAGCAGCCAGAGGATTCCTGACGGGCAAATACAGGAAAAGCAATCATGCAATACTTTATCAAAAAGATATCCCCTGTGCTTCTGAAGTTGAGCCCTGAACTTTTTGTCTCTGTAGTTCGCTATGTATATGAGCAATAGAGCTACGTATGTGTGTTTCTCTGGGGCACAGGGAACACAAGTGACTTATTTCCCCCTTATTTATCATCATCCCAACACCACAGCTCAGAGTTGACACGTGTGATCCTGCAGGCGTTCCCAGGGCCCCCATCTCCATCTATTCCTTCTCAGCTACCTGGGCACCCTGTTCCTCTCACTCAGTTGTCAGCCCAACCCAAACTCTTCAGTCCAGCTTGTAACTCAGGGACAGATTGGTGTGACTCACTTATGTTCTTTTGAAGAGCTAAGGAGTTTAATTAAAAATTTTCCAAGATATTTCTTATTGTTATCAGAGAAGTGGGGCTGAATCAGGAAGAGTGCTTCACAGGGAAGGCTCCCAGGAGCTCTGACTGCTCATGGCACAACCCCAACAGGTACAGAAGTGTGTTTGAAGATGTTCTCCATTGATCCTGTGAGAGCCCTGGTCCCAGTTCTTCACACGACATGTCCAAAAGCCGAGGGCGATGACTGCAGAATGAGGACCTTCACCTGGACCTGAGTCGCCTTCCAGCAGGTTGCTTTGTATCATACCAAAAACATCCCTGTGCACTATGCATATCCATCCCCAGCTGGAGCTTTCTACTGCATTGAAAACAAACAATAATGGCATTAATGATTTGCTCTAGAACACTCGCTGTCAGCAGCGAGTTGTCGTGGAAATGGTACTTCAGCACCTGACAGGTTCATTTTCAGTTGTGCAGCGTCAAACACGGCGGCGGCAGCGGCTGCGGGCAGAGCGAGGCTGAGAGCAGCAGCGTGGCGCTCAGCGCTGCGTGGTGGGCGGCCAGCACCACGCTCTTGCTGTGCACGTGTGTGTATGTGCAGAAATTTCTTACACATGTAGATGGATGCGGATATATTGTGTAGTACCGTGCCAGGAGGTATTACAGGAGGTTTGTAGTGGGGAAGACTCCTCAAGCTCTTCTTGAGGGTTCCACAGACTTACTCCTCTCATCACCTAAATTGTTACTAACAAGAGAAAAAACCACCCACTCTAATCCAGCACAGCTCTAGCACACCCATCTGTGTATTTCGCTCAAACACTCAGCACCATTGAAGTAAAACACAGTTCAGTACACAACTTGCAAGTTATTCCCAGGATTGAAACAGTTGCGTGGACTTCCTGAGTGCCAGAATAACTCCTTCACAGAAATCCCACAGTCAGTCAATTAGGAAAGCTTAAAGTAATCAGTCACCCACAGGCGATTGGATTTAGCAGTTCATGAATGTGTTTCGTTCTTGGATCAACTACACCCACTTCCAGAGCTGTTGATGATCTCTTCCACCTGGCTGAGATAATAAAACAGCTGCAAAAAAAACAGCTCCAAAACCCTGGGCAAGTGGAAAGCCGCTCTTAGCAGGCTGCAGCCTGGTGCGAACACAGAAGCAGGTGAGAAGTGAAGCAAGACCTGCATAAGGAAAATTTCTGGACAGTTTTTGAAGCCAGTAACACTTGTTTTAGGAATGCCTTAATGTCATGTCTTAATTGTCTTAATGGCATGTGGGGACTGTTCAGTTGTCCGTTTCTTTCCTCCATCCTGTGCATACCAGAGATCAGAAGTTGGTGAAGGATGCAGAGGTGTCCTGAAATGGCCTGTCTCTTCAACAACCAGAGTGGAGCACCCTCAGAGTCTGCAAAAATGACAGGAAAGGTCTCCGAGGATGCAATGTTGCATTGCAGTCCTAAGCATTTGGTCAAACCAAACCTATTCGCCGTCATAATATACACCTGAAAACCAAGCTGACAGAGAGGAGTTCTGGGACTCCACAGAAGCCTTTCTGTCTGTTATTGGGTACCGTTATTTTGTATTGTTAAACATATACTTCAAATATTTGCATGAGTAATGGCCACATAAAAATAAAGGACAACCTGAACATGCTATCACAACTTAACCTCTTTGCCAAAACACTTATGAATACAGTTTCTTTTTTAAAAAAAATAAATAAATAAAAATTACCTTAAAGTTTCACGTACCATATAGCTAAGGATTAGATCTTTAAACTGATGCAAATCTGGACAGTTCCAGTGAAAGCAGTTCATACCACCTGAGGGACCAGATCAACTCCTTTATCCTCATTTTCTTACTATTATCAGGGTCACATTTTCTAGGCCCTTCACACTACGCTGCTTCAGTCGACTCAGCAGCCTCTTTAAGCATGGAGAAATTTTAACGTCCCATCTTTTTTCCAAAGTGTTTTGTTTTTTTTTTTTTAGGAGAATTTTAACCAATTTTTCAAAAAGGTAGAAGTAAATGCTCTATAATATTTGTCATTTAATACAAATCTTCAGGCTGGAAAGTCATGGGTAAACTCCCAGACAGATTAACAGGTAAGCAGGTGAGCTGCACAATCCCCTGCCTCCCTGGGGATTCTGGTACTGAAATTTTAAGCGTTGAGTTTCTAGGTAACCCCGCTGGCACACGGCAATGATATGACACCCAGAACCAAAGCACTGCTGAAAGACCCAGCTGAGGACTGAGTTTTTAAGGCACTTCCGGATTTAAAGTCTAGCTCCGATGCTCCCTCACCTCTCAGACGGCTGCATTTTCAAATCATCTATGACTTGGCCAGCCACAGCTGCTGAACATCCTAAATGCTCATGCTGCCCCAGGCCTTTATCTGAGCAAAGCTCAGAGAACATCCCCCAGGACAGGGACCACTCATGCCCTCACCTACCGAAGGACACTGAGTTCTCCTACCTCCCCTCGCTTATATAGCTTCTCACTGTGATGGCTGGCTTCTGAAACATCCCTCCCCAGGTGATTGTAATGGAGACATCTGGGGAGCCTCATCAGCAAGATGTTGAAAGCAAGGCTGAAAATCCAGCTGGGATGTGGGAGTCTGTTATGTGAGTTGCTGCACGCCGTGGCTGAGCAGCTCCACGCCGTCATTCCAAGCTGGCAGGAGTCACGGACCTGCGCTTGTAATTGCCTAACAGCCCCAGAGCGCCTGGCCCTGGGGTTTCAGTTACTGAGCCCAGGGGAAGCAAGTCACCTTGGCAGAGATGGGAGGAGAACGGGGTTCCTAATGGTGGCTTTGTTCTTCTGACCGTTTAAAACAGAACAAAAACAAACAAAAAAGAAAAAAAAAAGTCTTCAAAAAATGAACACCGAAATGCCTCAGCCCACTTAATTGGTTACAAGGTTTTATAGAACAGAGTCTGGAGTAAGTTCAAGAGCACCAAAAAACAAGGATTTCATTATCTTTTGTTGGTCTGGATACAGGCTAATAATCTGCAGCAGATTACTGGAATTTAACTAGAACATATAAAAAAGTAAGCTACGATAGCATGTTCCTGTGGCTACTCTCTCCGTCCTCCCACGGAGAAAATATTTACTAAGCTGATTGGAAAGGAATACTTCAGGTTTTAATTTTTGTTTTTCAAAGAAAACGTCTATATATTCATATAATTTCCTCAGAGGCTGCCGTAAACAAAGAATTATGTTCAGGGCCGCTGCCAGAAACGAGGCACGTCAGAGGTCTGTAACCCATTCAATGGAGAATCAGTCAATGGCCCAAGGGCACTCCCTAACACAGAAAGGGTGAAATAACTGAGGTCAAGGCCTCAAACACAGCTCTAGTTTTAATCGTGTTGATTTAGAGCTTTTTAAAACATGTTGTTTTTTTTTCAATTGTCAAAACCCATTTAATTTTTCTTGACATGCTTAGAACAGCCCCAGTGTGGCCAGAGGAGCGGTGCCCGTTCCCCACGCTGTTCCTGCTCGGCCCATGGGCAGCGACGTGCAGCCTCACCGAGACGTGGCTCTGTGTGCTTTGTATCTGCCTGGAGTCTCTTGCCTCATGCTACAGTGCAAGTACGTGGACAAAATGAGGAGCAGAGAGAGAACAAGCGTGTTGTTGGTAAGGAAATATCTTAATAAAAATATCTTAATAAAATGAAGAAAATGAAACCACTGTGGTAAAAACTTTCAATAGGATGCTTCCTTAGATTTGGGAACTGGAAGGGAAACAGAGCGGGGAATCAGAGAGAGAAAAATGACGGTGTCCAATTCTTGCTGGACATTTCAACAGTTGTTTCTTAAAAAGATGTACAGGTTTTGCTTTCAATTCACAATAAAGCTGAAGTATTTGTACAAGTTTTTCTTTGTGTGTGTGAAATGGAATCTGTTTTTCCAGCCAAGACACATTCCCTCTTAATACACTGCCTGGCCAAATAAAGACACCAGAGAAACACCCAGTTTGTTGCCTTTGTGTTCTCAAGTACAGAAGGAAACAATGAACCAGCTTTTGAAATATGCTAAACCAGTGCCATCAGCAGGACTTCCTGGGGACTAAGGCTGCATGCTGCAGCTCCATTGGCTTCACTGGAACCCGGCTCCACTGGAACCCTTCCCAAGAAGAATTGGGTTCAAAGTATTTGTCAGACAGACAAGTCAAAAGCTTAAGCACAATTTCTAGAAGAGCCACCATCCTTTTTGCCCTACCTTTGAACTGCATACACCCATAACTAGGTGGTTACAATGGCAGAAGCTCTGTGCACCCCCAGTTAAGCAGGACCACGCAGGAGGGGTGGTTAAGGACATCACACCCTTGGCACACACCTGCCCAGGCGTTACCATCACCCAGCAGCGCCCACTCCCCAGTTCTCTGCTCCGAGCCCTTGCCATTGCTGCTCCCTCTGTTTTCTGCTCCCCCTGACACTCACACCTCTGGTTCCCATTTCACCCCCCAGCTTCTCCTTCCTCCCTGGCCACAGGAGCCCCAGGACCCCCAGCACAGCAGGCAGTGCCACGAGTCAGCAGCCAGGCTGCAAAAGGAAGCTGCAAAACCTCCAAGACTGCCTCAGCCAGAAGAGACCATGTCAAGGCCCAGGCAACGGGAGAGATGGGTGCAGAATAGCTCAGACTACCCCAGAGGTTAAATGAAACAATCTCATGGTCCTGCAATTTGTTTGTCAGGGATAGCACCCAGAGACGGGACCTGGTCCCCAAGGAAAAATCACTGAGATTGTTCACGAGGTCAGCCTGACTGCAGCATCCTTCCTACATCACAAGTATGTTTGATGGTTGGACTTGATGATCTTGAAGGTCTTTTCCACCCTAGATGATTCTCTGATTCTATAACGTTCAGCACACCACACAACCTGGGACAGTAACAAGAACATGTAACGTGCTTGAAGATACACCTGGGAGTTGCGCAGTGTAAATGAACTTTGGAAGTGCGTTCCTCTGAAATCTCCCGAAGAAAACTGATCCCCTCAGGGCAAACAGCAGGGTTATTACCTCGAGTTTTGTATTCATATCTGTTGTGGATAAGCACTAAGTAATAAAACAGTAATAAAAAGATGTAACAATTAGAAAGAGTCCATTTCAGGTTTGTACAGCAACTACTTTATTATTTTCAAATGCAAATGTTTGCATTGCTATTTTACAATTTTACAAACTAGGTATAAAAGACCATAAATAAATGACATAAGTTATGTGTACCTAAAATTCATGGAAGGGAAAAAACATTACAAATTAAAACAAAATAGAAAATCTATATATCTAACCCAGAGATCGTTCAAATGCACGAACCAAGAAATGCTGTTAGATTTTTTCAGTATGAACTAAATTATAATATGCCTCATACATTCTAATTTTAACCACAGTCCTTGCATATTCCAACATACTTGCAGTGATACAAAAAAATAAATGCACTCTCTTTTTATTTGTCTGATTAGTATTTCAGTTCTTTTTTTTCTGGTTATGAAAATGTCACAAAAGAAAAATACTGCTTTTTAAGTCCCCTTTACTGGTTACTTACCAGCCTTTTGTATTTTATACATATATTTTTTAATACATAGATCCATCACAAAATTAGTACAGCAAGAAACCCGGACAAACATCAACCAGTGGGGTGCGAGCAGGACAATTCCTTAACGAGCAGAGGCCTGTGGCGCCAGCCAGTCTTCTCGATGACATCTTGGGCAGCGGTGAAGCTGCCCCGGGTTCCCTTCACCCCAGCTGCCTCTGGAGCCGTGGCCCCCAGTGCCCCAAGCCTGCGGCCCCTCACTGCCTGCCCTGGCTGCCCCCAGCCCAGCTCCTTCTCCTCCTCTTCCTCCTCCTTCTCCAGCACGGCCACTGGGGGGGATGGTCTTCCAGTGCAGCACACCCGGATCCCCCCATGGGGAGCGAGCCCCCATCCCGCGACATTTGTTGCGCTGCTCTGGGCACCGCGGTTGCACCTCCCGCCCTGCTCCCAATCCCCAGCGCCCGCACGCTCCCTGGGCTCTAGCGCACGGCTCCACTCAGAAACTCGTTTACTGTAAATTAGCAGTGAATTCTCTGAAGGTGGAAGGCTTCTGTAGGTAGCACCAGCAAGTCGCAGCACTGCTCCCTGGGCCACGGGAGGCGCCTCCTCCAGCACTTCACCGCGCGCTAGGAACAGGACACGTTGCAACTCTCTGGCTCACTACTGAAACCTTAACAGTCTTGTTGTGACTGTGTTCCTTAACTGTGCCGGGAGCAAAAGAAGTGTTTTGATTATTAAAGTTACAAGATTTCACAGCTTGCACACAGAGCAAGGTGCTCCTGTGAATGGAAGAATTGCATATATTTGTTTGCATTCAACAAGTCTTTAAAACCCTCCTTTGCAGATAAAAAAGGCTACTTAAGAATGCAGTTTGGGGTTACCAGTAGATGGATGTGCAGGTGCTGCCTCCATCAACTTGCCATTGAGAAACTGGTTGCTCTTTATCATAAACAGGGCATTAGTAAGAATAAACAACATTTACGAAAACCTTTAGCACCCTTATGGATCCTGTAATCTACAGCTTGAAAACTAACTTGAAATGGTCCCTCTTTCAGGCCGCAGAACTACTCATTACATGTAGTGTGGCAGTTAAAAATACATCTATAGACACAGAAATTTCAACATTTTCAAATGTGTGTGTTCTTGCTACCACTGCAGACACGAGCTGTTGGCCTGTGCTCACGTGGCAGTGGGAGTCCTGCGCTTGCAGGGACGCTTTCGGCACATTCACAGGCAGTTCTACGCGAGGCGACTTGCACGCACACGCACACAGACACACATACGCACCTTTCAGAGGAGATAATAATCCATTATCCATTCAAGGAAAAAAAAATATATTTATATCACTGCAATGGCACGTTTTGTGTAAAATGTCACTTCAGCAATGTATATAGGCAGCTCACAGGAACTGGGTTCTTTGCTGTGGCACCTGGCCTGGTGTCCATGGTAGGATGTGTAGTGTTCTGTCACCTGCATCCGTCTGAGATGCAGCAGTGACAGCCAGGGGGATAAGGAGAGAAAACAACAACATATATAAATAAAATCCAAGGTAGGAAGAGAAAGCAGAAGGGGAGGAAAAAAAATCAAGAAGTCTGCAGGGTTTTGACACAGTACATTCCTCCAGTGACAACTGGGTGCTGAACCTCATCGAGTTAGTTATCTTTCAATTAATCAAAAATGGAGTGAGTGGCAAGGAAAAAAAAAGAGAAAGTAAAAGTCACGCTCTCTTCAGGGCCCAATGACTGTTCAGTGCGTGGTTTCCAAGATCAGTGCTAGGGAAGACACAACCGTGGATCCAGAAGGCTTCATGTCTGGTCTGTGTTCCTCCGTGCTCAATATGATCATCAGGATGGGCTATGCGGCCATGAAAGCAAAATCTAATTTCCCTGCACAAAAAGAAAACACAAATATTTAACCATCGCACAACACAACAGACACGTACACCTGCCCTAGTATCTCCTCTGAGGTTTCCCAGCAGAAGCTGCTGCTCTACCTTGGGCTAGCCAGCACCTCCTCGGCTGGTGCAATCCTTCATTCACATCCATGGAAAAGAGCTGAACTCATTCCTGCCCTGGCGAAGAGCTGACACGGGAGCAGGTCAAGCTTCCATGACACACCTTACAACTGGCTATGTAAGGCACCTGAGCTGCCTTCAGAGTTTTCACTTTATATGGACACAATTTTTCATTTTGGGTAGAAAATACTGGAGTGTTTTGAATGACTGTCACTAGACTCCAAGAAAACATTATTTCAAATTGGCCAGAAAATTGGGTGTATTTTGTTTTAACGTAAAAGATAATCTCAACAGAATGCAACAGATCTACAGCAAGGGGAAACTTAAATGTATCTCTGCACTTAAGCAAAAGAATTTTTGCTGCTGAAAGTACAAGTGTCAGATCTTTAAAATGAGTAACTGCTTCTTATGTCGCCTGGCAACGTGACATTAAAACATGCTGGTTTAAGTAGTTTCTTAAAAGAAATATTAAAGTTCTCCAAATGGAAAAGCTTTTATAAGTAATACTGCAGAACAGTTTTTACTAAGCTGTCATGACATGACAGGATCTGAATTTAGCATCCCATAATCTGAACAAGTTGTTTTCTGAGAAAGTTGGGGGTGAGGGAGAGTTAGTGGTTAAAATCAGCAAGTTATTGTTAAAAGTGACAAAAAATGATGTGAGCAACACTGTGGATGCAGTAAGTGTGACTTGTCCAACTGAGTGAGCTGTTTTGGATTTAGAATAAATGCAATCATTAAAAAGAATCTGACATATAAAGCTGCTAAATTATTTCTGAATTTGCTGTCAGGTGCAAAGTGGGACCAAAATATTGCAGATCAAAGAACCAGTTTTAGCACCATCAAAATATAAATCTCACCTTCTTGACATTGTGCCTGGCACAGCTGAAATGCAATGTCTCTTCAGGAGCACGTATCCTAAAAGTCCCCCTCTTCCCCATCACAGCATAAGATCCTGTCACTTTTCTAAGGTCATCTCACCCATACAGTCCTCAAAAGGACTTTAAAAGGCATCCGATATGTACAAATCTCTGGTCCCCTTTCACTGACCAAAAAGAGTTACAGAAGCCTCAATATAAATAAAATTCCGGATAACTGGATTTCTGGATAAAATGCTGGATAACGCTTTGTCCGATGTGATCTAACGAGGACAAGCACGTTCCTACAGCAGTCACCTCCACCTAGCGAGCTAGGGGATGCTTTCACTCGGCTTCCTATCTACTACTTAGAGGAGTGGGAGGCAGCTTTTCCAGCAGTTGTGGACCACCTTCTTTGCCATACTCACAGAAGGGTGCTCGGCCATGCAGCCTACAGCCACTGGTAAAAGAAACTGAGGCTGCATTTGGTGAAAAATATTCCTCTGTTCAAACTTGGCATATGCCTGGCATTCAGACTCACAGCTGCTTTGATAATCCAGGCTATGGGGTTGGTCTTAAAGTGGACTGTGCACAGAGCCTTTCACATTTCCTTCTACTCCCACTCAGATAAAACCAGTGACAGCAACTGAGACTGGTCTTCCTGAATCACACATACTGGTTCTACCATTATAGACAGGAAAAGCCCTGGTCCCCCTTCTGTGAACACTTATGTGTATACGTACTTTAAAACACTGCTCTTCCTTTTTATGGGATCCACATGTGGGTTTTTCCACCCCAAAAAATAAAGGCATCCCTACTGCTTACACCGAGAAGTGGGGTCAGGCTCTGAGCACTGAACGGCCTGAGGCCCAAGACACTTTCACTGCACCTTGTCTGCACATCCCAGCCTGCAACAGCTTGTGAGCAAGACTGGGTTCTGGAACCCCTAATAAAACATACAGGTTGGTTGGTTTGTCTTTTTACAGTGATGAAATACTAGCAGATTAAGAAATAAAGCACCATGAACATGTTGGATGCTGTACTTCCACTGACCTTCTCCATGTGGCAAAGGGAATCACTTCTTGAAAGAGCAAAGATGTCCGAAAGCTCCACAGCCACGATTGTCACAGCTGACTACTGGCAAGACGTTCACAAAAAGTCTCTATGTGGTAGGATTCAGCACAGCACAACAACAGCCAATGATCTCCCCAGAAGTCCAGTTTTGCCCAGTAATCCACGAGGTGGGTCATTTCATGTCTCAAGCCCGTAAGTGGGCAGATCACTAATCGACAGGCACTGATTAGCCGAATGATATTCTCACTGAGGTTTCTGCAAGGTATTAGTGATGCATCAAGTCTGCAAAAAATATCCTAGGGCAGATTCTTCATTCCAGTGAAAGACGCACAACTGTGGTTTCACCCACAAATAAAACACTATGGTTGTAATCCTACAGGTCACAGGGAGAAGGAAAGTAATTTTTTGCTGTTTTTTTTTTTGTTTTGTTTTTTTTTTAAAGGACAATATCTGGCAGCAAACATAGCATCAAAACTTGAATGTGACTTTATATTTATATAGATACATGTATTTTACATATCGTTGATCAACAGAGAAGTATGTTCCAAGAAACAATTTGTTCCAGGTCTGGTTTAAAATGACGGCTTGTCATTTCTGGAGGCCCCCCTCCCAACACACACGCTCGGTTTCCACAATCTGTACATCAAGCAATGCTGCAGATCTCTATTTCAACGGGCGAGGAGACGAAGTAAAAAAAGTGCAGTTCTTCAATTAAAGTGCATGGATGAGGTAAACTAATTTCAAGAGTTTTGAGTTTATTCAGTACTGGCTCAGACTGGCACCATCCTGCCGTGCATCTGTTGCATTTGGGTGCGCATGGCTTGAACGCTGCTCAAGATCTTGTTCTGGTGCGCGAGGGCAGTGATCCCGATCCTGGCCAGGTCGCTGCAGGAAGCAAGAGAAGAAGCAGGGGGCTGAGAACTGTGGGTCAGATGCTGATGCAGAGACAAATATTAAGAGTCAGCCACAAGTAACACAGCAAAAGCAAGGCAGATGTACAGAAATGTTTAATTAAATAAGTGAAGGCATTGTGGAGGCATTTTAAAGTTATACTCCGTCCAAATGAAAGGCATTCCATTCCTTTAATGAGTGTAATGATATGCAGCACAAAGCAAAGGAGGCTGATTAAATCCAGATTTACCAGTTTTTTTGTTATAGCGCTGAGTACTTACTCCTGGTTCATATGCACCACAGCCTCTAGGGTGGTATAGCCAGCAGCTGTGAAGTTATCCTTGTATCGCTCCATTTTAATGGCTTGGAGCCAGTCACCGACAGAAACAACCGCCGAGAACTCCGGGGAGCTGGGATCCAGCAGGGCTGTGCTAGGCCTGCATGCCAAACAGTGAAAGGACAGACAGACTGCGTCAGCCGGAACGTGACTTTCAAACCCAACTTTGGTCTCTGCAATGATTATTCTAAGTTATTAGGAAAAGTAAGGGCGACAAGTCGTGCCTAGCGAAACTTGTAGCCCTCTGGACAGCCAAGCAGATCAACTGCAAGGAACTTAAGCAAGTGCAAGGTAATAGGCCAACTTTTGCCAAGAATGAACTTGACCTTAGGTTTTTATTTTTGCTTTCATACGTAACTTGAACCACCACGCTGCTTAGTTTCCACCTCAGATGCAACAAAGGTCATAGAAAACGCTTTTACTCCAAACACCAAAAAGATGGCATTGCCGTGGCACGTCTGGCCGACTGGCCCTGCATCTCACTGGCAGGGGTGGAAGACCAGCCAACCCTGCGTGTGTCAGCCCTCAGCTCGGCAGCTATGGAAACCCCACTGAAGTGTGCGCAGGGGAAGGGTGAGCTCACAACCCGACAGACGGGTTTGGAGAGCAAAACTCAGGGCAGGTTCTGATAAGCCCTGTTCCTAGCCAGGTTCACAGGCAAGCTGGGTGCATTCAATCAAGCTCAGGCCAGCAGGGAGTTAATCCCCTCTTTAATCAACCCATTCCTGACCAGCACGTGTGCCAGGACTGGCGGACTGATGCGGGCTTTGATCTTTGTTTACACTGTGGAATGTGCTTCTCATTCGGCCTTGCACAGATTTGCAAATAATTATTTTCACAAAATTCACTCCACTTATTAGTATCTCATTTATTTTTTCATGTATATTCTAAATCGCACCGTTTCATTAAGCCATTATAAATTACTACTGTCTATCTAACCCAAACAATTATCATCTCGCAATTTGTTTGAAAACGCGCATCATCAAAGATTAGGTGTGCAACAGCAGAGTTATGTGCTGCCTAAGGCACTGCGTTCGTGGCGGTAATGCTCGGTACAGCTCTCTTACTAAACACTATCTAACACAAGAGCAATGATGGCAACCTAATTATATACAATTATGATTCACTTATAAAGTCATATATTATATTAATAAAGTTTTATGCAAATTTGAAATTCATATTCCAAAGAAAAAAAATATAAGCATCTAAAAATAGTCATGCATGTGGAATGACCTTAAACAGGCCTTGACCTTTCGCAAAATACGTGTATTTACAGAAAGCACCTGTAAACTGGAAACAAAGCAAAATGGAGTAGGTTCATACGGCAATTCTCAGATTATCATAGCAGATCATATCGTGATTCTCACCATGTAAATTATTTAAGTCTTGAGGGCGGATACATGTTTGCCAGGCTACCGCTGCAATTAGGGCAGTTTGGAAGGTAACTGGTGACAGTGGCCTCACAGGATTAATAATCCCTCTTCTGATAATGCTAATTGTAAGTAAGAGTCCCAAAAGGACCTGGGAGTTTAAAAAATGAAAATAGCCTTTTCAGTTTTTTTTGTACCTTCTCTTCTTCTGAAAAATTTTCCTCTTCTCTTCCTTTTGTTTCCTCCCTGCTAAGCTTCTTTCCACATTTGTTGTAAGCAAATTCACCTTACAAACCAAAGGCATTTGAAAACAATAGAGCAAACCTGGTGTAAATTAGTATAGCTCCTATTACTTCAGCAGTGTTTCATTAGCTCAAACAAACTGCTGATCTGTCCCAACAAAGATTTGTCGTTTCTATAAGTCTGGGAGTTTCCTTCCTACTGTACTTCTTTTGCACGTACCAGGTATACCATGGCTCAGCAAACAAAACAAAACACAAAAGTAATGTGGGATCCGTGGAGACATGAAACTGGCTTTCCACAAAATTAAATTCAAATTCACATAAAAATTAATCCACACCTTCCCAATGCCCGCAAGGTGTTGGCTGTAATGCCATAATGCTCATTTGCAAATCCTACACAAATCTAGGGTTTATAAAACTTGATGATGTACTTTTCCTACAGAAAACCACATCACTCTTGTTACCTACATTGCATTAAGGAAACCCGTTCAAGCCCTTTTACTGAGGTGGGAGAGGGAAAGATGCTGCAAACAGGGCTTGCCCGCATCAGAACTTTTTCAGGACATAGACTGCGTTAAAAACCTGGCCAGCACTGGTGTGATGTAGCTCATTTGACTTTCCTTCTCACAGAGCGAAGACAGTCTGAGGTGCCCAGCTGGGTTCGGCAGCGTGCCAGGACGGCCTGTGCTCTCTTGCACCGCGCAACGCCTGCTGCGCAGCCCGGCTCGGCAGAGCACGCTTTAATCCCGGAGCAGCAGCTTGGGTGACTTGCAGCTCTGCCTGTCACCTCCACTCTGCTCCCCCATACATCACCGATACAAAAGCACAGCTGACCTGGAGCTCTCACTGCCCGTCCTCTTCAGGCTGTTGGGGTTGCGGATGAGTTTGTCCAGCATGTTGACAATCTGTCCAAATTTAGGCCTGTCGCTGCGCTCCTTCTGCCAGCAGTCTAGCATCAGCTGATGGAGAGCAATGGGGCAGTCCATTGGGGGTGGCAACCGATACCCTTCTTCAATGGCTTTAATAACCTGCAAATGGCACAATTAGGAAGACATTAGAGAACATCAGACACTACTCACATCTACCAGCTGAGTATCATTTATCCTAGGGCAATCTGAAGTATGGAAACAAATCCACAATTAAGCGAAACAATATGGAAGATTGCACTCAGACTCAAGCAGTTGGTGGTCTCAGTACTGTCATTTCTCCTCAACAGTTCAAAACTAAAAGGGTACAGCATCTAAAGCAGGCATCAGATACCGCACAGCAATGTACCATGAAAGAGCATCATGGGATAAATGGAAGACAAAATAGAAAAAAAGACAAAACTGTCCTCGATGGACAGAAAGTTGGCAAAGCAATAGATCTACAACAAATCTTTAACATCCGTCAATTTTGGGTACACAGTTATGTTGGTGATGAACATTTTCCCATCATTTTTAGGGGACAGCAGATCATCCCCTCCTTCCTCTTCTCCTGGGCTAGCTCATCTCTGTCAGTAATACAGGCCTGTAGAGAACTTGTTTGCTCACCACTGTGCGTTTCAAAGAAATGCAGAGATAGGAACCCTTTGGTGCAACTTTACCAAAAAAGTTACTGTAGTCCTATGCAGCAGCTCACTTATGCAACTCATACTTAATAGGATCCAGAAAAACTGCAAGCTGCTGGCATTTCGAACCCTCCAGAGACAGCTCCAGAGCTCAGTACTTTGATGGCTTGTTAGTTCTCTCAGGAGAATGGGACATGACCAGGGCTCAATTCTGAGATGACAGGGACTTGCTGAGAAGCCTTCAGGCCTTAATCAATATGAGTTTCCTGGCAGGATTCAACAAGAGACTAAAGACCAAGAGTGCACAGGGACTGAATTGCACTAAATTCCCTCGTTCTGGTCTTGTCCAATTAGTGGCGAAAATCCACTGGGAGAACAGAGTGGGGGGAAAATGCTTGCACTATTAGCAGCTAATCAGTGACCACAAAGTGGTTTTCACAAATTCAGGAAGTAAGAAGATCCTTTTGCCTCCTCTTTATTCAACAGACATGGAGAATAATTTCAAATCCACTTCTGCTTTGTTGTGAAAGCACGGCTTTCACTGCTGTTAAGGAGAAAAAACATGGTATGTCTACGCCAGGTACTAAAAAGGGGATGCAAAGACAGTATTGTTGGCTTTGATTGTCCTCTTCAGACTAGCTGTTTGACATGGTCTAGCACTGCACATTAGCAGTGTGTATCAGCCTAGTATGTTAGCTCCGTGGTTTTTGCACTGAGCTCCACTGTGTTGTGTAGACATGCCTGATATAACTCAGACACATCTGGTGTTTTATTTTCTTGCTAAGTCTTGATGACTTCCTCTTAGCAAAGGAAGGCAAGATTGGGTGCCAGAAGAGACATTTCACATCAGAAGGAAATTAAAATTACATCCCCCTGTTTAGATTAAATGCCATCACATCTAGACACTCTTTGAAAATGTTCGGCTCTACATAAGAAAGCAGATGACTTGTAAAATGACTTAACCACTCCCGTGACCATATATATTCAGATTAACATTTTTTTCTTCCTTTGTATGTTTGCAAATTCCATGGGAAAAGTATTATGGATAATCTATGTCTCATTTCCACTGGATTTTTTTTTAATTTAATAAAAAATCTATTAGCAAAAGCTCTTATTAGTATTATTATTAAATATTCTTCTGGAATAGCAGCCATTGTGTGCGGTCCCTCTTGGAATACACTGAAGTAGTCCAGATGGTACACTTAAACAGGACATACATAATTTAAGAACGGTCATTTAGGAAAGCTGCTCTTTAATGTCCTCAGGGGGCACCTATGCAATTGTCACAAGGATGCTCTGATAATCAGAATTGGATTTTGGATGTGTTGTTTCAGATTTCCTACAAGAAATAGAATTATCTGGAAGAATTACAAGTATTTTGGGGTTTGAAGAATTAACTACTAATAGGAAACCCCATTAAATTCAAGTGTTTTTTTCATATAGATTTTCAATAAACTTGAGATTTAGAATCAATATTCAACTTTTCCTTCTCTTTACAGTGTTATGATCTAATAGTTTAAATACATTCATTTCTCTTTTCTCCATTCTCCTCTGTCCTCTGTTTTCTTTAACTGATTAATAATTTTCCTTAAAAAAAGAATAGAAGAAAGATATGCGCACAAGTTAGATCCTAACTAGAGAATCCCCTATTCCCTTACCACAGACGACACTTGAAGTATTCAGGGAACTCTTTACTCTGGAGAGGTTCCCTGGGAAAATGAATCCACCACTCATGATAACCTTTTAAAAACCTGGAGTGTTTTATAACTGCACAGCAACAGACATAGAAACACATCAGGGAACATCTACAGAAAAAGATAACAGTGTGGGGGAAGAAAGTGAGAGAAAAGGAAGAGGAAGCCTCAGAGGGAAACTCACATCTTGATTGGACATATCCCAGTAAGGCCTCTCTCCGTAGGACATCACTTCCCACATGACGATGCCGTAGCTCCACACATCACTCGCCGATGTAAATTTACGGTAGGCAATTGCCTCTGGTGCAGTCCACCTGATAGGGATCTTGCCACCCTGTCACAAATAAAAGAAACCGCAGGCTAGTGAGTCACTGACCCAGTCATGTGCGTGGCTGACACTGTTCTACATTGCCATTACAAATACAAAATGGTTTCCTGTATGCAATTCCAGATTATTCTTTAAAAGGCCTTCACTTTCCCTTTCCGTGCCATAAAACTGTCACATCCAACCAGGAGGCAATGCTGCCCATCTGTTTTCTTTAGTCACATGGAGGGGAAACAGTACATTGTTAAGTGTGTTTTTATCAGTCCTCTACAAGATCTCTGCTTAGGGCTATGCTGAAGCATGAGAAAAAGCCAGGAGTTGTACAGTGTATTTCAGAGATTTGGTTGACAAAACAAATAAGTATATGCTGTTAATTGCTATTTCCTTGCTTGCCTGTCTGACCTGTTTGGCCTGTTTCAGAAAGAAATGGGATTATAAACGTTTTGCTTTTCAAAAAGGTAAAATAAAGAGAGGATAAACTGCAAAGATTTATGAATACTGTGGTGTTTCCCATGGGCAATGTCCCAGCTCCTACCAGAGATGTGAGAAGGCAAGCAAGCCCCTGGGCTCTCCCAGTCCGGCTGGGAGGAGTACCACACCAGACCAGGTTGCAGAGTTACTTTTGATACCTGTTGGAGAGAGCTGCCTCTTGTTACAGTACTTCTTTCTAAACAAGTAAGAACACTTGGGCACCTGACCCGGGCCACTGAGGTCCTGCACTGCTTTAAAAGGAGTTCACTCCATCCTGTTTATCCGATTTTGCGTTAGCTGAGTGATCCCAGGCCACAGATTTCTCCTCTTGTTTATGCTAATATACAAGGTGTTTTTAATTGAGCTTTTGGTTTCCTGCAGTTTCATCTGGGGAATGACTTAAGCCAAACAAAGATTTCATTTATTTTTTTCATTTGCTTTCATGCTTTTTTGATTAAGTTTATTTTGGCATTTTTTTTTCTCAGCAATCCTGTAGATAGTTTTTATCCAAAACCGAGTGCAGCATGTGCATGCTTAATTGTCCTAGTATCTCTCTCAAGTGTTTAATATGGACTTGTTCCAAAGCCAACTGAAATCAAAAGGGGTCCTTCGTCTGGCTCCTTTGGCCTTTGCATCAGTCCCTTTGTGAATCAGTTCGTAGCAGCAAGTGCCTCATGGGGCTACAGGATGTTATCACTTTAATGAGATATTACTAACGGGGAGCAAAACGCACCATTCTCTTAAGAAAGGACGCTTTAAAAATTGCATTTGACTGCATCGTTTCTGGTTATGAAAAAGCTCTATTCCCCCTTTCAGACACAGATGCGTAGACATTGTTTATAAATGGTCGTCATTCTAAAAATTGTCAATAAGCTCCTTTTATTTAGCTGTTTGAGTACAGTGGAGTTTATCCAAATTTTTCTGATCCTTCATTGCTGATACCAAATGAAGACAATGCACTGTAATGCAAATTGCATTGATTCCCTCTAGTTTACTCGAGAACAAACATAATACTCTATCTGCACTCACTAAATTCAAAGGGAGGCTTTTCAATCATTTCTTTCTTGTCTTTTTGTTTGACTAAACTTTGATTTCCCCGAATACAGCTTTCCAGACCTCTGCTTCTGCTTTTTCCACTTGCCATCCTTAAAAGTGAGAAATACCAAGGTTGCCCAGCATTTAATAGTACACAAGTCTATCTTTCCCTGTAATGAATGTGAATCCATTAAAGGATGTGTGCTGGGATTAAACTGCAAAATGTGAATGCTGCAAACAAACTCTGCGCTAGGGAGAACAGATGGAGAACGGCAGATATTTAAAAATGAAGAAAATAAGCAATTTAAAAAAGAGACTTAATAAACTGAGATTTTTTTCCACGCACATGTTAATTACAGAGGTATTGGTACAAAGGCTGGTAAGAGTCGAGATGTTGTTCTGTGCCCAGAAGTACTTGCATTAGCACTACTCCACATGCAGCATATTAAAATGGCTTAGCAAAATTAGTGGGATGCAGGGAAGTATAGACAAAACAGGAAAGAAACAAACAAATAAACAAACAAAAAGTGAGGCAAAAGCATTTATCACCTCCAAACTTGGGAATGCAGGCCCCACACTATTCCCAGCCCGAATTATTTGGAGTCAAAGTTACGAGATGAGCTTTGTGATGGGCAAAAATTGATTTATTTACTTATTTATTTTTAACTCTATTTTTTGGTAGCACATCTAGACTTGCTGTATGAAACCTCACTGGGACTAGCCAGTTGCAAATAATTATGCGTATGTGTAGATATCAGAAGGAATAGAAGCCCAGGCTCTAATTTCTGGCATCAGATTCTTATCACGCACTCCTAGCACACTGAGGAAACCAGATGAGTACATGGGTCACAATCTCAGAGAAGAAATACTGATGTAGCCATTGATGGAGCAATAACACTACATCAATTTATAGCAGTTATGGAGTCTGGGCCAATGTTTATTTTTATGCTGTGATATAGGTTTAACTTTATGACTGAGATTATTTTAAAACAAACCACTGTAACCTCTCACACAGTCAGACAAAAACATCAGAAAACCCACTGGACGTTTTCTCTCCCTCCTTACCCGTGTGGTATAAGCTGCCTCGGGGTCATCTTCCAAGACACGGGACATGCCAAAGTCAGACACTTTGCAGACCAAGTTGCTGTTGACTAGTATGTTTCGAGCAGCTAGATCCCGATGCACATAGCTCATGTCAGACAGATACTTCATTCCTGAGCCAATGCCACGAAGCATCCCTACCAACTGGATTACTGTAAATCTGCCATCATTCTTCTGTGTATGGGGAAAGGAAGAAAATCACATAGCATTAAGCTAAAAGCTACATTATTGCCATTGCTGAAATTGGCCAAGAGAATATCGCTGGATCCTCATCTTCTCCCAAATAAAATGCAATGTTATGTCCCCACTCTCCTGACTAGCGTCTATAATTCACCCGTAAAGTACAAACTCAGAGATTTTGTCACAGCTTCCACTGATGCAGTATCTGGGTTGCTATATATCCAGTTTTAATGAGTCTATAGCATTGCAATGCTTTCAAAAATGGAGAAATCAAATCTGTTCCCATTAAACATGGATTATTTAAGACCCTGCTATTTTAAACATCACATTTATTCTGTATTCATCCACATTGCATTTACTCTGTGTTTTTGATAGGAACAACACCAGAAAAGAGAAAGAATTTCCCAAGTACAAACGTAATTCCTTTTAGAAAGCTGAATTTTCAGTATCCCTCGGCAAACCAGAACAAGAAACCATAAGACATTTCCCAGTATAAAATCTCTTTAGCTTATTATGAAGAAATCACCTACCCTGAGGAAGGCATCCAAGGAGCCGTTCTCCATGTACTCAGTTATGATCATTACCGGTTTACCTAGAGTTCACAGAAAGAAAAACACAATTTCTTGATGAACACCGATGTTAATGGGATAAAAATGGGTTGCACATGATTTTACTGCCAAGACACCTGTCTTGCACAATCTCATTTAATTTGAAAAGCACCAAGCTTATGCCTCAGCTGTGGGGAGCAAGAGAAGAAATATTATAGGTTGGGAACATTCAAAGAGCCCCATCTGGAAGGTTAACCCTTTGTCTGACTCATTGACAAGGTCTTTAACTAAAGTGGCTCCTGGTCTCTAAGGAATACATGAATTGATAATTGAGAGCTCAGAAAAAAAGATCTGTTCAAACTTGACAAAAATCTTTAGTGTAATTAAATTGCTTACAGACTAGAAAGCTTTCCTTTTCTAAAATGGAATTCATGAACGCTTTCGTCTCCCTCTCTTTCAAAAGATCAACGCTTTAGGCGAGTTAGAAGTTGTCAGCAGCTACAAGGTACTCGAAGACAAGAGTGCAAAATACAAACTGTTCCTCTCAACTTTCTCTGTCTCAAGTCTGCATCCTTTGTCTCTCGTTATTTATAAAAAAGCCAAAGCCATTTGCCTCATGAATTCAACTACAGGATAAATGATTCAATGAATTGTGTCACATGAGTTAAGATGCTTCAGCAGCACTCAGCTTTCCCCTCTGCAATACAGAGAACCAAGCCTGGGCAATCTGAAGAGAAATGTGATGCAACTTCGCTGACATGGGGATGCTTTCTAGGCACTCTGCTGCCTATAAATAACAGCAGATATCTAAGTAATGCTTGATGTTGCCTCAAGTGCTTCACAAAGTCATACAGTGCTGAAACTGGAAGCATTTAGGTACATACAAGTAACGCTAATTATTTCAAGGGGTTCATTATGCTCCATATTCAGCATCTGGGTATTTGCAGAAAAGGATCCAGTATCATCTCCATTCTAAAAGTGAGCAATGGGAGTAGAGAAGGTAAGTGACTTGTCAAAGACAGAATGGCAGAAGCCCAGTCCCAAGATGAGCACTGTTAAGCCCACCTTTAGTCAGGGGATCACCTTATCATCAACACCAGGCTGGCATGGCAACCCAGTTGTTTGCTTTAGCTACTCGAACTAGCAAGTTTCTTCTGATATAAAAGGCACTGACCAAGAAAAATGCTTCTCTAGTACTTTCTGTGGCAGCTCTGAAGACGAAAACATTATGAAAACAGAAGGGATCAACGGACACATCACAGACTGCACATAGCTCAATTCTGTCTTGGCATCACTTTTCAGAACTGCTCAGCTTTTCCATGCTACTGTCACCAGCAAGTCTTTGCTCCAGAACAACACGGTTTGAAAACATGCAATATTTTAGCACTGAAAGTTCCCATCCTCATTTATATCTCAGTGAGTTTTTCGTCAAGATGATTTTCCCTTTATTTTTGAGGGATTTCCCTTTTTGAAGCAGTCCTTTTCTTCTTTTTGGGGGGGGTTAGAAAACTATGTACTACAAGGACTACTGACTGGTTTTACATCATTTCACTTAGACCAACATATATGTGAGACACATCACTTATTTCACCAATCATTAATTTAGTTCACCTTTCCAGTTCCAATCTAGCCTTTGCAGGCCACTTACTGTTCCGATTCTCCTTCCCCTTTCCAACCAGTATCAAAAATCTTAGTGTTTTGGTCACAAGCAAACTGGTATGCCTGTGAAATGCCAGTCTGGCAGCTGAACCCTTTCTGACTTGCATGAACAAAGTAGGGGAGAGACAGTATGGCATAAAGCAAACTATTCTGGATGTAGGGCTTAGTGACCTTGGCTGAGTACTCGCATCCTTAAGGACAGAGATGTAGTACAATAATATCCTCTCTCTAATTCACCTTTGCCAGCATTCTTTGGTAAAAAGAAAGAAAACTCCAACCAAATCTGCATGTGTCACTGTTTCATTTATCCTTTGCAACTGTGACCGGAATGCTTCCACTGAACAAATAGAGCTAAATGAGTTTTAATTAACCTTCCTCAATCAAAAGACACTATGTCAACATAGAAAGGAAGAAAGGGAGACTCTTTCAGTGCATTAACACATAATTTCATTACTCAGGCACTTCTTTAGCAGAGAAGAGGGAAAGAGAGAGGAGAAGTTACCATCAGTGAGTCAATTATTAAAGTACTTGACTAGCAGCCAATAATGTATTCACGGTTTTTTGCTGCCTCTCTCCCCTCAACCCCCACCTACTCCACTATTTATCTCACATTTTAATTTTCAGTTTATTAAATGCATTCATTTATCACAGCATTCAGAAAACCTATGGAGAAATTGAGATAAATGTCTTCTTAAGTAGCCCTGTTTACCAAACACGCGAGCTCTGAGGTAAGCAAGCTGGCTTGCTGCAGGAGCAGTGCTCACTGCGAGCCAGGCAATGAAGCGTTCTTGGGTCAGGCTGCTACCTCCTCGGTGAAAATTTCAAATCATTTTAATTCAGTGACAACTGCATTATGCAAATGCATACAGCCATTTATAACTGCTAAAGCTGTAATAGCTAAGGGGGTTCAAGCCTCAGTGGGTTTTCAACATAAAGATTCCCATGTTGCCTTGCTTTTACAGAGGTGCTTCAAAAATCATTGCCTGCAGCAAACACTGTGAGCTGACCACAAACACCCCCTCTTTGTTACAGCAACAACAACAAAAGAGAGACGAGAATCAGACCTGAAAAATTTAAACAGAGCATTGTTTTAAATTTCAGTTTTGAGGGAGGCCTTCAGTAAATGACAGGCAAAAGAAACCCAAGCACCTATTTTCCCTAGCAGAATTTATCTTGAAAACCAAACAGTGACACTCAATACGAGCCCCTTTCCACAACTGTTAAGAGGGGTGAGATGTCCAGAAACGTTACGTGGTAGAGTAAGCAACCAGCTCCTGCTCTAACAGCAGCTCACAAGCTCACTGTCTGCTTTCTTTTTGCTCTTTCTGCCCTGAGAACAAACCCCTATATGCAAAGGGTCTCTTAGGATTAGCAACCAGTGTCAGTCAGGCTTTGCCAACACGCTACCTAGTGCGGTCGGAGTAGGGACAATAACTACATCATTTCAGTGGTGTTTCATCAAGCCAGACCCAAGTGCATCTGTCTCACAGGTGTATTTTCAGTTCAAGCCTGGAAACAGCATCCGGTAAGCTCTGTCGTTGTCTTTCTAAGGCAGGGTTCATGGCACAGTGAATGCTAACAGACTTAAACAAAAATAAATAAATAAATAAATAAATAAAGCAAAAATTTAATCAAACCACCAAACAAAAAAATAAGCCAAGTAATTTCTGCAAAGTGAAATTATCACACCTGTAAATCAGAAAAAAAACAAATAAGAAAGTTTCATACTAAAACAGAATACTTCATTTCAAAGGCTTGCTCCTTACATCTGTGCTTTGCACCTTAAACATATGACTCCGTAGTTTTGTTTTGGGATTTTTCTCCCAACTATTTTAAATTCTTTGCTCACCATCTGCTTTTGCCTATCCTGTAACAATCAGCTCAGACTAGCAAAGATGTGAAAGATGCCTGCTTGGCATAGCAAAAAGGAAGAAAAAATGTGAACCCCTGCTGTATTAATTCCCCCTACAAAATCTTGTACAAGCTGCCTACAGATAGAGTATCAGTTGAAACCATAAACCCATTTATAGCTGACAACGAGATTAATGACTTGTCCCACACTGATTTCCTCCTATTAGCTATCAGTGGATCTGTTCCATCTGTCATTTCACAGGAAAGAGGGTAAAAACACAACAAAACAAAAGAAAAAAAAAACACCCACAGACTTTATTTCTCAGTGACTTCTAAATTGGCCATGTCATGAAAATGACCTACTTACATTTAGTAACTACTCCTTCCAAGTGGATGATATTGGGGTGGTCAAATTGTCCCATGATGCTGGCCTCACTCAGGAAGTCCCTCCGTTGTTTATCAGTGTAACCGGCTTTTAGAGTCTTAATAGCAACACAGATCTCTCTTTTTCCTGGTACTTTGAGACGTCCACTGCATACTTCACCAAATTCCCCTTAAGCAAAAAGGCACAAGAATCCATGATCATGAGCATGAAGCACATGTTTGTACTGTCAAAATGTTAAATCGGTTCATTCTGGGAAACTGTCATACAAAGATCACAGGATCCCACGTTTCCTAAAAGCAAATTTTAAACTATATTTACTGCAAAAAATGCAAAAGTTCTGGCACTTACCCACACCAATAACTTTTTCAATCTTTATGCAGGAGGCATCAATTTCTTTGGCAAATTCCCTCACAGCTTGATTTGGATCCTCATATGTAAAAGGATCCACATATGTTCTAACACCTGCAAGGCAGAAATGTTTTATTTGAAGTCACTGATCTACATGCTGCTGAACACATAACATATGAGACTGAAGCCTTAATGATATACAACAGCAAAGAGAGTGCACAATAAAAATGTACTGTAAGCCAGGAATGACTGATGAAAGAAGGAAGGCCTTAATGTATTTTTTCCTCAACGTGATTTTTTTTTTTTTAATGTCATCCTTTAATATTTCCCAATATTGACGTAAGGAAACAGCCTTTTGCCAATAAATGAATTTCACAAGTCATTGCCATCAATCACTGCCAGGCCAACAGCCTGGCTATAGACCTGTGAGAATAAAAGATATCACATTTCCTTTTTGGGATCCAAGAGCTCAGGTAATAGTTTTAGTAAGCGGATAAGTGGGGTGGAAGTAACACTAGGATTCAGCCCTGGAAATAGGGTAGCAAAGTTCGCATTTCCTTTCCTGCAGGACTGCCTCTGGTCCATCCAAAAGCTGCCTCTGCAGAATATTGTGGTGAAAAGTCATGCCTAGACAGCCTAGATAGCATGATTTTTCATAGAAATAGAAATCTTTCAGTGGAAAGGAATAATTGAAAAATTCCATGGACCTTTCTCCCAACTCAAAAATTTTACCCAGATGCTTCTATTGCCCCTGTTACTAAAGTGCCTAGTTTTGAAGGAGGATGGTGGGAAGCAAGGAAAACAGAAACATATTCATCTCATGAGGAATGTTATCTCTTATTTGCCAAGCATCTGAACATGGAACATGTTTTGTGAACCGAACCAAAAAAAAAAAACGCACCAAGCACCACTGCCTTTTTACCTTGGTTCAAATGTTTCTCCTCATCTGCCTCTTGCTTAGCCTTACTGTATTTACTGCGCCTGTCAGAACAAAAAAGAACATTACAGTTCAAAATAAATATCTTACTTTGAGACAAGCTCTGTCTTCTTAACCTGCCGAGACTCGAGCTGTTTGCACCTGCCACGACCTGTGCTTGGCAGCTCCCCTACAACAGCCCATGACACAACTTACACTTTCCAGAAGGGTAGGAGACTCCTCTCCTCAAACTGCTCTAAGTGTTATTGGCATCAACAAAGCATTAGGGGAAACACAGATCTCCGTATTTGCATCTCGGCATTTAAACAAAGAAAAGAAAGCTTGTGTTCCTGCTACTTTTTCTTCAAATGCACATTTGCAATACTGTGAAAAAAGTATTTTTCACAGAAATTGCTTTTTAGCATGAACTTATATAGAATTAGATGCTACGACTGAGGTGCTTTGGTAGATTGATTTTCAAACCCAATTAGGCAAATGCCAATACCAACACTCTTCTTTAACTGCAAATTTAAAGGTGGAAGCAGTCTATTAACGCAGAAATCAGGGTGGTAGCAAAAAAAAACCCTGACCATCAAAAATGCAGATCCTGAGGATTTTGTTTATTCTTTTAATCACTGTACAACTGAGGGGAGTAAAGAACTCCTGATGTCAGAGCTCCTCTACTAAGCCCGAGCTGGACACAATAATACAGTGTAGTATGTTAATTCTATAGATTATTATTTCTACAAGTACACACATGATTTTGTATCCAGTTACATAGTTAATTAGTCCAGCTTTAAACTTCAGTGGACAAGCTGCATTCATAAAAGCTAATGCAAGAGGTTAATCCAATAGAGAGGATATGTAGCTCAAACAAATGTGTATTGGGATTGCCCAAAATCTAACGGTATGTACATGTAGAGATTTGATTTTGCGTATTCATGGAAAATTCAGAACCAGGCACAAAAACAGACATTGCCAAAGAGAAGGGCTTGTTGTTGTTTACTCCTCAGCTTCCTTGTCCCTATGGAAGTCAACAGCAAATCTCCCAGCACATCAGACCCCAGTTAGCCACTGACAAGAGTTTGGGTTGGAGTAAGGAAGAGGGAAGGAAGAGAAACCAAGCCCAGAGGAAGGACGGTGAGACCGGTGGTGCCTGCAATGCGCAACCTGCTGCCTGGAGCAGGGAAGGAGCCAACCAGGTCTGCTGGGGCCCCAGGCCGAGACTGGGTTAGACCTCTGAAAACAGTGAATAGGTAGAGGAGAAAAATGAGAATAGGTGAGAGAAAGACCTACCGGCAGATGCGAGATTAAGAGGTTAAAATTTGGAGAAAACATGTGACTTTGAGAGCCTTGGTTTCACCTGCCTTCTGCCCGGCCTGCAGGGAACAGCAGCTTCCCGCCACTCTCAGCTGAAAGGCCACGTCCTAGCTTTTGTCTTTGCAACCCTTTAGTGTTGGGGATTAAATACACTATTCTAGTAATGAAAACTATAAATTGCACATGAACAGAAGGAAAAAAATCCAGTTCAACATGTGAAGACTACGTGATCTTTGAACCAAGCCTCGCAGCTCCCAACATCATCAACAGGACTTGTGTTCAGACATAAGAAGCAGGTACATACCCAACCATAAGTGGTTGGGAGCTTTTTTTCTTGATGAAAGTCAATTAAACACAAATGGCGCCAAATCACAAGAAGAGCCTTATTAAAAACCACACTGGATCCAAACACCAATTTAAACCATTTTTTTTTTTTTTGCCTGAGGACTTACGGCTCTGGTATAAAAGAGCTGAGTGAAACTGAGGGACTACGTTCTGCTCCCAGTGCCTGACCTGAATTAGGAGGAGAAATCTCACCCAGTGCCATGCAGGGCTAAGTCAGCTTAGGGGGGATTGCAGAAAGGGTTTCAGGTACAACATAACTTCTCTCGGAGGAAAGAAAAAAAGAAGGAAAAAAAGAAGAAAAAAAGATCCCGCAATTTAAGCAGGACCCCTTCAAATTCATATTATTAGTCTTCAGATACAGATGGGAAAATGAAACACAAATGGCTTTGCATGAATGCATTTTAAGTAGGTAAAAATGCTTTTAATCTTATTTCTAAAAAGTAAAATCACCCTAACAACAGATAAAAATAACCTTACCCCACTAAAACCCAAAGACATGCAAAAAGCATAGGGAAACAAAGGGATTGCTGTTCAAGCAATATAATTGTAGCTTATTAACTTTAAATAATACCTTCCAAACTAACTACCTGCTTCCACCTCTGCCCCTGTCACCTGCTGACCTTTCCTGCCTGGCTTGGGGCAGGCCACTCCTGCCTGCCATTGTCCCCCGGCCGCGGGGCCGCGGCTGCTCGGGGCACCTCACCTGAATGGCAGAAGGGAGCCTTTGTCACAGGCTTGAATTCCGTAATTACAGGGATTTGGGCAAGAGTGATTAAATAGCCGTATTCAGGAAAAGAACACAGAAGCTTTCAGAAGCTGCAGGGGTCAGAGACATAGGGAAATCCACAGGTGGGGCCTGGAGATAAGGAGGGGAAGGCCTCTGCCCAGCCGGAGGTAACGGCAGAGGGTATTAGCACACACTGAGGTGAAGCAGCATGGAGCCCGTGCCCCACAGCCCATGCTGCCGCTTTCTCCACCCCAAAGAAGAGGGCTGGAGGTGCTACAGTGCTCGGGCACCCAGCTGGTGGGGCGTGCTGAGCCACAACCGGGAGCAGAAGCATGTTCAGCTCCCTGTATGGAGCAGAAGGTAAAGCAACCTATCGATCAGAATTTCTGATGGTAACTCTTGGATGACCAAAGGAATCTGTAGGGCCAACTTACTCCAGCCAAACCCCTCCAGAAAGCAGCTTACTGTTTTACACTTTCCCAAATCTTTTAAAACTCTGTCACTGTTATTTTACTCTGTGCTACTACAGGGTAGGGGTTAGAAACGCTCCTGCTACCTCTCCTGCATCCTGCTGTATGGTTATGCCCGTCCTAACCTCAGTAAATTTAAACTAACATTTAGGCAGCTTAGTTCTCACATTGACACAAACACCATGGTCGCAGGACAGACCCAAACAGCTTGAGCTGCCTGAAGGCAAAGTCTGTTGACAAATTCTGCTGAGAAGATGAATTTGGGGATTTGAGTAATGACTTGAAAAAACATAATGCTAAATTAGTAATAACAACCTAGAGTTCAAAACTGGGCACCTCCAGCATATGTCCAGTTCCCACACTTGGCTTATGGATGCAGAGAGGCCATGTCCACAGGCCAAAGCACAGTTTTGATTGTACAAATATGACTTCTAGGTCATAGCTATATTACAAAACCTCCTCATGGGGACTCTATGGACAAAGAAGCATTTCCTCAACTGAAGTAATTTTGGAACAAAGTATAATTATTTTGCTATTAACTTCAGCTGGTATAGGAACATCACGAAATATCCCCAAAGCCCACACCTCTAAATGACATTGGTGATGTGGTTAAAATCATTTGTGTAATAGTGAATATTAAAGTCGATTCTGTTTATTGAGAACTACTTCCAGCTACTGGAGAGCTGTGTATTGAGGAAGGCTGCTAATTAACAAGGCACATGCATTAGTATGCACAGAGCAGTTTCACTGTCGTTCATCTTGCTATTATATCTTTCCCCTTCCACAGCTTCCCTAAGACCTACCAGTATGGAACTACAGGGCATCTCTGAACCCACTGCCACCAGACTACTTCTACCTCCAATCCCACCAGTGCTTGGACCAACCTCTTGTCCATACAGCCCACCTGCCTTTATTTTTATTTATTTATTTATTTATTTTACTCTGTCCAAGTTAAACACTTGTGGGCAGAGATAACTGAACAGACAACCTGAGCAGGGAGAAGACCTGGCTGAGCAGGCACCCACACCAGCGAGTCTGTCAGCTACCTGGCTCCAGGCAGCCTTTCCTTTGACAGCTTTATGGCTGATACTAAAGAGAATCAATATGAGGGCAAGGGGCTGACATTTCATTTTCTAAAAAGTGATCCATTGAGGGCCAATCACCAAGCAGTGTTTATCAGCCTTGGGAAGTGACATTTTTTTTATAGGGGGAGGAGGGGAAGGAATCATCTCAAAGCAACTCGACAGGCTCAATTCTCCAAGGTGGCGACTCATAATTAGAAATCCAATGCATCCTGCTATCAATCCTGCCTTAAATAATAAAGTGATCAATAAAAGCGGAGAGGAGATTAAGTCATCAAGCTCAGTGATGCTATTTTCTGTTGCAATGGCTTTTAATAAACCTGTCTCTCCACATTACATTTTCATATGGCCTGTTCTTCCTTCTTATTGCCAGCATGGAGGCTTTGAGGTGAACACCCACAGAAAGCTGTAACAATGCTTGACTACTTTCCAGATATTACATCTATAGTGACTTAACTGCTCTTTAAGACAATTTAAAGTGAGAGAGTAAATCAAGAAAATTTGTGTGCATTTATGGCTGATGCCATTAAACTGATCAACAGAGATTGACAAAATTTGCATCCCTCAGATCCCACGCCTCAGATGCAGTAACGATACGTCCAATTTTATCTCTGAATTACACTGAAGCAAAATCATGGGGATCTTTTTAAATGAGACTGAACATAAACTTGAAGACAAACACTCACACTGTGTTTCTGCTACACTGTCCTCCCACTTGCAGGATTGTTCCTGATGCACTGGTTGAATTTGGGAATGAACAAGTACTTGGTAGAAGATTACGGTTCTGCTCTGATCAAATAACCATCAACCCGTTCTGCTGTGTTACTGTGTATGATGCTGAACGACTGCAGCTTCTGCCTTACCGTCATTTCCACACACAGTGGAAGGACTAACCCAAAGACTAATGCAGACTCAAACAGAGTAAGACAAAATCACAAGCACAGAAGTCTGATAGCTTAGTTCATAACAGTGTGGTTGTTTATTCCCTGTGTATCAGGAGTCAGTCCAAGAAAATCTACTGTACCCATACCCATTAAACTTAACTTCAAATTACACTAACCACAAATCTCTAGCTGGCTTGATTCTCAGTGCCAGTTATTGGAACCAGCTTTGCATTTCAAGGGCAAATAGAGCTGGAACTATTGCCATTACATCACATGCTGCTGTGGTACTAATGTTGAGAAGATCAAAGCTACATGGGAGAAGGCTTGTAATGCAAATGCACTGTTTATGATGCTAATCAAAGAATTTAGCTTTGTTTGGAGGAGACAAAAAGCTCCCTCATGAAAGAGAGAAGGGGGGAGAGAAGCTTAAGTTCTTACCTCCTGCTGATGACAAAGGCTGCAATGAGAATGACCACAAGAACAACACTGCCAGCCACTGAAACAAGCAGCACTGTGGGATTGGTACCATCGCCAATGATGGGGGAAGGAACTGGAAACAGAAAAGAGAGCATTAGCGTCAGACACCCTCAAAATATCAACCTGGGCAGCACTCAATGAGGCTTTCTGGCTTGTGAAGGTAGTTTAGAGTAGGGCTCAAATCTACTTTCAGGCCTTTATTATATAGTCATTTCACACAATTTTCCAAGAGGGCCCTAATTAGCTGAAGACGTGATGTTTGATAATGATTTGGGGGAACTTCAGTTCACTGGGAACAAGGACTCCCTCCCTCTCCTTCTCCCCTTCAGTGTTGCTCAGAGGGTATAATGGCTATTTCTTTCACCTTCCTAATTGCTCTCCACTCTTCTTTCCTCTTTCATTTTCTCAGTGGGGCCAGATGATCACTCCCCAACTGACACAAAGAGTAAGCCATTTTAAAATGTCTTCCGTCTTCCTGCTGGATTGATTATTTTCAGCTGTTAACATCCTGAAGGATGTTGCCACTGACTGGCATGACCTTAAATTGATTTAAACAGACTTTTATGTCCAAAATAAAACAGGCTTGGTCACATCACCTTCCTGCCACTGAAAAGCAAACATTTTGGGGGGCAAATTTGCATGTTACCCTGAACAAAAGGAAAAGCTGTACTAACAACATAGTTCAAACATTCTGTCCTTATATGACTAGGTAAGGGAAAGTGCAAATATCTGAGCTGATGCGGGACAGCTAAGTGATCTATGTCAATAGCTTGCAAAGGAGAGCAACAGGGTTCCATTCCCCTGCAAATGACATGCTCCAAAAAACGCGCACACATGAAACAAAATAGACACATGTATCTCTGAAGCATCAGTAGCTTCCAAGTATTTACAAGCTGTATGTCTCCTTAGGCCATTCTGAAGTATTTTCATTGTTAGTGTCTAGAATATAACATAGATGTCTAAGGTCAGGTTTATCACACCACTAAAAGTCATGCAGCCATGGAGGAACATTTTCCCAGAATAGATACACCACAGTCCAATTAACCAACGGGAGACTCCCAACACACAGCTCAGTTACATTTTCACTCCTCACTCAAAGAAAATAAAGATATCAGCGGGCATGTTACTACCTGTGTTAGTTGTGAATTCAAACGGTCCACTGAAGTCTCCGTATCCTGCTGCTGTCCTGGCCCGCACATGAAACACATATGAAGTCAGGGGGTTCAAACCTTTGATGTCAGTATTCCTGGAGGCTGTCTTCACAATGCGATAGCTCCGCTCATTTTGGTCCTAACAAGAAAAGAAGTGATCAAGTAAAAATGCCTCACTGCACCACGAACCATGGAATCCCACTTCCTTGCCAAAACTGTTATGATGAAAGAAGATGAGTAACAACGATGGAATTCTCAAAATACGTCCCGAGGGCTTCTGCTGTCTGCCTTGCTCAATACCCCTAGCGCTGAGTGCTGCATGGAGCTCTGAGCAAGCCAAATAAGGGTGGTGAGACAGTAGGTATGATGCTCATATATCACTGATTACTTAAGAAATCACACAATGAAATCCTTTGGAAAATAGCCAAGCCTTCAAATATGATCCTCCTGATGAACAAACATTTTACTCATACATGCTGGCACTCTTTTTCTTCCTAGCAGCCAGAAGCTGTATCAAAAAAAATGGTAATGTATTTCAAAAAAGAAAATGTTCAGAAAATGTCTTCCACAAACCCAATCTTTAAAATTTTTCCATTTTTGGCTGGAAAATGCATCAGAAAATGCATTAATCTAGTTTCCCTGAAAAATCGGTTGCCTTCTTCTGTGTGTGTTAGGGAAGCAAATACACAATTATCTTTATTAAAAAAAAAAAAAAAGTACACATATACATGAGAGAGTGTGCAAGCAAGACCAAGTAATTGTCCATTTCTGCAGAGGACCTTCAAAGAAAATCGCTTTCTTCATAGTTCCATAGCTGAGAAGTTATTTGTAGGAATAACATCTCTGTGTAACTTGGAAAGTATGAAGAATGTAATTTTCTTTCCTTATTCTCTATTAAAAGCCATCCAGCCCACACCATTACTCTAAGCAGAAGCTATTGGCAAACAGATCTGATTACCGTATTATATACTTCATTATTATACTTCTGTCTATGATGTAAAGCTAATGTCTCACTTCTGCCCAACATTATTGATTCTCATTATAAATATGCTTGCTACAAAAGCTCAGTTCCTAGGTAAGAAAAAAATAGCAGAATAAATTCCTACCATACAGCTGGAATAGCCTATAAGTCTTACTATTTCAAACAACCATTCAAGTGCATGAAATCCTTAATTGGATATTATTAAACTGAATCTGTTCAGTTTCAAATGATGGAATACTATCTGGAAATAAACTGAAATGGAATGAAGTAAAAAACTCTTCCCAAATTCAAACAAAGCTCCTCACTTGTCCATTTTCGAACAGTACCTTTTCATAGTATTTGACTTCGTACTCCAGAATGACTCCATTTGGCCTGTCAGGTTCCAGCCAGGCCAAGGCAACGCTGTGCCTCGTTATCTCTTTAGCCTGGATCAATGCAATCGGGGATGGAGCTGCCAGGAAAAAAAAAAAAAAAGAGAGAGAAAAAAAAAGATATAAGCAATAATTTAGTTTTAATAAGACCTTTTTTCTTCAGCACAACATACGCACTTTCAGAAATTGTGTTTTTCTTGTGTGGGGGTTAGAAGCATTAAGTGTTTTTCCTGTTTTCTCTAACAAATTTGCATTTAATTTCTCTCTAATAAAGGTTGTTCTTAGATGCTGGGCCATACTAGACAGGTAGGATTTGGAGTAACACTGCAGTTTCCTAAACACCATGATGTTCATAATGCATAGGTACAAACCTTCACAACAGGCTAAGATACTAATAGATTCTGTTTTGTTGTTGGTGGTGGTGGTTTTTGTTTTGTTTTTAAACCTTTGTTAGACACAGCACACAGACTTGTCCCTATGTTTTGGTCCATAATGATTCTCTTCTTCCATGTCCTAAAATTAACTGGTGTTACTGCATTAGCTATTCATTCTACAGGAACTATGAAATTCCTGACAGACCAATCTGGTTTTCTCTAAAGCTGAGAAAACTTTGCCACTGAATTAAGTAAGACCAGAATAAAGCTGAATACATATGAACTGGGACCCTCCCATGAAAACCAGAAAACTTGTATTTCAGGAGTCTGAGCCAATCTGTGCTTCCTAACCTGCCCTGCTTACACCCGCCCATGTCTGTGAGCAGTGCCTGGAGAATGAGGAAGCTCAGCGCCCAAGGGCCAGATTCTGCCTTTGATAGCTCCTTCCCAGCCAGGAGATACCAGAGACTGGCCCATTGTGCACCGAACTGGCATAACCAGACCCCGTCCCATGTGGCACTGTACAGATGTGAGGAACAGAAAAAGCAGGACTGCACTGCCATGGGTAAGGGCTGCCTAGTTTGGGGAAAAACTTGACCTAGCAACAAGCTACACGCAAAGATCCTTTAAACTGTATCTGTGTGCAGTAATAAGGGCTGCAATGCAGAAGATAATGGGAAGCATCTCATTGTGCGCCCTACTCAATAGAGCCCCTGCTAATGCTGAAGTTCAGGTTTTTGCCTGGCTGGAGGACAATGCGTTCTCCCTTTGACTGTGATAGCAGCAGATTCACGGCAGTGCAGGAGGAACGGGGTTTCTGAAGATTTATGAACCCGGCTGCCCCTTTCTTGCTGTTGTGTTGCTGTGTGGTCACGTCTCTAGCCAGCTGTTATCAAGCTCTTTTGATGCAGACAATAGCTGGAATAAATGGTGGAGTCTCCAGGGATAAAAAGGGACATTCATGAAATTTTTAATCTTATCTAACAAAGCTGTCCTGTATAACCAGAGATTAGAGGTCTTCCTAAATTGAATATATTTCTTCTTTTGTCCCCTGAAGCTGTAGACGTGTTGCTCTTTTTTGCCTCCTTCCCTTTTTTTTGTTGCTTTTTTCTACCCTTAACTTTGGGATGACGATCCATGAAAGCGTTAAAGAGAGAAAAAAGTATCCTTGAAACATATCCTTGAAAACTACCAAGAAAGACAAATAAATAAAACAGTCACAATAAATGAAAGGAAAATTGAATGTTGAAAGCCTCAAACCTACTTGACCATATCAGACAGTTCTGATGGAAGTGAAAATAACCAGTAGACGCCACAAAGTCACAAAAGGGTGTCTCCTCTTGATGTGAAACCATCAGGGAGCTGCTTCCTGATTTACTAGCTGACAGTTTGGCATCTCTGTTAGAAATGCCTCCAGAACCTCTCTCTTTTTCCCTGTCTGTCTCTCACATGCAAAGGCAAATACTGGATGACAGAGGAGACTATAAACACAGCCAACGGGGAGGATCCAGGTGTGCTCCATCAAGTTGTATCTGCGGCGTGACTGAAAACCTGCTTCATAACCTCACCATTCCTCAACAGAGAATAGGACTTTTTTTCCCCTTCGCAGCAAGAATGCCACACAGATAATAAATTACAGATCAGATTTGTTACCCTAAAACATACATGACGTTGCTGATAAACCAACCAGAGAGAAATCTGCTTAGTTAATCCATGCCTCATGCCAGGCAGACAGGCAATTCATTTTACTGAGAATCTTTCACTTATGCTGGTCTGACCTCAAGAATTGCAGAGAGAAAGTTCACTTTCCTTCCTTCAACCTCTTTTTAACCTCCTCGGTATCCCATTTCATTTCTTCAGGCATTTATATTGGAATTTACTGAGTCCTTCAATGTTGGGCTGGTAAGTGCTGTATGGAAACGCATTTCTCCTCTGTTGTAAAATGGCTATTTGCAGCAGCAGAATATGCATTAACTTCCAGCCCTTGTGGAAGATGCTCGGTTTTATACAGTTTCAAAAGTGCTTTCTCAGGTCTCTCAAAAATAGACAGTTGATCTCAGGCACTACTCCATACTGGAATAAACGACCTGCTCCTTGCCTCCAGGACGGGAAAGTACTTGTACATCAATTCCTTTGTTAATTCTTACTATTAGAGTTGTAAGAACAACCCTAGTTTTACCCCTCCTGTCAAATACTAACCATTATGCAACTTTGTGCTACTTAACTTTAGATCTATTCCTTTGCCTCTTATTGTGCGGATGACCATTTGCTTCCTATTTTTTTGTTTTGGCTGTATATCCTGCCTCTCCATACGCATTACAGAAATCCTCAGAGTGCTGAAGTCCAAGTACAGGACAAAGTACCAAAAGGACATGAAGCAGTCTGGGAGCTCTTTAGCATTTCTGCAACACAAACCTAGAGGGGTCTACGCAACAGGATGACTATCCACACCTCTGTGGACCTCGAGGAACTGGACTGTCAGCCACAGGGAGTACTACAGCTATCCCACTGTGTGGATAAAACACTCCTTAACCAAATCCGACATCTGCAAATAGCCCTGCAACTCACGTTTGTTTGTTTGTGTGTTTTCCAAGATCTACCAGGTGACCAGTACAAATTACTGCTGAAGGGCTGGGCTTCTGAGAGAACATCAGGTCTGGGTCTCCTTGGTCATCCGCACGCAGAAGGGCGAAGAAGCCAGGCAGGAGAGTGCTGGACAGACAGGGCATCACCGTGCCAGCTCTCACAGCAACCCAGCCGACACGGACGCTGGTGGCTCCTGGGTGAGCTTGCGCACAGTATTTACGTTCTTTTTTCTCCTGCCTTTTGCCTCTATATTGCCTCAGAGATGATGTGAAGATAAACATGTAGCAGATTGTAAAATGACTCTTTGATCACGAGCAGAATAAAAGGCAGAAACTTCTCTCACACACGCGTGGGCTAGCTGTTCGTTATACACATGCGTTCCTGCAGAAAACATAGTGAGCATGGCCTGACCCAAAGAACAGTGTGCACAACCGAGTACCCACAAGTTCTTCTGCCCCACGCACACAGGTAGCACGTACCAAGTCCCACCAGAACAGTCCATTTCACGGGTGAGAATGACGAGGCCTCTTGGTGTTTAAAAAGTGGTCCCCTTGAACAAAAGCACTGAGTGTAACTTTTCTTAGTTCAAAGCTCAGCAGTTCCTCTCCCTCAAAAAACTTCACGCCCTACTGATGTGAATGTTGCAATTTTCTTTTATCTACTTCCTCAATAACCTACCATTAAACACCTACTAGTAGTTTTATTACTGCAGTTCTGAGCTTGTGGCGTACAGAGAGAGAAGGAGCACAGATGTACTACAAAAACTTCACCCAAATGCCATAAAGCCATATCCCAAGGCTAATAAGTGCTGAATTATAACAGTTTTGAGGCACTTTAAAGGATGGCAGAGGCAGAGTGTCAGTTTTTCATTACTGGTTCAAATTAAGGGGGGGTGGGGGAGAGAAGGAAAAAAACAGGAAATAAATAGATGCAATAAAGTCTCTGGCATGTAGGCATCCATGAGTGAAAACAGCCCTTTATAAAACTAGGGAACATCAGTACTCGGCTATGGAAGATACACAATGCCCAGTGTTTTAGTGAAGATGCCTTCTTAACCACAGCAGGGTTTACTTTCCACTCCCCATGATTTGAATTTAAATGGATCATGTTTACTCAAGGGGTCTTTCACTGATTGAAAAATATACCCACAGTTTGTACATTATCTCAGCTAAATTCAAATAACATATTTAAATTTAATTACTTGAAGCTTAGGGGTTTTCATGCTTTTCTTTTTTCCCTCAATTGCACACAACAACACTTATTTGTTCTTATCAATGGCTATGCGCTTTGTCAAGCATCAAAATTAAATGCTTGAAAGCACTAATGATGTTACTGTGATTAAGGGTTTTTACCTTCCAGGGTAGATACTAAAAGCTTGCTCCATTATTAATTACTTTTAAAAAAAAGAAAGAAAAAAAAGAAGATTTCTGGGAATCTAACACTGAAAAAAGTCCTTTTGGAAATCCGAAACAAGAAAATAAAAGATCTTCTATTAACTGGAACAAAACACATTTAGGGAAACCTGGCACATTTCAAGTTTTCTCTTTAAATATTTACCTTGTAATATTGTGGGTTTTTTACGTGGCATTTTGTAAATTATATTATCAAATAATCTCACAGCAGGAAAAGGATACACAACACAGGGAATCAAATATGCTTTTAATAATTTCTAAAGGCAACATTCTCCAGGCCAGATCCTGATAATTTTATTCACGTAAGAGAGCAACCTACTCCAGTAACTGCTGTGCTGAGTTCAAGTGAAGGGCGAAGCATCCAGCCCCAGAGGGCTGCACGTACCAGACTCTCAGTCCCTGGGGCCATACACCCACACCTCTCTCTTGCCCAGACAAAATCGAACTGCTCAAGGACCCCTGTTTTGGGGTACCACCATCCCAAGCTCCAAGTACTCCCAGCAATCCACTTTGCAAACGAAGGGGAATGCATTTTGCCATGACCAAATTTCCAAGCATATGCATAGCATACGTGTAACCCATATACGCGCCCAAGGACAAGCACATGGAAGGCTTTTGCGTTTGTGAACCTATCTGCACACAGAGTTTAGATGCGGACGCACATCTGAGGAACGGAGCTAGAACCTGGCGTCCCTGTTCCTCGCCGCCAGGCCGACAGCTACGGCTTTCTCCTAGGGGCCGGCACGAGCCTGCAGACTGGCCGACTGCCGTGCACTTCAACAATGAACCGTGCACACACTTCCATTTTTTTCATTAATCTTTGCGAATAAGAGGAGCAAACATTTCTCCCAGTGATAACTGGACCGGGACAGGACTTGGACAAGGACGCAGAAGCCTGATTGCTCAACCGAGCCCCTGGAAGGCTCCCAAGACATTCCCCAGCCCGCTGTCTGCCCACCGTCTGCCTCTCCCTCCCCAAGGAGGGACAACTGGCGAGGAACACCTCCCAGCCTGGAAATGGAGATGCGCCAAGACTCAGGCCAGCGTTTTCAAGCTTTAGCATTTAAAGCACAGACTTTAAGTCTACACCACTGGAGAAAAATGCCTAAGGTTATTCACCCGCATTTGAAAGTCCTGGCAACACAGCGTGAAGCGGTGTGACAGCTGAGCGTGGTCTGCTCCTCTCAGTCCTTCCAGTCAGTCATAACACTTCTGCAACTCAACTTTCTTTCCTTGTTACTAGAAATTGCACTGCTCAGGAAAAGATCCAGCTCAGCCAGAGAATACTCTCACATGACATCTTCATCCCCAAATGAACAGCACACAGCATCCCTCCTTTCTTTCCAGGCCCACAACCCAGAGCCTATGAGCTCTAAGAAAAACAAGGGACAAGCTCTCAAATCCAGGGACCAGCCCTCATCAGTTATGTTTATAATGATGTGTTCACAAAGGAAGGGGCTTGAAAATGAGATTTTAAAGACTGTTAACACTGCATTATTATGTTTTAAACATTTCCTCTGTTTTAAAGTTTTCATTTCTTGCCTCTCCCAGAAGAACCTGCACTGCAAATCTTGCCAAACCACAAAAGCTGGCTCTGACTTGCATCAAATCAAAAGCTCACAGAAAAAAAACAGACTGTTAGCAGCAACGAATAGTAGTAGTTGAGGATTATTAGAGTACTTTATATTTACCATCCTACTACAGCTTTAGCTCTTGGAGACATGCAGCAACTGCTGAGGATTCAGAAAGAGCCTGGGCATCTTCTGGGCTGTGCACGTCAGTTTTAGCACAGACTGCTTCAGCATACCAAAACTGCCCTCATTTAGACCGAACCCAATCCAGAAGCTGAGGTCTGACCACAGCTCCCCATGGCTCACATCAGGAACTGCAATGAGACAAGGGTGACGAAGAAGATTTTGCACACCCAGGAGGCGGCTCACCCCGGCTGCCCATTTCTGGGGACCAGCTCTTGACACCGATATATCGCTTTCAGGTACTGGCCCTCCAATTCTGAAGGCCACATCGTGATGTCAGCTAACGCAATGCAGGTCTGGAGTAACTCCAGAGATCTGAATCTGCAACCCACAATCCCAAAGATTGCCTTAAAGCAGAAGAATCTACATAACATTTAGCAAGAGATCCTTATTACAGCTCAAGCACGGGGTCTGTTTAGTCTGAGAACTGCTTGTTTTCTTTCTGCTAGCTTGCTAAGAAATCCTGTTGGCATGTTCTGACAAGGATAACTCAATAGTTGCCAACAGAAACATGGCATAATACTGTGTGTGTATTTCCTGTATGTATGAATGCCAGTTTAAAACAAACAGGAAAACAAGGCTTTCAGTTGGAAGGCAATTTATAAAAATCTGTCTGAACATTACAATCAGCATAGAAACATTTCTAAATGCTTAAACCAGAATGATTAACACAAGGAGGGTGAACGTACTTAGTGCTGTAAATTGCTCTAAGAAATCCTACTGCTGTAAGCAATTTGTTAAGATTTGGAATTAGTCAGCAGCTCTCTGACCTGAGCAGGTTGAGAGCCGCTGGTCACAAAGCAGGTCACTGCCGTTAGCCTTCCTTCCAGCTGAGGTTAGACCCTGACGCAGCATAAACAAAAATAAATCCTTTAGCCTAGAGAAGCTAGCAGTGATGCTCCGCTGCCTTACGCTGAATTGAGAGCCGCAGGGAAAAGGGGCCACACAGTCCGGTCGGAGCGTGCTGGAGCTCTCAGAGCCCTCCTTTAGGGCCCGGAGCAGTTGCAGCTGTAGGCAGGGTCCCACAACCCAAATTTGGGTTGAAAACTTCAGGGAAGCACACGGTGTAATCACCCTGCTACTTCCCAGAGGCTGAGCCCGCAAGCACCTCCAGAAGCCTCTGGCGGGGACACAGCGTGCATCGCCCCGGGGTGCAGCGGCACTGGGGGAAGCAGAAGGAGGACTGGAGACCATAACCTCCTGTTACTAAAACAGACCGTGCTGTTGGAAGCAGGGCATTCCCCAGCCTCTCAAAGTAAGCAGTCCAGAGCAATCTGACCCACTTACCACCATCCCCACAGGGCAACTCCACCTCACCCACACCAGGCTGCTGTTCCCCCCCAGAACCAGCCTGTCCTTCACCTCTGCAGTGCTGCACAGGAGGGGACTGCTGAGCTGTCTTTGCAGAACAACCTCCCTCCAGCTCCTTCCACAAGGAAACCAGAGCTACCCTCGAAGATGCACCAGGTGCCCCCGAATGATGCCCGTGTCCCCAGCCCCTCCTCGAGTCAAGCAAGCACCCAGCTACTCCTGCTCGCCGTCCTCGCACAGAGGAGGTGGGCCACGTCCGCACGCGCTTCGTGAGTTAGCTGACAGCGGGGGCACCGCTGTTCTCAAATTCCACAGGGCCAGCGAAGCGTCGTACTGTTTCTGTGCCCTGCAAACCACTTCTTGCGTGCAGCTGTTCAACCACTACAATAATGCATCAACAATCAATGAAACAATACTGAAAATATTGACTCTGCTCTATTACTATCCCAAAGGGACAACTCTTTGTCTCACGTTGCAAAGAACAGCTCTCTTCTGATGCTTCATGCCTGCATCTGTTAAGAGAAAGACTCACGTCTGCTCCTTGGTCCTTTCTTATCCCAAGCCACCTGAGCACGCGGTTTCCTCAACAGTTATGGCATCAGGCGTAATCCACCGAGGGGCAGATGGGGGATTCAGTACCTAAGGCAACACATCTCCTTCATTCTCACACGGTTCCTTTTTATTTACTCGAAACATGAATGTCTAGATATACACCTGTTAAATAACCTCCTCTGTCACTTACTCACAGCATTAAGAATATGAGGTTTTGTAAAAAAAACTGCTCAAAAGCCTCTTTGAAATCCAGACAAATAAAAGCCTCTGTCTCTACTCACTTACATGCTTTGGAAATATTGAAGCATCTTGTAAACAAAATAAATAAATAAATGTTATGACTCATTTTCCCAAAGCACCATTTTCTATTTTAATAAATAGATTTGGCCATGTTGTCTCATCCTGGCTTCTGAAGTGTTTCAGTAATAGCAGAGAGTTAGACTTTGCCATTTGGGTTTCTCGGATCAATCACCCAACATCAGAAATGCCAAGAATCTTGGAGGAAGGAAAGATAATAAAATCAGAAACATTTTCCTCCCACGGTGACACACCGAAGTGACAGGCTCTAGTGGCAACTGCAGGCTGGGTTTCGAACGTGCCCTCCTGAGCCTGTGGCACCTGAAAGAACCAAAACCCAGGGCTCACCTGACAATAAAAAACATAATTCCCATTTTAACACTTGAGTGTAATAACTTGTTTTGAAGTCACCAAAGATAAGGAACTTCACTTTAAGGTCCATCACGCAGAAGAAGCTGGTGCAGAAGCACCAAGCATTTATGCATTAACCTTTCAGCTGGATGACCTGTACATTTTAATTATATTTGACATTCAGAGAGTTCACGGCAACTCCGGTAAAGCACCTTCAGTACAGCAGTTAGATGGATTCAACATGATACAACCTCCGTCTCTGGGCTGTGGACTCTCAAGATTGAATCAAGGTTTAGGTTTTCTGTGCTCACATCGGTAGCACTTTGTGAAGGACACTGCTCTGACAGCACATACAGCAGTACGTGTCTTCTACATACAGCAACAAACCCTTCTGTGCCATCAAATATCCTCTCTTCTTGAGTGGGAAAAAGAAGATACTTTGTGCTTTTGGAAAAGTATCAGAATTAGAGAGCAGCACACCACGTTCTCCTGGGCATTCCCAACCACAGCTCTTCTCACAGGTCCTCTCATCAAAAGTGAATTAAGCCCATTTTCCTTCATCTGCAACAGGCAGATTTCTTCAGGAAATTAAAAATCCTAAATAGAGCTGCTGAGAGAGAGAACTATATTCTGCACACAGTGCTGCTGGAAAAGCAAAGCTACCTGAAGTTTGTTGTGCAGTTAAAAAAAAAAAAATAATGTGATGAGGGACAAACTGGGGAAGAGCCTTAAGCTTCCTGAAACACACAAGCCTTGAAATTAAAATCTTAGCTCATGATGTCAGTAACTGATTACATCATAGGTGGCACATAATTAAACTTACATAGGGGTTTCATTATTTTGGGTTTATGCCGGATACTGAAAACTAGTGCATTATTCATTTAAAACTTGTGTCAATTGGAAAAACCCCAAATGGAGTAAGCAATTAAATATTAAAAGTGGCTGCCTCAGTGGAAAATGGTCAGAAAGACGGCTGGTAAAACTTCCTGTGCAATGCAAGTGCCATTACAAAGTCTGAACAGTTTCAATCCTGAAAAAAAAAAAAAAAAAAAAAAAAGGAATAAAAAAATAATCAACCTCCGGAGGTTATGAAGATTTGGGGTTGTACAAAGAGATCTGCCACGCTTATTTCCTAGAGGAGTACTGAGTACGCCAGGCACATAAAAGCCTGTGAAAACACTAATCTCAGATTAAGTCAGCCATCACACAGATAGCTCTGTATTCTGAGCCGGGACTCTCATTTTTAGTGCCAAAGCCGTGGTACAGTGGGAGGAGGACCCTGAGAGCCTTCCCCGGCTCCTGGTGAGAAGAGCCCTGGGGCGCTGCTGGGGCAGGCAGGGCTCAGGAGGGTACTTACGGGGTGCAACTGAGAGGTGGCCAGGATGGGGATTGCAATGAAAAGTACAATCTTCACCCAAAATCTTAAATTCAGAAGTAATTTCTTCTTCTGACAGCACGCAAAGCACTTTTCAGTGTTATGTGTGCCCTCCCTGTAAGGCTCATCCTTTTGCTTTCAGGTCTGTTTTGTCATCTACAGGTCCACAAATCTGATTATCTTCTTACTTGATCCAGATGAAGCCAAGCTGATAACCTCCATTAAGGATCATTCTGACTCTAAATTAGCTAGGAAACTCCTGTGCTGCAGAGCCCCTCTTGCCAGCGATGCTTGCAGCTCCGTGTACAAAAATACTCTCCGGTTAAAGACAAACTGTGCATTTGCAAGCAGAGCTAATGAAGCCTCCCTCCAAGCCCAGTCCACTCCTTTCAAAACCAGTCCTTCCCAGCACGTGCACGATCACAGCTTTAACTTTCAGCATCAGCAGCCGTGAAAGTAAGAGGCTGAAATGCTCTTGGAAACACACCGCCGGGTCTGCATGTCCTGCCTCACGTACGACAGAGAGCCCGCAGATCTCTGCAGCTCCCCAGGACCGCGCTTGGCCACCTTGCCCCCGAGCTCCCAAACCGCGGGACTGAACACTCGGCCACTCGCATGCTGCACTCGCCTTCTGCCTTATTTATGTACACGCACGGGAGCCTGATAAACGAGAGGGAAGGATGCAGCCATTCCATCTGCATTCCCTTGTATGCTAAGAAAGATAAATGGAGGCTGATTCAGAGGACAGATTTAAAGAACGCACTATGTTATCTAGACAAGTGCAATCTTCCCAGGGAGCTGTTGTAGTGGTTGTCTCGAGATCATGCCTTTATTTGTTCGCTAAAATAAATGGACACCACACAAAATTCAATTCATAGAGGAGGTATCTTTTCCAGCCCACTATTCCTTCCTATTTTACTTAGCCAAAACTGTCTTGTCCTATTATTTATTGATGTGACCATTTAATAGCATATAGAAAATTAAAAATAATAAAAAGCTAATTAAAAACTTCAGTGCTTTCTTTTTAGTCTTCAGAAATCTTCCGAACTGAAAGACATTTATATCCACAGCACATTACAATTTAAGGGGTTTTCTCTCTGTAATAAACCATGGATACTTTCAATGGATTTTAATGTAGACAAAACCAAAGAGATTTTCTTGCACAATAAAAGCATTTAATAAAAAATCAGAATCAGTCAATCTTCTTTTTAAGACTAGGTGATAGAATTCGATAGCAGTGATAAAAATCCTAATAAATTCTAGAGGAATAGTTCAGAGAGCTGAGAAAGAACTTATAATTTCCTTTTAAGTTCATAAGGGATTTTTCTATAAGGGATGGTTTAAAATGTAAATGACCTAGGGGATAAAAATACAGATGCTGTAGCTTCCTATGCCTCTCTAGACCGTATTAAAAAAATCTAAAACCACATAACTTTTGTTATTAGCAGTTCACAAATTACAGCTTCCATAAACCCTGAACCTGTTTTTCGAGTGCACTGTATGACTGCTGGGATCCCGGTTCTTGAATTTAGTAATGAGGGCAGATTACGTTAATCTAAGGAGACGCCATGAAATCCTTCAAGAAGCTGCAGATAGAGCCTATACATTTGCCTGCTTTGTTTGGGAGGGGAAGCCCAGTGGAGCCTTGCCGTAATAATAAAGTGCTCCCTGCATGCCAGTTCACACGTGGGGCTAAATCTGAAGTGACATTTCTCAATGAAAGGAGCAGTATTCACTCGTGTGCTCAGCATTTTGATGTCCGCCAAAACCTGGCAAACATGATTACAGAGATCCAGCAGACATGCCACAGCTCTATTTAGTCCTCATGGCTCAACGCAATGCTATGCAAAAAAATAAATAAAAAATCACTGGCTGCCTTGGGATGGCATTCTGGGAATAGGGCTTCATGCATATGGATGGGCTTGACACACTTTTTGCAACTCCTTGTACAAAGGCGGAATATCTGAACCGACCGAGGCTGCTGTACCACCCTCGCCAGGCCAGCTCAGCATCCTGCCCTTCAAACCGTGCGCCAGGGCAGAAACTTGGGCGCTCGGGGACTAGCTGTGTTTATTTGTGCTACTCTGCGTGGCATTTTAATTAGTAACTGTGCGGACTTAAAACCTTTGAATGGATGCACAGGGACAGTTGTGCAGCCTAGCTTTTGTATTTCCACTCTCTCAAAAAAAATCCTGTTTGAGGACATCAGCAGGGGGTTAATGGAAGCTTTGATAAAGTTCTCTGAAGCCTTTTCTTGTTGCTCAACTACAGACTGGACTCTGCTGTCTTTCTGGCTGCTTTCCAACTAATTAATTTAGTCAGCTGCAAAAAGAACTAGAAAAGTTAGAAGCCCAGCTAAACATTTGGTAGCCACAAATACTCCTAGGCGAAGCCTCCTTCCGTATGGAAGTATTTCCTTGCAAACTGTTTAAGAGGAGCGCTCAGGCTGCATGGCAAACTGGGAGAATGCGAAATGTCAGCACGCTGCCGGTGGAAGGAAACGAGCAGTTAAATAATCCACTGCAAATGAAAGCTCCAGGACCATGCCTTGATCTCTGTCAGGTTAGTAACTATTCATCTGTACCTACAGAACTGAGACCAGAATTTGATCGGATTTGATGCCTCTTAAAAGTTAATTTATATAATTACAAGCATGTTCAATGCTAACCAGTCCTGAAATTAAACACCTTTTTCCTGAGGTAACAAGCCCTATTTTCCACAGCAAACCATGAGATCCTTTTAAAAATGTGACCAAACTTTTATTTAAATGCTGCAATTACTTCTTGGCACTATCTGACACGCAACTTGTCTAAGCTGCTCACTGAACCCTGAAGCTGGTTATTTACTAAGGATCTTTAGAAAGCACTTTTTTTTTTTTTTCCTTCCGAGCAAGACTTGTATTCCCCACCTTGAATACAAATTCATGGAAATGGGTGGTGCAGGTAGCCTTGCCAGCAAGCAGGCAGTTGTTATTTTAATTATTATTTCTTTGTGGAAAGCTGCAGTTACCTTAAAATAATAATGTAATCCCTCCCAACAATAGTTTTCCCGGTTTTGTTTTGAAGACAGTAGCACGTATACTTACAGCTAGGCATTTATTACAGGCCATCAGCTAAAGCCTGGCCAAGAACACGGAGTCGTTAATAAGAAACTCCCACTTGCATCTGCCAGCTTGGAGAAGCTCCTTACTCAGAAACATTATCTTACACATGGAATTAAACGTGCAAGAGGAGAAATCTGAAATGGTCAACACTTGACATCCCCGAGACACTAAGAAATCCCACACTAAACACTGAAAACTTCCAACTTGGAAGTATTCCCGACCGTTTGCTTCCACGCAATTCCCAAATTTCCTGTGCTGGGATCACTTATCTTCCTTGTGGATCTCCCACCACGTTTCTATTTGAAAGGTCTGTGGTTTCCCAAAAGACATTATTTGGTTTGCTTCAGAAGCCCTTGCGGTAACTCCCTTGGATGTAAATCTGCAGAGGGAAGGCACAGCTCAGCTCCCTCGGACACGGCCGCTCGTCCTCCTGCGCCACTGGCACCTCGCCTCGCTGGCTATGGCAGGTGAAACCCCACGGCAGCTGACAGCTCATCCCAGCCCTTCTGCTGGAAAAGCAGGGGAGGGGTTGCTAATTATGTCTAGCAGATCAGTGCAAAGCCTTAGAAAGCACACTGGTTTAGATTCAAAATGAGAAAGTTGCATACAATTAGCCCGGAATTCGGCAAGATGCTGCAACAAATCACCCGGAGTGTCACGCTCACGTATCACCCCTTTTTTAAGTCTCTGCTTACGAGTTTTGAATCTCCTTCCCTATTGAGTAGATGCTTGACACAGCTCCATTTGAGGAACGAGGAGATTGCTGATCCATCATCCTCAGTACAAACACCTTTAAAGCAAAATAAAAACACCCCTTTGCAACTCCCCTTTTTCCATTAGCCTGGCGTTTTGCAGGCAAAAAAAAACACAGCAGCCAGAAGTATCGAACACATCCAGAGCTCTGGACATCTGGCACATACGCCATTGTTTGCCAAGAGATTATTTTAAATCAGGCTATGGGGGAACGGAGGGAGCCAGGGCGCTGCGAGCGTTTACACACCCCAGACACCAGCACCAGGAGCCCCCCCCAGGTTGTGTGCCCAGGGAAAGGCCTCCTGGAACAGGCTGTTTGTATCCCTTGGCCGCAGGGAACAAGGAACTGGAAAGGGTGGGACCGTGCTGGTAGCAAGTCCTTTGAGGAAAATTACATCAACTCCAGGACCAGCTATCGCCTTGCCCCGCAGCGGGGGCCCTCGCCCACCCTTGGCAGCGCCCAGGATTTCTTAGGAAAAAAGGAAAACCTTTGCAAGGGCTGAGCGTAAAACTGCAGGACTCTGAACAACTAGAGAGCTTGCTACTTCTGCAAGCAAAATTAATTTCTTGGACCACCTCCCTGTTGGTAAGATTCTCAAGATGCACATAGGTATCAATAGCTCAATACTGCTTTGCCTCTGTCCTCCACCGTAGAAAAATCAAAAAATTTTACATTCCCTCTCAGGGTAAAGAAATTATTTGCTGTTATTTCTACTGAAACCAGGACTGTACTCAAAGAACACGATGGAGTTTAGACAATCAGATGGACGGATTGATCTTCAGACTATCTTCTAATTTCTCTTTTCTAGTAGTAGTTTTAACAGTATTCACGCAGTCACATAAAGAAAATTCTGCACTTGAAATCTAGTTAACAATGGCTTTTGATGTTTTGCTATATAGCAGTTCTTTATAGATAAGCTATAAATATCCAGGAAAGTAACACATTTAAAAAAAAAAATACCGAAAGCCTGAGGTTTACTGGCTTTGGCATGTTTTGCTTTTGATCTGCCTGAGCAACTATTACTTTGTCGATATATGCAGTGCGCACTGACCAAGGGCAATGTATGGCCATGAATTTTTACTGACTGCAAATTCAGTTCTGCACGGGCTAAACCACGCTGGCAGCATGTAAGACCTTATATGCATTTTCCGTGCCGTTCGGCACAACACGTGAGGAATGCTAATCAACGTTTGAAAGGGAACGTGGGCTTTCAAAGAAGACCCACCGACACGCAAAATGGGAATACATTCCCCCTACCAACGGGTCCAGCGGAACTTGCGGGTCATCTGAAAGCAAGCAGCTCCCACTTCTTCCCCCCTCATTTCTAACTTGAAACATGATCAGCATCAAGGCGGGGTCGGATTTGTTGTTTTTACCAATGGAATTCAGAAGGTCCACAAACAAGCAAGCCTAAAGGCCGAATAAACCCGAGCAGCAGTTGACATTTTCCTTCCCTGCACTGAACGTCCGCGTTTCGGGTTCACCGCAGCTCGGTCATCGCACACGCCGCCTGTCCCAGAAGAACACGGGATTCACGTGGGTCTTCTCAGCGGGGCTCGGGTCCTGGTGGCACCGTGACCCATTTTAGCTCCTGCCTGGAAGCGGCTGCTGAACAACCGCAGGGCTCTGAGTGACAGTGAGGGACCAGGGGAGCATACAAAAGAGGGGGAAGGACTGCGGCACAGCCAGCCGCGCCGCTCTGCCGCGGAGATGAAGCAGCTCTGAGACAGGCGAACAGACAGCTAGACAGGCAAGGTGTGGGGGATCGGAGACAAAGGAGTGGGGAGGGAAGCGAGAAGAGAAAGAGGAAAAAATGGGACGGGGAGCCTGAAATATTCATAAGAAAGATCCCTTCTTGAACCTGAGCACAGGCAGCGTAAACATTGCTAGTTTTATGCAGGGGGAGAAAGAGGAAGTTTATTTATTTATCCTCTTTTTTTCATCCTAATTGGCACATCCTTCCTCTACCTAGCTGAGATGGTCTACTTAAAGACCACCGAGCCCAAGGTACCTAACAAGGCAACAAATCACCAGGCAGCCTGTTTATTCAGAAACATCAAGCGTTTAACTCCTGCACGAAAGGAGCAAGCAGGAAGCCCATCCCTCACAAAACACAAAAAGAAGGGAGGAAAGAAAGCAGCAGAATGAGTTTAGATTTTAAATCTCATTTAGAGCTTGTGTAGGTTTCCCCCCACCATTGCTCCCCTGCCTTATGAACTCTTTTAGCATCCGTACAAAAACGTGGTCCTTGCTGTGCGGCACCCTCGGACACGCACGCGGCTCACTTGACAGCGAACCTGGCTGGACACCTAAGAAGTCAGGCTGTAGTCTTTATTAAAATATAAAGTGTGCAGTGCCTCTTTGGGGAAAAAAAAAAAAAAAGAAAAAAGAAAAAAAAAGCTTCCTGCTTGCTGTGAACAACGTCTCTTTATTGAGAGATTTACTTTTAATTTTGAACAGCTTCGCAGCATTATCCTTAGTAGGGGGAAAAAAAAAAGAGCCTGGAGATTTTTGAACTGTTCAGTCAGCTGCCTGGCAGGGATTCTCATTGAAACCAGCCTCTTCACAGCACCATATGAGAACTGCTGGTTTGCATCTCTTCCACAAGTCGTTTCACATTTTTAAGGGATGGGTAAAGTGCTGATTTCATTTGAGCAAAAAGAGCCAGCCACAAAAGCCACCACTGCTAGTAGGGACCCTCAGTATCAGTACTTCCCAGTACTCACTGTGATGAGGTGCTAGCTGCAAGTTTCCACAGCTCAGGGCTTCATCCTTTGCTTTTTTAATTTTGTTTTAATCTAATATGGGAAAAGAGCGGCAGCTCCCATCTCAAAAAAATCAAAAAATTATTATACTAAACATGCATAATACCGAGCTGAATTCACCATTCACAATTCTTAAAATGTCACAACACTGAAGTGTTTCACTAAGAGATAGAAATTTTTACTTGGTTCAAAGCCTGAAATTTAGATTCTCTTAAAAAAAAAAAAAAAAAAACCACCACTATAAAAACCAGGACCTTTTCAAAGGAAGCAGGAAAAATACTTTTTCAAATGCTTTTTGATCCCACTTTGAATGGCAAAAGCTTATTTTCATTTAAACATTTTTCTACAGAATTGGAAACTGAAAAGAGTTTCTAAACAAAGGTGGAAAGTAAACAGCCTCATTTCACTATCTCCAGGAGTAAAGTGGCAAAAGCAAACAAAAAAACACCTGTGCCTTTCAACTGCACCTTTTATGTCATTGCAACACATTTCTTCAATTTCATGCTGAATACACCAGTACCTGATTTCTCATTGTTTTCTGTCTGCCTCCAAACGCATGCCTTCTTTAGGGGCTGGCACCAATGCAAGCAAACATACAAATAATAGGATTTCTGATTCCAACATTAAAAACTGTGTTCTAAAATTTCCATATATTTTCTTCAGATTACATGGTTGCATATCTGGGAGGTCAGCTTGAGACTGTATGTAAGATGAAGCATTTTTTAGTCCCAATCATCCCCATCGATTTTATCTCTAGAATGCACCTCTTGCAAGCAATTCCCCAGGATATGACCCAAAAACACTGCTCACATCACTAAAGAACCATGCTAACAACATTTCATTTCTATCAAATGTTGGAAAGCACAACCATAGATAGCGAAAACAGTAGAGCAGTTTATAGATTTTCAGTGTTGGTAGCCTTGTTTTTATTAGCAAAAGAGAGAAAGAATTTTATTAAAGGAGGAGTTTGGCTCTAATCTTTCTTAAATTAAAAATTGCTGCAATGAAACCAAGGTAGCTTTACATTAGAATGAGAAAGGTGCAAGATCGAAATCATACCTATGGCAGTGCTCTATCATGACATGATTTCTTTATAATGAAATATAGTGAAAGAAAATGAGTGGCACTGGAATTTTACTGTACCCCAGACACACATTTACAATGATTAAACAGATCAGTACTTGTAAAACCCAAGGGTCCAACTTTATAAACCTATACTCAAGCCAAGTAGTTTCACTGAAATCAATAGGATTATTTGCATATGTAAGGACTATTTATCTTAGTTGAGATCTATACGTTTAGATCACACATTTCTATTTAGATCTTCTATGCAGCAGAATACACAAAGATGTATGAAGAACAGGAGAACACTAGCACCTTGGAGTTAATTTTCATGTGTACCGGTACAGTTCTCTCCAGCCCTCTGAAGCATTTGATAGACTGGGCATGTCTCATAATTGGAAATGCTGGCAAAAATACAAATTTCCTGATGTGAAGAACTGCTACTCATGGATAATAAACAAAATCAATTCTTATTTGCATATTCAATCAGATTTTGGTTTGCATATTAAAGCGTAAGATGGTAGAATTTTCACACGGTAGATGGATCCCACTCACTTATTCATGCATATATGCATCCACTAATCCTTACACATGCCAAAATCAGTCAGAAATACTCTCTTTGCTAGGCGTTCGTAGTACAAAAACACTGTCCCTGCTGCTGTTCTCAACTTTCTCTTTTCATATAGCATATGACAGCATTCTCCCCGAGCTTTCTCCTACATCTCTGTAATAGTTTCTGTTCTCTATTAATCATCTTTTCACCGGGCAAAACAATAGTTTGGATTTTCGAATTATAATTTAAAAGGGATACTGTATCACTGTACTGTCATCTGTATGCGTAAAGAACAAAAACAAACAAAAAAAGAACCAGATTTTCAAAGGAGCTTCAATGTGGACTTGACAATTTTACTTTTAACTGTGACTGCAAAATTAAACACCTCTCACGGTTAATATTGAAGTGCAGTGGACTAGAGCTAGGATTTGCAAGTTTTGATTATGCATACCTATTTTTCACATGCTTCTACTAGCAAACAGAACTCACAGTATTTATGTAGTCCAGTACTCTCAGAACATACAATATTCATATTGTCCCATACACCAGAACTCCACAGATAAAAGATAACCCCACAAGCTACGCTTTAAGGTGCTGAATGCCTGCAATGTTTATGGGACTTGAAGGCAATCAGTGCTGCAAGTGATTAGATAACAGGTTTGACAGTCTTGTAGCCAGTCTGACAGTCTGGATATCTAATTTGCATACAGAAGAGTGTCATATTCAAATGTACATAATTTTGTGCATTAAATTAAAAATTGAACTGGAACCCTGTGCTTGAAATCCTAGCTATCTGCAAACAATAAAAGTTTTCATGTAATTAAATAAATAAAAAAAAAAAGATGTGATCATCAGAACTAAAACCCATTCTGCTGCAGCCTTTGCTAGGTCAAACACGGGGAACTGAAAAAACTGGAAGCATTTAGGGTATCTGAAATAATCAGGTATAGACAGAAATAGTGTTTCACTCTCCCAGATGAGCGAAATGTAAAAATCAGGCAGCATGAAGATGAAAGCTCATATGGGATTTCTCAAGTAATGCCAGGTCTGATCAATTGAAATGTTGTTAGCAGCAGGTTAAGGAGGTATTTATTTAACAACAGGACAGAATCTAATTGACTTTGCAGGGAGAAGAGCGCTAGCATGCAGGCAAGCGAGAACCGACTCATTCTTCTTTCTGAATCGGACACAGTGCTGTTTGGGAGCAGGCAGAAGCACAATGCTGCGCTCCCCAGCCGCGTATTTGTCCCTCTGCAAACTCCAAGGGCACGTCCACGTCCACGTGCAGCGTCTCCCTGACAAAGGGCAGAGCTGCTGAGAGGCTCTGGCTCTGTCCCCTCCATGTCGCTCACGGCAGCTGTGCTGTTCTGCTTCTGCAGAATGCCTCCCAGTGTCCTCGCAGTGTGGTGCAGCGCAGCTCTGCAACCAGCTATGCTAGTCAAACCCTCCTCGGTTTTTCTAGCTTTACAGAATTTAAACTATCCATATAAATAACCCAGAAAATAAGGGTTTGACCCAGTTATGCATCCTTGTGTTCATTTGCTCGTGCTAAATTTAATGGAAACCACAGCTTTCCTAAAAACAGGCAAAAAAGACAGGAATAAAATTTGTATGTAGGTTCCTACCTGCTTGGTTAGTTGTCACAGTGACTGACACAGCTTGGTCCTGGCTGGGATTGTGCTTGGAGACTCCATTCACTGCCCAGACTTCAAAGGTATAGTTTGTGTGCGCCAGGAGGTCAGTAATGGAGACCTTGGTGGTTTTCAAGCCGTTCTGCTGGGGGCTGAAGTGCACACCACTGCCACACGACCGGCAACGGCTGAGGTCACCCGCACCACACCTCTTGCATACCACGTTGTAGGAGATGTCTTCCCGACCACCTTTGTTCTGCGGGGGGCTCCACTCCAAGTTCACCGATGTCTCATTGACGTTGGAAATCAGGTTCTGGGGAGCAGACGGAGGGCCTAGAAATAAAACGTCCACATTATTAGTACCTGGAAAGACTGTGTGTACAATCCCAATGAAGTCAATGACAGCAGAGACTACGCAGAATTTTACTTCTGTGCTCTTCATGAAGATGAAAAATTAACTAGTGAGTCAAACTCTAATCTCTTCATGAAGTAACAGTATTTTCCAGCTCTAAATTAACCTGAAAGCCCAGTACTGCAATCAAACAAAAACTGTATTCTTCACTTGCACTATTTATACTCCTTATGAAATCTTAAAAACGTGTTTGGTCTACTTTACATTCATTTTTCATGATCTCACAAGCAAAGCATTAAATGCACAAAACTCCTGCTTTATTTGAAATTTTCAGGGTCCTCCATTACATACAGGCATATACCCACTGAAAGTCTTGATCTCCCAATATTTTTTCTTTTCTTAACAATAGAAGTGTAGTATTTTCCACACAAATTGATGTCAGATCACCTTCAGCAAATACTGAAGCCAATCAAGCAAAGAGCTGGACATGGCGCTCTGAGAAGATACAACCTGTGGGATGCAGGAGGAAGGCTTGGGCAGAAAGAGAGCTACAGCCCTGAAGGAGGGAGGAGGCTGCAACAGTGCAGTGCTGGAGAACGTTAAAGAATGGAGGAGAAAACACAGTGAAAGAAGAGCTGAAATAAGAAAACGAGAATGAACAGGAAACTATATAGAAGGCTCAGAAATAAGGCTGCATCAGAGATACAGGCTTAGAGAGATCAGCTCTGGCACCACAGAGACAGGAGACTGAGGCCTGTGCCTCGCCAGCATGCTGCCCAGTAGCTGCCAGTTGACCCCAGCATGGGGACTGGGGGATCGGGGGAGAGAGGCAAAGGCAGGAATCCAGCAAGGCTCCCTCCACACCAGACAGGGCTACCCTGGGCGCAGGGCAAGTGCGGCAGCCCCTCGCTGCCCGTCAGGAACCTGCTGTCACGTTCACGGTCGGCCCTGCCCAGCCAGGCACACTGCCTCCAGCGCTGCCCTGCCCGCTCCGCAGCCAAAGCACAGGCAGAAACCGTATTTACATGCTCCAGTCCCCGCAGGCACCAAACCAATATGCACATCAAAAATGCAGAAGAGCTAATCCTGTGATCCTTAATCTAATTTCAATACAGTTGAGGTGAGACACACTTTTTCTATCCTTAAATTTAACAGGAATGATTCATAGCAACCCCATGAAACAGATGAAGCATTTTATACAACACAGAAAGCTTCACTGATCATCAAAACGCAGCCACTTCTGGGGCTGAGCACAATGGCTCTCTGACTACACGCACAATACTGAGGTACAATATTTTACCTTGTGTCCTGTCCCGAACAGAAATGAAGCAGAGTGAGAATGAAGCATGCAAAATGTAATGATCCAAACCAGAATGCAGTGAAAATGGCAGTCCTTAGTAATCACGCATGGCTAGAGCTTTAAATACAGATGTTATTACTGGCAAAATACTGGAAATGATTTTGTAGGAAGTCACAAATTCAATTTTTATTCAAGACACAGGAGAGCTTATGAAAGCTTCTTAAATTTCCCAAAATATATTTGATGGTTGGAATTCAAAAACATTCAACTAGATCTGCAGGCAGAAAGGAAGGAAAGATAAAGTTCTTACGAGTTTCATTCCAGGTTTTTCATTCTTGTTATTCGTTAAATGTTGTGAAATTGAAAAACAATTCAGCCAGCACCAATAGCTTCATTAAGCGTATAAATAAATTAATCTTAATCTCTCGTATGCCAAAGGTACAAAAGCACCCATCAGGCTAAGCTGGGAACTGAATAAATTGTGGTGAAATTCTGCTGAAACCATAAAGTGACTCAAGTATAGCAGCAAAGAGGTTAAGCCGTCTAAAGGTGACTGTGGTGAAGATGAATTTTGGCTGCCTGGATTCATCAGGGCCTCGACAAGGAAGGCTGAGATCTGAGCACGCTGCAGAGGTGGAGGTTTTGAGGGCTGCATCATGTCCTGGGATCTGTGCTTGAAGCTGCCAGGACGTAACAGATGTTCAACAGGACAAAGAGTATTTGGATTTTTTAAGAAGCAGCTAGGTAAGGAAAAAAGTCTTAAATGACACAGAGGTCAAATGTACCTACTTATCTTCAGCACCTAGATGAAAGGCTTCTGCTGCAAAAGTGGCTGAGCAAGGACTGTGTCTCTGTGCTCAACTTCACAAATCCAAAATTAATATATTCATTCTGAGAGGAGGGAAATCCTCCCTTCCTGCCAAATCTTTGAAGCACAGTCTCTGGGCTAAGCAGAGCTGGCAGGCAGAATTAGTGCCACAAGAAGACAGAGCACAGGCCAGGCCCTGCGACAGCGACTCCTCCTGCCTGCCGCACCACGGGGGGGGCTGCAAGCCTGGATTTTGGTTTATACACTGGCAGCACACGGGACTCCTAGGGACAAAACCCTTTTACCCGAGGGTCAGCTAGTGCACAGCGAGACCCTGAGAGGAAAAAGCAAGCAGCTTTTTCTTACGGAGCGCTACCTGGCCGCATCACACTGCCCAGGGCTGGGACAGTGTGGGGCCAAAGCCCCCTGCCAGGGCGGCCCTGCTCGGAGGCCAGAAGATGTGCCCGTTAGCTCACAGACAGCAGCCGATTTGGGGTTAATCTCAGACTTGCTCTGACGTCCATTAAGATATTTTCCAAGGCTCTAGGTCCAGTTTCACGTGTGAAAATGTGCCAGAATGAATCAAGCTCCTCAGAAGCAAAAAGTCAGTAATTAGTATGTGGGACAGGGCAGAGCAGTGTCTAAACAGAGACGCAACGAAGCGGAAAACCAGGGAAGCAGATGCTTGCAGGTCACAGAGATGAGCGCACCACCTCCAGCATGAAAAGGAAGATGCGGGGGAGTTTCCAAATGGTGGGCTGACATTGCAGTGAGGGGAAAAGCAATTTCCTTTCTTTCTGGAGCATAGTTGTTAATGGAGCTGTTGGCACCGGGAGTGGGGAATAGTTTCAGATTGATGGGCCTGGTTTCAGATGTTGAAACACAGGGCGTATCTGCTCCTTCAATGGTGATCAGGATTTGCTTTGTTTCTGACAACAGAGCCACTGCTGCTGGAGGAGAGGAAAACCCTTTCATGGCCGTGGGAGGCTGGAAACGCCAGCACGGGGGCACCGAGACAGGGACCTGCGGAGCTGCCCCATTCTGGCACTGGGGGGACCCCAAAGAGGACCCGGTTTGACCATGGGACCTGAGAGCAGTATCCCTCACCCACCTATTCAGCAGCACCATGAGCAGACACGGGGGAACGGAAGTTTTTAATTTTATTCCTTCTTTGGGCTCCATAAATCGTGCTTCACAATAAACCCATCGAAATCAACTGAGCCATGAAGCAAATGGAAAGGCCTTGGGTGGAGCAACTTCGCTGTGTGTGTCTGTGCTCAGGGAAACACCAAAGAGTCTGTTTAGCAACAAATAATCTTTGTCAAGCTAATCTTGCTATCTTCCTCAACCCTCCTATTAGATTTACTTAAATGCATTGGGCAATGCAGATTGTGTATGGCTTTCCCTTGCTGCAATAGGCTACAGGCTTTATATCTTTTTATCTCTCTTTCATCCACAGATAGACTGATCTGTCTGTCTTAAGGACACGTACCCCATGTCAAATGAATATTCAGGAAAACTAGAGTCTTTAAGGAGTTAACAACATGAGCACTGACTTGCACTAAGGATATGTTTTCACAGTCTTACCTGCATTTTAACTTTTCTATCCACCACTATTTCTCTCCCTCCATTCCTACAACGTACTGAGGTCCCACTCCCAGTCAGAGGCCTCGTGAAAGCCGCTGCAAGGCTGATAAGAGGCTGTTGAAATCCATGACAAAGACACGAATCATCACCTGACCAGCTCCCTCCTTCCCACCCTGTGCTACCTTATCTGAGCCATCTCTGTGGATTAAAGGTCCCCCTGAGCAAACTTAAGGAGCCCCCTGCCCTGTGCCAGGGACCGACTGCTTCCCCAGAGAAGCCCCAGGCACGCTCTGCAGGACTGAAGGAGCCCCTTTGCAGCGCGGACACAGCTGTCAAGTGAAGCAGGGTGCAGACGTGAGGACATTTCATTAAGCTGTTTGTTTGCACGAGAATAATGTTTAGCCTTTAAGACAGCTGCCCTACACGTTGCAGGACCGCTAGAGGTTGCAGGCTCAAAGTGTGCCCGTTGTTCAGACAGCAGCCTGCCGAGGAAGTCACCCAAAGCCCCTTTCTTCCTGCCACCAAACAACAGTACAGCCACAGGAGGTTCAACCCAGTGGAGGTGGCAGGAAGAAGAAAGCCCATCCTCAACTCAGCGAACAATTTCAAAAGGCAAACAGCACAAACAAGATTAGCAGCAACCGAGTGAAAGCTCCTCCTGCCCTCGGGGATCCATCTCGCCCAGACCTCGAAGCGTGCCAAAGGGAAGGTGCCAACAGGACCCTCAGTGCGCCCTGGGACGGAGCAGCCACGGGTGCCCCAGCACTCAGTAAACCTTGCTGAGCACTGAGCCCGAAGGAGAAAGCTTCCTCCTGAGCAGACTGGGTGTACCACAGACCTGTGGGGAGGGGGGTGCTGGAGCTGGAGGGCCCCCAGCCAGCCAGCCAGGCACAACCTGCCCTTCCTGCAGCTGCGAACCTGCGCAACTGACAAATACCTGTGGAAAGAACTGCCCTAGGATCTGAGGGCAGAACTGTAAATGTGCTGTGCAACTGCATTTAAATGGCTGTAACCAAGGTTTTAATATCACTGGTTTTACATCTTGCTTTTTTATTTTTATTATTACTGATCTGCCCAGCACAGTGCTTCTCTGAAAGCCTCTGTGGGTGTATGCAGTAAATTCAATTACAGTTTTCTACATCCAGACCAGACAGACTTGTTTGACATAGAGAATACTGTCTTCACTAAACCAGTTAATTTAGTTCAGCAACAGTGTATGGTTAGAAGGCGTGGATTAAAGGACAGTGAAAGGAGACGAGAAATAAATGATTCCAGGCAAAACGCCTCCCAAGTGACTTTGCTGTCCCACAAAACAACAAGACACGAAGAAGAACTTGCAGCTGGGTCCTGTGCTGCCCCAGGCTGACAGAAGTCAGAACCCCAACGCTGACAACCAGCAGCCCCATATTTTGGGCAGGCCTTTAGAGCAGCCAGAGCAGATTTCATCCCCTGTTAGGTGCAATGGTGAACAATGAGGAACAATGGTGAACGAACAACTTTTGTTCACCAAAGCTATATGTGACTAAAAAAATTTTTTTTTTCTTTTCCCAGAGGTCCCATGGACAAAGCATTGAAGACAACAAAGCTGCAAGGCTTTGGCCTGGCCAATTTTAATGGACCTGAGTAACCATTACAAGCTATTTTCTCAGGTTGAAAAACAGAAACGTCACAAAACAAACCAGAAAGCACTTCAGCAGAAGGTTCTGACACTACTGACTTAAAGTGAATTCAGGACTTTGAGAAACCCACTGTGATGGCACTGAAAGTAAGGCTCTCTCCAGCCACCCACAGCTGTCCCAGCCCAGCCCCTGGCAGAGGGCTCCGCACCAGGAGCTCCTTTCTTTGTGCTGACTGCGTCCTCAACCACTGATGGTGGTAGTGGATTACTTTGGCAGCAACATTACCCATTAAGGACTACGTAGATTTTATCAGTATTTGGACTGTAACCACATCTGTTTACTATTAACCTATGTTACGGTTAATATTTATTACCTTGAAAGATATATCTGTGGGAGGACATCTATTAAAAACGCAAGCTGAAACCCACACTCTCCACGGAAGTGCTAATGGAGATATTTCAAATATATACCCTCAAGAAGCCAAGACTTCGTTATGAGCATCCTGTCAGTCACCAGATCAGTGCATTTAAAGTGCAGGCTCTTTTAAAAAAAGAAAGATGCTTTCAAAACCTATGTACGCAGCTGAGTAACAAGCAGGATGAGGTTTTTCAGACCTGGAAGGAGAAAATGATTTAAAAAATAATTTAGTCTGTATGTGCATGTGTGTAAAAGCACATTTCTCTATCAGGTAACGGATGCCTCTGCAGCCAGGGCAATGGATAATTATTTTCAAGTGGGTTGTCACCCTGCATTCAGCCTGCGTTTGCCTGACAGTGTGAAATCGGAAGGAAGCTTCATTGGCAATTCCCACCAGACATCAGAAAACCTCAAGCATGTAGAAAAGACTTTAATCTTCTTTAACCATTCCCGCACTCTCCTTGAGGAAAATATCAGCTCTTTTTTGAGGCAGAAAAAGCAGACCTTAGCTTGATAAGGATTAAAAATTACTCTAACACTAAAATAATATGATAGCCTGCTGCAGTTGGAAGCTTTTTAACGTCACCCTCAAACAGAGAAAACTCTATAAATGTACTGTTAAGTGCAGCAGAGTGCCAATTATATGTTTGTTAATCAATCAGACGGACAAGTAAGCTACAATGGGCCTCAGACCAGGACTAACAAAAGGATCCTCTTTACGAGCCTGCACCAGAGAGAAGCTGACCCTCTTCATCTGCAATAATTTCAAAGGGAACTCAGGGTATTCAGAAATCTTGAGCTAATTTGCTATATAATAAACAAGATTCGTACAACAGGGAAGACTGCTATGACTCACTGTACTGTAAAAGCAGCCTAGTATGAACTGGACTGATTTGAATCAGCAACTTTGGCTTTGGTTATACTACAGACATGCAGTCAAAAGTTAAGTCTTTGATAAGTTACAGGAACAGCAGGCACCTGGAAGTAAGCTTCCAACTACCTAATAGCAGGAAAACCTAACTGGAAATGCAGTATCAGAAACAGTGAGAAGTTCAGCACATCTTCTGCTATACAAGATCTGAAAGCCAGCTTCTGCGTACAACACAGCAAGAATAAAGAGAACAAATACAGAGGTGTGCAGCAGAAAGGATCCATACAACGAACAACTCCAAAGATCTGTGGAGCATATCTACAGAGAGCAACGAAATGTGACGTGAAGTACATCACATCCCTTTGAAGGGGTTAGCTGGGGTTCCAAGAGGCAATGGGGCTGCACGAGGGCTTTCTGCTGTCCTGTCAGCCTTGTCAGTGTGACCACACTGCTGCTCTCTCCATGGACCTCACGATGCCGTTACTGCACAGCAAGCCTTTAACAATTCTAATCAATACTGTAACTCAATCATGAGCCGAACATTTGTCTCCCTGGAGGCAAGGCTGAGTGTGAAATCAAGAGCTTACTATTTTTGGAGTGGATGCAAAGAAAGTAATTATTAAATAATTAAACTCTTTAAGTTGCCTTACTGAAATGTCTGGCAAAGTGGTGCCAAGCACAGCCTTCAAGAAAAAGCACCTCAGCCTCCTCTTTCCATTTCATAAAGCTTCATTAAACATGGACAACTGTGGTGCTGTCAATAAAGCTTCAGCATGTGAGATGTCAAGCCCTTCAGATAAACCTTTCTTGTTGATCTCTACCCATCTGAAAGACAAGTTATAATGCAGAGCAAACTCCTGGGCTGTGTAGTTTGAGCTCAGAAGCAAAGCCCACGCTCTCCTGTGACAGTTGTGTATCTTGTGGCCACTAATTGCTTCTTTCAGCAGTTGTGGACAGGTCTCCTGTTGCTGCGGGCCAGTTTACACAAGTGCTGACAGTTGGGGAAACCCTCGCTTCTTGTCTGGCTGGCTACTCCTGACCATTTATCATTATAGATCATGTGTTTTTACAACTGGTGAGACTAAAGTCAACAGTCTGCAAGACGCAGCAGCCACTTGAAATATCAGTCATCTGCTTCCCCCTCCCTCCTTTCTGTGCATGGTTAGCATTGCAATGGGGTTTTAATAAGGCATCTGATTTGGTAAACAATTCTTAATTTATTTACTTGGGCAAGACTCCTTTGACTTCAGTGGGAGTTCTGCCAAGCTAGGGATCTTGGGCCGGTGCCAGTGATAAAATGCCCATTTCACTGGCATGTACGATTTCCTATTTAGTTGCCAAAGAACCCTGGTTACCAGCTTCACAATAGGCTTTGTTTCCTTTACATGGAGAACAATGCAATTGATATTTCCTCTTCTCTCCAGGCAAAGGGAGTTAAGCAAAGAGGTCCAGTTACTGCTGGCAGAGGTATGGGAAAACTGATGCTTGCAGGTGCTGCTCTGTGGGCTCTGTGTTTCTCTCCCCAAAACTGCCAAACAGGAACACTTTGCATTGCCACATATGCTAAGACACATTACATCTTCTCTAATATGCTGTGCTGCAGACAACGTCACATGTGTCCACTCATTCTTGCAAGATAAAAAGAAAAATTCCACTGTGAATACCAGAAGGTTATCTGACAGTTTGACAGGAAAGAAATCCAACCAGAGAAACATGTCATTCTGTCACTGGCCCAACTGCTGGATTTCTTATTGTTAGTCCTCTAATTTACTCCAATGACTCTGCAGAACTGGGGCCTGACTAACCAAATCAAAGCCCCCACTTAATTGAGTAAATGTCTCAGTTAATTTAAGGCTCTGAACAGAGAAAATCAGAAGACAGCTAATAAACGGTTGCTGTATTTAAAGGAATGATGATTTTAAATCTACTGATTATAAACACGCATTGTCAAATTACGCCCGTCTCCTCTCTTAAAGCCATAACCACTCCCCTTCTTATTCAGTGCTTTCTCAGTTCCTTCAGTCTGTCTCCACAGACGACAGGACAGAGCCTTCTCCTCTGAGATCCCCGTCAGTCACAATCCCAGCCCTTCCCCTCGGTCCGGCAGAGATGGAGGATCTATTTTCCCAACCTACCTGGAAAAATTGTTCTTTCCATACCGCTTACCCACTGCTCTCTCTCACGTTGCAACTGCCATGCTGTACCTTACAAGGCACTCTGACATACTGTTTACACAATGAACAGCCTTATAGGATGTTTTAAGAACAAAATCATTTACTAGAGGCATGGACATACAGAAAGGTGCAGAAGAATTATTACGCAGTACTTTTCACTTCTGAAGATCAGGGGCTGTGCTGGCAGATAGTTCACGTTATAGAGAGGGGGCTCCTATAGAACCAGGGCCAGAACAAGTGTGCAAAGCCCTGCGAAGGAAGCAAGGCAAAGCCAGTGCAAAGCTACCTACAACATACCAGCCATTATATGACCTTGTGCTGTATCCTACGTCCTTACTCTTCTAAAAGCCAGAGCACTGATAATCAGCGTCTGTCTGGAAATTCAGAAGAGGCACAAGTTAAGTTGAAGGAAAAAGAGCGCACTTGTTTATTTAGAAGTCTAAGCAATCATAATAAACATATGCTCAAATAATCAGCTCCCGTGTAATTACTCATTTGCAAGCACAGTTATTAGGTAGGTAAATTCACTCTTTTTTGGAAATGCAGGTCAAATATTTATCTCTGAGATACATTAAATGCAACACAAGATTGAGCTAAGGGCATATATTAGTGTGTAATATTTACGAAATTGAAGTGTTTAGACCTTTCAAACCTCTTTTAAAACCTTGACCTTGGAAACAAATAAGGACAGTGTTATTTTAATGTGCATTCAAATTTTAACAACACAGTCACACAGCTCTAGTGGAATCCACATCGAGTTTCCACTGTAGATTGCTCATCATTTCATTATGGTTCATTATGCTGATAACTGTCAGAAAGCATTAGAAGCAGGGGCCTTGAGTAATAGCACTGAAATGGTAATTTAAAAACAATATACTTTCTGGAGGAAATACAGCAGTGCACTAAATTCAATTAGAAGAGGCGAATGTAAAGACAACTAAGTGACGTTTGCTGTTTCAAGTCAGGCTCTTCGATTTCTTGATAACCTAAACTGGAGAAAGACGTTTTAAAGCAGGCACTTTTCTCTTGCATCTCACTGAATTTGCCCTCATTATCTCTAAGCTTCTCTCGTATAAACTGTCTTAAATGCAACCGTTTCAGAAATATTTCAGGCCACGCCAAAATACCAATTAACCAGTCACTGTTTGGGTGGCACAACGGACTAAATTTTTCAGGGTCATTTACTGAGACAAATTTCAAGCTGGACAGCCTGTGCTGGTAATCTCTCTTTTGTAAAGGGCTTCCAATTAAAAATCATTAATAATCGGAATCAACCGGACAATATAAACAATACAAAACCATCCCGTACTTGCTCATAATGTGAGCATTGTTTGTTAAGAAATAGTCTGAGAACCCAACTCATTAATGGTGGGGACGTGGGACCAACGCCCATTAGCTTGGGCAGGAACTGCACCTGCCTGCACCAGGCTGCAATTCAGAGAGTCTCCTACCCGCATCCTTACGGAGAAGGAAACTTGGGAACAAGGATCATGATTGAGACTGATTGTTCATCAGCCTTGGGGATGTGTGTGCTGGTAAGGCAATTTATTCCCCATTAGATTGCTAACCCTATGAAAAGCCCACCCCCTCAGCAAGCACTGAAACATAATGAAGGTCTCAGTATTTGCCTTAATGCAACTTTTGCAGTGCTTCCAGAAGGGAAAAACGTCTGTGTTTTCCACAGTTTGTGCTCGAGTGTACTACGGGTCAATCATACCACCTCCATGCCCAAGCACACAGCTGACAAGCCCACTGTGTCTCAAAACTCAGAGTCTAAATTCTCGACTTAGGTCAATGAGGCAGATCCAGGGCGGCTCTGCTCCTCAGTGGTGACAGACACGATGATGAATATCCCCATGAGGCAAGAGTGAGGGAAAAGAGGCACCAGTAAATGTGTATGTCAGGGTTTCTATGCCCGGCCTTTCGACACAGCCCACTGTCTCCTATGCTCACATCCAGCCATGTTCTGCCCTTTCTCGTAGGAGATTTAAGGCAGACATAACCACACACTTCTGCAGAGATAAATAGAGCAGAATGCTAAAAATGGAGCACGAGTTATTTGTTGAGATTGTATGCCTGGCTTAACTGAAGGTTAGGTACAGTTTTTACAACTCAACAAGGGACAGAGATGTCAGATCGTGGTGTTAAGGAGCAGGAAAACGCTGGAGCACCTCTTCTGACCAGCGCATCAGGAAGCGGGTATTGCTCAGTACTCGCCATGGTAGTTGTGAGAAGGGAAAGGAAAGGGAATTCTCCAATTCCCCTTCATCCACTAGCACAGTCAGGCTAATGCAAAGTCCTAACAGTCCTCCTCCCCCAACCCACAAGGCTAGATAAGTGACGAGGCCAGCCAGTCTATTACTAAAGGAAATCAATAGCCAAAGGTCAAAGCTCTACACAAACACATCCTAAGAAGCCTGAAGTTCTTCATCTCAAAAATTGTTTAGAAATAATAAAGAAAGTATCAATCCTCAGTCTATTCCAGGTGTTCTCTCCAAATTACCTGATGTTACTTATATTCACCTGGTCTAATAGTTCTCCAAGTGAACAGAAACCTGATTTTACAGGCCAGTGGAGCAGAGTCTATCTTTTTGCTAGAAGAATGGATCTCAGGTACTGCGTTTTATTTCTTCATTAGTGTGCCGTCACACTGAGTGATTACTAAATGCTGGGCTGAATGAGAATACCAGGGTTAAAGAGAGCATAATGAACAAAGAAGGTGCCTGATTATTATGGCTGTCAGCACAAGGTAATTGGGTTTGTCACCTGGTTTAACCAACTGGTAAGAACTGATTAGAGTCTGAATCCGTCTGAACGAACCTTTGATGTTTATGCTCCCTTCCGTCTCCACAGCTTGTCAGGAAAGGCGGACAAACGGGGAGTTTCTTCCGGAGGTGATTCCTTCAGCAGGAGCCCTTTAAACGGTTTCTGTCACTTGCCTCAACTTGGGAGATGGCCACTTGGTGCGGGGAGCACGGCAAGCAGCGGCCCCCCCCCCCCGTCCTTGTGCGCCTTGGGCCTGCGCCACACAGGCTGTGTCGTGCCCGTGCAGGTACTACCACCACAGCCACGTTCAAGCACTGCTGAGGCAACCTCAAAGAGAAGGTAGCAGTGAGCAAAGCAGCGGGTGGGGGAGCAAAGCTGCCCCCACGAGCCAGCTCAGAAATAACTTCTGGATCTTCCTTCACCTTGGATCACAGAAAAAGCAGCTTTTAAGCTGCTGGCGAATTCAAAGCTCTGAAATGGGATCTCCAGAGACAGGCCTGTTTCCCAGGGCCAGACGGCCGTGGGATCGTGCTGTCGGCCTGCCTCTGCGTGCCAAGTCCTCGTAGACTGCTGCAGAGATGAAGACTGAGAGCAGCACCGTGGCCCTTGCCCTCTTTTTCACTCTTCATATTTGCAGTGTAAAAGACCAAGATCGGGGACTTCAACTTTGACTGACCTCCGAAGACCAGAGGGGGGAAGGCTGCCAGAAGCAGGCCCAAGACTTGACAAAAAAGGGCTAAGCTTGCAGGAGAACATGCTGCAAGCAAACATACGTATCATTTGTTCACAATTCCCCCATCTGGAAGCGTTTTGCTCTCTCTTCAGACTTTGGTCCCTGCACATGCCTAGTTAAATCCAACCAGCTGATTACTAATTTGATTTCGGTTTGGTCAGGATATCACTCACTGCAACCAGGGCTTTATGAGAAACTTTTGCTGGTATAATGTTATTTAGGATGTATCTTCTGACAACAGTTTTATTGTTGCAAAAAGACATTTTCCCTAACAAAATTGTCAGGCTTTACATCTTCCAGTGTAAACTGTGTTATAAAAAGCATGATCTTACCCACTTCAGCGAGGTTTCACAACACAGCTAGACCTCCATCCCCAGTCAACGTTTGGCAAGGGTTACAGGGACCTCTCTGCTTTCCTGCTAAGCAAAAGCAGCTGCTCCTGGCTATGCCCAGACCTGCTTAACCACCACCCAGCAGAGCTTACAGCTGAAAGGAAGGAGATTGCTGAGGAAGAGCTCAAATCAAGGGGGTGTGGGGAAGGGATGAGTGCTGCTGAGTTATGGACATGCTTTGTTTCTGCCTTGTAAGGGAGAAATTAAGATTTAAACAAATGTGAGTCATCTCTCTAAAATGAATTTGGAATATATTAAAACGTTACAAAAGAAATATCTCAGCCTTCCCTCACAGACACACACACACACTCTACATAAATATACAGCTGAGCTCCAAAAATCTGGAAGCATTTCCAATGGCTTTCAGGGAAAGCCACACATGGATATCCCCTAGCTAAACACAACCCTTTCACTTATTGTTTCAAACTGCTCTGCTCCTATAGAAACGAAAACCAAAGCTCTAGATGATCACGATTTAACACCAGGGCATGTCTAGAATCCCAGGTCTTTGGCTGCCTAAACCATTAGCTGACACAGAGGACAAGGAGCTGTTCCAGTAACTCTGCGGGTGCGCTCAGCGCGCTACGCCTCTTACTCCCCATGCTCAAAACGTTCTGGTGGAACTAAAGCATAATTCCATTTGCTGTGCATGATGTATTTATATACAAAGGATAAAATAAACCCTACTTTTTTGGGTTTGTTTCATTATGGTTTAAGATTTATTATTACTATTCTTTTCAGAAGAACGCTTTTATGCTCCTAAGGATCACCAGCAACATTTTGAGTAAATTAGGTATATAATATTTATAATTTCATTAAATATTTACCCTATGTAATATGAGAAAACCTGTCACAATTTCTAGAAATATCAACATTTAAGAAGATGAAAGGTGATGTGATCTGTGGGACAGGTGCTCAGACTGGAAATTAGACCTGTAATTAGACCCAACTCTGTTATTGACATCTGCAAGTCACTCCTCTTGCAGCTCCTCATTTATTTAGACTGTAAGCTCTCAAGGGTCAGCACAATCATGTCACTGTTAGGAATTCTGGGCTGAAAACTAAACGTTTTCTCTCCCAGAAGATGATCCAAAACGCGGACTGCAACTGCAAAGGACTGCAGGAGCTAGCGAACACTACTGTCAGAAGTTGGACACTTCCTAGACACAGCTCTCCAGGCAATGTGTCACCCATGCACATTTGAAGAAAGACAGAGGAAATAGATGACGAAAGGGAAAGAGACTGTTTAAAGACCAACTTACGAGTGCAGGGCATGGATGCAGCATCATTTTCAGCTCGGAAAAAGCCCCGGTCGCAGGTGCAGGAGGTAGAGCCTTCCCAGATGGAGTAGCTGTGAGGCGGGCATTTGGCACACGCAGCATCTGTCGAAAGCGCCTTGTAGTATCCGATTTTGCAAGCTACATGGAGGAACAGGAAGGGAGAGTGTTACTTGCCCAGGATGCGATCATAAATTGCTGGCTTACTTATTCAAAATCGAGGAAGGAGACATTTCAAAAAGATCTAATGATGTCCTCTTAGCCCCAGGTGAAGAATTAACAATCAACACACTCTTAATGAGTACTCCTATGTCAGGATATACTGATTTCTAATTCCAAGAAGAGCCATTCTAAAAGCTGGCTTGGAGATGGTAAAAAAAAATTACGGTCTTGTGTTGACACTGCCAGAAAATCAGCTGCCTCTTTGTGCTTACCATGGAGTTAACACATCGCTTAACCCATGTCCACCTGCATTCACACACACACAGAGCACAACAAAAGGGGTGCAATTGCTTTATTCTATGACCACTTAAGGAATGGCAGCTGACAGCCAAACACTGCCAATTTTGAAGAGGGAGTGGGATAGGAACCCACTGCGATTGGCAGCGAGGCCCTCAGCCTGCCATGCCCGGAAATGGCTCGTCTCCCTCCTGGCAAGGCAGGATTCATTTGGCTCCTTCCCCCCCGGGGAGGAAATCAGTGATGCTCTCCCTCTCTGAATCCAGGGCCCATCAGTAACTGCACCACTGGCACAAGGACCCATGTGCGGCTTGGCAAGCTTTCCGTGACATCATCTTCATAAATGCAATGCTTACACGGATGGCTACTTCTACATCACTTGGAAAAAAACTCATTAGTATCACTAATAACACGTTTTTAATAGCGGCTAACAGGTATGTCATCCCAGAAACGACCCCCTCGGCTACAGATAAAAGCGCACTGTCACCACTGGCGTTCAGCGCTATGGAGAACAGAGAAGACGTGAGCACGCAACTGTGCAAAAAGGAAAGGTTGTTCCAGCATTTGCTGCATGACTCACTCTTGCCACTTATCACCTACAGTACCTTTAGGGCTCGCCACACGCAGCTTGCAGCTCCCACCTGCCCCGTGCCCACCCTGGGCCCCCTTCTCCTGCTTCGCCTTCCATAGGCCCCTCTCCTCCTTCCCTCTTTCTTTTATGAAGCTGTCCAAATTGGGAACAGGAAGGGATTTCAGGAACACATTTATGAAGAGGCAAGTTCCTTCGCACGCTACCCAAAGCCATTTCTGGCACTTCCTTACCGAGCCCTGACTTTAGGACATGCCGTGCGCCACCTGTAAAAGCGCTGGGACATGAACCCGCTTTGGCTGCCCCTGGACCAGAGGGTCTTACAGGAACACATCGCTTGAACGACTAGGACTTATGCTCCCAGAGTTTATATACGTCACACAATCAGGTCAGGTTCAACACGCAAGGTGCTTTTTGGCCACGCTTCCAATGGCCTTGGGGATCCCGTGAAAAACAGAAAGGGGAGCGCTGGAGGGAGGAATTGCAGGGAGGACAATTACCTTTCCTTTTATCCTATGACTGCAATGTGTGGAGAAGGAGCTGTGCTATCGCTACGTGTCCTCCTGTGACAGGCTGAACAGCAGCAGCCAAGAGACAGGTTCTGATCTGAGATCTCCCTCCCAGTTTTTGTTGTTGTAGCTCAGATAAGAAACATGGCCAGGCCCATGGACAGCCGGAGCAGATACCCACGGATGGGATCCTATGGCCACACATAAAGAGAAGGGATAGGAAAAAAACAGTACAAGAGGAGAGCAAGCTAACTGCTCCCATCCATTATTCAAGTTTTTTAAAATAAAACACGCAAACTAACATTACTTTGAACATGAGCATGACAGTACACAGAAATTATTAAATGATGAGCCGCCTTGTGCATTTTCACAGTATTCGAGTACTCAGAGACAAACAACCCTGCACAAAGTGGAAGGTTCTGCACTGGCTGTAATGTGTTATTGGAAAGGTAGAAAAATGTCACAGGTTTTTGGGACCATTCCTCCCCCTCTTCTTTACAGGTACCAGATGGATACAGTGGGTACTGCAAGGTCAACAGACTCTAATCCAAGGACTTTTTCCCCTTTGTTTCATGCGCTGTATTTTGTTTTCAACTATATTAAGCCAAGATCATTAATATTTCAGGACCTGAAGAAAGCTCTCTGAAGGCAGGGGCTGCTCCTAAAGCACACACAGCCATTTTGCTTCAGCTGTACAAAATCAGTGGCTGCTGAGCAGTTCGCCGTCTTCATTTTAGTGTGCCCGTGTCAGCACGTGGCAAAAAACAGCCTTAGAGAACATGGTGCATTAAACCAAGAGATGTTTGATGTCCGTGGTACCGTCACTTAAAAACTTGAAACTGATCCTGGAGGAGCAGCTCTTCGCATGAAGAGCTTCGCTCTGCTCAGGCTGCGGACAGGCTTTTGGGGAGGTTACCGGTTCAGCAGGCAAACAAGCAGCCTGGACAGAACCTGTCCCCTGAAATTCCTTACGGCTTGCTCAGGACAAATCTCCATTCTGCTGCTTTTCCAGGAAGGATTTTCCGGGTGAGACAGGGCATGAATGGCGGCCTTACACAGCTTTCGAAAGATACCATTGTAAAAAGATTAGTTCACATGTGCAATGCAAACTTTGAGTTCAATTCCTTAGCTTTGCCTTAATTAGTTCTTGCTGTTAGCTTAAAAAAAAAAAAAAAACACAGAAATCTTTTCTCACATTCAGATCACCCACAACCATAACAAGGTTACAACCATCTGCACAATATCCAAGGAAAATTCTCAAACAAAAATATTTTCAATATGAGAAAGCTCTCGGCTTTTTCTCAGAACAAACCACATTGATTCTAAATGGACACCAGCATGAAGTAATTACGCTGATATCTTTGAGTTCCAATGTGTAAATCTGTTTAATTTATATTTCTCCTAAAGTGAGACAGGATTTATCAAACATTGCTGGTCAGCACTATGTGATTTTTTATTTTTATTTTTTTAATTTACCAGTGATACGTGTTCGAACTGCAAAAACTGTTCCAAAGAATCATGGAGCTTCAGTCAAATCTCTATGCAAATTTTTCTCAAGCTGTTCTTCAAACTCTATTTTCTCATTAAAAGCTGATTTTCTGACTCTTATGGTTTTCTTTAAAAAAAAAAAAAAAAAAGAATGCATGTGTGGGCTGGAAAGTCTGCTTGCTTGCTCTCGCCAAATGCTATTTTCCATTAGAAAATTTCAGCCAGCAATTTCAGAATTTAAAAACCTATCTCATAATGGATGTAGTCCTAGTCACATTGTAGTCATAGCTACAATAAAATCTAAGTATTAAATAAATCGTAAATCCCTTTTAAATAGGCTTTAATTTTTCTCTGATTTGGGGAAAAAAATCTTTAAAAAGCTTTCTTCTTGCATATTTAAAATTGTTCAAAAAAAAAATTGGGAACACGAAGCCTGGGCTGCAGATCCGTCCCCTTATCACTCACTATGCCGAATCCACGACCTCCAAACGCGTTCTGCAAGGGAAGCGCCCGCAGCCTGGATGGAGCCCAGGGTGGGAGCAGAACTGAATGAGAAATGGGCTCCCGCGGCGCCCCCCTGCCCAGGAGGAACCAGCGTACCACTAAGAACATTTATTATCACAGGCAAGCGAATAACACAGCTAACAATCTGTGGGTTTAAAGTCAACGAGGGTAGCCAACTTTGATGAAAAACCCTAGAAAAATATTCTTGGTTAACTGAAGGACAAAGCAAACAATTTAAGAACAGATATGTCAGTGTCAAGCTCATAAATTTCATCGAGAAAAGAAATTTGTGCGTCAAATACTTTGATAGCGTATTACATGTTTTTCATCAGTGGTTACTTTTTCTACAGCTCCTGCCCGTGTGAAAATATTTTAAGCTCTTGTTTTAATTGCACCCTTAGGAATAAAAAGTTAGTTTTATTTTCCCCGTCTAATGTTCTTCCTATTCTTTAAAAGGATGGATTTTCTCTCTCAGATTGTAACAAAACCACATCTGCCACATAAGTAGGCAGCATCTTCTCAGCTCTCTTTTACTGTTATTACCATTTCTGAGCAGATTTTTGTGTGTTAATTATAGAACTCAATTGTTTGGATAGCCTCTTTTGATGAGCTTTCTGCCCCGAACCATGAACCCCTCTGTTATTGTACAGCTGTTTTAGTTCCAAATGCTCATCAGGGTTTTCTAATTGTCAAGCTGTCCCAGTGACTAGTTCTTTTGACCTAAAAGTCAAAGAAAGGGAGTCACCCTTGTCTCCCCGACATGAATACCATGGGAGTCCCAGTGGCCCCCCTCATGCCTGCGAGACAATGCCTTTCCAGATCATTGCCACTACAAGCATAATTGGTTTTTGGGTGAAATGAGAAGATTTTAAATAGGATGAATTAATGAGTTTCTTGTAAAATTAAGTCGTTCTCCTGGTCCAATCTAATTACTCACTGTAATGCCCCTGAGGGTGATAAATAAAGATCCTTAGAAGCCAGCGGGTGAAAAGAAAAAGAAAAAAAAAAGCGCCTTCTCTTTCTTAAAAGTCAGGTTGCAGAATTAGATGCGATGTACCAAATGCTGTTTCCAAGTAAAGTCAGATTCCTTTGATGTTCATACTGGAAGATCTTTACCCCCTATTTTGCCTCCTATTAATAATGACTGTATGATCTCTACAAATTAAAATGAGCTCCACGTCTTTAACTCCTATCTCCAATGGGAAAAGCTGAGCCTGTATTTCTGTGGCAGTAATGCCGCGCGGGAACACAAACGCAGCCCCACCAGGGAATGACGACTGTTGGACTTTGGGGGCAGTTTTACTCCACTGGGTGCAAACCTGGGAGAGGCTTAACCAGAGCTTCAGAGGCACCTTCACCCGCCCAAGCACCCTCACGAGGCACCGCGGGAGGACTCAGCGGAGCTGTGCCGAGCAATGGTGGCCCTGCTACCGCTCCTTGGCCAGCAGGAAAGGCTTGGCTGCAGGCGGCGGGATGCGGAAGAAGGCGGCAGCGTCCCGAGCACAGAAAGTGCAGTAGCTGTAGGGGGTCACAGCAGCACGTGGAAGCCTTCAGCAGTCCAGCGGTGCACTGCCTCAGCCTGGTTGGCACCCATGGTGAGGCTGATCGATGATCGGCCAGATGTTTTTTGCCCCTGGGGAACAAGAAGCTCAACTGCTTACTTGTGTGGCAGAAGCAAAAAGACACGAGGAGCAAGGAACTAGGGAGATCTTCCCTGGGGAAATGAACCACTGGCACCTTCCAAGACCCCTTCTTGAATCCTCGGGAGAAAAAGGATGAGGTGCTGACCGCTAACTGCAAGCCACTGACTGCCACAACCTTCCAAAGCTGCTGGGCAGCAGCCCTGCACTGACATCAGCCAAATCCCTCAGCACCCTCAGGCACATCCCATCAGGTCCCACAGACCCGCCTACGTCCCACGAACTTACGTGGGTGCCCCTCAGCTCAGCCTCCTGTAACACCTCACTCGCACAGACTCCGCTGGACCTGAAGGGCCAGGCAGCCAACCTGATGGGTAAAACCACGGCAAGACAAAGCATCCAGCATACCTCAGCCTTTCCCGTGCCCCGGGTCACTAAGCCACTGAGCAGAAGGATGACCTTTTCCTCAGCCTTCCTTCTGGTGTCTGCACAAGCAGGTGCCCTTCACATCCCCCGCCAGGTCCAACTCCAGCCAAGCTTTGGTTTTCCTTACTTCAGCAAAGTCCTGAACAAATCTCATAAAGTCCAGGGCTTTAATTCTTTTAATATGCAAGAACTCCAGTGAAGTAAAACAGGGGGAAAGGAAAAGCCTGTAGCTCAGCAAGGTGCACGAGCACAGCAGGACAGGGCATCACTGGCATCGTTACACTCCCACATCTGTGGTTTAGGGACAGAGTTTGCATTTCATAGGCTGTATCAGTTCTCCAGGTTTTACTGACACTACACTTGCCCTCTACAGAAAATTTTCAAACTTGTATCTCACAGAAACAAAATATAGTTATGCTGATAGCCCGATCATTTTAAAAGCTGAAACCTACTTGCTTCTATTAGTCACCGTTTTCTAAGGAAACGTGCTCGTCAAAAGCATAAAAGAAAGAATTAAACATATATGTAATTCATATGTTAAATAAATTCAATAGGCAGATACACGGAGAAACTAAAAGATTAAGAGTTAGCTTTTATTCTAAAAACTATTAAGAATTATTCTTAAGTTTGCCATGCAGTTGATAGATCAACTGCTAAAAAAAAACTCTCCAAAAATATACACACTGAAAATATCATATTTGTATGAATTAGCAAAAATAGCTTACATATGCAACGCCCATCTTTGCTATTACTGTATTCTACTCGCTATGCTTTGTAAGGTGGACGTTTTCCACATCATGATCGCTACTGATCTCTGATAGTGGCCTGATCTTCCATTAGCACCGTCAACACCACCTGCACGAGCTGCTTCCAGCCCCATGCTAGGAGGCTTGGCTGAAAAGGCTCTATCATCAAGACATTATAAAAGAAAAAGCAGCCCCTGGACTTAATATTTGCCGCATTTATTTTACTTTTTTGTCTGAAATTAAAACAAAAAAAAAATAGCTAAAGATCTGCAGTTTGAGTAAAAACAACAACGACAAGAACACACAAATCCTTTCTCAGTGAGAAGGCAGCACTTTCCGTGCAGAAGGAAAATCCCACGCTGCTCGGCTCCCCGCAGGAAGATGCTTGCTAGGAGCGGTGGCAGAGGCAGGAGGCCGACACCCCAGCCACCTGCAGGTGTCCCATCCCTCTGGCGGCTGTCCCACGCAGCTCGGCAGAGGCCAGGCAGCAGCACAACTTCAGCGCCTTTACGCAGTTCAATGAATAGGGACGTGCTGCTGCACTGGGCGCTCACCACCTCCACGGTTTTAGTAAGAATTAATATTCTCATTCATTTATTAATCCGATAAAAACAGAGTTAAGACATTGTTTAAATGTGTATTCAAGCAATAAGCCCTGGTGTGGTGAGTCCCCTCGTCCCAGAAGGTGACGTAGGGCTGCTGTTCCTCGCTCAGCGCGGACAGCACGGGCGCTGCTAACGCCGCGTGCAGGTGCTGAGAGCATCGTCGGGAGGCTGCGGAGCCAAGCCCTCGGACGCTCTGCGTCTCTGCTCGAGCTGTCGCCGTGCTCTGGCACAGGCTTCATCTAACTTTGAAAGTTTAATCACCTTTCTACAAGCTGTGAGGTTTAGGAGATGAGTCAACTAATCAGTTTCAAATAATTACTCAATTAGAAAAACAAGTTGACACTTTCCCCCGAACAGAAGCAGCAAGAGGAGAATTTCTAACAGATTTTTAAGCCAATCTAAGATTTTTTTTTTAAGAAACAGAAGAATAATGGATTTCTTGTTCTGCTAAGAAACTAAATTTTACAGGAAAAAAAGCACATTATTACTAAAGTTTTACAATATACTCTAGTGAAAGCTGATTAATTGTCCTAAATCTCCACATTAACAAACTCTAATCCTCTTGTCAGGAGACCTGCTTACAAGCTCCTCTCCCCAGCCGCCTACCAGCACTGATGGGAGCAGAGATCTGTATCTCAAAGCACTGTCCGGCCAGCCTGGGATTACCTCTCATCTCCTGAATTTTAACAGCTCTGTAAAAAGGCAATTAAACTTCCTAAATTAGATAAAGCCTGCGATACAGCGTAGTAGCAGCTTGAAATGGGAAGACCTAACACTATTAACACGGAGCCCCAACATTACTGTTTAATGCATCTGCTTGCTCCTAACCTGGGCATCAGCTGTCATCATCTGAAGTCTTGTGCTAAAAAAGAATGAGTGCTGGTGAGGTGTTAAAGCGCATCCAACGTGTTATTTTCGGTTATTTTAAAAGTGCCTTTACTTTATATACGCTAACGAGGAATTGCAATTTGCCTCGAGTAATTATTACATTAATCCCCTCTAAGGAATTGTCTATTGACAAGAACTTGTGGATTCATCCTGCCTATAAATCCTTTAATGCTGCTTCCTTTGTGCAAGAGGAATGCCGCTCACTGCAGCAGAGCTGGGATGTTTTCTGCTACTGTTTGAACTTGTATCACCACTGCGACGGAGCCAAGTCCTGCCAGCAAACCAGAAACTAGCTTCTTCTGCAAGTGCACGCACACACATCTGCGTACGCACGCGGCTTCTTCCTTTTGATACTTGGGTTAACTGGGAACCATCCGGAACAAAGTTCAAGCCGATCGCTCTGGAGCTACAGCAAGATGCCTTAATATGGTTTAATCGTCACATCCTCTCTAAATGGCTGTGCCACGCGACTTAAAAAAAGAAAGAAAAGCTATTTTTATCTCCCCGGAGAATTGCTTGACACAAAGGTTTTGGAAGATGCCTAAATATAGACAGTTCTGGTGAGATCAGGGTGTATGCAACAAGATAACAACTGCACTATTTTTGACCGTCTCACACAGACCCTGGAACACAATGGCTTCAAACGCACGCTGCGTCGGCTCTGCCCAGCTTTAGAGAAAATAGGCAGAGGTACTTCTGGGAGCCTCCCATCAACATCACTGTAAAAAACTATCAATCCTCTACTAAGTAGTACATCAATCAAAATGGTGGCGTGCAAATCATGATCCATTAAGTACTTCACACTTGATTACCCATGACATTTTAGAGAGGGTCATACACTGATGAGTTGCTTCTCTCTTCTTTGCCCTTTGCTATTTGGAGTGCATGACCACTTTTAGTTCATTACTGATGCAAAGATCATCATGAAGCTTAATTTCAACAAGAGAGGAAAACAGCAGCTCGATTGTTTGTCCTTTTCTCCTTCGACACCCCAAGCTGTAGGTTTCTTCATTCTATGCAGATCGCACCTTTTTGGAGGAGGTGCCCGACACGGGGCTGTGCAGGTGCATGTTTGTTTAGATTTGGCGTTCTCCACCAAAGATGTTCTGAAAGCGAAGGAGAATGACTCAAACCGCCCACCGCTTCTCTTTTTTCCACAATTCTAGCCTAGATGTGAAAGCGAGGCTGCAGATTTGCTCCACACTGGTCTAATTCACAAAACCAAAAATACTCAGGGCGGCATCTGGAAGCTGTCCTTCTGCACTTGCTCTCATTGCAGCCTGATGCCTCGCAGCAAGGTGAGATCTCGTGGCTATGGGGGGCACCTTGGTGGTCTCCCTGGTCTAACTCCTGGCTCTGTCAGACGCTGAGGACAGCGTGCCTAACCTTCCCCGTCCACATTCACGGGGCCGGTGAGTACGGTGGTTTGAAGAGGAAAAACCATTCTTTTTCTTTCCAGCTGGTCTGGCCTCAGCCTCTGCTCAGTAACCTCCAGGTCATCTCCCTGAGGACGTCGGGTGCGGACAACCCCTTCCCACCGGAGTTAGTGGCAGGAAAGCAGCAGAGAGCAGAGAAGGGAAAGCAGGGCTGTTCCTTGGCGCCCCTTATTTGAAGGGAGCAACTGCACAGACACCCAGAGTGTAAACTTCAGTATCCCTGCCTCAGTTTATCCACTTACAAAGTGGCAATAAAATTCACAATAGATGCATTGAAAAGCTGTTGTGAGGTTTAATTAAGCAATAAGTGCGTACAGAGCACTCGGAGATCTCCAGATAACGAGGCGCCCGTACGAGAGAGGAGGTGATTACTTCTGATGAAACAAAATCTCATGGCAACAGCCTGGCAGACTCAGCAGGGAATATCCAGGGCTGTCTCAACTCTCCTCTTCCAGCCTCGGCAGAGGAAGCTCGCGGAGGTTGTTTACCTGCTCTTTTGCATCACAGGCTTTGGCAGGATGGTCGGGAGGAAGGCAGAGAAATGCCAGCATGGGCTGAACGCTCCGAGCTGTGAAACACTGTCCCTATTTAAAAATCAAAAGAGCCGTGAATCTGCTCCTGTCAACAAGCCTTTCAATAGAGAGAGAATAATTTAGCAGGAATAGATGAAATCTCCCACCTTAGGGTGATCTGGGTGGCTGCGAGGGGAAACGCATTTTGGCAGTTCCCACATTCTTTTGTCAAACGTCTCTTGTCTGGGAAAGAGCGGAGTGCCAAAAGCCCTTGCAGGTGAATACCTTGGCTGTTTCAAGTTCAGTTGATTTAGAGCAATAGCACGTTTATCTGGGTGTTTGGAAAGTTATTAATGAGATCAGCAAATCCTTTCCGTGTATAAATTATAAATCACCTTCAGCAATGCCACGTAAATTATCAAGTCAAGTGCGAACACGCTTATTTATCTGTGACAGTCTTTTATCACCAACAAATAAACGCAAGAGAGGGAATTATCTGCGGAGAAAGACATCCCTCGGAGCACAGATGCCCAGCGTTAGGTCCCGACTGGCAGCGCAGGGCTCTCTATCGCGACGCCCCGAGGGGTCAGCGAGGAAGAGCGATGGAGCAGTGTGCTCGAGCCTCGGGCAGGTGCCACAGGATGGCTTCCAGCTCGCCACGACCGCAGTGCTGCAGTGCTCGCCGTGCCCAGAGCAGGGGTCTGCAGCCAGCACCCCTTCCCACCATCACATCTCCTGCTGAGACGGGTGCTGCAAGTCTCGGGCTGGCCTGCAGGACCTGCTTTAATGGCCCCAGCAAAAATGAAGCTCCGAAAGAGAATAACCAGACTTACTCTGGTTTTATGGGTGGCTGCCAGGAGTTTTGGATAAGGAAAATAACAGCATGAGCCGAACTTAGCTTTTAAATCCTCTCCTATCCTGAATTCACGAGACAGACCAGGTGCTAACTCTTTTTAGCTGAAGTACAGTATCTTCATATTGCGACGCAGCCCATCCATCTTCAGGGTCCAGATAACCCACAGATTTACAGCACAGCTGCTACTCTAAGAGCACAGGATTTGGCCCAGTTGTTCAGCAGGCATATTGCTCGGTAATATTTGAAAGCTTTTTTGTTTGTTTGTTGAAATGGAGGCAGCCATTTGATGAACACTTTAAGCCAAGCTTTTCTTCAAGAGTTCTGGGATGAGAGAAGCTTCATTTTGTATAAGGCATATAAGTAAATGAAATTCAACAAAATCTCAGGGAAACAAACTGCAGAACCTGATGTTTGACATGAACAATGATCGCTGCGATGGGTCTCCTCTCTACCAGCACAGCCTTTGCCCAGCAGCCGCCAGAGCCAGGGGGAATGCAGAACCAGGAGCCGGGTGGCAGGGGCCCTGGGCTCACCCCAGGTGAAGCACCTTGGGTAGGAACCTGCCAGGCCTGAACAAATCCAACCTGACCGTAAGCTTACACGGTGGCAGTGTCTGCTGCTCCCAGGGGAGATGGAGCTCACGGTCCAGGTGTTTACAGAAGCGTACAAACCAAGGCAGGCCAACAGCATTTCTCGGCGAGTAGCTCCTGCTGCAGTTAGGCGCCCGTAGCTGACCCAGTCACCGAAGCAAAGACTCCTCAGGCATCTGGGTTACTGCGATGAAGAACAGGAGGTTTCTCCCCTCTGGGAAGAGTTCTCGTTTCCCTGGGGGAGCTACCACAGAGCACCACCAAGCCCCTGGAGGACCCCAAGGGCACAACCCAGGGCTGGGACACAGCTGGCCCCGGGTGAGCAGTCCTCTACCCGGCAATGGGGTAAAAGAAAAGCTTCCTTTCCCATTCCTGCATGATGTCATGTGGCTGCTAATTAGGAGAAAGTGGCAAAACAAACATAATTTTGCTTGTAATCTGGAAAAGCATCTTCTACAAAACTATTGGCAAATAAGCCTGACAATAACATCACATTTTTGGCTCAGAAGCCCTCATAGCTGACATGATGGATCTATTTATTCAAATATCTACATGATACATAAATTAGTGCAAGATAATAAACACAGAAATTAATTGTGGTAAGCAATAGCTATTTAGAAATGGCCAAAAGCACCACTGACTTCAATCCAGGCCACAAAAATTCACCCTAGGAAAGGAATTTGGCCCCAAGTCTCAGCGAAGCCTCGCGCACCGGCGCGTGACTCACACCCTCGCCGATTGCCCCGCGCTCCTCCTGCTGCGATAAGCGCTATCAGCTCACGGCTCTTATGAGCACGACTTATCTCATGCACTATACCATATCGAGACTTAATTTTGCCTCAACAGTTAACACAGGGTGCTATCAGTAGTATCCCAACTGCATTTTGGATTGTCTAAAAGCGAGGTACTGTCAGTAAGGGAACCTCACACCTGCTCCACAAAGACATGCGGGTCTGCAAGGCCAAGGCCGTCTCTTATCAGCACACACATCTCACTTTCCTTTAGGTCCCAAAATCACACCGAGTAACCTCTGCTTCCAAACCTCAGCCGAGCAGAAACGTTCCCCTTTCTCTCTCTCCCTTTGTCAGCTATTAGTCAGCATCTCAAATTAGAGAGCACCACGCTGAAAAGCTTCGCTGCCTTCCTGGTACGTCTGTGACTGTCAGGCTTCATGTGTGCAACGTCCGATGAACAGTCCTCGAGAAGAGCCCCACAGCCATCGATGGCCATCAGGGACTTCTCCCCTGTGCCCACCCCACAGCAGCGCGACCTGCACTTTGCCTCTGACCCCAACAGCTAGTCACTGTCAATCTGTTCAGTTTCCCCAGGCAGAACTCCTTTGAGGACCGCCGTTTGCTTGAATTTTCAAACACAGCATCATGAGATTACCAAAATCTGCCTTAGCCCATCAGGACAACACAGGAGAATCTGCACTTTTGAATGCTAGTGCTCAGACCAGTATAATAATTTTCCTTGTTTATTATTTGCAATTACTTCAAACCTTTTCTTGCCTGCATTCTTTTGTTAAGAGATATACACTCAAACATGCAAACTTGGGATTTTCTAACAGAACCAAAACGAGAAATGTGTTCACAATGAAAAATTGGGGCAGTTGAGCAGCACAGAGTGAAGAAAAGCAGCGGCTGCAATGCATTGGTTATGGCGTGTCTGATGTGTCAGGTTTATTCCCTAGATGTATTTTTCCTTTGTGAAGGTGCAGTCAAACAGCAGCCACTAATGGGCCAGTAAATTTGCACTGTGCCAGGCAGAGCTCCGAATGCATGAGATCAGCCACTAGCTGGGGGAGGGGGGAGATGGATATTTCACCATATTTTACTTTTATGCATTTGCTTACATTTTGTAGATGTGCCACTTAAAGAGAGCTATTTTTTAAGTTGTGCCCAACTCATCATGGTACATAAGCAATCTTTTGAAAGACCCATATGAATCACCTTTGTCAACAGTAAGTGGGTTTTGACATTGCGAATGCTTGGTGACATTACTCAGAAATACACAAACACGCCTTTTCCTCAGTGCAGTCATTTTAGGGCTTCGGAAGGGTATGACGTTTAAACATATAACTGAAGGAGAGGAAATGACACATCTAAACTAGAAGTACCTTACCCCAGATTGCCTTCAAGCAACAGGGAAAGTTGCTCCCACATAGGAGCAGCCACGCTGGGCTCATCCCTGGCCTTAAAAAACCAGCTCATGATGTCCCCGTCCCATGGGCAAGGGTGACCCAGGACAGTTTCTACCCCTGTAACGCACAGGACACCCAGACACCGACCAAGGACGCAGAGTACACAGGACAGAAGAGCTGCCTGCTGCACCAAGAGCGTTCCCAGAACTGCTGCAAAGGAGCAGCCTCAGCATCCACTTTAATAGTTACCGAACACTGGCAGAGCTGACGCTGACTCAGGAGCCAACTGCACTCCGAATTCTGCAATCGGGGATTAGGTGCGCTGCCTCCGAGCTCGTCCACCTCCTTACACGCGCAGCCGACAACAGAAAGCATTTGCAATTCAAAGCACTCAGATTCAAGGTCAGAGTTTTCCAGTCTCAAGAATTCTTCATACGTGCAGAGTCTAAAGCACCGATCCCAACAGATTGATTTTTTTACCATCTCTCTCAGGAAAGCATATATGAAGGCGAGCATTATTTCAGCTTCTTGAGGGGGACTTCCCTGTCAATGTGTGTTAGTGACTTGTTAAACAATATGTTTTGCAGTAAATCACATGGAAATGTGAACTCAGCAAATGCCAGAGGCAATGACAGGCGGATACAAATGACAATTAGAAAGGTGTGTCCGGATGCTTGAGGTATGAGCAATGATAAAGTGCTTGTGAAATTTCACCTGCCTGGATTGGGACAGAGGTTGTGGCCTTGGAAAAAAAAAAATCAGATGTGCTAATTAAGAAGAAAAATATATGTCTGAGCAGACATCCAAATATTCCAGCCTCAGCAGGGAATAAAACCTACAGATTGTGGGAATTAGTCTGAATCAGACCTCATTAAATGGTCACAGCAAGGTTGGAGAAAGAGAGTACAAGCCAATGGTTACTGCAGGCATCTCCTTAGCTGGTGAAAAAAACACAAATTCTTTTCACATAATCACTCATTTGCACTCATGGGTTTCTCAAATGGATTTAGCAGACCTCTGTTCACCTTCTCTGTGCTGCTTTTGACTTTTTAGAAAATATACGGAACTGATAACAATCCTCTCAAATTCTGAGAAAGAAAAGCAAGACATACTTTAGCTGATTAAATGTTTAACATTAACAACATCCATTACCATCACCAGCAGCTAGCGATGACTAACAAAGAAGAACATGAAATCACATTACCGCATTCAGCAAACCTTTAGAATATGCCACTTTTCACAGTCAAAAATAGCATACCTTACCAGCCCAGACTTCGTCAGCCCATTCTGTCAGCAGTAAAAGCTGTTTTCTAGGCCACAGCATTTTCCATTAGTGCAATGTGATTTGCCACAGCATTTTTAGAAAGCTGAGGTGAACGTGTGATACAGAGGGGGCAATGAGTAATCCAGAAATGAAAGTCTTAAACTTCTCATGTAGGGCAAGGTCACAGAACAGCTGCCTATGGAAAACCCCATGCAGAGTCACTTGCATACCACGCTGTAGCTGTGTATTCCCAGGAGCTTTACGCTAAGGATATTTTAAACAAACTTTAAAACACCTCTCAACAAATGATTTTAAAAGGTGGACATAATGACTTCTCATATGGCTTTATATGCTTGCGCTTATAAATTCGTCACCTGGGTAGTTTTATCTCCCACATCAGCCGATGTTTGAGAAGTTTTGATCATTACTCACATTGTTTGAGTGTTATATCTGTTCCTAGTAACAGGGGGAAGAAAACAAACCAAAACAAAACTGACGGTATTTTTGAAGCTACAGTATCTAGTTATCTAGAATAAAATCCTTCCTGAATACTTGTAAGAGATGTCGTACCATGCAGAAGCAGTGATGAAAGAACTGGCAGCATTTTTTGATAGAGAAGATAATCATTTATAAGCTACTAACAAACTAAACAAAAATTAACAAGCTCCATAAACCAATTAAAATTCAAAATGTAAAATGGATGTAATGACTCAACAGCCTGATCACTACTCTCATAAAACCAGCTTAATAACATACGGTCTGAGTCTCTCCACATCGACACCAACATAAATTTAAGTAGCAAATTGAAATTCTCGTAATTAATGGAGTTTCACTGATGTAAAAGCTGTAAGACAGGAGAATCAGACACAAGGGCTGTGCACAGAGAAGACTGACACGAAATCAGATTTGTGCAACGCACTATATCGGAGAGTGGCTGTGCTACATGTCACTGCATGGGTTAGGGGCCAGCTATCAGGAGCGTGCTGCAAGATCTGTGCAGCAGGTGCTGCATTATCGAAATCTGTCTGAAGGCAATTAAGTGGGCACTGTCACTCTCATTTACGAGTCCATGCACATCCTCCCTGGCAGCGAGAAAAAAAAAGACGGAATGACGGCCTAAATATTCTCCAGTGGGTTTAAAAATAAAATACAACAGGAAAATACATGGCCGGGAGGGACAGAACAGCATGTAAACTTCCTATTTCTGTACTTTAAATCTGTCTCATCACTAGGGAGGAGAGCCCTCCCCTGCTCTGTCCCCCTTTCTGCACTTGGCAAGTGATAACTGCTTACACCTTGCTATATGCAACTCAGACTTGAAAAATACTTCTACTTCTAGACTTAAAGTTTCAAAGATGTTGCAAGTCTGAATACAATACATCTGTCCTCATCTCCCAGAATACAATACATCTGTCCTCATCTCCCAGATAACAAAAGCAAGGCTTTTTCAGGTGTTTAAAATAATCAATAAACATTCTATGCATGTTTAAGGACATCTTCATAATGCTTCTTTATAAAGACAACCTTGGCCCTCACAAGAGAGGCTCTTCATGATCTTAGACAAGACAGGGTATATTAATTGGGCAATGCCTCACATTTATGTGGGTTTTGGTTTGTTTTTAATTTGGAAAGGCGCTGGCTCTCGCTGCATTGACTGGCCATTTGCTAACTCTCAGTGAAGGAGGAACATAATGGGGGCGTTTGCAGGGTGAATTTCAAGCATGCTTAGTTGCCACAGTATGGTTTGAGCAGTGCTCCTGAACCATAAAGCAAGCTGATAGGTTGAGATTTAACAATCTAGCTTACCTGCTGGATGTCACTGACCGCCTGAGATCAGCTTTTAACTTTGGATGGAGGAAGAGAGTTCAAAAATTAACTAAATGCTCTGTCAATACCTGTCACCAAAGACTCTGCCAGGAATGAAGCAGCTATTATTCATCACTTACGCAGCCCATATCAAAGTTAGCCCTCAAACTCATGCTATTAAAGAGTCCAAGCTACACAGTAATTTGGGGCACCGCTTGCCTTCAGAGAAGGCAGGCAGGATGTTTAAGCAAATGTTGCAGCCCATGCATCAGAAAGCCTCCAGAGCTGGGGTTTGAAGCGAGCAGCTGAGGCCGCGCACCCCTCCTTCGCTCCAACCTGCCCTCCCTGAGGCTGCACCCCGAGCTGAGGAAGCAGAGCTGGGCCAAGCAGGAGGAAGCACAGCACCTCTGAAGTCAGGGGCTGCTCAAGGAGCCCCAGGCTCCAGGCATTAAAGGAAGCGGCCTCAGGCTCCTCCTGGTCTGTGCTCATCTGCACTGGCTTCTCAGACCAGAAAACTTGCTGAGGGCAGCGGCAGCCTGTGAGCCTTGGGGCTGCAGGTGCTGGCCCTGCGGCGCTCGGGGCTGCGTGTGGGGGACAGCCCTGTGGTAGACACAGGGTCTTACAGTGCTGCCAGATCTGGTGCTTATCAAAATCTGGTCCTTAGCCCTACTCCCTCCCTCCCTGCCTTTCAGGATTTTTGGACCAAACCAGTGTCAGCCAAATACCTTTGCTATCTGTAACAATTTGCTCAGCTGGTACTGCCCCAGCACAGCCAGCAGCTACATGCAGGGCTTGCAATGTTACCCCCTCATGTGTTCACAGCCATACCTCATCTTCCCTCCTCAACAAGGAATTTTTAATCACTGCAAAATACATGCAAAGAACCAGAAAGACATTTCTTTCCTTTAAAGACTTTCTGCTGATAGCAGAAAAATACTTCTTGTGACTTAATGTTTTTTAGAGTTGAGCAATCATACGTCAGTTTACAACAGTCCCCTTTCAGTTTTCCATTATTTACACAATCCTTTCTTAGGAAAACAAGCAGATACGCCTGCAGGCAGGCGAGGGCTCCCGGCTGACGGAGTCAGGCCCCCACACGTACACTTCAGGCTGTGAGTGCTGCGCTCCTGGCGCCTGCCCCACAGCCAAGGCCCAGGCCTGGCACCGCCATGACAGGCCTTCTGCGCTGCTGCAGGTGCCCCTGCCGACCCCAGCCCTCGTTTCCTGCTACTGCCTCCTTGTAGGAACGAGATTCCCAGCAAGAGCTCCCAAGAACAGCCTCGGGTACAGAACAGTGACTAATTCTTTACGTTTCATGTCGTACATGGAGAACCCCTAACACGCAACAGCGCTTGCAATCCCTTCCCGCAACACTCTGCATTGCTGATGTTTTTCTCTGGAAGGGTGTTTCTAGCAATGTCTTCGGGCAATTAGAAACCCAAATTGCTTTCCCCTTTCCCATCCTGCAGCCCCAGGCTGGCTGGGGCAGCCACAGAGGTGAGGGGCACCTCAGGAGTCCCCAGAAAAAGTGGCCTGCAGGATCCACCAATATTAACCAGCATGTGGGAGCTGGGGCAGGAGGGCTAGTAAGACACCGAACAGGTAAGCAAAGAAGGAGGGCTTATGCAAGGAAGAACATCGCAGCAGGCAGGGCAGGAGAAAACTGGAGAGGTCTACATGCTGTCCCCGACGGTGTCTGGGGGTTTTCAGGCAGCACTAATGGGAGAAGCATTCAGCACAAAGCACCTTCAGCCCTTCACATTTACACAGAACAGAGTGAGGTTTTACTGTCAGGTAAACAGGGTCACTGTAAATGCATCATCTATCATTGCTCTGGTATTGCGAATAACACATTGAGCCTGTTCAGAACTCTAGAATAGTCTTTATGAGTTAAGAAACTTTAAAATGTTCATAGTAAAATCAGTATGATCTGCCAGCTACAAAATACACTACCAGCACATTAAAAACTAAAGCCCTATCATTTGCTAGAATTCACTTAATTCAAAAGAATAATCTTTCTCTGGCACTTCACTAAGCTCATGAGTTTATGCTACCAAACAAAATGAGTGCTGTAGACTGAAGTTACTCTTTGATCTGGAAAATAAATCCGTAGTGAATTCAGGTTCAATTATAGCATTTAAACATATGACATCCACAGTACTGTAACAAGTTAGCAACAAATGCCACTTTCATATAGAAAACATGCATTAACATGCACAAGCTACCAAGAAAGTCAATTGGTTCTATGCAGGTTTATCAAAAAGTATTTTGGCACTTTTATGCAATCTTTTATATGTATTTGTCAATACATTATATTGCAGTTCTAGTTACTATGCACAATCCACTACTACAAAGAAATTTCAAGTTTGGTGTGCTGAAAAGTAAAATCTGCTTTACTGATATTTGTGTGCGCGTGCTTACATGCATATTCACAAATGCAGTTGTTGCTACTGCTGAAATTTCATTTGCATGCAAAATACCTCTGGTGCAAATTACCAATAACATAAGGGAGTCCATGAAATGTTAAAGACTTCAAAGGATGAGAGAAAAACTATTTGCATTTTGGGATTGATCCAAAGCACATTAAAGTCAAGGGGAGTCTTTCCATTGGCCACAACAGATGTTCTGACTCGAGGAAGTTTTGATGCAAGTTATTGACATAACAGTAGACCAGCAAGACCACAAAATCCATTTTCTGAAGAAACTCAACATTAACATCGATAAATGCTGATTTACTGGTTTTTGTCATGGCACTTGTCTCCCAGATTCATCTGGGACAATCCTTGCTGCATCTCCTGCTGTCTGCAATGCTTCTTTCTATCTGGATACCCCACATTCATTCCAGTTTTTACACCTACACATTTTTCTCTGTTGACGGCTTTTACATTCTTTCTCCCTCTGCAGATACCTAACTTTGTAATAGTGTTAACTAATTCCACAAAAGGGACTTATGAGACAAGTACCTGTAAAGGACAACATTAAAACTGCCAAAATATGTTTTGATAGATCGCTAACTATAGAGCATACAGGTATCAACTGCTTTTGGTCTTTGAAAAACTACTAGTGGCTTTCCTGACAAAAACAGACAAGAACAGCTAGCAGTTTATTTGAGAATAATCAGCTTAATATTGCTTCTGTGATCTATGTTCCATTCGATCGATGTTTTAATGCATCTTCTCATTTGGCTTAAACATAACAATGCCCTCTACAACAGGGCAGAAATACTGTTCAAGTGAAGGATGGGAAGCAGAACGTGGTAAAATAAAACAAGGGACTGAGCTTGCACAAATGCAGGTACCAGGAAGATAAATAATGCCATGTTTATTTAAATAAGCTTGAATAATTTATTCATGTTAGAAAGGAACATTTTTCCTGGCATGACCCAAAACGAAATGAACTAGTAAGAGGAGCATTTCTCTAGCAAAAATGCTATTAACAAATGCCATATCTATTCTATACGTGTCACCAGTAAACAAAATCAACCCCTCTGCAAGAGAACAAAAAACGCACTAGAATGTAGTGTGCATTTTTCTGCTTCTCTATACTTCAAAGTCATAAGCACTCCTCATATTTCACGGTTAGAGGTTTTATTTCTTGGTTCCCACAGCTCAGGTAATGATATCGTAACTCAAAGGTGGTGTAAAGCTCGCTATAGCTCTGACCTCGTAAACAATTTTAACGCCCTTCTCCATACCCCAACAGATATAGGACTGCACCTGAGCAGTCAGTATCTCCTTAGGAGGTACCTGTTTATTCAGCTTGTAAGTGAGCTCGTGCTACCCATTAAAACCAACCTGGATGCAAAGAAAAGGTCGCCATTTGCACGCAGGAGGCCATCTTTCAACAAGCCAAGAGAAATTTGCCAAATACCTGAGCTGCGTGGGAGGGAATGGGAAATTAAGCCAAAACACAGCACAGCCTCACACAGCAAGGCACACGGCACCACGTCTGAACAACATGACGGAGGCGTGGGCACTGCCAGGTGCCTGACGAGGCCCTGGTTAGCTGGAACCACCTCGTTAGCAAACTTGGAAACTGAAGTGTGGGGACTGAGCTCTCAGAGCCCAGAGACCTCATCAGATGGAAACAGCTTCTCTTGGAGGCAAGAAGCCATGAGGGAGTGAGACCAGGTCTCTATTTCTAGGCCAGAGCTTGAGGGCTACATGTCAGCTACAAGAAGATGGTGATCCCACAGCAGCTGTCCAAGAGCATTTACTGCAGAAGTCAGGTGAGCCCCCCAGTTAGTCTATTCTCCTGCCCCACAGGAGGAGAACATGTACCTAAACCATGCCACCAGATTTCAGCCGTCTTGTTCTGAAAATCCTCCAGTGTAGAGATCCCTCCATGTCCCAGGGCAACCTGTATTGGCAATACAAACTTCTACAATTATGATTTTTTTTTCCCCTCAGGTCTAGCTTAACCTGCTCTTTTTTGCAATTTAAGCCCATTATTTCCTGCCCCATTACCAGCTCTCTTCATAGCCAATTCATACACACCTCTGCTTAAAGAAGAGAGACATTTCAAGATCTCTTCAGCTCTAAGCAAGTATGAACTTCCAACTCCTTGAAGAGATCTGAACAGTAAGTGCTAACATAGCCCTCATGGCCTTTCTGCCCGTGTATCCAGGAATCAAGGTCTGAACTAGTTAAAGACACCGCCTAGTATTTCAAGTATTTCCTCCTGGAATAAAGCCAAAAACATTCTAGGTGATGTGAATAGGAAAATCAGAATTCACTACCTTCGGAAAAAACTATGAGTAGCAAAAAGGAAAGTAGTCCCTTAAAGAAAATTAGGTACCCCATATCATGTGCATTTTATCTGTTATCAAAGGTCTACTTGCAAGACTCATGACTGATGAATTCATGGCATTAAACAGTTTCTTTTGAGAAATCACATACAGGCTGAAAGAAGGATACAGGAATTAACAGCTAACACAGAAGGAAAAGGCAGGTCAGAGCAACACTGGACAATATTGGCAGTAAGTCTACAGAGTGCATACACTTCAAAATTAATTTTATACCGAGCTTGTGTTTCTTCAAAGGATCTTGACTAAAAACCTATAAGTGGACAAGGGGATATTCTCCAAACATGGTTGTGATGTGTGATTTTCTGAGTGCTTGCTTCATACAGCTTATCCATATCCTCACCTCTGCAGCTGACAACTTCCCTGTACAGAATCCATCAAGGTGCTAGCACCAGCCAGCTCCAAGTCTACAGACTGCAGAAAAACTCCTGGGAAATATTTAAAGCTTTCTTCTCCCCAATAACTGCTAATGCTCCAATGCTGCGGCAGGGGAGCATAGCAAGATTTTGCCTCTTTTATCGTAAGGAGTGCTAGGGTATTCCCATGTTTGCTTCAGATTGTATTATAATGGGCAAATTCTGCCCGCCCTCCATTGTACTTTGATGACCCCCAGTCAATCCATCCAAGAGATGAAGGTGTAATATTTGACCCAATTGCATTTTAAAGCCCACGTAAGGCTCTCACACTCTAAGCCGAGACAGGCAAGTTTTGTCTTTGCCCTACCCACAAGTTACTATGACACAATACTTATGACATATTGCAAATTTCTGAAGAGTTATTCCTTCCAAACACCTATCTTCCTTGTTATTCAGCTGGCTGAAGGGCAGTTTGCTGTCATTTATGACGGAGGCACAGAGACAACTGAATAGCAATTACTCAGCATTTGTTAAAACGAAGGCCTCACCTTTAATAATTGCACAGTCACATTTCTTTGTGCAGGGTCAACCAGAAGTCCGGAAGGGAGACTTGCTGATTGACACAAATATGTATTTCAAAGGGCAAACTACAAAGTCAAATAAAAGGCAGTGTTTGCCCAAGAGTTAACTTAGCCATTTGGCATTAGCAAAGAGCTCAACAATCCCACGGAAAAATGTCTGTTCTTTGCTCTGCTACAGTGCATTTTTAACTCAAACTTTAATACAGGTATATAGAGAGGTCACATTACCATGATCCCTGCAGAAGGTTAGCTAAATGCACAACCACAAGAAAGGAGTTAATAGTGACCTTTGAAGAAGCAAAGCAACATGGTGGGCAGAGCTCCATCTCCTGAACATACCCACAGTGAGCAGGCAGCAGCTAAAAACTCGGTGCAAGTCAGGGCTACAGAGCTCCTCTGACTGCATGGAAGAACAAACCAAACTCCAACAAAACAGGCGAGATGGAGAGGGGACCTTACCTCACACTTCCATACACCAATTACAGCTCATCCTGAACCCAAAAGACCAGCTCTGCACAGTCACTGATCCAGTGCAGCCTTGAAGGAAGGAGACGTGATGCTCAGTAAGGCCACATACTGCTGCTGGGACTGCACCAATCATGTTAAAACAAGAGCAGGTCCCCACAGTTGTGGCCCTGCAGCGCTGGATCAGACCTGCCGTGCACCTGCTTCAGCCTCCACTGGGAGCCAGCGCTGCTCACCGCTCCCAGCCGTCAGTGCCTCTTGCCTGCTCAACGCTCCTGTCCCTTCTGCTGTCACTCCGAGCTCCACTGCAGGTGACATGCAGGATTTTGTTCTCCTTTCTCTCACAAAGGAAAGTGCTTTATCCACCCTATAACTATGAATGGGTGCTTTCATAGCACCCAAAACCCTTTGAGCTCAATTTCCCAAGCTATTAGGTGCATTGAATTCAAGGTCACTGGGTACATTAATTCTGGGTACATTAAAACCAGGTACCAAGCGCTCGTCTTCAAAGAGGCACTGCGAACTTTAAGGTGAATCACCTAGATGGATAAAGCCTCTGCGCACAGGCAGATTCAGCCAAAAGAATGGAAATACTCTCACAGGTGATTAATGACGCACCTGAAGTTATACATGCTGCCTTCACATCTTTGTTGATTCCTTTCAACTTTCCCCCTACCTAGACAGGCCTTTGAACCTCAAAGCGTTACTGAACAATGTACTTTATCAGCCATGTCTATGTGTACGCACATTCACCCAGCACTCTCAAAAATGTCGTGTCCAGCCTTCAGTACTGGAACCAATAGTTAAACTGGCATGCATTTTCAGAAATCATCTAAATTTGAGTCAGCATGACAGGAGTGGGTATCTGGGATCAGCGCAGGAGATGGCTTCTAGCATGCCATGGGAATGACTTCAGTAGAAAACTGCAAAAAAAAATAAGTTACTTTGCATTAAATGTAACTATTGCTACTCTGAGATTAAATATTACCTGGAAAGTACTCATTAACTGCAAAATCCTTGATTAATGAGCAGGTGGAGCGTGTACAGGGACCTTGTCCTGATTTCAACTGTCTTGTTAGCTCTACCCTGGACACTTCTGATCACCACAAAAATAAACGAGGAAATCCAAGAACTAATTACGAGTGGACAAAATGTGTCAACCTAATAACTGTGTTATGGTACTTCAGAGATTAAGAGGAGGTTGGCAGGTGTGCAAAATGCAAATACCAAAGCCACTAAAAAGAAACAACAACAGAGTTTAGCTAATCTCCTAGCATCTCTGCTGCGCGAGACCACAGGAAGCCTCCCAAGAAATTGTCTCCTCTTCAGAACAGCTCAGGTGCAATTTGGGGGCACTGCAATCGTTTGTTCATTGCTTGAACATCGTTGGATACAGGAGGAGTCTTGGACTCTTACCACAGCTCTCGAGGAGGGTCTGTCTCTGCCAGCAGGAGGGCACCCAAGGCACAGTCTCGGGGCAATGCCCAAAAGCTTTGGAAAGGCTTTTGTCAGCACACACAAGTTTGGGGAGCAGAGAGCCAAGGGCAGGGGCAGAGGAGCTGACCCACAGCTACCAGCAGGTACCAGCGCGGGTTTAAGGCACACACACCAGGCTGGGGAAGCCAGAACCATCTTCTTCAGCTTGTCAGCAAACACAGTTGCATCTAAGCACCTCCTGCTGTAATTATCCAGCAGCCGCTGCCCCCAAGCATCTCTCTGAAACAGTAGGGACTACTCACACACCTTCTTAATTTCTGTTTACTTGTCTCTTGAAAAAGCCCAAAAGATATCTTCTACACGCTCTGGCTAAGTACAACAAAACGCAGTACTCCAACATCTGAAGAGGAGTTCAGGCAACTTGTGCCCTCCTATTGATCTCCTAGCCCTCCCTTCCTTCTCCTCTAATCCTCTCCACAATTGCATGAGCAGTAAAAGAGAAAAAAAGGTAAAAAAATAAAATTGATTTTTCCGAAGCTGTCAGTTCTTCAGATCCATTTTCCAATGGCCACCCTCAGAAGAGCCCAGGGACCGGCTCACGCCATCCCAGCTGGGTGTCCCTGTGCTGGATGGTGCCCCAAAACAGGCTGGGGCAGGGGCCCAGAGCCACCAGCGCTGCCCAGCCCAGGAGCTGGAGAGGAAGGTATTGATCCAGTCCTTTCAACACACAGCCGTGCCTACCGGCTGCTCCAGGTGCTGCCGGGCCAGGAGCTTCAAAAGGAAACTGTTTTCAAAGCAGCGATGTCTTTTTCAACTACAGAAAACACTTAAACCCAAAAACAAATGAATTCAAGCACCAAGTTCACAGAAGCCTTGGTTGACAGTGCTCCTCAGCTCCCCAGACAGAGATGTTTTATGTACGGAAAGACAGACTCGTTAATTAATGCTATTACAATGTGGCCTGGCAAGAGGCCTCTGGGACTTAAAATAAAGAAATCCACACCCTTTAAGTAAACACTATTATAAAGATAGCCTGCATTAGTATCAAAAAAAATGCAACTAAAACCTCTTCAAGTACTCCACTGATTTCCCCCCCACACGCTCACTTCTCAGAATAAAAATGAAGTCTACTGAAAAATTAAGTTTCTCTAATTCAATTCCTCCAGCATCAGTGCTGAAGAACGTTTTGGCCTCTCTTAATGTCGATAATGAAGAAAATAATGCTGATTGTTGAAGCCATTCGGAGCAACGAGGAGGCACAGCAGAGGCCAGACAAAGCCCTCTGCATGACAGGGGCATTATTAAAGTATTAAGGGAAATATTCAGGAAAGCAGCAGCAGTATTGACTGAGGCCTCTGCCACCATCACACAGGCTTCGATCACTAGCTACATGCAGTGCCAGGTGTGGATACAACAGGATTTAATTGGCTGTCTGTGGATGTACCAAGCAAGATATGTTCCTTCCACAAGATTTACAGACAAGTATTCAAGTAATCAAGTATTTTCTGTCAGCATTTGCAGCCTGCATTACTCTCCGAGTAAAACCGAAGACAAGCTGTGACAACTAGGAGAGCCCTCCAAGCTGGAGACAAGAGGCTGTAGCTCTACCCATGGCACACGATCCTGCCTTCAAAGCTCAAAAAGCTCCAGCTTGACTTTGGGTCCAAGCAGGGAGCTCGGCGAGTGGCCGGGATGCCGGGCCTCGGCCCACAGGGCCCGCATGGAGCGGCAGGAGGCCGGCCCGATGCTGGCGCAGACAGTTACTCACAGGAACGCAGCGCGGAGAGATAATGCCATAAAATATGAACAAAATGGAACTTGTTTCCTTGCCACTAAATTGTTAGCTTTATGGGACTTCATGCTGAACGGTATGAAAAAAAAATCCAATTTGCTTTGAAGCGCATTAGTCTAACATCCTAATTATTGTTTACATTGCCATTTGCCTTCTATTAAGAATTGAATAATTACCCAGCGCTTCATAGTTTAAAAATACAAGCAAACAGGATTATCTGGGTAATTAAGACACTGTACTGCAGCTTTGAACTGTGGCTGTACAAAGTATCCACATATACAAGGAGAAATGATAGTTATCAATTGCCTTATTTAAACAGCATTTTAAGGAGTTCCAGCATGCAAGACTGGCAACTTATGAGGAGAAGGTGACCAAATCCTTTTGATGAGTGAGGAGGGGGGGGGGGGAAAGACATTAAAAAAAAAAAAAGCTTTCTTGTATCTAGGCAGAACCAGACAGGCTTCCCTCTGGCCTTGCCTCAGCCACAGCCATCCCGTGTGCCTCTGAGGAAGGCACCTCACCTTCCTCCCTCCATCCTCCAGCAGGAGACCATCAGTCATTATCATCCTCTTCCTCCTCCCCAGGAGTGCCACCCCTGCCCAGCCTGCTGAAAGCACGACCTCTGCAACATGTGCCCTCCTGCAGCAGGACTCCAGTAAATACACCCCCTCCGCTACACAGATCTGTGAAATTAAGTTGGTCTACATACACCCACTGAGATTTAAACCCACCCCCAAAAATACAAAAGCAAAAACAGACCAGACTAATGGAACTAAAGCAAATAACAACTGTACAGTCTGGCTTTTTTTTTTAAAAAAAACTTAATAGCCCATCCATATTGTACTTTAAACAGCATGGTCTCCCCTTCTGGGTGACTATTAGGGCAAAACCAAAGTTTTTGCACGTTCCTTTGTTGTTTTAAAGAGCCTTTCCTCCATTTAATTATGCCACCAGGTTTCACACTGCGCACTTTACTACCCCTGTGAAATTACCTTCAAGTTAAACACTAATTGGACATCAAAAAAAAAAAGGAAAGAAAGAACACCACCACCACCCCCAAACCTTCTTTTTCCCTTTGGTTTGTTATAGGACATAGCCCCAACACAATCAGGGTCCTAATTTCATACCACTGATTTATAAAGACACAAAATGAAAACTAGGACTTTAAAGAAATACAGTACATTCATGCAGCATGTGTTCTAGCTTATATCAATAAACCTTTCAACAAATCCGTTCTGAACAAGCCTGTGTTTTGGGAGCATTTAATGAGCCTCAGCTTTATTTCAAGCCAAAGGCAATTTTCAGTAAAGTTGAAATAAAGAAAAGTTAAAAAGAACAGAAAGCCACTAAAACCAAAAATAAAACAAAACATGGGTTCTTGTGTAATCATGAGGCTTAGGAAAGCAGAACTTTTCTCACAGATTATTTTTGTGCGATAAATAAAGACAGCAGTTTCCTTTGTGCATGTTTACCCGAGTGCTACCAGCCGCCTCGTCCCCTGTGCACCAGACTACCACCACGGGCCAAGCCCGCTCCTGCAGCCAGGCCAGCCACGTGAACAGCACCGCACCAGGGCTGAGCCGAGCCTCGATCCAAGGCACCGAAAAGACCATGAAGCGTAATGTTTTTGGGGCGTTATGTGTGTTTGTGCACACTTCTGGGGCAGGAGGGATGCCGCCGCCTGATGTGGGTCATTCCCCCGGCTGAGGCTGTAGCTACAGAAGGGCCCTGTGGTTCCCTGCAAGCAGCTAGAGGGGACCACAGCCAGGAGCCCGCGGCCCCACCAGCCATGACAGACAGCGCTGCCAGCACCTCCAGCAATCGTTTCCCAAACAAGCCCAGGGCGCTGGAGCACGGCACTTTCCCACACGCCGGCTGGAAGCGGGCTGCAGAGACTGGGGGAAGAGCGACAATCAGTCATAGTCGGGAGGAGACCCGGGACACAAGGAGCACGCTGTGCAAATATTACACTATCTCTTAAACAAAGAATTTAAATCAAAACGGAATGCCATTTGCATAAAATCCAGATCTTTGAGCTTCGCATAAACAGAAGGAGATTTTGGCTGGCGTTTCCAAAGGAAGCTCTTATCTCCTTTGTGAAATGGGGAAATGGGTGTGCTACTTTGCATAAGGGTGTATACAAAAGATGTAAATGAGGAGTTTGCTTGCATGCAAAAGATGAAGTGGCCTGACAGCTGCCAATCCCCCTTCACAGGGAGAACTTCCTCAGTCTCCAGCCGGAGGAAAAAGAAGGGAACCAAAGTGTTTGCTTCCCAGGGAGGTGAAACAGGCTCTGAATATTCATAAAGTGTCCATTTAGTCGTGGGAGTGTTAATTGTCTCTGATTCACAAAACTGGGTGACCTCACCTGCTCCCCAAAACATATCAAAAGGATATGGCATAATGGAATGAAACCTGATAAGATACTCATCTCACAAGTTTGGGGGGCTTTTTGATGAAGCCTCCAAAGACTGAAGTGTACTGCTGAGCATTTCTTTAATCATTTCTCACAAATGCAATAAAGACCAAGCTCAGTGGAGCATGTTATTAGACAGATAATAACCCTTACATAGCCAAGATCTAAATCCTGAAGTCATCACACACAAGACAAGTTGTCTGGAAAGTTGCTGGATTTAAAAAAAAACAACCAACAACAGCCAAAAGAAACATTGTCATAAGCCTCATCAAGGACTACCCAGAACTACCACGAAATTCATACTACAACAGCTCATCTGTCTTCAGTAGTGAGGACTGAGCTGCCTCTTTACTAAAAACGTGCAGAATAATGAGCAGGTGTTGCTCTCCTATGTAGCAGCAGCAATTTTGTCAGCAATTCAGAGCTAAGAAGTATGAGCTTTTCTCCAAGGAACATATAAAGGAACAATTGCTTGATAACAACAGTGGCTTGACTTCTGAAGGGGCCGGCGAGGAATAAAAGCATTAAAGAACCTGCAGGACATTTAAATGAAGGATCATAAAATACCCTAGTTGGTAAAAAAATAAAATAAAATAAATCACTGAGGGAGCAACTCTTGGAAGATCTGTTGAGCTCCACCAGAACATAATATAACCAAATCACTTCTTGAAGAGATAAGCACCAGCTAAATTTGTTTCAGACAGACTGTGTTTCAGTATTGCTCCCATGCCCCTCCTGGTAGCTTCCTTCTTCTCAGCTCCATTTAAGCTTAACATGTTGAGTCTGTGCATTTTTTCCCCCCTGCCAAAAATAATCAGCCCAAAAAAAAAATCTTTCTGGAATCTCAAATCAGTACAGTCTTAGTCACCCTTCTGATTACCCTTTTGTGCAGCCAGACTGTTCATCAGTGTTATTCTGACAAAAAAAGTTGTCTATGACTAAAATGGGAAAGCACACACAAATTGCTTCACTTCCCCACCCTGACAAAACCCACCATCCAAAAATCTTATCACAGAAAAGAATATAATTAGACCGTAGTCTTCTGATATAAACTGAACTGCTGCTCTCAATGATCACAGTCACTCTTCAAAGCCTCTGAGATAAAAAGAACCTTATCATTCAAATTATTACTTCTTAGGGATGCTTTTATCAAAGTTAGAAGGAAAATTCTAAAAACAGCAGCGATATGAGAACGGGATTGAGCCATATTTTAAATGACACTGGATTTTCTGCCAATTGGCCAATTCACAACTCAAAAAAGCAAGTGTAGATGAAGACAAAGCTGTTGGCTCTCATAACCTTTACAATATCACAGTAAAAATCTCAACTGTCTCACATATTTATACTAAATGGCAGCTCTAAAATTGAGATTTGTAATTTCACAGCATCAAAATCATCACAGATGGCTACAGTCTATTGCTTCTTTAATCTGTCTTTTCTCCCTTCCTGCTTGTTTCCCCCTTCACTGTTTGAGATAAAAAGATATGCAGTTTATCATGAGGAAATCATAACTAAATGCAAACCACAATATATTAATGTGTAACAAAACAATCTGCATAACAATGATACATACAAGCAAATTTTAGAATAACTTCATGTCTCAACTTTACCCTAAAGCACTAATTACCTTAGCCTTGAGATGTGTCACCAGTCAGGATAGTTTCTCATTCCATCAACACTATTCCACATTTTCGCTCTCCTGAATGGACAGCCATTAGCACGAGAATTTTGGGGAAAAAAATACAGGGAAAAAAAGAGAACAATAGGAAGCTCTCTTTTTGCACTGAGTTCACAGCTACAAATGCAGCTGTAAGAAAAGAATCAGTGCTCATCTAGCATTTTTACTTATCGAGACAATGTTACGGAACCATCCTTGTTACACCTGTGAAGTTTCTCAAATAAACATGAATTAAATACTTTGCTTCTTTCCCTTCCTGCGCACATATATATATGCGCGTGCTTATAGATGTAGATACATGGATGTTCAGTAAGATGATCAAAGTCTGCTGGAAAAAAAAAACAGCAGCTGTTTGAATGAAGGACAGGCTTTGTGTAATCAAACACCTCCATACCACACAATTATTTTTTATTTTAAATAAATCCTCGCCAAGGTCAGAGAGTCATTAATGCCCACTACAGGAGCCACTTTAGAAGTGAAGTGCTTCCCATTATTTTTCTCCTACACACAGCAGAAATTAAGCAAAAGCAGCTCCAGGGACAGCACTCCTTACACAGCACTCAGAGGGTGGAACGAGTCCACCCGCGGCCTGCGGGGCTGCGCAGCTGGAGGCTGGTCCCAGGGGAGCAGGGGGAGCACAGCCCCTGCTCCTCCGGCCCCGACCACTCCTGCCCACCAAGCTCTTGTCAAACTTTTAAGATCTTAATGAATCCTAACTCCCCCCCGAGGATCACAGGGGAAGATGGATGAGGGAACGGACAACCTCTGACCTTTCCTTGTGTTCATCCTGCCGCAGTCAGCCTATTGAAAAACAATTGGGGTGGAACCTGCTCGCCAGCCCCGGGCCCAGCCCGGCACCCTTCTACAGCCTTTCACAGGCTCAGCCTCTTTCCTCCGCCCTGCCCATGCTCCAAATCCACAGGAATCCTCCTCGCTTCCCCCTCGCTTCCCCCCAGCAGGCTGCAGAGCAGAACACCGGCTCCGCCGTGACGCAGGGCAGGGCGCAGGGTGAGGGGAGGCTCACCCCGCGGTGTCGGAGGCCGCCCCGCCGTCACCGCCTCGCTGGAGGCCCGAGCAAGCCGCACGGTTCTGCTCGGCTTCAGGAGCTCGAGGAGCTTCCCGGTGAGCCGTTCTGGCTGGAGAACGGCAGATGTTAGGAAAAGGAAACCGCAAGTAACCACTGATGAAATGGGCTTAGCGCTTTCCAATTACTTGCTGGCTCGAATCCTCTGAGAAGAGCTGGCACAGGCCGGCTCCACTCCGGCGAATGAATCCAAGAGACAAAGTTTCTTCCCCTGCTCTAGGAGCGAAGCCACCTGATCTGCCTCCAGCCTGGGAACCCGACCGCCAGGCTTCCTGAGCCCCAGCCTTCCCGGCTGCAGCTAAGGGCCGGCAGGTAACCTGACCTGACACATTCATTTCTCAGTTCAACGACAGAAAAGAATAAGTGAAAAAGCAGCCCACTATCACCTCTGCCCACCAGCAAACCCCGAGTGCCTTCCCTTGAACACGGCAGCGCTTGCTGTGCAATTAGCTCATCACGTCCGGGCCGCTGAAGAGGAGAAGCGTTAGATCTGTGTCAACCAGCGTGACCGGGGCTGACCCAACAGGCCTTCAGGAGAAGGCAGGACAATTTCCAAGCAATAAACTAAAACGCATCCCCCCGTTCACTTCCTCCTCTCATTTCCCAGGCTGTAAATGTGTGGAGAAGCTTTGCTGGAAGTTACGGATCTATTTGAGGATAACAACACCTCCTCAGCCACCCATGGCTCTCCTCAGCAGCACCCATTCAGTACCACGTCCGCGGATTTGCATCTTTCATCGTACGCAGCTTTTCTTTTCAAGCTTCTGTCTCGCAGGACTCCATAGGTAGTAATTTAAGCCAAACAGGATGCCCCCTCATCGCGCTGCTCATTTTTCAGCTCTCACTACATACAGCCCATGGCAATCCTGCTCAAATGAAGGCTGAGGTTTATACTTGGTGCTTTTTTCCTGCCAAAGCTTAATTTTAACGTGTAATAGGGAACTCCATATTGACTGTAAATTATCATTTAAAAGAAATTAAGCAGAACATTCAAAAGGCTCTGTTCTCTTGGGAGTCTAGCACAAAGGCAGTCAGTTGCTTGCTTTGCTATCACTTTCTGTGTCAATGACCTGCGAAAAATGCACCAAGAGGATGTGAAGCCAATACATTTGGTACACTGGGATCCAAAACACCTTTATCAAAAAACAAACAAAAAAACAAGCAACAACAACAAAAAACAGGTTCAAATCCATTAAGGAGCTGAGTACCTTCAATTCAGTACCCAGGAAAGTTAAGGCCACTGAACTGTGCAAGAAGCCATTCCAGTTTGATATTAATTTATGCTTACACAAGCAAGAGTTTAGAAGCTGAGGCCAAAGATATTTTATTTATAAACTCTTCTCTCCTACCTTAACCTTCTACTATTTATTTTTCCAGGAAGGGGAAGTGATTAGAACATAGGTTTTAAGGTGTTGTTCTGCCTCCCCTTCTTTTTTAGGATAATCTGTGTTTTCTATAAACTTTAATCCCTAATTCAGCAGGGCACAGGATAGGGGGAGGGAGGGGGACTTTTTGCATTTTTAAGAGTATCCTAGCACCTCTATTATTAAGCTAACAATGGAGACCCTCTGAGAAATTAAAATATTTAACAAAGGCAGCGGTGTCAAATATCAAAAGGTTATTTAGCACTCAAAAATTTGCAACAAGTAAAACACCAAAGACTTCCCCTTCCTAAAGAGGGAAAGTAATCCAGCTAAAACTCCTGTTCCACTCCCCCATCCCGACTCTGTTCTCACCCCACTGCATTATCCAAGGGAAACTTTGTCAGAATTTCCTGTGCTTAACAAAGCTCACTCCAGATAAAACTTAAGAGTTCTCTCTTTAAAGGATGGCAGCTCAGCTGAGCTGTTTTTGCAGTCATTCACATTTTGGTGACTGCTGTGAGCCAATTCAAATTGAGGTGCCTGCTAGAAAGTGCATTTTGCCTTCTGCCTATTACGGCAGCATCATTTGCCTTGCACTGTATGATTCTTAGCCTTGCCACCTGGAGCTACTGGACTTCTTCATTAAACCCCTCTGTCCCAGTGCATCCCATAGGGGCTGCTAATTACTGGCTTTATTCCATTTACTCTCATCTCCGATTCAATTATGCATTCTACTAAGCCCTAATGAAAAGGACAATATGGCTCATCTTACCTTGGCATTCGCCGTTACGCTCTTCATAGCCAGCATTACACAGACAGTTGCCAATGGGCACCAGCCATTCACCATCTGCCCCGCAGTACATTTTTGGCACATCCTTCTCTTCCGAGTTGTTGACACAGGAGCCGCGAACCTCCACCAGAGAGGATGTATCAGCCCCGGTAATGGTGTCTGGAAACTGTGCCAGGTTTCGAACTGTCAACGGGCACTTCTTGTAGAAAACACGAACGGACACCAAAGCAATGCAGGCTCCGACGTCCTGAAAAGCCAAGTAAAACCCTTTCTTGCTGAGAGGTCCCACGTCCCGAATCTCTGTATTCAGCTTCATGATCCTGTCACCAATGTCCACCTGGGTGAAGCTCTCATCAGCGGCGATAGTGTCGATCTTGGCAAACTGGCTCTCTCGAATAAAACGCTCCTTATCGTTGTTTGATTCATAGTAATAGAGGTTGAAAGTCTCTTTGCAAGTTCCCATGACACCTGGCAGGCTGTTGCAGTCTCTCAGCGTGAACTTGATTTCGATATATACCCTCTGAGCCCCCTCACGGGGAATCCAATCAGTTCGTAACCAATTATTCTGACTGGGCTCCATCACATTGCAGACTTGATAGGTGCGGATCGGAGTGTTTTTCTCATCCATAATGCTCACTTCCTCCCACTGCGAAGAGGGAAAGGAGAAGAAAAATACATCAGGATTAAATGGAGTAACAGAGCTTCACAGCAAAATTAACGTCCACATTTCTGGCATCACTACCACGGACCTTAAGCTGTTAAGCCACCCCTTATTAGTTCTGAAAGCTTCCAAAGCTGGGCTAGCAACATCCCAGGCACGCAGACGGAGCAGCCTCCGCTGTGGAGCTGGGCAGAGCAGCTCTCTGAAGAACCAGGTCCTTGGCCTGGGTGGCACTTGTGGGTGGAAGGATGGGCAAGGAGACCACACCACTGCTCTACGAGCACGCTGCCATAGCACTGCTATCCAAACAAAGCTGCTTATTATTGGCAAGGTGCGAAAAGAAGGAGTACTATACACCTTTGTCCTCAAGAAGTCTCAGGAAATACCATCAAATTTATATCCTTAAAATAAACCAGAAGGTTCAAGGATAGCAGCATGCTTTCGAACTCTTGCACCCCTCAATCAAGTTCAGGCACCTTCTTCAGAAGTGTGAAACTAACAGGAAACTCACAGCAAAAATACAGCAATCCAAGGAAGGTATGCAAACAAGACATCTGGCCCTAAATCAGCATTTCAGGATGAGGAACTTATAAAGGGAAAGAAAACAAAAACAAAAGCTTTGATTTTTTTAAATTATTTTTATTTGTATTTAGTATTATCAAGCAAAGTTTACTACAGTGCTTTCCTGGGGTGAGAAGAAAGGAGGCAGTGGGGGCATTAGCAAGAGAGACAGAGCTTTCCAGCAAAACCCCCACAGTGCTTCGGTATTAAAAAAAGAATATTTTTTTTTTTAAAAGTGTATTGGAGAATGACTACATACTGCCTGGGTTTGCAAGCTATACAATAAAGCATATAAAAATTATCCTTGAAAAAAACAGCAGTAACTTTGGAGAGTCTTCCCAGAAGTGCCTTTCAGAACTACTGAAGCCGTGACTTTGATAAACAGAAGCCTTCTTAATATTAAGGGGCTTCTTGTATAATATCCTGCATTCTTCTCGCAAGGACTGCTCTTATACAAGTGATTTTTACTTAAAAAGATTCCAGCTTAGCTGAATCCGTTTATAGGATGACAGTAGTTAGCACCATGAGTCACTAGGAGCAGAGAGAACAATATTTTATTTACTGCCTCGAGATAACTGCAAATTAAAGCAAAAGCGGGGGGGACTCAATACTCAGCGTGTCACTCCTCTTCACAGAAAAAGGAAAAAACAAATCTTAAAAAGTCATCTATCAATGTAAAGTGCAACACATTGTAGTAAGAGGACAGAGCTGTTTAATTTACAGCTGCCACAGCGGAGCTCACTGTTACAGCACTGTCCTGATGATCCATCACCTGCCATTCCGCCTGTCTTCAGGCTGTCCACGCTACCTGTGTTGTGTGTGGTACAAGAGAAAGGAAGAAGCAGAGGGAAACAATACTTGTTGATGGGATTTCCTTTGCTACGTTCAGACAATGGAGGATGCCGCTCTAGGGTTCAATAGAGACCGCTGAGGTCAATGGGCAGGCTACAACTAAATTCAGCAAGTCTGGGATCGGGTTCTCAACACGCCCAACTCCCAGCAGAAGCGTTTCTCATTTCAGGAGCACACATACACAAACCAAACCCGAGCGCATCGTCCTGCCAGAGCTAAATATGACCACAGCCCCAAAATTTCCAGCCACTGCAAATGATTTGTAACTAAGTATGTGGTCAGAGCTGTAATTTCAGCTTGAAACAAAAAGTTAACTTTTATAATTCAACTCTTCCCACGGTTTAATGATGCAGAGTAAAACATTCTGGGCACAAAACCTGCTTTTCAACTGTGAAATGCAAGAGTAAATCATTAATTATATTTATAATGCAATTCACTAATTCCTCCAGGGCTCCTGTGTATTTGATTACAGTTAGTCACTGCTAAATGACTACGTTTATCTGTAGCCCTTCTTATTCACACAACCCTCACACCGCAGGAACCGCCTGGTATATATAGATCTAGAAAAATATCTTTTGTAAGAGACAAAAAGGTGCACACAGCTCAAGAAAAACTGGCTCCGAAGGACAGAGCCTTCCCAGGAAGATAAAGAAAAGAGTTCATTGCTGCTGCTTGAAATAAATCTGCAGCATATGAAGTCAAAGCAAATGCTTTCCAAGCACTGCATCTCAGAGACAGACCATGTACTCTTAAATTTTTCACTACTGGCTTAAAAATAGAACACACGTATGTAGTTTAGTGAAACGAGTCACGTCCACAAGAAGAGCACACATTTCCTTCTCCAGCTTGCATAGAGCTTCCAGAGGAAACATTGGGGGGGGGGGGGGGGGGGGAAGGGAGAAACCAACAGCTATTAATAATATACAGCTGTCCCCGGTCATCTATTCGCTACTGACTTAATAAAACTTATACACCGGGTCCTGTTTTGACGTATAGGACGGGCATCCCTTGGAGAGCCTCACGACAGAGCCCGTCCTCATGCCTGCCCTTTGTGGGGCACAGGATTAGGGATGCTCTCCTTCGGGCAGGGCTGCACCTTCCCACCCCGTCCGAAGACGAGGACAAACGCCTGCTGCCAGCAGCGGCCCTGCCAGTCCCCTGCCAAACGCCGAGGTCTGGGGACAGCGCGGCGTGCCGAGCCAGGGCTGTATCAAGTTCATGCAGAACAACAATGGGGGAGCAGAACAATCCCCCTTTCTCCCATGTTGTGGCTATTCAGAGCTTATGCATAATGCATCACCAGCCAACGCAACCTCGGATTCCTTCCACCCGCTGCTGTTTCCTTAGCTCTCCATCTAATTACAAGTGGGAACACACACACACAAAACTAAATTTGCAGGTTTCCTGAAGAACCCAGTGCTTTGCTGTGCACGGGTCCCGATCTCTCAGCACTTATTTTTCAATCAGCTTCACTTAGTTACTTTCCCTTGAGCATACTAAGCTGCTTTATTCATTTAATATTAAAAGGATTTGACTTTTTGTTACTTGGTTGGGTGGGTTTTTTTGTTTTTAAATTACCGTTTGGGGTGCTTTGCTGGCATTTTTCTTAAATCATTCACTTTAAGGCAGAGCGAGCCTTCCTAATTGCTTATTAAGAAGCCTCAGGAGAGCCCAGGCAGTGCAGGCTCCCCCGGGCCCCCCCAGCTCCGTCCAAGCCCGGTGCTCCCAGGAGTCTCGCACGGAGGCACCCTGCGGGACGGGGCACAGGGCAGCGAGGTGCCCCGACACTGACGCGGGGCGAAATTAGCAGAGCCGCCTCGTCTGCAGCTCCCTCAAAGCCGCTCCGAGCCCCAGCCACCTATGCACGAGCCTTATCGGCATCCCATCGCAACCGAGCGGCGAATTCGAGCAGCCTCTCACACGAATCACCTCCTCGCTGAAGTCCGTAACAGGAGACCCCAGCGCCGCACCGCCGAGCTCCGGGCGCTTGGGTCTGTCCGTCGGGACGGGGCAACGCGGGCTGCCGGCAGCCCCAGGCGCGACACCTGCGCGGCCGGCCGCGAGCCCCGCGGCCACCGGTCCCGCCGCCCCGGCTGGACGCAGCCCGGCCCGGGGGTGCGATGAGCGCAGGACGGACGGCGTTCCCGCCGGCGTCTCGGTCCGGGCCGGCACCTACACCCGTGCCTGAGCCGCTCTGCTAACCCCAAACCCCCTCCTCCGCCCCTCCGGCTCTTGACAGAGCCCTCCGGGGCAGCGCGGAGCTTCCCCAACGAGGGGCGATTCCCTGGGGCGCCCGGGGAAGAAGGAACCCGACCGCCGCCCACCGGGGCGCCCCCCGACCCCCCGCGTACCCCGCGGGACTTACCCCTCCTTCCAGGGGGCTCGCTATCCAGCCCAGCTCGCCCTGCACCGAGCGCGAGTCCAGCAGGGTAACTGCGGAGAGGGAGGCACAAACACAACACGGTCAGTCCCGGCCGCCCGCGGACCCCGGAGCAACCCGCGCGACCCCGAAACCACGCTGCGGGACCCCGAACCGCGCCCCCAAACTTTCCCGCCGGCAAAGCGGGGCCCCGCCGCCTCACCTTCGTTGGCGGGGTACACCCGGGAGCCGGTGACGGCGCCGCAGACGCCGACGAGCAGCGGGAGCAGGGCGCAGACCCGGAGCCCCGCCATGCCGCCGCCGCCCGCTCCCTCCCAGCGGAATCGCCGCCCGCGGGCCGCGCGGCGGGCATAGGCACGGCATGGCCCGGGGGGCGGGGCAGCGCCCGCCCGTCACGCCCCGCAGCCAATCGCCGCCCGCCCCGCGCCGCTCGCCCCGCCCCCCGCCCCGGGAGCGGCCCGGCCCCGCCCCGCCCCGCCCGGACCCAGCGCTTGGCAGCAGCGCCACCTGCCGGGCCGCGCCGCCCGCCCGCCATCTTGTGGGGGGCGTCCCGGCCCGCCCCCTGTCACGGCCGCGGAGCGCTGCGGAGCGCCGAGAAGTCCCGTTTCGGGGCCAGGTTGTTCTGGTCGCCGTGCCAGGGAAGTCACCTGCCGTAAAGCTCGAGATGTTTGGAACCCGTTGGAATATCTCGGGTGTATCGATGCGATTTTAACGGGTTAGAATTTTTCACGTAAAATAAACACAAAGTAAATCAGCTGCAAATGTAATAAATGAAACGGTCACAATTCTACTAAACCCGCTACGTTTTGGCCCTAAGAAAAGGGTCTTTTAAGAAGCCTTGCCAAAGTAAGCACCATTTCCATACTTTCCGTCATTTCAACGGATCGTAAAAGCGCAGCTTGGTTTCGACAGATGTCATCGATACTCGGCCTGAATTCTGTTCGCGGCTTCGCCAAGTAACTCCCCGCTGCAGCGAAGTACCCGACATCAAAAGTTATTCCTTAAATCGCTCCTTCAGCCGCCAGACCCCTCACATTCTGTTAACGGCCCCGAAGGACGCAGCCGTCCCGCTGCCCACCCGCTGCGGGCACAGGGAGCTGCCACGGGGACTGACCCGACCTCCACACACCACGCTCCCGCTTGCACCACGCCAAGGGCCACTTCAGCACAGCTCCCAGGACAGAAATTCGTCTGTTTGTCATCCCGGAGCCTACGTGAGCCTATCTGCGCCTGCAGCACGTGCCACGCCGTGCTGAGCGTTGGATCCTGCTGGATCCCTAAACACCAAGGGAATAGACGAGCGTACCAAAAGTTGGCCGCTGGCACACGTGGTTCGTCTTGAGCGCATCCCCGCAGCCAACAGCATTTTTAGCAGCGGTTTCTGCTGGACAGAATTGTTTCACACACACACGTTGTGCACCAGTAGCTGCTTTATGTTTGGCCCAGTCGCCGACCCAGCACGCACACAGCGATGCCTCGCTGCCCAGAAGGGCTGGGGTTCTGCCGGACACCGCTCCTTTCTCTCTTTTCTTTCTCCATTTTCCTACGTCCACCCACTCGTGCTCGTCCATCTCCCCAGAAGCTTTCTGCTGTCAGTCAAGTGACAACCTCAGTAGGAAGCTCTGTGTGCTCGTGGGCCTCCTGGGGCCCAGCACTAGGTTGAGATGGGGAGAAAAAAAAAAGGAGGACAAAGAAGCAGCGGGGGGAGGCAGCGCACGATCTTCCTTTAGTATGCAACTCCACAGCCTGCGGGGAAAAATTCACCTGGCTTCTCTGAAAAGCATTTTCCCACAACAAATGCGAGCCCACTGACTGCTCCCACCCGGCTGAGGCTGCAGCCAGCTCTTTGGAAAAGAGGGTGAGTCGGGTGGGCAGCGAGGCACTCAGCCTGGGCACCCAAGGGCACCGCGCACCCCTGGGCACCGGGAGCAGCGGCCGTGGCTGGCCCCTGCAGGTGTGGGGGGCAGCCTTTCCCTGCCCGGAGTTAGCAATTCTTAGCGCACCTGTGAGTATAAAACATTTGCAGATAAATTGCTTGACAAAATTCATTGTTAGCTCTTGGAGAATAACAGCTGGTTACACGACGTGAGCGAGATTTGGTTCCTCACTCAGGCAGTGTTTGCGTCAGCTGGAGCTGCGGTCTGTAATGCAAAAAGCTGCACCAGGAGACCAGCTAGGGGAAGGCAATACGCGTTTCTACATGCATTGAGCTGGCCGAACGATTTTGTTTCGGGTGGGATTACCAGGAGTTTTGCAGCTGACCTCAGTAAGGAAAGGATCGGGTTTGTAGTTCATTTGCAAATCCACTCTGCAAAATGTGAGCTTTAGGCACTGCAAATTACATACACTTCCTTTTCTTAACCACGATCACCATCACAATAGTTTGCTATTTATTACTGCCTTTATGCTGATTACGGGGACTGTGACAGTGTATTTATTCTGACGAGGCACATGTGACGACTTGACAATATAGAGACAGACAGACACATAGATTTTTTGCCTTTTCTAACCAGCACCGCCAAGGAAAGCCAGATAAACATAAGTGAAAGGTAACAGGATTTTAATGACAATTGAAGCAGGAGCTGTTGTTACACTGCTCCTTACAACATAACTCAAGTCTCCCAGTTAGTCTAAAATTTACACTATGCTATTACAGGTCCCTGAAAGGAAATCCCGTCACCAAAAATATTTACAAAACAGGAGTGTTTATGATGCAGTTCATGCTTCTGAACATAAACAAGCACTAAAGGGCACTGGCAAAACGTAAAACCTGAAAAGCAGCAGAGACCTAGCAAAGAAAAAAAAAAAAAAAGAAAGAAAAAAAAAAAAAAAGAAATGCCCCAGAATGTCAAAGAAGGTTTTCCAGCTTTTCACCTAATAAGCAGATCAACCACTGTAAATACAAGTGCCCAGCTCCGCAAGGTAAGGCTTGGTTAGCTCCTTGCGGCTGCCAGCCTCATTAAGACCAGGAGGCAGGCAGCACTCTGCAGTTTTTTCATGGAAAAGTGTGACCAATAAAGCCGTGCAAATAACTGCACGGCCCTGCCGGTTGTTTGCTGTGCTAGCGCAGATGCTCGGCAACCCGGAGAGGAATGCGCGCACGCACGTTTCATTGGAAGGTTATTTAAAGCTGTGGCGGTTTGCAGATACCTTAATTGTTACAAAATGCTTTCGAACATCCCCGGCTTTGTGCTGCCAGCCCCCGGCAGCCGCGCTCCGTGCTCGCCTTCAGCCGTCTGGGCGCAGCATCGGCGTGCCGCCCGTGGAATCCGGGGGGCTGTGGAGCAGGCTGCTCACACTGCGCCGGGGGGCGGCTGCAAGAGCTGCTCTGCTCGTACAGAGCAAGGGTGAGCTGGGCAGCCCGGGCCAAGCAGCGCAGGGCATCGGGCTGCAGCCAGTTCAGAGGAACCTTGGCTGAACGTGAAGGGTAAAGCTGGAGTCTAAGCGCAGGGAACTGCAAACTACATCCAGACCTGTTTAAAAGCTCACACCCGTTTTTTTGCAGTGGGAAGAGGACTGGGCCAGACAGACATGGGTTTCCTCTGACAAGAACAAGGTCACAGTTTAAGATTTCTGAACTGGATTCTGGCCTGTTCTAAGGTGAAGTCAAATTTTTGTAGTAGTTTGGCTATGAAACTTTCATAGGTATGCAGAACTGGGCCCTTTGTGTGGAACATAATATATCTGAAATTAATATAAATGAAAAACAACTATGTTCTGGATTTGTTTTCATACTGAGATTTTTTTTTTTTTTTTTTTTTTACCATTTTTACTACAGGCATTATTAAAGAAAAAAAAAAAAGTGCAGGGTAACTTCTATTGTACCACTAAACATTCTGTATACATGCCTTCAGACATAAAGATAGTTTTAGTGCAAAGTCTCTGAATCGTCTTTTTGGTAAAATATTCTAAAGAACAGCATGTCAGAGCTCTAATTCATGGTTATTCCGTGTGTTTGTAGACAGCAATCTTTTCAGAGATTATTTATGCAATAATGGTACCAATCAAGTTGTACCAGAGACAGGTTCCCTACAGAGCCCTGAAGATTTCTGGCACTTCTAAGAGAGTGTAAATCCTAATTAACTCAAAGTAAACCACGCTCTCTCAGAAAGTCCACCCATTATGACGAACAAAATTTTTTGCAACCATATAGAGGGAAATTGTTTCTGTGTGTAAAGTAAGAAATAAAAACAACTGCTTTTTTTTGTTTGTTTGTTTTTCACTGTGTTCTTTTTTAGTAGTAGGGCAGAGAAGGAGTCTTTGTCTTTCTGTAGAAGGAAATGTAAAACCCTTGCTTTTTGTTCTAAAAAATGGAAAGCATTTGTGCATTTCTGCCATGAATGTAGGATTGACTGATACATTCCCAGGACAGGGGAAGATAAAGGTTGGGAGTTTGCACCCAGGAGAAGGGCTGCACTCTGACTTCTGCACAGATTCCTTGAGAGATCGTAAGCAGCCGTTACAGCAAAACTTTGAAAGTTGGATGGAGATGATTACCTCAAATGCCTGCCTTAAATCAGAGATGCTAAATAAATATCAGGTCAGAGAGATCTGCAGGCATTGCTCCACTCTTGCAAAGAAGATGGAGAAGTACAGCTTCATTCAGTAACGTTTACAAGGCACTATGGGACCTTATACCCATGGTCTGTAGGCTGGCCAACCTGAAAGCAATAATGCTGAGCTCATCTCAATCTGACGCACGGCTTGCATTTCTCTGTCCTTGTTATGGAGAAGCTGCAGGTACCAAAGAATGGTCATTTATTATCTAAGAAGTGATTTGTTGTATTCCAGGGGAACCACTAGCTGGGGAAAGTGAGTACATGCATGTGCATGTGTTCTAGCGCAATATTTACACTGATTTTATGGCAGAATATTGCGAATTCTAAATTAACTTCATATGAAGCAGGATATAGAAATGAAAACCTGCAAGAAGGACAATGAAAAGGGAAAAAAAAATGATTTTACATCAAAAAAATGGCAACCATTATTTTCCTCAGTACTGCCCCTGATTTTGGAAGCATTCAGAGAATAAGTTTGTTGTGCTGGCAACACAGCCATTACATTTCCTTGTTCTCTTTTTATTTATACCTATCTGCTGGCTCTTGTCATATACGGAGATACTCTTGTACAGCTTCTAGCACAACCACATCTCCAGCCTTCTCTTAGGGAGCTGAGGATCCCTGTAGCCTTAGAACAAAAGAAATGCTCAGGTTTGTACCTGCATCCTGCGTTACGCGGGCTTGAACCTCATTTGAAGAATTTTTTCTAATTTATGACATACAAATTAGTCCCTCTGACTTCCTACACCACTGGCACCATCAAACAATTTGTCTTTGGTTGCAACACTGTTTGCCAAGTCCCATTCCACCCCGAGCTTTCCTTAGCAGTAACCCCCTCATTCCGTCAGTGGAAGTCAGCCCCAAACCCGAGCAGATTTTCCTGTGCACAGGTCCATATCAGCAGCAGGGTGCAGGAACACATCTCTGGACTCGACCCCGAGGCTAGGTTTCCATTAGAAATCACTCACCGGTATTGCTTTACTGAGTCACTCTACTGTCACACTTTCCTAATACACATGTAGCTGGTATTTCCAACAGTTTTTTCCAAAATATTTTCTCTCACAGTACCCTGAGGAAGACAGCAAAAATATCACCTCTGGGGAGAAATGTGCAACTGCTATGGCTGGTACGGCACAAAACTGCCACCCTTCCCCTCGGCAACCTCCCATGCTCACCACCACCACCGATCCTTACTCACGTTGCCACACTGGCCACAGTTCCTCACATCAGCTAAAATTAGCAGTGGAAAACTCGCCTAACCTACTGGAACAATGGGCTCAATTCTAAGGAGGAGTGTGACTAACTGTTTGCCCTGACCCATTGCGATCCCTTGTCCCCCATTTCAGGGGCTTGCCCAGGACCAGGAAAACAGCCATTTGCAGCGTGTTGGAAACAAAAGCCAAGGACCCTTGGTAAATTTTTTGTCCGTTCCTTATAGAAGCAGAAAACAATGCTTCTGCACAAAAGGAGCATGCGTGGTGAAATGTATGTTTTTTCTTTTCTTGATTTCTATCAGAAACTTTCATCATAATATATCTTTGGGACAAATCAAAGCACAAGACAATGCAGACTTGTTTGAGTTTCACCCACTGTTCAAAAATATCCAAAAATGCCAGCAAGTCACTCCAATAAAGAGCTGTAAAAGTAAAACAGATTCCCAGTGGTGACATCTGTTAGTATAAGGATTATTCAAACATCTCTAGAGTTTTCCTAAAAAAAAAAAAAAAAAAAAAAAGCCGGAATGGCTTCCTACCAAAAGCCAGCTCAGTCTAATATCCTTCCCTGGCTAAATCTACATACAAACCGTATTTCTATGTTTTGTTGGCACTAAGAAACCCACATGCTTGTCTGGACATGGAAATAAAAAGAGATTGCCAGGGAATTTAAAAATGCATATACTGGGGAACCAGTTTAAACTGACCTTGGGCTTAGAGAAATACATTTTTGTGAAGCTGAGCACGATTGTCAATGCACGGTACAATACAAAATACATTTCTGCTGAAAGCAACTTCATTGCTCGATGCAAGATGGTTTCAATTTGAGAAGATACCCGTGTGATCAGGTGGTCTATAAAGGAATACCGCATGTCTCTTCTGGACTTGCTTTACATATGAATGTGAACACACATGCAAACGTACAAAATCCAAATAAACATGTAGCCAGGCACATGGACGGAAGAAAAACTGAGAAGGACCCATCTGAAACTGTGCTGTAAGCAGAAGGAGAGGCTGTAAAGCTACTCCAGCATTGTTCCCAGCCACGTAATTCTCCGTTTTCCTCCTACCTCTCAGGTGGCCAATGCAGACCACCTACAAATTCAGCTTCGCTACAGCATCATATACAAAATGTGGGCATTATTCCATTTGTGTTAAGGAAGCCAGCTCATGCCAGTGGAATTGCAGCAGTAATGATGTGAGATTTAATACCAGCAGCTCTACACCCCACGTGCAAATCCCATGATGGTTTCATTACACTGGGAACTTCCTAGCGCCCGTAAACAGATGAACAACCTTTACTTACCTGAGGATTGCAGCGATATTCATAGCACTGAGAATGAGTCCATCAGAACTGAGCAGAGTTACTAAGAAACTTAATTTGGTAGAGATTTACCAATACACCAATGAAATTAAATATACGAAGACGGCATTTACCCTGATTCCAATGCATGATGTTTGTGAGCGTTAATGATTTTCTCCTTTAATTAAAATTTACTTTTAAGTGCTCTCTAAATAAAACATTGCTGAAACGTAGCATATTCTGAAGAGTATCACTTGCGCAAAGCTTTCAGAACCAAATCATTGCACCTTAAAAGGCATTATAGGATATTTAGTCTAGAGCTATCTCGCAACATGCTAGCTGGCTGCTTTGTTATTTCAGCTTTAAATGTTAAACACGTGGAAGCAACATAAAAGGAGCTTCCCTGTAAAGCCTATTTTCCAAAATCTATCTGTTATTTAGAACCCCATAAAGATCTATGTGTATCTACCCATCTGCAGCCACATTTATTTTTACATGTTTTTGAGTGCATATCTCTCAGTGTCATAAGGTCTTCATAAATAAATCAACCTACTTAGATCCGCATGCTTTGAATAACAAGTCAGCCACCAAACCAGCAGATGGATACATTTTTAATTAGGTAAGCAGTCAATGCCTTTTGGTTTGAAAACTCTCTTGTTTCTCTTAAAAAGACGGAAAGTAACCAAATTAAATCCAAAATTACAGTGGGATGGCATAGTGGTTTTATTCTGCATGTAGCTGCAAATCAGCTTAGAGCCCAGTCTGTGTGACAAACTTGAAGAAATGCAATATTTTATATCAAGCAAACCTCAAAGTGAAATATTTAAGGATCTTGTAAGAATACGTTGTAAACAATATGCATTTTTCAATAACACATGTGGTTGCTTACGCGATCTTCTCACTTGAGCAAGACTCTCTGATCTTAATTCATTTACTGTGTTGCCTTTGCAATCTCTCAAGCAAAATATTTTTAAGCAGCAACTTTTAATTTACATAATCAGACATACTTTCCTGAATAACATAGAAGAAACTCAGAATTAACAACATCTTGTAGTGCTTAAATAACCCATGAAAAGAAACTTCAGCAGTTCCAGTTAACTTCTTCCCACAAAAAGGTTTTCAGTTTTGGACTTGGAACGAAATCTAGCATGACGGATACACGTCTTACTCGTACTGAGCCTCCCACACTCTTCTGAACTTCCCAGGCTCTGGAAGGTCCAGGTAAATCCTCCAGAGCACACCAGCCCTGCAGAAGGGCTCGCCCATGTCAGGGTGCCCCAAAGGAGACCTCAATGCCCCAAGGACCTCCAGGGCACCTCGCTGGGGCCAGCAGGGAATGAGGCAGCCTGGAAGCGCCTCTCCCACTGTCCCCACCTTGCCTCTGCTTGACATGTTTCCTCTCTTAGCTCCTGTTAACCCAAACAAGGCCTTTAGTTCTTTTTCCCATAAATTTGGGAAGCCTTCCTGCAGCTGAAGCAGCCTTCTCTCACTCACCTGAGCTAGAGAACGGAATGCCATGGGTGGCAGTGAGCGCACTGCCTCTCCTTCGCTTGAGGAACAAGTTGCACTGCCTCTTGGCCATTCCCAACAGAAAATTAAGATCACCCCAGTGTGACCCACCAGACCAGATGACCTTCCCTTGACTAGCAAGCCTTCTCTGGTGGTCAGCAAGCCATGGGTTGTCCATGGGCAAAAGAGAGCCTTCTGCTTGGCTGAAACTGCGGACGCACCACAGCTGGTGTGCACCGTGACCTGACCCCCGCTGCCGTTTCTCCATGCTCAAGGCCCAAAACTTTCAACAGAATGTCAGTGCCCACTGCCAGGATCTTATGTTGGTACCGAGGCAACAGAATAAGGTTTTCTGGATCCTCATTCATTTTTATGTTTACCAAAAGAAAAAAGGTATTTTAAAATTCACGTTAAACTCCAGACATAAAATCTGATACTTAAAGAACATGGCTTAAAAATAAATGGACCAGATTTAATCTTTGATGTCACTTCCTTGGATTTCATGACACAACACCTGAGATGGATTTTTTCCATTTTACTTCAGCTCTTTTTCCTGCACATGCTCATGGTAAAAAAATAACCAAGTTTCCCATATGTCAAATAATAAAATTTAGTTCTATCATTTCTTTCTATCCCTTTACAGTTCTTTTCATTTGACTAAATGGAAAATACTATATCTTTAGAGCTGACTGGAAAAGAAATAAAGGCCTGACTCTCATCCCACTTTTATGGGGCTTGTGCTGATGTAATCGTACTGATTTCAAGGAAATTGCTTCAGATTTGTGCCATTACTTAGATCAGAATCTAGACGTCCATGCACCCTGAAAATACCTAGCTCTGCTAAAAGGTTCAGGATTGCTCTCAGAGTTTTACATCCTGGAGTATAATTGCGCTGTGTAAAATAACATTTGTTAAAGATCAGATATGAAGCATAAAGATGGCAATTATTTGAAACTTTAGGATATAATATTTGCCCACTGGTCTACATGGACCATTATGCTTAAAAACTGTAGCAGTGCAGGAAATAAAATTTCTCTTATATGTGGTAGGACTATATATTCTTACTTGAAATGAAAATAATGTAAAACGGAGAATATAAGAAGGGTGTGCTGAAGCCAAATTGTATTGTTTATAAATTCTTTTTAGCTGCTAATTACTGTCCTGTACTTCAGTTTTCCTTGTGCCTAGTTTGAGATGTGTTATAGGTCCCAACCAAGAGGGAAGGAAAATGCTGCAATTTCACAGTCACCTACGTGTTTTTTTAAAAACTCAAAATTTACAGCGGCCTGTGCAGTGGCCAGGGCCCCCTGAGCTTCTGGTCCCACACATCATCCTGCGCGCACGTACACCACCGGTGCTCAGGACTCATCCACAGGATCTGGAAACTGGGAGGCCAGTGAATGAGAGAGGGCACCAGGCCCACCAACAATTTTGGGGGTGGGAGAGCTGGAAAAAATGGGACAAAAACGTCCTTGTTATATTTCAGCATCAGCTTAGCAAACTGCAGCTCAGCTTCACAAGAAGAAGAATAACAGAGCTTGAGCCGTTTGCATTCAGATGCGTTTGCACTGGGATTTGTAGCCTCGCGCTCAGAATGCCCTACAGACCTCCGATATGGCACCGCTCAACCCCGAGGAATAAACCCCATTACACAACTGCCACACTCGTTGCTTTAATACTCCGTAGAGTTTCTTGGTAGGACATATGCAGTGGATAGGTCACGTTTCTTTTTACAGGCAAGAGCAGAAAGATGGAGCCTTTCTATCTAAATGAAGGGACTTATGATTTATATCGACCTGATGATCAATATTGGAATAAGTTAAAGAAGAGCTATGCTTACTCCATTTAGCAGAACTTGAGACCAGCGTTTTTAACCACAAGGAGAATCAGAGTAAATTTCAAAACAACGCTTTTTGTGCTTATCCTCCAACCCTGTTCTGATCTCCCCTACCAGATCCTCTTTTAAGTTAAAGTGTGTAAGAGCCTGAAGAACACAATAATATTGCTTAATTTTGTCTGCCTTTCATTAACATTTATATGAGTTTATGCCATGGTTTTTACTGTTTTCCAGCTGATAAATGTTTTTTTAATATTGTGCACAGATCATTTTGCTTATAATCAAGGAAGGAAAATTAAGTTTAACATCTGAGAGCTTTAGGCAAAAATGTCAGGCGTGGACCAGATGACCACATGAGAGTTGCAGACTCTCTTTGTGCCCCAGATTGGCTGGTATTGTTTTGATGCTGTTGCGCTGGAGCAATAGCACTAACGTAATTATGAGATCAAGCAACATCTGGTGGATTTGGCACCCAGCTCACAATCGATTGTTAGTTCGGGTCAAAGGATGAATGCGCCTTAAGTGCACGTTAGGGTGCGCAATCATAAAGCTCACATTAGAGGGGAAGGAGGAATAGCGGCATTCTTGCGTTTCATCGCCCAACAAAATTGATGGCCCACAAAAGAGCAGTGGCACAACACACAAAAGTGATGATGCCAGAGAGACTGAAGCGCTGCGGGCGGTAGTTGACATCTTCTGGCTGTGGGCTGTTGTGTGTTGTGATTTATGTCACCGTAATGATTGATTACTTTCAGATCATTCCCATTCTACCATATCTCTGAGAATTTCCTTCTTCTTCAAACATCTTTTTGTTCCGCAAGCCCTAGGCTGCAGATGGCATCAACCCACGCATCTCCATTGTTTGAAGCCTACAAGAACTCCACCATTCTTTGGAGGAATGCTCATAGTTGAGGAGCTAGTGTCCAATTAAGTCCTGAAACTCTGGCTGCAGGCACTTTAACCTTTTTATCTCCTTGCTCTTTTAGGCGTGCTGTTGTGTGCAACAGTTACAATTCAATGATACCTAAAAAGTCATCAAGAAAGAAAATCAGGAGATATATTTTTCAGGTTACCATAAAGTACTTCAAGTGATGGCTACAGCTGCATCTGTCACGCCTCCATAAAGGTTCTTCTGATCATGTTTCACAAAATGAATTATCATCTCTGGCATGCAGTATTACAGCAGACTCAGGGTAAAGGCAACAGGCTAAATCTTCTGCATGCTGGAAAGCAAAAAATGCCTTCAGGATGCTTATGCAAATCATCGGCTTCTCTGATATCTCAACCATTCTGTGTGACATGTAAAATATCAATGACTCAGTATCGGTGTGATGGGAACAACAAGAATTCAGGGCTTGTATCAAGATAAAACTGAATTTTAAAATATATTTTTTATTTTGGCAGATCTAACATGGAATGGTATCAGGGGAATTAGTACAGTGGAGAGTGAATATCTTCAAACCACAACAAGCAACTACAGCAGACTTTATTAGTTTCTATTTTCTTCTTCCTTAGGAAGCAACAACACCAAGCATATTTGCTGCTAGTTTAGACACTGACAAAATACCCAAAAGGACTCACATTTTGCCACATTTCACCGCGCCTGGCTTGCAGACTCTCCAAGTTTCCACAAAAGGCTTTTTCTGTCATATAGGACCTCTCTGTGCACATGCAATACAGCACTCTCTGGAGCTCTGTGCACTCTCCCTTTCCTTTCTGGAAGTCCTGGGAGATGCAAACAGATATACCACAACCCCCCAGAAATCAAAAAAGTGGTGTCAAACACCACTGCTCAGGAACAATACTAAGAAGTATGAGAAAAAGCTTTTTCTTTCCTCAAACCACACACTGATTTGGTTCTTGGGCAGGATGCGACAAGGTCCAACAGGTTTCATTTACCAACGATATCTGTTCAGTGTCAATAAGGCAGAGGGCTCAGCTCCTAACCTAGTGAGGGCTGAAGATGCAGGCAGGCTGCGGCACAGCAGTGCTCTTCACCTGCCACACAAAGAGATCTCAGAGGCTCTGGGGCTCCTGTCTGATGAGACTCCAGTAAGCATCACCTGCAACAAGTGTGTGCCATGGTGGTGTCTATGGCACGGGCATCAAAAGCACTGCTTCCCGCTGGACTCCTGAAGGCCTGGTAATACCAACAAAACACCCACAGTGCTCACATTGTGCCCAGAAAAAAGAAAAAAATTGGCTGGAGAACAACAGCTTGAGAGCAATAGGTCAGCCTGCGCTGGCTGAAGCTACAACTCATTGACCTAGTTCTTCAAACCAAAAGGATCTTAAAATAGACTATGTCATATTTACATGGATGGAGCTAATTTCTCATTTCCAATGCTGCTCATCGCTTGCTTTGTTTAATTTTTGCAAGGGTAGCTATGGATGCAAGATATTTATCAATGACTTCAAGCCTGCCTCTGTCCTCAGAGTAAAGATGAGAGGCACTGATCAGGCTTTTTCTTTTCTGTTTTTCTCTTTTTTTTTAAATATGTCGGAGGAGTTCCTGTGGAAGCAGTTTATGTAAGTGGGTCACAAAGAATGAAAGCTGTCCTTGGGCAGTCTTTGAACAGACACAGATATGTTTTCCTCCTTATTTCTTTTTCAGAGGAATGGAAAATATAAGTCCCTTTTTTAAAGCAGTATTTTATTTCTGTCAGGCTCTACGATTCTGCAGAAACCATGAGCTTTGCCGAATGTAATTCAAATAGCCCTCGATACACACGCTCTGGGCCCGGTTCCCACTTAAACTAAGGTTTGCGTGGTCTTTACACCCACCTTAAAACTCTTTCACTGCTGGAATCACATCGAAAGCTTCAGACTTAGGGAGGAGGCAGACCAAAATATTGTTTAAATGCCATGGATGCATAAAGCTTCTCAGATGCAAGTAAGGGAAAAGTGTTTCTGAAAGAAAGCCCGTGAGCCCGTGTGCCTGCCGTGGTGAGCGGCTGCACGCTTGAGTGCCCTTCTGCAGGGCAGGAATGGCCCTGCACTGCCCCACCAGACATCTCCATCTTACCTCTCTGATAAATTTAATATAACCTAGCTTAAATAAGTCAGGAAAGAAGGAGACATATTTAGACAATGCATCTATAGCTTTCTCTTACCTTACTGCCTTTTGACGCCCTAACTCAAGTAATCACAATCGACTGGAACGGAGTACTTGCCTAGCTGCGTGAGCCGACGGGGCCGAGGGCCTCTCCGCAGTTGCTGGCAGCCCAGAAATAGGCTTGGCAGCCCTCTCTCACCAGCAAACAGACCAAATAATCAAAGAAGATAAAGTTTGCCCAATATCCAGCTTACTTCACTGCCCAGCAATTGTGCACTGGACTGTGAGAGACAAGGCTGTGTCTTTCAGCAATACTCACGGCTGAGTGTCAGATTTTCAATACTATGTAAAAGGTAGAGACTTGCACACAATTAATGCCCCTCTCTCTGCTACACAAACTATGTGCTCTTCTTGGTACTGTTTTAATGAAAATCAAGAGTATGGCTCTTATTCAGCCAAGCACTTACGCTTAAGTATTCACTATAAAAGTACCTCTCTTGACTTCCTCGGGATTATTCGTGTGCCTGCCTTTGGCATTTAAGTACTCAGTTGAACCAGAGCCCATAACATTATCTAATGAAAATAACTAAATATATTAGACACACACAAAATTTGTGATCACCATTCCTGTCGAGCCCATTTTGTCGAATGGATCCCATTTATAGAACAAAATGGGACAGAGTTTTCTATTGTAATATCATCTGAATCAAAATAAAGAGCCTGAGGACTTCCAAATACAGGACCGCAGAAGGGCTGAGGTTGGAAGTGACCTCTGGAGGTCATCCTGTCCGATGTCCCTGATCGAGCAGAGTCACCTAAAGCAGGCTGCCCAGGACCACAGGCATACTTGTCATTTCAAACGGATGTGTGAATACTGTTAAGACATGGCAAACTAAAAAAAAAGGATATTCATTTTTTGGGTAGGTTTACTGAACCCTGATAGCATGGAAGTCCAAGCAAAGGCTTGCAGGAGAACAGAAATAGTAGTGAGCACTGCAGAATACTGTACCCTGTCTCTGATCTGACAGCACTTGATGCCCTTAAGTTGATAAATCATAAATCATCTTGGCCTAAAGACTTGATAGTGCTCTTTCTGTGAATTAATATCTCCTGCAAAAGGACAAAATCTTCTCTCAGTTGAATCTGTATTTTCATTCGGAAAGACCTCGGGGACACAATGGAAGGTAGAACTGGGCCTACTGTGCTGATGAGAACGGAAGAAGCCATCAACTTCTTGTCTAAGTTAATTATTTTTTTGTCTGCTGAAAATTATCAATTTTTAAATTTACTGTTACACCACAAAAATTCTACAGTACCTGCAAAATGCTTATATGCAGCCCAATCAGTCTACACCTTTATAACGGAAGCAGAAAATGTGCTTTTAATAGGGATTTTGCAGTGGAGACTGTCTATTGTCATGCAAAGCAGGATTGCCACCGCAGATTCTACAGCTCGCAGATCAATACGAGACCTGACGCAGGCAGCGCTTGTACTTTCAGTGTTGGACTCAAAGTCACGGTCAACAGAAGGCATCAGCAGGGTAGGACCTTACAGAAAACGAAGCCGTCAGAGGAATAAAAGGAGCAGAAATATTCATCTCTAGACTGCACATACTTCCCAGTTCCCTACTGCATTTTTTTTCTGTACAAAGGAGTAAGCTACCATAATAATAATAATAAAAAAAAAGCAAGCAAACAAACAAAACCTACATCTATATGCTAAGCACAGTTTCAATAATGTTTCTGTGAAAATAAGCCCTGCCAGCAGGCTCACTATACACGCTTTCCTCTTTTTCCCCCCTCTTTCAAGTGGGAACAGGACTGACATGCGGACCTGTGTCTGAATTTCTGCTTCATACCCATAGAAAGAGGGGTATAAAAATAATAATCACTCTTAAAACTCCCTGGGTTTCCACACTCCTCTCATGCTTGAGATGTTTGTGGAGAAGGAAGCACAGCAAGGATTGACCAGTGTGTTCTCAGGAAATGGACAAATTTGGGCTACCTCCACTAAAAGTCAAACAATATTCTGTTATACATGACCAGGATAACGCTCATCAAGTCTTTTCCAACATTTTGCCATTTCAGTTCAGTCACTGTAACCTTCCATATATACCCTCCTCAACAACTTGTTTATTTATTCAATTTTTGAGGAAGTTCTGTGGGCACATGTGCATAGGAGCCATAACAATCACAAATACACTTGCAATCCCTGAGGAACAGATTTAGGGAAAAGAAATTTTTCATGTTCTGTATGATTCCTCTACGCATTAAATTACTTTAACGGAAGTGATTGCTTTTGTCCAAGTGCACGTGTAACAGTCACCACGTTTAGCCTTGGAAACGGCTGCTGGAGAGCCACACATCTCCCAGGGTTAAAGAACAGGGTCTGAGGCATCTTCCCCACAAGATCAGAATCTTTTTAACATAAAAGGCTGGGAGGTTTTCTCTGAGCTACTTCGATGGCTGCCGCCCCGCGCTGGGCCACCCAACAACAAGCAGCAGTGCAGTAGCTGGGGGCTTTCCGCCTTTCCCCCCCACTGCAGAACCAGCGCCCTGTCCTCCCTTCGTGGCACGCTCAGCGTCCCACAGAACGGCTCGTTTCTGCTGAATTCTCCAGGCACACAACACATTCTGTTCTGGTGAGCTCCGCACGTCTTATTCATGGTAATTACGCTCACATGTTTGATCTCAGATGAGATCTCTTGTGCATATTTTGTTCTATTTATGTCTTTGATCTTGTTACTTGTTTTTCCCCTGTTTTTTCCCAGTCACCTGTCTTTTTATTTGAAAGACATTCATCCTACATCACTTTAAAGACAAAAGGTGAAACACTGCCACATGTATCCCAAGTAACCTCGCGAAATATACAGTAGTACCGAGCAGTTTTTTGAGCAGAGCGCATCTGGTTGTTGTCTCCCGGTTTAAAAGAGCAGCAGCACATCATGCTGCTAATGTCAAGAATGCACCTAGGCAGCCAAAAGTGATATGTGGTACCCAGAAGAGTTTATTAAAAAGAAAAAAAAAGAAAAAAAAAGCCCAGTTACTGTGATGACTGCAGTGACAGCAGATCACCCTGGAAGAGAGGAGATGTGGGACCCACTGGTGTGCATGACAAAATCTGCACTCATGGCAACAGGCGAGTGGCGGGGGGAGAGACCCACAGGCAGCATCCCTAGCAGGCAGCATCCCTCGCGGGCAGCATCCCTCGTGGGCAGCATCCCTCCCAGGCTGCACATCCCTCACGGGCAGCGCATCCCTCACGGGCAGCGGATCTCTCGCAGCAGAGCACAGCTCCCCGGCTAGGCTTTGCAGCTGTCGAAGTGATGGAAAGCCTCAGCCTCCAAAGCACCTTCACAGTAGACTTGCCCCACAACAGGCATTTACAAATAAATTGAAAAGAAGAAAGAAATCTTTGCAGCTTTTCAGGTGCTCGTATGATGTGCGGTGCTGGCTCCATGTGCTCGGCAATGAGTGCTGCTGCAGGCCTGCAAGCATGTGCCAGCTTTAGCACTTGAAGGCAATGGGATTTGGATTTATGGTTGAGAGTAAAAATGTAATACTGTTTTGCTAAAGCTGGTTCTTCACAAGGCATCAAAGCAGAACAGAGAAGTAAAATTTCCAAGGCTCAGAAATCGGTATAGGAAGATGACCTAAATTTATTGTAGTGTTTCATGGAGATTAAGCTGAAAGACTAGGTGGGTCTCCAATTATGAGGGAAAAAAGTATGGATAGGTAAAAGCTACCATAAAACAAGTGTCTCCAACCTCAAATTCAGTCAAAACTCACTTCTCTACTGTGAAACAACCGGCATTTATCATTCCTCTCCACTGTGTTGGCTTGGCTAAAACTACAGAGGAATGACAAACCATATCTAAGTGACAGAAACATGACAAGTATGCTCTGCTCTCCCTTATCACCTCGCAGACAAAATCTTATATCAATAATAAATACAGAATTGCCACAGGAGGCTACAGGGCTGGTGTAGGATGAATGACAGTTTCCACCTGAGAATTTATATAGATTAATTAACACTTTTGAGCCAGAATTTCTCAGGCTACAGGAAATACGTAGAAGAGGGGCAGAAGAGTTCATTGGTAACGTTGTTTCTAAACTCCAAAGTTTATTTACCAAATGTATGTACCAAAGTACAATTCTCCAGCAGCCACATGTCCATACGATGCTCTAATACTGAAAAGCTTATAAATCCCTGTTTGGTTTCCCTTGAAGCACATGGAAATTAAGGTAAATCTACGGTAACAAAGCTACTAGTGCCATAGTCTCTGCCGTGTACGTGTAATTAATCTCTCTGAGATCTCAATTACCTCTGTACTTGTCCTGTCAGGAAAGTGGAGTTACTATCCCAGCGGGAAATAGTATCACATCGCTTACTTTGTGCAGGTTCTCTCCATGTGACTAATCCTTCACCCATGGCTATAGAGGTGCAGGTCTCGGTTGTCAAAAGCCCTGTGAAAACAGCAGGCAGAGAGTGCAGCTCCCAGGTCATCCCTAATCCGATACAGGTGTCACTGAAGTATGAGCAAAATCTGCTCTTCAGTTTTTTACTTAGGCATAAACAGAGAAAAAAAAAGTCTTTTTCTTTAAAATTTTAAGATGGTGGACAAAATATCATAAGGACAGAATTAAAATACTATTATTAGAATAGTAGTATTTTGAAAGATAGACAAGCGTTGAGTAATTTCAATCTCTATTTGATTGCCTTAATTCCAGCAGCACGGAGCAATAACACATTTGCTTTGTGCTGGAACTCCTTCTGTCCTCCTCAGAAGCAGGACTCCTGTTTCGTCCTGCCATCCAAAAGCGTATCAGAGACCTGCCTTTCTTCCTGCGGATGAGCATTTCCCGGCTACTCTCATCTTTTTTACAGCAGCCCCTGTGAGCTTGTCGCAACCCCCACCTTTCTGTTGGCAGGATCCCTCCCCGTGCTATCGATGTGCCTCCTCAACCTAAGCTGCAAATTGTGCAGCAATTATATCACCCACTGTCTCGATGGCATGCGGACATCACAGGTCTTTTGCAGCCCAACACAATATTTGGCTGGAAAATCCTTTCTTTTTAAATTTAAGATAAATGGAAAGAAACCTCCATGTGTGATATTCCATTTAAAAAATAATCCCTGCATGGGAGCTTGCAAATCCTCGTTTGATTTAAAATCAAAACTCAGACAGAACAAAGATGTTTAAATCCTCCCGTACATGTTTTTTCCACGATCCCTGTAATATGGTTAACGCTACCACCTTTCAGAAACTATTCCAAATTCTCAGTCATCGCTCGATCAGACAGATTTTCCCAAATCCATCCCTCTTGCCCCATTTTAAACACCAAATCATTAAAAATAAATCGGAGAAAGAGGAACTCAATAGGTTTAAGCCGAACCCCCCGTCCCAAGGCATTACACCACTCCAGACGGCCATTTGCTAACCTGAAGAAGATCTGCATCACCGCAGCTGAGCGCTATTTTACCACCACCATTCCCTCTTCCCCACCCATCGCGGGTGCGTTCATGTCCTCCACCGGCCCCCAGCCCACATCTCCTCTCCCACCCGGCTGGAGCAGAGTGCCCCCCAGCTCCGGCAGTGCTTCAGGCACTTAGCCCACCTGTGGCAGCTTTAGTCATCACTTGTTACAGAGGACAGAGATACAGAGAGATATATTTATATATTTAACCTTTTGTGTGTGTGTGAGGAACAACATGCTCCTCCATTTGAACATCTGTTAACTTTTAACCACTGTTTCTGCTCAGGGAATATATAGATTCCTCTTCCACATCAAAATATATACCTGCTTGTATAATACAGACGAGTCTATCATCTACATTCATCTATATATTCCGCATCCATCTATAGAAAATATGACTGCACTGTTGTAACTTGCAATTATTTCAACCTTTGCCGTGACAGCCTCTTACCAAGAAACTGAACTCATTCAAATGAGAGAGACAATTAAATGAAGCGATACTTTTTGTCACCCCAGGAAAGCTGTGGTCATTTCAGAGCAGATTAAAACTTCAGTTCTTAATAAAAAAGTTCTTGATACCAAAAGTCCTCGGTTCCAAATTTTGTGATTTTTCTCTTTTGCAGAAATATTCAGTCAAAACATTTTGGCTGCAACGAAAGGGGTTAACAACTGTTAATGCCTTTCAACAGCAAAGATTTACATCATGATCATTTCTTCTCTGTGAGAATTTCATGTCTTAGAAAAGTATCTTAATTTCAGATTGAATACAATGGTTCAGGACTATAATTACCCCCCCTTCTCTTATGGAAATAAAATTCATAATTCTTCCTGTCATTTTTACATATTATAGTCATGTCATCTGTAGTTTTAAAGTTTCTTTTTTAAGGTAGTTACTGGTGGTATAATAAAAGAGAGAAAATTAATTTCCTGTAGTTTGAATCAAAGTGCCCTGGTGTCTCAGGATGCAACGTTATAGTAAAACTGCAAAGTTAATGGAATACTAAAATCTGTCAGTTGAGCTTCTCGGGGAAAAATAGTTCATCGTCTGAGGATTGAGTGCGCCATGGCAAAAGGGGCTATGTAAATCACCAATTAACTGCACGGCATTAGGATGCAAGAAGACCTGTCCTTCCTGCTTACAGAAATGAGAGCTGTATCACAACAAGCGAAAGCTGCTTCTAATTTTTAGGTAAATAACAATTACCAGCTCCTTTTAAATATCATACGGCAATAACAGCGCTCACAACACAAACAGTTTTTCCCTGCCTTTCCTGCAGTGATTAAAATGTTGAAGGCATCACGGCGAGTCCCCGAGCTCCTTGACAGCTGTCATTGCTATTGAACACAACTATAACAGCCAGAGAGAGCTTTATTGGTAAACTGCTCTGTGCTGCCACAAAGGCGGGCTCGCTGCTCCACGCAGGCATCTGTTGCCATATTTTGGAGCTTTATTCCTTCTCCCTCGGACAGGGCTGGTGATCTGGTGCCATGTGCGATTTCTCCCTCTTCATCAATACCATTTGGTGAGGTTTGCGCCACCAGGGCTTGAAGGTTTTGTTTCCAGGAAAATGAGCAAGGAAAATACATTTTTGCCGAGTATAATGGTCTCTTTCTGCTCCAGTCATGTGCAACAACAGAGCTGAGGGGTTTTCAATAGCGAGCGGTGTGACTTCTGTGTTTAAATATAAATGCACAGAGTTTTTACGAGAAGTGCTGTACCCTTCCAATTTACATCTTTTTTTATGGTAGGAAGAGGAGAAAGCTCCACCACAAAGAGCAGCCAGCCCCGCGTCTGGCTGTGCGCGGCCCCGGGGCGCTCCGCCAAGCATCGCTCCTTCTTCCTCGCCTCCTCCAGCCCACTGCGTGGCCCACACACCACCCCGACAGCTTCTGGCCTCCCAGATCTCCTCGGACAGAGGGAAGCCCATCTTCTGTGCTGCCCAGATTTTACAAATGTCAAACCGAGGAGCAGCGAAATAAGACTACCTGCTCAGCTTCACCAGGGAAGCCCGTGACAGGGCTGCGGGCTGAGCCTCAGCTTCCCAAATCCCTCATTTAACAGGGGGGTGTTGCTGGCCTCCCTGCCAGCCTACCCCATCATCTCATCTCATCTCATCTCCACCCTGGGCAGGCCAAATGTCAGGAATCCCGTGTCGGGGGTGATGCAGTCGACCACAGCCTCCCCCCGCAGGTCCCCACCGCCTCGCCAGCCCCGTGCCCCCCCCAGCACACCGCAGTGCTTCCCAGAGGGCTCCAGCACCCATCCTGGATCCCTGGGACGCTTCCTCCTCCCTTCCCCACACCTCCCCCGTGTTCGGAAAGCAGTGGGGCTGCGGGGATGGCCCCACAGGATGCAGGATATCACTGGGACAAGGGACGGGCATTAACCTGCACCGAACGTTTGGCCAGGGCAGAGGCAATAGAGCCCAGGTGCATCAAAAACTTTAGGATGTTCATGCCAGATGCTCCCAGAATGATAACCAGGTTGTAGGTAGAGCTCTCCTCTGCTAACAGCTTCCCTCAGTGGAAAATGGGGAATCAGGAAACAGCAATGTCAGTCGTGAAGACAAGCACTATTGAAGAGTCTCAAATATGTATACATCTTAGGGTGCTGAAAGCAGCTAATAGCAACCTGTACTTATACAGATCTAATAACCCCAAAAGAAATCTTAAGAACAGCAGGATTCGAACAGACACAAAAGTCATTTTTATTCTCTCAGCCCAGATAATGCACTCGTCAAATCTCTTTGCACAAAGCAATAAGCAATTCCCGTTTCTGAAGAAGTCATTGCCTGAGCGACATTTTTAAGTTACAGAAATGTGATGTCTTTTCTACGCTCTGCATCTTTAAATCTGTCAGACTACCACTATCCATTTGAGACTTATTGTGCTCGGTCATGTGTGCAGACGCACACATTGTGTCGTGGAGGCTGCGGCACGTTCTTGCCTGTTTGGTGTTTTTAAATATAAGATAAAAGTTATTCAGAGTGCAATGATCTATTTATTCTTTATTGAAATATGTAAAGCTTTAGCTACCACTGAAATGCAGTCGTGTTTGAGGTGCAGTGTGAGAGCTGCTTAGCAGCACAAAGGAGCACCAGCACTCGAGCTGGTTAGGAAATAGATTTTCTGTCGTGCAAAATAGTCCAGGATTTCTTCTCCTTTGTTGTTGCTGTTCTGAATCAGGGCAAAAAGCTACATTTCTAAATGTTTTCACATGGTGTGATTCTAGTGAAGGGAAATTATTTTTTTGTTTGATGTATCAGTCCTCTTCATTTTTATGTAAAATGGACATTTGAAACCAAAAGCATTTTACAGCTACACATTTGCACTTCAAAAATGACAAAAAACAGTACCCTTGGATTCCCATTAAGGTCGCAATTCCCTTTTCTTTGCCCAGTCCCCATTTTCTGGAGAAGGGCTGTTTTTTCAAAGTCCTGTTGTCTACATAGGAGCTTTTGTCAAAAGAGGAAAAAAAAAATCTGACCAGATTCAAGTACACAAGAAGAGCCTCTGAGCAGTTATCACTGTCTGTTCGCAACACCAAAATGCGAGCACAGGGCCTTAACATTCACTCTTCCCTAGCTGGCAAGTACAGCTGGAGACCCCTTACAACCTGCGAGAGGTGCCTCCGCGTTTTAGGCAGGTGCTCCCACGAGATCCCCTAACCCTGCCTTTCAGATGAGTTACTTCACTGCTAGGATACACCACCTTACATTTCAGATTACGTCCGACGGCTCTACAAAGTTCAATACAATTCCAAACAACCAGCCCCACATTGGGTTAAAAAAAAAAAAAAAGTGAACAGAAGTACTGTTGCATTAAAGTAAATGGCTAGCAAGTGGTCTAAATAAAGCATTGCTATCTGATGCCTGAAAACAGATTTGACTGAAAAGGTATGCTTTCAGACTAAGAAAGCAGAAAAAACTAATTAGACAAGAAGCAACCGTGAACAAACATGTTAGCAGAATCAATAACTGGAACTGATCAGCTATTTCTTTAATTGTGCCAGCTGGGCTCTAGCGATGTGCTTAGAGGAGCATAATTACCCGTTTCGGTTGTACAGCAGAGCTCTTTTTCTTTTCCTATCCTTTTATTCACCCTCCTTTCTTTTATTTTACGTTAGGAGCTGGTCATATGCCATTAGAGAAAGAAAAACAGGGTTGAGAAATCAGTGGAAAATGGGCCATCCTCATGCGTAAGATGATATTATACGAATAATTAGAAGTAGCCCTGAATAGTTATGCCAAATGTGACCTAATAAGAAAGTGAGCCATCAAGGAAATGTAACTAATTTCTTAATGTAAAAGGACATTGTGTGTTCTGTGTGCAAAGCAGCACTGTAAAATAAAATAAAATAAAATAAAATAAAATAAAATAAAATAAAATAAAATAAAAATAGGGACCATTTTATTTCATATTTCAACACGTGTAACAGGGATTGTTCTACTTTGTAAGGCTATGGCTGATCCAGGCACAGAGTTCTGCTACCAAAGCCTCAGGTCCTTGCTGTACAGCTGCCTGCTACTGCTGAAAACCAGGACAGACAAAATGAAGCACGGAAAGGAGAGGGAAAGCAGAGAGAGTGAAGGGGCTCACTGATTAATTACCAAGCCAAAAAAAATACATATATATATCTTCCTTGACTGATGTTTACCAGTCTTTAATTGACAGCAAAACAAAAGGATTTAATAACTTCAAGGCTCTTATGGGCAGCTCCATGGAAAATCCATAGTGGCACAGAGGAAGCTTGGCTTTTTTGATCTATAGCAATGGCTAAATGGGTCTCCATTAGAGCAGTGGCTATCCCGAAATGTGAAAATTAAAAAGTGAAATATACATTTAATCAGCAACAGGCTAATATATCAAAAGAGTCGGCCTGTCCCAACAAGGGCCTGATTCAAAACACATTGACGTGAGTAGAAAAAAGATTCATGCCCCACAAAAGCTTAAGCTCAGAAACTTGTCCAAAGCCGATCTAAACCCTTTTTGCAGCTGAAAGCCTTGGAGAGCCGAGCCTGGCCACATTTCCCGTGCCAGGCCGGTCACCTCCCCGTCCCCAGGCCTACCTGGGGATGTGACCTGGAGCTGCCCGAAGCCCTGCAGCGTGACGGGGTCTGTGGGCAGCTCGCCCCAGTGCCCGGCCATGCCACCAGCCCTGACTGCACCATCAGCCCTGACACCCACGGCTTCCACGGCCTGCCTCCATTGCATGGGCCTGCTCTGAGGCTACGGACCGTACACCGGAAAGGGAGAGCCCTGCGGGGCGCTGTAGGAAGCTGAAGGGAAGGCAAGCACAAGGAGGACGCTCTGGGACTGCGATGGCAGAGGCGGCCCCGCAGCAGCCCCAAAAGCAGGCTAGGGCTGGCCTCTCAGCGAGGCTGCACCCCCAGCGCCCACCCGCCGCTCGCCCAGGCCGCAGACCGCGTGCAGGCTGCGGCGGGCCAGGGCCCTGTGGGTTGACATTTTATCTGAGTCAGTATTTCCAGGCGTAATGTCATTTTTCTAGCTGAAGCGATTCAGCTTTATTGTGAGGGACATATGTCTTTTGATATGGAAAAGAAACTTTTGTGAGGCGGCATTCAAAGGGGTCTGCATTTATGTGGGCAGTTACTTCTGGCAGGCGTCAGTTCTTTGCAGCGAGCAGTAGCAGGATTTAGAGTTAATTAGGGAAATTATAAAACAAAAAGGTATTCTCTGACAATGAAAGATTCCTCAATCATGACCAGTCAATCATCTTGACAAGGAAAATAATTTAAGATTACTTGGTGGGAGAACAAAAATGCATTACATGGGTTTAAGTCCCAACAACTTTCGTGTTATCTTTTAACATAAGTGTGTGTATAGGTACTTAGCATTATATAGAGCACATAGAATATCGTAACAGAAGATCTGAGCTTCATCTTTTAGTCTTTCAAAAAGTAGCTAAGTTCCTGTTCATTTCAATGTTCACTGATTATGCATCACTACCGCAATTTCAGATAGGAGATCTAAATTAGCTACTTACTATGGATGATATTCACCATGCTGCAGAGCGCAGACATGGAGCAACCCTCACAGAAGTAGTAGATGATAAATGCTTTCTGTGCTCATCATGAATATTGTGAGCTCCATTTCGGCACCAAACAGGCTGGCACTGAAGGTGGCCACGGGGCTGGGTTGAGGAATAATGTAAATACCAACTATTACAACTGGCCACCAGCCATGACGAAGATGATACAGAGCCACGTTCCAAGGACTTCATCCTGCAAAAGCCTGACTATGCCAAAACTACCTCAGAAGAAAGACATCTCCCCAGAATGAAATCAAGGCACTGACTGGATCTCTCTGGAATGCACCCCTACGCTAATGACACGTGCTGCTTGGTGAGGTGTCCCACACAGCAGGACTTCAATGAGCTCAGAGCAGCCCAGAGGGGGATGTTTAGGAAAAGGGAAAAGATTGCTTGCTCCTCCCCTTCAGCAGGGGCTCCCCTTCACTCTCATCCTGTGGGGCCTGCCTTTATATGTGGGGAGGAGATGCCTTGCAGACAGGTGGCATGCTGCTCCCTGTCCCATCGCTCAGGACAGCGGGCTGGCTGTCCCCGGGCACTGCACTGCAGTTGAGAGAAGCTGAACCACCCGGATCACACAGCACTGCTTCCGCTTTTTAGGAGGAGAACATTCCTCTTTGATTTCACATCATTGCTGTTTGCGTTGCCATTGTCCTTGGGCCTCCACTGAAATCAAGTGCCCACCGTGCCAGGCGCTGCACAGGCACATGGTCAGAGACAGCCCCTTCCCCACGGGCTCTGCAGCCGAACCAGACTAGACAGCCTGAATTAACATCATTCCTATTTCTCAAGCAGGAAGCTGCGACAAAGAAGGATTTCAATAGGAGTTGGGGACCTAAATGTTTCTGAACTAGAGCTTTCAAGCTTTCTGGGTCTCAGAAGCAGATTTAAATTCTACCTCTGACTACGAAAATACAGCCTGACTTTGGAGTGACCTTCAGAGCCCGCGGTACAAAGGGAGCATTTGGTCTCATTCGGAGCATGAAAGCCAGCCCCAGTCGCAGAGCCTGCTATAACAACCTGACAGGCTTTTACATCTCTAAATGCCAAGGTGAGAATTTACTTTGAAAGGGAAAACATTTTAAAAACCAAAACAGCTCTGAGAACTGTTAAGCAAAGCTGTCATCGGTAAATTATTCCTTTCTGCTGGTGTGTTTTTTTCCCTCCTGTAGTATGATCTGAGAGCTAAGTACAGCAGTCAATATGTAGTAATCAGGCTAATGATTGTCTAATAGCTAAATTAGGAGAGTGACTCTTAATCATGCAATATGATGCCAATAGTCTAGCACCGAAATCCAGACATGAAGCAAAACTCTGTGATTACACTTCACGTTTTTAAAGACCTAATTAACTTTTATAAGACTTCTTGATTTTTAAATATCTTAAGTGAATGGAGTGTAATATCAAAACTCCATAGAAAGCTGTAAATGTGTTTCTTTGACGTATAGCTTCCTAGGCCTACAAAGATGGTAGACCTCCATACAAGTACGTGGAACAGTTAAAATTATGGAACACAGAAGCATATTTAATGTTACACATCTTTTGATATTTGTATTAATTTTCTATAAACCTAAGCTCCCTAATAAATATAATTTAACTGGTCTTGCAGAAATACAATCCATTAAGCACTATGCAATCTACTCCAGGACCATCTTGCAATGAACCCTAAGTGAATTTGCCCAGTTGAAACTCAGAGAAAAGGTAAAGGAAAAATGAAAAAAAAAAAAAAAAGAACTAAAATATAGACAATATAAAACATGAACAAAAAGACAAATGAGTCTATGCAATCTCCATTCCGTGCACTAATATATTTGATTAGTCATGCACCAGTTCTATCATTCATATTTGGAAAGAGCTTCCATTAAATTAGAGTGATTTCAAATCCTTTATTACAAATCTGTTGAACTTCTTCTAATGAAATAGGAATAAAGAGATTCTGATTTTAAAACAACAAAATCTCAAAATCTACTTTGCTGAAATTACTGAAGATGGAACAGGGGAACAGTCTGGCCTCAAATAAGATTATCGTTCCTGGTGCCACACACACACACACACACAAAGAAAGATATAAATATCCTACCATCCTTGCAGTCTGGATGTTCTTGCAGGCTTCCTGCCAGAAAAGCATCTCAGAAGCCAAGAGGAGTTTACTATAGCAAAAATGGCAGAAGAAATAACCTATAAAATATACATCTAATGCTCACTGAAATCAGTGGACGGTCTTTTGGATAACTGTATAAAAATGGTTTCAATTAACGTAACTAAAGACAATTCTCTGTACTCAGAAATGCAATTCTGGTGGCTTCAAGCAAACTAAGTGCGTGGCTCCAGCAAGTGGTATTTGGCCCATCACTGCTGAGCGCACTAAGAGCAGAGCATGGCAGCTAAGAAAACTGCTTCACGGGAAGAAGAGGCAGGGAGGAGACACGACACACTTTCTCCCTGCTGACATGTTGAATTTGCTGAGGTTTTGACACTCACTTCAATCACGTCCAGTATGCTTTCCATCACGGGGAAGCTACAATGCACCCTTTGATTTTAAAGGAACTTTGGATTACTCTCCATCCGCCCAGATAATGAAAACAAGATCCTCAGGTACTACAGCATTTCTGAAATCAGATAATGAACTGAAATCATATATTTCATGGATTAGGCTCTCTCTGAATCAATTTATATTGGGTATTTTGCTGGGAGACTGACGCAGATTCCATACATTTTTTTAATTACTGGAAAATCACTTCAGCCAATTCTCCCATTATGGATGACATATTTCATCGTTGTTCAATATTAAGTCATAAGGGGAAGAAAAAATGAATGGTGAGGTGTAGGAGGTAGCATTTCACTTCCCCACACTGACTTCAGAACTTTGTTGAATGCTTATGCCTAGTCTTTATATGTTATTAGTCTGATGGGTCACTGAATTGCTTTTAGATTACTAGGTCCCACATTCAAAAGCCTCTCTTCTATTATTGTTACTTAAAAATTCAGCCCCCTATTTTTTATTTATTTATTTTTTTAACAAAGGTGCAAGTCAAAATAGAGTTTTATAACATGTTATAATATGTTTTTTCTGGCTGCCTGCCTGTGGTTGTTTGGATAGCTGGCAGAGCGTGTAGCTGACAGTACAGGAATGGCGTGGATAGTTTGCCATTCCTATGGGGATCTATCTTGGGCAATAAATTTGGTCTGGATGTCTGTTAGTAGAGTGTGTCAAAACTGTGCCAAAAGCACTTTGGGGTGTATAATAATAATAAATGAGTGTTGTACAGCATTAGTAGAGGAATTCTAATACAAGTTGTCCATCACTTCACAGTAAGTTCTTTACCATGTTACTAAACTTATGTCTCATAATAAATTAACCGTATCAAGTACTTCATCCCGTAGGTTCAGAAAAATAAACAGACATAAGTCTAGGTAACTTCCGTGCCAACAGAACAATGCCCATGTCCCCGTGCATTCCTTTAGCGTACAACTCAAACAAACACAAGTCTAGAAGCCAACTGCATGGCTGGAGCAGGAGAGCACCATCTGAGCGCCATCAGCAGAGCCGTCAATCCGCCCGTTCGCCTGAGGTTCTGCAGAAGTCCTCAGCTGATGGCAGACACAAAAGCTCGTTCCACATTCCACCACACTCAGTCTATAACAGTCAATCTGAAAGGGCTTATCTTTGTATAGTTTTCCAGTCTGATGCAGAAATGTAGATAATAAATCTCCGTAGGAAAAATATGACTTAATTCCTATGAGAGTGATGCCAATACTTTCCAATATGGCAGTCGATGTTTATTAAAAAAAACTGCTGTTCAAAGCAAACAATCACGTAAGAAATGTGTGATTAGTGAAAAGCCTCATAAATACAAGAGTAGGTGAATACCCAGAATGGTTTTGGCATCTACAAATCATGAGAGTATTTGTGAACACAGCTGTGTTCATATGATAGGACTCTCCAAAGACATTGAGGTCTGGCATGCGATGGTCCAAAAAACCATTGCACACCAGGGGATGCACACAATGGCCCAAACAATCGTTAAGCTCAAGGAACATTTACACCATAATCTGTATCGTGACGGGGGGACGAGGGGAAGGAAGAGTAAAAATTGATTTTATTTGGAAAACGGAAAGTCATCAAAAGCCAAACTTTGCAAAGGAAAATCTGTCACTGAGCTATCACCCTATAGCTAAAAATATCAATATCCTATTTTATGGTCAACACACATGAGGAACATTTTGCAACACTAGGCTTGAAAATGCTGGAAAATGCAGGAATCAAAAACTAGTCTAACACCAGGAACTCATCATTTTAAGCCAAAAGAAGTTACAGGTAAGCCCACTAGCCAAGAAGCCATTTTTTTAAGGTGCTTAACACAGACTGGGAAGTGTCCGTGCTTGAGTGGTGACTTACAGGCACTGACTCCCCAGGAACAGCCAGAGGGGACGCATGCAGGAATTCAAGTTGTCTGAATCAGGGATTCAGCCAATGCTCTTTTCTGCCAAGTGGTGTGTCTTTTGAAAGTATAATACAGCAACGAGCAGCACAGGGCAGTAGGTTAATGATGCTGTAATTATCAGTGCATACCTCAGAGTGACATGGACTATGGACAGCAGTTATCTGGAATTTATGCTGTGCTATGTCCAGTGATGCATTTTTCCCAACCCAAAGCACCCGAGGAGGGAATTCCTTTCCAGCTCATTCCCGATGTTTCAAAAACATGGCATGTGGCCTGGGCCAGCAGATCCACGCATTGTACAACCAGCCTGTAAGTCCTCCATCCAGATAAGAGCAGGTACCTTCTGAGAGAGACTGCATGCTGCCAGCTCTCTGAATGGAGCAGCAGGCAGGCATCGAGCCAGGGGGCAGCCGTGATTGATGTGCACTGTGTGCGTTGTGTGGCTCACGCTATGATATTTCTAAAGCAAAATCTTTGGCAGAATGACTGGCGCTTCACTCATGCAGCTTCCAGCGGCAGCAAGTGGAGCTGCAGAGCTGAGCTCCGTCAGACCTACAGAAGACACACGCGGTGCAGCACGGTGCCCTTCAGCCCTGTGCCTCCATCGAGGTGGTGCCAGCATGTGGGCTCGGGATAGCGAACACCACATTTAGGAATAACAGCCCAGCACCACGTACTTTTTGTTTGTATAGGTGGCTTTCTTTTCTAATTTATTGTGCTGAGGAGGTGATGGTGAGGGTTGCAGTTAGCAAGTAGCAGCAAACTTGTTGAGAAGGGCAGAGTGGGGACCAGCCGTGGCAGCGTGCCGAGCAGATGGGCACGCATGGCCAGTCCCAGAAGGGAGTACAGAGCAGAGGGAAACGATGTCTGTCATTAGCAGCGATCCAGCAGCAGGCTGAAACATCACCTGTTAAAGTACCGCTGACACTCAGCCACAAAGATTGTCACACACTTCGGATAATCCTAATTCTATTCCCAGAGTACACATCTCCCAGGTCTGCTCTTTGGACAACATAACTGTGTGCTGCCTCCTACTACAGGGAAGTTGGGAAAATGTAGTTTAAAAAAAAAAATCAAGCATAGATTTAAGGTTAGAAAACACCTTTCCTCTTGTAGGAGGTATAATAGGTACTTCAGCAATTAAGATGTTGGTTCAGCCAACCGAGATGGAAAATTCGATTTCAACAAGTGGTATTTTTCAGCACTCCCAAATGAATATTTGGCTTAGGAAACAAAAGTCAAAATGTTGTACTGTGAAAGCTCTTTCATTGTCTTTTTTTAGTTTATAAATACTGTCATTTTAATTGAGATACAACTTCCACACTTTCTTACAGAAAAAGCCACACATTTCTGAACTACATTTGTCCAGAGCTGAAGAACAAACAGCAAACATCTGAGTGAATATTATATTATTCCCACTTTTGTGGTCTGAACAAATATATTGTCTTATTGTGCTCTCAGGAAAGGTTTGAAGGGTAGAGTGCTGTGGCTCTGATGTTCCTGAGGACTCTTCTGGACACCTATTATAAAGCTACTGGTGATAGCAGAAGATTGATCTCAAAGTGGTCCATCTCGGTTTCAAGGTTAGTGACTGTTTTTCCCTGGTCACTGTCTGACCCCTTCCTTTTGGTACCCGTTGTATTCTGGCACTGCTTGAAGGGGCCTCTAGCCACAACGAGCAGCACGAGCAGATCCTGGGGAAACATGTCTGCAACAGCAATACAGGTACCGGCAAAGCCAGATTCCCCCAGGGAGCACTGACCAACTGCTTCAGGAAAGCGCAGTCTGGGCAAACGCCCACATCCACACTCGGGTTTCTGCTAATGATGGTCTGAGCTCTTCACACTCATGATCCCCCCAGGCTGTATCAGCAGAGGTCAGCAGCAGAGACCCAGCCTATCCTCTATTTTATTCTCCCTCCAAAATAACCGGAGTATGACGTAAAATAAGTCATCCAAAATGCTAACACATCGAATCAGCCGAGCATTTTGTGCAGGAGGAGGTTAGAGAAGGCATCTCCATGCCGTCTCCCCAGCCCCCCCAGGCCAGATGCAGCACAAGACCCCGGTTGCTCCAGTGCTGCCCTGCTTCACACCCAGCTCCGGCTCACCCCCGCTGAGATCAGCTCGAATCTGCCCTCGTGACAAACAGCTTGATTTGGGTGCAGAAATACCTTGTGAACAGGACAGCCAGAGATCTAAATGCCACAGTAGGTGCTTATGATTAATTCTGGGTACACGAGCAATAAACACTTCTCCATTCAAGCCCACGGTAGTTCATTTTTCTAACTGTGTGTCAAATGATGCTCTTGGGCTCGTGTATGTTTCGGTCTCCAGCTTCTCCAGTTCAGCTGTGAGTGCATGTGCACGCCCACTGACAATGGGAAATGGGAAAACCTAAGCCCTGGTTTATAAATCTAAAGCCTTTAAAGGCCACCTAATAGCATTACAAATTTCTTAACACAATTTAATCTGCGTACATGCAACTCTTAAAAACTTTGATTTTCCTGACAACCAGAGCTGATGTGTTTTGATTCTGCTTTTATTGTGTATACTAGCTTCTATTAGTACCATCATAAAAATATATACAGAACGATTAATACATGAAGTAAAAGCTTTTATTCCTTTCTAAAAGCCACTTAATGTAAACTGTAAACATCACGAACACTCTCATTCGGACTGATTCGAAGTTCTTAGCTGGGGCCAAGAGGCGCAAGATGAAATGACTGCAAACGATGATGGATGGCTTTAGGCAGGGATTGCTCAAATTTGCACTGGAACACCAGTGCACTCCGAGCACCTTACTAGAATACAGCAAGTTGAAAACCATCAGCAGTCATTCCAGGTAGACTGTAACACCTTCAGACAGCATGGAGTTTTTCTTACGTGCAACATCTTGCATTGACATGGATATTAAAAATTACCTCTTCCTAAAGCCACTAGTCCTTTGCATCATTTACGCATTCAGAATAAGCCTTACTAAATCTTCCTATTGTTCTTCAGGTGTCACAACATCTAGTGCCATGCTGCCTGTGAGCATGGTCAAATTTGCTGTGTTTTAAAGAATATTCAGTGTAACAAATATTGGGAACGTAATAGCATTTATTGCATACATGTAAGAAGAAGGACTTTTTCTAGAGATGCTTAACAAGTGTGGCCACTTCAGCCAAAGATCAGCCAGGTACATGCGAACAGGTAAAACTTCAAGCATATGTGCGTCACCCCTGATTACAGCTGGGCAGGCCATATATTTAAGTTAAGTACTTAAAAACTTTATGGAAACATGATTTTAAGGCATGAGAGTTTGAGGTAGGGGGTTCTCTGGTGTTTTTTTTACTCCTCCTGCTTGGACTGATTTTTTCAGCACTTCTATCATTTTTGACTGATTATTACCCAATTTATTTTTGATTTAAAATCGTATGTGCCATATTTCCTTTCAGACAGAACACTTTCTTTCTTCTAATTGATTTCTGTCATGAAATACTGACCTATTTACCACTGGAAAGAAGTAAAATATAGGATCTGGTATAATGCCTACTGAAATCGGTCTTGAACAGGTGCGGGCTCTGACACACATAGAAACCCGTAAAATGCAAATGGTACTTAGCTATTGAGGCAAATGGCAAGCTTTAAAGCACCACCTGTGTATATTTTGCAACATATCATGAAAGTGGTGAGAACCGTCCTCATTTATTCATGCATTAACTTATGACATTTGGCTCAGAACAAAAAGCTGTAGAAAAGGGTAAGTTATGAGATGTCAAGGAAAAATGATATGTCGCGCTGTAAGATGGTGCACTTTATATTTTACTGTTCACTTCGGTGTTACGCTCAGCCATGTAGTAAGGAAGGGGTCTGCCTGGGGGGAGGAAGGCGAAGAGGGAGCCCTGAGTTTTGTTCATCCAAAGACTCTGCTAGCCTGACTTTGGCCTCTTTGTTAGAACAACACCAATTGCCTTGTAGTTCTGTCATCCCTACAATGCAAACTTCCCTTCTCTATCTGCCATCTCCCCCAAGAAACTCAGCAAGAGAGAAATCCACCCCCTCCAACGGGCCAGCATAAGGCAAACCCCACCTAAAACTATGACATAATGTCTCTGAGCCAGTGAGGCAGATCCTCAGGCAGTGCGTCCCATGCCAGGGGACATCTGATCCGTTCCTGTGGGGGGTGCTGACCTCACGGTTCCACTAATGCCACAAGCCAGCCTAGAGGAAAACAGATCAGCTCCAGTATAGAAAGTTGAGCTTTATTTTCTGTTTGTATTTAGACTGTTTTAATAGCTACAGAACCATATTAACATAAGAAATTGCAATGCTGCTTTGCTATTTACTTCAATATATTTACCACTAAAATCTGACAGCTGACAGCTTGTAAATGTGATGCTAATGTAATCATTACATTTACACTGGATGCAACACACAACTTTCTGAAGCTGTGTGATAATATTTTCAGACTTAAATGATGTTTTAGGCATAAAGACATAAGTATTTGTTTATGAGTAATCTATCTTGAATATGTTCATTAGTAATATTCCTGAAGGCCTCCAATGAAATTTATCTGATATTAATTAGAAGAGAAACAGTTAATTTGTCTGCCCAAGTGGTTATCATGTAAACCCTGAACTTGAAATAGCACCTAAATAAAACAAATATAAACCTGCCACAAAGATGTGAACATGCTATCCCAAAAGGCAAAACCACTTAACTTGTGTAATTGTCAGTACAGTCAAGAAAAGCTGTTCCAAGATTTAGTTTTCAACACCAGATTACACAGCATGTCCAAATAGAGCAAATTAAATTAGGCTGCATCTAAATGAGACTTCTTCCAGTGGCAAGAATACTTTATATCAACAGAAACATTGATCTGGGTGAGCAGCATCTACCAAGGATGACAACAGAGCCAAGAGGAGAATTTAGAAAGGCTGTCTTAGATTCAATCCATTTTCCCCTGTCCCTGACATAAGCCCACATGCAACGTGCTCGGTTGAGTTCAAAGGACTCTGACAACCCCAGTGTTCATGTAATACTCCAATGTTTTTGTGAAAAGTTGCCTATTAGAGTCCTGTTCTGTTCAGCTCATCTCTTCTTGACATAAGGCAAATCACTCTATTACTGCATTTATTTACAGAGTACTTGAGCAGAACTTTATCATCTAAAAACATCTCTAGTGTCTTGGCGTAATAAACCCTAACAGGAAGAGATCAATGTCAGTTTATACACTTCTCATTAAAGCATTCGAACTGAAAGAAAAGCCTTTAAAGGTCTCTTTGCTGTTGAGCTTATTTTGGGATATAAAAAGATGACACAGAAGGCTTAAGTTTGAAGTTTTCCTGGCTCCATCTTTTCAGGACCGCTTTGTACACCATGTACAGGTAGCAAGAGGCAGGGAAGGGGGGAAGCACATACTGCTGAGGGACCTTCCCGTCTCTTTTAAGGATGAGCTCCTCTAAGATGCATCCGCATCCCGTGGGAAATATCCTCCGAGAGATGTGCTTCTTCAATCTGGGGATAGTGAAATAGAGGGGGGATTGCATATTTGTGTTAAAGTATGGTGTCTACATGCTCTGTTTGGGGTGGGGGGATCATTATTGCTGCCTATTCAGAAATACGGTCATGTCAGTAGAATCACAATAACCATTTCTTCAGTCTCTATATTATCACAATAAAATCCAACCTTTCATCAAAAATCCACATTTTATGGTTGCAGAAAAAAAATTACAGAAATGGTACCAAGCATGGCAACAGGCTGGAACTGAAATGTATTTCTGAAATTTCTGGAGCAAATCACCATATGCTAAGTAGCAGTCTGTGAATGCTGCAAAACTAATTCTACTTTATTTTTTAACTTATTTTAATGGAGAAGAGACCAAGGTAAGGATAAGACGCAAGGCAGTTAACCACAGCTTGTAAAGAAACAGGTAGCTAAGTACAGACTGGATGACAGACACAACTCCCTATGCCGATTTCACTCGAGGATTGTAACCTTGCTGGGGACAAACACCCGGCTCCCTGCTGGCATCCGCAATGACCACCCCACCATCGGCCCAGTAAGAGCTGAGGACATTAGCTGCTGCGCTTGGGCAGAAGTCATCTTCATCTGCCTTCGTCCCCTGCCTGCAGTGTCATACCGCTGTCCCTCACGGCAGCACAACCTCGCGCTGGGTATTAATAGGCGCTTTCTCCAGGATGGCTGTACTGTACCTTAGCTTAGCAAGCAAGCCACACTCAATGGCAGTACATTTTTTCCTGGGTTAACGGATGCTGTACACACAAGAAGTTTTGTTTGGGTTTTCTGGTAAGGTGCTGGAGGCGAACTGCGCTACAAGGAATTACATCTCAGCAGGCACAGCAGGAAAGCAAGACGTACCAGGTACACACATCACAGGAGACGTGCCCAGTTCTTCCTTAAAATGAATGTATTTTTTTTAAATTTTTACATTTGAATGTATATATACTTCATCTCCCTAACACCCTCTTTCTTGTGTCCACCTTCCTTAAAGAATGCAGGTAAGAAGACAGCAGCTGCTCACAATTAATTAAATGGCTATCTGACTGCTAAGTGTTATTTGAACTGTGGGAAGGTCCCAGGGACGGTGTCACGCTGCTCTTGGCGCTGCCAGGCCTGCAGCAGAGGCAGGTCCCTGCCCAGCAGACGCACTGCAGGCGGATGGAGCAACCAGGACAGGAGCTGGGGGGCAAAGCCTTTGAGAGAGCATTTTTGGGTGGGTTAGGAAGGTGCGTATGTGTCATGTACTGAATATTACAGAATAGCTACCAGGGTTCAGAGGATTAACATAGAATGAAAAAAAAATGAGTGTGCAGTAAGTGGTTTTCCTCTCTTCCACTAGAAAAATCCGCTTTTTATTCAGTACAGAGCTTCATTAAGCACCTAGGTAATTGCCTGGATAAATTTGGGGCAGACAAAAGTTAGGCACTATTGGAAAGTTAATTTGAACATTCAGTGATGGCTCAGAAATATCTTCTCCAGTTTCAAACCAGAGGCCTTTCCTAGTGAAAGAAAATCCCTTTTCATCCAAAAATAAGTTAAAAATCATCCAGGAGAAGCGCAGCTGAACAAAAGGTCAATCTTAGCTCAGCTCTGTCACCCCTGCTTAGTATCACAAGAAAGAGGTGACACAACATGTGAGAAGCGAAAAGGCACCAGCAATCCTGGCAGAAAACCACAGCCAGCCTGCCCGAAGGGGAAAAAAAAAGTGGTCTCAAGAACTGAATGAAACCAAATCCCCAGCGGATTTCTTCTCAGAGAAAATACGGTACTTCCTGACCTAAAGGACAGTATTTGAACAGATAATTAAGGCAGCTGATGACAATGATTGTATAAATGCAAATACATGGGGCTAATAAATACTATGTTCATGGAAACATTTTGATTTTTTGTGGAATCCATAAAATTTCTACTCATTTATCATCTCATTTCAAGGAATTATATTCATAATAACGATTGTATTAAAAACATTTGAGAAAAAAAAACTGCAACAGGAATAATTCTGCATAATAATTCTGAATAATACCGTATCTCGCAGGCTACACAAAAATGATTTTCAGGCATAAAAATATATCCTGTGAAACTTCCCTTGATGCTTTAAGTTAGCTACCCTGTAAGTGTGCAATGCCTGACTCCAAAGAGCAGGAAAGGAGGTCTTTGGGCCAAGGCTCCTCTTGGTCTGGCCGGGTTTCAGCAGAGCGATGCTGGGTCCTGATTCAGAAACTCTGTGCGAATGACACTGGAGAGAGCTGATCAATAAGAGGGACAGGACAGCTTTTCCCTTATTCTAAGAGGTTCGGAAACCAGCACAGGAGTCAGTACCAGCCTGCTTCGTTCTGCACAGGCAGGATTTGCAAAAGCCCGTTAGGAAGGCAGAAGGGAAACCGAACAGAAAAAAAGGGAGTGCATAGAAGAGGAAGAAACTGGCACGGAGCTCTCCATCAGGAAAGAAGCCATTTTCTTCAGCCCTGCTGGAATGAGTGCTTTCCCTTCGGTTTGCACTTAAGCTTCAGAGCCTGATGTTTGCCCCACTAACACCGCCTAACTGCCACTGCTGGCAATCCGTCCCCTGTAACCGCTGCACGTTTGTGCGGCCTTTCTGACGCCTTTCCCACAAGGGCTGCGTAACAGGCACAGGCAGAGGGTCCCCCGGGTTTCGGCACAGCTCCAGCTGCTGCCCGCGCTCGGGCCGGGCTCTCACCTGCCTGCAGCACAGCAGAAGCGTGTCCCACAGCAACTTTACGGAGAGCCCTGCCATTAGCCAGCGCGTCCCTTTCGGCAGTGACTGCTCTGGCCACCCAAGTGTCTGATGGTGCTTCAGCCAGCTGCTGCCGCCGTCTGAAAAAATATACATGTTTTTTAAACACGGCTCTGCTTTAATTCCTTTTAACTCTGCAGACAGCGCACAGCTGTTGCGAGCTAATGGATGCTGCTCCTATTGTAAGATGGCTTGAAAATATAACAGATCGTACGATGGCAAACGAACAAATACATTTTTATCAACCTCTGAAACGAGCCATCTATCTTCTGGGCTATGTACTGAATCATGACACCAGATGATAAGTTTTATCTCTTTTACTGTCAAACTCAATCTCAGTCAAGCCCTAAATTGCTGGGAATACCAGTGAAGAGTGAGCTTTACCCTGGACTGAAAATGTAAGCGGGGCTGGCTGGCCGGCCTTTCCCTAAGTGGTTTTAATCTGCGGGAGGCTTGGCTTGAATGAAAACGCACGGCAGTGGCAGCCTCCATCGGGCAGCACGAGCCCCGCCAGCTCAGGAGGTTATCAGCGAGCGGAGGGCCTGTCTCCCCTTTGGCCCTTCACCTCCTTACTTTTCCCCCCGAAAAAACATTAAACGTCCTCTAGTCACCCAATCCCTCTCCGCTATTCAGCTAAGCACATAAATTTCCTTTTATTACCCTCTTTTAAACAAAGCCAACTTTCCATCATACCTTACAATTAAAACTTAATTTTGTGTTAATCCTTGACAAACGATACCTAATATAAAGGTCAGCCCCTTGGGATAGGCTAACATTTAAGGCTTTGATGAAAACCAAGCGCTTATGACCTATAAAGCAACAGCTGTAATATTTTCACTTAGCTCACGCATAGCTGCCTCACTTAAAGACATTGCGCTACAAAACTCAGTGATTTCCTTCTGAATTACTTCAGAAAGATCACGAAAACCTGGTAGTGGCAACGGTTCCCCATACGGACACCCTAGAAGTGACCGTTCACACCAGAATCGAGGCAACACAGCAAACATAGTTTTTAGGTGTGGGGTGCAAGCTCCTGGTGCCAGCCTCCCCAGGAAAGATGCTGTGGCAATGTGAAGCTGAATTAATACTCTTGAGGTGATCAACCTAAGATCTACAAAAATTCCTCCAAGTCTAGCTTAAAATAAATATATTTTTAAAAATCAAAGACCACTGACACGAAGTAAAAGCCTGTGGCAGGAAAGGAAGTGAAAGAAGATTTATGATAGGCTAATTTCATTTGAAGCAACCTGTTTCCAGCCAGCTGAAGAAAACAGAACCCAAAGGAAATTTAGAGCAAATAACCTTTAGGTCAATTTGATATCTGTTTCGCTATGTGTGAAGAAACATCCTTCACAAAACCAGGACCTTCTAGTCATAGGAGAACTGGTGATCACAAGTCATGTGGAGGAGAAATTGTCGACTGTCTCCCTCAACAGCAACAGGTTTTACATTAGTACATGAAATCCCGAGGCACAGCACCCATGTCTGCAGGGGAGGTGCCCGGCCCGTGGGGCAGAGACCGCTCGTCCCAGCCCGCTCTGCACCCCGACCTCAGCTGCTCAGCTGGGTCCTGTTCCCTTTTCCTCTTTCTCTCCTTTCTCATCAAGAAAAGCCCATACCAACCTGCCGCCGAAGTTAAAGTGATGCTGTGACACCAGGCAGGCAGGCAGCTGGTGCTAAGCGCGGCCAGACACAATGCACAGGTTTGCTCCTGTAGGAGACTGACTGACAGACTGGGGCGGACAGAGGGACGAGCTTTCAAGGGCCAGATTCTCTGCCCTCTCCTTGATCAGCACTATACGCTGCATCTGGATTTGGGGGTGAGGGCTCCTTAAAGACTCCGCCCAGCACAAGCAGCATGCAAGAATATAGGTGTGAAGGTTTTGTTTAAATAAGCCACAATTTTATATCCTGAATGCTGCTGCTTGCTTTCCTTCTAAGGACCATGGAAGTGCTTGGACGTAATCTAGAGTCCAAAATGCTCTCTGATGACATTTTCTCTGTGTGCTCATCTACTTGTAAAATAACAAGTAAATAACTTATCTGATCCTTCTGCCAACAAAACCAGAAGAGAAACTTATTCTCCTGCTAATTTATGTGTTTTTATCTGTCTGTAGTTTCTACAGAAAACAATGTCACCTGTGATCTATCTTTGTTATAACCTTTTGTGGCAGTCTGTTTTGCATTTTTTGCCATAACCTTCCATACAAAATTGATCTGTCATGAATAATAGAAGTGCCACCACATTATGCATCTCCATTTCATAACATCTCATTCAATACCAAGAACATTGGCTTTAAAAAAAAAAAAAATCCATACCATTTTAAAATGCCAGATCCTTAAGAATATGTTCAACCTGAATTTTGTGTGCTGCGTAAAAGTCATTTCAGACCTCCGTTTAACTGAACATACAAGAAATGTGGATCCTCATAGATAGGGAAATGGCAGAGTACACAACAAATTATTTCAGCAAGTCTGGGCAGGGAATAGCAGAGACACCAAGGAACAGGCAACATAAAGCACAAGCAAGCGAGAACATTTCACAAACTTCTAATGAGAAACACCCCGGCAGTGGTGCACTTAGTCTGAGATTATGTAAAGTAGCTCTAATTATTGATCTCAGTTACATACCATGTAATTTCCAATTTTACCTACTTTGTAAGTACTGCTGCTTCATACAGAGGAAGTGGAGTGTAAGCTGTTTTAAGTCTATTTTTGAGGAGGAAGGAGGGGGAGAATGAACATTGGAAGGAAAATGCCAGTTTTTGAAAGCTCAAAAATAACTGTGGGCCAAATTTTCCACTTGGCAAGCGCAGCATAACTTTTGTGTTTCAAAAGATCCCATTTCAGTTGCAAGACACATTAATTCTGCACTGATCATAAGCCTTCTGCTGAAAAAAGGAGTTTGGACTATGAGTACTGAAATTCCATTTCAGGTGATGCCCAAGTTTCTATCCTGAAAGACAGCAGTTGCTCTGAGGACAGATGTGGCTAGGAATTGCCTCTTCCACAGCCCAGCACTTTGCCTTAGCTGAGCATCTTTTGCAGGAGGGGATTCCAAGCCATATCTGCCTTCCTGCTGGGAGACTGGTAACCTTTTTTAAATGTCCTCCCCAAGGGTTGGGGGTATGTATCTGGATGTATCCCAAAAGCATAGAATCGGGATGGGACAAGAGAAGTGGAAATGCTCACCAGAGAGCAGGGATCCCACTCTGTACAACCCCTACCAGATCACAATTGCAGTCCCTCACGCAGCCTATTTCCCTGACCCCAGCACCCTTGACTTCTTTTCTTCATGATATCACATGAAGAAAAGCAACTGTCCGAAAAAACATCCGAAAGCACTCTACAACCATCTACAGAGCAGCCTTCCAGAAGATATGCAGTTGAATTTATTCTGGCAGAAGGAGGAACTGATCATTGTTAGTCTGTTAACCTACTGTAGAATGAGCACCATCATTTTTACTTCTACTTTTCAAAGTGATTTTTCTAGGAAAAAGGGGGCAGTAGGAGAAGGAAAGAGTGAGAGCCCTGCCTAGTTATCTGGGAAGAGGCCCCTACCTTCAGGACAGGTTTCCAAGCTCTGGATATCACATCGCACAGAGCCTCTCTACAACCGTACGCGATGGCTGAAGGACTCACCCTTCTCCCCTTTTCCTGCTGGCTGGTTTAAACAACCATGCTTGGCAGGCTGCATGGTTTACAGCCCGTTCTGAAGCAGCACTGCACTTTCCCTGTGAACTGTCAGTGAGCTCGAGGCCACTCTGAAGTGTTTTACTGCATCTAGTCCAGAGGTGAGCAAATCTCAGTGTTGGTGTGAACCTAACCGATCAGATATTGTAAACACGTGGTTCTGCGGGGCCTTGTCAGCAACTGCACTGTAGGAAGAGCTCTAAGTAGCATGGTAGAAGATGAACACTTAGAATGAAAATATTTACTGTTCCTTTTTCTTTGTCATCTTCTTCTGTAGCAACAACAACTCTACTCCTAAGCACGCACAAGTTTTACTGTCCTGTCTGATACAGAAGTTGCTGAGCCATGTTCTGCAATGAGCTCTCCCTACCCACAGACCTCTAAACCTTTTTGCTGATTTCCCATCTCCTGCCACAAGGAGAAGATTGGATTTCAGCAGTCTTCTCAGCCCTAGAGCATGCCTCCTGACTTGTCTCAATGCACAGGGAATATCTACTACCTGAGCATTTCCATGTGCAGTTGTGAACCTTATTTCACCACATGCTTGCCGCCTCTGTTCGTTCAGATCAGGCACAGAGAAACAACCAACCTCCCCTCTGCAGGCTGCCACTTAGCACTGTGTTCACTTCTAGCAATTGCACGTGTGAATTATGCATACCAACGGGCATATATTTTGGCGCAGCAGTCAAAGAAAGCATGTAGAGCCTAAGGTCATTGCTATTGTAAAGCAAGCTTCAAAGATTCCCATCACAAGTCGCAGAATAAACAGCAATGGAACTTGTCCTGCCTAAAGAAAAATGAAAGAACAATGATTAATATGTTGTAATGGACCTTTTCATCCTTATCACTTCCAGACTGTGGAATGTTATTTCTGGCATAGAGATTCTTGGTTAAGTATGAAGAGACATCGATTGGATAAAGTGCTTGATTTAGCCCATTTTTATTCTATTACAGAACAACAGAAAGAGGTTTTAGACAGGAATAAAATCAATAAAGGGAAAAAGTAGAACTTGGCAGAATAGCTATAGCTTGAAATGAAAATGATATATTGGTAATGTTGAATTTTAGGGTAAAGATTAATTTAAAAAAATACTAGAAATCTACTGTTAGGCATCAAATAATTACGAACAAAAATATGTTTAAGTGCCCTTTATCCTTACACACACACCAAAAATAAATATATATAAAAAAAAAGGCTTTGCAAACTTGGTGTAGGCAGCTTCTTGGGCCGGAATTGTCAAAGGGGGGTCCCTCCACACAAGTGTTGAAGCAGCTGGCAGCATCTCTGCCCGCCACCGCGTTCCCCTTCTCGCTCTCCTCTGTTAGGGAGACGTGGGCCCCGCGAGACCCCTGAGCCTGGCAGCCTGCACTGCTCTCCTCCCGGCCCACAAAACGCCAGAGGGTGCACGTCCCTCTGCAGATGGTCCATGGAGAGGAGCTGATCTTGACCTCAGAACTACTACAGAAGAGGAACGGGAAAAAATAATTCCCCTTTATCCATACAAAACCACAGTGACACCTCTGACAGGCTGAGTCTAGATTTCTGGCCATACATCTGAGGATGAGGATGTTCTCTTCCTCTCCAAAGGTTAATTGTTATTTATATTAAATATTGTTACAAGGTCCAGGTCAAAATTAGGGCCCCATAATGCTGCAAACTCCACATACCCAACTTCAGGTACTGCCAGTTCCTTAAAATGTTCAAAATGTATTTTTTAAGGAAATTAAATGAGGACAGTGATTGAGGAAGTACAACGTTAGCAGCCACAACCCCCTGGACACTTCTTGCTGTCATCCAATAAGCAAAAACTCTCTAGGAAAGATGTTCTATCCTGAATGCCACCAATCTACACAAAGTTGACCAGCTGACCTCTGGTACACAGCACACTACGGAGGTTTCTTGAGGCAGGATTTAGAGATGGAGAGGATTCTCTATTTTCAGAGCACCTAAGGAAGGGCACTGGTTTTGGTATGCAAGAACCAAGTGAGCTGGTTATTCTCCACATTGAGATACATGGTGGGAGGACATGGTCTCACCTGTGGCCCCAGAAAGCAGGCTATCTTTAGGAGAAAAGAGGAAGAAGAAGCAAAATATCTCCATTGATGCAAAAATCGCAGCCTGGTTATGACTAAGTTGGGCTGGTCCCGGCGGCAGGCAGGGCTCGCCGTCAGATACAACCCTCCTTTGCTCACACAACCTCTCCCCACTAAATGGGGGCAGGAAAGCTGCCCTTGGCCCTCCGCAGGCTCTTGTTGCCAGCGGTCCTTAATGGGAGCTTTCTCCTGCTTGTCCCATCCCTCCCTCCCACAGCCAACCGCGACTGCGGTGCTCTGGCACAGGCCCAGCAGGTAAACACTCTGCCGGGCGTCAAGACCCTCAGCAAGAGTCAACATCGGCTTATTCTTCCTCCAGTGCTGTGATCAGAACTTCCACGGGAAGACTGATAAGGCAAGCAGCCTGCTATTGTTAAACACCGCGAGCACACATGGGGCAGATCAATCTCCACTTTACTCAAGGGTAACTGATAGCCCGAGTCAGGTTAGAGAGATAGGAAAATAAGTTTCTTTCTTTGCTTAATATTGCATTAAGTTTCTTGTTCGTCAGAACAGGAATGCAGCTCGTAGGGGAAATAACTACTTATTCCTAACTCGAGGAAGAGGATATATAACAAGTGGTAAAGCCACAGGAAAGAGTGGAGAGCACAAATACCCCATCAGCTGAAGAGAGGAAGGTTTCTAGTGAATACACAGAGATTGCTCAAAACTGGAACCACTCTGAAGCAGAGACATACGTGAAGGTCAGAAAGGACTGCGTTTGCCCTTTCTTCTGAGTATGTTTCATTTTCCCCCACCTAGTTGTCTTTGGTAACTGAATTTCCCGTGCACGCAGGCCTCTGCCGGGAGGGCTTAAGGCAGTTCCTCATACTCACAGGCAAGCAGAGCTCAAGTCCAGCTCTTGGCATGACCACAGTTTGGTGCCTTCTTTGCAATTAATCTGGCAGTGATTTTCTGCCATCCTCCCTGTCCCTACATTTCTTCTTCCCCTCTTTTCCAGCCACTGTCCCCCCACAAGCTGTTACGGGACCCGTGCTGGGGTCACCCTTCGCCTGCCCCAGCACCTGCACGGAAAAATACCATGGGTCTACGAGTCTCTCCTGCGAGCACGTATGAGCCCCTGTCACAGGCACCTTCCATTATGCACCAAGGCCAGGGCCAAGGACAAATTGCTCCTTTGTAAAATGGAGACCCAGAGGAGAGGGGGGCGAGGGTAAGTCAAGCTCGTATTGAAGTCAATGAGCGGGATCAAACCACTAATCTGTGTAAACAAAATACAGAAAATGACATTGATTGCAGATTGGCTTTAACAATGAATAATTGTGCTTTGATGTGCACATAAATGTGATAAAAATCAAGGCAATATATTCAAAACAAAACAAAAGAAAAAAAATACAAAGAGGTATTTTACAACTAGGCTCCATTACCATCTATCCTAACAAGATTAAGCAGTAATTGCTGTGTCAAGAAAAAATATAGTGGGCTCAGCAAATGAAAGATCACGATAGGATCCCATTGTATTATAGGCTCACGTCTAGCTGGAGAGCAGTGATGGGGTTTTTCCAGCGTTGCACAACCAGTTTTTTTGTTGCTGTTGTTGTTGTTTTTTTTTTAAGTATCAAAGGCATTTCCCTGGAAATGTAATCCTTCATGTTCCTCTTTAAGCATTTCTGTAAGCCTTCCTGAAGCTAGCTGCAGGCTTTTTATTCTTTCACTTTAGTGTAAAATATCTTGAAATCAGTACTGTTGTTTAAGCAAGATTTCCTGGCCTCTCTTTTCTTACTGAGGACACAAGATTTCTATTAGTGATGTTACACTCGATCATCTCAAAGTGCAAGTTTCAGCACCATCTAGCATTAATGAATAATGGATCAATGCAAGAGTTTGCTAAAGGTATTTGAACTTGCATTGCCCAGGATGTAATACATGTTTGCTTAAGCTGGAGTCTTCATAGAGCCTTTAAGACTGAGACACCAATGTCACCCTAGAATTCAACAAAAATTAAGCAATTACGCTTCCAAGGTGTCTGTGAAAGTTTCTGCCTTAATGCTCTCTTGCACCTATACACTGAACATAAGGTGAAAAAAGGACAATAGTTGAATCGATACCCTTTCTATGGCAAGAGAATAATGAATTTCTTCATCATAACATTAAACTTTACAAAAATAAAAATAGATAGACTAAAACTAAATAGCAGGTGGAAGAAATTCACATGTTCTCCTTGATTTCTTTATTTCTGAAATCCTTTAGGCAGGTGAGAAAATAAGTTGCAAGTTTCCGAGACCCTTTGAGGTGGAATAATCTATCCCAAAGAAGTCTTGGTGATGTTATTAAGGAGCGGTGATGTTACCTGTATCAATAAGCGCATCCTGATGGTAAGGAACAATCTCTCTGGATGACTGTGATGGATGCTAGTTGTAATGCTCACCTTAGGACATATTCTAACAGCTCATTTGCTCGCATCCTGCACGTTGGTACAGTGTCAGTGCAATGTAAATGTGGAACACGTCTCTACCCATAACTAGCTTCAGGCAGCAGAACAGTCAGGAGCAGACGGGTCTGAGGAAAACAAAGAGTCGAGCTGGTGCAAAAGATGAAAATTGAATTTGTTTGGTCTTCCTTATTTAAGGGATGAAAGCAAGTGAGCTTCAGTGACAAAAGAAAAAAGATGAAAGGACTAGAGACGGGTTCTTTTGTTGTATTAACTCAGCTGGCACCGATGAACTCACTTCTCTCTCATTTTCCTGCCTCTAACAACTGCACTCAACAAATGACGTCAGCAAGTCAAGCCTCATGCATGAAGCTCCGTCGTTTGATCCAGTGCATCCCAGATGCAGGCTTTGTTCCCACCTGCTCCTTGCCGAGGGCCCACGAGCCAGCAGGCTGTTCCCTAGCGCTCGCTGGTGCGAGCAGTGATCTGCTGAGAGCTGGATCTGGCGTGGGGATTCCCCACGTGCCGCCGCACCCGAGCCACAGCGAAGCCCAGCTCTGTGAGCTGTCACATGCAAACCAGCCTCCTTAATTCTCTTCGTGTGACCACATCTGCTCTGCTGCAGGAACCCACATGTGGAATATCACCTCTTGGCAGGGAAAAACGAGCATGGGTGTCTGTGTTCGCTGGACTGATGTCCCTTTCAAGAGGTGCTGCATTAGCCCCCTTCACTCCCACACCTTCACAAGCCTTGCATATTGCGGCGTATTTTGTCCTTACAAACTGCTGAACTCACTCATCACAGGCCACATGGAAACAGCAACAGGCAAGCTACATACCCAGATTATTACAGTGCCCTAAGTGCGATTTGAAACACAACAAACTGAACGACCTTCACGCTCATCTGTTGTAAGGTAGGTATTTCATGATTAACATGCCACAGACAGACAAAAGAGCCAATGTACCTCCAGTCAGCATCTGGTACAAGGTGGGTGATATACAGCAAATTGCCACTGTTGACAAAACAGCAACCCAGGAGAGGACTGTGAAATTGTTTGGGAAAGAACAAAAGCTGAAGACCAAGGGCCATGACAAGGACGGTAACAAAATCATATATATTTTTGGTATCCTAAACATTCGTAGCTGCTTGTATACTTCTCCCTAAGACACTTACATGATCTTCTATTTTTAGGCACTGGTAATTGGAGTTTATGATTTACATATTACAGTGCAGTAGAATCCAATTATAGCAAATCTACAGAGAGACTGTATTTATTTCAGGAGAAGATACCGAGGAACCATGTCAACACGTAGCAACATAATGACCTGCTCACTTTCTGGCTTTCATGCAAAACATTGTAATGATTAGGTTTCAGACACTGCACGAGGATAGTTAAGGATGCGCTATAAAACCATTCCACATCTGTGTTTGTTTTATTAGCAGAACCATTTCTGGGAAAAACAGGAAAGCGAATGCTGATCCAGCTGCTAATTCTGGCTAATTCTTTTAAGTCGCTAACTCCATTACCAAACACTATTTCTTGTAATCTTTTTTCCTTCTCCTCCGTTCTACGTTAAGTATAAATTTCTTGACATTTCCCCCATCAGCACTGAAGCTTAATTATAACAAATGTTAATTGCATATATTTTAAGTTCCATGTAAACTCAGTTATAGAGAAGATAGTTTGTCAATGGTAAATTGACAGCTGATGTATAGTAAGTGAAGGAACAAAAAATACAAGTTCATATACAGCCTGGACAGGTCTGGATGGAAAAGAGAATTTCTATTTTATTTTCTATATGTACAGATAATCACTCCGTCTATTAACAAAATGAGGACAAGTGATAATCACCTTCTTCTGAGTGGAGCTGGTCATAGGCTGTTGCTCAAGGCCATGGCTATTGGCAGCGTCCATCAACCCTCAGACTATCGCTCTGTTTCTCGCTGGACCAGTGACTGCAAGTCCCTGCGTATACACAGTTTTATGTAGGCAAATTCAACAGGACTGTTAGTCTGCTCTGAGCTGAGATATGCCTAGCTGATTTTCTGATGGATTTTGTGTGAGTTGAAATTACCAAAGCTGCTGAGAAAATGTGGGACCCAACACCCCCATGCATTTTGAAAACTTCAGGCTGATGACTGGAATATTTCAAATCTCCTTCCTTGTGGGTCTGTGGTCTTCAGGACAATATTTTCATGTTACTGTGATTTTTTTATTATTTTTTTTTATACATCTCTCTCACCCTTCTTCCACAACAATCTTCTGTTATGATTGTTCTTGAGTCAGGCATTGTAACCGGCTTGTGCTTGATTAATTAATAAGCCCGGCACAGAGTAAGCAGGGAAGCACACTACCCCCCTCCTCCATTTGAAAGCTGCAGTTCATCATCGTCTGACTGCAGAGCCAGGCTGAACAATGACACTTTGAAGTCTGTAACTCCCTACGCTTTATTCCAGAAGAGTAGCAAAATTAATAATGTTACTCGGAAAAGCTCCTTTGTACCTTGAAAGTATCAGAAAATATACAGCACTGTGAGAAAATAAAGCATTATTGCTCTGTCTCTGCCGGTAGCTGCTCTTTGGTGTCTTGATAAAATTATGGTCCGGTAACAAAGGAGGTAAGGGAACATCTGTAGCAGGATTTGCTGGGGCTCTGAACAGCTGCGTACACTGTAACTTCATATACTTTTCCCAGTAAAATTATGTATAACTGAAAGTGATGCAAATAACAATAAAGCTTGGGTTCAGGGAGCCAGTAGTATCTTTGTAGACATTTTAGATAGATTTTTCTCCCCAAGACTGATGAGAAATGACTATAAAATACAAACCTGCTCCATTTCTATTACAAAAAAAAAAATCAAAACCAATGCTGCCAGCCAACCATTAACTGAAAAATAATGAGGGCTAATGAAATCGCGAGAGTCCAGATCATTCAGTGCTCAGACAGGTCTCTTAAGGGAACTGAAAATGAATTAGCCTGAGTTTGACAGCAGAAAAAAAAAAAAAAGGCACCTAAGACATTGGAAGGTGGGGATGAGGCTGTCAGAGAAGAAGCAGAGAAGAAATTGACAGACAGCCTTATATGAAAAAGAGTAATTTAGGGGTTAGAGAATAACTCAGAAAAATGTTATAATAGTTAGAAATCATTTTAGAAAAGTAGTGCTAAGCAGACCCTTTTATTCCGGCATTAGGACTATTCAGTGGCCCTGTATCATCACGAAGAAGGTCAGAACAGACAATCATAATGGTCCCTTCTGGCCTTGAAATCTATGACTCTATTAAAACTATCCAGACTATACACTGCTGCAATTCTGTGTTCCCAATTTGGTGAGGATTCTTCTTTTTCTGTTACATAAAGCTCATCCTACACAGCTGTTAATGCTCTGCTCTGTCTATTTGTCTATTTGCTGGTAAATAGGTAACCCGATGATCCCAACAACTGGACATCCCGAATGTCCAGCAGAGACTATGGACATGGATGCAAGGATCCGTGAGCTGTAAGCACATCAGCTCAGGACCCTCTGGTGTTAGCCCCTCTTTGTGCAAGGGATGGGGCTGGATGAGCCTCAGAAACCCCTGGCAACCAGCATTTTTCTAAATATCTCAACACAGGAACAGGTAAAAGTATGTATTTCTCTATTTCATCTGAAAGCAAATCCCTCTCCTCAGTTTTACTGCATTTACTCAAAACTGACCCAGCGTGAACAAACCTAACCCCAGATAAAGTCTGGCCAAGGTCCAAAGGCACGCAGCCCTCTGCAAGGTGCCCTTCCACTAGCCACATTTGGAGCAGGTCTGAGGAATGAAGCCTTCACAAAATGCATCTCTTTTAAAAAATGGCTCTGTTTTAAAAAAAGACATGTTGAGAGAAGAGGTAGTATCCCTGCTATCTGTAGTTTATACAGCAGAAGAGTGCCGAGGGGACCTGCAGGACTTTGATGTTAAGCCCTGCTTTGCCTAATGCTGCAGCCCAGCGCTCACGTCTCTCGGGGAGCCCTGCAGTCACCGCACGATGGGCTGGGGGAGCTCCATTCCCACCCGAGGCTGTGGCCCTGCGCAGGAGGAGAGCACACGGTGCCTGCTGGCAGAGGAGGTGCGGGGTCCTGCCATCGGGACCCTCACTCACTTAGGACAGAACCCCCCGTTGTGACACTCGGGCTTGAATGGTTGGCGCAAATGAAAACGTGAACTGGGACCAGGAAATGTGGAAAAACAATGCAGGTCGTTACGGCTCAGCAGCAAGGACACTAAAAAATGTGTGTAACACAAGTCTCTTGTTTCTCAGACAACTTGGTCTAGGCTGGACAGCAAGAGTCCAAAAAAAAATGTCTAAGTCTACCTTACATCAAAAATACTAGGTAGCACCAGGTATTAGTGGTCAGAGCAGGCTCTGGTTTGGCTGGGGCACACGCAAGGAGGCATAGATGTTCAAACCAACAGCTCTTTGCTAGTACAGCGTAGCTGCTTGAGAACAGACTGAGGCCTTGGCTGGATCAGCACAGCACCTTCCAAGAAAAATAAATGGAGTACCAAACAGTACAGAGCATATGAATCTCTTGGATAATACCCGAGAAAACTAAGAAAGGCCCTTTCAGATTAACCTCTTGTAGCAATTCTGATTAGTAGAGAGGTTTACACTGATGTCTGTGGTTAACAATATATCCGCCTTCACTAATTGCACTCATTCACTGTTTTTTTTTCCCTGCGTACAAGCCACTCAAAATGCCTTACAGTCAGTTGGACTAAAAATGATAGATACACAGGCTTGCGTATGATAGGCGCCTCACTCCAAGCCTGTGTCTGAGGCTCTGAATTCCTCAGGAACAGCCGGGATTGTTAAACAAAGCTCAGAAACCCTCTCGAAGCATACAGGGAGCAAACAAGGGATCTGGGGAGGTGTAATCTGCCTTCGGAATTACTGCCCCACATTATGGCGATTTCAGTAACTCCTCTACCCACGGCAGTTTCATGCTTATTAGAAATGTCATGCCAATAAGCTCAGCGCCTTTTATTCAGATTCATAGGTCAAGATGTCTTAGCTAATTGAGAGTCCACCTAGATAATCTGCTTGAGTACTTGATTAGAATTTCGCATAAAGCTATGAGATGTTGCTTCTGGAGAAGATCACTGCATAAAGCACTGAAATAAATGATTCTGTTTGAGCACTTAGACACCTGCATGAGATTGTTATTTCCAGTAGTTCTTGGAATCAGCTGATGCTGCCATATCACCTAAGGACTTTGGGAGCTTTCAGCTGAGAGCTAGGAGAGCTAGTGGGTATCCCGTCTTGGCAAGCAGTGTTTCCAAGGTCCAAATGTGTAAATGGAAAAAGCTCTCCTCCCTGCTATACATTCCAATAAACTGGCAGGGTGATTTAAGCCTTTGGTTCCTCTCAATAAAAAATAAAATAAAAACAACAACAACAGCAACAAAACCACAGGGATTTTAACAGAAAGAGAAGAGAAAGCAAAAGACAGGAGACGGTTTGCCTTATCTATGCTGCACATGTAAGAGACATGCAGAAGGAACGTGGATGAGAGCACTACAGAGATCCACATAAGGAGATATTAGGACCAGCAGGTTTTCCGTACTCACTGCCTTCTCTACAAGGATTCTGAGCCTGCTTGCAATAATTTCTGGATCTGACATTGTTGGGATTTAGGATATGTAAAAAAGCTGGGGAAAAACGAGAACATAAGATGCAAGAGACTTGGTCTGTCCATGGCTTGTAGAAATGTTAGGAATCTCTATATCTTGCATTCCCAATCCTTAAGGCCTGTTGTCTCATATATGTCATCTTATCTGGCAAATAAAAATGACAATTACCTCTAAGAGCACAGATGTAAGTAGCAGCATCTGAGCCAGAGCACATGCCATCCTGGGGTTTCCAAAGCTCCTCTGAAGGAAGGACCTGGGACATGACTCAGCTCACACAGAGGTGGACACCCTTCCCCAGCAGTGCTCTCTGCGGGGAGTTTGTGCTCACAGGGTACAGAACATGCACCCTGGAGCGAGTACTTCTCCTCCTCCCTGCTCCCCTCTTTTTGGAGTACAGCCATGCCTTGCCCTTTCCAAGAGTTTGCAGGATGCCAGTACAGGCTCAGAGCAGTATTTCAGCCAGAATGGGACGTATGGTAGATTTAGCATTCACTGCCAGAAGAAGGAACAAATGAGGAGGCAGTAGTATTCACAGTTAATAATTTTGCCTCATAAGCACAATTAAAAATCACTGGGGGAGAACAGAGAGAAAGAAAATCAATGTTTATCAGCCTGCAACATGTGGCTGGTTTCCACCCTCACAATTAGAGCTTGCCTATGCCAATACCTGGTGTGGCATTCGGGCAGCTGATGCATAACATGAGGTTAAAAAATGTCAGCATCGGGGCCAAGACCCACTTGCTTTTAAACCCCGGCCTTATTGACAAAAGGAGGATTGCTCCCGTGAGAAAAGGGCATTCCAGATGTTCATTTAGAGTATCTGTAATTAAGTTAGTGGCAAATTATATATAATTATAGTTTTATTGTCTTTGGATGTATCTATCATTACCTTTATCCCTGATGGACCCTTTCCTAGAGATTCCAATTTTCGGCAGCCTTGAGCCCGCTCAGTGCTCTCAGTGACTCAAACGACAGCAGGACTGGATTTGCGTATAATTACAGATAATAAAGCACTGGTGCTGTGCTAGAGAGGGGAGCTGCGTGTGTGCCTAGACCAAACTCAGCAGGGACATCCAGACATGCACAGGGGCAGAAAGCTCTTTTCTTAAGGATTCCAGGTGTTACAACTACCAAAATGACTGGCAAACAGCACAGAGTAAGCACTAGCCTTCAGGTGGAAGTGGCTATGAAATTAGTGGGGATCACAAGTGTGTGTCCGTGGGCAGAATTAAGTTTTTCTACGCTGCCAGAATACTGAAGTCATGGACAACCCCTAAAGGATTCCCTGAAACTAAGATGAGGACAAGCTAGAGAGCAGTTCTGTTTTTTAACTTGAAAGGACTAATTCTAAATATATATATATATATATGATAAAAACACTAAATATTTCAAAATAAAATATTATCATAGAATATTGGTGTTTAAAGGAGTTTTATGTAATTATTTCCACTAACTAAAAATATCAGAGAAATGATATTTCAGAACTTGTTTCAGGTGGAGACATAAGTAACAATGTATTCATGGTGGTTCGTCTGCTACCTTACCATCAAAAGAGAGGGAAAGCTAACGAAGCAAGTTTTGGGCTACAGAAAAAAATAATACAATCTTGTTAAAGTAGTCTTTATTTCTTTATCAAAAGTGCATGTAGGTCTGTGCTAATTCCTGTTCTCTTTGCTAAAGGAGCAATATCATGAATAGTCTTAGAATTTATTTCTATATAAAGATGAGTTGCTAGAGAAGCAGGATGACCAGCAAACCACATTTCAGAAAATAATTTGAATCACTAATTTTATTGCCTTTTTTCCCCTCTTACTTTACTCGTTAGCTTAGACTGACAAAACATTTCCCAAGACACCACTGGCATACGCGGTGATATTTAGACCCAGCTCCCTCAGAGCTGGCATCTGCTTCCACTGACTTTAGTAGAAGTGCTAAGTAACGTGCCATTCAACCTGAAGACATAAAGCAAGGTGCCTGCATTGCATAAGCTCTGGAACAATGTTTAGAGACCATGAGGCTGATTTACTGTTAAACAAACAAAACAACCAAAAAAACAAAACACACTAAAAAAACCAGACAAGACAAACTGCCCCCTCGGGCATTACTGGGTAACCAGATGTTTGGCTCTTAGCATTTGTACCCACAGACTCACTGCCCTAAGAATCTAGTCCCAGATGTTTTGTACAGTGTACTTTGGACAAAGTTATTTTAAAAATGTCTCTGTTCCAGATGAGTTAAGCCTACAATCATCCGTCAATAGCATGAAAGATCTTTTGTGTGCGCACATTTGCATTGTTTAATTAACTTTCTTCAATGTACACAACATTCCCCATGCTGTGAGCTGTATTGCAGGGAAATCAGTACAAGATGGCAGTTCTTTGTCTCTCCTGGAAAGGCAAGTTGCTTCTCTCAATTAGACGTTTTCTTCCTCACTGGGCCGATACACACAACAGGGAATGAACTTATTGCAGCTGCAAACGCCACTGTGCTTCCCCAGCGCGCTCTCTGCCTGAGCGCTGATAGTCGCAGGATTTGGGGTTTTGTCTCCACCCAGATACTGAAAGCAGAAGTCATTGTCTCTCACCATCTAATCAAGGTAATAATTACAAGGAGTGGATCTGGAGCTAAGAAGAGGAAAAAGGCTTTTCAATCACTGCCTCTGCATTTCAATCGAAGCCCCATGCTGTACGACACTGAGAACAAGGTGTAAATCAGCTTAAGAACATAGCTCTGCATTCAATGCGTTGTGGTTTACAGCTCCCAAATGACCTTCATCTATCTTCCTTAGCTGTAGAGGTGTATAATTGAACTAAAGAGAGGCTTGAATAATGAGTTTGAGAACGGCAGCTCCGCTGCTGTTGCTTAATAGTGTACCAGCCTTACACTTTGTTTTCTGATATGTAACAAAATACTGTAGTGGGCTCAATTCTTCAGGGTGACACTTGGTGATAGTCCCTCTTTTAAAATAGAAAAGAGCAGGTTTTTTGCAAGCAAAAATAAAACCACCTATAAATCTTTGGTGCAGCTAGGCTCCCCAAAATACAATTATGTGAGCCATTTTCTATTCAATATCTGCTCACAAAAGCTCAGAGAGACAAATTGCAATTATCTGCTCTTCTTTCAGTCGTGGATTTTTTTTATTATTATTTTTTTTTGCTTTTAAAACTTCACGTCTTTCTGGTGGATGCTTCTCCCCTAAGCTCAGCAGAGCACAGCCTTACACTTTCTAGCACCGGGAACTTGCCAGAGATGAAGTGGCTGAGAGCAGCCTCTCACACGACAAGACCTCGTTTTCAGATCACACTTTTCCTACCTTTATGGGTGCTGGAGTCATCCTTTCTGTCCATGTTGAGGTTGACATTAGGGGTCTGCAGTCTTCTCAAGTATTCAAACTCCCCCTTGTCAACAGTTCATTACTGATAACTACACAGGAAAAAAGGCCTAGCAGAGCAATAGCCATGGATCAATGCACGACGTCTCCTCAGTCAAGCGCCTTTTGAAAACAAATGTTCCTCTTGTGGCATTTTTGTTGATTTCACGGACACTAAAAGACTTACTGATGCATTTACAGCACCAATTAAGGAGTCAGTCCGCTGGTGCTCCATTACACAAACAGTACCTCCAAGTCCGCACAAGATCTACCCCGATATATCTCTCTGGAAGGACAATTTCAGACTAATCATGCTCCTGTTTTTTCTGGCTCTAGAACTTCAGGTTGCCATTCTGCCCTGTGCTAAATACTTCCGAGAGTATTGAGCAGTTTCATGCCCCTGTGACTTTATTGCAGCTTGAAGAACTAAGCTGCAGTTGGCTTCACTTGACTCATGTTAAATTTTCTTTAAAAAAAAAAAAAAGTGGCACCAAAGGCTGCAGGTGTATGAAGTTGGAAGTGAAGTGGTGTAATATATAAATGCTTGTGGGATTAAGTAATAGGGAATTAAAGCCTTTAAGGGCAGTGTGATGTAAGTACGGGCTTGGATGAGTGGTTCTGCCTATTTTAATGGGCTTTTGTTTGCAAGCAAAGGTTGCACAGGCTAGTCCTAAGTCTTATCTAAGACATGATTCTGAGCAAACTTCCCTCTTACCGAGGACCTGATTGATATAGCAGCTCTGTCGAGGCTGAATTGTGTCCCTTCAGAAAGGGCATCTCTGTGTTAAGTTTCAAATACAGTGAAGAAAGCTGAGAAAATACAGAATGGCAAGAGTTACCGCTGCTTCTCCACTGTAAAGCAAGCTGGCTGGTGCAGCAAAGGCTGGTACCTCATCTGTGATACAGGATGTGGCTTTGCGACAAATCTGAAAAAATCTCATTAGAGAGAAAGTAATAAAGGTGGTAACACCGTCCCCTGAGACTCTCGGCCTCTAAGTATGTACAAGAAACCTGTCTGGAAAGAATAAGGAAGGAAGCAGTCATGACTTTTTCAATTTCACACCTCCACTACCTGCCTACATTGGTTAAACACAATCCCGCGCTCCAAGCCTGATGAGCTCCGGGCGTTTATGCTGACGACTGACTCTCCCCTACAGGAGAGCGTTACGGGATGTTATTTCTCAGCACCCTAGCACTGACACACCTGGTGCCTCTGCCCGGGAATAATGGAGAAACACACAAACCATCTCTTCTCTAATGTTTCGTGTTCCTGTAAAGAAGTGCAGAAGTAAGCTTTATTTACCTTCCAATATCTGCTTGTAAGACAGACTCTGCTCTCAGCTATTCCCCTACAAGTTTGCCACAACATCACGGACTCCAATGCAGTAGAGTTACTTTGGAGTGACACCAGCTCACCTGGCACATGCTGAGTGCCTGTGGGCTGCCACCCCGTCAGCCTCCAGCCTGTGGGGGACTGCGGAGATGTGAATGGAACAAAAGCTCCTGTCCCTTCCTTCATCACCAGCACCTCGTGTGATAACAACCACCAGGCTCAGGCACTGCAAATCCCGCAGATCACAATGAGGTTCCCAAGGGGACCGGTCAGTACAAAAGCACTGGAAAGCCACAGGTAGGGTTAGGCACACAGGGGAAGAAACGGGTTTGTTTTTGTGGGAATGTGTCCTGCACTCAAACACAAAAGAGGAAGACTTTGGTATCCCCCCATGCCCTCATACAGAGGGGCTCCAATATTTTCCACATTCCCACTATAAAGGGATTCATTTCACCAGACCAACTTTGGAGACATTGAAATTACTGCAAGTATGATGATACCAGGGAGGTTTGCACTGAGATAACTAAATTACCTGCACTGCCTTATTACACGCTTAGTTTTAGGACAGATTGATTGGTTCAGTTTAATACAGTTCCTTGAACTTGGTGGAAAACCCTGAACATGCTCAGAGGATATAATTCTTCCCCTTCCTGACAGATGCAGAACAAGGCATGCAAGAAGAACCTGAATCATGAAATGGGAAAACACTTTGAATCACAACATGCATTTGACTGATCTGACTCGGGCACTCGGAAAGCTGCGGCGAGCTCAGAGGACACGCTGTGTCCGGGCGGTAGGCTGTCTGCAGCCTGGCAGTAACAATCCTTAGCCTTAATTATCAGTACAGCATCCCGAGTAAGACAGCAGGGACAAGCAGCCCGAATGCTGGGCAGGCGATGTGTGCTGACCGCGTAGAGCCCTTGCAGCTGCCGCGAGCAGCCCAGAGCTGTGAAATCTCAATCAGCGCACTCGTTCAGGCCGGTAGGCAGCGTGGTCACTGCCACAGGAACACACACATGCTTCGGCTGCACTTCGCCTGGAGATTGCTCATTGCAGAAGTGGCTACCAAAGGGCTGAGAAAGCTGTACATACCTGTACAGACACCTCTCTTTTGTATGGGGGAAGTCTGATTCTTGCCTTTTCGCTTACACATCCAGAGACATTTAGGCTACGTAACTGCCCAGTGATGACTTAGAAGCAAAGACGAAAAAAAAAATCTAGTTATCAACATGGGCTGCAGCCAGAAAGAGGAGGTATCTCCCTTCACACTGCTCGTTCTCAGCCTACTTACCCTTCCCTGGTCTCACCTCCCGTGTGCCCGTCACGGTGACACTGTCCTGAGTGACCGAGCTGCTGTCACCTAAGCACAGCCTGCGAGACAAAAGCACCCGCTGCCAGCTGCAGGCAGGGCCTCCCTGGGAGGGGATGCCGGGCGGGCTCCTTCACTACAGCCATCTCCCAGCTCCCTGACAAAAAGCTCGCGCCCACACTTCACCTCCCCACGTGCTGGGTGTTCCCAGCAGGGCAGAAGAGCGTTTCTCTCCTGAACGTCTCTCTTGCCCCAACAACGCCCAGGACCCATGCCCAGCACTCCTGTCCCCCCGCTGGCTGGGGCCGCTCGCCCTCGGGGGACAGCGGCATCCCCTGCCCACAGCTGGGCCGGGCACCAGCACCCCACAGGCAGACAAGCTCCCCTCCTTTTCGAGGGCAAACTCCATGTCCCCACTTTACACCACAGACAAATGAGGAAAACATTATCATAAGCAGCCAATACTTTGGTCAAAAACTCCGCGAAATCTTGTCTCCGTTAAGGAAAGTCTTGTGGTTTACTGCAAATAACGACACGAGTTTGGGGCTGCAGGGGATAACAAGGTCTAGCCACTTGAAATAATCAAAACTCCCTTTTCTCCTGCAAGGTCACCTATGAAAAGAGCCACCGCCATTTGGCAAACTGATCAAGCTTCACCAAATGCTGGATGCCTGCAGCTTGTCAATAGGTCTGTTTGTTTTTGTGGGATGGAGACTGACCCGAATAAGGAAGAAAACACAGTAGGATTGTTATACCTTTCCCTAGGAATGCTTTGAAAATAAGTGCCTTTTGGGCCTTTCCAAAGGCAAACAGGTTGTTCCTGAAAGGAAATACCATAAGCACTCTCTGACACGAGTGATTCGGCTGATTCCTACGGCTGAGGAACTCCAGCAAAGGGAAAGAGCAGGGCCCCCTGCTCCCCGCTGCACCGAGGCACCCCTGGGAGCCCAGAGCAAAGCGCCCTGAGCTTGGAGCCATCAGCCCATGGGTGCCCCGGGCTCAAAACCACATGGATTCACCTCGCTGGCATGAGTTGTGCAAGGGAGCAGCATTTATTCCTCAGTACATCCCCGGCTGGTGGAGATGTAGGGAAAAGGCAGGTCACTGCCTGACACTGTTACAGCCATGCTCTTTTGCTCACAACAGTAGATTTGGCAGGTCTAGTTAAAGTAGTATTCTGCCAAGACGGTTGTAAGGAGATTTACAAAAGCAAATTAAAAAAAAATAAAAGCAGCAAGAATAGTTAAGTCCGATTTATCAACACAGCTTCTGAACTGCTGTAAAATCCTGGATCTGTTAGAATATAGTTGTATTTAAAATCTTTACCCTTTCTGAAAAGTGCATAAAGATAGAAAAGCCCTATGTGCATATTTCTCAGAGTTCCATCTTCCATGAAAAACTCTAAACAATACCTGATTTCCTAATAACCTTCCCATCACCTCAACATACTTTCAAATTGAAACCAAACCCATGTGAACTTGGGAAGAAGTACCACGTAAACCAGAGCACATGGCAGTGTCTTAAGCTGTGATTTAATTATAAAACAGGGGGAAAAATGACTTTGCATAATGTAGGTGAGAGAATCACAGAGCATTTCATTCTAATTATAGAAAAAACGAGATCTGAGTAGCTTAAGCATAGGCATCATGGAGTCCTAATTGTGTTTCCTGGATATAATCTGAGTTAACTCAGTGCCAAGTTGGCAATCGTAAGGTCCTGCTTTCCAGCCACCCTCCCTCCTTTCCTTTCCTGTAATTTGAAGACCCAAGCTATAACCTCAGAGCATCCACATACAGTTAAATATAATTACGAAAGAGAGAAAAGACTGAGGAGGGATTAAAATAATTATTGAGCTCAATTCTTCTTCTCATCTTAAAGAAACAGAGATCAACTTACTACTTTTTGAATGGATAATTATAGTTCCATGGTGAAGATTTACAGAGCATTCATAAAAATAACACTACAACCCACAAAAAATCCATAATTTTCAAATATTTCCTTGTTTCTTTTCATGCAGTTTCTCTGCAATCAATAGCACAAGCCCTGCAATGCCCAAACAGGCCCCGCAGATGATGTTTTCCTACCAACCACTCAGGAAACAGAGGAGAGACCAGTTCTCAGAAATGAATGGTGACCTGTCTTTGGTGGGTGTAGATCAAGGGCAAGCCCACCAGAGCCAGACACATGACAGATGCAATACGCTGGTATGAATTAGAAGAGTAGACGTCAAAGATTATGAAAAGGTGACGGTAATCAATTAACTAGCAGCGAGTGATTATTTATATTGCAGTAGTACCTAGAGGCCAGTGGAGATGGAGTCTCCCTTGTGATAAAATCACACACTAAGAAAGCTGCTGATACAAAGAGCTTAAACAAATTCCCCGTTACCAGGACTATCCTGTCTGCACTTCTTTCAAATTAAAACTGCAGCAATTGTGTGGCTTTATTTAGATCTTTTTTTTTAATTATTTTTTTCTATATGGCCAGTTGCCCTGTAAGACAGCGTGTGCAGCGGGTTCAGGGCTGCTGTGCTCCACCACACCCAAGCTCCCAGCAGTGAGACCCATAAAGAGCATTCCTGCTGATGCCCACCCTGCCGCGGTTAGCCGCAGTGACACAGTGGAAATGTGTTTGCATCACTGCTCTCCCTAAGAAGTTCGAAGCTTCCGAGAGCAATGTCATACTGTTATGGAAAGCAACGTGTAATATCAGCGCTGCCGTGGGAAGCCAAAGGGAAACGCTCCTCGTGCAGCACGAACAAAGCCCAAGCAGAATGCAACCCAGATTTTTGACTCCCATCCATGCTTCTGGTTAGACATCAGCAACACTTCTGAGGTGGCGCTCAGAGTACAATATAAGGACTGAAAGTAACTGATCTAAACTTATTGTTCCCCAGAGACTGAGCAAACAACTCCACATAGGAGGCTTTCAATACTAACGATAAAACGTGCAAACATTTTATTCAGCAGACAAGTCTGTGAAGAGGCTGCCACATACATTTGTCGATTGTTAAAATTTCTCACTTAACAGTTCTGCCTCTCTCAAGTTAATATTTTCCCAGAGCAGAGACTGAAAGAATTTAAGGATCACAGCGTCCTTTAGATCTTCTGAGCAAACCAAAATTCTTGCCAGGTAATTGACATCAGCCCCTGTTTACCAAATGCTCTTCGGCCTATAACCAATAAATGATTAACAAGGAACTTCAAGTCACTTTCCAGATGTTGTTTATTGAGACATCCTTGCACTGCAATGACAAATGGGGCAGAAATAAGCAAGGCACAGCTTGGCAAGATCCTGCCACTCAGCAGAATATCCCCGAGGCTGAATAATTTGGGTGAAAACCACTGTACAAAGGTTAAATCTACTTTCATTTATAGAAACGGAAATGTGTCCCAGCTGGTACTCATTAGGTTTGAAGAACCAAACACTCGTATTTTCTCAAAACAGGTAGTAACAACAAGCTTTTAATGCAAGAGCAAAGGGTAACACTTCAGTAGCTCTTACACTGTTTGATGTGCCTAATGCTTTACTCTCTTATTGCTGTAGAGCAAATCTTGAGGCAGCCGCAAAGCTCGCTACAATGAGCTGTGAAAAGTTATACTAATAACTAATGGGGGAGGGAATCCATTTTTTTTCCATTCTTTTGCACCTCGTTATAGTTCTAAAAATATTAGTGCTGCTATATCAATAATACCGATACAAAGCAATTTTTCGGGACAAAGCTCCATACATACTGCTCCAGCAGAAGGATTACTCTGTATTAGCAGGAGTCGGAGGGACCTAAGCAACCACCAAAACCAGCAGCAATTGGGATGGTGAAAATGTCAAAATTCACGGTGGATTTGAAAAAATCCATATGGGATTTGACAGCACGTCTGCACACACTGCACATCTGCAGCTCTTCCATACACACGCAGGATGACAGAGCTCTAACCTCACAACTACTGTGGTGAAAACTCTCTCCTCCATAAACAATTCCTTCCCACATTATCAAGTGGGATAGGATAAAATAAATAAAATAAATACAACTGCACGTGTACAGATTTTTAAAGGCTTAGCAGATCCAGAATAATAAAACTGCAATTGCAACTGAGCTAGGAAAAAAAAAGAAAAGAAAACAGAAGTCCACATTTTAGCAACCAGATTTGCAGGTACAGGATTTCATTAAGGTAAGATACTGAAATCTACTAGCTGGTTTTGCAAAATTTAAATCTCAAAAGCTTGAAATCCTACTGAAATTTGCATATTTTTCAGTACCTTATGTTAAAATCTATAATGATTCAAGCATATTTGAATAAGAGACAAAAAGGATAATAGGACCTGTCTGGTTTGGGATTCAATCAAAACCTGGGACCCTCCCTCTGCCTGGGATGTGATTTACTGCTCTGCCTCAGACAAATAGCAGTAACACTTTCTGAGATAATGGGTGTGTTTCAGCAGGCAGAAAACAGGCGAGAAGAGCAATATAGCGCAGAAAAAAGGGCCTCTCCCTTCCCCTCTCTCACACTTCCAGTACTGATGCTTTGTGCATCACAACAGACATCTCTTTTCAGCCCCTACGGATGACCTGCAGTGATGCTCTAGCCTCAGTTTGAGTTTGTCCCCTGAAACACCTTTCTTGGTGACAGCACCGGAGGATTCCAGCCACATGTTGTCACACGCGGGCTCGTTTCAAAGCCCTGGGACCCTGCACTAACAAGGAACACTTTGAGGACTGGGCCAGGATGGGGTGAGGCTGAGCGGGTGCGTCCCACTTGTGCCGATGCACCACGGTTATCCCCACGGTTATCCCCCTGTTCACTGCGGTTTCAGCCATGTGGTGGCAGTTCCCCACCAATTTCCCTAGTCCCAGAGGATTTAGGATTTAGTTCTGCTAATCTCTGGATCCCATATAACATTAGATATTCATGCTGTGATCTCAGGCAGGGAATTGTCCCCAGAGTTATATTAGATTACTAAGCCACTGGGAAATCAAATAATTAAGGAAATCCATAATGAGGGGTATTAGTCAGAGACATATTCCATGGCACAAAAACCAAGTGGAAGGCATGAAACTATTTTTTTTTTCAATTGAAACAGAACTTCTTTCAAAGTGGAAGGAGCCCCGTGCTGGGAGCAGGGCCTTGTTTCTCACCTCCCTCCTGCCAGGAGCCCCCAGGCACAGCCGAGCTGTTCCCGGGCCTTGTCTGTCTGCTGACCTCCAGACGCTGGAGGCTGACAGGTGATGATCCCAACACAAAGCAGTTAACTGATAAATGAGCTCAGCTCCCTCCTGAACCAGGTACTGACACACGGGCGCACCGCAGAACAGGCCTGAAAGAGCTGCGTGATAACATATTGATTATGAACAACCCAAGAGCCATTGTCAAAAGCGGCAAGCATTGTTCTTTCCCAAATCAAATCCATACTTAACGATCTCTTTTCCCTCATTAAACACTTGAAAGGCCTTCTTACCAGCACTTTTTACTACATGGACGTCCTATTTCGTTTTGACACATACAGCGTGCTCCTGACATTCTCTTCATTGTACAGTAGCTTGCGCTGTTTACTGTAGCATTGATGTTAGTTTATGTCATGTCCTCGCCTTTGTAGTGCCCATCTACAAATAGAATAATCCATGTACATTTTTGTCTCATCTGTCTTTAAATTCTGTGTAATGAAATGAATCAAACTAAACCTCCATGTAGCAAAAGGCAAGTCACACTAGAAAGAAATTTGGGGAAAAAAAGCAGAATTTGGTTGGAAAATGTTTGGAATATACTGTTCTGATTTTTCTTTTGAGGTTCACATGACTGGCATCTTTGATGGAAAGGTAATGACTGCAAACAAGCATGCAAGCAGATGTGATCCGAGCAGATCTCTTTACTTTGATGTCTTCTCTTTAGCTTATTTTCAGCAATATCACTCCAAAATGACACTTTGGAAATGTTGACAAAGCACATTTAATTTCCTGCCTCACCTAGGGCTCGTCATTTCAGCTCTGAATAGCTTTGCGGCCCTTTGAGGACACTTCAATTTTATTTACTAAGTCTTTGACTCCACAACAGAAAGTTATTTGCTCTGTAGAAACAGATCTGTAGGAATAAGGTTCTGGGTTCTGCTCGGGAAACAAACGGATCCGGTGCTAACAAAACATTGGTTCCAGCATCAGACAGGGTGCCTCCTTCTGCCTACAGCTGTTCAGTGTCGAAATCCAGGAGTCACCATAAGCAAAAGCTCCAAGCACAAGTGACACCGGGCTGCAGAAGACAGAGCTGGACGCGTCTCAGCGCCGTGGCTCACCCGTCACTTCCGCAAGAACTGTGGCTGACTTCTGTGAAAAGCTGCATTGTGAGCAGATTAGGCAGCTATAGGAGCCAACACTGACAAGAGAATTAGGTTGATACAGCTGCAGGACGCTTTGTATAAACTCGAGCTGCTGCCACCTAATTAACCCTTGTGTATTTCTTGTTTAATGCTCTTAGGATCAAGGGTTATTCTCCAGAGCTCCTGCTGAGCTGCAGCCTCCCAAACGTGTTTGATGTATGCACATGTGGAAACGCGGTACCTACAACCTTACTAATAAAGCAGGCTGAAAAAGTACTTTGTCAGCATGAGACATTATTGACCCCTACAACATATCACACTATTTTACGGTGAAACAAAAAGATATGCTAATTGGGAAATGTATATGGTGCAGTCAGTAGAGTTATGATAGCGTTACATCAGTGTAACTACGATCATGGTCTGGTCCGTTATTATTAATTATTTCCAGTAAGAGTGATTTGTGTATAGGAATACATTACTGAACAGCTATTTGCTCTAGGTGCAGTGCACACAGAGCTGGCAGAGAAGCGCAGATACAAACAGCAGGGCTGGGCACAAGCTGGCTCTGCTCTGCTACCCGCTCGTCGTAGAGCCACGTGGAAATAGCAGAACACTGTTTATGCATTCAAGAGCTTTTCCTCCCCATATATAAAGCACAAAGAATTGGACTTATTTTTATTTTCAACAACCGCCCCAGCTGTTCCAGAATCCAGAGGTTTCAGAAGGCACTATTGCAACAGATCTTTGAGAACAACGCCCTGCACAGGCGCTAAAAGCTATCTTTATTAGTTTCATAGGCAGGTCTGCAGTGGAAAAGCCCTCCTAATTTCACTGTGCATTCCTGCACGCTAACTCTTCGCCCTTGTTTCCCCCTCACGGTGACAGAGCTGTTCACACCACCCTTGTGTTCGCAGCCCTGCCTCAAAGGGCTGAACAAAGTGGCAGTGTTTGCCAGAGCCCTGAACCCCGCGGGTTTACAACCTACAAGTGGGCTGGCAGCGCTGCCTTGAAACGAGTCGCTGGCCACAAGGACCCGAGAGAACAGATTAAGGCAGAAGAAAGGAAAACCAAAAACCAACATCCGCTAGTGCTTTTTTCATTATTTCAAAAGTGCTGTTTGAGAGACTGAGTGGAAGGAAGGAGTCTAAAGCTCCCAAACTACACTTTAAAGTATTTTACTTAGGTGTCAAGGACCAAAGCCCAAATGTCAGCTCTTCAGGGCTTTTTTTCATGAATTGCTGCAAATAGAGCCTCAGACAAGAAGGAGAAGACAGCAAAGAGACGTTAGGAAAACTCTCGTGAGGTTTGCCCTGCTTGTCTCTCTCTTCATGATTTCATAGCACAGCAGAGCATGGGTTTAAAATAGTCCGATTTGGTGCACTATTTGCAGCACTGCTCTGCTTGTTATTAGAAGCAGCCGGTAACTTGTTCTGTTGGGATCTGCCTCAACTCTCCAGTCTCGGGAGGCAACAGCACGGGTACTTCCCAATTGTCATTAACAGCTGAAAAGTGCTCTACCTGATGAGCTTCCCCATGCTCTCTTGGGTTAAAACTATTATAGGTTTCATTTTTACCTTCACACACACCAAAACCCAGAAACACTCAATCTTGCTGCCATTCTGATGTTAAGCAGGAGTTCACCCAGGAAACAGATCTATTAAAATCAACATAAAAATGAAGCAAATCAGCACAACTGCTGGGATTTAGCTTTTTGGGTCAGAGCACGGAAAGCTATGCCAGGAATGAGGCCCTGCGAACAATGGGGAACTCAAGTCTCTTCTCCCCGGCAGCAAGGAGAGCCCTACAGGTTTTCCAAAGAACTCCTGGGGTCTCAGATACAAAGGCCAGAGACTCTCAGCCCTAATCCACTAAAAACTGCCTCTGCTCCCATGACTTGGAGTCGCCAGTTCAGCCGGGAGCACGGTGCAGTATTGCCAGCTCCTGCTCGCATCCCTCCGTGGGGATGCAGCTACTCAGAGGAGCCCTCCTACTGCAGAGCAGGAGCTGGTTACCCTCCAGAGCCAGCCCCAGACACTGACCCTTCCCTTTCCAGAGGCAAGGCCAGGTTCAGTGCTTGCCCGCATGCCACAAAATGTGTGAAATGGTGTTTATAAGGTTTACCATAGATCATGTTACAAGGTAGGGAGGACACAGAAACGGAGAGGGAGAAAGGAAACACCACACTTCAGACATGAAGCCCTAAACATTAGAATTGTAAGACTGGCATAAAAAGAATTTTTAAAAAAATAAAATATGATAAAAGACTATATTAAAAAAAATAAAATCATATTCCTGGCAATGGGCTAGAGATAATGCACCTTGGCTTGTAAAAAGCCACAAAGGCATCTTCTAGCTACTCAGTGAAAATCTGTTACTATTTTACTTCGTATCTGCCTTATTTTGGCACATTTTGCTGGAAACTCAAACTGAACTCAGTAACCTAAATCGTAAACAATCTCGAGACTTTTCCTCAGGTAGTGCAAATAATCTGTGTGCAGCAGAAGTCAAAGGTACTTTTGTGCGAAGAGCCCTTGATAAGATCTATTCAAACCTCACTTCCAGTTTCACATTCCTTTAATTTCTTCCAATTCAGTGCTCTTTCAGCAACGCCTGGGCGGGCTTCACTGCTGTGCGTGGTGCAGAGCGGCCTTACCAGCATTTTGAGAGAAATGGAAACTTTTTTTAATATTCATTACTGGACAATTATCAGTCACATCATGTGCTCATTTGAATAGATCCATCTGTACAATATCTATCAGCACAAAGGCAACAGTGAAAGCAATTGTAGTACCCTTCCCTTCCACCCATCCTCACGGGTTCCTGTGGGAGAGAGCTGTAACTGCTGCAGTTACAGCATCACCTTCAGCTGCTCAAGTGTCAGACTGTGAGTTCACACTTGAAGAGTTTCCTTCAAGCTTTTCTAGCTCATTCGCCAATATTATCAACTACAGAGTGCAGCATTGAATCTCTCCTTAAAGCACTTCAGGGCTGTGTGTGAGAGGTGCCCTGCTGCAGCCGCTGGGGCAGGACACGGCTCTGCTTTGTGCTGCCCAGCAAAGGCAAGCAGCCTTCCACCTGGCTGGGGCGATCCGAGACCAGCCCAGCGTGCCAGCCCTTGGTGACACTGATACCCAACAGCCAGTAGAATTCAAGTTCTTTTGATAAAAGCAGCTTGTAGATAAGCTCTCAAGCACATTCGCATAATTGTGAAGCAGCCTCAAACTGCCAGTCCCTGTCCCTTCAGCTCAAACCAAGCCGCCTGGGTAGCACCTGGGAAGCAGAGGAGAGGGACCAGGAGTCCCGTGGAGGCAGGAGCTCCACACGCACATCAGCACACGAGCTGCAAAGCTTTGGAAGAAAAGCAGAAAGGGAGCAGGGCTGCAGCTCTAAGCTGAAACTGGACAAAGAGCAGAAAATGGTACCAGCTGAGGTGCCTAACACATGGCTGCGTGGTCTCCCCTGCAGCAAGAAGCCTAAGGGGAGGATACACTGCTCCAGCCACAGTTCTTCCCGTAACAGTCCTGCGCATCATTTAGCTGGGAATGGCTGCAGCTGAAATCCTGGTGCTCAGTGGGAGCTACACCAGCACAGGCACAGCTTTCATTCCCTCATTTGGACTTTTCCAGACAATCTCAGCCTAGCAAAATTAAATTGCATGGAAAACAAAAGCAAGTAAAATCATTAAGCACAGTAATTAGTCAATAGAACCAAGGGTAGGAAACCATTTATTATGAGAATTAAGTGAGTGATTCACAATGAATAATTTAGCTAGCAAATTTAGTGGTGTGTTTTTTTTTTTCCCTGCTGGGAGAGAATTCAGCTAACAGACTTGGAAACTGCCTTAACTCCATGGTTTGAGCCCCAATAGTCAGCTGTTTAAACTGGTTGGGTCGAAGGAAGAAGTCTAGCTTATACCATGGGGCACACGAAACAGAAGTCCTTATGCACTGCATTTAACCGTTTAAGTTAATTTTTAACACATGCTTAGCATAGGTATTATTATTGCATGGCCATAAAAAACATGACATGCCAGCACTCCTCCCTTCCCCTTTCATTCAGAAAATGACTGCAAAGCTCAGCTACCTTCATGCCAGATGAAAGACTGGAACCAAAGGAGAGTCATTGTGATCCACAATATTGAAACACGAGGCAAAAATAACTCCCACATAATAACACTATAGATTCCAGCCCTTCCTTCATATTTCATTGCTCAAATGACAAATAAATGAACCTATCAGAGTTCCTAGGATGTATCATAAAGTGGAGACACTGCAGATAGAATAAAACATTTTTATTGTGTTTAATAGCACAAGAATGGCTAGAGTTACATTTTAATAAAAGTCTCTATTATTTGAATTGGGGTTGGACTTGCTACGAGCGGCCCACCTTTCCTTTCTGCAGACAGCGCAGTTGATCTCACATTCCGCTCCTAACTACACTCAGCCCAAGGAGCACCAGAAACAAGACAAAAGCAAACAGGACAAGAGATGCTGCAGTGTATGGCAAGGTTTTCAAACTGGGGGACCGACCCACAGCCCGTTTGCAGAGCACCTCAACCTGGTTGCATCAGCTGGGAGCGTGAGCCCCAGGGCCAGAGGTGAGCACTGCCACCACTGCTCTTCCGCAGGGTGGCACACGCAACAAAAGCTGTTCAGAAAAGGGGAAAAACTACCCCAAGTCTGACCAGGCACACAGTGCCCACAGGAGAAAACAGCTAAAAGCAGAGAAAAGGATAGAGATTCCCCTAGCACACGTGCTTTTTGCATTGCAGGTATTTACAACTGCCTTGTAGTTATACACGAAAAGAAATCCCTTACATGCACAAATTTTGTAATAATCACTGCTGCTGTTTAGTAAGCACTCCCTTTTGACTGACATGTCTGAAAGGCACATCAGCTTTCATATATGCAAAGCAGTCCTTATTCTGATTAGTCTTTTTTTTTTTTCCTCTTCAGAGATCAGATAACATTGAAAATACCTGCACCATACTGAAATGACATTTGAAGGTTTAGCTCATCTTCCTCCAAATGCAGAAAATTGCAACACAGCCCTTCATGAGAAGGCTCAGTATTATCTCTTCCTATATCAACAAAATGCCTCAAAAGTAGAAATATACTGCTTTTGTATATTCCCACCTTGTTTCTACAGGAATTTACTTCAGGTCAAAGCACGCCTGGTCTGAAGTCCTCGACCCATGGCGCATAATTTGCAACAGGGTCTTCGTGTCAACACGCCAGTGCCACAGGGCACAAATGTATTGTTTGGCCAGACAAACTGAGCAAAATAAATTATTCCACAACAGTCCGTACAAAGGTAAACACAGAGCAGCAAGCACGGCGTCTCCCCCTGTGGAAGGTCAGGCCAGAGCTTCCTCTGCATGCACGGAGCTTGGTGAGCTTTAAACAAGACAGACAGTGATTCTGCAGCTAGAGACCTGCTGCACCTGGCTTCTCTAATTCTTTTTTTTCATTTGTTTGTTTCAACCTACAGGGACCTCTTTCTAGGTCCTGATTACAAGGAGCGTGGGAAAGACATGGCTAAAAAGCAACAAAATGCATTTTAGCACATTGCACCCGTGAGTGCAGCAGCCTAGGTCAGACCTGCAGGACAGAACAGTGTTTGCTGCTTACAACTGAGGTGTGAGCAAAAAGATCGCTCACTCTTCAGCTGGCAACTCAGAAACAGAGCATCTTTTACCTTCTAAAATGCCACACACTGACTTTGGACCCTTCCTGAGCGTGGATGCTGTTGAAGGCCCAGCAGAATCATTGCCAGACCCCAGTCCCATCATGTGATGCATCAAGAAAGAGTTCCACTAGACACCCACGCCCAAACTCTGTCGGAGGCTGTAAGATCTGCTCAAATAATACTGGGAGAAGAGCAAAAGGAAAAGCGAGCACTGGATACCGTTCAAAGAGTCACAGCAGATGCAGTGTTTGGATAGCAGAGAAAGGGTAATCGCTGCAGAGGGGGAAAGGGAGATTTGCTCTGAGCTGACTCAATTAGGAGAAGCGCCTGGGGGCCACAGGGAGCCGAGCTGAGCCATGTGGACTGAGCGCTGGCTCCACGCATGTTCCTAACGGGCTGCTTCTCCTGCAGGACATCCAATGCAGCTTATCTGCTGGCAATTTGTGGGCCAAAGAGTGTACCAGAAATGCCAACTGTTACCTATAGCAAGATGCTTTTGTGGAGATAAATCGCTATCACTTCTTCACAAAGTAGTTTGGTGGTATCCTCAGAGAGTCTTTTCTTCATCCTCCCATTAATGCTAAAATGACAGTGCTGTGCTTTCACCTGGGTTTTAGCAAGAAGACAGCTGATACATGCGGGCCATTACACAATAAAAGTAAGCAAGGCTCCCATTCTAAAAATAACAGTGATATTTGGAAATGAAAAAGCTAGTGATTTAATTTCCAATATTTGCTTTCAGAACATTAAATAAGAAAAAAGTAATCTGTAGTCGATGCGAGAAGTTGACACTCATGAGACCTGTTCTTTTCTACCAGTTCTGTGAGAGGATTCCTTTTAGGCTCTGGGAAAGAAAAGCTTCCTATTTCTCTTTGTGCCTCCAATTCTGGTAAAACATAAATCAGTTCTTGGCACCCTTAACATAATTAACATTTGATACAAAAATAAAAAATGTTATTGCTTTAAGGCAGTTCTGAGGCAAGTTAATCATGGCCATTGCCCCCACTGCCTTCTAGAGACAAATGCATAGTTAGAGTTTATCAGTGCCCTGAGAATTAGATTTGGTCCCATTCTCATAGCAGCATGATCGCTGCACAGCATTTTTGCTGTCTGCCAAATCATAGACACTTTTAATTTTTCTACCTTGCTTTCTTGTCGTGGTTGGTTTCCTGGCTTTGGCTTCCTCGCAGCGCCGCGCGCGCTGATCACACAGCAGCCTGGGGCTGGGGGCACCGCTTGATTTAGGCGGTGCTGCTGCGATGCGTGGCAGGCAGGGCCCTGCGCCAGGCACCCAGCACAGGGGCCGGGGTTACCCACTGCGGACACCCCCGCGTGCGGGGGCTGACACCCACCGGGGGTGCACAGTGCCTGTTCCTGGCCCTACCGGCAGGATGCTGGTAGACAAAGGGCTTCTTTCCACCCGATTAAACTCGCAGATTTTCTATCTTGTGGGATGGACATTGTAATTCAAACTCTGCGCCACGGAGTGTTAAAGGTTTAGTGCTCCTCACCACCCACACAACTGACACCAGAGATTTATGAACAATTAATTGATAGCGCAATGTGATGTGAGATAAGTAATAAGCACTTCTACTCACAAAGCTGACGCTATGCGCTGCAGAGCTTCCTGATTTGGCCCAATCAGTGAAATATGCACTGAACTGCATCTGTAATAGCCCCTTTTCACCATCTAATTATCATTATTTGCATTTCTGATAGGTTAAATGCAGCGATGGGATCAGACGCACAGGAAGAGCTCAGCACTAGGGATACAGAAATAGTAAGAGATCTTGCATCAGGAAAGTAACGTTGCCAAACAGAATAAGTCCCAAATTTGGCCTAAAATTCAATGGTGGAGACAATAAAGCAGGAACATAAAGCAAGAAGCCAAGAAATGCAATGCCCTGAGATGTCAGCGTGCCTCTGGGTCGAACTGAGAGATCCAGGGGGAGAGCCCAGAAGCCAGCCCGGCAGCCTGAATACTAGTTGGCTGGCCCACCGCCTGCCGTGCCCGGCACAGCACTGAGCCGTGTGTGGGCACACGCTCCCAAACGTGAAACATGAGCATCTCACTTCCCCCACTAAAAAAAGGGGAGGCCTTCACCACCCTCAACACGCTTTCTAGCCACTGGGCTACCATATAACAGGCCCGTAGCACCAACACAACTGCTTTGGAAAGAAATGAGGAGTGAGCCCAAGAGATTTCTGCAAGAAAAGGCTAAGGCGATTCTCTTTGCGGGCCATAAATCCCAAGTAGAGAGAGGCACCTCCTGGTAGCACTGAGAAAAGCACCTGTACGTCCTCTCTCAAGAGCCCAGGACGCTGGCGCTCGCCCTGGCCCCACGCAGGCCCAGGCCCCCGGCCCAGCGGCACTGGCCCCGACATGGCGGCTCGGCCCACTGCCAGGGACAGCGACCGCGCTCCCAGTCCTCTGAGCAGCCCCATGACACTGCCGACCACACGGATATAGCAGGAGGGGAAACTGCAAGGGTAGCTGATAAAATGTTTTCATGAAGTGCAAAAGGACATCAGCTCCAAACCCGCAGAAAGCCCTGCGAAGGGCAGTTTCAACACAGGCTGAAATTGTTAAGGAAAGGCCAAGTCGGGCTTCCACAAGAGCACTAAAATGGCAGGCAAGCAGTGTTAAACTGTACGGTGGGGGCACGAGAGCATCCCTCACTGACAGCAATGCCAGCGAGACAAATGAGCGAATCCACCAGCCTGACCCCGGTGCACGGGGGCCGAGCCCTGGGGACAGTTCCCCTCCCTGCCCGCCTCCCAGTCACAGGGACCGTGCTCACAGGAGTGCTGGGACAGGGCCACGCTGCCCTGAAACACGCTGCCCTTCATTTCTGGCCGTAGTCACAGCAGTCGTCGCAGCTCTAATGTATCACAACACAGCTTCACAATAATTTATTTGCAGGAACTCTACACTAACCTCTGCATGCAAACTGAGCAAAGTCAACATCTTTAAGTACCCTCTCACCACAGGTTCTGCTTTGGTGGCCAAACATGCCGAGGAGGTGCGAAGAGAACTATAAAAGTAGTGGTAGATACCACAGGAGTACAAATTCACCCAGGCAACAGCCTCGATCCTCCTACAGCTACAGCCAGTGATTACAGCCAGTAATTTCACTGGCCCTCACAACGTCAAGCTATATATTTCGATGAGTAGTCAGGCTGAGGGACTTTTCCTGTGGATCTGGAGGCCAGGAAGCAGGATTATCCCTGACAATTGAGAAAGGAATTGTCTTTACGCATTTTCAGAAAGCAATGTTTGGCAGTTATTAAATAATGTTCTCATGTTGTATTATTACTTAGAGAGCCAGCAAGAAAAAAGAAATACTAAACCTAAACCAAGATACTGAATTTCTGTCCACTCTGGATAGCATAGACTTTTAAAACATGATCAGCTGGTAAATTATCTTCCCATTTTCAGACCAGACTTTATTCTTCCCCATAGCAGACCACAACAAAAACCTTGGAAAGGGTCTTCATTGTCAGACGACGTCCCTAAAGAAATCTTTACAAGAGAATAGCTACCATTCATAGAATTGGTCACACGCCTGCTAAAGGCAGCACCTCATGGTTATGGACACCCCTCTCATACCAAGGTTTGAAGACTTGGACAAGTTTTCGCTTGGTAGGCTGGCGTATACCAATAACCAACAGCTATTTAAAATCTGCAATTTCTGATCTACCTTTGACCTTCAGGACCTCCCTTAATACAGGCATTCTCACAGCAGCTAATGACAGTGTGATTTTATAAACTGAAGACTGTCCATCTATCTACATGTTTTTGCACTGTACTGGTATGTATGCACAGCATTGATCCTACCAGAGATAAAGCCCTTGTCGGTTATATGATACTGTCTTACGCAGTGGACCAACCTCCGAAGTAGAAAAATCCAAACTGTACGAACTCTGTCATGTTTTTCAGCGTGACACAGTTTTCAGCATGTTAATTATTTTACTTTCATGGATAACTGAGCACATGTTGCAGTTTGCATCTGTTCCAAAACAGACACCCTCTCTCACAAGAAAGTGCCTACGGTGGGGAAGCTAGGGAACTCTGCTTCTCCTTTAGAAATGAATTTTATGCTCCTCCCGTGCAGAGGTATCCCCTTTCCTTCCATGGAATCCCTGTCTAAAGAGAAGCCAAATAAAATCCAGAAGGAAAAAGGAAGAAACATCATAATTCTATTTTTTTTATTATACAAGAAACCAGCTCTCCAGGATTACAGTCTAGTACTCAGCTCTATAATGAATTATTTATCCTAGGAAAACAAAAATACTTTATTTAAGATGACAGAGAGCCTGTAAATTTGCTTCTTATATATGCATTGACTAATTAGATTAATTAAGCATGCATACACTTCTGAACAATCAGGCAGGTGGCAAATCACATTCAAGACGACTTATATGATTCATTCTATCATCCTCACAGTTGACAAATGACATCCATTCCAGCATGAGACCAGGGCAGAAAATAGCCTATTACTTGCAATATACGGTACCATTATTCTCACGTTTTATTTACTTCTTTAAAGAAACTAAGACAAACAAAGAGTTTCCAGCAGCTAATCCTCTTTCATATGAGCGCTCCGAAATATAATTCACTGTGCTGCATTAAAACAACAAAGCCTGGTAAAGCTATTAACACCGTGACTGAAACTGAAATCTGGGAGATATAGGAACTCAGCTGTAAGGCTGCACAACTACTCAGAGGCCCTTACATCGAGTACTGTGAAACAACCTTTCATTTTCTGTTCGAGGAATAAAACAAAGGAAGGGTAAGAGCTGGGGATTTCTTTACTCGGTCTGTGGCTCTGCTGCTTTAGACGGCCCCTAGCACGAAGGCCCCCGGGATGCTCTGCAGCCTGGAGCGGCACCAGCCTAGCAAAGAGAGGCTGCAGCCTGCTGAACACGCAGCCACCACCTCGCTCCTGCCTTCCAAGCCCCCGAGAAGGGTGCCTGTGCTGGGAGGAGAGGGGGCAGCAGCCTCACCCTGCACCCTGCTGCCCTCGGGCCCCCAGGGCCAGGAGACGAAGCCCAGCGCCAGCATCAGCAGGCACCAACCCTCCTGCATGGCACCGTGCATCGGGGCCCCTAGCAGGAGCAGGGGGTCCTGCCGGCAGCAGGAACGCTACAAATTCAGCAAGAACAGGAGTATCATCAATGCTTCCACCCGTTATTTCTGCAAAACAAGGAAGGTGCCAAAAAAAAGAGCCAAATTTGAAAGGGAAGGATTTAAGAGAGTCCCTGCTCATCTTTATGTGCTTAAATGCTGAGGCTTTCACTAGGAGTTAATGAACGGTTTGCACGATGCCTTTTCTCACGTGCTCTGCCACTAATCAGGAGCAGCGAGCTACCTCAAAGCCTCATTACTAGCCAACAAAAAAGCCAATGAATCCTCAGACAGAAGTTTTGCTGCAGTAGCATATTGCCATTTAGCTAGAGGGAGGCAGGAGAAAGCAAGTCAGCAGTGACATATTCTCTGCATCCAGCTGGAGGAAAAGAAAACCCAAGTATAATACCCCATCTTATCGGAAGTAGTTAATCTGACATAACTTACTTAACAAAAATTGCAGTCTATTAAAAAGGCATGTAAGCAATGCAGCTGAAAACAAGTCTACACGGGAATCAGCTAGCATAATTACGGCTGGCTAAAAAGTAGAAGAGGGAGAAGAAAAAACTGCATAATTTACCAGCTGACAAATGTTAATGACAAATAGAAGAAAACAGGTCCTTGACAAAGAACAAATAATCACTGCTCACTTTGTAGTTTCACTTCAGAATTCAAACATTTTATCAAAAAAAAAAAAAAAAAAGACCATCTTGCATCTTAGTGAAATTAACAGGTCAGCACAAATCAGGGAAGTCTCCCCGACGTGTGTTAGCACCAGCTTCGCTTTACTCGCTGGTTACACACAGGTTGCATGTGAAGAAAATACATTTGTGCCTGGAATCTTGCAAGATTAATACTTCTCTCCGTCTCCTAACAAGATAATCACATGCGTTGTGTAACATTAAGCATATGAGCAGCCCTTCTGGAGCCACGCTTTAAATTCAGGACACGCTTAGCTACTTTGCTGAACCGAAGCCACGGGGAATGCCGGGGATTGTGCTGCATGCTCCGTGCAGACAGATAAGAGGGCTGTGAGGATTTAGGCGTTACATCCCGCTACCCGCAAATCTCTCTCGTTGCAGCAAAAAAAGCAAGCCATTGTCATTTTCAGGTGTTGCATTTTTGTTGCTCGATTTTCAGATAATTTCACAGGTTGGAATCACAAAGGTGAGACACTCCCACAGCAGCCTTCGCTGAGCCCCCCAGCACAGCCTGCGCAGCGGCTGGACTGCCCAGGCTCCTTACTCATTTTTTTCCCCTCACATTAACGGCAGTCAGCATTACTCACCGCAGTGATGTGGCTGCCACATGAAAATTAACCCCGGATGGGGATCAAGGCCAGTGAGTTGCAAAAAGAAAACCTGTCCCACAGCTGAAGACTCTCGAGCGTTAGGCACTGTACGAGAGCAGGGGGGCAGACGGGCAGCTAAGTACGAGCCCAGTTGATTTTATGATATGCAAAACATGCAGAGTTATCTTGGGAAGGAGACGTGCTAAAAAATAATCTCAGGTCTGGGATAACAAGCGGGCTGATTTTTAAAGGGATACTGGAGCCTAACAAGCAGCTAGTAGAGCTTTTTGCATCATTAGACTTCCAAATACCATGGCCTGAGGAAGCAAACACACTGATTGTGATCCTGAATGCGGTCCACGTGCGATGCTCTGGAATGCCCCCGTGGTCAGGCTGTCACCTAGTTGAATGTATGCTTGGGGTAAATTTCCATTACATTTTTATCTGGCAAATAGAAGGAGAGGGGTGGGGAGGACGATTACTTAGATGTCAGTAATCAAGACCTAATTACTGGGACCTAATTTGCTATCTGAAAAAAAGAATCTAGCATGACAAGTAATTATTTTACTTGCTCACATATTCACACGCTTATTCAGGAGGCCAATTTTCCATAGCAGAAGACAATCATTAACAATACTCCAAAATGTTACTCAAAATCAGGATTTGTTTACAAGAATCTTATCAGACACCTCAGTGCACTGTTCTGTTTATGCCCAACACCTTTTCAGATAAGAGAAATCTTGACGAAGGAAAGAAAGGACAAAGGAAATAGAACTACAAGGGATATAAAACAAGTGGGAAGTTTGGAAGTGAGCAGTAACCAGAATGGTTTCTTATGATATGTAATTTGTAAGGGGAACTAAAGCTGTCAATGATAATCTGTAACCAGAAGAAGAAAAAGGAGGAGGAGGAGGAAAATAGTCTAAAACTGGTGCAGATTCATGCCAAGGGCAGTAACTGATGGAGGGAGGCAAGGGCTGCAAGGTGAGGACCAGAGTATAGTTGTGTCTCCCCAAACCTTTGGACAGACAAACCAGCTCACGTTCAGCTGTCAACACTCAGCCTTTGCCCTCCCATAACAGGGATGTAACAAAACAAGTTAAATCACTCAACCTTGTTCTTCAGAAAATTCCCACCAGTTCTCACCACTAAACTGGAGCTTACAGAAAGCCCCAAGGAAAAGCCCCGTGGATTCCCAGGAGCGCTCCAGGCATCAGGAAAGAAACAACATTGTCCAGTGTGATCTTACAGCATGAGTCCAGCCCACCCTGGCTAAAGAGCTGAGCCTTTGCTTTCTATTTTTGATAAAACAAATCACTATATTATTTATCACAGAAAGGTATTTTGAAGGAATGAAATACCTGATGACTACAGGAAGGTTTTCATTGAAAAACCACTCCTCATACACTGATTAGCCCAGCAAAAAATGGGGAAAGAAAGCATGGAAAGAGGAGGCCCTAAATAGCCGGTACCATTCTCTTCTATCCTTTGCCTTGCTTTATTTACTATTCTAATTCTGCATCTTCAGCATCTTTACCAAATACTGCAAAGTGTGTTTTGACAACCTCTGATAAACACAGGGAAAGGAACACAAGCATTACAAATATGTCTGCACAATGCATGAAACAACATGTATGTAATAACCTTAGCAATTTTATTTAATATATTCTAGATTTCACATGTTTTTCCTCTAGATTTCAAGTGTTTTTCCCTGGCTTCTCCAAGCAAGCTGAGTCCAACATGAACGCTGCAGAATTCACTGGCTGGGATTTTTTATTCATTTTTTTTTCCTCCCTTTAGAGGTCAGTCTCTCAAGAAATAACTTCTGAATTTTAGCTGTCAGCAATATTTCCTCTTCTTTTCTCCTGCTGCTCAGGTCAATCATCTTTTCTCACTGAGGCTGGAAAAGCTGCCTGCTCCTTTGCTCTCTAATTATAATCTCCAATTCATCTTCCTTCACTTTCAATTCTTAAACCATGCTGCTCTTTTTCTTTTCTCTCTCTGCCACTTGAATATGCTCTTTCCCCCTACCTCAAGAGTTTTTATGCAGCTACCAGGATGACACATAACCAGTAACTAGCATTTAGTCCTGCTCGTAAGATCCTTGTCCCTTCCGAAGTATTGCCCTGCAGTTTCAGCACAAGCAGTTGCACATTTATTGCACGGAGATAGCTGCCAGCAAGTTCAGCCTGTAGCAGAGGACCACACGTGTGGTGCCTTCCAAGTCTCACCCCTTCCCTCCTAGGCTCCTGAAGCTCATCCCTGTGCCGAGAAGCATTCCCATCAGGGTTGATACCATGGAGCTGCCAAAACCCGAGCAAGGAGCCAGCAGAGAAACCATGCAGTGGTGCACACAGCAAGGCCATTCTGGTGCCTAGGAGCCCGGGACGTGTCCTGCCTTTCTGTTACTGACAAGCTTACAGCAGTCTTGCAAGAGGGGTTTAAAAAGGAAGAAGTTTCAAGAGATCTTACTGTATAGAAGCTATCCATGCCAAAGGATTTAATGGTCTGATTTTTCAATAACTTTATCAATATAGATGTGTATTAAAGCTTTCCTGGGTATATACGTTTCCATCTCATGAAGTAAATCAGCCTTGGGAATTGCCAATAGACAAATAATTCTTTTTTATCCCTGTCTTTTCAAGTTCTTATTAGTTTTTATAAATAGTACAACCAAAACATTGGTTAAACTTAAGGGAATTTAATCTCTGAGCATTTCCCAAAGCCACGTTCCGTTTAATCGCCTCCATGCACCACATGCAGAGCTCTCCAGCATAATTAGCTGGTCAGAGAGCACTGGCTTAGAAAGACCATCTGAGAGGGGGTCCCTGCCCCCTTAGCCATCAGCTCAGGCTGAGTGCCGAGATTTCTAAGGCAGCTGTACCAAAGTGCTTCAGATCTCATCAGTGGTCAGTTTTAAAGCATGTGGGTCAATTCAGACTGTGTGCGAGGGAGCTATACTTTTTTATTTTTTATTTTTTAACTCACATTGCCTGAAATCCTTGGTTCTGAGGACCTGGTGGGAGTGAAGATAGCCTTCAGCAGGATGGATCTATCCATCAGGGCAGGAGGAAGTTCCCATCGCCCCCTTTTACAAAGTGTGCAGTTCCCTGCCGGGGGCACGCATCCTGCCGGAGCAGCCCAAAGAAACGGGACCCACCTGGCCTGGGAGCAAAGGCAATGACAGCGCTTGCTCCAGAAGACAGACGAAGAACACCAAGTCTCTATTCAGAGCTCTCCTTCTGGAGCCAGCTGTACCAAGTCAGAAATCGCATTTCAGTCTGTTTTTTTCCCTTTCTGACAATGAAAGCTAATATGAAGACTCTTATTAGCCCTTTGGAGCCAACAAGTCCAGAGATCTCAGAGTTACGACAAACACTAGATGCATTAGTGCATTTATATGGATTTAAAGCAGTCAGTGAGGTCTCATGACTATCAAGACTCAGGAAACCTAGCCACAAGGGTTTCTTTAACCCTTTTTATTAAAACCCAAATTCTTTCCATACTGTATTTTCCAGTAAAGCAGGCTGAATACTGCCACCAAATGCAACCATAAAAAGGAAATGAGTGCAAACAAATGACATTTCTCTTGGGAGGGTTCCCTGTCTGGACTACCGTTTTGCACAGTCAAATTTTCGTCAACACTGAAAAGATCTGAAATAACATCAAATACCGAGAGTGGAGGCAAAACCAGAATTCATTCCATTAATCATGTTATTGAAATACTGTGCGAGTAGACCTACAACTAAACAGGGAGTACAACCTTGTAGCAAGAACACCATTCCCTTGGTAAGGCCTGAAACAAAAATAAAGGCACGATATGGCAAAGATCAGAAGCTCTAGAGAATGCCATGGAATGCACTTTTACGTGAAAACTGGAGCTCTGTACAGGGACACTGAAATAAAACATCACGCAGAGCTATTGATCTGGTCCCAGCCAAGTCAGTAGCAATATTCCTAATTATTTCAGTGGCGACAGGTTTGTAGCCACGAGGAGCCCCATGCAAGTTCTAAATATTTCGCATATGCTAAAAATGAATATACATGTATATTTAAGGAGCTCATTTGTGCCTGGCTTCCTTCAATAGTAGCTTCATTAATCAGCAACTTGCAACAGTTTCCTCATCACAAAACAGAAAAGTATCAAATTAAAGGATACCAGTGATCATAAATTAGACAAAAAAGGCAAAGGAGAAAGTCCAAGGCAGTGTCTGCAAGATCTGTTCACGTAGCAAAGAAAATGGAGAAAACCGCATCAAATCTCTGCTGAGTTTTTCTAGTAGGTTAATTCTGGATGATAATAAAGTTTTAAAATTAGGCTGTGCAGGCAGGTGTAATCATTACCAAGACTAATAGACTGTAAAGCACCAGTGTTCGAACCTTAATTTAAATCTCTGGTAGAATTCATATTAAAAGACATATTAGGTGGTCTCTGTTAGACTGCTGTGAACTTTCCATTATATAAAGTAGTCTATAAAATATTTTCCAGCAGACTGTTTGCTGTCTTAATTATACAGTGTGATATATAATCCATATCATTGGCAGTTCATTCTCTCCTTGGCAATTTTCCAGCAGTAAAATAATAAACCCTTTGTATGTTTTCAAGTCAATAAATAGCTCAAAAATAATAAAAAGAATCTTTCACTTTAAAGGCCTATTTCTCCTCTTTTGTTTGTTTTTCTTTCTTAAAAAGAAAGCTTTTTAGTCTGATAGGGATTAAATAAGAATCAAAAGTCAACAATTTTAAGTCTATTAAACCTAGAAGAGAAAACTCTCAAAGATTAGAAAATAGGCTTCCTGGGTTTTGTGCTTAAAGCTTAAATTGTTTGGGTTCAAAGGACAGTGAATTAATTAAAGAAGCTACTAATAAAAATCGTTCAGGCCTTTTATTTAGTCTTTAATACAAAAAATTATGTGACATTTGCATTATGAGCTCCATCCTCCCTAAGGGAACAGTCATTTCTCCACACACAGGGTATGCTCTGAAGAGCACAGACAGGCGCATTGTGAAGGTAATCAATCACGCCAGCATCCCAGCAGCCTTGTAAATAGGGAGCAAAACTGTTAGCTGCAGGTTCTCTTGCAGCTGCGTTTCGATTTGTGCAGAGTATAAATATATATATGCATAATCAATACTGTAATTAAATCTCCTCCCCAAATTGTGCTACTGCAATTTGTGGCAGACTGATGGTTAAAATACCGCACCTGGAAAGAGTACGAGATGCCACTGACAGCTCGGTACATTTTAGGGCCGTCAGAAAAATGCTGTTAATCAAAATGGAGTACTTGTGCCGCTGAGATGGCTGCTTCACGGCTCCACCACAGTTGTCAGGTATTTACAGCTGGTCTTATTTCACAGAGGTGTTAGGGCTGATCAGAATAAAATGATCACAGTGATCGTGCCAGTAATAATGCAAAACCAGACACACCGAGGGGTGAGGGCACGCTCCCACCTCCTGTGCTGCTGCAACAGCACTGAGAACAAGTGCCTCCTATGGCTGCAAAATGGGGGAAGGAATGCTCCATACCAGATTAAAAGCTTGCAAAACGGCAGTCCACCCTGATTTTCAGGTGGTTTCTCAGTTCGTGGTCCTAGCTCTGCCTGGCTTCAGTGGAGCTTTGTCAGGACATGCCTAAAAGAAATGCCAGATTGGCTGCCAGAGCAAGTTTTTGGAGAAGCAAGCACAATGTGCTGTCACACTATCACTACAAAAAGATGGAAAACTCTGCTCTTTCCAGTGTGGTTTGGTGAGCCTGTATACACAAAATGCACAAACAATTATTTAAAAACAAAAATATTTGTGGCGCTATTCTAGAGTAACATGCTAAAGCATGGCAAAAGCAAGAAGCATTCATCCTGGAGGCAGGTGTTTAGTTTAAGCAAAAGCTTGTAAAAAAATAAGAAAAATCGTCAAAGGATTTTCAATCCTATATCTCAAAGGCCCTAACAAAAAGAAAAATCACTGTTCCTTATTTTACAGGTTAATAAATGGCCTTATCAAGATTCAACATAAATCTAGAGAAGAGCTGGGAATAGAACTTATTTCCTAGGTCTAGCAAAATGTTTTCCAAAACACAGCTCTCTCAGATTTATTTTTTTAATGAATCTGCAGAATACTATTAGATCCGTGCAAGGCTATTCTAATTCCACACCTTCTCGTATCCTTTGAACCTTCCCATAGGTGGTAACACTTACAGACCAGCCACAGTAGGTGAAACACTTAACCTAGGAATTGCTTGTGGTTTAAGAAACTGCATTCTGGCTTCACACGGTGTGAACGATTTGAAAGAACTGGGGATTCTCCTCACATTACATGAATTATTTACCACAGTGGTGCCACAGACTCTGTTCTTGAAGAGGAACTTCTTCAGGTCACTGTCCTTAAATCACTTTTATCAAAAAACAGAACTTTGACAATAATGAGCATAGGTGAACACAAAGGGGCATGCATCGCATCCCTCGAGTCAGTTCAGCTCTAGGATCCACCTGTATCTCTAGGAATTAGCGGGGCAATAAAGCCCCCAGTATCTGAAAACACGCAATGCATCAGAGCAGGAGAGAACGTGGAGTGGTTCAAAGCTACACAGACACGGAATTTCCTCTCTCCCTCCTTCCTACCCTGAGCTCACCTTCCCCAGTCAACTCACAAGCAGCCTTTTCTGCTGAAGAAACCAAGAACAGCACAGCTGTGGGTAATCTCCCACCACGAGATGCAGAACAGCAACCTATGAATCAGAAGAAAAGCCAGTGCCCTTCTCCTTTTTCTACCACCATCCTCTTCCCAGTACTTATTCTCAGCATTACCACAAGAATTATTTTAAGAACTGCCTTTGAACTGAGCCACGCAATACATCTAGACCACAGGACTGGGAAAATGACTGTCCAAAGAGGCAGCAGCGAAGCAAGGCAGCTCCATTTCCCAGCGGGTAGCGTGCTCTCTACATGGCACTGAAGCATCACAGTAAAGGTTACGGCTGGTTGGTACCCAGATTTGGTATGCACTGAATGGGTTAGCAGGTTTAAGGCTGGAAGAGCCAGATTCTCTTTCCTGTATCCCAGGAAATTCATGTTCTTGAAGTGTCTTAGACTATTTACAGTGCCCCTGTGGGGGCATGCCCTTACATCATGCTAGACCCACAGTACGGCTGAAATGTAGCAACTGCTGTTTAAAGTAAACGGCTAGTTAATTCATCCTTACTGAAATCTATGGGAAATACAACCTTGTTGAGGCATCTGAGGAGAAGAAATAATAATAATAATAATAATAATACAACAATTCAGTACTAGGATGGGCTTAGAGCCCAGGAATTCCAGATCACAGTTTGGTAGTGCGCCCTCAGACACAATGTCTTTAACGGGCTTCTGTTGAGTTCGCATCGAAAAGTGGTGCAGACTTCCCACAGAGTTCTGTGGAGACATTTACATGCACTTCCCATGCATACGAATGTCAGAAGTCATGCTCTGGTAGGAAGTCAGTCCTCACAGCTGGCTTTCCTTGCCAGGGCCGTGCATCTCCTGGTACACATTAGAAGAGGAGACCCTGCTAGATGGTGTGGGAGTTGGCTAATGCCAACGAGACATTAGCTACAGACTTTTCAATTCATTCAAAGCAAGACTATTCCTAGTTACAGAAACCACAGAACATCCCACTGAGGCAAGCACTTTTTTAAAATATTGAGAATAAAAGGAATATTTTTATTTAAAGAATATTTTTTAAAGGAGTTCTCGTTTCTCAGTTGGCTGGAAGAAAACCATACCATGAGTGACAACAGGAAATAAACAAATGAAAGACTATCACCATTTTTCCCCACATACATGCCCAAGCCATACTAAGTAATAAATTCATCAGGAATCAGCATTCTCCAAAAGAAAACCGCTCTGTAGCTAATGATCTATCTCTTGCCATCCTTATTCATTAGCAGAGGTATCTCATTTCTCCCAATAAATTCAACAGAAGAGCCTAAATCACAAGCATGAACAAAAGACGCGTTTCTTCCAAAGGCATCCAGAAGAGCCAAGAACAGAGCAAGCTAACCTTTCGCTACAGAAAAGACAACAAACACATTCATAGCAGCAGCAACATCCTAACCTGTCTTATCAGTGGCGAGTACATCTCAGAACAACTCGATTCCCTTCTCAGAAGTTGCTATAATGTCTGTCAATATAAAGGAGATCAGAAACAGCATGACATCAAACAACAAAACACCCACTTGGAATTATTTTTTCCAGTTTCCTTCTGGGAGTATAATTTTGCATCCTACATAATCATTAAAAATATTTTACATCTTCTTTATCTTTAAAAAAAAAATCTTATATAGCTTTAGACCAAAAAACAAGTAGGAAGGGTATCTAGACTGAAAATACCTCTGGAATTACTTTGAAAAATAATTTTTCATCTTTTCTGTATCACAAAAAAAAAGATACTTTATTTTAAAGTGAGTACATTCAGGTGATGAATCACTGCTGTAGCAGAGATTTTACAGTCCATGATTGAGTCATAAAGGAGAATAAAGCTGAGAACTGAACCTGGGGAGCTGACAGTTGAGAGGTCTGGGACATAGACAGTTGGCTATGGGCAAAAACATACCAAATAATGCACAAAGGATAAAAGAACAATTATCAAGGCCAAACAAAGACATTCAGCTCTGACAGTCCAACCCCATGAGGCTGAATATAAGCTTTTTTTTTTTATGCGTCATTCTAATCTGATATTGACAAAGATTTTTATGTCCTCTGATCTTTCCCCTGAAAAAGCCTGATGCTCTTTTTAAATAAATCTTTCATGTTCCATATCTCTATATTTTTCAGGAAACAGAAATTTTTACTTCTTCAAAAGGCTCCCACAGGTTTTATATTGTCCCAGATTTCAACTTTCCCATCACTTGAGCAAAGACCATGTATAACAGGCTTTTCTCCTGTTTGTTTAAGTGCTGTTTTAAGAACTGAAGGTCTGTCGTCGTCTTTGGGGGGGTTAAATTCTATATTTATGTCTTCTCAGCCCTAGGACTTCTCATTGCCCAATTTATTTTTCCACTTACTTCAAGCCATCAACCTATCTCTGCCATTAGCTCTGATTTATAATACCTAGGAACACAATCCAATCATGAATCTTCCTTGGGAATGCTGTAGTGGCATGAGAAAAGAACCCCTTTTAGTACTCTTTCTAGGGTAGAAAACATGAAGTTTCCAGAGCTATCAAAGACATGAGAGGCTCTTTTGTTTGATATTCCAATTCCAGTCCTCGCAATGCATCAGTTTGGCAGAGGGCAGGCCCATCAGGCACTTACAGGTAGGGAGAAAAGGGATTTCCTGTCTCACAATACTAAGATTAAAAAAAAAAAAAACCAAACGCTTTTTCCACACCGGATTTAACTGAGACCTTTCAAACCCTTTCCCCAAAAGATGAGAAAGACCACTTTACCAAATTAGCCAAAAGCCAAAATAAGGGAGGTGTGGGTTCAGAGTCACAGTCTGAACTGGACAGAGCAGGTCTCAGATCTACAATTCGAGTATCTCACCTGGGTCATTCAGGGGTCTCTGTGCTGCTCTCCTCTCAAATATCCATTTTCAAATTAAGAAATCATTTAATTTCCTATTACTGTGTAGCAAATGCACAAAAATACAAATAACAGTTTTTCTACCTAAATACCTCCTATTAAAATTTCACATCTTGTTTGTCGTCGGCCCATGCTTTTATCATGCTATAGGGTAGGATATTCCATCTTGCATTTTAAAACAATGCAGAGGAAGGCTGGAAAGCATCACCTCACTGTACCTCAGAGCTTGCAAAACTGAATTGCAAACAGAGAACTGGATTTATTTATTCAGTCAATTTCATGATCTCACTTGTGTTACTTTTTTCTGTCTTTATCAGTTGGCCACTTCTGCTGTAAATCTTCTAAACGGAGTGGAGGAGGGTCGTAAAATGATCTTAGGATTTATTACACCACTTTTGCAGGATAAGATTCTGTGATGCAGAATACAGAAGATTCCTATGGAAACATGAGCCCTCTTTAGTCATTTTGATCTTTTCAGCTAAAACTTTCAGAAGTCACATTAAGCGACACAGAAGCCTAACCCCCATTAGCTTTGAGAGGAACTTGTCCCTAATTATTAACGTTGCTTTTGAAAATGGGATTTGGAAGTAAAATATATATGATGCTACATAAAAATATCAAGTACAGTTCACTTAGAAGTTGTTAGAAGAGTTTTGCAATGTAGTTTTATAGCCAAGAGTCACCATTTCAGTCTGAACAATTTGGCAATTTTATATAGGAAGCATCCTATCTTCCTGTGCAGTTTCACATTATGTTCTTCTGAATGCCAATGAGCATTCATCTTGGACACTGTAGTGCAGCGAACAGCAAATTAATATATACCGATATGCCACTTGTCATAAAAAGTCTTGCCAATGGTTCTCACACATCTCTCCTCTATTGTTTTGTCTAATCAATAATAAGACTTATCTTTGACTTTTACATGAAAATGGAGAAGAGTGAACACTTACCCGTCTTGTAAAGCACAGTGCTCTTCTGAGAAATGTTTGGCAGATACTGCTTCTTACAGTAACACTTTACTTTAATAGCACTTTAATGCTGAATTGACAGTGGAAGTCCCATAGAAATGTTCAAGGCATCCACATTAATGCTAAATAAAAGTCATTACGATTTTAGAGATATGCCAGGACAGAAATATCTAACCTGGCAGACTCCCCGTGTGCATGAGTGGGAGATGCTTACTAACCTTTTAAACAGCTATCAGCCCTATAGATGCAATGATCTCTTACACGTACACAGCATTTTCCTCACAAAAGTCCCCAGCCCTCCTTACAGACTGCTTCATGTTTGCTATTAAAATCCAAGTTGCTCTCGGGTCATTTCTGGGGCGAAGGGGCAGCAGACAGGCAGGCAACAGGAACATGATACATAAACAGCACTGGGGGTAACAGAGACATTTCGCCGAAGACAAGCTCTGTGAAGGATCCTTCAGTGGCCTCACAGCAGACAGAAAAGATCTTGCTATTGCAAACTAATTGCTTATCTTAAATGTGCAAAAGAGAAATACAGCATAAAATTTGCTGAGATTTGGGATAGGATGCAAACTTAATGAGTTTAAATCATTGATGACTTGAATCCCTTACTAGAACATAGAAATCCTGAGTCAGATCCTGAACTTAGCTCCACTCCTGCCTGCCACACTGTCCTCCCCCAAATAAGCAAGTCCTTGAGATCCCCTTACTCCAGCTTCCACTCCATGTCTGCCCATTTTCACAGCCTTTTACAGGAAAGAGATGCAGTAAAATAACGGCATGTTTGCTATAGCTGGGGGAAAATTAAAAAAAAAAAAAAGACCATTTTACAGACGGTGAACTAAGCTACAAAGACTAAGTCTGGTGCCACCAATCGGTAGTCTGTATTTTACCCTATATGCATTTTGCCTTCTCGTCCCTCCACATATGCCAACACATGGGAGCAGACAAACTGCTGGTTTTCTATTTTTGTATTTTCTTCTACCAAAATCAAAGACAGATTTCAAGATGAGAAAGTGTAATGCCTGCATCAGGCAATATGGACATGTAGTTATACAGGAGCGTCCTACTTTGGGACAAGGACTGATCAGTCCCTGAAGCAGGAAAATAAATTTTCCTTCCAAAACTTGTGCTTACAATTCTAAATGTGGTTAACCCTACCATGCACATTTATATTCAACTGTGATTTTAATCTTTTTCATATCTTTTTCTTTATTTAAAGTGTTCTGCCCTAAGCCAACCCTAAACAAACCATCAGTTTTCTAAATAAGTTATGTGTAAAAATCGCTAGTGGAAAGCAGAGAAGCTCCAGGTGCTTGGGGCATACCAGCCTCATGTTTCAGCAGGACTTCATGGGCAGGGATTTCCCATCCATTGCTTGCCCACACAAAGCTCCTTCATTGAAGCTGCTGGATATTTACAGCTCAGATAAATGTGAAAAAATAATCTCTACATTTCTTCCAGACAAATTTCTGCGTTGAGAAAGAAAACGATTTCAAAAAGGTGGACATATGTAGCCTTCACTGCAATATGCAGTCCTCAGTGTTTCTGACCATTGGCTACTACAATACTGGTAGGAAAATACTGCCAATTTTAAAGATTTGAGCAGCTCAATTAAACCATTTCCATTTCACATAATAAAGCTCAGATGTAATTAATAAAAAGGATGTGGCAATCTCTACAATAATATTTCATATTTACTGTTGGAGAAACAATCACTTAAAAAGGTTAAATGGGCTCCAAAGGTGCAATAGAAAGGAATAAATTCGGAGACAAGTTCAAATTCAGTTACAGGCTAAACACAGCTTCCAGGCCACGTCTGCAAGGCGAGACAGCTTCCTCGTTTGCAATAAGCACAGAGACAGTTTCTCCATCTGCAAAAGAGATAATGGCGTTGACCTTCTTCGTGTATTCCTGCGACAGCTACGTAAATGAAATGAAAAAGGCTACGTAATAAATGCAGTCCTCCTAGCCTATAATCCCATGAAGTTTCTATGCAAGAGAGCAACTAAAACATCATATTTTTCTGTCTCAGCATACAGAGGCTGTTTTTGAGAACAAGGTGAGGAATTCGGGGGAAAACATCCTAGTAGAGGATTTAGAAAACCTTTGTTAAATAACGACATGACCTGAGAGCCAAGCAACAGGGGGGCAGTGACTGCCACCACCAACAAGCTTCATTTCCCTGAATGAGCCTGAAAGTGAACAGCAACTCATGATGCGGTTTTAGCTCTTTATGTACTTAGCAAATGCTTAAGTTTTAAATCTGAATCTTCAGAAACTGGGTGCTCTTTTCTGCAAACATGGCAGCTCCTGGCAGGTAACACAAGAGCTGGGCCTCGTACCATACAGATAAAGAGCAGGGGCTAGAATACCCTTTTTCTTCATTTTGTGAGTAGAATACTGGGACAAAGATCACTAACAACAAGTCCCAAAAGCAACATCTACAGCCCTGGGTTACACCTACTCCAGACCAGGGCCTGCGTAAGACTTCCCCACAACACAGACCCAGAACTAGAAACCTGCCCCCTGAACACAAAAGGACACACTGTCAGGCATTTTGTAGCATCTCTTTTATAAACATTAAATCTAATTCTTTACTGAAAGGCACAAATGTCATGCACTCGGGATCAGCCATTAAAGTGGTGACTGCAGGAGTCACAACTGATTTGTCTGTTTTTAAGTGGCACGCAGACATGGATTTAAAGGCTATCTAAGCTTTCATATAAGCAAAAAGTTGAAGGCACAAAGCAAGTTGAGAGTCTAGGCAATGAGTAACAGAACCCATTTAAAATATATGTGAAACAGTTCCATTTCACTTGCAAACACACAGAGATAAGATCTGTCAAGTTGTCTTACTGACAGCATGATCTTTGCCTCACTACTTTGGTGAAAAGCTGAAGCACCCGATGAAGAGATTAAAACACCCTCCTTACTCAAATCTAGGAACCCCACCGGCAGCAGTAGGGCAAGTATTCCCACACAACCCCACTGGTAGGCTTCAGCTGTCCTCTGTAAGGGATCGCCACTTCTAAAGCAGGAAAATAAACCCATTCTTCATGCCTCCCCCAAGGCATGGTATCCTTTTTCTGAGGCCACCAGAGGAGCGGAGTCTCACCACTAGTTACTTTTCATTATGCCCACCTAATACAAAAGCAGTATGCGATGTATTTCTATTAGAAATGTAGAGTGTTCAGATACTGGGAATAAATTTACCCAGCAGCAGCACCATTAATTCAACAGGAAACACTATTTCCAAAAAACACTATTTTTTCTGTCTTCTTCCAGCCCATAAGGCTTCTTCTCTCAGTTTCAAACAAAGGAGGTTTAGATGCTCAAAGAGAAAATTTATTTGCTAAGAACTTGACTTCTGCCTCTTTAAAGACTTGAGAAAAGTAGCCAACAGCAAAGAAGATGGAGAGGAAATAAAGGCAGGCAAGTAAGCATATTTGGAATAGTATTATCCCAAAACACAGTTCTTACATTACAGTATTGCACGATTCCCTTCCAGCCCCTGTGGATTATTAGGCCTGAAATTGATAGCTTAATAGCACAGAATACAAAAACTCAACTATAAAACCACCGGTTGGAAAGTAAAGAAATTCATGTATAGTCATTCCTTTCTAGCATTAGCTACATTCTTGCAGAAGGTAATGTTAAATCTGCCAGCAGAAGGTCAAGACCACACAAAGAAAATAAATCATGGCATCGCTATGTGGACCTGTCTAAAGGTTAAGGATCTAAAGGACAAGCAGATACTCTAAAATATAAACAGCCCCTAAGGGATAATTACTTAACCAACTCCATTTGAGCGGTCCTGAACAGATGGTTTAGTAGGTATATCGACTATTGCTATTTTTTGTGAAGCTATTTATTACCCACTGAGACTGGGAACAAATGATACTGTAGACATGTAGCTGGTTATCTCTCTAATCCTGTGTAGCCTTGCAATACCTAGTGACCCAGAAATATATTCCCAGAAGTACCATCTCCCACAGGCAGCAACTACTTAAAGTAACATCAAACAACGTCCTGTAGGTATAAAGTCGGAATAGATTAGCCACAAAACAGGTTGTTTGGCTGAATCTTCTAGTCACTCTAAATTATAGTGACTGCTGTACAGTTAAATGCACCTGAGATAATAGTGAAGCTGCTCGAAGCACATAAAAGACTCATCAAGTTTCTACTTGGCTGCAAACGCAGGGCGCATGGCTGTGGTGCTTGGCTATTGGCCTGAGTTTCTTCAAGCACAAATACTTTTGCATTTCTTCCAGACACCACACAGATGCAGTGTATTTTACCTGAACTTCTTCTAGTTCAGACTAGGAACAGGTGCTCAGCAGTGAGTGTGCCTACAGCAAAAGTGCAAGGCGGGGAAGGCGAAGCTTTCCCTCTTGAGCCCAGGAAGACCAAGAGGACTCACGCATGCACAAGTGGCCAAACCCAGGTTTATGCAGCATTAGCTTCCCACCGTCTCATGACAGTGGTGAGTAGCAGACTGGGTTACACTTCTGTCCCCAGTGCAACGAGCAGCAATGTTTGAAATAAGCCAGCTATTTAAACAGGACGTGCAGTAGCCGTGCTGGGTGGAAGCGCAGAAGCTGTTGGCTCAGAGAGCTCTCACTGGGACAATGACTCTTCGGCAGCGATCTGAAAGACAACCTATAGTAAACTCCTGCAGTTCAGCCCTACAATACTTTTCTAGGATCAGCTCTTTTAGAATTACTAATCCCTGTGAAACTCTAGCCATTTGCAGTTTTGTTACTCTTTATCTATGGTTTATCTAGGTTTGCAAAACAAGCACACCAAAGGGCATGCCTCCCCAGCACAGCCACAAGTGATAATTTACCTCCCCTCTGTTATACAGGCAGCTTTCCCAAGAGAACATTTTGAGAAATTTTGTCCCAATAAAATTGGAGGGTTTGACATTTAGTTAGGACCTTTGGACATCTGGCCTGCTCAAAGGTCTGCCACAGCGCCCGCAAGCTCAGCCATTTCAGCAGCGTACATACAGATCGGCTGCACCGGCACTTGTGGCACACCTGGCCCTTTCTAGAAGCAGTGGATTTACTGTGTGCGCACCATACAGATGATTCATGAGAACACAGGGATCTGACATGTCCCAAAAGCACTGCACACATGGTAACCATATGTGTAGTGTGTGACAGAGAGACCAGCGCTTCCTGGAGGGGTCAGGGCCGCCACAAATGCACCACACAGCACGTGTGCTCAGAACAGCATGGAGAAATACCTGGCTTCTGCAGCCCTGGTTCTCCTCCTCACCCATCTGTCACCCCAAGCTGTGAGGATATACATATTAGTCAAAGATGTGTGCTGGTGATGGCAGAAAGATCTAACCAGTCCAGAGGAAAGACAGCAAGCTGCAATCGCTTAACCCATGAGTCACTGGATCAAGTCACTGGAGTGAACTTGACCATCATTTCCTCCAAAGACAGGGCTTGCTGCTAACCAGCCTCAGCTTGGCACTTACAACAGGCCCAGACCTGCAAGAAGCCCTCCAGGATCCCAACAGCACACAGAGCAAGCAGCAGAGCCTCCTCTTAACAAAAGGGAACGGGTAGTCCTGGCCGGCCCCTGCCATGAGCAGGTGCCTAGCTTCATCAGGGGATCATTTACATCTTGGCATGACAAGACATTGCCACAGGGCTGCGGACAAGGGAACTTTGAGAGCAAAATAAGAGCTAATAAGTCCACATATGACTTTGGACTAGCATGAAAGAGAAAAGAATTCACAGCTGGAGCACTGGGATGGGTTGCCCAGAGAGGTTGTGGAGTCTCCCTCCTTGGAGATCTTCAAAAGCCATCTGGGCACGGTCCCGGGCAACCTGCTCAAGCAGGGGGTTGACCAGCTGACCTCCTGAGGTCCCTTCCAACCTCAACCATTCTATGATTCTGTAAAAATAAGGTGTCTCCAAAAAGCATCCAATGGAGGATGAAGAGATACATAGTTTATGTTATTAATGCTAGCAAACAGCACTGAGAAAGTTGATCCCGTTCAGTATTTGCATTCTTTTTTTTCAGGTTCTAGGCAAGTACAAAGTACAAAATATTCAATTCTCATGACTTAGGTCTCAAAACAGTGTGTCAGATACTTAGGTCTTAAATTGAAAAATTGGGCTCCAAATGGCCCGTGATCAGCTTCTTATACAGAGGAAATTTCACCATTCCTGCCCTTTTATCACCTTATCCCATAGAAAGACTTTCCTTTTTCTTTCTCTTTTCTAAGCCTAAACAAGAAAATAGTTTCTAAAAAAATTCAGAACCCTTGACAATTTGGACAATCTTCCACTAATCTTCTCTTCAGGGGGCCCACAATCCTTTAAAGCATGACAAACTGACAGAGGGAGCTCTTTTATAGCCTCTCAATTCTGTATCTTTATAAACTGGGCTCTTCTGTACCCAGCAGAAAACCTGGGAAGGCAGAGATTGTACAAAATAAGGTGGAAACAAGCATTTTTAGCAATGTTTGAGGGGACACCAGATGAAAGGAAAAGATCTAGGCACAATAATGTGATTCTTTAGGTACAGAGGGGAAAAAAATCTACAAGAATTTATTGGAAAAGGATCCCACATGCCTGCTAATCTACCTACCCAGGGTTACATGACACTTAAAAAAAATTTGGAAGGCACTCAAAGCTTTGTTGCAAAAATCAGCTTACTGGAGAACACAGCCCTGCTTTCATCATTTTTTTTGCTATTTCAGTTGTTAGTTGTAGTGCAGCCAAACTGATATGCCCTTGACATGTGCAGAACGTTACCGCTCCAGGCAGCTTTTGGTTAAGTGGGGTTGAGAAAATTGTCTGTCTGTCTGTGCAACAGCGACTAAGTTCATTCTCCCCTCTCCCTCTCCTTCTAAATCTCTGTTTAGATAATGCCACCCTGACTGCTTCCAAACTGCTACCGTGGGGAGAACATGCTCCGACACCAAACAAGCTCATTGCAAGCTGTAGCTAGGCCGGATAAATTCTTCTACTGACTGGCAATGTACATGTCAGATACACCTTCTAAGAAACCAACTCTGAAGCATTTCCAATTGTAAATTTTACTTTTTTTTTTTTTTTTTACTAGCATATCTGATATTTAGCTAATTTAAAACATCGCAATGATGAACTCACTAAATGCCGCATGGTACTCTAATTTCTAAAGATGAACGAGCCTCAGTTCATACATTACTTTCCATTTTGCGCACCAGAAATTATATTATCATAATTTGGACATTCAGCTAATGTTTTTAATATATATATTTCAGCTATGTATATATTTCACATCGTTTTGCCTCTGGTGCTGCACAGAAGTGAAAGCAGCTCACTAGAAAAGTGAGCAGACTCCTGTGGCAGTCCATGTTCTGCTAGATCAGCAAGGCTTTTTTTTTTTCCTTAACCATATTTGCCATGGTTACGTTACATAACAAGTAAAAATACTTTTGTTTTGGAGATGGGAATGCATGAAACCTTCCTGGAAAAACTACAGAAAATTCAAAAAAAAAAAAAAAAAAAAAAAAGCCTGTTTAATTTTATATGACTCAGATCTTAGGAATGAATGATTTACACAGATTAATCGCTCTGTTATTTCTACCAGCACATCCCCAAGAAGAAGAAAGATGCCCAAACTTAAAAATTTTGCCAGCACTCTCAGTTTAAAGATTATTATGAACACACTTGGAGGATCAGAAATGAGATCTCTTGAATTGTATGTAAACACAAAAGTTCCATTGTCTTACTAAAAACATGATTTTTCAAATATTACTGTTATCATACAATACAAAGTCATACAAAGAAATTGAACTATTATTATTTATTATATCATGAACTATTATTACATGAATTCTAATAACATGCCCATTTAACAAAATTACTTATTGTATTACAATAGGCTCAAACAAAAAAAATAGGAGCATGGATGTCTGAAAATGGTATCCCACAATTAATAAAGCAATTTCCAAAACTATTCATTTACGTTGTCTTTTTTAATCATTACGGCAATAATTTTTACAGTCAGTCAGTAAACATACATGCAGCTATCTTACACTCCTGAGAAAGCAGGATCACGGTGAACACTTATGTTTAAAAAAAAAAATCCTTTTAAAAAAGATTATAATTCACATGCTGTGCATACAATGTCATTTCATCCTTCTCAACAATTAACAAAGATTAAAAGAGAGACTAACTAAACAAATAGGCTTTGAAGCATTCTTTCATCTACTTAAGAAACGGTTGGGATCCTATTGCCATCACTTTGCTCTGTTTTATAGCTTCCTGTGAATCTTAAGTAAAATATCTATCTGCTTGAAGCAAGTCTTGCAGGTATTTTTCAGATTAGAAATACCTGAATGTTTATCATCTCCCTCCTATTCACGCAGCTCATGACAAATGGGAAAGGAAAAGATTGCTGGTTTGTCTCCTCATTTCCTGTACCTGAAGGATATTTTCTCCGTGAGTCACTGGGCCAGCGTGTCGCCCTGCCACTGCGGGGCAAGAAGGAACAGCTCCAGGCACGAGCTGCCCCTCACCCCGTACCTGGGAGGAGGAGAGAGCATCACCTGGGAGGAATGCAGCAGGGAACGGCACCGGGAACACTCCCGTGAGCCCCGTTCATCCCGACAGAAAGCAGCGCTAGTATAGCACATTTAGCAATAATAATAACGAAGTAGGGGCAAAGCCACCTGTTTCGTGTTCCAGGATGAGCAGTAATAAGGAATCGTCAACTAGATTAGCAGCAAGCACTGTACCTGCACATGTGCAAAGAGCAGATTAATCACATAGCGAGATAGATGGATAGATAGATAGCCAGATAGATGGACGCACCTCATTGGGAAAGCATGTCAGAGCTGCTGCTACTCACCTGAGAAAGCAATAAAAACTTAAAGCGCGTTACTCCTATTTGCCTTTGTCTGGGCAACTTTTTGCTTTGGATTTGGGGGAAGTGAGCATTGCAATACATGTAAGCAGTTAACAGTGGAAAAAAGGAGAAATAAAATTGTTTATATATATATATATTAAAAAAAAACTACCTCCCTTAGCCTCATCCCTATCCTTGCAAAACGAAGACTTGAAATGAATCTTGAAGCTCACAGTGAAACATCTGTAATGTAACGGGGAGAGAAGAAGGGAAAAGAAGAGAGACAGAGAAAGGAAATAAAACCCTCAGTGGACTCTGAGACTCTTCAGAAATTCAAAACCTCAGCAGCCTGCCCAGGGATGCACAGTGAAGGCTGCTGGTGTGAGCGGTGACCCCGCGCCCCTCCGCACGCAGGGCAGAGCCAGGTGAGGCTGGGGCACGGCTGACGCCGGGGTTCAAAGCCAGGCACCGAAGAGCCGTTGCAGCAGAGAACTTAAGACGGTGCACAATTTAAGCAGCCCCATATTTAAATGCTCTGCTGAAAGAAGGCTTTTGTTTTGAATGCTCCTGTCAGTGCTTTCTTTTAATAGGAAATCAATATATCATTTGTTTTCTAGAAAGTAGACACCCGTCCTTCAGGACTTGTGCAGCCAAGTTTAGCTCTGGTAGAAAATTGAGTAGTTTTGACCTAACTTTTCTTTTTCCGTGAGTGTCACTTTCCTTTACCCTGGGGACAGGAGGTGAGTGAAAAGCAAAAGGAATGAACATCAGGGTATAATACCAACTATGGCTGAATTACCAGCTCTTGAATTTTTATAATGATGCTGGCAATGCAGAAATCCCAATGCACGCTAAGAAGTGATAAAAAAGATAAGAAGAATGTGATCTTTTTCCCTCATGTTTGACTTTTAGACTAGCAACGTGAGGGATAAGAGGGCTGGTGGGGCTGGTTGCCAAGTGCTCTGCCCTGCAGGTGGGCACAAAGTTTGGCAAGGACTTGGCAACAGGAGAGCCTTGAAGTCATCTTCTCCCTTAATTCAGCTCTTAACAGGTTATATAAAAGCGAATCTTGACCTGAAAACGAGAAGGGTGAAACACCTTACTCTTTCCCAGAATGAAGTGAGGAGTTCCTGGGGTTTCTGGAAGGAATCGGAGTTGCAAGAAACAGAAAAGGAGGCAAAAAGCACTCTCTGGTCTGTTCATAGGCATACACGACAGTACCTCACCCAACACCAACTTTACCATAAAAGCAACCTGAAGCTCAAATCCCTTCCTTTTCTTCCTTCCTGGATTAAAGACAAAAACATGGTCTCGTTGCAGGATGTTTAATTACAGCTGCTTAGAGGAGAATGCGAACAAACATCTCGTGACAACAAGCTGCTCGATGGCTTCCCATTACAGCTACAAAGCTTAGCAAGGCTTTAGCAGGTACTCGGCAAAGCGGCTGAAAGAGGGGTGGCACTGGGAGAATATTCTGAATTAAATATTCTAAATTAAAACTTTAAAGAAGGCTATAGTGAGGTGGGGATTGGGCTGTTCTCCCAAGCACCAAGTGTTAAAATGAGGGGAAATGGCCTCGAATTGCACCAGGGGAGGTTTAGGCTGGGTATTCGAAGAAATTTCTTTACTGAAAGCATTGTGCTGAGTTGGAACAGGCTGCCCAGGGAAACGGTTGAGTCACCATCCCTGGAGGTCTTCAAGAAATGTGTAGATTTAGAACTTAGTAGCATAGTACAGTGGTGGACTTTAGTGCCAGGTTAAAGGTTGGATGAGATGATCTTAGAGGTCTTTTCCAGCCTGAATGATTCTATGAAATACAATGTCATCTGCCCAGCTCCGTCACTCCTTGCATGGAAAACTAACATTCAAAAGGACAAAATATCTGATTTGCAGTCTTAGCAAGAGATAAATCAATGAGCAATAAGTGATAAAAGGGGAAATGATTTTGAAATCTGTAGTTTGTATTCACAGGGTGCTAGAGCTGAAGGAGTAAAAATACAATAAATAGCAGTTCATAGTCACACTTAGGAAATCCATGCTTAAAATGAAGACTTTCAAAGTCTTGAAACACTGGATAAGTAATATTGAATTGTGTATACAGAGTATTGGATCACTCCAGTCATAATCTTGCCTGTTTTTTTTCTATTATTGATACCATTAAAATTCATAAACTGTGATATCCTGCTTTGGTATGCCTTCTCCCTCTACATAAAGGAAAGTATGCCCATCTGTGACACAAGAATGCCTTTGAAGTGAGAAAACTCAGCCTCTAATCAAGAATGGCAGACCTTACAGATGGGCCTAGACAGTACAGACAGATTTTCTCCCTTTGGTTCACTGACCACATCATGCCCCTTACACTGCAGATGTAAATATTTACTCTTACTTGCATTACTGCAGCACTAAGGAGCACTCATCCCAGCGTGAAGGTTCACTATACAAAATATTCACCGCCCAGATTCCAAATAACTTACATTTCCAAACTTCTTTCAATTCAGCACTTGAAGGTATCTGGGTTTCAATATAAAGGTACTGGTTACATTCTTTATTTTGAAGGAACTTAGTTTTCTTACAATCAGAAAATGTAAAAGACGATGTTCTAACAGTTCTTAACATTCCGTGCAGCTAAGGCAAGGGCAGTGACTGAATGCCTCCACTGGCATCCAAAACACCACCACCAGAAACCACGTCTTTCTGCTTTGTCCGTATCTTTGCCTCCTACACAACAGAAGGGTACGGACGGGAACCTGATGTTAGTGTTCTGCAGCTTTGCGAGAGGACAACGTTCCAGGTGGGAGATGGTCTCTCAACAGAAAGATTCCTGAAGCGATGGAGGAAGCAGCACGGAGGTGCAACCTGCTGCAGTTCTGCTTGCTGGAGACCCACCGCTGTCCCGTCTCATGGGCAGTAGGGCTGTACCCATCTGGAACTAAAGCCAGTTCAGCAGTTGGGCTGGACAGAGCTACTCAGGACAGAGAGCAGGAAAACTGCAGCACCTTGCGACACCATGTTCCTGAGAAGCCCAACAAGTGAGCACAGGCACCCTTAAGTAGCACATAAGAGAGAAGATTAAGCCATCAGGGATACTTTCGACAGCTGAAGTTGGCAGAGGAGTTGTTTGTAACATGGGCTGTACCAGGAGGACCACATCCATTTAGCCCAGTAATTTAAAACTCAACCTAGGTAACTTGTGTCAAGACAGATGCACCTAAATAGGATTGAAACAAGCTTGGATTTGTTTGCCAGAACAAGCAAAGTTACTTAAAAGCACTGATGTTAAGGATCCACACCAGTTTAGCTGGATCAGTCTCCACGCCACTTGTTAAACCAGCTTTTTTTTTTTTTTTTCAAACATAGTATGGAATATAAATTTCTATACTATTTATGTTTGTATCCAAGCCCTTCCATCACTCCTGGCACAAAGCTGATTAATGTACCAGGACTGCCATGTTCCTGCAACCCTTTTTGTATGGTCTGACTGCAACTCGTAAGTATTTAGTCTGCTTTAACCTCACTGCTGCCTTGCTTTTGGCTGTTAATTCCCAAAGTAATAATCCCCGACCTGAACTTGTTCCAATTTCTTTCTTGTTTTGCTTCAGGTTATTCACTTTCTACTGCTACACAACTTCTCACGGAATAGTTTCCCCTCCCGAATGCCTTCAGTAACAGTGTCATGCAATGATGAGGAGAAGACAGAAGCGCCTTAAATGTCATACATTCACATGCCAAATAATAAAGAATATATCTCTGGTATTCCAGAAAGCTGCCATTCAAGATTATGACCTAATGTCCTTTTCAAAAGACAAATCAGACTCTCTTTAATCCTCAGAAGAAAGTATGGATCAAAACTTTCCTTGTGGATCTTAATCATAGCCGTACTTCTGATGGAAGGACTTTGTTTTTTGTATCTTGCATGCTTTATTTTTAATTCCTATGAACATTATTTAATTAAGACTCAAGAGAAAATAAAATCCCCTTTTCTGGTTTATTTTGTTCAAAAAAAAAGATCAACATGAAGCAAATGCTTAGTTGTCCAATAATAACGTATGCATCTTCTCACTTCATCCCCTCTTAAATAGATGTCTTCCCTATTTTACAGTGATCCCAGGTTTAGAGTAATTGCTTAGATTTAACACACAAGAATCTTGTTACATCATCTCACTTAATTGGAATCACACTGCTACAGACGTGAGCTTCTGATGGCTGATTTCTATGGAAAAAAGTAACTACATTTTCACAGTCATTCAAAGAATTTTTTATTTATTTTTTTTAAAGGACTACTTTGAATGGAAATTAAAAGCAAGAAACTAGGAGCTCCACACACAACACACACACACACACACAATCTATTCTGTACTCAAAGAATAATCACGTATTGTAAACCAGTAAGTATGCCATTGAATCATAAAAACAAAAGTCCCCACTGTATGTGAAGAACCACGGAGAGAGAGGAAGAACTTCCATTATTAGCTAATTAAAAAAAAAAAAAAAGAAACATTTAAAATTTAGTGAGAGGATATCAAAAGGAAATAGGCTATTGTCTCCTACAGAGAAAAAATGTAGCAGCTGTGAAACAATTCTCAGGTTTTGTTTTTTGTGTACAAAACCAAGAAAAACTCAGAGGAAATGACTTCCAGAGTCACTTGTAAGTGCTGAAATGTTTCTCCAGTGGAAAGCAGGATACAAATCCTTATCCTTTTTCTTTGTAGGTGAAGAGGTCGCTAATGTGCATCCAAACAGACCATTCTCCAGCAGGATGCTGAGACGCTAAGATCTCAGGAGTGCTACTTTCACAGTTAAATGAACATCACTTGTGGAAGCACGCCTCTTGTTAGGTACAGGTTCAGATAACAGCATAACAACTAGGTTCGGTCTGGTGCATTCGCTTACTGGAAAGGAGAAAAAAAAAGAGCTCTTTCCAGAGAAAAACATAAAACAGAAAGAAAGACTATTTTTAAGGACCAAATTGTTGTTGCTGCTACAACTTGCAAAGCTCCAGCCTCTGATCACCATTGCCTGCAACCTCCCCGTGGGAAAATCGAGACCAGTAATGGAGAGGCAAGAGTAGGAGATCACCAAGAATGAAGTAATCCCTTGTTGTCTAAAATGCTAGAAAACAAATAAAACACAAAATATAAATTGTTTCAAATACTTTCTAATTTATGGCGGATACTCAGCACACTTCTGCCTAACAAGAAATTCAAGAATGCTTCGAGGTTTTGAATGCAATGAGGTTTCACCTGCTCTTAGCAATGCTGAAGGATTCCTTTGATGTGCCTGAGCAAGGAGGTAAGAAAGCATCAGGGACCCCATGGTTTCCCTGTAGAGCTCCTGTTCACTGCACATCACTACAAACTCTCACTCTTCAACTCATCTCACAGAAGTACCTGCAAGTGATCAAGCCTTTGTCTGTGCCCTTTCAGTCTTCATCCATCAAAGAGCATGTGCAGCAAGCCATACGTGTACCTGCTATGCTTAGGGTGACACACTTAAAGCAGAAGAGATCCTGAAAGCCAGCTAAACAAATAAAAGCCAAGAATACACATCCTTTGTGTTCTGCAGAGTTCTGTAACTTGGGTCAGAGCTGATGTGAATTGAGTGAACAGTACCTTTAGGGGTGCGCTCCTCCATGCAGGCAGTGATCCACGTGACAGAAATATGAAGAAATGATCCCAAGCTAATTAACTGGAGCTTTTAACAGAATGAAGATTCCCCTAGGCAGAGGTGCAACAGTGATGTCTGGTGGCTTTAAAGAGTTATATCATCACTTTAACAAGTGACTCCTGTGGGTGGTGGATATTTTTTTGTTTTGCTTTTTAGTTGGGGGAGGAAGGGGTTGTTTGTTGTTGCTGTTGTTGGAAAAAAAAAAAAAAAAAAGGTTTGGAGAGATGATGAATTTTGGAAAATCACAACAGCTGCAGAGGTTTTGCAGGTAGGACCATTCAAGCCACCAGAACTGGCCATTAGCTTTCACATGTGTCTGGAGAAGGGAAGACTGATGACCAGGTGTGTTGCCCACAAACCCAGATAGAATGGTGATGCCAGCAATCGTTCTGCTTTCAGAGTGGTTGTATTTGCATTAAGTTGAATACATACTTGCACGCATACGTGCCAGCACATAGTCATGAAGCATTTTAGTTCCTCAAGCTCCCACGTCCACCAAAGGTCAGGGCACTAATTCTCATCACTCCAAAAGGCAGTGTCTTCGTACACACCCATGCCAGATGATAGGGGTTTTGCTGGGCAAACTCCTGGCACCATGGCACACATCTAAATGTAGAGGCTGAGCTGACTCTGGATCCCCCTGAGCCTGTCTCCAGTGAAGGGGGCTCACTGACAACAAATCTATAGTCTGTACATACCCGAGAGTGCTGGGAATCAGGAAAGTGCTTTTTACATGTGCTGCGCTATGGGCCCTATAATTCCAATAGTTTTGGAGATCCTTTTTTATTTTGCCTGCCTTTTTTTTTTTTTTAAATCTTTCTTCTTCCTTGTAAAGTCACCATCTCTTATCCCCATAAGCTTTCATAAGATTTGCAGGAAAAAAACATTACTAAAAACATAAGGCAGAAGAAAAATGTGACCAAGTTTCAAGACCTTCTGTATGCAATACGGAACAAAATTAAGTAACTATGCCAAAATGCAAACTAAATCCCACCCGTTAATCACAAACAGGTGAAGTGTGCGATGTAATCAAAATACCAAGATCAAAAGAGCATTAAAAAAATCATAACAAATGCGAAATTTGAAAGAAATGTGCACAGAATTCCTAATCCAATACCGTAGCTGACTTTTAGCCTAAATTTTGATTTATTCCACATTTGCTGGGAAACATCAATGTTTCCCTGCTAGTATTGACAGAATAGGTAGAATCAGATCTAAGCCAGTTTGCTCTGCCACTGCTCCCCTAAGAAACATGACCACTACAGCACTCGAATTCCTGAGCTCACAAAAAAGCGATCTAGGCAGGAGTTCAAGAAGCGTGCCAGTCAATCTTTGTGTTTTATTATAGGATCGATTATTCCAACATCCTTCTTGATGAACATTTAGGAACAGGTTAGACAGATCTGCTTTGGTGGGAACTTCACAGTTTTTCCAAGCACTCTATTTCAGCTCTGCAAATGTTACACCGAAACCAATGTCATTGCTACCAAATGGTACAAGTGCCAGAATGAAGTGCCACTTGAAAAATGTAATTTCGGTTCTTGTTAAAAAGCCTCTTCATCTTCCTATTTTAAAAACACACCTCTTTCTTTGTTATTCATTCATATGTAGCAAGCCAGTTACATTTTATCTGAACAATGAATCTGATTCTCAAGTCAGATTTATTGCATAAGCTTGACATTGTAATAAAAAATACGCAAGGAAGATGTCTCTCAGGTTTGTTATAAAGCCAGCATCTTCAATGCTGTACAAAAATGAATCTGCAACCCACCCCTGCGCAAACAGTCCCAGGCAAAAGAACCAAGTGAGCAACGTTCATGTTACTAAATACAGTTGGTAACTCAAAGAGGACACACTAACTGTAGTCTATATAATCAGGAAGGTCACACCAAGTGCAGTTTTAAACACAGCTTTATAATATACGTTAAAAAAAAAAAAAAAGAAAAAAAGAAAAATCAGTGTCAGAAAATTGCCCTTTGGTGTCAGACTTTTTTTTTTTTTTTTAAGAGAAGACATAGCTGCTTTATGCTTTTCAAAACTCCTGTATGTCTTTTCAACAGCTATAAAATACGAATTTATCTTTCATTAGTTTGCTTATAATGGTGCTTGCCCCCCTTTTTTGCAGGTTATTCAGAACACTTCAGCTTCGGGGAAACTGTTCTTATCATCTTTCTTTCCACGTGGAACTAGCTGAAAGATATTCATGAAAGATTCACTAGGGCCAATTTTCTGTGAGTATAAGCAACAGCAACATCAATATTTCAATGTCTAGAAAATGTGGCTATTCTCTTGCCTCGAGTAAATTGTTAGAAATCATTGTATTTTAATGAATTCTAAATTTCTCGACAGATTCTTTGGGTACCTTGCTTCTGAAAATTCACAGGGAGAGAGAGCTTTTCCAACAAATATTTGGGGACTACGGATCTGCTAATGTTTCAGAATATACTTATGGTGGTGTAGGTGGATATGTGACTGCTGATCTTTTCATCATGGTCCTTGTAGACTGCAAGTTTCCCAGGCAGTTTCAGCTGTCACAGTTGCTTAGAGTCTGCTGAGCTGTTTTTAGTTACTCATTCAAATATTCATAAGAACCGAGGGCTGCTGTTTGCTGTCTGGTAACAACTTCATTTTCTGCTCATACTGAGCTTGTCCTTGTGGGCTGCCTCTTCCCATTCAGATTGGCTTTTTCACAGCCACGTGACCCTTGAAGGCTAATGGAGATTCCCTGGGAGTAGCAGAAAGAAGCATGTTCTACCTTTTATCTTTGCTTGGCTGGACGATGAAAATAATTGCAGAAGACAGTTATGGATTACTAAAGAGACATGTGAAATGATCAAACCTGTATCAAGCACCAGTTTCTGCTACCAGAGAAAGCACATCCTTTAATTATTTACCTTGTGGGACAGCTCACACCTTAGGATAGTCACATTTTTGCGCAAATATTTACTTAACAATATTGTACTTGAGCAGAGTAATGAAAATAGGTGTAATTTCATGTAATGTTCTGGGGAAAGACCAATGGACTGTGACATTTCCCTGCATGGGGGAAATCACTAGAGTGCAATGCTTCTATTATTTCATTAAAACTCTTGCTAAATAACCCTTCAGGGCAGTACAATTCTGCATTTTTAGCTAAAGGAAATAGCTGAAGAGGAACCCACCACTGGTGCCAGTTAATAACAGTGTGTTGTAGACTTTTAAAGACAAAATACTATGTAAAACACTTGAACACCCAGACACGCTTCAATTAAAACAGTAATTACAGGAAGCTATGCAGTATGCTGCAGTCAGTAAGGGCACTTCCACTTTGTCGGGTGCTTCCAGAGGCAGAGGAAGGCAGAAGCCCAGGCACCACCCCGACTGTCTGCAGAACATTGCTCTCGTTTCACTTCTGTCCTCTTGCTTCGAGCCAGCTCTTTGTTAGGAAAAGGACTTCCCACTCGGCTCGCGGGCACCCCCTACACAACCACCCAAAAGGAGAACGTGCCCCTTCACCTCCGCCTCTCCGTGCAAGCGCTGCCCGCAGCACTGGCTTCATAGATCTTTAAATGAACGTAACAGATTAGCATTTCGCTGGGTATCACGTAAATAAGCTTTGTTTGTTTGTTCTTGGTTGTGTTGGGTTTCATTTGTGGTTTTGTTTGTTTTGTTTCTTGTTTTTGTTGTTGGTTTTTAGTGCTAGTGTTTTATGGAGAAAAGGTTTAATTTCCATCAATACAACATGTCAGATATACAGCATCTTAAAATGCCCATCCTTTTAATTATCTTGTCATGCCATTTTCTTTAAAAGATTATCTACTTTAAAGCTTGGATTTAAAGTCTTTATTTACCCACTTACTGAACTTAAGTCCATACTAGCATTGGACTGCACTGAAGCCTTCTGGATAAGCTACACTAAAGGATGGAACAGGTACAACAAACTTTCCCTGTCTGTCCTGTTCTACTCCAAGTTCAAAGGAGAAAACAAACAAAAACAAACAAACAAAAATACAAACTGTGGCAGGTTAACCAAAAAAAAAAAAAAAGATGGTTTCATAGGTAGTGAATGATGAAACTATCTTTGGAAGAAAGTAAGGAGAGTGGAGAAAAGAGCGCACTAACAGCATTTATTTATAGTAGAGAAACACCCACTATCAGAGATTAAGATAGTGTCAGCTTTTCCACTATGATCCCATATTTCAAAAGTTTGTAACCTGGCCATGAGAAGTCGCTTCTAAAATTGAATCTAGAATATAGACTGAATTTAGTTGTGTTCTGTTTATTATTGTCGGTAAGTGGATCCCAAAATATGTAATAAAAATAATACACAAAAAAACAGCTACACCCAAGTCAAAATGAGGTGCACTGATCATTATCTATGTTAAAGGCATATCAGGCACAAATCACAATCAGGTACCCCTTGTTCTATTGTATTTAAAACAAAGGGATTTTTAAAGTACAATGCTTCTTTCCTTTGTTTGTTTTTGGTTTTGGTTGTTACTATAGCTTTAATTCAAGATCAAGAAAAATCCAACTGAGCAAACCATGCAAGAGCACTGTAAAACACAGGAAAACAAAATACGAGGGATAAGCACTGAAACAACCCCTGCTTCTGCAGCACCTGCAAGATCCATTTGTTTCTCTGTGGAGACACAGAGCAGGAGTTTTTAGCTCGAGCAGGGGGCTGGGGGATCTAACTTGATAGACTCTGACCTTTCATGAAATCCCTGCAGCTTCCCCCCCAATCTATTTTTCCTTCAAATATTTTTCCTTTCGAAGGCTTCTGAAGAGCAAAGGTTAATGAAGTAATCTATGACTGAATGCTAACATATGCAACGTATGTACAGAAAAATGCACATCCCATTTTTCACATTTCTCTGGAAACAACTATGGTCTCTTATAGCTGCAATTTTGAAAGAATGCAATTATGGTATAGAATTTCAGCTACCTTTGGGCTGAGGCCTCTGGAGACATACAAAGAATTAGTGTATTGTTGTGCAATACATTTGTAAAATCATGTTCCTCTAATATCCTTCTATAAAGCTAGAGCGCGATCCCTCTTAGCTAAAAATCCCGTCTTTCTTTTCTGCTGCTTGTAAAAATACCTATTAACAGCCTAAAAGCTTATTTTCAATTTTTAAAAATCAAAACCGTGTGTCAACTAAATTAGCATTAACTAAGACAACAAAAGAACTGCTCTGCCAACGACAAAAAGTGTAAAGCAAAAACCAAGCACTGAGGGTAACAGATGTGATGGGGCTGGGCTACTGGAGAGCAGCGAACCTGAGACACGGGCTCTCCACTGAGGTACGAGTTTAGGTACGAGCTCAGATAAAATGTGAGCAGAGAGGTTGGACCAGACTCAGCTAGGCAAGTCTAAATGACAGGCATATCTAACATGCGGAAACCTGCATCCTCCGTCATGCTCAGACATGACTTGTAAGGTGCTAAAATCAGTCACCTTTTGCTACTTTCCTTAGTGCACTGATGGGCCATCCAGGGACTAAGTTCACTTGCAGCAAGAAAGTCCAGTCATTCCTCCCCTCTCCTTGGTGCAACCGACCGGACGAACCTACACCAGGAATACTTTTGTCCCAGAGAGGTCCAAGTCCGAGCTGGCTTAGACTTAGCTTACAGGACAGACAAAAGGCAGGCAGGAACTTAGAGATCAGGTTTATTGATTATAACAGAGAGAACTTCAACCAATGAAGCTGGAAATCCACTTTGTAGCCAAGTGATTCCTAGTAACTCTTTTAGCTCATCTAGAATTTCAGCGCAATGTGTTTTTTCATGCTTACTGACAGCACTGATATTTATGCCATCTAATAAAACGAAGTCAATTAGTATCATTATACTGGTAAAACTTCAGGCTAGTTCCTTAACCCAAGTTTGGGTACATGGGATTGCAGAGTAACTTCTGAGGTCTGGGGTTATCATACAGCAAACATACGACTATTACGAGCCGTGAGTCAGCTGTCGGGGAGAAGGGAACTGACTGCTGAAGACTGTACCATATGTCCTCATAAAGCCCCAGCAGAACAAAACCAACACCTAATACAGAACTAAGGAAAAAATGACACCTAATGATCTTTCATCAAACAGTACTGCTGATCACCCTAACACCTTGCCATGCCTAACCCTGAAAGAGACCAGGGACTCAGCGTGAGGCACCACTGCTGTGCCTCAGCCAACGCACACACACCAGAGCTTTGCATGGCACAGCTGCATTTACCCGACGGAGATGGGGTGAGCCTTTTCTTTTGCACCATTCCCTGTGTATCAAGCCTTCAGAATTTCTCCAAAGCTGCTTCCAGTTCTTCCAAACTACCAAGCACTGCAGGTTTGATGCTGAATTCAAACCCATATTATTCGCACAGATTTTGTCCCCCAGTTTCAGACAAGCCCAGGTTTGGCCAGAGCTCATCTTTCCACTGGAAGAGCAAGTTTACAAGCCTGACCGTATTTTCAAACCCATCACCCGCAGGATGCTCACTGTATTAACATACAGCGAACTCCTCTCCTTTCGCTCACCCAAGTACAGCAGAACTTACCTATTGCAAAGGTCCTTCCCACAGCCTCTTCCCTCACCCTCAACAGAATTATTTTACTAACAGCAGCCTAGAAGACACCCCTTTGCTCTTTTCTAATGTTTTCAATAAGGAATGCAGAATTATGCAGCAGCCACATTCCTAAAACATATTTGTATGTTAAAAAGTACTTGAATGCAAATGTAAGCATCTTTTGGATTTTTCATTGATAAAAATCTCTATACTATTATATATGAAGGCAGGAACAACCGTAACCTCTGCATGTTAAATACAGTAATTTTTGTCAAGGTAAGTAATACTTTCCTTTTGCAATGCTGTTATGTGTGCAGCCAAGTAACTGCACTGGATGAGAGCAGCTTTGTGTTATACAAGCAAGCATGAGGACATGAACCCATTCTGACTTGTGAACTTTCAACCCAAAATTCACTTGAACAGGATGCTCTTGGGGGATAAAAAAAAAAATTCTGACATAACGTGTTTCTGCATTTTAATACCTAATTTGCAGGGGGGAAAAGCAACATAAGATGTATATATTGTAAGCAAAACAAGAGAGGATTTTTCGTTAAACAACAGACATACCGAGACAATAATTATCAAAGTTTCTTGGTCAGTTAGGAATTAGTTAGGATTGCCCTCTAAGAAGTTAATCATTATAATCACATTCTTTTCTGTACGCTTTGCCCTAAACTGCAGCACTGAATTAGCTGTGAATTACAAATTACAGTGTTTAACAAGAAAAGCACACCTGCAATACCCAGAACGCCCCCCAACATACTACTTGGGTCAAGACCACCACCCTTTTGCTCACGTTGAGCAGCAACAGCCTCCCCGAGCTGAGGGCAGCACCTGCAGAGCAAAGGGGCCGCAGGAGAGCCGACACAGCCGGGCTGCCCGAGGGGGTGCGCGGGCAGAGCCTGCACCCACACCTCGCACCTCCTGGGGCACGGGCAGCGGCCGCAGCGGCACGAGGGCTGGGCAGGATGGAGCCCAGTGGGTGCATCACAGCACGGCGCCCCGTGCCCCCGGCCTCCAAAGGGCAGAGGCACGCAGCCACATCCCACCCCTCGACTTACTGTCGAGGGATGGCACGAGAAGAAACCCAAGGGCTGGTTTCTCTCGGTGATAATCACAACATTCACGGTGAGCACGGCTGGCTCCGTTCGTGGATAAAAGCAAACGCCCTGTGTAGGAAGAACAAGACGTTCCCCAACAACGTCAGTAAATCCTACGGCACCTCCTAATCCCACAGCAGCCGCCAAGCGCGTCCCTCCTACCCCCGCACAGCTCCCCAGGGGCAGAAGCAGGGCCGGCAGCCCCGGGACCCCCCCGCAGGCCGCCCCTGCCCGCAGCCGGCCCGGCCGCACGGCGCAGGCCGCCCCCTAGCTCCGCGCCGCCGAGGTGCAGGCGCTGCGGGGCCGCGGCCTCCCGGCCTCCCTCCTTCCCTCCCGGCCTCCCTCCTTCCCTCCCGGCCTCCCTCCTTCCCTCCCTCCCAGCGCCGGGCAGGGCATTTCCCTGCAGGCAGGGGTGCAGGGGAAGGAGGGAGGGAGGCAGCAACGCGGAGAGAGGCTCAAAAAACCTTCCCAGCGACCAGCGGCTGCGTTATCACCGTTTTTACTCATTTGAAGACCTGCTTTTGTAGTAACATCTCACGACGAACTTCTGAGCGCCTGACTACCACCCCCCATGCAACAATTCCAAGTATTTCAAACCGCAGCCCAAAAGCGACCTTCCCCCTGCGCGCCCTGCTGGGCCAGAAATCCCCCCCAAATCTACATTAAGCAGCCTCTTCTCATGTTTCCCCATTAATAATTGGTAATCTCTCGAAAGATTTGATTAGCATGTATTGAATTTCACAGTCCTTTGATTAGGGCAGGGCAATGAGTGCTGCTGGGACTCGCAGCCGGGCCTCATCCCACAGCCCGGCCTGGAGAGCTGGGCTCTCAAGTAAACTCCGTTATAGCTCCTCATGTAAATAACCTCTAGTCTTCCAAAAATATTTAATAAGAACTGAGAGCAGGTGTTTCTTTATTGTTTAAAAAAAAAAAAAAGTTGTATGTGATAGAAGGCATGCCTTGACCTCTGGAGGAGGATCTCTCCCCCCATATCAGTATACAGACTGAGCTTTTCTCCAGTTCAAAGGATCAACGTTTCCAAAAAGGAACCTCATGCTAACTTTGGGATCAGTTTTATTATTGAGGGACATTTTTCAGCCACAAAGCACTACGGGTTGCTCAGGTTTGATGTGCTGAGGTGAGAGAAAGAACAACTATACAGATAAAAAAAGATGTTTGCTCTGAAACAGCAGTGATCCAGGTTTTCAGAGCAGTCTCATTATTAGCACAAGGAGCAAAGAGGATTTATTTAAAATTACCTGACAATTTGTTCTGAGGTTTGATCTTTTGTATTTCAGTTAAATCCTACTTATTTTGGTCCCGTTTTAAGCCGATTCCACACAGCCTAAGAAGATACTTTCATTGCCTTCATTTTACACATTTTTGGATTATGGTGTTCTTTTGTTTCTGTGTCTGGTGAACTGGGTCTCATCTGAGCAGCTTCATGAAACCCGACAATAAGAGAAAATCTGCTGCAAACTGGCCCTAAATAATCACACTTTATAGAGAGCTGGTTCTCACAGCAGAAATTCCTTTTACAAAGAATACTAGGAGATATTAATGTCTCCAAATACAAGAGAGATACCAATGTTTTCCCTCTGCAGCATAAAAAGGCAATAAGCACTGCCTCCAGGATAGCTGGACTCCAAATTCTTCTTTCAGACTCACAACTGCATTTGAGCACTTGAACCTACAGCACCTGAGCACGAACTCAGGGAACCTTCTCCTTCTGTCACCACTCCTACAAGCAAAGCAAAGCAAAGCAAAGCACCTCCTGTCAAGGCAGGATGGATCTTGTGGGCCCAGGAGCGAGCCCCTGCCAGGCCCATCGCCGGAGCGGCCTGGTCCCCTTGTGCAGCAGGCATGGGGTCCTGCAGGGCTGCAGCCCGGCCACATCCTGCCTCACTCTAGGGGCTGGTGGGGAGGCTCAGCACCCTCACACCCCTCATCTGGGCACCCCTGGGGGCTGGGTCAGCACAGTGAGGTGACTTGGTCCTGCCAGTCCCTCACTAGTGTAGGGTTTGTCAAGGAAGGAAGGTTGGGCTGACTTTGGGGCCTGCCTTGAGAATCAGATCCCTCCTGTACCACACTGTTCAGGTACAGGGTACAGTCCTGACCTCCTTGCCTGACACAGAAGTGTCAGGTCAACCTTTAGCCCCTGTCAGCTCAACTATTTGGGTCTCAGTTCCTTGGTCTCTCATTGTCCTGTGTTTAAAGCAGGGACAGCAGTGTTCCCTTCAAGGTGGGCCTAATTAAAGTTGGCAAAGTGCTTCAGGAAACCCAGTAAGGGTTACAAAGGACAAAGTATCATCTCGTTACCTTTGTATTCATTTGGTCTCTGCATACATTTGTTTTTCTTGAAGACACAGAAAACCTGCCGTGCAACAAGTTACTGGGGGAGGCCAGGATGACGTATGATTTTAATCACAACATCTGTGAAAAGGTTCCACTTCAGGAAAAGCTTTGGTACATCAGCCACGACAGAAACAATGAACAGCTGTGTGAAATGCTACACTGTTACAGGACATCTAATTAAAGAGAAAAATCCTGAAAAATGGACTCTAATGGACTCTGTTCTTTCTACTGCAGAAGACAGGTCTATCCAGCAGCACTGCCTACGCAGATGAGGTTTTATTTGTTTCACATATACAAAAGACATTCAGCACAAACTAGTAACATGAAAAGAGCCTTAGAGACCTTTGCCTCAGTATTTGTATGCTATTCATAGACTGTTTTACCAGTGTTGCCATCTGTGCCAGCCTTCCAAAGCCATTACCTGGTCACAATTTCAGTCCTGTAAAAGACCAGCTCAGACTCCATCATAAAGCATTTCATCAGCTGAATATTTCAAGGTTTTCATTACCATCATAAGGAAGCATTAATGATGATAAAATAATCAGTCAGCAAAAATTCTATTACTTCTCCTTTAGCGAATGTGATCATTACATCCTCACTCAAAAGTTTCTCATTTCCTGAGGGATCAGAACAACTATTAGCTAAAAAGCACAGAGAAGGTACAACTGACACCCATTAAATGCATAATCCCATTGCCATAGAGAAACCCCACTGAAATTGCACCCTGAATATCTGTTTCAGATAGGTGTTTCAAAGGCTTCTTGCTTTTATTCAGATTAAGAACAAAAAAAGTGTAACAGAGAAAGATGTAGCCATATAACACAACCCTTCTCTTTCTGCTCTCTCTTGTATTTTGTCTTTCTGTGCATTGAAAGCTTATTCTTTTAGCCGGATTAGTTAGTTAAAATGTGTAGTGTTCTTTTAAAATGGCTCTCCATATTTCTCTCCATGGATTACTTTGAAGCACAGCACGTCTATTCTTTTAAACAGGTTCACTCTCTTCACAGGTGTTCATTAAAGTGTGCTCGACTAATCCCCTTCGCACTGAAGTATGCAGCTTTTAAAAAGGACCTATGCTAAAAACCACCATTGCCAAACTCTTCAATGCTGTAAAATGCAGACTTTCAAAAAGAATTTCTTCGGCTGCCTTAAAGACCACACATGCTCATCCTGTAACAAATACTGACCTACTTAGTTAACCTGTTTTTAAAATGGCATTTTGTCTTTGAAGTTCACAGAGGAGGACCAGCCACTCCAGACTACAGTCAATTCCTGTATCTAGTTGTTGGTGAGAGTGCGCATCAGAAAACCCACCAGCCCATAAATAATAGAGGTGATTCTCTCAGCAGCTTGTTTTCTGAAAAACTGACTTCACGGAGGAGAAAGGTTGAATGAACAACCATCTTTTTAGATGCTTTCCTCACTACCCTTGGCAGAACATTCAGGTAACACTTATGAATGTAGCCTCTCATCCACCACCCTTCCCAAACTTCCCCAGATGTGGTCCAGATTTAGTAGCATTAGGCCGGGCCCACATCAGCAAGTACAATAATATAGATCAGTAGGTGAAAGGTAGGTGAAAGCACCTGGTGCCTGGGATCCTGACACCTCTGGTATATGTAGGTTGGGTTTACCTCCCATTGCATTTAGTCTGGGCCCCCAGACTAGATGCCCTCAGTGCACACACAGCATGATGCTTTCACCTCCCACGTCTCCTTCTCCCAGGAAAGGAGACAAGTGATATCCAGGCCATTTTCTCATGGCTGCTATGTTGTGACTATTCCAACTTTTAAATTTCCTGCAGGTGTCCATTTGCTCAGGCTGGCAGTTCGAAATACTGCCCGAGGCACCTGCTGCATGTGCCAGTGCAGCTTTGTGCTGCAAAAGTGTTCTCTAATTCAACAAACATTCATAAATCTTAGGGAAATGCATTCCTTGTTGTCAGCAGCAGGAGGCAACCAAGATCAGCTTTCAAAGCAACCCTTTGCAGCACACAGGCATGTTCAGATCCCTTTAAAACTGAATTTGTCACATTTCAAGTACTTCGGGCACCCTTCTTTGAAGATCTCACTTAGCAAACACTAAATATGCTAAAACCTATAATATTGGGAAAAACATTAAAATCCACTTTACCAATAGAGTGGCAAAGGCAGAGAGATTGCTAAATGCAGAAAAAAAATTGTTGTTAGGGAAAAAAAAAGTGTATGAATCCCTGGTTATATCTTCTAACTATCAGAGACTGCTGTCTAACACACAGGATTCACGCACAGGGAAAACAGTTACGACCCAAAAAAAGAGAGAACAAGTGTCCATGACCACCACCTAGCGCTCAGCACTGGTGGGAGATAGGAGCTGGACTGCCTGCTGAAAGGATGCTCATGTATTTTACACAAAGCCACAGTTAACTGAAGTGACGACCCTTGGACCACAATTCTCAGCTGCCCCTGCCAAGACAGGAATCTGCTGTAACCAAATGCAAAAGGCATCTTATTTCATAAACATGATTTTTACCTGGTGTGGTCACTGAAACAAGTAAAACAAAAAAAAAAATCATGAAAGTGATGCTGATGTGCAAATGTACTTTGGAAAACAGGAAGGAAATTCAGACATGAACTTTTCTGTTGGAAAAACTCCACATGTGGTTCTTCACTGTTATTTTGGGCAACTCCAGCAAACTTTCCTATTGAACTGGAATCATGGTTTATTCCACACTGCATTCTTTTAACATATGTGTAAAACACATATAGCCCATTATTGCATAATGCTACCCAATTCACATGAGTTGGAATGCCCGGTTCTATGAAAATGCTAAAAAATTTTACTATTTGATTGCATTCCCAAAACAGAGAAATTTGACATTTTGGTGTCCTAAATATTGCATAGTAGCAAGTCAAGAAAAGATAAATATCTTGTTTTGGAAGTGGAGTGTTGTGCTCTGATATTTCCTGTAAAAAAATAATAAAAAAACCACAAGCAATTGACATTTTTGAAATCCATGTATTTCATTGACATTTTGATGAACCGACTTAACCTTATACTGACTGAAGTCTGACTCCTGAACTGTAAGTCCCATAAAGCAACAGACCGTTTTCTTCCTGACCACTTAGTTTCCTAAAGCAGACTTTCCTTCCTAGTGCACCCTGCCACAGACTTCTTAATAAACTGAGAAAGAGGTGCATTTCTTGCCATCAGCTACCATTTTCTTTTGTGCACTGAAAAACTAGTTTCCATATAATGTGTACAAGGTTAAAAAAATGTGGATACAAACAAAACCTCCTGAATTAGATCAGATGAACTTAAAAGAATTAAATTACTGCAACCTTTATAATAGCAACCCTAGGCAAATAATTTTAATCTTGACAGAAATGATTCCAAATAACGTATAGAGAAAATATTGACTTTGCAAAGACAGCTTTCCAACAAAGTGCACAACTGTACATGCTAGCCAATAGCTTCCGTTATACACCAGTACAAAGAAGAATGCAGCAGGGGCTTCTGTTGTATTAAGAACTGTCCTAACAAGGTCATGCTTTCGTACTGCACCCCTCGATAGTGTTTTCTGCTTTTGTCTGTTTAATCTGATTATCAAAGTGTGAAACTGTCATTCCAACCAGGAGAGAATAACAAAATTAAAATGTCTGTTTTACAACACTGCTACTTCACAGAGCTCACTCCTATGAATTTCCTACCCAATTTTGCAGGCTGCAGAAGTGCATAAACATACTAGGATTCTTGACACTAAGCCAAAATCTCTGATCTAGCAAAAAGTATTTGAGAACGTCTTTGCCACATCAAGGCTCATATCTTTTCTAACTTAAAAATGTGCATGCTGTTTTTGCTTCTCAAAAAAAATACATTTGTTCTAATTCCATGTAAATTGATCCAGACTTTGGTTGGAAAATTAGATAGGATAAAGATCTCTTCACAATGATCCATGTGTTTAAAAAAATCATTAGTATAAAAGAAAAATCCCCCAAATCATAGACCTTGATAGGCCTCTAATTTCTAATAAACATGTAGTGAAAAACTTGCCTGTCTTAAAAAATGAATTTGGATCTATTATAAAAGTGCCAATAACACATTTTCTAGATAAATGTGTTTCAAATTACAAGTATTTAAGTCACAGGAGGATTTTTTCCCCACCAATTACTTCTGAAACCCAAATGCATCTACTTTTCATTTCTCATCTCATTAACACAAGGTTATTAATCATTGCAATGTGTGCTGGTATTTGACATAAGATGATCTAAATGCATAAGCTTAAGCAAGACAAAACACCAAGACTATGCCCTTCCACTTGGAGTTTTGTTGCTGTAGGTACTACTTGAAATTATATCACTTTTTAATGTCTTACTGAATAGCAAATTAATCCATATCTCTACTAATATGAATTAAAACAATTGACCTTGATGCTCTATTAAAACAGAAAATATTGACTTGAAAATATTTAAGAAAGCAAAAGTTATAGATCCTGATGTTCTGTGTAATCAAGAGCATTATTTTTAGAAGCACAGGCAACAAAGAAAAGTAATTTTATACACTTCTTGAAACATTATATTCCAATTATTGACTGATTGTTTGATGTTTAGCATCAGAGATGCAGAAAAAATAAATAGGGTTAGAAGGGCCAGACAAAAATATTATATGTGCTTTATTTACAGAGGGAATACAGGTCTTGTAGAGTGCTCAAGTTCTGTACGCACCTTCAAATTTAGAGCTAGAGCAGACAAATTGATTTTAAAAAAAACAACTTTCTATAAGGTCCTTCCCTCAGAAGGAAGATTTTACTTATGACACTAAGGCATGATCTCAAGTCAAAAATAAGATCTGCAACGGGGTTTCAATTAGACCCCAGGATAAACCAAGCTTTTACCCTACAGGTTTCTGCTTAAACATAGGGGACCAGGTGTGCGGTTGTTTGGTTTTTTTTGTGTGTGTGTTCAGGCAACAGTCAACTGGGAGCAGTCTCCTCCCCAAACCTATATATATTGGGCAAAACAAGGACAGCATATCCATCGTTATTTTGACTACTAGTTTAGTTGTATGAAATTCCACGTTACTAAGGAATTTTTACTGTTTGACAGCCAAGTGCATCACCAGAGTTTGCAGTTCTTAAGAAGTCTTTTGTACACTGTGAAGAGTAGAGTTGAGAGAAAGCATCCTTCGCAAAGCAGCACCTTCATTTCACACTGGCGTGGTGCTGTACATTAACATATGCTCATTAGTGAAGACCCAAACTCTGACAGCTGATGAAGTTTGCCTAGGACATTCTTCCAAAAGGTGTTTCATGAATTCTTATAGAGGAAATTTACCTTTTCACACCAATGTAACAAAACCAGACCAGTCAACATTTTGCAACTGCAGTTACAAGTTTGCCTAGGGAAACAGAATTCCCCATGGCCCATATTCACTCTGTGGCATGCCCCTGTCCTCCCCTTCTACCCATGCATTTCCCTCGTGGGCTACAGAAGCTTACTAGGTTACACTGACTGTAAACCAAGATATTTCTGATACACATCTTCACGGTTTCTGCATTGTTTTTGCTTCTCCACACTTCTGACACACATGGTGAAGCAAGAGTGGAGTCCTTGGAGTCCATTCCATGGACAGATAATTGTTTCAAGGGGCAGCAAGAGAGCCTGGAACTAATCCAAAGCTGGATACTTTCAGATTTTCTACGGATTGCTTTTCTAATTACAACAGGAGTAAATATTTTCCTCCTGGCACTTTCCCACCAAATACTGACCAAGATATGGAAATGCTAATTCTAATGTCACCGTCTACGTCTTCCACATAATGTCTCATCCTCGAGGTGAGAGAGAAAATTATCACGTATCTTATTTAGCATAAGCCAAGCCTTTGCTCCTTCTCATACGTCAAGTAGCTTTGCTCATTAGCTTCCCTAATTCTAAAAAATTATTGAACTTTTTATAAAAAACATTTGCTATCCTGAGATCAGAGCTTGCCTCCTGGCAGGAATCAGCAGATATGAACCTGTGTAATGAGGATTCCCCACGGTACCTCTGAAGTCAGCAATGACAGTAGCTTTGCCACCTACCACATGAAGAACCATTAAGGTCTGGAATCCTCCACTCTGTCCGAGCTGAGCTGCCTGAAGAGAATCGGATTCACCTTCTACCTCCTGAGGGCAAATGAGCAGGAAACTTATTTTCTACAAGAGAAGAAAAAGTTAGAGTCAGCCTTGCTGCGTGTTGCCAACTTCACCAGGCCATGCAAACTCAAATAAAAAGCTGACCGTGTGTGTGGGAAACCAGGACAGAGGGAAACTATTAGTCAACTCATTTCAGCAGAACATTTGTACTGTTTTGGTAAAGATACTCTATACTCCCTGCAGCTGCTCAGGCGTGCTCTCCCAGAGCTCTGGGTCTGCACGTTACTTGCCGACAAGTCCAAACTCCTCAGGCTCCCTCCAGTAAGAGGGCCGGCTGAGCAACCTCGGCTGCCGCTGCCGTCTGCCTCTCCAGCTGTCAGTCAGCAGCAGGAATTCCCTCACCACATAGCTCTGCGCACTGGGATTCTGCATCTGGCTGACTCTGGGAGCACCCAGCTCTGCTCTGAGCAGGGAGCAAGGCAGCAGGAAGCAAGCCTGCCCTCTGGATTCATCCCCCAAAGAAACACATTTTTGAATTACATTTATCTTTATGCCATCAGAGCCTGCAGGGGAAAAAAAAAAATGAAGTGATCACAAAGTGATTACTCCCTTCTCTGTGGCTGGGAGCCAGGAATACACTAGCCCCACACCAATCTTTTGCTTCATTTGAAGCAAGCAGCAGTTTGACTAGCTCTGTGCTTTTAAAAGCAGAGGTTTGCTGGTTTTAATCTGTTACAGACAACAAAAGCTGAAAGGAAACATAGCCGTTTCTCTATCAATTTTGCAAGTTTCCTTGGCTTGTCCTAAAAATCAAGGCACTCTTTTTTCCAATGCCAGACCAGATCCCATATGTTTACAGCCTCACCTGAGACCTCAAACCTCCCTTAACTTACCCTACTTCTGACTTCAGTACATCTGACCTGCAACACCTGACACCCCAGCTAGAAAAGCAGCATGCCCCCAGCTAACACCTTCTCAACAAGGAGGGAAACTGTTTAAGTGTTAGAATTAGCACTAGGTAAAGCATTTCAATGACCACTGTATTAATTTCTTTTACCTTTGGGGTACATAGTATTAACAAGAAAAAGAAGTAGTAGTATTAAAGAAGAAAATAGTATTAAAAAAGAGGAGAAAGAGAAAGAACACTACCAAATACAAAGGATGGCTCCTTTCCATCAAAGTCACGCAGAATTCTCTCTGTAAGAGAACTTTTAAATATTACCCTAATTCTTGGAAGGAGGGCTGCTAGTGGGGTTCACAAAGCTGTCTGCCTGCCTAGATCAGCATAATTGCTCATCCGTATTGTTTGGCTTGATAAAGCCACATACACATGGAACAGGTCCTCACATGTCCTTTGATACATTGCTACAAAGACTGCTGGTAAGAGGAAAAGAATAAATCAGCTTTTACATCTGCAGAAAGTAATAGGCTTAACATACAGCAAATACAACTTAAATTAGACATCAGGCAAAGCTTTACAGTGGTGAGGGTAATTAAGAGATCACCAAGAGACCATGACATCTCTGTCGTTAGAGGTTTTTCGTTACAGCTTAGGCAAGAGAACGGAACAGGTTGCCACTCCCAGTCCCACCTCCTACAATCCTGTGTACCTGTATCGGGATGCAGAAGCCACAGCTTTTACCTCAATTTATTTAGTAGGCATTGTGGAGTACCATCAGATATGATACGAAGCATAATCATGTTAATAAATACATGATAATTCAGTAGCACTGAGAAGTCCTGGGAAGACATGCACCAATGTGTTAGAATGAGGACAAGGCAAATGCACCCTTGTGTGCAATTTATCACTGTTAAACTCTGCTTAATTTCTGCTTGGGCCTCTAAATGCCCGAGGCCAGAGCCTGCGAGCAGGCAAGAAAGCAGTGAAGCTGAAGGTCTGTGTGCTATGTTATAGCTACTATTTAATAAAAAAGCTTCCCATTTTTATTCCTAAATTGTTTGTTCGTATCAGTTTATAGCCATCACAGTGGCAACAGTGAAATGCTTGGACCCTTAAAAAATTGTCTCCTGCAGAGGACAGTGCAGGGACATAAGCAAGTGAAGACTTCCACTAATTATAACTTCAGCCTTTGAAAGGGACGGGATTTCTTCTGCTAGAAGTTCTTAACCCCTGATTCCCCTGGAGCTCTGTCCCTTTGCCGTTTCCCACCCTGAGGAAAACAGCTGATCTGCCACAGGATTTTAAATCCCTGTCAACATTCACATGAATATTTGGACATTTTGCTTTTCTTTTTTTTTTTCTTATTCCTACTTTAATTTAAAGAAACAATAACAAATCTCATCTTAGCATGGCCCACACCTGCAATCACAGGTAACTGGTTGAGACCAGCAGGATTTAACTTTTGCGAAACATTCAGAGAAGGTTTGCTACCAAGCAGATGGCAAAAATCCGGTATACAGCACAGAATGTCTCAATCCCGGCAAATACCCTCTGAACATCCCTCCATCAAATCGGTACCTCCTTTGCAAGTCACATAAGCCTAAATCTAATTGACGAGTGATGATTGCCTGCTGCAGCATGCTGAATGCGCGACTCCAGCGCTCCCCAGCACTAGCCCAGCACTGAACGCTAGAGAGCAGCATCTCTCCAACATACCAAGAACCGCACGCTTGTTTTTTCACTTCTGTTTTCCGAAGGCAAGAAAAACCTGACCCCTATTCTGGGAATTCAGTGCACTCCCCTAAGAAAAGATATCAGATGTCCGATCAGACGGGACTGAACTGTAGATCCGCTGGGTAGCATAACCACTGCACTGCTTCTGGGTACTGGCTGCTGACGGCCTCCAAGCAGCCTTCCCAGAGTTGCACATCCTTACTGCATACTTGATATTCTCATCTGGGGTATTTGTATTACTGCAGCATTTAAAACATAGTTCCATACCAGTTCCAAGTTCCTTTTGGAGCTGCTTGTGCCTGTTCAGTCTGCAACCTCATTTTAGAAGAGTTAAATAATACAGGGAGTTTACAGCAATACTGGGAATTAGACCAAAACGTCTTCAGTGGTAGCTCTTTCCAATACTCTGTGCATCCAAGCCCACATAACTCAGGCCACGCACTCAAATAACAGCATTGGAATCTAAATCTTGTTTCCCACCTGCAGATACCTGCTCATTGGGTCTGGCAGGTGCGTGAGGGTCCTCACACGACGCCTGGCCGTGCTCAGGCACAGCTCCGGTGAGACGGTTGTACCGTACTGCTGCAGAGAAGGCAGCAAAGGATACCTACCAGTGCTGCCCAGAACAGCAAGTCTGTGACATGCAAAGCTTGTCTCCAGAGAAATGCAGCAGAGTTTTCAGCTCTTTTGCTTGAGCCCTGAGTCACAGGGGTGAAACAACACCAGTCCCACTGCTGATCTACTGGCAGCTTCGCTCCGGTCGGGGTAACTTCAGTAAATATCATTCAGTCCAAGACAGCTTCAAAAGGCATAGAATGGAAAGATGTGTCCTTTATTTTCTTAATACAAAGATGTTCTTTCCCCAGATTATGATATTTTTATACATCTGGTATGAGAGCCTGTTGAAATGTGAGGTATGAATGCGCAGATGTAAAGTACAGATACACACGTACTTAAAGCAGTATTCTCTGTGTTGCTTTGTACTTTAGCACTTAGGAAAAGCTCCTGTGTTGATAAGAATACTGACTTTTATTTCATCATTGTACATAATTCATCACCATGACCATCAGATAACCTACATTCTGGCAGCAGCAGAGACAGAAACAAAGATTTTCAAAAGGAGAATCACACGCCTATCACTTTAGTTCAAAGGGGGTTTAATACATATATGGCTATTACTGTCTTTGGGGTTAGATAGCAATACTAACTCATTGCACTAGTATTTTTTTTCTTGTTCGACACTGAAATGTTCAGTACGTGGCAGCATATTTTTGCTGAGTGCCTCTACATTCCCTAGCACAGGAGCCTCCAGGGCCCTGCAACCAGCTGTAATACAAATCCTGAACTGTTTGTTTGATAGAAAGCAGCCAGCTAGTCCTACTACACAAGTTTCTCATGACACATTTTAGGCTAACCTATGACCATCCAAATTAGAATAATAATTTTTTCCTAAATGTTCATTTAAAAAAAAAAAAAAGAGAACACATCACTAGCATCTAAATCATAACAGCAAGTTTCACCTGTTACTAAAAATATTTAGCAAAACATTCAGGATCATCACAGACCATGCCAGTTACCTTGTTGGCCAATTATAGCCCAGTTTAAATGACCAATGTATTTAGAAGCCCATTTCTTGAAAAGGAATGCAGGTAGCTCTGCATTTTGTTATCCTGCTCCTTTCTTCTCCAGAGGAAAATTCCTGCTAACCCCATCTCCCTCCCTCCAGGGGAGAATCAGAGTGAAGGGGTGGAATCAGAGCCAACACCAGCAAAGTCCCTAACTACAGGCAGCAAAAGGAGGAACCGCTGTGTGCCAAGCACTGCACGGCTGTGTGTGAAGGTGCCCAGAAAAACTTACAGGACAAAGAAGTTCACAAGTGAAGACAGGAAATGCAAAGACTTACTGAAAGTTAGAGATGAAGTCTGTGGAAAGCCAAGAAGAGAACCAAAGAGTTCTGTCCATTAGTCTGTAACCCTGCTCACAAGAACTTTGATCCCATCCATACTATTGAGCCAGTAATATTGATCATGTTTGACACTCATCTTTTTGTTGCCTGAAGTACCTAAAAGTAAGATGATACAGTGCTGTCCCAATGAGCAATATTCTTTCAGACTTCCTGCCATCTTCTTGGTAGCAAAACTGATGAAACTCAACTCTCAAGTTTTTGCTGTTCCACCACACAAATAGAAGGACAGAAGGAAGCAAATGTCCAATTTACATAATTTTAGTTCTACAGTAATTACTATGTGTGAGGAAATATTGACTTGAGTGTAAATGTAAAGAACTGTGGCTATTTAGTGTGAAATATGGAAGCAGAAGATAAAAATGGGGAATAAGTAAAAAGAAATAAAACGAGGTTTAATAAAGTCAGTTTTGTCTCAATTATCCACTCATTGAAACAGGGATGTTAAACACTCTCAGATTTGTCAAGTTTCAACTTTTAACTTCAATTCTACAACTACAAAATACATACAGTACCCAACAGTCTATAAGAAATTAAGTCCTCTTATGGCAAATGAAGATAGCAGAAAACAGATGTTTGTTTTTAAAGTGTTGTGTTTTCTCAATGAAAACAAAAAGAACCCATAAGGTTCCTTTTGTCATCTTCTTTCTTGTCCTGCTCAGCACTTTTGGTGCTGGATAGCAGAAACTCTGAACCAGAGCATTACTAATCTGTATTGTCCTAAGTATTATTTTCCTGAATTATGACACTTTTTAAAACATCTCAGCCAATGCTGATCAAAAAAAAAAAAAAAAGAGACCATACACAATTGTTTCCCTCGTGAAAAATGCTGATTTGATTTAAGCTAAAACATTCTGCAAAAGATGTCTCTTCCTACTTGCAAGACTGAAACCTGCCATATTTCACTTTTATGTTATGAGGAACTAACCACATCAACCTTATCAAGATGTTTTGATAAGGGTGAAACAGAATGCTTCAGTATTTCTTTTAGTAAACATTTATTTTGTTTTGATTGAGGATGAAACCAATGGACAGAAATGCCACTTCCCACCCAGCTGTTCACAACAATTTTGCTAAATCTACCAGCTTCATGAGGAGTCTCATTAATTTCAAGAGACTCTAGACCAGGACACAGAAACACAGACGAGCATGGAAGAAGCACACAGCATCTCACAGTCTTAAAGGTCCTTCTCTATAGCTAAATCCTCTCCAATAGCTGTTTAATGCATTATAAAGACAGGGATAGTAGGTAGAGCTTACCTTCTCCAGTTCTGCTGCAAGTGTCATTCTACAGTCAGCATAGGGACTGCTCTCTTAGATGGATTTTTCACCCGTAATATTTTACAGGTTGGATATCAACTGGTGGACAAAGTCCCAGTCCTTCACTGCTCCATTCCCAATATACAAAACCAGAACTCCATACAAGTTCCATCAAGCAATATTTGATTTGAATTCCTTTTCTGATTTCTTTTTCTTGACCTTTCACTCCTTTATATATTATTGCCCACGTTCCCTCTTTCCAAAGTAGTTGTTGATTTACTACTTTACATTACACAGACTTTTCTTAGCTTGGCTTGTCAGTAGTAGAGATACACTGAGAAATCCTTATCTGAAAGCTGGTGATGCCAATGAGTCCCATGAAGCTGTGGACTCTGGCAAGACAGTACCTGCTTAATGAAGATAGCTTCTTTGCAAAGCCAATACGAAAGGTGATGTCTACAGCTCCCTTCTGCCTATGCACAGAAAAAGCCAGGATAATAGGGCTTTCAACCTAGGCTACCTGAAGACAAGGAATAGTGCAGACTTGACATGAATTTGTTTTTTTTACCCTTCTTCTCCATCAAACTGAAAAAGCTTGGAGAGATTTTCTTCATGCTTTAGGTATCTCACAGCATCTAAACGATCTCAACCTAATGCCATAATCTCATTGTGGCAAAAAGCAGTAACCATTGTGTTTTGCAGACTGCCTATTTTAACCCATCAGTATCCAAAATCTGTACACCAGGGCAACAACACTGGAGTAAAAAAAGATGTCATCAGATGAAAAGGAACAAGCCAAACAGATATCACTTATAGAGAGTAAGCATCAAAAGTGACAACTGAAGCCAAGAGTCCTGGGGGAGGGAATGCTGGTTTGTCCTATAATTACGTTCTCCCTCCCTTTGTCAACCTCCCTAATCCTGTTTTGAGTGGGAGTCATTTTCTGACAGGGAAAATAATACATATGGAATCAAACAAGTTGTTTCAGGCAGAGCAGAGCAGGAGGGAAGGGTGGGAAGTGTGCTCTTCAAATAGTTTCTGCTCTTGCTTTTTGTCTGCTGACCACAAGCTGTGCAATGGGAACTGCACGACAGGCTGCAAGGACCTGCTCGACCAAACAGCCATCCTGCTGCGGCCTCCTTTCTGCGGGGCTTGCTTCCAGCAAAGAACATCTGAAGGGAGCAGGAAATGAGACAGTCTTCAAGTTCAGATGCTCAGTTGTGTGACCCAAAATAGCCCCATCCTTCACCAAAATACAAGCGCACTTTAGATGCAAGCTTACAACCAAGGTCCCTGAAGCCCCAAAAAGCTCTTCAGAAGCCCCAAGGATTAGGCTCGGAGACTGGACACCTAGTCTTGAGCCTTGGCGCCACCACTGGATTCTTTTGTGGTTTTGCAGTCTCTCATCTCTGTTGCCCAGCAGGGTCATGACAATGGCAGGATTTCCCTCCCATAAAGAGTATACATATCATACACACACAGATATACTAAATCCTGCACCATCCTGTAGTCAGCTCATTAACACCTAAAATACGCCAGCTTTCCTGCTAATCCCAATTTAAAGCTCAGTCGTTTATTATAAATGTATGCAACCCAAAACTTGGGTTTAGAACTTTCTCCTCTGTCAGAGCATACCTGCAAACTTGGTTATGGCCAGCGCCCGCAGTACAGCTCGTCCCTGCTAGGTAAGTCCAAAGTATAATACAGTTGTTTGTTAGGAGGGGGTTAGGCAGCTCCCATGCTTAGCTCAAAGGGAAGCTTCGTTGGGATTCGTGTTTCTGTCTGTGAAATATGCTGGCCATTAGCTTTTTCCAACCAATTTTGTGAAGCACCATGACTTACACTGAAATTCTACTGCAGGAGCACTTTCTCTAGAAATACCTGAAGTGAGGATCATCTGGGGCTTTTCCTTGAGTCAAAATAGTTCGAGGGTCTTTCTGCGATGTCTAAGATCCTTCTGTCTGATTGATCAAAAAGTTTAACTTTTTCAAGGCCGTCAAATGAGTTGGACAATGAAGCAGAAAGATGCAATTCAGAACTTCTTCCAAGTATTAACCATCTAACAAGTATGAAGCAAGCAGCCGACTTGTTTTCCAGTTCTCACTGCTAGGTATTGAGTAACATTTGGTTATTTAAGAGTTATTTGGCCTTTTTCCAATACAGTTGACAGCTAAATAATATATAATCTGGTTTTCAGCAAAGCAATTACCAAGTAAATCTGAATACACTGGAGCAGTAAACGACAGGTTACAACACCTAGGACAAGGTGCCACACCTGAAAAAGCTAATATTACCTCAATAACTATTATCTGTAATCACCAGAATATGCTGAAATTATTGCTTTATTTAGTGGAAGATTAAGCCACCTGTTCTTGAAAACACGTGCTAGGTACATGTTTACTGCCCCCCGTCCCCTTTTTCCAAAGGGACTCCACTATCATTCCAGTAGCACATTACTGGAAATGATGTGTGAACCTCAAGTTTCAGGGCCAGATTACTCAGAGACAAAGTAAATGCTGCATTGTTCAGAGACAAAGTAAATGTTGCAGTCAATTAAGCTACACACACCTCTCATGAAGCAAAGCAGAGAATTTGATCCTGTGTCAGAGCTCGTAATTGGAACTGTGCAAACACTACATTTTCAAAAAAATAAAAGAAGTTAAGTATGCCAAACTGAAAAGCATTTCATCTGTTTACACTGAAATGACCCCTCTGATTCCTTATTCTCAGCAAAATATTTCTGAGGGTCAAAGAAAAATACCATATTTGAGACAAAATTCAATATTTCCTATCTAGCTGGATGAAAAGGAGCTTAAAAGTTAAATTAAAGCACTTCTATTTTCTCCCCCACAGTTGGTTGAAAAAAATAGTTTAAAACATTACAATTAATTTAAATCATATGTTCTGGGCGGAACTATAATTTTGAAGTACTTTCTCAACATTGAATCAGAAACATGTTGCTGCTGTCTCTTTATCATTCTTATTTAAGCCACTAAGGCTTTTCTTTAAGCTGTCCTCTCTGCTTTAAATTTCACAGTAGCAGTACTGAAAGCAAGTAATAACAATCATCACCAATGGCTCTCCCTAATCAAAGGCGTTCGTTTAGAAACAGATTGTGATGATAACTACAGCAACAAGAGGCAGATGGAGAAGGTACAAATTACAACTTCCCTTCCCTCCTCTATGTCAGTCCAATGCTTGTGATAATATTTCCATCCAGCATTAAGCCGTAGGACAGTCCAGAACATCATAAGACCACAATTATGAAAACTGAGCTGTTCGAACATACCATAGATGCTTTGTGAAAAGAGAGTATAGCTTCATTAAGGTATTGTTATATGCTGTAGGATTTTTCTGAAGTTATATGTCTGCTACAAAAATTACTACCCTGTAGTGGTAAACACATCACAAACCAGTTAAATGCATTTGTGCAGTCTTCAGAAAACAAGATATTCTATCATCTCAGCCAAACAATAAGTATCTGGAATGAACACGCTTGCTATTGGAAGAAGGACTGAACCAAAACCGGACCTCAGCTTCCAACCAGCCTGGAAGAGTTTTGACCCAGTTTTGCACTTCCCAGCACACATCTCTCTCTCTAAGCCAAACCGAGGGTACAGTTGCATCCTTAGTCTTTCACAGACAGATACAAACAGGCTTTGCTGTCGCCCCAAGCAGCTTCTGTGCTATTCTTCTGGCATAAGTAGGATGCAGTGCCAACGGCAGCACACCTTGCCCTTCAGCAGCTCCCACCTCCTCAGCGCGAGCCCTGTACCAGCCGTGGCAGGGCAGCTCCTCATCCAGGAATCGCGCACACATGGCTGAACTGCTTCAGTGCCTGCTTACACGCTGCCTCCAGACCTCCCTGGAGGCTCCTCTGCCAAACATCCCTGCTCTCGCAAAGTCTCATCTTAAATCCAGAGCCAGCTCGCAGCCCTTCTCAGAGGCAGCCCACTTCCTAGCAGCTAGAGCTACGGGCAGCACACTAGTGGCACATGGGTGTGCTCTGGCGCTCGCCCTGCACTCGCTGCTAGGCGCTGCTCCTGCAGAAGTTAGCTGTAGTCCCCCGAGAAGGGCGTTCGGGCACGTCGGCCTTTCGTTTCAACGCCAACAATACTGGGAACCTTAATTCTAGGTTGCCAGCACTTCTTCGCACATCTATCTCCTACTCACGGCAAGCAAGAATACAAATGGAGTTCACAACTTTTTATTATTATTATTATCTGCCCTTATGGCCAATCTTTCCTCATGTTCCATTTAATATCCTGCTTTTACGGGCGCACCTTCTAGGGGTGGTTGAGCTGGCATTGCTGAGGGCTGGAAGAACCCCCTCTCCCTCAGACTTCACGTTAACTGCTTGCCATTTACCTGGATTTAGTTACAACAATTTCAAAGGCTGGCTATGGCCAAAATTATAGCCGATAAGCATCAATGCAGACAATTTGTTTCAGGGTGTGTAGACTGTCACATGATGACTGTATCAAAGGCTTGACCGTATGTATTATTGTACGCATGGATGCAAACTTTTATTGTATGTGTTAATGTTTTCCTTTACATCTTAATGAATGGATTAATTCAGGAATGCTTTAAACATATGAGAATAAGTCTACATTAGACAAAATATCTTTAAGGGAAGTCTTGATCTTTCCCATGACCAAGTTTCTGGATGTCAAGTAAAAGCAGTTGTAATCAAAATTTCAGGGTTTTATAAAGCTACCTAAAATCAAAAGCTTAACATGCCCACGTTTCTACACAAGACAATAGGACTGTTAAGGGAGGTTTCAAACTGCTAGCAAAATAGCAAAAACGACTTTGTCAGGACATTCTTTTTAGAAGAAAACCTCCATCTCAATGCCTTCACAGTCCAAATCGGGACAGTAGATGGTGCTGTCTGATGTCTTCTCCCCGAGCATTTTATTATCGCTAGCATTAACACACTACTCTTAAGGCATTTTTACAATATGTACTGAGAAAAGTTAATACTGGGAACTTGTTAAATTATTTCATAATCAGTAAATACATATTTACTCTATATTTATTCGCTTCAGTTCAAGGCATATATCTTAGAACACCTTGCCTCCTCAGAAGGTGAGGTTTACCCATTTACAGGTCAGAACACCATTACCAGATGCACGACAGAATCAGTCTTCACATAACTTTGTCACGAGGACTCAGCCCTCCCAAATGTTTTTGGAGAAAAAAGCCATAGGAAAGCCCAACAAAAATTATAGGCGAACACTTCAAGATCTTTAAAACACCAAAAATGCTATCAATTTGCGGAATGTAGTACATGAGCCCTACAGAAAGTAGAAGTAGTTAGAAATTTAAAGCCAACAAATTGTTGTTGTTTGCTTTTCTTTTTGTTGAACAAACAAACCAAAAAAAAAGCCAGACTAAACAGTGAAAGAGATTCCAGATTGTAATGATTTGAGCTTCAACAAGCTAATACCGTATTTATAATTGAGTTTCTTTTTTTTCCCCTCCTGTTGTTACTAATACAGCTCCAATCTCATGCCTGCCAGACCCTGTCCTCCGATCCCATCACTCTCCCTTGACTGACTCGCTCAACATCACATTCAAGCTTCTTGTCCTTGCTTTGAAGTCGGTCACAGAAATAACCTTCCTGTGCTGTCACTTCTATTTATAGCTACCTCTTCCCTGACCCTGACCGATTCGCCCGTTACGTTAGCCTAATGGATATGCCCGTTTGTGCCCCCATCTACTATGCACCTTCCTCTGTGCAACCTACAGGATCCTACACATCTGTAACATCACTTTGGTCTCTTTGAAGCTTTCAAATATCTCTCCCTGAACAAGAAGTCTTAGCTAACAAAGAATCGGAGGGGGCAGCTAAAAAGGTATCTTTTTAAAACCCAGAACATCTGTACTTCTGTAATATTTACATTTACAAACACCATGATCTCAGGACACATACCCATGGTTATATTCAAAGGCATTCTAACATTTCAGCAGACTGTCCGCATGCTTGCAAACAGGCACGCACAGAAGTCTTTACAGGACTGACTGCGTGGTTTGACTGGTCGCCGCAAGCTTCTAAAGCACAAGAGCAGCTCAAGCGGTCAAAAACAGCTGAAGTTTTGGATGCACAATTTCTTTGCGTGTCAACACAGAGAGCAAAGGGCCCCAACAAAAGGTTTGTATGGACATGGTTGAACAAACAAATCAACAGTACTGCACAAGGCAACAAACAAACAGGAACCGAGTCTTGCATGCAACTTGTTCCATAACAACCAGGTTTTGTTTTCAAAATACATATTTTTCCGCAAACAAAGGCTTCATGCTTTATTTCCTTGTCCAAGAAAATGGACATTTGTCAGCCTCCCCAACACTGTTTTCCCTCTCTCCCACTACTCAGAACTTTTTAGCAGTGAAAGTATTTGGAAGCAGTGGTGTCAGACCAAAAAGAACAACCCCTTTCCTCTCATTCTTTGCAGGGCAAGGAGACACTGAGGAGGATAGGAAAACCCTGAATAAGCTTCTAGCTTCATTCAGAGACCAGAAAAATCTTTAAAAACCAGGAATAGCTTTTGTCAAAATCACGCAAGCGCCTCGGGAGCTCCGCACAGAGCAGCCTGCGCAGCCTCAGCCTGCAGGTACCACGAAGGATGCGGCACAACCTGAGCACAGCGACGGACACGTGGCAGGAACGGTGACAATTTTTAGGGCACTGGCAGAGAGCTCCTCTAGCCCCTGCTGCACAGAGCTCTGCCAGGGAGAAGGAAGAGTATCCTGCCAGCACAAGGGCAAGGCTGCCTTAATTGCCTCCATTTGCGATGCGAGTCACGGCATTTTAATTCCTGCATTCACATAGAACATCTGATAAGAACTTCGGTTGGTTTCAGACATTTTTAGCACAGTCTTAAAAGAGACTCAATTGGATAAACAGAAACAGCAGCAGGAAGAGCAGGAGGAGCCACAGTGGATGGAGAGGAGAAGGGAAGGAAAGTGGACAAGGGGAACAGCGGGACTTGCTGCCTGAAGGACCGGGGGCCTCACCGTAGGCACAGCATAGCTGTGGAGCCACGGCTGCCTTCAGAGAGGCTGGCGGCGATTCCTGACCCTCCAGCGGCATCAGCCAGAAAACTGCACACGTGGCACAGTGGTCTTGAGCAGTTAATAGCTTGAGCCTTTCTTAAAACCATGTTTTTCCCCTCGAGTTTTTCACTGCCATAAATAAAAGGGGCTATATTCACCCTCTGAGACAGGGATACATATTTCAACTCCCAGCAGCAGCTGCAAGGAAGGGTTGGGAGACACGGCTGTTCTTCCCAAGGGGGCTCCACAGAAGGAAGACAGCTTTAAAATTAAGCCAGGGCTCCAATCGCTTCTCAGGATATACACTGAATTAGCAAGGGAGGCCTGACACCACCTCTCTATTTGTACCAGCCCCCCTTTGACAGCCTGATAGATTTAGCACTGTAAACAACTTGAATCAGGGTGTGTTTTTTTTGTTTTGTTTTCCTCCTATAGCTGCCTCAACCGCAGGCACTTCAAACCAGCTAAACTGCAGGTGACATCCCTGCAGATAACTACAGAAACACTGGCTGCTTCTCCAGCACAGACATCCTGTTTTCATAGCCAGCGTGGTCATATTCATCTTCCGCAGTCATGTTCCTCGGCTACACACGCAAATCCCTCATGTACCCACTGCCAGACGAAACCTGAACTTTGAGCACGCAGCCTGCACACAAGCTGACTAGCAGCACGGACACAGCCATGCACACAAGCTGGCACTCTCCTGGGATAGCTAAGTCCTGCTAGAGCAGCCCAACGTATTGCAGGGGAATTGCCTGCCACGCCAGAGCAGCACCTCTCCGACACCCACAGGTTACAGCTGGACATTCCCACACATCACAAGCCCAGTTCCTCCTCCTCACTTTGCTGAGGCTCCCACTCTGAGGAGGAACACTCGAAAGATCCCACATCTGAGCGGGCTGCAGCTCCGTGGGCAGAGGCTGTGTCCATCACCCTGCCACAGGAACGTTACCCTTCTCGCCTTGCTGTTTTAGACACGAGGCCCAGCTGCGACACCTCCCACAGCGCCCCAAAAGATTAGGCCAGTCATTTCCCATGGTTTCACCCTTGTCTGCATTCTGCTTCGTGACTCCCTTCTCAAGAATCTGAAGTGGACAGACATGCAGCCTGACCAGAGGGAGGATTTTAACTCTCTTATTCTGTGTGGTGGAACGAAGAAAGGTCCCCAACATTTGTATTAAAACCAACATCCAATCCTACATTGGCAGCCTCATCTTCCTCACTCTGGAGCACTTACCGGGATTTGGCTGGCATCTTGTCAGGCATTTGGGACACACTCCCAGACACACACCTTCCCCCCATGCACGGAGCCCAGCTTCCCTCCTTACACCAAAGCCCACTCCCGAGAGCAATCTCTTCCTCCTCCTTCTTCCTCTCCCCAGCTTCCTTGTGTACCCAGCCCTTGCTCAGACACCTCTGCCAGTTGCCGCTCTACTTCCCACTCTCTAGAAGGCTTTAACATATCTCCTTTGTTCTTTGCACTCTTCAACACACCTTTAACAAGCCAGGCAGTTTCTCAACATCTTCGCATGTCACGCTTGCCTGCCTACTCACTAGCAGGCGCAAACGCTACTCCCACACCTCCTGAAGCACACGAACTCGGAAAGCTGTACGCACAACTCTGCCACATTTTTGACCGCATTTCACCCCCCCGTGCAGCTGCAGACAGGCTTGTGCCAAGGGAAGGAGAGCAGAGCGACGGCAACGAGACGCCGTGGGTGGGAGAGGAGAGCAGCACTATCCCTCCGGCAGCAGCACCCATCTGTGCTGGCTGAAAACATGCAGTTAAACCCCTTCTAAACCAAAGAAGGGATAAATGCAAGCAACCCAAATGTACATTGCACACTAGGGACAACCTTGCAAAGCTAAATTCTTCTTTTAGAGTGCTGCTGCAGATCCTGGATGCTCTCCTACCTTTCTCAGAGGTGATTACCACCTGCCTCTGACTTTTTGCTCTCAGACGGAAGGAGGCAGTTTCTGTCTTTGCCAAACTGGCAGATTCCACTTAAGCATGAACAAAAAAGCTTCAGGATTTTGTTGAATCCAATTAGTGAGAAGCAACTTTTACATCTGATTCTTATTAAGTGCCTTTGAGCTCTCCCCCAAAAAACATTGAAACTAAGTGGCTGTGACACTTGATCTTTATACTGAAGGTGTAGGGTTAAATTTGCATGTTTTGCTGGCCTTTCATCTTTTGATGATTACATACCTCCTTTAGATAGCCAAATGAAGACCTTGAGTTCTCATCAGAACCCTGTACTCGATCGCATTCAGGAACAACACTGCTACATGGACTCTTTAACATCGGTCCCCTCATTGAACAAAGTAAGCGTCAGTCCTGGGATTTTCTGTAAGCTTCCTGCCAGCTGTACTGGTGCAGAGTAACTCAGAGGCAAATTACGCATCTCTGGGCTTTGCTAGCACAGTTCTGGGTCTCTCAGTTGCATGCAGCTCTTCAGACTGCATGGGGCACTCCAGCACCTGCAATGCTGAGTGCTGGAAGGAAAACATGCTGACGGGACCTGACAGCTGACAAGATGAAGGCCAGCAAAAAAAAAAAAAAAAAAAGTGAGACTTCTCATTAGGTGAATCTTTAAATTGAATCTATGAAGACGTTTGAAGTATCTGGGAGATTCTGAGGATTTTTTTGCAATTCTGTGCTATCATTTTGCTTACAAATCGAGCCTTTCTACAGGACCGTGAAGTAACTGTGTAGTCAATAATGAATTTAATTTCTATAACTTTGCCTACCAAAGCAAACTACAGAGACGAGAATAAAGGAATAGTTTCTGATTCCAAAAAGTACACAGATATTTACAACGGATCCCCTGCCCATCTCATTCCCAGCAATCCCATTTAGGCATCCTTGGTCTAGTAAGAAGACGTTTCTTGGCACAAGAAAACAGCATTTCTCCTTCCCCTTCAGCCAGAATACAAACATAGTTTGGTGTGTTGATATCAAGTGCTGCACATGGTTTTCTTTTGCCACAGTTCATCTGTAGATTATTCCCTGAGAATTTGTGGTAGAGCACGAGAGTGCTGGGCAGGAAGGGGGGAAGCCCTAACACTCCGCTGACTCCCCCTCTGCTGGACAGGGTACGAATACCAACATCTTCCTCCCAGGAGCTTTAGAAAGATTAATTTGTTAGCATCACTGCACAGAAACTATGTAAGGATTTGCACAGTCTGGCATCTAACACATGCACCCTATTTATTTATTTTTTTAGAGGTCATCTGTATGCCTACAGACACACCTACTGACCGCTGTAACACTGCTATCCCGTAGCATCAGTGCCCTCTCACACAGCAGTGACAGATCACCATGTCTGAGTCCCAGATGTTACCTCCTCGTCGTAGGATGAACCCTGAAAGCCTGTCATTCTGTCACCACTGCTCACTGCCAGCGTCTCTTAACATACTCCAAGAATGAGGTGTCAAACCCTACTTTAGAACATCTATCACAAATAGAAATCTCCTTGGAAAAAGCAGTCAGTAATTCTTTTGTTGTTACAGAGAGAATCATGAGACAGTCAGTTGATGCCAGTGACAGCTGAATTTTGAGCTACAGTTTTTCATTTTTGAGTACTCGTTGATAATGCAATACTTTCTACTGCAGCAGGATACTATTATAATTGCATGCATTTTTATACCTGTGAAGGAGGACCTCAGCAGAAACAAGTGGGCTAGAAAGTATTTATCTGTGGCAGTCACCACCTTGCATTCAGAAAGTATACAAAAAATGACGTCTCAATACTATTTAGTTCACAAATCACACCCATAAGAGTCAAAAAAGTGTAAAATGCCAAATTTAGGCTGAACTCTCATAAATTGCTACATTAAGCCTCTCTGAGGAAATAGGAGAAATCATATGTGACGGTAAATAAAGACTGATATTTTACGTATATTTACCTGGGGCAAGTTAAAGTAACAGTAAATCCTATTGCAGACACACAAGTAACTCACTGCTATCAGCAGCTTTTGAATATTAAGTTTTTATCCAGGACCGGTTTTGACAGTCAACAACAGAAAAAAAAAAAACAACCCACGTTATAGCAGAAATAAAACAGGGCTGCCATCCCCACACTGCTGAAAGTAAGATTTAATCAAATGAACGTGGCCAAGATCTCTTTATCTTTTCTTTGCCCCCTGTTCTTCCCAAAGGAGCTCACAAACACATCCAAAAGGGTACGGGCAACTTCCAGATGCGGTACTTGCAGATCCTCTCCCCATTGCTTCATTAAGAAATTTTCAAGAACTGTTAGGCAGAGCCTGTTGCTGGGGCTGCTTTTAGGAGTTGGGTCTATCAGAATATTTGCAGACTGTTGCTATACAGCCAGGAAGCCAGAAGAAAAACAAACAACCCACCTACCACTACTGAGTAATCCAGGAAAGAAAGGAGAAACAACGTTCAGCATTACACGGATAAAGGAGCATTTCCCTCCTACCAAATTTCAGAGTGCTGCTAATAAGCCAACCACATTCAAACTAACATCAAATGAGAGTGCACGAGTGGAAAACTTGAGCCTACGTAAGCATAGGTACATTCTCTTATCTCGGAGCTTTCCAGGCAAAGATCTCTCAGGTGCTTCTCATCCCAATCCTGCTGTGCCTGCTGCTGCTGGAGGACGCTCAGCTACACGGGGTGTAAGCAGCACACAGGACAGGTGAGGGTAACTGCTCTAACACTTTTTGCTGACTGACACACTCACTGTAAAACCATTCAGGGCAAGCCAAACTTCATTAGTTAAAAAAATACACACAACTCCTCCTGTCAACGATCTCTAGTTAGGTACATGGAGACTTCTGCAGAGCTGAAGAACTGGCAATGGCTGCAGATCAAGTAATAATTAAATGCAATAAGCACTGCCCCATGCAGCATCACTTAACACAAAAAAAGCAGTGTCCTCTTTGAGGAAACTAGATTATGTATGAGACAAGTGTCTTTAGTGGCCACAAGGAGTCAGGACAGCCATTGAAAAAGCTAATGAGACTGCACCCAGCTAGTGCAGAAGTAGCACCTTGCATGCAACGGCTTTACGGCAAAGAAATTACGTGCTGCGCCTCAGCCCTGCAGTGATTAAAGGCTCCCGTAATTCCTCCAGCCAGCAGAAGACCTGAGCCCTCGTGCCCTTGTCGGCTCCGGTAAGGGTTTACTGAGAAGCTGCACCAGAGCTTGTTCAGGGAAGCATTCGTGATTACAGAGCTGTGCATTAACCGTAGACTTCCACCCCAAAACCAGAGGATGCCTCTCTGTGAGTGAAAGGCTCCAGTGCCCACGGGCATCACCCACAGCTTTACATTGAGCACTCTGCTTTCCCTACGAAAGGGAGAAGAAGTAGGGAAGTTGCATGTTCAAATGGGATGTCAAGGAGCAGGACAGAAGAAATCTGTCTGGTACCTCCTTTAACCAAGGCTACATGCTAACCTCTTTATTCCAGAGGTGTCAAAGTGCTGTTTCTCCAGCAGCTCACGATTATATGTTGCAATTCTATCAGAAATAAAATTCTGGCAAAAAATTCAGTCATGTTGTCCACACAGATATTTTTCTGCAAAAACGTCATTTGAAGTGACAAGCCGTGTTGGTTCATAAATAGTGGCTGCCCTGCACGGCGATCTCGCAGTGCCCACCTCGCCTTTCTGAGGTCCGGTGTCCAGCAAGTAGTAAAACAACCACTGGGACAGTTACTTTGAAAAATGTTAGCAATTTCCAAAACACATTTCCAGTGCAACTTGGAATACTCATTCAACTTAAACTGGTACGTTATATTTTCAAGTGTTTGTATAGGTTTAGATAGGTTTAAGCACAGGTTTAAGAGGATGTTATTTCAGTTAGATGAGAGCACCAACCCTAGCCCAAATGCAGCTCAGTTCTGGTACCTTCAGTGGTCTCTTGCCAGCAAAGCTGGTGCCCAACTTCCAGCAATGAAATACAGTGAATGTGTTCTACCTCATCTCATACTGAAGGGAACAGAGGAGATTTTTCTGGTGGCGGTGATTTGCTTAGCCTCTATAACTGTATGTTTGGTTCCAGTGTCTAATACAGCAGGAAAAAAACTGCCCAGGCTTATGAGTGAAATGGACTTTGCTGCAACTTCACTGCATCATTTAAAACCACGTGCTACATCATACTACTGCAACTTGCTGATACCTCAGATGGGCAACTGACTTTCAGATCACCTCTCAAGCAGATGCAAGTTGTACCATACAGCACAACACAGTCTCTTTAGAGAGTGCCTAAAATCCTACTGCTGGTTTGGAAAAGGATTTAATCCCTAAGAGCAAGGCGGCTCTGACTTGCTTACTGCAAATGCAGGGGTTTATGGGTTTTTCCTCTTGTTGGCAATGCAGACCCAGAAAATTTGAGTCCCTGACACAAAACTCACCCTGTTTCCTGTTTTATCACCAAAACTGACCTAAGAAAAAATTCTCATTGGAGCTGCACAAGTAAAGCCGGAGTTTGGAACAAGCTCTTCCAAGCTGTGGTAAAGTGAACGGGACACCAGGAAGAGCAGTTACGCTTCTGCCCTCCGAGGCAGAGCCCAGCGTATGCAGAACAACAGTGCAGTATTTGCAAGTGCATTTTTAGCTGAGAACTCATCTCCATGAGCTTGGTTTATTATCATATAGAGTATCTATCTGAAAATCTTAAGTGCCTTTAGAGAAGAGAGTATAAATTAGCATCAAATCCTCTTCCAGCCACATATTTTTTGAGTGTTTTTTTTTTAAATAATTATTTATTTTAAATGAGTACAGCCAGCCAACACAGCTATACAAACACAAAATAGTCATCCAGCTCAACAACCAGAATTAACAGCATCCACTCTTTTCTCAGTGTCTTGGTAAGAGTCATCGTCTTGGTTCTGTTATGCAACCTTTTATCTTCAAATTTCACATTAAAGAGCAATGCAATGCTTCCAGATTTTAATACGAATGAGGATGAAGTGAAAAATGAATTAACCACTGAATCTGATCCCTTTCTATCATTCAAAAAATCACTATGATTTTCTGGTTTTATTACACTTCAGGAAAATCTGATACTCAACCAAAGCGAACATTACTTTGATGGAATTTTTGTTCAGGAAGTTTTTATAGTTTTTACAAGAACCATCCGAATCCAAATTTTAGTGAAAACAACAGAAGTGCTCCCACTGACTTCTCCCTGCTTTGCATCTGCTCCTAAGTCTATCAGTTTTCTTCCGCATTGTGAAAAAGACTCAGGATAAAGCTCTCTGTGGCTCTATTTATTCAGCTTGTGTCATGACAGCTTGAGAAAAAAATCAGTTACCCCTCCAATGAGAAAATAAACTGAAAATAAACACCTCACCAGATCACCAAAGCGAGAGACAAATACCAACATTTTACACCCCTGTTTTGTCTTCCTAAATCCACAAAGATGCTAACATTTTTGAGGTCAGCAGAAGTACTTCCCATGAAAATCAATAAAAGCATCACCACCAACACATTCAGGGGACCAGAGCTGGGCCTACGTGGACTTCTTCTGAAAATCCCATATTGAACTCCAAAAGAAGCGTTGACAGCTTGCGTCACTGGAAGCTCAAAGGCCACTTCTGAAAGAAGCCAGCTTCAGTATCTAAATACACCGCAACAGCAGTTGGTCTTGTTGATAGAGGAAATGTAATTCCTGATTGCTTGACTCTTTCCTCTCTTGCTTTGTGAAAACAACCAGCGGAGTGTGCACCCACATTCAGATGAAGTCCGGGAAACCTCAGGACTCCAGGCAGCCTCACATTTCTCAAGGTAAAAAAAAAAAATAAAATACTTGCACTTCTTCTGCCTACCATGGAGTTTCAAAGACAGACAAAAATCAGTGCTGTTGTTACAGCTAGTAACAGCAGTAGTCTTGCACCTTGTAATTTATTGAGTGCTAATACTTTCCTCTTCTCCTCCTTGTACAAAAAGGAGTTTATGACCAGTCAAACAGCAGAGACAAGTTTGACCTGTGTGCTGCAATAAATCAGGTGCCAGGACCAGATGGAGAAGGGTTAGGAAGCATACTAAAGTCATTCTTGAGTTACACCTAGTGTATATGGTCTACTCAAAAGATTTTTTGACCTCATAGCACAAGCATTTGTTTTCAAAGCCTGCAACAACAGCAACAACAAAAGGGGGAAAAACGTGAGCTGTTGCAGATCCCATTTCACAAGAGCCCACAGACTGTACAGCTTGCCATGGTGAGGATCAGTGCATCTGTGTTGCTTTTTTGTCAATATCTAAGTGCAACTGTAAATCTGATTCTTATTTTCTATGTATCATTCCTGTAGCATTACAGAAAAATGCTGTTAAGACTAAATTCAAGTTTTTGTTATAAAAAAGCCTTATAGATTATGGAATTGCTGTGACTGCTGGAAATTATCATTTGAATTGTAATCTAAATTTATACAATGTATTTGGTCTCCAGACCACATTCCTTTTCCTGCATTCATTTCCATCTGTCATATCATTGCTGTACTTGACCTTGGATATTGTTGTAGCTTTGGAATATATTTCTGTGGCTTTTTCTCAGGCCACGATTGGAAGAGTTTCTTTTTTTTTCCCCTTTCTTCTTCTTGTGGTCTCCAGACCAATACAAGGCAGAAAAGCCAGACTCCATACTCCCACGAACACACCAAACCAAATGCTGATCCCAGAAGCTCCTGCAGAAGTTCCACTGAAGTCCACAGAAGCCGCCTGTGGCCATTCACCTATGACTGAAATCATTTACCTTGCTCATTACTGGGGTCAAAATGACATAATTGGTTTGCATTTGTCATACACCAATTTTTGTCCACATTTTGTGGCTGTGAAATGTAAGACATCTATTTGAATGGTGTCTATTCAGCCATCACTAACCAATTGCTGCTCTCCCATTCTTAATACAGCCTCTGACAATTCAGGTTTCCTTCTGCAGTGTCTTATGTTTTCCACCAACTTGGGACACTCTAAACAAAGAGGTTTGCTGACTTTTGGCCCAAATACTACTTTTGTTTCTTTAACTTTTTTTTTTAAATGAGAGTACATTAGGATTTTTTATTATTATTTTTAAGGAAAATAAAGGAAAAGAAAATTCTGACATCTGTTTTATTGACTTCCAACTAATTAGAAAAGCTGTATTGCTGACTCTTATTTAAGAAAAACAACAGCACACATTTTTCGTCATTTCCTATAAAATACTAGGCTATTAAAGTATCACTTTGAGCATCACAGAATATGCCTGTTGCCTCAGAGGTGATGTTTGCTCCTTGCAGGAAAGGAATTGCTCTGCTTTTGACATGCGTATATAAGCATGACGATTTAAAATGGCAAAATTCAATGGCAGTTCTTTCTGAATGAAACAGTGGTAGAAACATTTACAGTAGAAAAGTAAGTTCTATTGTCTTGACACTTTTCTTGATTAGGGTCTTTTTTCTGAAACGAGCAAGAGGAAGTCCACATTTCCAATGGTTGAGTTGATTTTGCATAATCAAATGATTCAGTAATCACCAACATGTTTTTGATATCTTAGGATTGGCCCTTACTGGCATTAAGAGCACAAAACCACTACATTATGGCATGCCAACAGTAAAAGAGAATTAATAAGGGAATTAAAGGGAATTAAAAGGGAATTAATAATAAGCAAAAAGGAGCTTGCTGAACAGATTTATCAAACATATGCAATGGAACAATCGTTTGATAATAGAAAAAACACACCTTTTTTTCTTCTTTTTCTCCCCCCCAAAATATATTTCATTATGGATGCACTGGCACATCTTTTTGTACGATCATCATTGTCAATCTGAAGTTTCTGCATCTGCCGTGTTTAGCACACAGAGAGCTGGTCATCTCAAGGTTGCCAACACCTTGCTTTGGTGCTTAAGGAGATGAAACAAACACTCAGGATTTCACCAACACCACAAAGAGCCCAAGCTTACTGTTTCTTGGAGGTATCGCTTTGGGCAGGACTTTCTATGCTCCTTTGCTTTTCTGACAGGGCGTGCCAAAAAAACGGGGAGCATCAGCTGTGAAGTCAATGGCAATAACACAGAATAACAATCCACAGAACTTGACCCACCAGCACCAAAACAAAACAGCCACTGTATGATAACCTTTGTTTTACCTATTCCTAAGGCATATCAATTTCAAAAAGGTCATTCACTAGAGAACAGCTTTGTTCAACCTGAAATATCTGTGCACCAGGCAATTCTTGCATCCCCTGAAGCACCCTTACGCCAAGGGATGTTCCTGATAGTGGTGCATGGCTAATATTGCAGTTAATTTAAAATAGGATGTTCACAAAACAGCTCTTTAAAGAAAGAGTTCCTTCCCAATTTAAAGATAAATACACCTCTGCTGACTGACAGACATTGAGTCTAGTGGTTGTTCCTTCTATCTCTGTTTCTTACTGACTTATATCCTAGCTAAGTCACTTATATGATTTTCTTACCAATGTTTACAAACATTAACCACAGTGAGGGCCTAAAATCCCAAACTTACTTTTATTAGCTTCCCTTTATCATAGAGTTTAAGAGATAAAAGGCAGCAGCTTCAATGGAGCCATGAAGGAAAGAAAGACATCAGTTACACAGATTACATCACTGGCTGATTTCATCTTCCCAAAACTAGAATATGTTCTATTAAGTTTGATGTGCCAGGACCAGAAATTGGGAAACATATCAAGACAAATATTTTAAAAAGCAAGTACACATTGTTGCTCTGAGATAGGATTGTTTAAAATATAAACAGCTATGCAAATAGGAAACATATTGTCTGAAATACATGAAATGCAACACACAGTAACCAGCACAAGTGAAATCCAGCAGTCAGGTCCTTACTTGGATCTTATTAGCCTAGCTACTTTGGCACCATGCAGCTATGCCCTTTTTACATGAGCTAAAAATTTGGCCCAGATGTAAGCACAGATAAGGCATGACTAATCTTAGGCAGTACTGGAAACCTATGATGCCCAGTGAAATCACTGGTCTATGTTTGCAACATCTCCCCCTGCCCCCTCCCTTTCTTTCTTTCTTTCCTTTTTTAATTATTATTCTTTCTTCTTTCCCAAGAAGATTTTCTCAACGCCAGCTGAAATGAAGACTGCGATCCACAGTGCATCCATACAGCAGCCAGAGGTAACAGGAGTTTATGTATATCTATACATTATCCCGGATTTAAGGCAACTCACGCTCGTGAGACTTCTGTTCCAGTACAGCAGTAAAGTTTTGTAGAGCTATAAGAAGGTTAAAGCTATGTAGCTCTTCCCTCTGCCTTTCCTTGGAAAAGCTCCCTCGTTTACTGTGTCCGTGACAGCCTCCCCCAGCAAGCACAGCTCCTGTAGGCTCTGCACATTAAGGAAGGCATCAGGCATTGCCAAGTCAGGGGGAGAACTGACCCACACCTTCCCTGGAGCTATACCAGGTGGAATGAGCACAGCACAGCACAACCACCTCAAACTCAGACATGAGTGTTCAAGCCCATTTTGACTGGATCTGCACTAAGAGCCCAAGACAATAGCTGCTAATAAAACCATTGTGCTCAGCTTGCATGCTACCTGCCACTGCGACTGCTCGCACTTGCTGGGCTGACAGGGGTGTCACATGAGTGTGGCTAACTCAGGTTAACGCTGCAGAGAAAATTTATTTTCATGCATAGCAAAATCACTTCAGGAAGGGAACACAGCTTCTCAGTGCGAGTAGTGCTATACGTGCACTAAAGGAAGCTGACATTTACATCAGTAAGCTGCTTTAATTAAGTTAGCACTATAAAGAAGAAAATACAAAGTCAAAGATGGTGCTGTAACACACAGAAAATCTATCCACCCATCAGGTAGCTGAGATGTGCAACAGATCAACGCACGCAGCAATGAAAGTAAACAAGGGTGGTGAGTTCAAAAGAGACTTGGGGCCTTGTTTGTGGAAGAAACCAGAAGCTGCAGCCACCAAGTGAACTTGTAAGTTCACAGTGGTGATGGATTGGCTGATTAGATTTTTTCAGGGTTAATAAGGGCAGGCCTGAATAGGTCAATAAGCTCCTCTCATCTTGTACACATTCTCCTGGTATGTAAACTAACAATATCAGACAGTCAAAGCAACAAAGGAAAACAAAAAAGTCTGATGTGGCTCATTGGCTCCTCAATAGATTTCTCTTGTCATGAGGTTGATGGGAATGTGATGAGCTGTGGATTCTGCAAAACCTGAATGTAAAACAGGGAAGGGCAAAGCACTTAGTTTTGACCTAAGCACATTTGGGTGGTATAATGATGAAAGACAAGAGGTAAAAGTTGAAATGAAAAGTAAGGCTTTTATATTTCTCAGTTGTCTCCTAAGGTCTTCACCTTTCTCCCTTCTTCTCCGAGTAATGAAAAAACAAGTCACAAAGAACATGACACCATTCAAAAGAAACATGTCCCACAGCGTGCATCAGGGGAATCAATTTATTTTGCTGGTCTTGTCTGACTGTAAATGGACAGAGTGTGAAATCAAAACAGAAGGGCAGTAGACTCGAGAGAGAGAAAAGGCAGAATATGTAGAAATCATTCACCCAGAGCGATCAAACACCCCAAAATTCAGACCTTGGGACAGAAGCAGATCATTGCACACTCTTGAGAAGCAGGTCAGCAATAGATGTGAAAAGGAGACGAAGGCAAGCAGCCTGCAGGGAGGTGCAAACTAGCAGGAGACAGGCATCCTCCGGCACTGAGAGTGAAAGGGAACAGGTAAAAAAAGAAGGGCTGAAATCTCTCCAGAGGGAGCAGCAGGTGGTAGAAATTAGCTAGATGCTTGGATGATGAAAAACTAGACTCCAGGCTGATTTGCAGGGAAAGGGGCACTGTATGTGGTTCTTCAGTGATAGAATTTGCCCATAAATTGAAGATCGAAGCCCCTGTCAGGGTAAAGAAAACTTTCATAACTGAAACCAACTGCAAGTCTGGGTAACATAAATGGACTAACCCGATTACATGGCTCACAGCAAGTGTGAAACTGGAAGGATTCCCAGCGGTCTGCCCCCAGTGCTGGTCTACCCCCAGTGCTGGTCTACCCAGAGCCAGCGTTTAACTAACCTGTGATTAACAGGCACCAGAGAAGAGGTTTCTTACAGCTTCCCTTGCTACCTGAACTATCCCTCAGATGGCTAAGTTTTTCAGAACATGTAAATCTTCCTGTTAAAAAAGAAAGCACAATGAAGGTTTACATTCAAAGAAGGCTAAAACTTAACCTGTAATCCAGTTGTCCAACCAGCTGTATTTAAACACTTTGTATCATAACAGGAAGCCCTTTTTTCTTATGTCTTTAAAAAGAATGCTCTGTGAAAAGTAACTAGATTCAGTACCACACTTCCACAGTTGATTCCAATTTTCTATAACAAGGAAAGTGTTCCTGGAAATGTGATTCTTATTGTTACTTCATGTTGATGAGTTACTCAACCAAAACTAATTAGTTCTAGAATGGTGAAGTTGTATTTGCGAGTCAGGCACGATCTCTGGAAAAAACACTGTTGTAGATCAGCCTTTCCTTATGGGACAAGCACAGAAAAGGCAGATTGGGTTTTGTAGACACTAAAAATAGACTGGTGTTCTATGGCACCTTTACCTTCTCATTCTCTATTAATTCAAAGAGCGGTGTAATTGCAGTGATTTTTAAACAGGCATGAAGAGCAAAATAGTTATTTCCCAATTTCAGAAGTCTTCAAGATGTTTATGCAACGTCGGTCATTCCAAGTTGCCTTTACATGGCCCAAGCATGGCAGCGCTGATCTATTTAAGTGATTTATGTCAGCAGGAAACAGAGAATTTACACTGTCTGCTTTGGCCTCGATCCCACGACAGACTGGCTCTTATTTGAACAAAACTAGTCATAAGTTTGAGGTACACTTCAATTTGCCAAGTTATCCTTCGGTGGAATGACGAGGCATGAAACGAGGCAACAGGTACTAGATATTTAGCAAGCTTGTATTAAGGATGCTTCACCAGCCCTCAGGAACTAAGCAGACACAAACCAGCATTTCAGATGTCAGAAAAGAAAAATACTCCTCCATGCCCCAAGTAATCACTATGGTGATTCAGTTCAGCACAGAAAGGAATATATTATTATTATGGAGCAATTCTAGAAGAGCAAATAGGAGCAAAGTGTTAAATATTGCTTTTTTTCATGCATAGAATTCATTTTCATCAGGTTGATGAGAGGACAAATTAGTAGACAGAGACCCCAGAAGCTGATTCATCAGTCTTAAAATAAATGATTTAAAAGTGAGTTTAAATACTCTAAGGAACACTCACAATTTCACTTCAGAAACCACAGAAGGTACCTATGCTGGCTGGCTCTGATTAGACTCCTAAATACAGAGCAGAAAAAGATTCATCCTACTTGACTGAAGAGCAAAACACACACACACACAGGTATTAGAGGCAAAGTTGTGAGGAGAACACCGAAGCTATAGCTCAATCATCAAGACAGTCGGGTCATTTCCTGTGTAGTCCCTGCAATAGGGAGATCCTTTTAACTCAGAACAATTTCTGCTAGATTTTATGTAAAATCATGGAAACTGCAAGGAGACATTTTATAATTGGCAAAGCTTGCTACAAATTTGCAGCCTAACCCCATCCAGGGACATCTAAACCCTAGAGGAAGATGTGACTCAAGAAGTTCTGAGTCACCAAACTATTGTTGTTGCAATTTTTTCTGACCCAGAATTTTCCATTTGTGGGTTTTCCATTTTTCAACAGGTTTAAAAGGTATTGTTTTCATAGCAACTTTCTGCAAGAACAAAAAGGAGGGAAAGAAAAGACTTACCAGATCTCATTAGAAAGAAGAAAAGCAAATTTCCAAAAGATCTGGACAATCTTGGCTAAAGTTAAACCGAGTTTAATTATATTACATGGAATCACCAAGAATCTCCCATTGTTAATCAAAGCACGATTGCCACAAAACAACCATAAGAGATTGCTGAAGCCATTGTTCAATCTCTATAAACACTGATTCCAACATGAAGCACCAAAACTGTTTGAGGATGTGGTGAAATTAAGGCCCGAGATTACATGTTGTAGGTGACACGATAACGTAGGAACATTAGGTCTGAGACGTATGAGCAAGGGTGACATCCAAGTGGAGAAAACTAGTGATGAACAGAGACTACAGAAACAAATCCTTTTGCTCCAGGTACTAATGGGACAAAAGCAGGTCTGCAGATCTGACTGGCATTAAACTTGTAGGAATTTGGAGACTTCTGGAAAATGCTGAGTTACCAAACCTGAGCACAAAACTAATTGAAGAAATTTAATTCAAGAAATTCAAACAAACAAAGCACAGACTCTCATTTTTAATTTGTGCAAATGCAGAAAAACACCGTGAAATTAATCCGTTCTGCACTGGGTGGTACCCAAGTCCCCAGAGCTTTAAGCACTTTATGACCAGTCTTTCTGTAAGTTATAGAAATTCAGCACACAGTTGGCTGACAGGTGTCCTGCTTACTGACTCAAAAAGGATTTTCAGATTTATGTTAAAAAATGAAAAGGGATGGTGGGGGGGAGGAAGGGGCGGGTGTCTTTTTTTTTTATTAAATAAAAACCAGCAACAATTACCTTCTAGCAATGGCAGAAAATGATTCAGATACAAGCATAAAGGATCACATTTGCTTTTGCAAGAAATTTGGTGAAAATAAGAGTGAATCACAAAAACATTACCTGATGTTTTCATTTTTCTTTCCTCAAAGGTGACATACAGTTTACAGAATTCAACCCTATACAAAGTAATTGAATTAAATTAAAAGGAACTGAAGGAAACTCCTTACAAGCACACAGATGGAACACAGGGTAGATGCTCAGTCCACGTAAACCAACGAAGGAACATCAGGTCCCAGGAAAGGAAACTGGTTTACAGCATGCGTGGATCTGAGTAAGCGAGAGACCTCCTCTAAAATAATAATGGATATACACCTCTAAGAAATTGATTTTGGAAAAATTCCTGTAGTAGACATTTAAAAAGGATGTCATTTTGGGTCAATACCGATACCAATGTAATGGTCAGAAATGGATCTGGCATAGACACAAAAATCATGGATCAAATTCCTCCCTCGGTCACACTCCGTTAGCTGAGATGATGAATGCTCAGGATTCGGAGCTCCCATGCTGCCTGACGTGTAATTCTACATCTCGTCCCACTGAAAAGTACAGAAAATTTTGTAAAAACAGTACAAAATGCTACCTCTCTACTAACTGCAACATAAGCAAATCAGACAATGATGACCCCTCCTGAGCTCACCCGATCCATGAGATTAGAACTGTTCAAAGGTTCAACTGAAAAGCAAGAAACATTAAGAAAAAAAAAAAAAAGTACTTTATCAGAGGCCTGAAAGCACTCAGCAACCACAGAAAATTATTTTTTGTTTGTTTGGATTACAAATAAGGAATATTGGCAAATGGCAAGAATAACCAATTTAGACAAGCACATCCCAACTCAGCATTTTGAACGGACAGCGCAATTTCTTTGTAAAACACCTAGATCAGTGTTGGTGTCATGCCCTGCACAAAATAGTGAAGTACCAGGAGCATCGTGAATACATTCGTTTTTTCCAGAAAGTGTGACTAATCCTGCAAATTTGTTTTCAAGTGTACAAGGCTCCAGTAAGGTATCTTGGCACTCAAAAAAAAAAAAATCACAAAATGGTGAAGAGGTTGCAGTGAGAGTTAAGATTGTTGCAGTACAACTACAATAGGGCTCACCTGCCTGCCCAATGTAAAAGCACTACATAGGGCAGAAGTTTAAATCCAGAGTTGATTTTCATGCGTACTTACGGTGTACAAGCTACCCAAATGGATACTGCCGCTGTGCACAAAGGACAAGCATACTCATGACAGTAAAACATCCACAAAGCGCTCGGGTCCCAGGCAGGGGCACAGGAACGGCAGGCTCATGAGCTTAGCTTCCCGAGCCAATGCAATTGCCAATCCAGCTCCAGTGGATAAAAGTGGAAAACCAAAAAAGAAATCCTTACACCTGTAAAAGATGAGTTGCAACAACCAGTCAGAAGGTAGGGGACAGCTGGAACAATAAGCTTTCCTTCCAGCCCATGCTTTACAGACCAAAGCAGGTAGAGGAAGCCCAGGAACAAATCTTGACCGTGAACTTGCACAGAATCCTGGCAAATGCACAGGGAAGCCATAACAGCACTATTATTGCCTTTGTCACAAATAACCACTGTTTTTTAAGGCCTCTGTACTCCAAATAAAGGAGAGGACCTGAAGTAACTCAAGTCTGAGAAAAAATAACTTACCAGCAGAATTATGGAAGCACAAACCTGAAATCCCATGGTGTGTCACACACAGAAAGGCAAGGGTCTTGTCCAGTCAGAATTACAGAATTTTAACCGTGGATCATGCTAGGACAACACAAAAGTAAAAGATGCCCAGTGTTTAAACAGCTTTTAAGAATCACTGAGAATATCAGCAGAGGTGTTGAGATTTTCGTGCCCTCTCTTAATTTGATTGTATCATCACACAGGTCACAAGCAATACATGTGCAATACCTCTCTTCACCCTGTAAGATTCCAGTTACTGAATTCTCTTTAGAAAGAATATTTTTTTCCTGCATTAGACATTGTTGCAATTCAGACCTGGGATGACATTTTCATGATAACTTTCACTTATAAGCTTAAAACACTGGCGACACTCCAAACACAGTGCTTTACATGGCATGGTCTTTTGAAATGAAGAACATTTCATTTTGCTCAGTTGATGGCAAACAGTTTCAAGAATGAGAGTCTGGAACGCTTGGGTGCCATGAGATTCTTTTGCTGCCGAGTTGCTTGTTTTGTTTGTCTGTTTTAAATTAAACCCACCGATACAGAATAACTATGTGTAACTAGGCAGCTAATAGTATATCACAAAGCAGGATGCAAATCATTTTTAGAGCATCATTTTTAAACACAAAAACAATCAACATGTGATTACAAAAGTTTAATGAAAGACACCATATCTGTATACTAGAAGGAATGCATTGAAGGTTAGGCCCCCACCTAGAGATGGAAATTAGGAGGTTTGGTGTCCTTATCCGGTACGGACGCTGGGAGAGAAAGGTTTGTCCAGGGGGTGAGAGCTGCAGCCCACCCAGCCCCACAGGAAGCCTCACACCCATCAACGCCGCTTGCTGCCCGAAGCTGGCGGCTGCAAACAGCCTCCCCACGGCAGGCTGAAACGATCAGCATCCTTCGGAGCTGAGTTGTGCACACAAGCTGATATCAAATGTGAAGCCAGCAAGAAGAGAAAAGTCATTTTACATCCTCCGCATCCTGATCTTGTAGCAATGAGACCAAAGCTCTGTACAAGCACAAGGATGCAGGATTAAAGCATACAAATGAAAGCTGAAAAGTCTCTTTAAAAACAAGATGAGATGACTTGAGAGGGCAATTCGAGGCAAAAGAGGAATTCTGTTTTGTTTGTGATTCCAAGGCTGGAGCCAAACATCACAATTCAGTAGGGCAGTTTTATTTAAACTACCACAAAAAAAAGAAGAGAATTGCCATTTTCTAGAAAGCGCCTGTGAAAGCCAGGAACCCTGCCAGGCCGGCTAATAGCACTCGCTGCTGAGGGCAGATTATGCTCCCTCTCCCCCAAACCCATCAGGATTAACACCAATAAGCAAACGTGAGAACCCAGGAGAGGCTCTGACAGTAGCACTCCACTGCAATTAACTCATTCCCTCAAAACACAGCCATTTACATCAATCAGCAAATACAGAGATGGAGAAAAGAAGAGACAGAAGTTTCACCAATACTTCTGACCCTATATTTAAACCATGTCACGTGGTACCGCATGTCAAAGTCATTTATGTGATTACTTAATGATTCTGCGCATCAACATGTTTCATAGGCTTAATTAATAAAAATGCTCTGCTGGAAATCAAACTGATTCTGCTTTGCTTAAAGGCAGGGGGAAGGAAGCTACAGTTTCAGCATTATGTCAGGAAAGAAAAAAAACACCACCTCCCTCCTCCCCCTCCCAAAAATACAGTGTGAGAATCGTTGGTCTGTCAGGATCACCAAGCACCACATCACATACAAGCTTTGCTAGATCAGGGACAGCGCTCAGCAAATTATGAAGCTGGGTTCTGTTTCAATACGCTGTTACCCCTATCATCACACCCTTTTCAAATCCCAAATTCGGATTTTTCCAAATCTGTCTATAAAACAATCTGTACTTGATCCTATTGTAATAGCTATGAGTAGTCATACTCATACCATGGGGAGTCAGACCACAAAGTAAATACAGGTTTAAAATATTATCACATTGGGACATCCTGGGGACTCAAGGCAAAGGGCAAAGTGATCACTCTAAGCTTTTGATAGTTGTGCCAACAAAACTGCAGCCAACAGCAGTCTTCACCAGGGCACAGGCAGTGGAAACAATGTCATTTGCATGCATCTGTTGCCACTTGCTAAGGAGTGCTTTGCTAAGGACAGAAAAGGACAGCTACTCCAGCACAAGCACACTGGGCCTGACCACAGGTTTCAAAACTAGCCAGAGAAATTACAATTTTCTTTTGTATGGTTGAACATTCACTGAGTATCTTCTTATATATGCAAGGATACCTAGGTATGTAACCTCACTTGTCAGAATCCTTTATCTTTGTGTTAATTTTATGACCACTCAGTTCTCCTTCTGCTTGTGGGATGAAAGCAAATCGATGGAGGGGAAGGGTCACTGCCAAAGGTCATCTATATTTAATGCAATTTCATGTGCTGGGTCACATAGCATTCCCAGACTGAAAAGAAGGCTCTGTTGCTAGGACTTAAGAAAGAAAAACCACCAGTTGAAGGCAGCGTACAGTCACACTACACGCAGCTGTCAATCACTTCTTACTGTGGCTTCCAATTTGTTCAGAATAACTAGAAGAGTTGGAAGGCTTCCTCTAAGTGCACCATTCTGTTATGGGGGGAAAAAGTTTTTGGAGGGTTCACATTCATTTCATTAGAAACAAGCCCACAGGATTCACTTATTCCCAGTAGCATGAGCTCTGTTAATTCACTAAGCTTGCTTACACAGCAAAGGATTTGCTGTTACACATCCCACACCAAAAGGAAAGGGGAAAAAAAAAAAAGCAGCCTATTTCAGCTGCTTACTTTAAGTTTGTACGACATACTGCTGCACTTAGTGAGGTTCCAAGTTCGGGAAGCATGCTTACTCGAGAAAACATTGCAGCATATGTTTAATTTCAAGCATGTGCTTTCCACATCCCACTGCACTCATGCACATGGCTGACTAAAGACTTCAGTATACACTGGTGTGCTCCTCTGAATCCAGGCCAGGATACTTGAACAGCTCCATAAAGTCATTTTAGATGCTCATCTGACGAGAAAAAAAAGACTTTCTTTCAAAATATCAGGCTCCGTCAATACATGCAAGTATGTGACAGACAAAGTGACGAAAGTTTGCAGCACCTGACGTGCAAGTTAGAAGAGAAGGTAAGAGACACGCAGAGCATCAGGCCTGCTTTAATTCAGGCACACTTCATTTTTCTGGAATGCAACAGCAATCGCTGCCGTTAAGTTTTCCATGCATGAATAACTACAGCAAAATAACGCTCAGTGTCTACAGCTGCCTGCAGGCTCCAGGAAAACTTGCTCATATACAACACGTATTTTACACTTGCCATGGAAACAGGAAGTTTCATTGGTAGAAATCAGAGCAGTGTGTAATCAAAACGGACCTATAATGTAAGGTTCGGTTCAAGACATAACTCACGTACCTGGAAACACCAGAACTTAAACAGCCAAAACAGCTTAATCCAGATCTACACTAGCATGAGTGGCAGTCCAAAATAACTACCATTTTAGCTCGTCCTGCTTGTCTGTCATACTTCTGGCATTCAAGGAAGAAGAGATTTTAACATGCTAGAATGTACATGCACCTATGCATATAAAACTAGATAACCTAATATATATCAGCATGGGTTTGATCAGAAGGTCTACTTATTACAGACCAGTCTGAGAGATAAAATATTAATTCACAAGGCTAAGTGAAAACTACAATATGTCTGTATTTTAGTAAAGCCTTTAACAGAGTATCTCAATCTGTAAACTGAGCTCGAAGTGGACACCCCATCTAAAAAAGTAAAAGCCCACACAAATCAGCTGCAGCATGTTACAGAGAACCACGGTAAACAGCAAAAGGCAAGCGAGCTAAAACAATCTGTGATCTACTTTGTCTTAGCCTACTTTTTACTAGGCAAGGAGGAAAGCAGCTTCTTGTTCTAGTCACATCAAGAGATTAATAATATTAATTCAGAATAGCAGTAAGCAGAGATAGGAAACAACAATACAAAACAGACAATTAACGAATACCTTCTCTTGCTACGATTCTAAACTTTCTGAAACTAAAGGCACTTAGTAGCACGCAGAACAGAGTCTTGCAGATGGAAATACTGTTCCTGCAGTTCCTTGCCTGGGCTAAGCTTGGGTTACAGTGCCTTGCGCTGCCAGTGCTCCTTAGTCTGGAGCGGGCTGGCCATCCCGGGGGTGTAAATCACACTCCGCAGCCCACAGCACACCATGGATGGGATTATTCTGGCTCTCCTATTAATGTTCCGCACCCCACATACAGAAAGCCATAAGCAGCCATAAAGGAGACGGACAAGGTTACAGATCCCAGGCTTCCGCGTGCTCTGGAAGCGCCATACAAATATCAGTTTCATACATAGAAGACAGAAAATGAGGTGGACAAGTCTCACATTCTAAACAATGAGTCAATTGCCTCTGCAGCATCACATCACAGCGCGCGTGCCATTTAGCCCTACACACTCTGCCCTCGTCGCCTTCTGTTCCCAGCGCAGGCAGGCAACGCATCACGCTACAGAGAGCAAAAATTACAGTTCTTTGCCACATTTCCTTCTGCCGAGAGAAAGACGTCTTTTTCCCCTTGTTCTCTCTAGACACCAATGTGTCCATTAGAGGTCTTCCTTGTTCTTTCAAGTGGGAATTCAACTCCCAAGGACATGCATATGGCTTGGACCACACCTCCAAACCTAGAACCTAGCTCTACCTGGCTTACCATTTCAGAAGGCAGGAGGTGCAGATCAACCTGCGTGCTCTGAGGTTACAGAAACACCGTAATGGCTGAGGTCGTGCCCAGGGGGCTGCAGTAATCAAGTGTCCCCTCTAATTTGTCACTAATAAGTAAGATCTCCTGGGCAGGGACAAGCAGGCTTTAATATACAGTAGAAGGGAGCCTAATAATGTCACCAATAATGTACACCCTGTGGCTAACATTTACAAAGAGACATTTTTACTGCTGCATGGAGAAAGGAAGGGAAAAAGCCTCCTCTTGTTGGCATACACACGCATGCACGCACACACAGGCGCACACTGTTCAAAATTGTTTGAAGAGCTTGTGGTCTTGTTGTTAAACGAGTTGTGAATATTTCCAAAAAGCCTAAACACCAGACAATGGCAGCACATTGCTAAAGAATGTTTAAGGGGCTTAGGCTGATCTGATAATTGCCTAGTAAGACAAAAGCAGAAACAGCTTACAGAAGTAAAGGACGTCAGTTTGAGAGAGGTTTCAGAAAAGCTGATCTTTAATTTTTAAGATGACATAGCATACACCACACAGAACCGAAAAAAAACCACTGACTACGATATGAAAATGGAAAGGCTTTTCCATCAGGAGAACAAATCAGTGTTTACGTGCACATTCAGAGAACAGCCATCCAGAACTCCGTGTTCAAAAGAGCAAGTCTTCCCACTTGCTCCGATCCATCGTAAGACACCCAACTAAGAGCAATTTTTGTTTAATACAGTCCAAAGGCGTGAGCACAATGTGAACACATGACTTGAACTTTCATTTTTTCTCCCCAAACTATCTAGATGAAGGAGCCAGGGCACGTAAAACATAGATCTTACACAAATCAGTGTTTCGTCTGCAACGCTGGTCTTGTTTCTATAGTCAAAACCATCTAAATTAGAGCTGGATGAATCCAGCAAAAATACATCTGTGAACATTTTTTTGGCCTGTTAAAATGCTTACGTTCATACACTTCCACATCAGTATTCTGCACGTATCCCACCCTCACATTTAGACAAAAGGAGTGGCCTCTGGCTCAGATGGCCCCCCAGCAACAAATCCTTGGAGGCTGGGCAAGTACAACTGAGAAAGTAACACCTTATTCTTATTATCTTCCCCTGGCACAGCTGTCGGAGACAGAGCACTGCAGTCTGAGCCAACGTGGCTATTTCTACAAACATTCATGCTGGTAAGTGGGAAGCAAATTTTAGATTCATGTGAAGAGGGTTATGCGTAACATCAACCTCCCTGCCCGCGCGCACACATACACACCAGAAACACTTAACATATCCCATGAGGAAACAGGAACAACAACATCTGATCACTCAGCCCAGGCTGAATACATAGAAGAACTTTTTCTAAATATTGAAAGAATTAAAAAAAAATCCAAACATCCCTAAAATAGTCAACAAGTAACCATGAACACACTTGAAATCAAATTCTTGGCATTGCAATTCCACTAGCAGAAAAAGAAAAGCTAATATATTCATGAAAATTTGCTCTATTTTCATATGCATGTTAAGGAAAATCAGAGCCTAACTTTCACCTGAAAGTGCATACTATGCTCGGAGAGCCCTCTGAGGATCAACTGCATCTGTAATGCAGATATATGTAATGTACCTAAGAGGTTCTATAACAAGTAAAGACCGTAAATTGAGAGACCCTAGATACGAATGCAAACAAATGAAAGTCTTAGAAGACAGTGTGCTATCACTAAGCAGTGCAACATCACATGCATGGTACCACAAAGCAATAAGCACTGTTCTTTTACAGTAAGTACAGCTATGCGTTCTATGTCATAGTTCTGTAATATTTATTAAATAGAAAAATCAATAAATTAGATAGCAAATCTCACGTACTCAGCACAACTCTGAATGAAGTCTGTGCAACATTTTAACAGTTAGACATTTATTGCAGATAGAGGCAGTTTCTCTGTTAGGTTTGTGATCGGTTGTAGTTAGGACTTTGTTAGGACTGAAACATACATTTCAAATGAGAAGCTGGCAAAGAATAAACACATCTGAGAGATGGAAAAGGCAAGAACTCCAAACTCACTGAATACATAACCTGTTTTTCCACAAGATGCATTTTAATTACATTTTGCAGATGTTTTTTTGAATCTTTTGCCACAGCATGTGAAATTAATTTTTGAGGGGAGGGAATGCAAGAGAAGCTTTACTATATTTACATGTTAAATAGTATTTGCTGGTCTAGGCATGGTAAAAAGCGTTCTGCTGTTCCAGGGCAGCACTTTCCAGGGACACTACCCACTGATTTCCAGGTCTCAGTAACTCAGCAGTGACAGCATTCCCCTTGTGTAGGTACGTGCATACACAAACTAGTCCTCTGTCTTAAGCAAATTTGGAGTCTTGATGTACGATGGATTCCCATTCTTGTTCCACACAGCTGGAAGCAAAAGCTAAAAATGGCCACTTTTCACTGCCGTTTTAAAATTTAAAAGAATTTTCCAATATTTAGAAAAGCTACATTTCAGCAACAAATGAATTAAAAGAAAAAAAAAATCTTTTTCCATTACCTATTTTAAGCAATGCTTTGACTTATTGCAAGGGGGACAGACGAACAAGATATATGTGTAGATCTTCACTTGAAATGTAGGCAGGAGAGACAGTCCAGTGCATTTGCAGAGTATTTTGGTTTAAGCAGTTCAAAGAATACTTTCTTCTTCAAAGTCAAATTTCACCACCACTGGCCGGGTCATGTTCCACTTCTTATTTCGATTCCTATCCTCGATGAACTCCTGGTAAGGATCTTTCTTTGAAATAGCTTTCTTCGAGCGTACATAGCCAAAAAAGACAGTTAATGCCAGGAAAGAGTAAAACAACATGACAAAGAGGATGAAGAAATAGGCATTGTCATATGGTTTGTATTGTGGCTCTTTTTGTTCTGTAGCATTTTTCCTTGTGTCCAGGTTCCTTTCCAAAAGTTGCAGAACACATTGTGAGATGAGAGAAGCTAGAGCTGTTTGGTTCATGTTGGTGAATTAAAAAGCATGTAAGAAAACACGGAGGAGAACGAGCGCCGAGGGGCCCCAAGCAATGCTTCATTGAAGTGGGAATCTATCCACTCGCTTTAACAGGACTTGGATCTGGCCTCTAATCATTTCCTCTTTTGGTAAGGAATGCTGTTAAGCACTTATTGGGTCTCAGTCATTTGATAATAAGGCATTTGGCTGATAAGCCTGCCTTGCCTGTGAAGTGAAGTCTATTAATAATAACAATAATGGAACAATAACAAATCCTTGAGACGTACATCTGCCAGGCAGTTTTAAACGTGGGATTTTTTCTTTCCTTTCCCCCTCACCATATTTGGTGAACAGATCTGCTCAGGTCACTGAGTGAAAACATTTAAAAAGCTCTAGCTGAATATCGTAGAGGTCTGGCGGAAAAAATAAAATAAAACAAAACGCAACCCAGAAACAAAACACACCCTCAGTGAAGGAAGGTGCTTAAGTCTGTCTCTCATTTGACGCATGTAAACAAGTCACACACATTTGCAGACAAGCATCTCTAACTGCCCTTCTCAGGTGCAATCTCTCGGCATCACAGTTGGCAGGCTGTGCAAGAAGACGGCCCAGAGTCTGACACCCTTCCACGCAGTCCCTAGAGAAAGTCCATCAAAACACATTGCCTGTTGCGCGAACGCCAGCATTCAGGATAAGAAAGGGTTTTCAATTTAAGTACTGATAATGTTGTTTTCAGCCAGATGCCATCAGTAAATTAAACATGAAATTTTAACTCTGCGCTGAAATATGACAGCCTCAGAGCTCAAGCAGGAAGTTGAATAACGTCTGTGTGAGCATTAGGGCTGGTAGTCTGTAACTGCATGTTGCCACAGATATGGACCACACTGGAAAAATGTAAGAGAATAATACCCAAACAGGAAAGAACAGCCTGTAAAGTTGTTCTGGAAAATGAAAACCTTGACTGTCACGGACAAGTGGACTACACTGAATATTTTCAGGCAAGGAGTAAGGGGGTTAAATCTTCTTCAGTGTGGTTTGTCACAGGTCATGTCTCCTTGCATGATAATAGCAGAGCAGTGCTCTGCGGATTCCTGCTTCCTATTGTGTTTTACAGGCTAGGTCACTCTAAAGTAAATTGTTGTTTTACAAAGTAGTGAAACCTTATCTTGCTACAAAAAAAAAGTCCTTACTGCCACAAACGACAATGCCAGCTGTTTCTTTCTGTGATCTGAATTCTGGAGAGTAAGCACCATGACTTTGAAGTGGAGAGCACATCACCCGACTAGCAGTTTGCCAACTCTGAACTGTTTCTTTAGGCCTGACCCCCTGAACTGATTGTATGATGACTAATTCACATGCTAAGATTGCAGTATATCGGTATCACTAAACAGCCTGCATTTGTCATTAAGGGTTTCTTGTAAAAAGAAAGATGAAAGTGAAGTCTGTAATTTTATATGAGTAGCAGACTATGGTATAAGTACATTTAGAATATGCCACTTCTAGAAGAAATGTTCAGCTCCACATTTTAACTATTTGTTTTAAGATCAGCCTAAAAGAAGAAAAAAAAGAAGGAAAGAAAGAAAGAAAAAAAAATCCTTATAAAGAGCAATGCCAAATCCTGTTCTTGGTTAGAGCCAAGTTATTGGGAGAGATCTTATTCACCTATTCTCGTTCGTGAAGGAGAACAGATTTAGAGGACCTAATAGTGTTTTGAGGACAGAGAAGAAAAGCATTATGGTCAGTTTAACTACAAATAAAATGCATTTATTAAACTAGTATAAGAACTTCAGGGGAACTATGCCCAATTTATATTCATGTAACTGGAAAAGGATTTTCATTTAGGTTTTGCAACTTTTCCAGAACTCTGTAAACTCTCATTGTTTGTTTGTTTTTTAAAGAATTCGCTTCAGTAAAAGGAGCATGAGATTCTACATAAATTAAATTGGACACAAGCTAATCCCTGTAAATTTCTTGCTTGCTTGAAAAACCCACGACCTCTGTTTGCCAAGTTTATTGGGCTTTCTAGTACGAGCAATCATAGGTAAACAAATAAGGGGGGGGGGGGGGGGGAGAAGAGGACAGACAGACAATAGGATGCTGCAACTGCATAGAGAAACAAGTGACAAGAATCACACCTGTGGATTTGCAGTGACATTTTTGGGTTTACCATGAGTGAGTAGTGCTATGCCTACACTTCACCGTGCTCCTTCAGAGCCGCAGCACCCTACTTCTTGAGGTGCACAGTGCTTATTTCTTGAAGCGTTTTAATTCATACTACCCTATTCAGTGAACTGACTGTTCCACATATCTAAGCAGTTGCCTATGCTTCTTAACAGAGCAGCACAGAAATTTGTACTTTCTCTCCTCATGTTTTACAGGGTCAGATCCACACTAGCCTGAGCCTGGAACCAAGATTACTGTGCTAATACTAGACCACAAATCTGAATATGTAGGCTTTCCAGAGGTAGCTTTCTAACTCAGAATCCAGGTACAATAAACTCAGTTCTATACCTTCCTTTTCAGACATACTGCAGGATATTCAGGTCTCCCCCACAAGTGGAACTACTTTAGGTCACAGCAAGCCCATCATAATCAATACTACATTTTACCAGTTTCCACGTAACTACTCATGGTGTAAGTCTCCACATAATGTAACAAATGATGACACACAAAGGAAGACTTGCAACCTTAACACTGCCCACTTTAGGCAAGGTTTAAAGGCTCTGCATACACATGTACAAGACCATTACAAACCAAGGAATACACATACCATAGCAGACAAACTCTTCTGCCTCCAAGCTCAAAGGTTTAGATATGGCCTCCAGGCATTAGAGCCTCAACAGCACTCCTAACAGCCTTAGGAAGTATTATGCACCACAGCATAGCTTATTCCTTGCTGCTTCAGAAGAGCTTGCAGATGAGAGCAGTTTGCAAAAGGCTGATAGAACTCAGCTGTGCTGCCCTGAGGTTTGCTCTTCCGGAAGTGCTCTTGCCCAAACACACCTGTATCAGGAGACAGATTACATGACCCAACCCCAATTACAGGGAAATGTTCATTCACTGGTCTGCTCCTCTAATACAATCTAGTTTCATTGTAACTTAGGGTGATCTGTGTACTGTTTTTGTGTTTAGTTGAACAAATTGATGTTCTGTTAGGCTACGCAAACAAACACTGCTTTAGAGTTGCTTTTTTCTCTCCTTTCTTTTCACCCTCCCCCTAACAGCTAAAAGTACATAATGGTGCTTTGAACAAGATCCTAAAGAGCTATTTCCATAAAGTGGTCCAATTCTTTTTAGAGATGTAAGTACACAAAATTCTTCAAATGTGGGGGGACAATGAGTGAAGATTAAAAAGAAAGTAAAAGATTAAAAGGAAAAGACCATAAGAAAGACTCAAAGGGGGGGAAAAAGATCAAAAAGAGGATTAACCATGTTACTTGTTGTTTTTCAGAAATTAAAGAAGTATGGAGGATAAGGAATTTGTTTCCTTTTGGCCCTAGAAAAATGCCAATTATGGTAGCTAAATTGCCAGGATCACATATCACTATGCTTTGGAAATGTGAGAAATGGATGGGAAATATAAACACAGGGCAATAGCTTACAGTTATGTTATGAATTAAGCTACAAAAATATCAAGATTTAGTCACTGAATAAGCTGCCAAAGTTAATCTTTCCTGATGAACTTGAGCAGAATCAGAATACAGGCAACAGAACTGTAGTTTCACAGATCAAAATTGCCTGACTTGCTCATCTTTCCTATCACCAGTCCTCACGCACCTAAAATTTCCACTAAAATCAAAGGAAAGTGCCTGAGTGCACATGGACATAAGATGGAGCTCCTTATCTATTGTGCATATTCAATTTAGTTTTTTTTTTTTTTTTTTTTCAAGTTTGGGGATTAAAAAAATGATATACATGGAGTCCCTTTTTGGCAAGAGAGTTTGTGATACTACCCACAGTAGTATAGCTTTTGTTTTCATTTAAAGTTTTAAGACATAATAGCAGAATAACCTTCGGGGGGTAGTGGGAGGGAACAGACAGGGAGACACAGCTTCCTCCCAGGTCCTTTAAATATAAGGCATTAGTACAGCCCTTTACTGATGACGATGGCAAAAGGAGGCAGGCAGATTCCTGCTGCAAGTTTGAAGTGTCTAAAGCTCGGTTATGATTTCCCTAGATCTACAGGGTAATTTCACCCAAGCCAACTATTTTTACAGAGGCCCACCAGCTGTTTTCACCCTGCTCAGCTCCCACTGAGGTGAGCCTGGCCAGCCCTGGGGACAGCTGCCCAGCCCAGGGCGACAGCCAGGAGGGCCTGCCCAAATGATGGGGTCTTCATGCCTGAGACTTTGTCAAGGTCTCAGCCCCAGCACTCACAATCCAGACTGAGACATGATCTGACAAAATGCTCTGAAAGCAAAGCCAGCCTAAAGCTAAGGCTCACAGGAGCAGTCTATTTTGGATCCAAAGTGCACTTATTAAACAAATCCCCAGATCCCTCTCACCAGCAACACCGGTCCTGACAGTGCCACATCACTGCTCACACATAGACAGATCTTCTGGGACCGCCACAACACTGATGTGGCTCCAATATGTCCCACGGTAGCACCTGCAAAGGCAGGAGGATTTAATTTTTCACAGTGCCCCATGTGACAGAAGCTGAGTGCGGAAATGGCAACCCCAGAAGACAGACTGAGGCTCTGCCCTGGGTGTTGCATTCAGCTGCCCCTTGCTGATGCCACATGCTTAAGGAAAAGACATATTTAGCAGTAGTGAGGAGCCCAGCACTGCCTCCTGTCCCTGGCCACCATGCACCTTCCCCAGGACAGCAGTCCACACGCGTGAAGCTCTAGTAGGGCTTCACCTTCAGGAGAAAACACCCTGCAGGTTTCTCAGAGGCTTCCCAGTGCCAATCTTGCTGCCTCCCCTGCCTGCCCGCACAGAAAGCCAGGCTTCTGGGTGAGACAAGATGGCAGCTGCTCTGCCCTCACATGCTGCAGCACCCAGTCACGCCAGCCCCCGCAGCCGAGTGCTGTCCCCTCCCTGCTCCCACTCCTGAGCTTCCCTGGCCCCAGCAAGTGACAGCCCCCAACAGCCAGCCCTTTGCTCTGCCCAGAGCTGCCTCCCTCCTGAGCTGGCAGGCACCATGTCCCCACAGGATGGGTGCTGCACAGCAGGTCCCCAGCACCCCCCCTTGTGCCATCCCCGGGGCCCACCGTGGCCTCCCAAAAACTCCTCATGCGGCCTGGGACCCAGCCTCTGTGAGGGCAGTCACACAGCTGTATGCCACACACAGCACATACACTTATGCCAGTAGCTTACACTACTCTGTGCTTGAAAAGCCCTCTGAGGTATAAAAGGAAAGCTGAACTTCATCTTACTTCTGTAATGCGTGTTCATCATCCCCTTTTCAACTCAGGCAATTCTGACTGCTTAAAAATTTACCTCAGGTTTTACTCCCAGGTGAAACAGGTACCACTTCTGAAGCACTGCACTTCACGTTGGTGCTCTGGGAGCCTCTGATGCTCTCCAAGGCTCCATTCTTCCCCCCAACACCAAATTAAATTTTCAGGTTGCGTATGGCTTGCAGCCCATAGGAATTCACAATGCTGGGAAGGTGCTCGCGGCCAGAAATGCTCTGCCCCACAGCCTGCCAGGGGGACACCGTGGCAGCACTGCTTCCCTGTTGTCTGTGGGCATGCAGGTCTCACTGAGGCACCAGGGCAGCCGCCAATTTTGGAAAGAGCGGGTGAGAGAGAAGCTTGTTAAGCTGACACTGTGCTGGGAAAAAAGATCCTGCTGGCAGGCACCAGCGGAGCAGAAAGGCTTAAGGCTGCCAGAGAGGTGCTGGGGAAGCGGCCGTGGAGCAGGAGGCAGCCCCAGCCCATGCTTGTACCCTGAGAGACTGTGGGCAGAGTCACTGGGGTGCCAGGACAACGATGGAAGTAGGGAATCTGACAGCATGGGGAGTCGTCAGCTGGAGACAACCACCTCCAGGAGAACCAGGCTGGTCAAACGGTGGTAGCAGACCTGACAGAGGGCCAAGGTCCCCGCGAGTTTCTGCACCTCATGAAGGGCAAGGCCTGAATAACAGCGGCTCACCTCACCGCCCCTGAACCCCTCATTGGCCCTTTGTCACAGTAGATGCAGGGGGCTAAAAGAGCAAAGCCTCTGGAGATTTGTAAACTTTGTAATTATTCCAGTATTCACTGCGGGGACATTCAAGTGAGGGAAAAGAAATTTTGTCTGTCTCAGAGCAGAGTGCATGTAACAATCATCCTTAAAAAGCTAAAATTTTATAGGTATATCCACTTGAGATCATTATAAACAAATATGTATCTGTGGGGAGAAAAATATTTGTGAAAATGAAATTGCATCCATAAGAAAAAAGCATGGATAATTGCACAGAGACATAAGCAAAACTGAGAACATAGTCATATACAGCACAAGGAAAGATACCAGCACAAGTGCTGAGAGGAGGAGAAGAGACAAGTAGCTTAGCATTTGGTTATGGCCTAAGGGACAAACTTCACTGAAGATGAAGACACCGAATAGTTAATAAAGCTTCTGAACTGTTTCCAATTCTCAGACAAGGAAGCAATAGTTCTGCTCTTATCAGCAATTGCTCTTTCATATTTGTGTACCAAGCTAGCTTTATTAAATTATTCAGCAAGGGTCAAATGCGATGTGTCTTCCTAGTTTTATTATGATTTTTATGACATTGCCTGAGTAGTTGAATAATAAACAGTGCATGACAAAATGCTACAGTGCCTGAGATATCCACAGGCACTCCAGATTACGACCTCTACAGTCATCAATTCTGAGGTAATATAAGTACATAAAATGAAGATTTAAGCTATATGTGAGCACTACTACGTGTCGCTTGTGGAAGCACGACAGCAAAACAGAACCAAGCTCCAGCACTATATATATATACTGATTTTGAAGCCTGCTTGTATGATAAATAGTTTGTAAGTTTTAGAACCTGTCCCATGCTGACTAATAATCTCATTAGCTGAAGTCTTCAGCTCCCTATGACTGATGAGAGCTTCCCAGCCTGTGATGAGCTGCCCAAAAATGCTGGGACAGAATAGGTAGCAAAAATCTGACAGACCAAAGTGCCCATTACCTACAATGACTGCAGAAGGAGATTGCAATTTTGATTATTTTACAATAGACAAAGATTGGGAACAGATTCAAATCAACTCGTGTGATTAACCCTATAACTCCATATAAATACATGCACTGAATTATAAGTACAGAATAAAGGAAAAGATGCACAAAACTTTTTCAGCAGTGGCTAATGAGAATTGCAATGTCAAATCCTTAATCTAAATGAAATACATATCTAATATTAATTGAACAAAAATTTAGCAATTTAGTGTAGTTATTTGTGTCATTCCAGATTATTTTTGTCTGGCTCTAGGCAACATCTAGATGTTATTGGAAAAGCCAAAATAAATTAAAAATGGGATCTTCTAATCAGGATACAGGTATTCTTACAATTATTAAGTGAGCAACTGAACAATACAAAGAGGTTTATGAATTCAAGCTGTTCCTGATTTCTGATGGTCTCATTGATATTGCCTCAATTTTATTTCTTGTTATTTTATACAGACATACCTTTTAGTAATCCACTTCATAGACATGAAGGTCATAAGACTTTATGGATAGAAAACATTGAAAACTTTCATGGCTACTAATGCAGAAAAAAACTTTTGCTTTACATGTTAGCAGTAACTGACCGCACTCTGACAAAAAGGAATACATTTCTTGTATTTGAGAATATATTGCAGAATTCATATATAACAAAAAAAAAAAAAAGCATCCTTTAATCTGTCACGCTTTTGAGAAAATGTAAATATATCTTTGCTATAAATCATGGGCAGTCTTTGATAATTCGGGGGTGATTTTGGTGTTTCCAAACTTAAGAAAATTTGTATTTTTCATTAAGTTTGCAACTCTACATTACAGATTGCCAGATTTTTAAAGTTTGAATTTCCACTGACTTTAACGTAAGGACAGAGATCCCGTTTAACCAGCTGCTATAGTCAGTGAGAATATGAGGTTTGGATAGACATTTTGTGCCTTTCAAAACAGCTATAGAAAAGAGTTCAACAGCATTTGTCATATGGGCAGACAAGATCTTTGCAGCAATATTGAGTAGAAGACTATGTGATTATTGGAGAGGAAAGTTTATTCATAGATTATGTTTTAATGGGATACACTGAGTTATCCAGGGAAAACAGAAGGAAAATGGCATCCATTAAAAAATAATTATTTTCCCTCATTCATTTAATTTTATGCATGCTCAAATAAAGGAATTGTAACATATACCAATATAAATATATGCCAAAATGCATATACTGGATATTTTGATGGGAGTAGAAGTTACTTTTTGTAAAAGAAGGAAGATTTAAAAACAAAACATAAATTAAAAATCAGGATTGTGCCATAGTTAATACATATTTTTTCATCAAAGCTTGTCTCTCAAAAGTTCCCAAGTCCTAAATCTATATCATCAGACAGTTGGTTTAAGCAGCTGTTGTTATTTATTTCCATCTCATAGAACATGCACCACCACCCCGCCCAAAAAATAAGTCGGGGGAGGAGGCAGGGTCGCAAGATCCAACTTTTTTGCACTCATCAGTGAGTAGGTTTTGGACTCAATTGCTACAGCACATTCCTCTAATCTATTCTGTGGCATTTATGTCAAATGCAATATCCACAGCAGTCTCATTCCCTTTTGACTTTCTGAGCATTCAGGATTCATATTCCAGAAACATATGTAGCTCCCAAAAACTTCTTCAGCCTTGACAGTGATAACAAGAAGGAATCAGCAGTACCCCAAGTAATCCTTACAGCTCTGTCAGCAATTCCTGTGGCACATCATAAATCAGGAACCTGCTTAGTCCCTCTGCCCCCAGTTCCTCACTTCCTCTGACAGAGCTCATGCCAGGTCTCTGCTTGTACAACTTGCCTGCAAGAGGACTGGTGATTTTCTCACGTCTTGTTTCCAGGCTCACCAGCTCTGCACTGGTATCTCATGCAAGGAAGATCTTGGGAGACTTTTAAAACCGAGGACTGAGACAGCCAAAATGCCTGCTGCCTAGCTTCAGGTCCAGAAAGCACCTCACCAGCAGCTCTATGTGATAGAGGGAGAAATCACGGCTCTGTCCCACCCCCCACAGCTGCTGGAATAGAAGGTGACAGATGGAAAAGGTGGTGTTACAATGATCCTGCATGTATATCTGCAACAAAGGTACACCCTTTTGGGGAAGGAACAATCACACAGCCTTCAGCCAGTTCCAAACTGTGCAGGCTAGTTTTTATCCTGTGCTTTATGACAAATGTATTGCAAGTGGGGAAAAAGGGCTTGTTGGAGCTTTTTATCAAACAAACCTAGGACACTGCAAATGTCAATGCTCAAGTACTCAGACAAGAGAAGAGAGATGAATACTGAAAACAATAACAACAAAAAAATGAGCTGTTTAGAGCAGGGAAGTAGGTATTAATAAGATACTTAAATTGTAATTGTCACAAAAATTTAAAGTATATCAGATTAACATAAAACAAAAAAAAATCCCCTTTTCTCATTTTTCAGCATTTTTAATGTTCTCTTTTCTAAAGTTTATTCCTTCCTTTTCCAACAGAAAAGATCGCTAGGTTAAAAAAAAATAATAATAAAATAAATGAGTACATAAATAGGCTCCAAAAAATTCAAGGTCGTTACTTTCCTCACAAAATAGTGAGGAAATTTCATGTCCACCAAGTTTCAAACACCGGTGTGCCACTGAAGCACGTCCTATTTGTCCTATATGGTCTTTCCCCGTGGTTCATTCTGCTTGTGCCAAGTTAACCATGTGAACAAATTATTGAGGCTTTTAAGGGGGAAAAAGTCACCACAGAAACTGCACATAACTGATTACAAAGTTCTGGCGTTGTGTGAAACCACCCTGGCTGACCTCCTTGTGCTGGGTTTAAGTCTTTCAAATGCACAGCAAAGGCACGAGGCTTTTGTTGTTGTTGGGAAGATGTACAGTACCGGTAGCGCTTCAAAATATCATAGCTCATTAACAAACCCAGACCGCTGAGTGGTATAGGAGCAGAACCTGGCACAGAGGCTGCCCAAGGCTACTGCAGCTCTGGGATGCATGCAGAAGACACTTACATAAGGAATACAGCTTTAAGTTGAAGATAACATGGTTTATTTCTTCATGGTATTCAGATTAAAATGAATCGATGTATTTAGCACAATACTACATTTTAGGACAAAATCATCAGTGCTTTGCAAGTCTTCATAACTGTTTATTCATTATAAATAGTAAATATTTACTGAACTTTTTACATGAAAGACGTTTTTTTTCTTGTTGTTTTTTTATTTTTTACAACACATGTTGTTGGTAGAGGCTGCAACACAAAGATATCTCATTTTTCCCTCACCCTTAAGACCAATGTGTGAACTAACCTCTGTACTGAACCTAGTCTAATGCACTACTTCATAGTCCTTAACACTAAAAGGAATGTATTTGTGTTCTGCCTCCCTCTTTGTCCCAAGAATAGAGAGAAATAAATAACACCGCCTTCCATCTTCCTGTTCCTCTCAACATCACAAAACACAAATTTATTGACATTCTAAAATGTCACAATGCAAACTTATTGTAAACCTTGGTTCCTATAATTATTTTCTATATTGGATATCACTGTATAATTTAAACAAATGTGTCATATACAGGTCCATCTCTGTTAATGTCCTGTACATCACTAAAAAATGTAAACGTAATAATTTTTTCTTATTGTTTCCTGAAAATGACGTTTAAATCATGATTAGCAAGCTGGATTTTAGTTGTCCAGCACACTGCAACATTTCTGTACTTTTTCATCAGGAATTATGCACTGCAAAAATAAAAGTACCTGCAAAAATATAGTTCTGATTCTATCTATATGACTTTGGATGATCCCAAAGTTTTTGTGAGGTACACAGTATTGCACATTGCTAGGCAGTTGTGAAAAATCAGTCACGTTGTTGGTTTTCTTCCTCTGTGTTTGTTCGAAAAGGTACAATGGACTAGGAAAACTCCACATAAAAAGGTAAAGTGTGTTTTTCATGTTACACAAGATCTTGTCTCTTGGTAAAGTACAACTTGCAAGTTACATTTATTGACAACATGATTACAAAAGCATGGTAAGATAACCTGTAGGTTGCTCTGGAAGTCTTCTGCACTTATCCTAGCTTCCTATGGACTCTGATATTTCCTCTTGATGACAATTTCCAGTGTGTAAAATGAAAGAGGTTCTGCTGCCCATGCTTCAGAAACTGGGCAGCTTTAAAGTTAGACTAAAGTCAGCACTGGATGTCAGATGAGTCAGAGTATGCAGAGATCAACTGCTAAATTTCAAAATGTTCCATTTGTCCCAATCAAAGCACATTAATTTCAAAAACAAAAAACGGAATGTTTTGGCAGGCAGCGATATTAAATACTGCTCTGTTTTGTATACCCATTCATAATGAACCATGTCGCATTTATTTATTCATTATTGCTTTTGGCCTTTGTCTTCTGTATAGCTTTGTCCAGCCTTCAAAAGTCTACTAAAAGCTATGACTGGAGAGAACATAACAAGCCTGCTCCTCTCATTGGGATTGCCCCAGTTTAGACTGCAGTGTGTTGAGAAGATCCCTGGTATCCAAGCACTGGAGTGAGACCGGAAAACAACACCAGCTTTAACTTGAAGTGGACAGTTCATTTATGCAATATCTGGCTTCAGATAATGAAAGGCACCTGCAAAAAAAAAAACAAAAGAAGCTTTTTAAGTCATGCTGTGACAACCTCACAGCATGGGGGCCATGCCAACTACAGATCAACATTGTCATATTTAATACTGATATATCAAAGGAAAGGGACTAATATTTTTATTCCTAGGACAAGTTTGACAAAACTCTATGTATCTAAGATTATATACTGTAATGATTCTTGAGCTGACCTCATTAAGAACATGTGTTTCTAATAATGGAATGCCAGTGGTTATTTCATTTTGGACAACCCTTATGTTTTACCTAATGGCAATCAGGTTTCATGTCTCAACAATTAATAACATCAAGATGTTGTTGACATCACTTAAGAAAATAATTATGCAGCAGAAATCTTGCTTGAACAATCAGCTGTCTCACCAGTGCTCTCTGCTCAGCTTTGGAGAGAAGTAGCAGTCAGCCATTAGGATCTATTCTCATGATTTTCTTTGTTCCAGACAGAAAATACAGACCATTGATAAACAGCTGCCGCACTTCACTGTGCAAATGTCCCAGTACTCACTTTGTCCATATTGTCCGTACTGGTAGCCTGTGACAGGGTCCATGCTGTAACCTGTGGTGCTGTAGGTCGGTGGGCAGTAGGACTGGGATGTAGGCAGGCTGTCTAAACTCTTCATGTGCTCTAGCCGCTGACTGCAGCTGGCTGAGACCGTGGTGGTGGGCTCCAGGCCCCCAGTCAAAGGGGACAGGGCATAATCAGTTTGAGGCTGGTGGGGCACACCACCATGGTTAGTCAAGAGTCCCATTACCTAAAATTAAAAATAGAATAATAGAGTTAAAATACATGGGAAACTGTATTGCATATAGAGCCACAGGAGCCCTCAAGCCTGACATTAGATTTCCTAAAATAGGTAGACTTGGTATTCAATCTATGCTTTAATACGAAGAGAAGAAGATGATATGTAATCCATCAAAAATAAAAACTGATGTTTAGCAACCCATAAAAAGCAATACCAAGGCTCAGAAGGAAAAGTAATTTCAAAACCTATTATGATTTTTGAGTGCCTGATCCTATGCCCCTGCAGATGTTTATTCCTTAAGGACTCAATTATAAGAGAATAAGAAACAGGTAGTGGCTCTTTAGCCATGTTGCTCTTCATGGTCTACCAACACAGAAAAGCTAGGAGAAAGTTTACACTTTTTTTTTTCTTAAGATCAGCAGTCACTAAAATGAAATTAATTTGGAGTGGATCACAGCAACACCATTGACAGAAGTAATAAAGAATCCCAGCACAAAGAAGAACATGAGTATGTGGGGAACAGGCAGAGCAGCCCTAACTCCTGCTGCTGGGTGCACAGTGTGCTGGTCTGAAGAAATGAATGTGAAAAAACACTGGTCATAATGCCACTTCTCAATTTAATAATCTGAGTTAGAGAGGACATCAGAAAGGGTATGGCTTTCCAGACTGGCTTCAAGTCAACTTTGACTCCCTTAATAAGCTGCCCATACACAAACAGTTACAAAATCAACAACAGTGTTGAGATTAGTTGACAAAAGATTTCAGGAAATTATATAATTGTCTCTACAAAAGCCCAGCCCTCTAGGCTGTGATTTCCAGTAGAAGACCACAAAAAAATTCAAAAGCACCTGTGCTTTTGAACAGGAGTGAGGGAAGCTACTCCCTTGTAAATTCTTGATTTACAAAGATGAACTTACACTACAGGATTTGTATTTCCATTCCCAGCACAACTCTACGAAACATTTTGAAAATAAGCACTATTGAGAGAATAGCTTGCTTTTGTTGGAATAAATTGCACTTCAAAGTCCAAGAAACAGTCTGCAGGTTAAAACTGAGGGAACATGTACATCTTCTGCCAAAACAGCATATTTTGATAATTTTCACGTTGTTCTTCCTCCAAAAAAGGCATTACAAATATGTGATATATGCTTTTTGATAAGCATTTTGCTTTACTGCACTTCTTAACATAACCTACAAAAATTATTAAAACTGCAGTTTATTTTGTAAAGAATAAATCCATGGTAATATGAACATGTCTGGTTCCTAAAGTTCTGGTGCCCCTTCTTGAACTGTATTTATTTTACATCACAAAAGAAGAGGGATTATTGTTGTAAGGAACTCATCGTCCCAGGTCTGCAAACTCTGAATTCTGTTTGTTTTTAATAAATAAGTGAAACAAGCCCAAGGGTTCGTAACTTAAGTAGGAAGGAAGACAAATCCAGGTCTTGTAAGACCTGTCTGATAAGGAAAGGAACAAGAGGCATAAGCAGAGTACTTCAAAAAGTGACACCCAGCTGCCTGCATCAAAAACATAAAACATTTCTGCATCAGATATACTCAAGACATCTCACTGAGACAAAAAAAGTTCTCAGAAAAGTTCAATTCTACTTATAGCAGCAGAGTTTTCACTTAAGTTCCACTCATCAGAAAATGTGAGTCTAACTCAAGGTATATTCTGGAAGTTTCACAAATTGTAATATTCATCCAAAAAATAGTTTTAAAGTATATCCACAGATTTCATTTAGATACTGAAATCCTTTCACTTAAGTTAAAAACACAAATGAAGAATTTAGATTCAGATTATAAGGTATTTTATATTTAATTCAAATCACCTTTTCAATGAATAAAGCCTATTAAAAGAATCTGAGATTAATATAAAGCAATTTAAAAAGTCCTTGTAACTGCTATAGATTAAAAAATCATCTTACTAGAATGACAGTCTGAATGGTATTTTGTCCCAAACAACTCTAAACACTGAAACAACTGGCCTCTCAACTTTTTCTCCTCAAAACTGGATCCTGAAAAGTATTAAATTTTTTAAAGATTGCTTTAGTAAGTTTTACTATTTTAGGAACTACAAATGTTTTTCTTGTATTTTTGGAAAATAATATGATCCTGAAAATCTAGCACGTTTAATGAACTGACATTGCATCAGCAGGATATAATATTAAATATATTATAACCCAAATGAACACAAATTATATTAATCTTCATCCTTTAAAATTAGAGGTTACAGACTTAAAAGAATAGAAAAATCCGCACAAATATATAACATAACTTAAACACACTAAAAATTACTGATTTTAAAAATATTTACATTGGCACAAGTATCATGGTTTTGACTACAGTTGAATACACACATGGTTTATCAGGAATCTGAAATGAGTGCACAACCCTTTCCATTCCTGTACAGCACCTATGCGATCCCAATGTTTACAGGATTTTACCACGTTCCGTTCCAAATTCAAGAGCAGGGAGAACAACCTGGGCTTGTGTTGCCTCACAGCCCCGCTGGAGCCCTGATGCCAGCCTTCTCTGCACGCGAACTCTCACATCACACACCGTCTCTACCACGAGTTTTATGACAGATTGCTAAGTTGGGCAAACAGCTGTTTTACCAACTACATACTCCAAGTAGCTAAACTCTTTTTCTGCTTAATATTTCCAATACAATAGAGCCCAAGATAATATCATTGGGACTTTGACAGCAAAAACAATGAGCCTAAAATCTTTGGGACTGGAATTTATTTTAAAATTAGAGATTACCCTTGAAATCTAAATGTGGATCCAGACCTGGTCTCAAAATACACTCAAAGTTTGGTAGCATCTATATTTGGAGAGGGATTTGTTTTCTCTGACAAATTAGAATTAGCACTTGATGAGATCTAATTTTTTAAAAATTATTCAGATAATAATACAAGTCTTTAGGTATCTTTTATTAAGAACATATGCACCTAATAGACACTTTGGAGCAGAACTGACACAGTTCCCTGTCTTTGAGGTGGAGAAAACTGAAGCAACGATCTTCTCAGAAATATCTTCTTCAGAAGCCTTAGGAATCATCCTGCAGTTGATTAGTATCTAAATAATTAGATTTTTGGTTATGTCTGTTTTGAAAGCTATAAGGGAAGTAGCCGCAGGGTGGAAGTCTTTTGCATGGTATGTGCCATGACCTTATCACCCATACACGGAGTTACAGGAAGGGCATGGCTGACTTTCACCTAATCAATTAGACAGCCATTAATGGGCCACGTCTGCGAGATACTCAGCACCCTCAGCTTAGTAGCATACAAGAGACGTGAAGATCTGCGTTTTGCAGCTGAGAGCTTCTACTAGAATGAAACGGTACAGTTCTAAATAAGTAAATAGATTTGAGTCTTCATTAATTATTAAGAAATATTTACTCAGTCCACATGCCAGCCAAATTACTGGAAAATATGTACTTCCCTCTGAATTAATTTGGGAAAACTGAAGTGGTAATTGTCACCCACACTGAGCTGGATCCCAAAGAAGTTAAAAGAAGAAAAACAAAAGGCTGATCTAACACCTAGAACTAAATGCTGCTGTAGCTATTCAATTTATTTTAGAAAATATTTTATAAATAAAAAATAAAAAAAAATCAGGCTGTAAGGTTTAGAAATGTTGGTGTATAGCCTTTGGGTTTATACAATAAAAGACACTATATACAATTAATAAAATAATTATATTCTATTAGAAAATGAAGGTGCATTTAGAAATATCAAAAAGAACACAGTGAACGGCAACTATCAAACTCTGCAGAGATGTTTTCAGAGAGCGCATCCCAAACAATCCAAAATATTCGTTAGAATAAATCTTTAGCTGTGGGGTCAACACAGCATCACTAGATGAGGTTATGATCCAGAAAGAGGAAGAGAAATTGAATGATGAAAGCCTTGAAAACCATGTACGCAACATCTGGTCCATTATCAGCTATTAGAAAATACTTCTATTATCAACAAAATAAAGTCCATTAAACTGAGAAAAGGCTTATTCCATTTAAATGAAACATTATGCCTGTTAATGTGGTTGGTATTTTAGGATGTAGGACCTACCATAGGCACAATAAAATTCTCATATGTTTTAATTCATTTACGCATGCCTGCATTTAATATGCTTTGTGACCATGTCTGCAATTAATATGATTTATGAGAAAAGAACATGTGCAATATTTTTTTGGGTACAGTGATACATTTTTCCCCCTCCTGTGAATGAAAGATTTAATGAAACAGCTCAAGGAAAATTGTTGGCAGTTAACGTATTAAGTTGAACTGACAGAATCATGAGTAAACTTTAGTGGAGTTAATGATATCCTCTTATCTGACCCTGACACATTTGCAGCATGTAATTTACAGAAGCTCTGTCCAGGGAATCTTGACAAATGCTCCTAACGATGTCAGGGCAATGTTCCATTCTAATGTAAAACAGATGTGGGTCAGATACCCTCATTCATCACAAACAGTGAAAATTTCAAACTCCTTCTGAGATGAATGGCATTACCTGCTGTTAACTCTTTTCACTGTAGAAAAGTCTCTCAAAAACAAAATATTGCACTGTAAAACACAAAAGTAATTGTCCTAATGCACTAGAATGACAGATTTTAGAAGATTAAATTAGATTAATTAGCTACATGGACCTATACCTATAAGGTCCTAGAACTACGTTGCTATTTCTTAAATATGAATATTTCTGCTTTTATATATGAAGAGACCCAAGAGATTTATTTTTATTTTTTTTTTCCCAGTGGCAAGCACTGGGAACCAAATAGCTGGTTAATGTAAATTGGAGCAAATACACTGACTTTGAACATCCAACAATCTGACCTTCTGCATAATCAAATCAAATGAGGCCTCTCAGTGATCTCACACCACTAAGACGTCAGTGGTAGCTACGCTGAAATTAGAGAAGGTGCAGCGGTGTACAGTTAGGACAACTGAGAGGATAACTTGATCCTTCAAGAATTGTATTTTTATCTACAGGAGATTACTGATGTCCACAACATTACCACAGTCTGCCACTAAATCAGTGCCTTTTTTCAGTCACTGAATCATGGAATCACAGGACTAGGTAACGCTATCAAAATAATTAAAAGAGAAAGGAATTCTCTAGAATTAGAAATGGAAAAGCTTCAAAAACCTCAAGAAGACTGAAAAGGCAAAACAGAAGGCCCAAAGATGACCATATACTCCTTTTTTAATATATTATTTATATATAATACATAAAATGTATTTAAATATTTATGTTTTAAATATATATATATTAAGCATCTCAAAACTGTTAGGCAGTCTCGGGTATTGTAGGTATTGGCTTGTGAGTTTAAATGCTTAAATATGGCAGTATTACTTACAACAGTTCATAGCAAGCCTAAATTTGGGGTTATGTTGCCCTTTCCCCATGAACTCTTCTCCCACCTTCTTCTCGACCCAAAACACAAAAGGAGGATTCCAGCCATCACGAAAAAGCTAGAGACAGCTGGACTCTCACACACCGCCCCTTCACAACTGGGGTACATGGTATTGTTCTCTCTGAAAGTCAAACAAACAATAAACAACCTTTTTTTTTTTTTTTTAAACACTACTCAATTTTGTTGCTGGCAGAAGGCCTGGTGATGTGATCTGTGAGGCTTTTACGGGAGGATTCTCACCGAACTCAACGTTTGGCCTTTATCAGCTACACCTGCATGGTTGGATCTACCAACAGTAAGTTGCCACAAAATCCTAGCCAATTAGTTAAAAGAAATGTCATCTATAAATGTGGAAAAGATGGTGGACAAGTACCACTGAAGTAATCCAGCCTGTAAGGAAGGGCTTATTCATAAGGCTTTCAATAATGCCTAATGCCAGGCTAATCATTGCCGGGGACAAACGTGCACCTATTTTGCCAACTGGACCAGGGTAAGCCTCTTTGCATTCTGACTCAGCATTCAGTCTTCCTTTTATAAAACCAAATCAATTTATAAAATTATGACTGCTACTGATATCCTGGCAAAAATCAATGAAAAAATTAAAGCAATTCTCTCGTGAGTCGTAGGAAATTTTGAAGCAAACTGAGTCCTGTGCATTTACAGACAGAGGCATCACTTTCTAGAATAACTTTGCTATGGATGAAATTTTGCTCTTTCTGATTCTGCCACAATATATGCTTTTCACTGAATCACACTGTGGTATTCTTAGTCTCTTCCTTTGGAAATCTAAAACACAGAGCATAAGTAGTTACTTAAGTAAGCCATCTGTGATTATTCATGACAAAACCCTCATTCACGTACCGGCCATTAATTGAATAAATATGCAAGTATTTAGATTCCTGTTGATATTTCCATTTTGTAAATTCATTAAAAAATTAAAAGTTCAGTGCATGCCAGTCACATACTATATGAAGAGCTGACTCGTAATTTCACTTAAGTGGTTTAAATTTAACATCTATGTGTAGCGAAAGCAAAAAAGCAGTTTTAAGGGCTGCAGTGTAGTTGAATATTTGTCCTATGTATATTCTAAATGATACAAATTATTGTGAAAACAGATAAGTCCGTTTTGTGGGAATTCTAAAACTTTCAATATCACATTGTACAGACTGATTTTTCTGTTTCTTGTGATGTCTGTTAATTAATTTATTTTTTAAAGTCATACATGAAATTACCACAAATACTTGTTCACAAATTTAAAAATATGACATTCCAGCAACTGTACTTCATGGTAAAAAAAAATTGTTTGTGTTTTAAACTCTCACATAAATAAAAATAAATTAGAAAAATTGGGAGCTGTTGGGTTGGAGAAAGCTCAGGTTTTGTTTTTGAAATAAATTTTCATCTGAACAATTTTTGTCATGAAACAGCATCCAGACCTAGCAACAGGCATTCAAAACCATAGACTATTTCAAAATATATAAATTTAACAGCAGTCAAGGCTTCTGGATAAGTGGTATCTTCTCATAATGCCAAAATGAAACGACTTAAGAAGGAGAAATTCAAACACAATTAAAAATTTGCTATACTATTGTTTGAGGGCTGTAACATGATAAAAAGGGATTTAAAAAAAAAGTCACAACACTTATGTTTTATATATATTTTGTTATTTTACTCTTACATTTTTGTATTCAAGTGAACTATAGTTTAAATATTTTAAATATTTGTTCTTATGAAATTACAGTACAATTGGCTAGAATTTCCAGCAAAGCCCAGAGCTTTTTTTAATATTTCCATATAAGATTTCTGAGCTGTAAGAGCAGACCTGTTTTTGGAGGCTGAATCCTGCCCCAGAAAAATTTCTGACACGGTGAGGGTGAAGGTGGAAAGGGGACAAGGGAGATAAGTTAAGGTGGACATTGAAAATGTAAGATCACCAGTTTATTGTTGTAGTTATACTAATATAGAGAGATTACATATATAATAGATACATTAGTGTATATATTATACTTACATATTATATAATCAATATATAAAGACTTAATATATACCATATTGATACCTGTTATATACTATATAATTATGATATTATGTATTAATAATCATGATAATTTACAAAACCATGTTATTATGTTTGCAAGGTAACAATTATGAAACTATTGTATCCCATGTATTTGTATCACACTCCAGAAACAGAAATAATCAATTAACTTTTGTACCTCATTCTCCCCTCTTTTTTTTATTTTTTTTTATTTAAAAGAAAAGAAAAAAAAGGAAAGAAAGAAAATGAGCTCATTAAGATCATATCATGTGAATTAACTTTCTTCCTTACAAAGAAATCCCTGACCTCTGTCTCATGTTCTTGGCCATTAAGTAAAGAACTCTCAAAGTCAAGACCTCAGTTACAAACGTCATGAGCTTCTGACTGGTGTGGGACTTAGATTCAAATGAAATGTTTTCTATGGACAACCAGTTGGATACTAATTAGAAGGTACTGGAAAGAACATAATAAGAAATTAATAGTTGCATTTTTTCTTCCTGTCTCTGTTAATGGGGAAATGCAAGGTTTTAGCCACTGGTTCCAGTGTTCCCTTAAAAACAGAGTTTCCAAGACAATATGAACATATTTAACTGATTTGACAGCTGCCATCAGATCCATACTTCAGCTTAATGAAAACCAAGTGCTCTCAAAGACTTAAGAGAAGCCAATTACTTAAGATCTATCTCACCAAGAAGAGTTACAGGTTAATTCTTAAACTCAGGCAGTGAAATGTTTTGACAGTAGAAGAAAGAAACCTTGAAACAGCTGGTATTTTTACTACTGTTCACAAAAAAAGTTTGGAATTTTCTTATCAAGATTGTTCCTGAGCTCCAGGTAATTACATGAGAACTGCAAAGTATTTTCAAGACTGTTATGATACTCTGTGCAAGCATTCAACATGCAGTCCACTTCCCATTTTGAAAATACAACCTCTAAAGCTACTAGTTTGACTCAGTCAGGGAGGAAGACACTAAGGGAGAGGAAAAAGGACTCAGAAGTTTTCTAGAGGGCAAGGAGGAAAAAAAAAAACAGCCTGATGTCCCTCAGGATACAGGTTGCATTCATTCTTTTTTTCATGAAAAAAAAATAACAATGAAGCAGTATTTAAGCCCGGGCATCCTATAGGTTAAATGCAGGAAGCAAGTGGCTATCCTATAGGTTAAATACAGGAGGCAAGTGTCCTCACTGGCAGCAAGGTGAGTACAGTATTGCTGCTCAATCTGAACCCAAGAGCAGTCTGAAATAGCACCCTTCAAAACCTGCAAACTGTCTGAACTGCACGGTGTAGGGCAAACTGTGCTACTTTGACGTTAATAAAAAGCACATGACAAGGTCAAGGGTTGTCCGTGTACACTGGAAAAGACTTTTTCCTTATCTTAAATGAAGCAGTTCAAAATACTGAAATCCTGTCTTAAAAACAATCTGCTCTCTAGGAAGACCATACACCTACAGCACTCGCAAGACTAATGTTCTGGTAGCCCGTCTTCTGCTTTACAGCCAAAGAACTGGGGGTGATTGCTAATGCCACGATCACAAAGTGACATAGCAGTTCAGAGGCACGCTTAAGTCCTGCACACACACATTAACAGAGAGATATGCTATTCCCTAACAATTTTGAGTTAACAAATTTTTGTTAAAAAAAATGCACTGTGCAACTGAAGCCTAATTTGAAAAGGAAATACAATATTCCCATAAATGTATGCATGAAAGCCAAGAAGCTGCATAATAGGCATAGAAAACACAAAAAATATGCAATTTACATATATTACACACTAATAATCTCCGTTCTGACGTTATACTTAAAGAGCTCTGGCTGAGATGGAGTGCTTGTGGTTTGGTTGCTTTTTCATCAAATACAAACAAGGACGCTCCTGGATATCAGCTCCCCGAGACATCCATCACTGTCTCATTCCTGCAAAAGGCAACCCTCTGCAGGTCTGAGAGACAGGGGTTCTCACCACAGCCAGGTAGTAATGAGCAAACCAGATGAACAAGGAGGATCATCCGTCATCTGGAGGGGATCTGCAGGTCTTGTCTTGATGTTAAAAAGGGTTGAATGTTAACAAGATGCGACTCTTCCTATTCTATCATTCATATAAACAAGAACATTGTATTTCCCAACAACCTATCAGCCAGCAAAAGAGGTACCTTAAGGAGAATTCTGCTTATTAAAACTGACCAAGACAGTCCTCTGCCTTCCAAGTTCATGGCTAACATGATAAAAATAAAGTTAAAGGACCCTAGTCATTTCCCCTTTTCCTCTGTGCTTCACCCAGTGCTTGCCTTAAACAGCACATTTGTCCACCAGCCCCAAGAACAAAGATAGAAAGAGAACATCCTGAACAGTAAATATAGCATCCCCCAGCGCATGTCAGCCCTCATTTAGAATAAACTGAAGTCAAAGAGGAAGAGGAGTTTTGTGTCTGGCAAGACTATGATCCTGTGAATATTAGATTTTGGTCTGCATATTTGGAGGATTTTTTTAATCGCAAAAGACTATTTGGGCTTCAGACAAAGCCCCAGGTCACCGTAAATTCAGCTTTAAAAACAGTATATCCCGTGCTCGCCTGAGAGAGACATCGATGGGTGGAAACATTATGCTAATTGCTCACACACCCAGATTTATTGTGGTCAAAAATCCACCAGCTAGTAAAAAGACTCTTTTTCCCTCTCATCTAAATTCCACACACACACACAGGGCACTGCAACATGGCCACTCAGCAAGAGAATTCCTGTTTTTCTCTTAATAAGATCCCCAGCACAGGACTGGGTTAGACTTTCTGGGTACACTGGCCTCCCATCTTGGTCAGCACCTGGACACCTGCTGCACGCAGGGTCCCGAAGAAGCCTGACCTTCTGGGACCAAACCCCCAAGTGAAGCAGCATTTCATACCCAGAAGCGCAGCACATACGTGACGCCAATGTTTTAGGCTCGTCGTTCAGGCATAAAGCACAATTGTTTCTCTAGCATCCCACAGTTTGTTTCACATTATGTACATAGTTCACCCAAGGAAGAGGACAGAAATAGTTGCAGAAGCACAAAGCCTAGGAATGTCATTTAACACCGAGGCATCTCAGTCTTTGTTTAGGCCCCAAAACTGTTTCAGAGGAGCTGTTGGTAAGACTGCATGAGTATTTCAGGGTGTTTTTTTTTTAGTTTGTTTGCTCTGTTGGGTGATGGAAAGATCTTTATCAGCCAGTCAGGTTCATCATTCAGTTGACAAAAAGCTGCTCAACATCTGAACGGATATAACTAATCTCTTGTGTACTTTCAGTGATGAACATGACATTAGTTTTTGAGTGATCAGCTTCCTCCTACACTTGTTGGTAAAGGTGCAGGATAAGGCCAGCAGCTTTAAACACTGGGGAAGAAAAACATTTCAAATGCCTAAGAACATTTTTTAAAAATAATAATTAAAAAAAAATAACAAAAACACAACAACAACAAAGAAGTTTCATAGCTTAAAGACAGGGCTGGGTGTAAAGAAGCCCAGCAACTGATTAAAGAAGTCTAATCTGCTCTGGGATCTCCTTTTGATTATATCAAACCTCAAATCAGCAAGACTCGGGGCGGTGGGGGGGGGGGGGGGGGGGGGGTGGAGGAAACCTGGCCTCACTTTTTTGTCCCACTTTCCCAGACATCACAAGATTTCTTTACTGTTGCGCTCAACTTCTATGTCACAGACAATAAAAGCTTTGTGAAAGAAAAAAAGATCACATTTTCCATAGCCAGAACCAACATACATTTAAACTGACACTAACAACTACTTTTGATGGATTAACACTGAATCCCAGAAATACATTTAAGTCAAAATTGTGGAAGCCTTGCACACTATGAAACCGTCCATTAAAAAAAAAATTGAAGCAACTAGTATAATGCCTTGGCTTTTGTTGGAGATTGCATTTGGAAGTACATCCATTTGTTTTTCTGTTGGTATTTTTTTCCTGAGGTTTCAAGCCATAAAGTTTTGTACCCCACTCTATGCTATAGGAATCTGTGAAACTTAATTACATTTACTGTTACAAAAAAGGGTTTATGAACTTTTGCCTTTGGGCAAAAATGTTTATTTCATTGCCTTTGTTATTCATTCTTTTCAACTCCAGTGCCTTTGAACTTTTCAGCTGCACAGAGTTATCACCGTTGCACAGGAACCAGGAACTGTACTCCCGAGATGCAAACCACAAGTTGAAGAAAACGAAAGAGGCAAAGATATACGAGTCGTTATTTTGGCCACCCTTTGTGCCATTAAAATCTCATTTTCTGCCTATTAGAATGCCCTCTCCCTGCTTAGGCAGTGGTGATAGTCAGTGATTAGTGTGTAATTGAGTATAATTGTCTTTTCACTTTTCATTTGTGTCATTCTGAGCTTCTCTCTGTTTTTCTAACCACTGAGAGGAAAAAAGGGTAGAAAGAAGATAAAGCCGTTAAAACTCTCACTTTCAGCCCTGAAGAGATTCCTGATTGTAATTATAGATTACATCCTCTTTGTAACTTCTCAGAATTTACTGGACATCTCTTTCTGAGCACCTGGGCAAAGCTTTTGCTAATAAAATAAACTGCCATCTATTCAAGTTTAACTAATAACATCAGCTTCAGACAGATGCCACATGCAGGAAAATTTAACCAACCTTTTGACACTCAATTATCAAGGCAATTTATTAACATGATTTCCTAAAAAGAGCTCATGCAAATTAGAAAAACAATTATGGTATTCATGCATTTATATATTGCCAAAGAGCAGTAATACTCCTAATTTATGTATTTATAACTCGATTACAGCTCATCTCAATGTGTACTGTTCAGCCCGTGGAACTCCCCTAGTACAACCTGCCTGTGATTTCCCGCACCGTTCGGTAAAACCTCTGTGAGGTTATTTTAAAGAAATTTTATTCACACAAAAACTACAAGATCTACTTTCTGTACCTAGCCATGGATCTTCAGGAAGATAGCAGTACATTACCAATGCTTGACAACTGAATGTAAACACAAAGCCTGCATGATTACATTATAAATCACTTGAAATTAAATATAAGCTATGACTCTTGATTCAGTCAGTAGGAAGAAAAAAAATAAAAAGAAGGAAACTAGCAAACTGAAATCATGTGGCTTGTATAAAGAATACATTATGGTTTAAATTTGGCAATTCATTATACTGTGGCCTGAGGGAATAGACTCTTTGGTTCTGGTATACAGCAAATCCTCTGTCTGAAAACACAGGACTGACCTGAGGTGAAAGGCCATTGCCAATGGCAGGGTTCATGGGATTTGAGGGCCCGGACGGAGGCACAAAGCTGTCTGTATAGCTGGAAAATCCATGCCTGGTGCTGGGTAGGCAATAGGCAGTGCTGCTCTCTGGATTCGAAGGGAGGCTGCTTTGGTGTACAGTGCTTGGAGGAAGAGGCTGAGGTCTATGGACTGTACTGCTTGGATCAGACACGGCTGGAAGCAAAAGAAACATGTTGATCATTTTCCTCCTTTTTTTTCCTGGCGTAATAAGTTCATTATGTGAAGCTCGACTTGATATAATTTCACCAGAACCTTCACGTAAGTACTGGTTAAATAGAATGTTAAGCCTTCAACGTTGTTGGATATTTAGCTGGCCAGTTAAATGACACAAAAATTCCATGAAATCACCATTATTAAATAGACTGTAAAAACCATAACAACAGACACAGGCATTTTTCAGACAATTCTTAGCAGGCACGTTGTTTACAATTGACATCACAAAATTATATATAATATATAAAAATAAATATATTTTATATGGTTTATATAGTTATATATAAGCAAGTAAAATATATATATACACAAAGGCAAAGCTTTGTTTGTTTGGAAGACAGGCTTTTTCCCTTCCTCATCGCAGCACAGAAATTCTGCCATGATTTATACTGAAACTAGCAATGGATGGGAGAAGTCCAGGGCTTTACAAAATTCCCCTAATTAGAACATAACCTGGCAACAACATCCACCAACAGTTAGCATACAATGCCTCACGGAGGCAGCAAAGAGAGTGCAGTAACAGTAATTTGTCTTATACAATCCCACCTGTAAGGTTTTTCCTTAAGAGCAGAATCTGGTATAACCTAGATTTAAAGCTCTGTTTTCCCCTTCTCTAATCCATTAGAATTCAAAGCATTTCTGGTAAGGTTAAGAAAGATTTTTACCATACTAAGACTTGCTACTATCTGATGCAAAATGATGGTCTGAAGAGCTGTTTATTTCCAACATCAGGTAACTACTCAGAGTACTTACAGAAGTTTCCAGTGCACCATCATCAAAAGCAATGAAGAGGACAGGACATGACACTCTCAGCAAAGGAGGCCAATGCAGCACAAGGGCAGGGAAACGTGCACATCACAGTACCAGCAGCGCTCCTCTGCTGTGCATGAGGCTATTATTTCCCTATAACTAGCACCCTTCATGTGTGACCATCTCTTTCTTGCAGCAAAACAAACACTAATCCTTACGTGTTTAAAATAGGCAGGCTCGCACGGTCATCACTGATTCAGACCCTAAAGTAGCCAACACCCTTTTTTCTATATTTGCCAAGAAAATGTTTCTGCTCTAGATGAAGACAGGAAACCCCAAATAACACTATATTAACCAAGTACCTGTTTGCTACTGTACCTTGCGGTATGGAGGTGGGCTGGTAGGATGGCTCGGAGAGCTGGTATGTCGGCAAAGTTGGCATGGCACTGGGTGGAAATCCTCCTGGGATCAGATGGTTGAAAGCCATCAGTTGGTTGGCTCCTGCCTGTTTCCTCCATCTAGCACGACGATTACTAAACCAGACCTACAAATGTTTTAATTAGTTACATTTGATATTTTGTACATTTAATAACAGTGCATCAGAAATAATAGTATCATATTTAAAACGTGTCTGAGAAGAGAGAGAGAGAGAAGATGTGCGCTGGGCACATCTGCCATCAGCTCAGAGCTCCTGGAGAAGAAAAGAGCCCTTGGCACAGACTTCCATGATTTAGCAGACAGGATGCAGGAATCCCAAACCCCAGTTTCCTCTTTACTACAGCCTCCTGAGAAACAAGCTGACTAATGCTTCCAAGCTTTTGTGCTTGTAACAGCTATTAATCACTATCCTTATTGTGCCAGATTTAATGAGAAGGGGAAAAATGTCTATCCATTTGATCTAAGTGCCAGCCACTATTTGGTCTGGCTTGTATTGCGTTTATATTTAATTCACTGACAAGTCAGCAGCGTTCCTTGATGCACTGTCGGAAGGTGCTTGTATTTATTGTATATTGGGATGCTATATTGCCCTAATTATCAACAGAACTTTAAGCTTTTAATTTGAAAAATACAAGCTCTGTGTACAAAAAAAAAGAAAACAACAACAACAAAAAACACCACAGCCCTCCCAGCAAGTTTTCATGTACTCACATATGTACAAAACATCTCTTAACTTAACATTAACACTAGATCGGAATTTCAGTGCAAGATGAGTATTTCAAAAACACTTTGAAATCTGTTCTCAGGACATAGTATCAAACAGATGGGTTTTGGATTAGTGGAACATTTCAGCTATAATTCTGCTTTCTACCAACAAGTGATTCCTTCACATCATTCTCAGCTCATGTTTTAAGTTTTCCAATTCTTGGATGGCTCTTACTGCTTCCACGAAAGGAAGAGGCAAGACTTCACAGATGCAGACAGAGTGATAGCTGCAGCATGTAGGTTAATAAATATTGGTATTAATAGTGATTACACATCACAAATCTGAAAGAAGGGCAGCCAGCCACAGCAAGAGCACCTGAAGCCAGCATGCATCAGCACTGCCCTGCTGCAGATTTAGAGCATCTTCTAGATTGCTGTGCTAGACTTTTTCCATGAGGTGGATCACTGCAAAAAGAAAGGTTGAGATAAGGGAGGCTACGCACATTTTGTAAAAAAGCAGACAGATTATTGCTCATAATTGTATACCCTGAAGCAGCTGCAACTGCTGGATACCATCAATTAGAAAAGATGCTAACTGTCAGTTAAGATCTCACAAGGTACATCTGCACAGCCCGTGGGCAGTCTACCCTGAAAGCCACTGAGGCACACAAGCTAATTAGCCACATGTAGACTTACCTGTAAAAATAAGGTAGGTCTCAGATCCATCACACTTCCAGCAAGCAGCCCACACTGGTTTATGAATCAGCCATCACAGACCAGATTTCTAGGTGTAACATCACCTAGACCGTCTGTGACCCTTATGTAAGTGTGTAGAACATTCTGGACTACGCTCCTGGCTTCCCCATCACTTGCTGTTTCATAAGCAGGAGGGGGGCGACTCACTGGGCTACCCGGTTTCTGGTGTAGGCCATTTGTCACCGCACAGCTTGATCTGGCTTCATCCTCTTTTCAGAATGAGATGCTCAGTTCACACAGCTGCCTCCTCCTCCGTTACTCGCCCTCAGTCCAGTTTGAGATTTAAGAAGGAGACACAGATGGAGCCTCTGTTCTACCGCAGGGGTCCCGCTCTCGTTTTTTTCCTGTACGTAACAACACCTCTCTGTGCCTCCACACAAACCATTTCTGCAGGCAGCTTGCAGGACGAGGCATTCCAGGGGTGGAGAGGTGAGACCCATCTGATGAGCAACAGTTGAAGATGGGTCTAGATTCAAGAATATTTTTACTTTGCCACCCTATAGACATCTACATTTTTTTTCACCTCTCTCATTACTCTTTGCCTCCCTCACTGACATTTCAGCCTGAATTTCTCATTTATTCCTCAGACTCTTTCCACCTGCTTATACTCCTCAAGGCCTACCAGAGGCTCATACTCCTGCAGAAGTCTCTCTTGAAAATGAGCGGAAAAAAAAAAAAAAAAAAAAAAATGAGGCAAGATACTCTGAAGAGGGAGGAAGGGGCTTGCTAAAGAGCATTTAGGAAGGATAATGGAGGTCACAGAGGAAGCAAGGAACAGTAAATGCATGTTGTAATTAGCCCACCCAGGTCATTAACTGTTGCTTTCTCCATGACACTCTCCCTTCTTCAGGTCAAGAGGGTTATCTGGTGATCTTCAAATGCTTTGGGAACACTAGCTGAACTACACGATGTGGATTTCACTGAGCAAAATGAGGTAACGAGATTTTGTTTCCACTACAGATAAGCGTCTGTCTTCTAGCCCTAGATCACTGTTAAAATGAGCTGCATCCGAATCTGGAATTCAGTAGCAGCAAGTGATTTGCATTAATGCCAAGTGTTATGCTTTCATTTACAAATGATAGTTCTTGCCTATACTTGACTCATTTTACAGATGTGCCTTTTTCCAGAGCTACATATATGCATTAAACCTCGCATGAAGGGACACACTCAGTGGTAGCAAAAACCCTAGAGCAGCCCCACAACCAACACACGTACGTAGAGCTCTGCCACCCACACCCCCGCCAGCCCGAGCTGCGAGGCAGGCACCCAGCTAGCACCACAGCTAGCCCAAAATTGGCTCGCCAAAATACTCTGAACATATTCAAAACCGCAGAATGAGCTTCCACCAAACATTCCCTCTGCAGAACGTGGCTGCAGGAGTTTGGCCCGTGCAAAGAATCTGCCACAAGACCTAAGCCCTTTCACAAACACCAAGGCCTCTCTGCCGCTGTAAACCACACATGCTCTTCAATACCTGGCAATGGAAAGGCACATAAAAAAACCTTAATAGCAAGCACCAGGGGTCTCATCCACTTATGTCCCTGTTTTCATTTAACAGGCTTTGGATCTGCCTTGGTAAAAGTAAAAAGTATTTATCATAAAAAATGACAATAAGTGTGGCCCCAGCTGTGACCATCACACCTTTTCACAAGTGAACTGAAGCTCTGAATCTAATTCTGGATGTTTTAACGCAATGGCTTTTACTACCGAGCGTGGTCCGGCCATCCTGACATGGTGACCTGTGTTTGAAACATGATGGATCCGATCACAGTTTGCAACCCTGTTAAACTCCCACTTCATACCAAGTAACTGCAGATTTCGGGTGTGAGACAGAACATGTAGAAGAAATAGTGTAACAGTAAGGAGAAAAGGAAATATGAAGAAAGTGAAATGGGTGAGCTAAAAAGTTGAAAATCCATTTTAGAAAGCCAAGACCAAATTACTCTAAACTAAATAACTCAAACATTTTATTTACATTTTATGTAATATTTGTTAAAACGAGTCAGATGCCAAACATTATTCAGAAGCAGTTATATGCCTTCTACTTTAGATGAAGTGATACATTTTTTTGTAAAATCATATTATTTTACTTAGACTATGTTCAGCTGCCGTAACTTACACTGAACATTTCAGCAAAAAAAAAATATTGTAGCATTTAATCATATAATCATATTATATGATTCTATGATAATCAACACATATCATGGAAAAATCCACATGCATTGTTACCTCTAATTAAAGAAATCTTGAAAATTTTTGTCAATATTAAGCCAATACATAAAAATAATTCTAATCACCACAAGCCAATGTGTATGCTTAAAAGCAGATTGTAAACACCCAGGGAAATGCTTTCTTTGGTTTGTTCATTTCCAATACGATTTAAACACAATGATATCTTACATTCAGTAAATTTCATCAAAATTACAAACTCCTCACATTATCAAGTAGATTTGAAAAATCTAGCAGGTTCCCCATAGCTTACTTCTGCTCTTCCACAGCCTCACCTCTGGGTGTTCACTACCTAAACGCACTGATGCTCAAAGTACAGCACGACCACTGGTAAAAATCACAAGCATCATACTGGGAGACCAGAAAGTGCCATCCTGTAGTGGGAGCAAGAGAAAACTAACTCTAAAGTATCCACATCCTGCTTCACCAGACAAACTGATGTATTTTGTATGCAGCCTTCACCAGCAATGGCAAGGATCTCAGTTCAAGGCAGCCCAAGCCCTGGTAGCACTGCGATCACCACTACCACATTGAATTTCCTCCTGGAAGCAAAGTGAGGGATATAAAAGCTACTGTGTTTTGGAGACTCAAAATACAGCAGTACAGTTACACAAACAGTACTGTGTCAGAGGCAATATGACCTGCTTGTACTGGTGTAGCATTCAAAAGCTCTAAATTAGGTCAGCATTGTGCTTGCTGTTGTGCAAACGCATACACGGCCAGAGGAAACACAGCTTGCCTGAGTGACCCAAGCATCCCAAAGCGATGTCTGCACTAGCAGCCAAGTCACGTTTGCTCTAGTGAGACTCTGGCTCCCCAGTTCCGATGTCACTTTCAAAGATGGAATGTAAATTACTCTGACGATTTGGAAACAATGTTTAACCACAGAGCCTGGCCAAAATTTTCATCTCTGACGGCCTCAAAAAGAAAATTGAAGAAAAATGAGAGCACAACGTAAAATAAAAGAAAGTCATTTAAGGGAAGTAAACACTGGTTACCCAAGTGTTTCATGCATCTAGAACTGACTGGACTGACCAAAAAGAAATCACTATGCAATATATAATATTCAACAAATATAATAATTATATATATATATATTGCACTGGTGTTGAATGTATTAAGTGACCTAATAGGTTTCTTCCTTCTCTATTTTCTAATATTTAGATCCTGCTTTTTATTATCATTTTTGCTTTAAGTAGTTTGCAAGTGATCATGCCAGCATCTTATTTCATTGATCTCAACAGGATACTCTTTAAAAGATGCATTTATTCACTTGGGAGCACACTAGCGTAATTAGCCTTGACATTTCAACAGTCTGATCATAAACACAAAGTGTTCTATGTGCTTTTAAGGCAAAAAGATCTCTGAACTGCCAAGGCAAAACATTTGAGATGTGAATTTTGCAGGAAACCCATGGATATTTTGTTAAAACTCAGTCTTGACCATTGCAAGCATGAGTGCCAAAAACACACAAAATCAAAAGACTGATGTATTGTTAATGGCATTTCTATTTTTAGCCAAAGGGTGGTGGTTGCTTGTTGTTTTTTGATTTATTTCCCCCCTTTTGCCTTACAACATTTTTCATGGTATCTGCCTCTTCCCCACCATAATCCCCACCCGAAAGTCCACGTGTCCAAAACCACGTCCTATTGTCCTGGAAGCAGGAGTTCTGGATGCATCTGGGGACCCATCTGGGGGGATATCAGAAGCAGTGGAGCTGCCTTCCGATGGGGAGAGGCTAAAGGGAAAACTCCACTGCTGTTGGCAGGGATGGGGATCATCATGCTGCATTAGCAGTGTGATGGAAACCTGAGTTCTTTTAAAACAAGCAAGTAAAAAATGAATAACATCTCCCCCCCTCCAAAAACCATGCACCATCACCCCCCCCCAAAAAAGAAAAACCACTAGGCTGTGCCAAAGGGAATGACTTGCAACCTTCTCCCAGTGTGATCCAAAATACTCAACTCTCATACATTTCTCTGAAAGGCTGACTCAGTCCTGCACAACTACTATTAAACACTGCAGCTGAGTAGTTCTGCAAGATATTGACGAATAAGCACATTGAACTGTGTATTTATAAATTAAAGCGCCACTAATTTGAGCCCTCAGGCAGCAGAGACCTGAAAAATAGAGTCAAAATCACATCCTTTCTTCTCCTTTATATTTATAAATGTCTTCTTGGGCCTGCATGTGTTTGTAGTTGAATAATTTACCCATATGAATTCCTCCTTTACCCCAGGAAAAAAAATATGCAATTACAGGGTTATCTACTACAAGAATGCGCACAGCATTTTCTTTCTGTGTCCTATACATGATGCAAGAAGGACAGGCTGAAAAAAGAGACACTATAAATTTTCCATAAACCACATTAGAAATAACTGTAAAGATCTATTGAGAGGTCTTAAGTGCCTCTGAATCTGTCCCACATTCCTTTATCCCATCTCCCCATAGGACCATGCAGCTGAAGTACAAGCTCAAACCATTTCAGAAGAGCTGAGTGCAAATAAAGACTTTTTTTTTTTTGGCAGAGGTCCTCTTTCTCCCATGATTTCCCAGTGAATGCTTTTCACTGTTTGTCCCTGAGAAGAGACTTTTAAAGCTAAGAGATTGAAGAGATTGGACTTCAGAGCTCTCAAATCTTGCTAGTAGCTTAAAAGTCATCATTGCTTCTCTCACCTTTGCCCCCCTGTCGTCTTCTCCAAAACCCTTCTCTTCCCTTCCTTGTGCCACAGTGAAACAAAGAAAACAATATGCAAGCACAGCACTAAAGAAAATATTTTTACAGTTTTTCTTCCAGCTACTCAGGACTTTGAGCTCGTGGGATTTCTATTTGCTGAGGCTGTGATAAGCTTTTTACAAAAGCTAACACATTTACTATGAGTTTGATATGCGAATATTCAACCCCATCATAGTAGCCAGTCAGACACACTTCTGTTAAATCATATTTTTCTTTTTGAAAGTTTTCAATCAAAACAATTTAAACCTGGGATTTGGCCTAGAAAAGCCTTTCCAGGCAGGATGTATTCATGTTTCAGAATTCTTCCCCACTTTCCCCTGCTTTTTCAGCATTATTCATGGACTAAAAGAGTCCAAGCTAATTTCCCCCGTGGCCTTTTGGGGTTAACCAGGACTGCTGCACTCCCTGCTCGGGGCAGGGGCCAGGAGGCAGCGGAGGTGCTGGAGGGGCAGCAGATGCAGCTGCAACCAGCCCGGGCCAGGAGCCAGCACGGCAGGACCTGCTGCCCCGTGCTGTGCCACGCAGCGGGGCGCACATCCCCACGCGGCCCAACATGCGAGTCTCGTTTCTGTTAATCCAGGAGGCCTGCCTTCAACACGCAGCCCAAAACGATGGGTCTGACCAGCCGGTCCCTGTCAGCCAAGTCAGGCTGCTGGCCTTTCGCTTGCCACACAGCGAACCTGAAGGCTCAGCGGGCTGCCCAGAGCACCAACACCGAGCACCACCTCCCTCCCTGCCGCCAGCCAGCGAGGAGGCTCTGGGCACATGCTGTGCGCCCCAGGCTGCTCTTAAACCAGGTTTAGAACCGAAAAATGACATGAAACACTTCTCACCACCAGTCTGAAGCAGGCTCCAAACTGCTGCCAGAGCTCGCCCAGTTCATTCAGGTCTAAAAATAGGCCTGATGCAGGAATCAGGAGATGGCCAGAGAAGATGCTACCCACTTCAGTCCTTATGCACTGTTTGTTAGAAGAAACCATAACTGCACTTCTCTGAAGCTCAGAAAGAGCCCATGATCTTTATCTACAGAAAATTTCACTTCTGGAATTAGCCTCCAGATTAATTCAGTAAAAGTATGCCAGAGACACTAAGGGCCTACACTCTGACTTAATGGTTTTAACGAGTTTTTTAACTGGACCAGTAAAGCACTGCACGTTTGTGATTTTAACTCACAATATGTGAAGTTTTAACTTCATGTTAAAGAGCATCACTTTTTTTTTTTAAAGGGTCATTCTAGACCTTGGGGACTTAAGTTTTGGAATTGCCTCTGATAAATGCACAACGCCAAAGAACTTTTCCCTTCCTGCTGCATCTAATGTGCAGAACAGAGCCGGGTGCCTCTGGAAGAGGCAGGGGAGGAGGTTGCCCTGTCTCCACGTGACATCCAGGCTCAGACACAAGGGAGAGACTCACAGTGTCCTTGAGCACAAAGGCACGGCAGGAGGAATCACAGGGAGCGTTTTAACGCTTTATTACACTCAGTGCTGAAGTACTTGTGATAATTATAGTACTTGTGATTCTTGCAACGTGGAGTTTGTTTCAACGTTTCTTCCCCCAAAAGCCTTTCCTGTCCCCACAATTTAAGTACACAAATAACATTCACAGTGTAAAATCTGTTTTCAGTTGCTTGTAGCTTTCAAAAAATTCCCCTTAGGGGCTGAAATGTTCTAAATTTGATCTCAGCCCAGAGGTGGTTTTCCCCACCCCCCTCCAACCAACCAGCTCAGAAACATGCATTTGGTTACCCTTCAACAGTGGGAAATGAGAAAATAGATGGTTAGGAGGTTTAAGACTCTTCCTTTCGTGGGTGTTCAGAGATCCCCTTGGGGAATCGAAGGAAAGGGGGAGCACGGGGCTAGCAGGATAGAAAAAGGAAAACATGGAGGGACTGAGAGAATAGTCCATTGGTCCAGTTGTAATCAGTTAAATATTAATTAAATAGCTTCCCAGGCAATGCAATCTGCAAGATCAGTCCTTAAAGCCAACCCCATTAGAAAATCTCAAGAGAAGAAAAGAATTTTCTGGGTTTACCCGGACTCGGGCTGCAAAGAGCCAGCTCTTGTACATAACGCTTGATCTGGAAGTAGTCAAAGAGATCTTTGTGTATACGACCATATAAAATTTGTTCTCTCTGATCTCCGTCATACTGTTACCAAAACAGAAGTGTGACTAAGAAAGCTTGAATGCTACATCAGTATGGCTATCCAGCCCTCTCAGGCTCAAGTCTCTTAAGGTTATTTCTTTCCACAGGTCATCTTTTATTTCGTGCCCATCATAAGTGGCTATTTTCAGGGGCTGTAGAGAGGTGCTAAATGCTGATAAGGAAAATCCTGTATTCCTTAATCCACTGCTAAAGCACTCTGCCAGCCTCCAAGGGTACCAGACAGATGGAGTGCACTAGGAAGCTACCCACAGGCTGGCTACTTCAGCCCCAGCTCATCTTTAATCCAGAAAGGTTTTGTTCTGGTATTTTAATCATTGATTGACTGGGAACTTTCTTCCATGCTGGGTTAGGTAAAATATCCATATGTCAGAGGTACTGGGGAATTCGTGTGGCTGTAGATCATAGCAGTGGTGTGAGACAAGATGCGTCTCAAGGGAACCAAGGAAGCCATAAGGAATGTAAAAAGTCACAGGGTTAAAGCCACATTAAGACAGCTGTTATGTTAATGAGAGTTCTGCTTTTCTTCTAGCTGTGGGTCATTGATTTAGAAAAACATGAACAAGGTCTTTTTCATTTTATCGTATCTTTCCACTGAGGCTAACATAGCCTAAAACATCATATCCTAGATCCCGTTCGTTTTGGTAACGGTATGTCTGTAGGAAGTTATCTATATTATGTTAGTGCATGAAGGATTCCCAGGGCTTGATTTGGTCTTACCTGGCCCAAGTCTATATACGAAGCTGTTTTGCAAGCATTTTACTTAGTAAACAAGTTAAGAAGAGAGTCATGCACCACTGAGTTTGCCCTCCAGACAAATTCATCCATACATCTGATTTTCTCTCACAGTCATAACAAACACTTGCAAGAAATTTGGTCTGAAGTCTTCTGCAAAAACATTTATCAGGTAAAAGTGACAGAGTCAGGATCTTTTGAGATGGATAGTCAGTAAATACAGGCAGGCTGCAATAGGCATCCTTGTCTTAAAAGGTCAGAGGGATACTTTGGATCCGCCTATTTCAGTTTCTAGAGTCTGAATGCCTCAGGCTGAGCTTCAAAGGGTCAAAGCACAAAAACAATTTCACCAAAGCAGCCAAACCCACCTGGATCCTTGGTTAGATCACAAGCTACCACTCACTTTGCTTGTCACCCAACCGCACCTTTGCTTACAAACATGCACCTCAGACTGATTTAAGCTGGACATGCTTTTTCAAATGACTCTCGCATGTCGATTAGTGAAAGAGCACCAGAGCAGTGGAGGATTCCGCCTGTGGTATTAAACATCTCACAGGACACACTTCTGTGTTGTGAAACAGAGCAGATCTTAGTGTGAACCTGAACTCCTGGCTGCAGTTTATTCCAGAATTATTTAGCTACTATTTGAGCATTTTGGACATCTGAAAACCCAGGTTCATGCTTTTTTTTTTTTTTTAATCTAAATCAACTCCATGATTTACTCCTCCAGCACTTTAGCTTGTTTTAGACAATCCAGATCTACATGAAGTTGTGAAGACCTAACAGTTATTTGAGGGTTTATTTTGTTTTGAATTAAAATGACAGTGGGGATAAGAGAGATATTACAAGGTTTAAATCAACTTCAAAAGCTAACCTAAACATAAACTATAGGTACTGCACTAGTTATTCTGCTCACTCGCACAGCTCTATAAACACATTGTCCTTTTTAAAATGTTTTTCTATCCTCTGTTAATGCCTGAAAGACCCAAACAACAACAGATGAAATCAGTTAAATAACTATAAACTGGCACAACAGCTGAACTGATTATATGCAGAGTGCTGTCAAATGCATAAAATAAACAAACTGGGATAATAGACCTTCTCTAAAGACTCGGTATTGTATTTATGGTAGGTATGGAACAATTACTGGGGAAAACACAAAAAAAAATGTTTTTCAAAGCAGTTGTTATAAAAAGTTGGAAAATCACTGTCCATGTACAGATGTAGAAACCCCTAAGGTTGTAAACAACGTGGCTTCAGGTTTTCCTTCTAATTTAGAACAGGATCGTGTGAGAATATAAAAGGACTGCCATGCTAATAGGAAAGGAAATTCCCCTTGTTAGGCAGCTTTTAAATACATACCTGAACTCGAGCCTCCGTGAGTTTGGCTCTTTGCGCAAGTTCTTCCCGAGTATAAATGTCAGGGTAGTGTGTCCTCTCAAAAGCTCTTTCCAGCTCTTCCAGTTGCTCTGCTGTGAAGGTTGTCCTGCTACGACGCTGCTTTCTTTTTAAAGGTAAGTCTGGTTCAGAATCAATGTCAGAGCCTTCATCAGACTGGGGTGCTGATGGTCAAAAGAAATTAAAAAAAAAAATTATCTTAAGTTGAGGAAAAAAAGTAATCAAAAGATTTTATGAAATAATCTTATATGGAAAAGCTGTTTTTTCTTCCCATGACTCAGAACTGAGTGGCAAACTTCAAAACCGCAAAAAGTGAGAAACAAATCAGAGTTAAATATTCCACTGTGCAAGTGTGCTCAAACAAAAAGAATTATAAAAAGTTCAGCTATGAGTTTATCACATTTTTCTGACCCAAGAATGTTTAAGGACCTCTAGAAACCTTTCTGATTGAATGGATGAATTATTCAATATGTTTTAACTCCTCCAATGGTTTCCAAGTATTTAAAACCATACACAGTTCTGCTTAGATCCAAATGATACAGCCTCCTTCTATTCCTTTAACTGCTAAACATATGCAAATATCTGTCACACCAGTGTGCGTGTTGTAACTTAAACAGCCTTACACTGTGGATGCACGTGCACGTGACTTTCCCTATAGATCCAGCAGTGAAACCTTACTGCTGAAATAGTTACAGAAGTGATTACAACATCACAACACTTTGAAAAAGTGTTGAATATAATATTCTAATATATAATATTTGAATTTAGGAGAATTGGTTTCTTCAATTATATTTACTTTATGTCTTGTTTAGTATTTATCCTATACTCTGAATGGTACTTCCATGTTTAATGGGTATTTAAATGTTCCTTCTCTTGCAACTTACTTGCCTGTCTTAGGACCAGCTAACAACCTCAGAACAGTCCAGAAAAATGTTAATTCAAAAAAAAAAAAAAAAAAAGACATGGTGTACAGAGAATTCCTGTAAAAACAGCTCGGAGCAATAATTTATTTTGACTCAACTCTTCCAGTCACTAATGCAAGGAGATACCAGCATATGTGACAACCAGAACTGAAATACAGAACAGGCTGCATCGGTTCCTTCACCTAACATTTCATGATTTGTCCTCCTAGCCTAGGGAGGCTTTCCAGAATAGGCCGTGGCTACAGGCGGATGCAGGTGTGTGCTGATGGCTCCCGGGACACGCGTGCAGACCAGCCTCTCAGTGTTGGACCACAGGTCCCTCTCACTGTGCCCCAAGCAGGTGCTTAAGGAAAGTCATAAAGAAACAGACCGTGTACAGCATGTCCATCCCCTAGGATACGCTTCAGGTTCCCAGGACCTCTGTCCCAGCCCATGCTGTGAGCTGGAGGACAACTCTCCAGCCTTACAGGAGAAGTCGTGGAGCGATCTCAGTGCCCACGAGAGCTTCAAGCTGTGCTCCCTGGTAATCGAATGTGCTCCAGCTACAGCCTGGCTGGGCTGAACCCATAGCTACAGTTGTGAAGGCAGCAAAGACTCCTACAGCACCCAACCACATTTTCTTTCCCTAGCAAGCCATAATGAACCAAAAAAACAGATTTTCAAAGCCAGTCTTCACTTGCATCTGCTGCTGTCCCAGGCAACAAGTGTTCCCCTTATTCCCCAAGACTTCAAGGGAAACCACCTAAAGAGGGCAGACACTCCCCAGCGATGCTGAAACTGCTTGTTCTGTTGAAATGCAAGTATTACTTCTACTGCTTCAATAATTCTAAATAAATTATTGACATGGACATTGATTTAAAATAATCTTCTTAACATGATTATTTGAAAGTAGCTGAGAACAGAAAGCCAGAACAGAAATCACTCTTCCTCAAGCTGCAGCTAAACCCCCCACCTTCTTCAGTACTAGCTATCTTACATTTCCAATTTCACTCAAGCTGTTTGAACTAATAAATACACCTAATCTGTTTATTTAGTCCTACAGCATGAGAAAGACAAAGTTCTTTTATAAGCAGCTCAGCTGAAGAGTTTATGAATTTCTGCATTAAAAAAAAAAAAAAGAGTAATTACTCTAGCCAAGAGGCTCTTATGTGAAAGATATCTTCATTGTCCAGACACCATAAATATTTTGGACCCGACATACACAGGACATCAGGAGAAACTCCCACAGAGCTCAACATAAATGCACTGTGAGAACATCCATCTCTCTATTGCTTGTGCGAAAGTTTTGCCCCAAGTAAGACTGGATTTAGCTGTTCTGGAGAATATTGGCCCTGATGACTAAGGGGAATCAGCACAAGCATCCAGTCCCAAGTAGTTCAAGTTCATGCCCTATAAAACAAGCAATTCTAGGGTATCCCAAAATAAACATAACACAAGGAGTTGGTGACAAATCCCAAATCTCAGTTGGAGCCCCAACCCAAGTGAATCAGCACCTGCTTTCCTCCAACTGCCAAGCTACATGATAGCTTCATGCTGGTGTTCAAAAATACAATTAAAAATAAAAAGATACAGGGCTTTTTTTTTTATTTTTTTAAATCATTTCTCCACGTTAGCCTCAGATACCTATGGCACCCACACGCAGCTGCACCACTCTCTTCTGCCCTTACCGCCTGGGTCAGGCAAGGGCTCCTCTGGGTTTTGTTCTACTCCTGCTCGTTTTTTGAAAAGCAGACTTGAGGCAAGCTGGAGCAGCAGGGCACTGTACTTCTGAAAGATCTCTGCAGAGCAGATCGCCTGAAGGCAGGCACAGCCCTGACGGCGGAGCAAAGATGCAAAGACATGGCGCCGAGCACCCCGACCCGGAGCAGCGCTTGCCCTGCAGGGGTTTTTATGGGGGACAGGGAAGCACCACAGCCGGCACCATGGGCCCCACGCAGCCCCCCCAGTCCAGGGTGAGATGCTGCTCAGTCACAGCAGGGTGCATGGGGGGACTTTGTCAGGCACCTACATACGTGCCTGTAAAGAGCCAGCTTAAACTGTGCAGCTTAGAGTGGATATTTATTGCCACGTTTCTGACCTGAATGCCCTCGCTGACTGGGTGGGGGTGTCAGGAGGCTTATAATGATCTTTCTAAAAATGTTTTATGAAGACATAGCAAAATCTTGTGATGTTTCCCTGCACCCTGTATTCCTGCAGCAATGAGAACAAAACACTGACTTGATTTCATTTTAGCTTTACATTTCATTAAGCAGTATATGAAATGGACAAAGATAAAGTCAGAAAACACTGAGCAAAGTATCCAAGAGCCAGACAATGTGTCTTACACAGATGCTAACATTTAGAGATAAAGTAATAAAAACTAAAGTAGGGAGAAAATGCATATCAAATTAAACGGCTTTCATATCCCTCTGATTTCATCAGTATTACCCTTTACCAGACCTGGCTACCACGAGCAGCTTTATTGAAAACACTGAGTTCCTTTGTCTTGTCTGATCCACAATATTAAAAATCAGACAAATGTAATCTCAAATGATAGTTACATGTCTGTGTGACAGACTACGCTATTTTTATTTGCTATGAAGTGTTTTTAACAAGGATTAGTTCCAGGGAAGTTTTTATCCTTATCTTTTCTTACTATTATTAAACTTTTATATAGGTGAGAAGCCTATCAGAGTATTGGCTGAGCACACAAATTGGACACACCTCAGCCTGTAAAACAGCAGTAATTATTTTACATCTGTTCTACAGCCAGAGTCTACGTCTCCTTTGCTAAGCAGCATCTCTCTAATAGATGCACCGACTTCCATGGTGTAATAAGACACCGTTCAGCATAGGAAAAGGTGTCCAGATTTTAGCTGGGTTATTTCCTTCTCCACCACCTCCACAGAGCCACATCACACATATCACTAGCCTTTACATTTGTCCTAATGATCCCAGTACTCCAGCCCTGCGGGCTATAAAGGGGAAAGAAGGAGACTCACCGTGCGCAGGGCTCGCAGCTTCCCTCCTCACCACACCGAGAAAATGGGAGCTGCAGCCAAAAGCACCGCCAGTAGCTGAGCCATGAAGTTTAATTAAAGAAGGAATTACAGCATTAAAGAGCAATTATTTGTCCCTTGGCCCTTCGTGACCTGTCTGGTGGCCTGAGGAGAGGCTGCATCCCAGTTAGCACTACAACATGACGAAGTCCCTGCTCAGCTTCACAGGCGTTTGGTCACGTGGAATTTTGCAATTATCGGTTTTCCAAACACTGTAAATAGACATGTCGGGGCAAAAACCGAACAACAAAATAACGCACAAGAGGTCATTCCCTGGATTGTTTTTCCTCTCAGCAAGACATTTCATTTGAATAATTAAATAACAAAAACATGACAACCATTTAAAAGCCATACATATGGATGCAGCACACCACACGCCACAAACCCAACCTTCCTGCGACCTGTGAAGGCACAGCTTCTCCGGCAGCCATTTGGGCACCGTAAAAGTGTTTAATTTTTTTTTCCCCACAGCCTTTTCTTCGAAAGCAGGGAAGCTGCTGGATAAATTCTGACTAGCCACAGGTCTCTCTAGAACAAGACGGGATAACGAGTCACGAGCGGCAGGGTGGCTGCTGGCCGCTTTGCTGGCCTTCCTCCGTTCACACAGCACTCCCTCGCCCCGCAGGCCGCCTTCCCGGCGCCTCGTCACGTGCCGGTGGCAGGGCTCGTGGGGACCCGTGGCTGCCGTCCGGGTGGGAGGGAAGGGACGCTGGTGACCTCCGTCGTGTCGGCTCGGGTGCAGGCGAGGAGGAACGCGGCGGGGCCGCCGCCCCCACAGGGACCCGCGGCAAATGACAAATGACACTTTCTCTTTGTGATCTTTGGGATTTTTGTTGACTTATTTGGAGGCTTTTGTTGGGTCCTAAGAAATGGCCTGTGGCTGAGGCCCATTCTGCCGATTTCCACGCTCCATCTGTGGTATCCATCAGCAGGGCCCTAGCCCGCATTCAGGGCTCTGACACCTGCCTGGCAGGATGCGGGCGGCACAAAGGAGGCAGCCGGGGGCGGGCGGGGGGCCGGGCAGGGCGGCCGGGGGAAGGGGACGCACAGCAGGGGTTAATCCACGCTCCCCAGCCCCAAAATGGCACCTGGATGCGGCCCCGCGAGACCCCTGCCCGCACCAGGGCCCGGACACAGCACGAGTGGTGCGGCTGAGGAACTGGAGGGGAAAGGGATGGAGAAGGGGGAAGCCATCGGGAGGTCAGGCCGCAAGGTTCACCCTGGTGCTCCCCGCAGAAGCCCGCAGTGCTTAGACCCTCGCTTGAGCTGGGGCAGGCTTTCGGCAGTGGGCACTACAGCAGCCGATGGACCAGAAACACACATTTCTTCCCTCAGAGTAAAGTCCACAAGAAAATAAAACTGCATCTTTACTTCCTACCAGCATCCTCCTTTCCCCCCTCCCCTCCATCCCTCCCTCCCAGTTTAGGGGCAGGCTTGCATTTGCATACAAAATAAAATTAAGGCGCCAGAGTCGAGCAACCGCCTCTCTGCCAGCACAGCGGCCCTCCGCTTTCCGCAGAAAGGCGACGCCAGGCTCCCCTCTGCCTCCTCCCCACCGCAGCAAGGGGCCACCAGGCCGAGCAGAGCGTGCGGCCTGCCAGGCCCGTGCTGATCAAACCCGGACAAATAAAGCCTGACACGCAACAACTCCCCAGGTGCCCGCGGCCCCGGGTGGAGGCTACAGGCCTGCTAGGAACATGGCTGGCAGCGGGGACGGGTGTTGGAGGTCTGCAGTCACCGTCCAGCCACCTGCAAGTTGTTTTGGACCAACAGCTGCCGAACCCCTTATCGAAGATCGAGCATGTCCCTATGCCTAAAAAAGCACCCCGAAACTGAGGGTTGCAGTGCTCCCCCCGAGGCACTTTTAGCAAGTTTTCCAGGATCCCAAGCTGCAATTTTATCCAGTTCACTGGGAGATGCGGCACCCCAAATTTCACCCTAATAGGTCATAGCCCAGAATTTGTTAGCAGTTAGAGTTAACTGCTCTGCTTTGACAGAAAAGCAAATTTTAAAAAACGATGAACAAAACAAGAAGATACAAAAGACTTCAGTGTGGTTAAGATAAAATATGCTAATGCTACTACAAGTTCCTGTTAAAAAAGTGAAAATTTAGGATCAGAAAGTGTGTGAAAAACAATTCTCAGTCTTGCTAGAAAGCAACAGAATATTTGATAAGATGTGAAACTCTAATAAGTAGTAAAATTTCTTTTAACCTTTTTTACTGGCATTGTGACTATGATATATTTAAAAACAAGAAACGAAACCCAAAAGCAACCCTCTGCTCTAGACATGAATTTCACTCATCTAACAAGGATTAAGTCACACTTCAATTCCCCCTTTGAAAACCACTGCTATTTGCAAAGGGCATGCTTACAAAAACATTGTAAATGGCTTTTTTAAACTCCACAGGCACTTTACAAAAGTCTTCACTGAGAGAATGAGAAAAATGGGAAGAAAATATGTTGCTGTTTAAGTAAACTGATTAATAAGAGTAATTAATCGGTTAACGGAATTGGCAAAGAGCAACTGCGTCTCCCGTGAGCTGCAAGCTGGAAAGTCAGCAAAGAAAGGCAAAAACAACCACAGCAGCAATATAAGTGAGGTTGTGGAGAGGAGTGGATGGTATTTTGATTTTGGTTGGTCTGATTCACATTGAGAAATGTGCTTTGTACAGCGAAGTGAAAAGGAAAGCGGTAGCTGAAGTGAAAAGGAAAGCAGTAGCTGCAGTAAAAGGAAATGGCCAACAGTGACTTTTATTTACAATTACCAAGAGACAGGCTATTATTGACCATATGTGCCACAATCGCCCTCCTTATCATGGGTTGGCCATCATGTCCATTGGGAGCTGTTAATGAACTGGGTAATTGAGCTGCTGACATGTGTTACCAAAACAAAACAATAGGAAGAAGAGACAAATGAACATTTTATTTGCCAATCAGAGTAGGTTCCGCTTTTCAGAGAGCTGTGCCTAAGTAAGTGGCTGAATACATAAAACAGTGCATTGAAGGCAAGCAGATGCATGCACAATAATGGTTAACTGACAGCCTATGGCCCATCTGTGCTTAACATTTTGTTAAAGAAATTACTTGACTTGCTAAAGAGACAAATCATACAGCTGCCCCAAGTGCTGCATTATAAGAGATAAATCATTAGCTAAACTGTTTCATGCTTAAAATGACAATGCATATTAACAGTTATGAAGGGACATTTTGTCAGCACAGCTTGATGCAGTTATAACTTACAAAAAGTGTGACAGCTCATAGCTATTCAATGATTTCAACTTAGAAGAGAATGACAACACTGTGAAAACAATTTTACCACACAAGCAATAGTTAATTTACAGTCTCTTTTTAAAAATGTTTTTTTTTTTATTTCTTTTTTTTTTATGAATGATGAAATAATATGGAAAGGAAAAAAAATGGTCAGTATCTAACTGTTCTGCACCATTAATCTGCTAGCATGTACTTCATTCAAAACCACAGAGCATCAAAAAGGAACACATTCCATTTTAAATATCAAAGACTGCATCACCAGCACTAAGAATAAATGGCTAATTCTCAACTGTGCATGAAAGGATAAGGAATTTCTAGAGTGAAAGGAAGGGAAGAGGAAACAGCAAATACAACAGCTACAAAAATCTCTTCTTATTCCCCCACCTCCTCCTCTAAAAGATATTTGTTTTGTTGATACAAGTAACATTAAAGTACTTGGCAGCTTTGCACGTGGCCCCGATCCTGCTCTGAAGTTTCACTGCTGTAAATGTGCACCGGAAATTATTACTATTTTATGCTGCACACTAAACATAAAGGAACTGCCGTTAGCACTCAGGTACTGTTATTGCACAGGCAGCACACACATGCACTCACCGGCTAACGCTAGCAAGTTCCCAGCCCAGGGCACCTGCTAAGGGAGGTCACAAAATCCAGTCCTCCCCTCCTGACTTAGGCCAAGGCAAGTCAGGTCCTCAGCCAGCTCTACACACACTACCCAAAACAAAAAATAACACATTTTGGGGTAAAACTGGTGCAGCCTGTGGGGCCTTTCCCTGCGGTTTTGGAGGCTGGTGCCCACACCAGGGTGAGCTCAAGATTCACAACTAAATAAGTATTCAGCTTCTCCAACAGCCCCCCCAAAAAACCAGACTGCCTTGCTGGCTGAGCAGTTCTTATCCACCAGCCTTAAAGGACTACTTTGGTGTTTCCACTGGTGGAAGAGCAAAGTTGGATCCAGGCAAGATTTGGCCCCTTGCTCAATCTCACGTGCATCTTCGCAGATCCCAGGGAAGAAGTTCACACGGAGAGCAGGCACCGTGAGGGCCCCGGGTGTTATAAAGTGCTCCGGGACAAACTGATGTTCTCACTGTCACTGGGCTCTGAGTCACTCCAGACCATCTCTGAATACGTCCTATTGACTGTGAGAGGAGGGACTTCTGCGAGCATGAAGAGGCATCACAAACACATCCCACTGACTTTTGCCAGGAGCTCACGAGTGCCTACATCTGGGAGCTTTGCCGATCCTTCCCACGGGAAGCAAACCATGGTAACACTGAGAACATCAACCTTGTGTTTAAGTATTGCAACATCTTGTCTTCTCTCAAAAATCACTATGAGATTTCAAGGAAAGTTTTCCACAAGGCTCAACATGAAAGAACAATTTTGCCTCCTAAATTTACAAAATTTATGAGAAGGTGAAGGTAACTAAATACTCAAATCCAAATGAGGGTCACTCTCAACAAGCTTTGAGAAAATTGGAATTTTAGGCAATACTTTAAAACACGGGAAGACTTGAGAGGAAAGATAAATCTCTCTTGCACAATTCACAGAATATACTAAGGGACTGGCAACAAGTCTTCAAGCTGGTATCAGCTGATGGAAGAGCTGATTGGTAACCAATTAAGACTGAAAACATTGAGTATCCTGGGAGATGGAATTTGTCAGCTGAGAAATAAAATAAAGCAAATGGAGGAGTCTCAAGATAAATAACAAGACTGTATTAGTGAGTTAAAGCAAGGCAAATAATTAAGCTGTCAGCAATCTCTCACTGCATAGGCAGCATGGATTCTTAGAAGGAAAAAATCTATAAACTATATTTGATTCAATTTCTTGAAAAAAAAAAAAAAAGAAAAGAACACAGATAACCAAAATCCCTTAAGTTATCAAACTTACTGGGCACATCAAGACAAAAAAGGTTTACAAGCATTTTTCAAAAATAGCTCTGCATTGCTTCACTGGGTTTTAGCTAACTTTAACATGACCGAAACATTTTGAAAGAAAATATTGAAAATATTAATATTTACAGTAAAAAGTATTGAGAATGTTTTAATACATTTAATACATTTTCTATATCTTTCAGCTAGCTCTAGCACCTGTATTAAAACCATCCTTGATCTGAAACAGCGCTGACAGAGCAAGCTGTAGGTAGTTTCAGCTCCTTGTCAACACCACAGTCCTCTCAAGTCTCTATGGGAAATCAAAGCTATGATCTCTTCCTAAACCCAAAGCTGCAGCCACTCACACCTTAAGACACTTTTACCTACTGCAGAACATGACTGAATTATACGATCATGTCTATCACTCTCAGAGCTTGGGATGGCTTTTTTTTTTTTTTTTTTTAAACAATTTTGGGTTTTGTCATTGCGTACTCAGTTTCCTCAAGAAATTGCTTTACTTCGCAAAAAGTTTGCTATATTTTGTAGTGGAAATCCAAAACTGCTAATATTTTTTTTGTTGTTTTCTAGACTTCAGTCGATAGAGAAAAAATTACTTCTTTCACTAGATCTATTCCTGTAATTTATTTTCCAATGTACTGCCTACTACTGCCAAATGCCTCTTTTCCAGCCAAATTTTTCTGTAACAGCTACATAAGAATTGAGGTGCTGACTGCAAAGTCCACGATCATCCCTCGTGGACCTGGGTACTGAGCCCTCCAGTCTCACTGGCCAAAGACAGTCTCTACGCTTATGGTTGTTCCAGTATTTGGGATGAAAGGACCCTTTTCACTGTTACAACAGGATAGCAGTAGGGTGCTCAGCACCCCCTTGTGCTGCTTCCTGACCTTTTCATTCCCTGCTCCTACCTTGGCTGCCAGCATGGAGGTGAAGGACTCGGTGGTGCAGGAGACTGCCTGGATCAGTCTCGTTTCATTCATTATACACCCTATGATGCTGCTACAGTAATTAAGTTGGGGCCATGCAAAAGTCAGACACCTGCAGATTCTCCTGTTCTCTTGCCCCATGGAGCACATGATGACATGAGTGTAATCCTCTAATTACCCTTCCCACTGACTGTCACCTGGGAGCTCACCAGGCAACACCTACGCACAACCAAGACCACTCTGGCTGGGTGTGCAAGCAAACAAACCTCACAGCAGCCATCACAGCTTGCAGATGATGCCCCCTAACCTTACTGTTGCCATCATACAGACACTGAATGGACAAGACAAATCAAAGCAAGACATTTTCTAAGGCAGACATCGAGACAACCGAAATCTAGGTGATAAAAAAATTATTTGCACATGCACGGTGCTATAAAAGATTAACACTTCAACTTGCTGGTAATGAAGGAGGGCATACAACTTGCTATTTGTTCAAAAAAAACATGGAGAGCTTAATTTCCAAGACAAACCCCACACTTCTTCTGTCCAGTTAAAACAAACAAACCAAAATACAGAGCAAAGCCCAACATCAGCCAACCCCAGCAGAGTCAGTGGACGGGACCGATGCACCATGCTGGGCTGCAGCCATCCCCGCAGCACCTTTGCGGCATGGAAGAGTTGTCCAGCTGGGAGTCACTCATGATCCATTCTCTGCCACAGACGTATTTAATTGCCATACATTTGACCTCATTTACTACTTGTTGACAGATGCTGATAAACGCTCTTGAAAACCTACAAGAATGATGGTCACTGGTGAATGCCTAATGGCAGAGATGTCAAGAATTATTTGACTAAACATATTCACACTTACATCATCTGCTTTGAAACCCCTACAGATATAAACAATAAATTTATAACTGTCTCTCTGAATTAGAAACTGAAAAAATAACTGCACCAAGTCTGCGAGATAAACACGCTGGCTTTTCTTAAAGATTCCTTCATTGGTGTGAAACAAAGACTGAAACAGCAGGATGCCTGCTGGTGTGTCCTGCAGGCTTTGCACAGACACTAAAATTATGAGCTATTGTTTCTTTCTTCTTCCTCCCCCAATATAACTTACTTTAAAGGAATATTTGTTCAGGAATCGAAATAAGATAAAGCTTTAATTGACATCAAGCCCCTTTTTATGACTCTGACATTAACAGAGATTTAAAACTATTAGACACCAAATGTGTGTGTTGATAGGCATGCAATCCACAGTGTGCACAGAGCACAACTTAATACTTGCATTACTAAGCCCATATAAATAGTCCAACTATTGCCTTCACTATGTAATTATAGCAGACTTCACCATGGCACTTAGTATTTTCTTAGCTGTGTAAATAGAACTACGATTTTAAGCAGGTCTGGAGAAAAATTGACTGCAAAACATTTCCCAGAAAGGTGTAAATTAAACAAATTAAGTCAAACTGAGCAAATTAAACAACAAATAAGGCCTCTCCCATCTTGGGGACTGGGAATTGCCTTCTGTGTATTACAAAATACAATTCCCCCAGGCGCTGCCCCACCTGCTGCTGCACTGCCCAGGCAGCCGAGGCAGGGTCAGCCCCAGCTACTGCATGGCTTTTGGCAAAGGCCTGTGAGGAGAGTTGTCTAGATTGCTTTTTTTTTGTCATTTTGTTCTTATTTTCAGTAATTTAAATTACAGAGCTTAAGTTGCTGTAAGTATGTTGTCTCTTTCCCAGCTTTCTCTGCCTTGGTGCCAAATAGAGGAATACAAGAAGATCCAGTGATTTTCCTCAAAAGTGTTAGATAAGCCTTTAAATAAATAGGAATACTGAAAAGCCTGAGCAGAGGGATAAAATATTAGACTGGGGCTTAGACAGTGGTTCAGTTTCTAACAGTCTCATGGATTTGAGGCTGCTTTGGGCCATTTAGCTGATCTACCCTGTATTTATCAGCAAGCACGAAGCCGTATAGATGCAGTACTACGCCTCTGCTACACCTCAGGTTGGTGGGACAACTCCTGCACCCCCACCTGCAATTACAACTGCCCAGGTCCAACACCCAAGATGTGCAACCCAAGGTGCCAGATCCCCAGTCCTCATTAACTTCTCCTCCTGATTGTATTCCATGATTCTGTTCTCATCCCACCTCAGTTAGTTTCCAGAGACCTAAGTAGCACAAAACATGCTACCCATACCCTCGACATACCGATGGCCAAAACATGCAGCTGGAACACCTTACATACAGAGTATGAACATGCAACACAGCACACAACAGTGCATAGGCTGCAAACAAATGTACAAAGACAACATACACCTTCTGTTAAGGCCAATGGTAGCAACCATCTAGTACGAAAACTAGGAGAGAAAAAAAGGCAGTTTTAATTTCACAAAGGCAGACGCGTGCTGTAGGATCATTTATAACCCGAGGACACAGCCCAAGGCAGTGCTGATCTGCACACATTGCATGCAGAATCCCTGCAGCACAGGCACCCAGAGTTTGAACAACAAATTCACTCGATCATCTAAACAGAGAGCATGTACCTTAAACGTGACTTACATATACTTACTAGCCCTCCATCACCCCCAGGTATCAGGAGTTTCCATGCACACAAGACACAAGGTGTATGTCCTTTAATTTTATTTTATTTGTTTTTTCCTCCAGCTGGGAACCCAATGAAACAACCTGTTTTTTTCTGGACCATGAAGAGGAGTTCACTGGTAGATGATCTTCTACACACTGACAAATCAATGGCTTAATTACAGCTGATGGTTTTAACCTCCAGAAAAAGGGCAAATCCTACAATATAAAAGTGAAAATTGCCCCAAACAGATTTGCTATATTTAAAACCAGAAAAAAGTTGCCTAGATGCAAACGCATGAATTCAGAAAAGTTGTTAAAATGCCTAGTTTCTTAGCTACAATCTTTGATCTCTGTAAAATCAGCTATCTTAAATTGCTAGGCTGTAGGGTTAATTGATAGCATCTATTTTAAGGTTCTCTCAGTTTCCCACAGGTCCTCAGCATTACAGGGGGAGGGGAAGAGATGAAAAAAGATCTGGGAAAAGCTTTATATCAACTATCTAGCTATAAAAGTTCTGTCTCCTGCTTCATCTTGCCTTCCAGTGCTATGGCACCACTGAGCTGAAATCCCTATTTGTTCCACTCGTACATGACTGCAAGCACCGCAGCTTGCAGAACTCATACATGTGATGCTGGGTGCCCCCTAACACCAAAAGTAAGAGCCTTAATAGCTCCATAATAAAACATGTGATGAGAGAGATTTCCTAGGCGGACATAAACAGGTCCTCCAGTGGGAGCCTGGGTCGGGCTATGTGAGAGGCACATCTAGGCTTGTCAGTCAAACCTGAAATAGAAAGCCCCCCAAGATGAGTACTGCAAGCAGTGCAATCAGTAACATAGGCTGCTCCCTCCTACATATGTGTACCTAGCAGTATGTATGTTGGTGGGATTTTCTAAGAAGTTTAAAAAAAGACAAGTATTCAACACCCACTGAATTTCAGCAAAAATCAAGCCCTGTTTAAGTTTATTTGACCGCAAGTTGAAAATGTTAGTTTTTCCCCCAATTCGCACCCTCAGGATTGTGAGATGCAATTCTCTGCCTGCTTTGGTCAAGTCCTGCTGAGAGCCACATCAAAGCATTAAATGCAGATTAGGAAGTCAAACCTTGGCCTGCAATATGGCTAGACAGAGCCCAGCGATGGGGCCTGACAGATGCCACCAATGTGCAGGGGGAGCCTGCCAGAGCGAACTCCGCACAGTGGGGAAGAGACAGAACAGAACAAGCCAGCCTCCTGCGTCTGCAAAGGAAACCAGACCAACTACGGCATGAGCTTTTTGCAGCTTTTCTAAGTGGCTTCCTTTTTATTATTAGATAAGCAGGGGAATGAGATGCAGGGCCCCAGGTTTAATGCTGCCGACAGGGAGCACAAACCACAAGTGCGGGAGCACAACCCTGCAAGGTCTGCGTATGCAGACATTTTGCGTTCACCCACCGTTAGCCAGGTGATCAGTGTTTCTGTCCCTGGTAGCATGTAATGCATCTTTGGGCTCACAGCAGAGGCCAAAAGCACTCACTGTCAGGACAGACATTTAATTTGATAGGATCAAACAGAGCCTTTGTTGCTGCGACAGCTTAGAAAAGTATGTGCTGCAGCGCGGGTACCAGCGCGCTGAGCCCGCTGCTGATCAGAGCCCAGGAGCCTCCACCCCTGCTTTGAAGTCTAAGCACTTGTGGAGCACCGTGTGCCTACGTCAGCAGGTCCTTTCCATCTCCTTCAGCTCCCAGCACAGTGGCAGGCCGTGAGCAGGGCTCCTGCTTACCAAAGCAATAGAAATGACAACAAATGGCCCAGCAACAGATATCCTGGAAATGTTTCTAAGGTTTTCAGTGACAAGTACTTTATTCACATTAGATTTTCCAAATCCTGGTCTAAGGATAGTTACCAAATAGTACCCTTCAAACAAACTTTGACCCAGGCTATGCTCTGGTCGATGTTCATTTGATTCTAACTTATATCATCATATACAAACAGGTTAGCCAATATGTGGAGTGAATAACTTCACAGCAAGAGCTCAGGTCGTGATCTCCAAAGAAAAGCTTCCATCTGCTGTTAAAGTTACTAACCATCATGTTATTCTGCTGAAGCAGCAAATCTACATTGCTAAAATCTTCACATTATTATTGTACCATTGCAAATTTTGATCAGAATCTAAAACAAGAAAAATAATTTGAGTCAGGGCCTGTGTGAGGAAGAGTCTGGACCATCTTCTGAGATAACTTGCAATGAGTGGACACCATTGCCTGTCTCAGAGCAGTCACATTTACCATGACAAAAAGAAGCATCTTTCCCTCCAGGAACACTATTACGTTTAAGACTTGAATTTTCGTTACAACCTGGGACCATCAAGGTTCAGCAGAAGGTTTGTGATCTTTTTAAGCAAGCCTGGACTTTGTTTTGAATAAAAAAATGGGCCTATTTATGGTTTTGCATCAAAGTCATGTGAAATGTGTGGTTTTGTATGGCTTCAATTAGAGACAAGCCTGAGGCACAAAAAGTTCAGATTCTGATCTGGATCCAGACCCACCCAAAGCTGAGGGATGTTTGGACTAAGGCACTTCGTTCTTGTCCACCTCCAATTCCAGCATGAAAACCAGGTGGGACCAGCAACCCCCTGCTCCTCCCCAGATTTTTGCAGGTTTTCCAACTTGACATGGTGGCAGCAGCAGCAAGAGGGTCCCTATGACTCGTGGAGGGCTCTGCAACCCATAAGACACTGTTTGAGCCTGTGCAAACCAAAACCGTGGCATCTTCCCAGCTCTTACAATTAAGCTTGCAGCCATAAGGAAAAAAAGAAAACCCAAATTAACAGCCATATTGACAGTTTTATAGACCCCTGAGGGCTCTGCCTACATCCAAAGAAGACAGTGGGGCTTTTTTAAATTAAAGTGAATTAGCAATCAAGTTTCTAAGAAGGATTCATTTAATAAGTTAAAGGGCAGAATTCAAAACAATTTCAGAAGTAATCCTTTGGCCATAAATCATTCTCTGTACAGTGGAAAAATGGAACACTGTTATTCTGATGCTTGTCTTAATTGGCATTCAGTTGTTTTCCTCTTTTAAAGTAATTGTTTATTACATTAGTGGGCATCATCTTGCAGTAAACTAATGTTGCCATTGGCTTCATTAGGAGTAAGATAAGGTCCTAGTTCTTTTCTGATAAATCCCAGGGCTTAGTTTGTTATTGCAACACGTAGGGAGAGAGAATTAGAAGCACATTTGATCCTTCTGAGTGCCTGAAGGAACCAAGTTTCCCACCCTCCTCCTCCTCAGCCTTCGAGTCCACCAACACGCTGAACAACCTCCCACCCCAAGCTGGCCTCTTGAATTCTGCGCCCCACCTGCAGCTTTTTTTTTCCCCAAAAATCGGGTTGAGTTCTCAGCCTCCAGCAATCAGCAGAGCTCCGTCAGGACCCAGCTCTAGTGCAAACTATTTTACAAGGCTTAAACTCAGTTTAGCAGCATGGATATTCTCACAAACAAAGTTAAAGACAATCCTGCAAGTTCTTTTGAGTGTTTATATCAAACTCAATGCAGCTACCATTAAAAGTGAAGACTTACAGACTCCTAAAATGCCATTCCCTTTAATATGATTTCCTATGGTAACACACAATTCATTGGAAGGCCTTTGCACCTATTTAGGAACAGACAGACTTTCAAATTAACTTCAGTGGAGCCATGACAGATTATACCAGCAAAGGTTCGGCTGCTCTGTCATTTGGGTATGTTTCTAATTCATGTCATTTCATGCTTTCAGACCATGGTTGCAGCTTGGTGAGGACAGGAATATTTCCCCTTCTCCTCGTTTCACATTTCTCGTTCCAAGCTTTCTCCCCCCTTCCTCCCCCATTCCATGCTAGCGGAAAAATAAAATCTTGTTAAAGCCTTTCACGAAAAATGGAAAGAGGGAAGCATCTCTCTGTGGAGGGACAGGCGCGTGGCTGTGGCACTCGTTCAGGATGCCTCTGAGCGGAGAACGACTGCGCACTGGACAGTCTGAGAGCGGGGATGAGCACGTGCCTGCCCCGCAGTAGCTGCTTCTCCATTTCCACTCTCAGAAAGGTCCAATGAGTGCTTAGAAACAAACAGAACAAAACCCAACCGAGTTCCCCACTACCACCAAAAACAAACAAACAAAACCAGTCTACATTTCTCTCCCCCAAACCCAAACGTCTGAGCTTGACTCCCCCACACTGCAGGCAAACGCCCCAGTGCCCAACAGAGAGCAGCCACACAGCTGAGGCAGAGGAACTCGAGAGGACCCAGAGATGTCCAGTTACAGCTTTTCCCTTGGGGCCATGGGAGCGCTCCTGAAGGCAGGGAGCTGCCCTGTTTATGTCAGAGAGGACAGGCACATTTTCCCTCTACTTCTAACCAGGAATTCTAGTCGGAGTCAGGAAACCTCTCCTAGCAGACATCATGTGCTCCCGAGAAAAGTCTGCTTTGTCCAACTGCCAGGGCCCAAAAGGAAACATATTTCATCTACAAAAAAAAATTGAAGCTTGTCTGTTATGGCTCAAGGTTTTTTCTTGTGACTTTCCTCCTATACTTCACTGACACAAAATCCGAAAAGCAAGAAGTACCGAAAGGCTTGATTAAGAGCCTGGAACCATTCTGGTGCTACTGCTCCGAAGAGCAGCAAACACATTGCTGTTTTCATGAGCCCGTCAGGGCTTTCCGTTGTGCTAACAGATGTCTTTGGAGCCCAGGACTTTCCAGTGTACAACATTACATACTAAATGCTACAATATTCACACTATGTAAGTAAAAAATCACATTTCTATTGCTTCTTGTCACATTGGTTCTCAGAAACACCTGGTTACCATTGCACATTGTTTGCTAAACTGCATTATGTTTGCAGTGAATAGCGATTAAAATGCAATCATATTTATTATTCCTACAGCTATGCTCTTCTCTTCCCCCTTAAAGCATAACCAGAGTCACAACGTTCAAACTGATCTCTTCAGCAAGCCAGGCAAGTTGCCTGCTAAAGGCATCAGAAAAACAGTATTTAAAAGAAGCGTATTCCACATTTTTTTCCCCCCACTTGGTTCAATGGGGGAGCATCTTAGCGTGGAACTAAACCGAGCCTACATCACGAAGCACAAAAGATCGCCAGGATTTTCTGCAGCATGGGCTTGTCAAAGCAAGCAGGCAGCCTTTGTGTGTGCCGGCACAGCAGGAGCATTCCTCCGGGCTGCGTCGCGCTGCGCCCCCAGCCGCGGCTGCCCTGGGCGCCGGGGTTCCCACACCCAAGGCGGTGGGAAGAGGAGAAAGCAGAGTGGCAGAAGTGGCGTTGTAAATGGGATGAACTGGTCAACACGCTTCTTAGGAAATGCATGGCTTCCAGGAAGAATCACGTGGAAAGATTTACAATACCTCCACATCAAAGGGGCTGACATTGGCTGTACGGGTTCTTTCAAAAGAAAGCCACGTCTTTCCCCGAGAGCACCGGCTCTGACTCAGGATAGAGTGCAAAGACATTGCAGAGAATCCTGTACGTCCAAACAAAAGTCTGTTTTAGTTTTTGATTAAAAATGTTAGAAACAAACCAAACAAAAATATTTTAAATCCACTCTCCATTTTCCTTTTCTCCATTAAGGATCCCTCAATGTAAGTCTCAACCTTGCAAAGTGTTCTGAGAAATTACCCGGTTTCTGCAGTTTAATCTTAATAATCTTAAGATATTTCTATTTTCCCTCAACACCTTGCACTGAGGCAGCTTTACGGATAAGGCCTGCATCTGGCAAGTGAATGGGTGACCCTCCAGTACACACTGACCCAAAGATAAACTTTGACCTGATGTTTGCTAATAACACTTCTTCTTAAGATGCCTTGTTTCTTTTATGAACTACTGCTTGACTCCAGGATCTAGAAGCTGACATGCATTAATATACATCTCTGGGTGCCCTTTGACTTGGCCATCAAGACCCTTTGACCCCAGACTTGATTCCTAAGCCCCGTCAATTGTTTGCAAGTGGAAAAAACTTATTTTCTAGTAATAATTAATTTTGGTCATGTTTTATTAAGCATTTCTCTTGTCTTTTTAACTTGTTCTCATTTGAATTTGGTTATAACAGATGCTTATTTCATTTAGTGGCTTTCTAACCTACAGAAAACAGATAAAGATACTCCTTCAGAGTTTAATCCTTTGTTTTCAAGCTTTGTAAGACTACCAGTAGTACCCAAGTGCCCCAACACTTTAAAAAAAGTGCCCCAAGAACAATAATATATTCTAAAAAGCTTCCTTTTGTGCACTGCTTTTCAGATTTATCTGTGAATTTCTGCAGCTTCACAACTCTTTTTGGATAACTTCACAGCACTCTCCAGCTGCAATCCAGGAGCCACGAAAGCTGGTGGCAAAACAGCTCCCACAGCAGCAGGATCCGGCCCCTCGGCTCAGGCAGGCATTGCCAGCTTCTGGCCAATGCTTCAGATTTTTGGACTCGCTTCTTGAAAGGAGAAATTTAATTTTTGTGTAGATGCAGAAAAGCACATATTTATTTTTGTAATTATACATATGCGCACATTCATGCCTTCTGTACCCTCGCTTTTAGCAGATACACACACACTTGGTGTGCTAAAAGAGGGCTGGAGCCTGCTGCCAGCCCATCCCCACCAGCCGAGGCACGCTGCCGCTTCCTGGTACATTCCGAGATGGAAATTTCTAATTCCTGGAATCATGTTACATTATGGCAGGAATTGCTGCACTTCTGCCTGGTTTACATCAGGACTGAGAGATCGCACAAAGAGAACGAACGCTTTCCAGCACTTAGATGATGTATCAAGTGTACGTCGCACACATAGCATTATAGCAATCAGCGTCTGGTAAGGAACACCATCAAATAAAAGGCCTCCAGTCTCAAGGAGCACTGGGACACAGTAAATGAGGGGTTTCAGCAAAATGAAGCAACTAACCTTTATTTTTGTTCATAAAATGCAGTACAGCCTCAGCAATTATGATGTTATATTCTTAGAGCTGCTCTGTTTTCTTGCTAGGCAACAATATTTCCCGAAAGCACCAAGAAAATGCAGTTAAAAATTAAGGTTTGCTTTAAAAAAAATCTACACATGTGACCAACTAGTAACTCTTCGCTGGAGAAAGCTCAGGGCAGGCATACACCAGGCCATGACACAACAAGGAAAGGAAGGAGCTCGTCTGGAGGGGACACGCTCGGGTTCCACTCCTTGCTGCAGCAGGTGGAGGAAACCCCATTTTGGGGCAAGAGGTGGTGGAAAAGCCAGGTGAGAAATTCAGAGTAAGACTGAAGTGCTAATTAGTTAGAGGATAGTTAAACAACAAGTTCGTTTTTGTATGCTCAAACAAGAGAACGCACACCACAGGATTTTACAGTAATGGTTTCTGCTTGCCACAGGGTTCTTTCGCAGGAACTGCCACAGCAAGGGAAAGAAAAAGAAAAGGAGAGATGTTCCTCATGCTCCTGCCACTGCACAAGTCAGGAAAGAGCAAAACCACTGAGAGATCCCTGGTGGAGCTACACGAAGAAGATAAGCACAGATGGCCCCTTCCCTTCCCTTTTCCTCCAATACTTCAGCTCTTGTTCATCTCATGACACGGAAAAGATAGAAAAATGGACAAAAACTGCCTTAGAAAGCTCTCCCTTCAGATTCCTCATGAAATTACCTGGGCTTTGGTCAAACCCACAGCTCTGCGAAATGAAGTAACCTTCCCACTCAGTTGAGAGCAGGCCATCTCAGCGTGGTGACCGACCCCAGCCACACCAGCACACGGCTGGCCCAGAGCTCAGCAGGCTTTGTGCTGCGCATGGACTTGGCACAGCTGTACACAGGGGTGTGATGGCACCTCCCAAAAATAGCTTTTACACTTTGGATAATGAGATAATTCCCTTACAGCCCAGCTCAGCTGACTCCATCCAGCCTTCTTTTCTTCACTCCTTTCACAATGTGAAAACTATTGCTCCTTTTTTCAGTCCTTCATTCCAAATTTGAAATCAGCAGAGCCTCTTAAGCTGGTATGCTACCAAACAACATAATGAACAGCCCCTCTGGGACGTGCACTAACCCTCCTTGCAAACACAGCTCCTACTAGGGAGTTGGAACCGAGCACTTTCCCCTTGCAGCAGAAAGTAATTTAGATAGTATTTGGAAAGAGCTTAAAATCAAAAATGAGAGACAGTGAAGTTGGAACAGGTGGCAATCTACAGGGAACAGGACTGCCATGGCCACACATTTGGTCCAAGCCCTGCTGGATTTAGGAGACAAGGCAGCTTGCATCAGCTGAGGATTTTTGCCCTTTCTAGAAATCCTCTCTATTCTCAACTGATTTAGCGATATTTAATCACTCCTGATATAAACATCAGTCCTCATAAAGCTTTATCCTCATCAGGCTTTAATACTAGCAACATTCTCCTCTAAGGGGTCTGGGTCCAAACTGTTTCAAAACTAAACAAAATCAATTAACAGGTTTGACTTCAATAGACTGTAGATAAAACCCTATAGACACCAGGAGGGAGCCATACAAAATATGAAAGAGGTCAATGGTTCTGTACAGTTATTCCAGCTGGAATTCTTAGACAGTGAAGTGTTCATATAATGCCATTTTTTCTATTAATATGTAGCTTTGAAACTGTGCTATGGCTGACATACACAGGAATTCCTCTTTTCTCCTCCTTTAATAAAAATACAGTGGACACCATAAAAGAAGAGTTGACATTTCTTCTTGTACGATGGCAGAACCCTTCATACAAGCACAACCGCACTGAACACTCTTCTAGATTATTTGTTAGACCGAAGTTCAAAGGAGGGTGCAATGTAGCCAGGAAAAAGTCCCTCTGGTTAAAATTTAGCATGCAAGATCTCAACAAAAGTGATTTTTAATTGACTGTGCCAATGCTTTTGTTTTCTCAACAACAGCGACAAAAAACGATTTCTTCCTTCTCCCCCACAGTAAACCACTACCAGCTGTTGATGGAGTATTTTTTAACACGCATTAAGTCATATTGTATATTGTCCATTTCATGCGTGCAGAGGTTTTTTTGCAACAAATTCCTTACCCTGTTATACCAATGAATCCGTGAGTACCACCCAACCTTGTAACACAGCCGAGAGCTTATTAGCAGGAGTGGGGTTTCACAGAAGAGGACTATGCTGGTGGCTGAAGTTACTTTTATGCAAAGGTGATCACAGCAGGAAGCTCACGCCCTGACACAAAGTCTTTCCGCAGATTTTGCTCATACAAATCAATGGGCCGTTCTTTCCAACTAAAATCCATTATGCATTAAAAAAAGATACAAGTACTTAAGTAATGTTGTAAAACTGTATGTATTTCAAGATGGTTCTCACCACACACTTCTTCCCATGTGTCTGTTATTACACAGTTCTCTGCATCAGCTGGATCAAGACTAGAACGCTTCTCTCACATTGCAAATTCAGTATTATTTCCTTGTTTCGATAATGACGACAATTTAATGCAACTATGAAGATAAACTCAGGAATCTTTTCTTATGCCAGGACCTTAAAATATGCCTGTTTATGGGCACAACCATTTGTGCAAATAAAATTGTGTATTTGTTTTGTATGCGTAAATTCAGGCCAGTGGAAAATTAAGCCCCATGGGGATAATTTAACCAACAATACAAAGAAAATTGTAAGGAAAATCTGAAACTTTGTCCTTAATTTACCCTGTTAGGGCAAAATAAGGCAGGAATCTCATACCATGTGTGCTACGGCACTTAGGTACAAGAGCATATGTTAAGTAAGGCGAGTTGCAGTCTCAGCTCTTAATCTCATTGTTTATTGTGGTTTAAAGTCTGACCCTTAACATTATATGTGGTTTAAAACTATATTTGGGGGAAAGAGAAAACTACTCTCCTAGGTTTGTAAATGTGCTTGTCTTTAAGGTTTGTTCCAGAGGAAACCATGCATGCCTTCGTTTGCTACATATGCAAACCCTTACACGATTTTTAAACATGCTAATGCACACATTCTGCACCCCAGGTTAATCGCGAAGGGTTTTTTGTTGGTTTTCGACGAGCAGCTTGCCTACAATCCACCAACCCACCACTCTTTATGTATATACGCTGAATAATTATGAAGCAGTGAGTATTTATCACCTTTTCTGAGCAGTAAGCAGAAAGAAATACAATACCATTACTTCCAGCTACTGGCTTTCCCAAGATAATTAGATAACACAGTGGACTGAAGCCTTGGTTAGCCCAATGCTGTTCAAGTTAAGTGATTGACATGCCTCTGTCTGGCTGCTCTATTAACTGTTTCATTTTGTTGCTATTTGCAGTTTGCTTGGCTAATACTTCGAACAAATACAGACTGTTTCTTTAGCCCCTTTTTTCTCTTTGACCTTCTCCTGCCCATTTTCTTTGAGTCACTTCAAACTGCCTTGAAAAGGCCCGTTGAATGCGCACAGTCCATCAGAGTCCCAGGTTCATCCCATTCCTTGCCCTGAATGCTTTACTTCAAAGATGGGCCGCATTCTTTAATTGCCCTTTGAATTAATATCAAAGGGTCACAATGCGAGTGCCAAAAGAGAAAGAGGCTTTAATGAAGCAAAGAGCTGCCATTCATTTGCAGATAAGCACGTTTTTATGCCTGACTGGTCACCGCGGCTAAATGCTCCGCGAAGGAGGCAGGGCAGGCAGGGAGACTTTTGCTTAAGTGGCGATTAGTTCAAACAAACAAGAGTAAACAAATAAAAACAACATCCCGACGACAGAAAATAAGTTAATATGGCTGAACGTGTTAAAAACCAGCCAGCGCCCTATTGTGTTAGTAAGGCCATCAGCAGAGCCGCGGCTCCCTTCCCTTTCACAGAAGAAAAACATTTTTTTTTTTTTCACTTAAACTTTCACTCTTAGTCCCAGCCCAAAGACACATTGTTTCAATGCAGTTGTTTCCAGAGGTAACGAGGAAAAAAAAAAAAAAAAAGAGAGAGAGAGAGAGAGAAAGAAAAAAAAAAAAAGAATTTATCTGCCTTTGCAATAGGAAAAAGGAATCGGCAAGTTAACTCTGCCCGTCTTTTTCTCCAGTTTGCATTTTAGTGCCTGGGGAATAAAACTTTATATTTGAATTACCTATTTATTTACATTTTGCTAATGCATTCGGTATTGGGTTAAAATGCGAGTGTTCAGCTTTATTAATTGCCTAAAGGTCTCTGATATTTTGTTTTAAAACTTCAGCACTTGGGGATTTTGTTTGCTTGACTGGCTGGTTTTGCTTATTTGAAACCCGTGAAGCTGCACTAAGGAAACGTACTCGGCTTCTTAATCCTACCTATGGAGTCTTCTATTTTCTCTTTAAAATACCAAGAATATAAAATTAAAATGAGCAGCATTAACGTACATTGTAATGCAATTACAGTCACAATGCAAGCATACAGCAACAAGAAGTTCACAGGTGTCCTCTGTATAAATTCTGACTTATTATTTATAGACCCAGGCTTCTCTTTGCACAGAAATAATAACTTACTTAACAAATACAAGGTCGTTTTATTGCAGTAGAGTTATCCCCCCATGAAAGAGGATTAGCCATACTCGTAACAGTGTAAAAGTGCCTTATAAGTGCATTCACGCCAGGAATTGTGCCGCCATCTCCCATAACTAAGAAGGTTGCAGGGGTACAGGCACCCAGAGAAACGGTCCACGTTTTTAGCCCCAGCCCTTCAAAAAAAGGATTTCCTCATTAATATTGCATACACTTAAGCCTAACCCTGCGTGCAACCTGTCATGAGGCTTCGCCTTACTGACACTCCCCGGGATTTCTCACCCCTCTGCTGCTGCCCTCTCCTGCTTTGCGCAGCCAGCCGCCCCTGCTGCCGGCTCTGGCTCTCCACTACCCACCGAACGTGAAGGAGTTTGACCTTCAACATCCAGCTGGAAGCTCAGATAATGGAAAAGCACCTTTCATTGGTGAAGCAGAGGAAGAAGCGCAGCCATGGAAAGCAGGCGCCAGAAGTGCAGGAAGGTGTCAGCTGCAGAAGAGGCAGGAGTGGCAGAACACGCCGCGTGGGCAGCTTCCGTGCCAGCACGAGCAAAGGCAAATGGCTTCTTTAATCGGAACAGCCCGTGTGTGGAGCAACCTCCCAGGAAAATGCTAAAAAATTGCTACAGCCCTAAATTAATGGCATTACTGAAAATTTCACTTGTGATTCTTTGAACTAGCCCAGTTGGGATCCTACTTTATCACTAGTTGTGGTGATCCTAGAAGTCGACATTAACTCTGACATTTATTTCAGCAGGTACAAAATAACACCAAGTTTATGCCATTCTAACTCCCCATGCTCTTCTGTTTCAGAAGCATTATGTTTTCTAAAACTTTTCAAATATTTGCAAATTTATTCTGATTGTATTTCAAATTATTAATTTCACTGTCCTTTGTATGTTCACAGACATTTGTGTTTGTTAGGCTAAATTACGCTATTACGGCTAATGAAAGACATACTGCCCTGTTTGAATTCTTTGTCTAGAAACCACAAAACATCTGACTCCTCTGCAATGCCAGCCCTGGCATTGCATCGGAAGCGAAGCTGCACCACACGACACTCAGAAATACATGAGAGGAGGTGGCGTATAAATAGGGAGAACATCTCCCAGGTGCGCACACGCAATGTGTTGAAGAGCAAGGCTGCAGGGACAGCACATCAAGCTGTGGATTGACGTGAAACTTCAGGGCTTGAAAAAGCAAAGCAGTGCTTCAGGGCACAGAGCAGAGGGTGCAGGTGAGCACCCCAGGCTAGGGCTCAGATACAGACACCGGGGTCCCAAACCTGACACAGCCCAGCTCCAGCTCCAGCAGGGACCCCATGGCCATTCAGAGCTATGAGATGGACTCCACTCAGTCACCGCAGGAGCTGAGATCCTACTTTTTGGCACACATCGAGTCAAAACTAACGTGAGCCAAACATCTACCCACGCACCAATGCCACAACTATTACATTCTTTAAATAACCACCATACACAGGGACTATCCTCTCTCAACCAAGGGTACAATGGTGTTCAGTTTGTAGAGAACTACTTTGACACAAATTACTCTTATTAATTCACATATAGTCTAAAAATGCAGTGAAATATCTAAGTTTTAATCCCTGACTGTAATGTATTATGCAAATGAGATGCAAAGCTAGACCAGGAGTTACTGCACATGTCACCAAAGATAGCTAGACTTCACCCTTAGAATATGCTAAGAACCAACCTAATAAAATAAACAAAAAAGTTTAGAGGATTTTCATCCTCTATATTTAGGTAACACTGTTTTACCCTGATGCATGAAAAAAAATACTATTAACTCCTCATTTTGTCTGATCTGTCACTTCAGCTCCTATCAGTACATAAAACATTCAGTGTTACAGTAACAGCTGTTCTAGAATAACCTAACTGGCAAGCAAAATAGAAAAATATTAGTAAAGCCATCTTACATAATCGTTACCATACAAATAGCTAAGTCACTATATTTCATGAACCATAAGAACTCTTTATTGTCATTATTGAATTATCAGGAACCACCATTAAATTTAAAACATAAGAAAATGGATTTTTTTATGTTATGTAAATTCTTTATGATATAAAGCAAACCAACACCATTCATGGATATGAGCCACTTCACACCCGACAAGGACATAAATGTGGCCATCCCTACACCCCTTTAATTAATTAGCTCTCCACCCACTACTGCCCGGGGCACATGCTCCTGTCAATATTCTCCTGGAAGTTTTTGTGGCAATATCATTTTGTGATAACTGGATTCAACTATACTCTAATTTTTGTCATCCTTTCAATATTATTTCTGGTTTTGGTTGTCATCTAAACAGCATAGTCATCAGGCTTCAAAGTCCCAATTATCCAGCTTCTTCTACTATCTGCAGCTTCAGTAGTTAATGCTATACAAACAAATTCAATACTGCTAGTGGTTTTGTGCAATTACCACTACACAAAACAAGGAGAAGAAAAAAATACATATGAGGAGCAAATGAATCAAAATAGAGACTTTAGTCCTTAATAGCCACCATCTAATCTTATATTCCGGAACTGGAGTGAAAGAACCCAACAAAAACCTGGAAGAAGGGCGTTCCCTGCCGTCTGGGGGCCACCCGCAGAAATAGAGTCCCGAACCTGATAAAACCTGGTCTTTGCTACACTAACAGTGATCTCCTAGCCATATCAGTGACTAACCGAAGCCCAGAGGTTGAACTGTATCAACACTTTCCTTATACCACACTCAGTGCAGAGTTTCCAAAGCATACAGTATTGCTGTTCGGCCAACTTCATGAGCATATCACATCCAAGAGCGCTGTTCATTGGGTTTATGCAGCTGGAAACATCCCCATTTATCCCCGTCCAGCCCTTACCTTCTGTTGAAAGATTTTATCAAAATCAGCAGGTCTTCTTTTGGAATATAGCAAGTTTCTGAGACAGCAGTTCAATGAACCTGGAGTTTAGCTGAACAGATAAATCATCACTCCACTTTTTAAAAATCTTTAAAGAAGGATGGAAAACAAACTGGATTTTAGGAAATAAAAATTCAAAGCCCATGCTGAATTCCTACCAGGACTGGAGTCCATGGGAAAGCATCTAAGTAAGAGCTGCCAACCTTCCCCATCCTGAGCAGCAGGAGGGTAGCTCTCCTCCCACAGCCTCTCACTCCGGTCAGAGCTGGATCCCTGGAAGTGCCACAAGACCTTAGGTGTGTTTTCCAAAATGTTCCATTTTGAATTTTTATTCTATAAAATTCAGCCTTACTATTTAATTTCTAGCTGTTCCAAAGTTGTCAAGAAGTGTCAGAATTTAATGTGAGTTTAAAAAAAAATCCTCTTTTTTTTTTTTTCCCAAAAAAAGTTTAATGGTACATCTGCTTAACCTTAAATCCAAATTAGGGAAAGGATTCAAGAGTTTTTGGTCTATAGATGTTCAGTGACAAACTTATCAAAAAAACAAACACCACAAACAGTTGCAGAAAAGAGACTTCTAGATGTCACACATACAACACAACCATCTTCAAGGAAAATGAGGAGCAATACAAGAGAATGAAAATGTGACCATATATTAATTCTTTAAGAGAGCATTGCTGTGACCCCAAAGCACACACTATTTTGTAATCTACCCTACGCATGCAGCCCAGAGGGCCCAATTCTGCTGCTCCACGAGCATCTCCCAGCCCAGGGCAACAGCATTTACTTGGTCTTAACAAAAACATCGGTTCCAAATTGCCAAAAATTCATCACTGGCAGATGGGTGATCAAATGAAACATCACCATTGTGTCAAAAGCTAGAGGAGAAGCAGGAGGGACCCGCCTGCAACTCTGTTCTACACTTACTATCCCAGAACCCCTCAAAGCACAGGCATTTGACTTGAGCCCCACTTTTTTTTTTTTAAACATTCGTTTAGTCCCCAGATGATGTCAAAGCCTCAACATCACTTTTTCTGAACCACCGTAAAGAACAAGCAGCAATTGCTGTGCAAGCTGGCAGGATTTTAAAGAGGAAAATAAATAGGATGCTAACAAAGTTTCCAAACAACAACCCTGCTGAAGGTCTCAATAGAAAACATTTGTTATGAAGTAATAAGAATTTGCATAATTTTGGGGAATACTTTGTTTTCAAAGTAATTCTCTTTTTCACCTGCTTAGGACTTGACCATGTATGGCTTCAGTTAAGTTTTGTTGATGGCGGCTCATGTTTAACCAACTGTTTTTAATTTACAAATTAAACTTGTCAGAAGTAGAAATCCTTCCCTTGGAACCCTTCCAATACGTCAAGAATTAATTCTAATGAAAACGGCATTGCCTAAATGCAGGATGGCCACTTACTTACTTTATTTACACAAAGTCCTTCTCAGTTTCTTTGATAAAAGCAGCTAAATCTTTTTCCTCTTTCATGTTTTGTCAGCACTTGATTCCTTTTGTCCCCTGGCTATTTGCCTAGCTGTGGACAATAAGGCAGGAAGAATAGAAGCAGATTGTTGGAATGGCCCTCAATAAACCTAATTATGACATGTTGACTGCACTCACCATGACATATTCAGGAGATCCAGGCTTATTCAATTACCCTTGCCAGGTTTCTCTTTCAGACCTAAAGTTATCCTTTGACTGTTTGTATTTCTGAACAGTATTCATGTTCATTGTGAAAGAAAATCCCCTGGACTTTGAGGGGTTTCTAAGTTGGTGCTGTTATTGTAGCTAATTTTTATTAACTGAATGATAACATGATAAAGAAATAGACTTTTGTTATGTAATAAGAACAAATCAGTGTGTGCTTAAAGTTACACCTTCCTTTCCTTCCCGCCCGCCCCCCGCCGGAGATTGACAGCACCCATCACTGGAGTTAATAAACAGAGCCATTTTCTCGACATGTGTTTAAACTTCGGTGACACCGAGCATAACCGCACGGCAGAGCCCTTCGTGGAGCAGGATCCACGCTGTCACACCGCTCTGCCCCCAAAGCCTCCTCCTCCCCAACACCCAGCCCCGCAGCTTCCCACCCGCACCTCTCCTGTCTGCAGCCACTTCTTCCTCTGTTTGAAACAGCGCAGAGAAAATTTGCAATTAAAAATCGGGTTATAGGTTGGGTGGGAGCTGTTCAGTCGGCGGAAGGACTGTGCCAACCGTTCCTGCAAAGAAGCTGCGTGTCAAGCAGACAAAAGCAGGGAAAAATGAAGGGATGCCTAACGGAGAGAGAAAGAAGCAGCCCCCGATCAAACTCAGTTTATATGTCAAGCAGCTCCAGAAGAATTAATAGGCATATCTTCACCTCAAACCGTTGCTCAGTTGCAATCAGCTGCTTTGTGCCGTGCTGTCTGCTAGCTCCGAACAGCTCCTAGGACTTGAAGTTAAAGGAGAGGCTGCGGAGCAGACTGGGAACGCCTTGAAGATGTAGCTTGAAAAGGCAAGTGATCCAATGCAAAGCGACTGAGTACATTTATCCACTACTAACACTTCGCAGGTGGGGAAAATACACTGCTGCAGGAAAAAATGAGCACTTTTATTGTTTGCTGTAGCAAGCTTTACGTCCAGGGCCTGACCCAGCGGGGGACGCCAGCCGGCGCCGCAGCCCTGCGAGCAGCCGCGGTGCTTTCGGTCGCTGCGTGCACAAGGCACACAGACAGCAACAACGGGAATTGTTTCTTCACTTCATCTAGGAGAAACGGCCAACTTCTCCGCTGGACTGACTGGTCAGCAAGCCAGTCTGAAAGAAGAAAAGTGAAAATACAGTTTCTGACATTTTTTTCACAATCAGTCCTCTAAAGGATGTTTTTTGGAGTGAGAAATTCAGGTCTCCAGAGAAGTTGGGTATCTCAGCAATTGTTTTCCTTCTGGTTCAGAACGGGGATCTGAATATGCCTCAGTAACAGAAAACCTCTAGGGGAAAATTCTTTCTGAATACTTTCACTTCATCTCAAAAGCAGCAGCAAAAGAGGAAAAGAAATCAGTGCTTTAATCTTTGCTTGCTAGGTGTAAGAGTTGAAAAATTACAAAGTTAACGAATAAAAAGATTTAGCTCCGTAAAAAAAGTTGAAATAAGTGATTTTACATAGACTGAACTCTTCCTTTCATTTTCTCATGAACAAAATGTTGCCATAATTACCGTGATCTGACAGTTTCATTCTCAATGAATCTGCATCTTCCGAACAGAAAACTGAGCTGAGATTTCCCAATCAGCACAATCTCCAAATAGTATTTAGGAAGACAATAGCACAAAATATTTCAAAGGCTATTAACAGTGTTTGCATGGAGTGGAGCCAGAAAAGTGTCTTAGAGGATATAGCCTAGTTTACTAAATTATCCATCATGCAGAGCATATGCATAGGGTTGGGTTTTGTTTGAAACTTGGTTCTTTTTCCTCTGTAATTTGAAGACTTTAATGGGTGTTGACAGCAAGTCCTCTGAGCAGCAAAAGGAACTTTTCTTAAAATATACATGAAATCCTCCATTTGCATCCTTTTGCTAACTAATAAAAGCAGCTACAGCTTTGCTTAAATGGTTACGAATGCGCCCGTCAGAACAAGGACATGATTTTTCCTCTGGCTGCACCAGCACGGTGCCTGGTCAGACTCAGCTCTGCCCTAACTGCAGCCTCCGTGTGTCTGTACATCTGTACACGTGTGTGACGTGTGTGACACCCAGGGAGCAGAAGGTACCGAGCATTGCTCCAAGGTCTGTAGGACTTGTTACCAAGACATTCAAGGGACTGACAAACAGATCAACAAATACATCAGGCTAAAGTGTGCTTTGCTACCTTACAACAAAAATGTATTAAAAGTGACCAGAAATCTCTCAGAGTTAGCCTGAAACACATGTATTCTAAATTCCATACCTTTATTCTATTGAATTATGTATATATTTTTAAAGATCTTCTATAAACATCAACTAATATTCACAGAGGGAAAAAATGCAGAAAAAAATAACTAAAGCTTAAGACAGACTCCTGTACCTGGCAGTAGAGCCGGAAAGAGCCCTCAGTTATTCAGCTGGACAGAACTGTCTGCGTGGCCAGACTGGGATCTCAGCTACGCCGCTGGAAATCAAGGGGTTTCAGTAAAGGAACAGCTCTGATTTGATGCCAGCAACATTAACACCTGAATCTGGTCTTAAAACATACTCCATATTATGGCATTTGTTCCTGCCAGTTAATCTGAACATCTGTGTGGAAGTAGATATGTGTAATGCCTCAGTCCATTATTTCTTATTTCACAAGATCAGTTAGGTTCAGTCACTATCTCAAATTATCCTGGTTTCCTCTTTGTAACCTATCAGAATGTATGAGAGTAAATTAAAAGCAGTTCTCTCATTAAAATCAAAATCAGTGATGTACAGAAACATACAGGAAAAAGGAGATGGCAGTGGCTGAAGCTAAGCGTACCGAACCTGCTGCTGAGCTCCTCACACAGCTCTCTCCCCAGTGACATCAAAACAGAGCCAGATAAAATCCTGGATACTCGGACAACAGGAACTTGTCTGACATTTTCAGGCTTTTATTCCATTTTGACAGGTGCAAAGGCGTATCCCACAGGTGCTTGTGGCACCTACTCCGTGAGCGATGAGCATCTGATGAGCAGCAGCAGCGTAAGAATCTCTCCTGGTCCTGAACTTTTCCCTACCTCAATTTCTGGCAAGCTGCCAGTGATTTACATTCGGAAGAAAAATGTGGGTGTTTTTATCCTATTCAATTAGTATTTTCCTACCAGGGATGTCAAAGGCCATTTTATAAAAATAAGTACTTTGGATACATACATAATAGAGACTTAATCGTGTTCAGAAATGTTATATTCAAATAGCAAGAGCTGGAAACATAACTTGGGTCCTACTTACATGGAACATTTTTGAAGTCTACAGTTCTAAGCTCTGTACAGCTGATGCAAAACCCAACAAATAAAAACCACTATCACCCAATCCCCAATACAAAGGCTGCCAGCCCAGAACAGAACCAGAATCCAAAATACTCCTCTTTCCTTTACTTCTGAAAAACTAAAATCCCACTGACAATGCTGTACCAAATCCAAGCCTGCTGCCCCATTTTTTAGCTCTAATCCCTATTTATTCTTTCACCCTTTTTCCAAAATGGAAGATAAAATTAACTGTAATTGATTATTCACAGACGTGATTTTCAGAGATTTAGATGCCATTATATTATCCTTTCAATACAACAAAAATTAAAAAATGAATAGTACCATGCTTTTAACATTTATTACAAAATCACATCCATTCAGATGGTTATTTTCCACAACTGCATCTACCTTTGTTCTGTGCTCCCTGCTGAATACAAATACCCTTGTTTGCTTCACTGACTTAGAGTCTCACAGCAATGAAGCTGAACTTACCTAAAATCATCAATGCAGTGATTACCCATCTTCTCTTAGAGGTTTTCCTTGAAAATTTTAATTGAAAAGTAGCAAATTTAAGCAAATCAACAACACGCCAGCTTTTCTCAGCTACCTTCCACTGACAGCTTCAAAGCAGCCCACAGAATCCGTCCACAAAAAGCACATTGCACACACACAGCAAACATCGCTGCAGCTGCAAACCTCTCGCTTTCAACCTAAACCTGACAAAACCCAGTTTCCTTCAAATATCCTGAGTGATATCGAGGATGCCCAAGCATGTTTGACAGGCTTGAGCTAAGTGAGAGCATGCAAAAGATATCTCCCACATCATCTAGAAGTTTTGTTTTCCATTTTTGAAGCAATCAGCACAAACTTCATACGAAACACTTTTGTGAAATACAGCACTGCCAGCTCGTTCATAACTCCTGGTTCCTCTCCCATGCTGAACACAGAGCTGAGTGCACGAGGACTGCCGTGGAAGGGGAGGGAGGCTGCACCTGGCTCAGCAAGACTGTCAGGGCTGGAGCACAGAGCAAGCACACAGACCACCACCAAAACACCAATGCATGCTAGCAGACATGCTTAATGAGGACAGCACACCGCAGCCCCCTCTGATGCTAAAATAAAATACTACATGCTCCGTGAGAAAGGTGCCGGGGGCTCTCCCGCCCTGTGGGTTTGCTCAGTGACTAGCTCCATCCTGGTACATGCCACACTCAGGGGCTGGACAGTATTTACCAAGTATTAGAGCTAAGATGCTGCAATATTTCTTTTTTTTTCGTTTTTCACCAGAAGGTGACTGTCCCTCCCCACTCCCCAGAAGGTGGGCAGGCTCCCATGCACCAGCAGCAGTCAGCCCGTGGTGTCCAGCTGGCTGTTAAGTGCTTGCTGGGACAGTTCCTCTGCTTCAGTCCTGGGAAATCACAGTATCTGCCTCCTGGTAGGCATCCTCTGGTTTCTCTTCTATGCCCATGCCTTCAACAAACACGGACGTGCCAGGCACCGCCGCTGAACTGGCAGTATATTTGTTTTGCATGCCTCCAAACCACAGCCGTGCAGGTAATGCTAAATTGCTGCCAAGACCTATTTTTAACCTGGGTAAGTGACCCTAGACTGCTGCACTTAACATCATGGAAATAAATTATCAGGTGAAAAAACCCTTCAGAATTCTCCAAACAAAACGATGGCGTAAGGTCACGGTTAAGACCTTTCTCTGGATGTTTAAGTTTAGAGTTTCTTCTTCCCATCACACAAGCAACCCCACTAGAAACCCTGAGGTTTTGCAACATGCAGCCACGAAGTTCAGTGGCTATTTTAATGTACAGCACCCATATTCTCAGACTAATTACATTAAAATACATTGGGGCAGTTCTCCCAGCTGAAAGGCACTTTACAGCGTATGAAACGAGCATTTTATGGAGGCGGAGATATAGATCACCCACCCCGGGAGCGGGTCTAGTGAACGGCTTCCCCACCCGCCCAGCCCTGCGTCTTCCCAGCAAGGCAGAGGTGGAACTTCTGAGCCTCTTCATGAATAAGCAATGAAAGCCTTGAGATGGGACAGTGTAGCAGCTTCCAAAAAGGTGCATTGACTCTGCTGGGGACAGAGGTAGTACAGCCTGGGCGCATCAGTTCCCACATGATCCACTGCCTCCTCTGCAGGGAGAGCTGGCTCCTGGCATAAACAGCTCTCCCCGTCCTACCTCAAGAAAAACCTGTCAGGAAAGAAAGAGTCTAGAGAGTTTTTCCTTTGGCCTTTGAAGTTCTTCCTTGGCTGACTGATGCTCACCCATACATAACTGGAAGAAAAGACTGCCATTGTGCTGCTCTTTACACCAAGCGCATTATTCTCCAGACAAAAGCTTGCGAGTCTAACTTTTAAACACACCTCTCTTTAGGCTGTACTGTTCCTAAACCATAAAATCTTTTTGTTCATTAAAAAATAGACAGCCTTTTCCCCCCTCAGGCAATCTACTCTGCTAGTTAGCTTTTTGTACTACTTTTTGCAAACGGATACCGCAGACGCCCAGCAGTTCGCAGCAGAACAGCCAGTTCCCATCCTCAGAAATACTGCATTTTTCCCCAGTATAGTCTCCAGTCACTTACCCAGCCCAGCTTTAAACATGAAATACAACCACTGTAGGAGCTCGCTGGCTTTGGACGAGACCTGGCAAGCAATCAGTCTCACCGAAAACATCTCCAGCATCTGGCAGCTCGCTGCTGCTCACAGGGTCTGCGCGCCGGGTCAGGGCTGGGGGTTAAGCGAGGAACATGCTCAGCACCTGCCTGCTCTGCCTGGCTCTAATCAGTATTCCCCACTCATGCCCAGGAATGCCAGAATTCCCCAGTTTCCTCAAAAAAATAACACACACACCCTCAAGGAAGGGAGAGGGGGAAAAAATAATAAAGAAAACTCAAATAGTTTAATTAAATTTGGATCTTACCCTAAAGACAATGCAAGTCTTGCTATTGACTTCAAAATCTCTTTGGATGTTTATGTGAAATCTCACATTTGACACTATTAAATAGAAGAATTCTTTGGTGTTAGAAACAAACCCCACAACTTTACTGTTAAAAAAAAAAAAAATGACTGCAACAATGCCACTTTGCTTGAAACTCTAAAAACTAATAACAACTGTTTTTGTATTAGTAGTTCCCAAAGGCAGGTCTCGCCTTAGCGTGAAAGTTGTACTGCAATTGCACATCTGAAAACTTTTCTTTTTTAAGACCTGTTGACAAGTTCAAGCCAGTTTATCAACTGGAACCAGCTCCTCAGTTTTTGGCTCTTAGCTCCCTGTCTTAGTCACTAGGCTATTGCTCTCTGTCAGGAAGAATTTTTATAAGAAATAGAAAAAATAGTACAGATTTCATTTAAAAAAAAAAAAAAGATGAAAATCAAACCAAAACAGTCCATCTTTAACCAGTTTGTGTAACACAAAAGGCCACTACTGAGAAGTATTTCTTCTCCAGAAAGATTTTGAAAGCTTATAGTTTTAAACTATTAACAATAAATTACAAACAATATACGTTTTAAACATACTTTTCTTGATTTTGTCTCCTTTTCTGCACAATTTATATTTCTATCTTAAAAAAGGCATTAGTAAAACATCCACTGAAAAAAATGTTTTAAGCAGCCATCTAGCAGTTCTATGCTTCTAGCGACTGCAATAGCAACACCCAGTTCTAGCAAAGAAAACAGCCCGAGACTACTGTGCCAGTCATAACCACATAAATTTAAAGCATTGAATATTTGCTCGGACCAAAAGCTATTTGCATATATATTCAATAGATTTTCCACACCGCATTAAAAAATTTGCAGGCTATTCATATGCAGCCCAGCAAAAAGTACGTACCATCAATGGGTGTACGTGTAAACCCGGCGTGGCTCAGGGCAGACTGAGGCAGCACCTCTGAATTCATTAACTTAACCCCAGACCGTATCACTTACGGACCTGCTTTTGCTGTAAATAATAGTGATAAAAACACTACAAATTAGGAGCTGAGTCTCAGTCCATCTCGTTAACATGCACTCACCTGCTGCTGTGACCCAGGGGCTGTGGCATGGCTCTGTCCTGTTACTGGGTGCCCCACAGCATGGGCTGCGGGTGCTCACTGCTCCTTCTGCGGGCCGCCCAACGTCCCCTAGCCCTGCCACCCCCAGCCTGCAGCTCCCCAGGACAGGTTACAATTCTTTCTAGCCACAATACATTTGTTTTAAAACATCATTTCGTCTGGGCATGCAGTTTCGACAGATGAGCTATGGCAGCCGGTGCTATACAACATTTTTGATTTCTGCATCCCAGACATTTGGAAATACCGTTCAGTGCAAAAAACACCATTGTTCCCGTTTCAGAGTAAGGAATACACACAGAGGTAAGGTGCACCTGAAATGGAGCAGCTGACACAAGCAGATATCCTACACGCCAGCCCCATCTCCACTGCACAGGCTGCCAGGACGCACAGCAATAGGAGAAAAAAAAGAAAGAAAAGAGCACAGAAAGCAGAAGGCAGCCGCCTCTTCCTGCTCCGGGGCCATGGCCAGGCGGAGGCCAGAAACCAGGGCGGGGGCACGGCCCCATCCCGGCCGGCTGCAGGCACAGGCAATGCAGGGCACGGCTCTCAGGAAGGCAGAGCAGATTGTACCAACTCAAACCAGTTCTCATCCAAACCAAACCCAACCCTTCTAGCACTAATTATTCTGTGACCGCTTTTTTCTTGTTTGTTTGTATTTAGGGGTATCGCTTACTTATAAACACATTAGTCACCAAGATCACTCTTTCCTACTCAAGAAGGGTATAAAAAAGCTCCCTTGTCCCACCCCAAAGACGAAGAACCACACTCACCACAGCCCAGTCAAAAGACTGTTGAAGCCTATGGAAAGATGCCTTTGGCAGCCCCTTTCCCACAGCTGTGGGAACTTCAGCAGCAAACTAGCACCAGCTGTGCAAGTGGGGGAGCCGTTTAGCCAGGCATACTGGGACCTAAGGCAGCCACTCAAAGAGCTGAATGTCCCCAAGCGCAAATACCACCTTCAAAGCACAACTGTGACCACAATGCCTCCATCTAGAGAACACAGCAGTCCTGTGGAAGCTTCAAACTTTGCGTTAAAAAAATGAGCATCACTTATAAGCATCCCAGAAAAGGGCAGAGGAGGCAGAGCAAGGAGCAGCTTGGGCTGGCAGTCCGGGACGTGAGGGTAGCACGGCCAGCCCTGAGCCATCCCTAGCTCACCTCTCACGCGTTAAAGCTGAAGGCAGTCAGGGAAGCACAATGGGTCCTGTAACCAAAGGTCCCAGCTCTGCAGAACGCACCCAAGGGGCTCCAAGGGCACACCGCTCCTCGACCCCCCTGTGGCTGAACCTGGAGGAGCAGCGCGGAGGGAAAGCCAAGGGCACCCAAAGGAGAGCCACCATCCCTGGTCGTGCCCTCCCCGTGCCCACCACATAGCCTGTTCCTACAGTAGTGATTTTTCTGCATGCTAACACCTGCTACTGAGAACAGGTGAGCCCCTTCTCCATGCTCTGATCGCCTGGAGGATCTCTTTTTTTTCCCCTTACAAATCTTTTCTAGGGTATTTTTAAATTTACGTTTAACTAGCATTATCTGGATTCAGATACTAGGTGTATTCAGGACTCGTTCAATGTGTGCTCTGAATCTTTTTGCCTCTGATATACTCTTCCAGAGCTGACAAGTCTGTTCCTGATGTCAGATTAAGAGAAATATTTATGCCGTCAATCATCGCTGCATCTTTAGCACTGCCAGCACAGGAGAAGTACGGCAACTTTGAGTCCCGGCTTGTTTTAAGTCCTCCCTTGGCCAAGGGACTTCTAAGAGTTGGGAGAAAAATCCTCTTTGTGCCTGTCATAGCTTTGGGTTTGACAGCCATTCAAATCGGAGCTCCTGATTCCTTTCCCAAAATCTCATTTGCTGCGTTGATTAGGATCAAAGGTTGAGGGGAGGAATGCAGTTTAGGAAGAAAGAGAGTGCCTCCCCTTGCGATAGCCTTCAGCCAGTGAGGAGCCAGAAATCAAGCCAAGCAAGGCGCGCTCTCCCTGCCATCCTGCCGGCGCTGATGGAGCAGATTGCTTACAGAGCTGCTCCAGCACAGGCCCAGTTGGTTTTTTGTTTGGTTGGTTTTTTGCTAAATCATGTGTTAGAAAACTTTTAAGTGCAGTTCGCTAAAACAGCTCTTTTTAATTTGCTCTACTTGTAATGCTGTATTTTAACTACGCCTACTAGCCATGTCACATCTCTTATTTAGCAGCTGAGACAGACACTTAGTGCTGTAACGTCTTGCTAAGGCGGACAAATGAGCGAGATCCCTCAAATCCGAAATGCAGTGGGATCTTCCTATCAGGGCCATCTTCCACCCTGAGTAACCAGCATGGCCCTGCTGAGAGCAGGGAGCTGTTCAGATGTAAATGATGGTACAATTTGGCTCACAGACCCCTTTTTTAACAAACACTGAGAAGGAAATAAGATGAACAAAATGTCTGCTATACGCGGCCATTTTGCAACTTTTGCTGGAAGTGATGATCCCGAGCACCTGCAGGGCCGCGATTGCCCACCACAGACACACAGCACACACCTCCTGCCAGTCCCACTGCGGGGCAGGAGAGGTGGACAAGCCAATCCTTCTGTGGGGTTTTCAAAAGGTAACACTGAAGTACCCAGCACACAGGTCTGACGGCTCCGAATTTGTTAGAAAACAAACCGTGGATGCTAAAGCAACAGGCTTTTGTGTGGCTTTCCGTATATTTGCCAAATATTTGAGCGTTTTCGCCTGATCCCGTCAAATTGAAAGGGAGCAGGTCCAATCAGCTGTGCTACACCGGGGACGAACCCACGGGGCTTTTTCCCAACTGCAACATTTATTGTTCGATTTTTTAATAGATAACTAGATCGCACCGATTCCTAACCGCTTGCTTGCTGCTATTACTTTCCTGTCCCACAGCTGTTGGCAAAGAGCGCAGCTGAGCCCTATACCATGTGCGTAATAGCCACCATAAGCACCAAGAGAGGCTGGGGCGTGCCATGCCTTGCTCTGCGCCGCACGTGTTATGGAAATATTTGTAGACCTCCCTCCCTCCAAAACAGAGCACCAAAAAGGTTCGGTGCCTACTCACTTAAAACATCACTGCTCCTTGTGCAAATAGTCCTTGGTCAATAACTGCTCCAGATTTGGTGAAGCTGTTTAACTCACTTGTGCGAGGCGAACCCGCAGGACGGTAGTTACCCGAAGTGATGCCTGCTGCTCCGGGGATACTCATGGTCCCCTTCAGTGTCGCTCACACCCCAGCGTCAGCCCACCCGCTGCAGAGGAGTTAGTCATGATTTACACCTTTGATAAACGGAATTCCTGTAATTTGGGGGATTTTGGCAAAACAGACACTTGACAGGATTACATTGTGAAAATAGGCAAATTCTGCACTTCACTTTCTATTTTCCCATTCCTTTAGCTAAACATGTGCCCCCCCTTCCCCCCTCCCCACCTCCATTTGTTGTGTGTGTTTGCTTTTTTTTCCCCAAACCTCTCTTTTCCAAAACCAATGCATTTTGCTGCCCAAGGACTCAGAGAAGCCTGACTTCCACCTGGCCCTCTCGCCGCTCAGCCTGAGCGGAGGGGCTGGGTGAGCATCAGGGTCCCCCCTGCCCCTCTGCTCGCGCTCCAGCCCTGCAGCACTTCAGACCACACCAACAGCCCTCAGGTCCACACACAAAGGAATTGCTCCTTCAGGGAACGGGACTTGCTCCGGCACCGCTCCCTGCTGCCTGCCTCCTGCAAAACCTGCCCATGGCCGTGTGCACCTCGCTAAAAAATGGAGCAATGCAGAGGGGCTGTAATCCAGGCCAGTTACACTGAGCATGCTGGTGCTACTGCCCCACGGAGCTCTATGGATTACACGTCGGAAGAGCAGAGTAATTCGGCCAGGAGACCGTCAAGGTTATTGCTTTTCTGGGGCAGTGTATGGAGCAGATCCTGATTGTATTGGCATGAACAGTCCTGCTCATTTAAACCAGGTGGATAAGGTTTGATGGGGGCTGAACACGCTGACTGCTTGCAGAAATGCCAGCTGCAGACAGTTCGTCCCTCATACAACTCAAACCACAGTGATCTATGTGACATTACATCTGATAAAGAAATTACTACGTAGCCATTTTGGGATCAGGCGTTCAACACAAGGCATGCCGTAAAGACAAAAATCCTTAAGACAGGTCCATATAAGGCCTTGTGCGTGACAGAAACTTGGGACATGTTTGGCAGAAAGGTTACATCCAGGCAGACGCCCATAAAAACAAAATATCAAGAGGTGGAACACACATCACTGTCCTCACTGCAGCTCTCCGCTGCGATGAACAAGTTGAGTCCGTGCACTTCAAGGAAATTTGTGCCTAACCTGGTTTCAAAGAATTTTAACTTATTATAGGGCAAGATGTCTTCTAAAGTAGCTGGGCACTTGCGAAGTATGCGCTAGTATTTTATTCAGACAAAACAAAAAACAAAGCGTATTTAAGAAAGGGAATGAGAAACTGATGATTTAAAAAAATAAAAAAAATCCTTTTCAGCTTTTTACTCTGCTGCTTTCACTACAGCATCTGAGGCTCATCCACATAAAACAAATGCAACACCAGGAGAGGCTCTCCAGCTTTACCTGGCTTCTTACGACTGCTGGTGAAGCTGAACGTCTCTGTTCAGAGGTGCGCGTGGAAGCAGCGGGACCTGGATCTGATGCTCGCAGACCTCCAGCCCTGCTGGAATTCCACAGCATAATTACAAGCCAACATAACACATCGACGCTGCGCAGCCTCTTGTGCTGAGGATGTGGTTGAACAGAGTTTTCTATCTCTGAAGTAAGCAGAGCTCTCCGTACGGCAATAAGGAAGCGATTATTCTCGAGCACTCTTGTTGCCTGTCAGCAACTGCCTGGCCGATCCGACTTTCCCCCCTTTTTGTGAGGAGGGACAGCACAACTATCCTGCCTGATGCGAGTGGGGACTGTAAAATCAAAACTGAGGAAAATGCACAAAGAAATACTGCCAGCTTGTTTGCATGCCCCCTGCACGGAGAGCCCAGCCTTGAGAACTGACAGGCTTCTCCAGCTCCCTTTCTTTCAGTGGCAGCCCCGGACCATTTATCTTTCTGATTTGGTGTAGAAAAAGAAACTTTTTGTATACTACACCCATCAAAAAAAAATACATGCAACTAAATCAGTTTCATTAAAATTCCGTGAAATACACAATTTTTCTCCCATTGTTTTAGTAAAATTTCAGCGCACTTTGTACTAAAACCCATGATTCACACAACTGCAAACCCAATAATGCCAAACAAAAACCCTCCACAAAACTGCAGGAGTGTACAGTGCATACAGGCAACAGCCCAGGCAAAATAAGGATTCCACTCAAATTTCACATCTCATTAAAGACAATTTGGCCATTAATCCATACGGTTTTAGGAGCAAAGAAGGATTTTCCAGGACAGATAAACTGAAATGATCCTCCTTTGATCTCTGAGGTTAAGAATCAGTTACAATGGAAGATGAACAACACGGGGCAGGACTACTGGCCTTTTTATCTGCAACAATGGCATCAGCAAACAACTACTTAATCAATATTTGGCCAGGGCCACTGAAAACTTCCTTTTCAAATTTTAATTCCTAGTTGTAAAACAACTGTAGGGCAACCAGCAAGATAAGACATTAAACTGACTGCTTAATTGCCTTTTACTGTCCTGCTAGTTATATATGCACATCCTTAATCGCTCTTGAATCTTTATTTACCGGGATGAATAAATGACCTGTCGACAATCACATCAAACTCCACTAACCAAGTAATCTCAGCGCGTGACACACTAACTCTAATGTGCCCACAGTGAGTTTTAATTTCATTACGTTTCACTTTTTTTTTTTTCTAGGGAGAGTGATTTAAAGTGAATTAGTTTAACAGCATGGGGCAGGAGTACTCCAGGGCAAGTAAAGTAAAACGACGCGCTCGCGCTACGCTGAGCGAGGTCTTGTGGTGAGTTATGTTACTGTACATCATTTTTATTAGCCAGAAAGCTCAGCATTTGGGGAACACTTGGAAGTATCCTGCATTTTTATTTACATATTTTGTTCTCTCTGTAGCCACGTTTGTTACATGGGATCTGAAGTGACATTTACATGGAGAAATCCGCATTGACTGGGTTGCTCTGATTTATTGCTTTGCGTTTCACTCAATTTCTTCTTAAATTAACCAGAGAGCACTTTGTAGTTCTGCTTCATTTCCCAATGCCGTTTTATTACACAGCCCTGGGGACTCGTGATAATTCATCACTATCAACTTTATTGGCTCCCCTCATCTAAACCCCGTTCCAGCCCTTATCAATAAGTAAACCCAATACAAAACTAAACCTTTCCCGAGTAAATGTTAGATAAAAGAGGCGTCTTGGACAGATACAACAGAAAATTACCAGTTGAAATTGGACCCCAAAAATAATCTCTTCTGGGGATTTCATCAGCATCAACTTTTACTTTCAGCGTTAATTTCTAATTAATTTTTTATCTAATTAAAATCGCTGTCTGGCTGCCTGCTGATACCATCGCTACCTTTGTGCAAACACGGCTACAGAAATCCTCAGTTCGATGAGAGTTTTGCCAGTTTCAGTTGGGATTGCAGCCGCGCTCGCAGTCAGCCAGCAGTTTCTCGTAACAGAAGAGGACGAATTTAGGCCCCGTTCCTGCCTGCCCCAGCCACGTGAGCGGCTTTACACACATGAATGGGCCCTTTGAATGGCACTCCTCGCCGTCCCTCGCATCTGATGCTTTCCAACCAACTTTTTTTTTTTAAAGTTGGTTGGAAACAGAAATGCTGGGGCCACCTCCTGTTCTTACCCCTGCCATCAGAGTGGTTCCAAAGAGCATTTATCAGTACGGTGATAGGCACTTATATATAAATATATATATACAGGGGTCTGATCTGCAAGCCTGTAAACCCAACTCACATCCCAATCCTGAGCACTTCCCCAGGAGCTGCAGTTGCTCAGCACATTAGAAATCTGCTTTCAAGACAAGCCTGAGCTTTACCATGCTAAATTCCTACTGCTGTCAAGGATTTGGCAATCGCAGCAGAATCCAGAAAGCCAAGGATACAAATCATGGTTTGGGAGCAAGTCCATTAGTTTCCTGCCCCAGTCTTTTCAGAATGACACTGTCTAGGTTTAGTCAATTATCAGTTCAGATTTTCAGAACAAACCAATCAGATGCAAACTTGGGTACAAATTCCAACCAATGTGTGTGAAACAATCCTGATATTTGCTAAAATAAAATTTTTTCTTTGTTCTGGGCACAAGAATTTAGAAAAAAGGGACAGGATGTCCCCGGTGGTACTGCTTGAACAGCTAAGGAAAGTGCTCCTGATATGGCAAACCGTGCAAAACCAGCAGAGAAATCAGGATGTCAGGAGGGGCTGCTGCGGGATGCGGGGAACCTGCACCTTCCCGCAGCCCCTGCTCTCCCCGCTGGTAGCAGCCTGGTCCTAAGCACCAGAGCCCCTGGCCAGGCAGGAGCAGCAAACCCAGAGCCACAGTCCAGTGACGAGCCCTGTGGTGATTTACTTTGTGCAGCACCTGGCTTTTCCACCCGTGTCCTGCTACTGGGACGCGAGGGGAGAAGAGGGAAAAGGCAGACAGACAGCCCAGTTCACACTACCTGCCTCAAGCCAAATCCTGGAGTCACTGGGGAGCTTTTCTTAATCAAGCACTATTTCCCCACCAGCTCTGAGACCCCGAGAGGCAGAATTCTGCTCAAATCGGACGAGCAGGTTTCTTTGACCTGCTGGTGACCAAATATTTAACATAAAACATGGAATGCCAGGCTCAGGAAGGTGCCTGCCTGCAGTCGCCGTCCCCACGTCATCCCAGAGGTGACCGTTCACCAGGAGATGTAGCGGGGGGAACACGTGGTGCTCCTCAGACCTAAAACCCACTGGTATTTGACACAGCGAGGACACCCTGTTACCTGGGAGGGGACACTGGAGCAACACCACAACGAGCCCAGCATCAAAATCACAACCAAAACGCCAGGCAGCATCCACCCTGCCCCACGCTTTGCCATACAGCAGGGAGCGGGATGGTTCGAACCGATATCTGATGCCTGCATGGCAATCCCTTCCCTTCACAAGCTGCCTTTATTAGTTTAGCAACCTAAAAATAACCAGCTGCATGGTACTGACCAAACCTAAACAAAACATCTGCAGGCCCAGCTAGCCGCCCCTACCCTCCAGACCATGTGCCACCACTTCAAAGCCCGCGCATCAAGTCAGTAATTGTAACATTGCATCTAAATATTTAAGCTAGGGGCTGGTAGTCGCGTGCCCCATTTACAGCCAGCATCTGTCCTCTAATTCCATTACAGTACAAAGCAAAAATGTTTCCCAAAACTCGCAAACAGGAAAAGCATCGCTCTGCTAGAGAGGCAGCGGCAGCTTGAACTTTGGAGCTGCTGAGCGGGGCTTTTGTGCTGAGGTCCTTCTCTTCCCCCCCCCGCCTCCGAGCTCCGGGCATACACGCACAGACATAGGGGTGGTGCCGAAATTGTATTAATGTGAGCCTCGGGCACACAGAAAAAAAAAAAAAAAAGAGAGAGAAAAGAGGAAGAGGAGGGCGAGGGGGGAAGGGTTTGGTCCGAGATGAAAGTCAGAAGGAAATAAAGGAGGCAATTTAGTCGGCTGTAGCCTGAATTGCTCTCAGTGCAGCCCAGGGTAGAGGCTGGGGATGAGTAGGGCCCTTTCTGGACGGGCGCACATGACTGGGGGAGGATCAGCCAGGACAGGGCCCGGAGGCCAATTCCGCCGGGCCGGGAACAGAGGCCCCCTTTGAGGCCGGGGGACCCCAGCGCCAGCCCGGTCCCATCCAGCGCCGCCCGCTCGCAGCGGCCCGCGAGCAGCTCCCGGCCCCGTCCTGCCAGCGCTGGAGGCCGCCGGATTGTGCCAGAACACGACAGCGATCCCGTGGATGGGCACCGACCAGAGCGGCAGCTGGAGGTACGGGCAGCTCCCTCGCCTCTAAAAATACACCCTGATGTGCCCAGGGAAGGCACGGGGGTTTCTCTTTTGTGTTCTTTATTCACGGCTTAAGCCGTTAAGAAAAATGTATCGGGCACGCAGAAATGCAGATGTGCTGTTGTTGTAGGGTGATAATCTCACCGATACACGTTATGACAGCCAGGTTTGGCTTTAAACATACACCCAAAACCAGGGGAGAGGACGACACGGGCAGAAATGCAGAAACGCAGCAGTGCAACATCTGCAAAGGCGTGTGAGAACAAAAAGTTGAAGTGCGTGTAAATAGGGGCTGAAACAGAAATACAGCAGGGCAGATGGAAGTTTACCTACGCTCACATCTGTGAAGATCAGAGGGAGAAAGCCCAAGCCACATGATGTACCTTTTCTGTTGCACATTTAAAAAATATATATCTCATATTTCTCTTCTCCCTGATCCCGCCCTGCTGCAGGAGCTCCCCAGCTCCCGCACGGTTACAGTCGCAGCCCCACCATCCCTCCGTCCCTCCCTCCGGCCCAGACAGCCCCGGCTCTCCCCACCTCGCCCACGTGCCGCGAGCAGGGGACTCCAGCCACCTCCAGCCACCCCGCGGCACCACGGCCATGGCTGGTGGTGATTCCCAGCTCCGTGCCCCCTGTCCCCTTCCCTCCAGTGATCAGGGCCCTCCAGCCCTGCCACCACAGCTACAGAAAAGGCTCAGGCACTCCAAAACACCACGCTTTTCTCGCTCGGACGGGTGCAGTGCTCCTGCCGAGAGCGCTCAGCACTGAGCTACCCTGCAGGGGTTGTACCGCGCGCTTCAGAAGTGACCAGGGACCCAGGGGTGCCAGCCCGCCTCTCGGCCGCCTGCTGTTGCTCCAGGCCCTGCACGCAGGCAGCCACGATCCTGCGGCACCCACATCCCCAGCAGCACTGCCAGATATTTCAGTAAGAGGGTCGGGCTGCCTGTGCAAATGGCAGAAACAACCTGAGGATTTTTATAGACAAGACTGAAATCCTAGCTCCTCCGCTGGTGACAGGAATTGAAGCAGAACTTTTGGGGTTTTTTTGGCCAGATACAGCCAGAGAGGTGGACTCATTTTATGTTTTTTGTCTTGCAATGAGCTCTCCGGCATGGTGTCCCTATAGCACCACGCTATACGTACAGCATGCGTACGGTCACAAATCCATCCTGCAGCAGCTCTCTCACTGCAGCACCCCAGCCACCCCAGTAACAAGCTTAAGGAACAGGCTGGCACCCAGGTAGGTGTCAGCAGACCCTCCCTCCCATCGCCGAACCCTCCCCAAAACTTAGGGAGCAGACTGGATTTGAAGCCGCTGTTTGCACAGAACTGCCTGGCCCCCTTCACCCAACAAAAACCTGTATAAGCAGATGTGGGACAGGGCTGTGCTAGCCCATCTACTCCGGGGGAATTTGGCCGCTGACTGAATGCAAAAGAAGCAAAATAGGACGCTCATTATGGCAGCAGAAGGTAAAGGAGAGGTACATGGAGGGCTGAGGGCAGCCTCGGCACGGGCTGCACTGGGGAAACGCTGCAAGGCAGCGCCCGTGCTCCCAAAACCAGCTGATGGGAGGTCAGGATCCCTGCCTTACAGAGCAGAGTCAGATACTGTGAAGATTTTTCTGAAGTAGAGGGGTGGGTAATATTGATAATATTTTTTCTCTTGCTGTCTCTCTTAATTACTCTGCTCCATAAAGCTGGGATGTTATCAAGGTTCCCTACCTTCTGGTTTTAATCTCTGCAGAGAAATTCAGGAAGGCAGCACAGATAGTTATTTAACAGCTGAGGGCACCGCGTTCAGCCCGTTTTCCCTTGGTGCACATCCCTCGGAACAATTCTCCATTGCAGGAGGTACTGGGGGAAACTGTGACACGCTGTACAGGGGCGGACAAACTGTGCCTCCTGGCCTTAAAATCTGTGCCTCCATCAGCATCTTGTGTGCGTTACACACACCCACAGACACAGAAGACGGAGTTTCCCCGAGAGCTTCAACAACTGCCTCGAAAAGTAAGTTTGGGAAACGCTTTCAGGTCCGTTCCTACGCTACAAGGGGACACCCTTCTTTTAAAGAAAGGGTTTCAGTTGTCCTCTCGAGTGGCGCTCAGCATGTCCAGATGTCTAAAAACGCTACAAACATTTTGTAGGTAAAACCAGCTATTTTTTCCACGGTGGAGAGTCCATAAAACTGCGTGGAGCATCAGCTATTAGGGGCTCATTGAATAATTCATCCCTCATTGCAAGCCCATAATGTCTTTTCTCGGCCTTTTGTGGGGCTGTTTTCTCTTCTTTTCTCCTTGAATTATAAAAAGGTTGCCTTCTTTTGTTCACATCAAGCTGCTGCTAGCTGAAGCTTTGTCTGCGCAAAGCCAAAGTGTGAGTTTCAATGGACTCCCCCCTCTTTGTTTTCCAAGTTCATCTCCAAGTGTAGATTGTGTATAGAAGGCCTTCTTTGTAAAAGCTGGAAAAGTTGTACAAATGTTTGACCAGCTCATTTGCTACTTTTGTCTCGCCTTCTCCAGCGCCTGTGCCTGCGCCGGGCAGCCCCAGCCCCGCCGCCCGGCCCGGCCGCAGCGCTGCGCTCCGCCGGGGTGGGCACCGCCGCCGCGGGCAGCCCCCCGCCCGCCCCCGGGTCCCCCCCCGCCCCCTCCCCGAGCCGTCCGCTGCCTTCCCGGCGGAGCAGGGACGGGGGGCGAGGCTCCCGGCCCTGCCCGCGGCTGCAGACCCCGAGCAGCTGCAGCCTGGCGCTGGGCTGGGGCTGGCAGCGCGACCCCCGCCGCCCCCCGCCGGGCCGGCTCCAGCCCCCCCCCCCCGCTGCCGCCGGCCCCTTCGGGGGCTGCGCCCCCACCGGCTGCTGGGGCCGGCTCGGCACGGCTCGGGTGCCCCGTCGGGACCCGCTCCTCGCCCCGCACGTCCCCCGGGCGTACCTCTCTCGCTGAGGATGCCGTCGATGCTGTGCTTCGCCTTCTTGTCGCCTTCCTCCGCCTCCTTCCTCTCCAGCTCGGCCTCCTCCTCCTCGCCTTTCCCAAACTTGCTCCGCAGGATGCGGCTGATGGAGCTCACTTCGGGGGGAGCGGAGAGCTGGCACCGGGCCGCCCCCAGCCCCGAGGAGCCGAGCCCCGCTGCTGCCGGGGGGCCGCCCGCTGCCCTCCCGCGGCCCTTCCCACCGGGCACCGCTGCCGGGCCGCCCCCACGAGTGGGTTTGTGCCCCGGGCGCGGGCGACCGAAAAACCCCACCGCCACCCGGCTCCCTCCTCCCAGCCCCGGTTCGGCGAGCCCCCAGCCGGCCCCAGCCCGGGGGGAGCATACAGGGGGCCCCGGTCGCTTTTTTAATTAACCCCCCCCCGCCGGTCCCGGGGTCCCCCCGCCGCCGGGCCGCCCTCCCCGCACCGCCCCGGGGCTGCCCGTACCCGAGGGCACCGTGTTGCGGTCGCACACGCCGTCCTTCAGCAGCTTGTCTCGGATCTCCCAGCTGAACATGCCGGCGTTTTCCCGCTTGTATTCCTCGATTTTCTTCTCCACGTCCGGCGTCGTCACCTGCTTCAGTAAAGACAAGGCAAGCAGGCAGGGTTTGTGCGGCCGGGGGCGGCGGGGGACCCCCGAGGGTCCCGCTCCCTTTACCGGGCACGGCCCCGAGCGCGCCCCGCTTGTGGGGCGGGCGGCTGGAAAAAGGGGGGGGGAGGGCATTACGGATAACAGCGGGCCCATTTAGGGCAGCCCCCCGGGAACCAAAACTCGCCCCGAAAGCCGCCGGGGCCGGGCCCGCGGGGTGAGACGCGGCGGAGGGCGGCGGGGGAGGCGGCCGCGCTGCACGGGCTCCTCGCCCGGACCCATCCGGGGGAGCCGAGCGGGCAGCAGCGGAGAAAAAGTCGCACAATAAATAAATAAATATAGAGGTCTCGGCACCGGGACCGACACGGAGAGCTTTCTCCGATAGCCTCGGGATTTTTAAAATGAAGCCGAGCTCAAACGAACCCAAGAAGTCCCGGCTGGGAACAGCCTCTCGTCCGGATAACGCGCTTGGAAAAAATCGCCGCCGATTGAACACCAGAACAGAAAGTTCAGGGTTTGCTACTTTGGAAGCAACAAAGGGAAAAAGATCTACGAGGCAACTTTCAACAACAACAAAAAAAAAAAAAAGGAAAAAAAAAAGAAAAAAAGAAAAAAGAAAAAAGAAAGCTTTGTTTTGGAGGAAACGAAAAGACAAAACGAGGGAAGAGGCAAACCCTGAGACAAGTTTCCCTGTTTCTCTGTGCTACCGTGAGCGCGAACTTTCAGCCGTGTCGCTATAAATACACGCGGCTTCGGAGCAAACAGAAAAATAAAGGGGGCAGGAGAAGGCGCCGCAGACGGACAGACAGACAGACAGACAGGGCACTGCTGCGGTTCGCACTGACCCGAGCGGTGCCCGACCCCGCCGAGCCCCGGCGGCCCCCCGAGGCTCCCCGGCCGCCGCGCGGCTCCAGGGCGAGCGCAGCACTCGCTAAACGCCCCCCTTCGCCCTCGCTTCGTTTCCTTTTTTTTTTTAATAAAAATATTTTCCTTTTTTTTTAAATATAAATATTTTAAAGCATTTTCTTAAATAAAACAGCGGCCAAAGCCCAGCGACAATTCCCGTAAAGGCCGGGACGCAGCAACAGGCAGGGCCGGGCGCACCCCGCTCCCCCCGGCCCCGCTCCCGGCGCATCCCGGCTCGGCCCCGTCCCGGTCGGGCCGTGCCAGGGGGCAGCGGGGCCGAGCCGGGACGTGCCCAGGTTTTGCCCGGCTCCGGAGGGGCTCACCTTGGGCTTGCTGCCGCCGATGGCCCCCGGCCGGATGGAGCCCGTCTCCTGGTACCTGCAGAGAATTTTGGAGACGCAGCCGTGGGACACTCGCAGCTGGCGAGAGATGACACAGGGCCTTATGCCATGGTGGGCCATCTCCACTATCTTGTGTCGGATATGGTTGGGTAAAGGCCTGCCATTGATAAACACTCCTCCGAGCTGATTGACTCTGCCCTGGCCTAGAGGAGTAGAGACTAGAAAAGGAGGGGAGGGGAGGCAGGGGGGGGGAAACGGCGTTAACGTCTCCTTCGGATCCCGCTGGCTCTCTTTTTGCCGTCGCTTTCTGGAAGGCAACTCGCCGCCCCCCCCCGCCGAGCCGCCCCGCAGCGCGCCCGGAGCCCCGCCGAGCCGCCCGCGGGCAGGGCCGGGCCGGGAGGCTCCACCTGAGCCCCGGTGCCGCCCGCAGGCCGTGCTCCGGCCCGCCGGGAGGGTCACCAGCCCCCGGGGGGGGGCACCCAAAAGCTGCGGGGACCCCGCCGAGCAGGGCCGGGGGCCGCCGGCCGCAGGACGGGGCGCGCACCGCTGCAGTGCCGGAGCCCCTTTGGGCTCCGCCAGCCGATTTTCGTTCTCTAACTTTTCCCCCCGCTCCCTCTCCCCCGATCGCCGCTTCCCGCAAGGGCGGCGGGGCTCCGGGACCCCCCCACCCCCGTTCCCCTCCCCGGCTCCCCCCCGCCGCCGGCCGTCGGGGCGGCCCCCGTCCCGTCGCGGTGCCGGTGCCGGTGCCGGGCCTTACCTTCCAGCGGGAAGCCGCTGCGGGGGTAGTTCTGCCCGGCCCCGGGCCGCATCATCCTGGGGACGGCTCCGGCCAGAGTCGTCATCGCGGCGGGCGGCCGGGGTTATATCCAGCGGGCGGCCGGGCCGGGGGAGAGCCGCGCTGTCGGGGGGTCCCCGCCGGCAGGGGGTGGGCGCTGCCGCCGGGGGGCGGGGAGGGGGCAGCTCCCCGCTGCCCCTCGGGCACTGCCCCGCACCGGGAGGGCTGCGGGGGCCGGGGGCCGGGCGGGGGCGGCGTCGCCGTGCCCGGTGCGGCGGGGAGCGGCGGAGCGGGGCCGGGAGCATTTATCGGCTCCGGCCCCGGCGCGGCTCCGCGGCGGCACCGCCGCGATTGGCCGCCTCCGCCCGGCCCGGCCGCGCCGCCCCAGCTGATTGGGCGACGGCCGGGGACTCTCCCGCATCGCCGGCAGCGTGACCCGCACGCACGGCTCGGCTCGGCACGGCTCGGCACGGCACGGCACGGCTCCCTGCGGCCCGCTGCAGCTCGCCGCGGCACGGCACGGGGCACGGCACGGCTCGGCTCGGGGTGGCACGGCACGGCCCGGCTCGGCCCCGCGCTGGGCTCCCGTTAGCCAGCACCGCGGAGCCGCTCCGTGCCCCGACGGCAGCCCAGGGGCCCGCTGGGCTCCGGGCGGGGGGCGCAAGGCCCCGCTGTCCCCCAGCACCCCCCCTTCTCCCTCCCTCCTGTTTATTCGTTTCGCCCCGCAGCCCCTCGCCGTGCCCAAGAAGCCTCCCGGGACCGAGCGGTGCCACCGGGCCCACAGCGGGAGCCGCCGTCGGGGCTCGGCGCTGCCAAACGCCGCCGGCAGGAGCGGCCCGGGGCCGCGGGTGTGTGCGGTACCGGCGTGTGCGGGGGGCTGCGGGCGCTGTGCGGTACAGCCTTACTAACGAGCGTTTGTTCCCAGGAATTTATTGTAGTATTCAAACTAAACTGCTGGAAAAATAAAAGAGGTAAAGTCTGCCTCGGAGCTGAAGTGACCACAGCAGGATATGACGCCAGGAGTGTTGTAAAGACTGTCTGTCCTTAAAGAAGGTACTATTGTGCGCGGCCTTTTATTTATAACTTGGTAAGTGCCAGCAAACTCGCCTCCTTTACACTCTGAAGTGCCAGCCCGGCTTTCCACAGCGCTCTTTATTTGCAATAGTCTATTCAGCAACTGTCACTCCCGAGCTTCGAGTTATTCAGGACCTTAATCAATCAAAAGGATGAGAATCGCTCAGGTTCCCCCTTTGAAACGGAGCGAACAATGTCGGCCGGGCCGCGGCTCCGCTTCCCCTCCGCCGGGCGCGGGGCGCGGGTCGGGGCCGGGGGCGGGCGCCAGCGACCCCCCCCCGGAGGGAAGGGCGGCGGGGCGGGGGGAAGCGGGGAGCTGCCGGCCGGCCCCGCACCGTCCCGCACCGCCCCGCACCGCCCCGCATCGCCCCGCAGCCCCCCGGCTTTTCCAAGCGCTTCGGGATGCAGAGGCGCAGCCCCTCCGCAGCGCGCAGCCCGGCGGAGCCCGCAGGGGACGGGGCTCGGGGGCAGGTTGGTGCGGGGAGCTGCGGGGAGAGGGAAGCTCGTGTGGGATCGGCACCGCGTCGCCGGCGCCGAAACTTGGCCAAGGGGCGGCTGCGAGGCCCCAGCCCCGGCCCCGGCCCCGGCCCCGGCCCGCAGCCGCCGCGCGGGTTTCCAGGGGCGATCCGCTCCGCCGCCCTCTGCCCTGCGCGTTCTCGGCGGAGGAGTATGGAAGAAGGATCTTTAAAAAAATAAAAAATAAAAAGTGAAGAAAAGAGAGAGAGAGAGAGAGAGAGAGAGAGAGAGAGAGAGAGAGAGAGAAAGAAAGAAAGAAAGAAAGAAAGAAAGAAAGAAAGAAAGAAAGAAAGAAAGAAAGAAAGAAAGAAAGAAAGAAAGAAAGAAAGAAAGAAAGAAAGAAAGAAAAAAAACTAAAGAGGAAGAAAGAAAACTAAAGAGGAAGAGAGAAGGAAAGAGATAGGAGGAAGAGAAAAAAGAGAATGAAGGAGAGAGAATAAAAGAATGAGAGAAAGAAGGAAAGAAAGAGAGAGAAAGAGGAAAGAAGAAAAGAAAAGAGAATGGAAGAAATGGAAGAAAATAATGGAAGAAAAGAAAAGAAAAGAAAAGAAAAGAAAAGAAAAGAAAAGAAAAGAAAAGAAAAGAAAAGAAAAGAAAAGAAAAGAAAAGAAAAGAAAAGAAAAGAAAAGAAAAGAAAAGAAAAGAAAAGAAAAGAAAAGAAAAGAAAAAAGAAAGAAAAAAAAAGAAAAAAAAAGAAAAAAGAAAAAAAAAGAAAGAAAAAAGAAAGAAAAAAGAAAGAAAAAAGAAAAACTCTTTAAGACCCTTGGTGCTTGAGAGGCGCAGGCAGAGGCGGGGAGCGCAGGGGCCCAGCAGCGTGCCGCCGCCCGCAGCCCGGCGGGGAGCACAGCCCGTGGCGATGCCCACCCGCGGGGAGCGGCCGCGAGTGGGGGCGGCTCGGAGCCCTCGCAGGACGAGGCGGAGGAGCGGGGTCCCTCAGCCCCGGGGCTGCGAAGTCGCCGTGAGTCGCCTTTCGCTGTCATTCGGGCGCGAGTGGGGTGTGAGCGGGGTGTGTGTACGGAGCGTGTGCGTGGGGTGGGGGTGTGTGCATGGGGTGTGCGTGGGGTGTGCGTGGGGTGTGCGTGGGGGTCCCGGGCCGAGCCCTGCGCTGCCCCCCGAGGGCTGCGGCTCCCCGGGGCCGCCAGAGCCACGCCGGGGCCGCCGCGGTACCGGGCGGAGCGGCCCCGTGCTCCCGCAGCGCCCCGGTGGCGGTGCCCCGGGAGGGGACCGGCCCGGCCCGGCCGCCTGGCCCCGCTCCTCCGCCCCTCCTCGCCCCCACCCCGCATTGCCGCCCGTTAGGCCAGCAGAGATGATTTCACGGTTTGCCAGTGGAAATAGCTAAAAACGCTCCTGCTAATTACAGAGCCCTTCCAGGCCAGGTGCACTTTTAATTGGATTAGTGAGTGCTCTCTATGAAACCTGCAGCACATCAAATGGACAGTGAAAATTAGAGCTATTAGGAACAGAGGCGATCATTTCGGAACGATAACGTTGCTGTTTTCTCCTCTATTAGAAATAAATCAATTACACTGTTTCCGGGTTTGCGCGCATACATTAATTTCTCCTAAGGACTCCGGAGGGGATCTTCGCATAACTGGGTGGTGGGGGGGCCGGGGGACAGGGCGTCGGGCTTCGGGGCTGGAAACGCTGGGGGGGGGGAATGGAAAGAAAAAAGGAGGAGGGGGGGAGAAGAGAGGAGAAGAGAAGAGAGGAGAAGAGAAGAGAAGAGAAGAGAAGAGAGGAGAAGAGAAGAGAAGAGAAGAGAAGAGAAGAGAAGAGAAGAGAAGAGAAGAGAAGAGAAGAGAAGAGAAGAGAAGAGAAGAGAAGAGAAGAGAAGAGAGGAGAGAAGAGAAGAGAAGAGAAGAGAAGAGAAGAGAAGAGAAGAGAAGAGAAGAGAAGAGAAGAGAAGAGAAGAGAAGAGAAGAGAAGAGAAGAGAAGAGAAGAGAAGAGAAGAGAAGAGAAGAGAAGAGAAGAGAGAAAAAAGAGAAAAATTAGAGAAAAATTAGAGAAAAATTAGAGAAAAATTAGAGAAAAATTAGAGAAAAATTAGAGAAAAATTAGAGAAAAATTAGAGAAAAATTAGAGAAAAATTAGAGAAAAATTAGAGAAAAATTAGAGAAGTTAAAGGAATTAAAGAAAGAGAGAGAAAAAAACAGTTATTTTATTTTCAGGCTATTTTCGAGCGCACCGAGCGTGTAGGACCGCCTGTTACTTCTGGTTCGTGTTCCCCGCTGCCCTCACAACAACCACCCCGCACCACAGCCGGCCGGGGGGCTGCGGACCCCCCCCGCTGTCCCGGGGCCATGCCCCCCCCCCCCCCCCGGCCGGTGTCCCCCCCTCTCTCCCAGCACGGCCGCCCCTTCCCTCCTGCCCAGCGAGGTGCTGCGGGGCTCCGCGGGGTGCTGCGGGGCGGGGGTGCTGAAATTCAGCTCGGCTCGACCTCCTCGGCAGAGGGACCTCCGTACGACAGCGCGTTGGGAAACGCCACCAAAAAAGGCACAAACCAAACCAACAGCGACAAAACCCAGGAACGTGGCCGGGGAGCGGCCAGCAGCAGCACCGTCCCCATTAATTGTTTTTTTTTACCCTTTTTTTTTTTTTTTGGTGGCAGAAACATAATACTATTTGGCGAAAAAAAAAAAAAAATTACCAGCAAAGGGCCGGGGAGATTAACGTTTGGAAACTTATGAAATGTAATCTGCATATCCAATTGATTCCCAGCATATCAGTTGAAAGGATAAAGATGCATATCTCCATGATGGATATTGCATTAATAGGCACATAAATAAAGGTTGAAAAGTCATCTCCGAAAGCTTTGAACCTTTTTCCTCCACTTTTACGTCCCGTGCGCACGCCCCAGCACCGTCTGAGGTTTTTTTCCCCCTTTCGAGTTCCGTTTTCATCAATTCACGGCCCCAGCGCCTGGCAGCCCGAGGGGGGCTCGGCCCCGGAGGATGCTCCGTGCAAGGACGGGGACGGGGCACAGGACCCCCCCGAACATCCCGAGCAGCCCCGGGGACCACTGCGGAGCCCCAGGACAGGGCAGAGCGCCCTTCTCCACCTCCTCGCCCCCCTGGTCCCACCGGAGCCGCCGGGACGCGAAGCTGCGGGGGTGAGGACAGGGACAAGCCCACGGCTCGGGGCGAGAAGCGGCCCGGCAGGGCTCGGCCGTGCAGGGGGGCACAAGGGACACGGCCCCCCCCAGAGCCCCGAGGGGCTCCCCTGCCGCCGGAAGGGGCGGAGGGCAGGGGCTGGTGGCCTCCTGCGGGGGTGGGAGGGAGGGAAGGAGGGAGGGAGAGAGGGAAGGAGGGAAAGGTGGAAGGAAGGAGGAAAGGAGGGGGGAGAGAGGAAGGGAAGGAGACAGAGAGAAAAGGAGAGAAGGAGAAAATGAGGGAGGGAGACAGGGAGGGAGGGAGGGAAGGAGGGAAGCCTCGCTGCCCCCCGGTGCCGCAGGGACACACGGGCGCAGCAGCCCCGCACCCCCGGGCCGAGCAGCGGGGGGCACCCCCCGGCCCGGCCTCCCCCTTCGCTCACAGCCGCGTTTCAAAACGAAGCCTCTAATCTTCGTTAACTACTTGTGAAAACACCAGCGACGATTAATTCCAGCGGCATCACGGCGGATTTCCACGGGGAGCCGTCCTGCGGTCGGACGCCAGTCCACTCAGGGTCTGGCGCACCCAAGGCTCGGAGCGGCCGAGGGGGCTCGCACCGGGAGCCGGGGGGGTTCGGAGCTGGGGGGGGGGACGAGGAGCACCCGTGGCCCTGCGTGACCCACGGCAGAGGAGGCAGGGCCCGGGCCTGCCGGCAGGCAGCGGGCACAGGCAGACATCCAGCCCTGTCCCCGGGGGACTCCGGGGCCGTCCCCGGCCTCCGCGCCCTGCGCCCAACGCGATGGGGCCAGGGACTGGCAGCGCGGGGGGGGAAGCAGGCAAGCAGCACGCCGAGCTCCGACAGCGAGGTCGTTCATCGGTATCTCGCCCAGAGACGGAGGATTTCACCAGTTGTTCTTCTGAAGATGAACTGGATTGGGACCTGGGAGGAGAGAAAATGAAAGGGGGAGAGAGAAAGAAAAAGAGAGGGAAAGAGCAGAAGAAGGAAAGGGGGAACGGGGAGAAAAGAAAAGAAAAAGAAAAAGAAAAAAAAAGAAAAAGAAAAAGAAAAAGAAAAAGAAAAAGAAAAAAAAAAAAAGAAAAGAAAAAGAAAAAGAAAAAGAAAAAGAAAAAGAAAAAGAAAAAGAAAAAGAAAAAGAAAAAGAAAAAGAAAAAGAAAAAGAAAAAGAAAAAGAAAAAGAAAAAGAAAAAGAAAAAGAAAAAGAAAAAGAAAAAGAAAAAGAAAAAGAAAAAGAAAAGAAAAAGAAAAAGAAAAAGAAAAAGAAAAAGAGGAAAAAGAAAAAGAAAAAGAAAAGAGAGAGGAGGATAGTGGAAATGAAAGAATAAAGGAAAGGAAAAGAAGGGAAAGAGAAAAGAAAGGAAAGGGGAAGAGAACGAGAAAGGAAAGGAAAGAGAAGGAGAGGAGCAAGAAACAAGGCCGGCAGGAGGCAAAGCAGACCCCCGCGGGAGGGGAGCCGCCCGTGGGGCCGCTGGGGGCCGGGCCGGGCCGGGCAGCACCAGCAGCACCAGCATCACCAGCACCAGCACCATCAGCAGCAGCACCAGCAGCAGGTCCGATCCCGGGGGTGCCGGCACGGCCCCGTCCCCCTCCCCGCAGGATTTCTGCCCCCGGGCACAGCCGCAAGGAGCCGAGGGCGGCGCAGCCCCTGCTCCCGGCCCCAGGTAGGGCAGCGGGGCCGGGGGGCTCGGGGCTCGCCGCTGCCCCCCGAGGCTCGCCGCCGGTGCCCCGGGGGGCACAGAGCCTGCCCGGCCCCCGGTGCCGGCGGGGAGAACCGGGAGCGGCCCCCGGCACACAGAAGGGGGTTGGGGGGCAAGGCGACCCGCCGGTACCTGGCAGAGCACCTCGGAGGTCCTAACCAGCGGCTCTTCCCCCCCTTCAGGAGGACACAGCAGCAGCTGCCGGAGCCAGCAGAGCGCCGCTCGCTCCCCGCATGAGCTTGGTCCTTCCCTAAGTGAGCGGGGTGTAAATCCGTCCTCAGAGAGGGGCGTTCGCTGTCTAACCAGAAGTAAGTGCGGCTTCCACTGCATTTTGTACGGTTTCATTTCATTTACTTTAAAGCCTGCGATACTAACAGCCTGGTTTTCCTTTTTTTTCTTCTTTTCAGTCAGAAGAGTATTTTCCCATCCCCTACCATTAACTGCGCGACTGGAGTCCTCACTCACAGCGTGGAAAGCAAGCCACAAGCATCGCTCATCTCCGAGTTTTCTACACCGTAAAAAGTTTCATTATTTCCACATTAAAGGAAAGCGAATTTTGATTTATATCTCGCGCATATTTCTCAGGTTTCAGTCCTTGAAAAAAACAAACCAAACGAAATAATTTTTCCTGCTATTACTATTAATCAAACGGTTATAAAATAACGACCTGAATGGATTTGTTAGGGCGGAAGGCTGAACAACATAGAGGGAGGATGGGGAAACTGCTTAGGTCTGGACCTGTAAGGAGCTGAAATCTAAGATCTAGATTCCCTGATAAAGAACAAGTAGGTTGGGGCGTAAATTCAAACAAAGATGTCAAAATCTTCTAGGCTATTCTTCCCAAACGCTGTATTCCAGCGAGACCAATCAACCTCACAGTATTTCATCTTACTGTAAAAATCCCCTTAAACTAGCCGAGGTGTTTCTTAACCGAAGCTATTTGGAAGAGATTACAGCCACCCCGGTCCAAAATGTCACCACCCGAATCCAAAGTTAAAAGTAAGCCCGAGCCCAGCTCGGGATCAGGGCTGCAAGGCCGGTGACAGAAGTGGTTTTTGGGGGGCAGAGGAGAAGTGTGCCAGCCGGACCCCAGTACTGCTCCTTCCTCACAACACGAGCAGAGGTGTTTTGTGCTGCACCGATCAGAGATCCACGTAGCTAAATACATCAGGTACCAGCACAGGCATCCCCCAGGACAACACACGCATTTCGTTAAGGCAGCCGTGGCATTTCTTCCAAACACCTCAGCCTCTGCGCACACCCGCATCAAGGGTAAAAACAGGGTAAGTCACGGCGCTGTCTAGTGATACTACAAGCAAGCCACCAAATTTAAACGCCCGTCAGAAACATTAGAAATCAGAGCCATGAAAGACCTCTCACACAACCTGCTTCCTCGCCCGTTTGTAACATAATGAGAGAACGTGCAGTGTTTGTGTACAGATACTGCAGGAGCTGCCCCTCGCGTGGTTGAAGTGGTCAGAGGTTAATACAAACAAAGATGCAAGTTTTATTTGGCAATATAATACGTTAACAAAATAACTAACTTCCAGTGAGATTAAACCTATTTTCTAGACCAGACAGGGACCTCGGAGCTGCAAAACATCCTTAGCACAGGGAAAAGGGGCAGTGAATTCAGGAGGATTTATGCGTACACCAAGAACTCCCACAACATTAGGCAAAAAATTCTCCTACATTTTTATTTCCAGTGTCAGGCACTCGATATAGTGTCCATAAACATATCTCACACTGTGTTAGTATCAAATGCACTGCTTACCCCTGACTCTGCAAGCAGAGTTGATTAATACCCATTTATCTGAATGATGTACACATTCATATCTAAATATTGGTTTCTTCAGCAGCTGTTAAATTTGACTGATGTGCACAACACACTGATATAGGAAAGAGACTGTGCCAGCCACGAACACAAGCAAGGGAGCTGCAGCAGCACTTTTGGTTGCCATTCGCAATTGCTGTTCCCCTAAGTGACCGCTCTCAGCGCCAGGTCTCAGTACAGGACTGCACACCATTTTCCAGGGAAACTTGTAGCTCACACACATCCAAACTTCCAGCTCTGCAGGATTTTTTTTTGTTGTTTGTTTTTTGGTACAATCCCCAGTCTTGGCCAGTTGAAAAGCGCGCCTGCTCCAGTGACACTGAAACAGGATTTCAGCTGGGAATTCACGTTAACTCTGTAGCTACGTCTGTATTCCTAAGTGTGCTAACTCGCTGTGAGGACAATTCACTCTTCCTTCATTTGCAAAAGGTATTTTATACAGTGTAATGCACAGCAAGCTACTTTGGGACTTAAGCCTTGAAAACAAACCTGAATCCCTGTGAACGGTAATTTGAGCTACAAAAGAAGAGTACTAAGGTAAGAAGCAACAGTATTTCCATATGCACCTGTAATCTACCAACTTTAATCATGCATTTTATAGTGCAAGAAAAAGTAATTAAGTTTATTCTGTTTTGGTTTCTGAAGTATGAACCCAGACAGGAATTCACTTCTCAGAGTAAGATGCTCTTTTGGATTCTCAGCCTGCATTACTATTATACAGCCTGATTTTCAAAATATCTTTTTGGAAAAACTAGACTCTGCTGCCACAGCCCAGGCAAAAATAGAACCCAAACCACCAGTCACTTTTGGAAATTCAGGTCATCGATCTAACTTCCAGTGATGTGTGCTTCGGTACCCACTGCTGGTAGCTCCTTTTTTATCATTTGGCTTTGTGGTACATTTCTAGTAACCGTACAGGAGAGTAACTGCTCTGTCCCTATTTGTATGATAAAGGAATACAAAAGTGCCTCTCTACACAGGCCTTTTAACCAATCCAACTAGATAATCAAGGTTTTTACTCCTTCCATGCATTTACAAAACACTCAAGTGTTTTTCTGTCAAACCTGACTTTCATGAGATGATATCTGCTGTTAGGTAAATTAACACCGTATGATTACTTGCTACCTGTGGGCTGGTGATGCCGAAAGGAATATAATTTCTTCCCTGCAGTCACAGTGTTTATCAGAGACACCTTAAAATGAGAGAAATAAAAAGTCCTATGCTATAGCACCGATGGTGCACAGTGTGTGTTAAGAGCATAACGGTGCTTTAAAAATTTGAATTGAAAATTGAAAGAAGTTGTAATGCGGTGGTGACCGTGCTAGGACGTCCCCTTACATCTGAAGGGGCAGAAGCTCCACTCTGCCCCTAGGGCTGTATCACGTACCCAGCCTTATCCCCGGCTGCAGTGAGCCCGTGAGCACTCCTCAGCTGAGAAATCCCAGGTACGATGGAGAGGAGCATTTCCCAGGACTGAACTGCTGAAGACCATATTTCAGCCACCCAGGTGCAGTGTCGGTGAGTTAAACTCTGCCCTTGCACCTGCTCTGCTCTGCCCCCTTGGACTGGCACCACTGCTGCCCAGCAGCCCACTCCAAATCATCGTCAGCGTACCATTTAATCTGACCTCCCTGTCTGGAGTCCAGCGCGCTTCCAATCCGGTGCAGGAACAGAGGGCTACCACGACACAAAATTTAAGATCTATTGGCACGACTGGAAACCGCAGTAATCTCTCAAAATTCACGTAGCCCGTGCTCTCGCAGAGATCAAACAATTCCTGGGAAAACTTCAGGTCTTCATTTACTTTCCTGGTGCTCCCATGTACTGGCTGCAGCAGCCCCTGCCACAGGCTGTGCAACTCAGAGTTGCAGAGCAAAAAACAGAGTACAAGAAAAAACAAAACAAACCAGCTTGCATTTCCCATGGCTTTCCCCCATCGTGCTGTGGCATACCCTGCCTTCTCTGCTTTCCCCCCGCGTGCCCCAGAGCGCTGTTTTTCTGCTAGATGTGTGGATAGCGTAACTGATGTATACTGCTCCAGCTACATATCTCCACATATTTTTTGAACAACCAGAAAAGACAAGTGTTCTGCCTAAAATAATTACAATAACAAAACACCACCAGTGACACGGTTTTTCTCTTCTGTATTTTACTTTTTTTTTTTTTTTTTTAACTGAAACTTGAGCAAAGTTTGGCTTTGGACAAGCGATCTGTACACTCAGAGGAACCCAAAATACAAATATAATACTGGGATTCTAGAGATGTATACAATGCATGATTTTTTTTCTGACTGGTACTGTGATGTGGGTCCAGACAAACGCTCCTGAAACCAGTGGAGTTTCCCAAAATTTGCATAAGTACAGAGAAGGATTTGGCATGTGGTCAGACTGTCCATTTTAATTTGGCTCTGAAATATTTTGAAATGTATAGGTAGGAACCTGATACGTAATATGACTGTTCAATTGTAAATAAGCCTGAAAATCCTGCTTAGGCCTGTGATCTTCAACTTTTTGTAACGTGCAAACCTCTAAACAATTTAAAGTTGACCCTCGCATAACAAATTTAAGGTTCTGGTGATTGATTTGCTTTTCTTACTTACCTTTTGCAGATCCTTTAGAAGTAGTCCACAGATCCCAGTTGAAACCATTGATTTAGACAAAATGGCAAATACTGTTTACAGAGAAAAAAGGCAAAAATAGAACTATGATACGGAATGAAAAGAGAAAGATGGAATATCAATTTCTTCCTGTAATCAGTATTTAAGGGCCCAGCTACGTAACAGCTCCTGTTGTGACTGCAGCTCCTGTAAACACGGCCGGGTCGGCGTGAGCTCGCTCAGACACCGCTGGCAGCGCATCCACGACACCCAGGGAGCCCCCAGGAGTAAAGCAGAGCAGGAACGAGCTCCAGCTGAGCTCCCCGATCCCTCCAAGGCAGCTGCGGCATGTTTACAGGAGATGGAGTTAGAGCAGTGCCCGCTGGGCGGGCCAGCCTGAACTGCGACTTACTGGAGCTTACCTGACTGCATACAGAGGCCGGAACACACGCTGCGTTCGCAGTAGAAGCACAAGCAGGTAAATCGTAAATTGGTGCATATGATGTACACACGTACATATTTGATATATTTATTTTTCTTAGAAAACATTGCTGCTGTTTATGTCCATTAATTTACATATATTTATTCTTACTACAGTATCATTTATAATAATACTTTCACTTCTATAGCACCTCCTCTTCAAGGATCTCCAATTGCTTAAAAACTTTAATAAATAAAGCCTCACATCTTGCCTGTGAGGTAGGTCAACGCTATTATCAAACTTTACAGATGCATTAACTGAAAACAGAGAGGTTAAGGCCAAAATTTTCAAATGTTTGTACCTGAAGTCAACCATCTAAATTCTCATTTAGATGCTTAAATAAAAGTCTTGTGGTTTTCTTTGGTGCCGAACATCCACAACTACTGCTGAAGTCAACAGGGGCTAATAGTCAGGCCTGATTTTAGGAGGCATACCTTTTACACGGCCATCAAACAACTCCAAGTTTGAAAACACTGGTCTAAATACACAACCCACGGTCAGAGCCAGAATCGATCCCAGTGATTTATCTCCTCAGGGCCTTTACATTATTAAATATAACTTTAAAAGGCTGGTGTGGATCTGGTAAATAAACATGACACAAAAATCATATACTATTTCCACAAACTACGTCCATCATAGCAAAGGCTGTATAAATACCACTTGGGTTTGTGGTGGTGTTGTTTTTTTTTCTTTTTCTTTTTTTTTGGGGGGGGAGAGGGGTCCACAGATTTGTGATAATTAAGACTATGCACAGTACACATCACTTGTGCAGTCATAAAACACATCACACATCTTCACTTGCTGTCTTTACATGTCTACATAGTAAATTCCTTTGCACTTGTGATAAATAGAAGTGGTCAAGTAAAGGTCTATTAAGAGGATACTTGTCAGAATTCATGCAGACAGCTTGCAAAATACACATACTAAAAGATCACTTTTAAAATTCTCGAGTTGTTAAGCACGAAAATAATTACCTCATTCCAATACAGTACTGTGTAGAAACGTGGAATAAGCAGCATCACCTTATTCCCCATGTAATAGATTATAACAACTAATTAAGTTAAAAAAATTCAGGCACCAAATGAATTATCCTGCAACATAGAATAGTACCTATATAGAGTGCTCTCCTTAATATACTACAAAATCAGTTGTATGGCAATATTTTTCATTTCATAGTGTAAGTGTCTCATTGCGTTTCCCATACATCTCTGACGTGCCAACCGCACAAAACAAAAGCATTTTCTACTGGCCTTTACGGAAACTCCTAATACAGAAGAGAAACTTTCCAAGAGGGGAAAAACACCGTCTTGTGACAGCTACCCTGGCGGAAGGTAGGTGCTCGAGACACGGATTACGCTACTGTATTCCACCTTTACAGCGACGCCGAAAGTCCGTAGTTTAATGTGGGTTTCTCTCACTGTATAAAAACTGAAATCAAGGGGCCAGTGAAATAGCGTTCTCTACCACAGGACCCTCCCAGCTCTGCGTTAGAGCTCCATTAGTTAAATCATCTTCCGTAAATTGTTTCAAGTGTGCAACATAGCGCTTCAGTCTCCCACATCAAATGAGAATTTCAAAGAATTAAATAATAAAGCTTATTTTAAGCAACCAACAGAGGGCCCGGCGGCCTTCCGATAAAATTATAACAAAACCGTACGCGATACGCTGAGGGGTGCTTTGGCTCAGCCTGGTGAAGACAACACGCCTCTGTCACAGCTTCTATACGCGCTCTGCAGCCTCGTGAAAGGAAAAATACAAAACGCGCTGTTAACGCCGCGGTCCTGCCCTGCTCCCACCGGCAGCGAGGCACCCGAGTGCCTTCCAGGTGGGGGCAACAGCAAGCCGGCTTCGTGCAGGGCTCCGGCCTGCGGGAGCCGGGCAGCAGCGGCTGCAGAGGCGGAGCACGGCCCCGGCCCCGGCCCCGGCCCCACACCCGGCCGCCCCCCGCCGCCCCCGGTCCCCCCCCCCCGGCCCGCGGGCGCTACGTGTCGGTCCTGCGGGCCGCCGCCCGGCCCCGCGGGGTGCCGTCGGCCGGGGCCCCGCCGGCGTTGGCCGCCGCCTCGGGCCGGTACTTGAGCCAGCAGATGAGCCAGGTGACGACGACGGAGAAGAGGGCCAGGATGCTGGCGACCGACAGGCAGATGGGCCCCACGGGCGACGGCGAGGCCGAGGCGGCGGGCTCGGCGCCGTACTGGTTGACGAAGATGAGGCCGGTGAAGAGCAGCACCACCATGGAGAGGAAGGAGACGACGACGCACACGCAGCCGGCGCTCAGCGCCGCCCGCTTGCAGCTCTGGCAGCTCTCGCAGCCGCCGCCGCCGCCCGAGGAGCGCGGCCCGGCCCGGCTCGGGGCGGCGGGCGGCGGGGCCGGGGCGGCCGCCGCCTCCCGGGCGCGGGGCGGGCGGCGGGGCGGCAGCGGCGGCAGGCGGTCCTGGGGCAGCGGGTCGCGGGCCCGCAGCTGCGGCGGGCAGGCGGCGGCCAGCTTGGTGTTGACGGGCAGGCCGTGGACGCGGTGCTCGGGCAGCGCCGTGCGGTGGCGGCACAGCGGGCAGGCGAGGGAGCCGCCGCCCGCCCGCCCCGCCGCCGGCCCCTGCTCGGCGGCGGCCGGGGGCTGCTGGGCGGCCCGCAGGTGCAGCTGGCTCAGGCACTCCTGGCAGAAGGTGTGCAGGCACTCCAGCAGCTTGGGCGCCCGCCGCTCCAGGTCGAAGTAGTTGTAGCAGATCTTGCACTCGTAGTCCTCGTAGCTGGGGGCGGCCGCCGCCCCCCCGGCCGCCGCCGCCTCATCGTCCTGCCGCCCGCCGCGCCCTACGCCGCCCTTCTTCTGCGCCGGCTCGGCCATAACATGTCGCCGGAGGGGGACGGAGCGCCGCGGAATGGCGGGGGAGCCCCGGGCGCCCCTCGGCCGAGCCGCGCCTGGCGGGCGGGCGGGCGGCAGCCGCCGCCTCCTGGCCGCGCCCGCGGGCTGCGGCGAGCCCGGGCCGGGCCGGCGGCAGGCGAGGGGCGGGGAGGGGCGGGCCGGGCCGGGCCGGGCCGGGCCGGGCCGCGGTGCCGCCGGGCTGCCGCGGGAGGGCGGCCGGAGCGCGCTGCCCGCCCCCGGGGCCGCCCCGGGCCGCGAGGCCGCGGCGCTGAGGGGAGGGCCGGGGGCCGCGCGGGGCCGTGGTTGTGCCTGGGGTCGTGGAACGGCCCGAGCCGGAAGGGACCCGCAAGGGTCACCGAGAACAGCTCCGGGCTCCGCACAGGTCTACCCCGAACTTCAGACCGTGCGGCTGAGGGCACAGCCCGAACGCTTCTTAAGCTCCGACAGGCTCGGTGCCGTGACTGCGTCTCTGGGGAGCCTGTTCGGTGCGCGACCACCCCCTCGGTGAAGAACCCCCTCCTGATGTCCAGCCTGAGCCTCCCCTGTCGCAGCTTGACGCCGTTCCTGGGGTCCTGTCGCTGGTCACCAGAGAGAACAGATCGGCACCTGCACCCCCACTCCCCCTCGTGAGCTTACTTCTTGAAAGTAAGCTCACCTTTGTGAACTTCACTTCTGCAAATGGAGTCAGAAATCACCCCTTTTTAAAAGCCCGCACTGGCCTGCAGCCTCAGGGGCATTCTGCCCACAGTCACCTGAGGGACCCTTTCGGTGTTAGCTTTTCTGGTGCTGCATAGCATCCCCAGGGAATTTGGAATATACAAGGGCTAGATGAAAACAGTCCGTTTTTTACACTGCACCTCATTTCATTTACCTGTGAATTCTTGAAGTCATATAAATATATATTTTTAAGGGTCTTTGTCTGCTTGCTTGTTTGCTACTGCTTCCCAGTTTAGCCTTGCCTTCTAATTTAATTAGTTCGTTGTTAAGTTTCAGGAGATCTTGAATGTGGGTGTATGTCAAATTATCCCAGGTGCCACCCTTTCACTTAATATTTTTGCAATTTTCATAACCCTCCAACTTTTGGTTAATTTTCAGAACACGTGAAAGTGCCTAGATCCAAGCAAATTGGAATTAATTTTTCAAGAAAATTATTTGAGGCACTGTATCAAATGCTTTAATAAAGTCCAGATATATCAACTGTGTTTCTGTTTCAGACTGCTTTGCCTCTGTCTTTTGTGTTCTGAGTTTTCTTATCTGAGTTGTATCTGCCTCGAGGTCAACTGAAACTCCACCTAATGAGTATATGAAAGTCAGCATTGGGAAAGCTTCCTGTAACTCAGGCATGAAAAGCACACAGGATAAATGGCAAAACTGAGCATAACTGAAAAATAAAAATGCTAGAGGTGAAATTAGGATGAATTTTACTTTTTTTGATAAAACTAAGAATGAGAAAAACTTGTGTTTTGTCGCAGGAACTAACTCCATCACACCCAAGCAAGGTTATCGTGTGGCATGAGGTCCTGGAGAAGACTTAATGGAAGGTAGAAGCAGGATGGAGAATTGTGACAGCAACAGATGTCCCCATCCCGGCGAGTGGTGAGCTACCGCTTTTGTCTGCAGAAGGATGCAGCTCGTATTTACCTGCTTGTATGGCCAGTGGTTCTTGTGCTGTCTGTCCTGACCCTTTGGCTGGCATGGGGCGTCGTGGTCACATAGTGAGAGGCACAACCGAACGCCGTCCCATTTTCTGTCAGTTTTTTCTGCTGGACCAACTCTGCAGAGCGGGTTGCTGCTGCCTGGTTGCGCGAGGTCTGCAGCCAGCGCAAGGAGAAACACTGGTGGCTGTGGTCAGGAGAGGAAACGAGGCTGGGACCACAGCAGCTGTGATTTATGTACACTTACCTCGCTGCGGAACAAAACCACTAATGATTTTAGCCCTCTTGTCAGCCCAGCGCCATGCCACCTGCGTATTGGGACAGCCTGGTCTGGAGCAAGGCTTGCACACCAGCGTGGCAGCCTGCGGGACGAGCTGCCTGCCCGCATCTGCTGGCAGCCTTCTCGGTGAGGGCGAGCAGCTTTGGTGGGCAGGCTGCTGCTCACGCGGACGTGGGCTCCATCACCCGGGTCCCCAGAGCGCCTGGCCTCCATCCCGGCTGGATTCTTCCCTTGTCCAGGCCCGTCGCTCTCTCCAGGTGGAGGAACTGGACAATGAGTACAGGTAAACATTTTCGTAGGCCTTTCATTAAAGGTCTCGTGGGCTGGAATTGAAGAGAACAGAAATGTCTCCAGACTTTGGAAGAGTTACTGTAGTTCTCAAGGTCCAGATGTACTCTCTCCTTTAGTTGCTTTAATTGCAATTAGCATGTGTTTTTTGGACTGTCAGCTTGGAGGGCCTGTTCTTTAATGGAAAAGTTGTATTGGTTATTGTAAAAAAAACTGAAATGCAGCTGAGCCGATTCTGAGGGCTGACTTTTGGCTGAACCAGTGTCTGAGCCTTTGGATGTTATTCAGCAGAGGTTGTGTTATGAGTTCTGAGCAAAAGTGGCAAACAACCCTTATGAAATACACATTTTTCCACTTAAAATAATCATCCCGCAGCTGGTAAAAATTGATTTTTTAGCATTTTAAATATTGTGCCTGATTTACCCAGTGCAGCATGCCAGTTCTGTGCCGGTGTAAGCCTTGATCCCAGAGGAGTTGTAACAGTGAAAAATGAACCCACTGATGAGCCAAGCCCCAGATGTCGCAGAAGAATCCTCACGTTGGTCACAAGGAACGTACTGGCATGCATCTCTAGCATAGCAATAGAGTATTGTTTAGCTGTTTTAATTCTTTAGAATTTCTGTGTTACTGTACAATAAGTATGTTTAATGAAACTTGACATCTTGCTTTTTATTTGTAGGTAGGAAGGACGCTACCTCTGATACATAAGACAGGAGCGGATCGGATCCCAGCCCATTCAAGGTAAAAATGCTACGAATCCCTTTTTGATGCCCATGTTTTCCATACATTTCAACAATTAAGTAGCTTGTATAGGACGGATGCGAAGATCACTGAAGTCGCACAGCTCTTTGGTAAGTCCTTGTGGTTTAATTTGGTATCGTGGTTGACAACAGAAGCTTTTTGCCAATGTTTTAAGATCAAGAGTGTTTTATAAAAGTCTGCTTATTGTATGAGTTTCTAGAGTGCATTACATAACTAAGTCTAGAGCACGTTTGGTAAATATTTAGAAGAGAACCGTCTTGCTTGTCATCCTTGTACTCAAACTCATTTACATGGGTTTCCTCCTCCAGCCCCATTTCCACTCACCTTTCAGGGGTAGCAAAAGCTGCACATTACATTTATGCCCTATAATTGGATTGTGGGATGCTGCAACAACATCTTCTGATTTCTTCACGTTAACATTTTATTTCATATAATGTATTTCTGAATAATTTATAATTAAAGTGCTTTTTTTACCTTTTCTGTCCTGGAACTCCTTTAGCAGCTATTGCATGTGTGGTTTATTGCATTCAGTACAGAAGGGAATGTTAATTTCCAATAGTATTTGTGTGCCATTTTGGGGAGCTGAAAAAGGAAAGAGAAAGGATTATAGTTATGAGCAATTCCACACCAGTCAGAACAAAATGTGTTGTTCTCTTAATGCATACGATATGAACGATGAAGAGGTAAATGGATGCGCAGGTACCATATTTGACACCCCTCTCCTCTCCAAAACCCTCTTTGTTGTGTTGTAATTGCTAAATATGGTCCTGTGTCAGTTGCCTCAAGCAACGAGGAATGTGTGAAACATCCCAGATTTTCCAAAAGTGAAGCTGCCTCCTCCTGAAAGGTGAGAAAGGCCAGGAACTGACATTGTGTCTCCTTTGCAAGCCCTGACAAAACTCTGGCGCATTTGCAATAAGAGGGTGAGGGACGTGGGCTTTCAGCTGGGAATGAACACATCAGACACCATTTCTGATTATTCCCACCCATAGGTTTTCCACATTCCTGTGTTTTCTGCATGTCACAAACAGGCAGCCGCATGGTGAGATTTGATTAAGACAAGATGAAGAAGCATTTAAAATTAGGGGTGTACGTCCACCAGTGCAATATCCTTCTCAAATAGCCCAGGTTGAACGGCAACAAGGATCATCACTAGAATTGCTACCCAGAGTGAACTCGTCCTGGACATGTTACTTAAGCCGACGGCAGGCATGGGCTAACCCTACATTTCAGGCAAGGTGGACTCCAGTGATTTAATCAAACAGTTAGTAACTGCTCTTAAATTGGTGTAGACTTCCAAGTTAGTTGCAGCTTTAGGAACAAATGTATTTTTTTAGAATTTGCCTTCTACTGAAACACACTTCTTCAAACCCTTCATTGATGGTATAGCTGAGAAAAGAATCGAGGAATTGCACTGTATGTAAAAAAAACAAAACTGTATGGTTTTGGGTTTTGTTTTTTTCCAAAAAGAAAATAGCTAAAAAGGGGAAAAAATTGAACTGGGAGAAGTCCTTTGGTCTGGACAGTAGTGTGTTTCCTGCATAGCGTGGTAATAGTGAACGCTGAATTTGATGTTGGAGCGTTAATTTAGGTGCTGGTGCGGGGCTGGCAGAGCTGCGTTTGGCTTGGCTGGTGCAGCGTGCGGCTGCAGCGAGCTCAGCGAGGAGACTGGGCATTTGGGGATGAGGGACATCATGCCTCACGTAGCACCTTGGGGCTTATGTTAGCTACAGGTCAGGGCTCTGCTGGCCACATTAAAGCACCCACATTTGAAAATACTGCTAAAATGAATAATTACCCATAACAGTGGTTAGTGTAATTACTGAATAGCAGCATGGCTATTTGCTGTTGGGCAGTAACTTCCTGCCACCCAAATTGTCCTTGCAGTCTACTGAGACAGAGAAGCTATTTCTATGTGGAATCACTTAAAAAGATTATGTAGTGCTATGGGAACTTTATTTGCAATACACAATACCGATTTCAGTTACAGCTTTTGTTACAGCACATCATTGGCATTGAGTTGAAATAAGGATGGTTATCTTCAAAATAAAGTCCCGATCCAGTGAAGCTGGTAAACATTTTCTCATCAGCTTCAAAGGGGACAAATTTTTATCCTTAGTAATGACAGGGACACATTTTTTTTAACACAGCTTGGAAAAAACTGCTATTGCCCAGACCACAATATTATGTATATGTGCTTAAATCAATTTTATTCAGAATGAGAAACAGATGAAGGATTTGGAGATTTTTGCATTCGTACTATTGCATCACTTCAGATAATAAAATTGTGCTTTTTTTGTTTTTTGTTTTAAGCTGAAGCAAGCACATGGGAGTTTCTTATTTTTTAAACAAACTTTAACATCTCACAGGAAATACTAGATTTAAAATTCACATGATGTGAACCTAAAACTGGAACTATTGCTAGCTGGAACCTAAGGGGCCATTCTATCAATTTCTCTGGGCTTGAGGTTCGTTACAATTTTCCATTGTAGATATATTCCAGGTTTATGCTCAAGAAGCTCCCATGTTGGCAGGGGAGAAGACACTTCATAGGTTCACCTGAGCTGTCTCTAAGGTAGCTTGTGAGAGGTAGCTTGCAGAGCAGCAGGAGCTTTGAGTACCAAGTGTTAGGGATACATTAGGAACAGCCACAGACCACAACACAAAGCCTAATTTTTCTACTGTATACATCAGCAGCACGTTCACTGCGTGCGCTTCTGGTGCCCCTTCTCTAGGAAGGCATCTAGGGCAGAAAATATTCAGGAAGAGCAGGGAGGAGGAGAGGCTGGGAAGAGCTTCCAGGGGAAGGGAAGCAAATGGTCTGGGACCGCACGACCTGAGGAAGAGGCAGCTCAGAGGGGATGCAATAGTGGTCTGGTTGTCTCTGCTCAACCAGCCAAGCAGCTCAGACATAGCAAATGAATCTCCGGCATTAAAAGGGCCGAAGACTGCCAAAAGGGAGGCTGCCAGCTTTTAAAGTGGCCCCGCCAAGGGTGACTGTAACTCTAGAGGGAAAGGGATATCTGATTTGTTACTTGGCATACTTTCGCTGTATATTCTGTTATGCTGGCCCACTCATTTTCATAATATTGGAAAGGAAGATGAGAAGCTTGCTTCTAATGGGTTGATTAGATATTAAATATTTTGGAACAAAAAAGGCCAGAAACTGGGATGTCATTCTGACGGGGGTGAGAACTCAGGATGTTAGATTTGGAGAAAAAGCCCTCCAATTAGCTGAAAATGCAGTTCTAGCTGAGTCAAGAAAGAGACTCCTTTATCCCAATTTGAAATCTAAATTACTTTAATTGAAGAGTATATGGTTCCTGAGTTTTATGAGTAGGAATAATTGCAAATGAATTCAATTGCGATTTTTTTTTGGTACACAATTGTTTTTCCCACAAAAATGTGGACTAAATTTGTACTCCCACTAGTGAGTGCCAATTTGGAAAAATTCCACTGAATTCATTGCAGCTACCCTACTTGCACCTTCCTTTGAGAGTACAGAATCAGGCCCTGCGTGCATAATTTTTCCACTTTTAGACCTGAGGGAATATAATCGGGAGCCAGGCTGAGGTCCCATTCCAGATCAAGTCTTTCATATGCAGATTATAAAATCACTGAAAAACAAGCTTGGTTTGGCAGTTACTTTAAAAGAGACCTTGGGTGATTTTATCAACAGCAGAAGAGGCAATTCATTCTTCATGCTAGGAATCACCATATAACTCATTCTGGGAGATGCGATCTATACCGACTTTTTCACGGTGAGGGAAAAATACCGTATTTGGGAGACTTCTTAGGGCCACTTCAGGTCTCTGGAAGTTCTTCTGCCCTCAAAAACCTCATCCCATAATCTCAGAGAAATGTCTTTACCCAATTTATTTAGATCAATATTTTTGTCTTACTTATTTCTGTAGTCTTGTCTCATGTCTCTGACTGTCTGAAGCTTCAAATAAGATTTCAGAAGCTCATCCAAAGTTTCTATACTAATTCTATTAGAAGCATGGACTTTGAGTTAGCAGTGTGGGTCAGGTTTGTAGATGCCAAGGCAGGAAAGCACCCAAGGATTGCATCTTTGCTCAGCTCTTGCACTGCTAGAGACCTCGTAACCATGAAGAAGGGGAGTTAAAACATGATTTTCTCTTCAGCCATTGCCAGGAAAGCTGCTGACCAGATGGATGATCCATGAGGGATGTGGACAATGGTAGTTAAATGCTCAGGAGTTGCTACCATTGTCTTTCAAAAGAATGTGTATTCCCCAAATGAGCACAAGCAAATAGAGATAACTATTTATTGGGCATGCATATCTTCTGTAAAACAATGAGGGAATGGCTGAAGTCTTGTTCTCGGATTATTTTGTGGGTCAGGAACATAAAGCAGTGCCTTATGAGTAGTAAGATCCAGCATGCCAGATACAGCTCTGGGTATTCAGGAACACTAAAGGCTTAGCACAGCTAAACCACAATTCTCCCCTGCAAGAAAATACTGACAATACCTGCCATTTGGTGGTATTTTGATGCATCTCAACAGCAAAGCATCTGCTCTAAGAGTGAGGCACGGGAGAAAATCATTTCTGTGGTGAGTTACAAGAGGCAGGCTCAGTGCTAGCTCCAATCTGACGTGGGATGATGGAGCTGCCCAGGCAAGCTGCCTCCTCGGTGCTGTCCCCACGGAGAGGCCAGTGAGGGCAGGAGAGCCCCATATTTCTGTCTCTCTTTTGGGTCCCTTTTCCTTCCTCCCTTCTCCAGTCTGAGGACGTTGCACCCTGCTTCAGAAGGTGCCTGATGCTCAGGAAATACATGGGTTTGTGCCGTGGTTTACGCTTCTTGCAGTGCTTGGGCCAGGCCTGTCCTGACACAGGCAGTGAAAGTCCTGCTCTGGAATGGTGCAGATCGCCTTAACGTCACCTGAAACAAAGGCAAACGCTGTCAGACTGCCTAATGGTTGTTTCTATCTACTATCCCATAAAAGATGTACATATATATCCTTCTTGGTGTACTGCCAGTCAATCAACGTTAAAAAGTTGACATATGGGTGTGGGATTTTTTGCTGTCTTTAAAATAGTATCAATGACATTAAGGTTTGTCGTGTAAATAGTAGAAATAAAGCAAAAAACCCAAGAGCTATTTATGGTTTTAGGATGGCATCTGTAGGGTGGGTGGCAGTAGAATGAAAAACAGAGAATCTCAAGGCTCTCTGTAGCTGAATGAAAAGACTGAACATACATTTTTGGTGGTTTAAGAAGTGGTGGTTAACCTAGGTTCATGCATACAAGCAAAATAAACCCTATGAACTAACGTGCTGTCAGTAGAAGATTTTCAGAAAGGATTAGTGTTAGGCACTGTACATTTACAAAGCTCTAACTAAAATATGAAGATATACTTAGTTTATGACTGAGTGCAAAAAATCAGGGAAGAAAATTGAGCAGAGGGAAAAAAATGAGCCAAAGTAAAAGAAATCAGTAGCCCAGACAGTTTGCAGGTTCTCTCCTTATAGGATACAAAAACGGACCAAAACATTTGCCAGAAACTGAGGTTTTGTACCACAGCAGAATGGATTCAGTTCTGATGTCCGGGTTATCATGCAGTGGCAATGCCCAGCTCCGTGTTGCATACACGGAGCTTAGGGGAAAGAAAGAACAGCTCTCAGCCTGTTGCATTCCTAACAAATGCTTGGCAGCAGTGACTCATGCCACTGATAAACACTTAGAAAACATCATGCTGCAGCTTCAGGGATGATGGCTGAGGTTTCCTACATGTAAGGTGCCACTGAAGAGAAACTATGAAGCTGCCTGGGGGAATGGGACCTGGCTTTTAAATCCTCAGCTCTGAACAGGATGGAGAACCACGGAGCAACGTGCAGCGCACAGAGGGCTCTGGCAGTGGTCTCTGCTGGGGCAGGATAAACCAGTGCTGCCCAGCACCAGTGGGTATCAATTTCTTCTCCTCTGGGAAGATTATGTGATTAATATCAACAACTCCTTTCCTTCAGTTTTCGCTCAGTTTTGTACGTGCTGGATGTGAGGGCATCCATCAGCAGCCAACAGTTTAGAGAAAACACGCCGTGGTCATGCTCTGTTTGTGCACAGGGGCGCCAAGCAAAACCGACCTTTTCAAGAATAATGGCTTGCTTGAAAGACAGGGAAGTTGTAAAAAGAAGGGCGTTACACCGCGTTCGGTAATAATTACTCAAGAACTGTCATGTTGTCACCATTTCTTCATCTGCCGAGTGAGAGTTTGTTCAAGATAGCGTGCTAAGAGATTTCTGGGAGTAAAACAAGCAAACAGAAAGCCTGTTTGTTCAGCTGACCTCTTTCAGCGGAGACCACGTCTCTGCAGGGCAGCTGCCCCACGAGACTGGCTGTTCTCGGGGAATCCATGTGTCGTGATCTAGGAGCCCCTCCATGCTCCAGACAGATGGCTTTACGTGGCCGGTTAGCAGAGGTTGCTGAATTGCCGTACCCATGTGCTGTCCATCAGGCCAGGCACTGACTGCCCTGAGCAGGGACACGCTGGGCAGCGCCAGAGCACCACGGTGAGAGCTGCCAGGAACTCTTCCCCTGGTTTCACATATATCAAGGCAAAACTCAGCCCAGATAGAGAGGAGTTTTCATCAGTTTAGGCCTGGGCTCTTGTTGAGACAATTTTTCCAGAGGGCTGAGATGGAATTGCGAATGAAACCAATGCAACTCTATTGATAGTCAAGGTTTTAAAAATTCTTAGGGGTTAAGTTAGTTATTTAAACACAGTGTTATTAAATTCCATTTTGTCATCATTTTCTCCAAACACTGAAACAGCGAACGTGTGGGATAAGCCTACAAATAACTAGAAATGTTGAGAACACCTCCAGGAATTTCACAGTAGAGATGCATGCAATTGAAGTGTCCAAATGATATGGTGCAGAATAATTATTTAAATGACATGCTAATCATTGATGGAAATTAGCAATACCATTTCAAGCAATGCAAATCATAAGCAATTACATAGCATTATCTGGTTACTTACACTGCAAACAGAAAAGTTAATTATTCCTACCCAAAACAGCAGCAGAAGCTTCAGCACATTCTCCTTCCTGCAGCTTTTGGAGATGCTTTCATCTTTCCAAGTTCTGAAATTCACTTTTCTTTTTGTACTTACATTCTCTAAAACTGGAAAGATGACCATATATATGGTAAGGATTTAATAAGAAAATTACGTGAAAGTTATAAAAACAAGGGTCTGCAATTCCATTTTTTCTGTGCCTAAACTTCCAGGAGTTGATGAGCAGTTTGGACCTTACAGGAGTGATATATTTAGCACACACAACACCGTGTACTGCTGGAGCTTCACATTTTTGAGACCATCTGTGCAAAGACAATTGGCTGTGTGTTCAGGGCACTGAAGGCAGCTGATGTATCAGAAACATGTTCCGATCTCGCCGTGCTGCTCAGCTGAGCTAACGAAGAAGGTACTTGCATAGAAAATGCTTTCTCGAAGCCAGAAAAGCTATGCAAAACGGGCAGGCTTGAAACCCATTACAGGTGTGTGGACTTCTGTTGCGCTTAATTGAGCTGGTTTTGTGTTACCCCCTCTCAAATGGAAATCAAATCTGGGAGAGATCCAGTGAGAACAGTGCCTATCCTGGGCTTCACATGGCAGACATGTAGCTGTTCCTGCTGCTGCAGAGCAAAGCCTGGTGAAGCATCGTGTTTCATGTTTTCTATTGACCTACGTTGCAAATTTTTTTTTTTCCCTCAGAAACCTTCTTTAAATATAATTTTATTTGAACTTTGACATGCATTAAATCAAAAGTGAAGGATTGAAGTGCTGTGTAAACCACGTTTTCTGGTGGGGTGGTTTCTAAGGGCACATTGAACAGCACTTTGCCATCTCTTCAGCTTACTTCACAATCTTCACTTCTTCCAGATAAACTGAGAAAGCTCTAGTTTGTTCCCCGTGAGGTTGGTGGGTGGTCGGGTCTGACATGCAGTAGAAGAGTCACCTATCCAAAATAATGTGTTCAGTAATGTGTCAACTAAATAAAGAAGAAATTGCAGGAAACTTATAAAAAGGGTAGTCAGGACATTGGTATTAAAACTGTACAATTTTTAACAGTTTCCTTTGCAATTTGAAGAGTGAAAAATGCAAATCACCGAAAAACAGTGAAGGAAGATGAAAGTGAGCTGGGCTCTGAAGTATATAGAGAAAATGACTGAGGATAAAAAAGAGATACAGGATGATGCTGGCGAAGAAAATGTGGCCAACACCTGCTTAAAGACAACGTGCCATGATGCCAACGCATCGTTGGGATTTCTTTCTTCACTGCGTGGCCAAAGGAGCCAGTGTAGGTGCCTGCAAATGGTGCGGCAGAGGCATTGCAGCCCAGCAGCCCAGTGGCGAGCTCTATGGGTGCCAAGCGTGCTGGTGTCCACCACCATTTCCCCCCTCACTGTCTGCCTTGGAGAAGCAATGATGTGGTGTTCGTGGGCACAAGCACAACCTGCCGCCACCTAACAGGGCTGAGGTGCTGCCCTTCGGAGTGAAGCCTGGTTGCTGGCTGTGTTTGCTCCTTCAGCCCCATTTCCTCAGTTTACGAGTCAAAGCAAGACTCGTCTGACTGCCAGGGCTGCAAACAGGCTGGCATCTGAAAGCGGAGCTGTGTTCTTATGGCAGCATTATCCTCCCCCGGTCGTGGAATTTGTACTTAGCTCTCAGCTTTGTTGATGCTGGAGGCAAAATGATACGCTGGCATGACAGCGACACGAGTTGTTGTTAAGGAAATGCTTTTGGTGCAAGGCACTATTTTCAGCTTACTAAAAAGTTATCCTTTGTTTTCTCATCTTGCGTGCTCAGCCCAGAGGTGAATTTCCTCCCTCATGAAAATGGCGCTGAGCGCTGACCAGCTGCTGGGGAGACGTTTTGGCCTGAGATGAGGTAGTTTCACCGGTTAAAACTTTTAGAACGTTCTTTGCAGCTGGTCCTTTTACACACTCTCAGAGAGCTACATAGCTCGTCCTTTGCAGCGGCCCTGCTTCCACTGCTTTTACAGAAAACTGCATTTTGAAATGCCAGAAAACCTGCATGGGGCATACAGAGTGTGGGATGGGCACTTCCTGAAGATTTCTGTGTTTCTTTTTCGTGTTTTCATCTTTCAAGGAGCCAAATCCTGAGTGTTTTTGTTGGCAGTCAGAGATAATGTGAGGCAGGTCTCAGGAAAAGGGTATTAGAGCCTTGCTCTGTAAGAGGAACATCAAGAGGAATGATTCATACTCTTGCTTTGAACAAGAACAAACAAGTTGTTCCATGAGCAGTGCCAGTGATAAAACAAGCTTCCTATAGATGTGTATTCCAAGTTACTACGAGCTTTCCACTGCAACAGTCACTTTTGTGCTCTCAGTTCTCTCACCAAACCCTCCATCGTCCCTGTGGCCTTCCACTTTTACTCTGTGGTCCTTCCTGTGATCCCATAATCTGCCCTGCAAGCATCCCTGTCCCTCTGGAAAAAAATGACCTGCTTGGGGCCACCCAGCAGCCCACACCGTGCCATTTCTTTCAAACGCTGCAGGAGTGCAGTTCCCTGGGGACCTCTGCTCCCACACCGACCATGGCTCCGAGGTGTCGGTGGTTCACCTGGTGGTAGGGGCAGGAGGGTCGTATTGGCATTGTCTGCCTGAGAAAATCGCCAAAAGCCAACCAGGAGTTTTCTTCCCTGAAAACTCTGTCACCTCAATCTAAACTGAATCGTCTCTTTCATTCTGGACATCAATCTCTGTCAGGAACATAGTGTTCACAAATCCCTTTGCTTTCCTTAGCAAAAAGAGGGGTCGTGAACTTCCACCAGCAGCTAATGCACCTCTTGCCATGCTGATTCAGCGAGGCTCAGGCATCTGGCCCCGTCAGGCATTCCCACAGATCTCCTCTGCTGGATATTTGCACCCTTGGGCCCCCCCAGCACCTCAGTGCCCCTCGAGGGTCGGAGCGCTGCTCCGCGGGACGTGGCAGGCAGCGCCCTACCCATGCGCTGACTTACCTCGCCCATCTGACTCGAGGACTGAAGGCATGCCTAAAGTTCCTTAGGACCAGGCACGCCTCAGACCCATTTTGGTTTTTATTTTCAATGAAACTGCATTTCTGGCCCCGCTTTTTCTCCCAGTGGTTTCTGTGTGGGTGGGGAGCCACTTGCCTCACTTCTTCTGGGGCTGCCCCTTCCACACAGCACGGGAAGGGGCTTGGGGCTGGCTCCAGCCTTTTGTCACTGAGGCTACCCTAGGGACGCACGGGGGTAAGGCTGTGCAGAGTACTGCCTCTGCTAAAATAATCTCTGTGTCTGTTGAAGTTATCTGCTGCTGTCATCTAATGCCATGGGTGTCCTAAGCCACAGCCAGGAAAATGGTAAATTCCTAAAAGTACATCCCTCCTTGGCTTTTGCGGAGGCCACAGTGAACAGAAAATAAACCAAGAGCCGGAAATCATAGAATCATTAGGGTTGGAAAAGACCTCCAAGGTCGTCTGGTCCAATCACCACACTACCACCAATGTCACCACTAAACCATGTCCCTAAGCACCACGTCCAACCTTTCCTTGAACGCCCCCACGGACGGTGACTCCACCACCTCCCTGGGCAACCCGTCCCAATGCCTGACTGCTCTTTGAGAAGAAACATCTCCTCATTTCCAACCTGAACCTCCCGTGGCGCAACTTGAGGCATGCCGGTTAAAACAAGCAATGCCCAGACACCTATGTACACAGGTACGGCTTTATTTCCCCAGACACGCCTATACACACGTGTATTTATTCCCCCAAACTCTGTGTGAAGGCACCCCCTCGGTGCCCGCTCAGCCGGGCGGCCATTTTACGGGCTGAGGGACAAGCGCTCGTGGAGCCAGTGGGCGGGGCCTGGCGCACCTGCGGGGCGGAGCCAACCCCCGGGGCGCGGCCGGGAGGGGGCGTGGCCTAGCGGGGCGTGTCCGAACGGGGCGTGGCTTAGCGGGGCGTGGCCGGGAGGTGGGCGGGGCCTAGCGGGGCGTGTCCGAACGGGGCGTGGCTTAGCGGGGCGTGGCCGGGAGGTGGGCGGGGCCTAGCGGGGCGTGTCCGAACGGGGCGTGGCTTAGCGGGGCGTGGCCGGGCGCACCTGTGGGGGCGGGGCGGGGCCGGGCGGGGCCGGGCACCTGCGGAGCGGCGGCCGGCCGGGCGCAGCATGGCCCGCCTGCTGCAAGCCCTGCGCGGCTCCCAGCCCGTGGCGCGCTTCCAGCGCTGCTGCGGGCTCTTCCCCGCCGGCGACGAGGGCGGCGGAGGGGGCGGCGGCGGCGGCGACCCCGCCGAGGGGCCCCGGCTCCGCGCCGCCTGCAACGGGGCCGCCGCGGGGCCGCCGCGCCGCCGGGGGGGCAGCGCCGGCTGCCGGCCGCCCAACGGGGTGCGGAGCGGCCGCGGCTCGCAGGTGAGTGCAGGGGAAAGGGGGGGGAGGGCCGTGACTCAGCAGGGCCGCGGGCCGGGCCCACCCCCCCCCCCGGGGTGCGGCGGCGGGAGGGATGGGGGAGCCCGGCCGGCGGTGCTGGGCTCCCCCCGGCTGGGTGCGCGATGCTGCGGGTACCCGCACGGCGCCGCAGCCGCTGGCAGCGCGGGGCTGCGGCCTGCCGGTAAGCGCGGGCTGCCCCCCGCGCCTCCCCTCGGGCTGCCGTGCACGGCCCCGAGCCGCGCACCGTGCTCGCACCGCCTGCCCGGGCGTGGGGAGCCCTCGTCCGGCCCTGCCCGGCGCCTTCTCGGTTAGAAGAGAAGGAAAATAGGGTGCTCTTTCTGCCTCTTCGTGCTGAGCTCCAGCAACGTGTTTCAAGGAAATTAGGCGGCCAAAAGATTTGTTTTCGCTGCCTGCTTTTGCAGCAACATGGTTAATGGATCAGTGTTGACACCAAAATCCTACCCAAGGCAATGCTCTGCCAACAGAGACGTTCACTTCACCTGGAGCAATCGCTGTGGCTTCCACATTAATAAGGAAACCAGAAAGTACCTTGCTGGAAGGGCGAACGTACCCTGGGCACAGCACCTGGCCATGAGAGCGGGAGGGTCTTTTACTACATAAAAACTCACTTCCCACTTCTGAAACACATAAAATTTAGATCTGAAGAAAATGGAGAGGGAAGTAACGGCTTGAAAAATGTTTCCGTGCAGTGTTAGAATTGTTAAGATACCTTCCTGGCCCTTGTGGAACCCATTTATATGAGGAGGGTCTTCTGCAGCCGGCCGGGAGCCTCCTCGGGAATGGGCCCTGGCAGGCAGTCCCAGCAGGCAGGTCCAGCATTTCCATCCTGGTGTAGAAAGCAAAGTTGAATGTGGATTTTCCTTATGCTAAACAAACATACTCCATTCTCTGTTGCTAAATGGCCTGGGGTGGCCTTGATGTATCTGGAAAAAAAAAAGTGGGGTTGGGAGCCTAATACAAGTAGCAAAGTCCTCAGCTGTTAGCTTTTATGATTAGTGGTGTTTCCTTGCTCTTCTCTGTGGGCGTTTGCAGAAAGGTGCCAGAGCACCGCCCTTGTGGCTCACCCCTGGTGACCCTGGGTGGCTCTGTGCTCAGCTGGGGCATCCCTCCCTGAAGCGTGGGGGCCCCAAAGGCTGTGTTAGTGGGACAGGTGGCTTCTCTGAGGTAATAACTTCCATACTACTGCATCTTTCTTGCAATGATACAGTAGTCTAGAAGTTCTCAGGTTCTCCTGTGTGAGCTGTTGTACGGCCAGGAGGTTGGTCATACCTGCGGAGTACATAACTATGAGCTGGAGTGAGGCTGCTGCCCGTGGCTGGCCAGCTGCTGGGGCTGCAGCACCATCGCCCCGGCACCCCCTTTTCTCTGCTGGCCCTCCAGCTCCCCATCTGAGGTGGGCTGGATGGGGGTAGGGGTGCTGAGGGTGCAGCTGGTGGTGGTCTGGGAGGAGATGGAGATGCCTGGCAGGGTTGGATGCTCATGGGGGGGCCCAAGGGAGGGCAGTGAGGCAGGACTTGTGGGGGAGACCTTTAATTACCCACGTTTGTTGCTGGTGGTGCTGCTCATGGTGTAGCAGTGTCTTCTGTCAGGTATAACCTGCAGCTGGTACGTTCTCTAAGTCAGCAAGGCCTCGTCGCTGCTCTCAGCAGCACGATGGCTAGCTGTGCTCCTGGGCTTCGTCCCTCAGCCCCATCCGCCCCGGGAGCTGCTGTGGGATAGTGAGGCAAGGAGTGACGTGCTTGGATGTGAAGTGTTTCTTAAACATTGGATCTGCTGCTTAGTCCGTGTTCCTTGTGTTCCCTGCCAGATCAGTTAGAAACTCCTTTTCTAAAAAAAACCAAAAACAACAACAACAAAAAAAAACTTCAAGTGAAAACACTGATATCTGAGGATAATTCATGGTGTTGCTAATGCAGTGTGCTATTTATGCCCTGGCTCAGGCTTAGTATTGAACCCAAGGGCTTTAATTGACGGTACTGATGGGTTTTATTATTATGGAAGACAAGACAATAACTTCTTATAGTTACGCTGTCTCTAGCTGGTACTTCTTCTGCACTCCTTTCTACGATTAGTTTGATTTACAGGGAATCTACATCTGAAACTGGTTGGAAGGTATTTTTCCTGATTTTCTTTGTTGCTGTATGTTTTTGTATTTGTAAGTTGCACACAAACAAATACTAACTTTCCAAAGGATTTTTCAGTGTTTTAGTGAATAGCTAAAAAAATGTTTTGTATATTTGAAACGCAGAGCGCTGCTTATCTGTAGGCTCCTGATGGAAGCTCGCTCCTGAAGCTGATATCCTGAATTAAAGGCAACAGAGGGGGAAAAAAAAAAAAGGGAAAAAAAATCTTATTTCAAGTTTTCTGTAGATATTTACTCGTTTCTTCTCCCCATTTCCTTTTCCGAGATGCTTTATCATCTCTTGCAATCTATCTTTCTGACTGTGAACGAGTGCAGTTCATATTTACTCTGTAGTTATACCTTAACTGTCAGAACTGCTCCGGGCGGGTGTGATGTTTACAGGCTGCCTGATCGCAGTTACTGATTGCATGGCTCTGCCTTGCGCCGTGGCTGCGGAGACTGATGGCCGGGGCAGGGAGGCGAGGGTAAGGGCAATGGAAAAGGTGGATGAAAATGCGCATCCATCTTGGGGCACTGATGTCCTCGAAGTGTGGGTAATTGCTGGCAGCACACAGATGAAAGCCCTGCTTTTGCTGAAGTGGGGTGTCTGGCAGCTTGACGCAGACTTGTTCCAGAGCTTTGAGGTCTCCCCTCTGTAGAGTTCCCTTGCAATAGGTTTTGCATCTGGGATTTGTTTGAAGGTTCCCATGGAATGAAGCCACTAAGGGATGTTTCGGTCTGTAAGTGCAAGAGGCTTTCGTGAGGTGATTGTGATGGCCCTTTGGGCGATGGCATACAGTCCCATCCAAGACGGGATGGCCGGAGAGCTGCAGCGAAGCCCAGCACGTGCCATTTGTGACCAGCGCTCGGTGACCTGACAGATCTTGCTGTGGAAGCACCCGATGCTAATAAACGTTTGTGAAACTTCACTCGCTGATGGTAATAGGGATCGTGTGTAGCTGTACGGTGCTGTTAGGGCTGCTGCTGCTGGCGTGGGGGTACGTGAGGGGCCGCGGTGGTGCTGGGACCGGGCGCTTCATGACTCAGCACAGCCTGAGTCATCCCTTTGGAGGCTGCTGGACCTCGTAATGAGGAGCTGTCAGGATCCTGGGATTAATTCCCCTGCTTGGAGGCAAGCCACTTGCTGCTTTATAATTCTGCTGAATGTCTCAGGCCATTACTTCTGCTATCAAGCAGAAGAGTAGTTCATCTCTGGTCATTTTTTTCCTCTGTATCTCTGGAGTCTGGGGCAGGTTCAGTGGGCAAGGGGCCAGAGGAAATCTCTTCTCCTGGAAAATTCCTTTGGACAGCCAGTTCTTAGGTTACCTCCCGTATGTGTTTTATAGGAAGCATTTACAGGTCATCTGGGCAGTGGAAGGGAACTATTGACTGCTATGGCCTTGCAGGCAAGTACATCTGAGGTCTTGAATGTGTGCACAGTGTTGTCTAAAGTGTGAGAAACTCCATCACAATTATTTTTTTAAGGAGACTATTCAAGTTCCTGCTTCATGGGGCTCCATATCAGTTCGATGTAGTTGGCACCTGTAACTTATTTTTTCCGAGGTAAACAACCATTGGTCTAGATGTAGAGGTACACGAATGCTTTCATGCAGGGTTATGTTGCTAATTTATTACCATTTTAGTACTACATTAGTCAACGTGTATTACTAGATGAAAAAGAGGTTTAATCTGTCCTTTTGGAAGCAAGTGGCAGTGCAATGTATTGCTGCGGAGCTCCTGGAGTCTGGCAGCACAAGTGCCCGCGGAGCGATGCCGTCGCTCCAGCAGCCCGTGTCTGTCCCTTTTGCAGCTAGTTAGACCTGACAGGGGTATGGCTGTTTACTTAACAGCTTAACTGGGTGCGTTGCCCTCAGCGTTCCCTATCGATGATTCTGTGTGTGTGTGGAGAGCATGCAGATGCCTCACTTTGCAGGAGAAGTCGGTGTCGGGCACCGCAGCCATGCCACGGGAGAGCAAAGGCCAGGCTGCCCGCCACCCCGGGCACTACAGGAGGAGCCCCCGGGGGAGCAGAAGGGGCACATCCCTGTGGGGTCAGTGCTGGGGTGAGCAGCGAGCTGGCACGGAGAGAGGTGTTTGTTAAGCTCCGTCAGCACCCGCTGGTTCGTGCTGGGCGGCGCGGAGGTGTGGGAGCCGCTGGTGCCACCAAGCAGGCTCCGGTGGGTCGCTGCTGCTCTGCTTGTGCCTGTCGCCGTCAGAAAGAGCTGGCATCAGCACGGCTTGCGCTAATTGCAGCTAGAAACGAGGTTAGGAGTGAATGAGCTGCACACATCCTATCTACATCTCTCATCCCCAGGGCTGCTCAGGTGGCATCGGAGCTGCCTCTGCAGCCCTGGCTGCTGTTCAAATGCCCTGTGCCTTGCTGGGGGTCTGTGTGGCTACCACCGTGGTTGCCCTAGTGAACCCAAGCCTTGCTCGGCACTGCCTTAGAAAACTGCGCTTTGACTTGACTCCTAGCCAGGGAAGTGGTCGCTTCTCCCTGCGCTGTTGATTGTAGCACGTAAAAAAATTCAGAACTGTCTGAAAATGGCATGGTGTCACACTGCCCCTTGGTCCTCCAGGAGCCTTGCTGCTCCGTGCCTCTCGAAATAGACTTCTGCTGTGGAAACAGTCTTTGGCTGGGTCCGTCACGCTGCTGGGTAGGACTAAGGGGCTCGTCTTGGGTTTCCAGGCGATGGTGTATTTCTAAAACTGAGTCTTCAGCCCAGAGCAAGCTTTTTGCTCTGAAACATGACAGCAGAGGCCCGGTTCCTGCGGTCGTCGAGCCGTGCTCTCGTGCTTCTGGTGGGTTTGGCTGCGGTCAGCTGGGAGCAACCAGGAGCCAGGCGTGCTGGGGAAGCAGCGCTGTGGGGCTTCCCCTCCTTCCCGGCCCCTTCTCCAGCTCGGGAGCAGCCCGGGTGTCTGGCAGCCGTGGCAGTGCCGGGACGGCTCTGACTCAGGCGCCTTGGCAGGGAGTCGAGCAGGAGGCAGTGGTGCCGGCGTGCAGGCAGGTGGGCGCCTGGTGCTGGCGTTCTGCATCCAGAGATGCTGCTGCTGGTACTCAGCCTGCAGAGGTACGAAATGCCGTGGAGTTTTGGAGGAATTTCTCGATCTGTTTTGAGGCTGGAATCCTTGTCCTCTTGAGCAGTCGGTAATTTGCCTTCTTGAGTTCTTAGCTCATGTTTTAACTCTCTCTGCAGGTACTGCTGCAGCTATCTAACCCCTGAAACATCTTCCTCTGCCACTTTGAGGCGTAGGCTCCGTGGTGTACCTCATGAAATTGCAGTGTAATTCTGGAGAATTAAAGAGCAATTACACAAACCTGTTCTCCCACTGTAAATCAGGGAGGAAGGGCAGCCTTTTCCTTCTGTCCTTCCCTCTCCTACCTCTCTTGTGCCCTGTTCCTTCCTTTTTTTTGCGCAAGCCAGTCCTCCTGGAGTAAGGAAGATGCTGAAGCTCTTGGGAAGCTCTCCCCCTGCCTCCATCAGGGCTCCTGGAGCAGCTTGCATCCAACCTACATGACCTCTGGTGGGGACAGCAGGGCTGGTGGCTTGCTGAGAGGATGGAGAAGCTGAGCTAAGCCTTTCCAGTGCTTGTGGATAAGCAGCTGCTACGCATAAGCAGTGCTGGTGGTGTGCACCTTCCTTGGCAGGAGGCTGCTGTTGCCGCCACTTGTCAGTGGTTAAAACCAGAAGCTGAAGAGCTGGAAGCCTGAGGAGTTTCTCGGGCAGCTAGAGTAGTCACGAGAGAGATACGTTCCCACAGAGCATGCAAGGAAGCGTGAGGGTGCTGCTGCCCTCTGTGTCGGGGAGGGAGGTGGCCGCTCAGCAGTCTGAACGCTGTGGTGGAGGGCGGACCTGTTTCAGGTGTCTCCTAGTGATGTTAGGAGAAAAGGAGTGCAATTGTGACACCAGGAGACCACTCTGTGGGGAAGATCAGATGAGTATTGTTATTAACAATATCTAGAAATCCAAAATGTAGGAGCTGGTAGGAATCGGGGTATCAGGTCTCCAGGCTTCTGCTGAGGAAGGAATTTATGAAGTCAAATGGCTTGAGTTTTTTGGAGTGCCACAAGGAACCTCTTTTGACAGAAAGCAATGAGTACAGAGGCTCTTCAGAAGAGGTTTCATAGCCACAGGGGAGGAACCAGCTGGAAATGTGGGTGTGGGGGCTGCTGCTGGAGAAGTGAATTTAGGAGGAGCTGGAGGACAAGAACAGAAAGCAAATAATCTCGTCAAGTTGAAGGTATGGTTGAAAACTGACTTCTGTTCAATGCCTTTTGAACAAGGGGCTATCATAAATAACTACAGAATGGAGAACGACAAGCTCGGTAGTGCCTTTGTGGAGGCAATGGTTGGAGCAGGTCCCAGGCTGAGCATGGCCCAGGGATGCCGTGCTGTTCTGAAAGCAGCCTGCAAGAGGAACGAAATGGTGCAGGGCTGTGCCTTCAGCATCGCTGTGTCATGTCTGGTCTGTTCAGAGTTACGGTGCCCACAGGCGTGCGAAGTGCCGTGTCTGGGAAATACCAAATACCTTCTGCAGGAAGCACCGGGTGGCTGTGCTGTGCCAGAGCAGGCTCCCTACGTCCTTCCTGCTCGCCTGTAACAAGCTTCTCCCTGTCAGCCTTCTGAGGAAGGAAACACTTTGTTCCTTGTCTGCGGTAGCTAAAATAATGGTGATAAGTTTAAATTTCAGTGAGAAAGCGTCAGGCTGGGTGGCAGGGAGAGCAAAGCGCTCTGAGATTGCCTGGAGCAAGCAGCGGAGCCTCCATCGCTGGTGTCGGTGAGGACAGGTTAGACCCTGCTGTCAGTGACGTGAGTGCAATCTGTCTGTCCTGGGTGGACAGACAGACAAGGCTTCTGTTAGTCTGTCTTGCAGGAAGCAATGGGGTGTCCTCCAGCTGGCTGCAGGCGCTGTCCTTCACGAGATATCTGCCTAGCTGGCAGCCACTGCCTTATGTCTCTGAAAGTCTTCTGTTTTTTTCTTTTTAATTAAGAAAGCTTTCTTTTAGGAAGATGATTCTTTTTCCTTCGTTAATTCTTCTTATTAATTGCTAAGCAGGTCCTCAGTCAACTCTAGTCTCACTTTATTCCATTTTATATTCAAACAACCCAGCAGATTGTTACATCTATTTGTGCCCTTTCAGTGAAGCAAGGAGGCCTAATTATGTTACTTCTAGAACGATGTACAGAAATATATAATTAAGCCTGCCTCCCAAGTACTAATCAGGGCAGAAGGGAAAAGAATCTGAAGATAAGAGAGCTGAGGTGTCTTCCCTGTGTCCTGGACCTGTGCTGGCCATGCTGTTGATGACGTGCGTGCATCCATCCTTTGGGGATGAAGTGGGAATGCTGGATCAATATGCACTGATGGAAGTCGTGATGAGTGGTGCGAGAGACATCGGCTAGGGAACTGCTAAGGCACCTTGCTGAGAGCTTTGCATAATGGCTTTTTGTTTTTCGTTGGTGCTTGGGATGAATTAAGCTGCTGAAATGCTACCAGAAATCCCTCTAACTTTCAGACTGCTTGTTTGTCTGAGACCATTGAAAGCACCGTGGCTGGCTGGAAGCTCTCCCACTGTTACCTCTTGCGTCTGCATTAAATGATGATTCAAGGCTGTCCCTAATAATTATGCCATCAGCGCATGCCACTATAAATATGTGCACGGCAGCTGCAAGCTGGGTGATGCCTGTCTGTGTACTAACCGACGGGGCAGACGAGCCGTTTCTGGGAATGGGCAGAACTTTGTCGCATTTAAAGAGGGTTTTCCCCTGCTTGGTTTTTCTCCATCCCATGGTCTCTCAGGTTTCAGTTAGCTGCAGGTCCCTCTCCAAGGACAAGGACACTGCACAAACCTGGGCAGCTCTCGTGCCTTGGCTGCATCACATTCTGGAGGGGGGGAATCACAACCTAAGTAAAAGTGCCTGAGCAGAGCAGGGAGCTGCATGCTCATGAATTTGGTTAGGTGAGATTTGTCAAGCTTTGGGGCTCCTTATGTACATTTCATAGGCTGTGTGCCACCGCTCTCCCCTCTCCTGTCTTTCCAACATCTCTGCAATTGTTTCCATGCTTCTGTTCCTCCTTGCCCTGTTTCTCACGTTACTGCTGGTGCTGTGTCCTCCAACCCATCCCTGAGAGGGGCTTGTGGTGCTGCAGCCATGCAGGACCTCTTCCTGGGGACACGGCCCCCTTGTCCTGGCACCCTGTCCCACCTCGGAGCGGCGAGTGTCCGGGCTGGTGCTCCCGAGGGAGGCGAACGCGGGTGCGCGGCGGGTGTTGCTGGCTGCTCTCCCCTGCTTGGTGGCGCCCAGCTGTGCGGATGGGTGGGAGGACTGAAGTCTCTCATGCTGTGTTCTTTGCCTTCATTTCCAAAATCTGATCCCTAATGTTTTCTTGTGACTTGGTAGGTTGTCATATTAACTAGTTACAGCTAATAAACGTAAGCGACATAAAACCGACTGCTTACAGACAGTACTGCAGCACCAATGTTTCCCCCCAGATTTATGCTCCGTGCCGTACTGCATTGCAGGACCGAGCTGTCTGGTTTCTACTGTCTGCATGTACAGCAGCACCTAGACAGGAATTTGGGGCTTTTTTCATGTGCCTTGTCTTCAGCAGCTTCTCTAAACTTTGTGACTTTTCATAGTGTAAAAAATCCCTCAAGTGAGAAGAATCACAATGCATTAAGTAGGGTCTCTGGGGGAGAAATTCCCAATCTTCTGCCAAGTTTCTGTTGCAAGTGAAGTAATGTAGCGACTTCAAGAACCTTAATTAATTGTGCTCGTCTCCCGAAAGATCCCAAGTAATCGAGAGCTGGTACCAAAACGTTGGTTGATGGTGTCTCTGGGCCAGGCTCTGAGCCTTAGGGCTGGTCCCTGGGAGATGGGGCAGAAAAGCCAGTGCCTGTTCAGCTCTTACACGAGAGATCCTACAGGACTTGGAAGGGGGGTGGTATCTTTGCACAGCTTCTTTCCTCTTGTGTGGGGTAAAAATACATTTAAAATACTTGTTACTAGCCGTTAGCTGCTGTTGCTCTACCTCAGCTATAGAAGCTCAGTGTCCCTGAAGTGCATACGTTGCCAAACACTGGGTTCCCGTTGTACTGTGGGCAGCGTGCTGGTGCCCCCAGGGTCCCTCGGGTGCTGGTGGTGGCTCGATGGGGTGGCTCGGGGCCGGCTGGGTGGCTGCATCCTGTGGGGACGGCCCCGGTGGGCACCTCCTGCCCACCGCCAGCGTGTGGAGATGGGAAAGTCGGGCTGAGCTGTAATAGCTGCTCCTGTGCGAATATTTATTTCGGGCAGGTGCTTCGTTCAGGGAGACTTGCACACTCATGTGCATCGCTTATAATTTGAGCAGCTGATTTTTTTTCCAAGTAGATGAGAAGGGTCATTTGTTTGAAATTATCCATCTCCCGTGTCTGGGAATGCTGCGGCTTATTATACTTTTCTTCTGAAATGTTCTTAAAATTCTGGCTATCCCTACAGCCTTAATTACTGTCCATTAAAAGCTCTCTGCTTCTGACCGAGTAGTGACAGAGATGGATGGAGGGGCTGACTCACTGCGAGGGCTCGGAGCTTACGGGAGGCAGCGAGTCACGTCAGTACGTGAAGCAGAAACTCGTCTGCTAAAGCTCAGTCGTGTAAAAGTGCAGGCTGAAAAACTTCCGAGTGTTGGAGGATGCTAAGCGTTCACACAAACTAATTGTGATGGCGTCTTCCTGCGCTGAGGTTAGAATGGGAACGAGAAGGGAACACGCTCTGTGAAATGCAGTGATAGTTGCTTTTGTCAGGAAAAAAGGGACGTGGGGAGTAAGTGTTAGCTGAGTGCCGGGCTTCGGCCCTGCTGCTGGAACCAGGCAGGGACCTCTTGTGGGCTGCCGTCCTAAGGCACGAGGAGCAGGTTGGTGGGCCTTCTGTAATTACGACCTTAGGATCATGATGATTGCGAACTTTAATTACCACACGCTCTCTGAAAGCAAGCGGAGCTATTCCGAGATCCCTTTCACGCCTATCCTCTGGCTGTTGCCGTCACCTGTCACAGTTGTGGGCTTTGTCTCACGCCTCGTGTGTGAGCCTGTTCGGAACTGCTGGTGTGTTATTTAAAAAAAAAAAAGTGTTTAAAAAAGTCAAACTAACAAGTGGGAGATGACTTGTGATGGAGAAGAAGAGAGAAAAAGAAAGGCTTATAAAAACCAGCGTGGAAGGATTTGGCCCTGCCTTCTGCCTCAAAGTATTTTTAGCTCCGATTTCTTTTAGAACCTGAATAATTATAAAATTGCTTTTTTTCCCCTACAAAACAGATTATTGTAATTAGAAAACTTTATCCCTCACCCCACGAGGTTTCAAGTAGAAAAGAATTACCGTGGGGACATGTCTGATCATCTCTTATCTAAAGCCCGTAATTCCTGGTACGCTGGAGACGGTCGCCTAATTGAGGAATTAACAGTGCTGGCAGAAAGCGTTCTTTTGGGACACACAGATATGACCAAAGATGGTTTAATGATCTCAGGCAGGGGCATCAGAGCTGCTAATTGCACCGGGGGTGTTTTCTCACTGGTGTGTGAGGCTCGAGACGTTTCGGCTGAGAGCTCCGTCGCTCAGCCAGCCATCGCACGCCGCTAGATTTCCTGAGAGCGGTGCCGGTAACTGATCCGTGACCTCCATTACTAATGCATGGGGGAACGCTCCTGCAACCCGAGCGCTTCAGAAGTGTTGACTCATCTTTTCTCTTTATTGATGCAAAAATCAATTTAATATACGTTTTTTTCTGCAATAGGTGAATGAATGTAGTCTTTTTCCATCCTGCTTTGGTGGTTTTTATGCAGTTTGCCTTGTCTCCATACTGAAGGCAGATTAAGGGACTCGAACGTCTAATTGCTCTTAAAATGAGTCACAATTGAATGTCTAGACTTCCTAGACAATTTTTATGCTTTCCCACTGTCACGTAGGATGAGGTTTTCTCCCTGGTAGATTAGGCTCACAGTCAACTCCAAGCATGATAGCTTTCCTCTGAGCTTTAGGAGTTCACGTCAAAGCTGTTTTACCTAGGGAGTCTCTGAAACCTTTGTGTTCCCTTCGCAGCCCTCATCTGTAGGATGTTCTTTCAGCCCCTATTTACCCAGCCAAATCCCATGCATGTCTTTTTTCTTGGGAGAGATGAAGACACTTTGGTTCTCTTGCCTCCCAAATCCTCTTCATACGCATCTTCCCCTTTTTTCCAGAAGCATACAGGTGTTTGCATACAACCTGGCTGCATGTTGCAGCTGCTGCAGCAGGGCTGTAGCAGGCTGCTTGGTGATGTCCCAGTCCCAGACATCATCATCAACAAACCCTCGCGTCCTCCGTGCTACGCGCAGCTCCGTGTGGCTTCCCAGCTCCAGCGGGCTGCCTGCCACTTAGAAGAGAGAAAAGTAAAATTTCCGGGACTGTCGAAGTAAATTTGCCTGACTTAATGAGGCACATTTTAAAAGACGTAGTCCAGTAATTCCAGTTTACTGTTTTCATCTCAAAACACACTTCCAGCGAAAGTGGTGGTGGCTCTTTTTAACTGCAGATGTAGAAACTTGGAAATAAAAGCATCAGTACCCTTTTATTAAATGTAGATAATTTCCCTGAAGCAAAGATTGATCTGATCTCTGGAAAACCTTTGTAGATGTGACTGTTACCCTTAATTAGTCCTAATGGATATCTGATCTCTGCAAAGTGTAATTGAGCTGTTACAATGGTCTTTGAGTACAAAAATTGAATTTTTTCTTGATGTTTGTTCTAACAAATGATTTAGTTTAAGGGTTGGGAACCATAGCAGTGAAATACCTTGGATGTTTGATATAGTTTTCTAACTCATTAAACATCCTGTTGTTTTCAGGGCTGTCCGCAGAAATATGTTGTGAAGAACTACTTCTACTACTACTTATTCAAGTTTTCAGCTGCTCTGGGTGAAGAGATCTTTTATATCACTTTCCTTCCATTTACCTACTGGAACATCGATCACTCTGTGTCTAGAAGGATGATAATCATTTGGTCTGTAAGTATTTAAAACACTTAAGCACGTACTTACTCATTTGCTACAGCAACAGAATTATTTAAGAGTAAGAATAACCTTTCAAACAAACTAAACCTCTTCAGACAAACAAAAGAACCCAACACTATTTATATGTTTCTCAGTGTCTTCAGCCTTGCTAGGGTGAACGTTTGAACATGGACCTGGCAATATCTTTGACTACTGCTCCCCTCCTCGCTACCTGGGGTGTTACTTGCAGTGTTGTCCATCAGAAATACTGAAGCATTCTCAAATTAACAGGCTTCAGCATTGCTTCAGCCTTCCTAAATGCACTGTAGGGGATCCAGAGTAATGTGTTTCTATTCTGGCTCTGAAAACCAGGTGGGTAAACAGGCACTTTATTCTGTACAGGAATGTCTATTCTGTCACTACCATTGCCTGTCTTGATATTTATTACATCTTTGCCCAAATAAGATTTGTTTTAGACCAAAGAAGGGAGGTAGGAAGCATCTCTGGTAGATGATGGACCCTGGAGGTTTGTTTGTCAATCTACATTGATTTGAGAAATTGAAACTTGACAAAAACTTGGATGCGATACTTAGCTTTTTTCATTACAACAGTGCTTCTCCTTTACTTAGTCAATTCTGGTTAATAATATTCTGTCTTTTGTTCAAATAACATGATTAGAAATAATAAAAAACAATTTGAATTGGGTCATACACTTAAAATGCATCCAGTCTTGGATGGAAGGCATCAGTTCTCCTGTGCCAGTAACCCTAGTCAATAATTTTTTATAAAGAGAACAGGAAAAATAACTTGCAGATGAAATTCAGAAGTAGGTGGACGCTGTGTAATTAGAGCTGGGTTTTGGCCAGGAGTACGCCTACTGCTTCTGGAAGTGTGCCACAGAATGATAATTGGTAGTCACTGCCTTCTGGTTTTGCATATTGCTCAAAAGTGACTCTTCCTAGCTGCTTGTGTGCCTCTGAAGACTTGCCTTGCCTTTACCGGGCAAGGAGGCTACCTGATTACTGGCCAGATCTAGCCTGGCTTAATTAGAGTACACAAACGTGTGATATTATGACTATTAACATTATTTCTCAGTTACCAAGGGAGTTGTGGGGTTCCCTTTTTATACTGAAAAGGGGAAGCTGTTTTATATATACAGACTTCTGACAATCTGTAGCTTCAGAAACATTTTAATTATATTAAGGATGAAATGGTTCGAAGTATTATGTAGACTTGGCGTTAATGTTATGGCAAGCTCAGCTGGATGGCTTATTTGCTTTTGAGCAGGAATTGGTTCATGGTGCTGGAAGGGGTCTGGGTTGGTCCGAGACACCTCGCTAACACGTGCTACAGCGGGATCGGCTTAGCTGCAGGGGAGTGCCGAGGTGTTCAGTGTGACACATCTGTGCTTTTCAGCTTACTCAGAGCTTTTTGGCAATGGCACTGGAAAGGCACCTGCCTGTGGTGGAAGGGGTGCAGGTCTGCAGGCTATCTGCCCTACCGAGATCTGAACACTCTTCTCTTTCTGTGCGGATGGCGATGATGGGCTGCGAACAGCCATAGAGGAAAATAAACGTAGCCCAGTGGTGTCTGACAACAGCTACTAGCAGAGCAGGGAAAGCAGCAGGGAAGAAAGCTGTCTGTGTTGAGGACAGGGCAGGTACGCTGAGGCTGGTGTCCGATGGCATGGAGCAGCTGGAGCATGGGGCTGGTACCGCACCGAGGGCTGAGCAGGAGGGAGTAGGGTTCCTCTTCGTGCTGCTGGGATGAAGAGACACCACTGGTGGTGTTCATCATCCCTGGCAGCATTAATTGTGGTACTTCATCCTGTGGGTTTGGGAATTAAACTTGGGAGCTTCTGCTCCAAGCTGGAAATGATAGAATTGGGGTCCCAGGCTGAATCAGGGGGATTCTTCCCTTAAAAATTAGAAGTATTAATGCTGTTTGCAAGGCCTTCACGACATCTTATCTGCGATAGTTTCTGCAGAGCCAGTCACCCACATTTGAGAAGGATCAATTCCAGCTGGAGCAGGGCCAGGGATGGCTAGGGAACAGGCTATTTTCTGAGCAGAGACTGAAAGCTGAGATGAGCCCCTAACCAAATGAAGTCGGAGAGAGAAGGATGCTGCCTGGGAATGCCAGGGGAGGGAAGGAGCTGCTTAAAATAAAAACAGTCACAAGAGCAGATGTGTGCAAGATAGTCGTGAATAAGCTACATTGAAGCTGGAAGCTTTGAAACACAAGGGTCAGGTTCATAGCTGCAGGAGGGCAGGAAGAAGGATCGTGGAAAGTGCATTTCAGCAGCAGGTGAGGCTGCCCTTAGTGCCTTGGTTGTGTTCCCCAGTCCCAGGTCCTCAAAACCAGCTGTTCATGTCGGTTCAGTGGGGTGGTTCTGGGAAATACGGGCTGCGGTCACATCCAGGTGTTCTGGGAGCTTAAGCCATGCATGATGCTTCCATGGTGCCCTTCGTCTGGGGATTCATAGCACGTCTGTGGGCTTTGCCTTTTTCTTCACGGGCAGACGAGTGAAATACCTGCCTGGTGTCTGAGAGCAAGGCGCGGGGCTGGTGCTGAAGGCATCCCGATGTCTGCGCTTCCCTCCCTCAGCCCTTTGAAGGGGACGCTCCTCAACCTGCACAAAGGTGGCTTTGATGCTCAGTGCTCCTGCTTCAGCCAGGAAGTCCGGAGGTGGAAAACAGCTTCAAATAAAACAGCTTCAAATAAAACAGCTCTCGGGCACGCTTTAAGCTCACCGCATCTCAGCTTAAAAGGTGAAAGCTCACTTGAGTATTATTTTTCTTTAGAGTGCATAAATATAAAGTGCACCCACGCCTCTTTTAAGCCCATGGAACTTCAATTTGCACAATATAAATAACAACCAATTGTACAATATAAATAACTGCCCAGCGTGGACTTTGGGGCGGGCGTGGAGCCGCGGGTGTGCCGGTGCGATAAGCGAGCGGCCGGGTGCCTGCAGCCGTGGGCCTGAGGACACTGCAGCCTGCTGCCTCGCCTGGCTGTGCGGAGGAACAGCCCTCCAGAGGCTTTAACCCCTCGGAAGTGCTGGCTGCCCCCAGTTCAAAGCTCAGCGCTCCGACAGCGAGCAGGAATCTGCCCGCGTTCACCCTGCCACTGCTGTGGCTGTATGGCAGCTGGGTTCCTGGCTGCCGCTTTGAAAAGCTGCTTTGCAGCAAGCCTTGCTTTTGTTGGTGGTTCTGCCTCTGTTTTTGTGGCGTTTCTCCAAAACAAGCCCCTGACAGCTGGTCAGCACACCTGCCCCAAACACGAGCTCTCATGTTGTGCCGTGCGAGAAGCTGTCCGGCTGCTTCGGGCACGTCGGTCACTGCACCCTGAGAGGTGCCCAAGGGCAGCTCCAAGGGGTGGCCTTGTGTCCCTGCACTGGGGGTGCCGGGGCTCCCCAGCCTGCCCGTCCTCACCGTGCGTGGCCCTCTCAGGGGGAGCACGGAGCTCCCCGAGGGGCACCTTGCTGCTGCAGCGCTCATCTGCCACCCTAGGCTGCGGCTGCTGAGTGCAGGGGCTGCGAGCGGCGCCGGCTGAGTGCTTGGCTCAGTGCCTCTGCCTTGAATCAAAGTCACGCCTGCCTTGACAGCCCTGGAAAGGAGCTGGCACTTCCAGGATGCAGTCTTTGCTTCTGCTTGGCTAATCTGCTGCAAATGCCGGTTTATTATTAGTGCATCCTTATTTTTTTCCCCTCTCCACTGTGTTCCTGATGTGCTCTGTCACTCCTATCAGCATACAGTGAGTACGAGGGAAAACAAAAGCAACATCACTTTCAAGCTGTAAATTTCCTTCCTGGGAAGGTGACAAATACTTCTGCAGTCCATCCAGGGTTTCCAGAGCCAGATTATTGAGTTGCTATTTTAGAAACAAAACCGGTGGGTTCCGAGTCAGGCTGGCACGGCCTGGCACAGTGTGAGTCTTGGGGAAGGAGCTGCCGATGCTCTTTGACCCCACATCTCTGGAATTTCATCCACTCCCTTTAGCAGATCGAGAGCACAGCCAGGAGAGCTGCAAAATGGTGAGTTTAAAACTCGTATTCTGGTTCACCCTTGGCAGACCAGATACAAGAGTGCGAAACGAAGAACCAGCCCGACTGCTCCTGCCAACCCTCCCGGGCGGGTGGGACAGCTGGGAGCCTCCCTGCGCTGAGGCCGGGGTGGAGGCCAGGGGCCTGGCACGGGAGGAGGACGTGCCCCGCTCCCCACCCACACCTTCTGCCAAAATGCCAGCGGTCGCCTTGGTTTCCCCGGCACGAAGGCTCAGGTGGGAATGTGTGCGTGGAGAGGGACCGTGTGTGACTCGGAGCAGGAAAGGCACAGGAAAAGGACCCAGAGGCCGTTGTGCTGCTATAGCAACGGCTAATTGCGTTCCTGGAGTAAAATGTAAGGCTGCTGACCCACAGCAGCGACAAAGCCTTGCCCTGTCCTCACCGGGGAAGGACTTTGCCTGGTGGGCAGCATGGCACGGGGACAGTCCTGTTTCTGTGTTGCTTCTGGTGCTGCAGGACAGCTCCAGGAGAGGGGGACAGCAAGGAAGTCTTTGCCCGAGTGTTTTGTTAATGCTTCTTGTCTCAGCCAGCTTCCTGTGCGTCCCTTCCTAGCTATCCGCAGTTAATTACATCCTACGCCATCCATCACAGTTTTGACTTTGTTGCTTCAGTAATGGAAAAGTCTCCAGGTTCAGACAAACTTCCCCATGCAAAAGCAGAGGTACTTTTTAATATGCAAATTAAAATTAATTATGCTGAAGATGCCTGCAAATGGCTTTCCACCAGCACTGCAGAAAATCCCTCTGGTCTGTGGCTGGTGCTGAGTGAAACACAGCTGGTACCAGAGCTGCACGCAGAGCAGCACCAGGAGCCACGGCGTGAGACACGAGGTGGACACAAATGTCGGGGATGTAAGGAAGAAGCAAACAGAACAGTAGAGCACAAAGAGATGACTTGCGTCAAGGTTCCTTTTCTTGTCCCTGGCCTACCACAGATCAAATGATGCCTTTTAGGGTGTTTAGGTTTGGAAATGCATACCCGTGCTGGTGGTCAGGTGCTGTAGGGCGACGTGCTGCAGGGCCATGCCTTGACCCGCTGTTCCCTCTTTGTCCGCAGCCACCATAAACGTGCGGTTTGCCTCCTGTAGGGTAGGCTGGGAGCTGCAGCAAGGCCACCCAGTCCTCTGATCCTGGCTTTGCGACCGAAGTGATCCTGAGTTACTGAGGGTCTGAGGCTGGGGTAATTTCTACCCGTGTTAAATTTGTTCTGGGCCATCAAGGGTATCTGGTGTTGTGCAAACAAGTAATGCAAGTTAAGTCCTGTGGGGGAAGCTCAGCTCTGTGTTCATCTTTAGCCTGTGCTCACCTTTCCATCTCCCTTCTTCTTTCCAGTGTTCCAATGTTTATGATTTGAGGGTTTGTTACAGGGCCTTTCTCACCTGCTATGTTGGAAAAAGCTGCTGCAGGCTGCTTGCTTTCTTTCCTGGGGCTGCTGGAGAATAAATCCAAAATGACAGAGAAATAAGGCCAGGAACTAATGAAGTGTGGCGTAAGAGAACACACCGCTTAAACGAGATGGACTCTTACTGTCCTCAGAGGATGAGAGCCGCCTGGAGCACAGCTCAGATGCTCCTTGCAGTGAGCCACCGCGCTGTGAGCCTGTGCTGGTGTGACACCTGCAAGGCCATGGCTGCCCCGTTTTGTTCCTGCACCTTGTGGGGCACCATGCTGCTCCTCACCACGTGGCGAGCACCCACTGCCCCAGTGGTCCTGTGCCCCTGTGCTCTGCCTCACGTCTGGGAGCTCCGTGCTGCAGCAGCCCACTGAAAGGCAGGTAAATAAAAGGGCAGCTTTTAGCAGTGGTGTGCTTGTTGGAGCAACCCGTCAGCTCGGCTGCTGGGATGTCCTACTGCACCCATGGGTGCTGCTTCTGCTCACTGGTGCAGGACGTTGCACGTAAAGCCCTGTGCCCAGGGGAGCTGAAGGTGAGGGTCTGGCACTGCAGAGAGCAGCGCTCAGCCTGAGCATGCTGGGCTCCCCTTGCTGCCCTACAGAGGCTGTCTCACCTCTCCCTGCTGTACGTGGCTATACAATGCGTTTTTAAAAAATATATAAGGGTCAGAAATTATCCTGGAATGAAAGGAAGAAATGTGTTGTGAGAACAGCTGGTATTTTTGCTTACCCGTACCCCCTCCAGCAGCCAGCATGTTTGTGGCCATCAGAGGAGCCCGAGCACAGCCTTCATTTCCAAGGTGACTCACTTCCCTTTCGGTAATACCTTTGTGTATTAGGGCTAATAATACTTCTACAACTGGAAGTCGTTATTAGAGAGGACTGCTGATAAACTGGCTTGTCCGACCTTGCTCGGAGGTGGTATCGCACCTGGTAGCCTCAACACTCTTATCTTCTGCTGCAGAGTGACTTTGCTTTCAACCCTGGCATTTGGTTATCGTGCAGTGAGGAGCAGAGGCTGCAGCAGCAGGCACTTCTGCCGGGGCTGGCTGGGTGTCAGGGACTCCCCTCAGTGTGCCCTGTACTGTAGGGAGGATGAAGGAATGTGGCACTCTGTTCTTTTTTCTGGGTCTGGTTTGTGAACCCTCAGTCCCAACGTCCTGCTCTTAAGGTGAAAGTATTTTTTAAGTGGCTGATGGGAGAGATGGATGCAGTGCAGCTGGTGGCGAATGTGGCAGCGGATGGGCATGCTGCTAGCCACGTGCCAGAGCAGCACAGCCAAGGAAGGATGTTATTTTGAGAGCTCTCCTTTCCTACTGGAAGTGCAAGAAGCAGAACGGTGAGCTGTCTTGTGCAGCAGCTGAGCAGTAGCTTTCATGACAGGTGTCAATTACCCTGATTTGTGTCCTAAAAAAGAAGTTTTGAGTTGCAGAGCTTGTTTTGCACATATCTGGGTGTACTATCCAGGGAGGGGTGGGGATACAAGAAAGCAAATGCCTTCTTTTTTGTTCATGTCCTTGTTGTGCTGCCTCTTGCACCTGTTCCTAGCATTAGATCCCTTTGGGATCTCGCAGCACCTCACTCGTGCAGAGCTCAGCACGTAGCTCACAGAGCCCTTGCTGAAGCCACCGGCACCCCAAGCAGGTGCTTTGTTATCAGGGACCGAGGCAGGAGAACTGGTCGGTTGTGCTGCTCGTTCAGTTTTCTCCCTGCTGCCTGCCCAGGGATGCCCGGGTGGCTGCGTGGGGCGCGTTGTGCGTGGGTGGAGCAGGAGCTGCCAGCAGCAGGACAGCCCTGGTGGCCCCGTGGAGCTGCTGTGATGCTGGGAGGGACCGGCTGGGGCGGGTGGTGGTTTGGGGTGGTGGCAGAAAAACGTCTCGGTGCCTCTGCTCTGCAGGACAGGGGTTAGAAGGGACGGGTTGGGAACTTACACTTGGCCAGTGTGGGACAGGGGCCAGCTCTCCTCCTCGCACTGTGCTACTGCGGTGACTTGTCAGTGAGACCTGCTTGTGGTCCCAGCTGTGATCGAGTTACAGTGCTGTGCAGGAAAACAGCTGCTGCCTTCGCTGACCAGGATAATGGAAAATCCTTTAATAATTCAGGGGATGAACTCTACTCTTGGGGCGGTGGATTTTGCAGCAGAAAAGCTCAGATAGCCATGGTTCTGGGATGGGCAGGGTGGGAATTCCCTGTGTGGGCTGACAGCCTGTGGCGGTTCCTCTCCCCAGATCGTGATGTACATAGGGCAGGTCTCCAAGGACATCCTGAAGTGGCCTCGTCCCCTCTCGCCACCTGTTGTGAAGCTGGAGATGCGGACGGATGCGGAGTACGGGATGCCTTCCACCCACGCCATGGCAGCTACTGCCATCTCCTTCTCCTTTCTCATTGCAACCATGAACCAGTACAAGGTAAGGGCTAAAAGAAAAAGTGTTAAAAAACAAAAAAACATAAACAGCAACAGAAAACAAGCCTACTAGTCTCCTTCCAGCAAACTGCAGAAACCTCCACAAATCCAAAACTGTTGCCACTTCCAGAGGAGCTACGTTCATTTCCACTGCTGCACACTTCTCCCTGTTATCTGTAGCTGGCTGATAACGGATACAAGAATAATTTGGGTGGAAGTCTCCCTGCTTTAGCACAAACCCAGTTCATAGATGCACTGCGGTTTGGAGGTTGTCGCCTTCCCGGTGACACTGAGGGAACCACATGTCACCTATTTTTGTCTGATGCAAGGAGAAGCATCCTTGGAAATGCCCTGACTATCGCTTGTGTTAGGCTAATAGTGCATAACACAATTTAAAAGCTTGTTTTTTGCAGAAGTAGCATCAGTTTCACTGCACTGCTGCTGTAGGCTGCTTGGGGTGATCCTATAATTATTTTTCCCAAACCTTCAACCTTTCATCTTCCTGTAAGTTTTTTCCTGGAAAACCATTGCTCTGTGATAGTCATTTTAATGTCATGTTATGAATCCTAACAGGCATTTCCTGTATCTTAGCAATAACAACTTCGTGGCTGCATCATTTTTAAGCATGTTTCTCATTCTCCTCAAGCACATTTCAAAGACAAACCCCTATAATCAGTCAAGAGGACTCATGGCCTGGCCGGGAGATCCTCTCGGGTTCCTCAGAGGCCGTGCTGCCAGCCGTCTGCTCCCTGCTGGTTGTACTGCCATCCAGATGCAGATGTGGAGCTACTTGCAGGGGCTGAGCCTCCTGGTATAAAAGCAGCACGTCTCCTCTGTTTGTCGCGGTGCTGTGATACAACCGTGCGGGGGTACCCGCTGTCAGGAGTCACTCCATCCCCCCTGCCTGTGGTACTTTGTGCTGGGTCTGCCAAAAAGACCTGGGCAGCAGTGCTTTCTCCTCCTTGATTGATAAGCTGAGAGTGGGGCACGCAGCTCTTCGCAGGCTGCCTTGTGCTTGTTGGAAACTGCCGTGAAACAAACAAAGCTGCTGTAAAATAATTAAATGGTTTAATTGCCTCCATTAAGAAGGAAAAATCTCCCTGTACGTTATAGCGCTGTCGTCCAGAGCTGCCCTCGTCGTCAGTTACTGGCCTGGACCAGCTCCCAGGCTGCAGGGGGAGTGAAGTGGGCGTAAATACACTGGGGGCTTGGAGGAGCGAGGAGGAAATAGTACTGCATGAACCGGGGGGGACACCTGCAGCGGGGCTGAGCTGTCTGCGCCGGGGCACGACCGAGGGAAGGCTCGGCAGGAGCTCGTGCGCCCGACGATGCTGCGGGAGCTTTTCTGCGCTGACCTACGGCCAACCTGGTCAGGCGCCAGGCTCTGGGGAGGGGATGGAGGCTGGGTTACATTGGGTGAATGCATCTCACGTTATTTTTTTATCCTCCAGAAAACTGCCCTTTAGAGAGTGAAACGAACCCATTGGACATGTTTTCAGTGGAGCCCTAAAATGGGATTTGAATGAGTGGAGTGAAGGGCTAATGTGTTAAGCTTATTCTTTATCTAATGTGATTTTTTTTTTTAAATATGTTGATTTATTTCAATACTTCTCCCCATGCTAATAGGCAACTCAGAGAGGGAATTATGTAAAAGCAGCTTTGTAAGAGGCTGATTAAACCTTAAACGCCGGAGGGAAGAGCGGCCCTGACTGCTCTAGCAGCGGGATGGCCGCTTCAGCCCAGACATCGATTTCCCCCTGCCCTGCTGCCGCAGCACTATCGATCCCGCTGCCTTCTGGGCAGACAGCATGGCTCTCGGCTCCCCTCGGGCTGCGGGGCGGCAGCGAAACCTCGGCGATCGCCTGCAGGACGCGCTGCGCCTCTCTTCTGGAGGCCCTCAGCGCTAAGGCCTCGCACCGGGCGGACACTGAGGGGCAAAATCCTGCAGGTGCCACCTATTTCCCAGGCCTGCCCCTGCTAGGGTCTTGTCTCAGCTCACACGGATCTCTTTGGACAGCTACGGTGTGTGAGGTCCCAGGCCGTTTGATTCCGTACCCCTGTGGAAGTGTAACGGCCTAACGTGTGCTTTTCTTTCTTTCCGCAGTACCCCTTCGAGCTCGGCCTGATGGCGGCGTTCGTGTTCTCCACGCTGGTGTGTCTCAGCAGGCTGTACACGGGGATGCACACCGTGCTGGTGAGCCACGCTGCCCTGTCCCCTGCCGTCCCCTGCCCTCGCCACGCACACGGCGCGGTTCTGGCCGCCCGGCCTCCCGTGACGGGTGACTCGCCTCGCCCGTGCCACTGTGGGAATATGTAAGCTGTGCCTTCAGAGGCAGCTGCGAGGAAACCCTGGGGCTATCGCTACTTGAATCTGAAGGGCAATTACTGCCACAGCCGGCACCGCCACGTGTGGGTTTAAAGGCCGGGTGAGGTTGGTGCGGGATGTGGGTTGTCACTCCGTATTTTGAGATGTTAATTGCAAGGGATGCACTTGGGCAACTGGCAGGGTTCCCTAGCGAGGCTGGTGGTGCAAGAGCACCCGTGTCCTCAGCAGGAGGCACGGCCTGGGCTGGGCACGCCGGGGAGCGAGGGGGCGATCAGAGCTGGGACCCCCCCCGGCAGGGGGACAGCCGGGTTCCTTGGGCCTACAGGGCTGCAGTGACACCGAACAGCATTACAGGGAGCTGCTAGGAGTCTAACCTGTAGGAAACTCATCCCTACAGGGCTGAGATGCACAAATATGTTGTCCGAAAATAATCATCGGAAATCTGTGACGCAGGACGAGCTGGTTGGCCACTAGTTTCGAGGTGTCAGCCCTGCTCTGAGGACAGATTTCAGTGTAACTTACATCATGCAGTACCTGATGGAGGAACATTACTGCCCTGTTAGGGAGCTGTCAGGGGGAGCCGGCTTCTGCAGCGTGAACAGCAGCCAGCAGCCTCCACCAGCAGCTGGAGATGCATTGCTTGTTGGCTGCATGTAAAGAAATAGTGCATTTTTTATAACTAATAATGATGCTGTAATAAGGAAAATAGATGAGTGTAAGAGAGAGCCTTTTGTGTGATGGTTGTCTATAAAATATAGTCTGACCTCCCTGCCCAGGCCTACTGGATCAAAACAATATCTTAAATCTGATCTGGAGCCATCCTTTCTTCACCAGTGACCTTAAGTCAATCAGTAAAAATTCTTGGCATATTTCCCTTGCTGTTCCATGATAATGAAAGACTCCTCTAAATATAGATGGATTTTTAGGGTAAAGAAGAAAAAGTCCTTTGTGTCTCTGACACTATTAAAAAGGGCTTTAAAATTAAGGGGAAAAAAAGCTGCTCCGTGTCACCGTGAGAAATGCTGCCTTTCAGAGGGCCGAGCATCCTTCACCAGAGGCTTCTCTGTGCAGGGAGCTGGGGCAGCGCTGGGCAAGCTGCATGAACGTGGCCTCTCGCCGTGCATCAGCCTCTTGTGTGTGGCCACAGGTGCTTCTGGAGGGAGGGCTGGGGCTCGGGGCCGTGCCCAAGCTGTAGGGACAGCGTGTGGCTGGGCCGAACAGCACCCCGTACCCGCTGCCGGTGGTGCTGCCTCCTGGCTTCTTAACTGAGCTCCTCCTAGAAGTGAACACCGAAGGGTATAATTAAGCAGTCATAATGTTTTAGTAAAGCAAGTGAACAGGTAAAATGTATCCACATGGAGCGTAACTGGGTTTTCCCACTTAAGGACCCAGAGCACCAAGGGCAAGGCGGTTCTCCTGTGCTTTGCTGCGGCTCAGGCTCGTACTATGGGGCAGCCCCAGCCCTAAAACGAGCCTGTGTCGGCATTGCTGGCAGTGCTGCTGGGCCGGGGGGCCTCAAAGAGCACAGCCACTTCAGTCGGAAAGGGGTTGCCATTAAAGGCCCTCAGCAGATGCACTCAGTGGTGTGAGAGCTCTCTGTTGCTGTATTCACACCAGAAGGAATACGACGACTAGAGGAAAGGGAATAAGCACCAATGGCCTCAGCTGTTACCAGGGGAGCTTCTGCCTTGGAAAGGGATGGAAGTGACACAGTTGCCTTGTTCAGAGAGAATTTAATTACAAAACCTGCCTTCACTGCCTGAGAGTATTCCCCGTTTGTAGGAAGCAGAGGAGAGGAAGGGTCCGTCACTTCCTCATCCATCTCCAGTTATGGGGCCTGAGGAGGTGAAAAGCGGGAATAGGAGTTACCTGGAAAGGAAAAAGCAAAAATCTGGGTGCACTTTGAAGCAGACAATCTGTGATTTTACTGAGATTATTTTTGAGGAAAAAAAAAAGCAATGGGAGAAACTAGGACTGGGGTTTGTTGTTGGTGGATTGTCTTTGTTTTGTTTTCCCCAGACAACTCAACTGTATTTTGGAAATGTATGTATATATTTCCTCTCCCTCTTAAAACTATGGCCCAGTTTTTGATCCTCAACTCAGTGGGATGAACAGATTTTGGTCTCACCACTGCCAGGGCATGTTGGAGTCATCCGATGTTGGAACAGCTGAGTGATGGTGTTCTCCTTGGCACGCAGTATCCCAAATAGATAGGAGAAATACCAAGGCAGATTGTGTTCAGAAGGGCTTCGTCAGCTGAGGGCAGCCCCCAAAGCAACGTGGCAGGCTTTCATCTCCCCTTTACCCTTTGGGGCCAGCCGTGGGACCTTGTGAACGTGCCACGCTGCTGGGTCTCTCCTGGCTGCAGTGCAGACAGCGCCATGCCCAGCTTTCCCTAATGGGAAAGCAGTCCTGCCCGATGCTGGGGAAGTCAAAAGGATGCCTTTTATCACCAAAAAGAAGCCTGAAAGCTGTTTCTGTAAACACAGGTAATTGTTTTTTCCTTTTCTGAAAGTACAGGGTCAGGCTGATGCCTTTATTTTGCCCAGAGCACTCACCTGGGGACGGGCTGCTCTGTGATGCTCGCCCTGCTCGTTTTCCGTGTGGAATCTCAGGTTTTTAATAACACCATTCATCCTGAAATTATCTTTAAATATTGTAAAGCTGGTAAACAAACAGTGGCACTTCACATGCGCTGCAGTACCGTCCTCGTGGGATGGAACACAAGTAAGGCATTTCAGGGTGGAAGGGGGAGTGTTGTGTCACACCAGTGCTGAATGAAGCCAGGGAATTCAGGCAGTAAGTGGCTGCGTACAGAGCAGAACAGAACTGCTTTTTCCCTGATCGTTCAATCAAAGTAATATTTTTGAGTGCTGCTGTGTTTGGGGTGCTGGATCGATGTTCTGGGGGCTTTTTTGGTGCTTCCAGCTCCAAGCTGTGGCATTAGCTTGGTTTTAACAGGAGGCGTATAGCAGGGTCTGGCCTTCAGAAAGCCAGACCACGGGCTTTTGCAGTCCTTAAAAAATAAAAAATAGTGCTGTGAGGCCTTGTGAAATAAAAACAAGCCAAGCAGCAGGACCCTGAAGGGCCAGCAGTGAGGGTTAGAGGGCAAACCAAAACGAGGGCTTTCCAGTCCAGCTTGACGTATGCGAAGTCCCTCTGGTTGGGGCCGGGTGCTGCGTGGCAGCAGGGGCTGTTTTGGGGTGGAAGTGGCCACATGGGGCTGCCGCAGTGCTGGCTGGTGCTGAGCCAGCTGCAGCATCCCTGGGGAAGGCTTTTAGAAGGGCGACCAAGCTGGTGAGGGGTCTGGAGAACAAGTCTTACGAGGAGCGGCTGAGGGAGCTGGGCTTGTTCAGCCTGGAGAAGAGGAGGCTCAGGGGCGACCTCATCGCTCTCTACAGTTACCTGAAAGGAGGCTGTAGAGAGGTGGGGGTTGGTCTATTCTCCCACGTGCCTAGTGACAGGACGAGGGGGAATGGGCTAAAGTTGCGACAGGGGAGTTTTAGGTTGGATGTTAGGAAGTACTTCTTTACCGAAAGGGTTATTAAGCATTGGAACGGGCTGCCCAGGGAGGTGGTGGAGTCACCATCCCTGGAGGTCTTTAAAAGACGTTTAGATGTAGAGCTTAGGGATATGGTTTAGTGGAGTACTTAGTGTTAGGTCGGAGGTTGGACTCGATGATCTTGAGGTCTCTTCCAACCTAGAGAAATCTGTGAATCTGTGAATCTGTAAATAAATGTCACTGCCTCGGGCAAAATTCGCGCCTGCCCCATGTGAGAATTCCTTTGTAATTGCAGGCTGGAGGAGAGGGGGTGAAGAATGTGCTTCTGCCAGCGCTGGACATGTCCCCACCACAGGGAGAAGCTAGGGTCCCTCTCCTAAACACAGTGTGGAGATCTCAGAAAAGCAAATTTTCCTCTCAGACATCAGGGTAATCCTTCCTCTGCTGGTCTTCCCCCTAGCTGGACAGAGGAGGGGGAAGAACCATTAATCCTGCACTGCCAAATGTTGTGCAGCCCTGCGCTGGGGCTTGGCCTCACCTCCCTGTGCTCTCGGCATCAGCCTGTCCCCTGCGGCGCTGCACCCGAGGGACAAGCGAGGTGCATCCGGAGCCTGGTGGGGCTGTGGGGCACGTCCCCTCCTGGCTTCACAGCAGTGTCTGCTAAGGAGCCTCCGAAAGGAGGAGGGCCAAGCCTGTGTACTGCAAGCGGTATAAACCACTGCTCTCTGAGCTCTTTTGGTTGCACACTCCTACCAGTAAGAGATTTTTGACCATGCACCCCAATATATGTGTATTTATAGGTTATATACATGCACTACTGTACTAATGCATGTCTACGTTACAACATACACAAAAATAGAAACTAAGGGTTTCTAATTAGCACTAAAGAAATTAGCACTACTTTTTGAATATATATATTTCTACCAGTAATAAATACACAAATATATTTTCTTCCCACACCCCAGAGAATTACCTCGGGCACCCACACTGGGGACCCCAGGTACAAACTGGAGCAGAGCAGGCTCTTTGGGTCTGCGTGAGAACCACCCAAGCTGTGTTACTGCACAGGGAGTCAGCAAGGGGACGGCGCTGTACCACTTGGGGAGCTTTAATCAGGTCCCTAAGCAGAGGGTGACGAAAGCTCTAGTGCCAGAACAATGCAAGGGTTAGCTGGGGAGAAGGTGCAAAATGCAGAGGTGTCCATGGGGATGGAGCCCGCGGGCATCCCAGTTTGGTTAAGTACATACAGCTGGGACAGAAAAGCATGTGAAGAGCTGCTGAATTTCTGTCCTTGATCACACAGGGAGGAGACGTCAGGATGTCAGGACTCTTTTTTCTAATGTAAGGTAGACAGATAGCAGGGTGGGAAGTGACCTCCGCAGCAGTGGTGGGATTTTGGGATGTCTGTGCTGGGAACGAGACCCAGCTCCTCTGTGTCAGTTCCGTGTGCTAGGGCCAGGCCCAAGCGTGTCTTCGTGTGTAAAATCCTCATCTAAAAGTTGGTATCGGAAGATGGATTATTTTTTGTGAAATATTGACACCTAATATTATTTTACGTTTTAGTTATCCGTAAACAACTTCATGTATTTCCGTGACTATCCTAGTGTAATGGATAAGGAGATAAACGTAGGTGGAAATCTGTATGAGGAACGTGCAAAATGGCACTTGGAGTTGCTTAAAACCAAGTGTGCTGTGAATTCATTACCTGGTGGTTGTAAACAGCTGAAGTTTGGGTGTGCTTGAGTAACGCGCTTACCAGAAATTCGTTAAGTATTTCAGTTGTGAACAAGTCCTCTCATTCCTGCATAACTACAAGTAAGTTCTCATAAATAATTCGTGTTGGTCTGTGACCAAGCATAGAAGTAGTCAGCTGTCACGACTTGCTGAGGAAGGTACAACCTTGAGAACAGGACATTGCTGTATGTGATTAGCTGTCGCATTGGCAGTGAATTTCATGGTCAGAATACAGAGTCTGTTGCATCCCGAGCAATACCTGGGGCAGCACGGTGACACTTCGTACGCTGCTCTTTATTTGCCTGCTTTCATACAGAGCTGCTGTTTTGGGCTGGCTTCTGTCTGCCTTCCCAGCATTGTTGTTGACAACAATCAAGTTCTCCAAACACCTGATTTGCCTCTGTTAATAAATCAGGTTTTAACTACGGGCTTGCCTCAGGCACTTAAATACCAGCCAGATTTCGGAGGCTTGGGCAAGAGCTTTCTCACGGGTTTATTCCTGCCCGGAGGTGCCCACCTCTGGCCGGGCTGGCGGCGCTCATTGTGCCCGTGCCGAGCGTTGCTGCCCCGCTTCCTGGGGGCCGTCTCCAACAAAAGAGAGCATCCTTCTATTTATGCAAAGCGAGTGATAATCCGATCGGTGTGATGAAATTACTTGTAGGATTATGAGAGAAAGGTTTGTGCTGAGGCAGCTTATTGTAACGTTGTCTGTGAGATGCAGTTGGGTGTCTGCTTCTGCCATTCAAGTGACGTACAGAGAGTGCCTGTAAAATGTGAGAGCAGGGGCGAGGAAGAGTCTCTTGTTCTGGGCAAAAATGGGGACCCTGCTGCCAAGCCTGGGAGCAGCCGTGTTACTCCCCGAGCTGGGAACCACTGGGTGCAGAGGGAAGGCGACTGAGACCAGAGATGCTTTCCCCTTGTGGAAAGTTGGAGGGGAACAGAGCCACCCGCTGACGGCATGGGGCTGCTGGGGTGGGGAGGGAAGCAGCGGCCTCCCCGTGAGCGGCTGGCAGGGCTGGAGGGGGCGACGGGCGGAAGGGAAGGGCGGGTTTCTTACCCCAGCTGCTGTGGGCACGGAGGTGATGGCAGGGAGCTGGTGGGGGAGTTGTGGCTGTGTGAGCCTGCACCTGAGCAGGAGGCAGCGGTGGGAAGAAGCACAAAGGGTGCTCTAATGCCGATGCCCCCTCTCGCTTCTGCTTCGTAGCTGTTTGCAAAACCACCCCTCACTCCTCATCTGTGAACTTGAAGGCGTCAGTAGGTGCTGAGTTCAGGCAGTTCTGCTGCTGTTGCACGCTTATGAATGCAGGTGTTGGTGTTTTGCAGTCATCTGGGAACCCGTGTTCGGCCTTTCACCGAGCTTTTGAACATGATCTCTTTACAGGACGTGATCGGTGGGGCGTTGATCTCGGCTGTGCTGCTCGTGCTCTTGTATCCTGCGTGGGACAGCATAGACCACCTGCTGCTCACCAGCCCCTTCTGCCCGCTGCTGTCCATAGCCGTGCCTCTCGTCCTGTGTTACAACTACCCCAAACTAGACTATTACAGCCCTACCCGGGGAGACACCACTACTATTTTAGGAGCCGGAGCTGGAGCAACCGTGGGATTTTGGTTAAATAACCAGTACGCGGCACCAGCCTACACCGGTGAAAATTTGGGGTTTCCTCTCATTACCGGTACGACGGTGGTGCTCGTGCTGGCCAGGTTCTTCACAGGGCTCTCTGTTATCCTGCTGACACGTCAGCTGATGAAGAACGTGGTCCTCGGCACGTTATGTTACTGCTACAAGTTCCCCATCAGTGACCTGGAAGCCCGGAGGAGGCTGGAGGTTGAAGTGCCGTATAAATTCGTAACATACTCATCAGTGGGCTTCACTGCTACCGTCATCGTGCCACTATTGCATGGGCTGTTAGGATTGATCTGAGCACATTTCCCTCCTTGAAAAGTAAATCATAGCATCACCATTTCAGGGAGAAGTTGTTCAAGGCAGGTAACTTGATCAAAAAGCATTTGTGCCTTTCTGCACTGGCCCAAAATGCCCGATTCTGAAGATTGAGGGGAATCACTGAACCCAAATAACTGAGCTAGAAATCACTGATGTCGCCCACACCCTGTGACGGAGACCCGTGTTCCAGATGATGTATGTGACAAGCGCAGAGCACGAAGCCCCATCCCCACGGGACCGCCTCGCTGTGGGTCAGCGGTGCCGGGACGTGGGGCTGGTGCCGTGCTGCTGCCTTGAGTGGTGGGAGCATCTGCCTGGCTGCTTCCACGGCCAGGGACAGCCCAGCTCGGGTGTGCCTGTGCATTCCCCTGGGGGAATGCAGTGGTGGGTGTGCTTGTTGCTTTTCATACCATCTTCTGAAAGCCAAGCCATTTCTGCAGGCCTGGTTTTACCCATTGCAATCCCATTTTATTTTTAAAAAAAAAAAAAAAAAAAAAGTAAAGCAGAACAAAGAAAAACCCAACCCAAAGCATGTGAAGTGATTTCTAACAAACCTCTCTAACATTAACCAGCTTCCACTGAGAGATTCTTGTGCTGTACAGCAGAGCAGAGTTACCGCAGTGGTGAGGCTCGCGTTCAGCCTGCTTGCCCCTGACCTTGCTCCCCTGTTGGGGCCGGGACGAGGCCGTCCCCGCAGCACCGGGGCTGGGGGACAGGCAGTGCCCTCAAAATGCCTCGCGGCCGGTGCCGGGGGTGACCGGGGTATGGCGAGAGGTGGTGCTGAGCTGCCGTAACTTTCTGGTGCCGCACAGCATTGCGATTGATCTTCCACGCACCTTGCAATACCTGTATAAACCTGTAGGATAGTAGTTAGGGCTGTTGTGGCTTTAATTCTCAGGCTGCACGTTGATAAATGTATATCTGCTCCAGGACCGATGAGCTGTTGAGAAATACAGCGGTGAATGTGGTCTGCTTGGCTAAGAAAACGTAATGCTGCGACTGCAGAGCTTCAAGGATGGCTGCTATGCCGTTTCCTGACAGTGTATAGTAAAAGAGTTTTAACCGTGTACGTTTGTGTTCTTGGCTGCAAAAAAATAAATAAAATAACTTGAAGAATGTAAAGGAGGTGCTTTGCCATCCGTTGGCTGCTTGTACAAACAGAATCAAGTTCAAACACCGTAGCTGATAGTTTTGGCTGAGCGGCTGGAGCACTTGCAAGAGCTGAATGACTTTAAAATATGGGCAGTAACCTCCAGAAGTAGTGCAGGCAGAAATGTTAGCCATTTGTAGATTTGCCCAGGCCATGGCTCGACTATTTTAAAAGGGGTTTGTGGACACGTCTGTCTCCACGTGTGCATGCGAACAGCTTAAACAAATTTTCCAGCAGGGCAGGAGCGCACTTGCACCTTGTTTGAGCCACCAAAACGGATGGGTCTGTGCTCAGTTGGGATGCTCTTGGTCTTCTCCTCATATCCCACCATCAGATAGCATCCTGGCTCTGGCCCCACCAAGGATGCTCTCTGATGCCCGCTGCGTGAGAGCGAAGGCGCCGCAGCCTGGCAGCGGTGCCGTGTCACGGCAGCTGGGACAAAAACTGGGAGAAGCCTCCCAGCGGGTCGGGTGTTGGGCCCACGGTGTGGAATTGGGCGGTCTCGAGAAAGGCGCGGTTTGGTGGGGACGTCTGTGCAGTTTTGTGTGTAAAACTTCACTTCTGAATCACGGCTATTTTATGCTATGAGAATTTTATAAATTATACTTGATAAATCCAAGCACTTATATGTTAAATACTAAATAAATATTTTTATCTTTTATATTCACCTGCATGTGGTTCGTGCAATACATGCAAACTGTACTTGGTTCAAATTTTAAAATACAGATATTTTGCAAGATTTGGTGTGGTTGTGTTCGTCCTGTCCTCTGTTCCTACTTGTAAATGACTGGTAGAAGGGGAATGACTCGCAGTTTGATAAGGTCCCCCTGTACAACCTGCTTGTGGTCTGCCAACACGCTGCTCTGTCTGCTGGAGGTGGAGGGAGAGCTGTTCTGGTGAGAGGCGTTGGAAGATCTGAGGAAGAAGAGAAAACCCGAGAGGACACAGTAGCAGGGACCCTGGAGGGGAGTGAAGCCTCCCAAGACAAAAGAAGATTAAACAAGGAAGTCGTTAATATTTGACCTAGACACTGGAAATTTGGAAAAATCCTTTTTTTTTTCCTGTAGTTTTGCCAGATGAAAGATAACAGAATGGGTTCGTTTTCCATAAATCTTGCTACCTTGCATCACTTTTTTCCACCGTGGTTTTTGTTCTAAAAAGCTAATGCTCAGAGTACACGTATCCTTTACCAAGCTTGTGGTGCTAATTAACCCTGAAGCCCCCATTATAAATTCACTTGCAAATATCACCGAGGGGCAGAAGAAGAAAAATAAAGATTGCAGAGGCCTTCTCTAGCTTTGCGTTAGGTACCTCGGTCGTCGAATACGACTATGAGCAGTTTGTAAATATCAGACAGTTGGGTTTGGGCCATGCGGTAACTATGCTAGAATTACGTGCCGTTCCCCGCCTGTCCAGGCGCACGGATCATCCTGAGCAATACGCTCCTGAATTTCAGAGCCGGAGCAGCCTTGCAGGCGCCGCTGGCATCGCGGGCAGCTGGGAGTGGGTTCAGTGGCTCTGAAGAGGCTTCAAATTTAACCTCACTGTTGACTCTGCTCCTCTGCTCCTGGCAAGCAGTGCTGCTTCCCCAGCACAGAGCTGGTGTCCTGCTCGTGGAGTACTTGGCTACTGACATGAAACAACGTGAACCGGGAGAACTGATCCCTGAAAGCCGTGCGACGCACGCCCCTGCAGCTCAAGCCCTTAGTGCCAGCCTAAGCCAGACTTTACACTCAAAGGACAGTAAATTCACGGGAGAATTGGGATGCCCAGAGTCAGAAAATCGTGCATACAGAAATATATTTAGTGCACACAAGTATGCCTGCACTCTGCTGAAATGCAAATCTGCCTTATTGTCGTCCTAATCCCCATGCATGACACACTAATAAAGAGGGTTTTTTTAATACTTACCATCTGTGGTACAGATTGCTTCCCACACTGTGAGCTTGCTTGGTTACAGTTGTGTAGGCATCGGGGAGAGAGAGATCCTGCACGCGGCAAGCTGGATAGTCCCTCGGGAGGCTCGGAAAGGCGGGCTGCAGTTTTCTCGCTCTCCATGTGCACTCAAGTCGGTTGTGCAATGGCTGTGCTCTCATTTCACGTCTGTCACGCAGGGATAAGTAAAAACTACGCTGCCATCTGAGGGGAACCGCAGCGTTCCCAGATGGGTAGCTGTCGGGCATTTTTCATGATGTATTAGCGCTTGCACCCCACAGCTGTGCCTGCTGCCCCCCCCACCTGCTGAGACGAGTGACCGAGCTCCCACTGAAAAGCCCGCACGGTTCCAGAGGTGGGGGTGTGCAGGCGCAGCTCCCAGAGCTGCCCTCTTACCTTGTCCTCACCGCTGCACCTCACCTCTTCTCCCATTAGCCAGCGGCCGGTACGTCCTCCCCCAGCACCCGGAGGTCTAACCCGGCACTGCTCCTCCTGGGGCCGGAGGCTATCCGGCTCCGTAATGGAAACGAGCCACAATAAATTGGCCTAATGCAAACTGCTTACTATTGTTAGCGTGCAACATTAGCAATGGTTATAAGATTGCAAATGAGCGATAGCCAACTTCATTAGACGCTGGTAAGGAGCCTGCTGAAGCGCACTGAGCTGGCCACCCACGCAGCTGCCTTGCACCAGAGCGGATGCATCGAGCGCTGCCGTGTCTGGCTGGAGCTCCTCAGTTTCCAGGGGAGCTGAGGCACAGTGCCCCGTGCTATAACTAGTGCCAGAAATCCACCTAGACAAAAATCCTGATCAGTGAGAGGTTTTAGTATAACGTTAGGGGCAAGGCTGCAAGAAAATCAAACTGCCCAAAGCTGCTTGGCCCCGCTGTGCACCTGGGGTTAAGGAACCCACTGGTAGGGCTACGCAAGTGCAGCAGGGACCATGCTGGCTTGTACAGACAAATATCCCTCAGTCCGACAAAAGCTTTGATATTTTTCAGTTCCTTGTGCAAAAGACCAGTGGCATATGCTCTTAAATGCATTGCTCCAATTTTGTTTGGAGCTTCAGAAACCGCTAGGCTTACATCAACCATGGAAAAATTCAATTCCACCCACTCCCCTTTCTGAATTTAGAATGATAAAGGAGCAACAGTTATGTCTGGAGTAGGGAAGCAGATATTACACACATCTTGCTTACAAAATATCTCTGGTTTTCATGAAACAAGTTTTCCTCCCCCAGCCATTGATGAGCACATGACAACCGTACAGAATAAAAGCTCAACTCCTTAGTTCTGCTCACATTCACTCAACATTTGCTCTAATCAATTATCTTATTTCATGCAATAAGAAAAGAATGAGATTCCTGTTATGCAGCCATAATCAGTTACAGTATGAAGCTGTGTCTGTGGAACATTTCTGATTTTGAAAACTAATCATGTGCTCTGCCATTATATTTCTCTTGTAAAACACTGGGCTTTCATCCAACTTGATACTTTTTTTCCCCCCTCCCTTAAAAACATCGGTGGCACAGTCTCATCCTTGATGCCACATTCTTATACTGTAGAAGCCTGCCTAATTGCACTGTAAGGAACATATTTACCCATGGAGCCAGACTTGTTTTTTTTTTTTAGTTTATTGAAACTTAAAAGCATAAGCGGATGTTCCCTGCAGAGAAAGACAGAGGAGCAGAGGGTGCTGCATGTGAAAGTGGACATCTGTAGGAGGACAGAAGTCCGGTCTTCACAGGAAAGGCTCAATACTGATCTCTAGGGCAGAGCACGGCATGGTGAGCTCAAATTTGGTGATAACGTCAGGGTGTAGGACTCCAAGTTTCCCAACGCTCTGACCTTTGGCAAAGATCTCAGCACAGCGACCAGGGAAGAAAGCAGAGCCTGTAAAGAAAGCAAGAGAAAAATCAATATTTCTCTGGGCCAAAGAAGTCGATAGGCATTTAACATGGAGAACAAAGCGCTCAGTATTAAACAGTTCTCTGTGCTAAGATGCTAAGAATGGGCTCTCGCTTTCTTGCATTAACAGTTGTCATGATTGATAGCGAACAAGGAAACCATTTGAGTTAAAAATAAAATGTGAAGCCCAAAGCGTGGGCATTTTTTGCACTCCAGTTGTTTTGACTAATTTACTCTTGCAAAAGGAATTAGCACAGATAAGTCAAGTCAGAGGGATACTGAAATTAAGAACTTTTGCAGGCTTTAGGCACTGTTTAATACCTGAATGTTTCCCACCTTACTCTGTTTAAGGAAATAAAGCTTGCTGTCATCTAAGGGGTAAGTAGACACGTCACGCTTGATTACATGTCACATAATTAGAAACAAACTACATTCCTCATCTGGAGAAGAGCTTTTAAGCAGATTCATATACACTGTAAAACTGGGGAACAATGAACAACTCTCCTAACAGCAGCTCCATTTGCATTTTTTGTCCCTGTTCTGAGCTGAGCGGCATTTTTATCTGATAGCCCTTCGGAAGAGCGAGCCAAACCAAACCAGCAAGCTTCTTCTCAAGCCACCTCTTTCAGAGCAAGTGTGTCCACCTGGGAGCAACAAAAGCAAAAGCAGGCACGTCTGTGAGGACAAGGAAAGGCTCCACCTGCTGTGCACCCAGAAAGCTCTACTCCCCTTCCAGTTTTGATAAACATTTTCTTCTAAGTTCTCTAATAATGAGGTATGTGGTACCCACATCAACACCTCCTGATGGAACCGGCACTGCAGGTGGTACTGCCCACGTGTGCTGCTACTGACACTACCAGAATTCATCACAACAACTGTAGGCAAGTACCACCTGCCATTTGCTCAAATTTAGTAAGACTTAGGATGTTTTAAATGCCTTTCCCTAGAGGAAAACTGCAGAATGTATGTTCTGAGGTGGGAAACTCTTCACAGAGGAAAAAAAAAAATCTCCCTTCTCTTTTTGTGGTTCAGCTCCAGCACGATTCGAGTACTGTGATGCTCCAAAAGAAATTGCATTACGCTAGAAAAAATGGGCTCTGTGGCCTAAGCTGAAATATGAAGCTTGCGTATATGATATATGTATATATATATATATATTATTTTGTTACTTCCTTCAATTATTTTAATCCTGAAAATGAGAAGAGGGCTGGGTGTCACAGAAGCAAAGCATGGTGTGCGGGGCCGCCAGCTAGCAGTGCTGCAGACAGTGCTGCGGCCTCAAAGGAGGAAAGGGGAGAGGACGACACGAGGCTGCTGGAGCCCAGGCTCCCTGCTGCCCTTGTAAAAAGCTGCCTCAGCTGTGGCTTTATGGCAGTGGCCTGCCCAGAGAGAAGGGCTCTCTCTGGGATTGCCACTCAGATATCAGACAAGTCAGCACCAGAGAACAGCCAGCTGCCATGCCCTCTCCCCTTGCTCTGCATCTTTTTCTCAGTATCCCAAAATCCAACAAAGCATCTCCTGCAAGAGGAGTCGGTGGGTGGGTAGGAGCCAGGCTGCGTCAGCGCGGCTGGGGACATCCCTGCGCCAGCTGCCTCTGAGCGGTGTGGAGACAGCCCAGGAGCTGCTCCACAGTCAGCCCTCGCCTGTTGCTGCCACAGTGCTCAGCCCTGGATCCTGCAAAGGAATCACAGCAATTTCATTTCTTACTGACAACCCACACTCTGATTGCACCAAATGCTGTTTAAGCTTCAGGATCAGGACAAGCCCAGGATGTTTCAATGTGTTTACCAGGAGCTATTTAAAAAGGCCCTAAAGGGCCAAATTAACCTCAAACCTCGGGACCATTTTGAAGGCACTCTGCTCACTAGTGGCCAGGCCCAGAGATGCGATCCTTGCCAGCTCCCCGGTGGAAGCAGCTCGTTTAAGCTGTGTCTCCTGTAAGGTTTGTAGTCGTAACTTGCAGCTCCAGGAACGAGAGCAGCGACTGGGTCTCTTCTATGTCCAGCAGGCTGCAAGTGTGAATTGACTTTACGTGGGTACTTCAGTTTTGGCTGCCTCATGAAGTGTGATGGCAGTAGTAAATGATCACAGGAACATTAAGTAAAGATTGTTTTGAAGAATATTCTGAACCGGTACATTTTAAATCGTCCCGTTCCAATCTTAGCTGTGAACACAAACCAACTGCTTCCACTGGACATACAAAAGTGGAATTATTTAAGCCCTGAATTTTACTGACACGTGACTCTAGCCAAACAGACACTTTCCACGGCCAAGCTGCAGTATTCAGAATGAGCGTTAAAATAAAACTTGACAAAACAAATTTAGAAAAGAAACAAATGCCGCACATACAGATCACTCTGCAGATTGCGGGAGAAAACACAGTCTAAAGTACCCTTGTAGTTAGTGGTAAAGGCTTTCCTATTTGAGCATAAAGCTGGTATTGTACCACGGATGTGAGCAGCATACAGTGACATTCTTTTAGAAACTTGTGTGTAAGCTTATACTGGCACAACAGCAAGAACTAAGCATATGTTAATAATGTTGGCATGGTACCCCCCTAAAAAACTATGGGAAAAAAAATGAAAAAAAAGCTTTGACAATACGGTTAATTAAAATACTGAGTCTAATTTGTCTGTTCTTTTGAGCTTGTGTGTAGCTTTGGGAAAGTTACTTTATCTTCTCGCACATCTCGTCCCAAACGTATCATGAGACTTAACCATTTTTAAACTTTAGATATTTGAATGGGGTCAAAAATAATACTGCACTGAATCAACCCACTGCAAAGCCAGTTACTGTCCCTGCATCTTTGTAACAATTATACATGTTTTTCCTCATTACGGTTTCACCCCTAGCACCCAGCGAGATAGGCCGAGCCACAGGCTTCTCCCAGAGACCAGCTCAGCCATGGGGTGTGACCCCGTGTTCACTGGCGTGAAGAGGGCACCATGCTGAAGGCAGCTTCTAAGACCTGCTTTGTGTCCCGTGGTGCCGCACAGTTCTGTAATTTCAGGCAAGGAATCGCTGTTACGTTACCCAGGGCACGGCCAGTCAGTCAGCAGTGAGGCCGAACACGGCCAGGTGGGGACATGAGGCCGTACCCAGCCCTCACAGCCACAGCACCTCCACAGAAGGGTCACTTCGGTCGGCTGAAGCAGGTAAACTGAGCAGGATTAGTGGCTTGCAACCCCCGAAGAGGAGGTGGTGGCTCTCCACCTGAGAGGGAGAAGGGGAAAAGCTGCGGACTTGGCTCAAGCCTGTACCACACACCGCGCGTTCAGGAGGCCTGCCTGCTGCAGGCCGCGCCTGAGGCACTCGGCCACGTGCTCGGTCTCCTGTGCACAGCCACTGCTGGGCAATGACCACGACGTTATTTACTTTGAGATTCCTTGCTGCAAAGATGTAAATACGTAATTAATATCAAGAGGAAACACTTTGCTCCACAAAGTGTAGGACCTTCAAACCACCTCTTCATTTCCAGCTGTGCTAACCCTGAAGCGTTCGTAACTTTGCAGGACACTCACTGCACCGTGTGCCTGGTGCTTCACAGACACGGTGCTTGGGCAGTATTGTTCTTGTCCGACTGGCAGAGCTCAGACAATGAGCCAATTAAAATGAAAGAACCTGTTAAAAGCTTTAGGATCCCATCTGTCTGGCTAACACTTGGCTCTTGCACCAGAGAAACCTGAGCTGAGGAATAGGTTTACAGATAGTTTATGAACTCTAGTTAATAATGAAACTATTATCGTGTCAACTGGCTGCACCACGGCATGCCTCGGAGGATATTCCTGTTTCCCTGAATGGCCTCCAGCCTGCATCCAACAGATGGGGGACCTGAAGTTCCCTGAGCGGAGTGATTCTCCCACAGGTGGTAAACGAGGGAGCTGAGCTCACACCTGGGACCGGGTGGTGGTCCGCGTGTCTCTACCAGGCCACCACGACTTGGAGCAAATGTAAATTTCAGATTAAAAATATTGATATTGAAAGGGAAGCACATAAAGAAAGATAAAACACAGAAGAAACATAAACAAATGTGAGCAGAAAGAGGGGAAAAAGGGAAACAGGCGTTTTGTAGCCAGGGGTGTGATTGGCGTGAAGGACCACCCAAGCCTAGAAAAGGAGATCTAAGGTAGGGGCACCTCCCCGGGCTGGGCAAGGCAGCAGCTGCAGCAGGGCCTGGCCAGTCCTTGCAGCAGGACAGTGAAGGAGGCATCAAAATAACCACAGAACAAAGGTAGGTGATTTTTCTTGCTTTGTGTGTTTCTTGTAATACCAAGGAAATAGCAGTGGTGTTTTAGGCTCCTAGCAAAGCTTGCATGTGTGTTGTGTCCTGGGCCATTGTGTCGGCTCTTGGAGTAAGGTACAAACCTCCGAGTGAGAGTCAAGGCTGTAGGAAAGATAGGTGCTTAACTGCTTGCACATACAGGGAGTCAGCAAAAATTGCACCATTGTGTTGCTTCAATGTACCACATGGTAAGCTGGCACCTTGCACTCTTAAGCCCCAGTAAAGCCTTGATGCCAAAAGGAACCCAGAGGGTGCCTTCTGTGAAAGGTTAGTGCAGCGACCTACAACTTTGAGCAGGAACTGAAAGCTGACAGTGGTGTCTGTTGTCCTATCGGTGTAGCATTGTTAAGAACTGTATGGCTGTGAAAGACAGAGAAAGGCCGAGAAAGGCTCTGGCTAGCCAGGTAGCTGCTAAAGCACACCTGAAGGCACAGTTATCAGTGAGCGTGCCAGGAGGTGACTGCATGTGTGCTGGTGCAAAATATCCGAAGTCTGCTCTTCTAGAACTGGTTGCTTGTGCTATCAAGCATGCTGAGTGAGAATTCATTTAAAAGTTGCAATTTACTATACCAACCACTTTAAGAACAACAAACTCCTCGCTCTTTTGATACAATCCTTTCTGTTCTGCACACAAATAGTACTTCACAAACTTCACCTTGGAATCCAGCCAGGGATCGTATTGTCCTTGCTGACAGAGACTTACACAATGTCAGAGGAAACCAGAAGGTCTAGCAATGGAAATCCACCTATTAATATGTCAACACTATAATTGCTGGTTGCAAGAAGGGGTGGGGTGAAACACAATATGCATTCCTACAGAAGAGATGCCAAAGCCAGTCATGTTTTATGCTGATATCCTACACACAAGTGAAAGACAAAAGCTACTTCTCGTGGCTGCAAGTAAGAATTGAATTTCCAATGTTCAGTGATGTAGAAGTAATACCTTTAATTAAAGCTTCTGTAGCATGTCCTCGAAAATCTGTAATTGCCTTTCTGTATTCAGGCAACGGGGCCACTTTGATTGCTTTGGGGTAATTCTTTGGCCAGTAATCCAATAGAGCATGTAGTCTTTAGCACGTTTTCTGGCTAATTGACCCTCAAAAAGCTCCGAGCTCCCTGCACTCTTTGTTGTCAAACACCTTGCACAGTTTCTTTTCTCTGCTTTACTCTCCCTCCTTTTCAAAAAGAAATTGATTAAAGTAGTATTATAGGCCTACAGTTGCACTAAGCCTTCAAACCTACTTGTTTGTTCCTATAATTTGAAGGAACATCGGAAGCTGAAGCTTAAGAAGGTAATAGAGAGGAGCTCATGTGACCTCTGAAGTCTTTCATCTTAATTCCCCATGCCCTTAGTGAAAGGGCAGCTGGTGTGACTGGCTCCTTCTGACTCACCTGTCCAAGTATTTTACCTGTGCTACATTGTATGGAATTTAGTTTTGAGGTTAGTGGTTGTTTTTCTTTCTAGGATCAGGTTCTTCGCGCTTTTGGCTAATTCCTTCTTTAGGTAGATGCATTCAAGTACAAACTCACAGTATGCCATCAGACTAGACAGTACTTTTTTTTTTTTTTTTTTTTTAAATAGGCAACTATCTTTTCTTGTGCGTGTATGCAGCGCAGTCAGGTTCCCAAAACCTTATGCAAAAAGCTCCCAAACTGCAGCAACCTCAAAATCACATCTTGTCATGGGATGATCTACCTTAAGCTACTACTTAAAAATCAGAGACCTCAACTCTTGCGTGATTTCTGGAACACTGTAAGGCTAACTTCTCTTTTCAGTGAGAAGCAAACTTGATAGTATTTAAGACTATTTAGAGATCAGTGATACTATTCTGCAAATACAAACTTAGAACGTACATCTTTGAAATACTGTCCTCTATTCTGATTTGTCTGAAATTAAAAAGCGCAAACAAAAAACCCTCCTCTTGTAAATATTTCTCTGTGATTGGCTGCTAAATGTCAGTTACTTTTACAATGCCTGCAATAACTTTTAACTGTAAACAGTGTGGAGTAATTGTAATACTGCTTGAGCCTGGAGTCAGCTGTTACAGTCATGTTAAGAAAGAGTTGCACTGAAACTGGGGACGGCAGAGGTAGCAGTCTTTTCCCTTTATCTGCCTTGAGAACAGAGAGCAATGCAGACTTCTAGGCTCTAACTTCATTTTTCATTCTTGTTGTGGCAGAGGATGTTGTTGGGTGTTTGTGGATGTCCAGAGGTTGTCAAGAACATAACAGGTTCAGAGCTCCCCTTAATTCTTTTGTTGTCCTCCGGATTACAGTACTGTCAGAACTAGTTAAGACTATGTGGTAACAGCAGTGTGTTCCTGCCTCTCCTAATGGAAGGCAACATGTGGATGGATGCTGAGGCTAAGGAAAGCAGACATCACTGATCCAAGTAATAGGATATCACATAGTCAGTGATGAAGTATCATTGTGACTACTTACATAATGTTTACAGAAAAAGTGAGTAGAAAACCTAGAAAGAATTTTACCATTCATATATTTTTCTATAAATCAATATTTGTGTACCAAGCTCAATAAATTTGCATTTGTGTGGCAGTTGCAAGAAACAGCAATTCTTCGCTGGACTTGAGCTGCACTGTAGAGATACCATTACATAGCTCATCTTCGTTTTTAGGCCAGTTCTGAAATCCATCTGTATCTGAAATGTTAGTTTGTCCTGTCTAAAAGTCCCAAACCCAAGTTGATATCATGTCACAGCTAACTTTTTGTTCCGTGACTGCTTTTGTCCCTCTTTAAGTACCAAGAGAAAAATTCACCTTTCACATAAGAATCCTTCAAAAACGAGGAAACAATAAACCATATTCTATGGTGGAGGGGTGCAGAATACTCCACGTTGCACAGTAAGCCAGTAGGTTTTAGCCTTTGGGCTCTGCTTTCACAGAGGCATTAGAGGATAACAAGAACCAGCACTGTCAGTCTGCAAGTCTACATTAATACACGGCAGTTTGCATGACGTTTGTGCATCCCATGCCCTGGACCAAGCTGTGTTCCCCTCCCAGTATGACCTGACACCGCTTGCTGAGATAGACAGCAGCCACCTGATGGTATCCTTTTATGACTACCACATTTCATGCTGTTCAGAAAATGACTTAAACCTCCACGAAACGGTACATAATTAAGATACGAATCTCAGCGGATGCTGAAACTGTTAGTCAGTGTTAGCAACTAAGCCTTCTTTTGTAGACCAGAGCCCTCTGGTCAAAGCACACGGCTGTACCCCTAAGAACAGAGCTGCTTGAACCAGCCGACTGTCAGCCAGCCCGGGACCAGAAGCAAGGCTGTGACTATAATAAACGTGGCTATTCGCTTCTGGACCCAAACAAGGGAAGTCTTTGCCCAGGCTGAGTCTGCACCAGCTCAGCATGTCTTTGCTATCTACTGTTTTCTAATTCGTGCAGTACAAGTGAAGGTAAAGTCAATTCCTCTACCAGAGGCATGAGACTCACTAATATCCTGCATTTACACAGATGTAAAAGTTTGAGACAAAAATCTTACAAACTCATGTTTAAAATTTGGTTGCATATCTAACTGGGAGAACATGTACGTCATACTAAATTTGAAGCGCTGTCACTGCCTCTGTACCACAGTTCAAAAAATCAAACCAAACCAGAGAGCTGCTTAGCTACAGTGTCACAGCAATTTCAAGAAGTGCCAGCACACCACTGGGCCTTCACGTAGGGCCCTGATGAGAACGGATGACTTACGCACCAGACGTGGTGGTGTTATCAGCCACCGGGCTTTGGGCTGATGCCGCCCTAAACGCTGGTTTCGTAACTGCCAGCCAGCAGCATTTCTCTGCATCTTTATTAAAACAGATGCGTATGTGGGAAGAGGTTTTCATTGGATCATAAAAGAAGCCCTTCACTTCAAAAACAAAACCAAATAATTAAAAAAAAAAAAAAAAACCCTCCCCGCCCCCCATGCTCAAAGCTGTGACACTGAGGATAAATAAAACCAGAATTATTTTAAAAGCCCAACGTACTGCGGTGATCGCTATGGCTACAAATTTAATAAGACCCCCCATCACAGCATTACTGTTGTAGTGAAGATGAAATCAGAGGAACACTTAGCCGGCCTCTAGCTGGAGCAGGGCGATGCTGTGCCAGGGAAGCCGGCGCTGCGCCCGCCTGTCAGCTCGCCGGCACTGCCCCTGCCCGCTGAGCAAGGTCTGCAATTTGCTGCTATTTCTGCTTACTGGCTTGGATGAATCATCTCTTATAGAGAGGGCTTTGCAACAGCTAGGCTGAAAACAGTTTCTGATGAAGAAATAATTTTCTATTTCAAAACGTAAGGAGACAGTATTAAAAAAAAAAAAAAAAGCAAATGACCTAATTCTGTGTTATGTAATGCAAGTTGTGCCAGACTTCACAAATTCTTGATGCAAGGAAGATTTTTATCTTAGACTTGCTATGATGTGTGATTAAAAAAGATAGTTGCCTTCGGGAGCAAAAAAACAGTATAACTCTGAAGAGGCCTCCCCAGTAAAGGAACAGCAGAAGAGCAAAGACTAAATGCTAGGGAGGAGAAACCAATGTCTCGGGCTCAAACACAAGCGCCAATGTTTGAGATGGCTCTGTGAGGTGACAAACTGGCAGAAATAAAGTCTAAGCATCTTGAGAAGCACTGCTATTGTTTGGAGCAACCCTGATCTGTCAGAACAAAAGGCAATGAGAATAGAGAATTGTAACCTTTATTGGTTAGTACTTGAAAAAAGTGGATGGTACAAGCCCATAATTTGTCTCCTCGCAAGCTGACTTGACACCCTTCCCCAAAATATTTCTGTAGTTTCCATGGATTTTTTTTCCTCCCACTATTATACCACAGGAAACATAGCTCTGTGTGAGGCAATTTGAAGGTGTTTGCCATCTGAAATCATCATCCGAATTCAAGAAACAAGTATTTTCTTTGTTCTTACACAACATTTCATATGTGGGGAAAAGCCATCTGTCAAACATGGCTTGGTAATGAAAGTTTAAAAGAGGAATCTAACCTCTTGTTGCCCCATGCTGTGCTAAAAGAACACACTTTTCTTCTACCCGATCATCTTTTTTTTTCGGGATAAGCTTTGTGCAAACATTACAGGGTGTCATGAAGGCACATTCAAGAACTTCCAGCAGAGGAACTGAAATGACCATAGGAAGAGAAAAAAGCCCTCCTCAAACTTGCATTTGATAACCTCCATTTTTTTTCTCTATAATAGAGAAGAATTATGTAACACAAAGCTAATGAAATGAGACTTATTTCCAGAAACTAACCGAGGGTTTTGCCACAAAACTGTTTCAGTGTTGTTTGCCATAACTGCTTCTCTTCCACTAGCAAGGCACCTCTGAGATGTCCAGTGATACAGCGTTCTGTCACATCTTGATAGATCGCATTCATCTGTAGAAACTCCAGACACTGCAGACTCCCGACGTGGCTAATTAAATAAAATAAGCAACTCTCTCCTGTTCTGCATCTTTACCAGGTACCTCCTTGGGTGTTAATTCAATTACAGTCAAATTTGAAGTACCAACGCTGGTGTGGGAAGATGCTTGATAGGACCTGGCTTAACTTTGTAGGGATTTAGTTCCTATAAACTGGAAGTAGTGTATTTACAGGAAGGAAATAAAGAGCAGAGATAATAGGTAATTAAAAGGACATTAAGTGAACTGCCACACCCAATCCATTAGATAATTTGACTTCAGCTGTTAGAACTGTAATTTTTCATATAACTAAGCTCTATTGATGCTGCAGGGAAAATTGCTCAAGAGCAAGTGTGAGAAACTAATTGGAAAGTCATAAGGCCTGGAAGTAGGAAAGCCAAGAGAACTAGTGACAAATAGCTAATTTTGCAAGATGCTTTATAGTTAAGCCGTTGTAGCGCTCAGTGGTAGAATTCCTAAAAATCCTTGCAGAATTAGAGTAATATGTTTAAAAGTAGTAAAATGAATCGGATAAAAACAGACACACAAAAAACCTGTCCCTACCTCTTAGACCCGTTAATGCATGAATTGACTGTAAGAAAAAAATCTAAACAGGAGCACACGTTTCCTTTATTTATCTATGAGTAAACACACAATCATTGACACTCATGAATGATGCAATGCTTGCCAAGACAGGAAACTGAAAAGCCAGGATTGCTACTGAGGGCCATCAAGCTTGAATTCATTAAACCAGAACAGGTATTAACAATGCCAAGTTCAACATGGGTACTAAACCTCTGTGTGTTACAATCTCCTACTCTAAACTGATCACCAAAGATACATGCATGGGCTCAATTCTACACACATAACTCAGAATTAGTCCTGGACTTCCCTCCTCTTGTCTTGTGAATTGAGATTAACTTTGAACAGAGATTTAGACTGTGATTTGTTGTATAATTATTATTATAAATGTTTATTTATGTCCTTAGTTATGGAGATAACTATTACACCTCTAATTTCACAGCTAAGCCTTATTAAATGAGAAGCTATTGCTATGATTTACTGTGGAATTAAAATTTTCTACACTTTACCACACCTTTTGTTTAATTAAGGGCAGTAAAAAGAAAGGAATTTTTTTTCAAGACAACTGTCAATTACTAAAGGAAATGAGACTTAGTAGGCATGTAAGTATGCATTTATTAAGTATGCATTTATGTTGAACACAAACTGGCTGACTTCCCAACCTTACTAAACTGTTGATTACCCTAAAAGAATGAATGGCATAAACATTTAAAAAAAAAAAAAAAAAAAACAAAACACACAACCTATATGTATGTAAGACTTTAACTGAAATTTACGAGCCAAAAATGTACAAAAAAGTAGCTGATGTCATAACCTCATGCTATTCATGGATTGTTTTCCCATGAACACTATTATTTCATCACATATCAATAGTCAGGGAAGGCAGTGTGACACAGTGAAGCAGTCCTGATTCACAGATTTACCAGTAACATTTTCTGTGAACATGTCGAGTTGCTTTACTTTCATAAAATATGGGTATTTTGCCTTCTTAAACAGTTTGTGCCTAATTCATTTACATTTGGAAGGTAAAGAGACACTTAGAAGGTACTGCAAAAACAGGGCTTCTTTCCTTAAATCAGGGACAGTCATCCAAATATTTTAAGGTGAGTGAGGGTAATTATACCTTATACCTCACACCACACCCTTGAAGGCTATGATAGAGAATCCACCATTAGTATTTACTATGCATAAACTCTTTTTTAGCTTAAGTAAAACTTTACTGTGGACCCAAATCCCACAAGTGACATCGCCTTTTGCGATCCCAGTCCTGATTTCTGGAAGAGAATAGTCATCTAGGACACAGGATAACCAAAACGTGGCAAAAAACGTACCTGTTTCTGCAGAGATTAAAACTTGAAATTAAGAATACCTTCCAATATAGTTATCAGAATGTCACTAGTTTTTACTTCAAGGGAAGTGAAACCAATTAAACCAATTAAAGTAATGTAAAAAAAAAAAAAAGACAATTCCATTACATAGCATTATCTAACACTTGTTGGCTCCTTCTATTTGTAGTTTTGTTCTTTAAAAATAGTTTTGATCTTATTTTGTTTACTTCCTAGTCATACACATTCATAGTGACCTGTACACTTTATTAATGATATGGAACTGGCTAAAATGTTGAGATTTTTTCATGCAAAAAAAGGTATGCTCCATAATACACAGATTTGAGGAGTGATGCAGTATTTGTACTCATCTGTTTGGCTTTTCTAAAATATACCCAAAATGCTTCTAGGCCAGTAATTGTAGAGTTCAGCAAGTCTACTCTGTATTTTAAATCAATGGGTAGCATTTCAGAGTTCTGTCTTTGAAATTTTATAATTTTCTGTATGTAGTGGTAATAAGGAAAAAAATATCCTCAGTAACTTTAAGAAACTGAAAAGTACTGAGTACCAAATGTATACTGAAATCCTTGAATTCAGCCACTCAAAACCCTCCCTTCCTTAAGGCTGCCCTAAACACTTCATTTATTACCTAGCTCAAATTACACCAAAGAGTAGTGCAAAGGCCAGGGGACCGTCACAATTTCACCCATATTTTCTAGCATCTGTACTTTTTTCCACAGGTGTTGCTACAAAGGCAAAAAGGCTCTGACCTTAAGGTCAAATCACAGGGCGCTTAGGTGTTGGTAGACAGCAGGGGCTTAAATGACCATGATTTGCACGTATGGATCAAAGAAGAGTACAGCAGAGGCATTTCGTTTTTCAAAGTGTATTTGGGAAAGAGGCAAATATGTGCCCAGTACATCTCCCTTCTATCTATTCTTTGTTGCTTACTCAAACATTTTTCCCAGTATTGTTTTCCAGTAATCACTGGAGCCATTTTAATCAGTCACACAAGGAATAAAGCTGGACTGAAGCCCTACCTTCACACTATGTTGCGAACTAGTCTCAAGTTTTGCTTAAGATCACATACAGAAAACGTACCTGGAATCTTTCTAAATCAGAATCAGTGTTGTAGGATAAACCCATTTCTCAGTGCATAAACATTAATTTGGCACAGGCAATAAAAAAGCATGCTCCATAAAGATGCATCTAAAAATCCATGCAATGTGTAATGTCCTGATTTAAAGCCTGAAGTAACTAGTACTGCTCTCTTTCTGAATTATTTCAGTATGCTGCAGTCTTAAGATGTTATAGGATATCTTTCTGCCTCCCTCCTCCCCCCGACTCTGCAATTGACCTTACTCCATCATCTGCTGATATTTTCTCTCACGCACGCTTAACTCAGAGATTGCAAAGCAAGTCAAAAACAAACAAGCCCCTCTAAGCTACTTTGACTTCCAGCCATCTCTGCAGTCAAGGTCTTTTAAGTAAGTTGGTGCAGTGACACTGCATTCCCTTTGGCACCAGAGTATCAGCCATCTGCACTGTTACTGAGGTTAAATTCCAATGTCAGGAGAACTGCAAGGATCTACATGCCATCCCAGGGGAATTTCTGGATCGCTGGTGAAACAGGAAGTAGTAGGCACTTTTGTCTACAGCCAAAAGCCACAAACTGCTTGTAATATATTGCATATGACAAGGCATAATCCATCCTTTACACTAAATGCACTGCGTAGTAACATCATGGGAATGCAGGGATTTTGAAAGGATATTGCAAATCCACAGCATCAGGAATACTAAACAGTACTAGGATCTAGAAATAACTTCTTCATTGTATTAGGACTATTCTTTGAGATCTTTTTCCCAGTTGCTTAAGTCAGTCATACGTTATTGAGGTGCTATAACACAGAATAGAAAACATTTGCAAGTATTTTTACTACGGCAAACTTGGTATGTCTATTCAAAACAAGTTACAGAGGGGTTTTGAGAGAGAATCTGACAGTTAGGTTTGACTGTTACTTCAATGGCAGCTGGGTACCCAGCTCCTTAAGGCTCTTCTAAATGCCCCAAATAACACTTGCTGTTACCTGTTCTGTACTTAGCAGAATTAGAACAAAACCCACAATTGTTTAAAGAGCCCTCCGGTCAACCTGAAAATCATAACGGTTTTAATTAGGAAAATCTTTGAAAGTCTGCCTAAATCGTACTGAGTGAACTACTTTGTGGAAAAAAATGGGAGGAGAGGGGCAGGGAATCGATGTATTACAACTGTGCATTAAAAATGTGCCAGGAGACCCCTTGGTTGAAGTGTTATGTTTGGCGTTTCTGGCAGCACTCTGTGAAACAAGGAGGCATCTACCAACTTTGCGTTACAGTTTCACAAATAGGAAAGCTCATCAGGCTGTCAGGGATCCTGTAAGTGCAGAAAAAAGGCACTTCTTCAAGCTGAGCCAATTTATGTCATTACTGTATATGCATCCGTGCACTGGTGCTCAGAGAGAAGTATAATTGCAAGCTGCCATCCCTGCAGTCTTGCTTTTCTGCAGTGTAATTATTACACTGTTATTTTAGTTAACAGAATAGATTAGCTGCTGGTGATTGTTCTCTTGCATCAACCTCATTACTCCTTCAATAAAGCAGTATGGTCAGCTTGCTTTCTTTATCTCTTGCATGCATATGCACGTACGCGCACAGAGGAGTCTTTGCACTTAAGGATGTTATTTTTAATTCATGGGCAGCTTACTCTGTATGGAGAATGAAGTGGCCTGTTAAACAACTGCTTGTCTAAGCAGTCTCAAAGACAGCAAGCAGGTCTTTGAATAAAAGACGTATATCTTCAAATGAATATAGAAATAAAAGTTGCATATATAAATAAAGGGTACAGATAAAGCTATAAACTAAAAGATCAGGTGTAAGAAGCTTTCTTTTCCAGGCACTGTTACCCAAAGAGAACATAGTGGGTATCTGGCATATACATTAATTCGGTAAATTCCTATTTACCTTATCATTGGATTAATTCACTGTAAACACTCTCTGAAGCTTATGGCATACACTTTACTATGAGTCTCCTCCTCTCCTTAAAAAGCTGTCAACTTGTAGTTTATATAAAGAACAGCTTGCAGAAAAACATTAAGCCTGTTTTACAATCAGTGAATGCAGTTAATGCCTTTTCATTTATACTGTGGTGTGGTAGCATATAATAAAAATCTCTTAGTGCCTACTGCTGACAATGGGCAGTTCATCTCACGTTGTAGGGGACCACCTGAGCTCAACAACAAGCTCTGCAGGACACAGATGTAGTGTATTCCTTACCTTCAGTTGCCTTGATCACATATCCATTCTCCTCGCTTGGTGGTACTTCCAGAAGTTGCATGACCCTGTCCAGCAAACCATGGATGATCTCAAACCCAGGGCTCTTGTTGTAATAAATGGCACATAAATGTCTGTAGTTTCTTGCACCTACATCTGAAGAAGAAGGAAGTAATTACATGATCTGGGAAACCGTATGCTTTCAACCTTGCGTTTTTCATCTGTTTTCTTCTGCTACTGATTGAGGTACTTGTAGCTGAAAGGAAAAATAAGAACACAAAATGGCCTCTCTGATGCACCTATCTAAGGAAATAAGGAGATTTCTTTAACCTACTAGCTCTCACAATCAGAAATGTAGATTTCAAGTGTCCCATGTCTTGGGCAGGAAATAGCATTGTTAAATACAAGCATCTCTACACAATGACAAGTACCAGGCATACAGTTAAGCGCTAAAGAAATTCAAAACAGACAAGTTTTCTTACTGAGTTTTTGCATTTTGACTAGTGGTGTTGCTGGGAAAACTAGATATTGATATAACTCAGTTGCAGAATAATTACCTATATAAAACAACTGGCCCACAACTTGAAATGCCTAATAACATTAACAAGGTAATCTATGGCAAGGTCTAAATTCACACAGGTTTCCAAATCACAACTGTTGTTTTTCATCATCTTGGACATCCCTGAAACCAAGTGACAATGTGCTACTTCCTATGAACTTGAGACTGTGATACAAACGTGTCCCACTTTGGACAGTTCCTTAACTCAAAACCCTACTTTCTTCCTACTGTAGATTTTCTTACATTACTCATTTCAACAAAAATATATATTTTTACACTTTCAAATTGAATATGTAGTTGTATGTTCCTATACTTGTACCTTCAGGCTATACAGCTGCTATGTATACACCATCTAGGACTACTGTGGTCTATTTAGAAGCTTTACTCATTGCAGACTTCAGGGTTTTTAGTTCTTTGAAAGAAATGATCTAGGAACAGAGTAACAAGCTGATGGTCACAGCTGCCAATTCTGCTATGGTGAAATGCAAAATACTGATTAATGTAGTGAATTCATTTATTGCCTTCAGGTCTTCACCTTCTCAAAGTTGAACAGCAAGCGCGTGTTCAGCAAAGTTGGTATAACAAGGGAGAAATTTGTTCAAAGCAGGGCAGTAACCCTCTACATAACTATCTTCTTCCTCTGGAAATTCATATGCTTTGGAACTATCTCCAGTATAAAGGTACATTATGTTTCAGTTTGGACCAGACCTGCAGTTCTTAAGGCAATCTCCTGATCATCGCCACTTATCACGCTTCTGTTCACTGTGAAGCAATCCTGCAGCACATAAACTGGAGTCCTTCAGTTGCAGTTCGGCTGGGAAAGGTGTTCCAGAAGGACACCAAAATAGCTTAAAGCACTAAAGGGCATTCAGCACATTTTCACTACAGCTAGTCAAAAACACAGCTTGCTTTTTTACAACATGGACTGCAAGTCATTGGCTGATCTCCTTTTGTACTGCACTGCTTTGTGGTATTGACACGGTGCAGTAAGTTGCAGCCAGATTTCCGTGTGTAAATTTCTTCCCATTCTAGAAAGTCCTCTGGTATCTGCGGACTTTTAGTTGTTCATGTCTAGACAGACACTCTCATCTTCACCTCTTCCTCTTAGTGGTAGTTAGATATAGGGAAAAATTTATTTACTGACAATAATTGCTTAAAAATAAATCATAATAGAAATCCTTAACACCTCTGGCTAATTGTAATGTTTGAGAGGAAAAGGGGAATAAGAGCTTCATCAGTAGTGAAGGAATGAAGGAATAAAAAGAATAACTCCACCTGGCCTGCAAGTTAAGGCAGGCCTGTACCACCTGACATAAAGCTGCGTGAGTAGGGCTTTCATATTTCTTTCCTGGAAATCAGCCAAAAGCAATGCACATGAAATCTAGTATATTACAGGGTGAATTATGTTCTTTATACAGTGAAATTGTGTGCACAATGGGCATTTATCAGGATTTTTGGTCACAAGGCATCTCCGTCAGACTCAGTGTTCCCAGGAAAAAAGGAGCTGCACTGCGTGCTGCCCAGGGAGATGGCGTGGCTGAAGATCCCTACGTGGTCAGTGACTTAATTCACAGGAGGTACAGCTGTACCCGCAGTCCAAATTGTATGGAGGTTCTGGATGGAAGTATCAGAACCGAGTACCTCAGACCTTGAGATAATTCTTTTTCTACAGGGTTTAACTGTTCGCTGCCTTCAATAGAAGCATTAGGGGACATCAAAAATAGCAGGTGCCAAGCTTCAAACAATAAGAGGTTTTTTTCAGGCATCACCTAGTTAAGCAGTGAAATCTCTCACTCACAAGATTTTGGGAATGCCAGAAGTTCACAGAGCTCCTAGGTTACAGTGGAAGCTCATAGGGAGAAATCTATCACATCTTACTGAAGCCAAAGAATCGAATCTGAATTGGTACGTCCCTGGGCTACAAATGGCCAGAGAATGGAAAATATTATATATACTTACTTGATCTTGTACTTTTCCCTCGATAAACACGCCTAGCTATTGTTACAGCCAGGATATTAGGCTAAGTGAGCCTTTGGTCTGATCCACCCTAGCTGATCTTTGAAGTACAGTAAGCTTAAGCACAAGCAGAAACTCCAGCATTCACTGGGTGTTCCCTGAGCTGGTAATGCCTACCACATAAGAAGTTAGACACCTAGTAAATCTACATCTTGCTTATTTGGTCCGACTGACCATTTAGTAAGAAAAATCTATCAAAAACTAAACAGGAAAAAGTTTACCAAGTAGACACAGAAAAGGGGATTCAAAAGGAACACGAAATACAGGAGCAAGAGCCTACACAAAAGATGAAAGCTCAGCCTTTTTGAGCCAAAAGTCATTTAAAACTTCTAGAGCAGCAACCTGGCAATATAGCTGCAAGTTTTCTTGACAGTCACTGAGAGCTGGACTTACTGTGACAGTAATTCTGCGTTTTGTCACTTGGGAAACCTTTACTGTCATTATTATAACTTGCAGTATTAAATAATGATGGAGAATTCAATCCTGAAGTTTTATATTACAACATCAACACAGAAAAGTAAAGGTTGCAGAGAAAATGTCAATAAACACGACATCTGACTTTTGTTCTCATAGCAAGCTGGCTGTTCAGTCACATCATTATTGTGTGTCTCTGTTTCTCGGCTCTAATAAGATGCCAGTCAGTACTACACAGTCACGAATGGTGGATAATCTATTTTCATGTTGTGTTGTCCAATGGAAAAGAAGGAAGTGTTCTTCCCTTCCTCAAGTCTTCATTTGTTCCTAAGAAAGCAAACTTTCTGGGCTAGACATTCAGTAGCATGATTTCACTTTTCTCCGATCATTACGCTAGCAGAACGTGACAGCTATCTGAACTTTACTTCATTACTATTCAAAGTCGGTGGTGTCTTCAGATCACTCTTCTTAAGTAAAGCATCGGAAAGAAATGTATACAACAACTCTTATACCTCATGATTTCAAGCCAATTGTGAAGATCTTTGGTAAAGTAAAGGATGCATATTGAAGCATTCCAAAAAGCTGTGTTATACAACTTATTCCTTTACAGCTACAACACAAGAAGTTCATTCACTGCAGACAACAGGAGAGAAAAAAGTATTAGGAATTGTATGTAAAAGCTGGCTGACGTTAGAAATGCTTCAGTTCCTTATAACTCACTTAAGAGATCTCTTGTGTCATGCCATGAAGTAATTCTATTTTTTAAATTGGCCTGCCAAGTATGTCAACCTAAATTATATATATATTTCTGAGACTTCAAAGCACTTCCTTGAGATGCTGCTGAAAAACAGTCCAAAGGATGGACAGCTGGTTAGGAATATGTGAGCCAAAGAGTGCAGAGGAAGATAAAGCAGTGCTGTATGCTGCCCCCTTCCACGTTACGGATGCTTCAGAAAAGTAACTTAATCTGAAAGGGGGCACGTGCTCATTTAAACTTGTATCACAGCCTCATGAAAATCCACAGCTATTTTCCGCTTGTAACTAACGCTTCCAAGCAGAGTTTGGAAAAATGCTCCAAATTAGGCATCAGCTCTTCTCAAATGATGTAAATTATGGTAAAAATATGCTACCATAAGCTTGCCAGGTTCCACAGGATCACTAATCTGAGGTGATTTTGTGATGGATTCATTTCTTTCATTGTGATGAGCAAGAAAAGGCATTCTGTGTTAGGGGTGGCGGTGTAAGGTAATCATTTATACACTGAAGCAGTGTAACTATCCTACTGGAAGTGACTATTCTAGGGTTACAAGTTAACTACACAAATGCTATGTAACTTTCTCAAAATCAGCACGTTTCCTCTTGCCTTGAGAAGAAACATTTCTGCTCAGATTTGGTTCCATTTAGTTATATTAAATCTGGCACACATTTTGCTAATTTAGTACGTCAAGACTTTCTGCCAGATATGTCTGAAGAGAAATAAGTTCTGTTCACCTTGGTAAGCGTAGGTTCTGTGTAAGTAGGCATTTTATTAAAAACCAGTGTTTAAAAGCTAGGTTCGTTCACACATGAATGACTACAAGATGCCATTTCAAATACAGTTAATGTCAGTACACTTTTGACTCATGCTTCTTACATTATTAATTGGAAATTCTGCATGCCAAAATCATGAAATAATAAAATTAAATTAGTCAGTCTGACATAAGCCTTCTGCAGGAAATCTCATTCCATATGTGAGAGGACAATCCCACGTTTTTCAGTGTTTGCAGTTACCAGTTCTTTCTCCCCTTCCCTTTCAAAGTGTTTATTAGGCAAGTTTAGTTTTCAAAGTCTGGGAAAAACAGTAGTTATTCTACAGACTACATTAAAACAATTTTAGATATTGTTCACAGCCTGCAAGTTCTCAGCCCGTGAGAGGGCTGCCTAGGAGGACAGGGTACAAAGCTGCAGCCTCAGAAGTGTTTCTTACATCTGTTGCAGTGATTCCCATCAAAATGAAGCACGCTACAACATCACCGTTTACAAAATTGTGAAGCAGCCATTCACATAAATGAAAGCTTTCAAGAGCTACAATTAACATGAACAAAATAAAAGTAATCAATTTAACTTGCAAATTTTATAAAGCCAGGATAAACACGCTCCTTATTCCAAGATAAACAGCCCCTCTCTTGGTTCTGAGGAATGCTAATGCTATTCTGTCATCTGTACCAAGTTTTTTGCACTTCAGCTAACTTATGCCCCCCAACAAGGAATGAACTACAGCACCAAAATGTTTGTATTTACCTAAAAAAAAGGTACATGTTTTCCTAAAACTGCTTGTTTAGCTTGGCAAGGCTTTCCCCCCCTTTTTTTTTTTTAAAAAAAGTAATCTACAAATTAAATTCATCACCAAAGCAATTTACTTGCCTTTCTGTTTATGCCTTATATAAACCTTTGTTTTGCAGATCCCAGATACCTTAAACAAAACCACTAAAATCTGAAACCAGATAATGAAACAACAAAACCATTTCTGCTGCTGGATTTAAAGTAATGTCAGCCTTTTCCACTGAGAGGCAAAATTTCATCCCAAGTTGTAACCTACTGTACAAGCACATACTCTCAAGAATTGTAGCTGTGTACTCTTTTTCCCTTGGTATACCGTATAAAAAGGAATTGGTAAATTTCTTTAGAAAAATGTTTATTATTTTAAAAATCCATTTTTATATTTCATTTTACTTTGGTACACTTTTCCTGATAAAGAAGATAATCTGAAATTTTGATACTGTACAGTGAAATCAGGGCATAGAGGCCCCATCGCACAGGAAGGCTTTCACTGAAGCTTTTGAAAAGTGATCTAGCTGCTTTTGCTGTTTCATGTAAATAATTAACGTTACAGAGTAGTTCAAAGGCAGCCATGCTTTCTTAGCATAGTTGGATGAAAAGGAAAGATAAGGAAAATCTTTTTATGCACGAGTGGGGAAATTTTATACTGTTGGGCTTTTTGTTTATTTATACATTTTTAAACAAAGACTTGCTCTGTTCTTTACCGAGTATGCGTGCTACAAATCTGATTCTTTGTATTGGTTGTCAATATTCCAGAACACAAATTTGGGGAACAAATACTAGCAATCCTGTTTCAAGGTGATGGAAAGGGGATTCACGTTAAGATAGACCACAGAATCATTAAGGATGGATAAGATAATTGGTTGGTAAGATAACTGCCCTGACACCCACATTTTTCAGGTATAGTTGTCCAGATTAGAATCACGCTGCAAATACAACCTGCCGTTCCCTGACTCAAGACATTTTGCTTTTCCACTGGTAACACTGCGCTTCTTTGAGACTGCAGCAGTTTAAGCAGGCTCTAGTACTCTAATAGCAACATACCTTAAATATGTTTAGAGCAGGTTCTTTCTGGTGTAAAATTGCCTTGAGTTTATCCTTGTATGCACAACTGGGAAGCAGTCACAGTCAGGGCTACCAGCTGGAGCAGTCCCCTTGCAACGTGGACACGAAATCCTCCAGTAGCTGCACAGTGTGTACCCTACCACTGGCTATTGGAGTAAACAGCATTGCTAGGAAAGATGCAATACAGCTCTAATAAATAAAGTCTTGGAACTGTAACTGATTATGTCAAATCAATCCTCCTTCTATTCCTCTGGGTGTTGTACCAGCAGATCAGTGTTGCAGATAAACCCTGTGCTGCCATCTGGGAACTTACTTGGGGTCCAGGTCAAGCTGACCCTGCAGTTCTTAGTCATTCCTTCTGTTTCTTTAAAAAGCTGGATCTACTTTCATAGGTATCAATCTGCTGGAAATTCCTAATTTTTCCCAAACTTGCACAATCTTTACTAGTTTCCCAGAAAGCTTCTGAAACTAACCTGGGCCTACAATCCTTTCAAAGAAGAAATTTAAGAGTTATGAATGCTGAGGAAGTTTTCCTTACCTTTACTAGGATCTTTTACTACAATGTCAGAAATCTCAAAGAGCTTTAAAGGCAAGGGCATCTTTCGGTTAGCAGCAATAGTTTTCAGTAGCCCAGGAAGGAGGGTAGTACGTGCCACCTGCAGGACAAACACAGATGCTGCAAGTGAAATACATTGCAAAATAGCTAATGCTACAGTTCTTAATGTTTTGCCAGAATTCAGAAGTAGTCAGGTGCAAATACTGTACTAATCTCTTATGCTTCATCATCTTTGTTTTAGAATTATTAGAACTGAAAATGTACATTCTCTGTATGTTCTTTGTACTGTATAGCCTGAAAGACCGTATGCATGAACTGTTTTTGTTCTTGCTCAGTACCTTTTATGTTTGTGGTACATTCTGCATTGAGCAGTTGTAATTACCATGCGGAATGATATATACAAACAGGTGATAATAGTCTAAACACCTTATGACAGTGGCTTTATAGGACTGTTTAGTTGTGGTAGCAAATAGAACAGAAAATACATGAAGTTTTCCTAAAATTACGTTCCTTAATTAGAACGTTTTTTACAGCAGAAGAATGTTTTTACCATTAGAGGAAAGACCTGGAAAGGTATCTCTGATATTCAGAGAAATCAGACTTACCAGAGGTCTTGGAAGGAAGATACCACAGTTTACTGAAACTTTAAGCCTTTCTATAAAGTGTTTACCTTTGTATTTCTTAGGTTAGAAACCAAATATGCCTCAAAATTGTTTTCCATTTATTTTACAGATCTCATAATATCTAGTCATTTTCCCTATAAGCTAAATCATAAAATATCCCAAATTGGAAGGGACCCACAAAGATCGAGTCCAATTCCTGGATCCCCAAAGGACCACCCAAAAAATCAGACCGTGTGTCTGACAGCAAAACACTTCTTGAACTAACATTGTCACTACTTGTAAGTGCTGATTTATCTCCCCTGACAAAAAGATAATTTCTCATGATTATCTCAAGTACAGATAAATACGTTTGTTTGCCTCTGTTCAGATGGATCCACTCAGGATCAGCTAGGAAAAGCAGAAGGAATGTTACCAGACTATCACTGACAGTTAACATATTTGGATAATTATTTGAAATAAAACAAGTATGATGATAAATAAAGTAGTAAAAATCCCCTGCTTATTTTCTCTGGAGCAGATTTCAAAGACAAATAGATGCTTTCAAAATTAACCTGAGGTCCATCTTCCCAATCAAACATTCATGTAGTCACACCACTGATAAATTTCAGATTCAAAAAAAGAAGCTCTAATACATATACATATATATATATAAAATAATAATACACATATATATATATCCAGAAAAAAAATAGTGTGATAACAGCTACTTTAAAAAAAAAAAAAAAAAAAAAAAAAACAAAAAAACCTTTCCCATTCAGAGCTCAGAAGGTAACTGCAGGTCCAATATTTCTATTTATACTTACTAGCTTTTCTAAATGCAGGTGTTGATCAATAATCTGGGTGGAATTTTCTGTAATAAGATAGCTCAATTTTGCTACATGACATCATACTGAATACGGTATTTTACCTTACTGAAAAGCTAATAGTGTTTCACACTGAGTAAGTTATTTCTTAGTGAAGGTATAACAGAAAATGACTGCTAGCAAGTTTAGTGCATACCCACATCCTCTTTGCTGCAAGAAAGAGTAGCTCTATAGCTCTGTAGATTGTTTTCTGTTAGTTCCTTTCTTTCCTCTTTATACATAGAACCTGCGACACTGTTGCTTCCAAACTTGACCTGAATTAAGTTACTTCACCTGAAATTCTGCAGTTTTGGGGTTTGCTATGTGTACTGCTTTTGTTGTAGAGATATCTGTGCCAAGTTTATCGGCAATGTCTTCTTGAGAACACTGAGAAGAAGAGATGAAAGAAGAAAAAAGAAGGTCATATCGTTAAAACAGACTGAGCCAATGACAAAACTTGACATCTATGATGAACAATGCAAGCATAGCTGTTGCGCTGAGGCCCTCATGTACAACACCCTCTTATAATACAAATTGAGTCCCAGTCTTGAGACAAAGTAGGCAAACTGGTTTATCTACAAATGTTAATTACTAACCAAAATAAAGCTAGTTAAAAAAAGTAGTGTTTATTAAGCTTCTGTCATAATTTGCTGTCGGAGGCTGACTTGCAGTGGAAAATATACCTTATTCAGAAAATAGTACAGGAACGGCACCCAAGCTTCCTCACAAAGAAAACAATCCCTTTGGGGCTACTGACAGAAAGTAAAGTACTATCTCAAACAAACAAAAAAAAAGGTCATATATCTAAGTCTTCAATGTTCATAGCTATGTAAGATTCTCATAGCTCTGATTTTGTTTTTCTGAGCTGGAATATTTCTCAAGTCCATATTCTCAAGGTGTAGTTTTAAGCTGATCAGTAAAGCAATACACATGTACTTTATCAGGCTCAGACAATGTCTGTGCACATACAGCAACAGATGCGACTGATAAGATCCACACTGCAAATTTTCAGAATTTATAGCTTTATTAATGCATTAAGAAACCAATAGCAGACTAGGCATGTAATTGAGGATTTGCCAGTATACTGCAGTCTCCCTTTGCACTGGCAGCATTCCGAGAAGTGTGTTGATAGTCTAAATGTGAGGAAAACGAGCAGATGATAACATCTGAAAGAGCAGATTATTGACTAAAAAAGAAAATCTTAAATGAATGCTGACCTTAGGAGGATAAAATTGTGTTCAAGTTTGCAGACGTGTATCTAAACTGCAGTATGTTACTACGATGCAACTAAGTGCATTTTGGCTAAATTTGAAGCCCCCACAGAAAGCAATGTTACTCTGTAGCAGTGATAATTTAGGGCTCAAACCAGAACGAGGATTACATTCACAAATATGGAAGCAGTGCTTGTCATATAGCACAGGGTCACAGAATGTTGTAGCAGAACTGATGTTTGCCATAGGGACAGACCACGTTGCTGTTTCAATGAAGTGTTGGTGACAGCAGACTGTGGGTTTCATCGTGCCATAGCAAAAATACAATATGTAATGTGATAAAATAATATACTGTGTGATCTTCTGCTGTGGCAGTTCATAACGGTTCTCTATTGTACTGCTAAAATATACTCAACGTTTTTGAGCATATCAACTATTCAGAGCTGAAACAAAAAAGGAATTATATAGAGGCTTTTGCTTATGCTGTGAATTATAAAAGTTTGACCATGTTTTACACAGTAGCTCCCCAAGATGGTACTACCACAGGTAATCTTCGTCAAATACTAGCACTGCAGGAAGTAACATCAGTTATTACTGACTTGTTTCTTAAATGAGTAACTTTTAACAAGTAATAAAATATTAAAACTGAAATACATTTTTCAGGCTTTAGAGTAACTACAAATTTTGCATTTTAAGCTCTATAAAATGTGAAGGTGTTAAAATTTTATTTGATCCATTTGGATTACCAACCTCAGTTGCAATACCTAAACTTTTCAAATGCATGCAAGTGTTTTAGGAGCCTGCATCACCATATCCTAAAATCTTTGAGTACGTTATCAAAACTTCACTTGTGATTCCTTAATCTGCATTATATAGCGCCTAGAGGGATTCTTAAAATAAACTCTGACTGAATAATTATATACCAACTTGGTATCTAATCCAAGGAATCATGGGCAGGTGACAATACTGGGAAGAGACAAATAGAAAGCGTGATCTCCGAACTGTGGTAATATCCACCGGGAATTATTAAATTTTGATAAATTGTTTTCCAGATTATCAAACTACGATGAATTTCAAATTGGGTGATCAAAATCTCTAAAGAAAGTTGCTGTCTTACAATTTCATACTGTCAAGTTAAACTAAAAACAGTACTTTAGCAACTATTTTTGCCTTTATATGTCGAATTGCATGCCACATTAGCAGTGACTTACTTTCTCTGACTTACAAACTCACAAAATGTTACACTGTAATTCCAAAGCACTAGTAAGCAGTCACCTGCTTAAAACAGTAACGGATAATACTGGTACATTTATACAACGGCATAGTCTCAACCATCCTCTACAGTTTCTGTGCATTGCCTTTCAAACATGCAAGTAAGAAAATGTTAAATCAACACAATATACCAGGGCAAAAGTGAGTGCTTCAGTGAATCCAGCAGCCGCCAAGTCCAGTCTCAGAAGTTCTGTGAGCTTATTGAGGGGGAGCTAAAATGAAACAAAAAACAGTTTTTGACTTCCATCTAAAAACACTCTTCTGTTCTTTCCCGAGGTGATTCTGCCTGTTACATTATGGTGAATTCACTAGGGAGCAACTCTGCTTGTGTGCTTAAAATTTTTGAAAGCATCAGCCAGCTGCCTTTAGGCTTGCCTGAGGAAATGAATCTCCCAATTAGAGATTTAATATGGGCTCCCTGCTTAAACCCTGTCTTTTTTCAAGTACCAGCGACCACTGGTCTTGGACTTATTCAAATCTGTGGGGCATCTGTTTTGTATCCTATCCATGGTAAATACTTCTCAAGGCAAAGCATGTCAAAATATTTAATTCCTAAGTTCTGTTTTCCCCAAAGCCCTTCTGGCATGCACTAGTCATTTACTGACAACAAAGCGCTTATTTGAAGGGGCAATCTTACTTGATTAGCTATGGTGTACGTTTTCGGAATAGTCATCTGAATGTTGTTATAACCATAAGCTATTGCTGCATCTTCTACGATATCACATGCATGGATAATGTCCGCTCTGGTAGGAGGGATTTCAATCTCTATATTGTTCCCATTCCCTATGACGTGTGACTTCAAACACATCCTAGTCAGCAGCTTTGCAAGGCTTGATGGAGTTTCACTGAAACAAAACAAGAGAGTAGTAATTTACTGATCTTACACTATACTTTTTAAAGTAATCAGTGTTTCTGCTATGTTGCCTTATTTCCTGAATAATCTCTAAGTGCTTTACAGACTGTACGTAAACTCAGCATTCCAACAAAACCAGCTCAGATTCTGACTCTGAGACAGTCATTTTTCTTTACTTCTTAACAGTTGTGTGAGGCCATGAAGAACCATTCCTCTTTTTTGAAAACAGCGAAGAAAGTCCTACAGAGTTGATCTAATTACCAAAGTTAACCCCAGAATTTTTTCATAGATTAAAAATCATGGTGTAAACATTTTTAAAACAACATAATAATCAGTGTTTAAGTACCTTTTTCACGATTAATGCTTAAATAAAAAAAGCTTTTATTTGCAGTAACACACCTGATTCCTATCTTCTTGTTAATGAGTTCGGGTTTCACCTTCTCTTTTCGGTAAGCCAGTTCCTAAAAAGAAAGGCAAAGCTTTTCAACATACAGAACCCTTGCTACCTCTAAAAGGATTCAGTTTTGACATCTTGCTAATCTAGCTTCTTCTGTGATACTCAAATGTCATCCACAGAAGACAGGTGTGGAATATTATGTTAAAGTCAGTATTTTATGATAACATGATTCTTGAAAATAATATTACAGTACATGATGCAAAAGCTGTTCTCAGTTAAGCCAGGAGTTTGAATGCAGCATGAAATCACTGTTATTGAAACTTCTGATAATTTCAGATAAATGCAAGTAACAGAGTTTCTGAAAGTTTCCAGTCACCGGTTCATCTTAAGTCAAAGCCCTAAAGCAGTGAATGGTCGTGCATGAGACTGCATGGTCTAGTACAGATCAAATGACTTTTTGGAGGAAAAGGAAGGAAAACTTGTTACCTCTGTATTGGCACAGAAATGTTCACCATTATTTAGCCTAGGAAGTTTGTAATGTATCTATAGAAAGCTATTGTGTATGTATATATTTAAAGTGTTTCTAAACTTCTGGATAAACAAATCCATAAAAACCTTAGCATCTAGAACTCCGTGAATTTTTAGCTCTATTTTATGTAGGGAAATTGCATGCCTAATACAGTGATTTGTTTTGCTGGATGTCACTTCTAGATTCTAGGTCTTTACTCTGAAGACTGCAGTTACCATTGTTAAAAGAAAGACCTAAGATACGACTAGAAAAAGTCTCAACAACAAAAAGGTTTCTTTCTCCCTAATTAATTTGTACTTGCTTGATACATCTAATTTTATGAACCCAACCAGATCTCTGTCTTCTGTCACTTCCAGGAAACAGGAGGGATTGCACTCTTTATGCTTTTTTGTTCTCCTAAAGAGACTGTTACTGCACAGAGAGATACCTGGCCCTCCTAATACAGGCAAACCTGCACTTGTAGTCAACATACTGCCTAAAAGGCCTTTACATAGTTGGAGTTTATAAAATGAAGGACTGAAAAATGCAGTGTTAAAACGTTATTTTAACTCATAGGTATTAAAGCTTCCTGATCTGATAATAAGTTATGCTGAGGCTGATTTCAGCTGCCTGCTGGTCTCAGCCTGAAGGACCTCTTTCTGCATTCCTTTTTTCCTGACATGGAACGGGTAGGTTTTAAAGGCTTTAGACACAGATTATGACCTTTGATTGCAATCTCTACTTGTTTCTCAAAATGTCTGTATCACATAAACTCTAAACCCACAGTAGTGGTTACCACACATAACTTTAAAGCCTAGCCTTCTTTCTTGAGTATCAAACTGTGAGACTATTTTTAGCCTCATAAATTGGTGGAGCTTCAGAAGGAGTTTTCAACATCAGGGGAAACTGAGGCAGTGTTCTTTTTGTGTGGGGGGTTAGAGAAGGCCCTGACTCACTTGTTACCTCCACAGAAAAGATGATAATATCGATAATATCACCCTTATACTTCATGTAAATAAAATCCTTTCCCCAAGGATAGTAAGATACCATCTCACTATGCTTACCGGATAGATGTGGGTCTTCCCATTAGGAAGAATTACTTCTACTGCTTCAACACTGTGAGAGACAGAAAAACAGAACTAAAAATGTTTTTTTTTAATGTGGCCCAAATGTAATGTCTTTCTGACTAGATTTATACTCACGTGAATGGCTTCTCACAATATTCACTAAACATCGTGACTATAGTATCAAGAACAATTTTTGCCTACAAAATAAAGATGATAATCACATTGAAATCTGTCCTCTACTTCTACTGAAGGCAAAGTATAATAAAAAAGGGAAAAAAATCTTACCTTCTCTTCTCTCTATACTATTTAGTAACTTAGAATCCAAAATCCTAGCAGTCTAAAATACCAGACCAAATTTTAAGAAATGTTTTGCTTCTGCTGCAGACGTTTACACTAAAGCTTGAAAAATGGAAATCTTTGCTCTTCAAGGCTCTGAAACACTTGTATGTTTTTGTTGAACTGTTCTGAAGATACACAGAGATCTTTATTACCAGGTGGAATTGCATCTTCCAAACGTTTAGTTTAATTAGTTACTTCACTCAAGTTCAAGTGAGAATGTAGAGGTTGAAGGATTGTGCATTGTTGAAGAAAATATTGTTAAATTAGCTTCACTTGCAAAATTTTTCAGTGAATAGTTGATATTTTAAGACATTAGTATAATAGAACCTAACCATGAGATTCAGCTCAACTTCTCAATCTACAAATACTGTTTTTTGATGCCTCACAGTATAATTTTCTTCATGTAAACAGAACAGCACTATTTTTTACTATCAAAGTAAGCAGCAGCAAGAAGGCTTCTACGCAAACTAAAAAATAAATACATTCCCTTCCCCACTATGCAAATTTGTGTCAATAACGCATCATTGTGTAGTTGGGTAAATTAAAAGCATTTTTTGCTCTTAAGCATCAACATACACATTTTAGGGAAACTATCAATGAATGCACAACCTATATTCAAGAATAGGCAATTATAACAGCTGGGCTTTCATGCTTCAGCTTTGAGTTACAGAATTTGCATATGGAAGGACTTCCATTTGACAATTATTTGCACAGCATCCCTGCTTGAAAAAGATAACTAAGAAGAAAAAGTCTTCTCCCTTCCCTCAGCCCAAATTTTAAGCTGGAGACTAAATGATTTTTTACGAAGAGGATTCCATCGAAGTAAGCAGTCTTAATGAACTTTCCTCTTTTTGAAGCCTTTCAGACTTAGAAAAAGTGCTCAAAACCAAAAATAAACCTAGTTCACTTATATTTTCTAGTACAAACTGAACACATACTGTCATCACAAAGACCTAGTAAAAACAAAGCCCACTGAAAACACAATATTGTCCATAAAGCAAGTCTAAAACTCTGTTGAGGGAATTCCACGTAGTCCCACAACTTGTCCTGCCCCTTTGAAATGGGAGGTCTGCTCTGTAAATGCCTGTCTACTGCAGGTCTTTGTTGAGCATTATTACCCAAAGGGAAAACAATGACATTACAGTATATCAAAAGCAGAAAAGATTAACTTACCTTTGTCATGTCTGTGCCTGTACATTCAACAAAAACATTTCTAGTGTTTAGGCTTATTTTTGAATGATCTCCTAAAACATGAAGAGAATAACAAATTAAGAAATGGTATTACTTATCTTGCAACGACACCGATTACTTTGTGATTCAGAAAAGATCATCATCTTCCCCAGCTTAACAACCACTATGTCTACTGCACCAACACTCAGAATTCTTACAAGAACAGCAGCGCTTTCTATTATCAAATTATAAATCAAGAAGGGGAAAAATACTGCACATTCTATCAGAAAAGGCAGACCAGACTTGCTGACCTAGCTGTCCTTCTACATTGGAAGGTACACAAATCTACAACCACTCTCTGTATCCAGTTGAAAAAGCAAGCTAGCAGAATAGCAGCCATCTGCTGGTGGCAGAGTGGTTCTTCACTTCCAGAGCATCTCCCCTTTCCTGGCTTTGGCAACACATCTGCCTTTGTAACACACATAAGAAAGCAGCCTTGGACAGGGAAGATTGAAGTGGTTTTTTTTAAAAAGTGACTTACACTGATAAACATCCATAGCTGCTTCTGCAAATAACCAAGATCTCAACTGTCATCTGAGCTACTCTGGCTTTTGTCTACATTAGTGGCCTAGTGCATAGGATGGGTTCCGTTTAAGCCTGGATTTGTTTTATGCCTGTGCTTGCTGTTGTGGGGTATGCCCTGCACCACATCACTGATGCACTCAAAACTTTTTCATCCTGAAGAAGCAAGGTGGACAATGCACTTAGGGGCATCATCTAAAACGTTTTCCTTGCAAATTGGATGCCAAGTCTCCAGTAGTAAATTCCTTTAAAAATTGGGGTTCTGTTAGTAAATGCTAAGTTATCTGAGGAGGCTGAACAGAAATCTGCCTCATACTGCCTGTTAGGCATAGATGTTCAGTGCATATGTTGAAAGAATTTCATTGCTAGTCACCAAATGGTGTGGACATATGCAGTCCTAGAATTGTTTGAGGTGGTGCCAAATAAAACCTTAGTCCTTCTCACCTTTCCTTGCCCCATTCCCTGATGCAGATGCACCCCACAGGAGGCAAAGGGAAGCACACGCTTAGATATACACAGGCATTCTTGCTCCCTCTGATTCCAAACAAGTCACTTAGCTTCTGTTTTTCTGTTTCCTACCTGGGAAACTAGGTCACAGCTAGACTGACAGTCAGGTACAGTGGCGAGGTGAAGACTGAGGGAGGGAGGGATGCTGTACACCCTTTCCAGGATGCTATGCTGTACCCCTTTAGAGCTGAAATGTACTCAGCTCTTCTGGACTCACTTCAAAGCCCATATAACCTTTCTTTTAAGTACTTGTAGATAATGACAAAAAAAGCAAATATTTACATTTTATTATCTGTCTAAAAAGAACTGTTAACCTGGAAGCTTCTCTCAAATACTCCTCTTTAAAGTACAGACAGTTTTAAGAAATTTAGCTTAACCTTTCTGATGAAATGTAAACAATGTGCAATGTTTATGCGTGGAACACACTGAGGCTGGAGCAAGCCTAACTGAGAAGGATCAGATACGGCTGTTGACAGCACCTTCAAATTCAGAACAGTTGTTCTTAACCAGACTCTGTCACAGAATTTGAGCTGCCCTTTAAGATGATTTAGGTTAGCTGTTTAAGATTTGGATAAAGATTTTCAGGAAAAATACATCCAATGAGATTATCCCTGCAGATTTTATCAGTCACTGCAGGAAAATGGTTACTAATTTTTGACCTATATTGATCTATAGATGTATAGAAATACTGAAATATCTCTGTTAAGGGAGTAGTTTTTGCCATGTCATTAATTGGTTTCAGTAAACATGGTTCTCAAAAATCACCCCAAAGCTTCTTTTGCATTCAGAGGAAACCCATGTTTGGAAACACTGCAAAAAAGAGTTTAGATCAATTTATTTTTTTAACCCATTAAAGACTTCTTGAAGTTACTTGTGATACCAAAAGGATTCACAAGAACTGCTTCACACTGCTGCTAAATACACTGGCATTAAGATGTAAATAAAGATCCCTGTTCTAACCATTTAAAACACTACAAAGCAGACTATTCTAGTTACCAGTTTACAAAATAATTTCTTACTTCTTTTAGCTAAATCATTGATGAACAAACGACATGTCTAGGTATACAAAATGCTTTTCTAACAAAGGTTCCTACCGCAAGGAACCTATCTTGAGTTTATATTATAAAAATGTAGAAGTATATGAGAAACTAAGTGCAGAGGTTTGCAGTCGGACTTCTACATTGTCTTGTCTGAGAAAAGAAGAATACTAGGAGCCTGAGGACAAAAAATGTGGCCTTGTTTAAACTGAAAGAAATATAGAATTCCATGTGAAGTTATAAGTGAAACAATTTGAATAGAAGAAAATAAATGATATTGCACATCAACGTTTCTGTTAGACACCCTGACTCACAAAACAGCAGCAACAGCATAAACTAGTCATAAGAAATCTTACCATTGATGATCGGTGGCATGGACAGAACAACACCATTATTGTCATATATGACAGGATAAAGTGGTTTGTTTTCAATCAGGTGTAAATAGTGTCGAAGATGGCTGTCAGTCTGGAAAAATAAAGCATAACCCTAAATTTCGCATTAGCTCACTTACGAATTTTCCATTCTACCACAGTCCTCTGCTGAGATATTAATGGGAACTTTTAAAGAGGGCAGGATTGGGTTTACATCTAGGTACTTCACTAGCAAAAGCTATGCACTGTCAAAAGCAGGAAAACTTGGAAATCAGAGAGCTTGTTTTTTGTTTTCTTCAAAAATGTTATTTAACTTTTATTTATTTAAGGATTCTCTCAAAAATGTGTAACACATGCTACCCAAACAATGCCCTTGTTCACCACAGCAGACCTTCTACTGCCAAACCCACAAGCACCCATCCTTAGTTTATCAGAACATTCTTTAAAACTGCTAAAAATGTTCACTATGACACTTTTCATGATGAATTGCTGAATATTGACATGTTTACACTTAAATTTGATTCAAGATTTGCATCTGTTCCAATGACATGGGTATATGCTCTACCAAAAATAGTTTACTTTTAGTCTGTCTGATGCCTTGTTCTCTAGCTTTCACTTGTCTTCAGTCAGATATCTTTGAGAGTTTCTTTTACCTCTGTATGTGTGCTCCAACAGAGCTCTATATTTTAATAATAGTATCATTTTCAAGTACTGATGTTTAAAGTGGCTTACATAAATACTGTAAAATTAGACCTGTTAGAATCTTTTCCTAATGCTTACCTGGTTTCATCAGGATACTGGGCCAAGAGCAGTGCTACGCCTGCACAGCATGTAGCTGAGTAAATAATTTAATGTTGCCACCAAGTAAGTTGGCCCAATTAAAATAACATTTTAAAAAATATTATTTACATCCACTTTTTTCTCAGCTTTGTACAGTGAATATCTTCACAGTAAAGGCAAATATATAAACCTTTTACAGTACTATGAAGAGTATCACGAAAAGCAATCTTTGTGTTGATAAATTGGGAGGCTAACATTGAATTCACTATTTTAAGAGTTATGTTTAGACATCAAACAACATGATATACCTTTCATGGGCAATATAATTTAAGTATTACCATGCATTTCTCTTGAGTAACCAAAATGTGGAATGTTGATTGGCTGAAGGTACAGAAGATGGCTGGGTTTTTCTTGTTAGAACAACCCTTAATGTCAGGGGTATACAAGATGTAAATTCTTGGAAACTTAGCTTCCTGTCTTTAGCACAGCAGCTCTGAAAAATGACACTTACCCTATACAGATCCATCATTTGTGAAGCTGTGTACTCCTGCGATTGGTTCAAGGGCTTGAATTTAATTTCAGAAGGTGCTTTAGCTGTAAAAGTAAATGGACCAGCAATGGTGTCCAAGTCATGGGTACCTATTGCTACTAATGCTCTTCTCCTAGAGAAAGAAGGCAAAATAATGACTTTACTAGTAATAGCTGGAGTTCATTTGAGATGATGTTATGATGCTCAATATTCCTGTACATTCATAGATCTTACTGAAAAAAGCAGATGGGCAGTGTTGAGAAGCCTAGAAATTAATTTCACTCTGCATGCTACTGACGAGATACAAATGTTAACAACCCACACAACAGTCAAAGGCATATCCAATAGGACTACTGCAAAAGGATTTTTTCAACCTTTGCAGAAAATGTAGCAGATATTTATGCTGAAATGTATTGAGAACGGGCAGAAACAGGGAAGGAAATGAGAAGGATCAAGAGAGCTGTTGTAAAAGATTTTCTTTAGCACAAATATAAATATAATGCTTCTCCCCAACAGGCCTGTGAAATCTTAACGCGATTAAATCATACACAAACACTATATGCTACTTTAAGTTTAAGCACTAACCTGCAAATATTTTGGTGTAGCTTTTCTTGGAGGTCAATGAAACTGTCATAACGTTCTTTGGTAAAAGTTATGTTACGAAGAACTGCAGCTACAGCATGAGGACGGACTTTGGCAGTCTGCAACAGATTATAGATTTCAAGTACACAATATACAAAACTTGAACTGATGAAATGTGCCCTTTCCTTCATAAAATCCTCTTTTATAAAGTAGTAATCAAAATGAAAAATCATGAAAATACATTAGAAATCCAAAGGAAAAAAAAAAGCTAACAAAACAACTCCAAGTCTGGTAGAGGCAACGAGGTTTTCAATGTACCCTGTAATAGCCCAGAAGGGAAATGCAATCCGACTACCTGAAACTTTGATTTGACCTGCTACTAAATTCACCCAGAAAAATTTGTCTGTTCCTCCCCACTCCCCTTGCTAAAAATAAATCACACTGAATAGAAATATTTAAATTTCTTTAGCTCTTGTTCTGCAAATAAGATTTCCAGTCTCACTGCTGCTATAAAATCAGTCCTGATAATCAATTTCATAGCTATCTTCGTGGTTGAGAAATGTTCAATAAATATACCACAGTGCAGTAAACACTTTTACCTCTTCAGTGATAATCAGCCTCTGACCTTCACCTTTAGCTGGTATTATCTTTTCATACCTAGGGAGATTTATCCTAGAATAAAAATAGAAGTAAGTCTATAACTGAAAAACAGAATATTTGCAAAATGCAGGAAACTTTAGAAATGTGGCAACAACTGTATGTAGAAAATTTTGTTAGCAACTGTCCTGGTTTTGGACATTGGGATTTGGGCATGTAGATTTTATTTATGCTGCTTAAACATTAAGTTTTCTATTGAATGGTAAACAGATAACTAAAATAGAAAGGATGCCTTCATGAAGATAAAGTCATAGCAGAAAAGTGAAATAAATTATTTGTATCAGTACTTATTACAGAGGAGCACAACGAAGTGCCTCTGCAGTTGTTGTTTACAGAGGACGAGTATCAACTGGAACAGCAGTTGAAAAAATTGTAGAACAGATCCAAAATGTAACAAGATTCTAGTCTAGTCTCTTAGAAGTATGTAACAGGCCCTCTCCAGAGGAACAACAGGGAAGCATACGGACATCTGACAAATCCAGCTGATCTATACATCAGACTGTCCTCAAAATCCAGTCAAGTGGCAAGGTTATTGACCAGAAATGGATGGGTATTCAAACAAGTAACAAAACACACACAAATCTCACAACTCTGTTACCTTTCTTTAAAGACCTGCAGTCCTCGGACCAACCCTTCGAGGCAAAGAAGATCATATCGATTGGCAGGAACATCGATTTTATAGAGAACGATGTCAGATGCACCCTCTGCCTTTCCTTCACCTTTTTCTTTACTTATAATGTCTTTCTCAGATGTCTGAAATAAAGCAAAAAAAATGTTTTTAACCTGAAATATCTTGACATTGTCAGCACTATGATAGTGAGATAATATAAATGGAAAAACTATTAAGTAGAAGTTTAAAAGTATAATTTGGATTTATATAGCAAGTATACATGCCAAGTATCAAAAATAATGTAAAATCAATATCCTTCTCAGATGTAAAGATCGTAATGCAACATATCAAAAGAAAAAAATCACTATTAGAATTTGAATTGTTAAAACAGAGAAAGAAGCACGAGTCTGCAGGCTAGCAGATCCCAGTAGAGAACTAGGACCTTATTTACAGCTACACATCAGGAAAGATTGGTATTAACAGGTCTATTCTAAAATACAACATAACATATAGTGTTTAGATGTCTTTTGAAAAACCTAATTAAAAGAGCAGTTAATTCAAAAAGCAAAAACAGAATGGGGTCTACTGGAACACGATTTATGTTGATACAAGCAAGAGGGTCAGCAAACTTTCACAAGTACAGAATCTAGTTCAAAACTTGAAACGTAAATGAGTTACAACTCAGGAAATAGAATGTCCAGCGCAAACATTCTTGTGGTATTGCACACAAAAATGCATACAAAACACAGCCAGTATGATCTTGCAAATATGTTTAATATTTGCCATATTTGCCTTGTGGCCTTATTTATGCTGCTAAATTAAACAAATTAGTTGTCAACCGAGACTGCCAACCTTCACAAACTGTAGCACTATGCCACATTGGGGTCTCTTGCCCCCTAAAACAGTAATTTTGGGGTCTCCTTTTCAGATTCAAACCACCTGTGTTAATACAATCTGTTACAATAGTATTTTATACAAGACCCTAAAGGTATGTGTTACATGCTCTGGACTGTGCTACAAAGATATATGAGAACGTTTCAGGTTGAAAAGCTTGCTGCAACACTGCTGAGGGATTGTGAAGGTTAAAGGGGACACTGAAGTCCTGTCCACATCACTTTTTCAGAACAGCCCCATGGGCATGGTACCCTCCAGACCTTGCCTAGATATTTTTTTTTGGTGCATAGTGGAGGGCACCGTCCAGCACTATAGTGGGGAATCCAGTGGCAGTATGCAGTACAGGCTCCTACCGAATACATACGCTGTCATTCTGCTCCATCTATTGATCAAGTAACAAAAACATGACTTACAACGTCATCGAGCTCCAGACCAAACTCAAAGCAAAGCTCATCAAATTCTTCATCAGCTGTGGGGGGCGGGAAAAAAAGTGAGTTTTGGTTTACAAGCAGAGCTCAGAACTCTGAAACGAAAGTTTGTTGCGTTTATTTTGTTGCATTTATTTTGAACGTTTTCAAAGCAGATAACAGGCAATTTTGAAAAGGGGGGGAAAGCCACGTAAAGAATTTTGTTTGTCTGCACCTGAGTAGCGGTTTCCTTAGTACGTGCATTTATTGACACGCTATTTTCACAGTTACAGCGAGGGCCTCTGGGTGTCAGAGCCCAGCCGTGCTGCCAGCTGCTCGGCTGCGTGCCGGAGTCACCGCGGCCCGGTCAGACCCGAGGAGGACGCGGCGGCGCGGCGGGGCCCCCCGTGCCGGCAGCGCCTCGCTCCGGGCCGGGCTCGCCCCCGAGCGGAGCCCCGCCGCGACAGCGCCCCGCCGCGGCGGGGGAGCCTACAGCCACCGGCGTGCGTTGGGGAACTAAACCCGCTGCTTCGGCCGGGAAACGAGTTCTCCGGTCGCGTTTCTGAAGAGATGCGAGCAGAGGGCTCGTGCCGCCCCCCCGACCCGCTCCCCACGCTGCCCCTACAAGCCGCGCTGTGGGATCGCCCGGTTCCGCCCGTGCCCGGCGAGCCGCCGGCGGGAGGCCCGTGCCCGCGGGGCCGCCCTGCGGCCGTGCCCCGGTGCCGCGGCCGGGCCGTGGCGGCTCCGTGCTCGCCCCCCGATCCCCGCGGCCCCCCGGGGCCGTGCCCGCACTCACTGTAGCTGCGGCCCAGCGCCCGGAAGAGCAGGTCCCGCCGCACGCTGACGGTCGGCATGGCGGCACCCGGCCCGCCCCTGCCCGCCCCGCGCCTGCGCGGCCGCTCGCCACAGCGCTGCCGCCTGCCGGAGCGCGGGGAGGGCACCTGAGGGGAGCGGGGGTGTGTGTTGTAAATAAATTGTTTTATTCCTTAATTGCGTCGTCTGCGTGCCTGGGGGGGGGGCTGTGCGTACGTGTTATGGGTTAAAAACGCGAGGCTGAGCGCCGCCTTATCGTGAGGCGGCCGGGCTGCGAGGGCACCGGGGGGTGGCAGCGGGGGCTCGGCTGAGGGGGGAGCTGCGGGTGCGGGGCCGGGCCGCGCTCGGAGCTGTTCCCGGAGCCGAGCCGTGCCCTGAGCCGTCTCCGGAGCCGTGCCGAGCCGTGCCCGGAGCCACCTCCCCGTCCCCGCCCGCCGGAGCCGCGCCCGGGCCGTTGGCGTGAGGGGCGCGTCCCGGCCCGGGGCAGGTGGTGGCGGCGCGGAGCCCCGCGGTGCCGGGCGCCGAGCATGGCGCTCCGCTTCGCCCCCGTCAACGTCCCCCTGAAGAGGAGGATCCAGACGGTCGCGGTGCTGCAGTGGATCTTCTCGTTCCTGCTGCTGGGTAACAGCCTTCCTCCCCCCGCCTCGCCCCAGAAGGAAGGGGAAAGGAGAGGGTTTTCCTTTTTTTCCCTAACCGCCGGCACCCCCGGGCATCGGGCTGCTTCGTGCTCTGCTTCCACCGCGGGACAGAGGGGTGCCGGGGCTGCCCCTGGCTCCTGGGCTCGGGGTCTGCTCTTCGCGGGGAGCTCTGGATGTCTTTCCTCCTCTGGGTCTCTTTCTTCCCATGGAATCCTTTAAAAATATGTTCCTAAAATGCTGGTGACAGCATCTCGTTGGGCTGCCCACTGGGTTTCTAAGAGAAATTTTTAATGATTGTCACCGTGAAGACTGCTACATCACTAATGCTGCTCGTTACTGATCCTGTCAAATAACTTCGTGTACCGTAGTTCAATAAACTTTTTGTTTAAATAGGTGATGAATTTGAATAAAGATTGGCAGCGAACTGAGAGCCAGTAATGCGACCACTTCGGTAAACTTATGCAAAATGTACTTTAAGAAAGCTTTCTTAACAATTTTGCTTAGTAAACTTGTTCCACTGATTGTTCTTCTGTAGTGAACTTTCCTAATGTCTTAACAGACTCTTATCATTAAACATCTAATCACAACAGCAAATCTTACGGGTGGTTATCTGGAACTTGTTGAAATGAGCCACTCGGTGAGGTAAGCCGACCCTTAATCCCCTGGGACCAGGTCCCCGACCGTGCAGGTTGGCAAGGCGTCAGGGAGAGCCGTGTGTGGGACAGCCCCGACCCGAGGGATGGAGTGAGTGCCTGCCTGTGCCTAGCTGGCAGCGTCGGAGCACCTTACAGTAACCTGTGCTTTAGGGTTACAAGGAGAAAAGGACTGCATGCGTATCTTCCTTGTACATCTTGGAAATCCATTATCATTCAGATGCTGCTCTGTTGTGTTTCAGACAACTGTTAGGTTGTTTGGCCATGCCCAGGTCATTTATGTACGTGAGGGAAGTACGGAGGATATGGAGCATCTTCACAGACTTATCCCTAGCATTTGGCTGGTTTATGTTACCTCTAAATTATATGGGGTTGGACTATAAACTGTTTATGTTTGTGGCTGCCCTGTAAATAGCCTGTGCTTTTTATTCTCTGTTATTGAATTAATTCTCACACATCTCATTATTCCAGTCTAAATAATGCAGTGGATATGAGCGTCAGTGGAAGGAAACAATTTTTATCCTAGCATGTGTGGTAACAATGCTGCCACCTCTTTGAGGAGTATGGGAAGTCCCATCCCTCTGTGCTTACTTGAAGCAAGTGGGCAGCAGAGAATCCCCCCTTGCTGCAGTTAAGGGGGGCAGCAGGCAGCTGTCCTCTGCAGCTGGCACTGCCTGGGAATAGGTGTCAAGGAAAGTCAACAAGGAGGGGGTCTTACAGCTGCTTAAACTGAATACAGTGAGTGCACGTGACCATGAAAAAATCTGTTGGCAAATGCCCCCACAGAGGACAAATTGATGCTAATAATAATCTGCTTTCATTTATCTTTAGAGCTTTCTGGGGTGACTTTGTCATTTTGTATGTGCATCCTTGCAGTTACAGGTCAGTCAGGATGGTCTGGTTAAAAAATTCCATTTGGATCCAGGAAAAATCAGTTGGTTGGCTTTAGTAACTGTAAGTAACTGTAAAACTGGTTGTTGGTTCCTAATGTCCTGGATTGCAGTTATGCGTAGATGTCCTTTACCCTTTTGTGTCTGCTGAGCTAACAGATGTGGAAAGAGTGTTTGTTTAAGCTCTCGAATTCAAAAGTGACTCTTCCAGATCGTGCAGGCGATACGCAGGCACAAATGAAATACTGTGCGAATTCATGGGGAAGGCCGAGGGGGGTTGGTGGTGTTTGGGTGGGTGTTATTTTTCTAATATGGCTGGAACTAGTTTATACCAAGCAAGACTTTTCTGCAGATTCAGTGTTTCTTATATAAAAATCAGTCGGTAACACCAGATGATAACCAGTGATTTGTATCACAGGTATCATATAGTGTTTCTGTTTAGAGCAACGAATAAATAGGGTACTGGCTTAGTCCATAAAGTTGTCCATTGAGGATGTGGTGAGGTGCCATAGCTGAATAAAATAGCCTAGTAGGGTGAATCATAAAGTAAGAGAACTCTAAAAATTAGTGCCTGGAAAGACAGAAGGTGAAGCAGGTAATGACATCCTTTAAATCTGGTAGGTGGCACGGGAAAATGTGGTTTGTTGTGCAGACTAAGCTGTAAGGGGGATGCGAGTCTGTTGTAACTTTGAGTCTGTGATGTGACTTGGATAGAAGACTCTGGAAATCCAGCATTGTTTTTCTCTTCCTGGCTAAGACCCTTAAGAGTAGCTAAATTTAATGTAAAAAGTGCATTGTGGTGGTGTTTGCACCTTGTTCTCCCTGGCACCTTGGTTGCAATGCTGCATGGTTTTCTTAGATCCTGGAGCTGATGTTTGAAAATGCCCTCCTGCTTGTGTGGCTAAAGGCTTCGCACAATTTGGCCTGAAGTACGCACACGCGATAACTGCCTCAGACGGCAAACCTCAGTTTGCAGTTGCTTTCCACCACTCTGAGAAAGAGCTGATCACTCAATGAACAACTGGTTAAGTTCTGCTCCTTCGCACTGCTTACTGGCCTGGGCTAGGTCTGCGCTACAAATGCGTTGCTTCTGCTTTAGAGCGTAGGCAGAATAAACCTGCCTCTGCCTCCAAAAAGCTGCATAGATGTACACAGCGTTTCATTAGATACAAAAGGAACCTCCTTAAAATTCAGGGTGTAAGTTCCCATGCTTTCCTGCTATGTTACTGTAAGCTGCCAACATTTCCCCTCAAGCAGAAAAGAGGAGTTTTTATTGTAGCAGTGGGTCTTCTGTTGGTTATCCAGGAGCATGATTCCAGAAGCAAAAATGACCTCTAAAATACTGTAAGCGATGTCTAGGAGCTAGTCTAACAATTTCCTACACTGTGCTGTTTGAAACAGCCATGTGGAAGTGCAACAGGCTAAAATAGTTTAGGTAAAGTTCCATGAAAGAGAGAAGTGTCTCAAATGGGCTTGTTGCTTTTAAAAGAAAACTGCCAGCCTGGAGTCTAGGAAACTAAAGCTATCAAAATTGAAAAACAAGAAACACAAAAACTGCTGTTTCTTGCTGCGTTAAGCAGAAATCCAAAAAAGCTTCAGACTCGAGCATAATTTCAAGTCATGAGGGTTTCACTGCTGAAACAGCAAGTATGTGAAGTGTTGCAATTTCAGAGTACCTATTCTGGCAAAAAAGCTGCAAGCTACAACTTTGATAAATGCATTTTTCTGTCACTGGATGTTCATCGGCTTGGCCAGGGACTGACAGTCCCAGGGCAGGTCTGGCCCCGTGCTGAGCTCCTGCAGCGCCGGATGCTGCACGCTGGTGTCTGCCTCTGCTCTGCCTTTGCTGTTGTCCAGCCGAACCCCAGGCAGAAAGTCACCTGGAGAAAGGAGACCTGCAAGCCCACAAGCGCTGCTGAGATGACCAGGGGCAAGAGCAGAGAGGTTGCACTGCTCCCATCTTGCATCCCATTCCCAAAAGCAACTGTGACAGGCAATAAATGCAACAGGTGTCACTGGTGTTCAGTGCCAAATCTTTGTTTTTAAGCTTGGAAATCCTTTCCTTAAGATTCCTGACTGAGCACATTTCACTACAGTTAGTAGAACATCTGATAACCTACACTGGTTCCTAGTGGGAGGATTTCTTTCTCTTGCACAGTAACCGAGCAGCACTTTACCCGCAGTACATACACGAGTTGCACAGGCGAGCCGTGTGCCTGGGCACTGCCCACCTGTGCGCGAGGTTCGCTTTGTTTCGGGAGGTGCTCAGTGCCTGGGCAGCAGCAGGCAGGTCGAAGTGTTCCTTTCAAGACAAAGCAACGTAAACAAAAGTCAGTGAGATTTGCTTACGGTGCTGCTTTGCAGGTGCTGTACCTTTTGTTTTTCATGCTCTCTGATCTGCAGAAATCAAATGACAGTTGGACCAAGTAAAGCGAGGAGGCGAGCTGGTGAGCTTCTCCTCTGTCGGCTTCTGTGCACGTGGTGCAGGAAGGGACAGAGGGATTTGGGCATGTACAAAATCAGGTGCAGAACTAAGTAAGTTGGCAGGGGTGGTTCTTGGTCCGGATGGTGAGAGATGGGGGAGAGAGTGTTTTTAACCTCGTCAGACAAGGATACTGGGACTTTGTTTTGAGGTGAGGAGGTGGTAGGGAAGCATGGTACCTCTTTCACGGCTTGTTTTCTACGTCCAGCAGTGGCGGGGCTGGTCTTGTCCTTACTGGGGGTCTAGGAAGTGACTGTGTGACTGTTGTGTATGTACCCGTGTTTATTTGCAAAATACTTAATAATACAAAATCAATACAGAATAAGAGCTATACTTTAGTATGCATGAAGCCACAAAATAATATGCTAAAGGCACTGGTGTATATTAATGTGCATCCTGTTTTCTAGTGATTAAACTTCTGTGCATGCAGCATGTAGGATGAAACACTGAATTTGGCTGGAGACAACTTTGAGTTATGGCTCCGGCTTCCCCAAAATAACAGAAGTGATGAAACATTTGCCACAGAGTGAGATATTGCTGCTGTAATAATAAGTGACTTCAGCGGTGAGAAAGCAGGTGTGCAGCGGGATGTGCTAAAGCAGGGGAAAAAAAATAAAATCCTTTTCCCCAAACATGTCTTGATGTTTTGTTATCTGGTGCTGGTTTGATTCATCAGCTGTAGTTGGCTAATTAAGGCCACTATTTATTTTTTTTTTAAACTTGCTTTCAGTACTCCAAGCCCTTCCTGGCAAGCTGGCTGATATTGCTGCTTGTTTTCACACCTCTCTGTGCTCATCTCTCCCTGACGTGCGCTGCTGGCCCTCGGGCAGGGATCGATGTGTGATCACAGGGAATAACAGGGTACTTGCCGATGCCTGACTGACTAGTATTTCTAGGAATGCTAGCTCTACCTACGTCTCAGGGAGGGAATTTAACCATGTCTGTGGGTATGTAAGTGCAGAAAAATGGCTGTGCTGCGTCAGGCATGAGGACCATCTACTGTGGCATCATGTGTGTGAGCATAACTAATACTGAATGCCCAAGGAAATATGTAGACTAATACATTATTTGGCTTGCTGTCTCAGGATTTGGTAATCAGTAACTCAGGGGTTTACTGTATCCAGGCCGCTCTGTCTAACAGTCAATAGTGCCTAATGCTCCATATCTCTTGTTTATCAGTATTTATCAATGGAAGGTCTGCTTCCTTGGGAACAGCAACCAAATTCCAGAGTAAACAAGCCCTCAAACCAGCCTCCGAACCTTGGCATCCGAGGGTTTGTATTTGTTATCACAGTAGTGTTGAAATACAGCTCACTTGGTAGGAATGCTGAAATATCTTTGTGACTGGGGCTCCTGACTGTGGCTGATACCCTGAGAAGGGACGGGTACGTATTCAACACACGCTCCTCTCCTTACCACCTCAGTCCTGCAGATGGCTACCAAATTCACGTGGATTTCAACAATTTTCCAGTGCAGTTACTTTAAATAAATTCCCACCTTATTTTTGCTGGGGTAATATTTTTTATTTGGCAGCCTGCCACAGGTAGAAAGAGGCAGCAAGTTCAAGTGCTTCTGGTGGAAGTGTGCTTGTAGGTGGAATTGTACAGACTAGTAGCATCTAAACAGGGTGGTATTAACGTTACATACTCCATATTTTAGAGACTTTGAGGGTAAAAGCTGCAGAGCAGTACTCTGCAGGGGCATGAGCTTGCTCACTGTTGTCTTTGCAGACTGCCTCCTGTTAAGTCTTCCTTGGGTGCGACTGTAGGAGTTCATTTGCTGTATGCATTACTTCATTTGAATTTCTACCCCTTGCTTTACCATTTGTACATAACTCAGAAAGTATTTCCAGAAGCTAAGGTTGATGGTTTTTTGTTTGTTTGTTTTTTTCTCTAATGAAAGAAGCCACTAGCAGGCAGAATTAGTTTGTAATGCCAAAATCAACTTATTACTGTTACCTTGAGAGATAATAGAGAGGAAAAAATGCTCATTAGGGACTAAATCATCACTGTGCAACTCTCTGCTTTCCCTCCAATGTTCTGTTCCTCAAGCAGCCACTCGGCAGCATTGCTGCTCTGAAGAATAAGGCTGAAGAAAGGTCTGTTCTGCCCTAGGTACGTCACTGTACTTGTTAAAGAATATGCCATCTTTCATTTTTCCCCTGTGGCCATAGAAGTAAGACACAAGATTTTCAGCTTGCTTTCTTCCCTAGGCATGCTTTATGTATTTGTGTGCACGTGCGCTCAAAGCCCAGAGGAGTAGCAATATTAAAAATCACATCTCTACGTGTGTGTTCACTGGAACGCCAGTGGCATAAAGATGTCCTGCTTATCGCATCCTTTGTGGGATGAGCTTCAAATCGGTCAACTCTGAAAGCCTCCAACTGATGTAAGCCGTGGCAGCACAATGTGTTTCCAAAAAGCTTCGCTACGGGCATCCGTGTGCTGTTGTTACAGCAGGACCTGCGGCGTAGTTCAGACCTGAGCTGTCGAGCAATCCAGAGGTCTCGGTGTGAGCGGCTCGGCTTTGGAAAGCAAATGGACTGAAGTCACTTGTTACCCCAGTGCTCTGGGGAGCCTGTAGTGCGGGTTGCACTGAGACCAGCACCCTGGCCACTGAGGATACGCCTGCACCGGCTGGACGTGGTCTGTGACTGCTCTGAGAGTAATGGGAGGCTTTCTTCCAGTGGGTGAGCTTAGGTTTGGTGGCCATCACAATGGGTATTGCTCAAACGGTTTTGACTCCTTAGTAACTGCAAATAGGTTTGGAGCTTCCACCTGCCGAGACCACCTTTATTTCCCCACCCACTCTGCTGGTTTCCTACTTCCTATCTCTGTGGTGTTTAGCTGTTTTATGAGTTTCATGCCCACTGCTGCAATCTCAGAACCTATTTAATGAGCGAAGCATCAGGTGCTTGAGCATCATTGGGCAGGACAGCTGCTGGTGCTGCTACCTAACCCTATTGTTATTAATTCAGGTTCAAGCGAAAAAATTACACTCGCAGTGTACACTGGAAGTACATCTCAGGAGGATACAAAAAAGTGTCAAAGTCCAAGTCACTTACCTTTTGCCTAGAGTTTGTTTATAAAATAAGGTAAAGCGGCTGCCATTTATTTGCTCAATGCCTTCTCTGAAGGAGAAAACACTGGTTTTGTGTTTATAGGCACGTTGGTTTTGAGTCATCGGTGCTCAGCTCACCTTGCTATGAGTTAATGCACGGAAATAATGAGGAGGTATGGTACAAGGAATTCGCTTTGCATGTCTCATTGTGAGTGCAATAATAAATGGGTTTTGTCCTACAGCATGCTGAGCTTCTCTCAGGAGATGCAGAGAGCGCACTGAACTCCCTGCCCCTTAGATGCACACAGTGACGTTGGCTCCAGCTCTATTCTCGCTAAAGCAAAGCAGCAAGCGTGCTGATCTCCACGGCATGTTTGCCTGCACAGCACTGAATAGTGCTATCTTGCACTTCTCGCTGCTGATTTAATTAGCACTCACAGCAAGGATGCTTTGATCCAAAGCCCCTTTCAGCTATTTGGCTAGGTAACAGATACTTAAAGGCCATGTGATTCTGCACTGAGCCAAAAATCCTTCTGAAAGGAAGGCTCCGAAATACAAATACTCACCGACTCTTCACAAGAACTTGAAACTCATTAACTTATGGCAATTAAAAAACTTGTGCTTATTCCAACTTAGTGCATGAACCTTGTCATCTTGTCCAGATTATTATTGCTATGAATTTCTGTAGTTTCAGGATTCATTTTTTAAAGAATAGATAATGACTTTTCCTCCAAATACTCCTGTTCCCTATTTTGAAGTGTTGCCAGTGTGGGGTACCCAGGGAGTTCTCCCTCGGGAGCAGTGCAGGTGAGTGCCATCCTTCACACACATTACTTGTCCTCTGTTAAAAGTGTTCCCTAGAACTCACTGTTGCAGTTTGGGGGAGTTTTCCACATTGACTTTGAAGGTCTGTGGGTCTCAGTTAGCTGTGGTTTTTTTCTAGAGCTTTTGCTGAGGTGTTTCTTTGCGTGAGACCAGGTTTGCCTGTTTAAGCAGGAAGCAGTGGGCTTCTGTACTGATTGTACCGAAGCAAGGAGTGTCCTTCAAACAGTGGTGTTTGATCCTGCTTCTGTTTTGACTTAGGGTTGTTCCCTTCTTTCCTTTGAGCAAATGCAATTCCTTATTTTTCTGCTGATTCCTGCCAGAAATGGGAATATTCATTCATTCCTTTCCTAAGCAGTCTAACCGGCGGCTTTGCCTACTTTCTCTGCTTCTCAGCTACCTCATAACAATATATCCTGTTCTGTGCTGAAGGCACAGTCAGACTAGAAGCAGGGATAAGCTGGGAGAAGTTCAGAAAAAAATAAGTATTCGCGTTGGAAGAAATACAGGAGTGTGCATAGGCCAAGTTAGGCTCTGATTTCAGCAGCTCAAAACCTGCTTGAGGGAATCTGCTGAGAGTTTTCAACTCCCAAATAAACCCTGCTAGAGAAAATCTTTAATGAGGCTGATCTTAAGTAGGACAACTGGTTTTTATTGTTGGTTCATCTGCTTATTTCAAAGTTTTCGGTTCTGCCAAGGTTAACACTGTATTAGTCAAATTATTGCCTGATGTAATTCTTTCAAGGTTTCACTCCTCTCTCCTCACTTAGGTGCCTGTCCCAATTTGTTTCACCTTTTAGGACATACCAGGATATTGCCCTCATGAAAGCCAGTCAAATGTGGGACCTACAAAACAGTTCTTAAAAATCTGCTGTGTAAAATGCCATAGAATAATGCCTCTTTTGTGCAACTCTGCCTGTTGAGTCTGCCAGTGAGGACTGGGTCCTGTTTTGCTTGCCGTCGTATAAATATAGGATGCCAAAGCCCAGGCTCCCTGGAATTCAGCATCTGCTGCCGTACTCTGATCCATGACCTGATGCGTTTTGCTCACAAGAAGCCAGAGTCAGCAGGCTGATGTAAGGTGTACTGTAGGGCAGAGAGCAGCGTGCACCTCTGCACTGGCTTTACCTCACTGCTTACATCTGCCTAATTTGCTGCAAGAGTGCAAAATTCTGCAGATCCTGCAAAGGTTAATGTCTCCATAGGGAGTTTCCCTGAATTTCAGGTTTGAGCCCCAAACTAACACATTTCGTGTAATAATTTTTTTTCTTTTTGAATTGTGTATAATACACTTCCTGCATATTGGTATTGTAGTAGGATGCTACAATCCTCATTAACCTGTGTCTGAAAGTAGCAGGGCTTAAAACTGATACTGTGCTCCCACAGAAATAGTGAGTTTCTGATTGCAGTGACATGTTCAGAGGCTGAAATGAAACCTTTTAATGTTTTGGTCTTGTCTAGCACATCTTCTTTGTCAGCCGCAGAGCACTTTCTGCAGGGAGTAGAAGTACCATCCCTACTATATAGGAAGAGAAATTAAGAAGAAGAAAGGGAAAATGACTGCCCAGCAGCATTCCTATTAGAAAAGAGATCTTGCTGCAGCCCTCTCCTTTCAAACCTCTCCTCCCATCTTCTTGTTCACGGGAGCGTCACATCTTTGTTAGCTCTTGCTGTCTCCTTTTAGTCTGTCCTAGGTAATCCAGATGTTATCTGCCAAATGTTAGCGTTTGCCCTCACCACAGGGAGAAGACAGGTGTGTTGGTTCTCAGCTTGTGCTTTTGTTCTATTAAAAAAAGCAAGCATCATCTTAGGCTGATTCCCCCAGTTGTGCAGAATAAGAAATATAGACTGAAATGATGCATCCTTGTAGGTAATTGCCTCAGTGAAACAACATTCACGCAACGTGAAACAAGCTAACTTCAATTTGTGTACGTTTTCAGTAGCATCCCCGGTAAGAATGTGAGGGCTGGGAATTCAAGATCTTAAAAAAGATAGTCGTGATTAATGCTAGTTGTGATGTCTTTTTTTTTTTCTTCATTTGCAGCACAGTTTTGCTGTGGATTCTTTGTGATCTTGATTTTGGGCAACTTCTGGTTCCTTGCTGTTCTGTACCTTCTATGGCTCTACCTCGACTGGGAAACGCCATGCACTGGGGGCAGACGGTCCCAGTGGGTCAGGAGCTGGACTGTCTGGAAGTACTTCAGGGAATACTTCCCCATTCAAGTGAGTAAAAGGTTTCTCACTGAACTGTAAACATTTGAACAGAGACAATTTGAATAGCCATGAACATGGACTAATGCCTAGGACTCATCTTTGGTATGATTATAATGGTTATGCCATTTAAAATCTTTTTAGAACGTGGGAAACCTGAGATTTAGTGTCAGAAAGGGGCAGGGGAGGGGGAACAGGGGCTGGATTTCTGCTTGGACTGTTGGGTCACAAGACAGTGCCTCCGCACAGTAAATGCTTCAGAGATGATTTTTTGAGATTTATCTATTTAAACTTTGTTCAGCTCTAAAACAGACCAGTAAAGTGCTTGGAAGAAAGAAATGAATTGTCATTGGTTCTGTATCCTGTCAACCTGCAATTTCCACACGTTGTTTTTGAGAACCCCTGTGAAATGAATATTAAAACATCCTCCACCATCTCTCTTTTTCAGCTTATAAAAACTTCAGATTTGAATCCAAATCACAACTACTTACTTGGCTTTCACCCTCATGGGGTCCTGGTAGCTGGAGCCTTTGGAAACTTTTGCACTGGCCCAAGTTTCAAAAATTTATTTCCTGGGCTTACTCCGTATCTTCATATTATGCCCATCTGGTTCAGCTGTCCCTTCTTCAGAGAATACGTAATGAGTGCTGGTAGGTAAAATCAGAGTGTCTCAGCTGTTCTCCATATTAGAGCTTCTGCTTCAAATGTAAGGTCTTCTCCTGTACCTATAAGCTATACCTATAAGTTATTTCACTTCAAATGATCAGTACTGAATTTAGAGCACTGGCACTAACTGTTGTATGATGAACTGTTGTTGCAAAATAATTTTGAAAGGTTTTATTAATTTTGCTAAACTCTATCATGTATCGATATTTAAAATTGATCCTACTGGAAGTCTGAGGTACTCTATTGCGTCGTATGTGGCATATGCAATGCAGGTGGGTCCAGTGCAAGGAAGAGCTTTACAGCAGGAACGGTTCACAGTAGTTGTTCTTCTTGCAAGACTACTCAGAGAATAAGGTCTATTAAATCTAATAAATTTTGTTGGGTGTTAATGATAGTTATTAAATCTGAAACGTTATGGTCAAACACCATATTTCTACCCTTTACAACACCATCTGAGTTAAACAGATAAAGTCAAGTAATTGCTGGTCATTAGAGTATTACTGCAAAATTTTGCCTAATACTTCTAGATGTGGCAAGAAGGGTAGAAAGGGGAGCAGGAACAGGAGCTAAGGAGCCTGTGGCTGAACTGATTTCATCTGCTGACTTTCCCCGGCCCAACAGCGAAGGGGAACGGAGCCTCCAGCACCTGTTATGTATAAAAGGGTCATGTTTGTCATTGGTACTGCAGTAATAAAAGATACAAATAATAAGTAATAGAGTTTAGGGAATAGAAAAATATATAGTGAATCATGACTAGTGTTCCTCTACAGTGGTTTAATACAGGAATTATTTTACCTAAATTCATTAAACTACAGCATTTGAGTAAGTACGTTCTGCTGGACAAGAGTAGGTTTGGGAGACAGATCTAGCTTTCAGTCCTGACTGCAACATGGACACTGTGATTTCAGACTAACTATTTATCTGCTCCATGCGTGGGAACGTGCCAAGGGTGCCCAGATTGATACCAGAATTGCAAATCCACATACACTTCAGCGTACCAGAAGCGCCTTTCAGTGCAAATGTTATTGTTAGAGTTTTTCTAAGGCTTGCAAGGTTAAGGGATTAGTAATGTTGCAAGATGACAAATTTGAACATTCCCTAGCCTGGAGGTCAGTTTACCTCTTTTTGCCATCTTGACCTGTAGAAACAAGCATTTATGTGCTAGATGAGAAATAACTTGAGTAAAAATCATGCTAAAGAATAGTCAGCATCTTAGCTTGTTTTTCACCAGTGTGTAGCTGATAAACCAATATTTTATAATTTGACTCATAACCTGTATTATACCAAAGGGGATCTTTTGCTCCCCGTCTCTGAAGTCTGCCAGTTGTCTTTTGGAAGACCAGTTACAGCATTACCCAAGCTGCTGTGCAAGGGAGAGTGGAGAGCAGTCCCCTGCCTCCACTTCAGCAAGGAGAGGAGTTGGTCCTGGGGAAAGACAGTGCTTCTAGCTTTCTCTTCCAGGGAAAATGCATGCTGACTAGTGAATGAGCATCACTCACATGATTTGTGTCCTGGGTCAGCTGCCTTCTTCAGAGTAACAGTGATTGTGAAGGAGTATATGGCAAATGGAAATAGCTTTTTACTGAGTTCTCTGAACTTGCCCCGAGATCCAGCTATTTCTCTTGGTGGCCAGCTCTCAAAACTAGATCACAGTCATTGTCTTTGTTGTGAAATGTTCATAATCCATTTTGTAATGTCGGTAATGTGAAAAAAGGAGGTGAATCCTTCACTCAGCATCCAGAAGAGCACAGTTTGATACTAGCCCTGTAAAAACAACACAAAAACAAACCCAAAACACTACAACAACAACAAAAAAAAACCAACCAACAACCAACCAACCAAAAAACACACAAAAAGAAAAAAAAAACGCAACAACCTAAATTTCATCTCTAGATTGTCATTTAGAATATATTAATTCAACACAATATAACTGAATATGGCTTCTGGGTGAGTGGTACCACTATGAGCCTTTTAAATAGGACTTATGGCACAAAGTTGCTCTGGAGGGGTCAGCTATTTCTGTTAGAAAGGACACTTTTCTGAATGTCAAGTTCAGAGCAAGGTCTGAGTCGATGCTACAGACTCATACATCAGTGTGCCTCTGATTAGAAGTATTAGTATTGGCAGGAGCACCAGGAAACTACTGCTATTCTAGCCTAAAGAGATTAGCCTAAATAAATTTGAGTGACAGGTCCTGGTTACTAGAGAATAAGCCAATGCAATCATTGGGAATAATGCAGCTGAGCCTTTCCTGCTTCTTCGGACACTGCTGTGTCCATTGCCTAAGGTGGAGCTGCTGCTTGTAGCTTTGAGAAGAAGGGGTACAGCTTGGCACTGTAGATCCTCATTTGACTTAACAAGTCCTCTAGTCATTCTCTTAAACCCTCTGTGCTTTATGGCTTTAGCTGCTGCTTCAGCAAAACCTGCTGCAGTTCAGCTGTGCTGTTCTCGGACATAGAGCCTGAGGTGGAGTTGAGCAGACAGCCAGCTGAGACAGAAAGTTGACTCTTCCTAAAGATCTCAAACTTCTGTGGTAGGCAAGCAGCATTTTAGCTCATCAGTGTGAAATTAAAGGACTTAACTAAGGCCAGATCTGTTGCAGAGTGAGGGTGTTGAACCCAAATCTTTCAAATCTGTCGTGCTGTAACTATTTAGAAACATCATTTAGACATAATTTAGAAATATTTTATATATTCCACTGTACTTGTAAGTGAAGCATCAGTGAGTGACTCTCGGAATGTTTGCTCCTAAAGGAATGGTTTCTGCCTCCAAGGAGAGTGTCTCGTACGTGCTGAATAATGAAGGAGGTGGCCATGCGTCCATCATTGTGATCGGAGGAGCCGAGGAATCCCTGAATGCACATCCTGGAAGTTTGACTTTGAACATCCTCAAGAGGAAAGGCTTTATTAAAATGGCCTTGAAACATGGGTAGGTTTCCCGTCTGGACTGTCCCAGTAAGCACGCTTTGAATACAGAGTCTTAAATATAGTACAAATTGTATGTAGTAAACTCAGAATTAGAATTTGAAAGAGCTATTTGTGTATGAACATGCAAATATCTGACATAAGAGCTAGTCTGTACACCTAGATCCAATCCGTGTCGAAAAATCCCTTTTGTCTTTCATAATTTATGAGCAGTAGGTGGACTTATTAGCATATCTTGGTGATCTGTTTTAGTTGTTCTATGTTGCAGTAGCAAAAAGTAAGAATTGTGAAACAATATTAGTAAACCTTGGCTTTTATTGCTGACCGATGCAGACGTTGTTTTCTCTTATGTAAATTGGAGTTATAATAAGACAGAATTTTCTTACTACTCTAAGCCAAAAAAATTTAGAAAGCTAGACCCTGTTTTCTTAAATCACTGTAAAATGTATTCCAGGAAGATTTCTTTTCACCTTTATTCTGAAGACTTTTTTTTTGTTTTTGAAGATGGTTGTTTACAAAAGTAAGTTTTGGGGAAATTTGGAATGAATCTCAAGAAAAACTAGCTTACTTTTTACTATCAATCGTCTATCAGTATGTAACTAAACAGAGAGAGCATTAATATCTTTTGAATGCTTTACACAGCGTGAGCTGTTGTTTATACCGAACTAGTCTAGAAATCTAATGTACTGGAAGTATTCGAACCAATGACTTATTCCTGCTAAGCTGTCTGTTAAGCTCCCAGGATTATACATCGACATGCAAAACGATAAGAAAACGATATTAATCCTTGACGGATCTGTAACAATTTTTAAACTACTCATTAGAAGAAAAAAGGTGGGCTCTGAGAAGTGCTCTGCTTTCACAAAGGATGCTGAGGTAAATTTTTTCTAGAAACTGTTATGTGTCAGAATATTCCAAGAGGGTTTTTTCTATACATGTCACGAGGATTTTCAGAAAAAAGCTGTACCCTGATAAAGTAACATTTTCGTGGAATTTGTACCCAGAAACAACACTCGTGTATTTAAATTGGGACTTTGATCAAAGACACATATAGGTACTAATCTCTGTTCAACCACTACTAAATTCGTGAGTAGTTTTTATTTATTACCATAATGTTTGGAAGATTATTTAAGTCCTTTTTTTTTTTTTTGAGCATGTCTGATCTGTCAGTTCACCAAGGTTGGTATTTATCTCTCATCTAAACTCATTTGGATTGAGAAACTAGATACTCCTCTGCCTTTCAAGGCCTTGATTTCAAGAGCATCCCCACCACATGACAACACTATCAGGGCACTTACAAAACACAGTAATGGCCACTTTGTTCTGTATTAAGTTCAGTGCTTCAAGTGATGGTTCTCCTCTTTAAGGCCTAGAGTCTAGAAATAATGCCCTACCTGACTGACTTACCTACACCTCACACATGATCATCCTAACCACTAGACTATGAGTTATTCTGGGTCTGAGCACCTTCAAGACAAACAGCCTCTATGTGAACTGTAGGAAACCTGACTTCATTTCTGTATTTCTGTCCTGGTTTTGGACTGTATGACGATAGGACATGATGAGACGCTAGCGGCTACAGCTCTTGCAGCACTGTAGGCAGACCTGAGATCCTGTGCCAAAGGCATCCAGTAGTCGCTTCTGCTTTTATCATTTGTTTCTAACAACTAACAGAATCCGAAATGAGCTTCCAACTTGTGGAAATGAAAGGGCAAGGGAGGTTTGCAGTGTGAGGAGGGTGAAAAGGACACATGCTGTAAGTGCCTGCATATCTTTCTGGTGCTTGTGATCCACAGCATCAAATACCAGGAGAGGAAAGGGCAGTGCATAGACCAGGAGTCCTGTGCTCCCTGGCCCTGGCTCTTACACTGCCGGTACAGAGAAGTTCTCGTTCCTCAGCTGGGAACTCGTCAAATTTGCTCTTACGTATGAAAGCTGAAGTCCTCTGCACTTCTGGAAGACATTTTGGTCCAAGGTAATACAGATATCTGATATGAAGTGAAGAAATTCTAAAGATATGAAAGAAGTGATGAATCAGCTAACTTATCCTTAGTTTCACAATCAGAAGTTACTTATTTCTCTGTCACAACCTCCTACATAGTGTCTTGCAAAAGTCTTTACCATCCCAATTAGAAGAAATCTCTCAGTCTCGGGGTGCTATTGCACCACCAGATTTTCCTGTTTGTCTTAATGTTGTAGTAAAAAATAGAGTATTTACACAGCACACTGTGTACCAGGCTTTCCAATATTTTCTTTACAGGTGGCTGGGTGATATGTTGTATGAGAAACCACCCTTTGAGAAGACACCATTCAGGATAGCGAGTGGGAATGACTGTATTTGGGGATCCTCACTGTAGAAGCAGTTGTTTTGTCCATACAGGAGAGTTTTGGTTGTCCACAGTACTTTCCAGACAGCTCTGTCCTAAATGTATCCTCCTCAGGCATTCACAGCTTTGTGATAACTCATCTCAACAATATTATGGCAATGCTATTATTTTACAGTAAGTGTTTTCTGAAAGATAGTGTAAACTGAATGGAATGAATGAAACTAAGACTTCAGTAAAGCAAATAAAACCTCTCAGTATCCTTCAGAGACTGCTTGGGATTACTCTGGTAGTTTTTTTGTTGTTTTGTTTTTGTTTTTTAAGCTTAAACTGTGTAGAATATTGTTTGATCAAGCTAAGAATTTATCTAAAACATACTGTAGTTGAGGCTTTAAATATAGTGATGCTTTTGCCTGTTGGAGATGATTGCACTGATTCCATCTGCCTAAGCTGTTTGTTTGTCCAGGAGCTAGTCAGTGCCCTTCCTCCCAGCCAGTTCATGAACGGAATGAAAATTCATTAGGCTGTGAAGGAGCCAGAGTGAGTTAATATAATTTCTGTGAGTATGATTTGACCCCTGATAAAAATAGATCAAGGCTAGTTTTCGAAGAAGTCTGGAGGAAGTAGGATTTCACTGGGAGTTGGACAGTGGGGGAGTTTGGCATTGTACTCATGTTTGTATGGATGTCTGTTTTTTATCATGCTTTTTGTGCTGAAATCAAGTGCATGCATTATTCTAGTCAAAAGGCAGAGGAAGGCTAAGATCTGTTTCTGACACCACCCAGCTGGGAGCATTATAAGGTTAGCAATGAGACTTCTTTCCTTGCCAAAGGAGAAAATGCAGTGGAACAAGAGTGGACTTGCTGAAATAGTGGTGGATAAAACCATAATTATGATGCATACAATTATTCATTTTTATTATTATGAATGATCATAAAAGGTTGTAATGGGTAGCAAACAGCTAAATACTGTCCAAATACTCAATGCTACTTGTGTGTGAATGACTCTTTTTTTTCTTTTTTTTTTTTTTGAAACAAACCCAAAAACCCTACACAGCCAAAAAGCGGCTCCCCATCAGAAGAACTGAATACCTGCTACTGATAAATACTAGAGCTGCTGAAGATTTCTGTGTTGGTTATTGGGAAAGTTTCCACACTGCTGATTTGAACCACAGTGCAAATGCTGGCTGGTGTGGGATCCTCACTGTTCATTGTGTTGCTTTACAGGGCTCATTTGGTCCCAGTGTTTTCCTTTGGCGAAAATGAGCTGTTCAAGCAAGTTGCAAACCCCAAAGGTTCATGGCTCAGAAATGTGCAGGAGAAGCTGCAAAAGATAATGGGCTTTGCTTTACCATTGTTTCATGCTAGAGGAATATTTCAATACAGTTTTGGCTTAATACCTTTCAGACAACCTATTCATACTGTTGGTAAGTTCCTTGTGCCTTTTCTAATGCTTTTGCGAATGTTTAAAAATGCATAGATGTTCTACTAATATCTGTGTAAATTTATAAATCTAACAAACGTATGGCTACTGTGCAGCGAAAACAAGTATATGAGGTTTAAATATACCTTTCCATCCATATATATATATATGTTTAATTCCTCTCCTCCCCCATGTCAAAGGAGGAAATCCTTTCTCCCTTTTCCCTTGCTGTCCCAGAACAAATAGTATTGTTCATTCACAGTTATTCCCAGGCTTATAGCTGCAGCAGTCCTCAAGGAAAGCAAAGAGGTTGTCCAGTCCATACCAGAGGGCTGGCAGAGCTCTGCAGCCACTGCTGTGGATTCTGGGTGCTGCAGTTATTTTGTAAGATGCCCGGCATCTTCATTTCTTAGCCCTGGAGAGAAGCAGCAGCTGGATGTTCCTGGTATTGCACAGCTACTGCAGCGGCACTCTGGGGCAAGGCTGCTGGAAGGAGCTGGTGTTGTTCTGAGCTGGTGCTCACTGGGACTGGGGGGGATGGAGGAGTGAAGAGAGAGGGCGCCTTGCAGTAGCTCTGCTGCAGCCCTTCAGCAGGCTGCTGCCTAGTTGGCCTTCAGCTCCCTATGGTGTTTCCCCCCCCCCCCCTTTTTTTTTTTGCTATGGAAAGATCCATGTTTAATTAAGAACATGCATGCCATGTTGACAGGCAGTTTGGAAGAGATTTTTCTTGCAACAAAACTTGTACGATCTTATGAAATCCTTTACCTTTGGTGTCTCTGTTCCCTCATGTTTGAAAATGATTTATTATCATCTCCCTGCATTCGTGGGGGGGGATTGCGGTATGGCTCAAAGCAGGCTTGAAAGTGTTAGCTCACCTACTGAAAGCTGCAGAGTTGTACTGACCTCCACCCAAGCCGGTTAGCTGTGTTAACAATGTGGCCAGGAATCTGAGTTTCCTCCTCCTGGAGAAGACGCTAGCTCAAAAGCTGTTGTCCCTAAAGCAAAGAGACAGTTCAGTAAAAGCAAGGTCCCTGAAGTCTAAGTGTGCATGTTTAGGGCTTCACAAGTGAAATAACTTTGCTTTTCCTGAAAATTATTACTGCTTTTCAGAAATAGAATCAGCTCTAGAGTATTGATTTGAGCATTTTGCTTAAAGCTGAATCTGAGGAAGATCTGTGTAATTTCTAATTCCACAAGAAAAAAATTCTCTGCTCCCAGGAGAACAGACTTCTGCAGAAAGGCTTGGGGGCTGGTTTGATGTTTCCAGTCAATCTCCAAGAACTTCTGCATCTGATGTGTAGTGATTCCCCCCCCTTCAAAGTATTGCTCCAGCCTGGGCTGGGTTCTCACCCGGTGTAGGCCCTGAGAGCTCTTGGCAGCTGAACCTGCAGCAGGAATATGCAGAGTGGCTCTGGCTGCACTTTCTTTCCCGTTAGTCAACACCACCCAATTTGAAGTGGCAATATGTGTTGAAAGGGATTTTCAGGTGCTTTTGTAAAAGCTCCTGGAGAGTGCTTTTAACTCTCTGTTTTTCTAGAAGGAAGTTAAAAGAAGATTTAAAGATTACTTCCTCTTCAATCTTTGTCAAGTCTATTATGCTCTCAGTGCCTCCATTTATTTCCAGTGAAAGAAGAGCAGCTGTCAAAAATTGTAGTGATTGAACAACGTAAGACTCAGGTCGTGGGAAGTCTCTGTCAGCAAATTGGAGTTTTTTTAACTAAAGCATTTTGTGGAGGAGACAGCCCTCTGGACTTCTGTGGGCTTACCTCATGTTCCCTCCAGACCTTACTCCAGCTGAAGAAGTGTGATAACAGGCTTCACACCGTGTCTCATGTGTGGGGAATGTTTAGGTTGGAATGATATTTGTGGGCAACTTATGGCTCAGACACCTTACAGGGTTTGGGGGTTTTAAGTGCTACCACTGAGGTAACCAATGAAATTTCTGGCACAGGTGCAGTGATGCCCATTTTGTATAAATTGGAGAATATCTCTGTTTCCTTCAGTGTTCATGTGTTTGCGAGGTTGTAGGCCTCACTCTTTCATCTGAATTTGAACAACAGAGAGGGAAGAAACAGACCCAGGGCCTAGGTTTGTGAAAGGCAGGACGGGGCCTGAGAACAAGAGAACTGTGCTGTGACTCTGCCAGCTTGCTGGGAGCTGGGGCAGAGCCATTACAGGAGGGAGAGCAGTTTTACTCGAAAAGAGATGTCAATGAAGCTAATCCTGCTGTTGTGTTTGACTTCCAGTGGGAAGCCCCATCCCTGTAAAACGGAACTTGAATCCCACCACTGAAGAGATTGAACAGCTACATGCGATATATCTACAGGAACTAAGAAAATTGTTTGAAGAACACAAAGGAAATTATGGGATCCCTGAGCATAAAACTCTTATCTTTGAGTAGTAAATTACAATCCGTAATTCTAAATCTCATGGAAAAAAATATTGTATGCCGAAAGAGTTCTTTCTTGCAATCTGTATTTTGCAATCTGTAATTATCCTTGTGTAAGGAATAATTTTAAGAAGGGATTATTAAATAGTTTATTGATCTTTATTTTATGGATACAAAAAAAGCATCTTTAGGGTGCGAGCCTCGAAGCCAGTACTGTTTCGAGTTGTCCTTTTAGGTTCATCTGTACTAGAAATGCCAGTGAGAGACTCAACACTGATGTTCTTACTACCATGGTGCTTTACCATAGCTTGAGCAGAGGAAATTGCCCCAGCATGAGAGCAAGAGCAGGAAAAGTGTATATACCGCAGAGGTCTGTCATTAGACATTGGGACTATAACCAACATGTATCAAATGCAAGTTGTCCTCTTAATGTCAAAAAAACCCCCTGCTGCTCTTCCAAATAAAGTTGTATATTTTCAGTAGATGGCTATTACAAGCCATTTGCATGTGAAATCATGAATAAATAAGAGTTTTCTGCCCTGAACAGGATATCAGCAAAATTAATTTGTCCAACTAATAGAGCAGACCAAACGCTGTTTGCAGGAAGAACAGAGCGTTGAGTTATTCTGTGCGCATGTATGTGCTGGGTGATGGGAAGCACTGAATAATGTGACTTTTTTGGACAAGCTGTACTTTGGATCATCAGTTTGTAAGATGAATCAGCTTTGTTCGGTAGTTTTAGTCTCAAAGGAGACGGCAGGCACAGGACAGAAGTATACCAAGGAAGCTGGTGTGGGAATCATGCGAATTTCACCTCTTATGCAAATAAAAAGTTATCATATGCCAAGCACTTCCACACAAGGAAGGGGAGCCCAATTTGTTCAGTCTAGGTCTGAAATTTTACCATGGAAAGTGTACTTGATTTCTCTCTTCTTCCCCACTGATAGATGTGGGGAAGTACGTGGAAAGCAGTGCCTTGGAGTGACAGCTATAACTGCCAAAGCAGTGGGAGGACAGCTGTAGGGTGCGGCAGCTTAAGAGGATGCTTGGTGTACAAACCAGCTGCCTAGATTTGAGAGGTTTATCTTAAATGTGGATATCCATCTAAGAGAAGAAGAAAAAATATCTTAGCCAAACTCTTTTTCAATTAAAGTGCCTAGGTTTCTGAGATGGTTTGTAAAGAGAATTATAGTATAAATATATATATATTTAAATGAAATTCTTGTATTTGTAAATGCTTTTCATCTGTGTGTGGACTTAGCAGACCTGGTTTTACTGAAGTGTTTGGTTTGCTGTAAGCAGTTTTTGCTCATTGGGCAGCATGGGGCATCTGCAGCTGGGTCGGCTCAGCATAAGTGTGCTCTGGGAATGGTGGTGCTGGCTCCATAAACACAGTTACATTGGACACATCTGATTCTCCTCAGGAGAAACGCAGTTGGCATTTTGGGAAAAGTTAAAAAAGTTAAAACTTTGTAAAGAAAAGATCTTAGCAAAATTAAGGTCTTCAAGGAAAAGGGTCAAAATATTTTGACTCCTGAGGAGTGGATTCCTTATGAACCAAAGCCCCAAAGCTGTGTTGATATTGCCAGACAGACCAGATGTATGTTGGTCTGGAGTTCTAGAAAACCTCCAGCAGATTGATTTCCTTAGGAGGGCCGATATGTACCTTCTGGTATATAGCAGTCATTCAGAGGTGGCCAGCCAGTGAATCCTGCTCTCACTTTCTTTAGGACTACGGATGTCTCTCTGGGAGCCAGGATGAGAGCTGGAATTCTTGCCGTTGCCTTCCCAATGCTTTTGGTGCCTGATGATCGCTGTGGTGTAGACATATTACTTCTTCCTGCTTTGTCCATCTCTCCCTGGGTTAAGATCTCTGAAGAACTGTGTATGTGTAAAAAAGAATGAATATTGGCTTATCATTCGGCAGAAACAGGGGAGTTACAAGCAGAGCTTGAGAAGAGGAAGCACTGTGAGTGTGAATGTTTAGCATGAACTTAAGATCCGGACTGTTTCAGCTCTTGGAAGGGCATGTGTCTAGGGAAGTCAAAGTGGCAGGTTTGATACCTGGGAAGAGGTCTCCAGCATCCTGAATGCTGTAGTAAGTGATGAGCCCTGAATAATCACTGACCCATTTTGGCTTAGCCAGCTATGTGAAATTTCCTTTGGTTTTGTTTTTTGCTGCCTGTCCTGATGAGGAGTGCTGATACAGTCATGAAAGAAGAATTTGGAGTCTGTGTCAGGCTTCCGTCCTAGATCATCTGCTCTAGTGAGATATTTCCTCTCATTTTCAACCTGCTCTTTTCCTAATACCTTAATGATATAGAAGCTCAGGATGTAAATTTGAAAACATTAGCATTGGGGTGAGGGTGGGAAGTGTTTGGGTTGTAATAAAATCAATTTAGCTAAAAATTCTAAGGAATATAAAGATACTGATTTGGGGGCAATACCTGGTCCAGAGGGTACTCCACAAATAGGCTTACTTCTGAATTCCATGAGAAAATTATTTGTGGGCTCTGAATATCATTCATAACTGGCATAGTTAGAACAAGTAGGGATTATGTTACTCTGACTACTAGCATTTGTTATGCTTTATAACACGGGAAGATGGAGGAAAAAAGAAGTCTGAGCAATATAAGTATATATTCTTGCTCAATAACTACTGCATATTGCCTGTGATGGTCCTTACAAACTACCTTTTATTAAATTTCCCATATGTCTAGGACTATTTTAAATAGAATATCAATCTGTAATAGGCATGCTGTCTTCTGAAATATTTACCTCTGTGTTAGTATTTGGATTTGTAGAACAGCCCTGCTTGAACACCAGGTTGCTTCAGAGCAACCTGGAAACTGTAGATCTGTTGTGAATAGCTTCACCTGCTGCAGCCATAGGGAGGCTTCCCACATTCATCAGAATATCATTGTAGTTTCCAGTTGCAGTTCATGCTTGACAAAGCAAGAGCAGGCAGCTAGTAGCAATGGTGACAAACCCCTGCCCCATCTGTGAGCAGAAGATGAGGTGGTGCTCAGATTTTTGGTGGGATGCCCACACTTACTGTGACCTGCATTGTGGTGTGTTACTCTTAGTGCCTTTTAATGAGATGGGTAATCCCAGGGATGCTAGTCATCTATTAAAAAGATAGATGCTCTGCATTTTTACCATGCAAGTACTGCTTCTCTGATGTGCTCAAGCTGGCGATGTCTGCCTGTTGCCTTGTGAGTGAACATCTCTACCAAGTTTGATTCACAAAAAGTCTTTAAGCATCAGTCCTTAAGATTTTTTACTTTCTGAACTACAAAGCATATTTTACACTCTTTGTAACTCTTTATGGCACCAGACAAATATGAATGTCAGTTGTATCAATGATAGATGTGGCAAGACGGTGTGAGATAATAAAAGTTTGTACCAAAGAATGCTTGTGTGGACTGGAATTCAAATATTTATCACTACTATTCGATAAAGGATTTGTACTTCATCCGTTGGACACCAGGAGCCTAAGCGAACTCAAGAGGTCATATTAGACTAGCTATAAGGTTTAAATAAGGGGTCAGTGAAGATGGATAGATTGCTTGCTGCAGTCTTGTGAGCAATCACCAGGTTCCTGCTGATGGTCCAAAAGGGCTTGAGGAAGAAGGGATCCACGGCAGGGAAAAGGCTGAGCTGCAGCTATCCGCAGCCAGGAACGCAGTTCCAGGGAGATGCAACAGGCAAGCCAGAGCACAGGAGGGTGAGTGGACTCCCCTGAAGAACTGGTGATAGAGCTTTTAGTTGAATTCAACTGAGTTCAAGCATAAGTTTGAATTTTAGGTTAAACTTGTATTGAAGAGTCAAACTGCTAGTATCAGAACCCCAGAAAGAAGAACAAACCCTGTAGAGGCTCTGCTTAACTCTAGAAACTGGGGAACTAAATAGCTGCTTGAAGTAAAATAAATTAAATTAAAAACAAATAAACAACAACAGCAAAACATAGCATTTTTCTATCGGGAAGAGGAAAAACAACTACCTTAAAACAGCGATGCCTTTTAGTTTTTATATTAAAAAAAAAAAAAAAGCAATGCTTATACTAACAGCTCCACTGGCAAGTATGAATCCCTAAGCTTGAGAAAGGCTGAGGATATTTTGTTACTGTTTTAATATTTTCTTTATGGAAGGATCCCACTTTGCATCTCTGCATACCATAAAGGGAATAAAGAATTAAAAGCAGTGGCCTTGGATTGCTTTGAAGTAGTCTCATTACACCTGTGTGTGTAATTGGGAGGAAGTCACGGTTTATCAATGCACCAACATCACATTTTAGTTTTATTGAAATGCTAAAAAGAAACAAGTTATACCCATAAAGCAAGAAAGAGAGAAAAATGAGGAATGGAGTGCAACTGAATTTTCTTGCTTTCTGAAGTGCTTCAGAGACACAAATGCTGATTACAGCTGCTTGTAATTGGTTAATAATGTTACCTCCATATTGAAGTAGTTGACTGTGAAGGGAATTTGGTGGCTGAAGGATGTAGACAGCTTTTCAGTTGATATTTCTTGTGGTTGTAGCAATTCTGTGTCAGCTAAGCTGCTGGAGTGCTGCCTGTAGTGCAGATCCAGCAGCCCCTTGTCTTTTCTCAGTTCTACAGACAGAATATGGGTTTAGAAAAAGAAGATAAGAGAAAAAGGAGGAAATTTACTTAAAATATGAATGTGCTGGATAAGTGTATCAATCTAAAAAAGTAAGTAAAAGAAGAATCATATCCTTTTTAGTTTCTCTCTATATCATAAAGGTAAGTTTCACAAATAGAGAAAGCCTGTGAAGAGGCCTTGTGCAGTGCAAAGAGGAAGAGGTATTCCACTGAAGTATGCTGGGATCATGAAATACTTGTTACCTTTGTATACTGTTTCTCTGACAGCTAACCTGTTTTACAATGTTTTACATGTTGCTAAAATTTGTGATGTTTCTCTGAATTTGTTTCCTGCAAAATACAACGAGAAACGTTCTATCAAGCTTTCTCCCTAACTGCCTTAGTGACCTCCTGCCCAGCAAAGGCCTGCCTAAACAATGCGTCCAGTTCAAACAAGCAGCCCCGTGCACTCTGCACTGTTGTCGTTCTTGCAGGAGATGAGAGCTGCAAGCTGGGGAAAGCTCGTGCTTGTTGGCTCTGGGAGCCCTGGCCTCCACCTAGGGAGCTGCTTACCAGAGGGGCAGTTACTGATGAGTGGCCTCGGTTCAGCTCTCGGAAAGCACGTTGCAGCCGATTTTGTGGCTTGCTGAGGCCAGGGGCCAGGCCCTGAAGGGCAGGCAGTGGCGGTGTGGCTGGTCGGCTGCAGGGGATGGCTCTGCTTCGTGGTGGATGGGTGGAGAGCCTTGTCGTCGCCTCGCTGTGGCAACAGGAATGCATTTTTGATAAACTGTGGACTAAGGCTCTGCCATTTAAATGTCATATTTTTTGGATGTAATGTGGTATTGGCTTTTTTAAGTTTCAAGAAACCTGTAGTAATGGAACTAAATTCATAGCTGGATGAACGCTTCTACCAGCAAGCTGACCATGCTGGACACAAACTCAGAGCTGGCCAGGCTCTCCTGGCAGCTTTGTGAGGGGCTGTTTTTAAGGTGCCTTCATAGCCCTTGGTGGGACAGGTTGAGGCTGGAGAGGCAGAGGAGAGAAACAGGAGCTGCCTCCTTCACCTTCTGCACGGCTTTCCCTCACCCTGGTGCCATTTCTGTGTTTTTTCTTTTCTTTGCCAGCTCTCGCATTGCCACCTGAACGGTGCTGAGGCAGGTTGGTGAGCAGGGCTCGCTGGGGCAGGGTGGCCAGGCACCACCACTGTCACAGGGGGTGTGTGGCGCGTCCCCTCACCCTGACCACCCTGTGCAGGGCCTGCAGCCGCTGCCTCTGGCCCGGTGGCCGTGCTGCCCCAGCTGCACGCGGAGCCTCCTCCGCAGCCGTGGCATTTACAGACAGAGTGCTGTGTCTGACTGGTGGCACCGTTCCATGTTTTATATGAACCTGGTCCCTGTCCGCCATACAGGCGGCGAAGGAAGGCCCAGCGGCAGCAGCTGAGGCGGGACACGGGGGCCTGGCGCCTCACGCCCGGCGGCCATCTCGGCGCCGCGCTCGGCCGCCCCCACCGCCGCCAGCCCCGGCCCCTCGTTTCCACTCAGCACCGGGCCGGGCGTGCCACGGCCGCCCCGGGGGGGGCTGGCGGCCGGGGTCGGGGCCGGGGGCTCGGGCTGGGTGTCTGTCCTGCCACCGCCAGGTGCCGCCGCTGTGCCGCGGCCGGGTTTGCGGCGTGTCTCCTTTCCACACGCACAGAAAGTCTCTGAGGCAGGCGCTGTGGCAGCACGGTTTTGGTTTTGGTCCGGTCACTAGAGTCATAAATAAGTGTTGAGAACAGCCGACAGACGGTCCTCGGTACCAAGGGCTATTCTTTATTATCGTATGAGAGGCTATTCTTTATTATCTCTCCCTGGATATCAAGGTTTAGGCATGCACTCGTTTCTAAAAGTGGACATAACCGTGACTAGGCAGTGCTCCCCCGGCCTGGGGAGGTGGGATGAGAGGGACAGCAGAGGAGGAGAGCTTGTCTTGCTGCCCCTGCTCGGGGAACCTTGGGACTGATTCCCTACAAAGCTCAAGCTTGATGGGGTTAAATGCATTGACTCTTTGCCTCCTGATGCTCGGGGCTGCGTGTTTGTGCTCCTGTGCCCAGAAGTTGCCACTGCTGCTTTGATGCATTCATTGCCTGCTACTGTCTCATCTTCTTCCGCCTGATTTCCTCCTGGCTCAGTGTTTTGTCGGCAATTTTTCTCTATTTAAATGACTTAGTGGCTTTGCATTCCTCCTGAGTTCTTAAGGCTAAGAGGAGGAAAGAAAGCGAGAAGAAAAAAAAAAAAAAGGCATGCAAGACTGTTGCTACTTCAGGTGCTATTTGAAATGTCTCATCACTTCTTGATCTTCAGAGAAAAGCTGAAAAGACCCTGTGAAAAAGATATTTAGTATTCTCAAGCACAAATTGGAAACCTGGTTATGTTTTATAGCAGAACGTGTTGTTCACTGTGTTCATCCTTTTGATGAACAAAACCCAAAACCTCTCTCCCAAACCCCACACTGCTGTCCTGCACTTGCCGTGTTGTCTCTGTATGATGCTTTTGCCTCTCTCTTTTGCAACTTTCTGTTCCAGTGCTCTGTGAAGTGAGTGGCTTGGCTAATGATCGACCAAAATGTTTGCTTTCCTTCCCCGGCATTTGTTTACTTCATGCAAAGTCAGAGGTAACCCCCTCTTTGAATACACCTTATCCTTGGGGAACAAGCAAAAATTGGTGTTTTTAGTACTTGTGCTGCTGCACATCCTGCCACGGTGTCTGAGACATCACCACTGTGCTGCTTGCCCCATCTCTGTTGGACGTCATCTCTCCCTTAGCAGAGCTGGTAGGACAAGGTGCACGTCCACATCTCAGCCTGGCATCTTACCTCAAGCCTTCGCTGAAACTCTGGTTGGCAGAAACTGGCAGGGGTGTGAGGATGGGGCAGCTATGGACAGGGAGGGCCCTGGCTCCAACATCTTGTGGGAGCTCACCTGTGTGGCCCCCTGCCCCAGGACAGCATCGATGCAGTGCTGCAAAGGGGGTGCTGACAGGCAGATTCTATGGGAATGTGTTTCAGCATTGACCTTCCTCATTTAAGACAAACTTTTGTCCTCCCTTAGGCATTGGGGTTAACAGGTAAAGCATGCTTGTTTTTGTTAAAAATTGACCGACATTCATTCATCTTTTAAACTCATGTCTTTCTTGCTTGAAAAATCTCATTTTTAGAACACAAAAGACAAATTTCCAATGTTAAAAAAAAGGATTTATGTTTAATTATTCTTTTTTATCTTAGCAACAATGATTGAGTTTTACTGCATCTATACTTAAGTCACAAGAATTAAGAAATGCTTTTAATAAGTTTACTATCCTGTGCCTTGACTCACAGCCAGTGGTGAAGGCCTTATCGTATAACATTGATTTCTGTCACTATTAACTCCATCAAACAAAGTTTTATCAGCTATGAACCAGAGATAAAAAAGGCTGTAATTTGACCATAAAAATCTGACGAGGTGGAAAATATTTGCTTAACTATCATATAATATGCTGGTTGAGGAAGTGTGTGTTATTACTGTAGCTTAGTTAACAGTGGTATCGTATGAAATGCGTACTGGTAACCACTTACAAATTAGGATAACTGCTTTTCCTGTTCTGGAGGAGTAAATAATACCATTATTGGAAATCCTGAAGCATGACATGCCATTAATTCATGAAATTAGGCATCTGAAGACATTGTATTCACACTCTTTTGAGGAATAAGCAGGTGCTATGTAAACACACTTTGACGCCAAAGGGCATTTTATCTGTGTAATGATTGTAAATTAATCCAATTAGATTTGACTCAAGTTGTGAGAAGCTGAAGTTTCCAACCAGCCCCTTGCCTGTCCACCATCTCCTTCCCTTGTGGATGGCTTCCTGTTCAAATTAGACTGCCTGTTGCTATTCATTTTGATACAAAAACATGTCTTAGATTTTCTAGTTTGATAGGCAAATATTGAGGAGTGTCTCAAAGAAAGGACATCCTTCATGGGGCTGTCTCTGAGACCTTTTCTAGAAGTTTTTCATCCAGTCATTCAAAAGCGGAGCATGGAATCAAAGCTGTAACCAAGTGCACTTTTTATCGTGAGAGGAGGGGTCCAATACCTTCTTTAAACCTGCTTGTCATATCTAGCTTTTGTGTCTGCTTCCTACATACTGATAGTAACCAGGGAACAGTGCAACAAGTTTCTATTCCCAGCGCTGATCAGCATTTCCTAACTTCAGGGTAAGCAACTCTGCTGCTCTGAAAGATGGTGTGAGTGACAGCAGGCTAGTCTGTTACATCAACTGCTCTTGGAGCAGTAGTTGACAGTGCTAATCTGCATTATGTGGGATTAAACAGGCACAGTAATTAACTTGCATAAGCGCTTTAGCAACTTTTGGTATTTGAACTGCAGCATGTTCTGTATATGGTGATGTAGAGCACCTATAGCATCCAGACAGCATGGAGGGAAGCTGTGGAGAAGGAAATGCAGCTGAAATTGCAGGTGCTAACAACAGTGAAAGGGAGAGAGAGAAAAAGTGCTACGCAGCCAAGCCCAAATATTCAGTCATTTTATCAGGAATTAATGTGTGCAGAATGTTTTACAGGTGTGTTGAGAAGGCATTATGGACACTGTGTCCACAGTGCTCAGCGCATCCAAACAACTAGGGAAGAGATGTCTCCATTTCCAATCCTAGTTTAAGTATTATTTTCTGGTGAAAAGTGAAGTTGTACATAGGAATTGGTCTTTCAGTTTTATAGTGTTTACTCATCACAAACCGTAACTTTAATTCTTTGTGTTATGCTCGGGAGATTCAGTTTAAATGAGCTGAACCAAATTCCTAATCTGAACTAAAATGCTGATGTAGACATGCCAGAACTTTCCCCTAGTCACTCTCCTCAGGTTCTGGATTTTGCTCGGTGACCAAGCACCAGCACCTTCACAGCATCTATGCTGAGAAGCACTACAGAAATAAATCCAAAGCAATGTGTCTTATTCACTGGTGTATAGCAACTCTTCTGATGCAGCTAATTCAGATCTGCCTTGAATCAAACAGCAGGAAGGCCGAAATGCAGTTGACTGTAGCATTTTCTTTCTCTGAAAACATACAGTGCGGGGGAAAAGGTCTTGAAGTCAGAAGGAAAACCTGAGAAGACTGAATTTCCCTAGTATATTGTGTGGTATCCTGGGTCTTACGCATCAAGCTTGTTTCAGTTTTACTTGAGGCAGAAGTCAAGAGTCACTAACAGGTCATCTGAAATTTGTAGGGCTTGAGGAAAAAGTGCTGATCCAGTCTGCCTTGTAGACAACGTGGGTTTTTTGTTTGTTTGGCTTTCAGACTTGGGGTCCTCTTGCAAGCCTTGCAGGAATCTGTTCTCAAGACCTCTTTGCCTTTCAGGAAGCGTTGTTTTAGGAGACTGCCCTTTTCAGAGCAAAGCACTTGAAGTTTTCTCATCACCCCGACAGTCCCATGTAACTCCAGATGTTTTAGAAACTGTTGGGAAAATGCTTGCTGCTGAAGAAAACAGCTTAGGTGTGACGGACTTTAGCCCTGTGCCACAATCCATGTGGGAGTGCAGAACTTCAGAGTCCTAATTCAGTCTTAAAAACTGGTAGTGACCCTGCAAAAAGTTATTTTAGACACTGGCTAATCAGCTCAGGAGGATACCATTTATAGGTACCGATGGTGTAACGCTGTCTCTCATGTTTGAAAACAAATTCAAGGGGGAAACTAGGCCTTCTGCTGCCTTCTTGGTCTTTTAACCAAGCAAGTAGTCCTGAGCACTGGTCTAGGACTCAGGAGCAGGTTGGTGTGCAGGAAATGGACTCCCAAAGGTGTTAAAGGGCTGATAATTGTGTAATAGACAAATGAGAGTTCATTAATGGATTGCCTTGGGACTCAGCCTGGGCCCTCATACTCTGGGCCTTGGTTTACCTCTTTGGCCACTGCGTTGTCGCTGCTCCCCAGGCTGCTTCTGCTGCAAACGGCTGGAAGCGTAGCTAGATGCCAAAGCCTGCTGGTCCTCACAGCTCTGTCACAGGCTAGTTTCCCTGCTCCTCCTGTAGCACCTGGAAATCCCACTCCTAATAACCAGTCTGTGCAGGCTGGTGTAAAAAGCAGACGAGAATAAGTTATCTTAGTGGCCTGATCCTAGTGAACTCTCGACTTCCCTGTCTCTCACAATCCAGTGCTGAAAGCCTGACCCTCTCTGCAAGCTGACTAGCCCTGCCAAGGGAGTCTTGAGAAGCTCATCTCCCTTTGAAGAAAACCACTCATGGGTGTGAAAAGCTCTGATCCTTATCTAAATCTGGATATGCTGTCAGAATGACGTGGAGGAGGTAAAACCAGTAAGTGATAATCACCAACTTCAGTACTCTTTTTTAGGTATTGCTGTTTACCTGCATAGCAAAGACGGCCCCTAGAGCCCTGTAGACAATAATTTTTGTTTTGAAAGCTGGTTTAACTCCTCATTGATCTTTCAGGTAAGAGACAGGGAAATGAAACAAACAGGTTTGTTACACTTAGTAGAAAGCAAAGCATGTAAGTAAATGATCCACACTTGAAGGAACAAAACCAAAAGTGTGAATGTAACAACATAAAATGACTTTGAAGTTGAACTAATTATTTTATTAACTAGAATCCTAAAAACCATGGCTTGTTTCTACAAGAATCTCTTCAATTGATTTTGTGTGTTGATAGGCTGGCACTCTGAACCTTTGGGGAAAAGGTTATGTGCATGGAAATCCCCAGTTGTAAAAATATTTGTTGCACTATTTGTCTATAGTCCACAGTGGCAGCTGAATATTAATGTTGACATGCTGAATATTTATAAGGCTTTGTTGTCAGTTTTGCTAATATTATATGTGATGCGTCCTTTTCAGTATTTGAAGGATATTCTTCCAATATTGCCTTGACTCTATTCTATGTTTGCTGTGTAGGATTTCACAGTGCAAGGTGGTAAGAGCTGAAGAAAATAGATAAGAGCCTGACATTGGCTCTTTCCATTTAAAAGTGCTAATTTCCATTTAAAATTGCTAAAAAACACATTGCACTTTATGCACAGTGTCATCAAAAATTCTGATTCTGCTTCCAATGGAGGCAGTGACGCAGTGCTCTCCTCACACCTCCTGATAATTTCAGCTCTGTGCCGAGATTGGGATGCTGCTCACAGGTGAGACTGCTGCGTGTGACGTTTTCAGCTTCCTTTGCGATTCCTGTCCAGCTTGATGGGCAGCTCCTGACCCCATCTGCGCAACCAGGGGGCTGCTCTGCCCCGTGCTGGTTGAGAAGCAGTCGGGCATGGCCACCCCACCTTCATCTATCTCCGAGGGCATCTGGATTGTGCTGGCCACACGGGTGTCCGAGCGCCTCACCTCGCTGCAGGCACCCGCTGCTTGCGGTCACTGGGTGGAGTGGGAACGGGGCCGAGCCAGGCGCTGACATCCAGGGGCAGACATCCAGGGGCAGCAGTCCGGATGGGTTATGGGCACTGGTTGCCTTCGGCTTAATCTGCCGGCAGGCAAAGCCAGCTGTCATCGGGGGGTGCAGATGGACAGCTGTGCTTTTAATCACTTGCATTAATAAAAGGAAAATGGAGGGTAACATCCAACCATCCCATCATCGTTAGAGGGCTCCACCGTTACCACCTGCTGCCAAACACAACAGGCTTGTTTGCTCTCCAGAGCTCAGTGCAAAGAGGGAAATTTGATTCCTTCTCCATTTCAGGCTGTAGCCTTGATTGTAAGTGAAAACTGCATGCTTCGCTGCTACCCAGGGCTGTAATCCAGTTGCCAGAACTTGTTAAGAGAGCACCAGCCAGCCCTTTGTGTAGTTTAACCTTTCCTCTGATCAGGAGCGGTACAGAGGGACGTTTTTAATGCACCAGGGCTGACTTCTGATCTAATGCCAATGCTGCTATGGTTTTCTTGTCATTTTTACTTTGGATAACTTTCAATTACATTTTCAACAGAAAAAGAGCTTTCATTTGTGTGCTCACTGGGACTACATTTTAATTGGCCAGGTATTGAAAAAAGTGGTATTGTTAAACCATCAGCCTGAGCTTAGGTAAAATGTGATTTCTCAGCACAGTTACCTAGATGTCCTCTTTTAAGAATTTATAAACATTCAAAATAAAAAGAATTAGAACATAATATCCAGGTCCTGTTCATGTTTGAAGGGGGCTGTGCAGCCACCCCCTAAGTTTTAGTGAGAGGCTTGCAGCAAAGGAGCTGCCGTGGATGGTAGACGTCAAATTTTAATTTGTATGTAAACAAGCATGCATGTGTACACGTGTGTGCATGTATATATAAAATGGGAGAACTTCCTGTATCTATCGTCCATTCCTAATAACTCTTAGAAGTTTTGAATGCTGACTTTTCGTAAGCTTTCTTAGTTCTCTCCAAAGGTACTTAAAGTCCAGGTCAGTGTTGTATAAGGCAATTTGAGGGTTGCCATTGCTCTGCTCTATCCCAGTTCAAAGTCAAAAAATTACTGAAGGAAAGGGTTTTATGTTTTAAAGGTGAAGTAGTTCCATCAGCATTCTCCTTGTTGGTCTTAGGTTTGTTCCACCTTTTCATATGAAGGGCATCCTTGGATTCTTGAAATTATTTTCATCTTTGTGGCCCTCCGCTGGACTCTTTCCACTGGACTCCTGGAAACACAAGATGGCCACAAGATAGAGCACAGGAAGCTCCGCACCAACATGCGAAAGAACTTCTTCACGGTGAGGGTGACGGAGCACTAGAACAGGCTGCCCAGGGAGGTTGTGGAGTCTCCTTCTCTGGAGATATTCAAGGCCCGTCTGGACACCTACCTGGGCAGCCTGCTCTAGGGAACCTGCTTTGGCAGGGGGGTTGGACTCGACGATCTTTTGAGGTCCCTTCCAACCCCTGCAATTCCGTGATTCTGTGATTTTTCCTTAGTGCAGCAATATTGAAAAATTAAGTAAAATCTTTCAGAATGTACACAATTCACCTTGATTTCTTTTCTGGTTGGATTCTTCTAAAGTTTCCTGATTCAGCATCAATTTCAAACAAATCTTGGCAACTAAGGAAACAGTCACAGAGAGCAAGAGGAGATTGGACTGGAGTTTTCCATTTTAAACTTGAAGCGTGCAAATCTGTAACCTAATTTCCTGGCTGAAACCTACATGTAGATGAACGTGGTGACCCAATACCGTGATTTCAGCTGCTTTCAGATCATTCCCCTCCAATAAAAGCAAGTGAATGAGGATTGAAAAAAAATAATTCAACGATGCTAGATCATAGTCTTAATTATATGCAGTCTAATGTAATGAGAGGCTGTGACTACGGGCTCCTGGTATTCTCACTGCTCACTTGTTGCTCATGCCTCTTGGACTGTATTGGAGTGTATTTTGTGTATTTCTTACACTGAATCATTTCAGAAGTCTGGCTGAGAGTCTGTGCTGAGGTACAGCAGCAAAGAAGGGGGTGCGGGCTTGCCCTGAGGAGGAGATGCTCCGTGGAGCCACAGCCTGAGACATGAGCCTGTAAAGCTGAAAGGAAGCCGAGGAGCTCCACCATGGACATAAGTAAGACACGAGTGTCACTCCCGGAGCTGCGCTCGCCTGAACTCTAGAGGTATTTGGATGTCAAGTGAAGTCCTCACCCGGCTGGTGTTATAAGAAATACTCTGGCTTCTGGGGCTATGGGATTTACCCATGCTGTTTTAATTCACCAAAGAGAAAAAGAGGGCCTGCCTTCGTGCTTTGGGACTGACCTTCCCCACCCAGCGGTGCCTGCACTGTGAGAGCCTGCTGGGGGCTGCGTTTCAGTGCTTGCTGCTCGTCCCAGCAGGAGCTGTCCCCAGCCAGGTCTGGCAAAAGTAACCACATGGGGAGCTGGTTGTTAGCAAGTACAATATTTACGTCTTTTTGTTTTCATACTTTTATTTCCTTTTTTTTTTTTTTTTTAATGGTAATACTGAGCAATAGGTGACCTAGTGATGGTTTAAAAAAAAAAAAGCTCCACAGGAAAAACAAAAACAAAAACATAGCTGTGTTTTTGTTTTGTTTTGTTATCTTCATTGCAAGCCTCTTGATGTTTCCAAGGCTTTGACTGCAGCGGGCTTTTAGCCTGTGCTTTGAATATATCAGCATACCTGCTGCAAAGTGCTGGGTAGGTGTGCTGCCACTAAGTACATGCTGACCAGCGCAGCAAGACCTGCCTGAAAACGCCGGGTACTGACTGCAAGGAGGGACAGGAGTGGGCAGGGGCACTTGGGGAGGTGGGAAGAACCCCGGCGCGTACTTTCTGTTGCTGTGCTTGTTTGTTCTTGGTTAGGGGATGAGCTAGAGAGAAGGCAAACGAATATCACCAGAAGCAAGGTGTTGCCAGGCAGACGGCAGAAGAAATGATGCTGAGTCACACGTGTCCTTTAGGCAAGGATGGCAGGAATTAACAGGCAGGGCAGTGTTTGCAGTGAGCACTGCTGTGCCTCAGTGTCTGGCATTCGGCTACGCAAACATGCACGCGGTTACGTCACCCACCGAGGTATTTGCTCGCATACCTATGGCCAGGCTGTGAATTCTTTAATTAAACAGGAGCCAGCACCTAGTGAAGCCAGTGGGAGTTTGGCTCAAGTGAGAGGGATGTAATTTTTCTTTTTAGCTAACATGTATTGCATCTAATTGAACCTGCTGCAGGGGAGAAAGGCTGATCTTAAGCCGATAATTCCGTGTTTAGATGTGATTTAAAATAACTGGCTTAGGGGAGCAGCAGTGCCTCCACTGATCCCAGTGAGAAGCATTCTCCTGCCAATGCTGGTTGCAGGTCCTAGAGAGCAGGGAATTACCGCTCTGAATGACATCAAAGGCCAATTATCCCATCCTTTCAGTCACCCATTGAAGGACTGAATGAAAACCAACAGCAAGAGCTGGGCTGAGCCAACAAGAGCTCGGGAACTGGAATTGGTTTGTTACTCTTCTCCACACAAGCAGTCTGCCACCCAAGTAGGGGAGGGTTCAGGCAGCAGAGCTCAGGGGCAGAGAATGCAGCCCCTGAAACGTGGTCATTAAACCTGTTATGAAGAGGGGCTATTACTGCAATTAGTGCCAATGAGATGGGGTGCAGATGCATCAACTTCCAGTTGTTTTAAAAATGTATCTGGCTTTCTGTGGATAAACACCCATTTGTCGGTTCACGACATCCACAGTTGTTCTTACTGTCACATTTGGAAATTTTAGCTCGTGATGGAAAAATAAAAGCATGGAGGGGAAGGTGTTACTTGAAAGCAAGTGAAGAATCCTCATGCTGTAAGCATTGCTGATGGTGTGAACATATCTCCATGCACTCAAGAGGTATTAATCTGCATCCTTGTTAGTCATCGTCATGTGCCTAACCATAACCATGTTGCCAGTTACGTGGCAGCAGAAGTATGCATGTTGTTTTTCAAGTATGAAAATGCCTTTTCCTTGTGGTTGCAGTCTCCTATGCTAAGTTGCTAGCCTGTAAACTTGGGTGCTGGTCTAGTGTGACTGTTGCAAGATCAAGGGCTATGTTGCCTGTACCACAACAAGCAATGAAGTTAAAGAAGAAAAAGGGCAAAGGCGAGGGAGAGCAGGGGTTACAGCAGCTGAGTCGGAGCATTTGAGTTATGTGCTGGGAGCAGCCAGGTACAGATAAAGTCGTTTGTGAGGACTACAGTTATTGCAGGGAGGGAGAAATATGGCAGGAGATGAAGCAGAATTTTCAGAGGACCCAAAAAGCATAGTCAGACAGGGTGGTTACCTGTTTGCTGGCCTCTCCTTCCTTGGCACCAGTTTTGTTGTGTTCTTTTAAAAGAGCTATTCTTGAAATATAACACCTTCTTCTTGAAATGCCAGTTGCAGTTCTGCCGGCTGTGTTTTCGGTAGAGCACAGCTGTGCTGCTTCACAGCTGGCATTTCAAATGGGAATTATTTTGCACTTACGTTAGTCAATTCCCATGATATCATAGCATATATATATATATTTGCTAAATCAAGGACTGGGATCTGTAGACAATAAGTACTTCTTGAAAGCCACTTTGTAAGCCTACAATTAAAAAAAAATTACTTGCACCACAAAAAATCTAAACAAAACAAAATGTAGTAAACCTAAGATTGCATCCTTCATATTCTGGATTCTGAGCCTGTCAAAATTTCATACTTTGTTTATATAAGCACTGAAGCCTTACTTGCTTTTTTTTTTTTTTTTTTTTGTTGAAGACTAAGTGCTTTGGCAGCGTTGCTTTTTGGCATGGTGAGAGATTGGTGCCTTAGAATTAGGAACATGGCTACTTAGTATTCCTCCAGGCAAAAGATAATTACTAAATATAATATAGAACTACTGAGTAAGGGTGATGGGGTGTAATCTGTTCCACGCTGCACGATTCTTTGTAAATTTGCAGAATAGCCTTAATCAACTTCTAGAATCAGGCTGCAAGCTGGATTTTCTTTTGCTTAAAAAATAACTGCTCTTTTCATGGTGTAATTGTTGAGCTGCTGATTGTTACCTTCAGTGCTGTGTACTGAGAAAGAGCTGGAGTAATAAAAAAAAGTCTCAAGGGGCTCGTGTATTGCTGTTGCAAACTGTTAAAGGTAAAAATAAAGAAGGATCAGTTAAGCATGTTTGTTTTCTGTTTTCTTCTTTGAAACAGTCACAGGAAACTTTACATTGCTATAAAATCTGGTATCTCTTATACAAGAAAAATAAGGAGATACATGTTTAATGCTTTTTAAACTAAATTTCTTAATAACTATTAGTTCTCAAAGGTTTGTATCAAGCTTTCACTGGCTCAGCAGGAACAAAGCAAATGGCACCTAATGACAGTTCTTCTAGCTGATCATATCCCAAAGGCATCAAGATTTCACACGCAGATTAGATATTCCACAATACACTTTGGGTAAATATGTTAATTATTCACTATTACATTTACATCATTGCTAATTACAGTATCACCAGAGTAGTATTGTTGTCTATTACAGACTCAAAATTGAAAAAATGGTGCTCCAATTTTTTCTTAGAAGACAGTGTGCTAAAACAGCCCTACAGTTTGCAGACGTATCTAACAAGTCCGCACAGTACAAAGCCAATGGTTTTTATTACTTTAACGTAAGAGATTAAATAGAATTTCAAGTGTATGATGACTGTTTATCAGGTCCAAGATTTTACATCTGTGCATATTTTTAAGGAATTAATAAAATTTCTACCTAGGCCTCCAGAACACACAGTTCATTTCTACTTGTTTACTTAAGTAGTAGTTATTGCCCCCACCCCAGTGAGTAGCATTACCTTGCTACAAGCAAAATAATGCTGTTGACTGTGTTAGCGTCCTATTCTGGAAGAAAATGGAGCTGACTCAGTCGATGCAATTGAGCTTCGTAATCTCTCTGTGAATGTCTTCCAGGAGCAGAACAGGTTGTGTGAGAACATGACCTCGGTGAGCTGTGTGAATTAGGACGATTTGAAATTCCAGGCTTTTGTCTCAACTAGAGAAATAGATGAGACAAAGTGCCCTTAAAAACAACTCAAATAACCTTAAATGAAATGCAGATATAATTTTAAAAAATTACAGTGAGTAGGTGATGACTAGCTGAAGTATGTTGAGTTTTTCCCAGGTTGTCGTGGGCATGAAAGCTTAATATATTAAAAACACGCTTTCTTTGCTTATAGAAGGTCTCTGTGAATACCTGTGCTATCTGTCATGTTGTTGGATGACAGCTGGCTGCAGAGGAATGCAATGGTCCTCGTCTGCGCTGCGTGCCGAGCATATTGCATTTTTTCTGTGCTTAATTGGCCACCAAAGACAAGCCTAAAATGTATTTTGTGAGTTATTTATAGTTTAAGAGGATAAAGTCATGTTTGTTATCGTCTTGCCAAAGGTAATATATATTTGGATTGAGGTTAGAATTTCTTGGCATGGGTTGTCTCCAGCAAGGTTCAGCATGCAGTAGTTAGCAAGAAATGCTGCTCGTGTTTAAGGTGGATTGCTCCTTTATGACTTAAGATTTCTTTGAATTATGATGTTCTCCTGCAAACGTAATAGATCTTTGGTCTCCTAAGGGAAAGATTTTGGGGAATAAATGCTTAAAAATGTTCACTGTACATACAAAGTATTTGTTGTTTCTGATTTTTTTTATACTTATTCATGTATATTCAACTTTCATTTCTTGGAAATGCTCTTGTCTTGGAAATATCAGTAGAGGTAAGAGGTACATAAAGCAGTATTTTGAAGAACATGCCTATGACCCATTAGCTGACCAAGCAAACGTTTTCTAGGGATGCAGGTCATGCGGATGTCCTCATTTATCTGCTGTTAAGAAAACGTGCTTGTAGTCTTCCTCATGCATGAACTGTCTGCCTTAATCTTAATCCTCCTAATCCTTAGACCTTTCCTGTGTCAGGTGAGGATGAATTCTCTGTATACTCTCAGATATTACTGACCTGTTTTCCCTAAACCCAAACCACCCTATATCTGAACTCAGTGTTGTATCACTGTAATCATCAGAGACCACACTGTCTTCCATTACTTATGCCTTCTTAGATTTACTTCAGACAAATGCCAAGATGTAGGATTATTATCATACTTTCATTATTGCACCCTCCAGAATAAATTCTTGAATATGACTTTTCTCTTAAATCCTCCTGTTCTTAGTCTCTGAATACTTTCTTTTTATTCTCTGATATTTTCTTATATCTATATGTATTCTAATTTTACTTGTTACCGTAAATTCTGTTCTATATTTATGGCTTTTAAATATGTTTTTACTATATAGAATAGAATATTAATATGTAAGAGTATCACTGTTTTAGAATTTATTTTGCTTTTTTTTTAAGCTGGTGATCCCTTTCTTTACTACTGCTGTGAGATATCCTTAAAATTTATTGAATTTTGTAATTACTTTTTATTAGGCACAGAAAATCTATCTGCTAGCAAAGTTCTATTTTATTGTCTGCTGTCTCTGATGCCAGATATTCAATCACTAGGCAATCGCTATGAAGCAAAGGGGTACATCCATCAGTCAAAACTTAACTAAATCTCCTACCATTACTGAAGAGTAAACTGAAGAGCGAAGGTTGCCTTAAGCGCATGTTGAATTATTTGTCTGAGGCAATCAGTAGGGAACACTGTAAATGCAGAATTGAGCAGATGTGACATTCTGCTTGGCACTGCCCAGAAGAACCTATGGACATGCAAGGCCCTGAATAATCACAGTTTTTACACATGTGCAAGTGTCATAAATTAGGTTTTATGGAAAGAGTTAACCTTTTTTTTTTTTTTCTCCCATCCATTAACAACATGTTTAAGGTTGTCTCCTCTTCTGCTCTGTAGCTCCAGTCTCCAGAATAGAAGTTTAATGTGCAAACAGCAGTTTGTCTTACCTAAACACAACAAACTATTGCCTCACAAGTGTCAAGCAGCAGAGTCTAGCACTGCTGAGCACAGCCTGCAGAACAGCACAGGTCTGCTATGGGCCTAACTTTTTGAAGGACTGACTATTTGAGCTTAGTGAAATCAGTGTGATAGTTTAGTTCCCTTGCCTCTGGCAGGGGGAAGGTAGCTGCTCCCTCCTGTACACAGCATGCTGAAAGCCATTCGTCTGAAGCTTCACAGATTTATTGAAGCATTGCTGCACTTCACTACAAAGGAAATCCAAGTGTGTTCAATGAACTTATTTTTTGCTGACTAAATTTCATGGGTATTAAAATGATTGATTTGTTATGCCAAAATGAAATCAGATGCAGGTGTTAGGATTCAAGCAACTCCAGATTCAAAATCAATTTCAAACATGAATACATAATGCAGTTTGAATAATCTGACCCTGAATGTATTGATCAACAGCACTTTGGTGTCTGTGAATCACAAAACACTTGATTTTTACACACCAGTCCTGAGACTTACTGCAATAGCTTTCTTTTTTGAAGGAAACATTTGTTTCTTACACATCACAAGAGAGACAGAGCAACTGCCTGTTTTTTACAGAAGTTGCCTTTGTTTTTCCAGGAATAACTTCTCTGTAATTAAATTATTCTGGTGAACCTGCAGTGCGTGAATCCATTGCTTGAATGATTTCACAGCTTGCTTTATAGTTTAGGCAGAACTCTAAATCCTTTTAGCCCTACTTTTATAATTCTCTATTAATTTCCAGGATAACCAAGTTCACCATAAAGTACTGTTACACTTAGTCACAACTTTGTGTCTGAAATTTGCTCTACTCCAAAGCAACTTTACTTATCTTCAGCTAATATGCCAGAGAAAGAAAAAGTATTCATTCATCCTCCTTTCGTTTTTCATGTTTGATTTTTTTTTTTTTTTTTTTTGCATTGGTTACGATTCTCAGGTTTACATGTTTGAAGTGATGTTATACAAATACAGTAGGGTAGCAATGACTAATTTCATGAAATTTTTACGCAGACGTAGACCCTTGCGACAGAAGTACATTGCAAATGTCTGCGGAGGAGTTACATCAGGGATTTGGTTTGCACAGAAGACATGAGAAAGAATTGGGGGATGTTTTTCCCAAACACATTCAGGCACATTCAGGCTCCTAACTAAGTAATAGTGTTTCCTAAGTTTAGTTAAGTTCCTAGTGTTTCCCAAACTGCCAAGTACCCAGTAGTTTACCTTAAATAATTTTCTCAGATAACACCAAACATTTGACTCGCACAAGAGCCTGAATTTAAGTTTCTCTTTTGGAAACTCTTGACCATGTTTGTTTCCTAGTCAAAGTCTCAGACTGGAAAATGTTTTTGTCTTAGAAAAACTGCAGGTAGTTGACTAAACAAAACCTTGTAAAGAAAAGCAAAAACTCAGAGGCCTGTGCAGCTTTCACTTGCTGCAGTGGGAAGGCACGCTTTGATTGTTTGAGCCACTCACTGTCCATTACAAGCAGTTCATAACTACCGACTCCATCTGTAATACTGCTTCTTTTCCGTGCTTGTTTTTTCAAGATTATCGAAGAAAGCAAGTCTGGCTTGGGAATTGCCTTTTTTCCTGCTTCCTTCTCAAATCTCAGGTGAGCACAGGGTAATCTGGACAAATCTGGGGAGTCTGATGATGGTAGTCTAAAAACCAAGATCTCCCACCGTGGTCCTGCCCTCTGCCAGCAGCCCCTGGGGGAGGCTGATCGGCCCCTGCTGTGTGGTGAGCACACAGGCTGCTGTGGCCAGTGCTTCGTTACTTGTGCTGCCAACAGCGCTGCGACCTTAAATATGAGGTGTGCTAAATATTGAGCACAAAGCTGCAACAGGCACTGGCACGCCAGGTTGTGGCATGCCCAGCACATCCGTGCCCGTGGAGTGAAGTTTGGGTGCATGGTGAGGTGCCAGCCAGCAGGCACGTTGGAGCTCAGACAGGGGCAGGGGCTCAGACCATGTCTGGGTGTTTCTTTGGTCTATTTGATGATTAAATTATATTGTAAGACACTGGTCACTCAGAACATTGCTGTCTTTGGAGCCCGTAAGGATCACCTTTTTTCTGCAGGCTGGAGTCACTGTTCATTGTTAGACGCTTTTGATTCCTCTTGGCTGCCTTTGACGCTGTCAGCTCAGCTGTAAAGTTTCATTGGCCTAGAAAATGACAGGAGGCTTTTGAGCAAGAAAGTTCAAGAGCAGAAATAAAATCTATTTTTAATCCTGCCTCTGATTTTGCGCGGGCGACACAATTTCTCATGGCATGGCAGGTCCAGAGTGTGGTGGTGTTACAGAGTGCGCCTTGTAGGTTGTTTTACAGATTTACGTGCTTCCCACAGTTGGAAATTTCAGTTTTTGGGGGGTTATTGTACTATTAATACTTAAATGGCACGCTGATTTATTGCAACAGGTTAGCAATATATTTGGCATTAGAAAATACAAGAGAAGCATTTAAAGAAGTACACAAGCATTTACAAAGTGGAACCGTGTCAAGTGATGATGAATTTTACACTATACCCTTGATCACCTTATTATTAATGTCATCAATCTCTCTCTGTGAAAAGTGGCGGTGCATATTAGCTCTGGGCATGACCATATTACCAATTGGTCTAATACATAATTAATCATTTGGGGGATGTTGCCAGAGTTTGTTGCTTTCCAATTTAAGCTTAGCAACTTACTCATTTGTTCCTTTATTTGGGAACAAAAAGCTTCACGGATAAAAATGAGTCAAATGTACTGATACGTAAGTGGAGACTATTCAGCATAGAAACCTCATGCTGCTTTCTCTAGGAGAAAAATAAATCCATCTTTTAAAACAACACCCCAAAATTAGTAGTTCTGGGAATTGATCACTTCAGGAACACAAGCAGCTTCTGCTGCCAGAACCTGCATCCCAGCTGGTTTCCCTGCCCTCTGCAGTATTAGTTCAGCCTTCCCCATGTTTTAAGAGGGCATTTGGAACGCCTCAACCAGGCTATCTTTAGAAACAGAGCATTGCAATGCCAATTTGCTTGTTTAGTTAAGAAATGCAAGGTGTATGTGCCCTTTTGCTGGATGGGTTATTGTTTGTAGCCGAAATAAAGTAAGTTCTAAGCAAACAGTTTGAAAACTTCATCTCTTTAGTTAAAATCTTCTCTTTAGTTAAAATCCATTTAATTTGAGTAACTATTTTAATTTGCAATGCTCAATAACTTTATGAGTCATGGAGAAAGCTTGCTAATTATAGAGTCATTTATTTTTCACTAGTCTGAAGGCATACAAAAGAAATACATTCTATCCAGACGAAGAGATTTGTCCTACCCAAGTCCTCCTTTAATTGTCTCTGTTATTTCACATAAGAAGTCAATTTGGTTTTAGTTTAACCATATGCACCTTCTTGAAGTTCTTAATTTTGTTTGTGTCCCCCCAGGGAATTTTAGCTGAAAGCTTTCACATCTGTTATATCCGTGGCACTGATTTTTCCCCCCTGGCTTCTTCCTGAGTATCAGTACGCAGCAGTCTGCTCATCAAAGATTAATGCCAACCTTCCACACACATCTACCCATCCATAGACTCTCCTCTTTCAGTGCAGCTCTTACTTTTGTTTTTATTAATTCCCACTGGATATTAGTTTGAATTGGCCATATTTAACAAGCTAACATTGCTTTTCTGTTCTCTTTCCTGATGAGTCAGTTGACTGCATTTCCTAATCAGTATTTTCATAAGCTCACTTGCAAGCTTCCCTGCTAGTTACTACTTGCTATTCATTCTCTGTTGTTGATCAAAACATATGGCAGCGTTCCTTTTCCCTTCACTGGACGCCTGAAACTTTTTAAAGTGAGAACAGTTAATGAGTTTTTCTTACTGGAAATTGAAAAAAAAAATAAACAAGTGTTTGTGAATATATTAATGCAATTTGTAGGAGCCACGTATGTTTTTGCAGAAACTCCTTTACTGCCTGAATGTGAAACTCCTTTACTGCCTAGGGTGACACAAGAACTTCTTTATTGCCTTTAATTGTGCTGCTGTGCCTTTTTATTTAAAATATAAATCAGCTAATATTTTAACTTGGCAGTTCTTATCATCGTACATAGTTTGTATAGGAAAGCTTGCAACCTCCCACGGTCGCTAATGTATGCACCTTATACAGGAAAAGCGTTCCGGTGTAAAACACACATTAATTACACTGGTACCCTCCACAACTTCCGAAGCCCTACTCTGTACCAAACTATGTTCAAGCAGAATAATATGGTACGGTCCCTGAAATCAGGTAAAACTTTGTCTATGCTAGATGTATACATCAGGAATCTATAAAAAGGCTCAAAAGAATACTGAATATATGTTGTTTAAATCAATATGTTGTCATGTGTTTGTTTAAAACTTAGGTGTCTCTAGCTCTGAAGTTGCTTAATCAGCATGGACTGCAGGTAGTCTTTCACCTCTGATGAGGAAGCGCAGGGAATGCCAGGAGCCAGGCCATCTAACCTGGAGTACTGCCTCCAGCAGCTGCCAGCACTGAACTGCACAGAGGAAAGTTTAAGAGATGTCATTGTAGATTAATGGAATTGGACACAATTGAGCCTTTTTAATTAGAACTCCTTAGAAATTGTTTTGATCATTAATGAATGAAAACTTCAAAACCTGTCAAGATTTCCTACTTCGTTCTAGGCATTTTTGTTGTTGTTTGAATGGCTTACTCCTGTCTAAATTATCTGAAGATATGGAGTACACTGGACAGCTTTTGGGGACATAAAAAATGCTGCGTTCTGAATGCCTGACATGTAGTCCTGCCCACAGGGCATCCGGGCAGGGTTAGGCCGGTTATATTTCTAGAGCAATGAAAGTACTTCGGTTGCTTTGGTTTTTGTAGCAAGCTAATCCAATACAGGCATGGAGCAATTGTTTGGATAACGTAGCTGTTATCTCACTGAATACTTCAGTAGGATTCAGATCTAGCAGTTTAACAAAGGGTCATGTTTAATTTCAAGCTGTGTATTCCATGCCCTTCTCAAAGTGGGGCTTTTGCCTAGCTATTGTGGTGTTTGGGCACTGGTGATTACTCGTGAATTCAGTGAGATGAGCTCTGCCCCATGCCACTATCCAGTGTTGCATTGCCCATCTTCTTTTCTGTAAAAGAGCTTTTCTTTTTTTATCCTGAAAATTCTTTGCCTTGAATGGAATGTGAAAGTTTACATGACCGAAATGTAGGACTCCTTTCATTGTGCTAATATTGAGATGTCATATTTATTAAGTTTACTTTCTCTATTGATGTGAGTCCTTTGGCAGAAAGCCAGCTGAATTCTTTCCTGTTGCAGAAATGCCCATGTGTTCCATCTTTGAAAAATGAGTTTCTTCTCCTGTCAAGTGTACTTCTCTTTTTTAATTTTTATTTATTTTTTTCCCAGTGAGTGTGAAACTGTTTTAAATATGACCACTCTGTGCTCCTACCCTTACTTCAGTTAGCATATTTTTCGGCTGGGCAGTTCATGACCTTTGTATCTCAGATGTCTCCTGTGGATAACGTTTTCTGCTTTTCAGAGCTGTCACTGGTCTTCTCTTGTGTTCCACTTCTAAATACTTGGAAGCAATTTTTCCAGTAACCGAGGTGACTTCAGTTGGTCTTTGGGTAAAAAGTACGTACCCTGTTAATTAACTTTTAGGAAGAGTCAGTATGTTTCTGCCACTCAAGGGCTCCACATGCAACCAGAGATGTAAACAGTGTTTTTTCCTCTGAAATGTGTGGTGTTTGTGAAGGGAAAGAAAGCGGGACTTTGTGGGACATATTCCATGTGCCGTTGTCCGCTGCATCGTGTATAAATGGTACGGAGTAACTCCCTGCCAGGCAAGCTGTAGGTTAGGTTGGGTTCAGACTGTTGCCCTTATCATTTAAATATGACTTTCTTGTTCCTTGTGCTGCCCAGGCCTGGGGGCTGTGCGAGAGAACACCTGAGCTGCGCATACAGGGGAAAGCAAACCCAACCCTCCTGGCAACGAAGGCTGCCACCAGAGCCGGTACAACCCCCCAGTCTGCTTTAATTACATCTTCTTCTGGGCTTAGGAACGTTTTTTCCATCTGTTTTCATTTTGTTCATCTTGGGCAGGTGCTCAGCGACTGTCTTTCAGTAACACCTTATGTCAGCGGTTTTGCCTTTGTATTACGTTAAACGAGAACCTTTGATTCTGAAGGAATTCTTGCAGGATCCGAACGAGCCAATACTGACAGAAGGATTTCAGTTACTGCTAAATGGGAACCTGGAGCCCCCCAGACCAAAACGCGCTCCAGGCGCTGCCGCTGTGCGAGGGGCACCCTTTGTGCGGCGCCGCCCCCCGCCCCTCAGCGCCTCAGGGAGGCGGGAACGCGCCGCGCAGGCGCAGTGTCGGTGCCCCGCCCCTCTCCGCGCCGCGGCTGACCTGTAGTAACCCCAGCGCCGCTCTCCCCCCTCCCTCCCTCCCCGCTCCGCGGCCCGGCCCCGCGCGCCACCGGCCGGCAGCCAATGGGAGGGCGCCGTGCCGCATACGGAATGAGCGCGCCCGGCGGCCGCGCCGGGGCTGAGCCGAGCCGGGCCGCGGGGGCGCGCAGCGGGGCGGCGGGGGCGCGCTGCGGGGCGGTGAGTGCGGGGCGTGCGGCGGGGCCGGGCCGGGCCGGGCCGGGCCGTGCCAGCGTGGCCGCGCCGAGGGACGGGCCCCGGGCTGGGGGCTCCGTGCGCAGGGCGGAGGCGGCCGGGAGGGAGAGGAGGGCCGGGGGTTAAGGGCTGCGTGGGCGCTGCCGCCGGCACCGCTGCGTTTTGTGGCGTCCGTAACTTTCTGCAGATAACCCCCCGACGGCACCCGGCTTGTGTGTGATGGGTATGGGGTTGTGCGTAGCGACCGGTAGGTGAAGAAAGGGAAAATGCGGGTTTTTTATGGCACGTAACGATGGTATGATAAAAAAAAAAAAAACTTTATTTTTAACGTACTGCTTTTCTGGCCTATAAAATGGTCTTGCTGGCACCGAGCATGAAATTCGCATATTTAAATGGGTTAACTCGCCAACTTTAAAAGTGATGGCGTGGTTATCGATCCGGAATTTGTGGAAGAAGAGCAAAGCCGCGGGTAGTCGTCCGTAAGTAATTTAAGAAGTCCCTGTGCCACATCACGTCTTTCTGGGGTAAGAAGCAGTGGTCGGAAACTGTGGGTGCTTCGTCCTGCCCCGGTTGCCTCCCGAGGGGAAGGCGACAGCGGTGTGGGTGCAGCCACGAGACTTGGCGCGTGTGGCCATGTGCGCTGCTGCGGGAGCGTCGTTGGTTTTGCCCGGGCTGCGAAGTCCGGAGAGGCGTTGGTAAGGCTGGCAGCTCTCGTTGTCCGGGGCGTTTGTGCCTCGGGAACGGATGGAGCTGAGCGCTGTGACGGAAGGGCTCACCTTTGTCGAGTTGTCCTGGTGTTTGTTGTTGGAGTCCCTGGAAGCAGGGCCGGGCTTCGTGCTTCGTTGTGCTTGGTGTTGGCTGGCTGGCAAACCTGAGTAAATCTGGGGGGTCTGCTGGGCCCTGTGCTCAAGGTATCTGAGACATTGCAACTTCACTGCGTGCGGACCCGCTCCCTGTTGGCTGCGCAGGGAAGCCAGCTTCTTACTCATGGAAACTGTCCCTCGTAGAGTGGCAAACCTACCAAATCTGTGTTAAAATAGCCTGTGTGATCCGCAGTGAGCTGTCACTTCGTTCTGAAGGCTGTGTTGTCTCCAAGCATCCCACTCTGCCCAAAGTAATTGTGAAAAGAATAAACCGTCAGCCTCAACAAAACAAAGACGTGAGCAGATACTGGACGCTTCACAACCGTGCGCCTTGTTGGCGTGCTGTGTATTGAGGCAGAGCTGGCCTGGAGCTGTGGGCAGGGGGAGACCTGCTGGGGCATCTGGAGTGCCGTGGCTTTGCCGCAGGGGGGTCCCGAGCACTGCCCACGTGCTGAGCTTGTGCTGATGAGACGAGCTGCCAGGACAGTGGCGTGTCAGTCCCGGTTCCTCTTCTCAGCGGTGGTGGTGGGCACTTCCCGTCTCCTTCCTTCGTCTCTGCGTGTGGAGGATCCTAATTACATAAAACCGCTTGAGTAGAGCGTGGTGGGATGAGCACGCTGGTGTGTGTAACTTCTCAACTTAGGACGCTATTATAAAACCATAATGCCGTGAGAAGTAACTTATCAAATCAAGGGATCTGGCTCAGCCTGAATCCTAAAAAAAAAAAAAAAAATAGCATAACGGTACTCACTGGAAAGCCAATAGTCTTTGAAGAACTAGAAGGAGAACCTTCCTGCCTGGCGGGAAGCTCTGTGCGTGTGCTCTCTGAGCTGGTGAGTGTCTAAGCCACTGATCCCTCAGAACACATTTAGTGCTGGTAGAGGGCTTTTATTCCTCCTTTGAGCAGACCAGTGAATAATTTGAGCCATAATCATATTGAAGACCAAACTTTTATCAGAGTCGTCAAGACACCTGAAACAAAGCAACACATGTGGCTTAGGACAAAACGAGAGGACTGTGGAGAAATAGAGCTTCCTTGTTCAGGGAGATCCAGATAAGGAATAGATTTCCAGGAGGGACCGCGAAGAATTAAATCCTGAATTGTTTGGAAGAGTAACTCAAGCCCCCCTTTCCCAGTCAGTGGAGAAATTGAGGTGTTTTTGGAGAGCAGTTCAGAGAATTTACGTAAGATGCTGAATGGGGAGCTGCCTGAAAGCCAGCTAATAAGAAATGGGAGGCAGAAGGATTTATGTGGAATTTAGGCCATCTGAATATGGCCCTAAGATGCGACTTAGTACCACTAAGTAAGGTGTATTAACACTAAGAAGACTTGGCTTCGATTTCCATCCATTTCGTGTACTGCAGGTTACTGAGCAAATTCACCCTTTAGACGTGTCGAGGAGCGGGCTGCCTGGCGGGGAGCAGCCCCTCGTTGCCCCGTGTTAACGTGAACGAGACAAGGGCAGCGAGTGTCCCCCTCTGCTCAGCAACTTGTTGGCCACGTCCAGAGCACTGATGCCCCTTGGGCTGCCCCCGGGACGAGGCGCGTGTTGATAAATTGGGGTGGTGGAGGGGCGTCGGGGCCCTCTGAGGTGCGAGGAGAGGTGGCAGGACCCGGCCCTGCTGAGCCTGGAGATGAGGGGGGCCTGCAGGGGCCTGCTGGTACCCATGGGGAGATTTTGGGGAGAGCAGAACCAGGCTCTTCTCAGGGTGATGGGAGGCTGCAGCATGAACTGAAATAGGAAAGGTTTGTGTATAGGGCGTTTTTCAGTGAGGCCGGTCGAGCAGCTGACTCGCTGCCCAGAGAGGTTGTGCAGTCTTCTTCCTTGGAGATGTTCAAGATGCAGCTGGATAAAGCCCTCAGAAAGCAGGTCGGATCTCGTGGGTGACCCTGCTTTCAGCTGGGGGTTGAACCGGAGACCACCAGAGGCCCCTTCCCACCTGGGCTACCCTGTGGTCCTGGTTAGCTTCTGCCCGCAGAGGCGTCCTCGTGGAAGTTTCTGAGCCAGCTTATTTAGGGCTTCGTGCAGTCTGGCAGTGCAGGTTTATTTATCGTACGCGGAGGAATATAGCAAGCACTTAAGGCTATCTTAAGAAGCTCTCAAATGGCAAACTTTTATTTGTTTAATTTTGCAGTTAGAGTTGAAAGAACTGCTCTTCATCCCGAGATCCTGATCTACATCGTGGTTTGCACTGTACTAAGGCCTGGAGGGCTCTTGAGGGTTTTAGTACTCTGCTTTGGGGAACCGTTTGGGATCTGACAACTTTGAGGCTGTTGGAGGAAATCACCTGGACAGGCCATATGTCAATCATACTTCCCAAATGACTGTTATTAAATCCAGAACTACAGGTGAAACAGAAATTGAGATCTCTGAAGAAAGCTCAAGTCTCATGCTGCATTAGCTTCTAAATCAGTTAGGGAAAAATGATCAAAATTCAAAACTGTTTTGCAGCAATCTTCATTGGTGCTTGGGAAGGAATCACCCTCACACGTGTCCTCTTGTTCCTTAAGCGAGGCTGTAGCTCGCGGGAAGTCAGAGTACTGGCTGGGTGTCGGTAATCCCATGGGAGGAGGTGGCAATTTGTCAACACGTGTGTGTCGGGAAGTCATGTTTCAGTGCTTGTGAGCGTTGTTAATTACAAAGACATGCTGGTTAATTACAGTATCTCATGTGGGACAAACTGACTTCTCAGTTTTATCAGTTTCCTAAAAAGCAGGAAAGATAGCAAGGTTTATCAAAAGTTACGGGATTGCAGATTTTCACTGTTTATAGTCGAAAGCAGCAGTAACAAACTGCAAGCATTTTCCCATTTCACTTGAAAACTAGAAACCGAGTGTTTTGTTTCTTCTGGGCACCGTGTAAATACCATGCTTCCCCTGAATGCTTGTGTCTAATAGATGAAACCAGGGTAAGACCCGGAAGGGGAAAAGAGATGATAAAGAGTAGAAGTGACTTGATGGAGATTAATATAGCACACAATAGCGCTAGCAACAGGTCTTCTGCATCTTTAGAGGAAAAAGTTTTCTGCCTTCCTGCTCCCCGGAACAGGGAGTAGAACTTGCTGTGTTTTGTTCATGTTGGCTATTGAGAGACCTGCGAGAAACCTCGGTGTCCAGAGGGAGGTTTTGTTTGGTTTCTTTGCTTCTCAGGCAGACTTCAGAGCAGTTAGTACAGTAGCATGCGTCTGAGTGCGTGATGGCATAAGGCTTGTTGGATCAAACATATGGTGTGATTTCTACAAACCAAGTTTTAAGAATATATTCTGTGAAGCAGTGCAGCATGGTCTGCAGTTGTTTCACCAAGCTGTTACAAAAATCAAAATTTATGGGCTTGTGCTCTGAGAACCTACAAAAAAGTTGGAAAGTGGAGCATGCATGGTGAGTTCTTAAAAGCTAGATGTGTGTAATTTATATTTGGTAAAGAAGGTGTCTATAATCTGTGTTTTAAGTATATCGGTGCATGAGAGAGGCAGAAGGGAACAGGGAGAAGCTGGAGGTTGCGAAGGCTTTGTGGGAGGGTTTGAGTGGGTATATTCCCAGATGTGCAATGTGTCTGCTGCTTTTGTTTCCAGGTTTTGTCAGGATTTGTATGGTGAGTGCCGAAAAGGAGACAGTAAGGCAGCAGGCGTAGGAAGGAGGCAGAAGTCCCTGCAGTGCTGGGGCAGGGAGCTTGGTTGCGTGTGGTAAAATGCGAGTTACAGCTGTTCTGCAGCCCTAAGTTCACAAACTGCTTGGGAAGCTCTGCCACCAGGGTTTGTCATTTATTCATAGCTGCATCTTCGATTGTTCTGATGAAGTATTGCTCCATTGTATTGTTTTAGGTATGCTGTGACTAGAGAAATCGTTTTCCTAATGGGCAGTTTGAGATACATAGAAAATGTTTTGCAGTGGTGATAACTGTGTAGTTTTTTTGTTCTTGTAGAGAAAGATGCTTATGGAGATTTTTGTCTAGTTCTCTTACAATCTGCATAAATAACTTAACCTTGTAATGTCCAAGACTTTTGTGAACAGTACAAATCTGCTTCCCGACCAAGCGTAGCAGTGCTGTGAACCAGGGTTTGAGCATCCCGGCCACGGAGGTGTCGCCTGACCAAGGCTGCTAGTGGGAGGTGGAAGGTAGCCTCAGGCCTTTTGTTCGGGAGCTAAAGTTAGATGGTCATGGAGACGCTTGTGGCAGCTTTTGTTTTCAAAAATCGGTCATTTACCAATTAAAAAAAAAGTTTTATCAAAAAGGAAAAAAATTGTGTCCACATCCTGCGTTGTGCATTCACAGGCCCAGTTTGTGAAAGAAGGGAGACCTTTCCAGCTGGACGTTTTTTTCTGTGCATTGATAGATGTTTCTGTACCTATGATAAGAGTCTAAGAGTTTGATGGTTGAATTTGTATATATTTTAATTACATAATTAGCTTCATCTTTCATGATTCTTTTGGGGATTTTTTTTTTTTAGTGAAAGATGTAGTTATGTCTTTGTTTGAAGTGTATTTTAGCTGCTTCATGAGCCACAAACTTTATTTCTGTTCTTATGTCCTAGAAATGTTTAATAGTTTATTCTGGACTTCTAATTGTCAACTTGCGTTAATCTAATTTGACCATCTGTATAACACAGGCAAAATAATTTTGACTGAGCATATTCACAAAATTCCTACAAGTGCTGTTAGTACAATGGCACTTTTCTTTTTAACAAAGTCAATGTTCTTGTTTTAAAAATAGTGAAGACTCCACACAGCCAGGTACTTGAATATTTTGGTCTTGTTTATGTAATCAGAGTCTGAGGGTGTGTTTGTTTTCCCTGAATAGAAGAACAGGATTCCTTTCTGCCAAAAACTATTTACCTACATAGCATTTGTATACCAATTCCGAACTAATGACTTGAATTATCTCCTGTGAGCAGGTAATTACCTCCTCCTCCTCTTTATCCCCTCCAGTCCGCATCACTGGGTGCTAGATGTTACCCTCTCATTTTCAACACCTGGGTTTGTAAGTTCTGCTTTTAAGGGTGACACATGAGGAGCAGGAGCTGAGGATCACGCTCTTAATGCTTCTTTGCCTGGAATAAAACTCGCTCTAATGTAATGAGTCCCTGTTGTGCTTTTGTTTCATGTTGTCGAATCGTCAGGCATGTTCATCCCTGATCCTGCCTGGCTTTGCTTACAAAAAAGCAAGAGGGGATTATAAAAAGAGAGGAAATGATAGTCATTCTGGTGCAGCTGAGGAGAAGGGTTGTCCTGATGTCCTCTTACTTCTAGGGTTAGAAAATAGGATGGTATCTCAAATGAGCAGGTTAGGCATCCTCATATCTTACCTGAATAAATGTCAGATTTTCCCTGCTGTCCCTAGAAAGCCAGAGTAGCCAAGGGAAATCGCCTTGCAAAGCAGCCTGCGAGTTCTTTTGTACTTGAAGCTTCTGTGCAGCTCCCCCGTGTCCTCTCCACATGCCTTCCGAGTGCAGGGGAAGTGCTGACTGCTGCGTCGATAACCTGGGGACGGGGCACAGCGGGACGGAGGGCAGAACGGGACCAGCTGAGGTGTCCTGCTGGGGTAGCCAGCCTTATAATCTTAAAGTATTTCTGTAAAAACACAGCTTGGGAGCCAAGGGTAATCATCTATAAACTTGTGTTTTGGAGATGGGATTTCACAGATAGAAATGTAAGCAATCTAGTAAACAGAAGACTGGTGTTGAGAATAGATTTGTACCTTGGGATAAAAGTCAGTCTGCAAAAAGTGTGCTTGAACATTTCATACTCACAGAATTTAGGATGAGTGAATTGCATTTTGCACTTTCTATTCATGCTCAGAGAAAGCTCCACGGATTATGCTCTGCATTTATACAGTTTCTGGGATGAATACCGCTTCTGATACACCTTGCCTGGCCCTTGCGGAGAGGTTCACTTCGTGAGGCATCGAGTCCCCCCAGAGTCTTGTGCAAGTGTTGTCCTGCGGCTGTCATTTTCCAAATGACTTGACAGCTCAAAAACGTGCCGTTTGCCTTCCTGCCCAGTGGCTCAGGGTTCTCTGTGTTGAGAGGGACTGCTACAAGATGTAGTCTGAAACCTGAAGGCAAGAAGGTGGTGGACCCCCCTGGGGACTTGTGCCTTCCAGCGAGGCCTGCTGGCCAGGGGAGAGGGATTCCTCCTGCCCTGGAGATGCAGACACCGCAGCAGACAGTGAGGGCAAGGAAAGCAGCTGTTCGTGGGAACGAATTCATTACATTTTTTGGTAGCAAGTCCTTGTAGATGAATGGACACCATGGTGTTACAAACAAGAAAATCCAGCAAGCGGTCGGAGCCTTCCTTAGAAGAGGAAGTGTATTGAAAAGTCAGCAGCTCAGCCTTTCAAATGAAGTGGTGAAACGTGCCCCTGTATCAGTTGGATGGCTTTAATCGTGCTGCGGATATCCTTATTCCTTTAAAGTGTATTGTGAAATTCCTCTTGAAAGTATTGTTCACTGGCTGATATTTTTCTTGTGAGGAACTCCTTTAAAGGCTTGGAATAAATCCTTTACTTTTTCTTCAGAAACCTGTAACATCAATTTGGTGTCTCTGTATTGCTTTGTTGCTTGGCTTAAGTGTATTCATCTACTGCTTGCTCTCTGAAGACATTCTGCATTAAGGTTATCCCTAACAGAAGCCCATCAAAGAAAAGAAGTATTAGAGAAAGAAGGCAAAGATCTAACATAAATACATGTTCTTACCAGATTTTGGAGCTGGCCACTGATATTTTTTAAAAGGAATATAGGATAATGGGTAATCATTTTTACTGTCACACTATAGTAAAGTAATTAATCTAAAAGTAAGTGAAAATGTTTTTGTGCATGCTAAAAATGGCTAAAAATTTCTGGTATTGTTAGGTTAGATTTTTGTCCTGATCTGACAAATGACTAGAATGCAGCATGCAGCCAGATTTTATATACGGCAACAGAACATCTATTTCTATTTTGATTTTTAAAGAACCAAGCCTGTTTCAGATTTCCCATAAATAAGAGGACTGATCGGAGGCTGTATTTTGTAGTAGAAAATGGCACATCACACCATTCTGGTTGTTCCCTTCCATTCAGATTGAAAGCAGAGTCTGCCTCCCAGTGGATGTACTTAGGACGATTGTTTTAAGTGACTGCAAAATGATGGAAGTTTGGAGAATGATAAATCAGCAGTGATAACTGAATTGCTACTTCTCCAGTAGCCAAAGGTTGGGAATAACGATGAAGCTTCCATTTTATTTTTACACAGGATTTTTCCATACTGTATGTATAGTGATATTGGTGTCTTTGTTTAACTGCTCCTCCATGTATAATTCATAGTGTTTTAAAAATCTAATAGTGTACTTGGGAAATGGGTATTTGTGTCTCTTTCTGGCAGCTAACGTGCAGATACCAAAGTTACTTTGAGATCTTCAGCAGTAGTAAGGTACACTGCCCATTAAATTTATTTTTCTCTGACACAGAAGTGAAAGCATTAGTTTTGCGTGGTGTTAAGCAGTTATTACAGCATTTAAGAGATGTATTTATGAGAAGGGATAGAACCGATGTGTTGACAATATATGATGAATCAAAAGTGTCTGAAATGAATAAGACACTTTTTTCCTATGAAGCAATATTATGTAGTGGGAGGAAAAAGGAGTCAGAGATGTAGTTGCAGCACTGGTTGTGTTCCTGGGTTAGCCATTACTTGGTTGAATGGTTTTGGGTAAGTGTGTTTATACCTCTGCTTTTCCTCTGTAGTAGGAGTAGCAGTGTCGGCAACTTTCTGGGGAGTCCTTTTGTGTTTGCTGACAACAGTTGTTACCTGTTTTTAATTCCTCTTATTAGTAGAAGATATATTTGTCGATCCATGAAATAATTAGCTTTAAAATGTTTTGAATAGGAACATTCCTAAGATGCACAACTACAGTGTAGTTGTTTTTATCAGCTGTTTTTAATATCTTCAAAGGTTATGAATGCATCTTAGGTAACAGTAGCTTTAGGAGTGCCTGTTCAAGTATTGCTCCTGAATTAACTTTTTCTGCAGTATTAATTTTCCGTTGACTTAGGTTCCTGCAGTGACTCACCCTAGGCTCAAGTAAGCATCAAAGTTGATACAAAGGAAAATCCACCCTTCTGCACTGACGAGAAGGTTTAAACTGGATCAGCAAGCTAATCTGACTCGTTCCTGGCCACACAGGCGCTAGCGTGTCGGTACAATGGAGGCAGAGAGCTGGATTTTGCAAACAAACGGTCTGTTTTCATTAGCAGCCCAGCGTTAAATCTGCTTGAGCCGCATCAGAACCCTACCCTCATGAGCAACCTTGGCTGCCCCAGCAGCCTGTTGGACGCTTTTCCTGGGAGCTGCTTCATCCCAGGCCATGGCTGGCGTGTCTTCTGCGGCCTCTGTTTGGGCCCAAATGAGTCCTATGTCCTGCCTGTGCTGCCAGCAGGAGTGGAAGTTGTTGTGGATTTGTGTATGTTTGAGCCTTCCTGGGAGTGTTTAGGTGGCTTGGGGAATCTGCCTGCTCGTGTTCGTAGTGCCAGGCAGAGCCGCTGGAAGTTGTGAGAATTGGGGTATTTGCCTGCGCTTGTGCGAGAGGCGGGCGGCAGAGCTGAAGGCAACAGGGGTGCCTGAGCGAGGTAGTTTAAAATCAGCCTGGATGTGCTCGTGGAGCATGGTTATTCCCCACACTTGCTATATAAATCCCATGTCTTTCTAAGAGAAAGTTGTAGTGGCAGCTCTGCTCTCCCGCTACAGCCCTTCCTGCCGAACCAGGCGCAGGCCACAACGCGCACGGTGGTAAGGGCAGCGAAGCCTCCGGAGATCAGAGTAGTGGTGAGGCTGGCAGGGCTGCACCATCCTTTGAGCAGCTGAGGGAACTGGGGATGTTTAATCTGGGGAAGAGGAGGCTCAGGTCAGACCTTACTGCTCTCTACAGGTACCTGGAAAAGAAGCTGTGGGGAGCTGGGGGTCAGCCTCTTCTCACAGGTAACTAGTGATAGGACTGGAGTCCAAGTTGTGCCAACGAGGTTTATGTTGGAAATGAGGAGACATTCCTTCTCAGAAGGAACAATCAGGCATTATTGGAACGGGTTGCCCAGGGAGGTGGTGGCGTCACCATCCCTGGCGGTGTTCAAGGAAAGGTTGGACGTGGTGCTTAGGGACATGGTTTAGTGAGTGACATTGGTGGTAGTGTGATGGTTGGACCAGATGATCTTGGAGGTCTTTTCCAACCCTAATGGTTCAATGAAAGGCCTTTGGCTTGGCAAGCCCTGTGGGGCCAGGTGGGGCTGCTCAGGAAGGGGCAGGAGTGCGGGGCACCAGCACTTCTCAGGACCCAGCTCTTCCATTCTACCCTGCTTTGGGGCTCTCAGGGATTTCCATCCTCTCCGTTTCCTCTTAAGAAATGTGCAAAAACACTCTTGCTGTAGCTGTGAGGAACATCTGTTTCAAATATCACTGTCTTAAAGTTATCTTGCAAAATGGATATTCCACTCACATTGGTATATGTTACAATTTTTTTTCCTGACAACATTCATTACCTCAGGATATATCTCGCTTCATATTGAAGGGAATTTCCTGGTGAAATAGAGGCTGCTAGCTACTTTTGCGTATTTCATTTTCTTCTGCACAGACAAGTGCATTAATATTTATAAATGAGTAATTGTAATTTCTGTTAGAACTTTTTGTAAAAATAAAAAGTGCGCTTGCTGAATGCTAGTAAAGTCCACATGGAAACTAGCAGAGGCTGACTTCTAATGCAGCTTAAGTTCTGTATTATGTGCTTTGTTATATTGTCTTGAGTTAGTTTTTTAACCAAGGTGTCAGACAATACATGCAGATACTCCGGTATTTTGTCCAGTAAAGCCAAACCCTGTCGCAAACCCTTTTTTATCCTTTCTGTGAATATTAACAAATCAGTTTCTGTCTGTGAGATTAGATTCACTGCTGTGAGAAATTTTGTGTGTGCTCCTGTGACATTAAAACATTGACTGAAGTGTTCTTGAGTGGGGATCTTGGAACCCTGGGCTGTGGGTTTGGTCATGGGAAACGGCGTAAGTCGAGGAATTGCCGGAGTTGGGTGGGAGCACCTTGGGAGCTTACCTCAAGCACCAACTAGTCTGCCCACCAAACTGTCTTCTGGAAAAGATTATCTGCCTGAGAAATGAATAGCTTTGTAAATAATAAGTAATGGGAAGTGTTTTCGTTTGCCGTGTATTTAAATGTGAATTGCTGGCACAGGTTTTTAGGTGTGACTCATTTCCACGAAGGGTGATAAATAATAAAGCCTTGATGTATAGTAGAGCAAAGTCAATGCATGGGATGATTGCTGTTTTATGTAATCTTCCAGGAATATTTATTACTAATGCTGAAATGTATTTTATACATAGTTATACAAGGACAGGTATATTTTTTTCCACTCAAAATGGTGGAATCAGTGTTACAGTGAGAGGCACCAGAGAGCTGGAGTTTGTCAGGGAGACAAGTGGCGCAGGCTGCCAAATCTGACGGTTCTAGCTACCCTGAATATACCGTGCTTGACTACGAACCATGACTGTCTTCTGGGTGTTGTAACAGGTTTTAACTTGGATATAGTTTAGATTTACTTACTTACTTATTACAAAAGCCAAGTGAAAGAGCAGAGGATGTGTTTTGCAATTGCCATATTTAATTGGGATTTTCCATTTTTAGATTTTGCAGTTGCCTGTGACAGCACCTGTTGAGTAAACTGAGACGGGAGCACCTTGTATCAGCTGTTGTACCTGTACCTGCCACAATGAGAAGTTGCATAAGGTTTCCTTTTCTTGTTAATTCATGATTTTATTGTAGTGTAATTACTGTAAGCAGGTCAATTAGTAAACACATTCCTGTAAGGATTTTATCTTTCATTTAGCAAAAGTTTGCTCCTAAAACTGAAGGGTGTAACAGTATTAGTGTAAGAAGTATATCAGGCCAAATCACTGATTATGCATTAAGCAGGATCAGTCTTGAGCACTGCCGGTTTACTGCCCCAAACTCTTCAATGAGTGTGCAGGTTGCCTTTTCTCCTTACTGTTGGAAAGAAAACAAACCCAACAATAACAGGAAAAAAAACACAAAACAAAACATGGCCTTACTCTGCTATTTGGTGACTGCTTTGTGAAATAGAATTACATAAAACCAGAACAGCTGTTATGCATGTGCAGAAACATTTGCTTCCACACCTTTTCTGTAAAAGTGCTTTTGCATAAATTAGCAGCTCTTTCCTCCAGGATTTAATCTGCCAGCTTTTCTTGCATCACTGGTCAGGGCTTGAAAACCGATGCCTCAAACCCCCCAACACTGTTGCATGAAACCATAATGCATGCATGTTATTCAAGAACCTGAATGTTTACAGCTACTCTGCAGAGTGGACCACTAACTTAAAGATGTTTTCACGTGTATCTTGTATTTTTATTTGTCAGTGACTAAATGGGAGTTACCCAAGAACAAAACTCAGGTATTATAAAGGCACTTTGTTACAATGAAATAAACTAGCCAATACTTACTAAAACTATTTAGGATTCCATTCTTCTCTGCCTTCCATTCCCTACGCCCAAATGTTGGGTTTACTTACCCTCTCTTTATGATCAAAAGTAGGTGTAATAATAGATTGACCGCAAGTTGTAACTTCAAGGATATCTTCAAACAAATCTTAGAATATTATAAAGAGAGGAAAATTGAGTCTTACTTGGCCCATGGGGCAAGAAACCGTATTTGCAAAAGATACTATCTATAAAAAAAAAATATTTGAAGTGGAAAAATACTTTTTTCACAAGGGTTAATTTTTAAAAGAATCTGTTTGAAATAAGTTACTTGTAATAGCCTCAACTTAATGAAGGAGAAAATGCGATAATTAGCAACTTAGGGTAATGAAGGTTTATCAGAATTGAGTTCTAGAGCTGGTTTCTGTGCTGGACGCTTGATTTTTCCAAACCAGAGTGACATTCCCAAGTAGTTCGTCTTCACCTGCTCTGCTGGAGCATTCCTCAGACCTTTGGTTGCAGTGCAGCCTTTATGAAATAGTAGGTTAGCACAATTTATGACTTGCAATTCAAAGAAATAATTTCCAATTTTTTTTTGTGTGCAAGGCTTCAGTTAAGTCAGAAAAGAGATCCTAAGATCAGACCTTGGTGTATTTATTTATTTTTTCCCCAGAAAGAGTGGAAAAAGTTACCTTTCTCATTCTGAGGCAGGAATAAAGCTGTTGGAAGATGTGCAAAACTAAATGGAAAGCTCTTATTCTAGAAGGTCTCAGTGCTTCCCTAAAAGTTATGAAACCTACTGGGAATGTTTTGGGACAGGCCTGTTTATTTGTCAGGGAATTTCCTTGGAGAAGAATTGTCCAAAAGGTATTAAGTCAGTTGTTTTCATTTTTGCTTGTCACGGTGGTTAAACTCTTTTTCTACTTTGTAGACACAAAGAACTTCTCCAGCTTTATAAGGAGAAAAGAAAAAACATGTCTTCTCTTCCTTTCCCTGAGTTGGGCCAGTCAAGTTTATAGTATGATGCATACCTTTCTGTAAAACGGGTGAACGTTTGTCTGGTGAACTCTGGATTCTGCTTTAAAACATCACATTCTATGCTGCCATCAACAGCAACATAATTTTTCTGGACTGCAGTAGCTTATTGGCTGGCACATGATTATTTCCATTAAGTATCCTTCAGTGACAGCCTAAGAACATAAGTCTCTTCAAACGATTACTGAATTTGCCCTTTAACCTACTTAAGTGTTTTTTTATGTCATCACTTGGTTTTCCTTTGATCTGAAAATTAAAATATATGCGTTGTTCCATTTTTGGTTTTAAATCCCTTTGCCCTGCTGCTGCTTGATCCCTTAAGTCTCTACTATGAAGAGCTCCCGTGCTTTAAGTATATATTGTCTGGGTGCTGTACTGCCTACAGTGAAGAAGTGTTAGTGGTGAGGTTACAGTAGCTTGTTAGGGAAGAAGTTGACATTGAAGTATTTTTGCTGGCATTCTAAGAAATTAATTTAGAGAAAGGTAGATAGAATTAATCCTATCCTACGAATGGAGGATATTGGATTGATTCCTTTAAAAAAGGACCTACAAATCTAAGATTCATAATGAAGCAAGTTTTCTTTCCATTACTGAATCATAGATAAGCATTATTTTTTCTTTTTTTTTTTAGCGTTTTCAAACTCAGTGAATGTTGTAAGACATCACCAGAAATGATACAGTATTGGCATTGTATTTTATGAATGAAAACTTCATTTAGGGAAAAAACAAACAAATATGTGCATCTTACATATACATCAGTATTAGTTTTTTGATTTATGTTATTGCACTTAATGTAGTTGTATCAATACCTTTGAACGGTTAACTAAATTAAATGTATTTATAGTCAGACTGTTTGTTTCGCTTTTATGTGCAAAACAATTACTTTTGTAACTGGTAGCTCATTCACTGTTGCAGAAATTCATCTTCAGCCATTATGACAATTGGCCCCGATTTCCCATAATGATTTTAATTATTTTTTTGATTGTGTGGATCTTTTGTTTAGATAATTTATTTCCTCCACAGTAGAACACATTAGGAAGTTGAATCATCATGTTTGTTAGATGTGATAAATGATAGTAAAAAAGAAAGTAAAAGTGGTACTGGTATTGTTAAGGACACTGGAAAAAGTTGCACAATCTCTTCATACTGTGGTTGCTAGGATTTGGGGGAATTTTTTAAAAAACCATTTTCCAAAATTTATGAACTATTATGTAATTTATTATGTTTATTTACATTTCAAAAAAAAAAAGTGTTGATTGCATACAAGTAGTAAGTCTGAAATCTTGCAACTAATGGAAAGTCCCTAGGAATTGAAGATTCTTAGGTAGGTGTCCCAATCTGCATGATGCTTGGAAGGCATTTGAACATACTTAGTGAGTAGGGTTCCCATTTATAGAATGGTAGCATTATTATTATTATTATTTTTTTTTTAGGGCTTGTATGGAGGTTGATTGTCTACAGTTGAAGGACATGCAGATCGCTAGTTAAGATAGGCATATAGGAGTTCTGGTGTGATCGGAGAGAATCTTTTGAAAATGTGAATGGTCTATATTTATCTCAAAATGTTATGTGATTATATGTGTAACTTAATTAAAACCCCAAGTCCTTGAATTCCTTAACAATTCTGTATTTGTGTTGTACAGTATCAAAAGAAAAATACTAATCAGTACTGCAGTCTGTTAAATGGAAATGGAAATGTTTCCTCTTGTATGGGTGTCTTGTGATGTTTGTGTTAACGATTAAGACTTTTAGCCTGATTTCTGCATAAAAAGGCCTACTTCTGATGTGGATTGTAATAACATGTCTGAAAATACCCCCCATCCCCCCAATGTATGTAGAGTTTACTGCTAAATTTTTCTTTTTTTTTTTTTCTTTTTCCCCCCCCCAGGTCTTTTTGGATCCCTGTCTGATTGATCCATGTTGTCAGACTCTCCCTTGTAACCTTCAAAGGCCGCCAAAATGAAGCTGAAGCATAACATCAACCCCATTCTTCTGCAGTTTATAAACTTTATAATCTTGGTGTACTCGGTTGTAACGTACATTCCATGGTACATATTTTCAGGATCAAGGCAGGCTATAGCAAAAGCCAAGCAGGTTAAAGCTAAACCTGTGAATAACAGACCTGGGGGTCCATACAGGTCTGTTAACAGTCTACATTGCTTAGCTTCAGTTTTATATCCTGGGTGTGATACACTCGACAAAGTTTTTAAGTATGCTAAAACGAAATTTAAGGACAAAAAGCTCTTGGGAACACGTGAAATCCTGAAAGAGGAAGATGAAATCCAACCGTCAGGAAAGGTTTTTAAAAAGGTGAGTTTTTGCTGTCTGCCTTCAAGATCTTTTTTCGAAGTGTTTGTTTTCTGTTGCAACAGTTCTAGCCCAGCAAAGCAAATTGTGTGAAAAAAGAAAGTTTCTCTGCTTAGATTATGTAGTTGTGGAAAGAATTAAGTTATATAATTCCCATAAAATAAATCTAAAACTTCTTTTTGCATTCTTGAGTAGGTATCCTTTGTTATAGTCTCAGCCAAAAAAAAAGCACAAATGTGTTTATTTTTTTAAAAAAGGATTTAGCAGATGATGTAAGAGGCTTTAAAGTTTTTATTTTAGGTGAATGAAAAAGGTTTCCCTTTGTATTATTCTGAACTATATTAGATATAGTAGAGAAAATTAGTAGATGCTTTATACTCAGATGTGCCTTTTCAGTGAACTTAATTATAAATTAAGCATTTACAGTTTTACCCAACCACTCCTCTGCTAATCTGTAATCATAGTGTGGGGAGGGAGATGCAATTTCAGTATAAAACTTTGTTGTTTGGAGGGACTGAGGTTTTTGTAGCCTTTTAAGTTCAGGCCTGTGTTGTTGGTTGCTGATTCATGTTTGTTCAGAGGCATTTAAAAATACAGTTTTGCCTGAAGAAGCAAGTCAAGGTACCGTAAACAGGATATACATATATGTGCAAATAAGTGTTCAAGTTCTTTGCTTCTGTATTAGAAGTTAACTACATGCTCTTAAGACAATTCTTGGTTCAGATTAGTTTTCCTGTAGAAGAAAAAATTATATAATAAAGGATTCCTTAAACAATGCTAATTTTAATTCTGATATAGGAGATTAATGCTTAAAGTAGAATTTGGTTTATATCTCAATGCCTGGCAAAATTTAGTTATGTTTAAAATCTTTACAGAAGCTTTGTTAGTGGAACTTCCTCTCAGTCATTAGAGTTAAAATTAACTATGAGGTAAATGCTGTTTAACCTACGGTCTGGTTTGATGCATGTTTTCTTACTTCATTGCCCTGTAAAGAAACAGAAAGAAGTTTGTGTTGTGCAAACTGGGCTTCTGAGCACAGATCAGAACTTTGGCTGCGGGTGATCTGTGCTCTGTTCTTCAAATATAATTAGTAGCACAAGACTTAAGAACTTAGGAGTTTTAGCCTTTCCCATTATGCAAGCAATTCATTCCGAATAGTGGAAAGTTGAAGAATGTTGATGTTGACCTACTTAAATTACTTGTTTTTAGGCTCAGAAATTACTTAAGCTAGGTAATTCTATCTAAGCTTGACACAACAGTTCATTATGGTCGGTTACCATGCTCGCCCTAGCGGTATGCTGTTCCAGGTTGTGGCATTATCATGTAACTGTACTTTTTTAAATTTTATTTTTCCATTAGGAATACAGTGTTTCTTAATATCTCATAGCATGCTTTAGCAAGTGAGTAAACATGAAGATTTCACAAGGTGCCTTTGCTTCTGAATGTTAGGGTTCTTTTCCTTTGAATTTTCTCTTTCATACCATATATCTTTGTTATTGCTTGGTTCCCTTTAGTGAAGGCAAAGTCGAAGGTTTATTTGGTGCAGGTTTTTGAAAATGTACATGACAGTTCTTAATTCTTATGTGTAATGCATATAATTTGTATATCTTACAGGAGTTGCAAAACTTGTTATTTATTTATTTCATTCCAGAAATTGAACGGAGTGGTGGGAATGATTGATACATTTTTCTGAGGTCATCTGCAAGTCAGTGGCAGATCTCAATGTAGATCATGGATCTGTGTACTGAATTGCATAATCTATTAGAAGGTGTCTTTCTGATGTGCAAATTGCACAGTTAGATTAGCCTAATTAATGAGAAATTATTTGGGTAAATAAATATCCCCTGAAAGTGAGCTTCTGATTCTTAGAAAAACTAAGCGTATTCACACTTAGTAACTCGCACTAGCAAAAATTATTTAAAGCTAGATATTTAACATCTTTAAGATCATGTACTACTGTAATATCTTCTGAGAGCAATGGTATCTGTGATAATCCGTAACTTCTTGAATTTTTGTGATCTTGTTTGTAAGAGTTATTCCTTTTTACTGGCCAAAAAATCAGAAATTCATAGACATTAACTAAAAAAACAACAAAAACATTAAATGCAAAGCGCGCAGAAGAAAATAAATTTTCCTATGTAGTCAGTGTTTCTGTTTCCTTCTATGATGTCCTTTAATACAAAGATTTGACAGCATACCTAATATAAATTTCATAAAAAATGTTTTAATGTTGGGATGAAATAACCTACTATTAATTTCATAAAGTATGTATTCAAGTCAGGATAAAATCCTTGAGTTAAGATGTAAGAATTTGAGAAAGAAGTGTGGAGTTTATAAGTTTAAATTTTTTTTTTGATGCCCATAGATGAACTTTATTCTGTTGGTTAATTATTTTGTATCACCTTAGCTACAGGTTTCGTTGTCATGTGCTTGATTTCCTATATGTTGGTATGTGGATTTTGCTTTGCTTGTAGATTTCTGCTCTATTTTCATAGTTTTCTGGAGGTGTCTTTTTTCATTTATTTACTTTTGTTTGTTGCTTTTTTTTTTTTTGAAAAGGATTAGTAATGAAGAGCAGCATTAGTGGAAACATAGTAAATAAGACACAATGTCGAAAAGAAGACATGATTTTGGTAGAGGAAAGGGATGCTTCTAAAACCTGCCAGGCTCTTTTGAAACAGTAGGCACGTGAGCTGGAGTGGTCCAGTTGAGGTGGTGTACTTCGGTGTCCACAAAATGTTTGCAAAGAACGTCACCAAAGAGGTTAAAGAGCCTGCAGTTTCATAGCCTTGTCCTGGTCTAGTCAGTGCAAACAAAGGCAGGAAATAAAGCATGAGGGTAGTTATCTGGTGCTTATGGTGGCAGGAGTTTCATAATGTGAAATCTGTGCTCTTTAACACTTTCATAAAAAATCTGGAAAGAGGGAGATGAGCAGCAAGGTAGCAACATTGTTCCTCGTAAGAAATGGCGCTAAGGTTAGCTGGTATTGAAATCTGCTGTGGGGCTGCAAGAAGGTTCTTGCCATGACAAGTCGTTGAGCAGCACAAGGGTAGTTGATGATGATGAAAAACATAGGGTGGTCTTATGTAAATAATACTTCAGGGTGTTTTTTTTTCCCCTAGAATTGTTCAGTAGCAATCCATGTTTTCATGTAAAATAAGGCCAAAAGTAGACATTGCAAAGAACCTCTTTTTGCATTTTTAATACATTTTTCTACAAGGAAATATGTTTAACTTGGGATCAGTGGATTTCAAATTGTAGCTGAGATTCTTTGAGCCTTATAAGCTACTCTTCAGAAGATTGTGAGTGGTGACTGAGGTTGGGTAGCTTTGTGACTCTCCATGCACCTGCTGTTTCTTTGAGAACATTTTATGATACTTTCATACTAAGGATGTGAATACAGTTGCCCTAAAGTCCAGGTTAAAAAAATGTTAATCTTGTAGCAATAACTTATTCTTTAATAGTTTGACAGCTTTCCAAATATTAACACAGTACTGATATTTAATAATATTGTCCAGTGCACTGAAGTATATAATTTAAATATTTTAATAACTTGCAACTAAGTGCATTTAAAAACTGAGTGCACTAGAGGGCAGTATTTTTCTATTAATATGCTATTTCTAAGAAAACATTCAGAGGTTCTGTTGCTTCTGATTTAATGCTTGGTTTTGTATGTCTGTTTAATCAGTTACAAATAATGTTGGCTTCTTGGGCCCTTCTCTTGCAAACTCTTGGACCGTTATTTTCTTTACATGTGTAAGTAGTTACCAAGCAGGAAGAAGTTCTGAAAGTTGTAAAATAAAGCATGTGTGTGAACACTCAAAAGATTATGGTGCTTACCATCAGTCTTAACAGCTGTTTACAGTACAAACTGTACATGGAAAAAATATTTGTGAAAAGCTGCTGAGGAAAGGGCCAAGAAGAGAGATGCATTTGGAGACTAGTACTCAAGTGTAAGGGTGAGAGAAACCAAAACCTGCTCTATATTCCTCAAAGGAAGCGTATAGGGATGCCCAAAAGAAAGGGGCATACGGACAGAGGCAGTATATGAATATGCAATAGGGAGGGGATAGAGGACATGAGAATTTCAATACGTGGAAAGCAGCAGCAAAGGTAGACGTCAACATAACCTGATCGGAAGAGGCCACACATCAGTGTTCTTCAGAAATGTAGCTTCCAATGTGTTAGGCCCTTTCTGTGGATTGTTTAATGCCTTAAGAAAGGAAAGCAGCAGTAAGGCCTTCTGATACCATTCTGTAAGTAGTGTAAGGTGGTGGAAACTGTTTTGTTGAGAATTTGCAAGTCTGTCAAAAATGCTGAGTCTGGGGGGAAAAATGCCCCAAATTGAAATTAGAATTTGAAATAACTGAAGTTTTAATGGACTGGAAAATGTGCAATATTGTTTTTGGAAACATTAAAATATTTCCACACCAGAACTACCTTAGTGTGTCAACCGGATGAAGTCCTAGGTCCTCCTTGGCATCCGACCAGCGAGTCGGTGCCGGTACCCAGGCACTGCCCGTGGTGTTGCGTGTGACCAGGCAGCATCTCTGCTGTGGTTCTCTACCAGGTACAGCAGAGGAATTGGCAGTGACCTTAAGGTTTTGGGCTCTTGAACAGCCTGCTTGCCAGTGAAGCAAACTTCCTGTAAATAAGGCAGGAAATCCTGAGCAGATAATCCGTGTGAGATGTGTCTATGTTTTGGTGGAATCGCTGAGTATTGCTGTTGATGGCAAATATTGTTTTCCCATTTTGATAAATATTTTCTAATGAAAATACTTGTGAAATTTCTAAGCATCTTCCTCTGTGCCTATCATGAGTTAAGAAAGCATTGTCTTGCAGAACATGTATGTTAATGGACAATATGCAACAAGGCTGTAGTGAGTACAACTCAGTTATTCACAGGTAAACATCAGCAGTGTTGGAAAGTGTTTTGATAAAAGAATTCTATTAGAATTTATTTTTCTGTTCTATTAAAATTTGAGAGAGATTTTCAAATCCATTTTGTTAGGAAGTTTGGAAATACAGCCTTATTAGAGATGTCAGAAAAGTTAGATTTTATAGCCTACAACTTCAAAATTTAGTTAAATTTCAAAAATTAAATCTGGAAAACAGAACAGGGTGATGAGGGAGAAGTTTTCTTTTTTTTGTTGTTGTCTTTTTTTATTAATGCATTGTAGTGAAAGGAAAGGTCTGAAATAATTGACCAATGAAAATGATATGTTTCAAAATTGTCAGGGTGCTTGTATAACTAGACGGGTAAGGTATAATCATTTAGACTTTGAATTTTCAGTGCAAACCATTTTGTAGTGCATCTGTATGTGAAAATTTCTAGGATATCCTCAAAATAACATGTCGCTCTTTGAGAAAATGGTACCGTAAGGTGCAAGTGTACGCACAGAAACCTGTTAGATAGTGAACTGTAAATTCATATCCAATTTTCCTGTGCAACAGCTTTCCCGTGATGAAGAAAAATGAGATTGCTTAACTTTTTCCACATGGCTTTTCAGTGCTGATATTTGCCAGTAATTTCCTGTCCAGTCTGCTGTCCCACTTTTGTTTAGCAGTAAAAAACGGCAAGAAGATTACTCTTCCCCCGACATTAGTTTCGGAACAAACAAAGGGAAGGGAATTTCACAATTTCTGACCGAGAATCCATTGATCCAGTGCTTTCTGAATTCCAGTTTCCTTGGAGTTTTTCATCAGATTAACACCTAAGTATCATATCTGCGTAGGACACAGTGGGAATAGGGTGTTCTCCTATTGTGAAAACAGCAACAAAGGTGGTGACGTGCATAGAGGTGTCGCAGTATTTGTGTTGGAACTTCCACAGCCCCTGTAATCTTGGCGAAGAACATTATTCATTATATTGAATAAACTGGTGTTATAATTCAAACAACTTTTACTTCAAACATCTGTGACTTATTCATGTGGATAAAGATGAAGTAGGACATATGCTAAGGCTTTTTGTTTTCTAAATTGAATTTATTATCCTTATTAGGTCATCCTTGGCAAATACACCTGGCTTTCATATGAAGATGTATATGTTAAAGCTGTTAATTTTGGAAATGGCTTAGCAGTGTTGGGTCAGCAACCAAAGACCAACATTGCTATCTTCTGTGAGACTAGAGCTGAGTGGATGATTGCAGCACAAGCCTGCTTCATGTGCAACTACCAGCGTAAGTATGAGGCTTTCCTAAGATTTTGATGTCTTTTAACCTAACAGTACAATCTGAAAATAAACCTTTTTCTTCACCTTACACACTAATAAAAGTTTATATGATGTTTATATAGAACACTTAAAAATTAAAAACAAACCCACAAAACTGCATAAGGTAGAAACGGTGTACTTGGTAGTTGCTTTACTAAATGGGGAAACCTGTATGTGTTTGCAGCTGGAGTATGGTTTCAGTAAATACATCGTGTTCAATGAATTTCTGAGAGAGGTTTGTTTTCTTCTAATCTCAAATCAGTACAGATTCCCAAGTTCCTAAAAACAAACAAACAAAAATCACACATGAATGCGTTGACTCAATTTAAGGAGTTGACGTCAAACCTTCATCTGTGCCTGTAAGTTCTATTTTAACTGGGCATCTTGTCAGTTCTTCAATTTTGATTTTAGTTAAACACATTAACTCTAAAAAGTGAAAAGGAATGAGTAGGTCATGAACTTACTTTAGAGAGCTCTTTCTGATTAAAAATTTGCTTAGTAACTCCTCTACCGAGCTATAAGACACTGCTTAATTCATACCTTAAGCAGAGCCTGATACTTTTTTATTTTGCTTTCTCTTCTTTCTGCCTCTTGACTTTCTCATAGTCTATTCTGTCATTTACTGAATTCTAATATTACTTGAATGCTAATCTGAGACTTTGTCTGAGAATGGCCTTGAGTCCTGCTTGCTACTTCAGACACTTTGCTGTCCTATGTTTAGTTTTGGTGAGCTATTTAAAGTCAGTCTCGCTCTCATTGATAGTATCTGGTTTAATCGTACAGTAACTGGATCCTTAACCCTGGCAGTGGTCTGAGACTCAGCCCTCTGAGCTGGACAATGCTCCTTATTTTCTCACGCAGTGACTGTAAGAGAGATGTCTTCTGGGCTCTTCTGTCTGGTGACAGTCCAGCTTCTGGTTACTGATCCTTTAGTCCTATGGGATTTCATTGCTGAGACCACTAAGAGTGGGGCAATGCAGATTCAGTTCAAGGAGGAGAAGGTGCTTTCCTGGCAGTTTGGTGCTGGATGTGTACACGGGCTGGTTGCAGGCTGTGCTGGAGGTGCCTTTTGAGGGGCAGCAGAACAGGGCGTTGTGGCTGGAGCTGTCCTCACACAGCTTCACTTCGCAGCGCGGCACACAGACAGATGTAAGGCCAGGCTGCTCCGCTCTCCTCATGTGAGTCACATAAAGGGCCACGGTGGTGTTGAAGATGCCTCTCAGCCAAGGCAGAAAGCCTGCTGTGTGCCCTAACCTGGCCTGAGCATAGGCACAGGGATATGTGCAGGAGCTCTAGGCCTAAGTTTCTTGTGAAGAAACCCATCGAGTGCTGATCTTGGCTTGGTATAGGCGTTATTTTCTGATGTCCATTTCATCGCCATGCCTTAATATGCCATCCACATAATTGCAGGCCTGTGGTGGGGGCATTCTCAGGGGAGCATTCCTTATTTTCACAAAGGACACCTTAAAAGCTGCTGTTCCTTGTGGGCTTTGGCCTCTCCTGTCCCATACCATGTTTAATCTTCTTTACTAAGAACCAGGTCATAAAAGTCAGATGTGCAGGAATTTCTGGTTTACTACCAACCTACACTGAAGATGTGTATCACGCAGATTTTGGAAGCAAACCTAGCAGAATTGTATCTAAAATGATCACTCTCTGCACTAACCATTTGCTTGATAAGCCATAGAGTTACGACTATATAGCAGTTTTCATGCAGTTCTGTATGGTTATTTTGTATATTCCCTTATGCTATATTATCCCCTCAGCTTTAAGGGTCAGGTTGTTTACAGGATAAGCTGCAGTAGCTCGTACCTTTTCCACATCTGCCTCTTTGCCTTCTATGATGAGATGACTGTCTCTCTGGGCAAGGGGGAAAAGTGGATACTGTGACTTTAGCAACGTCTCTGGTACAGTCTCCTATAGCGTCTGCTCAGCTAACTAGAGAGAGAGAGACTGGATGAGTAGATCACACAGTATCACAGTATCACAGATTTCTAGGTTGGAAGAGACCTCAAGATCATCGAGTCCAACCTCCGACCTAACACTAAGTACTCCACTAAACCATATCGCTAAGCTCTACATCTAAACGTCTTTTAAAGACCTCCAGGGATGGTGACTCCACCACCTCCCTGGGCAGCCCATTCCAATGCTTAATGACCCTTTCGGTAAAGAAGTTCTTCCTAACATCCAACCTAAACCTCCCCTGGCGCAACTTTCGCCCATTCCCCCTCGTCCTGTCACCAGGCACATGGGAGAACAGACCAACCCCCACCTCTCTACAGCCTCCTTTAAGGTACCTGTAGAGAGCGATGAGGTCTCCCCTGAGCCTCCTCTTCTCCAGGCTGAACAAGCCCAGCTCCCTCAGCCGCTCCTCGTAAGACTTGTTCTCCAGACCCCTCACCAGCTTGGTCGCCCTTCTCTGGACTCGCTCGAGCACGTCCATGTCCTTCCTGTAGCGAGGGGCCCAAAACTGAACACAGTACTCGAGGTGCGGCCTCACCAGAGCCGAGTACAGGGGCACAATCACTTCCCTAGACCTGCTGGCCACACTGCTTCTTATACAGGCCAGGATGCTGTTGGCCTTCTTGGCCACCTGGGCACACTGCTAGGTGATACAGTGGATGGAGAATTCCTTAGACCATTAGCTGAAAAGCCTATGATCAGCAGTACAGAGTTAGCTGCCAGCCTTTTGGGATTGATGGTGAGACCATTGTTGTTTAATGCCTTTATTGAGGAGGGACCTTGCTGGCTGGAGAAGTGGGCTGACAGGAACTTCGTCAAGTTCAACACAGGCAACTACAAATTCCTGCACCTGTACTAAAATAACAGCATGTACCAGTACAGACTGGGACAAAGTTGGGAGGAGAGCAGCTTGCACAAAAGGACCTGCAGGTCCGTGTGGACAGTGAATTAAATGTGAGCACGTCGTGTGTCTTTGCAGTGAAGGCCATCAGCATCCTGGGCAGTGGTAGCACAAGTGTAGCAAGTAGGTTCAGGGAAGTGAGCCTTCCCTTCTGTTTGAACACTGCTGAGACCAGATCCAGAGTGCTGTGTCCAGTTTGGGGCTTCCCTGTAGAAGAAAGACAATGATGTGTTGGAATGAGTCCAGTGGAGGGCTGCCAGGGTGATGAAGGGGTTGGAAAACATGACGTATGAGGAGAGGCTGATAGAAAGGGTCTGCTCAGCATTAAGACAAGTGAGTTGAGATCTCAGTGCTGACTAAATAAATCTACATAATGGGAACATGCAGGGGGCGAAGCCAGACTCTGCTCAAAGGTGTGTTCTGATAAGACAGGAGGCAACAGACATGAGTTGAAACACAGAAATGTTTGATTAGATAATAGGAAAAACTTGTTCCCTGTGAGGGTGCTTAAATACCAGAACAGGAGCTTAGCAGCGTTGTGAAATCTCCATCCCTGGAGATGCTCAAAACTGAGCACCCTGCTCTAATGACCTCTTTTGAGCAGGTGGTTGGACTGTGTGATCTTCCCAGGTGCCCTCCTACCTAAATTCGGTATTTTTGATCCTCTCTTCATTGAGTGACTGCTGTTAATGTTCCTTCCAGAGCAGAGATTTATCTGCACAGGCTGTTCTCAAATGTGTTGCTTTGTAACTAGGCTTCTAGTACACCGTGTCAGTTCCCTTTTAGCACTTTTGGCATATTAGATTCTCAGTGACTGTCCTGGGAATAAAATAAAAAGGCTTGCATCAGTTATTCTAACATTGGAAGTGAAGTACATTTACGAATACTAGGAAGACTTCGTAATTTGGGGAAAAAAAATTAAGATAGTGAGTGGATGGATGTCGTGTGTAGAATGGTATGCATATGCTTTTGGTTTTGTTGGGCTAATGTTTTAAATTCCCCTGTTGAGACGTGCTTCAGCACACTGTCTGCTGTCTGACGTGGTATTTAGCATGTGAGCTGTATGTCATCTTACGTGGAGTTGTGACCTGTGTGTTGGCAGGTGATAATGTTACCCTGCAGCATTCATGCGGTCGTTTTGCTGAATGAATGATAAAACTCAGTTTTTGTTGAAGTAGTAGTGTGGCAAGGCATTGCAAAATTGCCTATATTAACACTTTTCAGTTTTCAGGTATCACGACTGCTAACTGCAACTGCTCTGGTAGTGTTGTGACACTTTCTGAACATGAAATGTTTTAAATCTGATGGTACATGCACAGAATTTTTGCTAACAGAACAGGTTCACGTGCTTTGTACCTGGTGCTGGAGAGAGTGTCTTTTGTATTTGAGAATTAAAATGGAAAAAGTCATTTTTATGTTGCGTATTACTCACACAGAAAAAGTGGTTTGATGATGAGAAATACTCTATGTTCTTGTTTGTTATTTTAGCATCATTTGAAACTATGTAAGTCTTGCATTTGCCAGAGGTAGAATGGGATTGTTAGTTGAAAAATAGGGAAAAACGCTAAAAAAGAGTGATATCTGTAGCAGAGATTGAAATTTGTTTTGAATTTAAGACTTGCGTTTAATATTGCATATGTAAAGATAAGCACAAAAGATAATCCCTTTGGGATTTGGTATATCTTCAAGACAAAAAGGAAGGGAGGGCTAATGCCTAAACAATTTTCAGATGTGCTGGAAAAAATTTTAGGTGCTAATATGGAGAAGTGAGAATTTCACAGGTCAGTCACTGCTCGGTTTCTTCCTCTCCATGACATCATTCGTGGACAGACACCATTTTATAAATGGTATATGTCTGTTTCTTTTCTCTGTCACATAACCCTAGGTTGTTTTCGATGTATTTATTTTGTTGATGAGTAATTAATTATATAAATGGTTAGTTTGGAGATTCTACTTTCGAAGCAGTGTGGCGTTTCGGTTGTGCTTGTTGGCTCCCAAGCCAAACTGAATTTCTGCTAGATGTTTATATAACAGGGGTCACCGAAGTAAGTAGGGAGAGCTCGTGGGAACTAGTAGAGGCACTCTTCTGGACTTTGCTCCCACCAAATTAAAGAAAACACAGTGCATGTGCATTTGCCCTGCAACAGTTCTGAACTATGATAGACTGTTTTAAGGAGGAAAAAATAAGTAGAGGTCAGCTATTTACTTCTCTGTGTAAGAAATGTGTGCTGCTGAGTTCTTCCTTACTCTGCTGTACTGAGTTAATAACCCCATGAATTTTAAATCCTCAGGATACAATGGAGTTTGATCTGCTGCTGCAGTACAGCCCTAATTTGTAATAGGGTGTCTTGTTCTAATAATTATTGCTATGTTGAAGTTTTCAGCTAAATTTAGTTAAATAAATTCAGATACTTAATGTGATAGGACTTCCAGCACTGATGTTGTAATTCTCAGTAGTTCTGATATCTGATCTTTAAAGTTTTTCAAGATGTGAGCTGTAGTAAAGTGCTATTCCCCTATTTAGCATTCTGCTTGGAAAACAGGAAATCACTTTTTTTTTTTGAGAGTAATACCTCTCTTCCTTTCTGAGCTGCCTTTTTTTCCCCCGGCCTCTGCCTTTCTTTTCTCACACAGATCCCATAAAAATGGCAGGAAATGAAATCTGGTTTTAAAATCGTTAATCTGAAATAACTGTGGTTTAACACTCTATCACTAATGAGCTGCCCTTAAATACCAGAAATGTAGTTTTTCTAAGAGTCAGTCTCCTCAATGTTTTCTTACCTTACTATTCTGTATTCTCATGATGTCAGTTCAATGCTGTGACTGTGGTGATTAAACCTTAATTTTGTTGCTTTAAATAGATGGGAGGGTATGATAGTCACACATTTATTACCAAGTAAGAGAACTAATCTGCCGATAAGATGTACAACAATAGTCTAATAATTTCTTCTTAGCAGTCTGTTGTACGAGGCTAGTGACAAGAGTATACGAATTCTGAAAAGTCAAATAAATACTGTTTCTTACCTGTGTACAAAAGGACTGTAAAACAGTGTATTTATTAAATTGAGAACAGATATGTACTTTTAAAATAGTAAAAACCATGAAGATGAGAGAGCAGATCTAGAAGAGAATTACATAGGGTAATGTGGTTTTATACTACAAACCAGAGCTTGAAAAGTAGCAAACAGTCACACATACAATATTTGCTCTTTGTTCCCCCTGTGAATAACTGAAAATTACGTTGTATTTAAATACACATAATGTGTATTTTTAAAGTACAAAACTACACCACCTTCCTATTAGTTGACAAATAGTTTTACTGTTCTGCCTAACTTAGTACAGGTTAATCTCAGCCCTTTGTTATAAAACTGAATGTGAAAGCGTAAAACAAAGATTCACCTGTTCTTTTTCTTTGTTTCAGTTGTTACTCTGTACGCTACTCTAGGAGGTGCAGCAATAGTACACGGGCTCAATGAAACGGAGGTGACCACCATCATTACTAGTAAAGAATTGATGCAAACAAAATTGAAGGTCAGAAAGCTTATTTGTGTGCCTTTCTCCAGTGTATCTCATTGTTAAACGGCCTGGTAGCTGTATGGAACAACGATTTATTGCCTTTCTGTAGTGCAGACAGTTCTTACAGAACACGAATTTTGTATCTATCTTCATATACAGAAAAAAAATAGTTAACTTTGGGATTTAAGCTCCCAAATGACTTCTGAGAACAAGATGAGCTATTTGCACTACTGAAGAGCTGTAATCCTGTCTGGAACAACACCTTTACAAGGAAATTCTGTGGTTTTTGGGTGGATTTAGTGCCTGTAAAATCAACAGTTTGAAGGAAATATGAAGAACAGAAAAATGTATGAACTATATATGAATAGCTAAAAGTGATCATACTTCTTGGACGTTTTCCCAGGAGAGAATGGCTCTTAAATGTAAAGACAAATGCTCGGAGAGTTAGAACTCTTTTCTAGCGCAGAGAAAGCTTAACGAACATTAGTATAGTCCAAAAAAAATTCCCCCCCCAAATGTATTTTGTATTTAATTGAATATTTTCTGTTAAATAAATCCCAACAACATGATAAGAGTGATTAAGGGTTTTAATTTCATGCCTTAACCAATTGTGATTCTGGGCAATTGGGAGGCTGCAGAAACTTAGATGCCTTGCTTCAGACTCCAAAGTGCTGTAAATGATCAGTGAAGTTCCTTAACCGGTTTCATAAGAACTTCTCAGACCCAGTTGCTCCTTTCTCCAGAGGTTTAGGTCTTTAAGAGTATGAGCGAGTTAGTATCAGCTGCTGATTATTGTGTATTAATTGTTCCATGGTTAACTGTCCAGGGCATCTACAGGCCTGTAGCACTTACAGTTCTTACAATTCATGTAACTTACCCCTGCCTTGTCTCTGCCAGTCCAAGAGGTCTACGAAACAAGTGATGTGTGGTAACTTTGTGGTGGTCTCTTTATTTGGCAAAACTCGGAGTGCAGGATACCCACTGTTTTCTGAGACCTTACTGACCCAGATAGAATACGGAGGTGGAAAAACAAACCTGCATGAGTCTGGTCATAGTGTGTTTTGGAGGAACTAGACCTTTCACGTAGAGTTGTTGTTTAATTAAAAGCTCTGCAATATTGCTGCATGTTGAGAGAGAATTTTCCAAGCCTTATGTTTTTCTCTCAAGTTATTAGACTATATGTACTGCAAGCTGAAATAAATGTGCATTGTAAGAGAATGAATTTCATCCGCTAGAGATGATGATTATATCTTCTTTCTCTGGAACTTTGACAACTGTCTGAAAACTTGGGTTTTGTTTGAAATATTTAACTATTGCTTAAGTAATCATTTTATGTATTTTTGCTTGCTGTTGGTTATTTTAAACAGCATAGTAAACAAGGAGTAACCAAAGTATTGTCATGATCTCGGTGTCGCCAGCTGCCCAGGACCTTTTCTTCTCAGTGTTCTGTGAGAGTGGAAAGTCAGTTATCTCTTCTGATCTTCATAGTCTTATTTGTGGGCTTTTCTTGAAATAAGACCCAGATTAGTAAATGGATGGAAAATAATTTGGACTTCTAGGTGGAAAGTTCAATTAATCCCACATATCTAAATGTGGAAAGTTTCAAGCTTTGCAGCTATTTGAGCTAGATAGGTTTATCCTCTGATATTGTAAATAAATGTTCAGATATTTTGTCTTTTTTAACGTGTGTAATAGATAAATTTCTTTTTTTCTTGTTGGCACAAATTTCATGATTGATGTCTGAATTTCCACAGGAAATTGTTTCTCAAGTTCCGCTGCTGCGACATATTATTACAGTGGACGGCAAACCAACAACATGGTCAGAGTTTCCCAAGGGTGTCATTGTTCACACTATGGCTTCCGTGCAAGCTATGGGTGCCAAGGCAGATGCTGGTAGGTTCTCTCTTCTTTCCTTTTGGATCATGTAAATTATTGTCCTACTTTGACCCTGTTGAGTAAATTTGGGAAAATTGCATGTCTCAGAAAATTATGCAGTGGATAAAATGTTTTTAATAAAAACAGTCTTCTCCACAAGTATCATGTATGTCAAAGAATAATTTTTAGCATATCTGTTTAGACCAGGATAGAAATTTAGCATGCATTCTTATGATCAGATGAATTAAAAACAGGTTATTTAGAACACACAGAGGAAATACTTCTGCATTTTATAGCAAAAGGCATCAGTAATACACTACCAGTAAATTCACAAATAACAAAATGTAAAATAGCTATTTAAACCGGGTAGAACTTGGTCACGGTTATTGTAAGTCTGATAGTCTCAATCTACTATATAATTTTCTTGAAATTTATTTCCAAACGATGTAACATTCTTAGAGTTAGAAATAAAGAATTTCAGAAGGTGTTTTAACTATCTTGTCATAACAAATTTTTACTCTTAGCTCTGAAGGGCTGCTAAATCTAGTATCTTAAGGTTTCATTATATTCAATAGTTGCTTTTGTTCTTGTTCTTTGTGTTTTCAGAGTCTTCTAATCATTGAAGGCACATGACTGTTGCAATGAATTTTGTTTTAGGAGTGGGATGGGTGTTTAATCTGCCTGCTGTTGAAGTTTAGGGGAATGGCAGTTGTGCTGCCAACATGATAACCTCTCAATTTTTTAGAAAGATTGTTTTCCCTTTTTGATGTACCAATTTTGTTTACTCTTAAAATTGTTTAAGAAAACACCAACAGAATAAATTATGGCTACAACTCATTAGCTCCTTGAGGCTTTTTGATGCATTTGCTATGTAACAAGGTGTCTAATCCTTCTTCCTCCAGTCTTTCAAACATTGCATGCAATAAAGGAACGTTACCTTTGTAGAGTTAACCACTCATAAATTATGGAATACTACAAGAAATTTTTTATGGTCAAGCATGTTCTGCTTGTTACATTAAATCAATGAGGTTCTTGTTATGTTGTTTCCTCTCTGCCGGTCATTGCACAGGATGGACAGGGTTCAGTGAGTGGGAAGTATGCTTTCACTGTTCTCATTCAGTGTGTGTTTTGCCACATGTATTGTACATTATGCAGTTTTTCGTCTGAGTATACGCAATTGTTTTCATATTTTCTTGCTTTCAGTGCAAGTATTTAAAAATGCTTTAATCCTATTAAAGCTATTGAACTTGAATATTTATAGAAATTGGAGGTCATGTTGGCCCAGCAGAACCTTGCTGTGAGCGCTGAGATGAGGCAGCGTGTTACTCCTCTGCTACAAGTGCATGACAAAGTAGCTTTGCAAATGGGGATTTGCCTTGTGCCAGCTTGGAACCATTGCAGCATAGCTTCATAAGCATATGGAGCTCAGTGGCGTTTTGGAGAAGTCAAAGATCTGCCCATTTTTCTGTCTTCGTCAGGAATACAGGAAACGTAACAGGAACCAAGTTGTCTCCTAGGCTAGGGCAATCACTGGAAGTATTGCTCAGCTCACACAAAGAAGTCCCTGCTCTTTATGAAGGCACTTAAGCTTGCCCACAGTCCTTTCAGAAATGAAAGCAAAATGTAATGTCAATAGTCATGTTATATTAGAACAATTGCTATAATACGTTAGCATGTAAGATCTCCCAATCTGATAGGCTTTCCACATGTTATATATTCTCTTTTTTTAATAAAAATTACAGGGAACAAACAGCAGGCCAGGCCTGTACCCTCAGATATTGCAGTGATCATGTACACAAGTGGATCCACAGGAATTCCCAAAGGAGTTATGATCTCCCATTGCAACATAATTGCTGGTATAACTGGAATGGCTGAAAGGATCCCAAATCTGGGGTATGTACCAACAATTACTTAATAAAAATAAAGAAGTTGGGTAGCTGCATATAATTTTAGATGAATTATTGTGTAAAATATTAACAGTGTTATGTTGCTTTGTCTTTGACGCATCATACTGTGCACTGATGTCTGAGCATCTTCCAGTACTGCATTAAATGACATAATTACTCCATGTGCTGTCTCTCTCATCTTCTGTATGTGGGCAAGACCGGGACACAAAAGCCTGTGAGGCCGCCTTGCAGTAGAGTGGTTGAAAGCTACCTTAAGCAGTACTTCCTTTGGTTAGTGTTAAATTCTGTGGTTTCTTTCTGTTTGGTGCAGTTTTTAATCTTGTCCACAGAGCTGCCTTTGCAACCATAACACACAGTTAATTGTCTTGGGATGAGAAAACATCACACTTCATTCATGCCATAAATCTATAGTATGTAATAAAAGGATTTTAAAACAAAGTCCATCATATTTGAAATACGTTCATAAGCTCAAATGCATTCTTCCACTTTTCTAGTTCTTCAGTAAGCTTTGTATAAATTTAGCTTAGTGACTAATGGTGTGGCATAAACCTATTTCTTAAAAATTATTTACAGGGAAAAAGACATCTATATTGGCTATTTGCCTCTTGCCCATGTTCTGGAACTGAGTGCTGAACTCGTGTGTCTGTCTCATGGATGCCGCATTGGTTACTCTTCACCGCAGACATTAGCCGACCAGGTACGTTGTTGATATAAGCCCATGTAGTAGAAAATTACTTGTGTCAGATCTTATTTGTGTGTGTTTGTCTATATATGTATATACGGTGTGTTTATTTGTCTGATATTGCAATACATTTCCATTTCTACAACTCATGAAACAGGATATTGGGAGTTATAACTGATACTCTGGGTTAGTGTTAATTGTTTAAAATAGAATTCAAATAAAAATGATTGGAAGATGTGCTATGTTATGTTGTTTCTTATGTCAAAAGTCTTGAATATGTTTGCTAGTAAACTTGTTCTTCATTTTAGTCCTCTAAAATAAAAAAAGGAAGCAAAGGTGATGTTACTACACTTAAACCAACACTAATGGCAGCTGTTCCTGTAAGTAACTAAAGAATAATATAACATGTTACAGATAAAACTCATCATTCAAATTTTATCAGTAAAATAAATGCAATGATCATTTAAAATATTTTTTTTAAGCTGGCTTAAAATAATATATTTGGTATTTATTTATATATTGAAGATAAACATACATCACGTGAGTGTCAAACTTGGAAGAAGTTTAAATAGCAGTGGGGATTAGACCGCCACTTTAGTAATCTGTTCATCATAATAAGCAGTGTGTGTGGATATGTACATACATATATGCTGTGTATTTACATGTTTATGGTATGTACTCTCTTCCTGATGGCTGTTTTAAAATCATATATATGTAAAAAGATATAAACCTTATGGAATAATACATACATGATTTGAAAACAGCCACAACGTGATAAAAACAGTCCTTGACACAGACTTCTCTTTACCTCATTAGACCTTACCTGGGAAGAGAAAATATGTTTCCACCTTGTAACATGTTACAAGGTGTTGTTTGCCTGTTTAGCAAGCAATGTGCTGGCTTTCACACTAATTTTTGATGTGAACATGAGGTGGTAGTGAAGAGAATTGGACTCATACCCATGTAATACTTAATTGAACAAGGATAGTTAGCAGTAGGCAGCTTGGGGTTGAATAGTGCTCCTGCTCAGATTTCTGCTTTCCTCCTTTATATGAGCATCTTGCTATTTTTTTGTAATGGAAGAGAATGCAACTGGGAGTGGTTGGTCATCTGAGCTACATTAGATTTTCTAGTTTGTTTCCTTTTTATTGTATTGAATTTAAGATTTCTCTTGCTTTGAGTTGAAGTTTTTCTTTTTATAACCAGGAAATTATGGATCGGATCTACAAAAATGTCATGAATAAAGTGAATGAAATGACAAGTTTCCAGCGGAATCTATTTATATTGGCCTACAATTACAAAATGGAACAGATTTCTAAAGGTTACACTACCCCTCTTTGTGATAGGTAATTTTAACTTTTTTTCTTAATGGTATCAGAAAATACTTACCAAAATCTTGCTACATGACCAGTATCTGATTTTTATGCTTTTCTTTGTTTTAATGTTTATCCTTGGAATAAAACATGGACAGGCCTGTAATGGATTGTAAATTGAAACAACAAATCTGTAGTTTGTGAGATGGCTTTAAATATTTACTGATATAATTTAAAAGACTTACGTAACTTGAAGCTGATTTACATTTGTTGCATTATGTTCATCAGGGCTTTAGTGATGAGTTTATACGGTTCTTGGGTAAGATAGGAAATCTACAGATATTTGCAGTCTTTACATTTTCACAGAAGTCAGCCTAAAGGGTAATTACATAAACTATAAATTCTGTAAAACATTTTTGAAGAGAAAATCACAACTTTACCATCTTACTGAAACTGCGCTTTCAAAATATTTAATCCATCTTCAAGTCAGAATGTAGAAATAAATTTTTGAAATGTTGTTTTTTATGGAAAATCTTTAAATGTGCTCCTGCAAGGTTTTCTGAAGTTTATATGAAGATGGATGAAACTTAAATACAAAATCAGATCTTTTGTTTTTAAGCAACAAATTCTTCATATTCTCATCTTTGTATTTTAGCCTTATTTTCCGGAAAGTACGAATGCTGCTAGGTGGAAAAATTCGCGTCCTGCTTTGTGGAGGAGCTCCACTCTCTGCAGCAACCCAGCGATTTATGAACATTTGTTTCTGTTGCCCTGTAGGACAGGGGTATGGACTAACTGAATCAGCTGGAGCTGGAACCATCACTGAAGGTTGGTGTAGGTGCATCCTTGCTGAGTGCTCTGTGGGGATAATCTTTGCCAGTCCCTTCATTTGGTTTTTGCCTTAAAACATAATTAGGAAATGCTGTTAATCTAAAAATTTACGGAACAGTAGGAGTGCTAGGTTTGACTCTGTGCTAAAGCTCATGGGGCACATACAAAATCAGTGTTCTCATTTGTAATAGAGAAACTTGTAAGAGCGTGAATGAGGTCGTGGCAGTATTATGCTTGATAGTTGAACTGAATAAAGTATTAATTTTGGTGAGCGTATTGAGATGTTAGGAAAAAAAGAATTAATACAAAAACCTGTGCCAAATTTTAGCTTTATGTAGCATAGAACTTCATGGTTACAGCTGCTTTTTAATCCTAAAATTCCACTCGTATTCAGTGGTGGCAAAAACAGTTAGAGCTGCTGGTTTTTGTCAGTGGTGCGATATAGCTAGGAGTCATATGGAAAGTACCTAATGTTCGTTGCTATTATGCTAGATTGTAGAACATACACTGTTCCTTAGCGATCCACAGACTACTGGGATGTGGCTTTTATTCCAAGAGGTCTTTGGTAACGGCTTCTTTAGAAGTTTGGAGGAGGAAAAAAAATCACTCTAGTAATTTGGGAAGGTGCCTGGATGCAGAAGCATTGGGGATTGAAACCAGGAAAATGAATCAAAATGCTGAATCTCTGAATTGTTATGAAATACTGTTGCTTATCATTTCAAAGTCAATCAAGCACTATTAAAAGTTGTGCTGCTTCTACAGTGTGATCCATGTGGACACAGAGTCAGAGTTGTGTTGATGTGGCTGGAGCTATCTGTAAATACAGCCATCTACTCTATTGCAGGATGAGGAATTTATCTGTATTACCTTGATATATCCATTGGTATTTTTGGAAGTTCTGTTGTGTACGTTAACATTCAGAAGTAAATAGTTAATTTTCGCTAAATGAAGTGCATGACAACAAAGATTTTTCTTGTCAGTTTTGGTATTTTTTTTCTGAGAAATGCTTTTTTAAATTTCAGTTTGGGATTACACTACAGGAAGAGTGGGAGCACCTTTGGTCTGCTGTGAAATCAAATTAATGAACTGGGAAGAAGGTAAGAATTTATATGATTAAATTATAGTGCACTTGCAAGACATGGTAGTTTTCTGTAGGGTTTTGCTTAGTAGTACTAATTAGAAGACTGTTTCTTGCCTTTTTATTTTTTTAAATCTTTCTTTTACCTATATACGTTTGAACCTGTATACATTTAATCTTGGAGGCGGAAAAAGTAAAATAAATTCCTCTGATTTTTAAATGTAAACATATCTAGATAGAAGCTATCAACACATCAATAGTGTTTTGATTAAGTTATGTTATGGCTTTTTTTGCCAATACTTTTTTGTTTATTTCAGTCACTTTAAATGCATATTGTTTAAGTGTATACAGCATTGCACCTTTTTCAAGTTTGGAGTAGTATTCTTGCAGGAGAGGGTATAAGTCTTGTATGTTGCATCTTGGAGTTGGTTTCAGTAGACTTTAACTGAAATCTATGCACAATACCTTCTGTTGTCATTAAGAAATTTTAAAATACACTTCATAATATTATTAATAAAATAAGTAAGATAGTGGCATATGGAAAGGTAGCTTAATGGATGCTGTATAAAATACATTTAACGAAATTTGAAGTGTGTTTAGACTATTTCCTCTAAGGTAGGCTTTTATGTATTGCAGAGTAGAACTACATAATACTTGAGGGAGTTCTGGGGCTAATATGAGACCTTAGATTTTGGTAGTTTTTCTTCCTAAAATACAAGATGAAAATTATATATTTTTTTTCATTTGAGCCTGTGTGAAGCTAATAAAGCATGTTAGTCCTGACCAAAAAAAAAAAAGCATAGATGTGGCGTCTGCACTCCACATGCGTGTGAATTTCATTGTTTGTAAGCACATATCTTAAATAGCTGCTTATATGCTGAAAAGAAATGGAACCATCTCTTCTCTTACTTTATTATTCAGGCAGTGTTTTCAAGCGGTGACTAAGTGTTTTTTGAAGTGATGGCTAAGGACCTATTATTTTTTTTGTATTTAAATAGTAACAGTGATAGGAATTCTTGCTTTGGAATGTATTTTTAATTCCTGCTAACTTAAGAAAAACTATTTTCAGGTGGATATTACAACACTGATAAACCATATCCTAGAGGTGAGATTCTTATCGGGGGTCAAAATGTGACTGTGGGCTACTATAAAAATGAAGGACGAACCAAAAAAGATTTCACTATTGATGAGAATGGGCAGAGGTGGCTTCATACTGGAGACATTGGAGAGTTTCATCAAGATGGATGTCTAAAAATAATTGGTGAGTTCATAGATTCAGGTAAACACATATAAACAGATTATTTTCAGGGCTGCTAAATACTGCAGTTAACAAAAAAAAAAATCTACATATCTTGGCATGCAGTCCAAAATCCTATGATTTATCCTAAGAAAATTCTGATATCTTAACATATAAACATCATCGTGTGCTTTTAAAGCTATTTTTTAAAACATTTGTTTCCTTTCAAAACAGTCTGAACATTGACTCCAGTCTGCTAGTGAGTAGTAAGTAGTTAAATGTAGGCTAACTTGAGCTAGATAAGTTGTCTTAGATTTTATAACTTTGTAAGTGTGAAGTTTGGTAGAGTGAAAGGGCTCTTTTGTAATGTGTTCTCAGGAATTATTTTTTTTAATCCTACCATTCTTTATAATAAGAGTATTCCTTTATCGTAAAGCAACTAAGGGAAGAATATTCTAAGGTAAAGATGTTACTCATAAGACTGTGATAGTCTCCTAATGCTTTGACATCTGTAGGCACAAAAATAGGTGCCTTATAGACTGCCAAGTGTCTCTCTTGAAGTCAGTGGATGATTCAGCATGCTCTTTAATTCTGAAAACTAAGCTTACTTGTTTTATTAAATGAGTAAAATCTTAGGTCCCATTGCAGCTGCCTTTCCCTGGTCAAACAGGTAAAAGCCAAAAAACGACCTTGCCTGTTTGAACACTTGTACAGGCATATAGCAAAGGAGAGGTATTCCTGGCTGCCATCACAGCTGAGTGGGTACGGTGCTATAGTCACCTTGACTTTGTGTCTACATACAATAAGCTCAAGTAATTTGGGCTGAATTTTCAGTTTCAATTGTGTTTCAAATAACAGATGGACAGTTGCACTTTAAATATGGATTTAGCCTAGGAATAAATAGCAAAATGTCACCAAATGCTGCATCTGCTGCCTCAGGCATCTGGACCAGACAGCACAAAATGTGTGCTTCTAGCCAAACACTGTTTTTTATGTAACCCTAGTTGTCTTCCATTCATTTGCTAGTGCTACAGTATAGGAGATGCTGTTTAAAGGCAGGAAATGCATAGAATTGAAGTGTGGCTCATGTTTAAGCAAAGGACAGGTTGATGAGATTGAAGTCTGGAAGTCTGATATTAACTGTTTCTGGTACATTCACCAAACATGAGTCAGCTTTCCTCTTGACATTTATACATTTCAGAAAAGTATAAATTCAATGCCTAAACCTTTGTGTTGCATAATTAGCATTTCTTTTTTTCCTCAATAGATCGTAAAAAAGACCTTGTAAAACTTCAGGCAGGAGAATATGTCTCTCTTGGCAAAGTAGAAGCAGCTCTAAAGAATCTTCCACTGGTAGATAATATTTGTGCATATGCAAGCAGGTAAGAGGCAGCTCATGTTTTGATGTTGCTATATTATTTGTCTACTCTACTGAAGTCATATGCAAAATGTTTTTTCTTCAAAGCATGAATTTTTTTAACTTGTTGGAAAAGGATTTTATTTAAAATACAATGGAATAGCTTTCTTTATCAAAACTAAACATCTGAACTGTATGTTTTTATTTTTCTTTTCCCAATTTTTTCCACTGTTTCTTGGAAATGCCGAGAATGAGTCTTTCACTCCCTTTTTCCCAACCTGAAAAGCAGCTGAGCTTTGAAGGCTAACTGCATTCATAACAGACATCACTCAAGCACTTTAGAGATACTACCTATAGAAGCCCTAGTAGACCTTGCTCTTTGCTGTATTCAGCTGTGAGCTGTTCTTCAGAGGAAGGAGGGGAATGAAAACAAAATCCCCAACAGCCCAGAAGCTGCTTTGTATCCATGCAGAACACCAGCAGAAGCCTTGAAGCTGGAGAGAAAACACTGTAGAGTGTTTTCCTATGCAGAGCCACAATTGATAAAAAGTGATGAAACATCCTTTCTATTTTCTTTCTAAGTGTACTACCAAGTTAGGGCTCAAACATGTCTGAAGTTTCTGTTGGTAGAATTTCCTATCTGTACAGAATATAGACTTAAATGTATAAATATCCTTCAGATGCTTTTGGTTTCCTTTTGTCATTTTGAAGTTTGGAAGGTCATTTTGGAGCATCTGAGTGATCAGAAATGTTCTATTCAGTATAATATACATTCAAAACAAGTCCCACTTAACTTTGAAGAAAGCCAGAACAAACACACCAGGGAATTGCTCAATAGTAATAGTAAATTAACTTTTGGTTTGTTCACCTGGTTCTTTGTGTTTTTCTTAACTAACAGTATTCATCACATAACTTTAGTTTTGACAGTTTTATAAAAATAGACTAAGACATATTGGACATACTGCTGCTGAGAAGCTTTCATGGTATTAGGCTTTTATTATGGTTTTCACCTAACGAGCAAGTCTCATATTTGCTTGCTTTGACTGCCTGAGGTTACATGCATGTTCTGAACACTCCCTGTAATCAATGGAGAAAGAAGCTCCTACAGATGGTGATTGCTGCCGTGCTATGAGTGGAATTCATTCTAGAACTGTACTGTCAAATTTTTTGTTAATTTTGCCAGGTCAACGTAGCATCTACAGTGTACTAGAATACTTAAAAAGGACCTGTAAATTTCAGTAATTCTTCTACAATCGATACCTTTGTGTACCATAATTCAAATACTTGATGTGCGTTGACTGATCACTTTGCAAAGTGATAGCAATGAAGTTTTAAAATTACTGAGATGGGAATTTCTGAAACAGACTTCTGTGGTCAGTCTGTAGCATTTCTTAAGTAGAAGAGCCATCCATTTTACTGGTCAGTCTAGCAAAACATGTATATTGCTTTTCCTAATAATAGCTTCTTAATTGATGCACTTTTTATTGTCATAAGATCATTGTCGCAAAAGTGTACTGTTATTTTTTGTATGCTTTTGTTCAGCATAATTTGGAGAAAGAATTTGGCTCTTGAAGAGCTGTACAGGAGTGTAGATTGAGTAAACAAGAGAGTTCAGCTTTAACAGATCAGCTTTCTAGATATACTTGTTCTTTAATGGTGTTATGCTTGCCTTTGACATGTATGAAAGCTTTGAGATTTTATTTTTTAAAATATTACAGTGTTTGTACAGTCAACTCCATATTTGGAATATACACCTGACTGGAGTTTGAAAAAATAAAATAAGCTAGCTACCTCTACTAGTTGCAAAGTTATTTGTGAATTACCAAGATAAGGAATTTGTGGCCAAATCTGGTTACATGTTGCTGCAAAAAAAAAATTTTTTTTAAATCTCACCAGTTTCCTCTGTGTTTGGTATGCTGACTGTAAAGAAGTGAATTGGGACAGGAGAGCTGATCAAGCTTCCATTAGAAATTAGGACAGATAGCTTGATCAATGGATCTCAAGCATCACGTCCAGAAACAGAGTAGTTCAGTCACCTGAGGAACAGGCAAACATGGTGAAAAAATGAGTTCTCAGCAGGAAGCTCAAGGATACAAGGACCAGACTTTACAGAATTGGTGGTACGGCCATGTAGTGCCACTGCAGATGTCTTTTTTGTTAAGTCTGAGGGCTGTATTCAAATAGGATCTCAAGTACAGAAAGGTTGGAAGGATGTCCAGCGTAGGAGAGACTTTGGCAAAATCTGTTTTATAAAATGAAGAAAATAAAGTGAAGAGCTACAGAGAGGCTGTGAGCTCCAAGTGGCTTTTTCCAGAAAAAAAAGGGTAGTTGAATGAACTCATTTGTCCATAGGAATTTTCAGATGAATTGGAAGCTTGAGGCTTACCCAGCCAAGTGATTACTTCCATTTGCTGTTTTTCCCTGGAGATGCTGAAGTATTGCTGAACATGGCCTTAAGCATGTCAAAAGAGCATAGGAGCCAGGGATGAAAGTGTCGGAGTCCTTTGTGTTCTGTATATAGGTTAGTTGGGAACAGCCGTGCCGGAGGTAAATACATGGCTGCAGAGTTAGTGATGGAAAGACGTCCCAGGCAGAAGTATGCAAATACAAGAAGGGAGGAGGATCTGGATGCGTTTGGATGTACAATATATACATGTTACAGAGTAGATGCCAAGTGAAGTCACAAAGGATTTGGTGCAGCATATGGGAGAGAGGCAAAGACAGAAGGTGAGATGCAAGTATTAAGTGATTCTGAGGCTCATGTGAAGTCTTTCTGTAAATATATTCTTAGAAAACTAAGGTGGGTTTGGAGTCAGCCAACAGACAAAGCTTGTCAGCAGATGATGCCTGAGAAGCCTATGTTTGTGATGGACTTCAATGCAGTCTTCACAACTGCTGTCAAATGTAATTCATATCAGTGACAAAAGAAAAAAAAAACAGCTTACGTTGACCAAAAGGGGCTTTAGAATTAGTATTTTAAAATTATCTTACAGTCCTTAAAAGATAAACTAAAGTAATCTCCGTACCAGGGTTATGGTTCAGTATTTTTTGCATGAACTATCTGCGTAGTGGAAGAGAGAGTTGAAAGGATTTTTTAAGTCTGTAGATGGGTAAGGTAGGACAGGACTGAGGTAAAGTGGAGGACAGAATTAGAATTCAGAGTGAGCTTGACTAGATGGAGATACTGCTTAAAAAAAGTCAGTTTAAGGGAGAGTGTATGTAAATCATACACGTAAATGTACAGGATAAAGTACCACCAGATGGTAGCAGTTGAGTAGGAACTGATAGGAGTCTGCAAGTGCTGTGTTGTTTTACGCAGGTGAATAGGATAATATGGCATAATCGGATGCACAATGATCTTTTTGCTCTAATAAACATTAAAGGGTTTCGGTTCCATACACAACACTTCAGAAAAGGCGGACCTCTTGAAAAGAGTCCAGGAGGAAACGGAAACATCTGGTCACAGCTCTGTGAGGCATGACTTACAAGGAAGGGGCATTACTTAAAATCCTGAAGAAAGTTAAGAAAGGCAGGAAGACTAGAAAGCTGAGAAGGGGGAAAAAATAGTAACAGTATGTGAAAGAATAACTAGCTTCTGTGGAAAGGAGAGGAACATCTGAGTGTTGGCTGTATGACAGTACAACTGATGTAAACTGCAGAAAGGAAAAGTCAGGATAGCCATGAGAAACAGCTTTCCAATGGTGAGAGCAGTGATGTATTTGTAATGTTCAAGAATGGGTTAGTATCTTTTAGATGGTGCTGATCTTGCTTCAAAGCAGGTGAATGAGTTAGATCTTCTACTTTACTCCATCTCAAAAACCTTGGTTACTCGTTTCAGGGCAGATTGTGCTTCAGTGTATTCCAAATACTTTAAGGTCACAGCTTCATACATTCCAGCTATATCAGAGGTAGACAAAGATTGCCAGCAGTAGAGTGAGCGTATGGACAACCACTTGAAAGAGAAAGAGAAGTCACTTCCCTTACAGACGCAGGCGTTCTTTGAGATGTGTTGTGCATATGCTTATTCCACAACCTGCTCTCCAACCCCTCTTCACTGCAGTCCTCTACTCCTCTACAGTAACTGGATTCTGCAGTTGAGAGGAAACTGAGGTAGGGAAGCCGCACTCCAGTCTTCATACCGGGATGCAAAACATGAGGAGAGGCAGGGCACATTGACATCGTGTGGGTACTGCTTCCTCAAAGCCTTGAGCATGAGGCACAGTGGAATATGCATATGGACAGCACACCTTGAAGCAATCCAGTTGCTGTAAGGTAAGTAGCTTCTCTTTCTACTTATTTTGGAGCAGGCAAAGGTAATTTGTGTACTACTACAGAAAGTTTATCAGGTGAACAAAAATCAGCTGTTAAGAGCAATAACTGGATGAACTGCACCCTCCCCAACTTGAAATGTTGTGTTTAAAGAGTTGTTAACGTTACAAAATTCATACTAAAATACATGTACTTCTCAGTTTCCATTCTTATGTCATTGGATTTGTTGTGCCAAATCAAAAGGAGCTTGTAGAACTAGCTCGAAAGAAAGGATTTAAAGGAACCTGGGAAGAGATCTGTAACAGTCCTGAGATGGAGAAGGAGGTACTGAAGGTGCTAGCTGAGGCTGCTATGGCAGGTGAGTAGCTGGGTGGTAAATACTCGCCTTGTGGACAGTGATGTCTGTGAAATGGATAAGCATATGCCCTAAAAATATGTCCTTGTGCATGTGTTGCATGTACTATGTTGCATGAGAACATACATGAAATGAAATTCTCATACAAAACCCAACAACAGCAACAACAAAAAGAACAAATGTGGGTAGGTCACAGAACCGGTTCAGTTCTTTCGGTTCGTGTCGTCTTGTATCGTGTAGTCTTGTAACTTCTCTTTTACTATGGCCAATACCTGAGCAAAGAATATAAGTACAAGACAAATACATCAAGCATAGCTCAGTTCCCTCTGTTTGTGTGTCTGATGCTGTTCAGAATTGCCTGTAGTATCTTCTTGGTACGTCTGTGGGGGGTATCGGGCAGTCTCACATGCTACATACCTCTGTGTAGGTGACTGGGGAAAAAAAGCCCGCAGTGAAGTGGGCTCTCCTAGCCTCTAGCGATTTCTGTCTGAGGGATTTCCTAAACAGAAAGCAGTGTCTTTGTAGCTAATGACTTTCAGTAGACTTCTCTTCATTAACTCTTCAGCCCTATTTTAAAGTTACATCAGTATCTGTGCTATCTCGTGGCAGAGTTGCACAGCTCAGCTATGTTAAAGGTGAAGAAATGCCTTTTGTGTATTTTAGCCCAGCCATCTGCTAGTTTAATTTGATTCTGCTGAGCTCTTGGGTTGGAAGAGCCAGTGAACAGTCACAAATGCAGTCAGGGCTTTTCTCTGTCTATTATACTTCCCCTCAGCTGTATCTTTTTCATGCTAATTGGCTGTAGTCTATTTAGCTATTCTGGTGCAGAATTATTCAGTGGCACTGTGATACTTTTTCTTCTTACGTAATAATTCTGCCTTGTTTTTTTTGCACTTGACTATTACCAAGAACTGAGCTTTTTACAAATAGCTGTCAGTTACAATGACAGAATGGTTCTTAAAATGGTCAGTGTGGAGTTTAAATTTTTCGTCTGCATTCTCTTTTATATCTTTCTGCAATGAGTGTTTTCTGCTGTTTTGTTTTGCAATCACTCTGTATCATGATGTCCTTCTGCAGCTCTTTGCAATTTGCTTTTATCTTTTCTATCCTGGATAATTTTATACTTCCAACAGTCTTTGTCCTGTTAATCTTCACCTCTCCTCCATATTGCTTGTGAATATTTTAAACCTCTGAGTAGTATATTTGCAGAGTTCTGTTACTGGAACATAATCTTACAAAGAATGCAGTCTCAGTACTACAACAGACATTTTTTTCTTGGCCCATGTCTCTAATAGATTTTCGTTCAAGGCACAGAACATCTGGGCAAAATCTTTCTAAGAAGCTGCTATGGTGGAGCTCATGTACAACATCCCCTTCTTTTTCTTTGTTGTGCAACACTAAGTATTTTAAAGGGCATTGTATTGTTGCAAATAGATTGTAACAATCAATGAAATGGAATATTTGATTTAATCCTGAGGCATTTCTACATATATTGTGTCGATTTATATTTTTGTCTTTCCCTTTAGTATCGTAGGCTTTAAAGTAAGCACTGAGGCTTTTCTGAAGTTAGGGAGCAGCACAGATACTCAAAAGTCGGGGGTTTATTTCAATATTTCTGGGGAACTGGAGAATAATCAGTGCTAGATCCTGTAACTCTACTTGTGACCACACTGGGGTTTATACAGCTCGACCATGGGGAATTTGTGAAGCATTTCTTCAGTCATATCACACACTTTTGTGTGTGAGAATATGGTTCCTCTGTTTTTTGGTCAATTGTAGAAAAACAGTTATGTTTACATTTTGCATTAAAAATGGTTGTGTGATTTTTGCCTTTCGTTTTTGCAGCCAATCTGGAGAAGTTTGAAATACCAGTAAAAATCCGTTTGAGCCCTGATCCTTGGACACCTGAGACTGGCCTAGTGACAGACGCGTTCAAACTAAAACGCAAAGAGCTTACGGCATACTATCAACAGGACATTGATCGAATGTATGGAAAAAATGTAAAATAATTCTTTTTTCTGCACCACTTTGCTACGGTGAGCTTGGATCAAATAGGAAATACTTGAATTGCCTGTCTCAGCACTTGAGATCAACACACAAAACCACCATTCCTCATTTGCAGCATAAACTGTTATTTCTGATAACATCACCCTGATGACTGGCAAGTTTAGTAAAATGTTACGGCAGCAAACTTGTGTCTGTCTCCTTTTTTTCCCAGTTTTCTCTGCTACCTTGTCAGTCTGTGGATTTTCCTGACTCTTTTTGGAAAACCATGATTCTGAAGCCTCAAGTTTTTAAACATTTATAAATCCTGTATAATGTTTTATTTGTATCTTTAACATTTGGATGTATATAGAGAGAACTTGGCTATATAAGAAATGGTAATACTGGGGGCCTTTTTTTACCTAATTATTTAAAGATAAGGAGGTATTCATGTTGTGACATTATGTAAATTAAAAATGCTTATAATGAGATCACTGTTCAACAGGGGACCAGGTTCTTTGCTGCTGTGCTATTTTTCCGTGTAAATCTGAGGGAGAAAATGTTTGACACTATAGCTTGTGTAATACACCTTTAATACGTGCCTAATGGTTACTTTTATTTTTACCTGTAAATGAAAAGATGGTCATGGCACAGCTCTGTATAAAGGCGGGTACTCTTGCAGGTGTTAGTTATATCTTTATTAATACAAAAGATGATATTAACACAGCAGAAATTACACCTAAGAATTTCTCAAATACAGAAACTTCTTTTTGAAATAGTGCATGACCATTCTATACAGTAGCTGAATTGCATAGAGCTAGTAAGAATTCGGAGGTAATTTCATTTAGCGCTTTGTAACTTTGACTTTTTAGCAGAGGGACTGTAACAAATTCTGCTCTGTTTTGTTGTCTTGTTAGATTTGGGCAACACACTGGGTTTGCTCTTCTGTTGTTTGTGAAACTCTGATAAGAACCCTCTTCTGTGCTAGCTGCAACCCAATCTTACTGGGGGGGATTTTTAAAGTCATAATGACAGTTACGTCCTCAGCTCACACAGTGCCTAGCTGCCCTTTGTGCCATTAAAAATCTCCCTTCTAATTTTGTGTTTTTATTTAGCGTTTTTGTTTTCCTTTTAAAAACAAGCATTTGAAGTATTTGTCAGCCAGAGTCATGTTTGTTACTTGTTTTATCATTACACCCAATTTCTTACTCTGGGAAGGTCACAATTCTGTTTTACTACAGATACGTGAATATTGTTTGAAGAGTTATAGGGGATCTTTCTGTCTTAAGTGAGAACATTTTAGATTTGTTTCAGATGTGAATTTTATTTTCAAAATACTTCTAGAAAGAATATTTTAGTCAAGGTTACACGAGAATGTGATAAAGCATACATCTGTCAACTTTGTAATGGGGCAAATGTTAAAACAGTTTAATAATAGTAAGTTAATTCTCATGTTTATTATCTTTACTTAAAGGTCTTGATGCTTACTACTGCTATATGGTAGCATACAGCAATTCTGAACAGCACAAGCTTTATCTGGCAGAGGGAATTCCTGCTGCTAGCACTTGTGAAGCTTTGATGCAGCAATTGTGGAAAATGTTTGATATGCAAATTCTTACCAAAAAGCATTCTGAAATACATTATTTAAAGTAACACTTTCCATTGATTATTCCATTGATTATAGAAAACAGTTTCATAGCAGTTAAATGTTACTAAGTAGTTACTCCAGTTCTGGTAAAATGATGAGGTTTGTGCTGTATTTTATGTTACGTTTTCATCACTCCTACTATTCATGGATTTCCTCTGCTGCTGTCTATGAAAAATTGTTACATTTGGTAAATTCTGGTATAACAGGTCAAATGGAAATACAGTTATAATTTATTTTTGTTTGTATTTAGAGCATTAATGCCTTCAGCTGGAAATGTTGGAAAACGAAGTATCAGAATGTGGAAATTGCCAAGTCTGTAGGAAAATGTCATGTCGTGTATTAGGTTCTAATATATATCTGTGCTCCATCAACAGGTTCTTGAATTGTTTGCACTCAGCGCAGGATGTATGTTGATCAAATGGTTTTTGTTTTAGTGAAAACTAATAAATTGCTGAAGTACTGTGTATGTCATTTGGTGCATTGTGCAGCAGATTTAAGAAAAAACAAATCTGCCTTTGGCAAATACAGAAGGAATTTGAAATTAGTATTTCATTCTGCTAAGGGTCTAAATGCACTTTTGAGTAAATTGTAAATGAAACTCAAATGGTTTGGAAATAGTTTTTTGTTTGTTTGCTTGTTTTTGTTTTTTCTAATCCAATCTCAAGATTGGGTTGCAGTCTAACAGTGCATTTGATCTTTCAGTCCATTTTATATTTAAAATTGATGTCAATAGATGTAGTTCCTTAGACATCAGATTTGTTGTGAACCTTTATTTCTTCTACAGAATGTGAAAATAAAGCGGTTCGTTCATTGTAGCTTCAGCGTAGAAGATTAGAAAGTCTTTTTAAAATACTTGTGTGGGCTTAATATCTTTGTGATGTGTGTGTTTTCCTTTCAAGTTAGAACAAAACAGGGAATTTAATACTTCTGTGTTCTGCATTCCTCCAGGTCCCATTGAGGCCATCTGTCCCGTGGGTGTCCGTGCTTCTCAGTGTTATCTGGCCAGGGCTATGGTGGGACTGGACTGTAAGTCACGGCTGATTTTCAGGTGCTGGGCTTCCTTGCTCCTGCAGTCTTAGTCCTGTAGCCTACCGGAGCAGCCAAAATCCCCAGCAGGCACCACATTCTTACCCTGTGCTCTTACATTGCTGAGCACAAAGGCAGCTTCAGGGGAATTTGAAATCCTGGTGGTACCAGCATAGACCCGCTACTCACCAGCCAGCAATTTGCCTGGTTATCTTTCCTTTTTCTCATTGTTTTTGTCTTCCCATGCCCAGTGTAACAAGAACAACGTCAAAGCCACCCGATGGAACGTGTTGCACGTGTCCCCTTGCACATGTAGACAGCTGTAGAGTAAGTTCTGAGAAGTGCGTGGTTAGAAGTAGCAGTCTCCATCACACGGGGGATTTTGTAGTGAGAAGAGCTGTAAACTTCTGAACAATCTTTTTGAGCTCAAAATAAGAACAAGGGTTATATACCTCATCTGAGGGGCCCCCAGAGGGGGAGGGGGGATTTCTACTAAAGCTTTTGTAAATATAAGACTTGCAGGATTCTGAATTGGGAATTGTAACTACTTTTCCTGTTGTGAAAATTTATGTAGTATAAAAACACATTTCATTATAACGACCAACCAAGAAATTCCAAGGATGCTGTGAATTCCAAGGATCTCCTTTGAATTCCTACAATTATTAAAAAATGTTTCAGGCCTTTAGACTAAATTTAATCTAGGTGTCATAAATGTTCTTGCAGAGAATAGTATTTGTGGGGTAGGTTGGAAAATAAAAAAATTACGTATCAGAAAAAGACCTTGCAAGTTAACTGATGCTGCTATTACTGCAGATTACACACAGCTTCCCACTGAGGTGTGGTCCTTCTTGTAGCTTAGCAGTAAAATATTTTGCTGAAATGAAAGCAAAGAACAATGTGCAACTGAAGCTGAGAACATGATGCCTGTCCTCATGCTTCTGGTTCTATAGACAGGATGTGGAAAAGGTTGTGGGATTGAAACCATACGTAAAAACATCCTGTAAAGCTTGCAAATTTATGCAGAGATTGCTATAGGACATCCGACTCCTTTGCAATAACCTTTTTCCTGCTAGAATTCACAAGCTTTTATTCTGTACTAAAGCTACGTCTAGGCCATGCAATGCAGCATTTTTCGTTTCTTTTATGTGGTGTATTAACTACTTCGGGCTTTCTATCAGTGTGTGTACATCTGTTTCCTTACCGGTAAGAGGAACAATCGTCAACTTGCATACACCTTGGGCCAGGCTGAGAAATGAATTGAATGACCAGTTGTATATTACTGTAATTGGTTATTTAATGTAAACTCATTTTCAATGTGATCTTGGTTGTTACTATGACCTGCCTGAACATTGTATATCCTAATTGAGTTATATTGTATGAATTATTTATTTGTAATTGGATATCATGTTTCAAAAATAAAATTAATTTCACAAATTAAGCCCCATATGTCCATTTTTTTTTAAGTGGTGTCTCATTTTTATCAGTCTGGGCCTAGATAACTTCCAGCTGTAAATGAGTGAATTGACTAACAAATTAGTTGGGAATGTGGCTGTTTAAGAATGGGAATGGATCAAAATGTTGTGTTACAAAGGAGGTCTGTTGGGTGGTGGGTATGCCCGTGTGTTTTGCTTCCTGCCTCCCAGTGCTGGTACTCATGTTTAATACCTCGACAGTTGTCTGTGTTAATAGCCACACTCTTGTGCTTTGCAGGTGGTGATATTCAGGTTGACTGCTTGGCCGTTAGTGCTGTACACACATTGTTGATTTATTTATCTGTATGTTGATGTTGTTGACAACGTTACGAATCTGCACAAGGTAACGACACACCCTTTATGTGTAGGGCTTGCCAACTCAGATGTAAAGAAAATGACCTGCCATTTACGTTTTCTGCTTTTTGAGCACCAGCCGTGGGAATACCTTATGTAAAGCTGTAAGGTACTGGTATCTTCTACTGTGCTGGTGTATTAGTGCTTACAGCTGGTGTTAGATTTTTAAGTTTGTGGGCTGAAGGGTCAGGTCCCAAAGTGATGCTAATGCTTGCAATTAGACTTCTTGAGATCTTGAGCAGTTAGAAGATTGTGATCACAAGCTCACAAACTGTTGATGAGATCTCTTTTTTTTTTTTCTTTCTTTACTTACAAGTTCCTTAGATGCATAGGGTCATAGTGCTGGCTGAATGTGAAGCCTTCCCTGCTGAATAGATCTTTATCCCTTACAACCATGAGAATCTCCAGTTTCCTTCTGGTTTTAAGCAATATTCAAAGTAGTTTTCTTTCCTTCAAAGGACTGACATTTTTTATTTCAAATTCATTTAAGATAATGTGACTCGATTTATTTATTTATTTATTTTTCCCCCTTTCGCCCTGGGCACCTACAGCTGCTAAAATGATTTTAGGAGGCTCCTTAATAACATACACAGTTCTGAACTCTTATAGTAGGCAATTTATTATAGCAAATAATTCCAGCAAGGATAAATATGTAACCATGTTAGGAGTTTTACTTCTCAGGAAAAAAATAAATCTGTTAAGGAAACCATTGAGAAGGTACAGATTCAAAATACTGAATACAATAAAATTATAGCTAAAGTATCCTGAAGTTCTGAGTTGCTATTGTTGTCCACACCAGAAAAGTCTAGGGGAGGTGGCAGGGAAAGGGAATACCAAAATGGTTGAAAAACTGAATCAACTGTCCTGATGTGTGAATGAAATAGAATCCTCTTTTAATACTTAGGAATAATATATACATAAGAATTTCTGTGTATATTCATTTTCTGTTTTGGGCACAGAAGTTAACCCAAGAACACCACCTGGGCTCTGTGCATAACTGTGGCCGTGCTGGTGCAGCATGGCCTCTGAACAGCTGAGACATCACCTCGCTGCTTGCAGCTGGGCGTCCCGGCGGTGGTCGCCAGGTGGAGGGGGTCTTCCTGCTGCCCGAGTTACAGGTTCTCCTGTGGCCAAGAGCAGATGAAAGGCAAATGGTGTGGGAAATTGCCACTGCATTTTCCCTTGTCTCACACACGAAGTGGATTTGTCTGCACTCTGCAAGCTAGGGGAACAGATGATGCGTGTGCCTTTTCTTTGTGCTGAGGGATTAATTAATAGAAATATTTCTTGCCTAGGAGAAAAGGGCTGAGTAGTTTTCATCTGTGTTCTGGGGTACAAAGAAGAATTGGGAAAATGTCAAATGCTACCAGGAAAATACCTCTTGCCTTTGGATAGTTCAAACGACATCAGGCTGGGACAGCTCTGTGCGCCCATGTGTCTGTGCCTGCGGCGGTGGTACCCCAGCACTGCGGTGCTTTGGGCACGTGGCCGCAGGTGAGAAGTGGCTGGTAGAAAAGAAAGCACCGTTTCCCTATGAGTATATGTAGGCTGTGTTTTCTGTGACTGTACGTACCTTAAAGAGTGACACAGCCACCTATAATGAAATATTTCATGCAAGGAACATTAGAAACAAAACAAAAAAACCCACACCCTTCATTTCAGCCTTTGGGGTTATGCAGTGCTGCCAAGCACAAGAGCAGGAAAATAGCCATGTGCCATGTTTTAATCTCTAGCCCACGAATATAATTTCCAAATATAAACTCAACTGAATGAATTAAGATAGCTCTACCCTTTAAAAAAAAAAAAGTAGAAAAACAAAACAAAATGCCATAAGATATGGACAACCATTTAGGGTGCAAAAAGACACAATGAATGGAAAGGAATAGGGATCAAAACACTTTTTTTTTTTTTTTTCTCCAAATGTCTCTGATACATTCTTTCTTTCTCACTGTATTTGAACAATGTGCTTTAGTTTTTTTCTGTAACGTTTTTTATTAGCAGTGGTGGTAAGGGTTGGTAATTATTTCCAGGTAATTGAGATACAACTTTATGAATGTAAATGATTTTAATGGAAAAGTTTGTACAGCTTTCCATCAATACGTGATTGCAGTAACTGTTTTGCACAGGCCTGGTAGATACTGTCTTTAATACCTCTGGAACAGAAAAATCTTGATGCGGATCCTTACAGATATGTAGAGTTCCTGCTACTTAAGGCACCTAGAGAGGGTGGAGGAAAAAGTGGCATCATCCTGAAGTATGAAAATACTAGTAACAAAAAGGAGTGGCTATTGTATCAAGCGACCATAAAATTCACTCTCTCCCAATCTGGGAAAAAAATTCTGGATGGCTAACTAGTTAACACAGACATTGTTTTAAGGATTTACCTTAGCGGCACTGATAGATACGGTTCAGTCTTTTCTAAATTAGGTTTGTATCAGATTTTGCTGCCAAGACACTATTTCATTACCATTCCTAGTACCATATGTATCTGTTGTAGGCTATAAAACTTAATTGTGTAATGCATTAGAGTTAAGAATGACTCGGAGAGAGTCATCCGGCATATTTTCCATTATTTGTTGTAGTCAGAAGGTATGTTGTGGATGCCTTACAAGCTGTAAGAAAGCTAATTGTTAAGGATTAAGAACTTTCTGTCTAATCAGTTCACTGCTCTGGAATCTCACCCACGTTTACTGGCAGTATTACTGCCAGTATTCTTGGAAATGAAATGTTTTTGCTCGATTTGTTGCAAGCCATGGCTTAGTCTGTTCGGGCTGAAGTTGTGTAACAAAGCTATCGGGAAGGCTGAGTGCCGATGAGAAGGCCAACGAGCAACCTGGCCTATTCGGTATTCAGCAGCCGCCTCCTCTATCTTCCCCCACTGGCCAAAGTTGTGCAAGAGTCATACAACAATAGGAAAAGGTCAATTTTCATAAGTAATTTCCACATCAAAAGGGACTGACTGAATTTGTGATTTATCGTGACTCCACTAGGATATTCACTTGTGCATGCACGCACACCCCCAGAGACATCCAAGCTCGCGCCGTGTAGGTGATACACAGCAGGTCTGGAAGGTGGGTCAGGTACTGGCTGCATGTGGGGCCACAAGACTTCTCTCTGCGTGGTGCTGACCAGCACGAGGCTTCTGGGGGACAGGGGGTTGAGAGGCCGCCTGTGGCCTGCCGATTCTACCTCTGCTCCACGTCTTGCCGGGGATGCTGGGAGCAAAACGTACTAACGCCTCCTCGAGGCCTGCTTTTATTTGTCTGAGGCCCTGACAGGTGGGTTCCTGTGAGAAGGTCTCCCATGTCTCTACTAACCATGGGATTACCTCTGCTTTCCAGAAGTGGCAGATGCCAGGTCTCGTTGTAGGCAGCGTGTTACCGATGGAGTGTTTCCCGGGGCTGGCTTCCTTCACATCCTCAATCCTAAGGACCTCTGTGGGTAGCCTAACTTGGGTTTGCTCAAATTTAATTATCCTTCCAATGACAATTACGGTGTTTCTACTGAGTATGCAGGCAAGTTCCTGTGCCTTTGCGTGCTCTCCAGTCCCCCAGATCTGCTTGTTGTATATTTTCTTGGTTTTACCCATGGCCCATGGATAACGTTTGGCAATAATTTTCCCAATGTTTTCATAAATAGATGCGATTTAGGACTTTCTCTGGGATTTTTCCCAGTGTTGCATAGGGATACTTACTTTTAAATTTCCCAAAGCTGCTTTCTTTTGATGTATTTTTGCAAAATTTCTTTTGCAGAAAGCAACAGCTTTCTGGTTGCAGGATCCGGGCAGGTGGCTGCTGCTGCAGCGAATCTGTTGCAGTCGCCATTCCCTGCTCAAACTTTCCCACTGCATTTTGCTGTGGAATGTGCAAGTAGGGGTACAGCAAGTAGAGGGCAGTCTAACTTTATCACTTTGTCTGCTGAAGTCGGGCAATGAGCAGAAATACTGAGCGGCAGGCTGTGAAGGGACAGCACTGCTCCTGATGTGCAGAGGTGTTCCCGGCTCCCCAGAGCTTGCCTCCAGCCCTGCAGTTCCCGGATCATCCCCCCCGGCACACCATACAGCTGGATTTAATTCTTCAGTTCAATTAAATTTCCCTCCTCTCCTTGCTCCTTGCTGCACACCTCTGCTCGTGCAAAAGCCACAGCAGGTCAGAGCCGTGCAGGGAAATCAAATGTCAATGAGCACCCCATGTTTATCAGCCTGCCTTGTGCTCTCACAGCCTTCTACACAGGGTGTGTGTGATGAGCAGTGCTGGCATCAGGTGCGTCGCTCCCTTGAGCCCACGGGCACCCTCTGTGCCACACTCCTTCCTTGTCACCTTGCCATTGCACTTGTGATGGCCGGTGCAGAGGGTAGCGAGTCAGTCCTCCTCCATCGGGCATGTGCACGGAGAAGCAAGAATTGCTGATATATGCCCGATGAGCTGCTGCTACCACCTCTCCATAAAGATCTTCCTTCTTCCACTACCTGTACTAATGGTATATACAGAGAATATATATACCTTCCATGACTATGCCAATGGTATATACAGAGAAATGCTGTGGTCCAAACTTCTGTTCCCGCGGTCACGGGACATGGAGTTGGTTGGAATAGCTGTAGCGTGACAGGCTCTAGCACAAGAGTGACGTGGGCAAATTGGAGTATGTCAGGCAGGCAAAAAACTTTATATTTGTTTATATTTTTATATAAAACTTTAAATTGCAGCAAGTATTCAGTATACAGGGGTGATTCAGCCCCTGACCGAGCTTTGCCAGGGCTCACAGGCTTTGTGCTGCTCAAAGCTGGTGTGGGGAGCTGCAGGGCTGGGGACCCAGCTGGCTTGGTGGGGCAAAGACCCACGAGCAGAATCGCTGCAGTCATTTGGTGTTGCTCACAAGCTGCTGTAGTCATCTGTCTGCTTTCCAAAGCTGATAGAAGTCTCGGGGCAGGGTTTTGCAGATGTATTTCTTTTATCATGAAACCAACCAACCAACCAAACAACAACAAAAAAAAAAACACCCCAAAAGAACAACCTAATACTGATGCCCATTGCGTTGGAGCAGAAGAACCACCAAGCCTGGGGCCACCAGGCAGGTGTCCTGCTGTCCTGCTCTCATCTAAGAGTCACTCACCAGCTGATGGCAGCCATGACTTTGTGAAGATGCCACACACTGTCAGTCCTGTCTCTGGTGGCTTTTGGAAATGGTGTCACCAGTAACAGCTGTAAGAGCGGTGGGCGCCGGGGTGGTTTGTGTGGGAAACCTGGATCGTGGCGTTTCCTCGCACCTGGAAAGGAACAGAAGTTGCTGCTTGGCAACAAGAAGGAAACGTAAATGAAAAAGGCATGTATTTCTGATACTATTATTATTAGCTGATTGGTTAAATTACTGTTATTTTTACTAAGAGCTCCCCATTCGGAACAGCTGGAGGAAGTGCAGGTGGGATAACTTGGTGGTCCTGCCCCAGGCAGCTGTTAGGAGCTCTCGCAGCACTGGTGCAGCTGCCTGCCCCTGCCTCGTGTCCATGCCACAGCTCCCTCTCCCCGGGGCGTGCTGGGGCTGGGTGCCCGCCACCCAGACCCGTGTCACCTGCCTGTCCCCAGCCCCACGCACATCCCAGCCACGGTGCTCTTACCAAAAACACGTTGGTGCAGGGGATGGGTCCTGCTGCTGTGGAGCAGGGGCACAGCTGGTGCCCCTGTGGCTCCGGGGACCCGCACCTGCCTGTGCCAGCTGTGATTTTCCTCCCCTTTTGTAGCTTTGGATGTTTGGATCAGCTTTTAAAGCCCAAGCCAATGCGGGGTAATTGAAAACTGCACTCCTACGATTTCAATCATTCATATTCTAATTATTTCCATCTGTCTTGATTTGTTTATTTACTTTTTCTGGAAAGCTCCAGTAGTGCTTAGAACAGCTTTATTGTGCTGGAAGCTTCTAGCCCCCTGCGATTTGTGGATTGCCGTGCGGATGAGGCGCAGCAAAAGCTCAGCAAGCCTCCGGAGAGCCCCGGCTGACACCGCTGAACGTTTCCTTTCCCAGCTCCAGCTGAGGCTGCGGCGCGCTCCTGGGCTTTGAATTTTTGTGTAATTAAGACTTATCTTTAAGTGTTTGGCTGCTTCTCTCCCATGCTCTTATTTTTGTTTTTGCATCTGGCCGCATCTCCAGGTTCCACGTAGTATTCCCCGTGCACTTCAGGTCTGACCCGAGGTTTTGATGACAACCCCACTGAGACGCCAGCGCTGAGCGAACTCTTCAGATGATCTCGTTTTAGGAAATCTGGCCACGCACTTCAGCTTCTCCGTCACTGACGAGACTGGCCGCACGCGGTGACGCTGGGCTGGGAGCACGGGGCTGCCGCGTGCTTTCCCATAAGAAGTGCCACAGTGCTCATCACCACATGCAGCCAGCTGCTGAGCAAGGACTTGAGCCAGAGCCCATTAAGGCAAAGGGGACTTTATCTCCTGACATCAGGAGACTTCGGATGGAGCTCTTTAAGGGCCCATTATGCTTAAACAATGACTTTATTCAGTGAAGGACACTGTTTTGGCTTGTAATCCTTAGAAGAGGCTTCAGAAAATTATACCCAGCTTCCCCTGTTAAATGTTCCCACTTTGATTTTCATCGCAGTCTCATCTAAGAAACCCGTAATTATTATTGTTACTATCTTGTTTGCCCTGTTTTTTTAATGCGATTATTTTTTTGCTTTTGTTGCCAAGACCTTTGCCATAGTTTTCAGAGGAAAAAAAAAAAAAAAGCTCTGGAGAGCTCAAACACTTGTAGAATCTGTATCTCTGATTAATTACTCACAATTTATGTCTCTTGAAATTAGGAAGCATATGTGGAATGAAGTGCAACTGACCTGTACTAACTGAGGAGACAGAACTCTTTTCAATGTTTTCCACAAATCTAGCAAGTGCTGGCCTACAGTGGTGCTGCTCGGCACCCCGCTTCTCCTCATCTCCCTCTGGATGTGGGCTCCATATGGTCCTTGTGGATCCCTTCCAACTCAGGATATTCTGTGACTCCATGAAAAGGTAGAAAAAGGGTAGAAGATGCTCCAAATTCAATGGACATCACAGCACTTCCTCTTGGCAGTGCCAGAGCCTCCATATCCCTCCCTTGCTTTATTCAAGCTCTTCCTTCATATCGTCCTTTCTCCTCCTGCCCTTCAGTATGATACTGTGGGTTCTCTCTGCCCTGGCTCCCATCGGCCTGGCATGGAGCTGCACGGCCACATTCCTGTGCAAGTGTCCACGGGTCCCTGCAGGGAGAGCTGTCTGCTGCAGCCTGCAACTACCGCACAGCTTCCTCTCCTAAGGACACATGTTGAGCCACCAGTTATAATTAAACAATGACAGGCTTTCTGTTATTTACTAAATAAAAGTATTTTTCTGCATTCACATGAAAGAAGCATAACTATGCCACATTCCTCAAGTTGCTGAGGATATGGGGAACAGATGGGATGAGAAACTGCAGAGGAAAACATCTAGGAGTAATTACAGCAGGTCCTTTGAGGAATCTAACTTGTACGAGGCCTCTTTCCACTCAACTCTTCTGGATGATTTCTCTTCCCCCCTCCCTTCATTTGTGGGCCCATTTTTTTCCAGCGCTGGCCCACAGAGCCTACTTGGGGAGCTGTGCAATGGGGTCAGGCATTGCTCCTGGCGGTGGTCCTGCACACCCTGCCCTGCAAGTGCCACCTGCCTCCACCGCCGGGGTTCCTGGTACGTGTGCGGTGCTCACCGGGTTAGGGAATGCATCTCGTGCAGCCCGCGCAGCTCCTCTGGGAGCTGGTCAATGCTTCAGCAGTGCAAGGAATCAATAACGCAGTCCATCCAAGGGTAGGATAATTAACTTGTGTTTTTTTTTTATTTCCTAGGTTAATAAACTGAAGTGTTGGTAATTTCAAAGCACGCCATCTCCGCCAATTTCTTCTGCTGGTCCATGTGACGATCTTAAAAGGGAGTTGTCTGGATATCCAAAGGCACGATCTGAGCATGTTCATACCCTGAAACCAAAGTTTAAGAAAATATGGATGATGGTAAGTATGATGGATAGCAACAAGCTTTTAAACAATTTAAATACTAAGTGATAATTAACATGTCACTCAGGGATAATTTTCATGCTACTTTCCTCACAGCTGGGCCTGTTCCAGCTTCGGCTGTGCGAGCAGAGGTGTGTGCGTGGGGAGGAGGGTCCTGCGGTGTCCCTGTGCGGGGCTGACCCAGGTTGGCAGCCCTGGGGAGCTGCTGGCGGTGATGCACAGACTTAGTTCAGTCTGCTCCCATGCACCACTTGGTGTTTACCTTCTGGTTGGTTTGTTCTGTGTGTGTGTGTGGTTTTTATTTTAAATATATGCTTAGGGTTCCTCGTGCGTGTGCAGCCAGCCATCACAGAGCAGCACTGCTGCTCCCCCCCTCGACATGCGCCTCTTCTTCCAGCTGAATAACCTATTGTAACAGCTTCAGAGTCCCCATTACTGTGAGTGCTGCAGTCTGGCATATTTATCCTTAGTTCATCTTGAACATCAGTGAAGCTGGGCTGCTGCCACTTGCAGACAGAGCCGAGGCACAGGATGCACTTTCCAGCCCTGCTGTTGAGCACATAGATTTCTACCCTTGTTGTTGACATACTCAACCAGTATTTGCATTTCTTCTGAGGATCTGTTTGTTAATGTCACTTTGGGGTAGGATCTTTGCAAATTATCTGTTCACTTACTAATACATAAGCACACACTGCTTAGGATCCTGAACAGCTATTCTGTGTCTTGAGGCTGAGGAGGGCTCATACGTATGTGAATGGTCTTTGTATTCCACAGCAGTGTAAAACTTCTGTAGCTTTAATGCTCCAATACCTCCAAGTTGCTCATGAGGCAGAGCCTTCAGGGCTTGGCCATTGTCTGGGAAAAGCTGGGCTAATTTCTTCTGATAAGATGTTTGTAAGAAATTCCCTTCCAGATAATCATCTGTGGTTTGCTTTTTCAAGGTTTCTTCTATCTCAGCCACCTGATATTTTTACTCCTTTGAACTACAGGAGCTTTTCAGCCAGTAAAGGGGAAAAACAAATTTATGGGGCTAACAAGTTGTGACGAGTGTTTGTAATTTGCCAGTGAATCAGTTGTAACTGCAGTCGTGTGCAACGGGTGACTCGGTGAACAGCAATGAAGTTCATTTTCCCATTAATTTGAGAAGCTTGAAGGTCAAAGGGCAGTGGTTCTGACATGATTCCCTCTTGCTTTGGATGTAGGGGGACTTCATACCTCTTCCATTTTGTGTGTGATACTGCTTTCATAGATATAAGGGTTTTTTAAAAAACATAACAGAACACTACTTTGAAGGCTGTATCAGGTTAAGCTGAGATACGAGCCAAAATCTTTACCTGAGGGCGAGGATGGTCTTGTTGCTCTAGCAGAGGCCAGGCGGCTGGGCCTCCATTCTCTGTGCCCGCATCCTGCTGGCCTCGGTGCACGTCCCCCCACCAGGCCGCCTGCCCTGCCAGACGGCAAACCGAGGGCGAGCTCCGTGCCCAGCCTGCAGTCACAGCCGGCCTGCACTGTGCACGGCGCTGGGCCTGGACAGGCTGCACTACACGGATGGGGGCGAGGCTGGCCAGGACATTTCTGTTCCTCCGCCCTTCTCCACACCGAGCTGTGCAAGGAGCCCGGCTGCCCTGAGCTCGGCCCCGGGGGAGCCATTTCTGTGCCCCGCGTGAGCCTTGGTCAGACCGCCCCTGCTCAGAGCAGCAGGGGAAAGCGGCTGAGAAACGCAGGGCTCTGCTGTGGGCCTTTGGGGACCCAGGCGCGGGTGTGAGCGCGGGGATAGACCTGCTGGTCCTCGAGGGAGAGCAGGGTGGAAACAGGGGATCTTGTCATGTCCGGATTGCTCACGCGAACTCCAAGCACTCACAACTCAGATCCCCGGATGATTAAGTTTAAGGAAGTAAGGGATTTGGTGTTGCATTTTTTGGTTATCCGGGGCTCCCAAAGCCATAGGCTAACCTCTGAGCACAGAGCAAGCCGCTTCTCTCCTCCGCCTTGTTCTCTTAGCAGCCTGACTCCTTCTGGAGCCCTCTGGAAAGCAGCCAGCAGACGATCATTAGCTGCGGCTGACGGGGAAGTGGGACTGGTGCCCTGACAACGTCTGAGCAGCGCAAGGAGTAGGAGTACCGCCACAACGCCCTGCTCCTCGCGAAATGGCTGCAGCCGGGAGCGCAGCTCCTGCTTGGCGGTGTTGGTGCAGCATGCGGGCTGGGCCCGGCACGCCCCCAGCCATGGACGGGTCCCTGGGGATTTGGATGGCACTTTGCTTCTTGCTTGGTGTCCTGTGCACCACAACTGCCCCCCCGAGAAGCCCTTCATCTCTAGAAAGGCAGTGATATGTAGTTAATATGGATGCAAGAAATTCTCATTTGGTTTTCACTTGTAATTAGTGCATATGATTTGTTTTCATTTTACTCTTATAAAAATGCAAATCTACTCTAGTTGTCCTTACTTTGATTTGTTAACAAGATCTTTCATTTTGCTGTTCATTTTTAAAGACAGATGAAACCCCACCAGTTTAACAATGCTAGCGGACGCTACCAAAGCAGTGCATCGCCTGCCTGTAAGAGACCACGGTACATTCCCTTATTAATCAAAATGCTGTCCAGCATTTGGAGCGCGTTACCTGCCCAGCACAGCATCCTGCTTGCCTCGGTGCCATGGCAATCTCATTTCCGCAGCAGCCTTTGCTGCCGAGCCTCGTTCGTAGCCACGGCAACATTCAGGGATAGGTGACACCACACCGGGATGGGTGACACCACGCCGGGATGGGTGACACCACGCCGGGATGGGTGACACCACACCGGGATGGGTGACACCACACCGGGATGGGTGACACCACGCCGGGATGGGTGACACCACACCGGGATGGGTGACACCACACCGGGATGGGTGGCATCACGCCGGGCAGCCCAGGGACGGGGCGGCTGCTCCCACAGCAGCTGCTGCTTTTCGGGCTCTGTTGCGGTCCAGCACATGGCTTTTTCCATGTGCTACCGAACCTACTTGCTTCAAAATTGACCAGTTCTGAAATGAAGGGTTGAGTCAGATAACGGAAATGAAATGAAAGCTGTAATAAATTAGGGGGCAAAGCCTCGGTTCACTGTACTAACAAGACTTCTGGAAATTTAATTTAGTTAATTTGGCTCAGGAAAGCAGATGATTATTGAGAGGAGCTGGGCAATTTATTTGATGTATCTGAGAGCTGGATAACTGAGTCAATGCCTCTATCTTTTTTATTTTTTTCCCTTTTTGAGATTCATCATACCTGAAACCATTCATTAGAAAAAAAAAACAACAAAAAAAAAACTAAAAGGACAACTCGGTATTTTGGCAATGACCTAGGCTTCCCCCACAGGGCTTTTCATCTGTGAGGAGGCTCTACTACCTGCAGGAGGTATTGCAGACAGAAGATGGGCTGTGCGTGAGATGGAGGGAACGACAGGGCTATACCAGAAACTGGGAAACAGTAGACCCTGAGACCTGGAGGTGCTACAGCAACGTCTGCAGTAGGACAGATGACAGATTTGTAGTCAGACAGACGTGTTGTTTTGGAGTGCTATGTAGAGCTGATCGATCGTCATGGCTATTGACATCAATGGGATATGATGTTATTAGGCTGGCAACTTGCAGAGCTAGTACAGTTAGTAGGAATTTTATCTATGAAGGGATTTAGGTTTTAAGCCTAAAGGGCAGAATATGATTCACCTTATAAAAAAAACAAACAAACCCAGCAACTTCAGTGGAAATGACCCTTGGGAGGATTTGCCGTATCTAACGGAAATGAGAAGTTCACAGGCTAAGCCCGTGCTTCTTGACTGCCTGTAATATAGCAGACATTTTCTGTCCTTAGAAATGGAGCACAGTGGGAGCTAGTGAGAGAGCACTCCTGGGGCCGTGGGCTTCCTACAGGGGCTCAGCATCCCATGATATGCAGTCTGCTGAGTGCCACAGGGACGGGGCTCCTGGTTTTGAATGATTTTGCAGTTGCCTTTTATCCTTCTCATAGTTGAAAGATGTGACTTTTGTTTTATTCTGGTCTGGTTCTTTGCTACCGTGTCCCACAGAAGATGAGAATAAGGTTTTTCTCCTCTTGCTGCCTCCAGCCTGCATCCCAGCACAGCCCATCATCCAGTGCCGCAGTGACCGTGTGCTGTCTGCTCTTTTGTTCTCTTCTGCGTGCTCTTCCCAGAGAGCTAGCTGGGTATTTAAAAGAAGACTTCATGATAGACCAAAACATTGATGGGAATTTGGATTTATCTTGTTAATTCTTGGGTTTAGGAAAAATAACGAAGGGGCATTTTTATTTGAGATGCGTTGGTTGGTTCAGCAGAAAATCAAAAAGCTTAATCATCAAGTCTCCTTAATCCCAGAAAGCTGATGTTTTTCTTGTTTCCTTCTTTCCTCGCTTATGCTGGTTGCTGGTCCTAATGCCAAGATATGTCTACAGCAATTAATCTGCACACATTTTTTTCATTTGAAGCTGTTGCTTACAAACAATTGATTTAGGTTGCATGTTCTCTATGTCTGGGCTCCAGTCCCAGTAAGATGTACCAGGCAGCAAGGACTGGAACCTTCCAGATAGATATACCCATTCTGCTCAAGAATGAGCAACCATTTAAAGAAAATTTAAAAAAAAAAAAAAAAAGGCCTGGCCAAAACATGTCCCAGCCTTTGGGAGAAGCAGGGGAAAGCAAGATGTGGGCGCTCCAGCTGGAAGCATTCCTGGAATGTGCCTTGCGCCAGCGCTGCTGCCGGCAGGGGCAAGGAGTGGGGCTGGCCCCCCAGGGACATGCGGCAACCAAAGTTTATCTTTTGGGAGCAGGAGGGAGCCTTTTCTGGCAGCTTTCTCATAGAGGGCAATATTCGGAGAGCGCTCAGAGCTTTGCTGAGCTGCCCCAGCTGAATGCGCTTGGCAGATGCTCGGTGCACAACGCCTGTTCCAGGGCTCGGAGGACACGAGGTGTCTCGCTCACAGCAGAGCCAGCCCCGTCCCGCAGCAGCATCACTGTGATCCAATGTGGCACAGTAAGTATGCTGATGAGCAGAAATGCCACAGAAAAGCTACAGGGGACATGGGCAAGCAATATGAATGTGTGGTGCTGAGGAATATATATGCGTGTGGCTGAGTATTTATTGTCTTGTGCCGTTATTTAGACTGTCTTTAAAATCTTTCCCATATCCCTTCCCCCTTACAAATACAGGCAAGCAGGTGGTTTTTAGAGGGCTTTGTAGAAGCAACTTTGGCAGGCTGGTTTGTGAAGGGCATCAATGTTGAAAATGGGATAACGTGGGAGAAATCAAAGGAGAGGGACCAGAGGTGCAGATGCAGAAGGTGGCGAGAAACAGGAGTAGCTTTTACCCCACCACGTACGTACAGACTGCATGAGTGCTTGTTTTCAAAGTAGAAGCATCTAGTTTGCAACTTCAGTTGATGGTTGAAGCACTTGGGATGAGAATAGGCTGTGTCCCCTTGCCTGTGCAATGCACGGAGCCTGAGGGTGAGCCCACGGGGCAGAGGGAGCCTGCAAAGTAGATGGCTTGTGTGCATCCCCAACAGTGAGGGAGGCTGGCAGGGAATGTGGGGGCTGAGCGAGCACATGATGGGCAAGACAACCAACGTGGCCTCTCCCCGCTCTGTATTCATTTGGAAATGGGTAGCAGCATGTCAAAAAGTCGTCGTCATTCAGGATCCTTGCTGTAAACATATTCCTTGTCTGCAGTGCAGCAGCAAAGGGAACAAAGAGCCCGCTGTGCTGCGCCCTTTCTTCTGCTGCGCACTGCTGCTGCTCCCCGGGCTGAGCAACCACTGCATACCATGAACTGGGTTTACTACACACAATACACAGTTACGGTGCCTTCAAGAACTCTTCTAACATTTCAGTTTCAGGATTGATTATCACTCCACTGATGTGTGAATATTCAAGTGTGTGTTTGTGAAAGTCAGGAAATTCTGTGAATATGGCTGCATCAGGATTCCTTAGTTATGTAACTCAAAGGAGTATTAATTAATTCTATGTGTCTAGTGATGCTTTTCTTGTATTTCCCATCTGGAATAGCAGTATTTTTTTTTCCAAAACATGTTGCTTTTTTAGAGCTTGCTAGGAAAATGCAGGATCGTCAGTATCTGTGCAGAATTCTCAACTTCCTGTCACTTCCTAGATTTGAGTGAAACACCAGCTTAATATGAAGAGCAAAAAGACCACACAAGACCACACATTGTTTACTTTGGGCTGATTATTCACATGTTACAAGCAGCCAAGAAAGGAGGCTGTTTTCCCCTAGCTCTAAAAGCATAATTCCATCAAACTAATGGCTGTCTTTGCTTTAACAAATAGAATCAGGACGGGACGATATCTCCCCACTGAGATATAAATGCCTGCTCATGCAAAATATATCTCCTCTGGTTTCTTCTGTCACTGCAAGTAAGCTGCCCCTGGTAATAGTAGGCAGCTATACGTTATTAAGTTTCTTTTCTTTGGTGTCACTCTTTAAAAATAAATTTGGGGGCTTCATTTTTATTCCTTTAATCAATCTTTTTGTTGCACTGTCAAAGTGTGCTCTCGCTCTTTTTTTTCTGTTCAACGCATGGGGACAGCTTTCCACGGATGGTGTGGCTGTGCCTCATGGGGAACACAACAGTTTCTCATTTTCTGTCCAGTTTTGATGTCTACTTTTTGTCCACCTAATCTGCACGGTATGAACTCACTGTGCTGATGGAGATATCAGGAGGACTTCTGACGGGCTTTTCCTTGGGCTTTCCTTGTCTCTTGGAGCTCTTTTGAAACTTCTTTCATGCAGGAGGCAAAGTAAGGTGGTGGCGGTGGTAGTGCTGGGCTTGGGGGTTTGCATCAGTCAGGGTCTAGTGGAAGATTACATCACTGGAGCTCCATCAGTTGTCCCCATGAGGCTGGATTACCCGTGCTGGAGTTAACAGAAAGAAATGAGTCTTTTCTATCAGTGAGGGAGGAAGAAATCCCATTCTGTTAGAGCTGGCACGACCCTGCACTGCATACAGTTCTTTGCATTATGCGTTTAGAGACGAGTTGTCTGCACACTCACATCTGTGGCCCCAGTGACTAATGCTGTGAAACCACACTGACTCCAAGGCTTCATGGAGCTTTGCAAGGCCACCCTTCAGAACAGACCTCAGCCTGCTTTCAGCAATCATCTTTTGTTACTGTCATTTATCTGGACACTAAAGGGGAAATCCAACCCCTACAGGAGCCAAAGGCAGGCTCCAGATGGGTTCGCCATTAGAGGCTGAGAGTTCAGCAGTGTGTTTCAGAACTTGCGGTTTCATGCTTTCCCTCCCTTGCCATGAAGAATTCCTCCCATTTGAGAAGATACATGTGTTATTGCTGCCTCCTTTGTTCGCTTTCTTTCCTCTTTGCTACACACCTGAGTTTCATCCAACTGCTGCTATTTACACCCCAGATTGCTATTTGGTGCCTTTTGTTGTGGTTTCCAAAGCAGACTTTTGGAATAAGAATGCAAATAACTGTTCTGAATACTTTATGCTCTAAAAGTAAGTACAGTCAACAGATGCCAAGATATAATAAATCAAACTGAAGTGCTGTCTTAGTTGCTTCAGCTTGAAAGGGGCTGCTGCAGAAAATGGCAGTGATGAAATCTGAACTACATTTGCAGTCCCATGAATATTCAGGTCAACAGGGTGGAGAACAAAAATTAATGGGGTGTGACGTTTGCCTCAACAGCTACAGCAAACGCGGAGGTTTCACAACAAAAACTGGAAGGCAGCATTACAAACGCGGATGATGGTCGGTGCCTGATGTTGTTCAAAAGCCTGGGGGCCTTGAACATGAGAGGGAAAGTGCTCAACATCTGGTATCCATGTGAAAGTGAAAAATCTGATGCGTGCTGAAGGTCACGGTGACCTGGGATGCTACGCTGACATGGCTGTGAAGTCTTACTTTGTGAACAAATTTTCCAGGACTGGAAAAAATAATACTGAATAGAAATGTGCCTTGTTCCTCTAAGACCTTAAAAGCACTTTCACATCAGCTGGACCGGGTGCGTGCTACTGAGAAGTCACTATCCATCCCTTTCATTTCTGCTCTATGCTTATTTATGGGAGGAGAGAGTGAACTCACCTCTGCGGCCTTTTTTCCTCTTCAGGAGAGATGGAAGATCACTGTGACGCTTGTGCTTTATTCTTTATTGTATGTGGTTGTGAGTTCCTAAAGGTGCAGAATTGCTTTTGTGGTAAATGTCATGATGCTCTCCCTCACTTTTTTCAACCTTTTTTTGAATACACTGCATTCAAACCTGCCATCAAGAGCAGTATTAATAGACATTAATATGAAATCTCTCGTATATACTGGCAAGTACTTTAATCTCTAGGTAGAAAACTAGACAGAGTCTGTGCAGGGGGCCAGAGTGCTACCTTGCACTCTACTAGCAGTTGCTCATCACACTCACCAAATCCCAGTGGATTCAGTGGGAGTTCTGGGTACTTATCTTAGGCAGGGCTCATTTAATCTAAATGCTGGGGTCTTTACTATTTCTTGACATATGAAAATTAAAAATGAAATGTCGTGTTTTAGTAAGACTAAGGAGCAACTGGTCTTTTTGACTTCAGAGTCAATGATTTCCCCAGTGGTTATTTTTTTGTCTGTTGTTTTCTTCTCAATTCCTTCCACGCGGGGTGGATGTTGAGAGCTGTTACACGTTACAGTTACACATTACATCTCCGTGCCAGTGCACGAGAAAGTCACTGGTATGTGAACCTTGCCCTGCTCATTTCATGAGAGGGCCTTCCACTCCCCTTTCTTCTTGGTTTCTGCCTATGCTTGCCAAAAAAGCCCAAAGCAAAGTGTCGGAGCCGTGCTGGGCTCCCGTGTAGCCAGCAGAACTGGGAAAGAGCAAGAGCAGGAGTGGCTGGATGAGGCATGAGCCAGGGAGAACGGCAGTAGGTAGCGGGTGGCTGCTACCCGGGAAGAAGGTAGCGAACTCCCTGCTGAAGTGAATGCTACTTAAAACTGTTCCCGGCATGAGGGAATGCATGCTTTCCTACTTGAACTTCAGTGATGTACAGCTAGGTATCTAGATGTTTGTCAGTGTCTCTAAAAGTGTTCCCTGTTCATCAGCTCAGCTTTTCCCAAATTCCTTTCTTTAATTTCTGTGGTCAGGTGACAGCTCAAGGCAAGCACCTGAATGTTTCCAGTGTTTCTCTCGCCTTTATTTTTTATGCTTCTCAGTTAATGACATATGCTGAATTTTTCAGATCATGAAGAAACTTAAAATGAACAACAACAAAAAATTATAGAATTGAGGAGAGATTTCCATGTGGTGTGCAGAGAACTTAAATATTTATTTATTTTTTTTTGTTCTTATCCCTTCATCTACTTTTTTTTTTTTTTTTAGAAGCCTTTAATGCCAATGAAGGCACTAACTCTGAGCTGCCTACAGTCAGAAGCGATTCAGAGGGAGGGTGAATGGTCCTTCGTGAAGCACCTTTCCACAGTTGGAAGAGTAAGCACTGCCTACTCATGGATGAAACAGAAATGTGTTTGGATTTGTCAAGTGAATTTCTTCTAAATACTGCTAATCAAATGTAGATGAGCTTGAATTATTTTTAATGGCATCCAAAATTTGGAATGCTGCTAACTGCTTTAAATCTCAAATAGAAGCAAATGCATCCAATGCATTTAATCATATACAGTGCAACTCAATCTAGCATTTGAGATCCCAAGCAAAGAAAGCTTTTCATTTATTTTGTTCTTCATTGCAGTGCATCCAAACAATAATGGTGTTTAAAACTAAAAAGGAGAAAGAAAAGAGAAAGCATTTTCAAGTCAAATGTACCTACCTCTTCTGTGTCACATCAAAGGAAAAATGTAAGGTAACATGAAGCGTATGTTTCATTTTATTGTATAGAAATATATACTGATAAAATAACTTTGTAAAATATGTCAGCTACAGGAAAGAAAATTGAGGTTGTGATGGCTTTGGACTCAGATTCTCGTATCAAGACGCTGAAAAGTCTGTATTTTTTTTAGTGTAACTTTTTATTATTGCTATCATGAGAGTTACCTGTCTCCACTCTGTCTGTTTCCAGTCACTCACAGCTTTCTAAATTCAGTTTACGGGTTGAAAAGAAATGTCTGTCCCCAAACACTGCAGCTCCCATAACTGATCCCTTATAGTCAACGTTAAACTCAGTGCATGCTGTTATTCCAGACATCACTGCGATTTTCTGTTGCTTGTCATCTCTCAGGATCAGAAGCCAATTTTGCCTTAGAGATCTCTGTTGTGTGCTTGGAAGGCAATTGCAATACTCCAGGCATGACTTTGGGGTAATCTCTTGCCTCTGGTAGGGTTGTGAGCACTAGGGCAAATGGCCACCTTGGCTGCGGGGTGTGTCTAAAGACATATTTGCTGTTATTGATTAAAAACTGAGAGCTTCTGCTGCTCTGGGTACAGGGAATGCCTGAGAAACTTAAGTTTTATGATATGGGGGTCTGCTCTGAAATGTGGATAAAACCTGAATTAAAGCAAAATAAACAGTGAAGTTTGCAAGAAGGCTGATTCATGCATTTTTCGGACTTATACCTGCATGTTGCCGTCAGTGAAGACGGTACAGTACCAAGGCAGAGCTGTAGCATTTTACTAAGTTTTATACAGTTAATAACTGGGTAGTGTTGCTTCCGTTTGGTATCCAGGTGGTAGCACAGTGTATTGTGGATGATACTAAGAAAATTGCCACCTTCCTCCAGAAATTGCTTGCATGAAGTATATCAAAGTGTCATCTATTTCTGCAGCATGAAGTACAGGGAAGAGTCACGGAAAATGACAATGAACCTAGAGCTGCGTGAGAATTGCTCAGATGCCAAGCCAGCCATGCGGTAATGCTGTTGCACTTACGCACACAATGGTTATTACCTTTTCAGGTAGTGATCTGCAAATGCATCACAATGCTGTACCCTCACAGCACGTCTAATCTGTAGGTATCATTAGGTCCATCTTACAAGTGGGTGAAGGGAGGCATAGGAGTGTTAAGAGCATATAACAAAGCTCATAAACTTCATACTGTAAGTGGGCTTGTTAGAGAGGATACACATGGCTTGCGTCAGGCTACCGTGTCCTACGCTGGGAATAAGTACATGACTTACTTGCTGGTTTTGAACGAGTTCTTTTATGAGGTACACTCATGAGGTTCACAGAAAATTTAGTTGCACAGAATTTGAAAGAAGCAGGTTCCATTCCTGATTCAACGTTTGCTTTTGGTGGGATACTACCGTTAACTTTAATGGGCTTTGACTTCAAGAAGCTTTGGATCAGATCTTGAGTGAGGCATGTGTTTTGCAGCAGGACCAGAAGTCAGCACACACATCACAGCACAGCAGGTCTTAAAATGCAAAACAAAATCAAGGGCACAAACATCCCTTCTTGTTGTGTCTTCCATTATTGTGTCAAACCCAGCTCTTGATCTCTAATTTTACTTTAACTGAAATCATATATAAGAGTGGAAAACATTGATCGATCATCTTTCCTGCCTTCCCCCACACACCCCCCCCCGCAGTGCCTGGAAGCTCCAAACTATAACTTGGCCAATATTTGCAGGACAAAGCTCTCCCCCCTTTTTCTCCCTAGTGGTAAATTCCCAATCATTACTTCCATTAAAGGTCCACATTCAGGAATAAAAACCCAGTCCCTCTGACTTTCCCATGTATAATTTCTTTCCATCCTATTGAACTTTGAATGACTATTTCCAAGAATGCACATGCTCAAAAACTCTTCAGAGTCACATTGTTGGCATATACTTACCAAATGGGCTCAGCTTCCCGTAGGAATGAGCCCTTTAATGGTTGTATCTTATATCTTTAGTCTTATTAACTCAGTAAGTGGAAAAAGAAAGATAAATGCGGCATCAGACTGTGGATTATGACCATAATGAAGGGTTACGCTCGTATTTTCCGTGGTAGCCTGCAGAGAGTTATCCGAATCTCTAAGGACACTTCATCTTGTCTTGATAATGGATTCTGTCTTTGTTTCATTTTCTGTCCATCCTCAAATTTTTATTTGGAGAAAGGATTCACATTATGCTGTCCCTTAAGCCATGTTGTGAAGAATTCCTGCCCCATGGGATGCCTTGAGCTTCAACTTTTGCGTCCTTTGGTGACGGAGATTGCTGCCACAAAAGGCTCTCTAGGAGACAGGGACCTTGAGAAAAAAAAAATTCGCTTGAGCAACAATATTGTGACCTTTTCATCGTTGGAGTGCCCATCTGTTCCTCATCTTTATTAATCTGATTGATTTTCAAAGGTATCTGGGAAGGTGGGAGCAAAAGCATGAGGCTTATTCTCAAAAGTTAGAGCCTAGGTTAGGAGTGATTCAAAGATGGTGAACAGGAACACGTGAGAGGCGATTACTGAAAGTGTAAGAGACCTGAAAATGAAATTTCAGGAGAAGTTGTGTGAGGTTTGGTTGAAAAAAAATAATCTGAAAGGAAGAAGGGAAACCTTCAACAAGAAATAGATAGTAAATTTAACTCCAAAACCAAAATTACTTCAAATAAAGCAAGGTTTTGTGTTTTTTTCTCCCATGACTAACAGTTTTATGTTGTGCAAAATATAACTTGTAACAAAAGTAATTTTGAAACGCAGAGTTGAAAGGCAACAATTTTCATCTTTCTAGATCTTTTGTTGTTGTTGTTTTAGATTAAAAATGTAGTTTCTGCAGGATACAGATGAAGAAAGCTGACATGGTGCCAGAACACAAGTGGCATATATTTTTCAGATGGTTATTCCCCAGTGTCTTCCTATCCCTCCTCTTAATCTCTGTAAGAAGGCTCAGGGATTCCTTCCAGATCTTTTTAAAATTAAACTATTTTTCAGCATCGTGACCTAACAGATGGAGAAGACTTGTTGTCATCAGCTAGTCAAAGTAAATATAGTTGCGAAGAGTTTTCAGCAACAGCTATGCATAATTATGCAATTCAGTCTTCTTTCCATTGGACTTCAGGGGATTGCATAAATGTATGGATGTACCTGACAAGTCTTCCTGTGCCCTTGTTGGGTGCTGCAGTTCACCTTGGTGTCTCTGTACAGAGCTTCAGCTACATGCCTTGGAACAAGTAAGAGACCCTGTTTGCACCTGCAGAAGAGATGGTCCACCCGCTGCGCTGCTGGCTCACCTGTGGGAGCTCAGGGGTGTTGGTGCATCTGGATGTCTGAGGTTGCTGCTCACATTCAGGTGGGTGATGGCCTGTATTCTCTGTATAATACTGGTAGCAGGACTAGCTTTAGTTCTTCTTGTTCTCAGGAACACACAGCTTCAGAGATGTTTTACTGGGATGTTATAGGCAGAGGGAAGGAATTTGTGCTGAGTGAAGTTTCACTGACCCAGCAATCTCGGGTATTTCCTCACCATTTTCTGAATGTTGTGCATAAAAGGGTGTTGGTAAAAACCTGATGCATTGCCTTAAATTTCTCAAATTCCAAATTTCTGGAGCCAAACAGGGGAGTATATGGCAACAAATACACTGTTTGGGAAAGTATCTGTTGCATGGAGCTGAGAAAGATGTGAAATAAAACTTCTCAAAGTTAGCCAGAAAATCCAGAGGCTTGCTCTGGGTTGTGCTTCAGCCTACCAGTTCATATGTTCTTGCTGCCTGCTCAGTAATTTGTCAGAAACTGGGAAGAAGTATCCAGACTTGGCAAGCTGGTGCTGCAGACAGATTTTGTCAGATGAAATCCCAATAGACACTAGCCCAACATCAACAGCTCCTGAGCTATCACATGGGAATGTGCAGGGAGATAAAACCAACATCCTAAAGGGTGGATCCTCTATTTTAAGGGGCAGAGAAGGGAATCTGGCTAATGTATTTTTTTTTTTTATTTTCTCTATGGAGTTTTTCAGAGAAACAATGGAAAATACTGGTTCCAACAGATAGAATTCTGTCTTTTCTTGAATTCTTAACTTCATTTAAAGTGGCTTAACTGCTCTCTCTTGCTTTTTCCTACATGTTAAGAGAGGTTAAGCCTATCTGCCTTTACCTCAGAGGGATTGTGAGGGCAGAGTTTGGAAAAGAATTTGCCATCTATGCAAAGAATTCACAAGTGACTATGGGGGTGGGGAGAACTCAAAAAAAAAAAACCAACAAACCAACAAACCAGACCTACCATTGGGAAACTCCAGCACCAGTCAACTGTTTTCTGGAAGTGGAGTGTCCTGTTACATAAACATCCTTGAAGCTTTGCAGAAGGGGTGACATTCACATTACATATGTGGGGCCTGACTAATTGGGTTTTGTGTGTGAAGAATGGGGATGGAGAGGGATAAGGAAGTGAAATCCCCAAGGTGCAAGCAGGGCCTCCTTCTTCCCATGGCCTATACTGTTGCTTACGTGTTGAAAAGGGTCTCAGCGCCTCCTGTACCACGGAGCCGATGTGGGAACGCTGCACACCCAGCCTGCATCCGAGCTCTGCCCTCCGCAGCAGTCCGGGGAGCCCAGGGTGTCCGGCCCAGCCCCGCAGCCAGCTGCAGTGGGTGCAGCAGTGACTCAGGGAGCAGAAGTGACTCACCTCTGCCCAGAAGTGGTTAACGTCCCATCACACTAAAATCCACGTTAACTCCGTGGTCCTGTCTGATTTATGCATAAAGAGCAGGCAGGCTGTGAAAATGCTGCCTTCTACAAACGGAGGGAGGAGGGAGCTGCTACCTCGAGGAGCTCGCAGTTGCCCTCTGGAGGAGGCTGCATCTTCCCACTGATCATGTGGGGAACCAAAATGCCATCACTGCTGCTTTGATGCCTGAAGTGGGATGGCACCAGCACCCCTCCATCCAGACCTCATTGCAGACCCAGCGACCTGTACTCCACATCCCTGTACGTCACGCAAAGTGGATCTGCAGCATGAGTTCGAAGTCACCACTTTGTTCTGTGCACACTTGGTGAAGCTTTTTCACCAGTCCCAGGCAAAGAAAATAACCTGTTTCCTCCCTTGTCTCCTCAGGGAAAACTGTGTATAGCAGGCATGTAAGTAACGTGACAGAAGCTACTATAAAACCCAAATGCATATTTTCTGTATTTTATGACAAACACAGGATAATGGCTTGCTGTTTTTTCCTGCTGCACAGCAGCTCCTGGGGCAGCAGGTCACACTTAGCAGTTGGGATGGCAGTGAAATGAACAGATTCAGAAGGTGAAAGAGCTGGTGCTGAGCTGGTTAGGAAAGAGTAAAATCTGAATTCCCAACTCTTTTTCTTTTCACAGCTGTTAAGAGTTCAGTGGGTTGAACTGCAATCCTTCAAGTTCATCTGTTGACTCCAACACAAAACTATTATAAACTGTGCCTCTAAAACACGTGATGAAACATTTCTTGAGAGCTATTTATTCCAACTGCAGCAGAGGAAAGTTTTCAGAGCACCCGGCATTTGGGAGAGGAAAGGTCTCCTGAGCTTTGCAAAGGGAGGAATTATTTGCATACCGACGTAAGTTGCTTTTTGACTTTTTCCTGCACCATTCAGTAAAATAACACTTATAAGCTTTCTCCTGCTATGGAAACATGGTCAAATAGTACAAAACTATGTTTAAGTGCCTGGCAGACTCTATTTAGTTTTCTTTCTTTTTTATTTACGTGGATTGGGTGATTTATACTTCAGAATATTACTTGCTATGGTTTAATATTAAATATCTTCTTTCCCTCTAATGTTCTCTTCATCTGGGTAACAGTTCATTCAGTTACAATATTACTGCGGAGGTATGACAGACAGCAAGCTTCAATCAGGTGTGTCCTGCAAGCCTACAGTAACAAGTAATAAAGAATAGCTTGGGGGTATATTTCTTTAGATGTTTCTTTAAATCTTTGATCTGAAGTTTGATCTTTATATCCACACCAATTCTCCCTCAGGCTTTAGCTGTGGCAATACAGTTTCCATGCTGAAGATGGACCATGCAAACATGACCTCAGCCATGCTTAATGCCGAATCCCGCAACACAGAGAAGAACAACAGCAACGAGTATTTCTACATTCTGATCGTCATGTCTTTCTATGGGATCTTCCTGATAGGGATAATGCTGGGCTACATGAAATCCAAAAGAAAAGAGAAGAAGTCCAATTTGCTTCTGCTCTACAAAGATGAGGAGAGAGAATGGGGGGAAGCTGTGAAGCCTCTACCAACCATATCGGGGCTGAAGTCTGTCCAGATCCCCATGATGCTGAACATGCTGCAGGAGAGCATGGTGCCATCCCTGTCCTGTGCCATCTGCTCGATGGAAGGCAGCAGCGTGAGCTCTGAGTCCTCGTCCCCAGACGTGCACTTCACCATCCAGGAGGAAGTGCTGGATGCTGAGCTGGGGGAAGTGTCAGAAACACTCCTCAACGAGAGCAGCGAGGGCTCTGCAGAAAACATCCACAAGAACTCCTAGCACCTGCCGGGCTCCCTTGGTCAGCAGCCGAAGCATGAGTGGAGCTCCCACTAAGAACTTGTGGTTCAACTTTCCTGCTCTCCAGTAACTCTACCAGTATCTGTGCCCTGGGGCCCGAGGCTTTCCTGAGAGTTAGCAGGACAAAGAAGCAGTGGTACCAAGCTCCAAAATGTAACTTGCACGTAATTGGGATGCTTAATGTTATTTTTCCCATTATTATTTCCTACCATAAGAGCTAAGAACAAGGAGGATATATATACATAGATATATATTTTCTAATGAGGTAACTATTCCTGGCATATCTCTGCATATTTCAGAATTCTGAAAATATCTGGGAAATGTTTAGAGAAGTTACCCTAGCACAAGAGCCTGGCTGTAAAAGATGATGGTGTTGCTCATTCACACAAAACTGCGATAGACTAGAATTAATTTTACTGTGTTTTTTTCCTATAACAAACTACACCCAACAGCAGATTTGTTCAATGGCCTCAAAGGCTGCAACTTTGTTGATGCTGGTGTTGAAGGAAGATTGATGCATGGCTGGAGACTGACTTTAGGCACAGAAAGAATGAAAGAGGGGAACAAAAAAGCAAAGGAGACCCTGTATTTCCAGGAGGTTTGTAAAGCCTAGGTTCAGATCCATGCCACTGCATCTGTCTTTGCTTAAGTTGTACCTGTGCTGGCTGGTTCATGTATGCCAACTTCTGCTGCAATCCACCTATTGACTCAGCTAATAGTAGGATATTTTTTTCTTTTGTATTTTTTAAAGACATGTACATTTGATCACTAAAGGCAAAGATTTGTAAGTTAAAAAAAAAACAATCAAAGGATCTTTGTTACAAGGTGCAAGATCTAGAAAGGCTTGAACAAATGCTGCTCTTTTACATCCCTTGAAAAATGGGTGGAATTCAGAATAGAATTTAACCCAACGGGGGTGAAATCCTGGCCCCACTGAAGTCACCAGCAAAATCCTACTGACTTCAGGGGACAGGCACAAGATTTTGTGTTTCTCTGTTGTAGTCATATTCTCCATCTGAGGTCAGTAAAACTGTACCCATTTACATCACTAAATAATCTGGCCTTTCTGCTCTATTTAAGCCAGTGTAGATAAACATTGCATTGTCTTCTTTGTTTTTTTCCATCTCGCATGTGACTTATGCGTTTCTCTAAAGTCATTAGTAACTAGTTTTTAAAACTACCACAAACTTCCCCCCCTAATTTAATGGTACTGTGGTTTTTCAAATGCTCATGAACTTAGTTACTAAATTATTGCACTGTTAAAAGAAGTAATGTTAATATTGTAGCAATGTATGGTTATTTCAATCATACCTTATATTTTATAGTAACTTATTACTATGTTTGGATTAGTTCTGAAGCATGAGGGCTAAAGAGCCTGAATCTACAGTGTTGCACAGCAAAAATGCTTGCAAAATGTCTCCAGATATTTCCTGTGTTAAAATAGCTCTGTGATTTATCCACTGGCATTAGAGCTTGAGAGACAGCTTGAAAAATGAGTGCTGAAGAGCAGGAACAAGCTGAGGCGAGAGTCTGCTGTCTGCCTGCCGTTTCGTTTCAGAGGGAGAAAGGTGTTTGGCTGGAAGGGCTGATGTGATGTGATGCAGCCTGCAGAGGTGCCCCCAGGCAGCAGAACAAAGGCTCCATTGTGCTCAGAAGGGGCCTGATCCAGTTCAGCCTGAAGGCAGCGGGAGTTTTTCCATTGACTTCAGTGAACTTTGGATCAGACCATATAAAGCTTTTTGGTAGATTTACTCCAAAAGGGACTGCTTTAAGTTTTGAAAGAAGCCAAATTCAGTTTGGCACTTTGCCTGGAATCACTTGAATCCTGAAACTTTCCAAACGAGACTGACATGCGTGAGTTGTCACATTTTCCATTGCTTTCTCCTTCATCCTCCTACTTTGGTATAGATGTATTTGTATCTGTAAAAACCTGATGTATATAATTCCTAACATTGAGTTGTATATAATTGTCTCATGTATTTAAAGTTTATTGTTTGTACTGGCACTAATTTTTATTTAAATAAAGAAACACATTTCCTGGAAAAGTGTCCATGTTTGTTCACTATTTCAAATAGATTTCAAGAAATGTGACTGAGCAAAATCGTTACAGAGTCTTTTTCTTAGCCTCTTTTGAAAGGACTCCTCGTGTTTGGCAGCATTGCAGCATTGCAGGATGGTCACAGGCTGAGCTGGGCACTCCTGTGCTACCCAGGCTCTGTGCTGGGCAAATTCCTTGCTCCCAGCTCCTGCCCATGTGCAGGCAGGGCTGCAGTGATGCTGAGTCCTCTTGCAGAGACCTGAGACCTGGGGCTACTGCCTAGCCATTGAAGAGGCTGGCAAAACTGACAAGCTGCTGTAAAAACTTTTTTTTCTTTTCTTTTTTTTTTCTTTTTTTTTTTTCTTTTTTTTTTTTTTTCACTGTAGCAAATTGTGTGGGATAGGGTTGAGGTTACTGCAAGTATCTGACACGGGTTGTTGTTCCACTGACTTCCAGTACTTGGCCATGGTACGTAGCTGGCTTTGTCACAAGCTATGACCATGGGTCTCACTGCTGCTCTGTCATTTCCAGCAGCAGGGACAGGGGAGGTTTCAGGATTCTGGCTCCCAACGAAGGGTGGAAGTGTTTAGAGGCAACTTTGCACTTCCCTATCTCCTTCAAGCTGTGACAGTATGTATGGGGTCACAGGCACTGCCTGAGACCTACTTGCATGGGGGGAATTTTAGATTGCTTCAGAAATCAGGTTGTTATAAGGTTATATCTGCTCACTTTCCTACAAAACCTGTTCCCTTGTGCTGTGCTCTCTTCACTCCCTCCCTATCAAATCATTCTGGAGCTTGTTCAAAAGCTTCTGTGGACGTAAAGCTACCCATCAGCTATGTAAGCAGCAGTGTAATCTCCTGGGACATCCACGATGTCCTGGAAAAGCAGGTCAGTAATGTTGCATCTTCCACATGTACCCACGTGGCTCAGTGTTTCCATTGCCACAATAATGAATCAAACGATGTCTGACAGCACTGGTGATAAGAAGGAAAAACAGAAGAAAATGTAAATTACAGCTCCACTTTGTGGATCAAAAAGCTATGTTATTCTAGCAGCTTCTTGTGTTAAACTGAGCTGCTACAAAGGGAAACACTGTTTGCTTTGGGGTCTATTTATACTGAAGTGAGCTGGTAAGCATGAAATTGTGACCACCATGTCGTGGACTGCTATGGAGCTATCCTTGGCCTGTGGGGCTCAGAGAGTATACGTGATAGTTGGGCATGTATCCATTTACTAGGGCATTTCTCTTTGTCCAAATAAGTATTCTGACGGCACCAGGGGAAAGAAAAAAAAAAAGCTTTAAAAGTTAATTTGCATGTGCAACTGAGTGTAATGATGTCTTGAAGACAGCCTGGTGTCCCAAGGCTATCAGGTCGTTAGTGCTCTGAAACAGAAGTAATGTTGCTAGCCTTGAAAAGCTATGGACAGAAAGACGAAAATTGCTCCCATTAAGCTTGTCTCAAAACCCGCTTGACTACTAAGGAGAAAAAGGTGGTAATAACCTTTTTTTTTTTTTTTTCCTTTCTCAAAAATACTAGACATTTGCAGTGTGCTTCAGTAAGTTAAACCAGATTCACAGCTAATAGATCTTCTCTTGAAGGCAATGATAATTGATTGTAATTGAACTGAATTGGGATGGTTTTACTTTTACAAATGCACTTTCTTGAAAGAACACAGCAATTAGGCTCCCACTTCCTGGCAGTGCTGTGCCCCATACACTTGCTGGAATAGTTAACACATATCTCCTTTGATAGACCAGGAAATGTTGGCCACATGTGGCACGCTCACATGGTTTAGTTCCAGGACCTACTGTAAATAAAAACGCTAGCTCTCAAGATCATCACTTTGGAATCTGCGATGGTAGCTGGCTGATTTACAGTCCCAAAACCCACCAGTGGATGCCATACAGCTGTGCCAGAGAGGTTATTCATTCAACAGCTCAAACCTGCTGAATAATTGAAGTGGAAATGCAGAACCTCTCCCTTCCCTGTGCACAAGGCCAGGGAAAGAGTTAAGCAGGGAGGGAAGGTTAACGAAGTGGAGAAGACTCCACTTTCCCAGGGCTGGAGTGCAGGCCACAGGCCGTGGTAAGTGAGGCCAGGAGCCTCATGTGTTTCAACTCAACTCAAAACCTCTCTCCCCAGCTTGGCCCTCTCACAGTGGGCTCCCCTGGATCTGTCTCTTTCTCAGACATGCGCCCATACCTACCCAAATAATCAAATCAATTCTCACAGGGTTCGAAAGGAAGGAAGCAGATAAACTATTACTGTCACCTTCAAGTCCTGAGTGATTGAGGTTGGACAAGAGTAGGTGTATTGCTCAAGGAGATGGAGCACACAAGTCCCCAGATGTGCGTGTCAGTCACTTTTAACGCATCCATTTAATCTTGGAGAAGATTAAACCACCCACCTTTAATTTTCATCTCAGGATTTCCAAACCTCACAAAGGATGAAGATGGGCATTCTCACAGATGGCCAAAGGGGGTGCAGAGCAGTACACTCAATTGTGCCAGGTACCATTGTGCCAAAGCTGGACTAAGCTCTCCCATGGCTGTTGACTTGCTCTTGTGTTATAATCTTTTTGGACCTTGTTGTTCTAGTGGGAAGAGTATTTCTCCCTGAGTTCATGGTTGCATTTTAGATTTAGAATACATTTTTGGATCTGAGAAGAAAAAAAACCAAACATTGTTTAAGCTATTGTTTTTTAAAACACTGATCATATTTGTCTCTGTGTATTTGGTTGATTTGATTTTGTAGTCTTTCCATTTTCACCTGCCTCTGCAGTTCCTACTGCACACAGCCAAAACAGCTGCAAGATAAGCTTTTTTCTGAGTATATAGACACTTTTGTATCCATCTCAACAAAAGCAAGAAAATGAAAAATAATACAAATAATACAAAATCAATGAGAACCTTGAGCACCAGAGTTTTCCAGAGGTTTTTGTTTGTTTGCTTGTTTGTTTTGGTTTGGTTTGTTGGGCTTTGGTAGGGTTTTAGTTTATATTAGGCCAGGTTGGACTGAGGCTTTTCGCTGTCCCAATAAGTGACTAAGAGAAGGAGGCTATATGGTATATATTACAAGCTGCTTTCCCATCTCTCTTCCTGGGTAACCTCTTTAATTATCCTGTGATTCACTTGTTTATCAGATAATGCTACTTAAATTCCTGGCTGTGAGAATATGATGTGTTTGTGATAGACATGAAATGCCTGCGATTCTCATATGAAATAAATGATATAAATAAATAAATCTCCCCACCTAGGAACAATTAACTTTTTTGCCCTCCTTAATACCATTAGATGCTAAAGTAACCACTGGCAACAAATGATGCTTGCTAGCTTCTCTGACCGTCTGGAAGTGTGCAGCTCATCCCACTGGGCCTGCTTAGGTCAGCAGGAGCCATGGAGCAGGGCTTTTTTGCTTCTCTGACATGACAGAAGAGGTGCCAGTGCACAGGACAGCAGCCTGAGATGTGAAAGACCAATTTCAGATCCCTCCCCTCCTCCAGGTTCACTGTGGTACTCTGGAAAATTGCTTGCTTTGGCTAATATTCTCCTTTATAAACTTTAAAGAAGAGCACCTCTTTGCTGCCTAAGGCTGATGTAAAATAACTGCATTGAGAATCTCAGGGTGCTGAGCTTTGACAGAAAGGGAGACAAGACAGATGACTTGTTACTCTTTTCACTCAGAGAAGGAACCACAAAATACAAAGAACTTCCTCTGGCATGACCGCCAGCTGTTCAGCTGGGGCCAGCACTCGATGTCTCCATCCCCTGCAGCTTACCTCCAAATGCAAGCCTGCTCTAGTGCTGCTCCCCAGCCTAGCCCTCCCTGGGACAGCTGTGTCTCGTCCCAGCAATGAAAATGTTAGCTGCACAGAGCAGGCAAGAGGATGTGAGACACGCAATGTTCACAAGGGATTTTGAATTCCATCCTAGAGAATATACGGAAGACCAGTCTTTCCTTCTCTTCAAGAAGAAATGTAAACTGTGTGCCTCTAAGGATGGATATTCCCCTTCTCTCTCTCCTCAGAACATGATAACCTGATCAAGGTCTCCTGTAAAATGGAAGAGAGGGGAAGAGTGAAGAAAACCGCTGCTTATTTTTTAATACGAGGTATGGAGCTACAGAATAGCAGATAGATTATCCTTGAATTTTAGACAAGCCCCAGTGTTGTATCTTTCAAGACTTTAGTGGAGCATCATCTCATCCTTTTCCTTCCAGATACATAATGCTACAAAATGAACCACTGCTATTGCCAATGCTGCCAGCAACAGCAGGCTAATGAGTGTCATTAACTGCTTTCCAGCCTGTTGGCGTTGTGCTCCTGCTGTACAGGGAAGCAGGGAACACTCGACACTTATGGCAGCGGGGAGCGGTGCTGGCACTGCTAAAAGCCCAACACCACCTGGATGCTTCTCCAGAAGCGAATTTCCACATGCAGCCCTGCAAGAGAGCGCTGTGGGAAGTCCTGGCCTGTACATATGTGCTGTGCATTACGTGTTAACTTTTATCAGCTGCATAGCATTTTACACTAGAGGATGCTGCTGCTGACCTTTATATTTCTGTTGACTTTGGTTAAATGGTGAGTGTTATCTAAGAAATGACAGTGAGGCTCATGGGTGATGTGATGGTAGCACCTACCCATATTTACTGAGGAAGTGCTCATCCTGCTTTCACCAAAGGAACTGCAGCAACAGCTCTGTCAAGTTCTCTCACTTGGGGTCAAGCTGATGAGTGTTAAACATAATTAACTTCAGTCACATCTAATTAACTACTCTATGGCCAGGATGTGTACCTCGAATTTCCACTGTGATTTTTTTGTCTGATATTCATTAAGCTGTTATAAATCAACGTGAATGAAAGATTGGATGAAAAGGATTGAGCAACCTGTCTCTGTAGAGAGTCATTGCCGGTGAGATGAAAATGGCTGCTGACATAACTCAGCATCAGCAATGGTCATTGTGCTGCAATGGCAAGCAAAAACATTGCTTTTGAGCTGGCTGCTCAAGGTTTTTACTGCTTCAGGTGGGCTAAAGGTGCTATATTTTGTGTTTGGGTGAATATTTACAGTTATGCATTACTATTGTAGTAAGGCTCATGGAGGGCATTCAAAATATCATATCTTGTTAGTGAAAAAAAAAGACTTTTTTTTTCAAAGTTTCTCTTCCATGACCTTTTGTTTGTCTTGTGAAGCACTATTATCAGTAAAAAACAAGAACATAATGTTCATGTAGAATGGGCAGATTGAAAGTGCAAGATTAAAAGCATCCTGTATAGGAGTATTCGTGAGATACATGAGTGCCAGGGAAGGATCACAGATGTAGGAATTTGGAGGAAAACTACCAGACTCCTTTTGTCCTTGTATTTATGTCTAGACAAAAAGTGATTTTTCCCTCATTCTCTGTTGAGAATTGTGCCAGTTTGAACTGGGAAAGTCCAATAAAAGGAATTCTGTCTGTATACTCCTGATGTACCTGTTGTTTTCCTCTCACTACCGTTTTTCTGTAAGGTTGTAGCCCAGGGAATTTATTTTTTTTTCAGCCCTATCCTTACCTTCTTTTTCTTTTCTGTATAGAAGACAGCTTAAGGCAGCCAAGTCAGGTTGAACATGACTTTTTCTATTCCTTGGAACTTCTAATGCTGACTGCTACCACCTCTTTTGAGTGGCGTGGTACGTGCTTTCCTAACATCTACATGCAATTCACACGCTGACATATGGTTAACATCAATTTTATAGGGCTCTGGAAGCACAAGTGATTGTGTTAACTTTTCCTGTTATAAAGTGGGGCCCAGAATTTGTTAGTTCTACTGTGGGTCACCAGTTCAAATGCAAACCCAGGACAGGACTAGCCAAGCTTGATGTGGGGATTTATTGGTTTTTGCAACGCTGTCTCTGTGAGATTGGTACCCTCAGCACACCGAAAGGAAGCAGTTTGAAGATAAAGAGGAGACATTTTATGCTTCAGTCTGCAAAAGCAGCAGCAAGCATGTGAATTGGGCAATGTGAGTTAGGTAGTGAAATCACTGACCTCCATGCCAGGTCTGGTGGACTGGCAGAGTCGTGATGAGCACTGACTGTCCTCAGCTGTTATCTGCTCACCAAGACACAGTCCCGGCTGCTACTGCTCACAAAAGGCTCCCAGGCTGCTGAGCTCTGAATGTTGCCCCTGTGCCATCAGGGTGGCAACTTCATGCAGCAAATGACCAGTCCCTTCTTTTCACTGACTCTGATTTTGGAAAGGTGGACTTTGTTCTCACGAATGTTACCTGCAAAGTGGCATTACGGTTCAGGGAGGTCAGGGGCAGGCTCCAGGTAGTATTTAGGGAAGATAGCCCTGCATGCCCCTCAAACCCAAGCCAGGAAGTTGTCTTTTAAAAACAATGTCACTCCCTTTCACTTTTTTTGTTGTTCCCTCTGAGCTCTGGAAACATGCACTTTATTGCTACACAGCAACTTCCCTGAACTCTATCTGGGAGATTAATGGTTTATTGAAGAACAGGCAGGATTTAGATTGTCATCAAGAGACTCATAAAAGTAAGCATGTAAAAAGTGTTATGGAAAGAGAGCGTGGCCCCTTGGAGTTTTCAAGGATGGAAGCTGGACTGTACACATGCCCTGCATCCAGCTCCTGCGCCCCTTTGCTGGGGCACACGTGGAACAGCAGTGGGAGTCATTATTTGTCCTGGAAATTAATGGGTCCCTTGTGATGTCATTTGCTTTAAATGTACCTTTGCACACAAGCTGATTTTTTTTCCAGGCTAGCTGCTGATTTGTGTGTGTGTGTCATACGTCACTGCGAGCACATTAATGGCAGTCAGGAACATTTCTTTTGGAATCCTCACAGATATCCCTAGTGATCCAATTTGAAGCACTGCCTGGAAAATGATTAACTCCTCTCTTTGGTCTGTAAGGGATAGGATTACACAAATCTGCTCCGCTGCTTCAGGCCACAGCCAACTCATTCCTGTAGACATCCTCATGTTCTCCTCCAGAGACCCGTGCTTTTAAGGAGTCTTGCACGTAAGCTATTGTTGCATCTGAAGGCCAAACTGTTCCATTTAAACCCTAGTCCATAAAAGTCACTGTGCTACAAAGCCCTAGGGAAAGACTGGGTTGCAAGAAGCCAGCAAGACAGTGAAAACAGCACCATGCTCTAACGTCAGCTACCCGCATTAGCCTTGTTTCCCTCTTCTCCTGATCTTTCCACGTTATTGGTGACATTATTTGTGTGTGTGTGTGTAAATAATGACTTCATATATACCCGAAGTGTTATGAGATAGCAAGTATGCAGGATCTGGCTTATTTTGCAAGTGCACAGTTGCTGTTGCTGCTCCCCTAATTTTGAAGATTGCCTGAAATTCACTATTTCCCCATGCAGTCACTGGACGTGCATGTTAAAGCACAATGGGATGAGTTGGAGAACGCATGCTGAGTTGTAAAGTCATGGCTAACATGTTTAGGAAGCGGTTTCTTTGGTTAAAGGTTTAAAATAGAAGCTCTGAAGACTTGTTAGGACAGCTCCTCCTTGCACACGTAACCGTTTGCCCCTATTCCTTCCGTCTAGCGTCTTCCAGCCCCGTACTCTGGTTTCCATGGAGTCCCCTGCCCTCCCCAGAACTACCTGCGTTTCATAGGTCTCTTCTTGTATAGAATAGCAGAAATAAAATTAAAGTAGTAAAACAAATCCTAATTTGTTAGCTTTGTATACTTGTCAACTTGATAAATGTGGGGTTTGTTCTTGGCTTATCTTGCTGGAGGGTATCTCCTACGAACTGACGAGTGTTTTGCCAGCTGTTAGGGTGCTCTGCAACGTGGTACGATCCTTAGTCACTCATGTTTCCTCTCTCACACATGCTTTTCCCTGCCTTCAGTCACAGACTTCCCCAAAGGGTGGTTAATGCCATAGCTTGTTTTAGTGTGCCTTTCACAGACACTTTTTTTCCCCTTCAATTTTCTTCCTGCTTTGCCCTGGCTCAGTCGTGCCACACCAACACCATGGCCCTTCCCCATGCAGGGCAGGCAGGGGGCTCTTGGGGCACCCCAGCACCCCTTCTGACCCCAACAGGGGTTAACCTGTTGGGAATTAAAACTTAGCTATTGCAGAAATAGGGCAGACATGTCCTGGCCTTCTGGTTGCTCTCACATGGTGTTTCCATGTGGCCTTCCAGCCATTTTCCTTATAGGCATGGAGCAACTGGAAATTATTGGAAAGCGTTCTCTTAATTGTGCCACCGAACTTCCAGAAGAAACTGTAAGGTGTTTAAAAACAAACAAACAAAAAAACATGAAATGAGGATTACTGCCTCTGGGCAAGGTGCAGATTGGTGCAGGGCTGCGAGTGCTGCACAAGCCTCACAGTGCTTATGGGGCCTACGAGGGAGGTTTCCACTGGGGGCCTGTTCCAGTGGGATTTTGGGCCCAGGACATCCCAATGCCTCCACCTAAGGTCTTTTGCACTGGGGGGGCCTATGTATGGTGGCAGGCTGGTTGTGGCAGTGGCTGCCTCTGCAGGCGGCTGAGGGGAAGGTCCTGCTGGGCCGGGCCAGGATGGCCTGGTGGGTGCCAGGCAGGCCCATAACTACCAGGCTCACAAAAGCAATACGCTTGTGATTTTCTTCATAATTGCACCTCTCGGGTGCCACTGCTCGCAGCTTTACGCTTTTTAATGCCCCCCTGAGGCATGTTATTACTCCCCAGCAACCGTGGCATGGTACACTTTATTGCTTAATTATGTATCCCCCGTCTGAGTAAAGTCTCCAGTTGCTAGGCTTGTCAAGCCCTATTTAACTGATAATATTTGCCTTACAGCTCTGAAAAGCCTGGTGAAAGTTGCACTGAGTGCATCCAATGGATGTTTTATCATTGCTGTGTCTTTAATGCAAATAGCTCTGATGTCTACTTGTACTTTACAAAGCTTATTTTTGTAGGATAAAAAACAATATGGAGATGCTTAGCCAACACTTCTCCCTCTTCTCCATGTTGTACTGCCTGTTGGCCATGTCCATGGAGGTGGAGAAGAGACATGGATGGTTTGTGGTAGAGATCATAGCTATGACCTCAAGCACGTGGCAATTGAAAGCTGTTCTTTCCCACAGGCTGAAGTCTCCTTCAACTTTGCCTTGTTGATATTTGTGAACCTCTAATTAGGTGCCCTTTCATTTTGCTTTGTGTCTGAGGATGATACCATGTCATCCTCTATTCTCAGGAGTTTTAATATTTCCAGTGACTTATGAAAAGGGCAATTCTGTCAGGCATTTTGTGACCTTTAATTTGGGAGAATGTTGTTCTTGAGGATGACTGTGGTCATTTTGTCTGCTGTGTTACTTGCAGTGATAAGTTTGCAATGATGGTCACTCTAGAAAACCAAATGACAGCTTTATAAGTGTGGACTAATGAATCCCAAAGTGAGTTCCTTTCTATCTAAGCTGTATAAAAATAAAACTTTATCTTCTTATGTGTGCTGATGATTAAATGCATACAGAGAGGTACTCCATATGAGCCAAATGGCCTGCAAAGCAAGGAAAAAAAAAAACTGTCTAATAAGAAGTTTGGGAAAATGGTATTTAGGTCATCCTGGAACTATTTATGAATTCAGGTCAAATTCTCTAACCAGTTACTCCTGGGGGATTTATTTTTGTCTTGACAGTCATTGTTCCCTTTTACTTAGCTCAGGGGACAATGCATTTGGCCAGAAACTGGGAATCCCTGAGTCAATTCCAATCTGTTGTTGGGTGGAGCTGGATAATCCAATTCCACTGAATTAACAGTGCTTTTGAGTGTTTTAGGAAGAAAGGGCAGTACACTCGCAATTTCTCCCATTGGACCTATGTCCTTACAGTATAGACTATGTTTTTCCCGAGCCAGAGAACAAAATATGACAAATACTCTCTAGCCCAGTGGTTAGCAAATACATATAGGCAACAATATTTTGGATTTTAATTCCTGCTCCAATGACTGTAACTTGTATAAAGTTGCACACTAACATCAAGATACTCATCTTTTTTTTTTTTTATCTCATCTGATATGAGATGTAGATACCTTCAGGACTTGATAGAAATCAGCCTGCATCTATTGCTTCTTGGATGTAATCAGGAAGTCACATATCCTATCCTTTCTCTTCTTTCGCTGTTTACGAGAAGCAAATGCTTTACTGAAGCAGCTGTGTTTCAAGTCAAAGCCATTTTGGTTTTGCTTACTTTTGAGGAAACGCCAACTTATTTAAACTTTGTAAATCATCTTTTTAACTAAAAGCAGTTACTGTCATGAATCTGTGAAGATGGGGCTTCATTTTCTAGCTCCTAAAGGAAGGGATAAAAAAAGCTGCTCTCATCTTACAGAACTTGCAGTCTAGGAGAGGAGATGTGGTAAACAGAGAGATGGGACAGCATGATCTGGTTATGCGGTTTGGGTGACAAGGGTCACGTTGGCCATGGACTGTAGGTAGGTCTTAATCATGTGGCAACTCTGTCAATATTTAAAAACAATTTGAAGACAATAATTGGATCTCACTCATTGCTTTAATGTGCTTGTTAAAGGTGCTGCTAGATACAAGCTTTTCTAGTGCAAGCATAAGGGAAATATTCATCTCCTTGACAGAAAGAGCCATGTGACCTCTCCTGCTCCTCTTGGTCTGTCCTGTGTATAGAAGAAAAGGTGGAGCTAGTCTGACATTTATTTTTCCAAGAAGAAACCAGCCTCTCTTTAAATCGTTCTTTGGGTTTTTCCATCCAATTTATAAATGACATGTTATTTTACTGCATCCTTAACTGGAAACAGACCTAAAAGTTTTGATGAGGACACGTTTTGTCTTTTTCTTAGTAGCTGCTAGTACTGAGTAAGGTGCAGTGGACAGAATGTCAGAGAAAAATCCTATGAAACATCAACTATTAAACTTAGGCTTTTGGGCCTGTTTGGGAAAGAGAGATTGGCCTCAACAATTTCGCTCAATTCTCTTACAGGTCTACTTTTAATGGGAAAAATAAAAATTCTTTCAGGAAAGTCAGGAAGGATGAAAATACAGGACATAACGTATAAGAAGGCTTGAATTTCAGAAGCGGGGAGAAATATGAGAGAAATAGTTAGGAAAGCTCTCATTTTATAACATGCTGCTTTGTTTTGAGGTCTCCTACACAAGTGCTGACCCCTTCTAGCTTGTGGAACCTGAAGTGATCAGGACAGGGGCCTTCTTGGTTTGGACATGGGCCTTCTTGGTTTGGACATCTTGGGGTGAGGCTTAGAAATATCTCAGTCTTTCATCAAGTCAAATACGATCACTAGAGAAACTGGGAAGCTGAATCAGAGCCAACAAACCGCCTCCAGTTTAAACAAACAGCCTCCTGCTCTCTCCTTCACAGTTAAGAACAGACAGAGGTTGTCTGTATGTGTCAGGAGTAAAATCATTTTATCCCCACTGCATACAGTGTGACACAACTGTACCAGACATAAAAAAAAAAAGTGAAACAGTTCATTAAGCTACTAAGATGGCCCAGAGCTCATCAGTTTGGGTATTTTGCATATGAACATCTTAAAGGGAACTATTACACAGTTTTTACCTTAGTGGAAGTAGCAGGTGCCTAGCCATTCTGTACGCACATGGTTGTCTGCCTGAATTTCACCTAGCAATTGATGTTTACTATTTGCTACCTCAGATCTGTTTCAAGTTGATGCCCAGCCATTGAACTATCCCTGAGTATGTTAGGAGGTGTTGATATTTGAAGGGAAACATGTAATGTACTGGCTTTGCATCTGTAAATGAATGTGTGACTTGCTGTAGTTGCTAGTTGACAGAGGTTGTGAGAGCCAGGATAATCCGCAGTTCCTGGATTTCTCTGTAAACAAACATAGGCAAGAGAAAAACAGCAGCTTGCATGGGAGACGTTTTCATAAATTTAGTGAGCAAAACCACAGGATTTGTTGCATGAGCTGCCAGGCCACTGCCAGGCCCTGATCCTGTGGCACTACAGAAGTGTGGAAGTTCACTAAATGCATTTACCTGCTGCACAGCTGATGTTCCTGCCTGCCTAAAAGTACACACAGTCATTGTACAAGTACACACAAGTCATCGACATCTGCATCGCTAGTCAAAGGACAATTTTAAGGGGAATCTGTCTCAACAGAAGCGTTGAGACATAAAGCTCAGAGACAGTACTAGCTAATGAGATCTTTTTACTTCCCGGAGGCCACAAGTGCTTTTCTCCCTTCAGGGCCTCCAGGGCAATAATCACCTTTAATCTCCCCAGCCTGCCTCTCCTGGGGCCTCCTCCACCCCTGCCCATGGCTCAGGGGCTACCTCCTGTCCAGGCTGGGGCCACCGGTCCCTGTGCAGCTGCGGGCTGAGCTCCCTGTGCTCTGTTCTGGGCTTTGCACAGCCAGAACCAGCTGCGAGGACCATGTCCCTGTGGTGTGCTTAGGGACTGATGGCCCCCACCCAGGCTGCGATGAAGCTCCTGGGCCTTGGACACAGGTGTGGTTGAGGCCCCAGGTGTGCCTGGTCAGGGCCAGTTAAGGCCCTGAGGCCTTCTCCCACAATTTTCCTCCTTGTTCTCAGAAGATGGTAAGGGAGGGAGGCATTTTCAGTGTGGCTTCTGTAGCTGGAAGGTATGTTTTTGGTTCTTTCTCATGTCTTTTGTTTGCAAAGTTTTTTGCCTCTTTGTGGACTGGAATATCCCGTTGCGCTAAGAAAGCAGTCAGGCTCTTCCACTCAAGGAATTTGTTAGTGTTGTGAGGTGTATTACAGTGTCTTAGAAGGTAAAAATGCACCTCTGTTTAACAAGAACTTTGCAGATCCCCAGGACTGCTGAGTTTTAGGGATAATTGTCTGTAGATGTTTGTGATGCATCAGGAAAATGTGCCTTCCATCTTGTGAGCTGCTTAGAGAGGATCAAGCCAGGGAGCCCAAAAAGATTGCGGAACTCGAATTTTGCTCCTGACTTCTCTGGGGTGGCTGAGAAGTTTCTAGTGTTTTGTATAGCAAGGTAATTTGTGCTGCAGAAAAGCTGTGCTATGAGTCATGTTCAAACACTGTATTCAGCCGTTCATCCCACGTTTTTGCTGGGTGACCTATGGATCCTTGTGTGGGTGTGTTATGTGGTGTGTATCCCCAGCTGTGCCCGGTTCACAGAGGATGTGTGCATATGGGATGCATTTGCTTGAGAGCCTGGTGTTTTAGCAGGAAGAACTCATACTTTTGTGCTTTGGAGGTCAGTGTTTCAGTGTTTCAGTCCTTGGTTGAGCCAAAATGTCCCATGATGGTGGACTTAGAGCTCTGAGGTTTGCTTCAGATGAGTAGTGAAGTGCAGGGCAAGGGGGAGCAGGAGGCAGACTTGCAGATGCCACAACAGGCTCAATAAACCCTGCTGCCACAACTGGCTCTACCCTGAGTCCAGTTTCAAGAAATCTAGGATAAACTTTTTTCTTTTTTCTTTTTTTTTTCTTTTATTTTCTGGAAAGCAAGAAAGATGTGCAAGCTTACTGATTGTAAGTCTCTTTAGCTAATAACCCCTGCTATCATCACTTAACCTAGAGAGATGTTTTGCATATAAGTATTTCAATAATCTAAATGTACATTACAAGTTCTAAGAAGAAAATGTAGTGAAAGATGTTAAAATCTTTCACGTTCTTCCGTAAACTTGGCTTATGTGTGTTTGTACACTCTTCTACATCTATGTATGGTCATACAGTGCAGGAACAAAACCTCTGTTTTTAGCAGGAAAGATTGTACCAAAAACCTGAAGGGTGATTTGAGAACAAAGGTGGTTAAGTGAGGTGTGCTGCTTTGTTCTGATATTTCATATGGAACATAAATACCTCTGTGAGAATGGTAGAATGTGGCAGAGTACAAATTTTTGGGGTCTCTGGTATATATTGCCTTTGGAGGTGTTGAAAGTAAGTCTTCTGGAATACAGAAAACTGAGACACCAAGACATAGCAAACTGAAGGTGGAAAGAATGCGTAGGTTTATTTTCAATGACCCATTCGTTGAAAGCCACGGTATATTAATGGGCCCTTTCCATTGCTTTACTTCCCAGGCATTTGTGTTGCTTGCTATCTCAGCAGCAGACTAGAGGGAGAAATTGCAGTCACCATCAGTGGATTGGCCTTTGGGCACTGGTTTTTCTAATATTGCTGGAGATGTATGAAGAGTTCCCTGAAAACCACTGCCAGAGCATAATTAATACCTGGGGATCTGCCTGTGAAAAGCAATGTGTAGGCAGAGACCAAGTCTTAGGATCTATTGAATTACTGGCAAAAGATGCTCAAGGAAATGTGGAAACGCACTAAAAATTTCCCATATCTATTTTTCATTTAAGTCATGACGATGGCAATTATGTTCAAAGTTCACATTGTCTTGCTTTCTATTTGTTGTTTGTGTTGCCATAACACTGGAGCAGTATGTGGAGGTAAAAGGAAAAAGATATATTGCTATTGCTGATGGGAGCACGCATGGTGCCACCACGTTCCCTCCAGGTCTTGCACGCAGGAGAGCCATGGCTTTGTGCAGGTGTAAGCTGGCATCAAGGTGTGCCAGAGACAATTTGGTGGCACTGGCTGGCACTGTTGCAGTCTCTCCTTTCCTTGCCCCTTTTGTTGTGTAACAGCACAACAGCCCTGGTGGTATTTTGTCCCTGTCTGAAGCAGGCGCTGCCACCAGCACATTGCAGTCTGGTTAACTGTGCTCCTACTGGCTTGTATTTGGAACTTTTCCCCTTGTTTTCAGGCACTGCATGTTTTTGGGGAACAATAATCGCAAATGAAAGCCCACTTTGCTAGGGGCGTGTTCTCTGTTTTTATTCTTGTAATCAGATTTTTGTTAAGGTTTGAAGTTGTTAAACTGACCTCTGATCACACTGTGGTCTCTTGCTGAGAAAGATGCTGAACAAGGAATGTCAGGATGCTGAGGGACTACTCTGGGCAAGCGTTACTCTGTGCTTCCCCTGCTTTTATTCTATTCCTTGCGCATCCATTGTAGGGTATTCTTGGAGATACTGTGCTACACAGCTTTTTTGGTCAAATCAAATAATAACCGTTCTTATCTTCTTAAGCTCTGCAGACATAGCTTATCGGTGGGGAAAAATACTACTTACACAGAAAAAGCTTATTTAAAATACTTAAAATAGTGGATCAAGATATTGTATTACTGATGTAAGTGGCTAAAATTTCTTGGATAATCACATTATGGTATTAGACTTGCATTTTAAAGGAATTACTTTCTGATCCTTCTATTCAGCAAAAGTGGAAGGGAACATTTATCTTCCTGCTATACCTCTAAGCTGAGCAGAACTTGGTGGCTGAAATTTTTGAGTTGATATGCTAGCTGCTTGGTGTGTCCCAGCACCACTGCCAGCTGTGGAACACTGGGGTCCTCTAGGAAAGCTCTCAGGTGAGCAGAGGGGTTGAATTCAGAGAGCTGTGGCCCCTCCAGGCTTCGGAACCCCCAGCAGTTTATTGTTCTGTGGATATAAAAGGTGCAATGCAGGCAGGACAGTTGACTGCCCTGTGTAACCACAAAGAAGGATCTGGGAAGGGCTGCTCGAAGTGGTATTCACTAATGGTAGCCTCAGGTTTATGCCATAGGTCCCTGGTGTACTGGTTTAGTACTCCTAAGTTGTCCTAAAGCCAGTGCTTATGAATTTGCTCTGCTCACGCGCAGCAATCCTGAAGAATCCAATTTGCTGGGCCTGTTGAGAGCAGTGCTGGTTGTTAGGTGGGTCTGACAAAGACCACATTTCCCTCTTCTTGTGGGATGGGATCACTGCACACAAGTAGCAAAGTAGGCTTTTTAGATGTCTGGTGCTTGTGGAGAGCAATCAGGCTGGCTGTGCACCGTGAAAGGGACCTTTCTGACCTGTTGGGTACATGACTATGGATGCAAGGACCCCACACGCTTTTATGTCTCTCATATTCTCTATCAGTAAGTGGGACTGAGTCCAGATCCTTGAGATACAAGGATGATGTTGAGAGTGATTTTCTTTCAGTTTCCCAGCTATTCACCTTCTCCAGTGTTAGGGAGCACTAACATCTGCTTTCTTCAGCTACTGAGTATTGAACATAGCTTAGACCTACCAGGTCATAAGATGTAGTTCTGAAATTAAAATTCTGTTTCAATCCCAAAGCATCGTAAGTCTGAATTCCAGTCTGTTCAAGCTCCTTACACTTCTATCGTTTCTGCGCTCTTTGTGAAATCCTTTGGTTTATTTAATTCTTGATAATGACCCACATGGCCTGATTATGCAGTCACATCATAGACAACTTTTCTATGTATGTATAGACTTTGTCCCACTAACCTGCGTTGCGTGATTTGTGTATCCTGAGACAAAGCTGCACTTCTGTTGTATTTCATTGCTATATTTTAAAAGATTCTTGTAACTTAATGTCTACCTGACTTTTTCTTGATTGAGCAGAAAGTCTGAGCAAAAATAATAACAAAAAAAAAGCCCAACCAGTAGCTTTATCTTCCAGTGTGGGCAAGGAGAGTGTGTTAATAGATGCAGAGATGCTGCTGCCTTCTTTCCTTGGTATGGATGCTGCTTTTAGGATTCCTAGTTCCTGCTGCCTCTTTAAAATTGTCTCTGCTGGTTGTTGGTTTTTTTTTTTTTTCTTTGATTATATGATGACTTAGGGACTTGATTAAATGTCCAAAGAGAAACTAAAGACCATTCAAGTCGGTCAAGATTGGATTTGTAGGTGTTTATATGCCTTAGTTCAACAGGAATTAAGCACACTAACAATTTGAAGGTCTGAATGTTAGTGCTAGTGAAAGGAGCCGGCTGATGCTTTTTATATCTCCAGGTTGGAATAGAAAGACATTCTGCGTTTTCCCTGGCTCACTCTGTTCCTGGCCTGACTGCCGATTTCCCGTGGGAGCAGTAGAGAAATGCGTTGTGCAAGCAAGGGGAGCACACGGTGCTGAGAGAGTGAGCAGTTCACGGCAAAGCAGTCCCAGAAGAGCTGCAGGGTGGCAGCGGTTCAGGTTGTTGGAGTGCCTGGAGCTTTGAACGTGAGCCGTCTGCTCTCGAGGCCTGGCATGCAAGTGCAACAAGGAGTACAGTTTGGTTGGCGTGTGGCTCTCTGTTCTCTGGTTGTTGTCTTTTACAGCTCTTCTGGTAGAGGAGGTGGGATGCCTCTTCGGGGTGGGATGCCAGTGTTGAGCCACTGTAGATGTAGCTCTGGGTTTTGTGAACCATTGTATGAAGCAGCTATTTTGGGACTTCAGGTTTTTAGAAACCCACCACGGCAGAAGATGTGTGTATGAACTTGTGGAGGAGATAAGGTGCTCTCTAAGCAGAGAAGATTTAAGGTATTTACCATGAGGCAGCTGCTTCTAAGCATATGTACATGCCTGGTAGGGTGGGAAATACTAGCCTCCAACTCAGTGATATTCACATTAAAAAAAATTCTTTTTCCTGTAATGAACTGCCTGGCTGCCTTTCCCCTGGAGCTCTCTGTGTTCTGTGTCTGAATTGGTGATGTGGGTAAGATCAAATTCAACCTGACAAAATAAGTCAGAGGATGTGAAATCCTCCCTTTCCCTAGCTTTCTCTGTGGGGAAACAAATGTCACTTCAGCTTAGTGGAAAGTTATTTTGCTAAGGATTGAGACTTTAGATTTAGCAAAATTGCACAAAGTTTTCTACATCTGGAGATGGGTTTTTGGATTTATTTTTTTCTTGCATGGATCTGCTTGGGATCCTTACGATGTGATTTATTAAGACAGGATTATTTGGTGTTGTGAACTAATTCTCTCCTGCCCTTCCTGGCAGTCACCTTCCGAGAAGACTTGGTGTCCCTGGCCGCAGCACTGGGCAGAGCAGGGGTGCTCAAAAGTGGTTTTGCTTTTTGCAAGGGTACTAAGACATTCAGAGAACAAATGTGTAGCTTAAGGTAAAAACCCAATCTCTTTGCTTCTAGATGCTTACCTATTATGTTAGATGGGTTGTCCTCGTTAGCTTTGTTTTCTTTCTTTCATGTAAAGGCAGAGCTAAGAGCCATGTCTGTCCAGGAGGCACGCGATGGCTATCAGAGTAAGGGATACAACTAGAACATCAGCTAAATGTCAGAAACAATGATAAAACATGATGTTAAACTGGAGAATGAGTTTCTTTGGTTACTGGTTGGGAAAACGGGGGCTATAATAGGAGCTGTTCCCTCTAATTAAAATTCTGCAAGAAAGCACAGCTGTTGCTCTGGTTGTGCTAGCTCTTTCTATCCAAAATGCATCTACTAAGCAAAGAAGCAATCTTGAGATGTGATTGTAAGAAGAAAGAATTTAAATGAAAAAGAGATGGAGGTGGAAAGAACGTGGCATCAGGAAAAGAAAGATTCCTGTGGGAACAGCTCAATGTTGTTTTTTGTCTGAAATAACCCTTGTTATAAAACCTTAAAAACCCTTGCTTTCATATTGTAACATTTATATTGCAACATAAACTTATTTAGACAGGAAAATGTGTGGTCTTTGGCTTTGCTGTGTTGTTTTAGGTAACATACCACTTAAGCTTAGCAGCCTTTTAAAAACAAACAAAAAACCCCAAGGACAAAGCAGTTCGTAGCTTGTTTTCCTTTGGAAAGGTGTTCGGTACAATCCTGAGGTTTTGTGCTGCTTTGATCTTCTCCCTAGTCACAAGTAATGTGACAGTACCAGGTCTTGCTTATAGTTAAATGCAATGTTTAGTCTTCAAACTTTTACAGCACGTAGGACCAGCAAAAAGTTTTTTTAGCCAGCTTGGAAACTTCTGGTGAGTTATAAACGGTGTCAGCATTAATATTCGTGTGTGACAGGAAAGATCTTGACTCCTTCCAAATTTGGCTTTTACACTTGTAAGGTTAACGCAGCCCTTTAATTACGTGATACCTCAGGATGGCTCCAAGCCCTCTGCATGAATCCTTTTCTGCGGGACACTCTGTGCTTTTCTCGGGTGCGCGCAGGGTGCTGGTCTGGCCTGAGCTATTTCTCACAGAGGTTTTGCAACACTCAAATGGAGATGGCAACAGAAGCTTTTGGAACAAATTGATTTAAAAACTTTTTTTTTCTTTTTGGTCAAGGCCAAATAGTGTAATGCTGGTGTTCTGAAGGAATTCAAATCTGCACCAGCTCAGTATTTTCATAATATGACTTTAATCAGCCTTGGTGCCAAAGGAATAGCAGGTAGCAAATGGATGCCAGTTCTTAAATGGATCTGGGAAGCTCTAGATGGATAAGGATGACTTTTTACGGGGAGAACTGGTAGCAGTTTTGATTAAAAAATAGAATTAGTAGTCATATGGATTCACTGAGAAGTTCACACAGCACAACACAAAGAAACTACGCCTCCCATCTATCGTGTTTTTGTAAGGTACTAGTAATTAAGTGGGTAAGTCTGTCTGTATTAGATTGGAGTACTGCAATTTCTATAACAAAGCAAACCAAAACCAACCAACCTTCTCTCCCTCCCCCCCCTAATAATTCCTCACTGAGGTGGAGATGAGAGTAAAACTCTAATTCTTCACTGTGACAGTAATCATAAAAAAAGAGGGCAAAAAAAACTTAGGAACAATACTAGTAGGATAAAAGTGAAAGCATCATCATGCCAATAACTTTGTGGCTTGTTGATGTCTTGCTTGGTCCGTGTGGTTTTGGTTCACTCATTCTATATATAGTGTTCAGAAGCTTACATAAAGTTGTAGGAAGCGATGCCATGCAATTCTTTAACTCAGAAAAGCTATGATATGAATTAGAGGGTGGGAAAGGCAGATCGTAGCAGTTCATAAAACCAGAGGAGGTATGGAAAAGGTGACTAGTGAAGGCATAGTCAATATTTCTCATGACATGAGAACTATAAGTACATAACAAAATAATCAGTTGTCAAGGTTAAAACAAACAAAAAACTTACTTTTTCCATAGAAACATAATTAAATGGTGGCATGCCTTGCCACAGGATGTTTTGAAAACCGAACGATTCAAACCATGATTAAACAAATCAATGGAGGAGAAAGCCATGAAGGACTCCTGAGCGCAAATTCGTAGATACAGTCTCTGGCTGAGGAAGTTCAGAGCTGGGAGGATACACTAGGGAAATATCTTTGTGTACTCGTGCTGCTTGTATACTTTCTTTAGGCATCCCAGCTGCTGGGAGGGGAATCAGTAGATTAAATGGGTCTTTGACCTGGCCCTGGATGTGCACGTCACTGGGGAAGCTCCCTGGTATATTCCAGGGAAGCCTCCATCCTCCTCCAGATGTTAGCCCTGTGAAAGTCTGACTCATGTGGGTATACGTAGAGATGGGTGAGTAAAGCCATTTGTGCTCGCTCTTACAAGACTGTCCTCTGCCCAGTCTCTTCGTGCATCAGGACAAAAAAAAAAAAAAGAGCGGCACATCTCGCCTCTAGTTTCCTTATTACAATGTGATAAAATAGAAGAAGACTGGTGGAATTTCCTTTAGTCCAGTACCTGCACAGCTAGCCGCTAGCCTGTTCGTGTCTCAGTTTGCTCCTGCAGTCTGCTTGCTTCCTGCAGTAACTTACCTTGCTAAGTGAGAGTGAGGCCAGCTGATTTTCAGTTTGTTTATCCCCAAACTACGGGCTCTCTGAGATGTATCATCCAGGAGTTAGGCTCACCTTGCCAAAAAGACTTGCACACCAAATGTGCCAAAAACTTATGTCTTAATAATAAACTGCTAAGCAAGATATTTCAGTTGTTTATGGTGCTGCTGTCATATCCAGTGTAATTGGAGAGGGGTATTTTGGTGGGCGGTTAGTTTTTTTTTTTAATCGGGGAAGTTAATTCTCATGTGTTTCAGAAACAGACGAAGAGAGCTTTCTCAGACTTCCCAGAAGAAGTTCTGCTCCAGTAACCAAAAATAGAATATTCCAGCAAAAAGCGTTGTTTGAGCAAAGTTAAGCATGGGTGCACACGGGGATTTTGCAGTCTTCATGTAATGAGTTTTTTATCTACAATAGCACTGTGTAGCGAAGTGGAGACTTCTGAGAGTCTGTGACTTCTAATACTTCCATGCACACTATTGGTAACTAGTCATGCAGCTTAATTTAGGCAGGTGACTAATTAGACTGACAGCTTTTTGTCCCTGACTTGAGGAATACCACACGAGTAAAAGTTAATTTCCTGAAAAGCCCTAATAATGTTAAAATATTCCAGCTTCAAAGTAAATGAATCCAAGTTGCACAGTTGGATGCCGTATGGAAAACGTTTAAGTTGGTAGCTTAAAACTCATCCGTGCTCTGGTCAGAAACTCAATGAACAGCTGTGAAAATCAAAAACAGATGAGTAATTGGACTTGTTATCTTTGGGAATAGAATGCAATAGGTGGCTTAAATTTTCTGTACATTTGAACACTCAGCATGATGCTGATAGGAATGCAGTGAAAACAATGAGCAGGAGTTTTAATGGGGTTTTAAATCTCCTCGTGGCTAGGAGATGCTGGGGATTTCAGGCAGGTGTTAACCAAGAAGCCTGACGGTACCATCCACTGCAGAAATCAGCTGGTTTAGCAATGAAAGGCTCTGCTTTACCAGCTTCCAAGCGAAATTATATTTTGGGACTTACAGGGAAATGAATTGAGCAGGCTCTTCTTTCTGAAGCAAGCCAAGCTTTGAAAGTTTTTACTTTCTAGTTTTTGTTTATACAGCACTTCTCACTGATTATTTGGCAGGGTTTTGTAAAGGATGATGCTTATTTTAGAGGATATCTGAATTGCAGGTTGCTTTTTCTCTGGGAGGGTGCGTTTAAGGTGTGAAACTTCTGCTGTATCCTGAAACACTGTCTGCATTCAAGTGTGCCTTGGGGGAAAATGGGCAGCCCTGTCTTCCTAGCTGCATGCTGGAGAGTAAAGGAAAGATTTTGGTCTCCTTTGCTTTTGTCCAGTTGTATGTCTGTCCTAAAATCAAGAGCTGCAGCCCTTGATTTATTGCTGCTGTGCTTTGTGGCTCTTCCTCTTGTATCTGACTGCATGAAAGGGTGAGCAAGCGCCTCTCCAAAGGCTGGAAATGGTGACTGACTTTTAATTGTGCTTCACCTGCAGGTAAATACAGGGCTACAAGAGAGCTGTCAAAAGGCTATTTTCAGTTCTCCGACCTAGGGACTGCATGAAAGGTGAACAAGTTTCCCAGCAAAAGGCCTCTCATTGCGTATTCCTTGATCCCCAGCCATTGCACATACTGTCTTATCAGGTTCTTGTTGAGATGCTGCAATCCAAGTTCGTGTTTCAAATATTTTCTGACTTTATGTCAACCATCCATGAGTTTGAGGTGTATTTTATTAAGAGCTATGTTTGCCAACTCTTGCTCTGTGTGTTTTTTTTGTTTGTTTGTTTTGTTTTCTGACAAGGGTAGGGAGCTAAGTTGTGCACTGTATCTCTGCTATAGTATTCATAGTTTAAATCAAAATGTAGTCTCCTTACCGTGTATTTCTGGCAATAGGACTCACTTGAGAAAATCCTGCGTATTATGACCCTATTTGTGACAGGGAAAAGTGGTGCTTTAGGGAACTTCACCTGAATAGGGGCAGTCACTCGGAGAGGCACTGCACCCACCCTGCCGCTCGGGCCCAGCTGGGCTGCGGGTTTTCTGAGACGCTTGGGAGAACAAAGGAGTTGGCCCCAAACGCTTGGGGCTTTGCTCAAATTTCTGAGTGCTTCTGGCTTTAGCGTGAGAAAGCTCACAGGGTGGGAACGAAGCTGTAATTGTCCTTGAGGGCCATAATAATCCTAATTATTATTATTTTGTTTTCTCCAGTGTGGCCTGGTGGTCAAGCAGCTGTCTTGGGGCTTGGAAGAAATGTGTGGATTGGCACTTCTCAAGTGGGATTTGGTGGGGCTGTGATGGGATGTGGCTCAGGGTTAGCTGCTTGTGGACAGTTAGAAAGCCTGCTGCCAAGTTATCTGAGGAAAGCACAGGCTATCTGCTGTACTGCAGTGTTTTTTCCAAAATTAGGGTTGTGTTCTCTTTCTCCTAGTTAAGATTTCATTCTTTGTTCATTGACCAAAGATGCTCATGAATTAGAAGTGCTGAGCTAGTTCAGGGATCTAGAGCTTTTGTGGACCGCACTTGTGTGATTTCCAAGATTTTTTGGCTGGTATCTTGTACTGCTCTGTTTGTTTACACCAAAACACTCCAGAACTTTGTTTGTTTGGACTCCACCAAAGCGATGGCAAAAACAGCTTCTGGCTCCGTGCCGTATGAGTTACTGTTTGTGTATACAAGACGGTAACCTTTGAAATATGCTGGTTTTGCTACTGCTGAGGACCTCTCGGAAAAGGTTCGTATCTATATAAAGGCATGCATACACACCTACCCCTCCTGCAAAAAAATCTGTGAGCCCAGTGAAAGCAAGAGTGCAGCCACCACAGAGGGATGGGAAGAGGTGTTCTCACCAGGCTGTGGGGGACTGGCTGGCTGCCCTGGTCATAAGCTGTGCTTTTGAATGCTGAAAAGAGAACCTGTGCAAACTTAATTTCTGCTTAGAGAATTAATCTCCTGCTTTTTTATTTTTTTGATAGAATCTGTGAATTCATATTTAATTCTCCAAAGAGAAACAGGTACCTACTTAAATGCAGTGCAAGTGGAATCTATTAATCTCATAGAAGATGAGGCATTTATTTTATTGCAAGTACATTGAATCAGAGAAAGGCACTATACCAAAACTTGTATCTCACTTTGCCCATTCACCCTTAACATAAGAATTTGATAAATACCAAGCATGTATGAATAAAAGGAGGAAGGCCTTTCTGGATTTTTTAGGCATCGCTTTGGGTTGGGAAAGCTTGTTGACTCTTCCTCATTAAATTATATTTGTCCAAGTATCTATCGATTCTGTTATTTTTTGTATATCTTACTGGCCTTTTACTGAATGCTTTTACAAAGATTTGTGATCTATTTGCTGCCTGCGCTCCTCTACAAGCGCAGGAGATTTACGTGACGAGTTCCTCACCATAGTAGCTCAGCAAAACCTCACGTTAGAGTTTCCTTGGGTGGATACTCCGGTCTTGGCAATTTATTGCTGTTCCCTTTCCAGTGATGGGAAAAGGCTGCCTCTTTAACACCTCAGTTTGAGACAGTGGCTCAGACTCGCTGCTGGGGAAGGCTGGCTTAGAGAGCGAACCTGCCTGACCCCTCCGTACTGAGCACTAATGGAAAGAATTCGTTAGCTTTTCTGAAACGACTTATCTTCTGAACTGTTTATATCTTTGTGATTTGTTGGACTCAGAAACTCTGGCAGGCTCCTGGCTTTGAGTATGTTTGAAAAAGTTTTTATTAGACCTCTTTATACCTATAGCAAGTTGTACTTTATGCCAACGAGGAAAAGATTTTAATATGTTTTTACTTTTAATTTGGCAGAACTCATTCCTTTTTCTGTTTTCTCCATATGGCTATGTCTTCCACATCTTGGAATATCATTTTTTTAAACCTTCTAATAGCAGTCCTTACTCAGATGTTTAACCGTGCTGTCTGTCATCTTATTGTTACTTTTGGAGTCTTTTTTTGTCATGTGGCTGTGAGCTGAGAGCCTTTATGTGGTATTTTTGAATAACCTCTGCTGCATGCCATCACCATACTCTTAGAGCTGTTCTTTTGAATTTTGACTATTTCTGTTATTCTGTAACTTCCTTTATAAACTTTAACATTCCCGTGGTGTAATTTTGAGGTGCTCTGTCTCATAATGAGAGCTTAGAATTGATTATATTCTTGTCATCAAATATCAGTTTTTCTGTGATTAAGCTTGTGCTGATTTATGAATCACTTTTAATGAGTTTTCTAAGGTTATTTAAGAGGTAGTTTCTACATTTATTTAAAGCCTATTTCAGGGCAAAAAAAAAAAAAGTCATGCCACTAATGAGTTTTATCCAGCCAATATAGGGGTAGCTGAAGTTTCCCGTCCTTGCCAGTCTTTGCAGCCTCTCTAATCCTCATTACCATTCTGTAGTCACTTTTGCCATCCTGGCTGGGTTTGATCTACACTTCAGTTGGATGCTGTAAGCAAACTCTATGTAGAAATACATTTTTCTAACTAGAAATACCCTGTGGCATGGATGGAAGCATCAATTTTTCTTATTTCTGTAACTGTTTAAAATCTATTGCAACCTCCTCCCCTAGGAAGATTTGTTGTTATCCTTAGAAAACATGTGACTTAGTATTATCCCCCAAAATGCTTCTGGAATATAATGCCCTGCTTTAAATACAATTGATATTGCAGATCATCTTTGATGTATTGGAGCTGACTTTCATATCTGCAAAGGCAAAAAATAATAATTAAAACTCTCGTATTGGAAAATGCCTGAAGTTTCTCAAAGCTCAGATCAATAGGTTGAAGCTAACCCCATCTCCATTGGGACAGTTCTGCTAGTATTTATCAGTTAAAGCAGAAATGGAATATCTTCCGTGCAGGAAATGAAAGGCACTTTAGAAAGCCACAATTAGCTGCTTGTCTTGTGATCTCTGGCAAATGGCTCCTACTGGAGAGGCTGCTGCAAACAAAGGCCAATTTGCTCACTGACTTTCTAGTGTAGAATAACTAATTTACATCATTCAGCAGAGCTGAAAGCAGCTGATGTTATTAGGAAGAAGGAGAAGTAAACAACTGGTGTGAAATGAATTGACCAGTGTCCTTTGCCAGGGATAACTAGACTGAACTTTGACACTTCTCGGGCAGAATTACAGCAATAGTAATGTGAGTTGCATAATGAACTAACATACTGTGCAAAACACGAAAAACGCCTGGCTTTTATGGTAGAGATTGTGTAGCTGAACAGTTCCTTATTCTTCAATCTTCTGCAAACTTGGAAGGGTACATAATTTTGTATTATGTATACTCTCTGAAGTAGGCTCCAGGAATAACATCTTCAGATACCGCTTTTGTGATTTTCTGATTGGGACTTGCATATAGGTCTGCAAAATAGTTTGATAATATACTGTGGTGATTGCGTACCCAATGGCCATCATATATCCAACAGTTAAATGAGAGGAGCGTAGTTTTTGAAACAGTGTCTAATGGCAATAAACAACAGATTAAGAACACAGCAGGTGAAGAAATCCCAGCCTACCAGAAGCAGGAATATAGGGGCCCTTATTTAAATCCAGAGACCTACCCGACCCTTATCCTGTCAGTGACAGTGACTGAAAAAGGATGAATGTGTAGTGAAGAGTGAGAGAGCAAACAAACACGTACAGTTTCCCTGCAAATACTCCCCCAGGCTCCCACCATTTGCAGCTCAGAGACTTGCTGGGCAAGACAGAGCTTCTGTGTATTTACTAACTTTCAATAAATCTCTTTCATGAACTTGTGCAGTTTTTCCTTAAACACTTGTAAACTTCTAACATCCACAACATCCCATAATGGAGTTTCTCTGCTTAACCATTCTTCATGTGAAGAATAGTTTCCTTTTGTTTAATCTGTGGAGGAAAACCCTGAGATTTATTTCCAGAACTGTGACCCCCCACAGCAATATGGCTAGATCCAAGCCAGAGTCCTAAAATTCCAGAGCAGAGGGGAGTTGTGGAGACTGCATACATGTGCTTAAGGTGATGCTGGAACGGGGAACAAGATCAGCACCTTCTATGTGTTGAGAAAGCATCACGCAGCCTTTGTTCACGGAATGGCTGAGGTTGGAAGGGGCCTGTGGAGTTCACCTGGTCCAACCCCCCTGCTCAAGCAGGGACACCTACAGCTGGCTGCTTGCACCTTGTCCAGATGGCTTTTGAAGATCTGTAAGAAAGGAGACTGCATGTCATCTCTGGGCAACCTCTGCCAGTGCTCGGTCACCCCCGCAGTGAAGAAGTGCTTCCTGATGCTCAGACAACCTCTTGTGTTCCAGTTTGTGCCGACTTCCTCTTGTCCTGGTGCTGGGCACCACTGGGTTACCCCAAGACTGACACTTTGTCATCCAGAAGAACAGAAAGTAGTCAGTGCATTTGCAGGTATTGCTCTGAAACTCTGCTGGGCGTTCCATGGAGGTCAGCCTGCCTATGAGATTGGGACCTGGCCTGTGGGACGGCTCCGCAGGTCTGCAACGCAGCCCAGTGAGGCTGTGGACGCGAGGCAAGCACCTTATGTGCACCCAGAAATGGGAGGAAGACGAGAAGGAATATTTCGATATTGTTGTGAATTAGAGTGGTCATCAAAATTCTGGATGGTGGTAAATCAATATAGTCTGTAGACTTGGAAGCTAGTTTTGTGTGTGCCTTCTCTTCTATTTTCTGACTTGTGGTTGCCTCCTTTGTTGATGTTTGTGGAGTAGGCTTACTTTTTGTAGTCTGTGGTAGCTAACCCATCTGGAGCCATGGTCTATGACTGGCCTCTTAACTTAATTAGTAATAAAACTTCCTTTAAAAAAATGGCCCCACAATGAAAGTATTTGCTTAATCTCTTTGGTTTGTAATCTTAATGAAAAGGTATATCTACATTGCACAAGGGAAAAGTGTTTGATAAGCAGAGGAGAAAAAGATTTCTTGATTTCTTTATTATTATTATTATTTTTTAATTTGCTTTAGGGTATTGCACTAGAGAAACTAAAGTATTCTGTCTTAATATTTAATTTGACTTAATTGGCTTACTGTGTACTCAGGATCTAACTAGGATGATAGCGCAAGTCTGGACACATTTTTCTCTATCAACTAGACACAGGATACTTACAAATTAAGGAGAAGGTAGAAGAACTTCACTGCTCAACCAGTTGCAGAAAATTTGCTTTTATTGAGAAATGACTCCAGTCGATTTCTGAATGTTTTCTTTGGCAACAGAGTGAATGCTTTGAGTTTGTGAAAAAAATTAAGGGGAATTATTGCACGGGGTAGTGCTATGGAGAGAGTAATTGTTGTTTATTCACATTACCCGTGATTTCATGCTTAGGGAAAAATAGTATAAAATACAGTTTGGGCAAGAACACCAACATATTTAGCATCCAGCTCTGGATCAGTAACAAGTTTGACTTCATGTTCCTTGACTGAATGTATGCACATTTTCAGGTTTATTTTTAAGGCAGAAGAGAGTAAAGATTTACACTTAAGATCTAGTGGTATATGGCTGGCAGCAAACATTTCAGATCCATGTCTACATATAGCTAAGAAAGAATTGTTTGTCTGAACTAAAGCAACAGAACTAAATAGAAGGCAGGGAAAACAAATCAATAAAAATACTAAATTTAAATTATGCAAAAAAAAAAGTTGGGCTATCCTCAAAATTCTATTTATATCTTATTTATCTTAGGCTGCACTTTTATTCAGCACACTAATATATTTTAAGTAGAATTAAATTAGCGGCTAGTGTCTTTGTTTTCAGTGAAAATATGAAAAGTGGACTAAACTGTCAGCATGATGTGACATTTGATTTCCTGGCTGTTTGTTGTTTTTTTTTTTTTTTAGCTTCTCGGATCGTAAGATCTTGTTTGGTCCTTGTCTCAAATATTTTCAATAAGCAAGAGAAATTGTGACATTTTTCAATGTCAAAATAATGAAATCTTTCCCTTGGTTCAGGAAGATGTTTACACTGTAGTTAGTTAATGCAATTTCTTAACAACAGGTTATTGCTTTGTCGTAAGTTTCTTTCTTTTCTCAGCCAGGAAAAAGATTTCTCCAGTAAAAGAGTACCTCACCTGTATGGAAGTTGATGGAGTTACATATGGCAAGCAGGTTGAAGCACTGCAGTATCCAGGAGAGTCATGTCAAAAGCTGAGGGTTTTGAAATTTTGGGGAAAACAAGAATCTTGGCTCTCATTTTACTCCCACACCAAATTTGTTTTCACCTCCAAATCTTTTTTTTTCTTTTCTTTTTTTTGGGGGGGGGGGGGGGGGGGGGGCAGGGGTAATTCACCAAGTCATAACTCCTCAATTTCAAGTTGCATTGGATGTTGTTCTAAATTTGATATTTCTCAACCTTTGTCAGTTAAACTCAGTTCAAATTATTAATGCTGAGGGAGGATCAGACTTCTAAATAAGGTTAACTCCATTTACTGTTATGAATTTACCCAGATTTGCAACAGCCCAGAATGTTCATATCCTGCTATTAGAGGACAGAAGTATTAACCACACAGGTCAAGGAAAGAGATCAGGGAACAAATTTTGCTTTTGCACAAAGCTGAGGGAAAGGCTAATTTACATGTGTTGAACAACTGCTGTGGTCTAAGAAAAAAATGTCATTTTGACTTATCTGGACTACTCCAGTAGCAGCACAGCCTCAAATGGGTAAAGGACGTTTTGTATCCCTTTTGATTTCAGTGGGAGCAGGGTGCAGATGGCGCAAAGTTTGGGTGAGCAATCACTGAAGTTTGACAACTGGAAAAAAATCTTATACAGATCAAATTAGATTTGTAGTATCATGGCTTTATATGCAGAAGTAATTTTTTCATGTTGAATCAAAGATCTCAAAGACATTTCTGAAATTAGGACTAAATTTAGATAATTGTCTTCCCATGATGGCTGTGGAAATCCTAAAAGGAGCTGCTATTCCCCTTTTTGTCCAACCCACTCACTAGCTCCTCTGAAGGTACTAATTTCAAATAGTACATCACAGTTCCTTGACCACCAAGAGCGAGCATTATGCTCTTTGATTATTTTTTAAAGTATTTTCCAGAAAACAATATAGCTCCTACAGAAATGGCCGAAGGAAGTGTAGAATATTCTATAATGTCTTTTCCTTTTTTTGGAAGTTCAGCTGGCTGAGGGCGTCCGAAAAAGTTAGACTTGGGTCCCTTGTAAGCTGACAGAATGGTCTAGCTAATTCTCAAACTTCCAGCCATCACCAGTGTGAGGAAAGCAAGTTTATTACTACACCTCCAAATATTTTTCCTGTCAAAACTGTTCAGCAAATAAGAAACCTGCACCTAAAACAGCGTCTTCTACCTGATAGAATAGGTTCTATAGCACCTGCGGTACCTTGCTACTGCAGCTAATAGCTTGGAAAAAAAGTCTCTGCTTTTTAAGTTTTTTTTTTAATCAGCAATTGGGACGCTCTGTTTCTAGGTCATCACCTTATATGTATGCAGTAAAGATAGCAAGTTAATTTCCCAGGTTGGTGGTCTGCATTTAAAAATAAAAATCAGCAACAAAGAAAAGTATGCTTATCCAGAACTTTGAGTAGTGGTTATAAAATAAAAATATAATTCCATGGGAATAAAAAATATGCATATTGCAATTTTAATGAATCATTTAATCTTCTTTCCTCTAAACTGGTTTCCTCTAAGTAGATCAAGTAGCATTGACTGTACAGTAAACACATCTCTTCCGTTGGTAAACAATTCGTATGGATTACTTTAAATGCATGTTTGGCTTTAGAAATGCTCTTGCCATCCACATGTCACTCATCCTTGATCAGAGATGGTCAAGTTGTTGACTTATTAGCTATGTGGGATTTAAACCTGCAGATTATTTTGACTGTGATTTTGATAATAAAAAAAAATTTCTAGTTGGCAAGATAAGAAGTAAAAAATAACTGTCCCAAAGAATTAGGAAATAAGCTGTGGTTTTATAGTTTGCATCCATTGGGTGGATGATCATGAATCAGGAAATCAGTGAACAGATTTGTTGTCATCAAAAAAACCGTGTACCTGTCTGATGCGTGATGGTTTTATCAGTGGAAGGGAGCATGTGGAGCATCTGCGCCGGATCCAGGGAGGAAAAGAATGAAAGGTCTTGCAGGAATTAAGTGTCTGTCTCTTTCATTTCATATGGCATTCACGCTTCCTTTCATGGCTTATCCTACCGCATGTAGGATTACCTGAGCGTCTTCCAGTAGTACGTTAATAATGTGACTACCAGCTGCTGCACGATAGTGTCTATTATCGTCTTCCCAAAGGGAGAAATCAGTGATGTGAAGTGTCTTGGTTGTTTTTGTCCTCATTAAATACAAACATAATGTGTATCTACGTATTTGTTAGAAAAGAAGTAATGGGAAAAGTGGTCGAAACAGGAGGGAGTGAGTCTTGTGATGAAGGAACAAAACAACACAAAACCCCTACAATCCAGTTGTAATGTTGAGTAACACCTATAGTGTTTGAATTATTGGTTTGTGTACTATTGGACCTTTTTTGGTTGTTGTTTGCTAGTATCGCTAGTGTGCTACAGCTTCTGTTTAAAACCAGGCTCCTAAAAATTCTGCAGTCAAGCTGTGATCACCTTTGAGGTGTGAACTAGCAAGTTTGGAGGTGCTAGCTAGTGCTTGGTGCTACTCCAGAGTTTAATTCTCAAACACAAAATACCCTGTGAGATCTTTCCAAGCCCATACCTCTAAAAGTGAATTTCTAGGCCCAATTTTGTGCCTTGAATGAACTGGCTTTTTTGTAATGTGAAAGGTGATTGATAGGAGGGAGCCTGAACAGGAGACTAGCTACAGCTAAAGCTGGATAATTGTTTAAGTCTTGGAGTGCTCTCCTCCACATTGTTTGCAGACAGTAAGCTGGTCTTTGGCTCGGAGGTTTGTTGTTTCTTGTTCTGAAGTCCTTAATAGTATACAAGACCTATTTCTGAGGTAGCTGAAGTGAGAAGAGTCACTTAGCAGCTTCCTTGGTGCTGCTGGACATCTAAAGAGAGAGTGCAGGATCTGAGCTTTCATGGCCCATGCTTGAACTCTGAGGCAACACTTTCCTGTATGATGCAATAGGATAACTTTTCTTACACTGGGCAAGTTATGCAGCATTTTTCCCCTTTCAGCCTACTGTACTTCTTACTCTTCATGTTTGTATCGAGTTACTCAATCATTCTTGTCTGTAAATAAAAATGAGTATCTGTACCATGTGAGAATTTGTATGTAGTCCTTTGATGTGAACAAAGGCTGCTTTCCCATGCCTAGTCATCCATCTCCTATGTAAATAATTCTGATTGCCAAAATGTTACTGTTGAATTTTATAAGCCATTTGTGAGCAGAGGGGGAATGCATGCTTATTGTGGAATGTTTTCCCATCGTATTCATTTGATACAATGTTTAAAGAAAATATTAAAAATATGCTTTAAAGAACTTAAAATAACATACAAATAATAAAAATGCAATTAAAATATTAGAAACTTTTTTTTAGGTGGCACTATGTTACATGTGAAACTGAGGGGAAAACATTGCTGTAGCTAAGACTTTCCCTTCCTTGGCTCAGTGGATATTTGGTAAATTTTGGTTGGATCCTGGTGCAGCTCTCAATTCACCTAGCCTAACATGCTCTGAATGATTTGATATGTTTTTCAAACCATGTGCAGGGTTCTTAAGTAAAATTTCCTTGGAGGATGTCTGGGCTCCTGCACAATTTCCAAGCTGAACACCTGCCTACCAGCCATCGCAGCTTTACTGCAATGTTCTCATTACCAGGCAGGCACGTGGTACTCTGCTGAGGAACCTGTAATCGGGAGAAAGTAAACGGGGCTAGAATATAAAGCAAATGAAATTTCAGGGGCTAAAATGTCTATCTACGATGAGCTGTCTGTATACTTTGATGTGTTCAGGGTGCATCCTCCTATAAAGCAGGGACCTGAACCAAATTCATCTGCTTGATTCAACTTCTTGAATTTGCAGCTGGAGTGATGGCTTCACAGGTTTCTCCTGTCAGCAGTTTTCCAGTCCAAAATCCTTGAAGCTCGCAAAAAACTGAGGCATGGATCCAGTTTGAAGTTTCGGTACGTGGCTGGTTTGTGTGTGTTTTTGTTTGTTTGTTTCAAAATCATAGTTACCTAGCTCACTCTACACTCTGAGAGGAGGTCACTTTTCTTTCATGATCTGCTAACTTCAGAGCTGAAAAAGATTAGTGGATTCCAGGAAACCCTGAGCATGATAAAAACAGACCTTTTGATAATCTGATTCCAACTATAGCAAGAAAATCTTGAGCATTCAAACTGGCAGTGGTGTAAAATAATACCAGTGCACTTAGCTCTGGAGTGGCTTTGGAGCTGTGAAGACATTTGACCTGGTAGAACTCTTCTGCCCGTTCCACAGACTGTCAGTGGAGCAGCACATCTGCTTGCTGTGATGCCTGGTTCTCTCTCATGAATGGATACTGCAAACCGTTGACAAAATGACTCCAAATGTGCACTCCCAAATCAGCATCCAAAGCCAGCCTGGTTGCTCAGATATCTCTTTAATGAATGGGTGGTATAATGGCAATAAGACTGAGACATTTTCCTTTCTCTCTGTCCAGGCACTGTTAGCAGCATAGTGTTTCTTGTACAATTTATATACATTTCTTTAACACTAAAAAAGATGCTGATCTTAGTGCTTTGTTTTAATTGCGAAGAAACTAGGCTTTTTTTGGATCCACTTCTCTGATATTCCCTCCTATAATAAATTATCAAAAAGACTTCTGCACAGATAAGGCCTGACTGCAGCATCAGGAAATTTTAGCCATGTTCTGCTTTCTGTCCGGTTTTATATCTAAATTGACTAAGAGATGCAGAGATCAGATTAAGTGACTTCCTTCAAGCCATGCAGCGGGCAGCTCATTTCAGCTAGGATCCCAAGAGGATACTTGTGGTTCCCAGCCCTCTTCTGTAACCTCCAGACCACATTGTCTCCCTAATGCACAGTGCAATGAATTTGGTCTGAACACTAAATTACAGCTTTAGCAATGTAGTAAGAGTTCCCTGGGCTCCCATATTTGCTGTAACTTGAACTTTTCAGAAGAGTTTCTCACTGTGGTTTCCACAGCCTTTGCTATTGACCGTGCCCATCACAGTGGGGCACGGTGTACCTAGAGTGAGTTTTGGGGGCCACTGCAACTCAGTTGTCCATTCTGACTTTATCTACCCAACAAAGTAAAATGTGTTTCTTTGGTACTAAATGAGGGTGAGAAGTCATTGTAGTGATTTACTTCATATATCCTGCCTATGTCAGTGAAAGTCATTTAACATAAGCAATTTATGGTGGGCTGGAGCCCTCAGAACAAAGCTTTATGTGAACACCTCGGGGGGAACTCTAATCTTACTGCAGAGAAGGTGATGGTGAGGGAGAAACTTAAGACCAGAGGAAGCCCTCTGTTGAGGGAGACTTTGCATGTAAATAGGAAATATAAATAGGAAATATCTTTGGATACCTCTGTGGCCTTGCAATCCTTCTCGTTAATTGTAATAGACATTAGATGGGAAGGTGCCTCTGTGGGTCGCCTGGAGTGACCATACCTCTGTGGGCATACCAGGGAAGGCTTCCTTTGACAGATTGTGTTCCCTCTTGTGAACTGGCCAGGACTGGCAAGTCCAGCCCCTTGTGGGCTCTCCATGCTGCCTTTTGTTTGTTTGTTGTTGTTTTTAAAAACTGACTTTCAGAAGCAGAAGAGAAACACTGCAGTTTGGATTTTCAAACGTTCCGAAATTCTGTAGCTTGCAAACTGAAGAGGGTCTTCTTGCTTGTATGTGGTAAGAATAATGTTCAAAAGTTTGTCTACGTGTAGGCAGGGAAGATTCGGACTTGAGCTGCCCCGTTACAAAATGGAATGAGGTACTGATGCATTGCTGATGTGAAATTCTCTAGCGCTGTTTGTTGCTCCTGGAATAAAATGAGTACAGAGCTAGTAAGCGGAGTAGCAAAAATAGGGCAGCTACTTAAATCAATGTTATTTTGACTATATGTACCTGAAACCTCCTGAAACAAAGATTCCTGGACAGTCTGCTTGCTGGGGCAGTGGTGCGACTGTTAGGCATGTGCTGCAGTGGCTGATCTGATGGCTCGTGAGCTGGTCTGTGGCTGTGGGCCAGAGCCCAAAGGGCACCTCTGGCAAGTTACATAGCTCCTACGGGCCTTGCTGTGAGGCTGAGCTCCCTGCCTCTGGGGCACCACGACTGTATAGCACTTTGGTCTTGTTAGCAGTGGGAGGCAAGGGTACAGAATTGCCTTAGCTGCTGATATCGCACGTGGGACAATTTCAAATGTCATAGAACCAGAGTAAGTTAGAGTGGGAGGAATTTCTGGAGGCCATCTCGTTAACTGGTCCAGCCTCAAAACTAGAGCCTTAATTTTTATTATTTTTTTTTTCAGTCAAAGGTGGTGATATGTCCCCTCCCTTTGTTTCCTCTCTGAAGTATTTTGGGTTCTTATGTGGTTGTGATGTGAGGAGCAGCAAAGCCATATTGCTCAGAGGCCTCCTAGGCTCCTCCTGCCTGCTGTTCCCCCCTGTTGGCAGAGGAGCCAGGCGCTGGTTCCTAGTGGGGACGTGGTCAGATCCTGAACGCGGGGCTGTGGGCTGGCTGCCCACTGCTCAGCACCTCAGAGGCGTGCACCGTACTTGGAAAATGATTCAATACCTTTCCTTCCCAACGTGGGGTTACTTTGCCATTAAAAGACTGATGTCTTCATCTCGTTGTTCTGTTAAAGTGCATGAAATGTCAGCAGGGAACCAACTCAAACAGTGGACATGCTTTTACTGTTTATAAGCAGTTTTATAGCCCTGGTCGTGTCGAATAAGAATCGTCAGGATTGTGGGTGATGACCTTTGCAACTTGCAATTTAAATAAAAAAGAGGTCTGCATTAAGATACGGTCTCATGGAATCAGTTGGCGCGTGCTCTCAAATAAGCTGAGATAAGCCACGATTCTGTACCAAAAAAGTCTCAGCTAGTCAGTTATAACTCCTACAGAAATACCTCCAGTTAAAGTTTAGATGAGAGATTGACACTGGGGCCAGATTCTGCTCCTCATTGCATCGGAGAAAACCTGTTGCAGTCTCACGGATTTCTTGCAAAGTTTTCTTAAAGAAATTAGTAGAGTAAATAGAAATGGCCTGCTGTGCAAGGTGGTTGCAGAATCTTCCCCTTTCCTCAGTAAAGTGGTGGAAGCTCCCACCAGTTTAACCTGGAAGGAAAACAGGTCTGACTTCGTATTACTTTACTTGATGGCTTATTCATCTTAAATGCTGAAGCTTAAATTTATAATTGGATTTCCTTTTCTAACTTTTTCATGACCAAATAACAGAATTGTCTTTCTTCCGTTGAGCCTAAAAGCCACCTCAGTCTTCCCTAATATAGTCGCCAAAAATAGTTTGGCTTTTTTTATGCAGAGCTGGGAGGAAAATTAGCTTCAAGCTAGATGGGAATAAGTTATTCCATCAGATGAAGATAAGTCATTTTCCCTGCCATGGCACCCTTTTGTGCTCTTAGTCGTACATCTCTTTAGTTCCTTTTTCTTGCTCTTTCCTTTCATGTTATCTAATTGTAATTAAACAAGCCCCCTCAAAACAAACAAAAGAAATTTTTTTAAAAAAGCAACCCCTCTGCCCCTCCCCCACCAAAAAAAAAAATGCAGCTAATTATATCCCTAAATGCTCCTGATGAGTAAACTCAGAGCCAGAATTACTCCTTCATGCGAGTTCATCTTTCATGCAAAGATGGAAAGTTCCCACACTGAGTGTTAAGTGTCATTTCTGTGTCTCTGACGTTGCACTGCAAACATCTATTTTGTGCAGTCTGTATTATGAACACATTCCTTTATTCCCCATTTTTTTCCCATCCATTAGCTCAGGATTGGCAGTGAGGCAGAGCAGAGTTTACCAGCTCATTTGACTCCTGTGGTCTCGTGTTTGCCAACAGCTGACCTACTTGGCTTATGCATAGGTTGCCCAGGGATTTAGAGGTCTGCCAGCCAAATATTATTAAATTCCTAAAACTGGAAAAGGTTTAAAGAATCCTGCCTGGTGTGGGTGAGCCCTTCCATAGCTTGACATCCACAAATACACTTTTTTGGTTTATCTTCCTTAATTTTGGTCTCTCTTAAACCATAACATACATTGTTATAATGTGACTGTGTAGTGTGCTATAAATCATATTTAAAAAAAAAATCTGAAAATGAAAACCTCAGTAGCTGGAAAAATGTATAAAATCTCAGGCATCTTTACTTCATCTCCTGTACTTACAGGTTTTCCTTTAACTTATCAACACTTGGATAGTAGAAGATATCATCTCTTCCCACACCCTCCCTTGCACAGATCCTTGCTTGGACTTTGAGAGTATCAGCAATTTTAGTACTGCAGCCGTCTGGTTGTCCTTATAATAGTCTTCAGTATATTACTGCATACCTCTATATAATGTCGTAGTTCATTGGAACTACTCTGTTTATCAAAATCAACTTTTCACCAAGAGCAAGGCATTTTGGTGTAAACATCATACTTTCTTGAACACTCTCTTCTGATCCACTGGAGACTATTGACGTTTATACCAAGGAGACAGAAGCTGTACCATTTAGTCCACAGTAAGTATAAGATGAGCTTGTCTGAGCTTGCCAGTTCCTAGAATGGGAAGGACTTGCCTCTGTTTTCCTCCTCCTTGTCCACTTTAATAATTTAGCTTGTTTGGAATGCTGGAAGGCAGGAACAGAATCAATATTTATTGGTTCTTAAACAATTAGACAGTGAAATAATGGACCAGAGACATTTCTGTCTCCGCAGTTCCAGCCCTTCCCTACAGACAAGCAAAAAGATAGGTAAGTTTTATAGTAAAGACGTTCTTGTTTTCGAGGCTGAGCAGGCTCAACCATGGCACAGAAATGGATTCAGACAAGCTGGCAGCAGATTGTTTTGGAGGTGGAAGAAAAGCCTTGTAGTATCCTGGCGATGCTTTGTGTACAAACAAATAATCGTGCTCTTCAGAGAATACATGCATCTGTCCGCTGTTTTAGCTCAGGCCCCTCTCCAGATTGAGATCCCAAGTGGAGCATTATTGTAACTTGAATCACTGTTTGCTCGCGGGTGCACGTTTCACTCACTGTCCTGCTGTGGCCGGGAATGCGCGAGGCTTGCGTCACTGCCCAGATCGCGCTGTTATATAAGTGATATCCGAAGGAAAGGCTGTGGCAACAACATCCCCATCTCAGGGAAGATGTCTGTGAAAGACTGACTGTGACCTAGAAAAGATGCTGATAGGAGGAGCTGTTTATGGCGTGTCTTCCTTGATTTAGGGATCTGAATATGGGTAAAGTTCTACAAGAGTACAAAGCTTACAGGAGTACAGCAAAGGTGATGGGTCTTGTGTATCCACAGGTCAGCAGCACCTGGTCCTAATAATTCTGGGGAAAACAAACAAATCTACAGCTTCTAAGCCAAGGCAAGCCTTGATCTCTGAGTTTGAGTTCTTACAAAATCAGTAAACCAGAGCTTTGCCCATGAGATAGATATGTTGATATCTGGCATTCAGAGTAAAATATTGTAGCAGTTTGCAACTCAGTGACAAAATTAGTCTGAGGAAGAGGAGGAGAAAAAAAAAACATGCACAGCTTATCAAATCCTTCTGCTGAATTTATAAGTTTTCCCCTAAAATTTGAAACTTGGAAAATATTCAGGCTATTCTCATATGCCTGAGTTAAGACTTCAGTTTGGAATTTGATTGTCTCAGGCCCCTTTCAGAGAGACAAATTATTCCATAACTTAGGAAACATGGGTGCATCAAGCTCTTAATAACTAGGCAACGATGTGGTTCTGTACAGATACTTATTTTAGTTGAGAGTTTGCATTGATTTGGGGGTATGGTATTCAGAATCTCTCATCGCAGTGCCTGCATTGCCTCCCCTGCCCATCAAGATAGCGCACTTTGTTCCATGTTGGTTAAGATTTGCCCTTCCTTGGGTGTTTTCAGTTTGAAATGAATTGTGAAAAAGGAACACAGTTAACTGAACAAGGATTTTATTATCTGCTTTTATCTATTGAAGGAAAATTTACATTAGATTTATCCAGGTACCCTATCCTCCTCCTGACTACCAGCATCACTTGCTCCTTGCTCCTTTCTTAATGAAATTCTACTCATTAATTCTGTCATCCTTGCTTCTAATAACAATAATAGGTTATTTTGCTTGCAAGCAGTTCCAGACTAATAATTCGAAGAGACTTGTGCCTTAACCCATCTTGTATATCCATGACTCCACCTCTGCGGCTCACTTCACCATTGGCCTTTTTCAAGTCTCAGCATAGCTTGTTAGTGTCCTCTGATAATGCGATATGAAGCCTATGAATTGTGAGGACTATTCAAAACTTTTCTCAGCTAAAACTGTCTGCAGATTTAGCAACAGTTGAACATCCTGTGGGTCACACCAGTCCCGGGCAGACAAATGCCAGAGGTTCTGTGCATACTGTTTTGAGACATAAAACACAGATCTTCTAATACGAAGTGAACAAACATCTTTCTTGCTTTTTCTTTCTGTTGTTTGAAATTCCTTTTTGGCACAGTGCATACATACTTCTTTTGGCCACATAGCAATGCAGCTGAAAAAATTGTCACAGAGTTCAACAAAGGGAAAGTGAGAGCCAGGGCTGAGTCATTGCCTGCATGAGAGCTGGGAGGAGAAGGAATTGGACTGTACTGACAAAGATTCAGAAAATGCTGAGGAAGAATCTATCCCAGAGGACGCTGGCAAGCTATCAAGAAACAGAACAAGAAACAAAATAAACCACAGCTCCACAAAGGGATGGAAACCACCCCCCACAAAGTCAGCCAAAGAACTTTCCATCACAACATCAGTCCTGCTCTCTCCCGCTTTCCCAAGATGAGGCAACCACCGCATTGAAACTCGGAGCAGATCCTTTAAAATATTGATCCAGCAGGTATTTAACGTTGGGCCGTTTGCATGAGCTGCGACACAGATGCTGTTCACACCGCAGGGGACCAGGGGTGGCAGTGCAACAAGTGAGCAGCCACCTCTGCAGCGAGGTTCCAGCCCCAGGGGACTATTTCTGCACACCCTGTCAGCTCTGGTGCTCAGGAGCCGGTCCATGGCTGTCAGGGGGATCTGTGTTAGTCAGAAAACAGGGCATGAGACCGTGAACTGTTCTGTCGTTCTTGTTTGTTTGTGTTTTAACCAAGAGCAGCCACAGGAAGAAATCTCAGCCAGCATTGCCTGTGGCAACCAGCCGGTCTGCTCGAGGTAGTGCACCTGAGAGGGTTAACTGGGGCAGGCCCTTGCTCCCTACTGTTCTTTTAAAATCCTATTACATCACCTCTCTTAAAATGAGAGGGTAGTAAACATCTTTACTGCCACTTCATTTTCAGAGGCAGTTGACTATAGCTATGCTATATCTCAAGGCATCTGCATGCCTTGTAACCAACAGAAAGGGATACTCTGCAGCCTTGAGAAATCTGTAACTTTATTCCTGTAACTTCTTCCATAAATTTTCAAGATGGTGTGGCCTTTGTGCCTCCTGCTGTCCTTGTAAGTATTTGTGCTAAAGGTACCTCTTCGTGTCTACACACAGAGACGTGTGATCACACTTAATTAGCTCCTTGTCTCAAATGGTAGGGACCATGTCAGTGTCTTCAGAGGAAGACACAATAAATTCTCTAGTACATGGCTTTAATATGGTTTTATTTATTGAGCAAGTTCCTTTCTTGTCTGTTACTTCTTTGCACAAAATTTACATTACTGTTAAAAAGACAGAACTCTTTTTATACTTTAGGCTATGTATTTCAAATTGCATGCATGGAATTCAGGTTCATAAACTCATTGATAATTGTCTTGTTTTTACGTCCTTTTCACATTCGTGTATGCTGTAACGCATACCACTAGGCTATTCTTGGCTATGTCGGTAAATAACTGATAAAACTGAGCTCCACTCTATCATACCCAGGACAACTAAGATTAAAAATCAATGGAGATATTAGGAGTCAGGACTTGACAGGATTAGGAGGAATTTCCTTTCTCATAATTATGTACTTCTGGATCAATGCCTGAGAGTCATGTGGAAGACTTTGGCCTCAAATATCAGTGAATTTAATCCTGGTTTCTATTTTATTTATGGTTACTGCTCAGCTGGGGTTGAATTTCTCTTTTCTAATGGATGCATTTTTGGTTCAAGCAGAACAAGAGCAATGTATTAGCAAAGCACATCAATTTTTATATTTATGCTTCAGGGTGTCTTTAACAAAATAAAGCTTTGAAAAATATCCCTTTATTGGAGTCCAGTGTCAGTCTGCTAGATTGAATGTTCCTTTGATTATTATTTTCTCCCCCCTTCCTGGTGATTTTTCCCTCAAGGATTATTGCATTCAATTATATATGGCGGTAACTGTTCATTAGCAGCTCCACTAGAGTTGCTTCTTGAGCTACACCAAGCCAAGCTCATGTATTTTCAGGACAGGGGTCAGAACATCCTCTCCCCTGTGTGCTCCAGAACGAGTTGTTCCAAGAAACGATTCTCTAAAGGTCAAACTTTCTGACATAAGACGAGTTTAGAAGCAAGCAGTGGAAATCCTACATTATAATCTTACTAGGTTTTTGTTGTCCCTTTTATCTCCCTGCCTGTTGCACTCAATCATGTTCCTTGTAGAGAGCACTGGCATGTCACTCTTGGAGGGCTTTGAGGTTTTCTGAAAACTAAATCTATAGATTTCATTGTAGGGTCCTGGCTGCACAAAATTCTGACAAGATTCCCCGAATCTTTGAAGTGTTCCTTATCTCTGTAATCTCCATTATTGTTTCAGCTTCCAAAGAGCAGTTTCACAAAGGATAACTACAGCTGAGTGAACAGAAGGGTTCTCTAGTCAGTACGGGGAAAGAGAAGCTTCTTGAGAAGGAAGCTGCATGGTTGAGATGGATTCCTCTAGAAAAGGTGCCTTGTCTCTCTTTTGGATGTAGAGGGAGATGAATATTTATTTGAAGGGATTCAGATCATTGTAGAAATGCTCTTCTTTGTTACAGTCAGGTTGTGGTTCTTTATGTAATAGTCATCCTGTGGATCTGACATTTCACAATGTCTTAAGAGCCCCAAAATATTTTTGCTCCAGCCTCTCCTTTATGGATATCTCAGAGCCATAAGGGAACGTTTTGGGGGTCTCTCAGGAGAGGCAAGGATCCAGAACACTGGAAAAGGACAAGCACGAAAATCTACTTCAAGTACAAGATAAAAAGAAATAGGATGAATTGTCAATTACATAATTTGGATGCCACATTAGAAGGTACAGGTTCTAACACTAGTGAGAAACTCAGTAAGTTCCTTGAGGCTGCATATGTCAATATTCAGAATTATAATGGACGTAATTGTACTTCGTAGCCTCTCAGTTGCACGCTGAGAACTGAGCATTTGTGAGATGTTTTCCCAGGTACAGGCTAGTGGATAGTAACTATACTTAATTCCATTACAGTAATTCTCATGATTACATCTTTTAGTGCATCTAAATGATAAAACGTGATCTAATTGCCAAACAAAACAGAAACTGCAACTTCCAAGTCATTTAAGTCAATAGTATGCTGTCCTGGGTACATGAATTTTGCTGTTTTTGTTTTTGATTTGGAAGATTAAACTCCCCCTGTCCCATTAAGGCTATCTGACAGTTGTTTTGAATTCTGGGGCACCACATTCATATGCTCCCTGCAAGACGGCTTGCTTAGTGAGTAGTGAGCTCCACTTTCCAAAAACTGCACTGAATTACTGTCTTACAGATATATCTAAAATCACCACCAATCTGAAAACACTTTTAACCATAATAACAATCCTGTTCCTGAAGGAGCTGATGTTGTCTCTGGTGAGCTTAGGTTGAGTGTCTGCCGCTTTGCGCTCCTGTGGTCCCCTGGTGCTACTGGCTCTAGCTCTGAATAGCATCATCCAAATTAAATAAAGTGGGAAGACAGAGCTGGATTTCTCAGCATGCAGTTTGTTCAGCCCTTCCCTGCGCTGTTAAAGGAGGGGGGAACAACGACTGAGGAGCAGTCAGTGATGGCCCTGGAAAGTGCCAATGCATCCGAAGAGCTAGTAAGGAAAAAGGGAATTTGCTCATAACGATGTGCTGAGCCATGAGCTCTCACCTGAGTACTGGCTGGCAGATCTGTTCACAATAACACAGACGCTGGTTCTGTGCTTATTACTGGGACAAGATCATCCTTTAGTGCAAGCTCTTTGCCGTAGTGTTGGTATCTAGAATAATAATTAGCTAGATTTTGAGAAATGTCTTGTGACCTTCCCTGTAAATTTTATTTTGCAAGTTATTGTCACCCAGGCTGCGAGCCCCAAGCAGTAATTTTGAGCCCTGTCTCATTCTGGCTTCTGTGGGTGTGAGTGAGTGCACTGGCGTTCACAGGGTGATAAGGGGGATAAGCAGAGTCATGAGATTTCCAGAACTGCACATTGCAAGTCTGAGAGCTGGTCCATTTCTGACCTGCAGCTCCCTGATGTGAGTTTTGTGGTTGTTTGATCTGTCCTTATCCACTGGCATATTTGAATGATCCTTTCAATTAGCTTTATTAAGTTTAATATTCAACAGAATTTTCCCCAAAACAGAATAATACCAAACTCTCTGGCAAGGGAAAAAGAGCTCTCTCTGGAGGATTAATGGTGAAGGGAATGGGTCTGAGTGTCCCAGTATGAACAGTGTCCATCCACACTCCGAGCACCCCGAGCAGTTGCTCTGCTAGCCTAGCACTTCTCCAGGTTGGTTGTGTTGGATTAAAAAACTTAGGGGACGTTGGAAGCAGGAGCTAATGGGCTGTCCATGTTTTTATCTCCGTGTCAAGCCTTTTATCTTTAGTTTCACAATGATTTGGTTTCCCATCTGTGCAGCACAGAGACGTAGGCAAGCTGGCAGGAGCCTGGGCTCATTCCCAGTACAAGATAGGCTTCCACGGTAATTGGCTTTTTACAATTGCTAAATGCTTTGGTTTTGATGAATCAGCATTTTCCTATAGAAAAACATTCCTTTGGAGAATTTCCAGTCAGAAAGAAACCCAAATTTCAACATACTGCAAAATCCCTCCAGAACAGGATTTATTGTGCAGCTGTACCTATAAGTAACTTTACTCTTTCCTGCTTTCTTTGTATAGTAAGAAAAAGAAACAAATGCAAATATTATTGCTATAGACGTCCTCATTACAAATGCCTATTTTTGCCTCTGGAAAGATTATGCAGGGTATGGATATGTAAATACAGCACCTGGAAAGCAGGTAGAATTCTTCCAGGCTCCTGTGTGGTGAAATGGTGAATTTTCAGACCTTATTTAACAGTGGGGCAACAGCAGACGTCATGGAACATAAAATTAGATTAAATAATTCAGTATTTGTTTTGTAATGCCCTTGTAAAACAGACATAGCACATCTGAATGGAAATCATAAATTTAATCAGACGTTTGTGAACATGTGTTTATATTCAGCTCTGTTTGATTTTGACTTCTTGTTTCTTCTGGCCATCTATCCTGGACCAAAACACAGCTACGGCTGTTGGAAGAAATATAACTATAAATCAGTGTGTATGTGAGCAATGCTCAGAGTGATAAATGCAGCCCTTCTCTCTTGCAACTCTGAGAACACAGTAGATGTGAAGCCAGACATCATTTGGGGCTTGTAATTGTGGGATGGCAGCTAGGTGCTTGTCATGGAAATTCACATCCTTCCTTTCACAAGTTGCTCGTTCTCTTAAAATGAGCTATTTCAAGTTTGATCACTTGTGCAATTGGTGTAGTCCCTTTCTCTTTATTGGATTACCCACTTAATGCTTTTGAAAACCTCTTCTTATACCACGTTTACACAGGCTCTTTTCCAGTCCGTGCCAGCTGCCTACCTAGAATTCAGTTAAACCGCAGCTAATCGTGTTGCCTTAGGGTGAGGCAGCGAGTTAAGGGTCACCCAGCAGAGTTGCACCAATGTGAACGCAGAATGCTTTTGCACTTTCTTAAGCAGCTGAAGTTGCTGCAAGACTGCTGAGTGCATCTTCCAGAGGTATGAGAAGACTTCATTCCCTCTCCAGCCAGCAGTCCCTTGAGACGAGATGTTTGTGGCATGTAAGACTTTATCCCTTTGCACGCTTAGAATAGCTAGTGGCTAAATGCTGTTTTATCCCTGCATATCCCTCCTGCTGGGCCTGCCCTGTCATTTATGCTGATGTGGAGACAGAAGGGGAAAACTCAAGTTAATTGTAGTGGGATCAGCAATGTGTCCAAAATGAGCAGTAGCAACAGCAAGATAAAATCCCTTTATTTAATATGCCCCAAAAGGGGGGATGGAAAAAAATATTGCATTATGCCTTTTATGGTTCTGAGCTGTGGTAGACAATTACAAACATACCACAGCTACTTGAAATTGTTTGAAGAAGCTGTTTGTTATGTTGCACATAGCTCTGGAAAAAACAGCCACAGGGAACTGTGAAATTTAATTAGTCTTACTTTAATTGGAAGTAAATCTGAGGCATTCATTTCTGATCAGAGCTACCCAAAGTCCAAGCATGCTTAGATTCAGAACGAAGATTCATATATTTCTTTAACTGGAAGGACATTACTTAGAAAATTATATGCTGGGAGAGCTGAAACTGACTTGTAGTGTGGAGTTCATCAAAGAAGCAGACTCAGCTCTGTTTAGTCCTGAGCCTGAAAGTCATCTGAAAGTGGAATACGTGACCCTTAGGTGTCGTCTTTAGATTTCTTTAGCCATGCAGTCAATAAAATCTACTAGTAAGCAATGTACTAAAGGTACAGGAAAAGGCTGTGAATGTGAAGCCAAGGGAGTAAGAGAAGAACGTAGGGTCATAAAAACCTGGGCTTTCTCTTCAGCTAGATCTGTGGATATCTGATGTCTGAAAGTGCAACTGTTGAAAGGAGCTGTTCCAGTGTGCTGTACTCAACACTCTTTAAAAACACATCAAGTATTTTTGACTTCTTTTTTTCTTTGGGAGCAGAAGAAACCCAATATTACTTGAAATTTTCCAGGGACAGGACTGAGTTTATTTTTCTGCTACTTGAAGAAAAGTTTCCTTTTCAGTCTCTTTAGGAACATCTTGAGCTGGTCTGTGTGATGCAAGGGTCTTACAAAACCCTCTGATGCAGGGAACGCCAGTGTGTTACAGGAATGAAGCTTTCCGATGAAGACTTTGGCTTGGAAAATAGATTTAGCATATCCGCTAGGGGCTGTGTAATTTGTAGGACATGTTTTAGTATCCTATAGTGGCATGAGGCATAACACAGCTGGAAGCACACCACTAACCTCTTCTGTAGAGCTTAAAAACGTGGCAGACTTCTTAAAGTGAATACTTTGTAATAAATGGATGTAGTCAGTCAGCTTAATTCTGCATGAATATAGACATTCCTAAAATTAAGCTGCCTAAAGAATCCAAGTCAGGTTCTTTTGATTTTTCTGCAGACTGTGAAAACTGCAGGTAGCCCTCCTTTAGGTTAGTATCGTTTCCTGGCACCTGAAAGGAGCCACATTCACCCTATTCACGCAATTGGTCAAATTGCTTTTCTGCAATAACTTTCAGTAAATTTACGTTTTGGTTTTATCCAGTTTCAATTAAACTTTGGCTCATGTTTTGAATGCAGCTGTTTTTATATAAAGCTTCAATGAATGCATTGAACCTGAGTCAGTTGAGTTGCTCTCAGATGATTTAATGCTGACATCTGCTGTTATCAGGATCACAACTTGTAACCAGCCACCAAAGTCTTCCTATATTCCAGAAAAATTATACTTGGTGGTGGTGGGGGGGAATTAAGTTTATGTTTGGATAGTAGATATCTAAGTAGGGGAGAGTGTTGTTTTTTCCTTCTTTCATACATACATACATATATATGAATACATATATAGGTGTGTCTTTTATACATACAAACATTAAATAACTATTTTTTAGAAAGTGTCTTGGTTTCTGAAGCTAATTAAGCAGTTTATTAATAATAGAAAAGGCTTAAAGTAATCGAGCTATTCTAGCAATGCACGCAGAAGGTCTGGAAATTTTTCTACAATTTATTCTTTTTCTGTGGAAAAACAAGCCTTATGAACAAGCTCCTGCATCCAGCACTATTCCAGGCCAAACTATTCTGAATTTGGCCCAAAATCAGCTGTCTTTTTTTGCTTCAGATCAGAACGGGTAAAGAATGAGCTTTGAATAGTAGCTAGAACTTCTCAGCTGTTTGTGACTGCTTCGGTTTTATGCTTAAATTGCTGATGATCAAAACCATTGGTGATTGCTCTTCCATGAGGCTGTTCAAAGTCACAGTGTCGCTGTGTGTGAAATGAGCTGGTCCACAGAGCAGCAAAAAATAATCATAGCCTTAATTCTCTGTTCTGTCCCTGATGCAATGGAAAAAACTAAGGCGAAGGTGAACGTCCTTTTAATACATTTTGCCTGGTTTTAATAATAGATTTGCATTTATAAAGTTAGTTTTCACTAAGAGTATTGACCTACGACCCAAGAAAAGCTATCTGGGTACACAAAGGGTGGTTCTGTAAGTGGAATGCAAATTCTGCTTACAACGACGATTCATCCTCATCTCGAACACTGTATCATATTAGCAAAACATTTATAGTGTGAGAGATGCGTGAGTCAAAGTATTATACTAATGGTTTAAACTGAAGGCATGCCAGAATTTTTCCGTGGTATTCTCTGACGTATATATGGCAGAGTGAACAACTAAGGAGATTTTGGTGTTGTAAATCAAACTCTTGCTCAACCCACCTTCAGTATTCAGGAGAAAGTTTACACAGCTGCCTCTCAGCAGCTGCTAATAATAAATTATATTTCTACCTTCTGTATGTCTGATAATGAGTTCTTAACTCTGAGCTGCTTTTTTTTTTTTTTAATATAAAATAAGCAACTTTTTGAAAATCTTGGAATATGTAGCCTTGCATGAGATTCATTATATTTTGGCCTGTTTCAACTGGGGAGAGATCTTTGGGGGGGGGGGGGCGGAATCTGCACAGATGGAAAACTATTCAACCAGCCAAGGAGAATTGCAGATTAAAAAAAAATAAGTCATATGATTCTTCCACAGCATTGTAAAAGTTGTCACTTAATTGTTTCTAGTTTCCAAAAGGGTCATAACAAGAAGTTTTCATCTTATATCAAGTAAAAATTTTATCATTTCATATTCAAGTATGTATTTGCAAAATACGTTGTTCACATGAGAACCAGTGTTGCTTTCAACTGCAATGCGGAACTCAACCCTTTTTAAGGTTTTAAAGAATCATTGTCACTTCCATGAATTCCCTTCTGTGTTTGTTGTTTAATCTTGTGTAACATGCAAGTAAATTAATTCATGGCAAGTCTATAATGTTTTTTGTTTGTGTCTATATTTAGCCTGCTTTACTTGTTGAGGGTGATTGTGATTCATTCAGCTACTGGCAAGAAGGCAGATTCCTATGTGCTTTTCACAATGTGCTGAAACACTGAAAAGCAGAAAGAAAATCGAATGGTCAGGCTGAAACTGCCCAGGTGCTAACATTTCCACAATGAAGACCACTTACTGTCTTCTGCTGTTTGTTACTGCAAGGATAGAAATCTTGTCCAAACAAAATTTGATGTTGCATCACCCAGCCCATGCACAAAGTCTGAAGGCAGCCTTGAAATGAAAATTGGCCTGGTTTTGACTATTTTAAACTTTTTTTGGGGTAGAAAAGCCTGGTTTCTTTGGAAGATCACATCTACAAAGTCTCAAGTGAAATAAAACCCAAACCCACAGCTGTTGTCACCCAAGTTAAGCAGAAAAACTGGGAAAAAAAATCTGAAAACAAGTTTAAAGGCCAAAATGTCATTGTGGCAGCCTGTGAATTGCAGCTGAAGTTCTTCCTGTCCCAGTTTTGTCTCCATGGCCAATTGCCTTTGGGTTGTCTATCCCAGAATGGATCCTATTTGAGAGATTTGGGGTTCAGGAGTAGGGTCTGTGCAATGTAAGGGAGGTAGAGCTCTGGAGCCATCCCTCAGTGACCTAAGGATGCTCGTCGGACTGCAGGTGCTAAATACAAAGGTCTGTATTCCTGAATATGTGGAACTTTTCATAAACTCCAGAAATTTGTATCTGTTTCAGCAGCGAGCTAAAAAACAGGGGGAACCTAGACCCTTTTTATCCTTTAAGGAGCAGGTAGTGGTGTTTACCAAGTTCTTGCTGCCATGTTAAAAGTCGCCTGAATTTTGAGGCATCCCTTGGATGCTGGGCCTTTCTTAGCAGGACTAGCTGTTGGCTGGTGAGAGTAACGCAGGGAGCACACAACCTGTAGTTTAGGTACCTTATCTCACACCTTCACTTGCTGCTTAACTATATGTAATTTTCCATGTCTCTCTTATTTTTGCTGTTTACCAAAAAATTTGGAGTTGATGCCATCTTCTAAAATTTTTCCACCATCTAAGCTGCTGCTGTACTTTGATAACATACTTTGATACATTTTTTCATGTTTCTTGTATGTTCATTTTGTTTCCTCCGCTTCTGCCCTTTAATTCCTCCGTGTCATTTGAGGACTCATCTCTTCCAAACGTTTTTAGGGTTGTCTTCAGTTTTGTATCAATTTTCTCTTTCCTCTTATTAAAATGAGAGTTTGGTCTTGGCCCCTCTAAAGTCACTAAACTGCAGGAATTGTGCAGTTTGGTCGTGGTTATAGCTGGGCTGCTGTGGTATTTTCAGTAATTAAGTAATGAAATCACTTGACTGAAGGCTGTCCTCGCCAGAGCCAGATAAAATACTAAGTCACTCTTCTGTTGAGCTGGAACTAGAACAAGTTATTTGATCTGGTGAATGGAAACAGTTGATTCTGATCATTCTTGACCTCCAGAGCTTTGATTTAGTGATGTGTCATGTGCACATTGAGCATGCGTTTCTCCCATCAGCAACCAGATCAATTACTGCTGATTAAAATATAGTGTTGTCTTAGACTTGGCTGAATGTTGGCATGAGAGATTTAACAGTCTATAGTAAAATTGTTTATTTGCATGAATAAAAGGCTTTGCTTCCCTGTCTCTGTTCCTACAGAATGGACAACTGGGATAAGTACCTCATTGTAGCTGTTGGCTCATGACACTGGCTAATGGCCATGTGCCGCCTCTGTGTAACTCTGCCGGTAGGAACAAACAGCTAATCTCTTCTGTGGCAGCCAAAAATGGAATAGTCAGTATGGAGAAAGAAATGAAATTCTACACATTTTTTGTGTAAGTAAAGACAACTTGAAATAAAATCACATTGCACAGTTAGCCATGTTCATGTGCACATCTAGAAAGGGAACTGGGCCATCTGTCGTATGGTTCATGCTGAGGATTTGCATAACAGGACTTGCTTTAATAGTGGCTTCTTTTTGAAATTAGGTGCAAGTTGTCTACAGATTAAAAAAAAGGGGTGTTTTTTGTTGTTGTTTGTGGTTTTTAGATACTCATTTTTGGAGAGATGGGGCAAGTTTCTTCAGTTCTCAAAACACTGTATAACTTTGTATAAAACCCATTAGTTGAAAACGGACAACAAAGATCTTTAGAAGCTCTTGGGAGGGAGCTTTAGCAGTGACAGGATTAATTTCTGTGGGCAAAATACATGCCAGAAACCAATTCATTCTCTAATTCATCCTACCACTTTTTTGCAACAAATAAACTCTCCAGAGGTCAGTCCTTTTAAGTGCTTTCCTGGCTTTGTCAGGTTCAAGAGCCCAGCCTTGCAAACGGTGAAGCCTCACGTTTACGTGCCGTTGAACCCTGTGCACTTACCAATACGAGTAAGTGTTGGTAGAAGGTCAGTGGAAGAGGGGTTTGAGCTGGCCTGTGGTTTGCTGGAGGAGCATGATTTTCTTGTTTGAGAGAGAAATCTCACTCTTTTTGTAGGCAAGTGTGCAGGAAAGCACAATGCCCCAGGAATTATATAAAGGACACAGAGAAGAGACTCTCCCCCTTCCCAGGGGTAACCGGACAGACACCATCCTTTAGAAGGAAAAACAAGAGAAACTGATTAAGCAGCTTTGAGTTCAGCTCCATCACCAAATAGTCTGCTGAAGAGTCCATCAGTCTTCAGCAACTTAGTGATACAAAGCCACCTTTTGCTAGTGAATCTTTAGGGTATATGGAATGTGTTTGGTAGGGGTCAGAGTGTGTGATAAACAGACTTCAAATGTAGTTCAGCAGTGTGTTACCAGATCTCCTTAAGTATCCATTCAGAATTCAATTTCTCTTTCTACCCAGACCCAGCCTTACTAATTTCTCCTTGGGGATTTCACTAGCCAAGAATTCATATGAGCCTCTAATGAGAAACATTAGGCAGCCTTCACCGTGCTGTTGGGAACTTCCCAGCCTCCTGTGAGAACAGTGCCGTTTTCAGAGCAGGGGCATGTTTGTGCTCTTTTTGTTAAAAAAGGAAGCAGCATTTTTAATTGCACTTGGAGTCTGCTTTCCATTTCCCTGTTTTCTTTGAGTTGCATTAAAAACTTTTAAGGCCCTGTTTGCTGTTTCCTCTGCTGGAAATCACTCAGCAGATCATTGAAGATATGAAGCTATTTCCCTGAGAAGATGTGGTTTTGTCTGAAGCTGCTTCACCATTTCTAAACCTTTCCCTGTCCTTAATTGTGGTCGTGAACCTGCCCGTGTTGAGAGATTACCAGTGCTGGCATTATTCTGGTTGTTGGTTTTTTTTTTTTTCCAACTGTGGTGTTTTTGTTTTTGTTTTCTCCGTTTTTGTTGCACCACTTCAGCTGCGTGACTTCTAGCATTGGGTTCAGAGCGAGTCCCGATATACTTTACTGGTTTGAATGAAACAGGCAATAATAAAAACATGACACAGACAAACCATTTTATCTAGACTTTACGTGGCAAGAGACACAGAAGACATATCCGAACTATTTCAAACTCAGGCATCAGTTCCTGCCAAGATATACTGAACAATATCAGTCAGGGAGCAGAAATGGCTTTTTGTAGTGACTGTCTCATTCCATTATCACAGAAACTTTTAAATCTCCTCTAAAATTCCCCTTTGACTGAGGATACTGAGGAGATGGACAAATCTAGAGTTTGTCACCATCATTCTGGTACAAAAGGAAGAGCAACAAAAAGAGGATAGAATGTAAATATGTGTAGGCTTACACAGGTAAATCACTTACATGTAAGTAAATACTTAAATTACTTACATTACTTATAGAATGTAAATGTGTGTAGGCTGGGTAAAGCTATTTTACCCTTCACTGATAAGTAATTATTGTGTTATGAAAGGTACCATTCCCTCCGATGAGAGGTACATTCTTATTATAACCCGCAAGCTTTGTATTTTTGTCAGTCAAATGAGGTTTTCATCATGGCAAAATACTGTTTTGTTGTTTATGGGGTAGATTTAACCTATGTCTTCTAGTAAGTGTACAAATACGTAAAAATGTATATTTTATATATAAATTTCCTTAATTTTATTGAGAATCTCATCTGACTAAGCTATTGTATTTACTATGGATAAAGATTTCAAATGACATCTTTCTTATCAATGGCAACGTTCTTATTAATATTTTAAAACTATATTAAAATTATTTTGCTTTGTCTTGATCATCTTGATCAAGTATTCTGGTAACATCTCTCATCTGAAAACTTGTTCTCCCTAAATTTGTGCCTGGTGATTTGGTTTTCTCTTTGGCTCTGCTATTAGTAGCAAACTATTGATGTCTAGCTTGTCTATTAGTAAGCTGTCTGCATACAAAGTTAGCTTTTTCTTTGTCAGGAGGAATGTAATTTAGGCCACCTCTGAACCCTCTCTCTGTCTCAGAGGATGATTTGACTAATCTTTTACATGTTGTTTTACACATGACTTCATAAACGCAGCTAAACCTGATGCAAGAGTATTGTGTATACAGTGCTGTAGACAGTATACACTGTATACGGTGCTGTATTTCTCCTACGTATTGCTTCACAAGTAGCTCGTCTTTGTTTCTGCTGCAATGCAGTTGGTTTTTCTCCAAGCAAAAGCTCCACTTCAGAAGCTGTGAGTTAAGTTGAATCCTGACTCAGTAAATTCTTGGAAATTCCTTCCTTGTCAGAGTGTTCTCTGCTTTGCTCTCTGACACAATAGTTTTTAAAGTGTTTTCAATGTGAAAGCACTGCAGCATCTCCTTCAAGTGCTTGGCAAACATCAAGAGCTGGGAATCCAGCTGCAGCCATGGGAGCTCTCACAGGAGTTTTCCATGAATTTAAACCCCAGATGATGCGAGATTGGCATCTGGATCCTCTGAAGTTGTGTGAATGATAAAGGTCTTTTCATTAGACATCATGTCAACTGTCTTCATCTTCTTTGCAGCTTGACTTTATAGATATGAAAACTCTGCTTCAAAAATTCTTTAAAGAGCTGAATAGCTTGGTATTTAACAGTAAAATAAAAATTATAATAATTTAAAAATCCAGTTTCATGTCTATGATAGCAGTAGTAGCTGATGTGCAAACTGCACTGCTGCTGTGACATTTCACTTCTGCTTTTGGTGGTCTTTGAGAAGATGCTTATGGTGAAGTGGTAACTTAACCAGTCATTCCAATGATCTGCATGCAGCTACTGCTGTTCCCATTGATTAAAGCTGGGGTTGTAGAGGCAAGTGCAACTGGAATTCTTTCTCAAGATTGCAGATAACGCGCTGATTTTTACACAGATCCTCTCAGTCAAGACTGCTTGCTTGTTTGCTTTCATCTTCTAGCCAAATCCAGTTATAATAATTATAACTTGCCTATTTAAAACTCTTCTGCTGTTCAATTAGTTGCTATATTTTCCTCATGCTTGTTCTTAAAGCGCAACGCTGTGATTTCTTCAACAGCTGTCATGCTTCAGTGCAGACTGGTCTCTTTTGCTTAGTGAGGAGTGTGAGTGAGAATTTTCTTTTTCATACATGTTTTTTGTGGCAGCAATCACTTGCAAATTGCTTTAAGTTCTGTGGGGATAAAAGACAGTACATAAATCTCTGGTTATGATTATTATGACTATGCTAACAAGAGCTGGCTGAGGAACAATGAACTCAGTCTTGCAACAGCCTTTAAGGTTTTGAAATTCCCCATTGGAACAAGATCAAACCTTCCAGTGTCTGTGAAGCAGAGCTGTTGAGACATCCATTTTCGTGTTCCCAAGGTCTGGTCTTTCTTTATTTAGGATTTTTCTCTGTGACTTCAGCTGAGACCTCAGAAACCTACCCTACCTAAATGCAAGATATCTTCACTAAGACTTGCAATTTTGATAACATTCTATTGAACGGAAAAGGTTTAGCCGAAAGTGTTTTGATGGGCGGTAACGTTCATTTCCAGAGTTCCCATATGAGGAGAAGATAACATCATATATCATTATGTTCTCCTTGGGTAAATATGAACGTACTGTATTTCTTCACTTTTAGTGCTTTTGAAACAGATTGTGTTTTTGAAACATCTCAAGTGGAGATGGAGTTAGTAAGCAGTTGGTAAGAGTTTGCATTTTGGGTGTGTTCCTTACGACAGTCGGTACTGGGCCAGTCTGAAAGTTCTGCTCCCTTGGTTCTGTGCATCTTTCTTCAGTTGCTCATGTGACAGCTGAGTATGAGACATATCTTCAGTAACCAGAGAAAGCAGCTCCTTAAGTGGTACGGAAAGAGCCACCAAATTATGGCGATATGCTAAATATGTTGTGTTGTAATAGAATTATTAGGTGACCTCTGGAATAGTGGTGAGTAGATAATTCTCCTGAAAAATGAAATTGCTCACTGCAGCCCCTTTAAAAAAAAAAAAAAAGACAATAAAACAGTAGTGAAAGATGCCAAATGTTTTTAAATACTTGGGGCTTTCAAATGTGTTAAGAAAGCAAAGTGTCTGCACAACTGTTACGCTGTCCACAGTGGGGACTTGAAGTGTGGTAAAAATACTGCCAGTGAGACTAGAAACATCAATGAATGCAATTCAGTTAGTTTGTAGGATTTGCAGATCGACTCCCCCCTGGGTTAATCACTCATCAGCCTCAAATCAAGTGAACGCTGGCCCCTGAAATGCACTATGAAAACAGTAACAAAAAAGAAAAATATATTAAACCAATCTTTATAGGAAGGAAAATAAACATGCAAATATATCATCACAGATTGAGAAGCAGTCAACTACAAGGACATGTTTTTTGTTGTTTTTTATAGTTCCCACTGAACTAAAAAGGAATTAAAAAGTTACTGATGTTGAAATGAAATTTCAGCTTTCAAAAGAATGTGATTAGAATATTTGTTTATCTCCCTACCTCCAACATGCTGCTTCTCTTGGGGATACAACTATTGCAATCATACCAACAATTTTAATTTACGTGGGAAATGCATCTTCATTTTGCCATGCTTATAATTGCTAGAGGGAGATGAGTCCCGTTGCTAACAAGTACCTTTATGGGAAGCTTCACTTGATGGATTAGGGGGGAAAACACTTTAGTGTGATCTGTAGGAGATTAAATACACCTCCACTGCCAACAGTGGTGTCATAGCCATGAGGTAAATTCTTGCTGCTGTATTCATATATATGATTGAAATCTTTGGAGTTGCTGATGCAAAAGAAATGAGTGGGATTCTGTCAGCCTCCAGCGTCTGTGATGAAGTGGTAAGTTTAGGGGAAGGTATCACTAACAGTCATCTTAATTGTCTTAATTCTTCATGTGCTCCCATTAAAGAACTCTAAAACAAAATTTTCAAATCAGAAAAGCACCTGTTAGGAAAAGTCAAATGGAGAAAATAAACTTGGCTGACATGTCACCTTTCTATTTTACTTGATATTCTGTAGAACTAGTAATGAATAAGAATGCAGCTGAGTTCTTTTCTAAATTTTTTTCATTACAAAATATGTATTCATTAAAAAAAAAATTCTATGAAAAATGATAAAAACAAAGGAATGATAGCTAGAATAAGTGAGAGAAGGAATATAAAGATTGAAATGAAGAACCAGAATCAGTTTTTCTCAGGATTCTAGTTTGCTAAATCTTAGTTTGTGACATTTTATTTGGGTTGGCATGGGAATGAATATAATAAAACATCTGTTATAAAATGTTATGGTGGGGAAAAATATTCCTGGTCAGCAATAAATCACCACCCCACAAGCACTATAGACCCTATGGGAAGTTGCCTGAGCTCTTCTCAGAACAGGCCATATAAATTCAGGACTCTGCCTTTCTGTCTACTCATTTGCTGTAGTGTCTGCCACAGTCCTGCACAGAAAGGTGTCTGCTGAGATGAACAGAGGCCACGCTGCTGCTCCAGAGCTGTCTGAGACTGGGGTGTTGATTCTAGTCTCTGTTTTTTTGCAGTGTAGCTCCTCAGGCTATCTTGGTTTCTGGGGGAGTATCTTTGCTGCTTGCTGGTTCTGGGGCTGGTCCATCCTCACTGGTGATGGACCTGCTCTTGGTGTCCATTACCATGCTCATAAACACAGGGAGTGAGCTGCTCTGGAGGGAAGAACTGCGCCAAGGTGCGTCCCTTCCCACAGGGACTGTCCCAGGGCTTGGTGGCTCCTTGCCACGGCTGGAGCCCAGAGCAGGTGGCCTGGTGGGATGGACTAACGGATATGTATATTGTGCTTATAAGTATCCTGAAAGAGAGAATTTATTTGCAATTCTGTTTATTCTCTGTGGGTCTTGGCAGCAAACATTAAAATTTTCCCTTTATTTTTTTTTATGAAAGTTTTTGATCAACCTTGGCCTTTGCGTGCATTTTACTGTAGGCTGGTCTCTGGCCTTGGCAAATACTTGTTCTCCAAAATCTGCCCTGCTACTGGATAGCAAAAGCCAGTGGTTATATTTCTCCAGTAGAAGTTCAGTTTCACAAAAAGCTGACGTTAGTTAGTATGAGCCACTTGAACAAGCACAAACACAGTCAGTCGTCTTTTTTAAAAAGTGTTGGTTGTTTCAAACGATTGTAGCTGTGGAATTTGTGCAAGGGCAGAGCCATAGAGTTCACAGCAGAGTTCTTGTTTTGAATCACACATTTCACAGGCACAGCCTCTTGCCTTCTGCTATTTACAGCAGGGATTTTGCTTGAAATGCAGTTGCAGAACTGTAAAAACTGTTCTGATCCAATTCATGCAGAAATTGAGGGAAAGTCTCCTCAACATCAATGCCTCTTGCATTTATCTGGTAGAGACCAAAAGAAAAAGCTTTAAGATCTGAATTTCAGTGCAGACAGTTCCCTGAGTGATTCGTAGCAGGAACTTATACGATGATGATGTTTTACTGCTGTTTGATCCAAATCTGTATTACCAATTTCTACCAGAAAACAATATAATTGTATCAGTAAACATCGTTCCACGGTGTGCTTGTGAGGGCATGTGAACACTGGGCTTTATACCAGAGAAATCTATATTGACATTTTCATGGTATTAGAATTTTTATGTTTCATCTTGAGGTTTAGATCCACAGAATATGTAGGTGAAAGCTTTGGCAGAGTGTCTGGTTAGTGTATGCATCTGCAATTTGATTGTAAAGACGAGGAGTATTGGCCTAAGCAGGATCTGGTCTTTGTCACTTGCTTTAAAGAACTGCAGAGCTTTACTCTGGCAATGATGCCTGATTCTTTTTCTTACACCTTGCTTGGGTTAATTACTTTGAGACTTTGGGATTTAAATTCTGTGCCAAAATCTAACCAGGTGTGGACAGTGTCAGAGACCACCCATTTAACAAAGCAGATATTGCTTTTTTATGTTCAAGGTGCCTTCTCCTATCTGCTGCGCTCAATTGAGCATCATAATTTTGGTAGTATCAGGAGCATCAGATTGAAATCTAACTTCTCCAGTTTTTCTTTTCCAGTCTTTAAAAAAGATATCTGTAATTGGTGGTGGGGATTCTCTGACTTAATCTTCCTGTTCTTGAGTGGCCTCCTGCACCACAAGTTCTTTCCATGGAGAAGGAAATGGATTTGCTGATGTTGCTAAGTGACATCTAGGAGCCTCTTTCTTGGTCGAGAACAAACAGTGACGCCCTGGGAAACCGGCTGGATTGGGAGGATGGAAACTTTCCGAGTGTGTTAGACTTCCGTTAGGGAAATGGAGTCTGGTGAATTTAGCGGCCAGATCTGCAAGCCTTCAAGCTGAAATCCAGATTATCTCAGTACTGGATAGGGAACCGTTTCCCCCATCCATGCTGCATTACATGGCATGCACGCTTACCTGCACCCCACACAAGCGAGGGGTTTGATGCAGAAGCTATCGACGAGCTGTTACGGTGTGTGCTGTTCCACCCTGCATCCCCAGGTTGTGGCCTGCTCTGGAGGTGACAGAAAGGAGATGTAGGAACAGCCTTCCGAGCTGCAGAAGGCTGCAGAAAAGGGAAGGGAATGGACTGTGAGCAGAGTGAGGGATGACGGGCTTAGATGATGTGTGGGGGGGTGACTTAGGTTTGATGTTAAGAAACCTTTCCAGCAGCTGGGTCTAGCAAAGCAAATAGACTGGGGGAGCTGTGATGGCTCTGCCAGGGAAGATTTTTAAGCAACAGTGGTTTAGGCATAGCTCATTCAGCTTTTGAGCAAAAGTACGAGCAAAGTGAGGACTTGGCAGCCTTCAAGAGGTGGTACATCAGCCTTTGTTTTTCCCAAACCAAAATTCCTTACAGAAACTCAATGAGACTTGGGAGATGCTGTCCTGCATCAAGGTGTGTGATCAGTTATTTGCCCTTATCATACAGGATGGGGCGAGGCTGTCCTGCTAAATGCAAAAGGCAAGAGATACTTCCTAAGATGTTTCCAACATGCTGCATCCTATCCAAGTCCAACCTGTCCCTTCTTTGGCAAACAGATTTGCAACGCTCTGTTATATGGACGCTAAAGGTTATTTTGGGCCCTGTTTTGGATTGTTCTAGTCTTGCAGCTTTCATAGCTGTAGGTTGTCGCTGGCTTTTGCTGTGCACATAAAAGCATTACACTGTTCCCTGCTCAAGAACAAACTTGTGCTTTCTCTCTAAAGTTCATGAATTTAATTCTGTTCTTTCCTGTTGATGTTGGCAAGTATCTATCAGAGGGAGCACTCTGTGTGTTTTCATTGTGGCCATCTGTCCTGGTATTAGCAAAATGATTGCATAATCCAAACAACAGAATCCTTTGAGAGAGGAGGAGAAAGAAAGATACACACAAGTCATGTGGCTGACATGCACCACAGTGATCCAAATAATCATGGAATCAGAAATAATAATAACGTATTTACTCATTGGAAAACTACTCGCTCTTCTAAGGAACAATTAAAAACACAATATACAATAAAAGCACCCAACCGTAATACAAACGAGTGCCTCAGGCTCCAGAGCACTTATAAAAACAAAGTCATCTTGGTGCCTCTTTAAACCAAGAAACATAATTAAAACACCCGTCTTGACAGGGAGATGAGCCGCTCTTTTCTCACTGGAGTGACTTTCACTTTGTTCGCCTCTCAGCTGAGCACAGGAGAGAGCAGGGAGCTGCTCCAGCCCTGTGCTGGGAGGTCAGGGTGGCGGGCAGCTCCTCGTCCCTGGAATTGCTGCGCTGTGTCGAAGCAGTATCTGTAGGTGCTGGTTTTAAGTGGCCTTTACTTGCAGTGGCACAGATGGGAAATTTGGTTTATTTGTCGTGACTACTGATCTAATGAGTCATGCATGTTGCTTGAAAGAAGGTAAAGTTTTAACGTGATGGGGAGTCTCAGCAAGCATTGAATCTCATCGATCTGTTGGGAAAGGACGCAGAGACCTGAAAGCACAAATTCAGCTGCTCAGGGAAAAACTATTTTAAAGCACAAACTGCAGCCATCCTCTGTTCTGTCGTGATGAGAAATAGACCATACAAGTTATGTCATGAATATTTTCAGGTTGCTTTACATTCTCACTTCAGCCTAATTTGCACAAGCAAGCATTCTCATTTCTGAGATTGTCCTCGGGCTGGAGCAGGGTACAGCCAAGGGTGGCTTTGTGGTACTCTGGAAATTAAAACAGGTTTATGAGTTTGAATGGGACAAACACCTGGCAGTGACATCTGTGACACAATTTTCATGGTGAGGAAGAGTTGGATTCTCACGGTTTTGTGGGTAAGAATGCAAAAAGTGCAGGTTTGTTCTAGAAGAATCCCGACTGCAGCTCAGTGAGAGTTGTCCTAGAGAGAGGCAAGCTCACTTCTGACAGCTGGGCCAAAAAAGTTGTCTTGAAGTTGGATGATTTCACACTGACTAATATTTTCACATGCACGATAATAATCTTTTATTGTTTATAAATGAAATTTTGATGACATTCTCTCTGTTTTTGATCAACTGCAGAGGTGATATAATATTCAAGTTTTTGAGAAATTTAAAAACTTTCATACGGCACGTATCATTTTCTTCAACTCTTTTTAAGCTCTGTTTAAGATTTTATCCCATAATTAGTTATTTTAGTGCCAAAATATTTAGTTATGATACTTATAACAAAGATAATTTATTGTCTTTGGTAGCAAGTGTTTTTCTTTTTTCTTTTTTTTTTTCAAATTGTTTGTCTAATTCTGTTTCTTTTAACTCCGTAGTGAATCGGGGGAGATCAGTCTATTGTCAAAGGCAGAGACAGAGAAAGGGCAGTTACGATAACTGCCTTCTTTGATGTTCGTGTTCCACGCTCCAAGAAGAGCACACAAAGACTATACCTTTGTGCTTTCAGTAATTTACAATAACCAACATAAGGTTTGGTATGCTGGCCAGCAAAATGTAATTTATTTTATTCGCTTGGAGAAAGACTCTCAGCATCTGATGTGTTATGGTTACTGGATAAGAGGATCAGTGGTTGGTGTGATTTATACGTACCCCACTAACACTTTGCCATTTTTTTCCCGTATATGGGAACTGTGAGGATAAAGAGGGAAGATTTGAAAACTAAAGAATATACTTTTGATCTCCAGGGAAACGTGCTTTCAGATAAAAGACTCTTTGCTGCCCCTTCACCAACCCAAGTGAGACTGGCAAAAAGGGCTCCTCCCAAAGAAGATGGATGGATCCAATGGCAGTAAACATTTAGTCTTCAGATGATATGTTGTGCTAGCTTTGGTTCCCTGTGAAACGGCAGGGCAACATGCTCTTTCTTTTCCTTTCTAGGTAGAGCTGGTGCTCAAGACAGAAGTCAGCTCTTGCTGTGAGCACAGTGCTGGTGCGAGGGTCCCGGCGGGGAGCCAACAGCCCCCACACTGCCCCAAGATTGGCATGGAGGCGGACAGGACGAGCTCCAGAGGACAATGACTAGGTGGCTATTTGTTCTCTGCTTATTTTTCTTTTCGAGGTAGGGAAGTAGGGACAGGAACAGGAACTGTGGTGGGCTTCCTGCACCAGACCTCTTCCCTCTGGTTCAGAGATGGTTTGTCTGCACTGACTTCTTGTAAGCCTCGAGGTTCTGTACTGCACAGCCCTTACTGTTGTAATGACAAGAATAATCCCAGTGGTAAGGAGCCTTTGTGGAAGAATAGAGCTCAGTTTCTTCATCTTTTTGGCCATAAAGGCAAGGCAAAATTTCAGCTGTCAGTTGAATCACAGTTAAAATTTCTACTGAGCACACTGGGAGCTGTACCAATGGAGCACATTCAGTGGTCTGCAACCAGATAAATAATCTCTCAAGCCTGTCCAGCTTGACCTTGGATAACTGGAGATCAAAAGGAGATCCACAAAGAGTTGTTAACACTGCACAAGTTTTATACTCTGAGGTTCTGGAAGTCCTTGTACAAACAAAATTGAGCTACAGCAGAGCAGATTTCAATAAGGAAGAGCCTGTCGTAGGGGTTGTGCCTGGAGCAGGGCTCCACAGCTCTACACAGCACGCTTTATTAACCACCTAGAGTGCAAAGCCAAGCCTTCTGACTTAATGAATGGCTGGTGCCGTGGAAGGGCGGCGTGTGTCAGTGCAATGAGGGATGCTGCTGAGAGCACGGCGTGTGTGAAGGCTTGCTCTTCTGCCTCTCCCTTCTCTGCACTTCGTAGTCACTAGGGGCAGAAATGTTAATTATCGTTTTCATGTTATTGAAGAAATGGAAGCAGGATCTGACTTGAGGCAAATCTTGCACAGGAGACAGAAGGACTGTCTTGTCTTTGCTTAGGTTTACAGATCCAAGAGGATCTCTGAGGACAAGAGCAGGTTGGGGGAGCGCGGTGGGAGACTTGTGCAGTGGTTCCTTGCCTTGAGCATGGCATTGGGCTGTGCTGAATGCAAATCCAGAGCTTGATCAGGATAAAGGAAGCTTACAGCATGTCCTGCCTCTAAAACAGGAGCACCACCCTGCTCTCTTATCTCACCCTACCAGCACGGGATCAAAGCTTGCCCATAAATGCGGGGCTATCACAGCTGTGTTACACAGCTCTTGTCACTGACACTTCTGCTTTTGCTATTCCACTGTGGCATTTTCACCTGGATGGCTGAGAGAGACAATGTTTTAAGAGCCTACGTTTTTCTTCCCATTGAAGTAATCTTGGAAATAGACTTGCTTTTTAGGCATACCCTTATGGGCACAGACACGTGAGGGAGTCTCTCCTGTGTTGTGGCAATTCCTTTGGTGGTTTTCTGAACTGCCACTTTGGCTTTATTTGCACAGCACACACTTGTTACTGGTTTTCAGTAACAAATATGGGAAGAAGGATGATTTCCCTTGATGTTAATGATGAGGGGATGACTTTTACAGTGGTGATTTTTTTCTGTATCAGCCTGGGCTGGGGGGTGAGCCTTTACCCAGAGCAAATGAGTAAATGCGATGATTTCATGGAACACCCTTGCAGCCAAACCCCATGCAGCTCGCTTCTGTAGAATTTACCCTGTCAGGCCCAGTTTAGCGTGTGCTGAAGTGATGGTGACCTGTCAGCTCTATCCACAGCCCCAGAATCACCTGTTCCGGGCACCAGAAAAGAGATGCCAGTCACATTTGGTTGCTGACCTTGTCAGCTCTCTCAGAAGCTGACTGTGAGCTTTAGAGCGATGTTTTACACCCCTTGAAAGCCAAGTGGCTACGAGACGCTTTTAATGTTTTCCTTACATTTCTGAATGTGGATGAAGCCTAAAATTTTGACCTCAGTATCCATGAGAGAATTTAAAATATGAAGGCATAGCACAATGCCTACAAGTATTTAATTTCATATTTTTTTACCTTGGTCTCTTGTATTTTTGGGGAACTGGAATTGATGTGGGACATTTTTTAATATTAGAGATTGACAACGTGGTATTTTACAGATCACTGCAGCAATAGCCCTGTTCCCTTTTTAGGTCTTTGAGCACTGGAATAGTTGGTGTGGATGCTTATTACAGAAGCAGAACTGGACAGTAGTTCATGCGTTATTGCTTCGAGCTCATTGCCAACTCAGGTAGATGTTACTGCATAGGTTATATCTGACTCACATTTTGAAGGTTACTTTCACGTCCTATGAGCACCAGAGACCTTTCTTCTCATCTGTTTGTTTTATAAAAGGCTTTTAAAAAACTCTCAGGAACTCCAGAGTTGAAATGAGTTAACTTTTATTCTTTCTTTCTTTCCCTAAGGAATCCACCTCTTGTAGGTATTTAAAACAAACAAAAAAGCTGATGGAAATAGATAATAAATCTGGTGCCAGACTGAATAAAAACAAGGTAGTATTACGCAGTGAATCTTGTTTATTAGTCAGAGATCTGTCAATAGCTTAAAAAAAAAAAAAGGGAATTATGGATCAAGGATGTCATGTTCCCTCCTTGGACATACCACAGAATAACCAACTGCCATTAAACTCAATCTACAAACCTAACAATAGCCTTTCAACCTGCAGGCTGTGCTCTTCGAATCCAGTGCGCTGTCTCTTTTTTCTGGCACTCATTTTTATGGCAGTAAGTGCTCCGTTGCCATCAGCAGAGAGCAAGGTGAAGGGAGGGACAAGCCTTTCAGCGGCAAGACCGTGCTGCTGCCTTCCGTTCCACCACCTCTGGTCTGTTGGCCCCTGTAAGGTGAGCTCTGCTGATGGGCTGAGAATTGCATAAGCTAGTCACTGGCTGATGCTTTCGTGGATCTTACCCAAGCCACTTGGATACAACTGCTAAACAGCACATCCTGAAGTTAAATCTGTGCATCCACGTGACAGGTGGCAAAAGAGCTACTTGGGTTTGCTGCTGTGGTTATACTTAGGCACCCCGTTAGCACAGATGAAATCAGTAGTAGCACAAACGAGTGCTTGGGACTGAATCATTTCTGTTCTGAGATAAAAATGAACTATCAAAAAAAAAAATGCCAGTATGACTTAATCTGTACTTTTTCTTTTAACTGACATAGCTTTGTGTCTGTAGCAAAACACCCAGTAAATATCTGGAAGCATCAGACATCAGCAGTCTAGGAAAAGTATTACAACATGCAGAAGAAAAAATGTATGAATCTATATCAGTGAAGAAGGTATATCTTACACATCAGTGAGACCTGGTCATGTGCAGAGGTGCTGGTTACAGACTGCTTTGGTTTGAAATCGGAGGCTGTCTGTTTTGAATATAAATATGAGAACTGTGGAGCATTCCCACAAGTGTATTTTTGAGAGGAAATGACATGGGTGGTGTGTATTGAAAACAAAAACTTGAGCATCTTTTGAAATGTTTACAGGTTTATTTATCTAAAGGGAAACAGAATACATCAGGAAATATCTTAGCTCTTCCCTGTCCTTTTATACTTATTAAAAGAGAAGGAATAGTAATAACAAGAAGATCTGACATGCAGATATTAAAAATAATAAGCACTCATTAAAGTGTTTGGAGCATTTTTAACCAGCTCTGAATGTTTTCCTGGTGGATTGCCTGATGTGCTGACTCCGTCCCTCCCAGGCAGCCGTGCTGTGAATGCTTTGGGTTTTGTCACCCCAGAGCCCACAGCAGCAGCACCTCAGTGCTCTGAGCACCCTGCGTGTGGCAGTGCTGGTGTTGGGACCTCCTGGCACATGCACAGCTCGTCCTTCTTCCTCACCGTCCCTATGAGGGCCAGCAGCTTCAGCTCCTGGGTCCCAATTCAGTCTGGATCCACGTCCTCTCCACTGCTCTCCACATCTGGACCCATCTGTTGCTTGTACGCATCTGTGCAGTGATACCTGCACCAAAAAGAGCAGAGGTGCTCACCCTATGGGTGCCCTGTGGAGTTGACAAGAGCTGGGACAGGGTTGCAGGAATTTTTCTTTTTTTCCACTCATGTTAAAGAGATGTGGCTCTGAACTTGTAGCCACTTGAAACTGTGGCTCTGAGTTGCAGGCTACTTGGTAGGTTAGCAGCCATTGCCCTTAGGTTCTTGGTGGTTTCTGTGCATTGCTGTCGACGGATGACAGCAAATGGAACCAGCTTTGTTCTTGCTGCATATTGGAGGGATTGTGAATAGGATCCCAAGTCCATGTCCCAAGATGCTGCTCAGCCTGCCCAGAGTCAGGAGCAGGGCTGCAGAGCAGCCAGAAATAGGCTTTTACCTTAGGCAAGGGGAACGGTCCGTAATGCTAGTAGTGTCGCAGGGGTAGCAAAAGAGCTGTGTCCCCAGTGTCTGCATTCATTATGTGAAACTGTCTGGAAGCCCTGCTGGCTGCTGCTGGGGAAGGACTGCATGCACCGGGGGGGTGCAGCTGCTGCGAGGACAATGGGATGGGCAGCAGATCTGGTGCTCAGGTATCGCCCCATGGGTTTCTGTTCTTCTTCATTCCCTATTGCTCCCTATCTGAGACCTTGGTAAGATTCAGTCTTGCAGGATCACGTTTTTGTGCTTGTAACAGCTGGGGCAAGTACTCACTTGTTCTCTCTTGTGGCACTGTGTTTTCTCTGCTCATCATTGCTGGCTATCCTAATTATTGCTTCTTCCAGCAGCCAGCCACAGCCCTGCCCAGCATTTCTTTGTGAGTTATGTCAGGTGAAGAGCCAAACATGAAGCAGTTATGTGTTTAAAAGTTACTGAAATATGGTATCAGTATGGAGGAGAGAATCGTCCACCGCTTAAATAGTCTCTTGTCTTTTTAATTCGCCCGTCAGGGGGAATGATTGGTGTGCTTTACACTGGAAGCAAAGGGCTCTAGTGTGGCTGGAAGCCACGACCTCTCTAGCTATCCATTTTTCAAAGGCCGTCTTCCCTTTCCCTAATGTCTTTGGCATTATGGAGTTCTGCAGTGCTCCACTTGGATGTTTTTCGTGCAGTTACTTACACACATGCTTAAATGATTTAATGAAACGTATACAAGGTTTTATTGAGACAATCTCTGATTTATTGATTACCTACACTGTGCTTGGTAGGATATAAACATGGGGGAGAGCTGGTCTCTGTCCCTGGCGAGCTGTAAGCTGCTTTAGCAGAACACAGCAGACTGAAATGTAGCCTGCAAAAGCTGGAGCTTTGCAAAGCAACAGAATAAAAGATGACAAGCCCCGCTACACTTTGATCTGAAGATCTAATAGAACTTGAAGGATAGAAAATGGAACGTGTCCGGCAGTCAGAGCCAGCTTTTGTTTCCTGGGGCAGGTGTGAGGAGGAGGAGGATCAGTATTGCCTCCCCTGGCTGTTCCACAGGTGCTCGGGTCCCTTTACTGTGGTTTAACAAATTGCATTAAGAAAACTCCAGTACATGTTCTGTGGGTATGTTCTTAGTTCATAGGAAATACAGGCCATTTTAAGCTTTGGTAAAAGACATTAAAACTATTGTGTCGAGGTGCTTTTGCTGCAAGTGAAAGCAGGTTCGCAGGCAGCTACGAGGTCTCCGCTGGTCCCCGGTGGTTTCTGATTTATGAATCTGAACTCTGGCCCTCATCTACAGCTCTGCTGGGATCTGCCTCTGCTTAAGGGATTTGCCAGCATAGCTGTACTAACAAAACAGGCCTTGTGTAGACTGTTCTTTTACAGATGAAAAAGTGCCTTTGCTAATGCAGTTTACCAGATTTGTTGAGGGAAATAAGCCAGACCAGCAAAAGAAGTTTGAAACTCTGTGCTCTAGGGCTTTGGCTGCCAGGGTAATGTCAGTTGTATGTAATCAGTTTAACTATACCAGCAAGGGCTGATGCTGGACAGTTAGCCTTATTTTCCTTTAGATTCTTGCAAATGTCCCGTATGTCATTGAACCTGTGAATAAAAATGTTAGAGATGGGGACATGCAGAGTGTGCGCGCCACGGTCCTGCCATCAACAGCGTTTCAGCAAATTAAGCATCCTTCTGTAGTGATTTTTCTACCTGCGAGTAACTCCATTGATTTCAAGGGTATCCCTAACAAAGAGATATCTTTACCAGGTTCAAACCTAAAAGTGGGCTAACATAGCAAGAAAAGAGCTTAGGGCTCAGGTTTGGCTACATTTAAAGCAAATACCCTCCCTGTACATACATGCAAGAAATACTGTGGTATAATGTGACTTGTCCATCATATGTGCTGATGACAGGTCAGGGTGCTTAGTCAAAAGCTTGTAAGAAGGTTTAAGAACAGAAACCACTGTTCTTTAGGATCTGTGGGCTTAGGTTATAGAAATGTAGTCAATTAATTGTTACATACAACTTACTGCGGAGCTAATGCTAACTAGGAATCTCTTTCTCAGATTAATTATTACTCTGATTCTGATTCCCCTGCCTTCATTACCAGTCTGAATGCTGCAGAATCACTCAAAGATGTTGCAAATGCAACAATACAAATAACTTGCCTACAACACATAACGGATTATGAAAAAAGACTGCCCAGGTACAGCTCCAGTTGCTCCTCCAGTTGCCATGAGGATGAAGCAGCATACCCCAGCCTTTTCAGAAACCTGTCATATTCTTGTCTTATAAAGGTTATATGCATTTTACACAGCAAGGTAAAATCTGTCTTTGCTCATACCCAGGTGGCTTTTGCTCACCTTCAGAAGAAGCTGGATTGTGAAGTCTGTGTGAGTTTAGAGAAGCGAGAACCGAGCACGCCCAAGGAAGCTCCAGCTGTGCAGCCTGGGGTGTAGGAACCCTTCTGAAGGCAACCCTCAGAACCGTGTTCTAGGAGCTCTCCGATTAGATGCTGTTAATGTATTTACAGCTTGGAAAACTTTTGGGAAAGCTTCTCACAAATTCTAAATACTGGTGTGGGTTCAGGTGGAAAGGGATGGCAAGAGCCTGGCATCAGACCCTGCTCTGCCTTTAGCTCTACTGAATACAAAGTAATTCCTGCTGTGGTGAATTATGTTTTATGTGTTTAAAATATAAATATAGAGAGATATTTATGACTGCATAATATATGTTTAGTATAGATTTACTAACTTAATAGACTAAGATGGAGCACTTATAATAGGGCTGATTTATTTTATTGCTATCATTAACCTTCATATGGAGTTTAAATCTAGTTTGAATGATGTGGCAACCGGAGTCTGAAGAACACAGAATACATTTCCATGCACTCTGCTCTTCCATGCATTAGCACATGTGCTTGTGCTGTGACTCAAGGCTGTTGCCTTGTGTGATATTTCTTGCTGCCTAACTTAAGAGACCAATGTCCTCCTTGTTACAACCTCCTTTCAGGTAGTTATAGAGTGTGTTGAGGTCTACCCTTAGTCTATTATCTAGACTTAGAGCCCTGGTTTCCTCAGCTGTTCCTCTTATGTCTTGTTTTCTAGTTCCTTTACCAGCTTTGTTGCTCTACTCTGAATGCATTCCAGCAACTCAATTTTTCTTGTAGTGTGAGGCCCAAAACTGAATGAAATACTATTCTGGGTAAATAAGCAGAGGAACGTCCACTCCACAGGGAAAATGTGGCTGCAGAATTTACTAACTAAGCTTTTTAATAACTTCCTCCATAGCACATCAGTGGTGAGATTGCATTCAAGGAATTTCCCCTATAGAAGGGGAAAAAATGCTCTAACAGTCTGTAATGAGGTAAAGGTTTCATCCTGCTTCTGGCACCATTCCATGAAAAGGGTGATGAACCAGGAGAAGTCTATGGATTCTGGAAGCCACTAGAAAATCAGCAGATGGAGCTTTTTCAGCCTTCTGATTTTGTAGAGGCCTCTGAAATCAGAAGGCTGGAAAAGCTCCATCTGCTGAGGCAGTGTCTTCGGCAGAATACCCTTATGATCAAAGTAACTCTAAATAAAATTGGAATAATTTTGCCACACTATTATTTTAGTTGAAATGGGCTGGAATGGTTGGTGCCTGCTCATTCAAGACAGCTGTGCAGTATGAGAGCGAAGGCTGAAATCACTAAATTGGTGGGAGTTTGGGGCTTTGCACAGGGCTTAAGCAAGTATCATTTGCTCCATCAAAAATATTTCATTTTAGCTTGATTTGGCAGCTGTACAGTACGTTGGATTTTTTTTGTCAATATGCTGGAAGCTGCCTCCCCCACATGCCATCGTGGTCCACAGAGGCAAGGAAGACTATTCTTCTCTTTAACTCTCTCTTACTCTCTTTTCTTTCCATGTATGTTTTCAGTTAAGCAGTGGTCTGGCTTTCAGGCAACTGAACTGAAGGGTTCCCCATGCTGGTTAAATAAAAAGTTCTTTCATAGTCGTAGGATAAAAGGGAAGGGCTGGGAAGAAGTGGGTCATGTCCAGGGACGCACAGACGCTGGAACCCCCATCCCTCAAAGACTCACGCTGAGCTTCCCAGCTGAGTGGGGCAGTATGTGGAGCTCTGTTTGTCATTTGTTTGATGTCCTCTTGATTTCCTGTTTGTTAAGCGATCTGAAAGTAAAACAGCCAGCCGAGCAAACAAGAAAAAAGAAAAAGTCCTTTCAGAATTGTAAACGGGGCCCAGCTGTGTAAGCTGGGCTGCGCAGACACTGACAGAGGCTGCCAAGGGACCTGTGTGTCTCGCGTCCTTCACTCCACAGGTACCCAGCCCTTGCAGAGTGCCACCCTCTTCTGAGCGCCTGGATGCTTGGGAGCATTCCTTGGGAGGGACTGAGTCACCCCTGGCACAGCCCGTTCAGCCTCAGGGTGTATCCGGACTAATGGTGCTGGCGATAAGGCCAGGTAGCAGAAGCACGCAATGGGAAGGTCACCTCAATCGTCTGTATGAGTATCCTGTGGGTGGTCAAAGGAAAAGGGCTTACAGAAAAGATTAGTGCTGGAGGATAAATGACCTGCAAGGGCGTGAGCTGACTAGTCCCAGTATGACTTGCGGCTGGGTACGTAATAGCCATAATGAATAGCACAGCATGGGTCTGTAGTGGCGAAAAGAAAAATCCCTGATGCTGCAGGAATACAGGTTGTGCAGGGTGCTGTCCTGGGAGCGTTTGCTTTGTTTGGGAGCAGAGAAAAAAGTAGGGAGAGAAATCCATGCACACTGCTGCGATCAATATAGAAGTTAGACTACATAAAAATAGGTATCTGCAGACCACAGGTGGGTAAATAACTGCCCACCTCAACACTAAGATAAAGGTGATAATACTCAAAGATAAATAGAAGTTATTTTCTGAAGCCTGAGTATATTGACAATGCTTTGCTTTTTTCCAAGAGATTAAATAGTACTGGGTTAAGGGGGAAAATATCTCTGCGTGTTTGAACGTTTATTTTTTTTAAAGAAAACAGTAGGAAAAATATTCAGTGAATTAGCCTTAGCAGAACGTTATGAAGGTCAGCATGGGTGAGGGAAAAGTACGTTTTTCCTTCTGAAAGAAAAATGTCACCCTGACACCTACCATTCATAATCTCCTAAACACTTGATTGCTGTGTCTATAGATAGAGGGTTTGAAAACGTAGAATCATTTCTAGGCTCTGTTACCAGTGTGTTCAGTGACTTCTGTAAAGTCACTTCTTCCCTTGCTTCACCTTTGCCATCTGCAGGAGATTTGCTGGTGGAAAACACTATTTAAGAGCTATTTTCTTCATTTACTTGCAGAAGGTGTTCCAGGCAGCAGACAGCCAGTTTTCCTTTCTTGACCTGCTGCTCGGCTCGGGGCACAGCACGCAGGAAGGAGCTCAGACAGGTCCGGCAGCCCCAGCGAGGGCCTGCACCAGCGCTGCGTGGCCTTCTTTCTTGTACAGCTCTTGCCTCCTGCCTCAGCATGCCAGCCGGTCGTGTCCCACAGGCCCATGGGAGAGGAGGACAAATGAGCCTGAAGTGAAACCCAAAACATCCCATCCCTGTAAGGAACAATTTCCTGGCCTATGCCAGGTGGGCAGGCGGGAGCAAGGCCGCAGCCAGGCTGGCAGCCCGCTGCTGCCTGCCTCACCCACGGCCCTTGGCTGTGTGGAAATGCTGTGGTACTGAGGATCCCAGCGGCAGCACATGAGTAGGCCACCGTATTGGCAAACTGGAAGGAGAACACAGCTGCAGAACGTTTCGGGACGAGCTTAGTTATGTCCTTCCTGCTCTTTGCAGCTCAGCTCTTGCCCCTCCCCGCGTCTATGCTGGTGGGGAAGGAAAATGTGTCCTATTGAAGCTTACTTTCTGGTCTGAAACATAAATATTTACATGGTGCTCAGTTGTGAGAAGCTGTAAGCTTCTCATGCAAGATGGGAAAAAGAATGTTTTTAAAAGCAAGGGAGGTGCAGCAGTTAGTGACTGGATAAATACCAAGGACTGTAGGTGAAAGTGTGGTGATGTTAGTGTTCATGAAGACACATAATCCACAAAGTGATTATATGAAGGTGCTTTATTAGGTGCCGGAAGTTAGGGGCATGCCTGTCCAAATCGAACTTCGTCTGATTTGTTCTCTTAGTTCTTTTTTATCTCCTAAGATATTACATATGCATTAGGTTTCACAACTCGTCTATGCATATTCATTTCCTAGCTCCGCCTAGCCTCGCTTCGTATGCTAATTATCTTATCAGTCCTTCTGCGCTTGTGTACTACTCTCTGGTGGTCGTCCGGGTGGTCGTCGGGATGAAGTAAGATGTCTTCATCAGAGTTGAACTTTTTAAACTTTCCTTCTCACGCATGCTCTCTGAGCCCTCGGTCTCAGTCCAAACCGCAAGGTTGGTTTGATCCAGTTCCCAGGGTCCAAGAAGCCCCAGTTATCTAGATGTCTTGCAAACTGAGCATTCTTTTAATCCTCCTTACTCCTCGTCATGAATCGGTGCATTCTCCCATGCTATCCTTGCACATATATTTTGTATCTTCCAAGCGCAGCCTTGGAACAGTACATCGCAAATGTAACATATTAAGCAATATTGTATTATTTCTTCTTCTATTACTAACAGTGATGGATTATTCTTTGCTCCAGAGAGCACATGAAATGGTATATGAGAGTAAGTAAGTACAAAATCTGTTGAACTGTATCAAAAATCAAGATTTGAGGAAAAAAGATCCTGAGCTCATTGCAAGACTGAAGTGTATGTGGACTGTTTACAAGACTTAAGTGTGGGGGGACTACTTAAAGTAAAGGGTAGGATATTTCTAAGATAACGTATGTCTAAAGCCCCATACCAGTCAGATGACAACTTCCTAATGGTTATCAATAGGTCCTCTTGGCCTTGAGCATCAGCTCTGAAATGCTCATTGCACAAGATCAGAGTCAGGACTCAGTTCTCTTCCATGCCTCTCCTGCTCTCTGCAGCCAGTGGCATCTATAGTCTGTCCTTTTGCAATTCAAGGCACTGAAGGTGTTTGTAATATTGGCTTTCAGACCAAGTTGCACCAGAAGATGCCCACCTTTCTAGGTGGTTTTCAGAAAGCCCCCGCAGCCACCCCTGCCAGCTACTGCCTCCTTGTTTCACCGTCACTGCTGGCAATTCCCATAACAACAGTGTTTCTGACCCTTATTTGCTGCCTGTGTTCCTTTTTCTAATCTCAGGCCTGCTTGCTTTTGGATTACAAGCCAGGCATCTCTGTGTCATTTTGCACCAACGCTTTGTCCACCTCAGCTGCCTGGCCTCCCTCTGCTTTGTCCCCAGGATCTTCTCTCTGCTGACAGGGCCATATCTGTCGCAAATCAAGCTTCAAGTTTCCTTGTTCTTCCTTCCTCTGTCTCTTTCACTTGATCTTTTTAACTTGTTCTCTTGCCAGCTAATCTATCCCCACCTTTCCTCTACCTTCCAGCTGATGCTTCTCCCATAGGACATCCTTCTTTTCCACCCATCTTTTCTATTAGTCTTACAGTAATAGCTGATGCGCTGAGGTATCAGATATGGTTTTCTAACATCACAACACAGTTATTTAAAAACAAGCAATCAAAACAAAACAAAACAAAAAAAAAACAAAAAAAAAGAAAACCTGTATTTACTGGTCTCTCTAAAGAGAAAGTTCACTCCATCATAGTTAGGGAAACGTTAACGTTTTGGCTTTCTGAAAGCTTAGTTCTCTTTGAAGCAGGGATATAAAGCACTAGGTGTTTGTTCTCCTAAGAAGCTTCATAAAAAATAGATTATAGGACACGTTCCTTTGTATCTAGAAACGTTCATCTTACCTATGCACTGCCAGGCAGAAATAGTCACATAGGGTTCTGGTGTGAAGCGTAGATGGCATGGAAAGTTGATCCATATGTGGTGAGTCTGACAAATCAGTGACTGCTGTAAGCAGTAAGATTTTGGAGATCACAGAGGGCTGGTGGGTTTTGGTTTAATGCAGCCTGATTAGGTGATTGCACCCTGCAGCTTTCTCTGCATTTAACTCTGCCAGAAAATAGCTGTTGCCACGTGAGGATTTTGTAGGCTCCCTTACAGGTCTTATTCTTGTATAGATGGGCTGGCTGTAGGCAGACCTACATGAACAAAACACTCGATAGAAGAAACTCACTTCAGGGCAAAATACCTGCTCATTTATCCTGAGGAACACACCGGCTGAGCGATGAGATGATATAACAGCCGTGCTGGTCATACTGCAGAGTCACTTGCTCTCCTGCAGGGACAAAAGCAGATGTGGAGGGGACGTGGCAGGACGATGTCAGTCACCCCAGAGTGCCTCTACTTGCTTTCTCCCAGGCTCCCATCTTTTGTGACTTGGGGTCTGCTCCCTGGGCATGCAGTGCCCTTGGACCAGGTCTGAGCACCCATCATGTGCTGGCCCAGATCAATGTGGTAACTGGTTAAGACAGGGAGACTCATCCCCTGTGAGTCCGTTCCCTTTCCTTAGTTCCCACAGGGAACTCATTTAATGGCACCGTGGGGTTACTCTTGTTTCATTGCACCAGAAGTTTTCTTTCAGTTTAAAAATGTGCAATTAACTGTTTCATCTTGTTCACACAGCCTCATTATTAGGAAGTCCATGGGCTCGTTTTTAAGGCAGACACTGTATCTGTCTGCAGTCTCAACTTTTACACCTTTTTCTCAGAATCCTTCGAAATAGGGCAGCTCTACCACTGTGTTTGGGGTCTTCCTTGCCATTCTCCCCTGCTTCATCTTTTATTTAAAATATTTAAACTAATTCTGGGAAGTTCAGATGAGATGAAAGCTTTCAGCTCTAATATTCTAGATGCAAATCCTATTAAATTCCAAACCCTACACCAAGCAACACTGAACACTGGGAATAAAACTGAAATGAAGACAATCAATCACTCTCAAGTCAGTCTAGCAATCCATACAGACACACTCTGTGTGGTCTCATCGCATTCATATTAATGGACAAATATGCCTCTTGCATTATATTCCATACATTACTGTGTAATTAGAAGCTTATTGGAAGCAGTAGGCAGTGTGCCAATATTTGTGGTGTTCAGAAATCACTCTGGTATGTGAGGAAAAAAATGTTTATTTCAGAAAGGCGCTTCCAGCTGCCTCCAACAGCAACAAAATGTGGTTCTGGAGGCTCCTTCCCCCACCTTCTGGGAAGTTGAACTACATGCAGGTAAAATCCTTAGGGTTTAGAGTTATAATAAAATAAATCCTTAGGAGTCACAAATCGAACCACAAAGGTGGTTGTTATTCCCGCACTGCACGTGTGGAGTTATCCTAGCTGCTCTGGTAGGGAGCTTTGTGGAAAGGCTTAGGGATGGCAGCTGGAAAAGACAGTATGAAAGTAAGCACGAGCATGCCAAGGCTGCAGGTGTCGTGCATGCAGGCATACGCTGTACGGCAAATCACAGGTAACATTAAAGTCTTAAAGTTTGGCTGGAATATCTGAACATGGCATTTAAATATAAATAAAATAGGGTTGGGATTTGAGTCTGCTTTTCACCTATTGGTCAGAAGTTCACTCCTTCAGAGGGGTAAGCATTCACCACAGCAGCTGATGGAGAACATTTGCCTCACGTTTAAAGCCACGAGAAGCCACTCCTAGCTCTGTCCTCACAGTTCGCCCCATAAAGGAAGGCCTCATCCTAAAATGAAAATATTTTCTCTCCAGATATATTAGTGAGTGTGATTCTGAATGTGAGACAGACTCTAGAAAACAGAGCCTGGACATTAGTTATGAACTCTGTTTCTTTTGCTCCTTTTTCAATTTAGCATACTTTTCATGATCTGAGCCCCTTGTTCTCTGGATATATTTCTACGTATTGCTGCCAAAAGCCTTGTGGCTTTATATTCCTGCTTTCATTGATAAGTGATGGTTAATCACCTGCAGTCGTCCCTCATTATTCCCTGTGATATTGTTCCCAATTCTCATGGGAGTTGCTGAAGTTCTATATAGAGTACTTCCCCAGCTTCAAAGGCATGAAAACGTTTGAACTGTAGAGATTTCTGTAAAAATGAGACGAGTATTTGTGACTGGCAATTGTTACCGTGCCAGAAATTGGTCTACCAAATTCAATGGTCTTATTTGGAAATAGGAGGTTCTTATCTTCAGCAAGTTTCTAAATAGGTCCATGGCAATGGAGAAGAGTATCCATTCCAGACTGCAAGCCAACCTCCCTCTTTCAAAATGCAAAAAGAGAAGAAAAGAAACGATGTTCTCACTTAAAACTCTTTCAGACATAGGCAAAGACTTGTCCATTTTTCTTTTTAGTCATTGGATACTTTCATTGGCTTAATAAACTTTAAATGTTGGAGTCAATAAAAGTCTAGACTTTGCCATGGGGTCAGTAGTTGAAAAAGACTGTTTTCTCTCCTGACCTCTGACTTTCAATTTTCTCCCTGCTTATGGCCAACTAAGAAAAGCTGCCAAAGTTTATAGGCCAGGTTGGCTCATTTAACCAGAAGCGAATCTCACCTCCACACTAAAGCACTGGGGGTTTCCTCTAATACAGTCAATGTCAGCTATAACGAGTCCCTGTTAATAATTAACTGAATTTCTGTTGGAACTGCCTGAAAATTTCTTTTGCTTCTTGTCAGGTACCATCACTGTGCAGTAGCGTGCTCTAGTCTAATTGGCTGCGTAATGGGCAAGTGCATCTGTCTTGTATGACTTGACCATTCTTTCACCGTTTTCTCTATGGCACAGCATTTCAAAGAAATGCCTAAAAGGGCAAATTTGTCATGTTGCCTCGACGTAGTAAAGGCTCGGCAATGGGCGTGGCACTGTGTTGTATAGTAAGCATATTTTTTGGTGTGTTCTGGCTAATGTAAGGTGTAACACAATGTAATATCTCTGATCACTTTGCTCTGGTAGCACACCTTATTTCAAATGAGTTTGCTACAGCTCTTGTATTTTCCCTAGGGCTCAGGACTTAGGTCTTTTCTCCCCAGTACAGTCTGTCATCCTGACGCGGCATATTTAGACCAAACAGACCCCTGTTCCTTGGCTGACTTCTGACTCTCCAGATCGCTCCAGGATACTGTTTATGGCTGTTTTCTAAGCCCATGGCCAGGCATGCGTGGGCTGACAGAGCTACTGAAAAGAACCAAGATGTTCCAAGACTTAGACTTAGCTGGAGGGGTTTTATCAGCATAAACATGGCAAATCCAAACAGAGTCCAGCACTTGTCCCTGTCAGCCCTGCTGGAAATAATAGCGTGTTAGGCTGGTAGTAAGTGGGCTATACAGAGTACATTAGCAAAGGGAATCTTGATATGACTCATTTCTTACACTTGCTCTTAGTCACAGCTGTACTCCTGAGTCTCGACACTCCTGAGGAAAGACCTAAATCCATACTAGAAGGAGCAGAGGAGCAGAGCATTTCATTTTCAGATCAGCCATTCTGTTTGCCAACCACTATTTTCTTTTGTACGGAGTTATGCCGGAAATAATAATCTGTTTAAAAAAAATAATACAGAGGGTCATTATTATTATTTAGTTTATTTGTTATATGTCACTAATGTGGAGCAAGATTTATTTTTTGTTTGGGTTCCAAAGGAGAAAGGTCATTTGTTTTGCCTGAAGGCTCAAGATTTAGTCATTGGTGTAGTTATTTTCCTGGTTCCAGCACTGTCCTTTCCAGGATATGTGTCCTGCTATTTAAACTATCCCCTCAGTTGAATAGACTTAACTCTGTTGGAGTTCATGTCCTGACCTGCACCCAGCATCACATGAGATTGGATTTTAAAAAACAAAGCCTTGAGGATTTGAGCAGCTTTAGTCTCCTGGAAGAGACGAGGAATACATGGGATCTCTGAACTGATAGGCTTTATTCCTCGACCTAACTAGGTTTTGCCTTTTCATTCTAATGTGACAGAAAATAAAGTATGGTCTCAGTATTTCCCAGCTTATGAGGGCTCTCCGCTACTGAAAACCCCATACACCGCACATCGACAGCTCTCCAAAATTCTGTGGAAGCAGACTGTGTCTGCTGAACCAGGCAGGGCAGCAGGCTGGGACAGGGCTCAGGCAGACTTTCTTTGCTGAGCAAAGCTGCTAGTTCTTATGAGGTACCTTGGAGAAGCCTTAAGATAGTCTTCTTTCACGTGAGAGCATCCATTGAGCTGACCCCCACTTTGCATTTATTGGACTGTAAACCTCATTTACACGGTACAAAAAACGGGAGCATGTTAAAAAAAAAAAATAAGAGCATGCAGGTATTTTTGCCATCTCATGTGCCTTTGTATTGTGTGAGTGATTTTAGAAATCCGCTGTTTCAAAACCTAAAATTTTGCCGTGTAGTTGCACAATGCTGAGGTGCTGTCATGGAGCTCGCTTTCCCTGCAGGTATCTCACTGGCACGTTTGTGTTCAGAGCTTTGTGCGGTGCTATAATGTCTTTCTAGTTTCAAGCTCAGCTGAAAACTGCCTCTCAACTTTTGCAGTCTCTACTCAAGTTCTGTGAGGAAGAGGGTCTTAAATGGAGATGCAGGCTTTGAACTTGGGGTTGTATTCTAGTTCTCACCCTGACTTCCAAGGCAGAGGCCTGTTCTAATTGCTTGATATTTCAGTGCTTGGTCAGCATCATAAATTCTCATATTGAAGTGGGTCTTCGACTCTGTTATCAAATGGATGTGCAAATGCAGACCAGCATTTTTAAGAAACAGCACCTGGAGGTGATCCCTGAGGTCTGTATGTGCAGGTGTGTGACTTGTGGTCAGATTTGAAAAAGAAGGGAGCACTTGCACTGTTAGGGCTGTTGAGGTTCTGGATTGGGAGGACTGTGCTACATGATGAACCCTCTTCTTTCCAACAGGCCCTCTTGATAGACCTTGACCCTCTCCCTCCCAGAGCTGAGCACGGCTGTGACCTGTCATTGCTGCTCTGCAATCTCCTGTGAAAGGCACTACCAAAGGTAACTCCTGCTGCTGGAAGGAAGGACTACTGGAGGACCAACCTATGCTGCTTCCTTTTCCTGAGTGAGAATTGCCTGCTTCAGGTATTAATAATTCAAAGCTGATATTTCTGCACCATTTAGGAAGAATCTGGTGGCCCAAATGGCTCCAAGAATAGCTTCCCTTCATTATTTTTTAATGTGAACATTTCAGTTTATTTCATCATCCAGGGATGTTCTTGCTAAAATGATATATGTCACCCTGCTGGACACAGATGAAGCATTAAACATCCTACACTAGTGTTTTTACTTGAACGTTCGGTTGACAGAGAGCGAAAAGTCCTGTCTCTCAAGATCGTGTTATCTCTATCTGCCTCTCCAGAGGTATAGATATAGTATTGTGAGATCTTGATATTGTTGTTGCAAACAAGTGGCCTGCAAGCTGTCCTGTGCACTGCATCGGTTACGTGCTTGATGAATGTAAACCTTCCTGACAGATCTCAGGGAGGCTGTAGCTGCTGCAAGATCTCACTGTACTACAGAGCACTACCAAACAGCAAGGAGTCTTTTGCTGCGAATGTTTCCTTGAGGTCATTGCAACAATATTCCTATCTATCACACAAGCAAACCTCTGCGGTAGCATCACTTGTCTGTCATGTTTAATTTGAAACACAGCTGCGAGGCAGGCTGTCAGTGTAAGGAAGAAACATCAAACTGCTGGGGGAGACTGTCTTTAAACCTGCTGCTGGTTACATCCTTGCTACCCCCAAAAACAACACGTGGAAAGGAACCCTTCCTCACTGTGTTCATTTGTGTTGTTGTCATTGTTGGTTTTGGTTTTTTACAACAGGCTGTATTCTGAGGACAAGTAGCTGGACTCTTTCCTCAGGATAGTCGTTCTGTTATCCTTTTTTTTTTTTTCAATCATACTGATGAGCCAGCTGGAGCCCAGCCTGAGAGACAGGCATATGAGCAAGTATATAGAAGAGGACTGTTGCTTCATACGCAGTCTCAATACGATGTAGAAAACAGCAGGTGGCTATGATGAGCTGAGCACAAGGTAAGAGTGAGAGAGCTGCAACTGGTGTATGAAGCATTACTCAGAGCAGAGCAGCTCCCAAGTCATTCTCTGCAGCTTGTAAGAAGAGAGGCTGGGGGAAATTTTAATTTTACTTTAAATGAAAGTCTGTTAGCCTATTGCACAACAAAATCAGGTGGTGGGGACACTGGCAAATATTTATTGGCTGAAATACTATGCCAGTATTTACTGCCTTTGTGCCTCCCCAGACTACCAAAAATTTGTGCCTAAACTATTAGATGAATAGTTACAATAAAGCTGTAGGTTGCTCTTGGATGCATCAGTTTCCAGTCCCATGTCCCCCCCAGCCCTCCCACCCCTGGGAAATGTATTTCTCAGGCCACGCTATTTCCCAGTAGGGTAGGTAGGGCACTGCCTGGTGGCTCAGCATGGCAGAAAAATGTTGGAGGTCCAGTGGGGAAGGTGTTTCTCCACCTCTTCCATCTCCACCTTCCCCACTCCAGCCATGTCTCCCCTACTGTTTTGCCTCTGGTTGGTTCATTTGGTGCTCGCTTGGACACGTAGGAAGCAATTTAACTAACAGAACAAAAAGCTTCACAATTTTCCTGGCCAGCTAAATCCAACCAGCTGCTGAGGCTGGTGCCTGGCAGACAGGAAGGGGTCGGGCTGCCCAGCTAGGGGCAGGAACAGGAAGAAAAAGAAACGCACGAGAAGAGGGAGGGTCTTTTGTCTTGGCTGTGACCAAACGCTGGTGCCAGTGAAACCACAGGAATGGTCTGAGCAGGGGGGGATCCAGGATAGAGCCTTGGTTCCTGGATGGTTTGGTGATGGTGGAATGCTAGACATCCAAATCCTGCTCTTCACAAAGATAACGTGCTGCACGCCATCACAAATCAACCCCAGTTGTCTGAGAACCCTTATTTCTACACAGACAGATTTAAAATGGAAAGTAGTCTCCTCAAGATGTTTTTAGGATTTGCTTATGAGCTATCAAGTGTTGCTTGGTTACATCTCCACACATCTCTAGAACAGAAGTTGTATTTACATTTCAGAAGATGGGAAAAATTTCCCTCTGTAATATTTGATGTATTACAATGGCCATGACCATCGTTTGTTTGGTTGTCACAGGCCTGTCACTGGACTGGCTGATTTGGTCCACCCACAACGACAGACCCGAGTGAGTTGCATTTAGGTGATGCACTTTTTTTTAATTTATTTTTTAATATTCTCTAAATACAGGTGTGTTGGAAAAAAATATATTGATTTAGGAAAGTGCCAACTCTGCTCCTAAGTTAGATGTGTAAATGCATAAAGCTCTTATTTTATATGGAGCTGTGAAATATGGAGTTTTGCTGAAATTATAAACAAACAAAAGTCACACATCCAATTAATATTTTTAATTATTATCACTATGGTTATGTTCCTGGTGTGGACTGCTTGAACTGTCTCTGTTGTGATGAAATTTGCTCACCAATGTGCTTTCCCTTCCTATGATCTGAGACATCAGCCTTTATCTAAGCAGCAGTCTTGGTGGCGTCAGGGGGAATTTTGCCTGCTTTAGAGTATCTTTGTGGAAGCTCTTTGACCCATTTTTCAATGATACAGCTTGCCAGGACTGTGTGAGCGTTCTGATATACCTTCCCATCCATACACACGACTATGACTGCTGTCTTTCAGAGCCACAACGTTTTAAAATGCGTTTCTCCAAGCATTCGGTATCTGTCTGCAGACAGAAGTGAAGAGCCAGCAGAATTTAAAACAAACAGACAAAAAACTTAAAGCATTGTTTGTTTTCTTGTTTTTCCTTTTTCCCCAGATGTGCTATAATTGGTTATTCTAGTTCATCCTACCTTCAGAACCTAATGGCTGAAAACCTAGGGTAGGAAGAGGCCTGGAGAAATTTGTGAAGCCACTGTTTTCTTTCTGTAAATTACTAAAATCTTACAGGTAGAAGAATGAATTTAACCTTATAGGAACTCACCAGTGCATTTAGCACTGTCTTCCTTGAGGATTTTCAGTTACCGAATAAATCAGTACACGCAACAGTAAAAAAGCAAAGTGAAACTTAATCTTTACCTGTTTATTCAAATCGCTGGAAGCTTGAGGCACTGCTGATGAGCTGCAGCCATGCAGTCACGTCCGCCAAGGCTGTGCAGATAACGCGTGTTTATTTGATAGCTGAACCACATCTTACTCTCATTAGTTGGGAATGATTCATGAGGTCTGAGAAGGCTTTTCCAACTCTTTTTTTTCTTTTTTTTTTTTTTTTAAACTTTGGAGTGGCTAAAGTCATGTCTGAAATACATGAGAACCCTGGCCTGATGTAGGAAGCAACCTTCCTCGTTTCACGCCCTGTGCCTCTTCTTGCTGAAGTTGCATTTGTTATTTTCACCATCTTTCCCAGCACTGGAAATGGGGAGTCTCTCAACAGGGAGAAACGATAGGAAAGCATCTGGGGACTGTGAGTGACATAGTGCATCACCTGGGGAACTACTGTGGGTACCAGTGAGGGACAGCAGCAGGAGACTGGGTGGGCAGGAAGATCCCACCAGGGAGAAGAAGTCCTGTCCATGTTCGCAGCCCAGGATCCCCTTCTAGATCCTGTCCTCTAGGGAGGGCTGAGGAAGGAGGGCAGTGATGGAGCTCAGAACTCCCTCGTTGCTGCTGAGGCCAGCAATAAATATTTGGCCAGCAGTAAATATTTGGCCACCTCACTGCCCCAGGAGCCTCTGCATCGTTGGTGCCCAGCAGGCAAGCTTCAGCAGGAAGGGCGGGCAACATTCGCTCGCCAAAAGCACGTTGTGGGGGTGTCTGTTGGGTCTGCTCTTAGCATTTGGGAAAGAGTTCAGAAAGTCTAAAGTCTTTTAAAGACTTTCTAAACTAATACCTATTTCTTGAGCATTTCTTTAGCTGTAGGAGGTTATTTTCGAGAAAACAATGTGTACTTCTGCTGTGGTCTCTTAAGAACCATATTCCTAGTTTGTTCTTTTTTTTTTTCCCCCAACAACAAAAACTGCAGAATAGTACAAGAAAAACTCAAAAGATGAGGGTATGTTTTACTGATGAAGAGAATAATTTTAAATTTGCAATCTCTTCTAAATAGGCACAGAATACCAAGGACCTTATAAAATTTCTAATAATTAAGTGCAATTACTGTCCTAAATTTCCAGACGTGAAAATTGAATATGGATTCTGGTTTCTGGAAACAGTGTGAGATAGCAAGTTATTAAAGCTATGAAGCAGTTTGCAGTGTGTAATAAATACATATAATTACTTGCAGAAAATGGGATTACTGTCGTAAAAAGAAATTGAAACGCTATTACCATCACCATATGTCACAGTTTGTGTTCTACAGTAAGTCACAATTCTGATAGTTCATTTATAATGCTGGCACGTCAGTAAGGAGAAAACTAAGGCTTATAATAATATTTTCATTTAGTATAGAGGTTTTCATAAGACAACAACAACTTGAATCTGCTGTTACCTTAACTTTAAATCTCTATTTATTGAGAAAAACCTGTTGAGGAATTGTTCTTTTCTAGCAGTGGAGGCTGAACCAGCACCTTCCACCTCCTGCATTGCTCAAGGGCTATACAGGAAGGTGACAAAATTAATTGGGGTGTTGGAAATGGTTGTTGATAGTGCTAGAAGGTTAGGCAGATGTTATTGTGCATTTGTGTTGGAAAAAGACTGGTGAAATGGGTAACTTCAGCAGCACACTGAAAAACATTCAGATTGGGAGGAAATTATCAAGTTGCAGCAGTAAAACTGTGGATATGACAGACATCAGTTCATAACAGTGTTCAGTTGTGTTAGACTTGCCATAAAATATCTGTTTCTTGGGGGTTATTGAATGTTTGGAGAGCTGTTTTCCACTGAACCAGCCTGTCTACCCACTAATTTCTTGGAATCAGAACTGCTGGATTGTTACACAGGGTCCAAGGGCAGATTAAAAAAATAATAATAATATTAAAAAAAAAAAGCATGCCTGCACTGAAATAAGAACTGGTTACCGTCTCTGTAATTCATGGAGAATCTGAATAACACATGAAGTGTGTTTGGAAGCGTTCTGCATAAAAGCAGATAGGGGTTTCCTGAGGTTGTATTTCAGTCTGAGCAGACCATCGGCCACAGTTGAGAAGAGCATCATGACTCCTCGCCCATAACGAGCTCTGTGTGTCATCCTGCTCGCTCTCCAGGTGCCTGCGTCCCCTCACTTTCTGCAGGCCGGATGAGGCCTACTTGGCTCCGGGGTGGCTGTGGGGCTGCTCCGGGCTGGGGCTGCGCAGCCCCTGGCAATGCTCCAGCTTTCCACGAGGGGTGCAGGACCCTCTCCCGGGGGCCAGCAGTGCCCCTAACCCAGCTCATCAACCCATGGCCACAAGTGCCGGGCGTGGGGCTCCTGCACCAGCTGGAGCTGGGGTGCTGTGAAGTGTGTGCTTGGGTTGACCTCTAGTGGCTGTAGGGAAGAGAGGGCCAGACCTTCAGGTGGGCGAAGCATGAATGGCTGTGCTGAGCTCTTGGAGCGCCCTCAGCCCGGCTAACCTGCCATGGATATATGCATTACCTTCTGTATGCTGATCCCTGGATGTAAATTAACATTCTGCGCTTGACCTGTTTTCCTGTGGGCCTTTCTTCCAGAAAGGATGTGTTTTCCATATGAAAGGTGCTGCCCTAGCACAGAGCTGCAATACTATGAAGGCCATAATTCATGACTTCACGTCCATGCCCTTCATGAGATAGCTTTTGTGATCTCCTACGATGTGCTTGGTCGTTTCACATTCTTGATACGCAGTCTTCTATCTCCACGAGCACCTTGAGCAAGACTGCTCAGGAAACCATCTTCACGGGGCAGAATGGGAGCAGGGCATGCCTGAGCTAGGCTTTCGTGAGCCATTGTATTAGAAACAGGGATTTAAAGATCTGTGGGTTGTGTACTTCGGGTATGTACTTCTCTTCCGGTCAAGGCATTGACATTTTGGTTGGGATAGGAAAGATTTCTGGACTTTTCAGAAGATTCTGTGAAATAACTCTTTATTTCCCCTTTTCATTGAGAAGCAAGAGCCACTTAGTGGTGTTGCTGATGGTACAGGCAAACTGAAAGGATCATTGTGATCCTGTATAGTGGAGGCCCTGAGGCAGCCCTTGGCGTCGCATTGCTGAGCTGGAGCTCAGCCCGGTCCTTATGCCTTCCAGGTAGATGGTCAGCCTCACTAGAGCCTGTCTGAGGAAGGCAACATTTATCCCAACTTTATCTCATAACTTAGCTGTAATTGAATCCAGCACCGAAAGCCTTGGTTTGGAAACTGTTGGAAAAAAAAAAAAATCAAAACAACAACAACAGCAAAAATCTCACACCTGTAACCAAAATTGGGCATAAATAATTGATAATAGATAAAATTTGCTGAAATATCTCAAGGATGCTATCTGTCTTCTTGCCAGTTTTTATACTGAATAACCAAAAGGTTTTAGTGGAGATAGATGATATATTTAACATCAGGTACTTTGTGCACACTGTTCTCACAGTTGCCTGTAATTTTAAAATTGCACTGGGGACTAAAGGAGACTAGCGATAGGAAAATGAACACCAGGGTAATCAATACAGCACTCCAAAAGGGAAGCAAATGGAATAACGTGTCTAGCACACATCACGATAATACTGAGGAAGCTTCACCACCTGCCCTCCAGCTGGGACCCTGCTCATGCAGGGTCTGGCAGGGACCTGAAGGCTTCTGCGCTCTGGTGCGTGTCTCGGATGTGTCCAAGCTTTTCTTGTAGAGAAACTGCAGTGCAAGCATGATTGCTCTTCTGAAGCTCTTCACTGGCCTCAAGACGCTTGAGGCTACAAAATAACTGAACTAGAGATGATATTCCTGATAGCTTTTTTTTTTTTTTTTCAGATATATCACCTGGTTTAAATAAAAGATTACTTTTTCTCATACACCTGTCTTGTTAAGAAGAAAAGAGTGCAGTATAGAAGATGATGGCTGTATCCTAGATACAGGTGTGAGTGTGTTGCCTGTTAATGTCAGTGAAATGATGAGGCAATTTCTTCCCTTTTTGTCAGTCTTTTCCTGTAATTAGACAGAAGCTAATGAGTAACCTGATTTATATGTTTAGTTTAGGTTTTTGTGAGCTTTAGATGATAGGAATCAAGCAGAGTGCACAAATTTTAACTTGTTTGTATAGGATCCTGTAAATCAAGACCATAGATTTAGATTTCCTGATCTTCATCTCACTTCTTTAACATATTTTTGAATAAACAGCTGAGAGCTTAGGGCTTCTGTTTACTGTCATTAGCATCACTTCTTCTACACATTACCAGCTTATTTTACTTCCACATTATGCCTGTGAATTAACACATCAGGTCAGTGGGTGGAATCTCATCTCCTTTGAAATCAGGGGGCAAACCCCCTTTTCACATGGGCTGGTTAGGAGTTCAGCCTGACTCTGACCGCTGCAGTAACACATTTTGTCATACAGTTAACCTTCCCCGCTCCTCCTGTTAGTCCTCCAAATTGGAAGAGTCGAGTATGTCTGGTAATTGATAAGCAGATTGCTTAAAGGCCCCGAAAGCCTCTGAAGTTAAAAACCGGTATTAGAGGCTGATTGCAAATTCATCCAGCCAAAAAGCACGTCATAGGGATGGGGCTGGTTATGTTTAAGCAGGAGGCCTGCAACTTGCATTTTTTCATCATTGATGGCATAATATTCTTACTGCCTTCTGCTGTAAACAATTTTAGTCTAACAGACATCAGAGTTTGTGTTTACACTCAAAAAAAAAAAAAGGTAATTTTTATTGTTAAACTTCTTTCTGTGGTCTGTCTTTGGCAGACTGCCTTACTACTTATATGGTATGTGTTCAAACCAGAAACCTTGAACAACGTAAAACAGTTACCAACTTCTGTTTCCAGTGCTCTTGTTTCTTTAGAGGGTGTGCAGTCAAATGAAAACAATAACATAAATTCAGTGCCACAGCAGCTATTTTCAAGAGGAAAGTAAAAGACAGCTGTAGAGAAACCTGTATTTTCTGCTTATTATTAACAAAGTCGCTGTTCTGGAAAGCTTTGTGAAACTTGTTCTGAATTTAATCTTGCTTCTGAAGGCTGTCTTCCTAGAATATGTAAATATTGAAATCCAAGAAACTGAGGAGGAGGAGGGAATGGAGTGAGTCAAAGTCATTTGTGTTTATTGTTGGAGCCGTATTGTTTGAGGTGCGCTGATCAGAGAAATAGCGTACAGAAATGTCAAGTCATTTGTAAATCAGAGGTGTACATGCACTCATCTCTCCACTGGTGTTTTTCGTGACTGGCAATGTGAAGAACAGATTTAACTAGGAGGAAGCTATATATTCATCCCTTTATACGAATTAATATGATTATCGACCCCCCTAAGCAATATTATTATGTGTTTGGAAATTTCTTTGTGAATACTTATGCCAAAAATCATTATTTCCTAAACTAGGTCCAAATAGCTTTTGGTATTTCTAGCTGTGGGATATTTGAAGGCTGAACTGAAGTCTCTTCATGTGATGGAAATAATCACTGTGTAGTGGAAAATAAACACTGTCCTTTGTAGTGTCTCTGTTTAGAGCAGGCAAATGGCTGAAAGTATTATGCAAAAGTTTTTATTCTCCTTACTCTCCGTTTCGAGGTAACAATCTTAGCACTCCAATCAGTGGCTTTTGCTGTGTAGCAGTCCTTTGTGCGTTCTTGCTTTCAAGTAGAGCAACTTCCTTAGTCTGTAAAAATTCTTCATATTCATTGAGAGCATCACAAGCCATCTGCCATTCTTGAACTCCCCTGAAAACTCAGCTCTGCTGGTCTCAGCTTGACTTACAGGAGTTTTTCTTCTCTCTCTCCCCCTTTTTAATTGTATTATTCTATACCTTCTATCCTTCTATTGTGGGCAGCTAAAAAATATCTAAGATGGAAAAAGGTGTGCCAAATGACTATTTGATTTGTTAATAAATATATAAATAATCTACCAATTCCTTGCCCGACTTGCTACGTTTTGTTAAGCATTCGTTTCTGTTCTTCCTTCTCAATTTTGTGGACAAAGGTTGGAAGAACGCATGTCTTTCGAGCATGGCACAATGTGCATCAAAAGCAACGTTCCCACCCACTTAAGTGGAAACAGCCAGATGCCTAAATGTCTGCTTGACTGAGGTGGGAATACTGAGGTTGTATTCCTTTCTTTGGAGGGGAAACATTTAGAGACAAATTCAAAATTAAATAGCAAATTTCTCTTGGAGAGACTGTTGGAGTTTAAAGACCAGACTCTCTTGACAGTAACAAAAGAACCCCCCTGCTCCCCCCCCCCCCCCCCCCTTTTTTTTTTTGAACAAATTTAATTGGTTCTTTTGCCAGGTAAAGTTCAAATGTAATGAGACATTTTGTTAATGCGGATGTTGTTGTGTGTGTGTTGTATATCCATGTCCTTGAAATGTGGTTGTTATAGCAACAGGCTTAACTATTAAACAGGTTTTTGTCTTATATCTGCTTCATAGCATGTAATGTAATTAGGATTTGCAGCATCTTTAAATATCATGCTAGCTAATCAAGGATACGAATATCACTTACCTTCCTAAGTAAATTAGCTACAAAGTATTGTTTTTCCCCAAAGGCATTATCTCTACAATGTGTGTATTATTAGTCTGCCTAGTTCTTTCTGCCTTGATGTGAAGAAAAAAAAAAATTAATCTACATATGCGGAGTTAAAATGTGCCAAAACAGTTAGATTTCTGGAAAATCAGATTCCAAGTGTAGCCTTTCAGCATTTGAAAGTCTTATCCAAACTCTGCATCTGCAGTTCATAATTCACAGTGCAGTGCTAGCTATCACTGCGATCACGTTGCTCCGAGCCTGTTCTGCAGTGTTCCCAGCACAGGACTGGGTTAGACAAGCAGTCTGGTGAAATGCGTACTTTTGAGATGTCATTTTGGATCGGCTTTTCACTTAAAATTTTCTCAAAATTAAACTCTTCTCTGCTGCTTGTGTTTTCAGCTCAAAATTAAACTATTTGCAGAATTACCTGTGTTAGGATCTGAAGGTGGGAGTGATCTCTAAAGTTCATTTTCCTTCCCAGCCCCTAATCTACAGGAGGGTGAGGGTGGGAAGCGAAGGGAGAAACCTTTAATTTCTATTTGCATCACCAGGTGTGCCCCAGGCAGAAACAACACAGCCGTGGAAAACGTTCTGCAGTCCCCAACCATGGGGAGCTGAGCGCAACAGCACAGCAGTGAAATGCCTCCATAAACACCAGAAAACAGGCAATATGAGGTCACCCGCAGATCAGACTGGTGCTGTGGTCATTCTTGCAGGCAGCAGCTCCTCGTGGCCATGGAGCACTTGACATAATGTTGTTCTCCTTCCATCTGAAGTCTGCCTTTTGGAGCCCTTGGCTTTCTTCTGGGCTGTCAGTTTGGGTTGCTTTGTTTTCCTTTGAGACTCTGAAAAAGGAAAATGCTGCTTAATGTGAAATAATTGCTTGCAGGAAGAACTGAGCTTGTGCTGCAGTTTGTACAGCAGCTTGATGGGTTGAGGGGCCTTTCGAGGCAGCTTTGTTGTCGCTTGCTCTTTACAGCTGAAGTATTTAACTTCCCTGGCTGACAACATGTCTTGTGACTAAGGATTTGTGTCTTAGAGTTTGGATCCAAACTCTGATGACTGCAATGAGAGAAGGCCTTAAAAGTCCTGAGGAAGGAGGGGGCGGGGAGGTGTACTGTATTTAAAAATAAGAAGCCTGAGGTCTAATCATTACAATGAGTATTTGCACAATCAGGTGAGCGTGCTTAGAGAAGGCAGACCTGCACTGCAGCCAGGTAGCAACTGGTGCAACAAGAGACTTTTAGCCATTTGTGCATTTTAAGCATCATCTTTGCATATGTCATTGTAGCAAATGAGCATATACAAATGGTTTGAAATTAATTTTTGCACAAACTAAATGCTTCTTTCTGGGACCTCTGGTTGGAAACTTCACACAATATTGATAGTCTTGTTAGTGGGTACTATTGTTCTGCAAGAAAGAAGTGCTACTGATGAATTTTAACTAATTATTTTTAATAAGTGAACTTTTCTTCATCAAACTTCCTGGGTTTAAAATGAGTAATAGGGGATCTGTTACTCTGAAGGCTGCAGGGCTGTATGGTTATTCTTATGGTATGGAGCCTCCAATACATTTCAGTAAGTATGTTTCCAAAATTAGCAGATATGCAGGATTTGCTCATTTGTTGCCATGTGCACAAAACCAAATTTGTCTAGGGTTAACTTGCTAAGCCTCCAGACCAACTTTTAATGGCAAGATGACAAACGGTCTCTGGAGACAGTGCGTTTGGTTTAAGGGAAAGATGAATCTAGGATGAAAGAAACAGCATTTTTGCTCTTTCCATTTTGCTTGTGTTAAAAATAGATGGGAAATCTTAGTCATGCCTTTAATGGCTGTCTTCAAATTGGTACCATAAGTTTGTAAATTGTCTTCTGTCAGCGTAAAAAACAGCTATTGCCAAAACTCATATGATACGCTTGCACAATATGACCTTTTATTTTTGAAAATGCAGTTTTCAACTCAGCCTCCAAACTCTGAAATCCCTGGTTTCAGAAACGTTTAATTTGCTTTGCAAATCTCTCTGCTGTTCTCTCAGTCTGTGCTCTCCCCGTAGCTCATCCTACATGAGGGTGTGGATGTTTCTTCTGGATGCTTCTTCTCCTGCTCATTAATTGACCCCTGGACTGACACTGGCAGAGGTGTTGGCTCCTGTGGGAGGACAGGCACCGGTGGGAGCAAACCAGCCTGGATTCCCTTCTGGAAACGAAGCAGTGGCAGGACCCACAGAGGGAGAATTGCTCCCCTGGGGCTGCTGGGACCCAGAAGTTCCTGCCTGAGTTGTGCTCCATGGTGTGTAGGAGCATCACCTCTGCCCTAGGCTGGTGGCATGCTGCACAACTTCACAGGACCAGCCTTGAGATATAGCTGGAGGTGCAGGATCCCACCAGCACCAACTCACCCTGCCTCCTTCTGGCACTGTGTATGGATACTGCCAGTCTTCCTACACGTCCTGAGGCAGCAAAGAAACATCTACCAGAGGTGGTGACAGGTGATTCAGCAGGAGCTCTGGTGACTCATCTAGCTGCTGAGGAGATTAAAATCAATTCCTGCTTCAGAAAATGACAAACTGCCCTTTGGTGTCACCCATTAATCTACAGCGACTGCTGGGCTGGAAAGAAAACAGTCCCTATTTATTAACATAGCCACGAGAGGGAGCTCATAAATCCCATGACTGCAACAAGGACATATGGAAATGGACCAATGTAGAGATTTTAAATTCACTTATTAGAAAACAGCTGGTTGTTATTTAATTCAAATAAACTTTTTTTACACTTTCTGAAGGTTTTTTAGAAGCTTTCTTGAAGGTGTTAGTATATTTAGCAGACAAGTTGATGCAACACCATTTAGGTCTTGTTTGAGATTATTCTGTTTGTTGTATTTTGGTTGAAACTTAATCAAATTCTTCTCTTAGTTTAATTATATATATAGATAGATAGATAAACTCCTGCTTCTCATGTTCAGCACTATCAGTACAGAAACCTCAGCTACAGACAGTATTATTCCACAGCATTGACTGAGTTTGAATATGCATATAAAATGAGGGCTTCCTTTCCCTAGAATTTAACTTTATGTATGTATAAAATGAATATATATGTATATGTATATATGGTCAGAGCTGACCAGTGGTCTTTAGAAGAGTGGTACAGGCTTTTGTGGCTCTACTTCAATTCCTTTAAATTTGTATGAAGTTCCAGAGGAAGTTCAAAAAAACAAAGGGGACCCAGAATTTCTGTCTTTAATAGCACATTGCAAAACAACTGTTTGGAGAGCACGTGAGAGGATGGCACTTTTCAGCAAAACCAGCCGCTAACTGATGGACATTACAGAGGGTTTTTTTGGGCAAGCCAGCAGGTCTTTGTCTTTTTGAGTTGCCCATGGGGAGATGATACACCGTCCTGAGGGGCACGTGATAGTGCTGAACGTCAGAAGCAGGACAGTGCAGCGTGTGTCCCATGTTTCATTCCTCAAAGACCTACAGGCTAACATACTTTCCATAAGTTATATGCAAAAATTTAATCACACCTTAATCAATTGGAGAAAGAATTCACAAATCTTTCTGAACAGCAGAAACTGTGCAGTTGGTATGCTGAAGGGAATAATATCTGGTAATTAATCATCAGTTTAAAATTTTTCTTCTTTTCCATTTTTTTTCTTTTCTCTGTTTAATGTGCTGGTGATGCAGGTGTTAGCTGGATATTTTTTCAATATCATCTACATTCCTTAGGGTATCTTGGAAAGAAAAAATAGTCTTGAAGCAAAAAGCGCAGTAGTCCTCAACTTTTCATATATCTATGTAACTCTGGAGTAATTTCAAAAGTTTTCTTTTTTTCACTTTTTTCCACTTAAGTTTCTAAAATGAGTAATCAGCTTCATCTTGCGATTATTCTCATTTATATGTCTGATTTATTTCCCTGACTGGCCCTTTAGCTGCATCCCTGAGTTCATCCCCTCTAGATTCCCACAGTTTCCCCAATCAGATCTGAAGTTTGCTTTGGAGGGGACCCTGGATTGTTCTCCTGATGTATAATCCGTAACTCCCATTTGTGTGAACATGGAACGGATGACACAGTATAGAGCATCCAGGTGGCTGTCATTTTTTCTTCTTCTTTCAGGGTTGCTGGTTGATGTCTGAGAAGTTACGTGAACTTTTTTTGCTGAGAAAAATGTGCCGTATTGATGGAATTTTCAATCTTATTCAAATGTCAGGCAATCTGCTGGCAGAAATTAGCGTTTTCATCTCTTGACTCCTTGACCTTAATAACCAACAGAAATATCGAACCAACCTTTTAAAACTGAGATTACTCATTTAAATCCAATTGGAAAAGATGGTGATGGTAAGGAGACAAATGTCTAGGAATTTGGGCAGCTAAGTTATATTCGTCAGACACAGGCTTTTAAGTCTGGTCATTTCCCTATTGATTACAAGTTTGGGGCTGTTCGTAGAGATCAGTTCGTTGGCCTAGACGTTACAGATTGGTGTGAGCTTTTCTATTTCCTTGCAAAATGTGCCACTAGGATGGAACATCTTGTGCTCCTCTGTTTCTTGTTGCTAAGTACCCGTTCTTCACAGTTGCACCTTAAGGTATAAATTTAATAATCCTGTGCTGTTTACTCTCTTTCGTACAGAGCCACAAGATTTCCAGTAATATGAAGGAATATATATATATTTTAAGGTCAAATTGTACATTAATCCATCTAAGTTGGAGAGAATCATATTATTGAACTGGTTTCCCAGCTGGTCTAAATTTCTATGCATGTATTGAAATTAACTGATGTTTGCCAGTTAAGATGTTGGCCTAATATTAATTTGATGCTTTGGAAAGTGCATTTTTTCTGACAAATGCTTTATTGGAAAGAAAATGAATGGCAGAGAAAGAAAAACAGGATTTCAAATTCTAAATCACTATTTTTCCTGGAATATTATCTTGCTTCTATGAAGATAGCTTGCCTTGAAGCTTAAGACCTGGGCAAATATCAACACTGCTATGTTGTAACAGTGCGAAGAAAACCCAACCAAGCAACAATAAAAAAAAAAAAAAAGTTATACCATTTCTATTGTGATGAATGTCAGGGATCCATACTTATGGATCTGTGGAAAGCCTAAAATCCTGACACAATTTATATTGTTTCCTTATATTAAGAGCTTTAACAATGGACCACAGCTGTGTTGCTGTGGTATTTAACACTCCTGCTTTGGATTTGGTACCTAAGAGCAAAACTTATCTGCCATTTTGACTTCTCAGGTACTTAAAGGGTTATGGAGAATATCTGTGTTGTAGAAAAATGGGAGTGTGTTATATACGGTTCCTATTTGTTGCATGACATCTTTGCCCTGCTGAATAAGTTAAGATGTTGACTTAGATACCCTGCATGTCTAGAGAATTCTAAGAAGTTTGCCTTTCTCTGAACCTTCTTGCCTTGCACTTATTTTTCCAGTGAGTTTAAGCAAGAATCCCACTTTAAAAATGTGTTTGAATTCTAGTTATATTCACTTCTGGAGCTGGCCAAGAACATTCAGGTTTGGGACCACCTTTCCTTGTTTTCTTGTGAATCAAAAAGGTGCACTGTATTTCTCCACTACATATTTGCAGAAACAGTTATTGCCAGTTCTCTAAATTAAATCAGAGCAAGTCAGCATTTTTTGGTTTGCTTCAAAGTATGGTTAACAAAATAGCTCCCTAAAGCACACAACGATTTTTGGTTTTGTTTCTCAAGATGAAATGATGGAAAAAGGGCCATTGTTTGGGATCTGCAATGGGACCTTCAATGGCAGAACCACGCATTATCAGACAATTATGTTTGATGAGCTGTGCATCTAAACATGACCATCTCCAAACACATTCAAATACTATGTGCGATATTTGAATTTTAGCAGAGTACTCTTCTTTTTTCCCGTGTGTTTCTTTTTTGCTCACAGTTTCTCTTTGCTCTTTCAAGAGTTGGGGGTTTTTTAGAAAGCTGCCAATGAGTTCCCATTACAGTTTGTTACTGAGCACCTCAGAGCTATGGGAAAGTACACAGGAACACTCTGCTCTTTCACTTCAAGTGGGTAATTAACTGCCTAAACTACTTGTGGACTTCTTTCAAATCACAGAATTGTTTAAGATATGATAGATGACCAGGTATTTTCAGAGAAATGTTAATAATAACGTAATGTACATCTTCTGGTAGCAATGAAATTTTTATTTTCTGGCTGCCTTCATTCCAGAGCAAGGCTATGGTTTTGCTCTCTAAGGAAGGATATCACAGTAGGCATGCTGTGTGCCATCAGTCCTCCATGAAGATGCTATGTTCAACTCAGTATAATTTCTAAGAACCCCTTCTTAGGGAATGCTGTCAAAGTCTTTTGTAGGGCTGTCTCACATCCCATAGGAAAGGAAATTCAAGATGTGTTTCCTCTTGCCAAGCAAGTCCTTCAGCCTGGGAAATCTTGGCAATAATTCATGATAGCCTGAGCTGATCACCCACTTTGGGTGATTTGGCGAGGTAGAATAGGTTGGGCACTATCCTCTTGAAGGCTAAGCTTTAGTTGGCAAAGAGGTAATAGTTAAGGTGATCTTTTCCAGTCCAGCAGACAAAGCACTTTTTTAAAGTGGTCTCTATAAAGCACTTAAAAGTTTGTAAACACAGCAAATAGTTAAAAATAACCATTGTTATTTCTTTATTGTTTTTTTTCTAAATGCCTTGAACTGTACGTTCTAATCTAAGACGATTAAGAAATATCTCCTCATAACCCTTCCCACAAATGTCCTTTATACACTACTGAAAGAACTATCTACTGCTTTAGCATAATACCCTCACAACTTGCTGTATATTGGCTCATCTCCATTATGACATCCTTAACTATAATCTGCAGCTGATCTTTTAGGCTTCCCAGTAGGATCAAAGACTATTTCCTAACTATCAAAATGGTTTCCCAAGAGTTTCCTTCCCTTCCTGTGGATTCAGTGCCACCACAGAGTGATTTATTAATTCATTTACTTACCATTCTGCCATTCTGGTGTTTGGTTGGTCTTGTTTTGTTTTGTTCTTTTGTTTTGTTTTGTTTTCCTCACGGTTATCTATGTAGCTTAACTTACAGATGCAAATGGCAAGTAGTGTGGACCTGTGCTTTGCTTGCTACATGGGTCTGTACCTGGGGCGAGAGGCAAATGCGTTAGTCCTCAGGAGCTCATAGGTCTGGACCAAAGGGTGACCTGTAAGTTAGAAACATGCTGTCATGGGGAAAATGCATGTTTATGATGGGGAGAGGGGAGAAGGGAGAAATATGCCATTTCGGGTGAATAGCTCATTTCTATTTTCTGTGTTTACCTCACTGATGTGCCAAAAACAGGCAAGTCTATGATCTATTCCTCTATTGAGAGAGATGCACAGAATAAAGACGGGCGTCAGGCTGCAAAGAAAAAGCAGAGTGAGTTGGATCAATCCAAAAGCACTTACCCACTCCAAAGAGCAGAAATAAGAACAAAAGGGATAAACAAAGAAACCTAAATCCCACATCAGCAGCCCAATATTAGAAGGATGATTAAGATTATGGGCCTAAGGGAATGTGTACGTTGCAATACTGAACATGGAGTACCTAACTTTTAGGCTACCTAGAAAAGTTGGCAGGCCTGACTGACCTGTGCAGGCTGTGTGTAAGATATTGCATTGGTGAACTGAAGGCGTGGGGATGCTGTGCAGGTAACTGTCTCCAGAAGCCATTAGGAAATGCATGTAAGCAACTTACAACTGCAGAGGAAATAAGATGTTTGATGTTGAACTTTGTGTGTCTACACTGATACTAGAAGGGAAAAGGAAGCATAGCTCTACTATATGGGGGAAAAAATGCCAACTAAATAATCTATGCCATGAGCGTGGATCTCTCTGGCTACATTCTTTCTGTTGTACTACCGGTCTGCATTGAATGGGCAGGTGCTGGAGCCATGTCAAGGTTACTTGGTTCTTCATGTGAGATTTACTGACTGGCAATAATTCTGAAATTATCCTGGACAAGAACAGGAGCTAGCAAAGCATGTCTGTGATGTGTCCATAGTAGTCCTTCTGCTTCTGAGGTGGGTGCTGAGAGCCTCTCTAGGTGCTTTTCCTACTGTGACAACAGCCCTTGGAGCATTGCCCCAGCATAACCTGGCAGAGAAATGGTGAGGTGTCCCAGTCCCTCTGATGGACTTCTTTTGTTACGACATACATCCTCTGCCCTCCAAAGGCTGCTCACTGAAATGCTGAATTGCACAGAGATGAAGTCTACTCAACAGAAGGGTGTTCTTAATGCAATTTTTTTCGATTCTTAATAATGATAATTAAATCATTACTTGATGTTTGTTACAGCATCTACTGAAACCAGAGAGACACATTTCTTTAACTGCAGCAGGTCTCAGATTAAGGCCTTTAGCAACACAGAAATTGTCCCTTATCAGGCCAACATAATAGTTCTCATGGGTCCAAAAAATACCGCCAGTTCCATTCCTGTGCTGGGCTCTGTTTCCCACCTCCAGCCTAAAACACATTCGAGCTTGATGCTGTTGCGGTGCTGTCCATGCACGAAGCTCCCATTCATACAGGCAGAGGAACTAACCTGTCATTTAATCAGGTGGCTTCTTGTTGTGTTTGGTAGGTGACAGCCCTGCCTCATGCTTGGAGCAAGGGCTGCACGGTGTGGCTGTCGGGCAGGCTGCTCTTCTCTAGTCTGAGTAAAGATCGATGTGTGATGGATGACATGGTGGTGCCCGTGCTGTCTGTACACCATGCGGCATGCAACCAACCATTGGCAGCTCTTTCCTTTGATATGGATGAAGTTCTGTGAAAATAGTTTTGACTCCTTTCGTATCTTGAAAATCTAGTGCAATGAAACAATGCTGCTTTGGTGGGAAGTGAATTTGGATTTGCGTTTTGACTCTCAGTTGTGCTCTTTGTGGTTAACTTAGCCCTCAAATTAATGAGTCCACATGGTGTTTTTTTCAATATTCTACCCTAAATTTGCACAAAAGTTTGCTCTTAATGAACCCGAGCAAATTCCAGTGCCAGTTACTACTCATCAACCTTTCAGATCCTTTATGCAAATGTGCACATGCCATACCCTGCTCGGCTCTATTTATAACTGAATGCTGCTGCTTTGTGCTGAAATGCTTGCTTATGGCAACCAATGCAATCAGCTAATTCATTAATTAGCCAAAGACTTTTTAACTCTGGTGTTGCACTTCAGCCTTACTGTTCGGAAGAGCAACTGAAAGTTGTTTAGATTTCTAATGAGGCTGGAGTAAAGCTGTTCTGGTAATCAACCCACACGTTTTTTTTCCAACATTTACTATACCATTGCATAATGAATTGAGGCATATTTTTCTCAAAAGAGATGAGAAAACGGATAAAATTTTATAAGCTCCCAGTCTGTATTTCTCTTTCTTACAATTGCCTTTAGAATGAAGATATTTTAATGAGTGCTAATTATACGATTAAAATGTCAAGTATTTGTGTCTCTTCTATGAGAAATGCTATAATCTATGCAAACTCACCAGTATCTCTTTGGATCCCAACAACATGCTGGTGGGCAGCTGTGACCCCCACTGAAAACATGCTTGCAAATCTACCTAAATTAAGGAGAGCAGATGTTAACTAAAGAAAAGAGGATGCAACGTGCCCAGCACACTCTCTCTTCCCTCCTTTGATTGACCAGGCATGAGTATGCTCCTTGCGTCAGGTCGCGTAGCCTGCACAGGGGCAGCACAGGAACCAAGAGAACATTCCCTGGAAGCCCTGCAGTGTGCTGTGATGGTGAGGTCTCTGTGGTGGCAAAGGGAATGAGTGGAGGTCTCTGTGGTGGCAGAGGGAACGAGTACAGGATAGGGCCATGGCTTGAATGGAGAGACTGGTTTTCCTCTTTGTTCTGGACAAATTTCTGATTCCTTGCATCGCCTCTAAAATCTGGTGCAAAATACCATGCCAGTACCATCAGAATTGTGGGATGCGCCTACAAATCTTGAGTGTCTCAGGTAAGCCCAGAGATTTGGTATCTGTAACCTAAATGCTGTTAGGGCTTGAATCTGAGACTATTTTCTTGTAGTTCTCTGCTCTTCAGTCTCTGACCTAAGCTTTACTGTTAAGAATTAAAGATTTTTTGTCCAGACCTGACAAGTGAAATGAGTCATGAAATAACGCTAGATAGGTAATTTAACATGGGACTGTAAGATGTTTCAACTATTTTGGTAGCCCATGATTTACAGTCCTGTTTGTGAGACAAATATCCTCTTCGGTTCCTGATTTTCTTGTTTCTTATAAAACTGCCCTGTTCTTACTGTATTTGCAAATACGGTATCCCTTATTTGTGTAGGTGGAAACACATGTGCAATGAGACTACTCGAAGTTATCACCGTCACAAGCCTGGAAGACTATTGGAATTGAGCAGATGGACAGGATGACTATGAGCTCCATGTTTTAAACCACGGGGATGAGCAAGGTGTCAGAAGCAAAGAACTGGGTCAGAAAGGTAATCCCATCGTTCAGTGACTGCTGGCGGGCCACAGGGCACAGCAAGGGGCAGGGAGGGACAAGTTAATGGCAGTATCTGTGTCTCTCGGAAGTGTTCATGCTCTCTATTATTGCAGTGATACACAGGCTTGATTTCTTGAAAGTATGAAGCATGAAAAGTGATGACTTGATCTGTTAGACATGCCTGTGTAATGGTTACCTATATTTTTTGGCTGGCCCTGTCCTCCCACCTCAGACTGAGAGAAAACAGCAGGTCACCGTTTGGCTCGGGGTGGTGTGGGAGACCAGTGTGCGGCCATTTGCTGCACAAAGGTGGCAGCCAGGCTGTCCTGCCCTCCTAAACCTGCTGCCGCATCACACTTAGCCTTCTTTATGGCCCTGCTGCACTTCATGCTGCTGCCAACAGCACACAGCGTCTTGCGTCATTGGCACTGAACAGAGCATCTGTAACAAGAGAAAGATCAGGAAAGAACAGCGTTTCGAAACTCTGCTGTTACAGACAGTTCAGCTGCTGTCTGAAAAGGTGCAAAGGGGCCCTGCTCTGCAGTATGAAAAACAAGCACAAGGGCTGCATGGAGAGAAGAAACTTCATCCTGTGCTGACGCTGCTGGCTGCGTCACTCCCCTTGGCCTGACTCAGCACTGCCACACACACCACACACCTCCCAGCGGGCACCAGCCGCTGCCCAAGCCGAATCGTGCAGGGTTCTGCACCTTGCTGGTGGTCCCAAACAGCAATCTAGATCTTTCGCTCTTACTGAGCATGGCTGTGTCTTGCTTCAAGCTGCTGCCAAGGGAGGATGCGTGACTGCCGCGCTCCCTGCAGCAGGAGATGCTCTCGTGCTTCAGCAGTGCTGTTGCCATGGCTTTGTCCTGGTGTACATGAGATCAGAGGCTGGCTCCCTGCCACCGAGCATGGCATTTGCAAGAACTGGACGGAATTATGCTTGTCATTGTTTGCTTTTTGTTTTTCCCGAGCAAGAGTAACAATAGTACTGCTGACCAAACCCTCACCTTGAGAAAGATGTGGTGTCGGTGTTTTCTTACGGAAGCCCAACAGAACTAAAACAAACCAGAGGACCAGTCCCTAAATCTGAACGCTGTGGCTGTGGGTGTGTTTTCAGTGCTTTCATCTTCAGTGGCATGTTTAACAACTCTTGTTGTTGCTTGGCTAAGTGAGGACTGGGAGGCAGGAGACCCAACACCAACTCTCCAGCTCTGCCAGAGATTCTGGGTAGATCAGGGTAAATGGCTGGATCTCTTGATGCTATTTGTCCCCTTCCAAAAAGGAGAAGGAACTGTATGTAACTTCTGCATTTTGAGTCTTTAGATGATATTGATGAGATCCTGGAGTGGTTCTGCAACGGCCCTCTACTAGGAGCGTATGGGGCAAGAATCAGATTTTTAAATTGCTAAGTATATGAGTGCAGGAAGGCGATGCAGGTGTAGGTAAGGTAGTAAGGAGACAAACCTGGTGAACAAAGAAGTTTCTCTGATGCCCTTCTCTTAAGTGGTTGGAAATATTTTTTGGAACAGGGATTTTCCTTTCCTTTATGCATGTATATCATGTGTATACTGAATTCAGCTGTGCATTGTATATGCACAGCATTCAGAACTTGGGGCTGTGGTACGAATAATTGGGTAGGTTGAACAAAATTTCCTCCATTTAAAATGTTGCAAAGTTTTCTGAAAAATGTTAAAATTAAAATACATTCATAAATGTTGAGCCTCTAGCATTCTGTATATGAGGAGACAGCTTCCTGTAAGAGAGTTATTTTTTATTTTCATTATCCTTTTATGAAGGCTTAAATTATCTTGAGTTATTCAATAAAACCCACAAAATTGCTCTTTACGCAATTACTCAGAGAGAGTGTTCCATTATGTGACAGTCACACAACCACATAATATCCCTTTCATCTATAACTTTCTGCTACTTTTGCCCGCTAAGTGTCTGAGAAAGTAAGGCAGGATTAAAATATTCCAATGGACACATGCTGGCCTGGGTGTTGATCATGCCCAGGGAAAAAATCAACAGATTACCACATGGTCCAAAGAGGCCTATTTGTTAGGAGAAATAGTGCGGATGTGCCAGATTGCCCTAAACAGGATTGTGTGATTTGACTTGCTTTCATAACTTCAGAGCATCTGATTTCTTTCTTATCCTAAGCACTGATCTTCTGGTGGCTGAGTTTTCCTGCAGTCTAGTATCCAGAAAGTACCCAGAAAGAAAGATGGTAGCACCAAGCATTGAGACAATTAAACTTTTGACTAAGGACTCGGTGGGTTTTCAGGAGCACTTAAACGTATGAGTTTGAGAGTCTTATTTTTGGAGCCTGGTCCTTTTGGATTCCAACCTGTAAAAGAAAGAAAACATCACTTCTCCATGCCAGTGAGGTACTGTGAGCATAAGTATGTTAAAAATCACGAAGCACTTCAATACTGTGGTAATGGAGGCTATATAACAAGGATGGGCAGAAAACCAAGAAAGCTTTTTATATATTTCAATTCAGTTTTTGAAATCTAACGACACTGAGCCAAGTCCTTGGTGGGTATAAGCAGTTTCACTGAATCATTGAGAACCAGGCTGGTTGAAAATTTTGCAGACGTTTCTATGATGTGAGCTGCTTAGCCTTACAGCCACATGAGAAGGCTTTCCAGTGAGACCCTGGGCGTGGTGCTGCAGCCGTAGATTGCCAGAGCCACACTATGTACCAGTGAGATGCTCCGAGATGTGCACCAGCCGTGCTTGGTCAATGGAACTCATGGATTTATTAAGTCTTGAAAAGCCCCCAGGGAGGATAAAAGGCTGGATAATAAACCACCTCCGAAAATATGGCATTTTAAGGTATATCAAAGTTTCCTTTAAGAAAGGCAAATTACATTTTTACTTTTGATGTCTGCAGGCTGAATCTTTTTCAGCCTAAGATCCATTAAAGGACTTACTGTACAGGGCTGACTGAGTGAATGGTTTAATGATAAACAGTCAAACAGCGCCAAAGCCTGAAAAGCTGCAGGTGCAGGTCCCCCAGCAGGGCTCTTTGAAGTCATACTCAACTTTGAAGTGCTCATCAGGTTTTACCTTCACCTTCCAGCAAGCCTCCCAGCTAGCCAGAAAGATTTCCCATCTGTAGCCTTGTTGAAGGCCAGTGGGTAGGTGCTGAGGGCATCTTCGCTTCCTCGGTGCTCGGGGGAGGCTGCAGAAGAGCCACGCTGAAATCTCAGCTCTTTAGGAACAGTTTGGAGTTGGGTGACTTTTGAAGTTTTTCCTGTCTTTATTAGAGGCTTCTGGGGGAAATACATATATAAATAAAAAGTAGGTTCTCCCCAGTGCACTTAATAGATCAGCTTCATTTGGGGGGAATTGGGGGGTTTTGTTTTAAATTTCCGAAGCAAACTGCTCAGTTGAAGTACCTGATTAGCAACTGATTAAAATACAGAGGCTCATGGCCACATCCTGTTGCAGGCTTGTGCATCTTATCCTTGTGAGAAAAATCTCCATAATTTTCTTCAGGCAGGACCATCTTTGTTTCTCACATCCTTATTGCCTGTTTCTTAGGCACAAATAGTCACTTTCAACTTCATGTCCAGGATGTGCTAAATGTTGAAATTTTCTCTCTTTGATGGTGAAAGATACACTACAGGTTAACCTTTAGTATGTTTGATTCTTCCGTGAACTTTGTTATGTGCAGTTACTCATAGATCTGTGTGAGAATATTCTGTGTATAGTATAAGCTGATTCCTTTATTTAATTCAGTAAGTATTCACCTAAAATGCAGATTCATGTCTTTATATTAGGAGAAAACAGACTTCATAAATTGCAGCCTTTTATAAAACCAAGTTTCCAAATGTCTTCAAGATCAAACATAAGGAATGAATCATTTAGTCAAGCCTGTGGTTCTTCGATTGGGTGTTGAATGAATGTGCTTTAATTCGAACCCTCTCAGGGCCGAGTTTCAGTCAGAGCGTTAAAACAAATGCTTGCTCATCTTGGAGCAGAAATGTTCGTCACTGGGCAAAAGTTAGAAAACATTAAAATGTAAAACTAAAATAGCAAACTAGCAAATAAACAAAACCAGGGAAGTATTTTCTTGCCCAATTGTGTTTTTATATATAATAAAAATTCTGCAGATTCTGGACAGGCTGGGTGAGGTGGTTGTTCCCTGTTCCCTACAAGCCAGGTTTGTAAATTCGGGTCAGATGCTAGCAGTTAATGATGCCCTGATGCTGATAGGTGAGCAGAGGAGAGGCATTTGGAGATGCAGGCCAACGGGGCTCTTCCTCTGGATGATTATCCCAGGGGCAGCAGAGCAGATAATGAAAGACCTGGCAGGGAAGGATTTAAAATGAGGGAGGTGTAGGTTCACGTGTGAGTCATGGTGTGAGGCTGGAAGCAGCGTGCAAGGTGTGCTTGTGATGGGATGAGTCAGAGTGGAAAGATACAGGATGCTCAGGCCGGCGATGGCAGCATGTGCCCATCCCAGTGCCGGGATGTGCAGGTCGTCCTGCTGGCTCTCCAGAGGGGATGCAGCTGTGGAGATGTCTTGTCAGGACACCTGAACTCCAAGCTGGTAGGACACGAGCAGGCTCTGCAAGGGAAGCATGGTTTTGGCTTGGCTCTGGACTCAGCCTGCTCAGACATGGTTTGGTCAGGGTGTTCTTTCCCCACAAAGCTCATGGGGTTGTTTTCAGGGTCTTGAGTCAATCTTCTTGTTTCTCTCTTGCTTGTGCAGAGCAACTCTGGAGCCCATGCTGAGATGCTTCGGATCCCATCCTTTCCTCTTGGCTCCTCCAGTGCCCATGTTGTGCCCATGGTAACAAACACCAGAAATCACCCTGGGCATGCCAGGGCATTACAGCTGCAAGAATTTCCCTTGGGTGTGCTGTGTAGGTAAGCCAGGCCACCTGCACTTACATTGAAGGGCCGTTTCAAAGTGGTGCCCAACAGTTTTCCAACGCAGCTGCCCCACAGCCTGATTCTGCTAGAAATGCTCATCTATTAGTGATGCCCTGCTGGGAAAAAAAAGGAAAGCAGGGAGGCAGGGCACGAGCTGATGCTGCGGGCAGAGTGGCTGGGGCTGCCTCATTAACGGCTCTGGCTTGAGCTGCTGCTGCTCTGCCTCCCTGTTGCTACGGCAGGTTTCTATGGCAAAGGCCCACCAAGAAAGTGAGAATTACAGAGAGTTAATGTTCCAAACAGATGAGCCTGATGTTGACAGCTGGCTTCTTCAGGGGAAAAATGAGCTGCCAGAAAGGGAGACTGGCCATCAATACATATGAGACATCCAAAAATTATTGCTTTACCAAGACCTACCAATACCTAAGACTGATACCCAAGGAGCACCTCCTTCAGCAGCCTAGAGTGGTCCCACAGTGTAACTGGTCCATTTTCTGTGTGCTGCAGAAACCCAGAAGCACTTATGTCTTGTCCTAGTGCTCTGAGGTACCAGTGGTACCAGCAGCAGTGCCTTTGGGCATGCCAGCCTAGTGCCTCCTGCAGGAGGCCGCTAACCAGGCCTTGCATCTCCCACACCTTCACAGGATTGAACACCTCGTACTCCTTCTCAAGAAAGCGTTTTAACCTTGTTCCAGATTAATGTGTTCTGGGAGGGACAGAGCTCCTGCTCATGAGAAAGCAGTGGCGGGTTCCTGGGACCAGATAGCAGAGAACAAAAGGACACTTGGCTCTCCGGGTGGTGAGCAGGACATTTGCCTGGGGTTCAGTCCTGCTCCGGAGGAGCCCTGTGGCCCATCAGAGGCTGGTCTCCTGTCCTCACAGCTCATTGCAAGGACTACCTGGTGGTCGGCTGCATTGTGGATGGGATTATATGAAATGGCTGCCTGGGGAGCAGGCTCAGAACAGGAGGGAGCCTCCAGTGCTACAGCCTTGGAAAATGTGGTGTGCCTCACTGGCATCAGTATGCTGAACCCCTCAGTCTGTTGTTACGCTATCGGACATTGGTGCACATGGAAAATGGGCAGGTCTGGATGCAGCTTTCAAAGCCAGCTTTCTCGCAGCTGGACAGCCCTTCCAGGCAGGAGCCAGGCCCGTACAAATCGGACTGCCAACTGCAGCACCCACATCGAGTGCAGCACAGATTCCTGATAAAGGTGTGTGAAATCTCATAAAGTCTGTTTCTGCTAATGGTCTTCACTTTGCTCCTTTATTTATATATATCCACTCTTTCTGAGGCAGTCAGAAAACGAAACTCCTGAGGTAAAATAAGTGGCTGGTTGCAACTTGGCACTTCTGCTCAGCTTTTCCATCTCGCTCTGTGGTGCACAGGTCGTGGTTGGCCTTTATGCAGCTGATTAGAAGAAAAGTGGTTAGAGTAAAAGCCTGCATTAAGGCCGGCTGCTGCCTTCAGTTGGTGCGATCAGAGAAACACTGGGGTCGTGGCCGTGCCTGCCCTCCAGCCCCCTGGGGCCAGCGGTTGGAGGCAGACGGGGGGAGCAGGACTCCAGGAGCCCTCTGTGAGAGGTACCGCAATGGCCGTGCCATGGTCCTGCCTCGCTATGCTGGGTGTCCCTGCCCCAGAGCGCCCAGGGACTGGTGGCACTGGCTGAGGAAGCTCACCCACCTAGGGGGGGCTTCTCACGCGGGCGATGATGGTGGAAATTTGGTTCAAAGCTTACCAGCCTGTGTGCGTGAAGCAAGCTGAGGCCCATGGCTAGACTTCTGGGTTTCTGGATTGCACTTTTGGGTTTAGAAGCTTGATGTCCTCCAGGATGTCACCCAAAAGGGTCTCACCGTACGGTAGATGCAGCTCAGACCTCACCTAGAACCTCACGCTTCATTGGGTTAAAAACTGGCTGGATAGCCGGGCTCAAAGAGTTGTGGTGAATGGAGTCAAATCCAGTTGGAGGCCGGTCACTAGTGGAGTCCCCCAGGGCTCTGTACTGGGGCCAGTCCTCTTTAATACCTTTATCGATGATCTGGATGAGGGGATCGAGTGCACCCTCAGTAAGTTTGCAGATGACACCAAGTTAGGTGCATGTGTCGATCTGCTTGAGGGTAGGAAGGCTCTGCAGGAGGATCTGGATAGGCTGGACCGATGGGCTGAGGCCAACTGCATGAAGTTCAACAAGGCCAAGTGCCGGGTCCTGTATCTGGGGCATAACAACCCCAAGCAGCGCTACAGGCTGGGAGATGGGTGGTTGGAAAGCTGCCTGGCAGAGAAGGACCTGGGAGTACTGGTAGATAGGCAGCTGAATATGAGCCAGCAGTGTGCTCAGGTGGCCAAGAAGGCCAAGAGCATCCTGGCTTGCATAAGAAGCAGTGTGGCCAGCAGGTCTAAGGAGGTGATTGTCCCCCTGTACTCGGCTCTGGTGAGGCCGCACCTGGAGTACTGTGTTCAGTTTTGGGCCCCTTGCTACAAGAAGGACACCAAGGTGCTCGAGAGAGTCCAGAGAAGGGCGACCAAGCTGGTGAGGGGTCTGGAGAACAAGTCTCACGAGGAGCGGCTGAGGGAGCTGGGCTTGTTCAGCCTGGAGAAGAGGAGGCTCAGGGGAGACCTCATCGCTCTCTACAGGTACCTTAAAGGAGGCTGTAGCGAGGTAGGGGTTGGTCTACTCTCCCACGTGCCTGGTGACAGAACAAGGGGGAATGGGCTAAAGTTGTGCTAGGGGAGGTTTAGGTTGGATATTAGGAGGAACTTCTTTACTGAAAGGGTTGTTAGGCATTGGAATAGGCTGCCCAGGGAAGTGGTTGAGTGACCATCCCTGGAGGTCTTTAAGAGACGTTTAGATGTTGAGCTTAGTGATATGGTTTAGTGGAGGACTTGTTAGGGTTAGGTCAGAGGTTGGACTGGGTGATCTTGGAGGTCTCTTCCAACCTAGACGATACTGTGATTCTGTAGAGCTTCCTTGTGACTATGGGGACAGAAAGGAGACGTCACGCTCATCTCACGTTATCTGAAAGTAAGCTACCTGAGCCAAGATAAGCCAATCTTTGCCTAGATAAAATCATTTTCTCAAATTTACAGAGGACTTTGTTAAAATTTTCATCCCCCTCGCTTCTCATGCTCTCAGATGCTCAGTTGTAGGCTTGGAAGGAACTTAACTTGCTTCCTAAGCAGGAAGATCATTGCTGGGAAGCACTTTTCAGCCTGTTGGTTTTAAGAGGTACAATAAACTGTTGTAATGGGTGTGCTGATGCTACAAACTGTACCACGGGATGTGGACAGATACTGCATTTGTGAAATAGGCTCTGATTATTCTGACAGTGTCTTTGCTCAGAGATGCTTACCACAAATAAGAGTTATGATTTTTTAATAGGTATTATTCATAATTTAAAGATGTAGCTTAAAGACATTACAGACTGTTGCCAGAGTAGTGATGTATGGTCTGCAGAGGCTTACTCCGCGTTAGATGATATTGTAAAAGTGACTTAAATCTCCACCCTCTGTTAAACAAAACTCCAAATGCCATTGCTGTTTACACTGCTAGCAAAGCACTCAGTAGCGATGATCTGAGTTCTGATTGTTCACCAGCCCCAGCAAGCAGCAGGCAGATTTACATGTTGGTGAAAACAGGCTCATTATCTCCAGCAGTAAATTCCCCTCGTAAAGACTCTTGTGTGCTCAAGCTGCAAATGGAGTTTGCATATACTGTAATGAAACATATTTCCTAAATACTCTCCTAAGTGTTTTAACATCCCTGATCCTTTCTCGTTCCTAAATGCCTGATAACTTTCCTCCTTAACAAGCTCCGCACAGGCTCACTTTCTCCAGAAATGCAGCCAAAACAGCAGAGCTCTTGTGATTCCCTGTTTGCAGTCTCCTAGAGAGCTGGCTGAGGCTGAACACATCCGGATGAGAGCAAGGGACACAAATGCCTCCTGCAAGGCCCTTTGGTGGCCGGCTCATGTCCGTGCAGGCACAGTCTCTGGCTCAGGAGCACGCAGGGTGCCCTGGGGTCAGGCACCCCACACATGGATGCCCTCAGGTGCTGGTGGCAGCCCGAGGCACTGGTGAGCCTTCCTTACATTAGCATTGTGTTTGCTGCTTTTGAATGTCGTGGATTGCACGTGTACTTTGAGACAGGAAGGGAAGCAGCTCCCGGTCTGCCTCTTCCCTGCTGCTCACTGTTCGCTGCCATTCTTCCCCCGCCTGGGTGCAAGGGACACGGCGGACAGTGCCGTGGTGGCCAGGCACAGTGTTGCAGGTGGCAGTGAACACACGCAGCTGAGTACCGCAGTCTGTGTGGAGCCCGAGGTGGGAAACCCATCACCTGATGGCTGCGAGCTGCTGAGGCAGCCCCAGAAACCTGGGGTGCTTTGGAGAGCTCGGGGAGCGTGAAGCACAGCGTCAACTCGCACCAGAGACTACCTGCAGGGAACGGTTCAGGCAGCAACAGCACCACCTAGGTAGAGAAGAAACACAGCACGTGTGACCAGGAGCATGGATTTTGCTTCTTGTCCACCGGTGTGCAAAGCTGCGAAGCAGAGCTCACCCCTCTCTGCCTCGGGCCCGCAGGTGCAGCAGCAGGCCCGAGCCCTCCTTCCCTGGGCAAAGCAGTGCCCTGGGGTGGGGGAGTGCACGCAGCTCGGTGCTGTGCGTGTTGGAGGCCTCTTACCTGCCACAAAAATCCCTTTTTCTGTGTGCAAGTGAGTGTATGGCAACAGTAGAAGATGGCACCACATCTATTTGCTGGTAAATAGCTGTCTGACAGGGCCCCAGCAGGCCGAGCTCCCGGAAATCCACGAGCCCCTTGTTCTGTCATTTGTAGAGTGATTCTTTGCATTCAGGCACACAGGGAAGGCACAACACAGTTACAGCTCAGCTAATCTCACTAATCTTCTTTTAATGAATCTGTTTCAGCAGAATTTCATTTCCACTTGCACAGTCAACCCGAGAAAGGCAGATAGTCCTGCAGAAAGAAATCACCCCAGCAGAAAATCTCTCTGGAGACCAGGCCTGGGAGGCAGCCGACGGGCAGCAAAACAGATGAATGATGGTAACAGGAATGGAAATTGAATAACAGTTTACACTGCCATCTCTCCTAAGTCGCTTGCTCGTTCTGCATGTGCCCCTGTGAATAAGCAGTGGTGCAGAGGCTGCTGCTGCTGGCAACGGGAGCCGGCGTCCTCTCAGGGCTGGTGGGGCACTGGTCTGTGCCTGTGCATGCCCTGGAGAGCATCAGGAGGTCGAAGCAGCTGCCTTAGGTCTCTGGATGTGACTGCAGCTCTCACTTATGCTGGGTGCTTTGGGTTCTGTTCTTTTCTAATAACCCCCCTTTAGACGCACCTCCCTGCCTCCAGGCACAGAGCTGGTCCTGGGGCTGTGTCACCAAACTCCCACATGGTAGCTATAAGCATCCTGTTACAGCTATGTTGTTTTCACCAAAATCTTGAGTAATTTTCCTATTTTAAGCATAGGAACATACTGAAATATTTTCTAGGAACTGTGGAAAGGCTTAGGAGCTTAGTGCCCAGTTAAGGCAGATTTTAACACAAGATTAAAAAGACGCATTAGAAACAGGAGGGAACTTGCAGACCTTTCTTTAAGGACAGGCCCTATTTCACAGACATGGGCTCTGAAGATTAGAACAAAGTCTGGGAGATGCTGGTGGTTGTGGTGGACTCCTATCGAGCTCAGTGCAATCAGATTTTCACCATAAATTTGTTTCTATGCATTTATTAGCAGAGCATGGTTAGGCAAGTGATAACAAACTTTGCTACAGCTCTGCAAAGAGTGAGACCAGAATGTAATAAAATATTTTCCCTGTAACAGCTAACGCTCTGAACCCCACTCAGAAAATGACTTGTGAGGTGCTCAATAGCAGGGGAGAGGAGCCAGTGCTCCCCGGGGAGAGGTGGACCTTGGGGAACCTTGCCTGGTGCTGCAAGCAGCTGGCCACATGGGTTGGGCTCCAGAGGAGACGTGCAGATGTTTCACCAAGAAGTCCCTTATGCATTGCTCCATCTGACAGATATGTGCAGTCATCGGTCTCCTATGTGCACTGTAACATCAGGTGGGACTCGAAAGCACGGAAGTCTTTGTGGGAGCAGTTCTCCAGCACTGTGATTCACGTCTCATGACTTGGTGCTAGCATCAGAGCGACGGCAATTGCAGGTCTGGGGAAGAATCACCCTGCAAATGAAAAGAATAATTTTCATTAAAGTGAAGTAGATAATTGGCATCTCAATGCTTTAATACGTCCACTTAGAGTCACATCTCATGCTCAGAGGGTATTGCCTGGGGTGGCTGGTACTGCTGTCCGCCTTGCTGCTTTCTTCATGCTCTCAGAAATGGACAGAAAAACAGACTGCAATCAGGGGAACGCTCTCGGCAAATTACTTGCTAAATTGGCCTGTATTCTGGAAATGAACTTTAAAAGTCAGCTGAACTGCTCTGCCAGCATTACTAAATTGAAAATCATTCCAAATTTCAAATCACAGGTGGAGGAAGCCAAGTGGGTCATTCTGGGGACCAGCCTGCGGCTGCTGCGTGCTGCAACATGCTTGTGATCCCTGCCAGACTTGATAGGATTCATTGTGCTTTTCTAGTGTTGAGAATGCTTGATTTTTAATGTAGAATAGTTTGCATCGAACTGTAGTGCTGTCTCAGTACGTTTGTATTATATTTAATTCTTCAGTAATTCTCTTGCACGAAGAAAGGCAGAAACCCTGTTACAGGTGCTGTCAGCTACAGAAACACCTAGAAATGAGATTGTTTTCTGCTTTCTGGGCTAAAAGAAATGGGTGATCTCTTTTCTTAAAATGATATTATTTTCCTCAAAAATGAAAATCTTTTGAATAAAGCAGACTACAGATTCCTGAAAAGGGAGAAAAACAAACAAACAAAAAACTCCAGAAGCTAAACAGAAAGGAAATTTTCAAAAGTTATTACAGTTTATTTCATCTAGGGATGGTGCTTACCTTCAGCTTGTACTTCATTTTTATGTAAGACCTTTAAAAACAACTTCAAAATACGTATGAAAAAAATGTGTTGAGGGTTGTTTTCTTTTTCCAATTGAAAAAACATTTTATTTTTTGATTCATATAACATATGAATGTAACGATAAATGTACTATGGGTCAGTGATAAGCAAATCTGTTCTTGTGTGGCCCCAGCTACTGCCTTCAGTTTTCCCTACTTGTAAGGAAAGCCTTGGAAAGTTCTAAGGAATGAAAGTTATTCTATTTCTATGGAAAAGGCAGTGCAAAGCCCAGGGTTTTCAACATTTTCATTAACTTTGAAAGATGAGTTAGCTTCATGTAGATGCCTCGTTTTAGGCAGCCAAATATTTTAGCAGTTCCAAATATTTTTAGGACACTGGCATCCCTTGGCCTTCTCTGCAGCTTCTTTCACCAGAAGCCTGCGTTAGCAATGACAGCACTGAGTGGCCAGGGCTGAAGCCTTCCTCGTGAGACAGCCAAGCTGGAGCCCCACTGCTGGTCCCGCTGCCCACATCAGATGTGGTGGCAGAACAGGTCCCTGCACAGCTCAGTCTTAATCCATGAAGGTCGAACAGGTTTAACCCACCAACAGCCACCTGTAGGACCCGCTGTTCTGTAGATCCCCACAGCCTTCGTTATGAGGTACACTGCCATTCTTGTGCTCACCTACCAAGAACTGATAAGGCAATGTGTTCCCTGTTCCTTGGCTTTTGAACGATGTAAAGTAGCAAGCTATAAATCCGACTTTGTACTTGGAGGGTATGTAGGAGGACAAATAATCATCTTGTCAGTCAAATGACTGCTTAAATTGGTTTTCCAACTTAACACATAGCAAAATGCAGCCACTAAAATGTATGGCTCAATAGGTAAAATATGCAATGGGCCTAGAAAAATAGTACATCTATTTTCAGGTGCCACAAAACACATGTTCATCAAGAAGAATATTAAAAAACTCATTTCCTAGGAACATCAGCCTTAGACTGTTTAGGATATCGACTACTGAATAATGAATTGCACAGGCAGAAAAGCGTGCACTGTAAAAGGTGAGCTACAAGGCAATGTCGTTTCCTTAGGAGTAAGGCAAATGCGCCAACAATCTTGGTGTATAACAGCTAAATTCTGCTCTATTTCTGCAGCATGATATGTGAAGGATGTCTTTCTAGAAGGCCACATCTTTTATATGTTTATAAAACAGTCCTCTGCTGCTTTTGGCTGCTTCTTCGGAAAGGTGCTGTAGCATGGGAATTAATTCTAAAAAATACCTACAATCTAAAGACTCATGTTATTTTTTTATTTTATTTATTTCATTTCATTTCATTTTTCCCTATTCTGGATGCTTTAGCTGCAGGAGCTGGTCAGCAAGAAGTTTTTCAGCAGTGAAGCAGACTCAGAATTTGTTATGAAGATGATTAATCCAGCTTACTGAATCATGCACTGAGCTGAGCCAGAAGGAAGGAAAATGGCAGAAAAGGAAATTGTGCAACCTTATTAGCAAACAAGTTAGCCAAGAAAGAAACCACTGAGGTGTCAGCTCAAAGACACAAGGCTTCCCAGTGCCTAATGCTGCACAGGAGTCCGCAGGCCTGGCAGTGGACATTTTGCTCTTGCTGATCTGCAGGGAGTCACTTGTCCAGTCTCCCCAAACAACTCCATCAATCTGCCACATGGCCAGGCTGCCAATTACCACTTATTTTCTCCATGGCAGGTGGCGGTAGCCAGCTGACAGGGATGGGAGGCCTCCACAGCATCGTTCATCACCTGTCTTAGGAGAGCATTTCAGTGAGCACACTGCATTAGGTTAAAAATGTAAATGTTGCCTTGAGCTGGGTTAATGAAATAAAGCTAATCTGATTTTCCAGCAGTCGATGCAGATTGGATGGATGGGCAAAGGTGTCTGAGAAGAGTATTGATTACATTGATTGCACTTCAGAATTTTATTGGAAGACTGCTGTCAAAATACTGTTCCTCAGGGACTTGATCCACCTGCCACAATTTGTCTTAGCGTATTTTTTATGTTCAAACTACTTACATCCCTCCGTTCTTGCCTCAGGATGATATCCACACACACACCAATAATAGCATTTAGTTGTGCTGATGGATATGTTCCTGTACTTGAACAGTTTTGTGTTTGGGGGGTTACTACTGCAGCCTGGTTGGAAAGGAGACCGGGAGGGCTGAGGGGGTGCTACAAACAGCATCTTGGTGTGGAGCCGAGAGATCTGGGGTCTGACGTGGCCATCCGTGTGTCAGACAGGGATCGGCTCTGCAGAGCACACAAGGTTAGTCTCCAAGGACTTCACGGCCAAAGCAACGCTGAGGAAACCCAGCCTGGCTTGGTGGCTCCCCACGTGGGGTGACTGCCTGAGGCGGAGGCTGTGCCCTGAGTCCTGCCCCCAGCCTTCTTCCCAGTAGCTAAAGAAGGCCACAGAACAAAATGACCCCTCTGTTGCACGGGAAGGCCCAGGCGTGCCCCAGGCAGAGCCCTGTGACACCACAGTGGCCCCCACACATCGTCCATCCCTAAGGGTCTGTGTGGCTGCGGTGGCACTAGCTGCAGCCTGTGCATCCCAGCACCCAGCGAGGAGAGAGTGGGGGCTGACAGCTTTCAAATAGAAATTAGAGAACCAAAAAATATGTGTAAGCAAACTTCAACCTGACCACTGCTTCTAGAGGAAGGTCCAGTGGCATGTATAAGATTAAAGGACTTAAGAGTTCATATAGTACCAACATTTCTGTTGTCTAAATTAACTGGTGGACTATAACGGTATTTGCAGGCTTACATACAGAATAAAATTTTCAGATTTTTTTTTTTGTTTTTTCTTATTCACCTTGTATGTGCTAGTCACTGGTCACTGGTGTGAAGCTCCTGCTTTTTTGCACTTCTTTTGCAGGAAGAAAATCAATTGAGTGTATGTTGGCTCTGAGTGAATATAACTTTGTGGAAAACAGTTTTCCTGTCAGACTGTGTTTGCATCCCAAAACCCACTTACAGGGTTTCAACACATCTCCCCTTGTTATGTCACGTAAATGACAAGTGAGGCACGTTGGTTTTATGCCCTTTAATGATTTATCTTTATTTTCATCTTTGCAGTGTCTGTACATGGTGTTCCTGGCCTGGCTCTTACATCCCCCGTGTGGGAGCATAAGTACTGGTAGCATGTAAGTGCTTTGTTTCTCTGCTCTGACATTTACTAGCAGGTGGCAAAACACACAGCTGCAGCAGAAAACAGGTTCCTTGCAGAAGTGAGGCATTGTGCCTCCAAAGAGCACGATGCTTTCCCTTGGGTCAAAGAGGAGAGAGAGAGGAAAGCATGCACGGGAGGCTTCCTTTTGAATTTAGGGGTGATGGATTTACAATGTCAACCTAAATGGAATCTTTCTTTTGAGCTGGAAACAGACGCACATAAGGGAATCACGATTCTGGAAAGGGTTTTAATAGACAATGAGAAACGAGCACGGAGGGAGTAGCTGCAATGTGCTGCACCTGGAGGACGGACCCAGCAGGCGCAGTGTGCCTGCCCTGCTGTGTGCTGCCGTGCCCAGCTTGGTGCCAGCGTGTGCTTGGGGCAGGAGGAAAACAACCCACAGAGGCTTCACCCAGGTGATCCCAGCCGAGGCTCTGGCAGGGATCAGTCCCACTGCCTCCCGTGGGTGGGATGCCTACTGCTCTGCAGCCACCGCTACACGTGACCCACCGGACTGCCTGCTGGGGCCACCCTCTTTAAATACACACGGCCAGATTGGCATAAAAGCTCTGTTCCCACTTAAATGGAACACCCCACAGCTACACCCAGTGAGATTTAATCCAATTTGAGCACAAAGCAAAACAAATCTGCTGGGCCAACTTTGGTGAGATAGTCAGGGAGCCGCAAAAGTGGCACGAAGCTCATTACTTCTCCTAGCTCCTGCTCATCTGACCCGCCAGCCTCAGCTGTGCGGCACCCCACCCAGGCTGCCTCTTCTGCCAGGGTGCAGCCAGGGGCTCTGCGTTTAGGCAGACACCAGGAAGGTTTTGGGAAGCACATCACAGGGCTGCAGTTGTAGGAGCTGGGGAGTTGCCAAACAACAGTTTTCCAGCTCGTCTCCTCTGTCAAGGTGGGCTTGCGGAGCTCAGTGTCTGCAGCACATCTCAGCAGAGGAAGGCAGAGCTCTCTGCACCCGACCACTGATCATTGCTCAGTAGTTCTGCTGAATGGCTGGTGTGAATTTCAAACCCCTGCAATACAGGCATTCACCAGAGTACCTTACATTTCAAAGCAGAGGTCGCTTTTCTTCCTTTGCAAGGGGAAAACATTGTAAGTGAGCCCATAATTTTGAGTACGCTAATTCCAAGACATTTGCAGAGAGTGAGTGGTTTCCTGGAATAACAGCCTCTCTCAAGAGAAACGTCAAGTGCATTTAATCAGTCACATTTAGAGCTCTGCAACATCTGCAAATGAATTATTAATGATCTCAAATGTTTTCAAATGATCCAAAAGTCAGGAATAGTGTGGCTGTTCAGATAATCAGCTCTGATTCAGGGCTTCTTCTTCCCACTTTATGCGCTAGAGACCCTGCACCTGGCTGCTGCTGCTAGCCGGAGTCCTTGCGGCTCGGAGAGACCTCTGCGGAGGCACCGGGGAAGCTGAACAAATGCAAAGTACAGCTGGCACCCGGCTGTGCCTGCCTGGATTTATACATCATTTAGCAAATAGGCACGGATCAGTGGTGTGTGTCCTGGGCAGAGGTGAGGGTGCTCCAGGGAATGCCGTCCCCGCGTGGTGCTCATCGTGTCTGCTGCCCACAGCAGTGCTCCATGCCCACGGTGCGACGTTTGCACTGCAGTGGTGGAAGGCTGGTCTGGGTAGGGTTTACCTGGAGAAGCAGGGTTTGAAACATTGGGCTTCTCATCAGATAGCAATAGCTAAAATACCAAAGTAAAGCCAGGAATTAAAGCACTGCTCAGGATGCCTGTGTCCCAGCCTTGCTTCACCCACCAGTGTGTGAAGAAAGTCATGGCTGCCTCATGTCGCTTTGGGAGCAAAACAAGGGATGCTGTAAAGTGCATTGAGAAACAATAACAACTGCCATCGTGTATGTGAGTCAATCCCCTTTCACTGCAATGTAGAAATACCCTTTAAAAAATAATTGCAACAGTCTAATTTCTTCAAATGAGGTAATGTGGTTACATTAATTTTTGAATCAACAAATGTTGTCATTTCATCGCCCCCAGCTGACAAAATAATGGAGCCATCAAGAAGCAGATATAAACAAAACACTTGAAGTAACATGTGAATTAGTGGGGAAAAAAAATGGTATTAACTCTCATGGATACTAAGACAGTGAATTCTGGTGTGTGTACAAAGGAGAATTCCCTCCGGTCTTCAGAAATGTGTTGAGCAGCTTGTTAGATTCAGACCAAATACAGAATTTCTGTTCAATCTTCTTGTTGGAGGGGAGTTGAACCGTGAGAACACTATGAAAGTTACTGCAGCCTTTAAGAATAAGATCTGAGCAGAAAGGTTTTTATCTTCTAGACAAAAGCCACTGATAAACAGAGCGTGCAAACCAGCTGCATCCAGGATGCTGTGAAATTGTAGCACAAAAGGGGAATTAAAACTCTACTCCTTACTTTGGCTGAGTAAAGCTTGCAGGGTGGTCGCTTTATTTTGTACATAATTGTAACAGTAAGTCTATAACTTGGCAGTGTGTCTGCTGTGGCTTATGCAGTCCATGTGCATTACTAACAGCATGGCTTTGTCCCACTACACTCGTAAGGAAAACAAGCGCCGCAAATCAAAGCCCAGCGGCTGTGGGCACTGGAGCAGTTGGGCCCCCCGCAGTGTGGCTCTGCAGGGGGTGGCTCTGCGCTGGCTTAACGGAGCAGCTCTCATCCGACGGTGTGTGTTTGGATTGTGATGCCTTGCGAAGTCGGGTGTAACTAGCTGCTCGTCTGCAGGAGCTTTGGTTAGGTACTGAGAGACAGCTACAGCTACCAAGAGGGTGCTGCCTATATGATATTTGCTCATTTCATTTGAAAAAGGAATTGGAGATTCATTTTTTTTTAGAAGTAAAGTACTTCACAAGGAGATTAGCTATTTTCTACATACAGAAGAGGAAAGGATACTAATGTTGCTTCTCAACTTAAAATCAGCTTGAAACCTCCATGTAGTTCTATTGCATAACATGACTTATTTCAAGTTCAACAACTCTTCCCTTTTTATGAAGACAAACCACAAACAACAAAGCCCCTAATGGCTTGCACACTTTGTACATGAGATGTTCTTATAAACTGGTGCAGTTACTTATGCCAAAGCTTGGCTTTTCTGAAGCTTGGTACTTCAACAAAGAGCTGAAGTGAATGGCCTGCCCTTTCTCATCCTTGCATGCCAGACTGCTGCTGGCCCAGCTGTGCGAGTGGCCAGGAGCATCGCTGCAGAGGGGGTCCTCTGGACAACAAGCGGCTCATACGGCTGCCTCGGTGCTCAGAAAGTAAGAACAAGGGAAAAACCTGAAGAAGGAGAAGATTGTAGGAAATCTCCCATAGCTCCCTTTGCAAAGGGGCTACAGGACTCCCACGTCCCCATGCAGTGAAGAAGGCAGATTATGGCAAGGTGAGGAATTGGGGGTCACATCCCTTCTGCTTTGAGGTACAGCTTTGTTTTATTCTTCTGCACAGTCTCTGTATGAATCTGCCCCATAATGCCCATATTTGTATGAGACTTAAAGGTGCTTCAGTTCTTTAGACCCCAAATCATTCTTGTATCCACATTTTTCACTGCGCTCTCCTTGAACAGGAGCCAGGAGGCAGCACTTGTGCCAAACAACTGCTGGGGCTTTGGGGAGCCCAGGGGAAGGAAGTGCTATGAGCTGTGATGGAAGGGAAATGAGACTGGTGGGCTCAGAACTACCATCAGTCAGGCTCGACCATGTTTCCTTTGTGTGGCATCTCGTCTGGGCCCTCCGCACGCCTTGTACATCATTGCCTGGTATGGCCAAGTAGTAACGGCTGGGACGGGACCCGTGAGCCTCATCCCTTCTCTGCAATAAGTCTTTCCAAGACAGGGAGTTAGCTAAGCAGTAGGAATAACGCTAAGTTAACATCTGGTGCCAAACATCATAGTTTTGACACAAACTCAAACATTGACTTTAAAAACAAAACAAACAAACATAAACATAAGCCACGAACCCTACAGCCTACAACCTACAGGCTTTGTTCTCTACTTGAAGAAAACATCAAGCACTCTGAGCCAAGTCCCTCAGGAAGACGCTGAGCTCTTGGGAGCTTCCTTGGCATTAGGGGCCCTGCAGTGCTGCAGGCAGGGGCACCAGGGAAAGCGGCGCTCTGAGCCTGTGCACTTACAGTGCTGACACCCATGGTGGGGGCCAGCAGGGCTGTGGCGGAGGCCGTCTGAGTGCCATCTTAGCACAAAGCAGAAACAAAGGTTGAGACTGCAAAGCAGTTTTTATGACCGTGTCCTTAGTGTGATGCTCAGCCTGAGCGCTGCTGGGCTGCCATAGCAACTTGTACAGCTCTGGGTGCTGCTCCTCGGGGCTCACTTCAGCTGCCACTGGTGCAGGTGGAGATGCTTTTTTTTAAAACCACCCTTGTATATCCCCATTGAAAGAAATTAAGGCAGCAAAAGAAGAAAAAAAAAAAAAAAAGGAAAAAAGTAGTTTTAATTTTCAAACTGTGGAAAAAAAAAAAAAAGGATGAACTTTTATCTAGTTTAGCCATGAGGACCTACACAAGAACCATAGCCAAGATTACTGTTATCCTTGCTGAACTCTGACCAAGCCCTGCTAAAGACATTTGTAATTGTTTAGCCTGGTGTCCCAGTGGTGCTCGTCACTTGCGTTGAACAGCACATCTGTAACACCTCTATGCCTCCAACTGAGGCTACGAGTGCCGAATCCATGCACAAGCTCCTGCAGCTCTGCCTCCTGCTGCGTGGTCCTGCCCCAGCACAGCCCCAGCTTCAGCAAGGCATCCGTCCCCACCGAGGGGTTTGCCCAGCCCTGCCTGGAGCAGTATTAGGATCAAGCAGAATGACAACATTAGGAAGCAAAGTGATAAAAGTGATACATGTATATTTTTAAAGCACATTTTTGTTTTGAGTAAAATACAGTGATTCCACATTGCCAGTGTCACATGCAAGTACTGCTGGAATAGCAACAGGTTTGTCCCTCCTTAGAGTACGGATGCAAAATTAACTCTTGCATGTTTTCAACTCTATACTTAATGTTTTGACTCATTCAAGTAAGAGAAGACTTTTAATGTGGCCCAAAGCAAGAGCTCTGGCTGAACTCCTATCATCTACAATTGCTCCGGGTAATGGTGACACTGGAAATGAAGTGTTATTTCTGCAGCCTTTGTACTTTGCTTCATTAGACATTACCTCGCCAGAAGTCATCCCCACCCCACTTAGCAGAGATGAGATGCTGAAGAACACCGCAGGGAGAACCACTTTTAAACTATAATCCTGCAAATGCTTATGGCTGAGATACCCCAGTGAAAAACATGTATGACTCACAGAGTTACACAAGCACATTTAGTTCTGGAAAAGAGCTGTAGCTTTTCCAGAACATCCACTACAGGTCTTAACAGGCGCTCAAGAGACCTTTCTTGTGTCCAGAATATCACGTAATGTCGTGAATAATAAAGGTATGGTGTGTATGCTTCTGAGTATATTTAGCAACCATTTTGTTAGACAAGAAAGTGATGTTAGCAACAGTCTTAGTTCTCTGCTTCCCTTGGGGCTTGTTTCTTTCTCCATGGTAGCCATCATTAAAGGTGGCAAGGAATGTATCTGCAGAACCTCCTGTCTCCTGCTCAGATATGAAGGTTCAATTTTATATTTTTAGGGCTTCAGAATAGAGTCTGTCTTAGTTAGACAGATCATTTACCCCACCCACCCCCCCAAGAGATACAAGATCATTATTAATTTGGGGACCAATTTTCAAAAAATCTAATGCAGTTACCGCCCTGGTTGACCTCAGCAAGCTCTTCAGGTATTCAATACCCTTGATGATAATGCCAGTCGGTGGTATTACAGCATAGAAAAACATAATTATTCAACCAAATTAATTCACAGTAAAATAATAGACCTCAAAAAATTGTCCGTAGAAGTAAAAATATGTTTTGATTTCTAATTATTATGACTTTATCAAGTGCCAGAAAGAAACACAGGCTATTGTCCAGAAATAATTTATTCATCAACAATAAAACACTGAATAGAAAAAAGCCTTGTAAATAAAACTATATATATAATGCTTTATTTTTTTATTCAATACTCCACAAAAAACACTACAGACAGTAACAAAATAATCCAATTAATCTTAAAAATTTCAAATGATAATTGTCACTTTTCATTTATCATGTTTTATTAACAATGCAAAGGTCAGTTGTTTACATATTATAGTTTTACTTGATTTCATTAAATTGTTTCTTAAAACACTTGAAGCAATTTGTTATTTGCCCCATCATTTATAACATACATAAGTATATCAATAAACAAGATAACAGCTCTGAGAAAGATATGCAGACTGTTCAATGGTAAGTAGTCTACCATAAGTTGTTTAGTGGGAGAGTGGGAGTAAATCACAACTGAATTGGGATTGAAGTCAACACATCAGGGAGAGAAATCATATTTGGGGAACAATTACATGTTTTCCATTGCCCGTTTAGTAATGTGATCTCTTTCAAGATCTGATTTCTCCTGTTTTAGATACTCTAGTACCTTTGCTAGCATATCCTCATCCAGATACTGCCTGTTTTGCGTGTCATCGGTGTCCCCTGTCATGGAGAGCCTTTTGCTGAGTGATGCCAGCTTCGCGGCCTCCTGTGGTCCCACCTGGCCTAGGTGCTCTCTGATGGCCTGCTCCAGCCGGTCGTCTTCCTGCAGGTCGCTTTCAGAAGCTGGAACGGGAAGTCGCTTCATCTGGTTCGTATTGATAACTTCAGGATATTTTGCCAGCATCTTTGCCAAGTAATCAGCCAGCTCTTCATCCTTCTCATTCAGTTTCTCATACTCCATTTGTCGCCTTTCCAAGTCGTTAATCCACGCAGCTTTAGGAAATGGGCGTCCTTTCAATCTTCTGGGAATGTAAGGCAGTCTTGGCAAATCGTTTTCTTGATTAAGATGATTTAGTAAGTAGGAGGGATTCTGGTTACCTAAATTGTCAGTTCCCAGAAGACTGACTATGTCTTCAATATTGAGGTCTTCAGGTAAATTTTCGGGAATTGCATTAAGAGGCTGCTTCATGTACCCATTTTTAGAGTTTACATTACTTTTAAATATGTCACTCTGTCCTAGAGTAGCTTCAGCGATCTCATCAAGGTCTTCTGGGAACTCTGCTTCCTGCTCAGCTTCCAACCTTTCACTCTGAAGCTGCTTTTTTTCCCCAGCTTTCAACATGTCTATCAAATCCTCAGGAGGAACTTGTAAATTCCTTGAGATTTCTATTAACTGAGCTATAGACTGAGGATCAAGTTGCTTATCCAAAAATGTGGTTGCTCTTTTCTCCTCAAGTTCTCCTCCAGTCCTTAATTTCCTATTTCCAGCACTGCCCACCAGCCTCTTCAGGTAATAATTCATTAGCTTTGAAACATCCTCTGACATTTGATCTTTATTCTCTCTTCTCATTTCATCCTCAGGGAAGCTGAGTTTCCCTGATCTCTTCATTTCATCATCAATCTCCTCTTCATGTTTATCAATTTCTTCTTTGCTGTCTTTTATCTCTTCCTGGGTTTGGCTTTCCACTTTTTCCTCTATGGGATTCCAATCTTCTCCTCCAACCACATCTTCGTAGGCAATGTTATTCACTTTATACACATCATCTTCATCGTCTGCATACAATTTCTGGTCCTCATCCAGCCTCTCTTTCTTGTGATTACTAGGTCCTGCCATCTTCCCCAACTCCTGAAACACTGACTCCAGTGTAGCAAGACTTTGGGGTGTGTATTGCTCTTCCACTATTTCATTAGTACGCTTGAAAGGACTGTCTCTTGAACTGTCTTCATAGAGGCCAATAGGCATTTTGAGATATTTTTGCCACCTCTCAGGCCACTTGTAAGCCTCGTAATCATCTGTTACTCCAGCTGGAAAACTATTATCGGAACTCAGACCATAAGGTTTATTCTCCTTTGGGGCAACTTTTGACTCCTTCTCAGCTTGTCGCAAGGCTTCCAACATAACCTTAACCCACTGAGACTCATCTTCAGTCAAAGAATCCCTCAAATTTTCTGGGAGGTGAACCTGATCTTTGCTTTCTTTCTGTTGCAGGAGGTATGGGACACTTTGATAGGAGTTGTAATCAGGGCTGCTTTCTCCCTTGTTAGTTTGCTTGCGAAGATCTTCTATGTATTCCAAAGCTTTGATCATGTCAGGATTTGGGAATCTTTGTAAGTTTTTCATTACATAGTCTGGGTCCTTCTGAAGCAGCTGATATTGCTGGAAGGAAGCTGCATCAACCCAACAGATTAGGGCAAAGAAAAAGGTGACAGCGCAGGCTGCTCCAAGCTGGAAGGTTTTAGTTTCTGCCATATTTAGTATATTTCCTTGAAATAAAGAAGAAGAAAAAAAGAGATAGTTAATATATGGAGACAAACTTAGCAAACTGAGAGGTTAAAAAAGAGATTGTTATTTTAAACAGGAACTCATTGTGAAGAATATTAGTACTACATGTTTTTATTCCTCATGAAATATTAATAGAGCTCATATATGGAAGATTTTTTTAATGGAAATTTATTTTGAGATTTTCTGAACATTTCCTCTGTCTCCTCAGTTTAGTGTAAATGATTGGTTTGCAAAGCTAGAAATGTCTTATCTTTACGCTCAATTTACTTTATGAACATCAGTTTTCCAATGGCAGTGCCAAAGTAAAAAATAAAAATCCTATATAGCTAAAGAAATGCCAATAGAGGATTCCAGATGTCATTTTGATTATTAAAATGAAGGCTTCAAATGGTAAAGACAGTATGTCCATATATTTAAATGCAGCTCAACATATTAATATTAAAACTGCATACAGTATTATTTTGTGAGATTGTTCCATAGGGCCTCTCATTTACTGTCAGGGTAATACCTCTGAACAGTGCTAGACTGCAGTAAAATTAATGTAATGAAGTGGAGAACATGGCATATAAAATGACTTGCAGGTTTATTTCGGTCATTACCGTTAGTGTTATTACTTCCTTTTTTGCTATTTCATAAAAGAAAAAAAAAAACATTATTTGTATTGCAGCTGAATTTTAGTTAAGGAGGTCTATGAGTGATGCATTTCCCCATGGGCAGTAATACCCTATATGAAGGACAAATTATAATTTATCATACAGGTAAAATACAATTATTTTACTGAAATTTTCCAAGACAGTTTTGGAAATAGGCTCAAGTAAATAGATTCTGAGTGGTGATTTCATTCGTTCTTTCACTTCAGCAGAAATTGAATCAGGTCCCAGGACACGCAGAAGCTTGACTATTGGTATAAATGAGATAAATTCAGTTAAAATCAAAAGAAACCCATGTCTAATCAGTGTGTCCAGTTTAAGCCAGCCAATAATAAACTCTGTTTAAAGGAACATAAGTGGGAAAAATAAGCATTAGACTGAATTAACAAAATGACAGCACTGCTGCATATGAGGCTACAGCTGCACAAGCCCAGTCCTGCAGCGAGCCGAGCACCCTCCACTCTGTGAAGTGAAAAATTGCAGTCACTTATTTCCTAGGAGATGCTTGGGAGCTCATATCCTGAGGCTGTGTGACAGATTAGTCTCTTTTCTGATCCATTTACATTAATGAATAAAGTACAATAACGAGAAAGAAACGGTAAAGATAGAAACCACTTTGCTTAATTGACCTGGTTTGGCTCCTTTGTTTTTGGCTTGGTAAAACCATCCTGTCGAGAAGTTGGTGATTCATGACAGGCTGAAAGAGTTACGTATACTGCTGTTTGCCCACTGCTGTACATAGAAAGTGAGCATCAGTATGCTCATTTCAGCTCAATTGTACATTTTTCCGCTGTTTTTGTTCCTAACATAATGTGACTTAATAATTAAAAGAGTATTAGTTTTGAGAGCCGCTTTTTTACCTCAGTATGCCTGAGCAAGCTAACAGCCATAGCAGAAAACAATTTCCCCAGACATTTTTGCATATTCAAGTCTGCATACATTTGGGAATTGATTTCAGAAAGCATTACTTCAGAACAGCTGATTAGAAGGTCCCACCCTCTAGGTCTGTGTTTGCCCTAAAACAAAGCCAACGCATCCCTTCATTTTCTATCACAGAAAAGGCACTAGTCCTATATATAAATGTATATATCTCGAGGCAGAAAAAATAAATTAAAAAAAAAGAAAAAGAAAACTTTGCTACCTATTGCAGCAAATAAATGGAATTAAGATTTTTCTAGCAGAGAAACTGGTTATTAATAGAGTTAGTTTGATAAGAGGAGAAACTCTGTTGTTTTTGAGAAAGGGGGAAGGGAGAGTTGTTCCATAATTATCTGCCAGGCACATCCCACTAACAGAGACCAGGAACTCAGCCTCCTCCACAGCACACAATTATGTATTGCTGTATCCTTTGTAAGAGTCAGTATCACTCGATTAATATCAAAATGCGTGTAGCCCCGCAAAGTTTTGTTTAGTGTTCCATAAGGATGTTGCTCAATGGAATCTTTCCTTTGCTGGAATAACAGCTTAGTGGTTCCTCTCTATACATTTGGAGAACATTTGTCTCTAGATCAATTTTCAACTCTAATTTATTAGTAGATGATTCTCAAAAGCCTTTGTCAAATGGAGCTGGAAATGATTTATTTCAAAAGTTTGAGTCCAGGTCACAAAATCTTGTCATTAAATATACTGCTTTATTCAGGGTGAGGGGAGTCCTCTCCCCAGTCTCTCAGACATAAATTCACAATTTTTTGAGAAAACAGAGGATGTTTTAGACTACCTATCTTCAGGATCTACAGTAAAATATTCTCTTTTGTGCCTCTCAAAGGACAATATGCTAAAATGGTTGTTTTTAATCTACATGTGTATAATCGTGAAGCTAGCCTGGAAGGGGAGTGCATTTTTTTTTTCTCCTCTACAAGAACCTAACAGACAGTAAGATCATTTTTTGGCCAACAAATATACAAGTTTCTGTTTATAAAATGAGGGGATTGACTTCACAATTTAACATGCACAAAGGCAATGCAGACTGACAGAAGTTCCCCGGAAAAGAGACAAAACAATAAATCTCCGTGCTGGGATGTTTCCATGGTAGCAGTAATTTTCTCCCTCTCTCTTTCTCTCTCTCTCCCAGCAGTCTTTTTTGATGCGGATGTAACGTTTTCGGTGAAAATTTGCTATGAAAACTCACAAGCTTTCCTATAGACAAGTCCTTAAGAGTCTGAGAGGGGATCCAACAGCAGTTTTCCATGAAAATAAGGAAATACATCATGCACTCTTCGTCCCATTTACTTTTGCAATAAATAGCGCGACTGCAGCAAAGTTGCTGTTATAAAAGCCTCTCTAACCCTTTACGCTGCGCAAGGGACTCGAAACACGAGCAAAATCAGAACGGGGTGAGGAGGAGGAGGGGAAGAGCAAACAAACCGCCAGCAGTTCCGAAGGACCAGAAGGGCAGTTCGTATCTGTGGGCACACGGGGCTCGTCGGACTGCGTTCGCCTCCGAGGTAACCCGGCGTCCTGCGCTTCGGCACTGCCCGAGCCCACGCCGAGCCGCGCGACTCAAGGCGCCCACAAGCAGCGGCAGCACGCTCCGCGGCACCAGCCGGCAGCGCAACCCCTGCCAAGCCAACGAATGCAGCCCGCAAGGCTTCGACAACCCCCAGCAGCCCGACTAACGCGGCCAGGAACGGCCCCGCAACGCCCAGCAGACCGACGGACGGCTCCGCGTCCCCCGAACCACGCGCGTCGCCAACCGCGCGCACCGGCCACCGCCCCGCCGGCTCCCCGCCGTCCCTCCGGTCCCCGTTTCCTCTCGTTTTTCCCCGGCTCCCGCCCCAGCGGTGCCCGAGGAGCGAGGCAGGGGCGCTGCCAGCCCCGGCCGCCCCCCCGGCGCCCCCCGCCGCAGCCCCCACCTGGCCGCGCCGCCGCCGCCGCCGCCGCCTTCAGCACCCGGACAGCGCCCGCTTATAGCGCCCCGCCGCTGACGTCACCGCGCCGGGACGCGCCCCCCGCGGGGCCCCGCCCGCCGCCGGGCAGGGACCCCCCCCCCCCCCCCCCCCCCCAACCCCACGGTGGGACCGGGGGGGGGGTAAAAACAGGGGGGTGCTGGCATAAAGGGGGGGAGGGGAAAGAAGGAACACATAGGGGAAAATAAAAGAAGGAGGAAAAAAAGGAAGAGAAAAGTCAAAAAGTCAAAAAAAAAATATGAAAAAAGGAAAAAGGAAAAGGGGGGATAAAAAACAGGAGGAAAAAAGGGAACTGTATCTTGGGGGCAGGCAGCGCCGTTTGCTTCTCGGCTCCAGGAAGCAGGGGAGGATGCGGCAGTGGGGCACGTTGGGCACAACCCGCTGCTGAGGCCCCCCCCCCGGGGTGAAAGGGGCTGCCAGGGGTCTGTGGGGTCCGAGCGTGTGGGGCAGCCCCCTGCTCGCACCTGGCGCCTGGCCTTCGCATGGCACAGGGAGGCCTTTTAATGGCTGCGTGCCGGGGGAGTCGCTTAATGGCAGCTGGCTGAGCTGTTGGGCGAGACCTTGGGTGGCTGTTGAGTGAGTCGTTGGGTGACTGTTGGGTGAGATGTTGTTGGGTAAGACCTTGGGTGAACTGTTGGGTGACCATTGCGTGAGCTCTTGTCACACAGCAACAGCTCTGCCACAGTGCAAGGACAGTTTGGGGTGTCCATGCCCTCCCCATCCAGCACCACAGGCCCACGAGCTCCAGACCAGACAAGGGCTGGGTGTAGTGGAGGAACAGCAGCCTTCAGACGGAGCGACTGAAGCATGTCAGGGAGGGACAAGGCACAAGGAACCCCACTGCTGGTGCGTGGGGACACCTTTGCTCCTCCCTGGGGCAGGCACGGGCACAGGAGGAGTACCCAGGCACCGCACCGCGGCCCAGCCGTGCCAGCAGCACCTCTTGGGTATAAGTGTATTCTCGGCACCCACAGTGCCAAAAGGCCAGTACTTGGTCGCGTAGACGAGTAGGGTGGGTAAGTACCACTCTGCCATCAGTCAGGAAACATGGAATGTAACACACTGCTTCAGATGCTGCTCTGGGTTTTAGCTCGCTCCTTCTGCTTCCCCTCTCTTCCAGAAAGGTTCTTTTACTTTGGCTTTTAAATAAGGACTCCTTTTCCCCCAAAATAAATCTTTCCTGACAATTTTGACCTTTTACAGCACAAGATAAAAAAAAAAAAAAAAAAAAAAAGGATGAATAGGATGAATATACCTTCCAAGGCAATAAATGTTACAGAATTAAATTGTCATAAGAACAACAAGGTAGAAATAATTGCAGCCGTGAGCACAGACAAAAGGACTGGCCATGCTGCATTTTTGGGGGCTGAAATGGAGATCAGGAAGCCTCTCATTTCACCTCATATGGAGTTATTAGTAAACTACAGGACCCATCTTTGTCGGTGCTGAAACTCAGCAGCAGCAGTTTTGTTCAGGACCCAGGCACAACCTGAAATGCCTGCTTTGATGGCTGGACCCAGAAAGAAATGAGTTAAACCAGAAGTTCTGCTAGGATCCATGGTGGCATCCTTGAAGATGGAGACAGAGGGGCATCGGCCACAGGAGGCAGAGACCAGGGTTCACGTGAGCCGTGCACTACCCTGACCACCTGGGAAGGGTCGCGCTGAGCAGCATATGTCCCGTAAGCAGGGCTCCAAATGCCCACAAAATGTGTGGTTAGACTTAACTACAGCTATAATATCTTAGTCCATTGCAAAAATAGTCATCGTGATCAAAACAAACAAAAAAATAGAAGAAAAATGTTCCGATTTTCAAGAATTTTATTGTACCTCTGCATGTACTTCCAACAGACTCTTGTGCAGTCCATGACCAAACACCCAACATTTGTCTAGCAAATTCTTTCACATGAAGTCATCCTACTGCCCCCATCCACCCATCCCTGATCCTCAGCATCAGTGCGTATTTCAGACAACTCAGATTAATTGGCACATCAGCACGATGCTTTCCTCTGTTCCTTAGCCTCTCACTTGAGATTCACAGCGTGTGAAGTCAGGCACTTGGCTTAGTGCTCTGCTGTGGCTATTTTAGGGTTAGTGGATAAAATTTACAGAAGGCTAGCCACAACTGAGCTGTCAATTTTACTCCACATCAAAATGTTTGTTTTGCATGGGCTTTGTGCTAATGATTGTATTCACATGGTCCTGTAAGGAGGCCCTTAATTAACGTGCTCTGTGTGTTGCACTCTTTTCTTTGGAATGAGTCATGAAACAGAAAATTTGATCTGTGCTGTCATTAGAAGTTCCATGGCATTTTATACAAGAGTAGGATCACAACACAGCATCTCTGAAATTTAGGTAATTGCATTAGAACTAGCTCAATATCAACTGCTTAACCATAGGAGGATGGTAATCTTGTTTTTCTGAATGCATTTTGACCATATTGCATCCTCTTGTGTATGCTGGGAACAGAACAGCAATAAATGTGATATTTTCTCTGAATGGTTTGCCCTGTCTCATGCTCTGCCTTACACAGTTATGCATCGTGAGAGGCTGGAAGTGAATCAAACCTGCGTCTTGCATGTTAACTTAAGAGTAAGCAAAGCTTCAGGGAGGTGAGGGAACTTCACTGCAGCAAACAGAGGCAAGAGGACTGAGCCCATCGTGGTTTGTCACACCCATCGCGTTCATCATCGCTGAAGTCAGCGGAGAAAGAAAAGCCAGACCACTTGGAAGAGCAGCATCAGGAGCATGCCCGGGAGGTAGCTTTTTTTGAGATGGGGCTTGGTGTCGTGCCCGTGGCCAGCCCCAGCACAGCGCCAGCACTGTGGGGGTGATGGTGGCAAGGACCTCCAGCTGCCACCACCATCACCCATGGACCATGGGGTCCCAGTGAGACCTGCCTCCTGCCCCAGCTCACACAGGGCAAAGCAACCATCTCGATGGTTACAGCCACACAGAAGTAACGCGCAGCAGCAGGCAGCACATTTGTTTGGCTCCTGTGCCTCTGTAGTCTAAAACCCAAAATAGTCTGCAGGCTGTACCCTTCACTTCAGCTCTCTCTCTCCCCTCATCTAATTGGTGTCACCAAAAGATCAGTGCTGCTTAAAAATAAAGCGGGGTTGTGTCAATATTGATGGTTCTTCCCCCTTCCTCCGTTTCCAGGGGCAACTAAAAATAATTTACAATTCATTACAGACATGGCATTTCCTACAGAGTAAGTGCCATTGTCACATTTAGAATTCATTCCTCATCTGACTTGAGTATCTGCATTTATTCTGTATGTAATGAGAAGGGGGAGGTTTGCTTTCGTCAGAAAAAAGTTCACCTGTCACCACAGATATAGATTAATTTAAATGATTTTGATTTTAAAATACTTAACCTCTGCTTTATCCCAACATTATATTTGTTATTTTTTGTTCATTTCACATTCTTGTGAACTCAAACACATTTGTATGCAAATATTTTTGGCCTCCCTAAATTTAGTACACAATAATTGGTTCAAATTCCATTACCAAAGCTGTAAGGGACAGGGAAAACATAACATTGTAAGGAAATCAGGGACTTTGTGGTTTGCACACACAGTTCTTTAACAGCATGGATGCCAAGGCAGGGGTCCGTGGTGGCTGCAGGCCGCTGGGTGTTAACTCTACACTGCAGTAAGGTTTTGTAGGCCCACAGCGAGCCTGACCAGCACGGTTCCCTGAAGTGGTACTGCACGCTCCATAGGGATGCTTCAAGAACAGATTTTGCTAAGGACAACAAGAAAATAAACTTTGACTTTCACCCAAAAATTAACGTGTTCAGGATTTCATACTGCCTGCACCTAAAAAAAAATAAATGAACAAAAAGAGGAGCACGGAGGCAGCGCTGGTCCCACAGCTCTGCTCTGCAGGCACAGCTTGGCCCGTGGAAAGCTGTGCCCAAGGCACATCCGCGGCACGGCTCCAGGCACAGCCAGTGCCCCATGTCTCCTGCTGGGCCTCGTTCGGCACGGTGCTGGGTCCTCCCCTGCTCCTGGGCAGTCTGGAGCCCTCCACCATGACCCAGCCTCTGATGTCCTGCCAGAACTGGCCCCAGGTCCCAAAAAGCAGTCCACAAAGATGGGGGAGCTGGGGTCAGCCATTGCCTCTGACAGGAGAGGAGGCAAGAAGCCATGGCTGGCAGGAGGGTGTAAAAGCAGCAGATGAATCAACAGAGAACGAATTTACTGCTGTACTTGTTCCAGTGCAGCCTCCACTTTGATCACCACGAACAAGAATAGCAAAACACCAACAGATTAAGGAATATATGTCTTCTCCCATAACCACCAAAGTATTTTTATCTGCAGGCCTCCCCCACGTACATACACGCGTATTTCCTCCCGTGGAGTTTCAAAGATCTTCACCAGCCTGTGACATCTGCTTACCAACATTTGGTGTAAAAATATCAATATCTGCTTTGCATAGCTGTGAGGGGTGTTACGTTTACCAGGCAGTAAAGATCAAGAGTCTCCGGGGAGCTGGCTGGATCAAACTGTCATGATTTCAGCACTGCTGTGCGTCAGACGGCAGAATTTAAAGTCAAAACACATATAGTTTAGGGAGGAAGACAATGAGAAGCTCTGAGTCATACCCTGCTGAGGGTGAAGAGAACAGATTAATAGACAGCAAACATGAATGAAACTGAACGGCTCATTTCAGTCATGCGGCTCCTTCCTAAACACAAAATAGGATTTATTTTTAGTCATTAAGGATGAAAAGAGGATTTCTTTGCACCTTGCCAAGGAGCACTGAGAAAGGAGTTTTAATTAGTGTGGCCAGGCTCCCTGTCCCTTGCCGCTCGCAGAAGAGACGCAGCGGGGCGCAGGGAAGTGGCGCCCTGGTGAGGCATCGCCCGCGGGGCCCTGCACAGCCCGGCCTCCCGGCAGCACAACGCGGCCGTGCTCCATCCCAGCCACGTGCCCTTCGCCAAAACTGACTCAGAAAAAAACAAGGGTGACCACTTATAGCCAGGTCGCCTCTTTTCAAGGAACTGCACCGCTCCCTGCTGCTGGCTCGGCGGGGAAGGGCACAGAGCACTTGACTCTCTTTCTTTCATTTTCTCTTTCCTGTGCTACGTACTACTTTGTCTTTCTCTTTGCATCATTTTCCCATAATAGTCTCCCTCCTAAGCCCTTCCCTCTGCTGTAGTCACTCCGTCAGACACCAGCCCTGGATGAGAGCCAGGGCTCTGTGCAGGTCTCGCTCCCTTTCCCCATCCCCAGGCAGGGCCTGGCAACTGCAGGAGCACCGGGCACTGGCTCTCACTCCAAAAGGAAAAGTAGATGGAAAGAAGGAGCTGTGCTTCTGTTTTGCCCCATCAGTAGGGGTGTGGGCGAGACAGGAGAAGCTGGTCAGAGCTCTTGGTTTATAGATAAGCTGTGGAGTTAATTCATGCTTTTCTAGATGAGGCATAACCCTCACAGGCAAAGCTAGCCTGGCAAAAGAGGATGGGAGCAGAGAGCAGGCCGAGGCCGGCATATTTAGGTGGGAGAAGGAACAAACAGCAGCCTGCAGGCCCCGAGGCTGCAGCACCTCACTGCCGGGGGCACCCCGGGGCCCAGGGGACAAACCAGTCCCAGCTCATGGGGGGGTTTCTGTGAGGAGAACGTGGTGTTTCTGCAGTACGTGTCCTCCAGAAGTGACCTGCAGTGACGCTTTCACGAGAGCACAAAGGTTTTATGTGGGAGTGAATGATGCTACCACAAGAGCAGTAAGTTCACACGTTTATGTGATGCTTCATTTTAAATAAATGGGTAGAAGTGATTTCACCGTTGGACATAGGATTAGTTACATTATTTACTCGTTTGCTAAATTATTCCTGTGATTCTGCTCTGCAGAATCTTCATGATTTTGGGGCTAAACCATTTCTATCCCTTAGTTAGAATCATAGAATCATTAGGGTTGGAAAAGCCCGTCAAGATCATCTGGTCCAACCATCTCCTTACCACCAATATCACCTACTAAACCATGTCCCTAAGCACCAAGTCCAAAATTACATCAAAGCCTCATTAATTTTCATATTTATTACTCACAAACACAGAAAAGTTCAGTGATTTTGGATCCCCCCCCCTTTGGCAGCAAAACCTCTGCTTTGTTACCTGCTCACTTGCCTGACAATGCAGGATAGGGGTTAGAGTAGCAAAATTGCCACCTATTAATTAACACTCCTTTTCTTATTCATTTGTTGAGGCTCCAGCCATTCTCAAAGCACGAAATCACATGCCTGCACATTTAATAGGGGCAAATGCTCTTCCCAAGCCATTAAGACAATGGGTGCTTTAGCTACACAGCATGCGAGGATCTATCTGCCAAGGCTACAGGGGCAATAAGCCACGCTCTGCTTCCTTGTCATAAAAAGTTATCACCATTTCCTCTTGCATTGTCTTTGCTAGCATCATTACCTTCACCGGTGCCATTACAGCATTTTTTGTGGTCATAGGCTTGCCCTTCATTGCCTAGTATGTAACTTCATAGGTTCCAGCTCTATTGCTACAGTAATTTATATAGAGCTGGGTCAAAACCAAATTTAGCATTTGGTCACGAATGTGATAAAAATAGAAAAAAATTAGACTGACTGCAAAACACAGCACAGAGCCAGCGGTGTAGAATTTCTCCCCAAATAAAACTTTTACCAGGAAGAGGGCAAACAGATCTGGAACCACCAAATTAGCTCCTGTGGACAAGGCGGAAATGTCTCACGTTGTGTCCATTTATTTACAGTTTAAAGGTTAATTCAAAATAAGCCTGAATCATCAGAAGGAGAGCACAAATTCATATTGTCCCATGTGGTTATAGCTAGTAACATTTGCCACATCAGCATTAAAGTTGAGGGCTTGCTTTGCCTTTCAGGCTATACAGCCTGGGAGAGCTGGCCGGCCTCACGGCAGCTTCCCTGGGACAGAGACAGGAGGATCAAGCAAGGCCTGAACTTCAGTGCAAAAAGCAGAAGAGGTACGGGGTTAAGCATTTCCCCCAGCCTTGCAACAGTCATGCCTGACCAGGCTAGGGGTGGAACTTCAGCATGGCAAATTTGTCACCTTGTGGTTCCCTGACCCATGAGGATTTAATGCCACCGCCCAGGTGTGCAGGAAGCATGTTGTGAACGGCAAGAGGCACAGAAACAAAGCACCGCTGTCACCTCCTGTACGTGCATGTGGGCTCCTGTGCTCCCCCAGCATGGAACGGGTGGGAGCCAGACGGTGCATAGAGCTGGGCACAAGGCATCCCACAGTGCCTCAGAAACAACTACTTAAAACAATATATATATATATATATTATATATATATATATTATATATATACAAAATATAATACATATATATATATGTATATATATATATAATATAATATATATATATATAGCACAACCAGGAACATACAGCATCCATCTCTGGAAGTAAACCAGAAACATTTTTCTCTGAGACTCCTTCTCCCCATATGAACATCTGGAAAGTGCTTTTATGACCGCTTGGTCCTGAACGGCTCTCGTGGGGCAGGGAAAAAGTGCTAGGCGAGTTGCTCCCTTCTCCAGCAAATACAAAAAAGTAAGCAGTGCCCTCATTCCCCCAAAGAGGCTGAAAACTAAATGACACCTAGCAACACCTCTGCAAGCTGCAAAGAGCGTTTGTCTTGGACCTCCGCGTGGTTTTAGATAGCAGCCTTGCTTCTCTCTCAGCTATCAGAGCCTTGACTGGCAAGTAAAACCCATATAATTAGGAGGAAATGCCACAATTTTCCACTAAGCAAATACTCTCTGTGTGCTACACAAGGCTGGTAAGTGGCAGAGAAGCAGCGTGCCTTTCCCAGCACCAGGCTGCCGCTGAGATAACATCACAGGACGGGAAAGCTGCTCTGGCCTGGGCAAGAGTCCCATGGGGAGCCCCAGGGAGGGCAGGAAGACGAAGCAGGTTTTCCTTGCAAGGCCTTAAAGAGGGGCAGTGGGTGGAGGGACTGCCGTGCTTCCCCAACGTTGGTGTCTCAGAGCTTGTTATAATTCAGGTAGGAAAAGGATACCACAGCAAATCAGTTCAGGAAGGGACAAACGCCCCCTGAGAAAGCAGCCTGTCCACTGTCTTGTCTGAAGATCAGTGCAAATGGCTTTTGACTATGAGCGACTTGCTGGGCGCTCCTAGTTTAAGCATAAGATAGCCCTGTGTGATGTAAGGTATTTTTTCTTGCCTCAGAACAGACGAGTTGCATAAAAGGATGGGTACACATGGAAGATGGACAGCATAGATCCTGTACTAGCAGAGATAAAACACACAGCCTATTTTATGAAATATTAAACATAAGCTATTTTTCCAATTGAATGAAATGTACTCAAAACAAACCGTTTGTATCCAGGGATCCCTGCAGGCGACAGAAGGCTTGTCATGAAAATAGCTGTTTCAGTGCTGGGCTAATAATTTAGATCCAGTAGGGTTCATATCTGAAATTAAACAGACACGTTATTGCATCTCACCCCAAATCTGCAGCATCCTTACTCCGGAAATTTGCTGCCAGATATATTTAAAAGCCAACCATAAGCTCCATAGATGCTGTTTACTCCTGTTTCTTCAGCCAGAATCTGCCGGCACGGCTCTGGCTGCAGGAAACGCACTTTTCCAGCAGGGTGGGACTGATTTTTTGGCTCCCATTTGCACGAGCTCTAGCTGAGACTGCTTTACACTGAAAAATCCCCCACATTCACACAGGGCTTTTCAACTGAGTGGGGCAAACTGACTTCTGCTGCCACATGCATCAGACGAGCATAGTGATAACTAAGGTAATGTTATTTTGCCTTTGCCTGCTGCTAGCAGCATTGATGCTGGCAATAGCTTCCCCAGCACTATCCTCGTTCCACATCTCACAGCTTTCAAACCAAGCAAACTTCCCAGACGTGGGGACACTGTGCAGGGACAGAGCCAGAGCTGCTCACAAGAGTCAGGCCCTCTCCCTTTCTGCAGTTAATGCTGCAATTCCTCTACCTCTTCTATTTCACCACCCTAGGAAATTGCCTAGTTTGCCCATTCCTAAAACCAACCCAGTTTTCAGTGATCTTCTCTTCTGTGCAATGCAATGTGGTGCGGAAGGGTCTGGGTCAGCACATGATATGTTTTCCACCAGACCTGTAGCTCTTAACGTGATTGTGCCGCAGTCCTGCTGCTGCAGTGCCATCACCTGGGGTCCTCCCACCAGCAGGAGCCGCTCACAAATGTGAGCTGCCCCCCCGGTGGTCATCTTCCAAAACATGGCAGGCATCCTGTCATCTACCAACCACATTCGGTGTGATGCTGGATCCCATGGAAGTGGCCTGGTTTGCCCCAAATAAATTGTTTGTAATTCAAGGCAAAAGCAATTCATTGCAGCTGTTTAAAATCAGGTCGCAAAGCACCACAATGAATTACTGTCAGCCTTACCTAGAGCGTGGCTTGCGTATGCTCCTGCGTAGATATGTAGTCAACAGGGATTTGTTTGGCTGCCTGTGGTTTTCCACTAGTGAATCTCAAAGCTGAATCAAAAGGCCAGATACTGCATCTGGCACTGGAGATCTTGCGGGATGAACTAAATGGATTATTGTCCATGCAGGGAGGTTTTCATCATCTGTTGCAGATGTAATATTGATGAGATACTCAATTTTACATAACTGTTTCAGGATATTTTACATTCAACAACAACAACCAAAAAAAATGACAACCCTTCTGGGTTGGTGTCACTTGCTTGTAATCAGGAAGTCATCGCCACAGATGTCTGTGGAAGTAGTGTCTCCTTCAGCTTCTCCTGATGGGCTGTTTCATGTTGCAGTGGAAGTACATCATGCTCCGTGCAGCATTACACTACTGCTAGGCTCTTCTCTCAGACCAGGGCTGCAGAAGCTGTCCCAGCTCACCGACTCTTTGTATAAGCCTCCACTGGGTGTTTTTACCCAGGCACATGAAAGTGCTTTTCTCATTCCCCCAGACTCTGCTCTGGAGGAGGCAGCAGCAGTTGGTGGGTACAGATTCAGCCCTGTGCAGCGGCAGTTCTCCATGAGCAATTTTGGAAGGATTTCCTTTCTCACTGCTAAGCATTGTGAAGGGCATCAAATCCTGCTATATTGTTATTATTGTTAGTAGTAGTAATAGCAGTAGTAGTGGCCGTAGTAGAACAGAGGTATTTTTTTTTACAAGACAGGAAGAAATGGGAAGGAAGAACTGTAACATGAGGAGACGGAGTAGAAACCAGGAAGAGAACAAAACGTTTCAGTTCTCAGCAATGCAGCTGCAGTACCTGAGCCCGGGCAGCTGAGAAGACAGATGCTCCTCTGGAGACCACGTCCAGAGCCTCTGAACTGGAAAAAGCAGATGGGTCGGCGGCTGAGGCAGGAATCGGGAGTCTCACTTCCAGGGTCTGTGCCAAAGAGGTGGGACCAAGGGGTAATTAGGCTGATGAACAGTGATATTAAATGTATGAAATGAGGCTTACAATAGAATAGAAATCCTAGGAAAAATCAGTCAAAGTGAGAAGCATAACAGAGCAAATCCCAGCACAACTAACCTGTAGGGAAGCAGAAGTACAGAACCTGCTCCTAAGATTAAATTCGGGCACACAACTGCAGTTGTGTTCCCTGGTTTTTATCCATCAAGCACATATCTGAATCATAGCTATTTATTTGCTTTAAAAAAGCAGTAAAACAAGAGAATTGAAAGTACATGCTTCGGTTATATTAAGATCAAACTCATTCGGAACATGCACAAAATTAAATACATGCCTAAGAGTTTTGAGAAGCAGTCAGTGTTTGGTGAACGAGAACCTTTAGCCGTAATTTTTAATTACTATTGAAAATTCTTAATTCTAAGTTTATGTTGTTATTTTTCACAGCTGCTTAGACAGCCATGGCTAAAAGACTGCATTGATAGTCAGCAGCATTGAGACAGCATTAACTTGGAAACCGAAAAGAACTGCAGAGGCTTTTCTGTGCCAGTACTATCAGACAAAACAAAACAAAACCCTTTTATAATTATTAAAACCAAGTTCAATCACTGCTCTTAATAAGAATGACTCTTTAAGGGAAAAAATCCTAAAGAAAAACAAACAAACAAACCAGATAATGACTTTCAGGCACTCAATTTGTAAAGCAAGCATGCAAATTTGATTGACACAAAGATCATCATCTATGACGGTACCTACAATCCACTGATAAATACAGTATCTTCCCGTGGCAATATTGCCTATTATCTGAAGACCGCTGTGACCTACCGAGTATCTGTTGCATTCATAGTTTGCATTGTGCTGATGTAAATCTTAAATTCATAAAGCAATACGAATTTTAATAATGCTGAGCAAATCTTGCCTGACATATCAGCTGCACTAGCCTGAGAAGATTGAACATTGAATAAACACAGTGTATGCCCACATCTACAGAAAAATACACACACATCAAAGGGGTTATTTTATCAGTTTGTTGGGTTTTTTTAGACAGAAAATAAAAGCAAATTCAGCTATGTAATTTTCTAAATCCCTGAATCCTCAGATACTGAAAATAAAAGTTCTGGGATGACACTGTCACAACGAGGTCGCAAAGAATTTCAAGTGTGGCAAACTATTCCTCTTCAAAACTTACTTCCAAGCATTGTAGGAATGCAGAACCATCTTGTATTCCTACACACTCCTTTCTGCCTTACGTAGAGTCTATAGACAGCCCTTATAGACCTGGAACAGCTGGGTTATAAAACAAATTCCAACTTTTCAATAGCACCCTAGAAAGAATCAGAAGTCTTTGTTTTGCTTGGTATAAGTATGTCCACTCCATTGTATAGATTGAGCTGGTAGACATGAATGTGATCAAGAACGTGTAGTACATGCATGGGAGTAGAAGGGAGAGTAAAATTTCACAGACCACCTTAATGATGACACTTCCTAACATCTGTTTTCTCTGCAGTCTTAACTCTCCTTCATCATGTTTTTGTAGTATTCTCTACGGTGTCTAACAGAATGGAACCCTGATTGGGACCAGAAGAATCTGCTGTGAATTATTTATATTCCAGTATTGCTGTTTGCACAAGGATTAAGCCATTATAATAGTCTGAGGGAACATACATCATCTTTTAGTCTCATTTTCTTCTGGTCTGACTGAATTCAGATTAATGAATGGAACCCATACACCTAAGTAGGAATCTGTCCCTCAGTTTCTTTCATCCTGATTTACGGCACTTAACAGCACCCTGCTACATTATGGCTAAGCCTTTCTTTAAAACTGTCTGGAATATTTTAAGGAGGTTTGCTCATGACTCAGGAAAAGGAAAAATAAATAAGAAAAAGGAAAAAAAAAGGAACAACTTTCAGCAGAATCAAAGATGTTGCAATTGATGGAATCGGTTAACATTCATGACCTCATAGAACTGCCCTGCATTATTCCTTTTGTAAAACCTAGATCAAAGGTGCACAACACAGAGGGAAAGTGAGAAACAGCTAACTTGGGAGACTGGAAGATGAAACAGAAGTTTCCAAAACTTAAGTGCTCACTTTTGTACTGACGTATTGGCAGCAGAGCATTAGTCAGACAGCCAGAGAGGTCTCATTTAATATAAGTATATTAGCATGCAGTGCCTGACTACATTTAGAAAGCTAAGCAAGGCAGGATCATTCTCTACAGCAAGTCAGACTGATGCATTCTCCACAGAATCATGCCTTACAGAAAAATAATCATGAAATATTAATCATTTCCTATTTAGAGCTACAACTGTCACAAATGATGCCGCCTTCCCTTGCACAACGCGTTGCTGAAGACACACATAAACAACACAATGAAAGCTGATTGCTTCCTGGGCATAGGCAGAGCCTCACTTCACGTGGCCATACCACTGCCACCAGCAGGACCAGGGACACCTCCTGGAGCCCACCAGTGCCTGTGCCACGTCCCTCACCAAGCACCATGCCAAGGCTGGCCCCACCTTACCGCGCCGACGGGTCCGTGTTTGCCATCAAGGAGATGCTGCCGGAAAGTACTCACAGCGCGTTGAAGACAAACAGCGTGCTGCCCTACGGGTTGGGCAGCACTCCTGTTCCTTGCCAGCGATAAACAAACACCGACGAGAACAAAGTACAAAGAGGAGAGCATGGGAAATGTGTTTTCATGAGGGTTTGTGTGGGCAACATGTGTGCACGGAGCACTGGATGCTCCACGTGCATTTGGGAGCTATTCAGTCAGGGATCAGACTCAACGCCCTGTGGCTTGCAAGGCCTGTCATTCAGCTGAAATAGCAAATAATGAGAAATAATTTCCCTCAATTGCTTATAGGCAATCCAGAGCATGAAACCCATTTGCATAAAACAGTCATTGTCATTTCACACACGCAGATCTCCAGCAGTCAAAACCTCACAGTAGATCATTCAGGGACTGAGGGAAAGAAACTAAATCAGTTGTTTGCTACAAATAACCCAGCCGGTTGTGTCTGACGTGGCACTGCCTCATGACTGGGAGCTGTCGGTGCTCCAGGCTGTGACCTATAGCCAGGATCCCAGGACACGAACACCTTGAAATACTAGCTAGAACAAATAGCAATTGCTCTTTAGTTAATTAAGACCAAAAAAAAAAAAAAAAAGTTCTTCTCTATCAACACTCACTCATCTCCTGGCCAAGGGTCTCAAACTTTGAACAAACTAAGTAGTGATTATAACCTTTTTGCCTGTATACTACATCTGTGAATTTAAGGTCCAACAGACAGTCTTGAATACCTACGACCATCCTTTTCCTGTTATTTCCATCCCACATTCAGATGCTGGCAGTGAGCTTGAAGAAACAGAAGTCAAAGGAAAAAGAAAAAGGGGCCGTCCTGGCAGGCCTCCAGTATGTGTAATTTAGTTTTGTTTTGTTATGCATCTATTTAAAATTGACTGCAAACTGTTTTTCATCTCATCATCCTTGTGTTAGGAGTTGCTTTTTTTTGGTCTCTGCTAACACTTGACAGTCCAAAAGAGGAAGACCCTAGACAGAAAGCAGGTTCTCCTGCATAACACAAAATACAGCAATACGTTTACCCAGTCACTGAAAATAAAACAGCTGAAGAAGATTTCCAGACGCAACAACCATTTTTCTATTTCTGAAGTGAAGCGATGGCGAGGCTCAAGGCTGGGAGCGCGCAGCAGCGGCCTGTCAGGAGGTCGCCCTGCTGGCTGCAGGGCCTGCCTGGGCACCCAGGGACATCTCTAGCCTGGTGGAAAAGACAGCACCCTGCCACTGTGGCACTGTACCTGGAGGCACACCTGTCCTACGTCGTGGGTTTTCTCTTTCTAGCGTTTGTTGTCTTTTGTTTGGGTGTAGGGCTCATTCCTAGCAAGAGCCCTGCGTTCAGCATGAGGGACAACGAACACTCGAGTCCAAGCAGCAAGCGGGAGAGCAGGGCTGCCACGCGGATCAGCAACCAAGAACACGTCTTTCCCAGTCTGCCGTGTATTTCCTGCAGGGACTTCTGTGGGTCACTAGGCTGCTCCGTGCCAGGTTCCCTTCTCTGCACAAGAGTTAAGTTTCTCTGCCCATCACAGGGTTAAGCATTGAAAACGGGGAGGTCTGTTTACTATCAAAAAATGGCATAAAATTTTCATTAGGTTCTGAGGGGGTGGGAGGGAAAACAGCTCACAGGGTGGAAGACTGCTGAAAATAAAGCATAAAAAATTGAGAAATGTGGCAGAATAGCCCCTCCATACTGTGCCTGAAGACAGTTAAGTTTTCTGTGGTTTTGTACAGAATTTATCTGCAAAAATTGCTGTGTTCTGCTGCATCATGGCATTAAGGTTGATTCTAGCTCTGAAACATGACAAATTCAAAATACAGCTGTTTTGATTTTAATTAAATAATCTCATATCACAGGTTTTACATTTAAAAGCTATCCCTTTAAGCTAAAATGTTGGGAACAAAAAGGCCAGGTTCAGCTATTCAGAACAGTGAATCTTTTTCTCCTGATGCACCCTACAGTTAAAAAGCATCAAAACTGTAACAAATATTAAGAAATCTGTCACTGGCTGTCATCCGGTTTGAAAGAGCAAACTCCCCAGGGCTCGCTGTTGACAGCACCGAAAGGAACAGCTCCACCTGCGCTCACATGTTAGTGCATCCCCGCGAACGCTTCAGTGGGCAGCCCTTCCACTCCAGACGTGGTCGACAGGCTACCTTCTGCACTAATTAAAGGAGGTAAAAATGAGATCAGCCTCTCCTTTCTGCCTGCCTCACATTTTGTGTTTGCGAGCGTGCTCAAGCCCAGCAAGGGATAGCTAAATACTAACCAACAACAAGTAAAAAATAATAATAAATCTAGCATTTCTTGAGTGGTTGCCTTTTAGTTCACCGTTCTCATGACTAGCATTTGGTGTGCTGGGTTTTTATTGACAATTTATTTGGCTGAAGGCAGGTGCAGCCATGTGTTTGCCAAGGAGCAGATCCAGCATGGGGCTAACACAGCTCTGTGGATGCTGGACCGCAGCTGACTCAGGTCCTGGGGCCTACAGGGATGGGTCGGGCATCTCAGGCACTTATATTCCCTCACACATCAGTGGGGTACATGAGCTTTCTCTCCCCCACAGCCCTGCTGCACAGTGTGGGAGAGGAGAGGACAGCAGGCGACAAACAGCTGTGGCTCCGCACAGGCCCCAGGCCCACAGGCCCCACAGCCGCATCCCAGCCCCTTCACCTCGAACCCTACCTGCCTCCCAGGGCGCACCTTTCGCTGCAACGTTTCGGCATCAAAGGACTTTGCAACCTCTCAGAAGCGCAGACTGTCCCACAGAGACAAAACCTACACAGCTCCTTGGAAATGGAGGCCTTCAGCTACCCACAAAATCTGAATCAGAAAGCTATAAAAAAATCCTAGCTATTTCCCCAGTGGCAACAAGACTCATCCATACATATTACTTTGCCATGGCCCTAGTGACCACAAAAATCCTCTCTTAGGTCTGTTTCCCTTCAAAGCATATTATTAAGTCCCAGGGTCTCAACTTTATGAAAATTCCCCCTACAACGACACGTCAGAGGACACGCAAGCTGAGACTCTAGCCGAGGAAGAGCTTGTGGTCTGAGCACCTGCTGCCTCCCAGCGTGCCCGTCAGCATGGAGCGGTGCCACTGACCAACTTCCAGCCCCAGTGAGCAGGCAGAGAGAAAGCAGCGGAGGGGCAGGTGCTGTCCTCCCTCACTATGGCTCGCCAGAGAGCCTGGGGCATCAGCCTTTCCCTCCCTGATCCCCAGGAACCGTATCTTACTTCTTGTCTCTCCTTCGCAACACAAAGTGCATTGCTGGACTTTTTTGCACATGGGCATTTATTTTACATTTTCCCAGGTTGTTCTCTGGGCAGAAATGAAACTGCGCGCACAAGCAGAGGATTGCTTGCTCAGAACCAAGCCACCACAACTCACGTGATTGACTCATGCGAGGAATGGTACAAGGCTGGGCTAATAAAACATGCTGTCCTCAGTGCGTGACACAGCAGCCAGCACGAAGGGAAGATAAATGGGTATTTCCTCTTGACAGGCTCCGATAGAAATTGTATTTCAGACAAGCTGAATCCATCCATTCTAGTGAAATGCCAAAACATCCCAATTTCCATCCCAACATCTCCTAACAACAGCTAAAAGAAAACAGCTCAGAGATCAGAGGCAAAAGTTTCTTTTTGCTGTTGGTGAGTTAAGAAACCACGTTCAAAACAGCAGTAAACAATCTGCCTAACAACTCAGAGCTATCTGCATTAGTTTGTGCCTCTGTTACGGTGCTAATCTCCCTCGGGATCCTGCGATGGCATGGAGATTCATAGGAAAAGCAGTAGTGCAAAACACCACGTGGCCTGCAGTCAGCTTGTTTACCGCACTGGCTGCTCTCTGGAGCTGAAAGTCTTAAATGCATCAGGCAAACACATCTGTGAAACAAGATCTCCAGCAGTTTCTGTATTTGTCTGATAGGACCGTACATAATCATGCTGAACAAGGACAGATTAAGGAACACGGGGACTGCATTCAGATATGCAACAGGAAAGGTTGCATTCACAGCAATTTGTCATCTGGATTGATCCTACCTCTCTGTGAAGGTCACAGTTAACCCGCCAGCCAACAAGAGAAACGTGCAAGGTGAACACTACCAAATACACATTATTTCTAGCTAAGATAATTTTCTCTATTAATGGCAGCAAATACACAAAGGTACTTGGGATGATGATGTGCAAAGTCCATTGGTCACGTGTATGTGCAATGTGTATGCAGCAGCTGTTCGCAGCAGCCAACAGTCCCAACCTACTCTGGAGCCACCATAACTGGGGGCCAATATTTACAGAAATTAATTGCTACTGCTGCAAAACTACAAGGGGGAGAGAGGTGAAACTCAGTGTTTCTCACTTCAGGGCAATTCTCAACTTTATTACTAACTAATTTCACAAAGAGAGGCCGTTTCAATTTAAAATCCTCCATCTATGCCTTAACTTCTGTTCCCATGTGAGTTTTTTCCACAGCTGCAGTTGAAAACCCTGTTTTTCTTTCACCGTTATTAAGCAGCATACTGAACACCAGAAATTCATCTTAGTGGAAATAGTGCAATACAAATAATGCAATACAAGTCACTGCTAAAATCAGAGGCTTGGATTCCTCTCACCCAACACTCACCACGGGCCACAGTGCTGGTCTTTGTAGAACGCTTTCAAGGGGGGGCAAGCAAGGGCAGTGCAGCCCACCCAGAGATGTGTTTAAAAGAGGCTCAATGAATCACCCACCAGGACTGCTCCTCTCGCTCCGACTGTCGTTGTCTAGACTCCACACCTCATTTTTAACACAGCTCAAGGTGAATGAGATGAATACTGCATCACGTGATTATATTTGAAAAAGATATCTACTTAAGTGCTGGAACAAATTAACAACACCAGATAGATAGAAAATCACTGCACTGTAGTGTCTGCAGAAAGGTGGCGTCAGGTAGAACGAAACGCAACCACCACACCCACACATCCCTGCTTATCAATTCTTGCTGGATTCCAGGCACCCTTCAAAGAAGAAAATTGAAATTTTGCAGCCCATCAGCCTCAGTGAGTAGTTCCATTTTTAATTAAAAGGAGTGTTTTCAAATTGAAATAGCCTTCAGAATCTCCCTATTGCACTGGAAGGAAATGAGAGGTGAGGAACTTCCCTAACTACCGTTGCTACCAACCTCTGCTTCGAGGCTCCCTGTGCAGGAGCAATGTCAATACACGTTATCAGTCTTTCCATCAACCACAAGTTTTAGAAATATTTGAGATCATATGAAAAATATTGACAGTACTGTTTAACACCATCAACTCAAATTATTTTAATAACTTTTTGCTTCACCTTTACTGTAACTATATGATCCTACCTTTGCAATAATTGCACGTCATATTACAGGTGGATGACTTTTCATTAAGTGATCTCTTTCAGTAACTAATGGCAACTTAAAGACAGTCCTTCATTTAACATTAATGATGAATAAATCAATAACAGCTAGTAGGTAAAAATATCAGAGTAGTTTCTTCATATTCAATTATTGTCCACAGAGATGCCTCAAGAGGGCTTCTGTACAAATATTGTGCAGCCCAGGAAAGGGTTAATCTCTCACACAAGTCGCTAAGCAACTGGATTCTGCTCTTACGGCATGTTTTGCCAGCCAGAGCTGTGCCAATGATGCAACCTCTCTGCATCTTACCCAGAGAGTTGTCTGAAAACTTGTCTGCAGCAACAGCAGGCTCCAGGCTGCTCACAAGCCGAGGTTTAGCTCCTCAAAGCCTTTAGTTTTCAAATTGCTTTGATACTTCTAACTTCCTGTTCCCAAGCATGCATTGTATTAATGTATTGTAATAGGAGTTACATGATGAAAAAGAGGACTAACTGAAGCGTAGCTCAAAAAAAAAAAAAAAAAACAAAAACAAAACACAGGAAGAAGCCCCAGTATTCAGCAACATTCAGTGTCCCACTACTAAGTCACTTCAGTAAGGTGTCTCAAATACAGCCAATAAAAACAAACTTAGAAGAGCGCAGAAATTCAGAAGCCAGGTTCAGACTTCTGGGCTGGTCCCTTCTCATTCCCCGAGGGGAAGTGGAGCCTTAACGGGGCGCAGACAGCTCCAGGCAGCAGCACTGGAAAGCCAGCCCACCTACACCAGGACTCCATCAGCCACCAGCACCGGTGGCTGGCAGCACACGAACCAATCTCAGCTATTTTGGACTATCTGACGGTACATATTTCATAAACGTCTGAACTGGGAGAGAAGGATCCATCCTATAATGAGCAAATCCAAACAACGTGAGCTCTGGGGAAGTTCATCTCCAAACAGTTCCTTTGAAAGTTAAGTTTCAGAGACTTGCCTCTGCAAAGACTTGGAAACCTTTAAACTCGCGCAGGAAAACCAAGATCGTTTCGGACAGAACACATGTAAATCAGGCATACACGTCAGTCCTTGCTCAGCGTCAGTCACCTAGTGTCAGCCAACCTCCATGAAACAACAAAAACAAAATCGTTGTGTTGCCAGCGTTTTCCAGCTAAAACTACTAATCAGATTTTATGGAGCCAGGTTTTGCTTGTTTTCCCCTAATTTCTTAGCCGTCTCACATAATGGGCCTACTTACAGTATTAAATACTCTGGTCTGTATGTCTATTATGGGGGGATGTGTCAAGTTACCAAGCTCCTGGCTGCTGTTACTGTTAGCCACAGCTGTGCAGGAGGTCAGACATGAGCACCAACAGCACAGGACTGTGAAGCCACCAGCTCTACATTGGGTCCTTCTCCTTGCTAAGGAGTCCAGAAAGGGCAAGGCTGCTTTCTGCCATGACACCAGTCACTGCAATGCAGGACTAGATCCTGAGTAGCCCAAGTTTTAGCCCAGGAAATGTGTCCCCTGGCGTCAAACTGACCCCACTTGGAGCATTGACTGAATTCACCACGCAAGAGCTGTGGGATGAGCGGGCTTAAAGCAGCCTCTGGGTCAGTCGTTTATTGCAAGTCCTCATGGCTTCGTCTCTTTCCTCACAATTTCTTTTTATTCCTTTTTTTAATTTTGTCCACTTGGATAACAGAACTAGCCACACTAACCTGGAGTGGTGATCTCTGGTCACTCCGAACATTCACTGGATCTCAACAAAGTCAAAAGAAACTTTGAAAAGAAAGCCTAGCGGTTGGGATGGTGAATGCCACCAAGGACATGGGGTGCTCCAACAACTCTCATGACTAGGACCACTTTCACTTGGAAGCGGGAAGGATGCCTGCATAAAAGCAGGTCTGTCTATAATGTTTGCCTTCATGCGGTTGCTCTAAGCAAACTGGGAGCTCTGCTGGGGAACGACTGGCATAATACGAGGGTTGAGTGAAGGAATATTACATCGCCACATAAGGATGGCATTAGACAACCAAATCACAGGAAAACAAATGAAAATATACAACTTTGGGGGGTTGGCTATCCTAAAGTTATTGAAAAATGAATGACGCCTCTAGCTTCACTTTGGTCTGGCAATGCTTATTCTGGTATCTGCTCCCTGGCCGAAGGGCTTTAACCAAGTGAGCCATTTTGGTCAGAATAGTGGGATTTACTCTGTCAAATTACTTTTCATCTCAAGAGAGAAAAATCTAAATTTCTTACAAGGGGATGACTTTAATACTGAAAAAGGTTAAGTCCCTCCTTCCACACCTAAAGTTAGATAAAACACCTCGTACCCAGGAATCCACTCAGACTTTTTCACGCAGTTGTGAGCAACAAACACGGACAATGACTCAGTGACGGGCTGCAGGAAATGACTCACGGAGCAGCATCTCTCATTACTGAGCCGGAGTGTCCTACTCCGAGCCAGTTCCTCCCAACGCCCAAGTGATTGGATTATACTTCTGCTGCATTCCCTGAAAGGAGCTAATGAAATAAGCTGGAGGGGAGAGCTCTGAACTCCATCCTTGGAGAGGCAGGGCTCCCTGCGGCGTGCCAAGGCTACAGTTTCTCTCCATTATCAGAAGGGTAAATACCCTGTATCAGTCATATTCCCAGATCATGCAACCCACTTTCTTTCTGAGAAATGAAAGAAATAGACCTGGAATGGGTCTCTGATGGTCAAATTGTCCTCCTCTCTCCTACACAATACTATTCGAAATCATTAATTAATGCAATCTGAATTATTTCTTTGGGACCTGGAAAAGTATGCAGACATCCTGAGAAACACAGGAAATCTCATATAACCTTCTACTGCTTAAGGGATGTAGGTCACTCCCTACTTCTCCCCAGGCATGTTGTAATACAGAGAGATAAGAATTCGGGGCACCATCATTTCCTCTTACAGCCATTAAAGACATCATAAGCCAAGGCTATAATTTTTTTTGGAAAAAAAAATAAAGGCAAAACTGACAAGAGCACACAGTTACTCAGGAACAGTAAGCTAATCTTTGTGTCCAGTTAATCCACCTGTATTCTTTCTAGCCTCATTATCCATGCTCCACAATCATTCTCTTGTTGTGGTATCCAGATTAGATCTGCTTTAGCTCACATTGCCGTAGACTCCAACAAAGCCTGTCTCTGCTGGGGAAGATGGCTCAGAATATATCAAGATCTTCTTGCGCAGTTGCTTCCAGCCATCTCCCACTGAAGCCCTCTCCCAGGACAGATTGGGATAACCTGTCACCTGCCACATTAACTTAATTTAAAAGATGCCTACTGAAGATAAAGAAAACTAGTAACTTAAAGTGCTGACTGAATTTAAAAAAAAAAAGTCATTTTTTTTCTGCAGCCCTAAATTCTCCTAACCTTGTAATTTGCTAGTATGCTTATAAATCCACATATAGCTGCGTTTGATATTTATGTATAGCCAGAGTCAGACTCCATTTAGCCAGGGAAATGCCACTACATGGAAGAAAGCCATCTGTTCTAAAAACAGTCGAGTTGACCTTGTTTTCCAGGCGGTTCGGATCTAAAGGAGAGACACGTCCTTGCCTCTCCTTGGAGACATAGTGCCATACTCTCAAAATGCAGAACAGCTTCATGGGCACACGCAGAGATCCTGTAATAAAGCACGGAGAAATGGGGCTTGAGGCATACAAAGATCAGGCTGCCAAAGCAGTGCGTGCTTGAGAAAAGCTAATTTTAGTCTTGTTAGATAAGTGCTCGAGGCATGCTCTATATTCAAGAGAGAGATTCCTGGTCTGCTGCTCAGAGCAGGACCCGGGCCCACACCACCACCCCCCGGCACAGCCTCCCCTGGCCGCAGGCACCAGCCCTGCCTCTGCCAGCACCGCGTACACGAGCCCCTGGCACCCCAGCCTGTGCTCTGCAACAGGGCGTCCCCACCTTCACGAGCACAGAGATGGGACTCGAGCCACCACGGGTTCTGAGGATGGCCTGTAGCCCCTTTTGGGAAACAGAGATGCGGTGGTGACTGCACCAAAGTCAGAACTGCTCAAAATTTTGCCTTTGGTACCTTGCCTGTGAGGCCAGTTTATGGCTGATGTGTCGGAGCGGCCTAATGTCCTGGCTGACACGTGGCATACAGCTCCTGCAGATCTTGTGGTGTCAGACCGGGGATGGGAGCTGGAGGATAAACTCATCCCTGACCTTAGGAGAAAGCACGCCTATCCTCAGGCATGGGAGAACAAGCTTCTCTTCTAAGATTTAAACTTGTTTAATTTAACTTTAGAAACTACTCTTTTCTTATGAAAGAAAGAATAGAAATGTCACACTGATCTTTGAGTACTCCATCAATAATTAATAATGACAAATATAACATCATAGGCTACAGCATTACAAGAACTCCCTGTTGGCTCGCTTCGTAAGGCATTGACTGCAGCCTCGGAGAGCCAGGAGGTTCAAGGAGTCTCGACAAACCCCCCTGAGCAAAAATCAAGAGGCCAAAAGCAAGGGAAGAAATCTGATTATTTGACTGGTTGTGCTTTTTCCTGCTGCACCACGCTTTGATCGGCAAGGAGGAGCACAGCAGGCGGGCTCACGCTGCGATGATGGAGCAGAAACAGCACCAGGGCAGCGAGGAGCCAGCACCGCCCTCGGCGTTACTGGCAGGACCACGCACAGGTGGCGGCGGTGCCGTCAGCCTCACACATCTGCTTATACCCTGAGCAATTTGTGGTTGCTGCTGAACTAGACTGGTGAGAGCCCATCGCTTAATCATAGATGGCTTTGGTCTCTCCTGTTAATCTTTCTCCAGTTATTATTCTTCTAGACAAACTCAAACCTTTTTTTTTTTTTTTTCCTGGGTACAGAGAGCAAGGGATTAAACGGCTGGCTGAATCGCTTGTTTTTAAAAGAAACCATACTCACTTTGCAAGTAGGAGAGAAAAATGGGGCTGCAGAATATGGAAAATTTTCAAGCTTGGTTTCAAACCTGCCCGTTCTTCCTGTGGAGAAGGCTGCAGCCTCAGAAATGCCAGAGCAAAGGCCTTCAGGTGCTGTCCCCGCATGGAGAGGCCTCCAGGAGAAGATCAGAGGCTCCCAGGAGCTCAGGGTTGCAAACAGCCTTAGGCTTTGGTGCCTCGGAAGATTTCTTGCGGCTAACGGCTGCTCAGTTTGTAATATACCTCACACGGGCAATTTCTCTGGGTGGCATTTAATAACCTCTTCAGACTTTATTGCTTTCTTGCTTCTATATCTTTACCAAGCTACTCTTATTTCTTAAGAGTTCTTATTTCTTCTTGCTATTTGACTACACAGCGCATCTGATTTCTCAGGGAACAATAACTCTTCAGTAGGACCCTTTTTTATGAGCAAATCAAAAGCATGTTTTGTACAATCAACTGCCTCATGACATTTGACTTGAGGCCTCAGAAAGTGTTCTTTTTAGATTTCAACTGATTTATTTTTCCTTTTCATTCTGTTTTATTCACATGCTTCATGAGTTCCTGTTTGATTTCTTCTATTTTCAGTATTCCCCGGCATTTCAATGCCAACTTTGCTCTGAAAGATGACTCTCATTATTATTGTATGCTGTACAAAACATGTTCAATCGGCAAGCAACAAGATTTGATTTGCTGATATGTTTTCCCCTGCAAGCGTAAATAAGCACCCTAAGCCACGATACTCAAGTTGGGCTCTATCCCACGTCCCAGGCTCACTGCCTTGTGATGCTAAGAATTCACATCTCACGATATCTTCAGTTATTCATAAAGCTAGATATAATGACATTAAATTATTTGAATCACAGCCTTCACTATTTAAGTTTTTTCAGAACTTAGAATGAGTAGAAACTTGAAAATAGGAATTTCAGAGGCTCATAAGGCAGAAGTCAAGCAAGAAGAACTCCAGCAGGGATGTGCCACAGGGCCAAATATAAAAATGAGCCATCCCTGGGCATCCTTTGTCTCAGGCTATGGTTCTACGGGACAGAGAGACTTGGTTCAAGATCTCTGATTGCTTGGGACAGGGGTATACAGAACCTCTTGCTCCCAATATCTGTCAATCGAGCTCTACTGCTGCCAAAATAAATGCAAACCCCACTTCCTTCTGATCACACCTTCCAGAGGTTTGCACAGAAAGCACTATGCACTACAGCACGGTCATGATCCGAAAAGCTAGGTACAGCCCACTCACTTTCAATTTCTTCAGTGCCTGCTCTGCTGTGAAGTCCCAAGTCCTCCCTCCCATCTGCCTGGCAGACACCAGGTCACCCTTCTGAAAGGCACCATCCTGCTCTCCCACTTTGGTCCATTTCTGCCCACATGCGACAGCCTCTCCAATAGCTCGTCTCCTGTGTTGTGTGACGATCCAGAGACACCCACCGCCTCTGATGGACTTACAGACAGCACACAAGCCTTAACAATCCCAAGCTCATCACGTGGACACAACAGCTACCCTGGTACCAGCACCTCCTATTTGTCAGGCTCACTGCTGTTCCTCTTGCTAAAGAACCAGTGCAGCCCTCTGAACGCCTCAGCAGGGCCCTCCTGCTCTCTCCACCAATGCAGATCCCTACATCAGGGCTCCGCAGCTTCCTTGGGATGTTTATTCTCAACCAGGTTTGCAGACGAGCCTTGCCACTGCTCCTCCATCATTTCTCTCTTCTACTGCCTTTCAGAAGAGTTAAAGCTGAGCTTCCTATTTACCCAGCTTTCAACCGATGCCAAGGAAACCTCTCACTATGCCCTGTAAGAGTTCACATCACTCTGCTGGGCCGTCACTGTGCCCCTAAATACCTGTCGCAGAAGCTGCCCTCCCCTCCTGCCATGGGGAAGCACATGCCTGCTCGGGAGCTGGGCCTGCTCTCCTGAGAGGGCCGGGGCCGCTCGGCGTGTCTGCGGAACGAGACGTGGGCTCCGGACACCAGCTCGTTACAGAGCTGGCACAGCCCCAGCTGTTGCATTTCTAGGACAATTCTCTCGCGCAGTGATACTATCTGGTTTCATCTAGCAACATTTCTTTTTCTTCTATCAACAGTGCGGCCCCTTGAATAAGTGCGTTTCACTGTGGTAAGAAGCTTTCCGGTTTGGAGCTGACGTGGGTATGGAGAAGTAGATATGACCGGTTGTACTTTTCTACTAATCAATTCAAGAAAGTAGATGCACGATGAATTGGCTAGTGTTGAAAAAAAGAAAAATATTTCTTTTTTAGTATTTTAAAAAGTATTTAAAATTTTGCTGTTCCATTGGCTGTAGCTAACAAGCCTCTGCCTACACATCAGTATCATAAATCCATGAAAACAATGCCTGAAGGCAGAAAGGTTTTTCAGACTCAAAATTGTTTTATAGTGTGTTGGTTTTATTTTTTTTCCCCCATTCTTCCTATGTCAGCCAGAGCAACAAATTTCTACTCACATCCTTACGGGTGATTGAAGTAAACATGTGCAAGCAGCCCCGCTCCCGTAAATGCCCCATCAGTCCAGCTGTGTAAGTGAATTAATCTAACGCTCTGCCAAAGACAAGTGGCATGTTTCTGGTTTTAGGACAGCTTCAACTGCGCTTAGGTGATGGGATTGCTTTGGGAATAAAATTGCCCATCTAATTCTGCCTGTGGGTAAAAGGCAGCAGCTCTTGCCTAGGACACTTTAACAACTAAGAAGAGCTGAAGAGTGAATAGTTCACTGTGTAGGAATTTATCCAGCCTGGACCTTGGCTGAAATAACAGTCCTGCTCTTCCAAAGCAGAATCCAAGGAACTCTCTGATCATTTCTTGGAGGTCTTTTCCAACCTTAATGATTCTGTGATGCTATGATTGCGTTTTGGCAACTGGAATTTAAAACTCATCACAACAATGATGTGTGCGACACAACTAACCTGGTGCTGGATCAGCGTTAACTCAAAATGGTGGAGTGCCACCTCCTGAACCACCCCCAGAAGAAAGCTGTTTCTGAGCAGGAGAAGCATTGCCGAACAAACCTGGACAGCTCTGCTTCCTTTGGGAATGCATGGAGGATGGTGTTTGGCTATGAGATACAGCAGATCTTCAGCCTTTCGGTAAAATACATGTCTTGCCTGTCAAGGGCATTTGCTTCCACTAGAACTCTCCTCTAGAAAACACAGATATGGTCAAAGAGGTTGCAGCAAGCGAGACGTAGTTGGTGATTAGAGCTCTATTACCCAAGCTTTGCATGAAACTGTTAAATCATGTATACGCTTGACTGACACCAATAACTATCCAAGTGCTATTTACAGGGGTACCAATAAATCAATGAGATCGCTGTCCTCCTCCCTCACTCCCTGCTACCTGGATTCTGGCAGACCCAGGTAAGTCAACTGAGCTTCATAATGAAAACAGAAATTTAATTATTCACAAGCATTCCCCCTGAGCTTTCTCTGGGCTTTTTGTGAATGATTAACAGAGCAGCTGCTCCAGACAGCACTCTCAATCCCTGCTTGCTGGCCTGTTAAAAGCAGTGACTCATCAGCACATGACGTCAAACCCTCCACTCCTCTGAAATGGCAGGAAGGAGGTTTCATTAAAAAGATAAAAAAAGGTATCAACATAACAGCCTGAACTTCCTCCCAAACACACACTGGCCAGGGGTCAGCTCAGCTGCCTTGCCTGAAGAGATACACTGTGCTTACACAGACTGCTCCTGCCAGCGGTAAACTTTCCTGTTAAATACAGCCTGCTCATAAAGCATACTTCCTCCTGCAGGCTGGTTCGTTAGGTACCGACTCCAAACAGAACACAACAGCGTTAGGCCTTTTGGTAAGATCTGGTTATGTTGTTCCCAGCAGGGAGGTGCACACCGCATCCCAGCTCTCCCCACCTTCCTGCAGGGCCCCTCCGTACCTTCCCGAGGTGCCTACATGACGCGACGTTCCCGTTCAGCGCTTCTGGAAGCTGCCCAGGTAACACTTCCCAGCAGTACCTGATAAGGGTGCCCAAACAGATGTGCTGGGAAACATCAACAAGCGCTGCAAAATTTACTTACCTGTGCCTTCGGTAAGGTTGCACTGAAATATGCACACAAAAAAACCTGTACATGAATGTAGGCATTGTTCCCTGTCTTTGTGAAGAAACCTGGGCCTAGTGCCATGAAAGAAGCCAAGTCAGTAATTTGGAACGGGGCTGTTTCTCTGCAGTTACAATTCAGATTTTGACTCCAGACAGCAAGTCCCTCCGTCGCAATGACAACAGCCTTTTACTCTGAAAATCTGCAAAGCGATGGAGAGGGGAGCAAGCACAGTCATTTGAGCGATAGCTCTTCTGGGGGATTAACTGTGAACATCTGTGATATTTTATTCCCTCTGCCAGCCCTGCGCCCCGAAGATGAGCCCAGGCCCCAAGGCAGCACATCTCAGACAGGGACTGCGGGGCGGTGCGAGGCGATGCAGCCGGTATCTTTAGCTCTGCTCCCGGCTGCCTGCAGGGCAGCATCGCTCACAGCCAGCACCGGCCTGCTGCCAGGAGCAGAAACACTGGTGCTCGCTCCATCTCCTCCCAAAAGGTACTCGGTTAGGAGGTAAAGCGCACACAAGGCTGACGTGGTGCCAGGGCTGGGAAATGCTGCTCTGGCGCAACGGCGCTCCCACCGTGCTCCTTACCTGGCTCCGTGCTCAGGCTCCCCCGTGCACATTTCAGTTCAGGAAAGAGCCAGGCCAAGTGGTGCTATTACTCAGGAATGAGAAATGGGGAAGTCTGTACAGAAATGTGGGTATCCCTCAAACACAACTTTCTAATATAATTTCATTCAGAACAGAAACGAACCCAGAAGTGGGGAGAGAGGAAAATATTGAAAAGGTGCAGGTAGAACTGAGCAGCACCTGGCTTCTGGGCCCCGCTGTTCTGCTTCATCTCTTTCATTCCCTCTTTCTAAAGTTAACGCAGAAATGTGTTGAGAAAGGAGAAAATGGGAAATGACAGGGAGCTGGGAAAATCAGATGGCAGGAAAAGGGAAGAAAGAAGAGGTTGGAGAAAACAGGTTTGTAAAGAATTGGTAATGAAAGCGTGTGGGGAGCATCCTGTGCAGAAATAGCACGAAGAGCCCTTCCCACGCAGTGAAACACTAACAATTTAGAGTAAACGTGGTTTAAGTCAACACATTTTTTTGAGGCTGAGTCCTACGCAGACCATGGACACATCATATTAAACCTCACACCTGAGCTGCATGCCCAGCCCTCCCTGATGCTGCAAAGGCCACAGCACGTTGGACTAACGTCCCGTCAGGGCCAGCCCCGCTGTGACAGGGCTGGAGCTCATCACCAACACCCTGGCCTTGCCTCTGAGCCCACCAACCTGGCCGAGGAGCCAGGCGTGGCAGTGCATCGCCCCTTTGGTAGTGAATTGGGCAATATGCAGGTACGGCAATAGGTGCTTAAGTTGCAGCTCCACAAAGCTTTTGTTCCCCTGCCAGCTGTGCACAAAACCAGCTTTAGCAGTACCTGAATACACCCTGACTTTTAAAAACTGCCAGGCCCGTCACTAACACAACACTCGCTTGAGCAAAACCAGGGAAGACTGTCCATGCTTTGCTCACCACACCTCACTTCGCTGTTTGTCTTGGTTTCCAAACATATCCAGTTTCATACTTTAACCTTCCTCTCCCTGCAGAAGCCCTGCCTGTAAGAAGTGAGCTGGTCTGCTGCTTTCCAGCCGGGAAACAACGCGCAGAAACCTCCTGCCTGCAGCCATCACCTGCTAGAATGCAAACTGTATTTTTATTTTATTTTAAAGCACGACCCCAGAGTTGATTGAAGGGAATTCTCCTTTTCTACATCCTCCAAGAAATTTCTGCTTCCACAGTGCTGAGCCAGCAGCACAGGTGGATTCATTTACACTTCAGAAATGCAGGTAGTCCCAGTAAGGCAGGACGAGCTGTCCTACGTGCCAGTTAACACAGGAGACACCAAAGTGCTTTGTTGGATCCAGGCCTCATTCGTAATTGTCACGAACAGTTACAGAATGTGAAAAATAAGAGAAAAAGGACGGCATTGCTATTTCTGGTTTTCATGAATGTGGTTTCCATTTGAATTTTCTGACCAGCTACCAATAAGCCACAACTGAATGCAGTTCACACATTGGAATTGAGGATAAAAACACCTGCACCCCATCCCGAAGGCAGAACTACCCACATATGTCATTGCTCCCTCAATGTTACCTGGAAGCTGCAGACAGCAAAACCGAGAATCCTTTAAAAGCCTACTGCATGGAGAAATGCAATACAGGGATTCCTCTGTCTGTACACGATACGACAAGGAGCATTGGGCTCGTGTCGCAGGAAGGGAAGCTGGAGCAGGCGCTGGGAAGAGAGTTCCCACTGACAGAGTATTCAATGTCCAGGCGGACTGTCCAAGAACATTTTGGGATGTCCACCACAGGCAGGTTGGGAAGTTAAAGAAATACCTCTCAGATACAATTTAAGTCCAGCTGATCCTGCCTGAGACTGAAGGATGAACAAGATGATCTCTTGAGGTCCTAGTCTTGCCACTTTTATGCCAGATTTAAACATGAATGTTAGAGTACACATTCCTACATAACATTTTTGACACACTGTTTTCATGAGTGTTTCAGACAAAACTGTCACATTAAATGTTGGGGCTTTCCCAATCAGGATGTCAGAATGAATCAACATTTCATTATTGCATTCAAAAATAGTTCCTAATATTTCATTGCCCTCTGCAATACCTTTTTTTTTTTTGCCAACAAAACATTCTTGTCATGCCCAAGATAACACTTTGTGTTAATTCTTGCCAAACAAGAACTGATTACCCAAGTCAGTTTCTCTCTGAGAACAAGGACCACCTTGTCACTGACAACAGACACCAGAAAAAATCCTTTCACTCCAAATGCAGCTGTCATCTTACAGCCCAGCCAGTCCCTTCTTTGTTCTTTTCCCCAGAATATTCCTTTCTTGCCACTTTGTCAGATTGTTCTTTCAGTACGGCTATCCAGCATAATGCTCACCTAGGAGCACATCCCGAGCCCACTGAGAAATAAAAAGAACAAACTATTTCACCTGAAACTTCTTTAAAGATGTTCCTCTCTGATTTGTTATTATCGGCTCCACTCAGCTAAGGCTGGCTTCTCACTGTCAGCTTCCAGAAGGACCCTGAAGCGTGATCTCCACAATGCAGCGAGGCTTACAAGGCTGCTGACATTCATCCACACGAGATTCTGGTCCAGAGAGCAGCTGAAATCCGCAGCAAGCCCTAATGGATTTGTCACTCTATGTGCCTAGGGATTCCAAATCCTGCATTGTTTTTCACAACTGGGTCTCACAATCAGACACAAAATTCACCAGGAATTGTGTTGCAGGAAGAAAAATGTCAGCACCCAGAAGACCTTAGCATGCTTCTGCTCTCCATTAGTATGCTGGCTAACAATACACACTGGTTTTGGAGCAAGAAGCTCTGGAAGAGAGAATTCTAAACAGAATGTCAAAAGGAGATGACAGAAGGGCAAAGTAAACTTTAAGGTACCTTTTGTACGTTTCCCACCCTACAGATTTCTCCATGGGGGATATGTCCACAGAAGCGTTCCCTCCCTCACGTACCTGGACTGTCCTTTAAAATGAACAACTACGACCAAAGGCAAATACCCTCAGCTAGTCTGAACTGCTGGGTACTGCCTGGCAGACTGGAGCATTCCAGACCGGTCACAGGTTTGTTCTCATCATGTCCTTTCCACAAAGGCTGGACATATACTGTAGCATACTGGGAAAGAAGCATGCAAATAAGATGATATTTATTTCTAGGTGGTCTAGAGGTTAGCTTCAAACTATTTTATACCACTCTTTGTATTAGAACATTTGGTTACAAGAACTTTTAAATAAATAAAAAGACAAGGTTAAGTGGATCACCCAATGGAACTTGAAATAACTGTAAGTTATGGTAATGTATACTGCTGGTCTTCTTTAGGGTTTGCTGAAGAACAATTTCAAGAATAACTTCTTCCTTTCCCTTAACCTGGGTCTCATTAGTCATGTTCCAAGGCAACAGGTTTCCATGACAGCAAATATTAAGTCTCCTGCAGCACAGCCCTTTGTTCCTGCTATAAATGCTAAGCTTTCACTACTCCGCTTCAACCTACACCTGCTATCTTCATGAAAAAAAACTTCTTGAAGAAACCTAATAGATATTTTAATCAACAACTGTATTTTATTTCCACTATGACCTTGCAAAGGAACATGCCCTCTATTGAATTCTGTAAGAATGTCGTCAAATCCTCCCGAAGGATGCTTTTACCTGGTCTGAGCTCACAAGTTCTTGGCAGCTATTTAAAACAAAAACATTTTATGTAAGATAATGATGCAGAGTCCATGCTCATAACGCTAACGAGCAATAATCCCACCGTAGGGATTAACTGCACAACTGAGACCTCTGGTTATAGACATTTTATTCAGGGTGAGAGCAACATCCCCCTCACACAGAAGCTGTGCTAACAAAAGTATTTCTACCACATTTTCAGTGGAGTAGAACATTGTTAACAAGCACAGGTAGGAGTTTTCTCTCTTTATGACCTGCATTGAGTCTTGTTATTTTGAGGGGACTGTTGATTTAATGTCTCTGGATATCTTTGAAAGCCTCGCTCACACTGTTAAACTCCTCTAATCTTTCCTTATAAACCAATCCCTCCTGACCCCTGATGTACCATTACTGCATGCCGTATTACTCAAATGCAGGCACAGCGCTAAGCAGAGGATAAAAACAACAAACAAACATGTTATCTATTGGAAAGAATGTAAAGCAAACAAAAAAAATAGTAAATCATCCTTTCGTAAGTACAGCATTATTCTGCCAACATAAATGCAGACACAGAACTCTATCCAAACTTTACAGGAAGTTTCCCACACGGCTTTCCGAAAACATAGCTTTTCTTTTTGTAGGAGATGCAAGGGGAAGATTATTGAAGATTCACTTTCAATGGCTTTTTGTTAAACAAAGGCTAATCAGAGGTAACCTAAATGCCAGTTGCCCTCGAGTTATTTGCACTAGTTAATGCCTTTCAGTCAGCCACAGCCATTAGAAATGCATAATGAAAAAAGAAACAGAAATGGTAGGAGTTCCCGAATCCTGTGAGATCCTGCCACTCTTGCTTCTCTCTCATGATGATTTATCACACTTTTAAATATTCTTTTGACATTATTACACTTATTTTTATCCCAGTCTAATGTGTGTGTGTGTCTCTGTCTTTAATTGCCAGGATATGTTCAAAGATGTCACAACTCATGAGTTGCAATTAGTTGTACAACAGAGAACCAGTCCTGTCACAACTGGTAAGCAGTAAGATCACAGTAAGAATCCTCCAGGCAGGGATCTTAATAAGGAAATCAAAAAGCTTTTTGTGGAATGCAGTTGGCAAAAGCAAGGAGGGGAATCTAGGCTAGCAACATGACCATGATTAATGGTAATTTTAGTAAATGCAATTTGCAAACTAGGACATATGTGCTTGAAGCTTGTCAGCGAGGTGAGAGTTTAGACAGCTGCAAAAATGTTAGTGAACCTGGGAAAACTGTTAAGGAACCCAGATGAAATGGGCAATGCTTCAAAGAGATTTGTGAGTGTATACATTAATGGTCTGCTTTAAGAAAAATCAAAGAACTAAGATATCAAGAGAGACATAAATCTTCTGATGAATGATACTCCAGAGTGCACTCGTCTGCGTACAGTATCTTGTTGATGGCAATGGACTTCCACGAAGATGGAAACACAGATGTTTTGACACAGTGACCTACAGGCAACCTGACAATAACTGGGCTTCATCTGAGCTTTTTCTCTTTGAAGAAGCAACATACTAAGTTAGAGCTGGGTCGAGCTGAATACCATTGTAACACCACTTACCTAAGTGTTCCCTTTTCTCACTGAAGGTTGTAGAAAACATGAATACAACTTTTATGTTTCTAGACCAATCTGCTCTTAAGTACATTATATAGACAGACACTTTCAAAAAGTCACGTCAAGTAATCTCATCTGCTTACTTTATGTAACCCATCTACAGGCAAAAGAAACAGGAATCTGAAGATGTTTCTTAGATCGATTAACACATACCCTCTACCCAACTTTGCAGCCAACAAAGGCAATTGGCATAGCAAGCAATGGCCATTTCCACTAAGGTAAGGAAACCATACTTTCTCCTTCACAGTTCTCAAGCTGACTCAGGGTACATCAGCTTGGCAATGCTATTTATTTCAGATACCATATTGATATGGCTGTCATAAGTACCCATAATCTATTTTTCCCCATAAGGTATTTTTCGTCATGTGAAATGAGAGATGAAATCCTACAGCTCTTCTTAAAATGACCAAAAACACAGGCTTAAGATATTCATACCAAGAAATCTTCTTTTTGGAACTCCTATTTTGATATACTCCACAACTCGAGAAACGTAAGTTACAACAGTAAGAATCACAGCATGGCTCAAAAAAAAAGAGTAAAAATAAATGACTATCAGTGATTTTCTTGAAAAGAAGTCATGAAAGTAAAGAGGTAGACTTGGAAAGAGCCTCTTTGCACATTTTGAAGTGGCTTCTTAATCAATTAAACACTCTAAATAACTTCATTTCAAACCAGGAGAAAATAACATACAACTCCTACAATTTCATTAATCTACTACTAAATTGAATGTCTTCAGAGCTATTAAAAGCCCTTCAGCAATTTCCCTATTTTTTCAATGCTGAAAGTATGCCTTTGACATCAATACAGAGAAAACAGATGGATAAAGTAATTATAAAAAGAGCAGCATGACGCTACAAACCAGCTTGCCACAGTTTTACTAACAGAGTAGATAACACAGGCAGAAAAGTGGGTTGACAATTAGCAAAGTTATCGTGTTGTGTCAAAGTGCTTCCACCCACCAAAAAGAGAAAAAACCTCCCTCAGGAACATACAGACAGACTGGGAAGGAAGGAGCAATGAAAAATTAGAATAATCATGCAGGACATTTAAAGATTAGAAAAATCCCTGAAGGAAAATACTCCTTGTACATCGCAGAAATCAAAGAAAATAAATGTTGAAGGGAAATGCAAATCAGTCCTCGGATCATTCTGGCATATTTGTCTGATAACTTACATAAGTTTTGTATAAGGTAATTTCATGACTTGACAGAGACAATATCTAGCTACAAGTAACGGGATAAAGAGAATTTCTCTCAGCTTTGAAGTCTGTTAAAGAAAGTAATCTATCTGAGGAAGCCAGTTCAATCAGCTTATTGAGTTCAAATTACACTAACAGAAAGATGGGTGAGCTAACACACCTGATTCCCCACACATACAAGTACAATGTTTTATAACTCCAATGTCTTGTAACGCGTAATAGGATGTACAGCCCAACCAATTCTTCCCCTCTCTATTTTACCCTTTTTCCATTTGTGGAGCTTGTGAAGTTATAAAAAGTTAATTAAATTGTCCAGCCTTCAGAAAAATAGACCATTTCAACTATTAGAAAGCTAGCCTACCTCATCCTAATAGATATGTGAATTGGGGAATGGAAAATCCTCCTAAGAAAGATGGTCATCGGAGAATACAGAGTCAAAAGATACACAAGATCTTCACCCTAAAATCCCAAAGACTATTTCCTCCTCTTCAGGATATCTCCTGCTCTTGAGCTGTATGTTTCCAAAGGCTGTATAGCTTTTCTCCAGGTCCAGGAGATCTAGGAAGACAGCGACAGGCCATCCACATGCAGAAGCAAAAAGGATTTGTGAAACCTGGGAGAAGTCTGCCTCAAGTCAGAACAGTCTTCTAGGTGAAATGGAAGTGTAGCCTGTGCTCTAATAGCAGTTGGAGAACTGTCTTACTAGCAGAGTAGAGCAGAAAAGAGAAAGAAGACACTACAACTGGAAGTGGCTGGGCCAAGGAAAAGTACATTTCTTCTTCAGGAGAGTGGTTAATCTTCTCAAAACAAGCTTATTAAATCAGGGCCCACAACAATTTGGCTTTTAGAAAAAAATCATTATTAGAGCAGAAAAATCATTACATTCAAAATAATGGACATTTGTACAAAAGTAGAGTCATATGGTCAGCGGTGGACCAAAACCAGTAAATATACCTCTTCCATGTACTGCCAGATTAACATTTTATGATAACAAAACCCATAGCTAAAAGACATGATACAAAACAACTGTTCAGTCCAGCAAGGAGAAGAGAAACTAGATCAAGGGTAAAAACAATTCTCAGAAACTCACATGCAGAGTAATCCAAACACAGAATTGTTAAACCCTGTGCTACATCAGCTGACCTTCATCTTGATCATTATACAAACAAAACCCTTTAGTTATAGTTTTTTGGTATTTCTTTGAGGATCTGGCACATTGGGAAGCAATTTCAGCAAGTGCATTTTACAGGTGTATATAGCAGTTCTCTTTCCAGGTAGTTTTAACATTAAAATGCAGGCTTGTTCATGTACTCTTCCACTGTCTGGAGAAAAAAGAAAAACAATTGATACATTATGAAGCAGCAGAGTAATATAGAATCTTTGAACCAAACCCTCTTGTCTTATTTTATATATATATATATATATAGTTGTACTTTTGCATGGAATTAGATCAGATTAATGTAGAAATAATTCTACTTTAAAAACCTTAACAGCCTTTTAGAATCTGATCTTCATATAACAACATACCACAGCTGTAGCTCAAATTCACCACGTCTAGCTGACCTTTGTACAAAGCTGGCCTGGTTTCATATGCTAACACCAGCCCAGTTTGAAAAAACTGGGCAACTCCATAGCGTGTCCCTAACTAGATCTACCATCATGCCGTTTCCTTCAATATTAGGATGGATCCTTCAGTACCCAGGAAATTGAAGTCAATCTATTACATTCAACTGCTTTTGCCACTGCTGGCTTAACGCTATGAGTTACAGAAGAAATTCCCTGAGGGGTTTTGAACAAAGGTTACATATCTGTGCCTCGTAGAAAAACCGCACAGGTGTTTAAGAATAAAAATGGGAGTTTTCTAGCACATACTCTTTCCAATTTAAAATGTTCATTGTAGGTCATTGTTTCCAATGTATTAATGAAACAACAGATTTTTCTATATGTATACATAAAATGTAATCTTAGATTATGTACATATATTTAATATCTTACATATATCTTAACCTGTTTCTTAATATAGCATCCAAGAAACTATAGCATTTAAACTGCAAGAAAGCAAAGGCAGTATATAAAGAGCTTGCAGATGATTTTGCAAGAGGATTGAATTGAAAGCTTATGTAACTGCTCCTTTAATTATGTTGTTGCACTTACTAAAACTGAACTTAAACCACACTTGGATAGTTAAGTACCGGAAGTGCTAAGCTATATTTTAAGCTCCTGTCAAACAAGGAAGATGCAGGAAGATGAGGTGTTTGCCTTTAGTCTTCCTCGGCCTTACCTCCTGCAACATGTCAGAGTCTTCTATGGCTTTCACTGCAGACCTCTTTGAAGTGTCTTGTACTTCTCCACCAATTATAAACTCATCAAGAATAAAATAAGCTTTTTCAAAATTAAAGATAATATCCAGCTCACACACCTGGCAGGAAAAAAAAAAAAATCCCACTTTAAATCACTTTACAGCATTATGAACGGTATTGGGCTAGAAGTTTTTTCAAATGATCAAATGTATATGCACTCTCATGGCAGGTAGCCAGGTGAAGAAGAATACTGCATTTTAGGCAATACTGCAGCTTCTGCACATATTCTCTTCATGTTTATAGCCTAGATTTATAGCAAAGATATTCTACTTACTATATTTTATAAAATACACTACCCGTATTCTGGGTTTCAGACAACAAAGCTGACTTCCTAGCCTACTAACGTTATAGTAGGTCTTATACAACCTATGTAATACGGGTTACATATATTCGCACACAGTTTCAGAGAACAAGACAAATTCCCTGTCCTAGTGACCTTACAGTCACTAACTGCTTTTTTGTTTTGAGACAGTACAAACGTGAGTCATGGCACAGTGATTTAGACACGAGATGAATTAAAGTAGTGAGAACAATTTAAAAGAAAAAAAAAATCATGTGCCACCCACTAGATCAGACTAATTTGAACCTTTCTCAGGTGTTTTCTTTGGAAAAGAAAAAAAACAAAACACTTTTCTCATCTTTATGTGCTCTCAATTGTTATACAGTATTATGAAGATCTACTTGCTGTATTTATAGCTGAAGATGTCAAGAGGGAGACTTAAAATACTGTTACCCAGTGTTGTCATCTTTTAAAAATATTTCTCAAGCTTTTCCCTTAAATCCTATTCCCAGAGAAAACATCAATATTAATTTTATTTAGAAGTAAGAATATAAACTTGATCTTATGATATTTTCAGAATTATTTTATAAAATATTCTAATAATGAATTTTCCTTTGGACTGACAGAGACTAAGGGCCAATTAGTGTAGATGGAAACACAAAGCAAAACAGCAACAGGTATCTGTTTATCAGCCAACCAGCAATGCAGTTCGTGGTAGAGAGTGAAACCTACGTTTCCAAAGTATCTGTCCAGAAGTTCTACGTATCGATGAACGACCTCTAGTGTCAGGAGCTCATTATCCTGGTCTTCTATTGCACAACAGAAATACAAACTAGCATACCTAGGAAAATAAAGGCAAAAACAGGAGAGTGAACAGCTGGACACTAAGAGCAAAGGCTCTTAGAAGTTACACAAGTGATATTTAATGTCTATCTTGTCTCTAAAATAATCTTCTTTCATTCTCATGGTGTCCTAGAAAGCACTGAATAAGATCCGGTAATTTAAACAAATTATTAATTTAGTTAGAAAAGCAAACTCTAGCCCTTGGCAAAGCGGCTCCAACACTAGTCTCAACAAAACAAACAGTAAGACAGCAGTACTTTAAACATTTCCCTCGCCTGCTGCAGTTACTGCTCTTTCTTAACAAAATAAAAATAAAGGAAAAAATAAAGGTGGAAAGTGTTACATCTCAGTAAGACTGCTGGCTACCAAATGACTGATAGTGTTTTGCATGGGCCAGAAAACATGAAACTACTTCTCCCAGTCAGTCTTCACAACTTACTTGCACCAAAACTTTGTTTAAATTGTTCCAAGATGGAAGTAACAATCTACCTCAGCTCTCTGGTGCCATGGCCAGAGCCCCAGCTTTTCTCAGCATGTGATCAGATGTTTACATACATCACTTCACAGCAAGGAAGTCACTTAATGGAAGACGTCACTTATGTGTATAATGTGCTATATCTTAAACCTACTTCTGTTTACTACAAGTCACTTCACAAGAATTAGAAGTCAGTTATTGCTAAGCCTTGTGCAAATTACTTGTTTGGAAAAGGAAACAGGAATTAACGCTTTCCAGAGCAACAAGTATTTCAAAGACAAAAATTGTTAAAATGTTGAAAGTGCCTCAGAACCCTTCTTGCACCCTTTCTCAGAGTCTGATGAAGCCCACACTTCCCAGTAGACCATCCTGAAGAATCAGGAGCCTAAGCCTTCTAACAGAATTTCAACCACAAATAGTTACTACATTACTCCATTTTTTTTTCATTTGATAGATTGTACAAATACTTTTTTACTCCATAATTTACCCTGCCAATTTATCCAGGGTCATTGTGCTGTTAGCTTCACGATGGCAGGTTCCCAATATCTTACTGTAAAAACAAACCCAAGTGCTAAAGTGAGCCTTTATTTTTCCACTTCTAGCATGTTATTTATATGATTAGTAATTACATGTTCTCATAAAATTACTCACACCTTTTGTAAACAAGCTTGAGGTCTTTCCAGTCAACAAAACTACTTGTTTTTTGATGGCGAGCCAAAATAATCTGAACAATTTCTCGAACGATCTTTTTCTTCTCTTTGTCAGGTAGTGTCGTATACCATTTCTGAAGTCTTAATTTCCCCTGTCGACTGAACAGCAGTATAAAGTGTATCTAGAGTAAACAAAGCAACAAGGTTAGCACTGGGCACAGCCAGCTCTGCCCCGGGCAGTGGCAGGAAGGCACTTCTGTGCCTGCCACCGGACAGCTCGGACCTCAGCAAAGGTACCTCTGACCCCGACGGGAGGTCTGGGGGAGGCTGAGCATGGAAGCTGGGATGCTTCCCCTCCTGCTGCCTTCCCTAGCAGATGTCCCCTCCCTGCATGTCCCCTTCACATCCTCTCCCACCCGCACTTCCTTACCTCGGGCAACCGGTGGCTTTGCTTTCTATTCTGCTGCTTCCCTGGGGAACTGGAAGAGCATCACCCCTTTGTGGTGGCGAGAAGAGGGCCCCAGTCCCTCCTCCAGCAAGACTGGAGATGTTAGCAAAGGGACTAAAGGTACACTATACAGAGGGGCTGGGGAAGTCACAGATGCACAGTGTGGGGAACAAGATGGGAAAACGAATACCAAGCTAGCGATCATCATCACCAACAGCTCTGGCACTGCACTCTTTGCAGTTACACACTAAGCAGTATGTCCCTAGCAGAGGCTATACGGAGCAGAAGAAAGAAGCCAACTACTTTGGAAAGGGAGCTCAACTACTTTTAGTAAAGAATTTATGAAATGCAGACGAGCGTGACAACAAAGGACAGACCTCAGTCACCTAGGACGTTACATTAAAGAAGCACTAGATGTACTGTTCCAAAATTTCAATTTCAAAACCAGTCATAATTTTACACAGTTTGCCCCATGATTTTTTTCATGCTTAGAATTAACAGTGTTATTGAAATACAGAAGCGCTAGCTTTTAAATGCCAGCGGGCCTTTGGGCGAGAAGTGTCAATGCCCATTTATGCAAGTACTTTTATAAGCAGATGAAAGTAACTGACTATACCAAGCCTTTAAGCGGTCTAGTAAGTCATCTACCTGCAGCGCAGAAATGGCTTTAAGAATGCAGGAGATCTATTTGCGGATGACATTCATCTCAATGAGATGTCCTCTGCTACACGAAAAAACCTGAAGGGGCAAGAGACGCTTTCAATGGCTGAAGACATCGCGACCTGCTCTGCTTTTTGACAGGCATCCCCATGGCTTCTCTCAACAGCGCCACGGCTCGGAGGCCATGATCTCCCGGGAAGGATTTCCATCTGCAGCCGCAGCCACCTGCATGACCGTGCAGAGACAAGGCTTCCCCTGGTGCTGGCAGGACTAGGGAGCAGCACAGGAGCCTCCTTGTCCTCACTTACTTGTGATCCTTGCAAGCTCCCAGCAGAAGAGAGACCGGGGCTGGCAGGTCCCTCGCCACGACCACATTTCCATTAGCCGACCAAACTCTTCCCTATAACTTCTCAATCTACACCCTCATCCCTTCTCTTGTTTTCTATTCCAGCTAGTTGTTATGCCTATAATTCCTCCATCACTCCATCTCCCCAGCAAAGACTGAAGTTAAGGTTCACGATTACTATCAAGTCCCAGCAGAGAAGTGCACTTGAGAGGTTTCTACTTTAAAAAAGAAAAAAACAACAACTGGATTTTGCAGAAAATGTTAATATTCATAATTCAGAAGCATTCTTTAGTTATTAGGTCACAGAGTTATTGAGTAACCTGGAGATAAGAGTTCTGACTATATTGGGAAAGACTTCAAATAGGGGATCATTTTAAGGAAGGGTGGATTGTTTTATTCATATCTGCCTGTGGCAGAATCAGCTGCTGCAAATATGGCTCTCACTATCATTAGGCTAATGTGTTTGATAGAACTACAAGGATTTCGAAGCTGCCTTGTGTTGAGCACTGTAATACTCTCCAGATGAGTTTGCTAAATAAAAATAATTATGCTGCTGGCAGTACACATGGCCTAATTACAGTGGAGATCAAAGCACCATGTTCTTGCCTTTCTTTGTCCATATTACCAGCTGGTTTTTGACATGGTAATATTCCAGCTGTCAGGGTTACCCCCTCGAGGTAGATGAAGGGACAGTCCATACACTTTGTCCGCTGAGACAAGCTGGATGAACAAAAGACTCTTTTGCTTGCTGCACAGCACCATTAACTCCAGAGCCTTTGTGAAGAGGAGTGCATTTTGAAAAGCAGAGCAGAGGTTCTGAAGATAAAAGCAGCAGGTCCACAGGTGTCCATTTAAAAGCAATCAGACACAGCTAGCAGCTATTTGATAAACAAATTTCTAAAAATACATTGAATCAGATAGGAGAGGATGATCAGATTTGATTGAATATGCAGGGAATTAGTCAATGAATCCCTAGCAAAAGCCGAGAGCATGTCAGCATAACAAGATCATGCTGTTTGAGACAAGTTTCTTCCACCCTCAGGAAGACATCTTGGCTTGCAGTGCTTTGATAGGCAAATATAAAGAAAAGGTACTCAAGTTTAGGTTCAGCTGTTGGACCTTATGGACCTTACACCTGAGTATCTGTAAGCAATAAATATATCTCTAGGAGAGCAACCCTATGGCTTTAAAAGGCTATATATCAATAAACTAGGGAATTCTGTGAATATTATTGCCATTTTCTACTGATTAGCATACTTCAGCATGCCATGTTTCACCCATAGGAAAGTGAGCTGCTCTCCATTTAGAATTGCTTTGAAAACTCCACTATTTTTTGTAAAGATGCAGCTGATGTTTTACCAACACTTTCACGAGTGAAGTTAACATACTTTGCAATTAGAAGGTATCTATGGACACTCTTAAATGCATCAGGATTTGTATACTAGCTTCAAAAATCCTATCTTGTGGGTCTTCCATACATACTCTATTTCGTATGCAAAATAGAGCTGCATACCCCTTAAATCGATTTTACTATTATGGAAATACTTACAGCTGGAAAACAGGTAAGGGCCTCTGCTGTAGTCCGTCTCGTTTTACAGTCGGCAGCAAACCAGCATGCTCTCGAGTTGCAGATACTTAGGGGAAAAAAATATTTTTTCTCCCTCTTTTGACTCTTCTGCTCCCCCCCCCCCTTTTTTTTTTACCTTCTAAACTCCATTCAAACTGGAGAACTCTCTAGGAGATAAACAAAATTACATTCTCATGAGGCTAAATGGCTTAATTCCTCTAAGTGTAAACACCAAATTGCTATGTTGCTATTGCCATTTCATTCAGTTCAGCTTTGCTCTGCCCAGCCACCTTGACGTGATACAACACATTTTTCACTCTCATAGCTCTGCTGATTACAGCTCACTGGAAAGATTTTGATGCATCAACAAACCTGGAAATGTTGAAATACTGCATAAACACCAATCTAACAGCTCATCTGTTCCTTGCTCCTTGACTGTAGAAACATACTTCCTTTTCTATAGTGCCATTAACAAGATGTTGATTAAGGAATTTAGGGTTGGCTTTCAGCAGCCAGGCTAGAAATAGAGGTAGATTATCCTGCAATTCTTCTGATTTTTAAAAGTTCTAATTCCAGAGTAAAGCGAAGACAAATGACTTGCTTTGAATCAGACACCTCTGAAGCAGAGTGCTTGGTTTCCTTCTGGACATCTCCAGGGTGTGCTGGCTATGACTAACAACCACCAGACCCACAAGTGACGCTGGAGAGGACTTTTAGGTCCAAGCTAGACTGGGTCGGGATGAGAAGTGCAGTTCCTATCACAGCATCAGCTGTCCTCGCATGTGGAGTCTGTAGGAGACAGGCTTCAGTCTGAGAGTTGAGTGTAATTTTATTAGCTTGTTTTACTGAATCAGACCCAGCCACCTACTGCATGGTGCCAAATCATCTCCATAAATGCCTGTAAGTAGCCGAAAGACTGCATTTTCTATTTATGGGCCGTTATTTTCTAGTTGAAGAAACAGATTTCTTGGAAATCAAGAATTCAAACCACTTTTCTAAACTTGAACTCTGTCCCCTTCTCTGAACTAGCTGTAGCTACTTTATATGACAAGCCAGAAAATTACAGGCCTTCTGCTTTATCGAGACCTACAGAACTAGCCAGGATGACAAACTGTACCCTTAGTTCCAGGGCTACTGGAAAATCAAATGGTAGGCTTCTGACACAGAATAATTTCACAGTAAATAGAAGAGACATCAAAAATGCCAAACACAGAAGGCTTACATCCTAAGCCAGCTAAACACTTCACACCCAGCTCACTGGTTGCAAACTTGGATCCCTGGTAGCTTTTACAGAGGTTTTAACGTGCACTGCAGTGTTTAGTGAGGCTGTCTACAGGGCTCCAGGCTACACTGCATTACATACAGAACAAACCATCAGTAAGGATATCAAATGAAGAAGACTGCACGGGAAGACAAAGCAGGTTTTCCTGACTCCCAGCATCATTTTTCCACGTTGCTGTCCAACAATATAAGCATTTAAAAGTTGCCATGTTTCTTCCTGCAAGGTGAACTCAAAGGGTCAATGCTGAGAGGATCTAATTCACCCCACTGCGAGAAGAAACCACGCTAGCTATGCTCTCTGCCTCCCTAAGTCCACCTATAGAGCATTTTCCAACTGTTTTCAAAGCTGTTCTGTAGCACCTGGAGCACTTGGGAGAACTGCAAGTCACCTCTGGGGAGGGAAGGCAGGAAAGGAGAGGAGAGAGCTGAGAGGAGAGGGCTGCTGGAAGGCCACGAAATGAAGCCAGGCTTCTTTTTCATGGGTGCTCGGTTTTGGCAAGGATTTGCTCAGGGATGCAGCTCTGCCTCTCAAACAGCGAGGCTTTTAGATTGTGCTTCAGCTGTCACCTTTCCAAATTCAGTTAAGAGCTCTCCCTAATCAAAGTCACCTCTATCAAACAGAAAGGCTCCTGAACAAGTAACTAATAATTGCGAATTAGGAATTACTATCCTAAAATACACAGCTTGGCAGAACTCAGAAACTCTTGAGTTCTATTTAAAAATTCTAAGTTTAAGCCTGCTGTTGCCAGCTGAGGCAATATGACATGCTAATCAAGAAAAAGTCATGGACCACATAAAAAGGGTAATGGGATGAAAAAAGCCCCACCTTTGGCTGCTGACATGACAAGCACTGCTGACAGAAGCCTTGGGAAAGCCAGACTGACTGGCTCTACCTGGCTGAGAGAAAGCAGCTTTTCATCATAAAGTTCTCTTTTACCTTATTCTGACTCCCTTGAAGTCTGCTTGATCCTCTCGTATTGCTTTAGTCTAGCTGAGTTCATATTCTGCTTGTCTTTTATGATTTGCCATTCCTACCTCTGATATGAAAAAACGTCTTCCTCAACATAGATGGCTGTCCAGAATTTTTACATCTACTTATTTTTACAACACACCTGAAAATGAACAAAACCTGCCATTGAAATGTTTCTTTTTAAAAAAGAAAAGGATGAATAACCGTGAAAAACACACAGCTACTGTGAGCACATACGTGGTTTGGAAAGCCAGGCTATTAGGGTAAAGCGAGAAAGACATACTGCATGGACAACTACTCACCTAATGTATTAACATCCTAGACACACCAGGGAGAGGCAGAAGAGTAACACACTCAAGTATAAGCATGTTGGTATTCTTCAGCTGCACGAAGTCACCATCTGGCTATTGACCTTCAATACATACCTACTGGGGGCTACGGGATTTTTAGAGCAACGATGTAAAACCCTGGGAACGGGCTACCTTATTAAAAATGTTAATTTCCTCATTTGTTTACTGTTACTGAAAGTTTTATTCACAGCACCACAGAAGCTGACAGGTTTATTGACTGCTGCAGAATCCTAGCTTTAAGATTTAAAACACAGTCTCTCTGATGTAAGCAAGTAAGGAAAAAAAAATAAGCGAAAAACCAGCAACACAAGAATGCCAAAGTAGCGTATTGTTGTCCAACTGGCACAGAGCTCCTTCCAGCTTAATCTCCATTAGGAACATTTCTGAACAATTTCCCCTAAACAATGCATCCAAAGTCCATGCAATAAAACCTGTGCCAGATCATTACAGGCACATGTGACTATAGTTACACATTGATTTTATTCTCTTCGTGATGCAGAACTCATCCTTATTTTATTACTGAAGTAAGAGTTTAAATTGACCGGCACACTAGCATTTGAAGGATCCGTACTCCATGTAGTATTGATCCAGCCAACAACTTTCCTGATAGCCTTACTTGAGTTAAGCAAGCCCATAATTGAAATGGTATAGCCGAGCTGAACTTCCGAGCCAAAAACACTTCTGACCCTACCTAAGGCTGGGAAAACAGCACTCAGAGCAGCTGTGCATCCCCCGTCCTGCCGCAGGAGCTGACACATCGCTGCCTGCTCTCGCCCCCACAGCAGGCTCCCTCCCACTCCTGCTTATGGCTGCATGTGCAGTCCTCCTGACCTTGGCTCCTTTCTCACAAGCCAGCAGCATTCCTTCCATAACCTCCTCCCCGCAACACGGGCAGCCTCCTGCCTCCTCCTTGCAGCTGCTCGTGTCCCACCAGCAGCAAGGCTGGGTTCCTAGCACCACTCCAGAGAGGAGAGGCAGCACAAGACCTAAAAACCTCCAGGATGTAGATGCAGAAGATAATTATTCTCATTTTTCTTAACTTGTAACTTTTTTTTGTTTTTATTCCTGCAAGAGGAATTACTCTTTTCCAGGCAATAAGCAAGAACAAATCAATGCAAGAAGCGTGCATAAAACCTGCCTCAAACTCCGCAGTTTGAGAGCTCAGAACGGTGGCCACACCACCACCACTGGAGCTGGTGCTCGCACCTCCAGCCTTGGCACCTGCAGGGATGTTGGCTGGCTGACCCCGCAGAGAGCAGCACCATTTGAGAACATTTAGAACAATTATTAACTGTGTAATCACATCTCTTCTGCCAGGGTCTCAGACCTATCTTCATTTGTTTATACATTGCTGGGTTAGCAAATCCCGGTCAGGCAGCTCTGAGGAGGAGGAGATGAGGCAGGAGGCTGAACAAACCGCCGAGAGCACTGCCCCTAATGAACTGACTCACCAGAAAGCAGGGGAAGTGCCAAGGCTGTCTGAGGTTTTTGTGTGTATGTTAAAATCCTTTTATTACAAGAAGCTGAACTGCCTGTGATTCACCTTAGCCTCAGACTATTTTACAGTCACAAGCCATTTTCCCAGTCTGGTCCCAGAAGGGTCTGTGAAGAAACAGAGCTAAAAGCTAGTCCAACGGACTCTGGCAAAAGGTGCAGTCACTTTTACTCTCGTTTCCACTTTGCCTTATCAGTTATTTGCAGAACCCTGCTGTGTGTGGTACTGCAGCGTCCTTCCCTTGCCTCTGACCTCTCAGGAGCAAAGGTAAAAGGCTTTGCCCTGGGGCAGGGGACACAACAAGGCAGACAGCATTCCCCTGGCTCCTCAGCCAGTGGAGGGACCTCGCTGCAGGCTGGGGACACCAGTGCCCCAGAGGGTGAGAACACCACAGGTCTTGCAGCAGCCTCACACCGACTCCACCAGTTGCTGTACATCACATCAACAGAGCCACCCACTGGGAAAACGAGCTCTGGAGGGACTGAAGACAGACATGAGTTTGGATCATTTTCTGAGTGACTTGAAAAAGCATCCAAGTCATTTTCAGGAAACACTGAAGCACTTCATTTAGGCATTTTCAATGGAGACATTCTCAATTTTCCATTTTAAAAATGGCACTTTTTATTGGGGTTAAAAAAAAAGACATGGATTTAGTAACCTAAACATGAAAAATGAAAGAAACAACTACTGTTTATGGAAGGAAGAGCCAGAGCACAGGATCTCACCAAATGCTTTATGTTCGTCCCAAGTTTTGCCTCCAAAATGAAAAAAATTGTTCGAGTGCAAGTTTCTGAATGAAAAATTAATTCTGCTATTCATCCAGGTCTTGTTCGGAGACTTGGAGGAAAGGACATGCCTGAGGTCCCGTCCCACCACTGCCCTCAGCTCATGCGCTCACTATTCACAGGATCCGAAGCAACGACAGGACAGCTCTGAAGAGACTGATCTGCGAAAGCCTTATTTCACAGCTGAAATACACGCAGATGCAGGCAATTAACAAGTTAAGATTCAAAAATAACAGGTTGCGTTTCAACAGTCACATCCCCTCATGTTCACTGTCCATCTGTAGCCTGCTCTCCTCTGTTACCTGAACAGGGGCTAAGGCAGGCAGGATACACAAACCTCAGAAGCACGTTGGAAAGCAAGGGACTGAACCTGAGTCTCCAGGCTCAGACCCCGCTACAGGACTAGCTTTCCTCTGTTCAGGTCATTTGCTATACTGGCCTTTATACTCCCTCCTGGCGTAGCAGGAGCTGGTATCTGGTAAGTGGCTTAGTTCTTGGGAAATGCCAAATGGAGAAAGAGGTATCAAGTAGAACATGACTTCTTTGAGGAACCTGACTTATGTTTCTGAGCCTGGTGGTTGTGAGGTCTGAGCGCTTCGTTTTGTTGTAGGTCATTCAGACATTCCCAACTTTTCTAGACCTGCGAGCAGACAACCAGACACTCTCTGAACACTTCAGGGGCTGTGAGACAAAGGCACAGCATGGTAAAGGTCTGCATTTTCATCAAATAAAAGTTATTCCATTTCTTATTTCCTTGTGCTTTATGTCTATCACTCACCTCAGGGGACTAAGCAGAGGGTGATGATCATGCGGGAATCCCTGCACTGGCTGACTAGCCATCTGGAGCTGCAAGCCTCTGAGCAAAACTACCTGCAAGCAGTAAGGCAACCACAGACATTTACTGGCTGCTGAAGAGGGCTTTTAACGCTATCTTTTCTTCTCAGGCCTGAAAAGAAGATAGCAGACAGACATCTTACACAAATTCAGCAAGTTAGAGAAAAGAGACTGGTGCACAGAGCACCTGGGGTTATGTCTGTGATATTGAGAACCATGAATCCAGGGCATATTAGGCCAGAAAGACGTGTCTGGCCAGAAAGGCACATCATGCTTGCCTTCAAACACAAATGTTAGTGTTAGTTTCTGTTCCTCCTCCACTGCATGCTACGTTCCTACTCACAAATGAAAAACCATTTGTATACGATGGGATCTTATACCTCTCTAAACTACGGCGTCTGCAAAAATGCCAAGGCCCAGGGCTGGCTGCTCAAAAAAGCACACACCCAGAGCAGCCAAGCGAATGCAGATGACAGCCCAGAGGAATAGGACAGCAGGGAAATGGATGGGAAGGAATGGCAATTAGTAGCTGTGCATAGGTAACAAAAAGGATTATTTTTACAGCAGCAGTATTGGTTTAATTTAGGCATCACTGGAAAGACTACAACTGGCTCACATAAATGCCTGCTGCATATGCCAAATGCCAAAGCATAAATCCTGTCGGTACTGCAGCAGAAGCAGCTCTACCTGCCCTCCTTGGCCCACTGGTTTCCTCAGTGCCTCCATCATTCTGTCCCTTTGCTGCTTTTGCATACGACTGATGACTTCAGAAGGTCTACACGACGGTTTATAAAGCATAGGATTTTGTATCAAAAGATACAGAAAAGCTGCAAAGGGGCAAACATTTTGACATGCTCTACACGCTGAGCATATTACCCAGAGACTGTGAAGTGTGAATCACAATCACTGCTCAGCCAAGAAGTCCAGGCAGCCTCTAGTAACGATAGTGAATATTCAAGAGAGAACATCCAAAGCTGGAGGAGGATCACATCAGCAGCCAGAGACTGCAGACTTGCTGAAAAGAACCCTAAAAAACATTTTTCCTAGCAAATCCCACAAAATGGTATTCACAAGTCCAGCTGAATGATAGGGTGGTAACTGAACAGCAAAGGATGTATTCCCCCGAGTACCACTCTGATCTGAGCAGTTTCCAGGAGGGCAGACCGTAAGAAGCACGGCATGCATAAAATCATTCTGCTGGTACTCCTCAGTCGCCAGGAATCACAGAGTTAAGGATTTAGGAACAGAAACCGGATCCAGACAACACACCTGTGGACTCATCTTCTGTGAACTGCCTGACTAACAAGACACCCACGGCACCCTTGGCAGTGGATTAAAAATCTTTCACCTATACTGTATGAAAAAATATTCTCTTTAGTTTTCCTTACATTTAGTGCCTAAAAACGTCAGAGGTTGTACTCTGACACTTCTTGTTAGGAAGCATTCTTACAGTATTCATAATGTCATGCATGTGCGTAATTTCCCCTGTAGTCATCTTTCCAAGCTGAAACATCTCAGGATCTTCTCAAAGCAATGCCATTCCATTACTATCAGATCCCAAACAAACAGCTCACTACATGACAAACAATGAAATATCACACGTACTCCCCCCTCACCTCCCCTACCACGTATAACGCTGCCTCAACCAACTGGATTCATTTACCTGTGATTTTCTCTCCTTCTCTCATCTGTTCTCATCTGCTGCCCTTCCTGTCTTTCCTAGTTAAATTCCTAAAGGCAAAGTTCATCTCCGCTAGGCCAATACGCTGCTGTATCAAAGTGGAAAAAGGCAGGCAAGGTTTAGAGCACGTTCTTCTTCAAACCGTAGATAGTAAGTTCTGCAAAACACTGAAAACATCTTTTACAGATCTGTGTTTATTTTAGCAATTAAGGGCACTGAGACTGTTGGGAAAGTCAATAATCGGAAGAGCTGAGAGTTCATTTACAAACACCAGGCAGGTGTCAGCACCTGCAGTCACCTCAGCTAACATTTCCACCCAAGCTTCTTGATCAGCGATGGGTATCAAATGGCTGGCTAAACGGAAACACTGCTTGCCAGCTCCTTTTCTATTCAGGCCAAGTATGTTTGTAGAGCCCCCTGTCCTCAGGGGGATTCTTTTGATCTTTCTCCAGGGCTTCAGATCACGTCTACAAGAACTGATTTTTCTCACTGTACTGATGAACAGCGCAGGCAGGAGGGAGGCAGGGCCTTTTACTATGTAGGCAACAACTCTGCACTCAAAGCTATGCAAGCAGAACCATGTACTCTCATCGAGATTATACTGATAACGGTGAGGTGGCAGTAGGATCAAGGTGTTGCAACACTTATGGACAGGAAAGGCTACAGCAACATGTGTCCTTGGGGAAAAAAAATATTTTTCTCCTCTCTGTTCAGTCCCTGCTCTTTCACTTTCTTATCCATTGAGAACGCAGTCCTTCAGGAAACGTTTCTTCACTGCAACAACACACATCAGGGAGGAGAATTTAGTCTTTTTTTCTAAAAAGTCTTTGTTTGACCTGTCACAAGGTAGCAGCTGAGCAGTAAACAGGTCATTCTCAGCAGGATGCGAAATAAACTTTGCTAAACAGATACTTTGCTGAAACTTGCAGGGAGATTTGCAACAGAGCAAACAATTGAAACCACCCTCCTGCTGAGAGGTGGTACCATTACCTTCCATTCAAATCTCAGACCATGTGATAGTGGTGGCTAGCACAACTACCTCATACCAAACAGGAGGAACCGATCTAACGAGTTTAAATGACCTGCTGGAAGTTCTTCAGTTGTGAGCCTGAATAAGGCTTATTCTTGGTTTGTAACCCAATAACCCTTAGTTCTTGACCGGTAAACCCAGTGCAACAACCCTTCACAAAGCCCGGATGACAGACAGAGGAATTTTAAGTGAAAGAGTATCCTGACAAAAGCACCCTTTCATCAGCACTGGTTCTACAATAGGAGAACAGGGTAAGGCTGACAGCACTAGTTGATGTTATAATGCCAGCAAGCATTATTACAGCAATGCCTCAGAAAAGGAAAAACAAAGAACACACACGTTTTAAAAAATTATAATTGATACAGCAGACAATACTGCTAATAAGCAGTGCTACTGTAAGCACTGCTCCCTTGGGACCACCGTGAGTGCTTTAGGAACTGGCATTTGTGAAGTGCATGCACCAGGGCAGAGTGCTGAGCACAGCTTCCCCGAAATCACCTCCCATACTTACTGACCTTCAAGGGCAAAATAGGAACTCCAGTTATTTACATAAGCTTTACACGAGGGAAATTAATATGTGGGGCTGTCTCAGGGTGTAACCAGAAAGGTTGAATATATGTATGAGGACTTAAGGTGTGGAAACTGCATTGCCATCTGTAAATTCGTTACTGCACATATTCTATATGCTAATGTAATGACAGGGTACATTTTTCTAAATACACTAGACAACAAATATGAGGTGTGTTCTGACCAAACCACTGAAAATAAACAGCTCAGCTCCACCTTTGAGGACACAGCCAAACATCAAAATTCAACCTCCAATGAAAGCAGAGACTCCTGTGCAGTTGCACTGCTGGTAACTGATATTACAGATGCACACAATAGGCAAACTGGGCAAGACAGGAGCTTGGGGCATGCTTGCAGACCCTGCCCTAAGCCTGAATTATCAAACAGCGAGATGCTTTCTCAATTACAAGACATCACTGACCATCGTACTGCTCGAGAGCCCACAGTCCTCCTTGGGGAAAATCTAGCCATTATTCCAGGGATGTCAGTCATCGCATTTAACAAAAGAGAATAACCACGGCAACCTTTTCTGATCCCAGCAAACAACCACCAGACTCTGCAAGCACACAGATGAAGAACTGAAGGGCTTCCCTCGCAGGATCCCTTTAACCTGGAGGGCTGCTGCCCCTACGCAGCGCTGGTAAAAGCTCAAACAAGCAGCTGCTGCCACCTCTACCCAGCCAAGGGTCCAGGTTGCGCAGGTAGACCAGCTGCCAACACGCACCGTAGGAACAGACCCAGACCCATACAGTCCCTATCACACACGTATGTTACTCCTATCGCCCACTCATCATTTTGCCATGAACTGCACCCTACTTGAGTGGTTAGTTTTTTTAGCTTAGACTCTACCAAACCGCACACATGAGCATCCGTCACTTTCTTTCTGAACCTGATGAAACAACTTCAGCCAGCCTTGGCAGAAAGGCAGAACTATTACTGACTAAGCTCCTACAGCTCTTGGGAGACGAGGCAGCCGAGCAGAGGCTCCTGGGCTGAAGGCAAGGCTCCGCACGAGCCCTCTGGGGAACACGCGTGGGGAAAGGGCTCTTCCCCGTGCTCCTGACACAAGAAAACCTACTGCCCGAAGCTGCAATGCTCAGACACCGGCCAGCCAGAAGACAAGGACCCATGTGAAAGCAAACTCGATACTCCTCCAGGCACGGCGCTGACTTGAACCTGAGCTCCTCGGGTTACAGGAAGCCTTAATCAACTCTCTCCAGAGCAGCCTTGTTTTCCTGGTTGGCTACCAAAGTCTGTCAGCATGACTGAAGTTCACCCCAAGGGTCAGATAGGAGGAAATAAAAAGAATCCAACGTTCATTTCCTCCGAAAAGGCGCAGACCTTGCCCGAGCTCCCTTGGGAACAGGGCTCCCACCTGTTGGAACAGCTGGGACAGCCCTCCGAGCATTTCACCTCTGCTGAAACGCAGCTCGGGCCATTCATTCCAGCAGAGGGATTTCTCAGGGAAGAAAAGTTTCTTTTCTCCGTGCCCGAGAACGCAGGAGAGGGTCGCGCTGCCTTTTGCTCTCTGCCCCGTCCCCCTCACCTCACCGCACCGCACCCCCGCCGACCTCCCCCCGAGCTCACCGTTTGCTCCGGGGGCCCGGCGGCCAGGTCAACCCGGAGCCGGGTGCCCGGGGGGGCCGCCCCGGGAGCCCTCCCGTCGAGGGGCGCTCCCCCCCCCCCGGGGCACCGCCGCCGTCTCGGGGCAGCGCGGGGCCCACTTACCATGGTGTGGCGGCGGCCGCAGGCTGGGAGCCGGCCCGGCCCGGCTGGCTGCCGGCTGCCTCTCGCCCGCCAGGTGAGGCCCCGGCCGCATCGCGCCTTCCCACAATGCCCCGAAAGGAAACTCCCCGGCGCCTCCTCCCCGCACCTGCCGCCGCCCCGCGGAGGGAGCCCGGCGCCCGAGCCCCGAGGGCCGCCAGGGCAGGGCCGGGCCGCGCCGCTCCCCGCGTCCCGCCCGGGGTGGCTGTGCCGCTGCCCGCAGGCGGCCCCACGCCTGGGAAGCCGGAGGCCCGGCCCGCCCGGGGCTGGCCCCAGGCGCCGCGGGAGCCTCTCGGCGCAGCCCGAGCGGGGTTTGGGAACGGCGCGCCCCCCGCCCCGGCTGCACGGCCCCAGCAGCCAGCACTCACGCCTTGCGGCGCACCGGCAGAGCTACTGGCATCGCCGCTCTGCGGCCATCCCCACCAAAGCGAGACTCGGATAGCTTAAATACCGTAAACGGCCGGGCTTTGCTAACCTGTTCTTTTTGGCTGAGCTGGGTGAGGGAGTGAGCTGTGAGTAGCTCTGCCAGCCGATCAGCGAATCCCCGTAACCTCTGGCAGGGATTTGCTGGGAAGCAGCTGGTGCCAAAAGAACACGCAGCTTCCAGACTCAGCATCTGAATCAGACGCTCTAAATCCAGGCCTGAGGCTTCGCGAGCTCTTACCACAAACCTGATCCAGATGCAAACTACCAAAAAAACAAAATGGGAAGAGTTAGAAACATAAAATGGGAAGAGTTAGGATGTTCAGCTCCCACAGGGGTAGTCCCAAGGAGAGTTGCTCCCCCAGTGCACCATATGCATCCCGCCACATGTGGTGGGTCTGGAGTCAGGATATGCCCGGCTCCTGCACGCAGCACTGGATGCATCTGAGTCATCGGCAAGGAAGGGAAACGTGAAGGAGCTCAGGCACTCCAGGGGACAACTGCAGCGTCAGTGGCTGTCACTGGGGGGAATCTCTTTCCAAGCCTCTGGCTTCAGCAAAGAAGGGATATCCCTTGGACAAAAGCAATAGCATGCACACATCAGAGACAGCCACCGCGGTGAAATCCACTCACAGTTAGAAACGCTGGCAAGAACAGAGACAAGGGATGGCATCCTACTCCACTGAAGGGCCAGAATTTTTCCTAGTTTCCTCCCTGCAAAAACTGAAGAATTCATGCTTTCTAGAGGAAAAGGAGAGAAGAACTAAGCTTTATAGCCAGCAGAAATTGAGGGATGTCGAAAAAAAACAAACACAACCCGATTCTACAAGAAAGAAAACATCACCACTGAGGCATTCTAGGCCTACGCCTACATGCGTACCTATGCCTGGATCACCCATGCAGCTGCATCCTCTTCACTGTAAAGAATACATGTCAGTACGGATGTACATGCAGGGATATGATCCTTATGCTCATTTAAAGGTGTGGAGGCATTTTGCACAGTTCCCTCAGCATGCATGACCTCTGCCCTCCGTAAACTATGATTTGGTCTACACACATTCACAGAAACCTCCACTTCCGTTCGCTCAGTTCTCGTTTCTGTTTTCTAACCCCACAGCACGACGAGCGCTGTGCCGTACTAATGCTGGCTGATGACCCCTCTGGTTTCATTTCTGGATTGCACAACACGAGAAGCACAAGTCCCAGCTCCCTGCAGACCCCGCTGATGCTTCATTTGCTTGTTTGCCTGTGGCCTCTGTCACTTCCTGAGAACACGCCCTGGGCCTATAGAGCAGCACTATCTACAGACCGCATGAAAATGCCTTTTACAGCACTGCTGTGGTGCAGCACACACTGTGCCATGCTGGCCACGCTGATTTTGCCAGGACACCATCACTACGTCTGCCAAATACACACTCACTGCTATCAGCATCTGACAAAGCAGACCAAAACCTGTTCCTAGATTCTCTGAAAGGTAGCTGGAATGAGTAAATAGGCTACAGACGCTGCCACGCTGAACGACAGGCATACTGCCTTCCCCAGGAGGTCCGCATTTGGTTTCCCAAGTGCGCAGTCATGCTGCTGTCCCATTCAACCCCCAGCCCCACCTGCTGTGGCCTATGCAGAACAACAGAGCTGGCTCTGCGGTCAAAACCCAGATGTTCCTCACTACTGCCGAATGGGGAATGCCCTCAGGCACCACTTTGGAACTCGGAAAGCTCCATCTCTGAAAGCCAGCTGGTATGCCAGGTATGTGCAGTTGGACTGGATTTGCCTAACATGCAAGAATGCAGACACCACAGTGCAGTTGTACTGGAGTTGCAGGTATCAACATTTTCACCTCCAAAATTAATTAGAAAGTAAAGGCTGAACACATCATCCCAACTCACTCCCCACGTCCCAGAAAAAAAGTTTCAGGAAAGCAACTCCCTTCAGCAACCTACATCCTTCTCAGCTATGTAACTTACTCCAGTAATGGACAATACTTTTTTTTTTTTCCTGCCTAATCCTTTCCCAATAATCTTACTTTTCCATGCAAAGACCTAACCTAAGTAGACCCATGAACTCAGGAGAACCAGTCTGCTGCTTTTGTGTTTTCGCAAATACATCAGTAAACAAGCAGCAGCAGCAAACACACCATGCTTACAGTGCACGTTAAAAGCAGCGGCCAACTTGAACACATTATGGCCAATCTTGCAGCTTAGCAGAGGGACGAATTTTGCTGCCCTACAGAAACAGGACTGCAGATATAGGATCACGCCTAAATTAGATGCTTTCCAGAGCAGAAAGCCAGGCTGTACTTAATGACTGACTAACTAGAAGTGATAGAGTTGGAATTCTCCCCTCCCTTGCTTCCCCACCACCAGGCACAGTGTGCCTGGGTAACTTTGTGATGAAGATAGCTCAGACTTCCCAAGTAGCGACTGCTGATGGTTATCAGTGTTGCATGGCAATGGGAGTGGGGGAGGCGGCTGTGGCACAGGGTTATGCCAGCTGCACTGGTGGGGGTGTCCTTAAGCCAGAAAAATGCCATACCATGGACTCCTTTGGGTTCTTTCCTTAGGTCCAGTTAATTCACCTGAGCACAAAAGCTCGCAAAGCAACGGAGTTATTTCTCTAACTCAAAACAGGCTGCAAGAAGACTTTGTGGCCCTTCTCTTTTTGCTTCCGTCACTGCCCGGAGGAAAATTCCTTTCCTGAGGGCCCTTTGACACGGCTTTAAATGAAGGTGAGATTTTTTTTTTTTTTTTTTTTTTTTACTGCTGCTGGGTGCTGCATTCTCTTAGTTTATATTCCACTCTTCCAGCAGCTTATCACGTTCAGAAGCAGACAATTTTCAGATCAAGTGTTACAGTGGCTTCAGTGAGTCTTGTGTGCATTGAGCTGCTGATAAAGCCTTCTCTAGATCCTAGGTATAAGCTTTGGTGAGTTTCACCATTATTTATTTGAAAAGAAGTCATTGCTAAAAAAGTCAGATGCTCTGGACTGATGAAGTCCTAAGCCTGCAACATACTTTATATACGGAAGAAAACAAAGTTCTCATTTCTAAACAACTGCCAAATTTCCTTCTGAAAAAAAACAAAACCACACGCCCTTTTATTGCAGAGAGAAGCGTCTTTACTGACGTCAAGCACCACAACAAACGAAGCAGAACACTCACCATTTACCCTGACTCTAGCCAGCATACTCCTCGGTCTCATTTTTCAGCACTTAAACTGAGCTTCTCTTAGGCACACAGAGCCACAGACTATTCCAGGTGAGCAGCCCTTTGTGAAACAAGGAGTTCAGGCTGCTGAACTTGGTGACTTAATGGGAGACCTGCTGTGAAGGTTTTTACCACTTGATAGGAGTTCCATAGGTTAAAGGAAAAAAAAAATTGAAAGCCCAATCTAAATTCAGCTGCAGGAGGTAGCTTTTAATTGCACTTTGGATCAATAAAGCAGCAATCTAACACTTCCTTGTGTTACTAGGCAGGGGTTTGTACTTTTCCAGACAATTTTCCCCCTGCTTTTCATATGTACTCTTTTGCTCGTAAGATCTGGATTCTCCGCAGTTTAAGCACAGAAAAAGTATTCATATCCTTAGAGAACATACAGAATGATTTATCTGTGCCACAGATTTTGGTACCTTACCAGCAGCAACAGCACGTTCAGTAAATAGTCCCAACATTTCAGCAGTTTAAGGTACTAGAAAAGTTTTAAAAATAGCAGTCTCAAATTGTTACAGCCTGCACTGAAGCGATAGGTGTACTCAAGGACTTAAAGGGTGTTAAGTAGCATTTTATTCCTTTTCCCAGCTGTATAACGCTAAGAGCAGGCCACAAGGTAAATAGGCATTAAAAAAGCTCCATCCAGAAATCTCCTGTCAAGAGAAAATGTGTTATTGTAGCCCTCTTGTGTTCAGCTGCATCATCAGCTGTTGGATCCAGTCTCCTACCTTACGCCCCTTAACTCAAGGGCCAGAGAACCTTTACATGCTTTAACCACACTGCCATTCAAGTTCTTTGCCCTCTACACCTCCCTTCAGTTTCTTTCACGTTTTTCCTCTTCCCACCCCCAAACGTACAATTCAGGTATACTCAGGCCATGCTCTGCAACAGCAGAGTGCTCAGTTGGTATGCTCCACAGCAAAACAAGAGAATTACTGTTTTGTAGGAGGAGGAGGAGGGTTAAAACATCCCTCACTGCCTATAAGCATGCTTATGTTCCCAGCACTTATATTTATAAATGGGCCACAATGAACACAATTTACAGCCTTTTTCCCCTTATTAGATTATGCCTAAGAGATCAAGTTTTAAATTGAACACCCCACAAATACCATTCAGACATTTGCAACATTTCCTCTATCCCTACAGAAAACACCCTGACCTTCTCCAAGCCCAGTAAGTACTATTGACCATACTATGGGTCCCAGATCTTCCCTATCGATCACCAGGATTAAAAGGTCTGGTGTCCACCACTTTGGCGGGACCCCGCACAGTCAGGGTTGCGAGAGGTAATGTTTTTTACAGTATGCTTGTCCAAACTGCAAGGGCTGTAGCAAACAGAAGAGCAAGGATGGCAACATTGCTGTGGTTACTGAATGGGATGGAGCCTTGTAGCTGAGGATGAGATAACAGGTCGGCTCCTAAAGACTCACCTTCCACGTCTGCTGCCTCAGTCTTCCTTAACAGCCACTGCAAGGCCAGCTCACTCTTACAGACCAGAAGGCTCAGGCAAGCAGTTTGGTCGTGCTTCAAGAGCTCTTATCGCCCGTCTCAAGGAGCCAAACTCCAACACAGACATGCTGCTGCAGAGGAAACCTGGAGAAGGAGCCACAAACTAAGAGAGAAAGAAAGAGAAATGTAATGAGAACAGAAAACAGGCAAAGGACAGTGACTAGAACAGAAAGAGAGCTATGGCTTAGCAGCAGCTACGTCAAGGAACGTGGGCAAGTAGCACCCGCTCCTGATCAGCAACACAGAGGATGCACTTCAGTTCGTGAACATTTGTAAGAGTTTTGACAGACACACGCATATAGATCTTAGGAGTAGCTAAAACCATACAGAAAAGAGGCTTCAGGAAAGAAAGATCAGGATAGATGTGTGAGGCTCATGGAGTCTTCTTTACTTGAAAGACAGCCATAGAGTAGCAACGTTAAGAGCAAGTTTAACCCTGGTCTGTCTTCCCCCAGAAGCAAGTAAAGGGGAGAAAAGCATGCCCCTCCAAAACATTTGTTCAGTTTCCTAAGAAACAGTGTAATATAAAGCATTTCAGAGGAAGAATGGAAACACCTCATATAAAAACACAGATGGAAAATCCTACAGTAAACCTGTATTTCTATATTAATTCATCTTAGTTTTGGACTTTGGCATTTGGAAAAATGCTAAGAGATACCTAAGCCTCTTGGCATCTCACAGAAAGCACGATTCTTAGCATACCAGTGCCTTTCTAGACAAAATTAACAGGACGTACTTAATAATTCAGTTATAACAGCTAGATGTAAGGTAACCCACACAATCCATGTGACAAAAAGCAACTCAAGAATGAATATTCCAAATATTCTGCAGCCACGCCAGCCAATCCACTCACATTGGTATAGTCACATTAAGAATATATCAAAGAATCTGGTTTGTCTCCTCTATGCAGGGGCAGATTATATAGAAAAATCAGTAAGAGACCCTGGGTACACAAGCACATTAGAGATCAATCAGTTATGGCAACTCTGAGCTGTCCATACACTGGGGCGAAAAAGGCTCATGATATCGAAGCAGAAAGCAAAGTTTCTAATGACCTCATGTTTCAGTTCATTATTTAATAAAATATTTTATATTTAAATTAGGAAAAATAATTTGTATAGACTTAGTTTATTACTGATATCATTTTAAAACTTTCTTCCGTGGCATAAACAATAAAAACAGTAACACTATCTTGAAATCTGTTCAACTATTAGCTTTTGCATATTTATAGTTTAGTAGCCTGCACAGAGACCATACCCTTACTTTCTCCAAAGGGGCAAAAACTGCAGGATCATTTGGTTGCAGCTGCTTAAGAGTTCATTGAGAAGGCTTGCTGTTCTGGATACATCATACAACTGCCTTTCCCCTTAAACCCACAAGGAGCAGATAAAGCTTCAAAAGGTCAAGTTTCAACCCATTGAAAGATATTTAGTTGATGACAATAAAAAAAAAAAAGCTAAGCTGGCAGAAGTTCATTATTTCCTCAAGAGTTTGATCGTGGTGCTTCAGTTAGCCAAGTCATTCAGAACTAAGGACTTAAGTCTACTCAGACAAAAACACCTTAGAGAGCTTTCCTTCTAAAGTATGCAGTAGTAAATCTGATAACCATTTAAAAAAAAAAAGTCTTTCCTGAATCCAGCTTGTTCTAAATCTGCCCATTGCATAAAGTCAACACCACACCACAAACCTCATTGCTAAGGACTTGCCACACAGCTTATCTGAAGCTTGCGTTGTTGTAAACTGCATGAGCTACATGCAAAGTGGTCAGCTACACATTCTCATTTATGAAAACAATGCATTTATTTCAGCATTTTCACCACAAGGACCCCTTTTGCAGTTCTCAAACATTTTCATACTCAATCCAGAGTTCAGATAGTTTATTTACAACACACTGTATGATGGTCTGCAGAGATCTCTGAACAAGCTTTCCCGACTACAGATCATGAAGAGTTTGATTGTTTCCAGTCAAGTTTTTGTTGCAGCTAGAGAACAGGTCATCCTGCTTTGGGAAATGTGAGAAGTTGAAGCTGATCAAAATGAGATGTCTCAAAAAAAAAATACGGTATTATACTGCATAAGCTACTCAACTACCTTTCAGCAGTGGAAAGAGTTTGTGAAACCCTTTCAGATTCCTTCTATAGTTTCTAAATACCCTAGGGAGCATTGAGCTATGTTACATTTTAACAGGCCAGCATTCAGGTATTCCAAGTGTTACAATGCCACCAGTGCTGCATCCCAGCCTGCCAAGGCTGTGAGCAACTGTGAAGTACATATTCCCTGCTTGTCCTCATCCTTCCTCCATGAGGAAGTATCACAAAACAAGTGCAACCACCTCCTGTGGCTGCAATTTGTCTCCTCTGTGTATATCTTATTGGAGACTCCACTCATCCCATCCAACAGAGACTGGAATTTCCATAATACCTCAGACAGACCCAAGGCATCTCAGGGAAGGGGGGTTGATCCTCTGATACTCTATGTTGCAAGAAGCTTGGCATACCTCTGAAGAAGAACTAGATGAACCAGAGGAGAGGTCTGTATGAGCTGGCAAGCAGGACACAGGATAGGGGGCACAGCTGTACATCCCTAGTTAGGACCATGCAGCAGTTGTTTGTCTCAGCTCATGTTTCATCACAGGCCTTTAAGCCCAGTGCTGTGGCTCATTCAGCTCCAACACAACGCATCTGACAAGCCATCCCTCCAACCTAGGATTTGGACACGGGCTGTCTAAAGAAGGAGCCAGAGCACAGAACGGGAGTTGTTCATTCATAGAATTTAAGAAAAGATGGATCATCCAAATAGACTAATTGAGTATCAAGAAATATTTTATTGTACATGTAATCAAAGTTTTAAAAAACAGACAAGAAGGAGCAAGGGACAGGTTTATCTAGCGTCACTTAATTATGCGGGGTACAGAAATACAACTAGTAAAGACGTAGCACATACTAGTACCCTTTGCTCCCCTTCCCTGCCCCAATGAAAGAGGTTATACAAGCAAGATTAGTAATGCTTCAAATCAAGCCTTCTCAGTAATTGCACACTTAAGCTGACATTGCTGAAATAGGTTCAGTTTCATGAGAGTATGTGCCTTTGAGATAGTTGCTCATAAACAAAAACACTATCTCTTTAGTGGTTTGTAAGCATTACTCATTCAACACCAGGAGTATACTTACATGACTAATGACTTAGCAGCCATAATTGTCTTGCTATAATCTGAACTGACACTATCTATAAGTATATCAATTATAGAAAATAGATTCCTTAGGTTTAACAATATGCAGTAGAGAATATATTTTCTAGTGTCAAAACCTTAATGTAAAATAAGTGGTTCTCAAGAAGCAGAGGAAGTATTCACAAGGAGAGGGGGAGCTGCATGCTGATCAGGGACACATGGACTAATCAGAACTAAAAAAGCTGAAGTTCAGGAGTATCAGCTGCAAACAAATTACACCTCAGTATCATTGGTGTAAGAGTTTCAGAATGCCTGGTTTGGAAAAAAATGCTGTTCATCCCACATCGACATTAATCTCACAGCTTAAGACACAACCCTAGACCCTCCTTACAGCACAGCAGTATCTTAAATGGCTCTAGCTATGGAACTCCGGTTCTGCCTTATGTGCTGTGAGGAGGAAGACTTCTGTTCTCTTCCAAAACCACATAGGAAGAAGTCTGAAGGCAAATGCAGAGCATTATCAGGGCTTGTTTACCCCCTTCAAACACTCAGTTTCTTTCTTCATTTACAAGGCTGAAAGCCTTCAGAGCAGAAAGCTGTGAATTTTTTCCAGTACAAGCTGATTTTCTCTCAATAACTTACAAATAAACCTTCACACACAAAAAAAGTAGCTATACAGCATGTATCAAAGGATGAATTAAATTAGTCTGACAAGTGCTAAATCCTGAACTGAAGGCAAGACAAGTTTTGGGATTCCCACAAAAGAGGGATTTGATTATTTTTCACTGGCCCAACATGGCTAGCAGGTCAAAAGACTCCTAGCAAAACTTCTGGAGAAGGGCCACGGAAAAGCAGACAATGTCAGCTCCAAAATAACAGTAACTAACATATTCTGGATTCTAATGCCCTTTTGGAGACTATCAGCTTTTTGGCTTAAAACAGAAGTGAATAATGGTTTATTAAATATACCACGATCTTCATATATTTTAGCCTACAGCATGGTCCAATGCAGATTATTCGTGTCAAGTTAGACAACTAGGACTTGAATTCACTAACACTCATAGCACCACTTGATCATTGCTGCATTAAAGACAGTCTAACCCTTTAGTCCTCTGCCAGAAAGAACCTATTACCTTTGACAGTTGCAAAACAGCACCTAACTCTGGCCCAGCTGACCTACCCACAGTTTTTGTCCTCACACATATGCACCTATTTTCAGAGGAATCTAAATAGCTCCAAGCTTAAGCTCTGACATACTACCTTAGCTTTCAAAGCTCTCTTTACAGGATTCAAATGCAGGATACTCATATGAACGATAGACCAATTTATTGCCAGTCTCATTAATTATTTCCAGTATGTGCCAACTGCAGTTGTAAAAGCCTCCCAGCTCTTCTTCATACTTCTCAGCTTTGAAATAGGGAAGGATCAATATAAGTCTCAAGATTAACAGACCTAGGTGCTGCAGGGGAAAAAAAAAAAACAGCAGCTGTTCTGTACCTTGGTAATTATTGCTTCAGAAGCTCTCAGTATTTATCAGTTTTTAAGCAACAAGACAGTATTTAAATTTATGCTGCATTTTAGCAGAGACAGGCTCCCTACCATTAAACAAACATCAGCCTTTCCACAGGAAAAAAGTCTCTAAGTTTTAGCTGGCCATTTTTTCTTAGCCATACCATTTAACAAGGCAGATTTGCTTAGCTTCCCATTCTAACAGCATTACAAAGTTGTCAAAGCATATGGCTCACACCTACGGCCTGTCTTTAAAGTAGAGTAGCGGGGCTGCATATTTTAGTAAGACCTACAGAAGTTTGTTAGCTATGCTAAAACTCTACTTAGGAGCCTTGAAGTGTTTGAAGACTCACCAACTACCTGAACAGTTGTCCCACCAAAGTGACTTCACTAGTGACTGAATTTGAAGACAAACACTACAAGAAAGCCAATAAAGGAAATCTTGTATGATTAAAGGTTCTCTTACTATCTCATCTGAAAGAAGCTACCTGCCACTTTGAAGTATTTCCTCCTTCCATAGGAATAACCAACATACCTTTTGGAGGCAGTTTAGACGGTGACTGCTCAAAAGTATTTCTACAGAACTGCTTTTTGGAAGAGAGAATAAGTTACTTTACTACTTGCACAAATCGAATGTACTATGCTCATTTTACTCTGATAATGTTTACGCTACACAGTATCTGTACAAGATATATCAGCAGAGATAGCACATTGTTAACACTACATGTAAACCGAGAAACAACAGGTCCTTTCATCAAGGCGTCATATTGCAGGTAAGCCATTTTACGTTAGTCCGAGAGGCTGCACTTCCGCACCAAGGAAATTCCTGGTGAGCCCAACAGAAAAGGTTTGCTCTACAAAGGTGACTGTCCATCCTGGAACAGCATCAGGAGAAGAATCAAGCAACCAGTGTTTGCGGTAATATTCTTAAGAAGGATTCCATTCATTCGGTGCATATTGCTGTACATAAGGTGCATAAACCTGTCAGGTATTAGATCAACGTGAAGAGAAGCCAGTTGCAAGGCTGCAACCAACTACTGGCGTCATGTCCCAGATCTGGAAGAAAGTATTGTGGAGAATTATATAGTAACAATATAAGATCTAAGAGGTATTTCTGTAAGAGGCATAGAAGTAAACAAAAATCTCCCTGTACATTAAGTAACAAAACCTTTTTAAACTAGACTTGATTACAACAAATAGGTATACCAGCCTTACAAACCAACAGCCAAACCTAGGGCTCAGGAGTTCTCAGCAGTTCTCACAGGGCTGGTCTACAGAGCACTATGCAGTTTGTTATAAACATGCTTAGAGAACAACAGGAACAGCCCAGAACAGTCTCAGTTCTGGCACGCATGGAGGATGTATGGCTTAAACTCAGCAAGATTGGAAGTAAGACTGATTTCCACGTCACTGCCTCATAACCAGGGCTTTTAGTGGCAAATGCTCCAAGAAGCTCAGACACTGCACATTTCATCATGTTCACATCTTTAAGGCCACTAGCAGAATCTGCCAGTACTGATGCCTGCTTTGTTTGTCCTGAAGACACCAACAGTAACCATTTCTGACAGCTAGACTCCATGCTGTGGACTTACAGGTCATTTCCTCACTCAGCTGCAGGAAAGTACAATCTGCAACAAATATGATTCTTGCTGCCCACAACAGTCAGATTTATAGCAACAGTTGTCAGAAAAAAAAGTATACACAAACACCAGTTCTGTATTAAATATCTCTAATAAATGGAGAAAAGAAGTACGTGAATACCTTCACAATCCGATCGCTTCCACAGGTGACCATTAGCCCTCTGGAGATGTCCATGGACATGTGTGAAATGTTGTGTTTTCCTTCATGAAAGGTTGCCAAGGAAGTACGGCTGCAAGAGAACAGGTCAAATGAAGGCCAGCCATCAGATGAAGCTTGATGGCACCATTATAGCAGCGTAGAATGAACTTGCATGAAAATTAAGCTGCTCAAATACTAATAAATCAGTCCTGAGAACTGCAGTGCCATAATAAAGGGGACAGAATTAAACCAGCAAATCATGCTAAGGCATTGCTTGTGTAGTTATACAGGTGTGACAATTCCTGGTCCTCCCCTGCATGTTAAAAATGTTACAACAGAAGTGGGACATAGTATAAGTAAATAATTGTATTTCTTGTTACACAAAGTGAAGTTCAGCTACATTTTTATCTGCTGGCTATAGTGAGTCAAGTGGGCACAGCACTTTCCTTTCAAAAACAAAAGCAAACAACAACAAAGCCACAAAAAAAAAACACAAAACAAAAAAAACACCCCATGTATCTGATTACTCTGGTCCTTTAGCACTCCACATTTCCAAGGTGACAAAACACTGAGCAGTGAAGTGCTGTTGGTATAAAGATAAAAAGGGTGCTCCTTCATAGCCAAGGAGAGTTTAATAAGACGGCAAATTAAGTCTAACCCAATTTGATTGCATGGGAAAAAAATAACATTGGGCTGTTGATAAACACTGTTATAGGAACAATTCACAATAAGGATACAGAAATTAACATATATACAGCCTGGTAGCTGTGATGCATTGCCAGCCACCTGTTTTAAGTGCAATCAATAGCCTTTACCTAAACAAAAATCTTGAGATGAATTTATTACAGCCCTAGATCTGGGCTCATGGAGAAGAAGAAAAACTAGATAAAAGAGTTGTAAACCTGCATCTGATCCAAATTCACTTGCAGAGCCAGCTGAGGTATTTCTATCATTATACTGCTTTGTGTGCCCAAAGCAGAGGTGGCCTATTAATAGAGTCAGCTTGGCACATTTGCACAGCATTAAGTATAGATGTGGAGTAAGCACAGGTGTTTCTGCATCCCAGCAGCATTACTTTACTTATTACTCCTCAATACTCACTCTTCATCCTTGATTGACTCAAAACAGGAATCACAGACACGGACCTGGAACTCAAATCCCATGATTGGGTAACTTGACCGTTTGGTACTGCACTTGCCACACACTGCTTGCCCACATTTTCTGCAGTGATGCTTCAGGGAAGAGAAAAAAAATCAATAAGCCACAAAAATCACTACATTGTACCACTTGACTATTTTACCAAGTGTTTGTTGAACAACAGCAACACGTAAGGAAGTCTCCTGTTGCTTCAAGCGAAGATCAAGGATTCTGGAGTTCTGAACAGTCTTGCCACTGATGGGTTTACTTCTGTATCCTTCCTGCTCATTCCCTTCTCCTTTCACAAGCTCCTTCTCAGAGCAGGAGAAAAAACGGTTGGACAACCAACCAAGAGAAGGAGTCCAAGAGAGCCAAAAACACAGCCTTCATGCCTGTCTAGTCCATCTAAATAGAAATCTATTTGGAAACCTTTCACGCTGTAACCCAGTAAGAGAAGGGACACCACTGGTTCACTGAACTGCAGTTTGCTCAGGTACAGGGCATTGTGAAACTTCTTAGCGCTGCCTAGAAGCTGTGACCTCTCTATAAACTCTTGCTTCAAAGCAGCAAAAATACCAACAGTATAGAAGATCTAACAACATTAGCAGTTTTCTGTTTGCTTTTTGCTTAAGTGATGAAATACAGCTATGCACTCAAACCAGGAAGCTCACCTGTCTCAAGCCTAATGTCTTTGTGTCCCACATTTGCTTTATATTCCAGAAGAAAGGCTGTTCACACTTCTGACAGGAATCACTTTCTAGCCACTGAGGAGCCTACAAAACAGCAAGAGATGCAAGTAATTAGATTTTTTTCCCCCCTCATAAGCCAGCCAAGAAAGTTTGTTTCAAGAACCCAGAGCAGAGTTTTACTTGGAAAAGCGCCCTGTCTCAGCTCTGGATATTAAAAAAGGGATAGATTGCCTAGGGTACAGTACGTAGGAAGTTTAATACAAAAACAAACAAAAAAAACACAACACCACCAAAACTACAGTGACTTGTTACCAAGAACTACAAACCTCCTATCCTTTTAAAGCCTACGGCAGTATGTGATGTTACTGCCTTCATAAGAAAACTAATTAAAACATCTAAGGTACTAAACTTGCTGCAAGCGTTCAAAGATTGCAGCTCTGGCTTCCTAGATGATTTCTAAGGGCTAATGTAATACAAGGTGTAGAAGCTACAAGGCAGTCATGCCCCTCTAAGGAGGAGTCCAGAAGTAAATTCTGGAAGTAATGATCTTTTCTGTTTCCCTAAGATTACAATTTAAATAATTAAGAAATCATCCACATTTTCCATCCTGTCCACAGCTTCATTAAGCATCCCTTCTCCCAGCCACATATTTTTCTTGCCATAAATGGACTATGCCAAATGAAAATAGTTAAAGCTTTCACACATTTCAACACACTTGGATACTTTAAGTGAGCATCCTTTTAAGGGACAGAAAGAGTCAATAATTTTTTAGTATGTAGGCTTGAATTAGAACGTGTATTTTGTGCAGCTATGCATCTGATGGGGGACTCTCCCTAAAACCTGACACAAAAAAGCTGGAACAACAAAGGAGTGTTTCTCCTCATTTCACTTACATCCATTGTTGACAGTACTAAAACAGTAGTATTGTCAGTTGTACCATCTCACCAGAACACTTATTAGTGCCAGATGACCAGTTCATAGACCTTCAGCCTTGATTCCACACCCTTCCTTCCCCCAAGCTAGTGGAATAAATTGTAAAGGGTGATAGCAAAGTCCAGCATGGGAGATAGGGATGATGGAGGAGAACAAAGGAAATAAATTGACTCTCCAGCCAGTGAGATGTTCCATATTGCTTCTTTCTGTTACTTACAATAGCTGTTTCCACTTAATAGCATTTTTGAGAAGACAGCGATTTGACTTGCTGGCTCTCCCTAAGAGAAGGGCAGGAGGCTCTCTTCCTATTCTTCTTTCTTTTTTTTTTTTTTTTCAGGCATTAAACAGGAAATAAAACCCACCACAACATTACCAGCACTATTACTAACATACAGCTAGAGTTGTCCAAGATCAATAGTACATCTGTCAGTGGAGTTATTGTTCCTTCTAATCAAAAAATCTATTTTATAATCTTACATGCCTTAGTGCATATTTGAAGATACCCCTAACACGACTCGTCAGATAGTCCTTCAAAGGCAGCATGTTCAGTTATGTTTTTGCAAGTTCTGAGACACCACAGCTGCACTAAGTTAACTGCATTAGTTTAATTGCATTAAAACCATCTACTAATTCTTGCATGCAGATCCAGAAGAGAGAGAAATGGACACATCTCGTTTTCCCAATTGTACTATAAGCCAGTGGCTTGCAGACACGAAGATTCCTGAAGTCACTAATTCTGGAAGTTTTAAAGAGAGAGAGATCTTCATGCTAAGAACAACAGGAGCATCACATACAGCATTCAGCGTGTTCAAGGTGACACTTCAATATAGGTCAAAACAGTTCTTCATCTAAATACGTGTACTGAAGGCAAAGCATTTAAGGGAAGGTTGAATTTTAAATACAGCTTTATGGGAGCAATCAACATTAACTCTTATAATTATGGTTTAACCAAACATAGTGCTAACACATCTTTTTAGCTCCTGTGGTGGATAGGAATTGATGCAGAGAGAACATGCACGGCAGGCTCAGTTGGTGTGTTTTGGGGTCTTTAAAAAAAAAAAAAAAGCTGTCTGAGGACCGAATCTCTACATTTTGAAATGCATCTTGAAAACAGCATCACTTCTTTATATGCTTTGACATAAGTTGAGAACTTATTTCAAGACTTTTGAAGCACTGTCCATTCATTTCTTTACTGCAAAGGCTTGCCTACATCAGAGTGTTACAGCAGCAAGGGCTGCAGCCATTCCAGACTGAACATGTCGTCTCACTGAGATAAGCAGCTAAGTAGTGCCAAGCCTGTCCTGCACCTCTCATGTCCCCAAGATCTACCTACTACAATGCAGTATGGACAGCCAACAGAACAGAGCAGATTTTAGAGGTATCATTCAGCCTTAATGTTTCAGGCAACATGAGGAAAAACAGCCTTGGAACAGACCAAGTAAAGCTATGTCAGCCTCCAAAGAGGAAAAATAAAAATCTGTCTCTGACCTAGAACATGATCTTACCTCTTCCCTGCTGATATCCATGTTCCAAACAGCAATTCCTCCATCAGCTGAACAAGATACTAGCTGCCGTGTCAGCTGGATGTAGCAGATAGCCTGCACCTTGTCACTGCAAACAAAGCATATGCTATTTACCCACAGTCATTTAAACAAAGCTTAGTTTCCCAGAAAACCCTGATTTATCCTTGTAAAGCTACCTAGAATGCTAAAACTGATTTCTGAAACTGATTTCCAAACATTTTGTTAAGTCTACATAAAGCTACGAAGACGAGTGAAGAGATGCTGCCACGTAAGCCCTACCCTTGCACCAGAATGTTGACTAGAACTTGTCAAATTCTAAGGCTTGACCAGAATACCAGAGGTACAGCTCCATGTTAACATTTGCTGGTGAAAAGCACTGGCAGTGAGCTGAGTGTAATCTGGCTCAGAGTGTGAATGCAAATACTCTTCTCTGTTGGCAAGGAGAGCCACTTATCAGAACAGAGACAACTGGAAAAATAAAAAGAAATATTTATCTCAAGATACATATAGAAAGCAGATGGAGTTTCCACTTTTGCTAATAAATCACAGAGTCTGTAGCTGCAAATGAAAGCATGCTTTCACCAGTAAGTTTAATTCTAAACAAAGAGTCATGGCAAAGTGAAAGTCAACTCTAAGAAACTAAACAAAGGATCTCAACAACGTTAAACTGCTTTGCAACATCTAAGTTGAATTAGAAAAGCCATTCTGCTTCTCAGAAGAACTTACTTTCCCATTCAGTATGAAGTTTGATGCTAAGTGTGATGTTTGAAGAGAAACTAACAGTGTTTTAAGTCTTCAGCAGGACACATGATACAGCAGTAACAGCAGTATAAAGTCCTCCAGTTGCTGACGTCAGTTACTCTTTTGTAACCGATATTCTATTTTTAGTTCTTTAGCCATAAAACTAAATCCTCAAGATTTAACAAGAGTTCTAGAACTATGGCTATGAGTCTTGATCAAAGGTGGATGGAGGCATCTACGAATTAGACAAGAGGAGAATGTACTATACAAATACATCTTTGAACATAAACAAGATCTCTACCACCACTGCATTTCTAAGGAGAATATAGCTTCAGTGGTGAACTGCCCGTCAGACTGAATTAAGGCCCTAGATTTATTAGAGGCAGCTAGGTAGTGTTGTCTCTCTAAAAATACAAAATTGATTAAATACAGACAACTAACTATATAATCCACAGAACAGCAGAGATGTGACATGCTTTTCTGAAGTCCACTGACCCACCTCAGTAATTTAGCCAATTAGTTTATCACCTCACAGGTCCTCACAAGCAACTCAGTGAAGTGTTTACACAATACAGAAGCATGCAACTTTTACATAAAAGTTCAAGTAAGATGATTTAGGTCTTTTACCCATCTCTTTCTATAATCTACCTTTATGTTATGTTCTCATTATCCAACAAACACAACCAAAAAAGCTTTATCAGTAATGCTTTCCAATTACTAATTACCCTTCTTCCCCCTCAGAAGTCTTCAGTTCTGAAAAACGTTTTCTTCTTCATTATTCACTAAGATTCAAATATCTCGCCATGCTATTTGATCTTCCTAGGACTGTGTTCATTACAGAATATGCAGGAAGGACAAGACACCACTACATACTGATGGCCCTGGAGCAGCAATGTTCGCCCCTTCCTTCCACCAATATCCCACATGATAATGCTGTGATCAGAGGCACCCGAGAAGAGCAGTCGTTGAACAGGATCCCACCACAGGGAAGTAATGCTTCCTAGGAAAAAACATTCTACAGTTAGGCTTGCCAAGCAAAGACTAGCATACACAATACAGTAAGTTGCTCGGTCAGTGGTTACTGGACAGAGCACAGTATTCCCAGGTAAACCAAGTCCCTTACACAACTATTTTTAACATTAAAATAGTTGGAAAAAGAAGCAAAGTGACTTTCACTGGGAGTCTGTTAGCAAATTTGGATACTACATACTAAATTACGAGATGAGATTTCAGAAGGCCCGACCTGGCTGTGCCACTCAATAGTCAAAGAATTTAGCCATCCTACAGTAGGAGTCTTAAACCAAATCCCATATGCATGGTAACATATACGGGAGACAGAAGAAGTAACTTAGTCACTCATGCCACCTATAGTTTTGTGGTTGCAGGAACATTTTTTCCCCTTACAGATATCCTTCCCTCTAAAAAATCCTTCCACTGCTCAATTGTCATCAAGAGCCTTGTTATTCTGAAAGCAAGATGAGTGGTAATTACAGCCCAAATCAGTCCCTTCCAGCTCTCTCCAGCAAGAGAGTCGACTTGCCTCCTTTAGGACTATATTGTTTTCAGACTGACCCATTTGGGAACAGTTGTCTCAGAGAACAGTGGCCATCTGCTCCATAAAAAGCAGTTTAAATATTATTCCAGCATTACACAGAGCAGGCTATTAAGTGTGGAGAATTCTAGAAGATGACTGTTGAGCGACAAGCTCTAAAGCCATTTAAACTGCAGAGTAAACAGTGCTTGCTTATGAAGCCACAGTTAAGGCTAGAACTAGAAAGGAAAACAAGCTGAAGTTAGGTTTTTAGTCTAACACACACAGCCACACTCAGAACTAGCTACTGCCTAGGTTTAGAGTTACCAGGCCTTGGGAATATCATGCAGATACTTGGGAGGGAAAAAGGCTACACAATCTGTTTTGCTTCAAGGAAAAAAAGCCAAAGCTGTCTGCTATGCAGACAGTGCTGCTGAAGTAGGCGCTTGGAAGCTCGCTGCAACTCAGCAGATAAAATACGTACTGTATGTAATGCCATGTCCAGAAACGCTGCTTTCAGACTACCAATACCATCTATCAAGGCTTTGCATTTAAATACAGACTGTTGCAAAATGTAGAGGTAAAGCAGGGCCAGGGTAATTACTTTGCACTTAACTGAAGCAATCTGGAATTCTGCTTGAAAGCAGATGATGCATTTATCATCGGAAAATTTCGATTTGCCTTTCCTATTCAAAGCGAGCTTTGTCATTTTACAGTCATCTGCAAAGCAGGAGCCTACCCAGCTTACAAAGTCTACTCTATGCTTACAGCTGTTAGAAAAGGCAGCCTTTTCCAATGGACCAGAGTCTCATGACCCAGTAACTCAGCCCTACCCAGATGCAAACTAGTCAGCTGAATTTAAAGTTGCTAGTACTGCACGAGAAGAGTTAAGTCTTATTTCTCTCAGCACATTATTAAATTATACATTCTTCTATAATTTGCATTCTTCCTTACACGTTACTGAAGACAGTAGCTCTAACACATTACAGACTACTTGGTTCTTCATCTGATATAAGGGCTTCAGCTATGATACGCAGCATGAGACATTTGTTTTCAAATAGACATTTGATTCTAGAAGGCTCTCTAGATTTCTTGCGTGTAGCTTAGCTTCTGCTAAACACAGGAAAACATGAACTAGGGTCTCGTAATAGACTGATCAAAACAGGACAGTCCTCGCTGGGAAGAATTAAGTGGCTTTTTAGAATCTAGATTTGGGCTTGCTCAAGCTATTTTAATACTAGAAGATCTCTGGGGGAGTGGGGAGGGAGGAAGGGAAGAGAAAGCAACACATTCTCGTCCTTTCTTTTGAGTGTTAAGGAAACTAAAGTTTTTAAAGGTGGCCATCTAGTGGATGACTTGTGCTTAACTGAATGCCTGTGTCTACCTTTATTTCTCATCTACAATAAAAATACTTGTCAGTGTATATAGGACTGAGATTTCCATACAGGAGGGATGCATCTGTTCTTTAAGAAATAGTCAGTATTTGTAGCTTTGAAAAGCTTTTGTAACTACTATGTCGCACTAGTCGCTTATTCAGTATCTAGCCTTAAGATGTGGATGTCCCATTCTGATATACATGGAGGTATTATAACCCGGGTCAAGTGGAATTAAGAGAGTTACTTTACCTTCGTGGCCTTTGAGTGTTGTGATAATCGAGCACGTGTTCTGCTCAAGCTTCAGGAGAGTGATCTGTCCAGAATAATCACCAACAAACGCATAACGAGTTTCATAGTCATATCTGATCATCAGTCAAGAGAACATTCATTTGTTCTTAAAAATGTTTTAAGGGATTGAAACAGAGTATAGATGTCAGCTGCAAAGCGGAAATAAATCAGAAAAGAACATGTTAGTACGCCAAGTATTTATATAACTATGTCTAACCCGGTTGGACACTGTAATAGTCCAGTCCTTTTCATTCGTCTCTTCTCCTCACCCTTGCCTACATGTGGAATTAAGACAGTATGGAAAACAAGAGACAAAAGCCACTGGAGAAGCCATGAGACAATCCATTCCCTAGTTTAAGGCAGGCTAAGTAGATTTAGATAATATCTGGCAGATACTTACAGAACACAAGATCATCTACAAGAGATGCCAGAACTCCTTAGGCTACTTGCAATGCAGACCTACCATCAGTAACACCGCACTGGACATTGGGTGCTGTTCAGACTTAGACCAAATACCTGCTCCTATAAACTCTGTTTCCTAGCGTGTTATAATGGTTGGTACCCCCAGGACAGGAAAACTAAACTCAAGGGTGTCAACCCTCCATGGCTAGTTTACCTTACAAGTAGAAGTATACTCCCACTGTTCTAGCAAATGAAATTCTCTCTCCTTTTCATTAATCTTCTCTCCTCTCAACTTTCAAGTTTCCTGATGGAGGTCCTTGAGCATACTATCAAAGACTGTCAAAGTATTTGGAGATATCACGTATTTCAGAAAGAGTTCTTCCATGGAACACTGTCATAAAAGCCACAACGCATCCTAACACAGGATCTATTAAGATGTCACCTTTCACAAAAGCAATATACACCACAATGGTTTTCTGATATTCCGTTCTTGTTACTATGTGACTACTGCCTCCAAAAACTAAAGGATAGCAAGCTGGATGAAACCAGATCATCTGCTACTTCTAGATGACTTATGTTATTCAGGAAGTAAGCAAGAACTAAGAAAAAAACCACATAACTGACACCACATATCCCAAGAGTTGAGTATTAACTCACCTGTCTTTCTGGAGCCACACAAAAACCACAAGCAGCTGCTAGCAATGTAGCCTATTCTCCACAACAGGAAAGACTAATTTTAAAAAGTCAGTGTGCCAAAAATCCCACCATAAGTGAAAAAGCAGACGTTTTGCCATCTGATGACATTCTGAAATCTGTTAAGCATTCAGAATCTTGAGATAAACAATTCACTTTCAACAAATCCATTAAGTCTCTGAACACGTGATCCTTTCTTCATCTTGAAAGTTCATGCTAGAATTATGCCTGCTAATCCAGTAAAGACGACGCACTCTACTGTGTTTTTCAGAAGCTTCCACCCAGAATCACAGGATCGTTAACAAATAAGTCCTAAGGAACCTCCTGATAAGAGACACCAAGCATCTAGTACTCACACACCAGAAAGCTAGTTCTTCCAAACACAACTCGAAGGCACGACCAATTACAACGTATTTTCAAATGCCATGGTCTTCAGTGGAAATTTACTTTGATCTTGATTCTTTTCTCCATTTTCATAGTAAACTGTTCTAGCTAACACTATTGTAAATACTAGAATACCCATGGCATTCAGTGACTCTCAGAAGTTCTGAGAGTCTGAGTTCTCTCTGACTCTTCTGTGAGCTAGTCTCGTAACACACGAGCCAGTATTAACCCGGTTCTGTGCTACACTCAGCACAGTGAGCAGCATGTGTAACGTTTGCAGGACACAAAACCCCTTAACCCTAGAACAAGGACAGCAGCAATGGGCAACAGTACCACAACACAACCCTGTCACCTCTTCAGTGAAGAAGGCATGGTCTGCACAGATGAGACCTCAGAATGCTGGAGAGGCTGCTGGCAACCAAGCAGTTAGCTTTCCTCCTAGTTCCTCAGCACTCCACAGGCATATAGTAATTCTAGAGAGCTCTTTCCTTCTTAAAGAGATGTAGCTGATCTTTCAGATTTTGAACCACACCAGTTCTACAGCGTTATCGCCATTAATCCTCGTACACCGAGCCAGCACCTCCAATCACCGTAGGGTCACATCTAAACTGCTACTTAGCAACTGATAAAAAAACAGTATTAGGATTTAAGGGATATAAGTCATGTTCGGAAGCTTTGACATATGAACTACAGTTTTAGCTACTGGGTTCGTCTTTTACACAGGGTAAAGAATGCCCTGAAACACTCACAGCTGAAGAGACAATAGGAGTTCTTAAGCCACAAATGCTGCAGTTAAAAGCAATTTGCAGGAAAGCAAAGCACACAGAGAAATTAGTGCTAGTAACGAATTAAGTTTTGATGTACCCTGTAGCTTAAAGGTAGGACTCCATTGTACACTGGCATCTGTTGAATGAAGTGATTTGACAAGATGCAGACTCACATCTCAAAATTAGGAACTAGCAACACCTTAAGACCTCTAACTCAAGGTCACAATTTCCCCTCTACAATCTAACAAAAGCTAACAGAAGCAGTATTTAACATCTCATCAAAATTAAAGTTTGCAGGCTTGCAAGAGATTTTAACTCTAGCTTTTTAGATTAAAAGGAAGGAACAAGTTGAGCTAAATGAACAAAACTTTTCCAGTTTCTAGGCAGCAATCGTTTTCAAAAGGATACTGTAGACATGAAGCCCAAGAGGTGAAATAATGTCTCCCCAGCATACTCCCACTCCTGGTACACATCCAGCTAACACACTTGTCATGACCAGTGCTGATAACCCACTCTGACGTCAGGCAGAAAATAATAGCAGATACTCGATTCTGATGAGCTGTGGGAAGAAAAAAGATTCTGGGTAGTTTTTCCTAGAAATTGACGCGATGTGTTCTTGTGTTCTAGTTCAGAGAGACATAGGTTGAAGATGCTATCTAAGCAATGCTCCAGGAAGATGTTATTACCATCATATTGTACTTGCCTCTAGGCAAGTAAATTAAAAGGCTATCATTGTTCTCTAAATTAAAAGGCTAACATTGTTCTGTTCGGTATATGCCTGCTGAATAGCTTAAGCGAACCAAACACATCAGTCAGCTGACTTAAGCCTATCTCCCACAGAGAGAGAAGTTGAGTTCAGCCCCGATACCAAAGATACTCTGGTAAAGAAGCATGTAATCTCCCAGCTTCCCTAGTTAGGAAGTCAGGACTTTGGGGGAATGTAACAAATCTAAAAAGCTTAATTGCTTTAAGTGCCTCTTTCCTGATCCCAGGGGAGCTATACTGAGATTCACTCTTTTAAGCACCTGAAAGCCTATCTAGTCCATAACATTCAAACCCGTACCCATGACAACCACCAAAGCCCACCAGATTTTTCTAGAAAGCTGCCACTAAGCAAGAAGTTAGAAGAGCTTTAGAAAGAACTTTCCCCTGCCCCACAAGATGCAATTATTTCTCTTGAATGAGCTGTCATCTACCTTAGGATAAAGGGAGACTTGTTTTTAAGAACAAGGCTTTTTTCTTACAAGCAAGAACATTGCTTCTATCAGTGTTAGGGAGTCCTAGGACAAACTGCACTTTGTTCTGCTACATAATCTGTAGCCCTTAAGAGTCTCCTTCAGGCCTTCCACATTATTATTCCATTTTTAACCAGCAATCTTGCTTTATATTTCTTTTAAGGATGCACAAATGCTGAAAATAACATCTCCATAAGTATTAGAATAATCCCTGTTCCCCGTGTACCAGAGAAATATGGTCTTTTTCATCCCTACTGCTCTCCCAAATGACAGAGAAGGCAGGGACTCATCTTTAGCTAGAAGTAATCTAGCCCACGGATTACAGAAAGTATGAATGGAACTTGCACCTATCAAGACACACCTTTAGAAAGCTCTTTCCCTACACATTGACGCAGTATAGCTATGCTATTTGAAGAGCAAAATCTGAACTCACTAGTTCTGGCTCATTAAATTCAACGCATCATTAGCCCGCACGAGTAATGATAATGACTGCAACTCAGACTCAGCTGACTGATGATTACTCAATAACAGAATATTTATCTTATGGCAGTAATTCCCCACTAAGTGACAACTGGAAGGTTAGTCAGATTTAAAGCACATTTGGACTTGGTTAATCTCTGACACTGCCCAGTTCCCCAAGCATTTCAGAACCCTCCCCTTCACACATATATTAGTGCAGACACCGGTTAACAGTTCACCTGGGTAGGTCTTCACAAAGTTCATCTTATTGAAGTCCTCTGAAATATGAAACTCCTAAAACCAAAGTGGAACTGTTAGAAACAATATTGCAGTGACATAAGCAAGAGTGACACACAAAAAAGAGCAATAACCTCACAGAACAGAGTTTACATAGCAGCAAAATATCCTTACTAAAATCTAACAGTTTGTCAGGCTGGAGGCACAGCACACTGATATTACAACTGCAAATTACGGTTATTATAAGGAACTGCATTTTCAGTGTGGAGTATGCTGCCAGAACCAAGTTTTCTGAATAGATATTATAAGAGATGAGACCTTATTTGTCCCCAGCAGGAACAAACAGAACTCCATCTTGCAGCATTTTGGATATAAGGATCTGAGACTTCATAATGAAGAGACAGATTTAAGTGAGAGTATTCTCTATTTGATGCAAATCTTAAAGTCTCAGTTTACTGATAGCTAACTACTTGTATTCCTGATGTTCATTTAGTATCTCGGCTCCTTATAGGAAAGTTATTTTGACCTTATTTTCATAGAGAAATGAATCAATTAAAACATCTGATAGTCACAGGGTTCCTCTCCTTTGCCAAGGAGACGGGAAGAATACAAACACGCTTTCTGTTCCACCGTATGTATCCACTTCCCAGGAGAGGAAGAGAAACTACAACAAGAGTATAGCAAAACAGAAAGAAGACTTCCCTGAAAGAAGAGATGGGAATACATTTCTCTATGCATGCAGAGGTAATGTCTAAAAACCAACCTTGCCTCTTGCAATTTTAGAGCTAGTGTTGAAATTTCCACATCACAAAAAGGTCTGCAGCAAAAAAATCCAGAGACATGCATGGCCAGATACAGGCAGATCCATACTTCTGGCCAGATGCAAGCTAGCTGCAGTTCACAAACCCTGTTAGTACAGCAGCGCAGCACTCCACTCAGCTTAGTGTACTCATCAATATAATTCCCTATGAAGTGTCATAATTTGGGCCCACTGCTACACTATTGCCTAAAAGATTTCTTGAGGTTAGCTGGCTCACATCTGGCCAGAAGAATCCTTCTTTGCAGTCCTCCAATATGCATCTCATGTGAATTGCCAAGGAGTTCAGCTACTTAGTAGTAACTGCATTCCAAAAAGAAGGGAAAGAGAGCAAGTTAACAGCTGCCAGCAACACTTGGTGGTTGTGGGCAATCTAAGCAATTCTAATCTGCATTCTGAAGAAAAGTCACAGCACCTTACCATGATAGCTCCATTATCCTGGCCTACAAAGATTCGCCTGCTGTCATGATGGTAAGCCATGGCTGAACACGGAGCTGTCGAAAAAAATAAACAAGCCCATTGAAGTTGCTTAACTTGCAAATTACAAGGATTAAAATAATATGATGTTTTAAACCAATACCTTCCTTTCCAACACCCTCAGAAAATGTGGCCTTAAGTGTTTTTAGAGATTTAAAGCCACAGGAAGGACAGTCTAGATATTACAGTGATCATGCTGCGTAAGGACAAGCCCATCCCTTTGAACTACTACAGGCATACTTTATTTTGTAAAAGCCTTTTTAGAGCACAATCTGGATAGTCTGTTTTGAAAACTGACAAATGGAAAAACTGCTGCAATTCAGACCAACTATTAGGATACAAAAAAAAAAGAATACAGTTAGCATTTTTCATCTAGATCCTAGGCTACTCAGATCAGTCTGAAGTTGAAAAGACAAATCACTTCAGAAACTGCCATTCCAAAGCCCATCCTTTGTTTTGCTGCTGCTTTACTTTGCCATTGTATGCCCTCTTTTTATAGAGATGGTATGTCTCAAGGCAGCAACTCTACATAAAACAAATTATAGCAAAGCACCCATGCTAGGTGATGCTTAATACCGACACAAGACCCATGCAGAACTGAAGCTGCTACTCAATACTGCTTTCTCAATAATCTAGATGTTTAAAAAATAATAATAATACATACATACCTCAGGGAGCAGAGAATATTCTTACGTCTGGACTTTCAGCTAATGGTTTGAAGAGTTTACCTATTCAGTTGATGAGTTATATACCAGCATTGGAGACATCTTCAGCAGCAGATCCACACAGCTGTTTACCCGGTGAAGGATCTGGCTCTTAACAGAATGCTGCCTTAGATCTCATCCACTACACACCTAGTTTCAAACTAAAGTCTGAGCTAGTGCTGCTACAAAGTTCCCAAAATTAAAGGTCACCAGGTGAATGCAGTGGTTGAGGAAACGGGAATGAGGTATTCCCACACAGCATGGGTACAAGACCCATGCTACGCTTGGCCATCTCTTGCCATCTCCAGCATTTTACTTACATGACATGGTGTGATAGATGCTGGGCCAGTATTGTCCACTGTCTCTCTTCAGCCATACCCGGATTGTTCTGCATTGTGAGAAGAGTGGGGAGAAGACAGTTGTAAGTACATCCCTCCTTGCATCTGAACCAGTTTATCGCTTAAATATCAGCTTCACTCCTCTTTGCTTTTGTGCTACTCCAACAAAATAGCTACAGTAGCAACATAACAGGAGTAACAGTACTCTGGCACAACCAGATGAACAGCACAGAGAATAGCCATCCTCAGATTCTGAAGAGCTTCCTTCAGAACTATTTACACCTTGACTTTCACCAAGTATGAAATAGAAATACAATTTCAGTTCACCTCAGAAATTGCTATGCATTGCACCCTTTTAATTCCTTTGAAGTTCTTGCTGATTTAAGTTGAACTCAAGTTGCAGACACTTTCATGCTTTGGCAGAGCAAACCACAGCTTGCTTTACAGTTGGTACGTATTTGATATCTTTCTAAAATAAATCTCAGTCCATTACAGACATCTGAACTTCCGAATTTTTATAGCTTCTCTTTGCAGCTCCTCCTTCAGCAAGCCAAATACCAAATATTAGTAACAGAAGCACCTCATCCTCTAGGCCAGTACGTTACTCCAGAACTTGACTGTCATCTTCATTTCTAAATAGTGACGTAAAGAGAAGAGCAGATCTGGTTTCATATCATTTCTTCTAAGCCTTGCCTCTACTTCCTCATGTATAAATGCTAAGGACAAGCACCCTTATTAGCACTGTTCCGTTGCACTGTTCCTCTAGCCTAAGTATGAGCAGGCTTGATTAGCCAGTCAAGTGGGAATTGAAAGAACTCTTATTGCAGACTTGAACAGCATGCGAAGGCTCCCTATAAACTGTTTTTAGTTTGCATCCTGCCCACATCAGGCCACAGATACAGGAAAAACTATTGTGAGAACATTTAGTATTATACCACTGTCAGACTGAGAGGAAGGATACAAGAGCCTCTTGCAGAAAAGTATCATCAATTAAACACGTTCCTACAACAGACAGGTTTGAAGGGAATCTACATCAAGAAATTAAGAACACACATGTAGACAGTGTTAAGGTCAAGTCAACCTGAAACTTCCTCTCCAAACCATTGTTTGCTTTCTTTATTACTGTTTAAATTCAACTTCCTCATTCCTAAATGGAAAACTAAGTGATCTGTAAACACGTGTACCTGGAAACGCTTTCAAGAGACTTCGTGGAGGTGAGTTGTTCTATTCACTTTTAAACTACTAAAAAGGCTAGAATTTAAAGTTCAACAACAACATCAAACTCAGGGACGGATTTGCTAAACCACACCAGATCACTATTAAGTGCTTAACAAAAAGAGCACAGAAGACAACACGTGTCTTCTATCAGGACCAGAACTTTTCAGAACAGGCTGAAGATACAAAGGTTACACTCTGATTTTGTAATTCACCTTTTCTTTAAAATACCATTAAAAAAATAAAGCAGACAATACCCACCTTTAATGTACTACTTTCCTCTTCTAAAAGAGGAGATCAATGCAGCTGAGTACACACTGCCCAAAATAATTAAGATTTTCAGCTGTTGAATCAAGTCACTTTTCCATCAGATCAGTGGCAAACATATATTACTCCAGCCCATTAAATATTTTGCATCAAGGCCGCCTCTTAAAAACCATCACTTCCTCCTTACTGTATAATCCATACCCTGCCTCATGGTCAAAAAGCCAACACTTCAGCTGCCCTTTCTTACTAAGAAGAGAAAAGGTAAGGATGGTGCTTCCAAGTCATCCTCACGATACAAATGCCAGTGGTAGTAGGGGTTAGCACCTGTTGATTTTTAACTGCTTTTTAGTCTGTTTTTAAAGCAGTTTCATTACACTCAGGCTGTCCTGAACATTTCAGGCAGTAGCTTCCACCCCTACTAATTCAACCCTTTCACTTCTAGCCAAAATCATGTAATTATTTTTGCTGTAAACAGACTAAGAGTTGCCATAGCAAGCGACATAATGCATTGCTGATTTTCCCAAAGTAAGCCTTCTTTCCTCCCAGCATTTTGGTTGATTACACTGGGCTAGGAATTAATATGAAGGAAACAATGTGCTTTTCTAAACAAATCATTTCTGGGAAGTATGATTTGTGCAGTGACCATTAACAATAGTCACTAGAGTTGACAGTCTAAGCAAAGAGCTGCAAAAGCTTGCAAAATTAACTTCTGAAAGCTTCTTATTTTGGTTTAAATAAGATTTACACTTTCCTAACCTCATGCTCGCAAAGATAAGCCGTTAGACAGCTTTATATCTGATTATATAAAGCTCTGAGCAAACTTTGAAGAGATTGCTTCGTAGCAGTTGACTATTGGCCTGTGTCAAGACCCCACTTCTCCTCCTCAATTTTTTCTCCTGCAGCTCTGTAGCTGTGGTGCATCTCCTTTTACTTGGAAAATTAATTTGTGAAATAGCGGTTCCAGCTTAAAGAACGAGAAGTCCTCCAGTAATGCTACTTCCACAGACTCCTTCTACAATGAAGATATTTTATTATGAGAACCACCAACTCAAAATCAAAGCAAATCTTTAGCGCTTCTCAGAACTTGTTTTTTATTTGATGAATGGGCTCTGTGCTCTATACCAGAAAAGAACTGGCTACCTCTCACCTTTCCTTACACATTCCCTATGAAGGGCCTAAAAAGAAACAGGTTTGTTTGAAAGCAGTCTCGACATGGATGTGAAAGCGTCAAAAGCCATTAAGGATTAGAGATAGAAACATACCCTTTAAATTACAAAAGACTCAGATGTTTGAGAGTGGCAGGAAGTACAAAAAAAAAAAAAGGCCTGCAAACTCCCCTAACATTGATCATTGAAGCAGAAGTTGGTGGCAGCTGGAGAGCATGCACGTTCATAGAGGAGTAATTCAGACTGTTTGTTTGTTTTAAGGTAATATAAAACACACACAAAAACATCTTGAAGCAACACTGAACGTGGCCTTACCAACTTCTAATGATTTTCATTGTTTCCCAACTGGTGTTTCATAGGCAGAACAAATAATCACCTGACAGTAACAGAGAAAAAACTGTGGGGCTGAGAGGGGAGAAAACCCTTCAGCAAACCAACAGTATTTGAGGCTCAGGCAGCATAAGCTGCCCTCTGAAAGCCAAATGCATATGTCAGGGAGGGAGAAGTGATGAAAGATTAGCAGGCAAATCTAAACTTGTCCCAGTACAGATACACAAGTACTATGGAGCTACGCTAGCCCTATCTTCCCAACACCTTCACACCGCTCAGCTGCTTTCCTACCTGAAATCCATTGCTCCCAGTTGTTTTCCCAGGAGGAACAGAAGACTGCATTTTCCTGGCAGTCAAAATAAAGTAGAAGTGTGTAGACTGCTATTGACTCCGTTCCCAAAACAGCATTAGGAATCTGATTTAACCACAGTGCAATGCAAATTCAAGGACACTGCTTGCAAATCATGTTTTCTGTCCGTTTCCGCCCACTAAAGCATTAGTTTTGACCAACATTTAACTTCCTTAACCAGAAAAAACACTGCTGCAATTTAAGCAGAGGTTCAATGCAACAGCAGCTGCTGACAGTCACAGAGCACCCACATGCAGCTACGCTAGCGACTCCGGAGATCCTGTCAGGCTGCTGCAAATACCGTACCTTCACCTCGCCACACTTAGTCTTGTACACCAGTGTATCACCCTTCTGCATCCCCAGCTATGGCCAGGAAGCACGCACCTTGCCTTAGCTATTTGCTGAGAACAAGGCTCTTAAGGCTAAGCCCAGAGACTCGACTGTGCCATGGACCTGTGCGGCCCAAGGCAGCCTTCCTCAGGTGTGTGGGCAGCCAGCCCCAGCCCGGAGCTGGCCACCCAGGCCGAGGGACGCCCCACAAGCTGCTCCAAGCACTGCCCAGGAGCTGGGGAGGACACAATGCCTGCACGGGCACAGAGATCACTACCCTCACCAGGTATCTTCTGAGAAAAGTTCATAAACAGCAAGTTTCCTACTGAAAAAGTAGATACTCCTGCCTCCTTTTCAGCTTCAAATCCTTTTTAAAAAGCCAGATTTTTATTAGTATTCACAGATCTGCTATAGTATCTTTTGGATCCTCAAATAAATAATCGAACCATTACTTCTTACTGTAGAAAATATCACTTAAAGTAGAAAGAACTCCAACTTTTCTACCAACATGATAATCCACAACATTCCCAGAGGATGTTTGCACACCAATGTTTTCCTCACTACTAACTTGTAAACACATTCTTCTCACTGGTTATTATGAAATACTTGCCAGCCTTAGCTTATTAAGATTTAATCAAACATACTTTGGCCCCACTCTTTTAGCATACTGCTCAAAGGGGTTGTACATAGCAACTCTTTTGCTTCCTGAACTCCGTATTTGCTTACTGCTAGCAGCATAATCTGTTATGCAGTATTAACACCTACGCCCCATTTTTATGGAACACACCAGAGAGCAGAAAGTTTGAAAATATGTTCAACTGTAGGTGAAGGATATGTGAGCGAGTAGGCTTTGATGTACTGTGGGAGTACCTCAGATTAGAGGCAATACATTGCAACAATGTCTGGAAACCTGAAAATCCCAGTAAACTCCCATACTAAGGCACGCTGCAAGCATTTAGCCTCCAGAGTCCAAAGCTACTCTTGGAAATTAACACACACCAAAGACAGACAACAGCCCCCGCTCCCCTCGCACAGCTCTGGCTCTGACACCAAAACGTGCCCAGATAAAGATGCAGCTGTATTCTCAGCTCCCATCAACACAACCTAAGCATGCAGACTGCTAACTTTCAACGTTAGACCTTGAAGGTTAAATACTGGCAATGTCTGCTACAGGGCTCTGCAAGCCTGCACCACGGATTTCTGTTCAGGTTCAATTCAGATATGAACTCTTTAGCAATTGCTATTTCTCCCTCGGGAAGCACATCAAAAACTCCACACAACCACGCGAAGACTCAACGCATACTGCCACCCAAAAAGCCAACTTCACCCTGCACAGTACAAGGTAACAGGACAACTGCACCTACAGGATGAATAATGAAAGCGTTGCTCAGCCTCAGCCCAAACCTGCCATCCAACACATGCTACAGAAAGTTACTTCAACCGAGAGGGAAGAGACCAAGACTGTCTTACAGCCAAAGCAAGAACCCGCCTAACGCATGCGGGCGTCACTGCTTGCTGTGAGCTAGGTGCAACTACTGCACGGCCTAACAAGGAGCCGTGTGTATTGTCGGTTCAAAGGGTCAGGATTTAAATCCTGCTGATTTTACACAGGGATTAGTGCAGTGCAGAAAGCTGTTTACCTCTTTACAAGGCAGTGCATTTTGAACCCTAAGAAGTCCTACTAAGTTGCAGAATCAAACTGAGGAGGCAGGTGCTGCTCCCTGTGGTCTCTGGAATCATGAAATTCAGAAAGTTTCCCTTAAATACCCACCTTTTGTATGCACATCACACAGGGGGATGCGCTGCAGTTAAGGCCATGACAATATTTAATACCTCAACACTCAATTGTACAGTCTGATAAGCACGTATGCCTTTAATACTCAGACCCTGTTAATGCTGTGCCAAATGCTTCCAGCACCCTAGAAACTTGGGAAAGACAATCAAGATACCTCCCACATACCAGAGGCTAGTGATATAACCAATTAATATTTGCTCAGGTCCTAGAGTTACCTCTTAAGAACACTTCTTTGAAAGTGCCCATTACAACAGGCACCCAATCTGCAGAAAATAATCCTCAGGAAGAGAAGCCTGACTCCAAGTACTTCAGAAAAATATTTTCAAATAGCCTTTAAACAACATAAGGACATCTTTGGCTTGATATATCCCAAACTTACAACATTTGTACTCCAGGCTTTCGGAATTCAGTGACGAACTTTACTCCCAATAACTGATAACTCATTTAAGAATTAAGCACGCTAATCTTCCAGAAAAAAAAAAAAGGCCAGAGAAGAAATCCAATTAGCCACTTTGAGAACTGTGTTTACATTTTATTTACCACACACACACTAAATAGGAACCAAAAGCAGAAACTACTTAAGCCTTCCTTCTGCCAAATTCAACTACTTCTACTGCTTGTTTTCTAGAAAGTTCAACTGGCACTTAAAAGCAAGTAATTCCTAGCATGCCAGTGAAAAATAAGTTCTCACCACCTCTCCACTGAAGAGGAGATAGACCAGAACTTCCTGATTTCTCAGCAGTGCTGATAATCAGTTTGAACAACACAGCTGTACCTTCATATTTTTAATAGCAGATATATATTGCCAGGTCACTGAGAAGCATCATAAATTTGATTGTTTCTACCTTATCCATATAGGAACATCATACCATACCCTATACAGACTTGGTTGCTTTAATACCAGCTACTGATAGACTAACAATATCTGGTGAGCTTCATTTATACCAGGGCAAGCGTGCACTTCGCCTGCCCCACTCCCACACAAAGCCCGGATGCCCTGGCTAACAGCAAGGTTATAAAGTCAGCATGTGCTGCTGCTAGCTGGCCTGTTTGCTCTTTTTGACCTAACGACAAATGCTATATTTTATCAGTTCAGGTGCAACCACAACTCTGCTGAACTTCAGCCCTCAAACGCCACTGCTTCTCATAGGGTCAGGCTTTTCAAATGAGACTTCATGCAAAAATAATGCAAATTCAGATATTAAAATAGTAAAAGGATCCAACCGCTAAGTTACTTGTCAAAGAACGTACGTTCATGCTTTCACATGCTCCTTTCAAGCATTGCTACAGTTTTTGGACAGGAGCTCTCAAGCAGCTTCTCCTACCCCTCTTCACAGTTACAAGTCACTTCCCACACGGCATGTGGGAAATTCCAGCTGTCACCACTCCCGTGCAAACCACTCACCCTTCTCCTGTGCCACAGTCCTCACTGCTACCTGCTTCCTCATTTCCACTTTCATTTGTCCTGAATAACCACTTAACGACATTACCAGCACACGGAACACCACAACAGCTAAGTGAGCCGGTGCTGAGGACCGGAATTATGCTCTCAAGATGGTTTTTCCACGCAGCCAGGAAGCACGGTCCTCACAGTTCATCATCTTCTCTGCCCCTCAGATCTGCCAACTCACTCCCTGAATTATTGCAGCCAGAAGGAAGCAGGCTACAGACCTTCCGCTCCGGCCGTCGGAGGGGGGCTGTTGTGACTGAAGCAGCTCGGGGAGCTGCTCCTGAAGGACAGGGACATCAATAACTGATCTAGAAGAGACTCAGCCAGCTCAGCTGAAGGCAGAGGAAAAAACCCGCCTGAGTTTTTGGTTCTGTTCACAACCACCACACCCCCCCCTCCGGACACCTAACCCTTCCACGCTGAGGAGTTTAATTCCCCAGGCGCTCCGCAGGGGCCGCACAACCCGGCAGGAGATGCCGGCGGCGGGTGTCCCTGTCAGGGGCAGGAGCCGTCCCTCTTCCCGCCACCTCCCGGGCGGCTGCGGGCCTCGGGCGGGGATGAGCGGCCCGGCCCCGGCCCCAACCCCGGCCCCGGCCCCAGACCTGTCCTCGCTGGCCGTGATGACCCCGTCCTCCTTGGGGATGAGGAGCGCGGCGCTCACGGCGTCCTGGTGCCCCTCCACCTTGCTGAGCAGCACGGGCCGGCTGCTCTGCGGCCGCGAGTGGATCTCGGCCGCCATCTTGCCGCGGCCCGGCCCGCCGCCGCCGTAGCGCTGCGAGGAGCGGCGCGGCGCCGCCCCGCCCGGCCGTATTCTCTGGAGGAGAGCGGCCGCGGGCAGCCCCGGCGCGTCCCGCAGCGGCCGCGCGGGGGCCGTATTTCGCCGAAGAGCGGGAGCGGCGGGGGCCGCCGTGAGGGCGCCCCTCAGCCCCGCTGCCCTGGCAAGGCTGCAGCAGGAGGCTGTGCTGACGGGGCCACGGGGCCGGGGGAAGGAGGTGTAGGCAGGGGAAGGGGTTTAGCTAGCCCTATAACCCATGCCCAGCTATAAACCCTTATCCTTCACGTTCTTAAGCAGCCAAAGAGTGCTGGTTTTACCAGGTGCACTAGCCATGAAGGCATTCTCCACATATTTGGTTAAGCGGCAGCAGTAATCCTCCTCTCCTCGTTTTTTTTTTTTTTGTTTGTTTTTTTTTTTATTACGCTAATTACTGTGACAGTCTACCCACTGGTGCTCAAAGCCTTAAGCCCCGTCAGGAACCAAAGCTCTTCCTCCTGGGGACTGGCCAGGGCTGCCCACCCATACTTACCCCAAGACAGAGATGTGGGGCCTGATGCCAGGCCCAGAAACTAAATACGTGTACAACAGTGTCTAGATAAAACCAGCACAAAGTCCAAGATTACATGAAAATCCTTCCTATTTCAGCTAACCTATTTCAGCTCAGGAATTCCCCAACAGAACTAACTGTGCCCAAAGCAATGAGCTGTAAGACAAGGCGAGCTCAGGCCCTCCAGCTCCCACCAGCTGCCTGCAGACAGGGAGGCAGGTTCCTCATTATATTTTTCCATCTCCCTGTTTGTGCCTCTCTCTCCACCTGTTCTGCAATCAAACCAAGCAGCAAGGCAGCCTGGCTGTGGCTGGGTCCTGCACTACCTCTTGTCTGCCACAACAAGGCTCTGGAGAGGCTGAGCTACAAGAGACAGTGGTGAGATAAGGTCCTTTAACAAGGGGCTGGCAATGCTCAGTCTTTTATGAGGCTTCAGAAGGAGAGGTCACAGGAGGACATGTGGAAGAAGGAGATTTTTTTCTTTTAGGAAGAGGTGACCCTTGGAGCAAAGCAACCCAGAGAGCCCAGCCCAGAGCCTCAAAGGGACGTGGGTGCCTGAATCCCCTTTGAACTGTGGGGAGTTAAAACATCCACTTCTTTTGAGGATCCCAGCCTCCGTGTCCAGAGACCTGATGCTTGCTGCACCTCCAGGGAACTTTGAGTTTTCTCACTGTGCTTTACCACTTGACACCTGTCCCAGAAGCTAAGATCCATCAGACACTAGAGCTGCCCTTGGGGATGCTGGATGCCCACAAGGGCATTTTGTGCAAGAACAGCTGCAGTCATTTACTTGATTCAACCCTTCACAATATTTCAGGCCTTGAACATCTTTACTGTGCATGGTCTCCCTGTGCTTGCAAGCAGTGGTACAGTGTTCAGCCCAGTGAACATATATAAATCAGAAACAATAATTCTCACTATCCAAGCAACCACCAGAAAGCACCTTGGTGCCCAATGCTCTTTTTGCCCCAGACTCATACATACCTGTTACTCTTCTCTTTAAATCCAACCTCCTTAGCTTGCTTTTTAAGCCTGATCTCTTCAGCACGTGCCAAATGTCAGAAAAAGGAACGTTGGTTCTTTCCCCAGAGAAGAGATGGGAAGCTGCACCTTCCTCATACAGGCTTCCATAGTAAGGACCTGTATGAACTTGCAGCTGTGCAGTATGGCACATCCCCAGGGCCACGTTTCCAAAAACAACTATCCTAAGACTTCTTATGATGACTAGTGGTTAGGAGCTTTATCTTCCTTTTTTTAATCTTCCTTACTTATCAGAAAAGAGATCCCCTCTGGCCTACGTAGCTACTATTTCCCTCCTCACCCCTTTTAATAAAGACTGATCAGATTGCTGCCAGATTTTCCTTCTACCAGACCTTCCATCTCCTTCTGAACTCCTTTATGAGAACAGCAGTATGAAAGTGCCTTACACTGTTCATCTCCAGAATCACACCCCAGTGGCTCTTCTGGCTGAACCATTTCTTCTCCTTCCTTCCTCCAGTTTGCGTCCTCCTGCTGCTTCCGACATAGGCACAAGACACAGCACTGCCATTTTCTCCCCTCCCTCTCCACCCTGCTGTGCTCCACAAATCTCTCATGCCCTAACGCGCCATGATAGCGAGTCTAGTTAAGGCATATTGTTCCAGGTAAACCGTGCCACAAGTCACACAGCACCTTGCGCTGGAGCAACAGTTCCCATCTGTGTGTTCACAACACTTTGAAAGGTGGTGTGAAGATCTGTTTCTTAGGCTAGATCATACATCAGCTCTTCTCCCACAACAGAAATCAAGCAAAAGCTGTTTTCTCTTTTTTTTTGTTAATAAAAAACATTCCCTGAGCAGAACATGTTTGCACTGCTCCTTACCTGCGTTGCCCCTTGCTCCTCCTCATGCTTCTCTCTCCCCAGAGGAGTGCAATACAACACGTTTCATCTCCTTTGCCTTGAGCAGGCTCACAACTTACCCAACGCCATTCTTCACCAACAAACTCTCCATACAGGCCTGTGTTGTGGGGAAAAGAGCTTACTTCCCTGCCCATTTAGGAGGCAAAGGACCACCATCTTGGTTACCACCACACCACAGCTTTCCAAGTTAAGTCAGACACAATTATCTAATGGTCAGCTGTCAGTGGGATGGCGGCAGGGAGGCAAAGGGATGCCCCAAGGCACCACAGCCCTGCTGGGCACCAGCCACATGCCCTCGGGCAGGTACACATTTCCCAGCGCCCCACATGGTCTGATACATGTTGTGAGGTACAAAGCCTTTTATTAAAGGCGATAAATGCAATTGTGCTTGAGTCTGGCCGCGAGAGGGTACTGCGACCATGCTGCCCGGGGTTGCACCATGGCCTGCCCAGGCTGCATGGCCTGGCACTGAGGCACCCGCCAGGGACAAGAGGGCACTGCTGGGCTCCGGCAGCCTCCCTCCTCCTCAGCTTGCAGGGCAGCGCTGCCTTTCCCCACTCTCCAGCACCTGCCCATAGCCAAAACCAGCCAGCCCAAGTTATTCTGGCAGCGAAACAAGTGCACGCCGTGAGCCATGGGGACATACCCAGCCCTTTGGTCTAGGGCAAAGTGGCTCACAGCCATTATAATTAACTGATGCTCACAGTACCCCAAAGGCAGGCCGTCTGACTCACCCACCCTATTGCACAGGCACTTTCCAAGAGCTGGTGCACTTAATTATAGAGATCTTAGTGCATGAGGAGCCCAGATTAAATATTCAAGAGATACCATAATCTTAGTAGCCAGGAAAAGCCCGGGGAAGGTAATCCCTGGCTCAGGGCTAATCATGTATTGAAGGTACACGGGAATGGACATGTTAGCATGTTAATATCTGTGCACATTACATACATCCCAGACTGGGTCCAATTTTACAGTCTGTCACAATTACCCCCACCATGGCCTTGAAAGTAAAAATAGCATCCACAGAAGCTTCAGCACGATCTGAAGGGCACAGAGGATTGAAAGCAGGGTAGCACTGAGCTAGCTCATGGTAGCACTGCTAACAGCATCCACTATAATCTGACTCCACATCCCTGCAGCACACAAAAAGCACCATTAGTCACAACAGATGACAATTTTTTGTGGGCTTAAGCGACTAGTGTCCATTTAGCTGCAGCAGTAGGCCTAGCAAACAAAGCAAAGAGATCTGTCATCTTTAGTATCAGCCTCCTGAAGAGGCTCTACACTTACTGCCTTACTACTTTCAGTACAGCTTATACTGGATGACACTAAGGAAGAGACAAGACTATCACAGCCTCCTGGCACCCCAGTAATAATACAAATTAGTATTGCCAGACAGGTTTTTAACTAGTACAGGTAGTACTTTCTGGTAGCATTACTAATAAATACATAGTTTAACTTGATTGGACTAGACTTAAAGCTGAAGGGCATTCCTTTCCTTTGAAGCATAAGGGAGAGTATTTAGAACTTCACTTACAAAGAGGTATTTGATTCTTTTTTTTTTTTCATCTTTATTAACCTGCTCTCCAGCTGGGAGGCAAGGCAGACATGGTTATGAAGGAGCGGTTGGTGTCAGAAAAGTGCTTCCAGCAGGGAATTCAGTGTGATGCCAGAGGATGAGCAGCAGTTATCCCTTTATAACACCCTCCCCACTCTGCCGAGGACACAAGATTTGACAGCTACAAAGTATAAATGAAGTTTAGAAGGTACGAAAGAAAATTAGCCTTTTTAGAGCTCTCTGAAGTTATGAAAACAACGTCAAAACAGTTTAGCAGATTACTAGCCAGAGTTTTGGGGGGTCTTAATTACTTTATAAATAACCACTTTCTTCATTACAGACGTGGCTTAGGAAACACGTGGTTTGAGTTTTAGTAAACTCTTCCTCCCTTTTTGGTCTCTAGGCTAAGACAATTGTAACCACAACCATGTTCTATCACCATTCCCTGCACAGTGCTTCATTCTCATATTACTGAAGAGTCAGATGCTAAGTCTCTCTGGGCTTTCTGTCTCAGAGAAGTTTCCAAAGGATGCATTATCTCTACTTTTAAAGGTGGACAAGTGGAAGCATACCTAAAGAGAGCAGCCAGTAACAGATACAGAATGAGACCGAAGTTCTTTCCATTAAGTTACATTCCTACCTGAACTAAGGCACATCATTAAGTTAAGAGCTTTACACATTCAGTCTCATCATCACCACTCCTCTCCTTGAGGATTCCTCTTGAGCACTGCCCATCATGGAGCCAGAGGCAGTGCTGACCCCATCCCTCTGCCTGTGCTTCGCAGATAGATCCTGTTCTTATTCAGAGTGCAGGGCTGCTGGGGCTCAGGGACATAAGAGTCCAGGCTTTCAGTGAAGACAAAGTTCAGCTGTGAAACAGTTGGAAACAATGCAGGAATAGGCAGAAGTAGGCCCAAGCAGCATGATCATTCATATTAGGCTTAGTACTTCTGGAGACAAAGGAAAAAAAAAGTTAGCCACTTAAGACTGAAGGCATATTCCTAAAAACCTTTCAGGAGAAGCTAATTGCTACAGAAAGGGTTAATAAAACTACAGTCAGCACATGCCCAACACTAAAACATCAAGCTTGGCTCTAGTTACTCTGTCAAGCAGAGCTAGAAATTTGATATGAATCAACTCCCAGAACCGAAGAGCATGGATAGTTTTTACAGCATTAACAAGCAAGGTTTTAGCAGCTAACCTAACACTGTCCTTCCCAGCCTCTTCTTCCAGTTCCCCTCATCCTAACCTCCTTTGCCCAGTTTATAGGCAAAGGCCAGAGTATTAGTTCAAACTTGCTTTTGATACACTTTTTTCCAAGCACTGAAAAAAAAAAATATATATATAATAAAATTCTCTAGTTTCAGTCACAGTAAAGCTAAAAAGCCTTTTTCTGAGTTATGACGTACTTCACTCATGTACTGCAGAACCTGAAAGCTCCAGAGTAGCTGCTGCATGGGACAGTTTGTTTAGAGCTCAGCTGAGACAGGCAGTCCTGGTCCCATCAAGCTGAGTAAGCCTGCTCACACTCGGACATATTCTTCAGTGTCCAGTTTTGGCCTGATTGTGAGAAAAAGGAAAATAGTGAGTTATTCTCTGTTCAGTGTTGTAAACAATCATCTCATTTTACAAGATATTTCTAGACTAATAGAAGGGACCAGAAGTTGCTTACAGGCAACCTGTGTTAAGGCAAGTCTGAAAACTTAAGTCATTGTATTTTCTTCTTGCCCAAATCTATATCCCAAGCCTGCTTGCTGCACGGAACACACAAACACTGCTTATGTGTGTAAGCACTATGGGAGTTCAGTTTGAGTGCCAACCCCTTAGTAGTTGAATTCTTACCAGAAATATCAAATAGAAGCAACTGGAAAATTCTCTCAGAATTTTACTTCAATACCAGAACAGCAGTTCTGCTATTCTGAAGTACAATCCCACTGCTCCACAATGCTAAAAAGGAGCATTGCACACCAGTTGCCTTTTCTCACTCTGGGAAGACATACATCATGTGTTTTGAATCCCAGGTCTTAGCTATGTAGTTCAAGGCAATTTTTCTCAATTTTTGCAGGAGAAACCACACCTGAGCTAGGCATAAAACAAACCAATGAGAATGCCACTATTATGCAGTACTAGTTTTGTTATTACTTCTGCTCCTTACCTCTATGGGACTATAAGGAATTGAAAGCAAGCTAGTTGGGAGAATTTTCCTACTCAGCATCACAATCTTCAGCATGGTTCACTTTCTCTTCAACAAGATGGGAAGACAACTGGATCATACTAGCTTTTCCTTTCACCTCTTTGGAGCTGAATGCAGGAGACAGTTGTGGGCATGCATTGCCACCACAAGAAAGCATGCAACAGGAACACTTTTCTCCTATCTTATGGGGATTGTCTGATAGTCACCTAATACATCCCTTAAAAAAACAGCAAGTAAGATTTTTTATATTTGCCATAATCAAGTAAAAGAAGTTTAGAAGCAGATACTCTCCTTATAGAGCTGCTTTTTCACTCCTTTCTCCCTTGTTCTTAAGTAGGTACCCATGCTTTTCCTATGGCAGTACATTATGAGAATTCATCCTTGCTTTTTGTGTCAGGTTATCCCTGGCCACCAGAACATAGTCAGGTATCTTCTGCTAGAAGATTGTTCATTTAACCTTGTATGTCCTTACCTGTCAAGGTCAATCAACTCATTGGATATCCAGCTTGTGGCAAAATATAGAAGTCATCTACTTAAACCAGTGCTGAGCCTGTGAAACACTGCAGGAATTTCTCCCCACAGACCACCATCAGCCAGCCTCTTTTTACTATGAAAGAGCCCTTAAGAGAAACTGCTATCATCAATAATTTGCCTTCCCATCCAAATCCCTAGGTTGCCACAGCAGCAGTACAACATGCTTTCAAACAAAGAACCATCTGTGACAAGCCACAGTAATTTACTGCTTCTTTTGAAGAGTTTTGCACTCGTGCAAATCTTGCACAGCACTGAAGGCATGCAAGTGTACATAAAACCTACCTCATAGTAAGCAGGAGAAAAGGCCCCAAAAAAGCAGTGAGGTGTCCTCATGTGGCAGTTTTAGTAGTAACTTGGACTTGGTAAATACAAGGAGTTTGCTCTTCAGACACTGAACCCATGGATAATTCAACCACAGAACAATGACTTAGTCAGAAAGAGTAATCAATAGCAGGCCATAAAAAAATGATACCAAAAAAAAAAACAAACCCAAAGACGTTATTTCTTTCAGTTCAGAAGGAAGTTTCAAATAAGCGCTTCAGAGGAATCTGGACCCGAATGCCTTTCAGTTCATCCACAATCCACAACACTGACTGTTCATAATGCATTTTTATTTTTTTCCTTTGTACAAAAACAAATATAAAATTTAAATCCAATAGAAAGTGTATACTAGCAATGACAAGTTTACATTACAATAAGACAGGACAATGCGATGTGTATCTAACACCACATTAGTTTTAAAACTCTCAGTGATACATGCACTATATAAAATAAAAACTGCTAGAACTTTTAATCTATTTCTACCAAGAATACCCAGGTATCAAGATAGTCAACAACCAAAAGTAATCTTGATAGGGGTATCTACAAAATTAGACCTTTTCCACACACAAGAAGAAACCAACATTAATAGAAACGCTTATCATTCTTTGTTAAAATCCTCTCACAAAAGCCATACATAAAATTCTTAGTAGATACAGAAAAAGCTCAAAAGTTTATTAGCATAGGTAACCATTCAGTAGTTTAGAGAATCTTTTAGACATTTTGAAGAAATACTGTAGTTTTCAATCTGTATTTTTCCCCACAAAGCCAGAACTACATCGACTCCTGTTTCAAAACCTAGTCAGTGGTTAAAACTAGTTCTTGAGTGAAGTCAAAGAGTAGTGTACAAAATATTTAACAGAACATGGGTGTGTCATATGAGTCTGTTTACTTCTCGAAGAAAGTCTTTTCCACATTCAAGGTTTGTTTATTTGTCCCATAAACAAGATTGTACCTGAGGGAATGAAACAAAAACTAGGATTTACCACAGTCTGCAAACATAGTTAAACTTTTCCATGAAAGCATAACAGTCCACAGAACATGGTCGAGCCTCATCACAGTCTTGTCTATCCTCCCCCAAGTTTGTTAGCTCTGAGTAGACAGCAGAGAAGCATATGTTTGGATAGGTGGCTGGCTCACATTTCTAGACACACGGTTCTTCTGATGCTCTGCGGAGCCTTGGGCTGGCGACTGCTGCCAGCGCTGGCAGTTGTATCTCGTTGCCCAGTAGCTAGCATATCTATCATCCACATGGCACTGCAAGAAGTTCACATGCTACTGAAAGTAACCAGGTCGGCTCTGCTCTAAGAGTCAACTCACGCTGCAAAAACACCACGACCACTTATATTTGGACATTCACATCTGTTGATGGCAGGCCAGGCCAACATCCCAGGTCCCTGAAGTCCCTGTTTCTGTCCTTGGTCCTTGCGCTAATTTTACAGTCCATCAGAAAACTGGGCCAATTCACTAATTCACTATCAGTAATAGAGCTATTTTCTCTCCACACCAGGGAACTAGGACCGTTAAAGATGGTGTTCTTTTGTACCCATGAACTTGCCATGTCAGTTTGTTCGCTTGGTAGCCAATACTTTTCCCTGTGCTGAGCTGTATTCTAAAGATAATCTATTGTTAAAGGCAAGAATATACTTGTCGTAGTTATACTTCCAATAGTTCTTTTTTTATTACCACTCAACCCCCACAACCCCACCCCCAAGCAACAGCTATTGAGTAGCTCCAGACTTTTCCCAGCTGGGAATTCTTTTGTCTGTTGCATAGCTCATATTTAACTTCCAAGGAAAAATACATACAAGTACTGCTTACCTGTAGGATTGTGCCGGATGAAGAATACAAATGGCCTGTCTACTATGAACCAAGGGGGAGATGACCTGGCTATTAAAATTGCAGCTTGCAAAGAGAGATAAGATTTGAAGTTAGACAAAGCATGTAACATAAAACAGCATATATTTGATTAAAGTGCAGTTTCCTGATGTATACTAGGAGTTTATACAGGCAGAGATAAACAGCTAAAATCTACCAGCTTAGACAAGAAGCGTAAGTCACATTTTATTCCTATAGGAAGCATAGAAAAAAACAACACACACAAGGCCCACAAAAGGCTGGAAGGAAGTCTTGGGTTATCATACACAAAGGATATAGCAGCTTACTCTTTGCCACCTGGATAGCCAGGAACTTTATACCAGTGACCAAAGTGTTAGCTATTAGAAAGAAGTTTTCCAGAAAAAGGTAAACCTGTTTATACTTCCTAGAGGATACCAATGCTCTGATCAATATCAGCAAGTTGATATTCCAAAGAAATTACATAATACAAAATCAAATCAGTTGATATTTAAGTAAGTCTACTTGGAGACCGTTGCAGGAAGTGCTCTCTTTGCTTAGTGGCATAGCCTTTTAAAGCAGTTTTCCAGTCTGCTAGATATCAGTAGAGATGCTTACTTGTTGCTGCAGAAGCTTTGGTTCCATCTTCACTAACTTCAATTTTTGTTTTCTGCAGAACATGAGATACATGAAGACCTTCTGTTCCTGAAAAAAACAAGAACAGTATTTCCAATAAAACTAGCAGTAAAATCCTGAAGTATCTTGTAGCTCGCAGCTACGCTAGCATAGCTAATAACAAGAGGTGCTATAATCCTGCTGAAATCTTGATGCTGTTAAGAACACTACTGAATACAGTCACTAAGTCTACAATTACAAAATAATAGAGAATAAGCTATCTTACTCCTCACTCCTCCCCATTTACTAGCCTTTATTGTTTTATGGTCTGTTAGAAAGTGTTTTTTTCCCCCTAGTCATTTCTTTATCTGAATTTAAGTTACATTCACACTTATCTCAGTGTTGAGAGGCAGAAAGGACTTCGCAAGACAGCTTGCTTTCGTTAAAACAGGAATTTGTTTTTCCAGTTAAGGTAAGCAAGCACAAGGCAAACTTTTGTTACATCTCTGTAGAAGCTTAGAAGTTTGATGGAAGCAGAAAACAGAGATAAGATGACATTTTAAAGCCATGAGCTTGAAAATGTCTACACACCGTTTTCAGATACTGGTATTTGGAGCTCTCATTTGGTCCAGTTGTTTAAGCTAGACATTTAGTCCATTCCTTTCCTACAGTTTATGAAAAATTAAGTTTTAAATTAATATTAAATACATACTTCAGGGAAACTTAAATACTAATGCAGTTGCATCTTCAATTATGGTCTAAAGTATTGTTGTCTTTCCATGATTTTAGGCAATGCTTAAGAGACTTGATTTGCAAGATCAAATCTTAACTTGAAAAGCTCACCAACATGATTTACTGCTGCGATGCAAGGCAAAAGAAAAGACATGCAGTATTCAATAGAAGCAAGAAGCCATGCTCGGCTGGGTACAAGACAGAACTTTGCTTCAGTGTCATGGTAACACTTACCCAAGACAAAACAGACAACTGCATTGGTAAGACAGCACTTCATTCAGTGCCAGAAACTATGAATAAAGACCACAATGGATTCAGAAAAATAACTTACTTGTTATTTTTGCAAAATTTGCCTTTGACTCGTCAAACATATCTGTAATACCAAGTGCTTTCAGAGGGTCCTTTAAGTCTGTTTCTGCTACTGCTGTAAATCTAATTGGAATAATCAAAAAAGAATATATCAGAATTATGCAGGAAAGTTACCGTAAGTACTATGTTTCTCCTGTATCGGAGGAGTTATACATATAGTTCCTCCCAAACACTCCTTGAAGGAGAAATGGGTGATACGAGTACTTACTTGGGTAAAATAACCTGCACTCTTTTTGCTACCATGGTTGTCATCCAGCTTCCTATTGTCTTCGTGCTGATGTGGGGAATAATAGCAGAGAGTGGTGTTGTGCTTTCCGTAGGCAGAGCAATTAACATGCTTATCATTTCTCCATGGTATGGCAGTTCAATTATATTATACCACAGCTCATTTGGAGTACTTGTAGTGCCTAAAAAAGAGCACAGATAATGAGACAATTCCTACAGCCTTAAATCTCTATTTTATCTTCAGATACCTACTGCTATAAGAGTCTGCTAGGAAAGCTTTTCTCCACACCTTAAAACTGATTCTAGAGTCACAGACTGTCTAGCTCCGAGCTAGACATCTCTTCAAGGAAGTGGCATGGCATCTCTACAGATGCTAGCTTGACAAAAAGCACAATTGGGATGATACTGTGAAGCATATGATACCTATTCAGGCTTTATATTTTTTCCCCAGACAAGCCTCATCAGCCCAGACTGGAAAACCAGCTATGCTAGAAGTCACCAGGTCCATGAATCAGCTCAGATTTACTGCAACTGAGATCAAGCAGATTTGACTGAGCACTGAGAAGCAAAAAGCAAAAAAAGCAGCACATTATCTTTCTAAACTGATGAGATCTTGTAGACAAGCTCTTTTTCCTCCGAGAATGATTAAAATAGCTCCTGTTTGAAATAGTCAGTTGCATTTACTCGATTTACTTGCTTAACAAGACTACTTCATAACGAGATCCTTGAAGGTAGTGGAGAACAGCCACTTTGGGGTAACAGAGAAGGCCAAGTGGATGAGAAGGAATGAGATAGCAACATCTCTGAGTTAGAGCAAGTGCTGGGAAGACTGTTTAAGCAATCCTCTTTTCCAAGTTCCCTTTGGTTGCTGTGAGATTTTTGGCATGTGGCTTTCCACAGGAGTTTCAAGTGAAAACTTGAACTACAGACAGGGTTTCTGGGAAAGTTTTTGGCTAGCAATAGAATTTTATCTTTCCCCTTTCTTCATGTGAGTTTGCACTTGTCAGCTCAAACTGAAAATTGAAGTCTTCATTAGAAATTGAATCTTGTTGCCAGGACCATGCTTTGGCTGAATTTGTATTGCTAGAAAACTAGTAGCATTGCACTTATTAGGCAAGAATTGTGTCAAGTTTTGTAGTTTATTTCCTTTTATTATGGTACTCAGACTGTGACCTCCAGATCAAAATAATGGTTGCAGAAGTCACTACAAGGAAGTTACAAATGGTAACCTCTCCAACAGTGAAATACCAGTTTCCTGGTCTGCTGTATACTGCAATCCTTACCACTGAGACATATGAAACAGGAGATTTTATCTTTGTAACCAAGTGATGGGATTTAACGGTGCTTAAGTTGTTTATGAAATTTGAAAATGGATCTTTAAACTCTTAAAGATCAAAAGGATAGAAGCCCTTTGTTAGGATATCCAAAGATGGCCAACCTAAAACAAGTTTTAACTAAGGAGTACTTCTGCTCTTTTCTAACCTAGTGACATTTCTAATCTGAATTGATACCAACGTAATGAAGCTTTTTTTTTTTAAACCAGCATCAAGAGAATAATGAAAAACTTTGAAGATAGGCTTGCTAAAGCCTGTCTTTAGTTATGAACTTCCTCCAAAGTCCACAGTTAGAGCATACACCACAGTAGGCTTCCCCATTTCCCCCAAATCACGCTTGAAGCAGCTATCTTAAGTTATTCATTCTCTAATACATGCGTTGTTTTAAGATGAAGTTACAGCTCTTTACTTTAACACAAATCAGCTAATATTAGCTGAACACTACTGACAGTAAAATTAGGTATTTAAAAGCATATCAGCGGGTCCTTTTTGTCTGCTCTTTTGGATTTATCGGCAGTTACATTTCCAGGCCTATTCCTCATACTATCAGTAGCACATAAGGAAGCAAGTTCCAGACAGCACTGCCCTCTTCTGAGAAGGACACAATGGAAGATGTTCTTTCATCACAGCCTTAATTTCTGACCAACAAAAATCCCCACACATTTAGAAAGCTGAAACTATGAAGTACACTGTTAGCTGTATCAAGCTGCATATGTCAGCTCTGAGCATCTCAGAAGTCAGGCCAAACCTGCTGGGCTACTTCTCTCTTGTGACTCAATTTGAATTTGAAAAGCAGCTTCACACCTTCAGCAATAGTCAACACACTAATCCTGTACTCTGCTGGCTCCCCCAGAACCGTTGACTGTACAAGCCCCATTTCTTTATTACACAGTGAAATATAGACTAATTCTACCCTAATCTTTTACATACAGCTCATCACCAGATAAACCTCAAGTTTCTGTTTCTGTTGGCATGTCTCCTTCATTCTCATCCCTTACAAAAAATTCTTCCTACTGCAAGGTTTAGACAATATGTAAAGTTCTCAACTTCAGTACTTCTCGTTTTTCTTTTTGAAGACAAGAGGATAAGACAAGTACTCTGTTAGAGTGTTTGACCTTAAGCAACTGTTAAATATCTTTAACAGCAACTTCCCTCTATACCTCACCAGTACAAGATGCTTTCATAACTCAAAGCCTCCAGTATCAGCCACAACAAACAATACTATTAAACACCACATATACAGCAAACTCTGGTTTGAAGGAAAGAAGCAAAGTTTTACAACCCTTCTTGGGTATTTCGTGGTAGTGAGGGTTACTGAGCTTACCACAGCGGAAGATAGATAATTGGGACAGCATGGGAACTTGGTAGGTCTTCCCATCAGCTCCATAAAATGGACGTTTCTTTGTATTTTCAGGTCGAAATCGTGATTTCCATAAGCCCTTGAAATACACGGCATTTACTAGAACCAGTCTGGTTAAACCATCAACATCATCTGGAGCTACAACTTGATCGATCATACCTAAAGAAATAAAGAAAGACTGAGTACTCGCTGTGTTAACACTAGCCAGTTGTTCACAAAGAAACTGAAGCACATATTCCTTTAAGCCTTTTGATCTGTGAACGCACCAACTATTCATTGCGTAATACATTTGAGATTCATGCAACCAATGGCTGCATTCTTTTCTTCGTCAAAAAGCAAGGGATATTTAGAAAGCAAACATATGTAGCTGGTCGATAGACTGATGTTATAACTAACAGGGCATTATGCTTTTCAACATGTGATCAGATCTAAGATTTAAACTAAGCAGGTAAGCTTGGTAACAGTTTCAGCTAAAGCACTTCCCCCATTCACACACTGCTTGTAACACCGCTACACAAAGCTGACGGCATGGTATAGAAAATTTGACAGCCTTGCTCCACAAATGTCACATCCAACATCATTAGCAACACTCCTCACATCCAGGAGGCAATGGATTTAACTCCGAGATACCAAACATGGTTCTAGGTCTGTAGTTCTAGACTATGCTGCAAAATATGACATCTAAGCATATCTAAGTTTGACAACTACATGGCAACAAGCTTGAACCATGCGTAGTTCTATCAAGGCAGTGTTAATTAAAAGCCTTCTACTAAATATGACTCTACTAAACAACACTGACACATATCTTGCAAAGATTTAGGGTACTAACTGCAAAGGCTGAACTGCTCTAAAGCCTTTTAGAAGTCTGATTTACTGAGTCACCTGCTTCTGAGTTGCTTTGCAAGCACGTCTGACAACACCTAGCTCCAGAAGAACACTGCTTGGATCTCTTGCAGGTTGAATGAAGGCAGAGAGCAGTAGAAGCTCCCTGAATGCAGAGGCAGATGGGCTCACGTACACACATGCACACAGACACCCACCCCTGTCGAGGCCAGCAGGCAGACACATCTGCTAGAGTAGTGGGACTGCAGATGACCAGCCCACAGGCTCAAAGCATTACACACGACAGCTTAAGGACAGTATTCAACTGCAAGGCAGAGCTTTCTCTCCCTCCCTTATCTTTCTCCAGTATTTCCAGCCACAACTGAGAGGTCTCAGACGCCATGCTCATGCACAGAAAACACTCGCTAATACTCACCCCTTGTTTCATTTTTCACCCACTGGTTGATGGAATCACACGCTGCATTTGGGTCCTCGAAGTCCACGCTCTTGACACTGCACTGAAACACCTCTTTGTTCCTTGTAACAAAAGGCACTTCCATTTTAAAGCCACTCTTTGCAAATACTGCATTAGCAATTGTAACAATGTCTTTATTCTTTTTTGAGACTATGAGCCTGTTTATCTTCTTTAACGCTTTACCAACTCCTAGTTGGAAAGAACAGCAAGTTTAATTTAGAATAAAATGACAAACAAAACAGTTACCTTATATGCAACTATTAATGACACGAAAGCTCAGACTAAGTGCTGGTGTAGAGAAAGACCAAAGCAGACATTCTGAGGGGGCTTCCAAGATACCCATATCTGATCTCTTATCTGGAAGAGACTACCATTTTCCAGCAAATACATTATTTTCACTGTGATGTCTGCTCCCCACCTAGTGGTCTGCACAGAACGCTATTGACAATGCTGAGGATAAATATCGGGATTCAAGTCCTAGCGTGGAATTACTAACCACTCTTCCACAGAAGAGACTATTCTAAAATGTAAGTCACAGTATATAAACCCATATAACCTGTCAGCTACGTGACAGTGACAGAAAAAGTTGACAACTCAGCCTGATCACTTAGAGCCAACATGATTACAGAATTATACAGGTAGTCTTAAACCTCAGAGCAAAAAGCATAAGTTATTTTCTCACCATTCACCCCCTCCATTTACTAGAGAATAAAGGAAGATGACAATTTCTATACAAGGTTCAAGTAAAGCCTTAAGTCAAGCCTTAGGCCAAGACATAGTCTTTAAGGAAACTAAATTTGCTACAAGCGTTAATCCCTCAACACATGAGCTTGCCTTTAAAGAAAAAAGAAAAGCAGTGTAGGTTCCAGTGTTTACAGCCAAGACCTTTAGGATCTTAAAGCAGCTCATACTGAGTGCTTGCTAGCTCCATCACTGCATGTGAGAGGATGCATATGGCAGCACGGAAGAACTGTCATGTTCATCATACCCAGTTCTCCCTGATGTTATAGCTTATGAGTAAGCGCTTGTCTACACAGGGAAGCTATTGCCAGTCAAGAAACATAACGATCAACCTTTATATTGGATAGGATGCTCGGGTGGCTGTTTTTATAGCAGTTATTAAAGGGCTCCTTGTGTTTCCCAATACAATTTAGGCAGGAACAATTCCAGACTACTTCCCTATGTAGACAAACTTAAGAGAAGAGCTATGAAGGGAACGAATTAGTCGGGTTATTCTCTTAGCTGCATATAAGAAAAAGCCTCAGATGGCTTTGCTGTTTATATCATGAATGCTTTAGCAGTACCGTTTGTATGAAGTTGTATATGTTCACTCTCCAATATTATGGGCAAATTCTTTTGGAGAACATACCATAACAGAGGTTCTCAAACTGTATTCTGTGGACCACTGGTGGTCCACGGAGCACTTGGTGGTGGTCCGGGGAGAGCTGGCTGGTCTCATGATGCTGGCTCTCCTCCTTGCTTCCAGCTGCTAAATTGCATTAAAAGACAGCTAAAGATAAATTAAATACTTTCCAACTATTACCTTTCCAAAGCAGTTGCCATATTTGCCAAAGGATTGTAAGACTGCAAGGCAATCTTGAACAAGAGCAGAGGAAGTCTGTGCAAAGAGACAGGTAGCATCCCACAACAAGTCTCTATAGCAAGGTACTGGCTACCTTCGGAGAAGTTTGAGAACCTCTGTCTCAGAGAGAATTAGGAGGTGTGCAAGCCAAATAAAACCAGTTGATATAATGCTTCAAAATTTTTGCAAGTACTCATGATTTGAGCATTCAAGTGTTCCTAAAGTTGGTTATCCCATGGTTGGAACTCTAAAACATTTAGATCTTAAGCTGACAAATCAATTTGCTGTACTTTAAACCAAAACAGCAAAGCAAATGAAGACAAGACATGTTATACAACAATGCTGCTCAAGATTTAAAAATGCACTTACCTTTTGGAGTACTTCCTATGCCTGGAAGGAAGGCAGAATGCCGGCACTAAGATGTTAAGTCTTGCTGGCAAATATTCACAAAAATACTCAGCATGCAAAGTAAAGCAGCAAGAACCTTCAGCCTACACCCCCTAGAGGGGCAGAGATTGGCAGAGGAATATAAACACGCATGCATGCAGTGTCAGGAACAGGCAAGCAGAAACATCTGTTTCAAGAAGGCAGTACAAGAACTACAGACTTAGGGATCCTGACAGCAGAAACATGAGTGAACAAAGCTGAAGAATAAAGTCAAAGTATCAATTGCATGGTTAGAATTTGCACTGGTTTTAACATGACAATGAGAAGTCATCTATTGCGCTGTTGTCTCAGAAGTCATACATTCAGGGTTGTTCAGTACAGCCTAAAAGGGGTAGTGCAGCCTTCCTGCACAGGGCTGGCACTGGACCTCCACTCACAGTGTTCTGGGAGACCACTTTGCAAAGATGAGGGCAGGTCTGGCCAGGGCCATGAAATCATTAACAAAGCTGCTAATAAGCCAGTTCAAGAATATGTAGATGCCCATACGTGAGTTGCCAATTAACTTCAAGCATGTCCATTTCTTGCTTCAGTAACCAAGTTAATATGTTTATGATGCAATCTCCCAGACTTTTAAAATTATCTCAAAACAGCATGATTCTGACACACACAAGAAACACCACAACACAAACCACACCCGAAGAACCTTAGGAATCACTGACCATTTACACTGTATCTCATCATAGTTGTCAGCTGCTTCTTTGTCTTGCCATCAGCACCCAGCTGCAACACCCCCAGAACAGATGCAATCCCATGAGGAGAAACTACTACATTGTCCTGAGGCTTAGCTTTCACTATCTGATTGAAGACCTGGATTCCAACATCGGAGCTAAGTTCCTCCAGAGGATAAAAGCTGAACTGGGAACACACAGATGTTAAAGTCCCGAGAAGAAAGAGAAGTGGGAAATGCCAGTTCATGATTTCTGGTTTGAAATAACCTGTAAGAAAACAAGAGGGGAAAAGTTAAGTCATCTTTCATGAGTACATCATTTTTCATCATTTCAGCTTTTTATTTACCCTACATGTGCTCCATGCACCACTCAGCCCTCTCACAGCAGGACTCACACCTGCGTTTTACTGCCAGCAGTACTTCAGGTCTAGGGACTTCCAGAAGCAGAGACAACCACGAACAGCTAGCTATCAGTGACTAGGCAGCAGGACAAAACCCACCAGGCACCAGGTTGGGAGACACCCACTGCCGCCCCCCTACCAAGCTCTGTCAGTTTTATGTTGCAGATAAACTGAGCTGGAGGATAAGTTAGTGCTGAGAAGTGTGGTATGGTCCTCACCCGTCAAGATACAACAAACTAGAATACTTCATAGATCATTTTCTGCAGTTAACAGAAGCAGCACGTGTACATATGCAAACAGGCCTTCTGTTGTGGGAATTTACACCTGCCTAGAATAACAAAAGTTAGCTGCATAATTAGCATTTTTCATGATGGGTAACAGGAGGAAGATGCAGATTGTAAAACGCAAGGTTCAGTTTGGATTTTAGCCTTTACTTATCTGCGTAAGGAAATTAAGCAGCTCATGGGGGCAGAAGGAAGTTTGTATTCGAAGTGGGGCCATTCTTCACCTGCAGATCCCAAGGCTTTCCAGAAGTCAGCACTGTTACCCCCACGACACCATAGAAACTGGGGCACAAGCAGCAGCAACAATTTGTTCAGGACCTCTCAGCATCTGATTAGAGAACCAAGCCCAAATCCTGAACACTGTGTAATATTTACCTACTAGGCTCTATTTCCTCCTCATGGACGTGTATTCAATCCCCTTTTTGTTAGGGCAAACAAGTACTTAAAGGAATAGCCATGCAATAACCTTTTCCATGAAATCAGGCCCTCTCACTCATCCTTCAGAAGTTCAGCTACATTTCAAAGACTTTAAAGTTTCACCGTTCAAGAGTATGGGCTTCCATTTTCAGACCAAGAAGGGAGCCGGTTCCTCAGCTGAGCACTTTGGTGTTAGTCTTCCAGACACACCGATGAGTCAACAAGCAGCCCAGCTCACAGAGGGCTAAACAGGCTGCAGAAAGCATACAGCTGATTAAAAAGCCATTTGCATACCACATGTAAAACCTAAAAATAGGCCTCTCCTCCACCTGAGCCTTCTGATCATCAGTACGCACTCACTCTTCTGGCTTAAACTACCCCGGAGCTGGAGGCCAGTGTAGACTCGTTATTCAGCAGAGAGCATCTCAGCTGACACCGTTTCAGCAGCCTGCCTCCCACTCGCAAGAAAGGGCACGAGGCACCGAGGAGCTCTGCCATCACACAGCCTACCTACGCTGCAAGTTCAGACCACGCTGGAGCACTTGGTTACCAGAAAGCCAGCTGGTGTTTCTATAGATTCGTTTAATCATCTTTTAATAGCATGTACTTTGACTGTGCTAAGACTTGAAAGCAAACGCAGCATTTCCATTTTCTTTGCCATTTCAGGAGGCGCAACGAGCCTCCTCCAGCTTGCTGTTGCAGCACAGAAGAACCAAACGCTGACCACGAAGGAGCAGAGACACAACATCTCTCCCCCAGCCCAGCTGCTGATAAATGGGATGTATCATCGTTAGCAAGGCACCTGTCAACTGATCCAGGTTATGTCAGAAGTGAAAAGGCTGTCCTATAAAGGCTAACAGCCTGCCTGCTATTAAACAGCCTTCCCTAGCAGACTTAATCCTCCTCTATCCCCCGAGCACTTTTGGAGGCCCTGAAGAGCAGTTCCTTCCAAAGGAGCCCCATACCAGCACCACCTGGCAACACACAAACCTACTCCGAAAACTAAACTGGACTTGACCCTATTCCAACAACTAAACTGAACTTGACTGATCAGACGTGCAGGAAGAAAGCCCAGGTGCAGCCCGAGCCCACCAAAGCCACTTGCATGGGTCACCTCCCAGGTGTGTCCCGGGCCTCACTGCTGGCTACAGTAGGAACCCATCATGGGCAGCACTGGCAACTTGACAAGGAAAATGACTCTGTACTTTTCTTTTTAATGTTAAAAGACATTCTTCATAGAGTTCTTGGATACAAATATATACAAACCACGTGAAATCTCCAGTTTCGTTCTTAGAGAGAAGGCTGCCTCCCTCTCCCAGACAGCAGCTGCACAGACAGAGCTGCCTCGCGGGAAGCATCATCTCTGAGCTTGCCACTCAGAGAAGATAGAAAAGAGATGGCCAGCAAGCCACCAAAACCTACCAGGAAGCCCAATTGATAATTACAAAAAATTCTTGATTCCAGTATAATCAGACTTTTACCTTTATGTAGGACCTTGGCAAAAGCAAACGAGACAAAAATACTAGAGCTTCTTAGTAGGTGTACTCATGATCAAGCAAACAGTTAATGCTGGTGCAATGCCGCCTGTCCCATGCAGTGATGGAGCCCCCGCATTGCCGCAGAGCACACGACCCTTGCAAGCTTTTGAGCTTGCCTTTGATAGCGGCAGCCCCACCTGATCCAGCTGGCAAAGCAGGAGGGAGCTGGCCCTTTGGAGCATACCTACCCGTGACACCTGACATTGCCCAGAGCGTATTACGAGGGCAAAGACCAGGGTGACACGTCTATGAAACTAAGAAAGCTACGATTTATTGTCACTTATGTGCTGCATCTGCACAAGCCTAATTGAAGCCAGATATTTTTCCTTTCCCTTTAAGCTACCACAATGTATTGAGTCCCACATTTATTTTTTTATTTCTCTGGTGACAGCTCCCAGCAGCCGTGCATTTCCCCACGACACGTGGGAAGCCTTGTCAGAGTAACATGACTCTGCTCTCAAGGCCACTGCTGCAGATTTTTATTTTTATCTTTCCAAGTGAAAAAACGATGGCCTCCTGCGCCTGGTTTCCCCAGAAACCACCACGCTTGCCCAACCTCTCCCTCCTGCTATGCCATTAGGAAGGGCTGGTCGCTATTTCAGAGCACAATCTCTAGCAGATACCTACTAAATAAATGGAAACAAGGTCTGCAGTATTCTGAGCACAGGAAAAAACTAAAACCGCTTTTCAGAGATAGTTACTGAGCAGTCAATGCTCGGCCCTGCCATGCCCACTGTGTAACCTAAAGAGCTAGCTGAGGAGCTAATTTCATCTTTGAGCAGAAGCAGCATTCATATATTAATGCTCCTAGCATGGATTTCAGTATACTCAACTTTTATGCAGTTCAGTAACACGAAGTGCATTTGCATATCCTGAAAGAAACAGCTTAATCACAGTGCAAGGAGGAAAAAAATAATCTAAAAAGGATGTAGGATGTGTAGGATGGAAAACAGTTGACCTGCTACACAGAATACCAACAAGCTTTCAACAAACTTTCATAACTGAAGCTAAAAACTTAGCAATAGTTAGATTTGAACCTAAGGCTTCAGAAAGACAAATAGAAATATAAGGTAGTCATTTCTTTGTCTGTGACCCTTATAAATGTATATTTTATTTTTAAACAAAACTAACAGGCTAAGAGTAAAGCGTACAGACATATTCATTGACATGAATGTGAGCTTCTGAAAGATGCTGGACTACAAGAAAAATCCCTCTCCAAGGCAGTCCACCCAATTTTTAGATCAAGCACTTAGAGGAAGGAAAGCATCCCACTGGTTACACTTCTAAATGGAAGACCACAGAAATATTGACATTGACCCAACAAAATGTATCCTGGAGAATAATAAATTTCATTCCTCATTCAGACCCAGTTCTTAACCCTGATGCTCAGGTTTCTAAACAAAGCAGATGACTATGGCATGCACTGAGCTATATGAGAGATCCTTCATCTGTGGCAAGCTCACCAAGAACTTCATCACGCCCTCTGCCTTACCGAGCAGCACCATCCTGATTCCTACTCACCACGCTGAATTGGGAATTGCTGCCTCTATCTGACTGCAAAGCCTGGTTGAAGATGCTGCATAGTTTTAGCTGAATGGTCCAGTCAGGTAGACAGCTCTCAGGAAGGAAGAGGAACACCATGACGTGTCTCACCTGCACTGGTAGTTTCATATTATTTCATGACAGATGAAATGTCTTCAGGCTACCAACCTCCAAATGACCTCAGCCTCTAGCCGGTGTTACAAACACTAACCCTCACACATACTAGGCAGCGCACTCAGCTCTCACTATGCTCAACTATTTAGATCACCCACATAATATATAGCTTATGCTTTTGGCTGAAGTTATTATGGAAGCATTTACGTCAAAGAGGACACCGTGCTTCCAGCCTGCACCTGCAGAACGCTTGGTACAAAAGCAGAGGCACATTAATACTGACTGTTTGATCTGCGTACAGGAAAACATCTGATGGAGCTGGGAGGAGCTGTCGTCAGCCCCAGGCATGAAAGGCTTCTGAGCACAGAGATTCTCCCACAGGAAAGAAATTAGGTTATGAAGGACTTCACCTTCAGAGCTAGACTGGGCTGTTGCACTCTTTCCCAATAAGAACAGGAGAGGTTAGTTTGGTTCAAGGTTAGAGGGGAAAAAATAAGTTTTGAATCTGGAATTTTTTAGCTCAAGTCCTGAGCTGGAGAAGACCTGCCCCAAAGAGCCTGAAGAACACTTTAAGTGAATTAAGTAAGAAATAATGAACTTCCTTAGATTTCCACATATCTATACCTACTGCACTAAGTACAACAGCATGTTAGCATTCTGCGAGACATCTCAAAGCATTTATTTTGAACCATCTCTTCAGCAGCAATAAGGTACAACCCACAAGGATCCCTTTTCTAGCTGCAAGATGGATTCTGCAGTTTCTTTAAAGACTCATCAGGCATAAGGAAGTTTAGACACTGGACTTCAGCAGCAAGTGCAGCTAAAGGTAAAGTAAACCCAAAAAGCAGAGTCTTGCAACATTGCAGGTCTCACTTATTAAGTCCCAAATAGTTCAGAGCGAGCCCCTAGGTGCCCAGAGAAATTCTGCCTGGGCCAAATATTTGGGGGCATCTCAGTCTGAGATGTTGTCTCCTTGTCAGTGCCATCTGTACTACTAATTTAAAAAGTCTTATTTCAGCTGACATGTAAGCTCAAAGAAAGTGCTTCACTTGAGGCATTTAACCAACTCTCTACAGCAGGACTGAATAAATACTTAACCAAACTTGTTAACAGCCTTTTAAAGAGCTGGCTGAGCACACAGCAATTGTTTCTCTAAAGCAATGAGACCTCTCTGGTTGCAGTGAGAAGGTCACATGCTGGATCTTGTTTTTTCAGAAGATGCACTCTTGGCAACATGTTAAGAAACTCAAGCCTGCTGGTGAGCTTTTCCTCTCCCCCTCACAGAGGTTTGCAACTCCTCCTCTGCCTAAGCCTCTTACATTCCAAAGCCTTCAGCTACTTCTCAACGTGCTTTTGGACTCAGAGCAACAGGACCCACGTCCTGAATGTGGGCAAGTCCAGGTTCAGGAGCGGTGGTGTGTCTTCCACAGTGCACAATAGACAAGACAAGCCAGAGCTCTGAAATGTTGACTTTCTCCAGGTTTTCTGATATTCCTCAATGCTGGCTCTCTCCTTCTGTCTGAACTCTTTCCAGTGCTACCTAATATATGAAAACACACAGTGTATCAGCATGTCAGGTCACATGGAGGAGTAACACAACAAAACAGATTTCTGTTACTCAATACCCGAAAGGTTTAATACGTACAGAGCACTATACAGAAAGGATGATTAAGTTTTAAATATTTTTAAACAGTTCAGTACTTGCATTGCTCTGAAGAGGAGTAAATTAATGCCAAAACCATGATAAACATGCTTTGTACACCAAGATAAGCTGGAAGGACTTTTATTTCAGCAGACATTTTGCATGTTAAGATACTGGTCTGACTTCCGGCACCGCAGTCAGCTTTGCACAAAGGCATGGAATACAGTACTGGATCTGAGGCTCTCTTCTTCCAAGCTTAATCCTTTCTCTGCAATTTCTAATTCTCCCAGTCCATTCATCTGCTTGTGTTTGTTTCAAGATGGACTGTCTCCATCTGGAATGGCTCCCTCCCAGCTTTATCCAACCAGCCTCCCCTGCCAAGGGGGAATTTCCCAGTGGAGCTCCAACTTGTAAAACTGGCTGGCCCCAGATAGGAACCATCTCTTTGGCCAAGCAGAGTTCCCACATGAACGGAAAGATTTTAACGGCTCTTTACGAAGAGCCCTGACCACCACTTGTTGGGAGTTTCAGTTCAGCACGAAGGACAGACAGTCAAGCTTTACTTCAGGCTTTCCGCAGCCTCACAGCTAATGTCTCCAGCAGTCCATAAGCCAGGCTCATTTTCTGACAGCATTTACATCACAGAGGCTTACAAAGCCCACGTTTCACGTGGCACAGTACAACTGAACAGAGATAGCTTTAGATTTCACCGTTCAGCTGGAACCAGCCTACAGCTACACTGCACGACTTCGAGAACATAAATAGGCATTTATGTAGCATTTGCTTTTACTTCCATCCCATGCACAATTGAAAAAGCCAACTTACACTCCGCTTCACGAAGCAAACACTTCGCTTGTGCCATCCGGCAGGCGGCTTACAGAGGTGATTTGGTGAACTTGCAGTGCTACCACCAGTGTCAGACTTCACCTGCACTCTCATTATGGGAGACTCAGCAACCCTTTTAAGGGTTTCTGTGTTACTCCTGTGCTTAAAGAAGAATCTCCATGACCTCTAAGGTCCATCGTCAAGTCTTACAGTATCAGTAGAATTAAGGAGAATTATGCTTTTAATTTACTGGCATCCCTTTATTAAAGAAGTTACTTTGTTGATCTTCAGTTCTTTATGCAACATGGTTATTTTACCGTAATGAAGAAACAGAATGGGACAGCCAGCCCATCATGACTAATGCTGCAGAACCCGTTTTCCAAAAAAGATGCAACACACTACTGTTTCACAACACGGCAGTGAGACTATACCATACTGCTCTGGATTTATCCCTGTAGAGGGACTGATGGCTCAGTGATTAAGTATTTGCCTAAAACTTAGCAATGGGTTCAAAACCCAGGTTCCCATTTGAGTTTCTGTAGAAGAAAAAGCTTTGTGGAACCACAGCTCCTACTTTCACTGTGCATTAATAACGCTTGCTATGCGAGCACAGGCTCATTAAGAACCAAAGACAAGCCTACGGGAGTGTAAGTCCCCATTAATAAGGCACAGGATATTAACTCTTTGATAATGGACTATGTAAGTACAGATTTGTGAAATAACTCCTCAAGGTGTGGGATTAACAATGGCTGGTGTCTTACCAACCCTGTTTCCCCACCACCACCTTTATGTTAACGCCTGCCTCTGCTAGAGTATTTGACCTTCTTTTCCTCCTCGAAGAGCATGAAAGGGAAACAAGTACCCTTACTCTTTTCCACTTGCTACAGGGCTCCTCTGACATCAGGACTCTCACACCTCCACACACCTGCAGAGCAAAAGGAAAGTTGTTCCTTCTCCCCCAGGGAGAATTTTCTTCTGCTGGCCAGTGACAAGCGCTCTGCTGCACTAAAATTTCACTAGAGCTTTGACATGGCTCGAGAGTTGTTATATACCAGAATAAACAAGAAGTTGCCTTCAGATTCTACATGTTTTAGGTTTAGTTTACAGAAGAAATATTTTTCCAATTAAAAAAGCATACTACCAAGCCCAGTTCCTATCATTCTACAACCTACAGTTCAGTCTAGCTTTATAACACAACTTATTAAGAAAATAAATTAAAAATTAATAGATATGGCAGGATCTATCAGCCACGTGACATCCAGCTGAAGCATGTGCACAATAGAGATGCCCAAATGGTGAAAAGACAGGCTTTCAATCTTCCAAATGGTCTTTAAAAGAAAAAGAACACATTTATTAATATTAAAGTTTCTACCTATTTTTTTCCTCCTACAAGAGGTAGAAGAAAGGCAATAACTCTTAGCAGTTTTATGAACTTACACATTTGTATTTGATAGACTTATTTCACCATAAAAGTAAATTGGAACAACTCCAGTGTTCACTATTCATCATGAGAACTTTTAAAAGATCTTGTACTTATACAGGCCGATATCCAAGACCTTAAACATGAGGCATTTGTGTCTAGGGAATACTGCCATGAGACTTCCAACAAAATACTTTGAGAGACCAGGAACACTGTTCTAACCATTTACAGTGCTTGTTGTTGTAACACTGGAGTGATAGGAGACTAGCCGTTTATTTATTAATCATATTGTACAATGTTTGTGATCAAGAACTTCCTATTTGCAAGTTAATTTAGATACCCTGTTCCAAACTGAAATATTAGATAAGTATAATTCTAAAGATGTAATTTAACCAAGGATAAAAGCTCTTAAAATTCAAGATTAAAACCAGCTCGACTTCTTAAATCTAGGACAGCTTCGCTGACTCAGACTTAAGCTCATGGAAACATCAGATACTAGTTTCTATTTGCCATTTCTCAGACATTTCAAAGCTAGCTTAAAGTTATCATAGTCTTAGTTACATTAGGGATATTTACATTTTTTTTTGCAGCACATAGGTTTACTCATATTCATCTTCCCCTTCAATTCCCCCCCCCCCAGCTTTAGAAGCAGAACCAGCCAACTACAAATGCCAGAAACCACTGGTGCTGTAGGGCTGCAGGAGTCACATCTAGTAAGGAGGCAGGAATGAGCCATTGTGCTGGGAGCCCCAGCTGTGCCCTCCGCAGTCATCTGCGAGAAGACTGACATTAACCAGTTAATAAGAGAATCAAAAGCTATTCAGAAGACTTATGTTTGAGAAAACATGCTCTTTTCATTAATCTGACCTCATTCCTGATTAATCCCACTGGCTTACCACAGGTTTCTGGAAAGGCAAGACCTGAATTTCCATAGGAAAAAAAAGAACTGAATATGAACTATGTACAAGAGTCTTGCAAGAAGAGATCATGACCCAGTATATTAAACCATCTGATTCAGTTCAGATTGGAGTTCGTAGGCTGGGCTGTGAGCTGTGCTAGCTGAGAAGCCTCCACGCAGCCCATCGCTATTTCTGTAACGCAGATGACAAACCTCAGCAGAGGAAGTAGGCAATTAGCTAGGACAAGCAGCCTCTTAAGCTGAGCTGCCAGAGCAGCTGGAGGCCTTGAGCTTGCTTCACTGCTGAGAAAGCTATGCGAACTACTTCTCCAGCATGAAGGTCTATTGCGAGACTGAGACATGTAGCTAAAAGACAAAGCCACCAACTTGTACATATGAAGTCTTAGATAGCTCCTTACTTCGCATCCTTAAGAAAACTGAATGGAAGATATAAAGCTAAAGTTAGTTCTACTCTTGGTTTTGTACCTTTAACATGTCAGAGCCCATAAAAAACTCCCTCCTATTAAAAAAAAAGAAAAAAAAAATACAAAAATACAAAAACACAACCTTTGGCCAGCTGAAGCTTGCAGTTCATATCAGATGACACAGCTGTCTCAGGACCAGTGAGAACCATCAATAAATAGCACAATGTGCCATTCTGCAGGAATAGGTGTTAAAAGTTCAAGCTGTTAAATAAGAAAAGCATTTAAGAAGAAAAAGCTTGGTCAAAGCTACATAGCTGATGAACATACATTCTTATTATCTGCACATCAGCCTACCTAAGAGGTTAAGATGTACCAACAAATCCCAGTAATGCTTCTGGAGACTCCTGTATAACTCACAACTCCAGCTGACAGTCTGCCACTGACAGGTATCTCCCAGACAGACAGCTTGTACCTGCACGCTGCAGCCACTGCACATGCACAGCCTTGCGCTGCGGTCTTCAGTTCAGAACTTGCTGGTGATGAATCTTGATGGCCTCCATAGATGCTCTCACGATCACAAGATAGTAAAAAAGTTAAACCTTAGGCTGCTGTTTCTAAAGCCCAGGAAGAAGAGAACAGGAAGCCGCCTGCAGCACATGGTTTACATCACACTGTGGAGTACGGTCAGCAAGACTGAGATCTCCACCTTCAGGAAATCACCTCACAAGATGAGTATCTTTTTGTATTTAAACCACTATGTGGCATAGTTACCAGACACCAGCATGAGTTACCTCCCAGTTTCATTATGAAACTATAAGCAAAAGCATCTTTCTGGCTATTAAAGGTGAACACTGGACCATGGACAATTACAGTAAAACAGGTACCAAGACTTGCGTTTCTGCAGACACTGCTCACAAAGAGGTGCTAAAGGATAAAGTATTTCACATAGCATCTAAGTATCTTAAGGCCATAGTAACTCAAGAAACTGTGGTTCAAACTAGAATTATCACTAGATTTGTCCCATCCTCTTCCTGTCCATGGTCACTGGCTCCTACTTCAGCAGCACCTCCCCTGTGTGCTGGCACAAGTACCCATGCAGTTGAGCTGTGAACCACATTGGTACTAAAACATGAAGGAACAGGGCACAGGACAGCTTCTTTCCATAGCACACCAGCCTAAACATCTGTGTAGCTGTAGGATGTGATCACCTTTATTTTTATCTTTGTCTCCTCCCACCCCATCGTTTTAGCCGTCACAGAGGGGACTCACCTGAACACATACCTGGTTGAACACATTCAGCTTTCTCCTGTTTTCATGCCTACCAGCCATTCACTTTAAGGTAACTTTGTATTTTCATAATTCTCTAAATTGGAGTGTTAACCTTAAAGTTCATTGAAGGAGACAGGCTATTCTATGCTACCTGCTCTCCAAAACTAAAAAGAAAGGGCAATTCTTAAATCACTCCACTTATTCACAAGCTGCTTATGGTTAATAGAGGTACTCTGAATGACACTGTACTTCCAGGCTGGCAAACCTTTGCTGTAAAACATGATTTGTAAGAATGCCACAGGGTGACAGGGAGGATGCCCAGAGACACACAAGGATGACTGTATCCAGTAACAGTTTACAGATTAGTGATGATTAATCCGTCTTTTTCCTGTCTTCCCATGTATAAAATCTTTGGCACTAAAGAGTAACAGAATCTGGTTAACAGGCCAGCTAACTGGAAGTCTTTGTCGATTAGGCTGGATTTCCCCCTAACTAATGGTATAAAGGCATGCTGCTTGCGATTAAGCAATTCAAGCTGTCCAGGCAACCCTGACCTGAGGTTCCAGGGAAGAGCTTCCAGCAAGCCTCAGCTTCTTCAATCACGAGCACTGCAGTTGCCTAGCAAGGATCAAAAGCCGTGACCGGCTGCACAAGCTGAGCAGACACTGCACGCACCACCTCTGAAGCAACAGAAACACAGCTTCAGCTCCCTCCAGACTGTTCCCTTACTGCAGAGGTATGCAATTTACATACATCTCCATTTTAATTCCTGGCAATAAGGAGAGGCAGGTATTTTGATGCATCTATATGCATACACTCTAATACAGTCTAAAAGTGCCTAGTGCAACATACTGGCTTTGCTATTTGACATTTTTTCTGCCTAACAGCATGCTTGCTGAGGAGCTTTAGGACTGGAACTGACAACGGAGCGACTCACACTGAAAGTCTCTGCATGCCTCAAAGACGTGCTAGTTTCCCTGTTGTCATTGACAACACCAAACAGAAGCTTCAGCACTTCTGTGTGCACCTTTAGACAAAATCCACCGCAGATTCCTGTTTTTTGGTACTGACAAGAGTTTATACCATCTCCTACACAAGGTACCTAGAGCTACACACAGACTGCTCTGTAATGATGGTCACATCACCACCCTCTGAAGGAGAGTTTTTGTAACACCCAGACACAGGTAGCACAAGCAAGAGCAACTTCCAGAGAAGCAGCTTTTCAGCATCTTAACCGCTCAGGCAAAATGTGCTGACAGATCGCCCAACATACAGCGTGCCCACAGTTTTAAAGGCCCAGTGGACCAGCAGTCATTACACAAAGTTTACTCCTGTGCCAGACAGCTGCTGCTCTCACAGGTTTAGTCACACGCCACAAAACGCCAGAACCCCAAGCTAGCGCATCTTACATATATTTGAACTCCTCTGCTTATTCATCCTGCCTCTTTACTTGCATCGGTGCTCACCTCACACATTTTAGGGACTCACCCGATTGCTTGGCAGGCATGCGGCTGCTTTTCGCATCGCTCGAGCGTCTCTGCAGCTTCTCCCCTGCTCCAAACCACACAGCAGTGCAGCTGCTACACCTACATACGGTTTATGAACAGTCACTGTGAAAATTGGTTCCTAATGAATTCCTGGGAAGACCAGGGGGTGAGACGTAACTAAATGCTCACACAAGAGAAAGTCAAGGCAGAGGAGGAAGTCATTTTTCAGTGCAGCGTAAAAGAGTCAGCCTACCAGGTTTCTCTTTCAGGAAGTTGCCCAAGAATGCAATTAAAACCACGAAAACCAAGCCACGTTTCAGAACGACATGCAGGCATGGGAAAGGGGAAAAGAAATCATTGTCTGAGGCCCCTATTCCACAGGTAGGTGCTCCCGAGTTTTAAAAGAGAAACCTGGCGCTTTCTTTTAACATTACCGGCTAGCGCACTGGTGTCGCCAGAGGTTTTATTTCTACGGGAGGACATCGAGCCAAGGCACCGAACACCATTTTAAACGAGACACAAAAGTCTCTGCGCAGCGTGCTGACCGCTCCCGCGTCCCCCCAGAAGCGAGGACCCGCAGCGCGCTCCCTCGCCACCCGGAGCAGAGCCGAGCCAGCCCCGGCTAAGCTCCCGCCTGCTTCGGCGCACGTCTGGTGCCACCAGCGCTGGCTAAAGCCTGCTTTAACGAAGAGACTTACACCCCTCCTCACCCCCAAACCGCAACGGCCGCAAGTCCTCGTCCCGCGTTCCTCTGTCGGGTTTCGGGCGCTCTGATTCCCGTTCCTCGGTCGGAGGAGAGCGAGCCCCCTCCGGGAGGAGGAGGAGGAGGAGGATGGAGCAGGGATGCAGCCGCTGCCGGAGGAGCTCGGAGCGGCTCCCGGCGCCCCAAGCCGGGCTCAGCTCACTTCTTGCACGCCCAGCGGGAAAAAAGCACAAAAACTCTTCGCTCTCAGAGAAATTTAAATAATAACAATTCCCCCCCACCGCGCAGCTGGCGCTAGGAAACTTATGGAAGCGGGTACCAGGAAAAACAGCACCCAGCCCCTGGGCAGCCCGCACAACGCCCGGCTTGGCGCGGGGAACCCCGCTCTCCCCCTGCACAGCCTCCTCCTTCCTCCTCCTCGCCCTCCGGGGCAGCGCTGCCGGCCCCCGCCGGCCTCCCCCCGCCGCTCACCTCCCCTCGGAGCACCCAGCCCGGTCCCGCCGCGGCCGCCCCCTCACAGCACCGCTCGGCCGGAGCGGCGGCGGCGGCGCCCGGCGTTTATAGGGCCCGCGGCCCGCCCCGCCCGGCCGCCCGCCCCTCGGCCGCCCGCGGGGCAGAGCCGCCCGCGGAGCCCAGCGCGGGGAGGCGCCGCCCGGCCCCCGGCCCCGCTCCGCCCCGCCGGGCTGTGAGGGGAGCGGCGCGGCCTGCCCGCGGGCCGCAGCGCCTGTGGCGGCGGCGGGGGTCCCCCCCCTCAGCCCCGGCCGCCGTGGGGAGAAGGGGAAGGGGCTGGGGCCGGGGAGGCGGCCGTTGTGGTGCTCAGCGCCGCTGTACGTGGGTTAGCGAGGGGAAGGGGCTCCCAAAGGTGGTCCCGTGGCACCGCCGTGCCCCATTCTTGGCAGCCACGCTGAGGGGGTTTGGTGTTTTTAGACCCCTGGCCTTCCCTCACACACCGCTGTTCGCATTCACTGTGCCCAAGCCCCCCATCAGCAAGCAAACGTGTGCTGAGGGCTTGGGATGTTGGCCCCACACGTATCACTGGGGTTTCGCTCTTCAGAGGAAGAGTGTGCTGCCTTTTTGCAGCGTAACAGCACAGGCATGACAGCATGACAAGACAGAAGTCTTGTCCTGGAAAAACACACTTGAATCTTAACACTGACTGACAGCCCCAGGCTCCTCAGCCGACGCAGCATAAGAGGGAATTTCCACTACTAATACCCGAACTGTGCTACCGTCAATCCCAAAGAAACAGGCAATCCATTGGTCTGGCAGAGTACAACACTTACTTGTTAAGTCATCCTTTCTGAGCCTGTTTTCCAAAAAATTTTTCATGCACGGCACAGTCCAGCCTTGAAGAAACAGGACAAGTATGTAATAAACCACATTTCTTCCCTCAGGAGTTTGGACTCTTCAGGATGAAAAAAACATCTCCTGGCATAAGCTGGAGCAGCGGCGGCAGCAGCCTCCTGAGCACTGGTGTGCAGTTGTTGGTGTTTAAGGTGGAGTTTCCTGGGGCCTGGTGTCCATCAGGACGGCTGTGGAGAGCCTCGGCTCCTGTGCAAAATGCCAGCGGGCAGATGAGGAAGGTGGCGAGGAGCTTGGCCTCAGCCACAGCGAGGGGAACTTGACTGAGACAACGTCCTGGCACCCGCAGGCGAGGCTGTCTAGGAACGTTTTCTTCACAGGCAGTGCTAGCTGAGACGGACGTTTCTTAGGCTCTTAGTACAACAGTCGCTGCCATTTACAAACTAGCTCATTTTTGCTATTTTCATTTTAAAATGTCCTCTTTTTCTCTTTCCAAAATACTTAATTTCTGCAAATGTGGGTCCATTTCTGAGCTGAGTAGTGACGAATTTAAAAAACAACAACAACATTTGCATGATGACTATATTCTTAGCAGGGATGACCTTTGAGTATCCATTTTCTCTCATGGATGAACAGAGAAAGCTACATACTGTGTCAGAGCTCTTGTCCAACTGCTTAACGTCGTGAAAACCATACGGAAAAATGTTATTGAGTGGCTTGAAGAGCCTTTTGGTACAATCTGGCTTATAGAAAGGAAACAGAAGAGCCAAACCATGTCTAGCCAGCTGCACCGAGATCTTGCGGCAAGAATCCTGTCTATAATCTGAAAGGCTGGAGACCTAAACCAACATTCAAGCCCCCAAATATCCTCAGCTTGGGTCTGAACCCCGAATTTCCAGATGCAAAGTTTATAGTCCGTCTTCAGTAGAACCAGGACATTGTAAAGGGAAGTTTCATTCCACACAAATTGCCATGAAATAGGTTCAGGTTTCCTTACACCCACTTCGGACAGCATGGTTCTGACCCAGTGAAACTGGAACTAAAGAGTTACAGCCAGAAGGCAATGCTATCCCTCCCCTTTCTTGTTGCCACAGTAGCCCACACCTGGAAACCAAAGTAGCCATGGGCAACCACCTCTCACCCAAGCAAGAAATCACTGTTTCTCCTCATTAACGGATGCTTTAAGTGATCAAAGCCATGCCCAGAAAACAGAGGCATCACACACATTATTTACGTAGCATCAGCAAAGGACTTGGTTGTGCAATTTCAAACATCAGGCAAAAACAGCTGAATTCAAGAGGAGTTTTGGGTGAAGCCACATGAGGTTGGTCCACCCTATCTAACAGCTGCCAAAAAGGGAGCACGACTGACCTCTCCTTCCTGGGGGGCTCAGAGCACCACCTGGGTCTCTTGCTCCGTTGCTTGCCAAACACTTCTGTGACCCACCTTATTCTGTCAGGAAAAAAAAACAAACAAAAAAAAAAACACAACACTGACCTTTTTTTTCTAACTTCATCCTCTGAAGGAGCCTTCTGAGGGGCTTGATGAATGCTGGAGCCACCGGAATTAGGAAGTGTCCAGGCCCACAGCAGCCAGGAGTGAGGCTGGCTTAAACTGCTGTAGGAACTTAGCTGCAGGAGGCACTGCAAGATCTGGCTCAGATTCCTTTGTGTGTGTGCACGTGGGATACAGTTGGTTGCTACTAGAATTCATTTCATACATAAGTACCTATGCACGGAGATTAAAGATGCATACATGAAAGCCAAATTCACTGACAAGTTGCATGCGCTGCGAGGCTATAGTTGAAAGCACAGAGGTTCTTCTGATGGTATCTCACCTTAGGAAGGGCAGATTTCAAACTATACGCCAAGTCGCTAATGAGGATACAGGAAATCTCATCCATTTTTTCCACTTGAAGCAAAACATCTCTCCCCACAGAGGGAAATGTTAATGTTGCCTTGTATGATTTAAACTTAGAGAGGAAGCTGACAGACAGAAAGTCATGGTGAAATAGAAAGACTGACTCCAACACAAACAAGCCTAAGCTTGACAAAATAGGCTGTAGTTTTAACGAGCAGTTTAGGAAAAGACTAAGGCGGAGGCCCTTAATGAAAACTGCCTTCTTTTGGGGCCAAAACTTTTAGAGCGCCATTTCTCAAGCAGTTCAGATTGGAAATCTTAAATTAAAAGTTTTAAAAAAAAATCACAGCTCCCATACATGTTTTATAAACCTAAGAGTAAAAAACTATGGTAAAAGTGATAAGCCTGTAGAATTTATTGTTTCATGTGCAGCTTTGACAGGTTGCCAACAGAACGGTGCTGCTATATGGAGAGTGGAATAAATGACATTTTCTTTGGTTTAGATTGTTATAAAATTTTCAGTGCTTTACAAGCCCCCAGATGGTTTTTATAACCCCTTCAGGGGTTGCAGCATATTGACTGAGAATACTGATTTATATAGCAAACTCCACTCTCTTCTCATTGCTGGCAAAAATTACTGCTTTGTATATATGTATACATACAGTGGCTGAATATAAATAAAAGCCCAACAAATAATGAGATCTGAGGCAAAATTCACCACCTGGTGGTACATTAACATGGATGAAATTTCCCTAAATTTACACTGGTGTAAATAAAAGGAATATCTGGCCCTAAATCTTTTAGGTGAGCTCTGGATTGAGGATTAAAAAGTTTGTACTCTGTTTCACCCTGCAAATACAGTAGATTGCTGGCTACTTTTATTGGTGGCAACAACAGGGAAACACTTCCAGTCAACAATTCCCTTTATTTATTGGATTTCGTTGAGTTCATCTGAAGTAACTTAACTGGAAAGCAGCAGCAACTTGGGTCATACCATGAAAATACCCCAGCAGGTGATCCTAGCAACTCAGGAGGAACAGCTCTGAAATGCTTTTTGTGTAATCAAGAATAAACAGCATGTCCAGCCTTTATTTTATCTCAGGCAGACCACTAGATTCATTTGTATTTGTGTAGTCAGTGGGGTAATTGTCAGTAAGACAATTCCTATGGAACGGTGACTTCCTGAAGTGTACCAAAGTCCAGTGGTGGACGATGAAGAGCTCGTTACCTGGGGCTGTGCACTGACCACAGCCAGGGAGGAGGCACCACGGTGTTAGGAGGTCACTCAGAGCATGGGGAGCCTGATTTTAGCTCCCCAAAGGCAAGAGAGGCGCCTGTGTTCCCAGCAGAGCTCTTCAGCCACTGCAGCTGAGGCTTTTCTGGAACAAGGGAGAGCTCCTAAGCTCTCATGTTGATGCTTTCCTACTTTGCATTAAAGAATTAAAAATGCATTTGATCAGACAGAGGAAAGGAAGAGCACGGCACTGGAGCTTCACATTTAAGTCGTTCCTTTGGGAGGGTGGAGTTCCACTCCTCGCTCGCAAGGGCAGATTGCTTTTGTATTTTACATTAGTCAGCCAGTGGATAAAATGCATGAACAATTCTTAAGCTGGGCAGAAAAATTAACTAAGGGCCTGGTCCTCAGAATCCTGTCTGCTCCTTTGCACTGCACAACCTCATCTCTTCTTGGAGATACACCTCAGCCCGTGTCCCTTGGCTCTGCGCTGGTGAAAGCAGAACCGCTGCACTCAGCTTTCATGCTGTTTGAAACAGGCATCTTATAAATCTTCAGACTGCAAACTTTCTCTGACAAGGCACACACGCAGCTCCCAGCTCCTTCAGCCCCCAGCTCTGCTGCAGCCTTCTGACACCGTGCTACTAAGAAAGGGCAGTGAGCTGCTTCCAGATTACCTTGGATTTGTGTGGATATTGGGCTAAGCCTCATCAGCAAAGCTCCTGCTTACGCTTTTGCACGCTGTGTTTCAGTTGTAGGACCCAAGTGACCGGAGCTGGCAAACTTGTATTGTTGGTCCAACTGTTTCTGCTCACTTGGACTGCTGTAAAGAGAGCAGGCAGCAGAACAGCTCCAGACCTGAAAGCAGGCAGGGAAGCAGGCTTGGCAGAGGGAAAAATGCAGGGGCAAGCCAGGCGGCTCGGGGGAGGCGAGTCAGTGGAAGGAGCCCGAAGTACAAACAAAGCAAATGGCAGCCTTGAGGCTGTCCGCAGCCGAGGCATGGCCTGCTTCCCAAGGCTGGGAGAGGCTTAGCACGATAGTGGGGTCGGCAGAGGGGGGACGCTGTGAATGAACGCCGCTGTTTTTGGGGCAGAAATCTGCCTGTCACTCAAAGCTGGGAATGCTACAGTTTGCTATTGTAAATATCCTATTCTGAAATACGGGCTCTCTCGGCACTCAGCCAAGGGATGAAAGATCTCATCTGAAACTCTTCAGCTCTGTGAAGGCCCGGTATGCCATGTCAAGTCCAAATTACCTCCTCTTGGTGTGGGCAGGATGCAGTGCTTAAACGCTTGTGACACGTATTTCCTAGAGATGAATTGCAGCTCACCCTGTGGCCCATCATTTACTATCTACATAAAAGCAGCAGGAGATGATTAGAGCAGGGAACTGCCGTGCTCTTGCTATATATAGTGCCCTGCCTGCTCAGCCTGTAACATTTTGCTGTTCAGTTGTAAATAATAGTCTAAGAAGGGGAATAAAATGAAAATTGAGCTCAGAAAAGTTGGTGTAAAAAAGGCAGACAAAAAAAGAAAGAAAAGAAACACAGGTCCAGAGCACATGGCACTAAGCCTTCTACCTGGGCTTAAGAGCAGAAGGCGGCATTTATGGAGCGTGTCCCACCACCCGCCCTGCTGCTTGCAGCAACGCGATGTGGGGCTGCAGCCTTTGGGACCTGCTGGTAGAAACCACATCCTTCGTTCTTCTGGCGTACTCCTTCTGCTCAGCACCTGCCAGTGCGAGCTGAAGTGAAGGCTTCCAGGGCTTCCAGTGCTCCACCTGAAGGAATTCTCACATTTAGATTTCAAAGAGTGCTGGGAGGCCGCACATATTTCTTTTACATGTATATATTTAAATCTATTCAAATTTGTTCCTCTTATGAAATCATCACATCATTGTGAATCATCATTGGGACTTATTAGCTTAAACTCTACACAGAACACGCTTGTAATGAAAAATACAACATACATAGGCCTTGAATATTCCATGGGTACCTGGGTGCCTTGCAGCAATAAATAGATTTTCTAGCAGTAGCCTTAGGAGGAAAAGTCAATTTATTCCCATTTTACAGAATAGTAGCGGAGGTAAAGTGGTCAGTCCGTGGTTGTTCAGGAAGTCTGGGGAAACTACCCCAGATCTCAAGCATTTCGACATAATTACTAACCCACAGGGCCAGTCTCTTCTCAAACCAGATGGAAAAGCAACACATAAAGGAAAAAGAACAAAGAAAGGGGTGTCTTGTTTTGCTTTGTTGCCAGTGAGGAGTAAGAGAACAAAGCCATTAACAAAGCGCTTTCCCATGTGATTCAAATTAGAGCAGCCATAATAGTCGAAGACCATTAGGCTTTCATTCTCTTCAGTGATATTTTCAAATTTGGGAAAGTTTTTGTTGTTGTTTTGCCATTCAACATAAATAAGGCAAGTCTGGTGCCACCACCAGAATGACTCACTGCCCTAAAGAAATTCAGAATGTCCCCAGTAGAGGAAATGTATCACTAAATGGTACATTTCAGCCACATCAGTACAGATTTTTCTATGCTGGGAAACAACCTCTCTACGGTTTGGAGGAAGTGCTCTCTAACAAATGAAAAATGAATTGCAAAACCCATTAAGTTCACTTTTTTTTTTTTTTTTCTCTCTTTTCATGAGTAAGGAATGAGTAAAAACAAGCAAACAAGTCATCTTGGCTATGAACCAAAAAGAGGCATAAAACATTAGCTGGGCTTTTAGCCATAACCTACTGAGAGATCTATGGTCTCAATGAATTTTTGGTCATGCTCTTCAGGAAATACACAATACAGAGTTTACTCAAGATAACTTAATGATAACAGCTCGAGGCATTTTGGTTACTAGCTGTAGGTTTCTTTCTTACTGACGCATTCCCCTGGAAACCTGGCCTTGGCTCTGCATTCTGCCTCAGTCAGTTTTTTTAGACGTTGATTTCTTCAGTTCTTTCAAACTGAAAATAAATAAAAAGGTTGGAGGGAATATCAAAACCAAACAAGAACAACAACAAAAACCCACAGAACCCACACACGAGAATTTCAAATCTGAAGTTTCTATTCACTGTTTTAAGGCTTCTTTTGGGGGGTTGAAAATTCAAAAAAATCAATTTTTAAAATGAATATCTGTAAAACAAGCATTTGCAAAATGTGCTTTCCTGCCAGCTCTAATGAATACTTTCTGATTAGCCATTTTTCTGAGACTAGGTGGATATTTTCATACTCCCAGCTCTTAGCACAATACGGTGCATTGCCTTCTCCGACAGCAGTTAGCTCATGGTCTGAATTAGCTTTGCTTTGAAGGTGCCTTGCATTGGGTTGAACAGAGTATTCATCTGTCCTGCTCAGTATACCGAATCCTGAGATGGTTTTGCCTTGTATGTGCAGTAGTAAACCAAGCCACCCAGAAGGGATTTTTATTGTGATAAATAATGGGAAGTTGTAGAGGCGGGGCAGCTTGGACTACTTCCTGGATTTTACTGATAGGGAAACAATACAAAACTAATATTCTCCCAAGATTTACAAATTAAGATTCCAGACTTTTATCTTTTTGTCTTTTTCTTCCTCCCATTTAAGTGAACTTTGGGGCTAACAAGTACTCTGAAGATAAGGTCTAAAGAGAAATTTTACATTCAGCCCCAGAACATTAAATCAGTTAAAATGACTATTCTCTTTCAGAGGCCCGCAGAGAAAAACAAGGTTCAGGGGTTTGATTCCCACCCACTCGGATGCAACAGGCTGCCATTAATGCTTTCTGAGAGAGAATGGCCCACTCAGCCAACAGCAAATAAAGCAGAAAGTTAGGCATTCAGGAGAGAAATGCCATGGCATTGATGCTCCAAAGGCTCAAAGCACACCTGGGATAGCTGGCAGCTGCAGCCTGGACTCACTGGCTGTTCGGGCCGGGACGAGGCCCAGCAGCGGGCAGCAGCAGCTGACTGAAGCTTAAGCGTGCTGCCTCTGGGCAGGTGGGCTCCCACAAGGGACAGCGCAGGGAGGGGACAGACAGGATGCCCACAGCTTCCCAGCCAGCAGCAGGGCCGTCCCCATGGGACGAGGGCATTGCTGACGGCCGCAGCCCGTGCTGCTGCCCTGTGGTCAGCCCCCACCACAACTTCCCTTCCCTGGCTTGTTCAGCGATGGCGCAAGGTCAAGGCCTGGCTTTGTCAGATGGGTCTGTCTGCCAGCCTGAGCACCATTAGGAGAAGTAGGGATGATGTTCAGGCTATCCCCAGCCAGGAACCTTTCACGAGTGCCAGACGTTAGGAGGGTAGATCATGAGTCCCAACAGTGCCCACAGGAGCACGCTTACTTCCTACGTCAGGCGTGAGCACCACGCCTGCCCCTCCTGGACCAGAGGCTGCTGCCGCAGCGATCCACATTGTGCAGACAGTGACTGCCGTTTCCACAGCTATCATAACAGCGCTTTGGGTATTTGTCTATCTCCAGGCTGTGTCCACTGTCTGCATTTTGCAACCACATGTAAGCTGGCAGGCTTATGGGCTAGCCTAAGAAAACCTCAGCTCTGCACCAAAGTCTTAGGGTCTTCCTTGGGTCAGCACCTTTTTGGCTTAAACATATATAGCCCAACAGACCAGAAAGAAAAGTGACCCCTTAACCGAGACAGGACACAGGGAACCAGAGGCTGTCTCATGTCACTTCATCCCAGAGGGAAAACAAAAAATATGGCTTTTGCTTTTCTTGTGTTGGGCAGACAGCTCTGCCTCCCAGTGTCACATCAGGCCCTACAAAAGGGGACATCACTTCCCAAGCCTGATCTGTGCTCAGGGCTGCACAAATTTCCCCATGCCACATTAAAGGTTTTGTTTGTTTGCTTTTAACTGGGTTGAGATGGTCCATTTTATATTTCCAGCTTTTGTTTTGTTCTAGTCCTGGCATTCCTCTGCCCATGTCTGTCTCAGTGAGGGTTTGGCTGTTTGCTCCCCAGCCACGCCATGTGAGCCCAATGGATAAGCTTTCAAGTTAGAAATCCAGCATGCCAGCAGCAGTGCACCCTGGCCCTGGCTTGCTCTGCCTGATGGGCTGGACAAGGCTTCAAAAACACTTGATGCTGCAGCCCCATGCCTGCCTTTCCTGCAGCACTCAGGAATTCTGTCCATGCTCAAGGAGAATGGACCACCACAGAAACACTGTCTGGTTTCAGCAGATCTCTGGAGTTAGCTGCCTCAAGATCATAAATACACGGATTAGGGTTCCTAACTACAAGTTCTTGGACAGTTGCCAATAAAAGCTGGATTTCTATAGCAAAATGTGAATGTATCTCCCTCTAGCCACAATGCCAGGACACCATGTCAATCCATATAATTAATTTGGTGCATTGTGCAGCTCAGAAGTCACAGAAGACCATGTAAAATGTCCACCCAGCTTAAAAAAGACTGCAGTTAAGTGCCCTCACCGAGAATTCTTCTATTTATGCACCGTGATGGAAGGGGCAAAAGGCACATGAAGCAACACGAGGCTTATGCATTCATACTGGCTTTATGTTATCAGGTCTCATGCCCTACAGTATCAGGAGGAGTTTTTTTTTGGCAGTCTGCCTGTTATCAGGAAGGCAATCCTGATAGTATTGAGCTGCATAAAGCAACTTCAGCTACTCTTAAGAACTTCCCACTTGATTCATACACTAGTCCAAAGGTGGTGACCTCGCCCGGCGCCGTAACGCCTGCTCCCTGGGGTTGGTATTCGGCCAGACTGTGCAATCATTTGCGTTGAATAAATGGCATATATCAAAACATTGTTTTTAGTAACTTGTAAGAAAAAGCCAGGATTTAGGCTCAAAGTAGCTTTGAGACAGCTCAAAGCACCAGCCTCTCATATCCATCCGTTTCTTCTAAGAGCATTTCCAACTCCCCGAGCTTCCAGAGAAGCCATTTCTTACAATCACTGCTGGCCAGCACAGCCCTCAGAGGTGTCTTGGGCTCTGCTTTCTGAGGATGGTTATTTCTCTCCCAGGCCGAGCTCCTGGTAGCTTGCCACAGCTTATCACAATAAATCTTCACGTACCCAATTTTTATAAGTGTTTTTCATGTCAAGTGTTGAGCAATCTAATATTACATCATTTACTACGTGTTCACTGTCATCAAGAGCAGAGAACTTTCTACTGAATAAGATTTCATTTCAGAGTCAAAGCAAAGACATACGAAGCCTGAGTCTTTCAAGCACTGCAAGTCTGGCCTCGGTCTCTAGCACTTGTGGAGGATCAGTGTCAGGCCGCCAGCAACAACAGATCTCCCCCACCTTTCAGAAGTCCCTCACACCAACACAATGATGCAGAAGGACTGAATTCCACTTCAGCAGCAGTTAGAGCCCAGCTTTCACAGGAATAAATAGTTACCTGAGGATCAAAGCAGAGAATCAGAGTTTAGTGTTCATGCTCTGCCTTCACAACGAACGGGATGCGGGGCTCTTTTTGTGATCACTAGGACTGACTCATTCTGAAAGGCTACTATTAAACAGATTCAAGGTGAATTACATCTCTGGTAATAACTATAACCATTTCAGGACTAGATTTTCAAGTTATCTCTTTGCATATGTGCCTGAACAAATTGTGCACACCATGTTGCTTGGCACTAACGCTGCAACTGCATGCACCGAGCTGGCATCTGTGCATGTCCATAGCCAGCGAGACCCCAGACTGGGTTTGGACTGGCTGCCCAGTTTGGCACACTGATCTCTCAGAACAGCTGGCTCCCACTTTTATTAAGTTGTTGTCAAAACAGCGCAGATAATAGAGCCGCAGAGGCTAAAAGCCGCTTCCAAGTAACATAGACAAAACTGAGCTCACATGTCACGCAAGCAGTTATGGCAGCTCCTTCAATTTTGCATTCGTCTTTCCTAAACACTCTGTGTTTGGTAATCCACACCTCGGGTTAACGCACCTCAAGTGTGATCATACCTCAGGTTAAAGCCTTCTTGTATGCAGCTCTCTTGCCAAGTATCCTTTCACACATCGTTACCAATGCCTACTCCTGGGTTAAGTTACCTCCTGGTGTGACTGGCTACCTCCTGGCTGCCCCTGCAACCAGCCCTGGTGAAGTGGGGGAAACAAAGGCATCAGATGTTCGTCCTTCAGCCCCTGGCACTATGCTACGGGACAACACTCAGCACTCCTTCCACCTCTCCCCAGCCCCTGCTTCTGGGATGGAGCTGGGGAGAGGGAGAACTGCCACTGATGGCAAGTGGGACGACCATGATAAAACACCATTATCCTCTTAGCTCTGTAATAATCACAATCAGAACTTTCCCAACAAAACAAAACAAATCCCATTGTCCTCAGGCTCTTTGCCCATTTGGTATCCATTTAATGTGGCATTTTAACACATTTTGCTAAGTCTAACTTAAATCTTTAAGTAGTCATTCCAATACTGGGCACTGTAAGATACATCATGACAGCAACATCTCTATTCACACTTCTCCAACACGCTCTTGATAAATCATCTACTATATTTTCAGCTCCTTTTCTGGATTGGCATTCAGACCTTCACTTGGTATTTCTGGAGTGTTAACAGCTGTCTCCCTATTCCTGGTGAATACTTAGCAAAGGTTCTTGAAAATAATCTCAAACACCTCCTGCTCCGCTCCTGGAGCTGTTCAAGCTTTCCATAGAGGCACTCGTGCAGACTATTAGGAGCACTTCTACTGCGGTCACCACTTGTGACACGGGTATCTCAGTTTGCTAAATGCTGCGTAAGATTAGAGATACCCTTGCAAAAGACAATGCAGAGGTGGGATGAAAGATAAGCTGCAACATAAAATGAGCAGATGAAGAAGTGAGGCACATTTGGCTTTCAACCAAATATGCAGCGCATTTTCCATATGAACACATGAGAGAACAAGGAGGTGGCGTATTACAGTCCTTAAATCTGTCAAAGATGAAAAAAAAATCTTCTGGTTTATTAACAATGACAATTCAACAAGAGGAAAAAAAATCCCATAGCTAAAGTTTTAGTTAGCTATTTGGGGAGTTGGGTTCAGTCCCTGACCTGCCAATAGCCTCTCGGAGATCACTTTTTTGCTTTGCTCTACCTCTCAAATTTGTTTTCCTTTACTTCTCTGTCTGTAAAATGGGTATATTGGCATTTCTGTACTGCAGCACCAGACAGCAGAAGTTTGGGGTAGGGAGGTGCTCAGATACAACAGAGCCTTAAAAGAGTTGTTCCTTAAAAGTTGACTATTTCCCATCTTGCTGAGGATTTTTGATGTGCATGTAACAGAAGGTACCTAGCAAAATGAAGTAATTAGTTCTGTGACATTTTCAGCTGCCTAACGAGTTTCACTCCTGCTTGTCACACAAGTATATCAGAATTGGAGCTTGTGTTACTAGTTCTCAATATTTTACGCTTTTTCAGGCTGCAATTCAACAGCTGCCTCAATATTGCAGTTGGAGCCAACATATTCCATATAGATTTCCCTCAATATGTTGCCATTTCTTAAAAGCCTTTGCTGTGCTGCTTTGCTATTCGTGGCTTGATCATGGCTATTTTAATTATAAATCTGGCACTTGAGTCCTTCTCCTACAAATCTGTGAGCTGAGGTTCTTTTAATGTCAGTGAGCATGATTTCCCTGAAAGCTCAGGTTTCTGTCCCAGCACTTCCCCCCCTCTTCCAGGACACACATCATGTGCTTGCTAGTCAGTTCCGCACACAAAATACCACAAATCTCATGCAGAATACTACACTTTCCAGCCATTCACTGTTGTGCTCTACTCTGCTTTCTAGGTACAAGAAGTTATTATATTCGTCATCCATGTTATTGCAGGGCTTTCTGTGGCCCAAGTGCTGGGCCACAAAAATCTGCCCTTATAATGAGAGCTGTATGTGCTTTCATTGTTAGTTTTATTTCCCCCAAAATACCTTCCTGCATTCAGGATAATTTTTTATTTTTTTAACTGCTCCTGAACCAGTAAAAAGCCTTCTGTCCTTCTGGTGGAAAGCTACATGGAGAAACCCTGGCCCTCTTCTTCCATCCTTTAGCATGGTTGGAGCTGTATTAATTTCCCACTTCTGTTCTCTGTGCTGGCTACATAACAAGCCCTAGTGCTAAAGTACACAAGAGTCTTGCTTCAATTAAAAATTATGACAATTGCCTGTATTGGTTTTAAGATTAAACTGACAGTATCTTTGTCCCTCCTATACACAGATGGATATTCTTTGCAACTGTGCATTCCTGCTGCTTTGCACATCCCACAGGCAGGAATCTCTGTGGCAGGTTCTGTCAATGCATGGAGGTGGGACACTCCTATCTACCAGTGCTTGCACCCCAATAGCTTTCAGTCATATTCTTTGGACAATGCTTTTTCACCACCCAGATCACAAACTTTTAGAGAATGTTGAATTTAAGAAGGAAAATACAGCTTTGCATTTGATATTATATTCAATATTATGATAGTACTTAAAAGTATTTCCGAAATTGGACCTTATGTTTTGTTTATTATTAAGCGGTATATTCTCTTTCTATCCACTAAGCTTTTCATGCAATCTGCAAGTACATAGAGAACATTGGGTACCTTGGGACACCAGTAGTCCTCCAATTCAGTTATGCTGTCTTATTCTTTTGCCTTCTGAAAATGCTTTGTGCAACTTGTCAAAATCTGCAAGTTCAGAACTATATGTGAATTTCAGAACTATTTTTAGATCAATCATACACAGCTCACTGAGTATCATGTTTGTTTTAGTAATTCAGGAAACCTTCTTTTTTAACTCTCCATATGTTATGAAAATCTATGAGCAGTCCCTTGCCTTCTCTCCCAGGTATTGTACCCATAAAAGCTGTAACTATTTTGCATGCATTAAAATTCTGTGTCCTATGAAAAATAATTTCTTCAAGCTCTTCTCTGAGTGGCTCCCTAGTTCCTAGTGCTGCTCAGCCAAAATCATCTTCTCCATCCCTCACTCTCTTGAGTTCAGTTTGCCCCTTCCTGGGCTACCGTTTGGGATGGACTCTCCCTGTCCCTCTGGCTCCTCACTCAGCAGCTAGTGTGGGGGGACCAAAGCAAAGCCGTGGGGTGATGGCACTGCCAGCAGCAGACCCGTGTGAGGCAGAGGAGGGAATTAGGGCCACATCCCCATGCTGTGGGCGAATATTGCAACCTTTACACTAGTGGCGAGGAGAGCAACAGCAATAACCACCTTGTGCTCTGAGCACTTTTTCTCCACTTCTAAGTAGCTAAGTGACAGGTTTCATTTCAACTTATTTCTGGTTTTGCTGTGGTGAGGAAAATGGAAAAAAGTGCATCTTGACTGAGTCAAGAAAGCAATTCATCTCACCTTCCTTCATTGGTGGTGTCACAGGGCCCAACACTGGGTGAGCTGAAGATAAGGACAAATTCTGTCTCTCCTGTCATGTCAGATGAGACACAACTATCCTGAAGAACAAACTCTGTACAACACCTCTAAACGTCCAGCCTCTGTCACCCTTGCCCATCCCAACTCATCCTGCTCAGTATGGTGACCCCTGGCTGCAGATCCTTACACCCAGCTGAGATACCTCTGGAGGTGCCACCCACGCCTCTTGACTAGAGGATTCCAGAGGAGCCAGGTTTTAAAACAGCAGTTATTTGGAGAGCTGGATCCTCTCCAAAGGAGGGGGATCCTGTGCAGGAGGTCCTACACATTATTGTCAAGAAATTTACCTGGGTGGGGACATCAGTCAAGGACACCAAGTTCACCTGTATCTCTTCATAGAGAGCAGCAGCACCGGTTACTTAGAGTCAACAGGACGTGCTCTCACCTAACTATCCTTCCTGCCTCCTGTCACTGCTATAAAATATTCTTTTCTAGTCTCAGCTTCATCCTTTTTCCTCTACACTGGGGGTCTGGTTTTGTTCCAGTTCTGCCTGTTGCCCTGCTTGTGCATGCCGTAAAACCACCACTGGCATATCCTCCCCTGCCCTCTGCTCTTGGCAGACACTGGATCAACTCTGCCAAGGGTCACCACCTTTATTTCTGTTTCACAAAGCTAAACTGAGCCACGAAGAGGTAAAATGATTTGCTGGGGGCCATCGAGCATTACCAGTGGCAGCTCTGGGACAAGGAGCCAGGTCCAACAAGACTTTGATTGTTGCCCTGCCCGGCTGGAAGCGCTGCTCTTCCTTCCAACACACCCGCGTGCTAGCACCGCGCCTACTGTGGAGGAGGAAACAGCACTGCTCCTTCAGGTTGAAAAACCTTCACAGCCATTGTCAAATCCTGGCAATTCTGCGGCCAGGACTGCGCCTGGGTTGGAGCAATAGAGCTCAGCAAATTAATGCCAAACACAAACGTGGTGCACACAGCAGGGAACAATCCACCCTGGTGTCCATCACACAGATGGGGCCAGCAAGCTGCGTGTGGGCTCAGGGCATGACAGGGACCCCACAGCCTTGTCACCTGGGCCTCGGTGTTAGCAGAGCCCTCCTGGAGGACGTGTGATTCAGCTACCAGCCCTGGGCTTTCCCCCAGCTTCTGCTGTCCGCCCGTCATAGCCTGGCCCACACGCGGCCCTGCCAGGCCAGCTCCTGCAGCCTCCTGGGGCTGGGCCGCGAGGCACTGCCGGCCAAGACAGCCCGCGCCTCACGGTACGGCCCAGCAGAGCAACGGGTTAAAAACCGGTGAGGGATTTCTCCGCAAGCCATGGGAAGGGCTAAGAAAACGGAAACAAGCCTGAATTTAAACTGAAGGGCTCCATTCTTCTGCCAAGCCACTCGGCTGCCTAATCAACTGGGGCCTTGTTCCACCGCCCGTCCTCAGAGGCTTCGGAAAGGAGCTCAGGCGAGGCTGGGGGGAGAGCCACAAAGGACACCTCCTCACGGCACCACCCCGGGTGCGAGGGGCTGGGCAGGGGGCTGCCCTCGGCACAACACACCGCAGTGCTGCAGGACTGCCCTGCTGGGCCCCCGCGTGTCCAGGGATCCAAGTATGTAAGGCAAATCCTATAGGGAAGGGGGCAATGAGCCTTCCTCCTCCTCCCCAAAATAAAACCTTTGGCAAGGTCAGCAGCAGGTTTCCAAAGCACCACGGGCTGCTGCGAGTCAAACTGCTCTTTCTCGTTAGTCCCGCAGTCCTGCGGCTGGCTGCATGTCTGGCTTCTGGGCAAATGCTTAATTCCCCTCTTTGTAGCCTAATATAGTAATGGTTTCAATGATTTCTAAGTAACTACACTTTTATTACTGATTATAATGGAGTCAGGAAGAAAAAAAAAAAAAAGAGCACACATACCAGAAACCTGATTATTCTGGGAAACTTTGAAGTTCCCTTCTGTAGCGATATTCTTTGATGGTGCTATTAAATAAATAATGATTTTACATCTAAGGCTTATCTCGTGGTGCAAAATACACCATTATCTTCAGCATAAAAAATCTCATTGTTAGCCACGATAAACATTGGCGGAAGCTGTGATTTAGGAGTGCTTGAGGCTGACCTGCCCAGGCACAGGGTAACGCTGTTTTTGTAGCATTAACTGCTTGTGAAGCAGGGAATGGCACTGCAGACATGTACTGCAAGGGGGGGAGGAGAGGAGGAGGCTGGATGAAAATAGAAAGGGCACGCAGGCTAGAAGAAACTAGCAGACACACAAAAGAAAGAGAGTATGTGTCTTTTCATAAGATCATTCGATCACGGCCTTGGGCATTTTTTATGACAGTGGGAAGTAGGATGACATTTCTAGCACTGTGCTGAATTAAAAATACTAATGAAAAAGATCAGAATTTACAGTAGGAGGAACTCATTAAAGACTTCAGCAACAGTACATGCAGAGTGTTGCTGTGTAAAGCAGGCCACCTAAAATGATTTACTTTCACATATTTACTTTACGTGATAAGGGCTTTGATTGCAGAGTTGGCAGGGTCTGGACTCCAGAGGTGCTCAGTACCTGTGCAAATCTGCCAGGGCTCGTGTTGGGCACCCATCGCTCGCCCTCTCACCATCCCTCTCTGAGGCAGCTGGGTGCTACAGCCTCTCCCTGGGACGGGGCAGGGCAGGCTGACCTGGCTGCACAGCACAGGAGGCTAGGCAGGATGCTCCTCCTGGAATTGCAAGGGGCTCCGTGACCACTGCACGGTGGACACCCATCCCAGCAAAGCCTTCACTTGTGCACGTCAGAAAGCAGCCCCGCCAGCACCCACTAGGTGATCCACGTGAGGAGGGCAGGCAGGATTCACAGAGGTGCTGCAGGTGAGCGTATAAAGCAGTAACACACCAACACTGGGCACAGAGAGAATGGAAAGAATGGGACAGAGACACAGGAGCTGTGAAAAGATCTTCCATATTTTTCCTGCCTTTATCCTCAGTTTTATGTCCTGATTTCTCTGAGACTTTTTTGCATTACAGATAAAACCTAAAAGTCTTCTCCATCCTTCCCACAGCTGCCAAATGTTCTTCACACTCCAAGAACAGCATCCTCTCCACTTCCCTCCATATCCCTCACTTTCATCTCCCACCTGCTCCTCCCCAAACCTCCCTGAGCCACCACTCCTCTCAGCAGTCTTATAGCACCTTTTGTTAGAGCTCTGCAACCACAGCATTTGACAAGACTGGAAGGAGATACCACCAGAGCACCTTCCTTGGCTCCAGATCATCGACCTGTATAAATGTATCAGCTATCCCCATCAAACCACCTTTGCCTGGCTGTAGTTCCTCCAAGTACTGTTTCCAAAGAAAGGCTCCTCTGCTTGCGGTCCTGCTCACCAGAGCTCGGTACAAGCCCCAAATTTTTTGTGGTTCCTGTCTGAGGTAGCTATGAGGACTTTACAACAGTTTTCTGTTTTTCAGCCTCCTGAGCTGCTGAAACCAGTTCAGCCCTCAACGTTATTCAAAGCCTTGGCTTCCCTGTAGTCCAGTTTCCTTTTACTTGACCCGGTCTAACTGAAGGCTACCAAAAAAGAATTAGCATTTCCTTCCCACCACCAGCCAGGCGCTCTTAGGGCAGATTGCCACATACACAGTTATGGCCTGATACAGACCTAACCTACTATGCACAGAACATGTTGCTTTGTACTGGATCAGACTGATCCAACTCAGTGTTTGGCTCAATGGGACCCCGAGACGACAGAAGGGCAGAAACAGGTAGGTGAGATGTGGAGAGACCACTTGTGTTGGAAGCAGCTTGCTTTTAGATAAGCCTTTCACGAAACCACACCCTTGGTTACACTGGGGTTAGCTTCCAGGCCACTCTTAGTCATCAGGGCTTGCAACGTCCCTCCCAGAAGCCACCCCACAAACTGTGCACCACAACACACGATAATCTCCAGCACTTCTGCTCTCTCAGCATGGCCCATAGACTGGATGGAGGGCTCTCTGCATGTCAGCCCCACTAGCTCCCAGCCAGCCGGGGGGCCCGGAGCTTCTCCGACCATGAAGGACCCTTCCAATGCTCCGTCCATGCACTCAGGCATGCAGTAGGCAAGGAAGGCTATCGGATTGGGGCTGTCCCTGTACAGCACAGCAGCTGCATCTGGCCGTGGAGAGGTGAAAAGTGATCTCCTGTACTCAGTGAGTTCAAACATGATAGCAGACAAAATACGAGTCTTCAGAAAAAAAGGCTAACTCCGGTGACTGCAACTTCTGCTGCCTAGTAAGATGAGCTAATAAGTTACACAAGAGGAAGGGGGTGGCAGTTTTCAACTTTCACCTTTGGAGAACTTCTGCAATTTTGCCAGGGAGGATGTCGGCCCCTTTGAGAAGCGTCACCTCCCGTAGATTTGCACAGCAACTCCTGAAGTGCTTACGGGAACTTTTAGGAAGTAACCATGAACCACATAAGTGGTTCCCAGCCCAAAGCTGGCTGAATGGCCTTGCTTCTCCTTAATCATTAAGTCTGTGGCAAGGCCGCTGCACAGGGCATGGCACCACTGTCCCAGGTCAGTAAAACTCATGTGTCCATAGATTTATCCAGGCTGCTTAGGCTGCTTGGAGCTCTGGAGTCCAGCCTGGCAGAAAACTGAATTCCACAAGAAAAATGAATATTTTTTTTTGCTCGTTTAAGCTACCACAAAACCACACCCATAAAACTGTAACTGATCTGAAGCCTCCATAAGACAATTTTAAAATGCAAGTTACTGGAAGCTTAGGCATTTATCATACTGCAAGATGTCATATATGTTTCAGAACCATGGACACAATTAAATTTTCAAAAACATGAGTAACTAAAGACATTCACCTCCAGAAGGCCTTTCCTTCCTGACACTGGGGGGGGGAGGGAGGGGGGGAGGAGGAGGGGAAGAGAACAACAAAATAAAATACAAAAAAAAAAAAGAAAAAAAAAACCTCTAACAGTCTCTTCTTTAAAACATTTCCAGAAAAAAAAAAAGCTTGAAAGATTATGCAGGAAAAAAAAAAAAAAAGAAGAAAGAGAAGAAAAAGAAATAATTTTAGTTGAAGAGCAAAAATCTTGAATAATTTCTCAAGGGTCTTTTAGTGGAATCCAATAAACACATTACCAAATTACACTGTATATTTTGCTAGGCTAAGTTATCTTTGCGTGTATTACAGACACAGCATGAAAAAATAAAACAGTAAAAAATATTAACCTTCTTCGTTTAACTCAGTGGAGTTATAAAACATCTAATTGGATAAACTACATTTGACATGAACAAATGGTGATGTTTCCATGTTAAGTTGTCTTTTTTGGCATCCTGACAAAGAAAAGCTTAAAGAACCGTGATTTTTGTTTCCTAAGGGCAAGTTCTTTTATTTTTATAAACTCAGAAATCAATACTAAAGTATGAGCATAAACACTTTTAATTTATGAACTGTATACTTTGAGCAAGTTTAATAGTTTAATCTTATGCATGTTGTTATAAGAGTGTTTATTTTTGATGTACGCATAGGACCGCTTAATGGAAAGTACTGCATTAACACATAAAGCAGCTGAAGCAGCCATGTATGTAGAAAAAACAAAAGAGGAATAGTTAATATACAGCAAAATAAATACTGTACAGATTTTTTGTAAGCAGAAGAGTACCATTAACTTGAGGGAAGGCATAACCCCAAATAGGGAACCTGCACTGGTATCACCCCTGGGCAGAAGACCAGCAGATGTGAAGATCCTTTCTCTGACTAGCACTTGGATGTTTCTTCCTCCCTGGCAAGCACTTGATACTCTTCTTTTTCCCTTAAATAGTAGGGCTCAGGACTCCTAAGTTTAGATACATGGTTTATGTGCAGTTTTGTACCCAACTCTGAAGATGCGTCTGGTCCAGCACGTCCCCTTTAACACCCTGCTCCAGCGCCTACCTTTGAGCTGCCTCGTAGATCTGCCAGGCTGGGTGAAGCTGGGAGCACGCCGGGAGGGGTTACACGTGTTGATATAAGCTGACCCAGAAAGGGCTTACCAACAACAGCGCTTGTCTATAAAATTATCACTCCTGTTCGTCTTACAGAATAAGGAGTGGACTTTTATGAGACTAACTGCAGGGTGAATCACTGCTGTCCATTATTCACAGCTGAAATGTGAGGGACCTGCTGCTGCTTTTAGGGAAAGAGTGGCTTTTCCCACCATGCCCAAGATCAGATCTGATGAGGATTTTCACAATGCATATTTACCAAGCAAAGCTCCTTCACTCTGTAGCATTGCCATTAGGTGCAGATGGGCTGCTGGTTGCCATGCAGATGATAACATTCCAGGGAATTTCAGTTAATATTAAATGGAAAGTGGCTCAGTTTGCACATCTTTCTAGAAATGGCACAAGAATTATTTTGAGCATCAATATTGATAATAATCTGAATGTGAGGCAAAAAATAAACACACATGGCAACAAGGAGCACATGTTGCGTGGTGAGTCCAATAGCCGTGAAAAGACTGCAGCATCACAAAAGAGGAAAAGCAGGACATTTAGAAAAAAAGCAAAAATCAAATTCTGCCTACCCAACCTTGCCAAAAATAACACCAGAGCCTACTCTTGGTAACTACATTCTAATCAAGACCATGCATGGATGACCAGATTGCAGAACGTCGCTATACAGCCACAAATATTATTTGCCAAGTCCACGTACCTACACAGGCGAGCACCACCAGCGTGAAGAGCGCAGGGCAGAGCGGGCAGACCCAAGGCTTCTGAGCTGTGGGTTGGGTGCTAGGAGTAGCCAGGGGCCGGGAAGGGGTCTCTCAGCACCCACCGGCTACGGAGCACGGGGCCGAGGCGAGCCCACGCTTGCACTGTTGGGTGTGGGGATTTTTCCGCTGGTGCTTGATCCAATTTGGCCTATGGAATTGTAATGAGGCAAAGCAGCAGGTGAAGAGGCTTGTTTTATAATGCTAACTCAGAACCCACATCACACACAGAAGAGAAAAGTGATGTTCACTCACCCAGCTGCTTCAGGCGAGGATGAAGTGCTCGTGTTGGATCAAACAGCTTGCATGACTCTCACCTTTCTCAAAAGAGTCTAACTTCTCCAACTGATTATGCAGTCAATAGTTAATGGAAAATCATATAATCTGAAAAATGATTTCTATGCCAGCCAAACCAACCTCCCTGATAACCTGCTGTGTTCTCTGAGTGCTGGCTTTCTTACTCCTATTTATCAGGAGAAAATTAAATTTTCAGGAAAGCACATGCACTGTATTTTTCTTTGCTCATTTTATGCTAGCAGTAGCCTGACTTCTGTTAGGCATTCCCTTAAAATAGAGTCAATCAACGCATTACAAAAGACTATCATTCAAACCAAGGCATGGCATTAAAGACTAGGTGGGTGTGGTGTCCTACACATCCTCGGTAGGATGGCCTCACGTAGGCAGGCTGCTCATTTATTTAATTCAACAGGCATGTGCGTGTACACCTGAAAACAAAAAACCTCGACTATGTTCTAAAAAGGCTTAAAGCAAACAGAACCCACAGCAGATAGAATTAGGAAGCATGATCTATGGCCGTTCAGGAGTTTGAACCAAGGGAAGATGTTTCTTCCTTAGCCCCCCACTGATTGCACTCGGCATTCATCCCAGTGGAGCCCACGTTACGTCCTGAACTCGTCAGTGAAGAGATACGACATGTTCAAAACTAGTGAGTAATTGAAGGAGCTGGGACAAATTCTGATCCCTGAGAGCTGGTGGCAAGCCCTCGCCTTCCCCCTGGGCCCAGCCTGCGGCCTGGCAGCCCGCTGACCCGCTGCGCTGCGGGGAGCGCCCTCGCTCCGTGCGCACACAGAAGGGACGGACGTCAGAAGCCAGCCTGGAGCGTACAAACAGTTCGTACATCACTTAGCAGAGGGAAGGAAAACAGTCTGTGAGTAATGGAAGTCCTCGAGGAAGGGAAAACAGAGAAGGGCGCTGGCAGAGAAAAAGTGAAGCACCGATGAGAGCGTTTGTGCTGGCCACGGCCTCGGCTCCCTGTAGGTCTGTCCCGCTGTGGGAGGCGAGAGGAGAAACGGCCGCGTGCTCAGCTCGCTGCCTTCTGACTCAATGCCCAAGAAACCCACATCAGCTTTAATTTTGTTTGCTTGCTATTTCAGCTAGGGGCATTCGTTTTGCTTCGCTGACATCAATGCAGCTTGGTGTCTGTGGATGCGTCTTTGAAGCTCTGGACCCAGACCGTTGTTTCTAAAATGATTCTCACAGATAAACCTCTTCTAATAGCAGTGAAGTGATTATATGATTATTACAACAACACAGTCGTTGCCACAGAAATAAACTGCAGGTCATAACCACAAAACTAAACAGCCCACTGCAAAGGAAGCTGTGACAGGCGCTGCTTTGAAGAACTGCTTTTTTGGCTACGGGCAGCGAACCAGTTCCTCCAGACCCACTGAGCTACAGGGCATCATACAGCAGCCCCGGTTTGCATTTCTACAGACACGTGCATGTCTCAAATCACTTTAGAAACAGAGAGGGTCTCATATTTGAGACATACTTGGCTTGAGGTCAAATGGTAGTTTTGTCATATCAGGAACCCAAGGGGGACTTTCTGAAGAGCTCTTGCTCTTTACAGCCTCTTCCACTGATGCTGAAATATAAGCCCAGGAGCCCACAGTTGCCGAGAAATCTCTTCTGTAGTAACAATATGCCTGCATGAGCACGACTAAGATACCTTATAGCAAACCTCATCCTTTCAGAAGATTCCCTTAGGCAGGAGGATTTTTTCAATGACCATAGCCCTGGAGCCTGTAGCCATGTGGCACCATAGAAAGCTATACAATGGCCAAAGTCTTAAGTGATCTAGGGACCTATTTTAAATGGAGAAAACAGAAATAAAATGAAAAAAAAAAAAAAGAAAAGAAAAAAAAAAGAAAGAAAAATCAGTGTGACTTAGTTCTTCTTCCATGGCAGAACAAATCAAAAACCCCAAAACACATGGCCAAAACAAAGAAACAAACAAACCCCACTTACAATCAATTAAATGCAGATTTTGAGAAAAGCCATCTCCCAATCTCGCTCAGCAGGCCCAACGCACTGTCAGCACTGAGCCGGGCTCCTTACTGCAGCCCGGCAGATGCTGCAGCACGGAGCGTCAGGGAGCACAAGCTGGAGCTTTCTGCTCTGGCTGCTCGGGGCAGAGACCTCTTTGGCACCCGGTTGAAAGACACAGCTGCTGTGCAATTTAGAAACGAGCTGCAGAGAGGCCCTGACACCCATGCATGCAGTTTTGCATCTGGTAAAGCCCGAGCATCTGGTGAGAAGCAGCGGGTGCAGTAGGTTTGCACGGTGAGAAAGAGGGCCTCTTCCCAGAGGGTCCCTTCCAAAGGGCAGACGGACACGTCCCCCGAGCTGACTGCCTCAGGCAAACAGCAAGCCACACTGGTGGCCACTCAGCATCCAAAAGCTCACATCCAGGGGACGCAGCAGAAAGTGCCCGCTGCTTCTTCCCACCCTCCAGCTGCTCTGCAGGGACAGCCCGAGCCCTGCCGTGCGGCCCTCGGGTGACACGTGTCACCAGCACTCAGCTAGGGCTTTAAAAGTTAAATAAACAGAGCAGGAGACTGGGGCTGATTAACTGAAGTACAGGGAACACGAGAAGCTGGTTTGCTAGGGAGAAAAGCTCTTGTGCTGGGATCTCCAGTAATTAGCAGCAACAAGACCTACAGAAATTTATGAGGGAGAGAGAAATATCAAACCCTTCCTGTTTAAATCTTCTCTTTTCACGTGTTTTGCTTGGAAGGCCAGACTGGGCCTTAAATACAGAATAGATTCCCGCTCTGTGGAAGTCATGCTCGCATTCCAAATCAGATGGCCGTGGATCAATGCTAGCCTCTCCCCACAGACATGGGGTTAGCTAAGGACTGTGACAGCTCAGCACTCCCCGCCGCACACCTGAAAGGCAGGCAGGCTGCTGCCGGCAGAGCCTCCAGGTCCTGCTTGCAGTGCTAAGCTTCCAGGCAAAAAACCCAAGATTTCTTTCCTGTTTACTGAACAGCACGACTCAGTCGTTATTTAGCAATTTCAGCGCAGCGCTGGCTCACGTTGCGCGGTTATGGGTCCGCAAAGGAGCTGCTGAGCACTGTGCTGAGCCCGCCGGGTTTCGCTCCGCGCCGGGCACCAGGAGCAGCGCCGACGCTCCCTCCTTCACCTAACAAGATCCCCAGGCAGAGCTGAAGCCGTGACCCAGATTTTGATGGCTCTCCAAGCTGTGTTTATGTCTCTTCAGCATGGCTGTGATTACTCTTTTAAATTGCAGATAAACTACAAATTAAAGAGAACCCTGGGCATTTTTTATTTTTTTTTTTTTTGTTTAAGTGCCTTCAACTCTGCTTCACTGACCTGCTTTTGTCTTTGCTGGCTTTGTTGGATGTTTCAGAAACAAATTTCAACCAAAATTAAGACTTGCTCAAATTGATGGCAAGCCCTGTCACATACTTGCAGAAGTGATGCCAGCAGACCCGCATTAATTTCATCTGGAAGGAGTGTGCACGCCTCATCCTGACTGAGCACACAGAAGAAAAGCCCCAAAGCCTGACCGCCCTCCACTGCAGAACTGATATTTCTCCCTGTGCAGATGCTTGCCCCCGACACTGTTGTGGGGAGCAGGCAAGGGCTCTCTGGAGCCTGCTGAAGCCTTCTTCACATTAAAAGAGCAAATAAATGGGTAACCATTAAAGTGTTGTTTTTTTGTTTTTGTTTTTCTTAAATAGCTCTCCCAGCACCTCGCTCCATGCATTTCAGCACTGCTCTGAACTGCTATTTATTTACGCTTACTGGAAAAGAGACAGAATTTTAATGCTTTGATTTTTTAAATAAATATTTTGTATTTTACGCCTCACGTTGCAGACTTCTTTCGTGGCCTCACCCAGAGGCTGCAGTGCAGGTTGAAGGTATTTGCAAGAATACATTTTTGTAACAACACATTTTCCAGACCAATTTTAGAAATACCTGTTGGCACTGGCAATCTGCAGACCCCCTCTCATCTGGCCACCAACTGCCGTCACCACATGTTCCAGAACAGCCCGGTGGGGGCCTGGCAGCCTCAGCAGGTCCCTCAGGTGTGGTGTGAAGCCACCTCCTTGTGGGCATGGGGAGCTATCCCCGAGCGGGGTGCACCTCTCGAACTCACAGCCAGACAGAAGAAGAGCAGCAAAGCTTTGTCCAGGGGGGGATGTGAGTTTTTCAGCTCTTCACTGAGAAGTTTGGGAACTGGTGCTGGTAACGAGGTGGGTATTACATTTCTCTTGTTTTGCAGAGGCTTGTGAAAGCCGGGCACTGCTTGGTGCAGCGGTGCCGGCAGCGCTGGTTTCAGCATGCTCACGATGCTGCCTCTTGTTAAAGCCAGTGCTGCCCTGCTTGTGCAGCCTGAACACGGCCACGCTGCTTTCAGCTGGGCTCTGGTCACTGCTCTGCAGAATAAAATGCCTGCTCCTCTCAGCCACTTGCATCAGCAGCTACTTCTGTCCATCTCCAAAATACATCTGTAAAACGACACGGTTGATTAAATGATAAAATCTAGCTTTTTTCCCAGTCACCCTGGTGGCACTATCAGACTGTTGTGATGGATGTGACCACGGTGCCCTTTAAGTCCCCCTCCACTGCAGCTCATCCCCACCAGTGCGTGTAGCCCCAGCGCTGCTCCCCACCCCGCCCAGCTCCAGGCTGCTCCTCTCCTCCAGATGGCACAGACCAGGGCTGTGATGCCGAGCAGATGATCTTTAAAATGTATCTCATTCGATTTGCATCCTCAAAGGTCTGTGAGAAATGTAAATCTGTGTTTTGGAGAAAAACGAAAAGGTCACTTCTGAAGCAGCTCCTGTCTAAGCACATGTGACAAAAGGCAGGGAAATGGAGGGACAGGTTCCCCATTGAGGTGTGGAAACGCATTTTCCCAAACTTTGGCAAGAAGGTCTGGCAGCACAAACCAGCACGAGCCGGCAGAGCCGCAGCGGTATGGTGAGCACAGACCCCAAAAGGCCCCACTGTTTTGGCTGTGACCCCGAATGCTGTTGCCTCCTTGGCCAGGGAGGGAGAGGAGCGAAGGAGCTGCCAGCTGAAATGCCTGGGGATGATGGAGCGTTTAATTAAAACCGCAGCACGTGCACATCAGCTCACGCCGTGGGCTCTGAAGGGGACAACGGGGGTAACTCGGCCTTCAGATCAGAGATGTCCAAGAGAAGTGATACTAGCAAGCCAACTACCAACCGGCAACACTTGCAGATGCCCTAGAGGCGATACAGGATCCTGTACGTTCTTCTAAGTTAGTTTCACAGAAATCCCCTTGGTGATGCCAATACAGCAGACCGAGTAGCACTAGATCATCCTTCATGGGCGCATAAATACGCGTTTCGTTCGCTGTCACATTTAGTGTCGGCAATGATTTCACGTACAGATGTAGATCAGCTCCCTTTTAATCACATCCTGCCACCTTCTTCTAGCCATTCAAATTTATAGCAACATTAATAGCTCAAAAATAATAGTGTTTACTGAATACGAGATTTCAGTAAATTAGGAGGAAGCAACAGTTCCTAACAGAGTCAAAAAATCAGCAAAGCTTGAATGAATGTAAGCTTTTTCACCCTGATTAACACATCCTTGACTATTGGCAGAAAGTTTCCAATGCAGCTGTAAAAAAACAATTCCATGGATTATGTCATATCGATTCAAAGCAAAACTCAAATCCAGAAAGAAAGCAGAAAAGCATTCCCTATGTTCTTACAGAAAATATCACTGCTTCAATTAGGTGCTACAGAAAATATCATTGCTTCAATTAGGTGCTACAGATGCTTGGAGTAAACATATTTTCAACTGGTTTTCTTAGAACCATACCCACTTAAATCTCCAATATTCTTCTGCATGTTCATTTTTCATCCCAGCTTAATACCACGCCTCTGGGTGTTAGTGGTTAAGTGGATACCGCCAAGCAATGCAAGCCAAGAAAAGCTGGGATAAGAAGGGAAAATATGGTCTTTACATAGTAAATAAACTTTTCAGCCTTAATGTTATGGCTGCTGTCAGCATAACTCAGAGGGGAAAAAAAAAAAATCCAATGCTAGTTCATTTCTTGGACTATGCAAATGTCCAGTTCTTCAGTTTTCAATCTGCTCTCAAGCCAATGGAAATAACGCACATAGAACTGGGCATCCAGGCCTCCAATAAATCTCATCTCTGTGTGAATCACTGAGATTCAGACTGAAAACAAAACCAGATAAGACATTTCAATATTTCAGTAAATACTTTTTTTTTTTTTCCCAGTAAAAACTTGAGTTCTAGGGAATCTAAATGTACTGCTGAAGTAGCAAGCATGTAGCAGTAACGTAGGGATCAATACCTCCAGCATCTCTACTGGCATCTCATGGCTGTGCCATGCTCCCCACGAGCACTGTCAGCAGTTGCTGCCATGTCTGCCATTATCTGTCAAAAGCACGGGCAGTGGGAAAGGAGGGGAAGAAAACAGTGGGTTTGTAGATGCTACAAATGCAGCTTGCTTTAGAGCTGAAAAATGCTGGCATATGGTACGCAACATCTGGGAGAACGTTAACAGCCAGATATAAAATTGGTTCTCTTTATTTCTCTTTATTGGGAAATATTTGGTTACAGTGTGCTGTAATAAGATCTATTTCCTAGGCTTGTCTCATAAATTTAAACCTCAGAGCAACATTTATAAACATTACAACCTATCAGTTGTTACTACAGTGCAGGGCTGAATGCAGATCAGTCACTATGCATAAATATGTCATGCACAAGTGTGTCTGCAACACTTTCCCAAAGAAACCTCTAAGAATTTTTTTAAGGAGGCTAGCTGAGAAAGAAGAGATTACATGAGCATACCCCATGCAAACAAATGGTTTGACCTTGTAGCAGTAAACATAGGAACAGCTCCATTAATCACTTTAAAAATAATAATTATAAAGGTTCCCTGTATGGGGAAAGGAACCGAATCTTTGTGTTGCTGTTTGGCAGCATGAGGCACGTCGGGGAACATGAGCCGTGGCCAGCACCACGTAGCTCTGCACCCCTGCAGCTGCAGGCAGGAGGTGCCAGCGGGGCCGTGCAGGATGAGACCCCGTCGGGTCTCGCCCAGGCTACCCCAGGTGGCTGCTCAGAAGCTGTCAGTGCTCAGCTGGGGAGCAGGGCTGAGGGCAGCACCGGGCTCATTCCTACAAAGCCATGCTCGCAGCAGTGCAGCACGCTTCCCGCCCACACCTTGCCCTTTCCTGTAGTTAACGCTGGTTTTGGAGTAGGTGGGGAAATCCAGGCTTCCCTTCGTGACGGCTCTGACAACTGCCACAGCTGTCCCCAGCCCCACAGGGATGCTGTGCCATGCACATTTTGCTTTCCAGCAGCTAGGCAGGAAAAGCACAGATCCTCTCTGTTTAGGACAGCGGGACAGGTCTGCTCATGTATTGCAGGAGAAAACAACAATCACGAAAGAAAAGCTGCTCAGCCTCGCAGTGGGATCCTTCCATGCAGCTTTCCAGAGCCTAAGAAAAATGAGCAACCCCACACAACTCACTATGCCAACAGCTAGGGTAGCAAGGATGAGCTACCAAGAGTACTGCTGTACCCCTGACAAGCCTGGCAAATATTCCCATCAGAGGCATGGGAGTACAGGACCTGGAGAGGTCCTTTTGGAGGCCGGATCCCTCCTTAACACCTCCCTTCTCCTCTGCCATTAATCCAGGCGAGGAGCTGAGGGCTGGAAAGCACAGCCTGCCTCACCCCATCTCTGCTGGCAGCCTGGAGCTGGGTGCCAGGGGCTGGGTGCATGCAGGAAGGCCAGAATCGGGGCTGACATTTATTGCAAAGCACGTGGAAATCAAGTCACTGCTCTGTATGTCTAATTTCATGCGCCTGAGTTTGAAAGGGTTAATTCACCATGTTATTATTTCCTTATTTGACTGCTGATTCACCAGTTCACTAAACGGGATATTAAAAAAATAATAATAATAATAATGCCAAAAGCAAGGGCAATGATTCATCTTGCACAAGAGGCCAACGCGTTCGCTGGGGTGCGGACTCTGCCCGTGGAGCCCAGCTCCGTTACCAGCGCCTTGTGGATGACGGGTGTGGGATGTCTCGAGGCCGGGCGCTGGCAGCCCCGCAGCCTCCAGCACCCAGCTGTCCCCACCCACCTCATGCCGTGGTGTCCTGAGGGTGGCTTCACAGAGAGCAGCACGGACGGGACGCTCTCCCAGGAACTGGTGGCACCTTGGATCGGGGTGTCTTTCAATGAGCCCTTGTGCGAAGACGTCACAAATTCATCAGCCAAGCACAAATTCCATGGAAGGAGATGTCTTCTACAAGTGCTCTATGAAGTAATACTGGAAAAAGGAGGAAAGAGCCACTCTCGGTCCCACCCTTATTTTGGTTCATAATGAGAAGTATATTTTTGCCTGCGCGTTACTGGCCGTGGCTTGAGGCCTCGTTCCTGTCGCCTCGTAACAGAGCGGCTCCCTCTGCAGCTCGCTCTCCTGCTCCCTGCCAGCGCGGGGACTTGGCTGCTGAGTCCCAGCAGCAGCTCCGAGCGATGCCAGCAGCCAGCCCTGGCGGTGCCACCTGCAGCCCCCCAGCCCTGCGTGGGGGCCCCCCCGGGGTGCTCCCGCTCCAGAGGGTGCCGTGATCCAGAAGAGGCTGAGCGAGATTTTACCTCCCAGCCCCAGGACAGGACACGTCTCTCTGCTGAGGTCTGGTGTTCTCCAGAAGCTTTCTATAACCTTCGGCCATCTGAACAGTTGCACGTGAGGAGAACAGAGAAAAGAGCCCAAATTTACTTTTGCTAACATTAGCAGGGTCTGCAAGAAATGCAGAGGCTGATGGGATAAAAGAAGAGTTATTTTAACAGCAAAAACGTGTTTTCTTTGGCCTACATGCAGCCGAGAGCTTTCCAGGTGCTCAGGCTTAAACGAGCCTATAGATCTAGAAAGGCATCAATTATTTAACAGGCACAAAAGGAGGCCCGAGGAAATGATTCCTCCTTCCTCCTATTCAGCGTGTAAGCGTGGCCTTCCCTGCCTGCTGCACCTCAGTAGGATTTTTCATCTGCTCTGAAAGACTTATTTTCCCCTTCGCTTCCTTCCTGCTGAAGCCCTCGGTGTCGCACAAAGCCTTGTTGGTGCTCCCTCCGCAGGAGCGCAGCGCTGGGTGAGCCCCCTCGGGAACTGGCTGCTCTCGCCTCCAGGACGGGGACAGATGCTCGGGGACAGATGTACCGAGCACCTCGCCATGCTGCAGCACCCGTCCGCAACGGCAGGCTCGTCTCTGTCCCTGCTACGGCACCCAGACCCCAGGCTCCACCACGCTGCCAGCCCTGGGGCCACCGCCTGGGCACCCCCCAGCTCCGCTGCATCCCCCGATTAGAAACACGAGCAATTCATCTCCTGCCTAAACATACAGCAAATGCTTTCTCTTAGGGCAGATGAACTGCTTGGAGGGATTGCCCTGGGAAATTAAGAGCTGTAACTATTTCCAGAAGCCGACACAGGCTGCTCCCGGGGCAGCTGACTCAGTGCAGTCATTCTGTAAGCGGTTTTTCTCAGCTGCGGACACCAGGGTCCCCAAAAGCACCTTTCACCGCACAGCATCTGGGGTTTCCTGCTGGTGGGGATGAATGCAGCCGGGAAGGAGCGGGGGAGCTAATGCTTACAGCAGAGCAAGAAGCCAAAAAGCAATCCCTGCATCACCACAAAGAAACACGATTAACAGCCTTACCCCGGGTGGCAGATGAAGTTAACGAGCCCACGCCTGGCATGCCAGGTGGCTGTGCCAAAGGTCCCTCGCCGATGAGGAAGCCAGTAATGGACCTGGTAGAGGGGGCTTTCTGCAAACACGAGCTTTCTGCACCTGGAAGAAACAGGGGCAGGTGGACGATGTCCTTCATGTCCAGACAGCGTGTGCCTTGCTTGTCCTCCTGCCCCGTGGTGTCTCTGCCAGAGCTGGGGACGGCGCTTGCTCGTATGGCTCGCAGTGAGCATGGCTCTGGGATGAGCTTCATTCTTCTCAGCCTAACACACCTGAGAGTTTCCAGAGCTCAGGCTTGCTTGTAGCCCAGGCAGAGGTCAGGTAAGGCTGCAGAGCAGCCTGAAGCCAGCAGGAAATCCTCACATCACTTTCTGCAGAGGGCAGAGCCGTCGTTTGACACTGGGAAAGGAACAGAAAGTGCGTGGCCAGCTGCATGCACGTCTGCCAGCTGTGCGTTTGACAATTAATGCAGGCTGGGAAGGGGTGCTGCCCAATTGCCATGGCCTCTGAAGGAGGCTGGTCTCACCACCTCTCTCAGCCTCTTCACCTCCCAAGCTTCTCCCTGTCCTTTGCTTTTTCCCCAACCCCCAAGCGAATCCTAGCCCTAACCTGGTATTTCTGCTTCCACACGCCACGTGTTTCACTCTGCCAAGCATGTCCCTGCCCTGTCTGCTGTCTCTCTGCAGCACGGAGCTGCTCCACCTTCACGTGATACCTCCCATAACAGAGTCCATCCCAGCCGAGCTTCGTGCTCTCCCCCCCACAAACAGCAAAACTAAGTCGGTGTGGGCATCTGCCCGGCTTTTGCCATCACCACCGGCAGCCTCATAGTGTGCATTTTCCAGCTATCACATTTAATGCTGGCTGCTTTTTTTCACAGCTGATTGTACAAGTTGGGATTACTTCAACCCAGTTAATTAACAAAGAAAAAAGGAAAAGGCAATTTATCACAAATGATCCAGATGAGTCTTTTCTTATGCTCACTTTTTAAGGTCATGTTGAGCAATATTTTCTCCACACTTAACTAGGGTGGAAACAATGTAGATTTGAGAAGGATCCCTTACATCAGGCTAAGACTTACTGCAAAAGGCAGGCTTTGTGAAAGAAAGGAGCTAAAGTAGGGCAAAATGAAACAGGCAAAAGGGACATATGTTCCTCATCTACCACATAATTTTATAAGATGTTCTGAGTAAAATGAGCTTTAAGAGCTGGCTGCGACTACTCTTCCTAAGGAAGTTTCAAAAGAAACCAGTAGGGCTTCAGCTTTGTGTTAATCCTCTGTACAGAAACTTCTTTTATTTGCCATACCGATGGGTATTTGAACTCAGCACTTGGTACCTATTCAAGCCTCCAAGTGGGGCTGGAGTGGGGCGATGCTTGGAGCCTTCTGTGTGCCCACTGGACCAAGTCTGCTTTATCTGTTATGACCCAGGTGTGTGATTCCTGCTAAGGCAAAATAATCCAACTTTATCCTGTTATACAGCTCCGCTGAGCCACGGGGAACATCCTCCACAGTCAGTTTGGAATACCTCAGCACTGCATGCCGAGAGAATCCTCGCAACACCCCCAGCCAGCAGAAACAGAGCCAAGAAGAAGGAAAGGAAAGCGATGACGTGTCAGCTTGCACTCCCAGCATTGGACAGAAAAGCTCAGTCTTTACCTACCACCCAGCAGCAGACCTGTGACATGGAGAACGAGGTGGGACGCCTTCCAAGCAAGTCAGCAAAGTTGCGTATCCCACACTTTCAGCATGAGGTTTTCCACCTGCCTCTCACGTCCCACGTGCCCCTTTCTCCTGACCACGCAGCACCACGATGATGCTTCCAGCCTCGGGGCTGCAGCCAGCAGAGACCGTTTTCGTGGGGTGCACGGAGGTGCTGGTTAAATACAGCTTGTTGCTGTTGTACTCTGCAAGGTGGAAACACACTGCACAGGGCGAAGCTGGAGCTGTTGCTGTGGTCCTCAGCCAATGCACTGACCTGCTATCTCCTTCAAAGGCACTTACTCTTCATTTAAAACAGCAGTGCTTTCTTTAAGGCAGAGCTGATGACAGAGGAACAATCTGCCCCAGCCATTTCTATCACAGTCCTCACAGAATATTTTGGCTCAACCTTTGAATGTCTCTAGGGTCCCCGTGCATCTATTCGATCAAGCTGGCCTTACCAGACCTTAAGGTGGGCCACGGGTGACAGTTCAGGAATCACTTTTTTGTCCCATTCGAAGCTCCATCTGGCTTTGTTCTAAACCGGAACACAAAAGGTCATGTTATCACAACATTTCTTGAAGCATGAGAGTTCAGAGTATTCCTGGCTCAAATATTTCTCCTGGGGAATCACTGACAGGAACCCGCTCAGATGGGCCCTTGTGAAACCAAGCTCGGCGGCCTCCTGCCTCTCACTGCATGTGTGACAAGCCCCTAAGCCCAGTACCTACCCCGCAGCAGGCTGTAATCACACGATAACGCTGAGCTACTGCGGTTTAGCCAGAGCACTGGCACCAGGCCACTGTTGTAACAGCAGACAAGTATCAGCATTTCATCGACATTTCCCAGAGGAAACGCCTCGTTCTGATTTCCTTGATGGAGAATTGAATTTCCTTTCTCCTCCAAGTCAAGATTTTTTTTTTTTTTAAAGAAATACTATTTTTTGCTGAAATCACATCTTTGTCTGAGGAAATAGTGAGGGTGAACTCCCAACAAGCTCTACTTAAGCAACTTTTCTGTGCAGCTTCTGCCACCAAGAAATACCAACCTTCCCAGCCTGATAAACTGTACCGTGTTGCCTTACAGCTCAGGCTTGACTAAAGTCAAGCTTTAACTGAGAAAAAGCAGGGAAATGTTATACAAGCACATGGGTACTTTGCTGTAACCAAGGAAGGTTCATGATCACATCTGGGACATGAAACATACACATTTTCAGAATTTGTGCTAGAATTTGTTAGCAAAAAATACTGACTTCTGTATATTCGGATCAGCCACGTGATACTGGGTGCTTTCAGGCTACAAAACAGAGAGTTCAGTGTCAGCTATTAGCCTGAAATGAAAGCAAAAGTGCTATAAAAGATCTCATTTCTCTAGGTTAAGTGGTGACTTAAGCAGAAACACCTACTACATTTGCAAGCAGATCTTTCAGAAGGATGGAAAGCAAAGGGAAGGATGGAAGAATAAGCATGGTGCTTATTCAGGTAGTACAGATGGCCCTTTTAATATACTATCATCTTTGTAAGAAAGACCTGGTTAAGAGGCTGCTTAAACAACAGCAGTTTAGGAAACTTGTGAGCTGGAAACAAACCTCAACATTTGAGAATTATGTAGACGGCTTCCAGAGATCAAGGATGGATGCTGAGTCCTGGATATTTGGCCACAAAAGGGTTCTCCCCAGTAACTTCTCAGGAAAGCCAGGGCCTGTGGACACCTATCAATCTATTTTGTTCCACTACAAGCCCTGCCCCACCAAGTGCATGGACAGTCACCCAGAACACAATGTGTATTTTCAAAGAAAGGTGATTTCAGATAAAGTTAAATGAAACAACGTAATAAGTACCTCCTTTGGAGCATGCTGCAGCAACACCACGAAGACTGGAAGTTCAGCTTTACATCAGGAGTGAGATCTTTGAAGTCTCAAAGGGTAGCATGGCAGAAAGCACGAGCTGCTGGCTATATACGGTGAGAGCCGCACTGGGGCAGCCAGGGCAGCGCACTGAGCCCGCTCCGCCACACGCTCCGGCACTCTGCCTCTACCTTCCCTGAGAAGTGGAGGTACAGAATGCTGCTTTTGCAATATGTTTTTTATTAAAAAGTCTTCCACAGCATGTACAGCTTATCATCTTCTTTCGTGGCCTAAAAAACATTTCAAATGACGGTTTCCTCAAAAAATCAAACAAAAATTTGTATCGAGCTAGAGCTGGAAAATGATGACAGACTTCAGTGGGATTAAGCAATTTCTCCCAGCATTTTTGTGGGCTTAACTAAACCCAGAGATTACAAGGAGAAAGGAAAGAACCACCCCCAGATTTTCCACTTAAAAAAATATATATACGAAGAAACATTCTGAAAGTAGTACAGAAGGTAAACAGACTAGTTAAACATGACGTACCTTAGCCCTGACCTCCCGGTCAGCAACTTTCTGTTACTCCCATTCAAATCAGTTCCTGATATGGTTTTCTTCTCACCCAACAGCTCCAGCTGTTTCTGCAAGTTTCTACTTTCAGAGCTTGTGAAAGAAAGCACACAGAAAGCAAAGTACAGCTACGGGCTGGCTCCATGGCCACCATGAGACCGGCCGAAACAGCAAAACATCTCCAGTGCTGTGCTCACAGCAGCTCTTTATTGCTGAGCATGGCACAGCGCGGTCCCTGGGGAGCTCACCGCCCCTCACCAGGCTCAGAGATCTGCCCGTCAGTCACCCTGCCAGGGGAAAGAGGGGGCAGCAAGTGTCACCCGTAAGCAGGCTGCTTCTCCAACGCACTTCGGGGAAGCTGCAGTCAGTGAGTCAGCCGTAGTCAGGGGAGAAAAATGCAGGCATAGGTCTGAAGATGTCAGACGGACCGATTGCAGCAGCTCCCTAACGGGAACCTCAGATTACAGCACCTCACCTGCTGCTCCAGGAGCTCTGTACAGGCCCGCAGACAGCGGAGGTGGTTATTTTGAATGCACAACATGTACGACCACTAAGAGAATAAACCTGAATGATGCTGGATGATTTTGTTAGGTTAGGAGAAAAACGTTGTTGTCTGACACAGAAAACCATGTAAAATAAGATATGAAGTCTGCCAGGATGGATTTAGCTGTATTTACGGAGTGCCCGTCAGTGATGTAGGTACTGTCCAAAAGAGTTAAACAATACATTTGATCACTAGAGGGAGGACCAGAGATCAGCTAAAGTTCACAAGGCAGCTTGTGCATTTTCACACAGAGGACTAGGGCTATGGTTTTAACGGTACGTATGTCTTGTATGCACATAGGGATTTATAAATTATTTTTACAATATAAATTACTATTGTGTGCACATGTGCATAAAAACGATGTGCTAAGTTCAGGCCTTGAAATTCACATGAGTGCTTTAGTTCTGACATAGAAGGGAAGGGCTGGCACTGCACATACCTCCCTATCCCATGTCCCACCACCACCATTGCCATCACCTAGTTTGTTGCCAGAGGTTAGCAGGAGAGACGTTGGGCCACTGTTCAGCTTTTCAGCCACTCTTCCTTGGGTGCACAAGGTGGTCGACTTACACATTGCAGGCAGGAGATGCCACCAGCTGAGATAAATCTCACTATAAATGATACACAACACCTGATTCAACAGGTTCATTCAGCAAGTCTCGCTGGAAGCATGTCTGTGAAACAGTGTCTGGCTATAACAGCTTGCAAGGACCTGAACATCGGTAAACTTCCAATGACTCAGATAGTAAGTTAATAAATTCTAGGATATTAAACCAGAAATAGACTTTTAAAGAGAGAAGTAAGTAGCAAAGTTTCTTACACAGACAAGAAAAGAAGTCTACAAAAATTTTCTAACCAAGACTGGGAAGTCAGATCTACCTTCCCTCTTAAGCAGCAGGGAAAGAGGAAATAGATGTCCTTTTAAACAGAAACAAGGGATTGGAGTTATTAGTTGCTTGTGACGTGATCACCAAAGAGTTAAGTACCAAAGGCCAGCAGATTTTCCAGGGTGTTTTGCATTCTGCAATGCTCAGACTGAGAGCGGTTGAGCACGCAAACACATCCCATAAACACCCCTTCCTTGCTGCAGAAGGCTGGCTTTCACCCCAACGAAAAGCCTCCCAGCTGCCAGCACCAGTCTGGGGACTGCTGAGCGCTGCCCCAGCAAGCTGGGCTGCAGCCAGGCCGCGCTGCTGGGGACAGGGCAGGTAACCTGCCACAGCAGCTATTTTTCCCCTTCTGCTTTTTTTCTGACGACAAATAAGCGTAAAGCAGACTGCAAGGCACATCCAGGCGTGTTGGAGGTCGGGCAGCAGGACACGGTGACACCGCAGAGCTGCCCCGTGGCACTGAGTCACCGCCTCGGCCTTGCACTCACCGCCTCGGCCAGGAGGCAAGGCCGGACGGGGCAGGGGAGGTTTCGGGGAGCAAACAGCCAGCTCTGCTGCGGGGCTGGGGGCAGCACGGCGGGGCACAAACAGCTCTGGGGAGAGGCAAGTGTCCTCAGCCCTCCGTGGCACTGCTCCGACAGGCCGCAGGGCCGGCTCCACAGCAGTAGGTAGGCGCTTCGAGTTCCCCAGGGAGCCCACACATCTGGTTCGTTAGTCTCTATTAGCAGCGAGCGAGCCCCGCTAGCTGCTCAAGGACACCGACGGCTCCTCAGCACCGCATGCTGAACTGATTTAGAGGGTGAGAGAAACGGAGTTTGGCAAGTCCGTGTGTTGGGGTTTTGGCAACGTGACAGGACTTCTTGATGAGATGGACTCGTTTAATGCCCTTTCTCCTTTCTCTTGCCGTTCTCCTCAGCTCAGGCATCTGTAAGCACTTTTCTTTGGATCGTTTGGAAGTGACATTTGGAATAAGTTAGGTTTTAAATAGAGCGCAACCTCTGCTGATAATAGAGACAAGCTGGTTGGTCACCTGGGCCTGAGCGGCCAGGTCACGTTAGTCCCGCGTGGAGAAACACTCAGCTGACAAATTCTAATAGGCAACACAAACATCTGGGATTCACCAGCTTGGAAATTAATTTACCCACCACTGGCAATCATTACTTCATCCTCTGCTAACACTGTCATACCAAGTAACCGCGGAGAATAAATTGCACTGCTGAAATACCTTGTGCAAAATGGCTAACTGGAAGAGCACAAAGAAATATTCTGTATATTTTGCTTGCGGTAAAATGTTTATCATTTTGATTTTGCTTGGCTCTTATTTCTGCTATATATAATCCAAGTGACACAGTATATTATAATAATAATAAGCAATTAAACACAGAGAAAAGCCATTTCCATCTGTTTTGAGTGTCTGTTCAGTCTTTGAAACTGCGAATGGACTTTGAGTGGTGACTGTTAAAAAACACAGAAGAAAACAGAGATCGGTCCTTGCCCAAACTGTGACCAGCACCAAGCCGTCGTGCCCTGATCCCTGTTTGAAGGGGAACTAATGAGCATTCCCAGCAGAGCCCCCAAGGAGCAGCCTGTGCAGCGGGGAGCAGAGCCAGCCTGTGGCAGAGGACCCGGCGCTCTCCCTCCTCATCCTTGGCAAAGCAGCACACAGAGGCGTCACATCAGAGGTCCACAACAGCCAGCAAAGTTGGGCTAGTCTACAGCCATTGAGGAGATGGAAAGTCACATTTAATCTTTAATTAAAAAAGAAAAAACAATACAAAACGCAACTTCAGTTTTCATTGGTGAAACTGTATTTCACCAAGACCTTTAATACCCCTATTATTAAGAAAAACAGCAAGAGTTGCAAGTTTGTGAGTTTGGCTTTTCAGTGACCCAAGCCAGAAAGATTTTGAAGGTTTTTAACCTTAAAACCATGGTGATGACTTTTACAAATGCCATTAGCATCATCAGCAACAGGTTTCAATTTCCAGAAGGATGCCTTGCACTTGCTGTCCCCAAACAGGGCTTTGCCAGTCATGGCAGTGTTAATCATAAAGAGTTCATTAACAGCAGTATGTGCAAGTCCATTTGGAATGACCCAACCTTAAAAGAGAAGACAATGAGACACAACACAAATGCCACCCACTCCTCACACACCTCTCTGAGCCACGTGGAAAAGCAATGCCAGAGCAGGTGAGGAGCCAAGAGGATGCTTCATTGACAGCACTGGGCAAAACTTTTCCATCTAAAACTCCAGTGCCTGATTTATTTTATTTTTAGGACTTCTGCTCAATGGCAGTTAGATTTATGCACACTGAAGCTCCTAATGCATTTTTGCAAGTGTAATTTACTCCTTTTTCAGTTGACCTACTTCCAGTCAGGCTCAACATTAAAGAAATCTTTCAAAAGGCACTAAATGCTCCATACACGATACACTAAATGCTGATTTGTTTCTGCCCCCAGTCCCCAAAAGCAACAATTAGAAATGGAAATCTCAATAGGATTTTATTTTTATCTAGTTCCTGATAACATTATCTGTTTGCAGGGGCTTATAAAACTGCACAACTTCAGTCAATCATATTGAGATTTATTTATTTATTTATTTTCTCCAAGCCAGGTATCTGCCTGAGGCTCTACTTTTCAAGGAAGTTTTATTGGAAATATTGCTACCAGAAAGGGGAAAGGGAAAAGAAATGCCTTGTTTCTGTTAAACCTCACAGCTGCTTATCTGGATGCAGAGCAGCACCTGGACACCGTGGCAGGGATGCTCTCAGCATACCACGAGTATCTGCATTAATCTAAGCACGTTGCACACCTCTGCAGAAAGATTCCTGTGACATTCCTGGGAGAAGCACGCATCTCCATCCTTCCTGACCTGCTGCCTATGGGAAAAACACTGTGAGCTCCTGCTTCTGCTGCCGCCTTTTCCAGGAGCTTCCTCCATCCACAGTGCCATGAGACCTGCAAATGCTCCTCTTCACCAGTTCCCACCAGCAGCAGCATGCTGCTGAAAAGCTGTTAGGTTCTTTTCCACTTTTACTGAAGGATGCTGAAAACCTGCAGGCAAGCAGCCCTTTGCAGGGGCTGTGCTCTCTTGCAAACACAGGGCACAGCTTGCCTGTGTAAGGCTTAGCCCTGCAGGCAGCTGTAGCTCATTTTGACATCCTCCTGTGCTTTGTCCCTGCCCCTCAACTAGTCTGATGTTTGCCGAAGCCCAAGGAATGACCTGAAAACTCCAGTGGCACCCAAGGTCACAGTCTGAACAATGTCCCAGAGTCACCTCCGAGCACTGGTGTGACTTCTGAGAGTGCTTTTATGCTGAGCAATTATTTGAATAAGGAGCTTAAAGGAGCTCTACTATGAGCAGTCTGCTGCCTGCCTGCAAAATCAGCTCTGTGCATATGATTTAATCCTGGGGACAGCCTGGTATAAGCCTGGGAGTCACCAGTCCCGAAGTGTCAGGACAAGGAGGCTCACAAGAGCTTGAAGTCTTCTGGCAGTGATCCCATGTTGCAGCCCTTCACCGACTGCTGCTGGTTTGGGATCTGTGAAGACTAGATGCCTCTTGTACATCTGAACACGGCAGCAGCCAAGCCCTTCCTCCTGCACACTGATGTACTGGGCAGCCAGCAGAGCTGCTATGCTTAGGGCTGGAGCGGGGCCACCATGCCGGACTTCTCACCGTGCACCACCAGCCTCAGCAGGCATGAGGGAGCTCCGTTACACCAAGACCTGCTCCTGCACAGAGTGGTGACCCTGGGCAGAGCCACTGCCATCCTGCCCTGGCCCCACTGCTTCCTCCTTCCCCTCTGCACAGCCCCACGCCAGGCTGTCCGTGTGCCAACCACAGCACATCCAAAATGCTGAATGCAAAGCTCGTCTGCAGCAAGCCAGGAGGTTGTGCAACACTCCTGGTACGGTTCTGAACAAAGAATAGGGGGCTTTTGCATTTATGGGGTATTAATATGGGAAAGCAGCTTAACGCTGACATGATGACCCAGAAAACATTCTGTTCAGTTCTCCCATCGAACATCATAAAACAATATTTGTAGCACAGTACATTTAATTTCCTACAAAGCCCATAGCACAGCCATAATTCTCAGAGGACATAATCTGCATAACTTTCTGCAGCAGAGTTTCTACATTTGCAACAAGCTACATCCCGAGCACAACAAGCAGGCTCTGAATGACGGGGGGCGAGGGGCTTCACCCCTGTTGCCCAGAAAATGCTGCCTGCTCCTGGTGGAGGTGGATTCACATCGTGCCAGCCAGAGACCTCAGATGTTCCCAAATGCAGCCCCAGCTTTCCAGTAGCACGGCGTTTCTACACACACCAGCCCAGCAGCAACACATCAACATACCCCAGACTCCAGGTTGCAGCACAGTGCTGGTGAACTGAATGCCCGAAGGGGCAAAAAGATGCAGGGCGTTCCCAAGAAGGCAGGGAGAAAAGGGTGGAGTGGTGGCACTTTGCAGAGCAGAACAGCCTGCTCCCAGCCCCAGGGGGAGATCTAAAAGAATTTGGGCAGCCCAGCACAAGGAAGAGCAACAGATGCACTGTAGCTTTACAGACGTGCATCGGCACTGAATTTTCAAATGCATGTCCCAAGTTCCTCTCAAAATGATGGGAGCTGTGATTCTGCTTGTCCAAGGAGGTGTCCTCCCAGCTTACCCTCAGACAGATGAGAGAAACCTTTCTTACCTGAGAGAAACTGTCCTGTCTGACTTCCAAAAGATTGTTACAGTAAGGTCACATCATCCCACTTTTAATCAAATGATAATTTAAGTGTAAATGCCCCTTTGTGCTTTTAGAAAACATTAGTATAATACACACTGCTATTAAAACGTCATAAAAGATTGTCACCACAGTTGCTATTTATCAAAGCAGAAAAAAATATAAAAAAAGAGTGCAATTCAATATTTAGGCAGGTATTTCATATATAATCTTTCCTCAAAAAGACTCATTTTATATAACATTAAAATCTCACGTAGCAGCTACAGATCCCAAAAGGGAAAGCACGGCAGATAAAGCAGAGGTATTTAAACCTGCATTTTTTGCTGCTGGAAGACAAGCCTACACCATGAATATTCCTCTAATCATCTTCCTTGAGTAATGTGTTTACAAGCAATTGCTTTGAAACCATCGCTCCTGTGAAGTTTTAGGAACCTAATTGATTTGCTCCTCACTGGCAAAGATGTGAAAGCTGGAATATTGACAGGAACATAAGAGAGCTGCAGTGCATTAGCATGAAATTCACATCAAATGCGAGGAGAAAAGAGGGAAAAAAAATCTGATCAGAAGTTTCAATGCTCTCAGTAAAAACCGAGACATGCAAAGCACTGCTCGCAGCATGACGCAGCACTGGCTGCAAAGAGGACGGGCCATTTTATCAGCTGTCGTATCGTAGCAGACAGGGCAATCTGGCTCGTTATTCCTGCTAGATTACACGTGTGTGAGGAGAGGGGTCAGGAGCGGCATCAGAGATCATTGCAGTTGGTTTTGTGCCAGATCACTGGGAAATCTTCCGCAGACACCTGGGGCTGTCAGGGCACCCGGACAGTGCCGCATGGTGACAGCTCCGGGGTTTGCGTGGCCAACAGGGTCAGACAGGCTCCCCAGAGTGCCTCAGCAGCTTCTCCACTGCAAGATGGAGAATTCAAAAGATTTCAGCATTTATCCCACGTTATTGCAGTGATCCAGGATTATGGGTGCAAGCAAGAAGAGGGCTGAACTCTCCTGAAATCTAGCATCTCATGCCAACATGTGTGAAACAAAGGCATACTGGGCTGTCTCCTCCTCTGCACAGCCCAAATAAAGTGTGATGAAATCTTCAGAGATGGGTGCTGGAGAATAAGCGTATACATTTTTTATAGATTTAGCTTTCTTCCCCTGCCCCTGTGGAGGAAAACGGCAGAAGATGCAAACCAAAGCCCTGGTGGACAACATGTCCACAGGGCCAAGAGCACAGTCAGGAAGGTTTCTTGGCTCAGGCGTGGAACCTCTGGTCAGAGCAGGCAGGAAAGGGTCCCCAGTGTGATGATTCAGCCCCAGCCACCTCTGCCCCAAACAGTCCCCTTGGTTGGGCTCTGACATGTCAAACTGCACGAGCACTGAAGGCCCTGAAGCAGCCCAACAGACAGGCTTCTGCTTCCCAGCCATCCCTGGCTCCACACTGAGGTATGCAGAGATTTCATGCTGAAGTGGCTACTCCAGTTTCCCTGAAGATAAGCCCAAAATAGATTTCAGGGCACTTATTTCAATAATACACAGGCCCATCCCATGATGGGATGTGCTATGTACGGAGCTGGCTGGTCTGACGGTGGGTATGTGGCCAGAGGAGCCGCTCCGGAAGCCATGGGATGCGGTGGCTCATCCTGGCTGCCCTGCAGCTTGCTAATGGGAACAAAGGCCAGGATAAGGCTGTTGCAGAGCAAAGGCACTCACAGCGATGTGGCCGTCAGCAGCTACAAACACCACCATGGGACCAAGCAACCCACAGAGCGCTGGGAGCTTCCTCCCCGCATTGCAGTGAGCAGGGGGGGGTGCACGCTGGAAGCACGCGCTGCCTCCATCCCCACAGCTTTTGGGGATGAGGTTCACGTTAGGATGCAGCATGGTTGCCCTGTGGAAAGCCACAGGCCTGCCAGCAGAGAAGCAACCACCAGGCAGGGCACCGGGGCTGGGATGCTGCAGGGACGCAAGCTGGCTCCAGCCCCATCCCCACAGCACAGAGCTCATGGTCTGGGGAGGGAGCGGGGCTGGCCCAGCCGCCGGGAGAGCTGCCAGCAGCCCTCAGCCCTCCAGGGAAGAGAGGACAAGGGCTGAGTGCTCATTATCAGCACTAGAAAGATACCACAGGATGAGAGCAGAATAACAAAAACTCCAAGACATGATTTATGAGGATTAAAAAAAAAAAAAAAAAAACACAACACACAGCTTAGTATTAGTTTCCAGTGGTATTTAAGTTTTAGAGGCCAGCCAACACTTCTTTTTTAAAAAACAAAACAAAAAAAATATGCTTCACTGAAATACTCTTTTCTGCAGGGACTTTTCTCTGTTGTGCTTAGTCTGTAGTATAACAATAAACAGGCATCTTCGCCTTAAGGGACTGCAGACGCTGCCAAAGCAGGCAACGTTTTAAACCTCCAGTAACCTTTAACTAATTGCAGAAGTCAGGCAGGACAGCGGAGAAAGGAGCAGTGCTGGTGCTAGGAGAGGCAGGGAGTGCTCGCAAGGAAGAGTGACACAGCACGGGCTTTCAGGGATGCCGGTGCCAGCTGGCTTAGGGATAACCTTTACGTCACCGTAAAGCCCAGAAACTGCCTTTGGGAAGCCAACCAGCTCCGTCTGCACACGCAGTTAGGGAATTAGGGATCGAAGCCCACGAGTGAAGGGGCAGCGATCCCCTCACCTCCCCTGCATGCAGCAGGCCCATCGCCAGGCACAGACACATGCTTCTGCTCCGACACGGCCGGTGCTCACCAGGAACCTGCCTGACACAGAGGGGAGGCTGGCACCAGCACTGCCAACTCGCGGGGAAGCATTAAAACCATGCCAAGAAGGCAGCAAATGACTTTCTCTAAGCAGCTCTAAGCGGTTCTCACCCTGCCCGGACAACAGACGTTAACGTTGGATGTGTTCGCAAAGCTGCTGATCTTTGCTCATGGCTTTTCACTGACAAAGAGCAATGATAACAGGGCTGATGTGTGGTTACTGGGATAACGGGTCCAGAACAACCGCAGGCAGATTCTGAGTAGGTCAGAAAGCACCGTCCGGCTCCAGCTCCCGCTCCCGGGATCAAAAGCCCGTAAGCAGACTAATCCAACCAGGGCCATTAGTGCAGCACCTTTGACAGAGCCTGGGAGCTGGTGGTGGTCACCACCCGAGGCTGCAAGGCCAGGAGAAGACCTGGGCTCCCTTCAGGGTCCAGGCAGAAGCACTTGGCTCAGACCACACCACAGATCCCGACCCACTCCGCGTCTTCCCAAAGACTTCAGCCATGTGTGACCTGGGCCCTTCAGCCTGGCCTGCATCCGAAGGAGTCTCAGGCAGTTTATTTTAAGCAGAGTCAATTTTTAGTGTTACTGTTTATGAGCCAAGAGGGTTTAATTTGAAATCCTACATTGTGGGTTTTTTTTTAAATTAAATTAAGAGCACCCTCCCCCAGGCCTGGTCCATAAAGCTGTCCCTGGAGATGCTCAGCTGAGAGGATATGGAACTCATCACAGTACCATCTGCCTCTCTACGAGAGGTGATCAATCATCCTGAAACTCCGAACACCCACAGTGCCATGATCTGCTGTAGCATTCCAGTCAACCTGTTTTAAACAACGAAAAGGGAGGACATGCTGTCCCCTCACAGTGCAGCGGTCGAGACCCAGCTCCCATGCCATGCCGAGCTATAAAACACCAATGTTACCTCGCTTTTATAGTTGGTGCCAAAGACAGAGATCCTTCTTTTTAGGGAAGACACAGAGATCAAAATGGAGAGCTGTGTGTGGCAGCAGCCCATATGTTGCCCTGCCACGGGGTGATGGAGCACGTGCACATCCAACACGTGGGCCTGAGGAGGGAAAGCACTCCCCAGACCTGCTGTGGAAACCAAACAGATACGATGGATCCATTTCCCTCAGAAGTCAGGCCAGACCTACAAGACAGCTTTATCCAGCCCTGAGGAAAACTGATCAACCAACAGGCCCATTACGTTGAGACTATTTTTCACTCGTGCTGCCTGCAAGCACTGGTATTGTGCAGTACAGGTATTCAGTCTGTCTCAAATCACCACCTGTGAACACATGTGGCCCTTGGTGCTACCAAGGCTGGTTTTCCCCTGCCTGGCGTGCAGCTGGCACAGCTCTGGGGACATTGGGTCCCCACTGCCGAGTACAGCCCAGCGTGTCCCAGAGGCACCATGTGGCCTTTTGGGGACAGGGTGGTACAGGAAGACCAAGGGAAGCAAAAGAGCCTGCCAAGCAAGCAACAGCCTGCTTTTTAAATCCTGCTGGCATCACTGTCAACAACAGCACATTGCTTCTGTGGTGTGGATTTAGGATGCACTGGTGCAAGCCATCAGTGCTGGTATTGTTATATGAAATACCGGGGAAAAAAGGTACAAAGCTTTACTATAATTTCTGTTCTTCACGGATGAGTAGGCAGTCTATTAAGAGAGTTGAACTGAATGTAGGATTTCTTATAATAAACTTGGATGAGACATGCTGTCATCACTGGCTTGGAACAAGGCCCGCTCAGAAAGCTGCTCTTTGTCCAGGTTGGCAACAAATTGTTTGTTTTCTTAGACAAGAACATCGGGTAGTCCACAAGACTGTGATTCATCCTCTACCGTGAAGATCTCCACCCCAAGTTACTCTAACAGACAGCTATTTATCCACCTGCTAAGCCTTTTCTTAGCTTACCTGGAGACACCGTCCAGCTGCTTTGTGTCAATCTTCATCTATACGAAGAAACACATGGGATAGTTGAGGGTTTTGCTCAGCACTTCACAGTTTGAGCTCCTGGTTGCAGCTCTCCAGGTCCAGAAATGAGATGTAGCCATGAAGGTGTCAATTCTGGAAAACACACAGAGGGTCAAAAAAGCACATGCATACCATCCCCAAAATTGTCTCTATCAGAGATTAATAGAAAAAGAAGTAATCTAAGGTGATATTTCATGTGTATTTATGATATTTAAGAGCTAAAGGACCCCCTAGACAGATGATGATGACCCAGACCTTGCAGAGGCTACAGAAAAGCCTTCCACTGATTTTTCTGAGTGTTGTTACAGTAGGAAGATGCAAGAGTGGTGGGCAGGAGGGGAGGTAGACTGAAGTGGAAATATTTAAGGATTTTATGGAGAAGTATGTGAATTAGGGGACTTATTAGAAGAGAAATTTATGCATTGAATTTTTGCACTGAATAACCTGGTTTTTCACTGTGCAAGCCCATGAAGCACCTATGCACTGGACAGTTGTCAAAGGGACATCGAGCCACGCTGTCACTTCAAAAAGGCCACAGTAAGCACCACGGGATAAGCGAAAACAGAATAAACCTGACAGATGCCCTACATTTATGGATTAAAAGAAAAATTTCCCTGACAGGCTCTGAGCTACAAGCCAATTTCACTGTGCTGCTGTATGCTGACTAGGAGGCAACTGAGGCATGAAATGCAACGTCTGTCCCAGTTCTAACCCTTTTCAGTCTCAATCCAGCTAAAGGTTTCTCAGTCCTGCCTGCTAGGAAGATCAGACTGTAACAGAGATGAGTCCCAGTGTCAGTACAGGTCCTTCTTCAGAGCCTCTTCCAGGCAGATTAGACATCCAACACCTAACCAACATTGCTGAGGGGAAAAAAGGATTTTTGGAAGCACCTACTTGTGTGATAACTGTACCCCTGTGATAACTGATGGTCACTGGGAGCCAAAGACAGCGATCATCCCTGTGCCTCTCTCCCACTGACTCCACTCTTCTCGAACAGAAATGGGAAGGAAAGACCACAAGACCCGCTGCCTCACTGAACTTCACCTGCAGGCCCACGAAGGGGGAGACTGCTTTCATGACAAAAAAGGATTTCTTGAGTTAACAAAGTCACATCAGGATAGGTGAATAAAATGAGACAAGACTGCCCTGCATACAAGAGCTCTGACCCTGCCACTCGCATTACCTGCCTTCTGGATATCTGCTACTTGGCTCGTGCAATACATGCAGAATGAAAAACAGTATGTTTTGAAACATCCAGACTTCTTTTGCATCATATTGTCTTCCCACACATCTCCAATCCCCCTGTAGGTCTGTCATCTGGCTGAATGGAGGTGTTCAGATTGATGAGTAAAAGACATGGTAAATCATTATTAAATCAAAAATATAGTTACAGAATGTGCTTTGAGAAAGAGCATGAAGGGCTAATATTTAATATTAAAGCAGCACATAAAATCATTGGCTAATGTCTGTAATACAGCCTCCTCTGCCATGCCCATTGAGATTTCTATGGAGAAGAGAGGGAGAAAAATATATCCAAGACATAACGCAAGTTGCGTGAGCTTAGCTTTTCACGAGCCTTTTGAAACTTGTCCTTCACCATTCCCAGGTTTCGCTTCAGTGTCATTCACAGCATCTGATTTTCACAGATGTCTACACTGACGCATTTTCAAAGCCCAGAAGTGAACAGTACTGAAAACACAGTGAGAGCTGTTTGAGAACTGCTTTCCAATATTTATAAGAACCATCTCAGAGGTTTGCAAACATCTCAAGTCCTGACCCAGAGCCCCTGTGTCCCAAAGAGGCCCTCCATCACACCAGAAAGCTTTGGGTTTGGCCCCGAGCACAGGAAAAGCCTGAACTTGTGAAACCGAGGTTAACAGGATTTGACTAAACATCTGGTCATCGTCAGAGTCAAGAGAAGCGCTCCGAGATGGGCGTTTATGATATTGGCCCTGAACAATTGCTATTTCTTACGAAATGGAGAACTTAAAAAGTTTGTTGCGTACAAGGCTGTTTATTGGCTTTAGTTATTGTTTCCATCGGTTTCCTTTTCCAACACCCAGCTTGCAAAAGCAGCTCTTGCCCCCCCAGCAGACAGACACCTCCCCAGGCACCCACTGCACGGGCAACGGCAGCCGCACCGCCCCGTGGTGGGCCAGGAACGTCCCACCATGCATCCATCCTGCACCTTGCTGCCACTGCCACAATGCATTCAAGGCAGGATCCCCAGGAAACAGGTAATTTTTTAATCCCGGTTACAACAATAATGCCTGCAGGGTGTGCAGTTGTAAAGAAAAGTAGGGTCGACATTTGCAAATTTGACCCTGCTTGGCAATGGTGGCTCCTCAGCACCTTCTGAAAGGCAGCCACTCTTGTCAGAGATGCCTTCTTTTAGGCAGCCAAGCTTTAAAAATGTTGGCCAAAAATGTGTGAATTAGTCAGTTTATCTGTGAGTAATAGGAAGGGAGGTATAGTGGCCCAGACTACAGCCCCGTCACACAGGCTGTAAGCTCCGTAGAAAATGCTAACAGCATTACTCATCCTGCAACACCGCCATCCACGGAGGAAATACACTTCTCTGGGGGATGGTGTCTGTCTGTCTCACATCCATACAGCACCCAGTTCATACACACTTGGGCACTCGGATACCCCCACCAGACAAGTTGGGAATGGGGGTTATACTGATGCTTTGTCACCACACAGAGGTGATCTCCAGGTCTTCGGAGAGATGGAGAGGACTTTTTAGTGAAACTACAAGGAGTAACCTCCCCTGAAACCCAGCTGTTCTCTCTCATTAAGCAACGCTGCCAATGAGCAGTCCATACATGCAGCACAATGCCCTCTTGTGATCTTCAGGTGAACTCAGCTGACACCAACGTGGCTCCAGTGCAGAGCTCCACAAGATGGCGGCCAGGCTGGGTCTTCACGGCCATGGAGAGAAGCAACCAGACCCCTCCACCAGGCCTTGTTCACATTACCACCAGGTGCAGGCCCCACTCCCTTGTGCAGACCACAAGAGTCAACCACAACCAGGTCTTTCAAAGAGATGCTCAGGCTTACCTGCATCCCTGAGTAGCCGTGTTGTGCACACCAGGGTTCTTCACAAGCTTTGCATTCAGCTTTGAAGTATGCAGAACAGAAATACTTGGACGTGCACTTTTCTGAATGAAAGTCAGAGCTCCACATTGTCTCTCTGCATTCAAATACTTAGGTTAATAAATCAAAAGAAGCTCTCAGAAGATTTATGTTCAAAAAGGATTAAAGACATTGAATTTTTTGACAGAAATAGTGGGCCAGATACAGGCTTTGATCCCTCTTTTGCCAAACTCACAGAAAACATCTGTGCAGTTAAGCAAAACAGTGTAGCAAATCAGATCAGGAGAATCCTGACTGGGTCCGTGGGTTCCTGAGACCTTTTGTTCAGACGGAAAAGAAGCAGTTTAATATCCTAGTCTTATAAACTGGGGACTATGCATTGATTTTTAGGGGCTTTTATGCCTCTAGATAAACACAGATTGCTTTGTTTAAAAAGGCACGAGACAAAGAATTAGGAGCATTTCCACAACACTGTACGAAGTTCACCATTGTCCGTAGGTTAGATTCAATACACAAATACAATAAAAATGAAATTGTGCTGACAAGCTCATCTTTTATTCAACAACACTCTAAGAATAACACAGTAGGGACAACAAATTCAGCAGGGACGACAAAAATCACAAGTTTGTGCCTGTCCAGGACTAGACAATAAAATTGTGGAGCACTTCCCACACCGGGTCTGCAGTGGTGCCTCTCGCTAGTGGAGCTGGCAGCAGGGCTGTCCCTCCTCTCTAGGACCAGCTAGGCAGGCAGAAGTTGTGGATCCAGGCTATCACTGAAAACTCCTAATTCAAGTGGTTATTTGTACAACCCTCAGCCCCCCCTGGGAACAGCAGTACTCTAGGCCCACCTCTCCTTTGGTGCTGCAATGACACAGGCTAAGCCACTTTGAAACTGCATGAGGTACTCCCATGTTTTAACTGGAACACTATCGTAACTTTTCATTTCTTGGCTACTCCTACTCAGTCAGGAGCATTTCTTACAGCACTGGGCCATCTTCCAGGCATAACATCTACCACAGGCACCGAACATGTCCTAGTTTTTCTCAGAATACAGCCCAGAGCAAAATGACTACAATACAGCAAGTGCAAGAGAGAACTAGCAGCGAGGCGGTCAATTGGTAATTAAAACCAAACCGAAAGAAAGCAAACCAGAACTGCCTAATCTATGACCCCGAGAGAAAATTATTGCAAACAACAAACAAATTCAGTCACAACAAGGCTTCTCACAGAACCAGCAGTGTGACACAACTCCACAGGGCAGCAGTAAGTGGGGAGCGCCCCAGTGCTCCCGACACCCAGCGCTGCTGGATCCCCACCGTGTCTTCCCCCAGGGGCAGGCAGGAGCCCAGGACCCCGCATGCACACCAAGGACAGTGCCCACAGGGAGATGTGGGACTTCCTCAGTGCCAGGGCCTCTGAAGAAAGAGGGGAGCCTCGTGCAGTTTTACGACTTCTGAAAGGCAGCATCAACAATCATTAGTTGACTGACCACTAGACACAATCATGGTGAAGATGTTTTAGGATCTACCTCCCTAGAATCCAAATTACTGTACAGTACGCAACAGTAGCAAGCACTTTGCAGCTAGAGGAAGGGTCAGAACTCATATAACATGCTGTTTGAACTTATTTCCAAGCACATGCAATACTCCTACCAAAGCAGAGCCGTTCACACACCAGGATCTTCCACTGGGCTGTAGTAATAAGTACGTACAAAGCAAGGGAAAAGATGGAAATAGTTCCATTAACACATGTAAATATATGCAATATGGAGATAAAAATACTCATGGGTTGTTTCTGACCCCACCAGTCACATCCCTCGGAGGTACACTGTTGTCTGGCAGCAGCCAGATCCATCAAGCGCCCTAACTACAGCCTGTCTGGCCTCCAGCTCCACTTCAGATGGAAGAAATAATCCCCCAAGCAAGGAGAAAGACTTTTTCAGGACCATCCAAAAGCCCCTTATCCTACCAACACCAAAACTTCCTTCCTTTCTGCCCACCACCAGCCAGCCTCTGCAGGGCCACTCTCAGCCCCAGCCTTGCTGACTACAGGCAACTTCATCTCCTCACCACCTCTAAGAGGAGCTATAAGGACTAAGGCAGAGTGATGATACAGCATAACAAAACAGACCATCAGGCCCAAATATGTAATATCACTGCTGTTTGCTTGTGTCACACATCTGCATTCATCCTCTTTCTAATTGCTTTCACGCTTCTTTCCAAACAATAACAAGGATGGTTTTTTAAGTGTTAAGATGTAGGGTTCAGGCCTCTGGATGCCTGTTCAGGTGCAAAATCCTGGCATGCTCCCGAATTTATGTTAAGACAGCTCATTACCACTGAACAATAGACAGTGAGTTGGGTATTGTTCAAAGAAATCACTTATCAAGGCCATGCCCAATAAAACATAAACTGTTAATATAGTTACTAAATGTATGAAGGGAGGATTAAGGGAGAAGGATGTTGTTGCAGTTAATGCCTAAGATTAAGAGATGAGATCTGCTTTTTGTTAAAGGGATTCGCCATGTGATTTTGGATGAGCTGTATAAAATCTCTTTATTTCCATCTCTCTCTGAGTAAAAAAGGAACAATACTATTTCCTGCTTGGTGGAGAATTTTGATCACTTCATCCCTTATGCTCATGATGTCCACCACCACCAAAATGTCTACGAAGCATGAGATGACAGAAAAAAAACTTAACTGACCACACCTGGCCAACTGAATTTTTAATCTCAAATGACTCTACTTTCACCCAAATTCCCCGGCACCGTGTCCCAGGTGCTGCTCTGCAACACCTCCAGCGCTGGTGCCCCTGCTCTGCACAGCAAGCCTGCCCCCCTGGGGGGCTTCCCTGCCGGGAGGTGACAGGGCCGCTCTGCTGACTCAGAGGACATCGCATCCAGGACTCTGCTTCCCACCCCCCCCCCCCCCCCCCCCCCCCCCTTTCTAGAGAAATTACAGCACTGCCTCCTACACGCTTGACGAAAGGATACAGTGTGGAGCCACACTGCTTCAGAGCGCAAAGCTGCGCTCAGCTCTGACATGTCACAGCTGGGGCTGCTACCCACCACCGTGAGAAATGGCTTTCCGTCATTAAAAAAAAAACTAACAATTGCTTCAGGCTTGGCAAAACCTTGGAGGAAATTTTCAAGGAGGCCTGTTTCTCTCACACATCCTCTGCATTAGCAGGATGATGATGATGATTATTATTTTTACAATTTAATATTACAGACAAATGGCTTTTAGAACAAAATGTGTGACCACCAAAGCTTTTAAAAACTGGCCAAGTTGTTGTAGATTTTAGAAGTGGTTGCTGCATACCCACATCATCTCTTTTCCCACTACCATCCACAACTCCACAAAGTAAAAACACATGCCTGGAGCACTAATGATAATAGACGGATAGGCTGAGGTTGCCAAAGTGCATTTCTGTGTGTCAGTCAAGCAAGACAGAAAACAAAGAAGAAACATATAGAGCAAGCACTATCAAATAATTATCCTTCAAACAGTAAATGCCCATCAACTTAAAACCACAATGAGTTTACTCGCACTCACATTCCACCTAGAACATCAACAGAGAAGCAGACAAGAACCCCAGAGGCCCACGGGCTCCATGCACCACGGCTGCCATGGGTGGTCCCTGCTTCCACCTTCACCCACCACTCAAATGCCCAAGATCGCTGCGGTGGGTGCAGAAGGGATGCAAAATCTGCACAAAGCCTTGGTTTGCAATACTCTGCAAGTGTTTTCATTGTCAGTTCAGTTTCCTTCACACACAACTGAAAACCAGGCTTTGATGATGGCGTGATGCTTGTGATTACTCCTGCCATGAAGCACGCAGAACAGAGAAAACGAAAGAACTGGTCAAATCTCAAAGTTGCACTTGGAATCTGGAAAAGCTCGAACTGAACCTGGAAAAATCCCATCTCCCTTTGTTTTTGCACAGTTTCGTGCTATCCAAGCACAGCAAACCTCACAGGCACATTGCCATGCGGAGCAGCCATGGCTCCAGGACATGGCTCCAAATATCCTGTCCTCCTCCCGTGGGGCAGCCAGGCTTCCAGCGTGCTCGCCCTGCACCACGCGAGTCACTGGGAGGGGATGGACGTGATCCACTTGCTTCCAGATGCCTTGAGACACATTCCCATGAGACATGTCCTCACGAATCAAGCAGCCAGATAACTGGTGCAAGTGCAATCTGCAAGACGGAGAAAAGTGTTTCACTGGTCCTCCTCCTTTCCCCCCTCTTTATTTCTTTTGGCTAAACACACAAGGTTTTCTTTGGGTCAGGGCTTTCCGCATCATTTGTGAGCTTGAGGAGCCCAGCCTGGCCAGGGCTGCCTGCAAATTGCAGATGAAGTTATCTCTGGAGATGTCCATCGCCCAGAGAGGCAGAGGGTGCCTCCTTGCTTGCACCATCCTTGCCAGCACGGTGCAAGGCAGGAGGTGCCCGCTGCTCAGCAATGTGCCACGTGGAGCACGGGAGAGCGAGGCCTCGGTGCTGCTGAAGGCAGGCCAGACCAGCACCCTGGCACAGCAAGACATGAAATGCTGGGGAAACATTCGGGCTGTCATCACTTTAAACTTGCAAACACAACAGTGGTTGTTACCAGACTAGAACAATGGAACTGAAAGAAAAAAGTCTCCGCTAAGACAATTGCTGAAACAAACAAACAAACAAACAAAAGCTACAAGAAGTAAAAGTTTTGCTCTTCCTCAGTATAAAATACTTGGCTTCCCGTGCCACATCTTGCCTCAAACATTTCAACACCTTGTACCATGTGCCACAGGACAAGGTAGCTCAGCAGCTCCAGAGAGCTGGAGCTGAAGGTGGCCAAAACTTAAAGTTTGTGAGAAATTTAAACCTCTTGAAATGTGGTTTCACTCTGCTTTACAACAAAACTAACATTTGCAAAATTTCTCGTGACACAGAATAATTTTCCCATCTTAAAAAACAAAAGAAGTATCTGGTAAGCATCAGCACGAGGCATTCCCGCAATCAGCTATCCCTTCCATGAAGCCCAGTAGTTCTGAATTAAATCAAGATGAAAAAACACAGCAAAATTGTCAGGGAAGCCTTGCCCCCCTCCCCACCCTGTCCCTGGTCTCCCAGCTCACACTGACAGCCCCAAACCCTCACAGGCCTGGCCCAACCTGGAGCTGCGGGTTCAGGGGAGCTGGGCTGGGAGCCCCGGGCCCTCCTCAGCGTGAGGCTATCGGCCCAGTGGGTGAAACCAGGGGGGCCCAGCAGGGCTTTCAGAGGAGCCCAGGTGTTGGCTTTCAGCATCTCATCCACCGTGGCAGTTCTGGTGGAGCCAGCAGCAATTTGGTTATCTCCCAGGCACTTAGCTCCCCTCTGGAAAGTACAGCTGCTTTGAAGCGCTGACTTGACTGGCAGGAGGACACGGGCCAACACAAGCGGCACCGTACCCGGTGTGTTGGGAAGCTAGACATCACCACAGTGAAATGCTGGGTTCAGTCTGCAGCACAAGGTTTCATAATGCTAGTTCACTTCATCCCTCACCCATCCCAGAGACCATTACGGGTTTTCCCTGCAGTCGAGTTTGAAGGAAGCAGCTCTTCGTGCCGTTCCTAATACGTGTGGTCACTCTTTGAACACGTTTCAGTCTAACATGACTAGCAAATATCAGGGGGAGAGGAGCATGACCAAAATCTGCTTGTTTGTATCCACTGCCAGGCTGAAAACAAAACTTCCAGCTGCTGGGACAGCCAAAACACGTTCGTTCCCTTTGTACCAGCTTCCCAGTAAGAATCACACTGCTTGTAGCATCCGGGGAGGTTCCCTGAGTGTAATCTTCTTTGTTTGTTTTAATTGAGAATCCCAGAAGCATTTTAAGCCAGCTCTGCTAGAGCAAAAGCCTAAACACACTTCCACTCCAAGCACGCACCAGAGAGTTTGCAGATCCAAAAAGTAACATGGGAACAACACGGATCCGACACCTCTACGTGCTCCCAGCAAGCAGGCAGCCCTCGTGCCACACGCCGTCCTGCACAGCAGGGGCACGGGGGGCTGCCGTGGGCAGCAGCAGGCTGGCGTGCAGCTCCTACACCCCGCAGTCGCTGTGGTGCCGGCAGCGCTGGCTCTCTGGCAGCGGTATCGGGGGTATCGTATGGCAGGGCGCTCCTGCAGCCGTGGCAGGGTGTTTCCCTGATGGTTTACGATGGGCCACGGCAGAAGCTGAGGGCTGGCTCCATCCAGCGTGGAGCCCAGCACAGACCTTTGGTCCCCGCAGCCCAGTGGGAGCAAAAGGAGGAATCACACAGGCAGGGGAGCGGCCCTGCAGGACGAGGGAGAGGAGCCAGCCCTGCTGGGACAAGCACCACTGCTGAGCCAGAAGCTTTCCTGCTCCCATCACTGCTGTCAGGGCTGGAAGACGAGCAGGGGGCTGTTACCCACCAAGACCACTAGGTCACCACCCAACCCTGCCTGCTCAGCACCTACCCACTCCCGCTCGACAGCGGGCTCCTTCTGATGCCGAGATGCGACTCGGGACGATCCCAATTAGGGAAGCGAGGCTGTCATAATTTCAGCAGTACAAGTGAGATGAGAAAACTCACGGTGTCAGCGAGTGCCTGCAGGAGCACATTTACAAACCTAATCACCTCCCAGCACAGCCGGGCTGCCAGCGCCTGGGGAGGGCGACAGGGGAGAAGAAAGCTTTTGGGACTCTTAAGGAATATTAATTCACACTAATAGGAACGGGATCTGTCCTTGCCTGCAATCAGCAGCAGAACTGAGACTCTGCACTGGAATATTAATGCCAGTGCTCCATGGGAGATGGAAACCTCTCAAAGCCACTTTGAAATTATGAGAATTAAACATTAGCAGAGCAGCACAGCAAACTGCAGGGTAGGTTTGGTTGCAGGGGAGAGTCTGCTGGAAAAGGAGGTGGAGAAATTCCCGGGATGAACCACTGCCTCCTGCCTGGTGCCCAGGACCCCAAGCCCACGTTGACCACTACCTGACACACCGATGTCTCATTCTGTGCACCCCTAAACCGGGCTATGATCCCTGTTTCTCCTGTAAAACAGGAGAAATTTGAGTTCCCAGTCCTGGGTTGAGCAGGTGCATCCTCCACACACAGCAGAACACAGTACCTGGCAGTGGTAACGATGAGTGATTTCTTTCCATGTGTGCTTTGTTCTTCTATACAAACACTGTTATATTTGGGAGGGGGTGGAGGCAAAGATTTGTTAATTCCTAACAAGCCAAGGACAGCCTGTAGGTGCTTGGCCATGGATGAAAAGGGAGAAGTCTATTTTTCATTTTCAAAATTCTGGAGTTATATTACTCCCCGTTAAAACTAATTTAATTTTTCTTCTATTATTACAGGAAAAAGATAAGCAAAAAGCTGCTCTCCCTTAGCACATGCTAGCAAGAGGCCTCTAACAAGCACATCAGTGCAGTGCCTTACGGTTCCCGTACCCTCAGCAGCCCCACTAAGGAGCATGTAGGAAACTGCAGCGCATCAGTGCCGGAGGCGGCCACCTCTCCAGTCTCTCTTTTCCCGTCACTTACACGACATATCCTGTTAGCTGACCGCACAGCTCGCCAGCAGAGAGGCTGAACGAACAGGAACAGAGAAGGAAATCCAGCGAGAAGGGCAGGCTGGGCACCAGGCGGAGCTGCAGCACCAGCACCCTTGTTAAGGACACTGCAGGAAGGTGCAGCTGGGCTGCAGCACAGGGGAGAGCAGCCCCCGGGTCTGTTGGGCTTGACGGACCGACAGACTTCACATTTTCGAGCCAGAGGGTGAGCAGGTTGGGAGCCCGGGCACCCCGGAGCACCCAGGACACAACGCTTGGGCTGGGAGAGCTCAGGGCAGCATCACTAGGGCACTCCCAACAGCCGCCGGAGCTGCCGCAGTCTTCTGGGGCTGAAGAAACAGTTTTTGATTCATGTTCCTGCTGCAAATGCAGCGAGCACAGGGATTTCTACTACATGTGATGTTTTTTCCTCCACCAAATGGCTGCAGAGGTTTCTCTGTCCTGAGCCAAGAGAAGCAAAGCCCACAACAGATCCACCAGTATGCAGAGTGGGGAACCTGGCCATGAAGTCTCCACTGAAAGTCATTTATCCCAGGAATCCCACTCCTGGGCTCATCACTGCGCCTCCATGCCCACTGTCAGAATGGTAACCCATGTTTACAGACCTGTCCCGCGTCAATGTGCTCCCCATCCCTCCCACCCACCCTCGCCCACACTGCAGCAAGCCCCCTGCTCGCCCTCTTCTGCTGCTCTCCCAGCTCACCAAACCTCTCCGGTGCTGGAAATCACTGGACCGGTTTCTAGCATGCGAGGTAAGGTCAAGTAATCACCACCACAGTTGTAAAATATCATACTATGCTTTAATAAAAAGCCCAGAGCATTACAGACCATAGGAAAACATTGGGTTTTGTTTGGTTTTAAAGTGTCCAGTTAAAACAAGCAGAAGCCAATCATCCGCCTCTGCCAGCACACCTTGATCTGCAATGGGTACAACCAGAACAGCGCAGCTTCCCCTCTTCAGGACTAGACCAGGTTTCACCACACTTTCTGAAGACCACATCGCAGCGTGAAACCTTCGCTGGGAGCACCGCTCACCGTGCTCCTTGGGCACCACGTCCCCAGTGTGCCCGTGTCACCCCACAGCCCCAGCCACCCGCCCTCCCACAGCCCGGACCAGCACCCACCACCATGGCTCTGCTGCCTGCACCCGTGGAGCACACAGCCTGCAGGCAGCAGAGTGTGGTTATTTCAGCATCCTTTGCTCCTGCATTACTTCTTTTCTCCTGCCCTTTTTGCTTTCCAGCAGTTCCCTCCAAGCCTCCAGCTTCTTGTCTTCTGTTATTTAAGACCCAGCTGGGATTTTCATCGCCCTGCAAATAACTGCGCGCTGGTCTAACAAGGCCTGATCCCTTGCTGGGTTTATTTTGTTCAGTGCCATGCATATAGGCAACAAAGTCTTGCTGGAGCAGAGACGTAGCTCAAAGTCTTCTCTGCAAATATTTGCTTTTTGTGCATGCTGTGCTACCATGGGAAAAGGTAGCTGTTGAAATGTTTTCTTAAAAAAAAATAAAAAAATGTTATGTTTCACATCTTGCATAAAGTTGAAAACACTGATAGCTTTCAAATACCTACTGCAGGGGATGTGAAAAGGAAGACAGAGGGAAACCAGCATAAATATTGTTGACCACGCCACTACTCGCAGTGACGATCCCCTGTGCGCTGTGGACATCCTGCAGGCTCCCGTGGCCGAGCTTCAACTTCTAACCCATCTCAACACGTTTTTCACCACAGTTATTTGCTTATTTATTAGCATTTTAGATCATATCTAGGATTTGCATGGCTTATTCTTGTCCATGGCACAATTATCCTCCACTCTATTCTGCGCTTTTTAAGAAATCAGCTTTTCTGCAAATGCAGCTTTCTTTCTCCTGCTTTGCCTTCAGCCTTCTCAGCATTGCTCCGTGGAAAGGGCCTGCCACAGGGAGCCCGATGCCAAAATGTTTCACGGCTACAAGGAAGGGCTGGGCACGGGTGGTCCAGCACGGAGAGGCACACCACGTGGGGCGTGCTCTCTGCATTTCCAGACGAAAGCACATCACTGCCATTTGGAAATAACACGTCCATCCGGGACGTTTGTCTCCAGTCATATGAAGAACTCCTCCTCTTCCTCCTCGGGCCTCGTTCCAGTGCTGACTCTTGGTGTTTGCAAGCGGAAGCCCAAGGCCCTCTGCCCTGCTCCTTTACTTTTGGCTGCCAAAGACAAGGGCCACGTGCTGTCAGGGGTGGGTAGGGCGATGCCGGCCGCACCCAGCGCTGGTGGCTGCAGGAGGCTGCGCAGGTCCCTGGGGAAGCGGCGCAGGGGGCAGCGGCCGCCTGCAGGACTCCCCACGGCCAGCCCCGTGTCCACGTTGGTCTCTGCTGGCAGCCGGTGGGCCCGGCTCTCCTGCAGCCCCCCGCTCACCTGTGCGTGCCGGGAGGGGACGTCCCACCTTGGTGGGGCCGCTGTGGTGCTCCAGGAGGAGCAGCAATGCCGGTGAAGGTCGCTGCCAGCTTGCTCCGCAGGGAGGGCTGCGCTGTGCTGGGATTTCGTTCTCGCCCCCAAGGCTCGGGCCTTCCGGCCCCTCTGCTCGGGGCTGCCCCGCACCACGGGGAGAGGGGCCGGGAGCGAGCCCTGGGGTCGTTCTGTGCCCGTGCTGCTGCGCTGGTTGGGAAGCCCAGCCCGTGTCTCACTGTGCCTGGGGCTGTCCTGAACCTGTTGAGGAAAAGTTGGAGAGAACCCTGTTAAAACATTGCGCTGGCTTTACTCCAGTGCCAGCGCTCACAGCGAGCCTTGCTGCGCTGACACCCTCTGTGATGCGTGCCATTCGGGGCTGCCCTCTGAACAGCAGCGGTTGTACAAGCCTGAGAGACGGGACGAGACACAGCGTGGTTAAAGTAACGTGCATGGAGAAAACCAGCCCCGGCCGCGTGTACAAACCCCCGGGCTGTGAGCTGACCGTAACCCCGGGGTCTCACCGCTGTGACAGGCGGCACAGCGACAGCACCAGCACAGTGCCCGACACAAAGGAAATAGGATGGGCAGATTATTTAAATATCCAAATCACAACCAAAAAATATAAATAAATAAATAAATAAATATATATAGAGAAAATCAGAGGTTGGAGGGGCTGTTACAATAGAAAACAAGCACACAGCTCAACTTCCCTCCTGCTCGTAGGTGCAATCCCCAGTAAGTATCATCTCAGCAAAGTCTGTCTGTCTGGTTTTACTCACATTCACACAACCATTGGACTGCACACGGGAACAGAAAGGGGCCAGATTTCTTATGACATTTATTTAGCACTTTTGCTCAACTGCAATTTGCTTGAAGCTTGTAAAAGCTAACGTTGCATCAGCACTGTACTTGCAAAACACCTGGCTTAGGGTGGCATGATGCTAAAATGCTGCCCTCAAACACAGTTATAAGGTAACAGCTTACTGGAAAGTGAACAGGCTGCTACCATCATTTTAGTCAGGCAAGGAAGGTAAAAAAAGTTAAACTTGACAGCTCAAAAAAAAAAAGTATTAATACTTTCAATCTCAGGCAAGCAGTCCTGATGTTAATTTAACAGTACGGAAATATTCCAAGGATGTGTGCTCATTTATCAATGGCATCATAGCACTGGCAGATACCAATTACTGCATTCATAAATTCAAAACCGAACAGGAACAAGCAAAATCTTAATTTCCATTTTGAATATGTTCTGCTTTTTGCTGGAGGAAAAAAAACATTCTCCTCCCCAAACACCACACACATACCTGAAGCAGAATTTTATTTCCTTCGTAGTCCTGCGTTTGCCACCTGGTGCTGCTGATAGGAATGCACGGATGGGGCAGGAGAGGCACCAGCTGCCCAATTTCTTGCACCTTGAACTGCAAGGCCGACGACTCCTTCGGCTCCGCAGCTACCCCAGCGGGCAGCTGCTTCAGGCAGAGCTGGACGGCGATGGCTTTGGTCGCGTACAGCACGAAGACGCAGAAGTTATTTTTCTGCACAGCTGCTTCTTTCCGCAGGATCATCTCGTACAGCCCCACTGCATCATCGTAGTTATCAAAACTGCAGTAGAGGGTCACACGCAGGATTTCAGGGCCGCAGTGCACCCGCCTGATGCCCCACACGGGCATCTGCTCGTCCAGGCCGTAGAAGTCCTGGTCAGCCAGCACATGAGGAGGGCTTTGCCCCCGGGCAGTCTGGGCACATTGGTAGCGCCAGGGCGGGTGCTGGAAGAGATCGTGGACCTGGAAAATCCGCTCTTCTCCCAGGTCCTCGTGCAGAAAAAGGAGGACGGATATTCCGGGAAAGCCGCAGCTCCTCTTGCGGTACCTCTCGTAGTATTTCTGTGGAGCAATCCGCTCGGACACAAAGAACAGTCGAACGTTGGGGCAGATCCACTCCAAGAGCCGATCCAGAGTTTGCTGCAGAAATGACGAGTGTCCCGCATTGGCAAGAAGATGCACAGTCATCAGAGGGTCTGCTCTGTCGCCCATCGTAAAGCTTCCCTACAAAACAGAACACAAATAGACAAATTGGTGCTCGCACCTCCTGCAGCGTTCGGAGCAGCAGTAACACGGACAGTGCGCTCTAAGACAAAAAAAATAACCCAATAATTTGCAAGCCTTGCAATAACCCAGTGAGGCAAGCAGGCTTGCACGCACGCGCACGAGGCAGGTAAGTGTGCCCAGCCACAGCAGGGCCGGTTCCAAGTCACTCACGTCACAGCAGAGCTCAGACGAAGGCTCATTGTCTGAGCCAGATCTGGTCACCGCGTGCACACCACCGCCGTGTCCACAGACACCTCTGCGTCCTGCTGGCTCTGCCCTGCGCACACCGTGACAGCGGGGACGGGGAGGCTGAAACAGGAGAGTGGTCCTGGTCCCAGCTGAGAGCAGGAACCCTCGCCTGCCCCCAGGGTGCTGCCAGGTCCCATGGGCCAGGTCCCACGGGCTGCTCGCCACCGCCTGCAGCCACAATGCGGCCCGCGTTTGGAAACCCCAAACCCCGGCCGTGCGTTCTTGCAGTCAGCAGGCTGTGCCTCGGCTTGCTTTAAAAGTGCGTGTGATCTCCAAGAGTCACACCCTTCTGGGGCACACAGATAAGCTATTCTTTAAAAACAAGGAAGGAAAACAGTCTAACAAAAGGGAAAAGCCATGTGAACTGGACAGATAACAATAAGGGCAGATACGAATCAGCCCCGGGGCAGAGGCGCTGCGGGACAAGCCACAGCTCAGAGCTACACACCTCCCGGGGCAGGTATCTGACTGCTCGGCCGGCCCTGTCCCACTGTGCACAGCCCCTGTGAGCCCAGCACCAGGCTGGTCGGTGCTCCAATTCCTGATTTTTCCTCCTCTTTTTTTTTTTGGGTGCAGAGGGAAGCTGCTCTGCACCCATGCGTCTGGCTGTTGTACACCCATATAACCAGCACCCTTAAGTAAACAGCTGCGATTTTTCCCCCCCTTATTCCTTGGGTTCACATATTGGTATTTATTTTATCTTATTGTGTAGACAACACTTGGGACTCTGGACTATCCCTCCTCCAGCACCTGGACAACAAATGACACCATCCCGGTGCCTCCTCGCTTTGCAGCCCAGCAGGAGGGTGTACAAGTCAGGGCACCCCCATTTCCTGGCGAGCAGCGCCCACACCACAGCAGGGTTTAAATCAAGGCTGGGGACACCAAGGACATACCCGGTCCCATCTAACAAAGCACAACACAGCTGATACACCAGCTTTCCTCTCACACATCCACACACACAAAACAGTAATTCACTGAGCAAAAAGCCCACTGTTAATAAAGGCCACGTATTCAAAACCCTAAATTAGGACTATTTTTCTTTTATTATAACCTTAGCTTTATATTCAACTGAACAAAATCTTTAGGGTCTAGAGGTACAAAAATCTGTGCCTTTGCTTTCTTTTATTTAAAAGATCACTCTCACTGACGGAAAAACAGTCATGATTTAAAGCTGCACTGAGACCAATGTGCAATAAGATGACCAGCTAGAAAAAGAAGAAAAAATTAATTTGCACTGATAGAGACAAAGCTACACACAACGCTTCCAAGCAAGTAATGACTTGTTGGGATGCAGACAAAAAATCCAGCTGTTGGACAATTGCAGGAAGAGTGAAGACTGTGAGTGTTAAACCACCAGAACACCATACACAAGCTCCAAACACAAAATATTACTGAACTACAAAAAAAGGAAATGGTTCATTAGCTCTTTGCTGCACAGAAGAGGACAAAGGGGCAGGCAGTCATCTGCCTTCCTGAGTGTGAGAAAAACGGGAATTTTGCCAGTACAAGAAAACACCAAAGCTTACAGAGTTTGTCAGGACCCTGATTGTGGCCAGAAACATGAGCACAGCATGGCCGGGTGGCATCAGCCCCATGGGTCTGCCTTGCGGTCACACCAAGCTAGCAGAGACTGCTAGAGCCAGGGTGGGTAAGTGCAGATGGATGTACCCGTGGGATGGGTATCGCCCAGTCCTACCCCTGCACCCTCACCGCTGGGACCCGGAGCTGCCGCATGCCCCAGGAACACGACGGTGCTTGTCCGACTGGGCTGCCCGTGCCCAGCAGCAGCACAGGGAAGGAGCAGCACACATTGTATGGCAGCATTGTGCCTGGCCTGGAGAAGAGTCCCAGCAGGACATGCTGTGAGTCTGTAAGGGAATGGCATCAGGCGGGTAACAGGGCTCTCGCAGTTTAAAGCGTCCTCCGATAAAGCAGCAAGGGGATCAGCGCTGCAGGCACCAAGCTCCAGCTCCTGCTCGGCCCAAACCAAACCGGTGCCCAGACGGGCAGGCGGCTTCAACAGAGGGTGCGGAAGGTCAGCTGCATCTCTCCTTTGCAGAGCAGGGACCTGAAAGTAGCTGCCATCCATTTCATGCGTCACTGGGTTTTACTTCAGCCAAGAAACCAAGCTACACGAGGAAAGAGCCAAGCACTGAGCAGTGTTGCTGCACGTGCTGGGGCAGGCCAGGGAAGCCGTCTCACCCTGAGCTGCAGGGATGGACCTGCCTGCAGGACGATCGCCAGGCCTCGTGCTTGAACCTGCAAGCTCTCAGACCAGCAGCTCCAGGCTGGGACACCCACCACTCCCACCACGAGGACCACAAGATGAACTGAACGCCAGCCTCTGCCCCAACCCCTCCTTGGGGGCCAGCCCCACCACCCGGGCCACGCACCATGTGGTAGAGGAGGGCTCTGCTCCTCGTCCACTTTGCTGCGGCACCCAAATGTCCACGCAGAAGGGCTCAAACCCAGGCCCTCCAACCTCACGGGGGTATTCTCATGCCCTTAATGTCTCTGCAGGGAACTTCCCCCGCACCGGAGGGAAGCCAGATGCCGTTCCCACCACCTCCCTCATTGCTTCGGTCTCGAGAGTTTTGACCTCTGCATCCATCACTTTTCTTAGAGGAGCAGAAGTTCTTGGATTTGAGTGGATGACTCTAACCAATTTCTCTGGATTTTGTAAGAAAAAGAAAGTGTTGGTTTCACTCTGATTCCTGACTATGATTAGTTCTTGCCTTCCTCTTGGCTTCCCCTTCCCCCTGCTTTCCAGCCTGGCTGCCAAACGGAAAAGCACATTATTCACAGTGACCAACCAAACATGCCAAGAAAGATTTCTTTAAGTGATTAGAAAAATAATAGTTCAGTCCTATGCAAAAAATCAGTTTGCGCTCACAAAATACATCAGAGTCTAGTTTTGTGTAAGAGCATATGAAACACATACTTTACCAACCACCAATATATTCACTAGTAAGCTCTGCATAAAATAAACTCCAAATGTAAACAGCTAGCAGGTACTTTGTTGTGTGAGGGCTCAGAGCACTACCTGCTATATGTTTCAGATCTTACGGTGGAAAGGCAGTGCAGAATAATTAATAATTCCTTTTCCTAATGAGCTCTTGCAATGCTCCCAGTCCTCTGAGGTGCTGAGCCCTTCACTCCAGCTGACACCCGCAGGACTGATGATGCATCACAGGATTTAATTCTAATTCCATACTAACTTCCATAACGAAGCAACTTGGTGAGGGTTTAGGCTTCGTACACTAGCACATAATTAATTTTCAGGAGAGTGACTCTGTTACCTCAGCATCTCAGGAGCAGGCCTCATTAAATCCACGCAACGTCTTGGGCTTCCTTGCTTTTAAAAGATTTTTTTTTTTTTAAATGCCAATCTCAAGCTCTTCCTACAAGGACAAAAATATTAATTCACCTGCTAGGCAACAGTTATCTGCAGCACACACACTACTGAGCCAAAAAGCAGAATTAAGGTCTTACTTGAATACAGTAAGCTTTGTAAAGAGTCTGCCTCTTGCTCCAAACTTTGTGCCTCCAGTTCATCATAGCTTCCAAGTAAAAACCCAACGGCCAGAAGAGAAAATCATAATCTAACCTACTGCACTTAGGAAGGCAGACTTCTTTTCCTTCTTTTTAACAGGCTTTAAGAGAGGAATCCAGCAAGGGTCTGTCAGCAATGAGACACACAAAACTGGGAGCTCACCACACACAGCAAGTCAGGATCCAAGCAGAAAAAGAAAAGAAAACAAGAGAAAATGGAGCCATGAGGAGGAGAGGGAAGGGGAGGCCGGCAGGGCTGCAGCTCCTCCCGTCGACAGGACACAGCCACTGGAGACTGCCTTAGGAAACACTGCTCCAGGCGATGCACAGGGCGGGCAGGGTTTCAAGGCTCACCCAGGAGTTAAATGCAGACAAAAAGGAATTTCCTCCTGAAAAAAAGGAGTCTCCAACAGCAGCAGGCTGGGGACACAGCATCCCTCAGCAGCACAGGGAACAGCCACAGGGCAACCAGGGGCAAACCACGCTTTCCCTGTGCACTTATCAGCTGTGCTTAAGAAAGTAAAGCAAAGGAGTTATCCTCAGACAGCACGGAGCTTGTGCTAGGACAAGGCTGGGAGAGCACCACCAAGACGAGGCCCATCACTGGCACCGGGGCAGACCACGAGCCTGCTGAACCTGCTGCAGGCTTAGAGGCAGCCAAGGTTTTACCATTCGTGCCTGAGCGATCTCTCAGGAAAAGGAGCACCTAGTCTGAGGCCCGAGTTTCCAAACACACACTGACTTCAACAGGAGCTTGAAAACCCTACGTTAAGCCAGCACCATTGCAGTGATATGAACAAGGCTGATAATAACCCAGCTGCCAGGCACAGATCAGTCCCAATTCTGCTCAAACAAAGGGAAAGGCGACCTGGAGAGAGGAAACTGTGGCCCACAACAGCGTGGGCGAGAGGCAGTCGCCGGCACCCCGCGCTGTGCCATTGCCATCCTCCTCCCTCCTGCCCCTCGGCTGTGCATGGGCACATTGAAATAAGGCAGAGACTCTTGTGAATTGTTCATTTAATCAGCTTACATATAGCATGGCTGAAGACAACTCAAGGAAAAATTCTTGGAAGGCCAGCAGCAGACACCGGCAGAAGCCGCACCCTGCTGGGCGTTAATGAGAGCAAGTCACCAGGAGGCAGGGAGCTCGCCAGCAGGCCCAAGCTTTGGCTCCAGGAGCAAATCGGGCCTACGTGGTGTGAAGGCTTCTAATTACTCCCGTTCCTGAGGGCGACTCTCCTAAGATACGGGGTAATACGACCCAAATTCTAATTAAAAAAACCACCACCAGCAGCCTTGGCCTGGATCCCACACTACACTGGAATTGCAGATTTGCATAATTAATTAAGCTGATAACAAATGCTATGACAGACGAGCTGCAGGAGATTATTAGCCTCATCTTTAATGGAATTTCAAGAGAAGCAATGTCCAAGCAAACAACAGTAAATACTCACAGAAGTTGTGCACAAGGTCTAAGAAACAGAGGTTGCTGGGATTTGGCACGTGCCCTCGCAAATTTTGCAAACAAAGGGCAGCATGTGGAATCACAGTAAGGCAGCATCGGGCCCTAATGCTGCTTTAAGGACTTCCCTTTGTGGTTTTGTTCCTTCCAAGAACAGCAGTAGTAAGGGCTGTTTGCAAACAGCAACTGGGAGCTGCGCTGCCAGGATTCTCCGTCCCTCCCAGCTTCTCCTCGGGCAAGCAGCAGCGGGTGGCTCCCAGGCCCCGTCTCTCCAGAGGGTTTCTTCACCTCTGTGCACAGCTAACTAACACGGTTCAGCTGCTCCAGGACTGGAGGAGGTGAAACAGGCCTGTCTGTCCTGAACAGCAGCACGCTTCCAGGCTTTAGGGGAGTGTGCCTGCTCTCAGCAGCTGTTTATTTCAGGCTGTCTAGAGACCCAGGCAGAGGTTGCTGTGTTAGTCACATCCTCATCACATTTGTGAGTTTCTTTGCAGGCAAAAAATACGGAAGCAAAGGTGAGACAGGGATTGGTACCGGAAGACTTAAGGACCAGAAGCATCTGGCTCAGGTGCTGGAATGAGGCAGAAACACTGTGCTGCAGGACCGCAGTTAGCCATGTACTTCCCTGGAACAGCCAGGCCATCGTTTCCTTAACAAGGTACTAACCCTCAGGTCATTTCCACCCATTTTAGCACAGTCCATGGGCTATTCTAAACCAAGTCACCATCCAGGAGCTAATACTCCCAACCCCAAATACCCAGAATACAAGGTGGCTCCCACCATCAGCTCCTCTCCCAGACAAAAGTGCCCCTGGGTGCTCAGCAGCAGGAGGGGAGCAAAGACGGGTGGCACCCGGGGCTCCTTTCCCCCAGCACTCACAAAGCCTCACCTGGGCAAAGTCTGTCCCATCTCCACATCCCCAGTCACAGCACGTGGTGCCAGTTACGTACCTTCTTTTAGCAGATTGGCTTGGAGTGTTCGGGTATCAGTTTCCCCCACAAGAGTCTTGCCTTGGCAGGCCTCAGACCTGGGTGTTTGGAAACACAGACAAAGGACAGAGCCACTGCATGGCTCCGAACGGCTGACTGCACAGCAAAACCCAGGTTGTTACAGCACAGAGCAAGGGCTAGAGCCTTCTTCAACAGATGAGTTTCCAGTATGGCTAGAGACCTCTCTACTCTCTCTGTTCCCTTTTTCCTTGAAGCTTTAGTAGCTTGCTGTCCCTTAAAAACTTGGCTTAATTTCAAAGTTTGTAAAAAATAAATTCATATTAGATATAAATGCAATAAGCTCCTTAAAGCAAGAGCCAATGCTGCATCTCGCATATACAGGATAAATACAATATAATCACTGCTGAGGCTCGGGGTACTACCCTAATGAAATTAATAAATAACTAAGATTAAAAACAAGAGAAAAAACACCAGAAAAAAAGATAACACTAACAGCCCACATAGGGAAAGAGCATAATTGTCGTGGGCAGTAAGACAACATCTACACTGGATTTTCAGAGCACAATTCTTACTGGAGCTAAGAAAGGAAAAGCTTAAAGCACAGAAGCAGAATGATTTGAGAACCTCGAGCTATATTACACACCTTGGAAAAGTGTTTTCAGTCGTTGCTTTCTATTTGCCACTTCCTAGCTGGAATTTCATTTCCTTCTAGCTTTTCCATTTCTGATGGCATTATTACCCGAGCAGATTGACTGTAAAATCTTATTCCACATTGATATTACCTATATCCACAGCAGATAGACCAAACCAAACAGGCACATGCAGGGCTCCTTCACCTGGGTCCCAGCTCAGACTTGACTAGCAGTGGGCCTGATTTGAATGAAGACCTCTGGAATCAGGGTACATGGTCTTTGTGAAATCTGCTTCCCCAGAAGAATGCAGTTCCCAGCTTGGGCCGAGGAGCGCGATGAGCAGCAGTTCCTTCAAGGGAACAAGTAACTGAGATCTCTTTTCACTGAGCACCCAGCACTAAACCATGCAGCCTGGGACTTGGGATAACTCCTACAGATTTTGAGAGGCATTTTGGCCAGGCAAGACTATGACCCATAATCAAACCACAGCTATGGTGTTGGTCAACTTGCTATTATCATAGCTCTGTTCATGTGAAACTTGAGTGTTGTACAGTGTCAGCAGGAGAAAAGCACCTGTAGTAAATATGCATATAGCAGGGATCTTATAAAAGCTTGGTGTTAAAGAAACCAGTGGGTACCTTTGTTTTCAGTACTTCTGCTTAGCATATTAGTGCTGCCACTAGCTCTCAGACAGCACCCAGTGAGTTTTCCTAAGGCACTGAGCAGTTATTTGCCACTGCCTGATGCTGTTCTCCTCCAACACAACCTGTGCAACAAAACCACTGCGTATGATTTTGCCCAACGCTATGCTTAATGTTAAATGCACACTGCAAAAATTGAGTTAATAATTAACTCAGAGAACATGAAACATGAACAGGAGATCACTGTACATTTCTAAGAGGTGGAGAGATATTCCTTTTGGGAGGGCTAAATCCCTCCCCTATTTCCATGAGAGGGTTTCTGAGGGGTTCCCTTATGAAGGCTGCTGCTGGCGAGCCCGAGCACTGTCATACCATGGATCTGCAGAGCTGCTGCTGGAACAAAGCTCAAGGCACCAGGACTTCAGTCTAGACAGCGCTCCTTACTATTGTTCGCCTCGTTTCCTTAACCCCCAGCCCAAGTTCACGGTGCACAAGAGTCATGTGCTACGTCGTATAGTCCACCCCAACCCCGTAACACACAGCCAAAGGGAAGGTTATACTAGTTAGAAGGGAAAAACAAAACACAAAAGTAAATGATAAGCACAATAAATATATTCATCACTGTCCAATAATCCAAACTCTTTCTGGTGCCTTTGGAAATCCACTGAAACTTTTTCAGCTTGCAAGAAACATTCAAGAAAGAAAATCTGGCACTATAATTTGAGAAGTGCATGTCCCGTGGCTAGACTGAAAACTCCCAATTTTCAGATTCCTTTTCCAGACCCAGTATTGTTTTGTTTTATCTCCTGGCCTTGCACATGTAACTCCCAGTTCTCCTTTGCTTAGTCCTCAAGCAGGTCACGTTCCGTGGGAAGGGAAGTTTCTTTTCTTGACCCCATCCATTTTGAACTATCAAAATTCAGTCTTAGAAGTTTTGAGTCGGACACTGTAAAAGCAGCTGATCGGGGATGTCACAGGGTGTTTAACAGAGCTTTTAATAGAGCTTCAGTTAAAAAAGGAAAACAAAAAAACGTAAAGAAAAATAAAAACGGGGGGGGGGGGGGGGGGGGGAGGGAGATGCTGGGGTCCATCCCCTCTGAGCATGCTGCAGCTTCCGAGCATGGCAGCGCTCCACCACCGCCCGCAGGATTCAGCAGGAGGAGCGGAGGAGCAGTCGTCAGGGACAGAGGCTTCCTCAGCATCTGCTGTGCTCGTGGCTCAGTATAAAAGCCAAGTTTTTTGGGGGAAAGGGGGGGCGAGCTGCAGGAACAAGCATAGGTAATAAAGCATCCCTGCTGTTAGTGCAGACGCGATTTCTTCTCTGACCCATAGTCACTCATCTCAGCAGCGTTAAGTGCACCAGCCTGCACAGACAGGCTCACTGCCCATCAACACCGCAGTTTCAGGGAACTGAAGAAACAAAAACAAGAGCAGGACCCCGACAGAAATGGGGCTGTTGCACAAGCTCAGCATGCACCAATGCAGCAGCATCCTGCGAGGTGCAGGAAGAACCTGGTCACACCAGCAAGGTCACACCAATGCGGCCGAAGCCCCGTGCAGCCGGGGAGACCTACTGGAGGGGCAGTCGCCTTCTGAGCGGCAGCCCCGCTGAAGGAGACCACCAGACCACAAAAGCTAAGACAGGGCGTGCTGATAGGCCTGCTGTTGCTTAGCACTGGTTCATCACAGCCGTTTGCTAGACAACTAAAGGTGTGCCACTATTTCTATTTAAAAATGCACCTCTACACTTCTATACTAACACTCATTTCTGCCACAGCACACACAGGGTTAAAAGGCAGACAAAGTCATCCGAAAGATTCAGAATATTCAATTCAACCCAGTCTGTGGGCACATCCCACAAACACTTCCCTACATCCCGAGGCACAAAGTTAGATAGATTACCCTCCCATTCTTTTATGCAGCTTTCACAGCTGGACGTGTATCAAGTTCTGTGTTTTACAGACTTTGCACAGGACCCATTGCAGAAAACAGGAGCTTGAACACATGCTTCAGACTGAACGTACCGGTTATTTCATTTACTATCCAAGATACCTGAATGAATATTAACAGGAATGAATTTCAATATAGGTAAGAAAAGTCAATGCCTCTGATCAGCTCTAAGCACTACGAGGAGTGTAGCTCCAGACTGGCAAATCCTCCTCCTAAACCTCAACAACCCCAAAGATCTGGAAGCTAATGATCAGAGCCCACCTTGCCCTTAGCCACCGTGCCGAAGAAGAGTTAAGGAGCTTTAGATCAAGCTGGGCAGGTTCCGGACAGTTTCGGACATGCATCTGGAGCTCACAAGTAGTCCCAGTTTTTGCTGCTCTGGACAAGGCCAGGTCGTGACAGGCTGCATTGCCATGGATCTGCTACCCACCAGCTGCCAAATTCTCATAGACCAAAACTGAAGAGCACAGTGAAAGCTTTTAAGATTCTCAGATCAAAGTTTGGCTTTATCACAGGGGTGAGGAGAGACATTTCATTCAGGAGTAGCTAGCTGAAAAGGTAGCTAGCTAGCCAGCTGAAAAGAACAAAAACGAAATCAGGCATAAATAGGATACTCTTGTACAATGGTAAGTGAAGTGTAATCTCAACCTTTAAAAATAAGCTTGTCTACTTATGTACCTTCAAATAACAATAAGTACGACTCGAAGCCTGATTTTTCAGAACTTTTAAAATGAAAAGTGAACTCCACGTTAATTTCACGTTGCTACAGCATTTGACTGTACCTTAATCCAACGTAAACAAAATATATAATTACTCGTACATATGACTACGCAAGCCTACTTTTAACAAAGTTACAAATAAATTTTAAATGCAGATTAAGAGAAGAAGAAGAAAAAAGTGAAATTAGGTAAGGAATAGCAGGGTTCTGCTATGGACTGTAGAAGAAATCTCACTCATGTACACAGCGTAAAGGTACAGGCATCAAACTCACCTTAAGCAGAGTCCCGGTGATGTCTTGTTCAGATGTCTTTGATCACAGATTTCACATTTTCATCTTTTAGGCAGCCCCTGGTATCACAATCTGGTTGTTCAATGGTAAAGACGCATTTCTAAAAGGTGACCTCAGCAGAAGTCCTTTCCTGAATAATTAGTTCTTCAAAGCTCTATTAAATTTAAAATGGAGGCTATACTCCAGTATTTGTTAGGGAAGATAGCTATCACCATCTGTTACTCCTTTAGCAACACTCCTGCACACGTAAGTGGCCAAAATTTTTTCTCTCTCTCAGTCAATCCCACCAGCCAGCCCTTAAACACAGTTCCACAGCTGTAACATTCAGGCTCACGGCTCCAAATCCCATGCCTGCTAAAAGCAACCAGAGGCAAAAAGCTTCATCTGACACACAGCAAAATTACAATTGCACCGCAAAGGATCAAGCCCTGCTGTCACGGACAGCAACATTAGCATCTCTAAACCACGGGGAAAAGGCTGTGAACGCACTCCTCTCTGAAAAGCACTTGTGAAAGCGTTAACAGGCAACTGTCACAACAGCAACGCTATTAAAGATTAAGACCTGCAGAAAAGAAAACCTTCATACCGATACATGGAAGAGCCAGTTACATTTTGAGGAAGATTCTTCTCATAATTTAAGACACAATCCCAAACCAGACTCTCATACAACCCTGTATTAGTACTGGTACCATGGCTAAACAATTATTACATTTCTAATGTTAGTGGACAAAAGCATCAATTGAAGTTCTGCATATACTGTACAGACACAGGCATTTTAGTAACAGCCACCAAATTCATTTTTAGCACTGAAGGCCTAGCTAGATCCTTGATGAGCAATGGCAGGTAAGCTCTCCAGTCACCTCCCCTCTCATTACTTCAAAGCTAATCACGGGATTGGGGGAAAGTTTTTTTTTTTTTTTTTAAATGCAGTCAACTTTGGTAAAGTCTTTTTTAAAAAAAAAAAGCCTTGGAATCAATCAGGCTAAAACCAACCCAATTCCTGTCCTCCTCCTTAGAAGAAACATCCTAGCACTGAAAACAGACCGGCTTTGTATCTTAAAAGGCTCTAGAGAAGGGTGAAACTGGGGACACGTTATGAAGAATACTCAACTGAATTGCTATTAAATAAATACAACAATGTATTTGTTTAATACAGCTGGTCAAGAAATACTCTGGCAGTACCTTAATGATCTACAACCAACTTCTTTTGTTTCGACTCCAGCTCTGCATTTTGGGAAGCCCATCAAATATATTTTTCAGTACCTACGGATAAAAACAACCTGACTGTCCCTCTCCCCCTAAAATGTATTGAATTAAAACAAATAGTTACAGCAGAGAAACTGTGTAATATGCGCATTGCAATGTCAGAAGTAGAGTTTAATAAAAACTCTGCAGTACAATGCACACTTCCAACCCATTCTATCAGAACAGTGACATCACTGAACTGCGATTTTAAATCTATTTTTGCAGCATACTCAGAAGAAGGAAAAAAGCTTTAGTTTAAGAACTGGAAGTTTCAATATAGTAACAATTTTTTATTGCATGATTAAAATTCATTTTTAAAAACAAATAGTGTGCACTGGCTTCACTTTAATCTCCTGAAATATGTACTTATGAAGGGAAACCCTGGGGCTACAACTCCATCTATGATATTAACTGACAAAATATAATCCCAGTATGTTTCCCCAGAGGACAGCATTTAGTTCGAAAAATTGCCATTCCTGTACTCTAACACACTTGAATTGTTTGTGTACACTAGATCCATTTATTTTAAATTTATTTTGTCTACATTTAGTGAAATAAAAACATCGCCCTGTACAATCCACCATCAGCAGTGAGTACAACAGCAAAAATTATTATACAGTTTATACACACTAAAATCTTTTCCTTTTTCCTATAAAGAAACCAGAACAAACCTAATCAATATAGAGTTTAATTTAGAAGAACTCAAATTACAGAAGGGAAAGCCAAACTTATGGTCTTTTCTGAATCCCCAGAAGTTCCTGACTCACGTTGTTCAAACAACAGTGAGTGCAGCTGGAAGAGTGAAACATGCTCAAGTTGTATTCTTGGGTCTTCAAAAAATTACCAAGTATTTAAATTAAACATGGCTAGTTAAAGAAACATTTGAAGCAGAGCAATATAACTGGGATTTTTGCCTTACCAGTTGTGGTTTTTTTTTAAACCCAACTTATACAATGCGCGAAGTGCTAAGCAACACTACAGAAACACATTTACATCAACACTGAAGATCTGGGGAAATGAAATTCCAACAATTTTATTATTTTTTAATGAGCTGTATTTTCTAAATTTGTTTTTATTTTTCTGTTTTCATACAGTATTGAAAACAAACGCGGCACATTCACATTTTCCCAAAGAATTGTAAGGATGATCTCTACAGGGATAACGTTGAAAAGCCTGAAGCTCAATCAATTCATGTTGAAAACTCTCAAAAGGAGTAAAAGGCTTGATCTGAACGGTCTAGAACATGTATTGTAATTTAATAGAAGAGATGGTCGTCTTAATATTAATGATTTAAAAGAACTTCCCAGTTCATGCGAAGAGTATAGTCCAAGAATAAATCAAATTTTCTGAATGCATTTTATGCTACGTAAGTGTATACTTTGCGATCCTCAGGTGTTCGTGCCAAATATTCTCTCTCAATAAGTCCTTCAATACGTTTTTTAATAACAACTGGACTTGGTAAGAATCGGGCCTTCAGCTGCTGAGTTACCTAAAACGTAAGATCAAAAACAGTAACATAAGATCACAGCGCAAACGAGCTCATTAAGTATCTTAACTGACCAAAATAATCATAAAATTGTACATAAGCAAGGCTGGCTACAACTACGAAGCAGAAAAAGCAGCCTGCACACTTCTGTCAGTTTTTTCCATCAGATGCTTGCTCCTTTTTGAGTATGAATCCAAGTACTGACACTCAAAAAGGCATAGTTACCACCTGAAAATCCTCTCAGTTTCACAACCAGAAAGAGTTCAGGAGTGGAAAACGCATCCTATCTGCTAAGCTGTCAGAACTTAGGAGGTGAGAGCAGCAGGACTCTCCCTCTTTCTCTCTAAGAGATCAAAACTCTCAAGCTTGGATCCAACAGTCAAGACCAGAGGAGAAAATAACATCAAGTATAGTGCTTTTCATTGCCGATTGGTATGTCAAGGAATATGACGACATTGTAATACCACTAAAGGGAAGAAGGAAAGTTAGATATATGTATGAATACACCCTAAACTGAAGGGTTTGAATTTAAATGTCTTTAGACGTACAGTGGAGGGAAAAAAAAGGATGGATTAAATATAGCATCTCTCAAAAGCCTTTCAGAAAGTGTTAGGGAGGGCGGTGTAACTTTCATGAATTCAAAAGGAAGAACAAAAATAACTTCAAGTCCATATCAGAACTATGTACAAGCATACCTCTGCTACTAGCACATTGTGTTGCATCTTCTTTCTAGATTTCATTATCCGAACTATAGCAGCTTCTATCTCATGTTTTCTGTCATCATCTACTTTCTGCCTTGTTTCTTTCCTTTCTGGATCAGATTCTCCTTGTTTGGCAGCAACTTCAAGAAAAAAGAAAGAAATAGCAGAATTCATTTTAATTTCGTTGTGCAAGTGTTAACTTCATTTATTTCATCCAGAATTCAAGTTATATTTTCCTGGGTTTTCACATTCTCAAATATATATATATATATTTAATGAAAAGCAGCCCCAAGAACATATTAACTTTTTCTGGCATATTTTGATAGCAACTGACAAGATAACAATGTGTTACTTAACTACTGCTATGTTAAAATTGGAGCAGTACTCAAATCTGCTTACAGGCACTACCAACCCCATGCTTCCATTAAATATTCTTCTCTTTAATATGGTGAATAATACACTAATTAAAACAGAAAAAGGATTGAAAATTTATTTCATAACTAATACTTAGAAATTTCCTCAGTCAGAAGAAATAGTTCAACATTCTTTTTATCTTCTTTGACTCAACTGCCTTCTCTTTTGTATTCTGTTCTATTTATGCTTTATTTCTGCCCTTGTGTCTAGCTTTTCTTACCCCTTCGCGTGAGTATCATTATAAGCGATCCCTACACTGCTACCACTTTCCTCCCTTTTCTTCTTCACTCAAAAGCCTCAAGTATTTATCCCTTTTAAATAGATATATGTAGAAAGACTTCCATTTGTTATGTTAAAACCACAAGTATCAACTTTGCTCTAAAACCATCTTGAACCCCAAACCATATCATATCCCCCATTCACAGAAATTTGTGGAGTGGAAGTAGAAAAGCAGAACTGCACCAAAGCTCCAACACTTGTCACAGAACTTTGCTCAGTTCTGCCAGTGCTCTGATCACAGGGATCTGAACAACCTCATTTAGTCGCTGTACTAGAGAAATACTCCAAGTGTGGCAAATGGGTTGTGACCACAGCGCTCTGCATGCATTTGAACAGAGTCTAGCTATTGCTTACGCAGCAGGATACATATAGTTTAATTACTGGTACACACTATTGGATTTTACACACCTACATCCCTGGACACAGCATGCTGCACAGAAGCCCAGAGTTACATTACTTGCAACAAACAGCATGTGAATTACCAAGGCTGCACTCAAAACACATCTAAACTGCCCACAATGCAGTGTATTTTACATACCACGACCTACCAAGTCAGAAAATGTTTTCTTATGTACTAAAAATCAGGAAATTATTTTGCAAAACATTTTGAAGTGCATCTACGTCGATACTACAAACCAGAAACTGTTTCCAGAGAGCCTCCTAGACAAAAGATATCAGCATTACTTATATACAGCATAAACCAGCGCTTTGGTGAGCTAGTGAAGTTGTATCACACCGAGTCATTTCTCTCACTTGTTAACTTCCACTGAAATCGTTGCTCAAAGACATTTCAGCAACCTGGTACATGCAAATAAACATTTCTGTATCATGTGACAAAAATGTCACTCAATTTCACAGCAGTACAATAGCTTACACATCTGAGGCAGTGTTGTTTTGTTTAAATGAAGTCAGTGGCCTGATATTTTTAATTTTATTATTTAATTTGAATTTCCCTTTTAAGAGAGAACTACAAATTTTGAAAAACAATAAGCTCAACTGTAACTTCCATACTCTTCTAACTTAAATTCTCATTTTGATGCAACTACTCATCAAAAACAAAAAAATATTCCTCGCTTCCTTTTACTTCTATGGACATCGAGCCTGCAAAAGAATCTTATGCTTTAAGGCAGTCTGGGGGACAAGACAGCATATAAGGATCCACTTACCCGTCTGAATCTTGACTCTGTGTAGTTTAGACGTGAACTGATCATTCACTGTAAATATATGACCATTTTCTATTTCTTTTGACTTGGGCTCTTTTGTGAGGACACGTTGTGTTGGTTTGCCACACGCAAGAGACTGAAGGGCTCTAACCAGTTCTCTTTCGGGGATATCAGTTTCTTGTTGAATTTCCTGAAGAAAAATATCCTAATCAGTTTACAGCCAGTGCAGAAATAAGCATCACATTTTGCAAACAACAACACTGACTACCTAAAAGGTCCATCTTCAAGCCTGCACAAAAGTAGTACTTTGACAGTTGTAGGGCTTGACAGGTGAGAATTCATGAACAAAGTCTCAATGTGTACCATGCAAAATAATCCACATGGGTCAAAGTACAGTTACCATAAGCTGAAACCAGAAAAAGAAATGAGTAACCAGCTGTTACGTTTCACTAAAGTGGTTTTTTTTGGTTTTGGTTTTTGTTTTCAAGAAAGCTGAAAGGATTTGTTTGCTGTCTCCAATAGTCACTGACCAGAATGAAATCAAAGCTTCTAAGTAACTCCGTCAGTGATGGAAAACACGTGTTGTTCACAAGCAGTCCTGATGAGGAACTGTGTAATTGCATTCTCAGTCAGCACCTCTGCTGAAAACAAGATGTTGACTAATGGAAGCAAGCAAGGTCCTGTTTAACAATAACAGAGAAGTGCTCCAGATTATTCACAAAGGAGGTGTAGCTAACCTGAAACAGTTTATTTACAGCCCATATGCCCTCAGCTACAACTTCTAGAGGCAAAATACAGAAGAGTGCAAAGGTAAGAACTTTGTAGAAGGTCTTACGTATCTTCGCAAAAAACATTTACATAACTTTTTGTACCTCTCTTAGTATTCTTAAGAGTTCAGCCAAGAGACATGTTAGGTAAGTCACCAGTTATCATGAGTCAGTAAGCAAATTACACTGGATGCAGAATGATCACAGAATCATAGAACGGCTTGGGTTGGAAGGGACCTTAAAGATCCCCTAGTTCCAACCCTCTTGTCATGGGCAGGGACGCCACCCACTAGATCAGGTTGCCCAGGGCCTTGTCCAGCCTGGTTCTGAACACCTCCAGGGACTGGGCATCCACAACTTCTCCGGATAACCTGATCCAGTGCCTCACCACCCTCTGGGTGAAGAATTTCCTCCTTAGATCTAATCTAAGTCTCCCCTCTTTTAGTTTAAAACCATTCCCCCTTGTCCTATCTGCCTGAGCGAAAAGTTGCTCTCCATCTTTTTTGTAAGCCCCCTGTAAGTACTGAAAAGCTGCAGTGATGTCTTAAAATGCTTCATGAGCAGGCCAACTGCTTCTGCTGCTTCAAATTTAACTCATTTACTGAGCTTCCATTCATTATAGACTTATCTGCAGTTTCTTCTTTTTCAGAGTTTTGAGTAAACCCCAAGCATCTCCCATTCCACATTCCCATTCAGACTCTTGAGGGACCTTGAGCAGCTAAAGACTAAGCTACCAAATAGAAAACTAAGCATCACAGACCTGTAACTGTCTACAAGAGCTGTCACTTGCCCAGCTTCCCCATCATCAGTTCTAGGAGCAGCATCCAGCTATACTGATGTCCCTAGAATTCCCCATTCTCGTGGCACACAAGTCAAATTGATGACCACCGAGCTAAAAACAGGTCCAAGAACTCCCGGTGTTTAAAGACTTGTAAAGAACTTGGGTTCTTTGAAGTTTGACTTTCTTGTCACCGTACAACTAAGTTCTATTCAATGATGTTACTTCTTCTGTGTACACACGTTAAAAAAAAAAAATCAGCTCTTTTGTGGTCATCCACCACTGTCAACAGGCAATAAAAAACAATTTGAATATACCAGCCTTTCACATTCAGCATCTACCAGATCTCAGCAAAGCTCAGGCAGAGAACAAGCCTTATTTTTCAGCTATGGACCTAGTATTACATGTGCAGTGTTGACTTCATGTAAAGTTATGCGAAGTTGCATTTTTGCACATGATTTTAAATTCTTTTGAATGAGTTTAGTAAAAATTCAGTAAGTCAAAAACTACCAAATCTCAATTTTTGATACCTACTGCTTTTGGATGATTGGGAAATCTTACTTTTTTTTTTTTTTTTTTAAGTTTTCTTTTTAAGTTTTCTTAAGAGTATTCATAAAATAGCACATCCAGAAATATTCACAGTGTTTGAAATAAGCGATGTGCACCCACGTTTTAATTATTTACTATTATCAACAACTTCAAGTTACTTGTGAAGAGGCATGTTATTTCTTCATTTGTTGCTTTATTTTAAAAAACAGTCACCTTCACAGATTTTTCTAGACTCAGCACACAGCAGTATTAAAAAAAAAATCTTTCCGATGGTCACATCAAAAAGTCTTACTAAAACGGATCAGCATAAACTCAACTAACCAAAGGAAAGCAGCACTTAAGATTTTAGGACTTAGGTAAATGTAAAGCCTTGAGGCTATAAACCAAATCTAGCTTAGAAGAAAGATAATGCCTGCAATATGCAGGTTTCCTAACGCTGGTTTCTGATCACCAGCTAAAAGTAATCCTTTCAAAATTGTTTTTACAAGAAATATATTCCCTCCTTGTGATGGAAAAAAATAAATAAATTAAAAAACAAGGAGATAAAATGAAATGTGAGGTTTTTTGATGCTGAAGATCTTTATACTAACCACTATGTATTTGCTTTATTTCACATTGTAGCATTCCAATTCAGCCACTAATGTGAGCAAATCATTTCAGAATTTATAACCAAGCTTAAAAATACAAACCAAGAAAGAATTGCACTACAATATAGTCCCTCAGAAGAAGGCAAAAAGTTCAAGTTGGGTAAAAAAAAAATGTAGCTCTGAATATGAACGGGGATAACAGGTGCTGCTGCGCTCTTTTCCTTCCGTCTGTGGCATATCATTTTTCTAGACACTTTTCTACATTTGATGTAATACAGTGGAAAATGTACAGTGTTCCCCCCCACCCCCATCTCCAAAAATGCCTTATTTTAAAGACAATAATTGAGCTGTGCACAAGAGCAGTACCTATTACACAATTTCACTTGGAAAAACATTACTAAGCGAGCACTATCTGGAGACTACAAAAGAGATTGTTTTAGGCATGGCCTCTGTCCAGTTCTACACAAGAAGAAAGTTTACTGATAGAAGGAAAAAGGGCAAAAGGAACTTAAAAGGAAAAAGTCATGTCGTTGAAATTACAAGAAAAAACAAACTAAAAAGATTTTTTATTTATACAGACTTCAACTCGTAATTCTTCCAAGGCAGAGATCAGCAAAAGAGAAAACAGTCAAGTCAGTTTTAAGTGCTAATGTCTCATTTTTGTTGTTATCCACCAGCTTTACTTCTACTACAGCGGCACCTGTATTTCTTGTTTGTTAAGCCCAAAGATGCAGTAAGTACCAAATATTTTCCCCTCGTTTTTGATGACAAAGATGTACATTTCACCCTCTAAAACATTGAGCTGTACTGTAAACTTGAGCAGAAAAAATGCTGAGTAATGCATGACACTTCATTAGAAGAAACTGAATGAAATGTGAGCAGGCTTTGAAGGCTTGCATGAATATCCTTAGAGGTGAGTAAGGTAAAGCTAGGCCCATATGGCCACTAGTTCTTCTGCATACGTAAACAAATCCTTACCATATAGAAATACAATACCTGCATACATTTTAAGCAAGGAATTGTGCTATGTAACAATCCTTTAATTTTCTGCAAAATCTTATGCATAATTTTTCATCATCATCATCCCATTTTACAACCACATGGGTTCATAGCTGTTAGGATTACTGTGATGCTCTTACCAAGTTTCCAATTAATAGAATTAACACAGAACACGAACAAAACAGCAAAGTCTATCCAAATGCAAAAACAACTTCAAACTAAGTTGTCCAGATCTGAATTTGCAGAAACACTTGCAGATCAAAAATGCCTCCATGCTTACTCAAGCACTGAACAAGCCATGTCTCACATTACTGTTGCAGTAAAAGCACTAGTTTGATTTGACAAAGCAATAGGATATGCCCAGCACTCAGTAATTAATGATGGTATTCAATAATCAATGAACAAAGATAAAATTTAATCCATCCTTAGGTTTTCATAAGCTTTTCTGGCTGGAGTTAAAGACAACTCCCACATATTTCTCCAAAGAAACCAAACAAAACAAGCATGCCTTCTTAGTGTTTTAGTTACAGGGTGACACAATGAAATGGCTTAAGAACACCTAAACAAGGAAAAAAACAAAACCTAAAAACTTGAGGAGACAGCTCTCTACATCTGGTCTAAGTAAAATGGACTATAATTTAGAGCACATATTAAAATATGATTTTTTGCGACTCTACCAACTATTATTTATTCATATATAGATGAGCTCTGCTATTCATAAAGCCTGTAATTTTGTAAACTAAGAGCTACCAGCCCAATTTCAACAAGGAAAAACAAGCTGTCAACCCAGCTGTTAAGTCCCCTTCCTGTTCAAGTATTCGGCAGCAGTACTCAGAGCTGTAATGGTCCTGTGATGCATTGCGCAGCACACAGAACTTTCTGTCCCCCAAATAATCTTTTGCGAACTATGAGAAGTATTTAAGAGTCTCTTAGGAAACGCTGCCTTCCTCCCCCAACTGTTCAAAGAAACATCCTGCATTAGTAGGCTAGGAGTATGCCAAAAAAGCTGAAAAGCAAAATCCAAGCAAACAGGCAGGTGAGTACCATGCACGGCGCAATCCAAAGCCAATGAGAAAACCTGAGAACCCCCTTAGCTTCAAGCTGCACCCGTAACTGCTTTCCAAGGCTTCCAATGCTCTCTCAAACCAAAGAAACACATATTATTGTCTAACAATACAATGCTCAAGTCTCACAGCACAGGATCCTCCTCCACTCCCAAAGCATTCTCCACCATTTTTCATCAGCTGATCATTTCAACCCTTCCCAGAAATGACCCTCCAACCTCCCTGCTAGGGAGCTATGTGGAACTTCCTCATTGTCTTTTCTGGTTCACCAGGTCGGAGAAGGAACTAGAGTTCTTTGATTAGCCCTGCAGCTTGCTCTAGCTAGCCAATTTAAGAACTTGCAGTATTTAAAAAGCAAGGATACAAACCCATCTGCACCCCTGGGCCTCTAGATACAGTTTCTCAAGGAAAATGAGCAAGCAGAGCCACCTGCTACATTCCAGTTACAGCTTTCCTATAGCTCTAGGGTTGAGGAATAACCACACTCACAACCCCCCTCAACTTTCCTGAAAACTTCTGTTCCCAATATCGTCCTCTAGGAGGGTCTGCCAGACACAGCACTGGTGCTGATCTGCTCCTTTATTTATTGGCCTGACCCACACTCCAGTGGAATGAGAGACACCTGCTTTTCATGCCTTTTATTGAAGAGGGCAAGAAGGCCTAAAGCAGTTATTTAAAAATCAGGTGAGAAAAACAATTCTTACCTCAAAGGTATATTTTTCTCTGTTGTTAAAGAGCATTAATATTGTCATTTGGAAAGTGGAGACTTGCAATATGTGCTTCCGTGTATTTGAGCCAGTTACTTGGGCACCTCCTACACCAACCTCCGAGCCATCTTCCTGTTTTAAAAACACAAAACTAGTGTTAGATTATTTTTCACTCCAAAATATGTTACCTCAGCAAGATGGAAGTTATATGATGAAACTTATCCTGGAGAGCAGTCTACACAAGTGATAGAATCGCACACGCCTGGTGGCATAACCAGAATCTCTCTCCAGTAGCTGTCTTATAATCAGAGTGGATTTCTTCAGCCTGAAGGCACCTCTGTATGTTGCATGGTCGAGCCACTGCTCAAAGCCAGGCCATCTAGAACAGAATGCTCAGGGCTGCGTCCAGTCAAATATCAAGCACCTCTAAGGATGGAGACTCCACAGCCTCTCCGGGCACCCGTTCCACTATCTGAGCAACCTCCAGTTTTCACTCATATCATCATCAAAATTACCACAACGTCTGTCCTACAGTAATACAATTTTAACACCCTCACAAATGCATGTTATTTATATGTGGTATTGTATGAATTTTGTTTTAATTTCCCCTTGCCTTCTTTGTTCCCAAGCATCATGCCATTAACTTCCTCTAACTTAGCGTTTTAGAACTGGTCTAAATCACTAGCATAATGTTTTCTTGTATACACAACTATTAGGCATTATACTCATGTAAACTATACTAAGATTTTCATGTTTGGAAAAATGTATATGTTGCTAGCACTCTGCACATGAAAAGCAGACTAGACTTGGCTTAACAGTATTTTTTCCACAATAACAGAAATTATTCTAAAGATATACAAGTTTCATTTCACTTTTGACTGATTTAGTGAAAAAACAGCAAAAAATTCATAACATTGAATTTCCTACAAGAAAAAAATATTACTACTTTGCCATTAGGTACTAAAAAGGATGATGGTAAGTGACCCATTCAAATCATATTCAGAAGAAAACGTGTCAAAACTGTTACAAAGGAAGAATCAAACAATAAAGGTGATCATGAAAGGCACCTTTTCCTTGCCCATTATCAATGGGCAATCTTCTTTTATAAAATCAATATCAATCAAGTTATCAGTCTTGATACTTTACCTTTTTAACTGGCCCATAGAAAGTAGCATTGAGATCTGCAGAACCCATATGATGCTGGAGTGTCAGCTGTCGCCCGCTGTGTTTGGCTAAATAAAATCTGTAATAAAAATTAATCAAAAACGTAATACATAGTTTACTTTTTGTATCTAGGAGGAAACTGCTTAACAGTAGCTTAGTAGTTATGCAGACTTCCCAAAGCTATTAAGAAATCTATCTCCTGCTTTTTCAAAATACTGAATTAGAAATCAAATTAAAAACTCCCCAAATCTCTAGACTAACAACATGAACATTGCATTCTCTATTTTCACATGCACCAAAAAAGAGCAGTATGCTAACATGTCTTTAATTCTAATGGCAAAATGCATCTGTAAATTAAGTTTATAAAGTTTGCTCTTAAACCCTCTACCTAAAAGGCTGTTTTAATACATACCTTCTAAATATTTCAAAAGCATGTCTGGGAGCTGGAGGGATGTTGCACTTTGGTGTGGCTGACTGGGTAGGCCAGTAACCTGTTGTGAGGACCCGCACTGTAAGATCAACACCACCTAATGAGACCTACAAACAATTGGAAGAAAACATCCACTATTTTAAAAGAGGATTGTTTCACTGTTTTTCTGTAGCAGTGTAGGATATATAGAATTTTCACAGAGTAAGAAAAAAATGGATATCTATTTATAAACATTTTTCTTCCAACAATGGACAGATGAAGTCAACAGTACCAGAACATACGCCAAACTTCAGATGGTATAGCAAAAATCCTCCGTATTATTCTCTTGTGACATTTAAGAGTGTACAGATATTATAACATTAAGCATTAACCAAGAATGAAATACCTGTGTTCCTAAACATAACTTACAATATATGTAATGTATTTAACAGTTTTTTCTAAATAGGCTTTTACTACAGCAAAGCCAGGTTGCTAAAGACAAGTTTCTAAGTAAGTGTTTATAAATTTATCCTCTAGATGCAGATGATAATACCGAATACCTGATGTTAAGCAACAGCAAGCTCTTCCTGCAATTTGCCTCCACACTAAACGGTTACTCACTTTTACACACACGACCAACCCACTTTCCCTGAAGACAGCCTTTACCAGCACTGGTTAGAAAACATTCTACAGCTCAAGTATGGATCTATACATATAAAGCACTTCTGTTAGTAAGTGATAAACTTCTGGCTACCAGTGAGGCATGCACAGTCCTCACTAGTATCTCAACTAAACCATTAAACTTAAAACTCAGTATTTTCAGCTCTAGGATGAGTAAGTAATGCTTTCAAAGATCGTGTATTATGGACACAAAAACCAAAAGCATAATATATCCAACTTGTTATAAATTATGACAGAGAAATAGTGCACACTATATTTTAGATCAAAAACGTCACATGAATTCAGAAACTTCCAACATTAAGCAGCAGAACAGCATTCCATGTACCGTGTTAGTTTTTGTATTGTGTGTGTCAAACGCCTTTGTGCATTACCAAAGTTGTGTCTAGGAAACTTCTGAGAAATTTAGACCAATGCCAGGCTACTCATACTGAAATCCCCTTGAATTGAATTTAGTTAAGGTTTAAGAGTATCAATTTGTAAAAGTATGGAAAGACCTATATAAAGACTGTCCTGTAGCCAGCATTACTGCCATGCTTCTAATTTTGTCACGATCAATGTCATGAGGCTCGTAAGAGAAATTCAAACAGCTATTTAGACACAGAAAACTAATCCATAAGTCACCTAAAAAGAAGCTTCAAACAATTTTGACTCCAGCCAAAGGACATCAATATAAACAGAAAGATAAAGAAAATAATTTTATCCAGAACTGAAGTCATCATAGCAGAAGTGGGGACTGTTCCCTGAGGTTTTTTGGTCTTGGCCAGACCGGAAATGCAGCATAAGGATATAGGATCCAGCAGGAGACTTTGCAGGTAGGATTATTTAGAGAAGAACAGATTTCTGACTTCTCTACGAGACACTGCACATATTTGAAGTGTATAAATTGTTTAAAAATGAGTAGAATGGACTATTTCACACAGAATGCCATAACACCAGCGTGTTAACAGTAATATTTTAAAAAAATTAAAATTAATCTCAATCTCAAATACTAACACTAATAGAAATACATACATGTCCATCATAAACAAATATCCTGGAAATGTCATTAAAAAGCAATGATGAGTCTGAACAAAAGGCAACCATAAGGCAAACTGTTGGTTCCTTCCCAAGAAGGAGTTTCAAATAAGGTTTAGTAAAATAGCCGCTAACATTTTAACTTTACCTTATTAGCTACACATAGTTAAGTTGGAAAAATATACATCATTTATTAACTCAGTGTAAAACTGTCAGGTAAAGTACATGAATCCTTAACACAAAAGAAAATCCCATGTAGAAGTCTTAAATGCTACCTAAAAATGGAAATGTTTTAAGATTTTGATCTTGAAATTCTTATTTTAACCATCCTAGAGGGAAAAAAATCATTAGATTGTAAGAACTAGAAACAGTAGTAAGGATGCCCATCCACAAAGTCCTCTATACCTATACATATGTGCCTCCACAACCTTTTTTGAAAGCACTTTGAGAACATTTCTTCTACTCGTGATGCTTCACAGTATGCTGATGAGATAGATTTCAGCTGACAGCTTCAAGACAACAAAAACTTCAGACCCCCTTGCACAACCAGAGTCACTGTACATCCGTGAACACTTCTCTGGCATTCGGATTTCTGAAACTGATTTAAATATGCTTGGAATACAGACTTACTTACCTGCAGGCAAGGAACTACTTGGCTATTTATTATATATTATTAGGCACTACTAAGTGTCAGCATTAAAAAAATGTGTTTAGAGCAAGCAAACTGGTATCTTGAAATAGAAGTGAAATATGAAGCTTCAGAGGTCCCCACTGAGCATAAGGGCAGCGTAAGGGCTCAGGCTGCATGGGATAGCTAACAGAACACTTACTGACCGAACAGTTATGTCCACATCGGCCAATTTGAATCAGGCAGCACTTCTGCGTTTAACAAAAGCCTTTACCGCGTCAGGAATGCCCAGACGGGGACGGCAGGCGTGTCGGACCCCCGCAGCAGGCACCCGGGGCGGCCGGGCCCGGCGGGAAGGCGGCCGGAGCCCCGCGAGGCGAGCGGCCGGAGCCCGCCCCCTGCCGGCCCGCCCCGGCTGGACAAGCCCGTTCAAAATGACTCGTCTATTTATATGAGAAACACTAAGAGAAATATAAATTGAGGATGCTAACCAAATCTGTATGAGTATTCTAACAAATAAAACTTTCAGCAGGGCACGTGGCCTTTTAGCTTTTGTACTGAAGTAAAAGGCCAAGTACCCAGACCGCTGCGCTCTTACCCCGGTCGTCTGCAGATGTTGCCTGAACTCATCCATCGTCGTGTTTGAGATGCTCATGTCCCTGAACATGCCTTCCAGTTTAGACGTGAACTGACATCCACATTCAGTCTAAAATACAAAAAATAAGACTTGTTGTGCCAGCACTATGAAAAGAGATCTTCCGATTCACCAATACTCTAGAAGAAAAGAGCTAGTTTATAAATCTCATAAAAATGCTATTTCTGTACATTTGGTAACCAGGACCCTAATTTTCATTACTTTCAAAACTTAAAAAAAAACAACAACTACACCTCATTTATTCATATAAGGATTTAACTAATCATACACAAATTGAAACTTTTCTTCCTTCCCCTTTCTCTCATTAATGTATTATGGTATGTTTTCAGTATTCCTATCTCATCTTAAAAAAAAAAATCAGTGAAAGCTTATCAGACCAAGGTATACGCTTTCACCTCCTTTTTAGCATGATTCTGAAAAGAAAAAATAAAAATCTTTATGTGTATCAGAAAACAGGTTGTTTTAAGTATATATAAATTTCAAGGTTTACTGCAGATTACAAAGTGAGATTACTAGATCCTTTTAGAATCAGGGACATATGCATATATCAATACACGTGCACAAACATATATTTACTTCACATATACCAGACTTCCTGCATATTTCTAGAACAGTTTTATGTATGTGGTAAAGGCAAATGTTATCTTCAGCATTCCAATCACTGGGCAAATTGTGAGAAAAGAACGCAGTCTCAGTCCATTTATTCATCTTGCACCTGTATGCCCTGTACTTTCCAAATTACCAGGTAAGATGTGGATAGGTAATTGGTAAAGAATACTGATAATTTGGAGAAATCTGATGCAAAGAGATTTTATTTAATGATTAAAATATGAGGGTCAAAACTGAGAATCAAAGACGTTTGATTCTAGGATCAAATCAGTCAGGTGCAAAAGTCCCCTAGGCACTTAACACGCCACTTAGAAAGAAGTTGCATTAGAAGTTGCTTCAAGGATTGTCAACCTTCAGGGCTTTAACTTCTTCTCCAGGTCTTGGCCACTCTTATACTTTCATGTAAATTGAATGAAGAGAAATAAGGAAGATATGTTTCTAGACACTGGCTATGAAGATTTTTTTCAATCTATCTCAAACTACGTTTAATGAAAAAGGCATTGAGCATTACTACTAGCCTGCAGCAGAAGGTAAAATTTAACAAAATTACATGCAATCAAAAGAAATCCACTGTCAATAACAGAAAATCTACAACACAGCAGAATCTTGTCTTCAAATCAAGTCAAGATGACAACTGTTATCTCTTGCATGGAAATGTTTTTTTAATGAATTTTGAAAAAAATTATGTTTGTCTTCAAGATTGCTCTCCTATCACAGGTACTTTCCAGTATTTCCTTCCTTTTATTTCCACATAATCTTTCAGAAAAAACTTTTGTTTTCTGTTGGGGCTGTAAAAATCAAATCTGTATTTAACACCAAGATGAACGTTATGTATATATCCCTTATGTAAACCAAAGAAAGCATGTTTAATAACTAAATGAAACAAAATGTACATAGGTATTACCTTACCTTTAATTTAGATATCATATTTTTCTCAGAGTCATCTGAAACACTCTTGTTTGTGAGAAGTCTTCTTGCCAAGTGCTGTTTATAATACCGTTCAAAAACATCTTTCTCTTGCATAAACCTAAATAAAACCATTGCCTTATCCAAGATAGTTTCTACTTCTTGCTCTGTTAGCTGTAAAAGAAATAATTTGCTGGTTTTAGTCTTCTAGTACAAACGTCCTCTACAATCCAGATACTTAAAACAATTCACAGCAAGTATATGGCTTAACAATAGCCTGTACAGAAACCAACAAAACCAACATGTGAATAACAGAGCCAAAAGAAGAGGGTTCAAAATCAATAAAAGGAAGAAAATTATAAGAGAAAAGCAATTGTAAGGGATTGAGAAGCAATGGATGGTTAAAATACCTGGATAAATACAGTGGAAGTTCCTGGATAAACATAAATTTTGAAGTAAAAAAAAAAAAAAAAAACACAGCTAGAAACCATTATTAGCAGTATGAAAAGTTAGCTCAGAATGAAAAACTTTAAATTTTTTCATTTTGCAAAGCCTGACTAGTGCTACAACAAATAAAATGATTACTTATTTTTATAAATAGAATTTACTATTTCATCCCCAAAACCTAAGATGCATGCAATAATATTCATCGTTATTCAGGGCCACTGAAACCTCAGCTAAATCACTGTGTCCAGTCGGGGGTGCTGTACCTCAAACAATTTAAGAAAGAAGCAAGACTAAAGGAAAGAGGAGTACTTAAGCTAGAAGAGACCAATGTGGTAATAGTCCTCTGATATGTGAAAAAAGTAAAGACCGTTTTCCCTACCAAGGGGCTTAATTTGCAAGAGAAATTATTAGATATTGGGAATAACTACTAAACTATAAATATATTTAAGGCACTGAACAGGTTTCCAAGAGAACTGCATGATCTATTAATATTATTTTATTTTCACTGGAGTAACTGCCAGAAGTAATTTAAGTATAACTGCTTCAGAGATGGAGGACAAGCTACAAAACATCTATCTTGAGATATCCTTGTACCTTATGTAAGCTTAGCTTGCAAGTGTTAAGCACTCAGATGTATTATACAGGGTTGTGGTTTTTTTTGTTTGCTTGTTTTCTAAAGGCAATGTTGCCTTTTACCTTAATATAAAAAAAATAAATCATTCTCATGGAAATACCTTAGTTTAATCTGATCCAAGTTTACAGAGAAAAGAGTATGATCTTTTAACTTAATTTATACTTACTCCCTTGACTCCTTTTTTCAGCTTATCATCAATAAATAATGAGAGGTACTCTGGAGACCTGGAGTTGAGGTTGAGGAAGTACTCAAAGTCACCCGCAATAGTCTGTTTGAAGAGTCGATCATTATTGAAAGATTCTTGAAGAAAGCGGTCAAACCTACTCTTCAAATCCAGTAAACCCTTTAAAAAAAAAAAAGTAGAACATTTTCACTGATTTGAAATTGTATGCTGTAAAACAGTAACAACAGATGAAGTTGTAGAGAAGACCATATCTACAGTCAGAAGTTTTGCAATGCTGTCTACACTCTGCATCGTTTGAAACTATCTGAAATTTCATTTGTTTTTACATGTCCATATTGCAACAAATCTCTTGCTGTAATAGGAGGCTACTCAAAGATTAAGTTTTTCATCACCCTTTTTAAGCAGGCTGATTTACTGCATTTTAAATCAACAACTTGAAGGAGGAATTTTTGTACTTGTTAAGCCTTGTCTATGGTAAAATTGACAAAGTCACTATCCTAAATACAGAATATGAGAAAGAAGAGGATAGGTACCCATTATCTGTATCTCTGGAGCTACTAACCAAGTTTAAGCAGAAAACACGCCACAAAAATAGGCTAAGTCTTTTTATTTTTTTTTTTCTGCCTGTAATTTCAATCCTGGGACACGTTCTGCGTTATTTAGCCACACGCTTCTTACTGATCTTTAAGAATCACTGTGAACATACAAAAACTAGATACAAGCAAGTGCTCTCCAGTTATCATAGCATGAAGTTCACAGACCTGAACTGAACCATTTCTTTTGAGCTAAAGCATCAGATATTTGACATCATTTTTCATGATTGCACCATTTAACCCAAAATTAAAACAACTTGGTGTAGAAAGGGAAAACATCTTAAAATCACATAAGCACCCTGCTAAGCGTAGATGATACACACAGAGTTTAGACATAACACAGTATTCAAGTAAGAGGTACTGTGGGGTGGGGGTCAGAATTTCACTCAAGAGTTAAATTTATCATGGACAGCTACTGGCCACACAAACTAGGTTAAATGATCAGGTTAAATGATCCTAGAGTCCTAGGTCTCTGAAGAGATTATTTGTGTGTGGTTACTTAAAGAAGCCATTCAAGAATTACTCAAGGAAGAAGTAATGTTTCTTAGGAACTCACCATCTCACTTAAAGGAATGGTCTTTAGACAGGCTAATTAATGCGTATTACAAATTTTAAATTCAAAGTAAATCCCACTATCTCTCTCTGTTTACCAAGGTTAGCTTATGTCTCCTCTCCAGGAGTACACGATCTGAACAACCTGGTGTTAAACAGGAGAAACTGTTAGTACCTTAAATTACAACAGCATTTCAACATCCCTTCAAATTATTATAAGAAGTTTTAAATCTAATCCCCTGGCAATGCTTTTGCAATCATCTCACCAATGATGCTGAGGGTTTGGTGATGTCATGTTGTAGAAGCAGCGGTAGACTATGAAGACTGTATTTTTCTTGATACTGTAATATACCTTGTCTCTCTTCTTACTGCTATTTAAGTTCTTGAAAGTTTCAGATGAACATGGTTGAGATGAGTACGGTGGTTCCTCGATTCACAGGTATTTTTCTCTTCTTCCCTTGTGTCAATGGAAATGGAAGCTAAACATGTTTGGGGTTTTAGCAGTAATCAAATATCAATCCCTTCTTGAGAATGTCTTCATGAGATGGTTGCGGTACATACTGATGGGCTGCACATGAGCTCTGCCAAAGCACATGCAATATCGTTGTAAGTCTTCAGCTTCATCAGGTATTCATCTTTGTGGCGGGAAACATTGATAGCATCTTTATAATTAAGAATTTAACTTTCTCAGCTCAATTTCTTAACGGACCCTTTTAGGTCCATCAGAATTTAAAGGGAGTGAAAATTACTTTAAAATAATCCAGACATTTATTTTCCACATTATTTGCGCCTTTCTAAAAAAAAAAATCTTACCACCACAAAAACTTAACAGCTTGTAGTCAGTAAAAACTAAAAAATTTCAAAGGGCATTTTCTCTTCTTTTTAGCAATCCTTGGAGAGGTGTTTCTTGTCCAAACTAGGTAAGAAGTTTGCTTCAGCATTGCCAGAAAATTGATAATCCAATCAAAAGTGTTTCGATACTCAAATGGCTTCTTATTATAGTAACCAGTTCTAGTAAAGTTATTGATTTCAAATAAAACAGACATAATAGTTATACAACATTAAACGCTTCTCCTAAGGACCAGACATAAGGACTGCAACTACATTTTAAAAAAACGTATTTAATGAACACACAAACATTTTTACATCAAGTATAAAACATCTTCAGTTATGAAACATTTCCTTGAAGTTCAATGAACTCTAAAGAACATACAACCATCTTCTCAGAGGCTATGGGAGGAAAGAAAAGAAGACAAATGCTCCTGAAGTGTATTTTGTGATCTTAATAAATTAATGCTACACAACTTCTTAGTGAGATGGAGAACAACAAAGAAACTTTTTAATATGCAGAAGTGTTTGTCTCTCAGAGAGACCAAGAATAAAACTAAGTAATTTAACAAAGAGTGAGAGGTAAACGTTGTAAATCACAAGAATCTTGCTGTGAAGTACTGGATCAATAAATATCAATAGCTAAAGTTACAGAAAATTAAATGAAATAGATGCTACAAAGCTACTTGGCATACAACTCAATATGGAGGCAAATACCATTTAGGATAAATCAAGAAGTTCCCAGGTGTTTATAATAATTAGCCTGAATATTTTAATAAGAGCAGGTATACCAAAAACACAAATAATGAGCATGAGCTCCCAAGCACCTTATGTAAAAGAAGAGTTCTAAACAACTGAAAATTCAACACGTTAATGTTTTTAACAGAAGTATAAATGTAGCTTATTAAAAAACAAGCCTTTTGAATCAATTTTAAGGTTTACGATATTAATCATGTTACTCTGGAGAACGTGGAAAAGACAGAAGAAAGTTAAAAATATTTAACTACCTGAATGTAGTCAACTGGATTCTTTCCTTCTCCCTCTTCAGAAACTAGTGCTTTGCCTTGCTCTCTCAAGTATGAGCTCATGCACTCGCACATTGTCTTCAGACCATTTGGCACACGGCTAAACAACTTGTACATGCAAGCAAGATCTGTAAAGAAGAATGAGATACTATGCAGGACACTCTGCATTCTGTACTTCTGTAACTCATTCATTTCATAGCAAAAAGAACAAACAGCAGAAGTTCTCCCACTTTAGCCATAAAAAGCATCTTGTAACAACAGCTCAGGCAGTTGAATCATCTGATGTCCCCTTTCCTCTACCCCCGAGAACACGCTGACTGCAGCAGCCACAGAAAATTAAATTAAAAACAAAGGTTGCATTCAGTTATCTAGTTGAGATTGTCTATAGTACGTCATCTGGTGTTGCTGATCCCCAGGCCCATTGCTTTAAAATACGGTGTGTTTTAAGCTTCGCTAGAGCTATGTTTTGCAGTGGTATTTAAGAACGTATCTTTCAAGGTACCATCCCAGTATCAAATACTATGTTGAAACAAATAGGACAACACTAAGATACTTATTTCTGTAAAGCAAAAAAATGGCACAAATACGAGTTTAATTCACACTTGTCTTGCTGAATTTAATTCATTTTGTCCTGAAAGAATACTCAGCCACATAAATTCATACTGTTTTGTTTCATGCATCTAAAATTATGAGAAGTGACTTAGCTTAAACCTGACTTTCCAGAAGAGAAATCCATCCTTATACAGCAAGTATTTCCTCTCTAATATTTAACTAAATCAAATCAATGCCCATAAAAGTTAAATTCTTGTATCTTACAAATACCCTTCAATATCCTTGTCCTCTCAGCCTGAAGCCTATCTTAACTGGATATTAAAGAAAAAAAAGTTAAGTCTGGTATCATCACTCTCCTTTTCAATAAAGGAATTCCCTTTTCTTAAAGCTAAGAGATTTGCTCACTTTGTCTCTCTGACTACCACCTAGTAATTGTGAAGCTACTTTAAGGAACAAAAGCCATTAATCTAAGCAGCAAGTCTGTTCCTTTTCTTACTGCTTTAGTATGAAGACTGATCTCTAAATATAGCTACTACAATCACTCTTCGTTACGATGCTGTAGAATCTTAAGATCTCTCTCTTTCCATAACTTCTGTTCAGTCGCTGCCTGTCCCGTATCACCCTGCACTGCAGAAAACCTTACCAGACCGACCCCTTCTTTTTCCACCGCTCAGAACGTTTTTCATCCCTTAAGAAAGGAACAGATAACTTCTTCCTGCAACAAAGCCTTTTCCCCAAGAACTGGCTGCACAATACATTGATTAAATAAGTCATTTACTCTAGCACTTTTCAAGTAACATGCCATCTCTGACCCCCAAAGAACAAAAAAAAAGCAAAAACAAACAAACAAAACACAATAAAACACTTTGAATTTTGAAAGCTACAAACTGGAAGCACAAAAGGAATAAAACAGCTCATGGAAAACAGGCAAAGATCAGTACAAAAGATGAGTACTTTTCTTACTAAATACTTGACTTACCAAAAAAGAGAGAAACAAGTTAAAAATACAGTCTGTCTGAAAAGCCTCTGAAGTACCATTCTCAGATGTTCGCAAAAGAAAGTCACCAAAGCATTTTCAGAATTACATAGGAACATGAACTTTAAGCTCAGTTTATCCTATGTTTAAAACCAATAAGCAGTTTCGTAAGCATTTGTCTCCCATATGATGGGGTCTTACCTTCTGTCTTCCCATTTTTCAGCATATGAACTAGCCCAGAGTTCTCCATTTCCACTATAGTTTTCATATGCTTGGAAATAAGTTCCCTCTCAACAACTTTCACAATTGGTTCTTCTGTTGATTTATCCAGACAATGCATCACCCGTTCTATTTCTTCATTAATTCTAGCTTCTACTTTCTTTATATATACAGAAGCACTGTTTTCAGCTAAAAATTTCTGACTTTCCATCTGCGATTAACACAAATTAATATTTTAGATACTTTTTTTTAAGGGTGGAAAAAGGAAATGTACTGGTTATTTCAGATCAGCATTCATCAACAAGTTAAATCACACCCAGCATGTCTAACGAATGAGACTATTGTACCTCCAAGATTTACATACGCACTTCACACAAAATAAAGGTTCTAGGACACTTATTGCGTTACATACGTATGGGGATACGTGGAATATGAATACAGAACTTTTCATGCTAAAACAAACTAAACCAACCTAGTATCCAGTGACCAACAGGAGTTTTAGCTACAGGTCAAAAGAAAACAGAAAAGTGGGGAGAAGGAAAAGGTAAAAATTCTTTTCAAATATCAGCTTGTGTCATATTTATGAGCTGTGAGGATCAACAGTTCTCATACTTGCTAATGACAATGCTGATCATACTATTTCATATGAAATCATTTTTGTCCACACTGGTCAGTGTAGTCTTCTAGAGAAAAGATTATATATATATATATATATTTTAAAAGGCAGAGCTAAGGAATGAAACTCAAGGTCATTTCTTTTCTTAATTTAACGTAGCACCAATAAAAAACAGAATGCAATGACTTTTGAAACTTGTGCAATGTAAACTTCTGATTTTCAAGGACATTTAGAGGTGAGAGAAAGGCAGTCATCCTGCATAAGAATCAAGAGACTGACAAATTATCTTACCTAGGTACCCTTTAACACACTTTTACAATTTCTATCAATGCACGATTAAACTCAACCACCATTCAACTGGCTTTTTTTCCCAGAAACAAACTCACCAAAACATTCAGGAAATATTTTAAATGCACTGTTTGGTGTTTGGTTAACATCTGGATAGCCACGCTGATGCACTTAATTACTTGACTCAGTTCATATTATCACAACATATAATTAAAAAAAGAGACTATGAAGGAAGCAAAGCTTTCTCAAAGGCAGTTTGACAACTAGTCTCTGCTCTCCATTCCCAACCTGCATCCACCTGAACTTTCCATACCACTGGTATCTCAAAAAACCCTTTTAGATCCAGAGACTGTGCTTACAATGCGGAGATAGACCGAGCTGCAGGAAACAGCCCAACGCATACACAAGATTAGCATGATGATTACTTTACATGTTATCATGTATCCATGTCTCACAATTACATTTGAATTATAGTAATTCTGTTAAAATTAGTGTTACTTTTTCTCAAAGTTAGTCACATTTTCTTATTTCGTTTAACAGAAGTTGGCTTACTTTTCAAATAAATAGTGGTTGAAGTACCACCAATTCTCAAAATTCCAAGCAGTGACAAAAGCATTCCGAATATGATAATTACAAGACTGTTGTACCTGAAAAAATTCTGCAGACATCTCCAAAAACGGAGCCTCAAAGTCTTCTTCATAGACTGACCTTCCTTCAAGACCTAGAATCATTAACATCTGGCAAGCGTTTCTTATTGCGCCTCTGCCAAAAAGTAAGTTGTTAACAACTTGAGAAATCAACATGTTTACAAGATAGAGAGTACACAGAATAACAACTCAGAAGATTTCAACTTAATTAAAACATACTGATAAAAAATCTATCCTAAATCTGTTTGCTACAACAGGTTTTCCAGAAGCTTACAGTAGCAAGATTCTTTCTGTTCTAAACTAAGCAGTTGAAAATGTTTATTAAATATCTTAAACACAGAGATAGGGAAGCAGGTCTCAAGTTCTACTAACTCTGGTAACTATTAACAAGAATATATTTCACCATACGTGAAAATAATCAAGGAAAATGAAAATGACATATGCAGGTTTGAATTGAACAATTCAAAACAAATTTCTCTTCTTCTTTTAAAAGAAGTAATGAAAACATATCTGCAAGTTAAGCATAGAAACAAATTAATAAAATACACAAACAAAAGAACTGTATCCAGGAAAAAATTCCACTTTCTGGCAGTAGGGGACATTATACAGCTGTTGCCAGGAAGTATTTTTCTCTTCAAAAATTGCATGTTGGGCAATCACAATCACAGAACTGCAGCCAAAGTAGCATGAAGTTTACGTATCTCCACACCCAACAGCTGTCCTGAAACTGCAGAAGCACAAAAAAAAGCCTTGCAAATTTCAAGTTACTTCAGCTGCAGTATCTGAAGTGCGTGGTACAGAACTCCACATCTACAAATATGGCAAGAGAACAGGAGGAGAAGATTTTAAGGCTTGGAGACAACTGAACTACTAAGAAACACATGGACTAAAACATTAGGAAGGGAAACAAGGAAAAAACAAAACTCCAAAAAACAAGCAAAGCTAGAAGAAGACTGAACAACAGCACAGAGGAAATAAAAGATAGCAAGGGGCAGAGAATTGTCAAACCTCCACTTTATAAAAAAAATACTCTGACACACGGTGGTAACAGAGAAATTTAACAAAAAGTTTAATAAAGACCACAAATATTAAAAGTGTTATTAATGTGCTTCTCCATCTACCTACTATGTTAAACTCTGGCACGAAGAAAAATATTTTTCCAGATTATTAAGCAATTTTTACTTAAGTAATGACTTAGTTGCATACGCTCTTGATTCACTCAAAAGTTGATAGGTATCATTTACAACAGAAGACAGTCACTTACAAACATCTTACCTGTCTACAACTTCTCCTTTCCTTTCTCTTGCAATCATATCCAGCAGAGTTTGCCGTAGATGATCCCTAATACAGCCGTAGCGTACAACTTGATCTCGAAAAATAATCAAACCCAAATTGTAGACATTCTCCACGTTATTTTGTTGCACATAAACACGGTCCTACAACGAAGGCATACATGACAGTGAAATTCTAAATTCATCATGCCCAGGCTATTCAAAATTGAAAGAGATTGGTCATATTTGTGCTGTACAGATATAATCAAATTAATCTTCTCTCCTTTCTTCATAAAAGGAAATTAATAACAATCTCAGAATCAGTCCCATTTTCAAAAATCTCATTTATATAGAAAGTCTACATTGTTCAGATTAAAAGCACAGAATTTATAACTAAAGCATGCCAGAACAAACCAATACCCATGCCATTTTTAGTTGGGGGGTAGGGAAGCCCCCAAATACTGAGAAAAATCGTGACATCATTTGAAAGAGGTTTTACTTTTCTACACAATCCCCTTCCATCCACCCCCTTTTCTCTTCTTTAGTGAGTAAGAAATCATTTTTCCCCTATCTCCTATACATACTCCTACCACTCCCTTCAGGTTCACAGTTCCTCCTCAATATGTAGTGAAATTTCCTGAAATAGCATCATTAGGTGAATTGAAGACAAAGTAAATCCAAAATAAGAATAGTTACAGTCAAAGTTTATGAATTGGTAATGTAAATTGATCATAAGGGCTTCTGTTGAACCCCCATTTAAAATTCGCTTCCATTCAACTTGAACAAATATTTCGAAACTTTGTTGTTTCCTCAAAATCTCCTTGCCCTCCCCCCAAAAAAGAGAAAAGAAAGGGGAGAGTAGAAAGAATAAATCTATATTGAAATGTAAGAAATATTCTATCTTCCTACATAATCTCAATGTATCAGAAAGGTCAGGCTGCCCGACCATCCACTAGCCCTATACTACCACCCACACTTACAAATCCAGGCCGATGCTCAGAACACCATTCCAAGTCTGTACAGCGCAAACGCCACAGTACAGGGTTCACTGGGACTCTACTGAGCAGGCAACCATGAGTTTCCTATTACTCTTTGCAGAAATGCAAAAATTTCTCTCTTCTGTTCAAGTTTTGATTCATCAACCCCTTTTCTATTCCTTTCCCCCAACGCATCTACTCTCTAGAAAAGCAGGAGTACTAATAAAGTTAACTGACAGGCTGAAAATGTGTATGTTCACTTAACATCTAGTAATGGGTAAGATCATTAAAACAACAAAAAAATTAAAGTTTTTACAAACTATTTCTGAGATGAACAGTAATGATTTTTTTTTTTTCATTTCTGTAAGGACAATCCATTCTTCGAATGTAATTGTTCAGGTTGCTGCTGAAAATACTGCTTTATTACCATTTAAGCCTCAGGATGCTCATATTTGTAGAAGTTAAAAAGAGTTCTATACCCCCTTGCACACCTGCTTGCGACAAGGTTTTCTGAGAATTTACATGGCTAAAACAAAATAAATAACAGCAAATCAAACACTATAGAAAATTAAGGTCAATGATGGAATGGGAGTATGAACTACTCATTTCCCCACTAGGTCCATCAATTAACTTCTTAAGTGCTTTACCACACTCAGAAATGAACTGTAAAGTTACCCATACACACAGAAAACTAATTTTTTTTTTTTAAACAAAAATCATGCTTCAGACCATGGAAAAAAAATTACACAATTGGAAGTTCATACAAGTTCCACAACTGGAAGGAATCAGAAGGAATAGATCCTACAGCCTTTAGTATTTTAGCAGCTGAATGTACATGGAAATATTATCCATGCAGGAATTATATAACAGATTGCCTCCTGATAACTAGATGAAAGTAAAATATGGAGTCCATATTCAGGAATGATTTTGCACTAACACCCTTCAGACAGGCAGCACTTAATTTCAACGAAGCCGAAGGATGGGAACAGATCAGGCATACATACATACTCCGTGGTTCATGAAGCAAGCAGAACCCTGCCTCAAACCAAAAAGTTTACTCAGTTTGGTCTCAAGAAGTCAGTTCAGTGACACATGGTGGTCTAGATCCTTAGAATGTTATTGGTTTTCATTTCTTCCTGCTATTCAGGAAATAATGTTATTTATTTTACTCCCTTACTTCCCCACTTACATCCAGAACAAAAGTAAATAAGATTCTGAAATAAGACAAGCTTAAACTACACTTTTAAAGAGATGAAAGACAAAACTAAAAAGAAGTGCCTAACACGCTATGTTAGTATGTATTCTTTCCTCCACAAGTTATTTCCAAAGTATATTCAGGCCTCTGAAGCACAGGCAGCAGGGTATCAAAATGGATTAAAGCAATGGTTGTGACTCATCTGCATAGTTTCTGTTGTGGCAGCCCGTGCTAAACACTGCCCTTATGAAATGAAGTAGTAGCTGCACTAGGAACTTTTTTCAGTGTAACAGCAATGCCTCTTTAGTAAGCCAGACCACTTTACAGCACCCAAACTAAGTAACAGCATTAATGTTTCTGATACTGCGGATTTGCTCTCTCTTGGTAACAGACCCTTTTATTGTTTACTGGAAGCTCTCCCAACCTACAGAAAAATAACCTCGGAGACAGGAAACTTCATTTGGGAACAGGTTTGACTGACAAGGCTACATGCTACTGAACAGCAATCACTTCCCATGGGGAGACGCAGCAGGTGCTTAAAAGGTAAGAATAACCCTCAGGAGACAAGGGTGGAGTTTCAGACAGCAATTATTCAGAAACTACAGTGCTGCTTACACTGCAGAATAACTCTGATCTCAGCTGAAACAAGTTACCTACTGCACATCATCAACAGCCACATTTTGCACCACCTCTGCACAGATGCTCTGCCTGGATGACGTTCAGCCTTTGGACGCCGTTGTATACAGTAAGCGTCTTTAATCCCAGTTCTGAAAATAAAACCACCACTTCTCCCTACCACCTCCTGTGTGAGCCACAAGCAATGGGAGTCTTACGTCCCGAGGTCACAACCTGCACGGCCGACCAGCCACTGCTAGCTTAAATCAAGGCACCGGCTTCATGCGCTGCGCACGAGGGGAATATTCTTCAAAATACACAACTGCATTCACAAGAGCAATTGCTCGTTTCTGACACAGTTTACCACCTATGCGTACGTCTGTATGCAGCTAGAGGTGTGGCTGCTGTGCTTACATACCTGAAATTGCTTTAAATTTAGCAAGTACAAGTAGCAAAGAAGGGACACCAGTGAATCCAGTACAGCCCAGTTTCTGTACAATGTTCCAGGAATACTCACACTCTTGTAAGTTAAAAGACCAAACAACTAACTGCATCTCCACTGCTACAGTTGCATACAGCAGCTAAATGAAAACTGTTGTAGGTATGCTTACCTAACACCACAGCCATAAGCAAGACTGCACTTCGAATATACGCAAACACAGTGCATGACTTCACTACTGGAACGTCTTAGTTCTTAGATTAGTTAACATCTTAGAACTTCACTTCGCGATGATGCTGCTTCACATGACTTCACTACTTCAGTGCTCACTGCTTGCACAGACACTGCCATGAATTCACAGTGTGTGTTACATCTACTCTGGCACTGACTATTGTAGCCTAGACACAAGCCGAAAGGAAGAGTGCTAGTTCACATATAATACAAAAAACAGTACAGCTATGTATACGTGAAATTCCATCGCAGAAACTGGAATATCTCAAGAAACCTAGATTTGCCTTCATTGTGCATTTCCAGGTTGCAAAACCTCACACTAGAGCTACATTATATAGCAGACATGAAAACAAGCAGACTTTAACACAAGAGACAAGGTTATAGGTTTTTTTTTTTTCAAATGCAATTGCAATGCAAGCTTTACAGTGTCTTGAAGAGGAGGTTCTGAATGTAAAGGAAGTTCTGCCGTAAACCTCAAACTGCAAAGATTCTAAGTCTACAAATGAGTACCATAATTATGCATAAACTACAATGTTACAAAACACACTTTTCTAAAACGACCCTATTGAACTCATTTTCATTTTAGAAGTGGCATATCCAAACAGAAGACAAGGATAGATGTGTGTTGGGCAGGTGTTTGCTTTGAATTATATCGTAAGTGACCTAATGGTTCAAAATAAACTGGAAAACAAACACAGTATTAAAACAGATACAGCTTAGTTTAGGATGTACAATCACTAGGTTGAAGCAAGATTGTAAGAGAGTAAGATTAGAATTCAAGAGGACGTTAAATGTTATACTTTCACTGACGTCAAACTGTGGCTTCTTGGGTACCAATAGGTACATTTCCTGAAACTGATGGGTAAGCAATTGGGATGGCCTACAAAATAAGAGAAGGATTGGGTTATCCCTTATTATAAACATTATAATTGCATGTACTTCTCCTGACAGAACATAAGCATGTCAGTTAACAGTGCCTGGTGACTGTGTTTATGCAGTGATTTATCTTAAAAACAAACAACAACAAAAAGGCCCACATTTTTATTTAAATAACTTTAGCTGTGCATGATTGAAGACACAAACTACTCTGGCATAAGAACATTGCTATAAAACCACATTTCATTCAGACTCATCCCACAGAATGGCAAGACTTGCTTTATAAAGTGCTTTATTTTAGAGCAGTAAGGTCTTATCTTTAACAGATGTCCCTCCATCGTATAATTTTGTGGTACCAGCAGCTTTTAAGCTTTCTGAATGAGTGCATACTTAAGACTTGAAGTTTCCTGCTCCTAATCTCATTCTAATAAACAGAATTATGTTGACAACAGGATGTTCCAGAGACAAAAGTAAAACTGCAAGTCTTTGAGGCCTGTCCAATTTTATACCATACCTTATGCTTCAATTTGTATCAAAGTGTGTATTTTCTCTGAAAATGTGTCCTATGCTTCTCCAATTCAAAGAAAGGGCCAGAGTCTGCCCATTTTATCAGCTCCCTGCTTTAGATAATTCTATCTAATAAAGATTAAATTAATAATCATAAAGCCATGTTATATTATAGATAGCTAACAAACACACATAAGAGCTCCTGAAGTTTGAGAAGTTTATAAGAGCATTTTGAAAAAAAAATTATTAACATTTACTCTTATACTATGAAAATATTTACAGTAGGTGTATCTGTTCTGTTACTTTGGATCTCATTTAGGTACAAGGTAAAAGCCTATAGGGAGACAAATAGTTAGCCAAGTGGAGGCCTCAGCAGAACACCTACTTGAAATAATTAAAAACTCAAACAGCACATGAAAGTCTAATCTAAAACGACCTTCACTGGTAATTCCATGCTAGCTATATATTCCAGAGATATTTAAATTTGTTAATTCTAATTCATACAGAATAATAAAGTCCATTTTGCGCTTCAGATCTCCATTTTCTGGTGGAATCCAGCATCTTCTGTACTGAAAAGGTAAATAGCACATGGCTAAAACATAGCAGGTACTCCCCTGGAAAGCTCTGGATTCCATAAAATCACAGAATGGGTTGGGTTGGAAGGGACCTTCCACTAGACCAGGTTGCTCAAAGCAGCATCCAAACCTGGCTCTGAACACTTCCAGGGATGAGGCTCCTTCTTATAATGTTTCTGGAAACTCACCACTAGTTTTGGTTGATTATTCTACTCATTAACCATTTTTCTGGGTATTAATTGTCTTATTTTCCATTTGAATTTATCCAGATGCGCTTAACAGCAATTGGTTTTTATTTTTCCTTCACTAACAGATTAGAGAATTCAGCATTTCTCCTAGTGAAGGCAATATATCTTCACTACACAAAATAATCTCTAAATCTTCCTTTTGGCAAGATAAGGCACACAGATCTAAGTGTCACTGAAGCGTTTTATATCCAGCCCTCTATATTTAGACTTGCGGTCTATTTCCAACTGAAAAAAAAAAGCCAGTAAATCCATTAAAAAAAGTTTGAGCTATGTAGCTGCAATAATTACTCAAAAATCTTTAGCATTTAGTAGCTTATTAACCAACAGGATTTCTTCACAGTTAATTTAGATAGGTTCAGTTTCATACTGTGAGATCTTTAATTGCTGCAAGAACTTAATTCTGCTTGTTAAGTAGATAAGAGTATAATCTCAGTCAAAAATCTTTTTTGATAATAAAAAATGAAGCACTACCTTATCCCTCCCTGAGCAATACTGCACAAAGTACTATTTTTAGTGTGATATTTTGGAATAAGAGATTTTACATTAAAAAACAGTCCTCAACATGTATTTCTTTTCCTTCTGAAGTTAACCCTTTGGCTAAAAAGTGTATAAAAATATACTCTCCTGCACCCTCAGAGTATGCCCACCATTCTGGGAATTTAAACATACACGTACTATGTAAAGCATAACACAATCCAGATACAAGGCCCTCTCTCTTCAGAAACGACCATTTCCGTTAGCTGTCAGGTTAGGAATGTCTTTTTTTCCCCCCCTTGTAAAATTACAACCATCCAACGAAAGATCGTGTGTTCATCTATTCATGCTACTTAATTCTGTGCCAAGCTCTATATGAACAGCAAAACATTCAGTTTGAATTCAACCCTTCCTGAAGGACACAAACTGCACCTAAGCAAAGCTATCTTCTTCACAAAAAATTTAAAGAATGACAAATGTCATTTGTGCAGGCTTTACACCACCATGCTTTCTACAGGAACAAACCACCACTAGGTGAATAAAAACGTGAAATTAACATTTGTAGCCTGCCAGAATCTTTTAAGAACTGCAAAATTCAACCAGTTTTCAAATGTTCTTTCCTAGCGATGAGAAAAGAACCACCTAATTATAATTTTTCACATACTTGTAATAATGGTCTCATATACATATGGAATTCAAAACAAGGGATTAAAAGAATCATCTTAAGACTTAAGCATGCCTTACTTTTATCCCTCCACCTCAATTGTTTACAGTTGTAAAAAAGCAAGTAAGCATCACATTAAACATGTAAAAAAGCAGAACACCCACCATATACATCAGAATGTCTCTAATCATCACCATTGCTGTTTGATGATCATTCCATGCTTGGTTTAGTGTCTGTAAGAAGTTGTTATTCAAGGAGTTTAACACATCTTCTCGCACCTGAAGTGAAAAAGAATATATTGTCATAAAACCAAGTCAGTTTCCCCTTCATCACTTAAATCTTAACAAGCTCTGCTTCAGAAAACAATAGTTCTTCTCTTCTGTGAACTCTGAATATCACAAACACGTTCATATTTTTCCTGGGTGCTGGCCAGCCCTGTATATACCCTTGTATATAACTTCAGGAGAAAAATAAGGCTTTATATAAGCATGAAAAAAAACAGTGTGAAAACAAGAGCAACAAAATAAACATGGATATTAAATTTCAAAGGAATATCTGAAATTTCAAATGTTAGAAATATTTTTATATAACTTCTTAAAGGTTTAATTTCCTATGCTCTGCTGTCTCAATTAACGTTAACTTTACTATCACAAGTCATTTCAGAATATTGGGAAGTACCAGTAGATGTTATAAGCAGAAACAAGCACAGGTAGAAAATCAGACATGGTGACGGTTAGAGAAACAAGCCAAGAGAGCAGCAAATAGTTGCAGCAAATAGCAGTCCTGAAAGGAGACATTCACTCAGTAAAGACCAGACTCTTGTATTAATAGTCTGAAATTGCTAACAAGACTTCAGGGAACAAGAGAAAAATCATCACCATTTTTACTAACGCATTGTCTAGTTGATTTGTTCATCCCATCAACTTCAGGCTTTACTTCTTTCTGGTATTACTACTCCCTACTAATCAAAAAGAAAATCTGGTTTTGTATTTTGATTTTCATGCAGCACTAATGTACTAACAGTGCTCAGGCTTTCAACTCCTGTAAAAGATAAACCTAATGTAAAAATACATATATATATTCCAGATTTAACAAAATGTGTGAATTGAATTTTGAAATAGCATAAAGAATACATCCTGCCCTCTGGCATTACCCCCAAATCATGTGAATCCACCCTCTGCTTTACGATAACCCCCAAAAGACACATACAGTCCAGGCATGTAAATGAATGGCCAATAAACCTCCAGGAGTTAGAGTATGTTCAACTCCCAGCCAGCAGAAAATACTCATTTTTTTCCTCCTTTATAATGAACCTGTCATGGAAAAAAAACCAACAACCAACAAATATCTGTTAGGAAGAAAACACAAAAGCAAACAAAAACCAAATAATCAAGCAAAAACAACCTGGTACCTTTTAAAGGTCAAAAAGTTTGTTGTTTAGTTAAAGCTGACTTCTAGCAAACAATCTGTACACATCCTCCATACAGGATAAAACAAATCTAGTTTTACTTGTAATAATGACTTAAAATCAAAGTTTTAATACAAATTCGGAGAAACCTTTTCTCAACCTTACCTCCAAAAGAGGAAAGTCAACAGGCTAAGTAGGTAATAAAGAATAATAGAAGTAGCCTACGGAACTCTAGGCATGCATGCAAAGATGAGGGACATCCTTTTAGAAGGACCCTCAATGGTGGTAAGTGCAAATGGGGTATAGCTTCGAGTTCTTACAGCCCAGTAAAGCCCTATCGACACAGCTGGATTTTTGTGTAGCTCTATGCAAGCCATCGTGGTAAGAGAGGGGACTGAAAAGAATGCTCGAATTTGTACTTAACGTGTAAATGGTTCAATAAATAAAGGGTTATAGAACTGCTAAACGCTTTTAGAGACGGCTGCCTTCCAAATAGACAGTTTGAAGGCTGCTGATTGTGTCAGACCATGTTCTAAACATTAGCAAAACCGGGAACACTTGTTTTCTTTACTGGAGAGCAACATTTCCTTTGCTCCTCTCATTTCAAAATACAACTAATTTACTAGAAAAATAGACCAAAGGCTACTGTTTTCTGCATACTGGAAGAACTTCATTGCAAATACATCTCAACAGTTTGGGACAATCTGCCGGTGCATCTGTGGTGCCATCGCTCCCCCCGCCTGTCCGTGCCGACCTGTCACCATGGCAGGGCTGCTGCCCATGCAGCTCTCCAACCGTGACCACTTGCTGCGACAGGCAGAGCCCAGAACCAACACCCAACGGCTGCCAGCACCTTACTGCAGTGCTGGGGAGGATCTCCTTCCAAATCACCCTGCAGTACAACCTCCCCCCCATCTGTGCTTCACGTCACGTTAAGTGTCCTATACCTTACAAGAGAGGCATGCCCAGGGGCCAAGAAGCAACAGTCCTGATCCAAGTTGATAGTTAAGACTCCAAGAAGGCTCTGGCCAGCTCCTGATCCATCAACCCACATCCCAGAGTCCTTGCACACACACAAACACCCACACACCCGAGACACATCATTCTGTCATTTAAGCTTTATTAAGTTACTAGGCAAAAACAGTATACCAAAAAATAAAATCAGTCTGGCATGCAACTATATATACTCCAACAACTTAGACAGGCAAACCAAAAACACAGCATGGCATTTCATCCAGACACTACGGTCTCTTCTCAATAAGCTGCAAAAGCTCATCCCACTAATATTCACCCCGTTAACAGTAACTGAAACTAGGTTTGCTTGCAAGTTGTTCAAGGTTCTGAAATCTTCCAATTCCTGCTCTGCAGACATTCCTCTGCAAGGCCTCTCCTTGCTTTTGGAAAACACAACACGCAGGCATAATTCACAGTCAGTGCTGCCTAGCTGGCTCATTCTCTCTGGTAGTGACTGTCATTTACCCTTCAGTCTCCCAAACGTATGTGCTGCTGTCATCCTACCTACGTGGCTTTTAGCTAAAATAGAAATGTGCATTAAAAACTTCATCAGCCTTGTAAAGAGTAAGCCAAATCTCCAAGAAAAAGAAAAAGAAGCATGACATCTCTGTTTCACTTCCTTAATCGATATGAAGAAACCTTGGAAAAGCAATCCTTTTGTGGATCGGCCACAGCAGTGAAACTTAGCAAAGAAAAACTAAAAGCACAATTCATTTACAAGTACAGAGAATCGGGGTAGGGATCAATCGGTTTTACTCCAGTATATGAAAGACCATCATAGGACACTTCAAAGATCTCTACAACACAGAGCTACTGTACCTTTATAATTACACACATCCATCACAATAATCCTACTAGATTAGCCAGCGCCAAATCACGTGTCAGCTGGTAAACAAACAGGGTGCTCAACACCAGGTAGCGATGACGACTTGCTTCCAAGCAGACGTGAGAGCTCTCGGATCCGCACCACCTTACCTTTGCCCCACGCACTGTGCCATGCAGCTTTCTGCAAACACGCTTTAAGTCCAGCGATGGGGCTGTATGGCACAAAGCTACCCTCAGAGTCTCTCTGGAAAACTTCCCAATGACACTCTCCTCAGTTTATTTTAAGCTGCAGACAGGTTTGGAAAAAAGTTCTTGTAGTTGCTACAAAAGACACCCCAATTGTTGTTTACAACAGCTGTCCAGTTACAACGTGTTGAATACATTCCTTGTACAGGCCATGAATGCAACCCTATTACAGGAAGAATACTATAAAGCACAACGCACCACAGCCAAGCAAGAGCCCGGAATAAAACTGCTTCGGTGAATAAATAACTTTCAGTGTAAAAAAAACCTGGACATTGACACTTTTCTATAGAGAAGGAAACCCTTCAGAGACAGCTGCTGCTCTTCTAAAGCCTTAAGAAAATTTCAGTCTGGAAAGTTTCATCAGCAGAATGTTAGGTTCAATTAACTCAGCTTGTAGTGAGTGCTGTAACCACCTCTGCAGTCACGCAGTAAACTGGCAGGCATATCCAGCATGAATAGGACTGCCAAGGTACAGTCTCAAAGTAAATTAGCAGCTTCATAATCTATGTAAGGTCTTATATTTGCAATTAGGAAATCTTGCTTACGACTCTAGGCTCAATTATATTTTATAATGGATATGGCTCCTAGGAAATACAGCACACGCACATACAAAATCTCTTAAGAATAGTTTGCTGGCATAAGCTTTCAATACTTTTAAGTAACTCTCTATTAAGTGTACACAAAGCAGGCTCGGGGCCTAGCATTCTCTGTCTTACAGCATCTTGATGCAGCAGCATGACGAGTGCAAGGATGTGATCTGCAGTACTCTAAGGACAGGCTGACACAGACGGAGCCCTCTGCGGGGAGCAGCAGTATAGGAAGGCATTTTCTAACCTAAGACCTCAAGGTCCAAGAACTTTTATTACAGAATTTCATCTTGTACAGAAGTCCAAACAGTGCAACAGTCCAAAAATCGCAAGACAGTATTCTAAAATATTCAAGTTTCAGCTAAGTTAGCAGGTTGACTGTGATGTTACCAGAAATGTTTGTTCAACCATGCAGCAACTATCCTTTAGATAAAAGAAAAAAAAACACAAAACACTGAAAACCATTGATTACTCTGAACTGCACTTGCTTTGTGTCTGTTCCATCTCACCCTTTTGCCCTCCATATAACTGAAGACTCACACAAGAACATCCTAAAATATTAAGGACAGAAAGATAAGGGTAGACAATACTTCATATCTTGTCAGCCAAGTGTACAGCAGACCCTAAAGCTCACTAATTCATCTCCTACACAACTCCTCATGCATAATTCCCCCCCTAAATCACAGACACTGTGGAAATCATCTCTTGAATTCCCTTGGAGGAGATACCTGTCTTCTCCCTGCAGCACCACGACAGCAAATGTTAAAGCTTGCCAAGGATCGCAGAGAGCCCCAGAGCAGACACGCTGCCTTTCATCCAAACCTGCCCCAGCGCTCCCTAATGTTCCCCCTGCATCCAGCAACGACCCCACAAGGACTGGCTCTGTGCTGCTTACCAAAGGGCTTTCTTGGATGCCTTTCATTGCTACTACTGTGAGATAACATGCACTGCCATTGATAAACTCCATCAGTTGTATCAGCAAAGACTATGCTGTAAAGCACTCTGGCATGCCAACAACAGGCAGCAAGGGAAGTGTTTGATAAGATTTCCCATATCCCAAGAATCTCTTCCTTTTCACTAAGGCTCTAGTATCTCCCTGACCCAGCATGTTTCAGCCCATTTAAGTGTAGGACAGTCCTTGGCGTTTCTGAATCTTTGATGTGCAGAATACTCTGGCAGCGTTATCACCTACCAAAAAAATACTCTGTTGGGCTTGGCCAACAAATCAATCAATCCCTCTGCCTCATGCACAATTTATAGAATTGATTTGAGTCTGGATTTCAGACTGAAATGCTCATCAAAACGAAGGGAATTTTAAAAACATTATCCTGCAAACTTCAGGATTTTCTATTCTAGTAAGTGATGTTAAAGAGCCGCAAACTAAGCTTTGTCAGCATTTTGTTGTTGTTTTTTAAAATACTTTTACAACATTTATGTGTTGAAGGAACAGACAAGGATCAAGACGTGAAGTGTCCACATCGAGCTACAGCAATGCCAAACGACAAGAAAGGAGGCAATCAGTGAAACCTCAGATGCACAAGAATTAAATGCACCCCGTTTCATGCTTGAATTAAGGTAAAAGGCTTCAGTGCATTTTATTCATTTTTTAACTTGATTTTAGATGTACTATAATAATAATGTCAATATACAAGCAAAGACAAGTTTTATAATGTTTTTATTTTGTGGTAAATACTCAGTTGTTGAAGACAGCTAACTCCTACCAATTACGTGGAGTAAGCTCCTTGGCTTACTACCTCCTTCACCAAGCACGTTGATCCTAACTACAGGCTGCTGGGGTCTGCAAGTTCAAAACCAAGCATCCTTCACAGGAACTTGCCTATGTGCTTTTATCTTGTATGCTTGTACTGTGTTTACAGCCTGTTGAATTGTAAATAAAGTGATAGGTGCAAAGACGGCACATGGCATTGTGCTTTCTTGCTTAGACATTAAATATTATTCTTTAGAATTTCTTTCTAATAAAAATAATGGGTAAGTACAACTTTCATCTAGCAATTACACAAGCATAGAGGATAAATAGAGCTCTTAACAATACCTCACCAAAAATAAACTTTTGCTTTCCAAGCTTGGCAACTATTTTTTAAAAACATCTGAATACAATGCCTCTGCTTAGTCTCTGCATCTACTCTTCATTAACCTGCATGACTGGAATACTATAGGAATACAATTTTTTTGCAGGAAGATAACCAGTAGACATAAACAAAAAGTAGCAATTCTGTTTGAAGGTTTCTTGCAATTCAAAACTTGTATTTTGTTCCTTATAACCACTGCCTGCCTGTTCTTTACTGCAACCTAACCATTTCTGAAAAGTGTCATTTTGATGAAGTTAAACAGATTTCATGAACAACATTTCAGCTGGAAAAATTCCCCTCTTCTATACTCTAGCACCGTTGATTCTCTGAATATAACTTTTCAGAGATTTGTGGCTAAAACTTTTATTGTTAACTAGCTACTTCACATCTAACAGAGAACTGCTCTTGGAAAGAACCACTGAAAACACACGATTCCTCTAAAATTTCTGTTACATGAAGTGTGAGGTTAAACAAAACCATTGTTTTATTTATTTTATAACAAGTACTCACAATAATGAGATGCGATTTCAGAACTGATCCTATTCTTAACAAACAATGAACTATTTTTCCATACTTCCAGCTATTACTACCTAACATAACATCCTCAAGCAAAGTCCACCAAAAGGGACAAGGCTTTGAATCCCCACTATTTTATTTTTTATTTTTATTTTTTTTAAGTTCTATCCCAGGATTATTTAACTTATAGGAAGGCATTATCAGACATCTGAATAATATAGCTGTTTTAACCTTAGGGCATTTAGCTACTAAAACTCAGTATTTATTCCTTCTATTTAAAACAAAACTTTTGCTCATCTGTTTTTCTGTTACCCATGCACACAGATACCAATTGATTAATCATGTTAAAGATCAGAGTACTATAGCACTGGAAAAAAAATTTAAAGCATCAGAAAAGTTAGGATGAAGCATTAGAAAGGCGTTTCTCTATACTAGTATCTGTACAAGCCTCTCAGGCAGTGCAGTGATAGCACAAACTCACAGGATCTCCTGCTCTTTTGTCACTTTGCCAGTTAATGCTTCAGAATAGTGTTTTTGCATATGGATAATTTAAATAGAATAGTTAGAAAGAAAGACAAGCAGCTTTCCTCAAATTAAACCAGGATAAACTCAAACCTAGGAAAAAAAGTTTAGTGACCTAATTATTATCAAATGTAGACGATAAAAACACAGGCATATACACAAACAAGGCATAGAAAGCCTCAGGAACGTAGGTATTATGAAAACAGAAGTGTTCGAGACTCACAAATGCACTACAATTAGTCATAAAATATTGAGCCATTTCACACAGGATGTTTCCTCTCATGCAAATGGTTAAAAAACAACACACACCAACACATAAACAAAGTAGGTTTTAGACTATGCTTATCAGAACCATACCTTTGAAAACTAAGATTTTAGAAAAGAACTGATTTTCACCTGTGCCACAGCAATAGCACTTCCATGCGTAGTGACAGCAGCATCTCCACGTAACCGACACAAAAAGCTTCCTGAGCATTACACGTTATTTAGGCGTAAACCTCCCATCCACCCTTCTGCACTCCTGCCACAAGTAAACGTCCAAGATACACGATGGCAGATGACTTTCCTAATTAAAAGTTGTAATAAGAGGACAAAAATCTGACACTCCATCTGAACCCACAGACAGTATATGGGATCAAAGTGGCCGTGCATTTCTTTCCAAAGATAGGAGGTCTGAACGTTACCACAAGAAGTACAGCATCTTCCCTAGACTTCAGATCCTATTACCTCTAAATATTATCTGGACTCATAAAAAGTGAGCTTCAACTTGGTTTCAGTAACACACTTAACCATCAACCCTAAATTCTACCCACCAAAGCTAGAGAGATGGTTCCGTGGTTTTACACAAGATGTGAAGAGCCCTTTCCTGAGATGATACACATCTTCAGAAATAGAAAATTTCTGCGTGTCGTTTTGACTGAATTACATGGCTTTGAAAAGGTTGAAACGATAGAATGCAGACTGCTCAGGACTTTTGTTGCTGCTGAGCTGTGTTTTTGCATATTGCCTACTGCCTCTCAAAATTGTGTAATCCTAGCACAACTCTCTCATTAACTTGTGAATTAGTTCATTTGCCCGTAACAAACAGGTTGTTGCACAGGTATTTATTTTGCTTCACAGATGAAAAACAATCCAAACTGAGTTCTGAGAAAATCACAAAATGCCTTCAAAATGCTTTTTTAGAAAAAGACAACAACAAAACGGCATGGCTGCATCGCAGCAGTGATGCTTTAGCTCGAGTTGTTTCCTGTTTTACACTTTCAAAAACTTCCTATGGTGCGCCCTCCATCTGTAACTTGTAACAAAAACTATCTGGAACATGAAGTAAAGTAAGCAGCAGGAAGTTAGCTCTAAACCACCATTTTTTTAGGGTATCAATTGAACAGCTTCAACGAAATGTTACACGGTAACATTAGATTATAGTCACTTAAATAACTGAACAGAATGCTTCCGTATAAGGGACTTCAGTTCATAAAAATGACATACCTTGTTTATGAGATGCTCAGTGACCACTTCCCTCAGTCCAGTGTAGAGTTTTTCTCCGTGTTTATGCAACACCATTGTATAGGCATTCCTATATAGCTCCTCGAAACTGAGACCACTATTATTCTTACGCTGGATCTCTTGGATGGCGTTTTTTAGGAGATCCCAAATGCTGTTTACATACTTCTCATCCATAGTCATCTGTAACAATAAAACAAGACATCATTGTTTAGAATCAAGATAGTTACCTTCAGAAGTTACAGCTCTAGAAGCAGCATCTGCTTCTGCCACATTTTGTTGATTCCAACTTTGTTTTTTTTATCAAAACAGTACAGATGAAACTGGTAGGGTTTTCAAGAAATAGTTATGAAAACTATCATTTGTAAAGGCTTAATGTTTTCTCCTCTACACCCGCAAATCCACAGAACCCAACTCCAGATTCCATGCAGGTATTTGTGGCTGTGAGTCTTCCCTACTCTTCCTCCACAGAATAATAACGAAAATTAATTTTCCTCCCATACTAACATGCTGGTCAGCATCGCACCAGTCATACTAAAACACTGATCTGCTTAACCTGACTCCAAATCAACTTGTACCATAAAAGATAATAATGCCTGACACAGAGCTAGCAATCTCATTTAGCCATCTGCTTGAGCTAACTAGGTATTCTTTATTTACTGCAACGTACTAAAGGCCAAATAATTATGTGCCTAAGATTCAAATGCTTACAGATGTTGTTACTAAATCCCTTAAATCTCCAAAATTAACAGCTGTATTGAACAAGGTTCCCCTGCACAAGATTAAATAACCTGCTATAGGATATGTATAAGGCTCTAACCAGAACATGCATGACCCTCCTCTGTTATTCAGACTATATGTACTTCAGTAAATACACTAAATAAAAACAGTACCAGTACAGAAAAAAAATCAGTGAAAGAAAATGTTATAACAAAGTCTCAACAGAACACCAAAACAATTTTTGTCCATTGCTATCTAGTGATTCGTGTGAAACAGTTTACAATGGTGTTTTACCAATCCCAGTTATTTACCGAAACCAAGTGCTTCAAAATATGATGCTATCTGGATAAAGCAGCATTTGGGATGGCACAGGCTCAAAGAAACACAGCAACAAAGTTGCTGATGGTATTGTATAAAGTTTGATCTACTCAAGCTCCATCACCCAACTGAAAGAAAATCCACTTTAATTAAAGCAAATTTAAAATATGATTTTTAAAGATACTTTTGGTTTACTTTATATGAGGAGGACTTGATCTAGCCTTTTACACCTAAAGAAAAACGCTGAGGAAGAAAAAAAATACTTCTCCCAGAATTACTGTAGAGAAAGAAAATACCCTTGATTCCAGCAATACCATAAAAGCACCCTTGAAAATAAGTAAGTAAAAAAGAATGGTATGACAGCATAAAGGAAAACCATAACCCACCCTGGTATATCTCCCTTCTCCCTCCCCTTCCACCCAAAAACCACAAAGTAAGGAGAGGAAGGACACTGAAGACTAGATTGCATTTGTAGTCAAACACAATGATAAACAGAACAAAGCGAAACAAACACTATCTCCCATCCCCCTAGTCTTCAGGAATTTTGGTTAAAAACCAAAGGTTTTCATTCCAAAAATATCCCCATCATTCACCACTTTCTCACTCTCCTGATAACAGAGTCTCTAACCTACTGATACGTACACATCCGAAACTTGACAGATATATCAATGTCTGTATAAAAAAAAAACAAAAACAGATCTCACACACATTGAGAAATTCTTAGCTCCCTATCTTCCAGAAGCAATAGCACAGAAATTGAACGTCCCCTCCCCTCCACACACACACACCTTGCTCATTCTCCTACCTGTAATATCGAAAGGTCAGTTATTTTCCTTTTAATTTGCATCTGCTACATTGGTGCCTCTTCAGGGAAATGATTTTCTAAAGTCTTCCTGAACAAGCCATTTTACAAGTACTGATAATGAAGTCAACTATTTAGGCAGCAATTGCAGACAGCGATCCACGTAAAAGCCTTTCAGCTTTTCTTTCACAAAAATGCCATTCTGTTTTCAAACAAAGCAGACTCTCAATGCAACACCTACCTATGCCATCTTCTCCCCTTGCTAATCAAAAATCCCTCAGCCAACATGACTTTTTTTTTTGTGTCTCTACTGCAATTTAATTGCTTACCACATTTAAACAAATATATGATCTATAATAAGTCAGGCAAATCTCCAGCCACTAGTTTGGGAAGGTATTATATAGCATTGCTGGTTGTTGGTCAGTCAGGAAACATTTCTGTACGTTAGAGATAAGCATTACATCTAATAATTCAGATCTGTTCAGGAAAAGAAAAAATGGGATAGTTCTTCTACTTTTAATTCAAATGCTATCAAAAATGAAGGAATAGTTGCAATATTTGCTCCAAATTCACTGAAGTTAAGTGCAACATAGAACTTTCTGCCACTTAAACCACACACCAATCTGCCTGGGAAGCACAAGAAAGATTCATAAAAGGTAATTTCAAAGAGTTTACTTCTCCATGGGATAAATATACAGGTATATTTTAAATGATAGCATAAACTTATTACCATATAAGATCAAACATAAAGGACTCTGCTGCTCAGTGCACCTTCCTATTCTGCTACTGACTATTTAGATTGCTATCTGTGATGTTCTGGGGGAAACAGGTTTGCTGAAGCTCTAAGTTATCAGGTTAGAAGAGCCCCGTCTTCCAAAAAAGATCAAACTTCACCAGCTTGTTTGCATCAGTGCTTTCCAGCAAATCAGAGATGGTAAACACTTTAAATAACTCTGCCTTATCAGACAGTAGAGTTTTTGAAAAAAAAGTTATTTCCTCCCCACTAGTGAAAGTGGTTTAACTTTGAACTGCCACTGTATCACCTTCAAAGTTGTGTAAGAACTGCAATGCCTAGATCTACTCTTGGATTACGAGCTTGAGGTTCACCTTTTTTCATACTCTTTCCTTAAATTAGACTTGTACACAGATTAAAAAAACACAAAAAGCAAAAAAAAACAAGCAATAAATAAAATTAGTTCATGGTGCCACTAAACCACTTTTTCACCTCTCGGAATTTTGTACCAAAACATCTCTAAAAACTCTGTTAGAGAATTATAATCCCAATCACCCTGTAGAGATCATCCAGTATAGATTTACACAACTCTCCAGATCCCAACTAACAGCAAAGCCTTTGTGTGATCCTCTTCCACAAACCTGAATACAGTATCAAAACCCAAATGTTCTTGCAAGCTCATTCCCAGATTTCTTCTAACGGCCACATATTAGAAAAGTGAACTGCATGGCTGCAATACAGTTGTCACACTTGTGCCTTCTATTCTAGCAGATTTTAGCAAAAGCTGAATTTCTGTTTCTGCTGGTGCTTCTCGGGGGAAAAAAAAAAAGACAGGTTCAAAAAAAAGCATTAAAAGCAAAATCCCAATAATTTCAATAATGCTTACACCCAGTTTCATAAAAAGATAGTTAGAAGCCAACGTCCAAAGAGAGGAAATGTATTAATGTACTCCAGTTTATCTGAACATTACCTTTCTTGGGGAATGGGCAAGAAATCAAGTCCATCATTGGCAGGAGAGATGTCTGTTCGTAACAAGCCACTAGTTGGAAAACTTCCACAAACTCCGGCTCTAATGCTAGTGATTCAAAAATACAGCTTGAACACAAACATCTGAACTCAAAGCAAAGCAGAAGTACATCTTGAGGAAGTTAGACTGCACTTTCATGTATACTGATATTGTAGTCATTTCACAGAAAAAAGTCTGCAAAGGACTCAAAAGGTCCTTTATTCCACAGTACTGCCACAATGCAGAATCAGATGTATGTGCTGCCTTTAACAATAGTTTGTCTATCCTATCAAAACCTCCAAGCCTGAATCAGCAATCACTTATTCCACGAAGCTCCCACAAACATCTGATGCCAAACAGGCCACTGTTAAATTCTCAGAAGTTTTGAAAGTCTGTAAAAAGACCTGCATCAGATTTTTCCTTTTTAAAGGTTGCAAACATCACTACTCAATTTTTCTACTGTAGCTTCCAGCAGGGCGTTTGCCACAATTCTACATGCTACCAAGTGAACCGGATCAATTCAGAAACGAAGAAGAGTTGCTTTGCAGTAATCAAGTTTTCAGAAACTCAACCAACACCTGCCTCATTCCTTCCCATGACATCCTTTATGTCTAATACCCCAGAGCAAGCACAGATTGAAATTACAGAACGCGAGTGTTTACGCTGCCTACGTTGAAGGAAGTGAGTGGATACTGGCAATTAAAGCTAGTTAGCAGCTCTGTTAGTAAACATTTGCACCTAGTAATTGCAGCCTGTTAGACTCCCTTACTTGCCAGCTGTCAGCAGACAAAATGAGCAGGGGCTGACTGCTGCCATCAGGAACTGCCACCACAGGGGCCCTGACCCACAGTCCATGAGGTGAGGGACACTGTGAAAACTATATTGTCACTTCACGACAGGGAAGTCATCAAGATGGCACTAGATAGCCTGTTACACAAGAGTGTAGCATCCTCTGCCTGAAACCTTCATTCTGGATGAAGCTTGGCTGAGGTTAACCAGAAAGCGGCAAGAGCAGCACATCTCCTGCCTCCGAACTTAATCACTACTTGAATTTTTATAAGCCCTTCTAATATTAATTTAAAAGGCAAGAATTTATGATGACAGAGATATGCAGCCCTGAGTTTGCTCCAAGAATCCTCTGAACATGGCATATTAGTTCCCTATCTTCTTCAGCTGCAGAACAGATAAAAAGATACTCTCACTAATGACAAATGGACAAGAATATTCACTCTCCTCTGGATTTTGAAATCTTTATCTCTGTGTAGTGATCGGCATACCTGGAAGAGGATACATTGGCTACACTTCATGTCCAGAAAACATCAGTATGTCAAGAATTCAACAACTCCATTACCCACACTCTGAAATAAAAACAACTGATCTCAGACAAACAACATGACCAGGCACTAAAGTCCTGAATAGTGTGTTATCTGAACAGGTCGAGACACACAGAAAAACACAAATGGAAGCTAAGAGAAGGGATAGAAAGAAGAAAGTAAGGAGCATCCTGACCTACTGGATCCTGATCTGGGTCACGAGCCCACTTTGGCCATTTGCTGAAAGAGTCACAGGAAAGTCATCACAACGTGCCACTAAAAGCAGCCCAAATAATTAGCCTTTTGCTCCTAAGTGACCTATAACAACAGTTGGAGATGATAATCCAACATCATCTATGTCTCCCGAGAGTGCCAGGAAACGCCTACTACACTATTACACTCCTTCAGAGGGCGTTTGTTTGTGGGCTGGTGGGAGGGAAGTTGTACTTGGGAGTTTGCTTATGGCCAGTTACCATTTCCAGCACTCAATATTGACACCATTTTTAATATCCGAGTCTGGTTCTTCACTCACCCTTTGGCATTCCAGCATTACACTTGTTATGGAGGGCGACCTTTACACCAGGCTTCTCCAGATTCATCGCGCAAGGAATACTCGCGGACTGCACCGCAATCCACTCCTGGCTCAGAAGATGAGCGGAGTAACCCCATAACGACTGAGGAAAATCAACTCTCGGCTGACACCCAGCCACGCCAAAGGGCTCAAGCCTCTGCAAACTAGACAGGACTCCATGAAAACACACACGCAGTACAAACATAGGAATTGCAATATCTACCTGTCCTTCCCAGCTCTACCAGACTTTGCTCAAAAGTAAGCAGAATGCACAACTGAGACAACAAAAATAATCCTCTGTCAATTAGAACACCCAAGAGCTGCAGTACAGTAGGCGAAACCCCCGTCCTCCTCCCGTTCACTGAAATGAGTTCTGCAGCAACGAAAAGCCACTCTGCCAGCATGGAGCGGAAGAGATAAGTAGATTAAATAGCGATTGTTTCTCAAAAGATGGAGTTGCACCTCCCGCTCGGTGATTGATAGGGTTGGTCTACCTCCAAGGCATTGTCTGCGAGCACTGCTGGGCTCATCACAAAACAAGTGCTGTTTTGGGGTGGGGGCTTAAAAAGGAAGGGGCTGGGTTTGGTTGCTTGGTTTCAATAAATTCTACAGCAAATTGTAAGTCTTCAAGAACTTCCTTTTCTAATAAGGCCAAAGCCCCAGAAAAAAAAAAAAAAGATTTGCTCTTCCCCTCAAAAAGTAATATTTGACTGCATTATTAGCAGACCTGACACAGGAGCTTCACCACACAGCAGCCACTTGACAGTCTCTGTGAAAAGTTTAAAACAAGTCCTTAACAAACAGAAAATGTCATACTACAGCAATGCTTTCGACATGGTTAGGAAACCCAACATATTTAAAGACAGATCAGAGACTGTTTTTTCTTCCATATTTCAGGAACAGATTCAGAAAAATGAGACTAAACCTGACCTGCCAACATACCTCAATTATTACTATTATTTTTTATATATATACACAACTTCTTTCAGTTTCTCCAAATGCCCCTCCAACTTGAATCTTGCAGATCTATGGAACAGTGTCCTGGAAGAAAGGGGAAGAATGAGAAAACTCCTCCCAGGCACCTGTTTCATGTGAACTGTGCCTATGGACTATGTAAATCTGAGCAGCCACCAGTTACTGAATAAACACAAGGCAAAACGTAATCTGAAACCTTTTGTTTCGTTGCTTTAAAAGATGCAAAAACAATCAAGATAATCTGGAGAAGCAGACAGCTCTAAATATAAACTGAAACAGAATCAGCACTGGTTCTGTGAGCACATACATCTTTCCATTTACAGACCTTTGCGCACTTTCCCTACACTAACCCCCCACAGTATTTGTAACTACTAACGTGTAACTGTGAGGACGTATTGGATACAAAAAGGCTAAGGGCAACCTTCCCCCAAACTGCTTCACAGCGTGTATCACAAGTGTGAAAGACTAAATATTTGGTCAGCTCTCGAAAGATTGCTCAAGATCAAAGCGTTACCTTTAGATAGCTATAAATAGCAGAAGCATCTGTTTCATTCAGAACAAGTCTCATGTTGTGTATTCACTCATTTCTGACACCACTGAGACTCTGATTCACTGATCCTTTCATTTTTTCCATTAGAGACACAGACTCTTGTACAGCAAGTTTAAGTCCATGGGTAAGACTCCTCTAGCTTTTTTCTCTCCTGCAGGTCCATCAGGGCTAGTCCACAAACTATGCTATTCTCTCTTGAAACCAATTTAGGATTTTAATTTGAAATTTATGATGCTCAACTTAAGAAATGCACCTTCAAATAGTCACTCATTAATACAGATAAAGGCAGAATGTCACTCATCTGTATGGGTCAACAAAAAAAAAGAGACAGCTGACCAGCCTCACTTGACTAGTAAATGAAATTAATCAGTAAAGTTAGTAAATACTGTACCTATGATTGCTTACATAAAGCTTCATCTTGCCTTTTACACACTCATCTATCTTACAATTTATTTTCCACATGACCCAAATACCTTGAAACGCACATCTACTTTAGTCAGCAAGGTCTGAAGGATCTTATCCTCCAGCAAGGATGGATGCACCAGGGGCAGGGATCAATTCCTCTTCAATATTTCAAAGATACTACTAATTATACCAGTGACTTTATCCTAAAATTAAATGCTTTACCAAAGAGGATTGCAGCATGTTATTTAATTCAGGTGCAAGTTTTTGCCCACCTGCCACCGAAATATGAAACTTGCTTAGAAAAAAGTATTAAAAAATAATAAGTAACTGGTTTTGTTCAAGCATCTAGAAAAACTGAATTGGTATAGAAACTAAAAATAGCAAGTTCCAGTTCAAAAGATAGTTGTCATTGCTACAGAATGGAAGTGCTTATACAGCCAAAGGAGCAACATTGCCCGTATTGTTAACCATGGTCCTTTTAAAAACATTCAAGGACATTTCTACGGTGCTCATTACTATGATGTCTGAAAATGGAGAATTATGAAATACCTGTAACGAAACTACTTATTTCCTAAGAACACTTCAACCTAAACAACAGTGAGGAAGAACTGCCTATAGTTCTGAAACTTCTCTTGCTAATTTGGGAAGTATTAGCCAAAGTCTAGATCTTAGTTTAAACTTCAAGAAGTCTGATCTTTCATGTTTAACTTTGCAAGGTAACAAAAGAATTTTTAGACAGGAAATAACTTTTTGGTTTATTTCAGTAATCCTCCTACTTCTGACTCTGATTTCGTACTGATTGCACAAAAAATATAGCAGGTCAGGACTGCTTAACACTCCCCCCAGTCGATTCTGAATGAAACAGAGTAATAAATACAAAAAATTGACACCAAAGCTGTTTTCATCTCTCCTGCCCAAAAGGATAAAAATGGGTATCAGTATTCTGAAGAATACTGAGAAGTTCAGAGTCCTCTTGACTCACTTCAGAAGTAGTGATCCTAAGACAAGTTTCCTTAAATTAAAGTTATGGAAAAAATATGAAAGGTTTGTGTAACAGAAGAAAACACGTTGCTGAATGAACTACAATGGGTTTAAGGTTTCTAACCTATGCCAACTTGGTGTTAAAATATTTGAACCTATTTAGGACAGCAGAAATGGAATGAAGAGCTGGATTTCAGGGAGCAAACCGTCCACCTCCTCTGTCCGCAGAATGCCAGATATTTAGAGGGTACTTGGGAGACAAAGCTAGCTCTGCACAGCAAGAGCTCAGCTCTCTGTCCATAGCTGTCACACAGGCTCTTGAAGAAGGTGAAATGACAGTGAAACAGAGGCACAAGGTTTTGCAAACTTACTGGGCCTTTCACCGTTTACAAGCAAGGCCCAGAAGTGAATGAAATCATTTAGTCATTCAAGTCATTTAACATTTCACTCCACAATAAAATCGTTAGAACAGCCCAGGTCATACTTTTCAAACTCTGAGGACTACGTGAACATGAGCTAACTGCCACAAAGTAAGCCCGACTGCAAATTTTCACAAAGCAGCTTACTTGCTGACGGGCCGCGCGCAGGCCCTCACACTGCAGGAGAGGGAAGGTGCCTCATTCCTCTTCCACTGCAACGACTTCCAACATACTACAGACCTTAGAGCTGAAAGGAAACTCCATCTGTAACCCAACAACAAAAAATGCCGGAGCTCCAAAATGTCGGCAGGATTTAGGTCCCTGACTCCTTTTAGGGCCCGGGCGCAGGTTTGCCCGTTCGGGCCGAGGAGTGCCAGGCGTTGCCTTCCAACCGCCCTAACGGCCCGGGGCTGCCCGCCCGCACACCCGCACCACTCCCATGCCTCTGCCAGCAGACTTTGCAAATCTCTTACGCTAACAGCTTGTATAATATTAAAACTATAATGCCTTTAAAGCACGGCAGAGATGTCGTGTGTCCAAGTCCCAGCTGAAGGCCGCCGGGGGGAGAAGAGGCCCGCAGCTTGTGTGGAAGCAAGAGGCCTGCTCCTCCTCAGGGCGCCATTTCCCTGAATGAAAAACCCAGTAGGGCCTCGGCTTCCCAGCCTCCGTGGCCTGAATTCGGAAGGTTTCCTGGAACCACAAATGGCCCATTCCTTGCTCACTTCACTTCAATGCAAGTCCCACAAGAACCAGTTTGTTGGTCTTTTTCCTCGCCCCCTCAATTAACCTACAAGTAGTTCAGTATTCTACAATTGTTCAAAAATCAGCACAACTTAAAGAGGAAATCTATGAAACGCTCTGCAGTGTATAGAGATTGCAGCCACATTCCCCAAAGCCATTTCATAGCAAGAAACTAAATAATCTACTTGGGGAAGAAGGGAGGGGTGGACTTTAAAGGTTTGGGGAGCTTGCTGACAACTTCTATTCCCAATGATTACAGCATTAATAATCCAAAACTTTTATATGAGATAAAATAAAATCTTATGGTAGACAGAGGACAACAATAGAATATTTTTTTCAGTTTACTTGAGAGAGGGAAAGGAAGAAGATACATTTAATAAATCACTTATAAATACACACATAATCAATACCACTGCATGCTGACAGAAAACTTTCCTTGTGGGTTTTGTTCAGGTTTGGATTTTTCTTCTTTTTTTGGGCACTATTTAGTGTATACACCATGATCGAAATCAGCAGTGCCTAGAAGGGCGAAACTAACACTGAAAGAAGTGCAACAGAAAAACAAATCCAGAACTACACATGGAAATATACCCACGTATATAGCAATGTGAAAAAACAGGTCCAATCAGACAGCACCAATACTTTAAAAATAAAGGCAGTATAAAAATAAGACAAGCCTTAATTTCAATATAGATTTTTCATAAACAAAATACAAGAAACACATAGCCCACACTTATGCTACATGTAGTATAAGAACTGGATATAATGTTTTTTTATGAGATAAGCTACAGTACAACTTTATACCATATTTGTAATTTGAAAATACAAATGAAGACAAACATAACTTATTAGTATTAAAACAAAAATTGGCATTTCCACAGACTTCATCCACAACTATAAACAAATAAAGCAAGTTATCTGTGTGCATTTTACATACAATTAGGTCTTAATGTACAACAAGATGGTTTCAGCCCTTTAAACACTAATTTTCTGCATAACTGATTGAAGAATCCAGTCAACCCCTCAGCAAGCACCATCCAAATGTAAATATTTATTACAATTTTGTCCTCCTTGCTGTACTCAAGTACTAAATGTAGGCTTTTTTCCTTGCCTGAAGTCTGTGTGTTAAAAGTGTCTGTACTGGAGTTCTTTTGTTAAATCACCTAACAGTGGTTACTTCTGCTGATATGCCAGACTTTGCACTTCTACAAAAGAATCATTAGTGATTTAAAAGATTCTGCTGACTTTAACTGAATTTCAGAAAAATAATCATGTAACAAAAAAATGTTCAGGCATGCTACAATTTTATATTCCAATGCTTTCCTGTTCCTTGTTTCCTCACAAAAAGCGATTTACAATGAGAAATAGAAGCTCCCTGCTTCTCAAGAGCTGGTTTTCTGCGTATACAGCTACTAGAAACCAAAGACAACATCCGGCCATCATAAGCACAAGACCAAGAACCCGTGTTGGAACATCACAGGATTACTGTGTTTTGTGAATGAACTCATTTGAATTATCTTAAGAAAATCTGTCCCAATCTATCGCAAAATGCTTTCACCACATACAGAGAGATTCAGACACCATAGATCAGTCACGGTGATGAAAATGTAAAAGCTCCCGCACTAAGACTACCTGTCCTACAGATCAAAGCCAAAGACTTGAGAACACGCATTTGAAACTCTGAGAAATGGTGTCGTGTTAGGCCATGCACACACCTGTGTGGAACAGAAAAGAGAAGCATTTTCAAAAATTATAACAATAATAATTTTCTGAGGAAAAAAATCTTCTAGCTTTGTTATGTACTATTATCGTAACCTCGTGTAGAATACCAGAAAACATCGATCAGTCTTATAGCAGCTCTCAAAGCCCTCTTACCTGTGGCTATCTAGAAGGGTAAAAATGGTAATTCCTGTTTAATAACATGCTGCTATACAACACGACCATGGGAGGGTGAGGTGGTGGAGAAACCTACCAAGCCACTCAAAAAGCACCGATTGAATCAGCCAGTATAAAATCTTAACAGATTTTTAACAGAATGCCAGTGCATTCTGGTTTATACTTTGCTTGATTTTTTCATGTGAATTTCAAGCGCAGGCAAGATGCAAAAACAGCAGTTGTCTTTCCAGTGCCACTCAGGGACACTTACTCAAACCTCAGACCATGTGGACTGACGACTGCTCAGAACTTAAGACCTGACAAGGAAAGTTCAGAAGCTACCAAGAGAAAAACAAGAAAACTTGAGACTGAACCCCAAGTATCTACAGAACTAAGAATTTCTACTGAGATTAGGTTAGACCACAACTAAAAGAAAATACTTACAGTGTGTTAGATAAAATAAAACCAAGAACCCATAACAATTCAAAGGCTACCTTGGAATTAGTGTTAGCATCTCCTCAAAATACTACAAGTAACACATAGCATTTAATTCAAAAAAAATCTGTGGAAACTAGAAGACTTTCATAAGATTAAATGTACAATAAACAGCAAATATTTCTGTAATTGTAGTTTATAGCAAAACAATACCTGTTTCGTTTGAATAAGAAACAGTGTTTTAATTTTTTGGTCTGCTTTACTTCTAAGTTTTAAACCTACTAAAATTTTGGTTGCAAACATTAACTTCTTACTGCTGTATGCACTATGTGGGTTAAGAGCCAAGATGCTCTTGCAAATACTTATTCGAGAACCTAAAGCAAGTGAGATTCACAAAGCCAACCACAGAAAACCATCAAGTTCACTGGGCGGTCCGCTGTGAATTGCAGCACTCAGTGGAGTTACATTATTTTAATCAGAGCTGGAAAAGCCTGCAGTAAACCATCCTCCAATTCTGTCCTTATCCTGTCCTCCATGTCTGCCCATTCACACTCAGCAATACAGCAGATATGTTCTGAAGGTTAAGCCAAAGCAGAAATACAAATATTGCTTGTATAATCTGAACGTATAGAGATTTAACTGCAGCTCAACATGTTTTCTAGGCTCTATCTGCTATAAGATGTTCAAGTAAGATAAAAAAATTTACATCAACTTCTTGAATTGATAGATCTACACATTGCAGGTTGGCAGCATAAATTTAACAGACCTCATATCGACTTGCATCATAAATTCTCCAAGATTCAAAACAAACCACAGAAGTCAGCACTCCCTGAAGGGGGGACGGGGACCTTTTGCCTATACAAAGCCTTGAACAAGTGGCTGTTAGATCTGAAGGGAAAGGAGCAGCACCAATGAAGATGTGAGCCTTAGTACTTCTTATGTAAGAGTTGAAGCCACTGACTTCTTCCTCAAAAGGAGTTCTGAAATCTCAGAAGTAACATCAATTGATAAACTGGGTTGAAAGTGGCCTTTTTGCATAAGACTGCATGAAACGAGAATTTTCTTGGGCACAAGTATTTCAAATAAAATGAATCAGTGAAGCTTATATATACACACTTGAAAGACTCATTCTATCTCAAATGCATGCGTAGGATCTGTCTAAATGCTTTCCAGAATTCATAATGTAACCATATAATAGTGATTCACCAGAATAGATAGTTCTGAGAACTGGCAAAATACTATTTTGCAGCCTTGCTCTAGAGAGTGAAGACAGCTCTGCAGGAAATGAAAATGATTAAAAGCACTGAGGAAAAAACACATTATGAAGATCAAACCCAATAACCTACATCAGGTCATGCTGGTTTTCAGAAAGATCTATCCCACCAGTTTTATGGTGACCACTAACATATCAATTTACAAGAGTTAAAAAGAAAATAAAGGTCATTCATTCTAGCTGAATGTTACTTTAATAAAATTTGAAAACTAATTCCCAAATGCTTCCTGAATTCTCATATACTGTTTATTCTTACAAGAATAAACAAGTATGTGCCCTTTTTTTTTTTTAAACTTACTAAAACTCTTCCATCAAAACCCATTTAAGGCTATTATTTTCACTAACTAACAACAAAACTTGCAGGAAACCTAATTTATTATACACTCTAGATCACAGTTGTAGATATCTCTCCAAGAGCTTCAAGTGCACAACTGTCACTCTTTGGTACCACTTTTCACAGGTCAAGTAAATCATGTCAACATTAGATTTGCTGCAAGATTGTTTCGAGAACTCTTAAAGTATTCCTTTAGCCAGCACTAGCGGGTTCACTGAGAGTTAAGCAGTGCGAGACCACCTGAGACCCGAGAGTACTTTAAGCTGGGGAGGGTGTGGAAGACAACCTCTAGCACGTCTCCACAACAGGGAGCCACGAATACATGTTTTGTAGCAGTATCAAATCTGTATTTTTTGCACATACACACACTACCTTTTAGCAAAAACACTACTGTACTCCAAATAACACAAAAAAATCTTACAAACTATATTAACTTACATCGCTGACAACTCCGTGACATTTCATAAACTATGCCACGTAAAAGGGACGGAACGCGTGCGGATGGAGTTACCGTAATATTGCTGGGCTCCAGGAACCTTACCCGTCCAATCTGGCTACTTCTACTTTAATACAATAGTCAGTAGCTACCTCCGTGCGAGAATCCAGCTAGAACAGGTAGACCTACTGTGGGAAGATGATCAATATGAAGCAAATTGAACAATTTGAAGCAATCCACAAAGTCACCTCTGAAAGCACTCGATTCAGTAGCGAGCAGAAGCACCAAATTTGAGATAAAAGAGCGAAGATCAGTGACTGAAGTACAGATAGTACACGTTCTAAATATAGATTCTATCCTGCACACAGATGTAACCTCATTGACACGAATAATCCCAATGCAGTCGCTGGCACTATTTGCAGGACCAAAGATACGCAAACACTTAGGTCTCTGCAAAATCTCTGTTAAGATTTTTACATGAACTATAGTTATTGCCTTCTGCAATTAGGAAAGATGAAGCCCTCCAGCTCTCTCAGCCAAGTGCATGCTTCTCCATAAACGCTTCATCAACAGGATTGTCAACAGAACGTCTTAGAAGAAATCTATTGAAGGGAACACCTGAAAAACTGCTGTCAACAGACGTCATCCAACATTTGAGATCTGCAGGCCTTGATGCCTATACATACTTATTGGAGATGGATGCCTATACATACTTTAGGGGGAAGATAATTTGGGGGAGGTTTTTTTGTCTCAATTTTAGGACTTCAACCTAGACTTGTTTTAAACAGCTGAGAAAAAAGGAAAAACAATGCTAGCAAGAACAATTTCACAAGAAAAAAATGATGACAGCGCTTGAATTTCCATAAGAGCAGAGCTCTGTATGAGCATTCCTAACCACCAACCTAATTTCACGTGCTCATTTACACAAGTGGTGAAACAAATAAAACACAAACTCAAGTTTATTCCATTGCTAAATTGTCCTTTATTGGCTGAACCACTGCTACATATTCACAGTTGAGATAAATGAATCTGTTTATCAAATTAGAAGAATGCTATTTTTTGGGGGGTGTAGTTTGATGTAAAACATGCACACTGTTTTTATCATTTTTTTTTTTCTATGCAATTTTCCTACTACTTGTCAGTAACGCCCTGGCCACGCTGAAGTAATTCTTTATTTCTATGGCATAAAATTTCCTAAAATAAACTGACATTCTTGGAAAAGACTATTTAAAAAAAACTATGTAATTTAGAAATTAAAAACCTTTCATCAGCTAAAATTCACGTTTCATAGTTCATTTTTTTATTTTGACTTTTACCACTAAACGCAACTGTCAACGATTAAAAGCAGAGGGAAGAGTAAGAGGAAAGTAGTAAGTCAGATTGCTGTAGCTGAACAAACTGTTGAAAATATAGAGAATTCTGTAATTTCATCAGCGAGATCTCTGATGAAGCAAATTTATTGATATATTCCTTGCCAGTGAACTAGGACAAACAGGTATGTCCAGTTTCTTTATAAAGGCAAGGCACAGTGGCTCTGTACTACTGCCTACTGGGATCAGACATAACATCAAAAAGTTACGCTAAACCTTACAAGCCAGTGACTCAACTAAGTATCTCCCTTTTAACATAGACACCTATGAACACACACACATGCACGCGCTTCCTGGCGGTCCTCGGGCTGAGCGAAGATTTTCGATTCCTCTCGCTCCTCCACGCCATTAACAGTAGCGGAGTTGTTATTCTGCTGCGAGCTTTAATTGAAGCAGCTGTCAGAGCACGGCGAGCTTTATGGCGGCATAAATTAATAATCCGGATCGTTCCCCTGTGTAAACCACGGGGACGGCTCTGCGGGGCACGCGAGCTACCTGTGCCGAGGTGTTTACAGCCCCAGCCCCTGCCCAAGCGGCGCCCCGCCACCCGCGCCTTACAGCCCCCCGACCCCAGCCCCCTGGCGGGGCACGGCACGGGCTCCCCCGGGGCAGCCCCCCCCGGGGCGCACACAGCCCCCCCCCGGGCCCCCGCTCTCCGGGCTCAGCCCGTGCCGCCGAGGCAGCCCGCTCCTGCCCGGAGGCCCTTCCCCTGAAAACAAAGGAGCCGGCCGCCGGCCCCCCGCCCCGCAGAGCGGCGGGGAGCGCTCCCCTCGCCCCCCCGGCCTCCCCCCGGCCCCTCGGCTCCCGCCGGGGTGCGGGCGGCCCGCTGACAGCCCGGCCCCCCCGTGCGTGCGTGTGTGTGCGGGGGGGCGGCGAGGCCCGCGGAGGCCGTGCCCGCGGCCTAGGCGCGGTACTCACGGGGAAGGCCCGGATCCGCATCTTGGTGTCCTTCCTGCTGCCCGTCCCCTTGCTCAGGTTCGACATCTTCGGGGCCGGCGGCGGCGGCGGCGCCTCCCCTCTCCGGAGGGGCGCCGGGAGGCGGGGGGGGGGGGGGGAGGCCGGGTGCGGGGAGGCCGCTGGCGGCGCCCTGCGCTGCGGGGCTGCGGCGAGGCCGGGAGGGGCCGGGCCGGGCCGGGCCGGGCCGGGGGGCGGCGAGGCGGCGGCGGCGGTGCAGGCCCCGCGCTCCGGTGGCGGCGCTTCCCTCAGCCTCCTCCTCCGCCGCGATGGCGGCCGAGCATCGCGCAGTGCGCAGGGCCGGGAGCCCCCCTCCTTCCCTCCTTCCCTCCTCCTCCTGCTGCTGCTGCCGCCGCCGCTGCTCTCCCTCCGCCCCTCGCTCCCTCCCCTCCGCCCCGGCAGCAGCGAGGCGCGGATCCGGATCCGGCCGCGGGGGCGGTGGCGGCGGCGGCGGGGCGGGGCGGGGGGCGGCAGGGAGGGAGGGAGGGGCGGGGGGGGGGGGGGGGGTGAGCCTCGCAGGTCTCGCGAGAGCGGCGGAAGGCTCGCGAGAGCGCCGCCCAGCTGTCACCGCCGCGGCGGAGGGGACGGAGAGGGGAGGGGGGAGGAGAGGGCGGCGCTGATTGGTGGGAGCGGGGAGGGGGCGGGGCGTGGGGCGGAGGCTGGGCCTCACCCGGGTCGCGCTCAAGTGGGGCCTAGGGCGCTAGGGGCGACCCTCGGCCCCTCACGCGGAGCGCGGCGTGCCCCCCGTTCTTGTCTTTTTCCTGTTTTGGGACTGCCAAGACCACGTCCTGTGAAAAGTTTTGGGGTTGGCTTTTGTCGAAAAGGCCCCCAGAACAGAAGTGGGCTGGAAATTGGTGGCGAAACCCAGTTTACGTTTTGAAAACGTTACTTTGCAACAGAGTCGGTCCCGCTTTACAGACCCAAAGCTGTTCCCTCGAGCTGTTTAAGGATCCGGCCTGTCTTCTCCCAACAAAGCAGGCAGCTGAGAACAATCCCCGTGTGCTTTTCCTGTACCCATTACTGCGGATTGCTGTAGATTAACTTCTCTAATTACTGCCCCTGTGCTTCCTCTCATCCTGGCCTTACGAATACAGCAGCCCACGGACACCAGCCGCTTCCCTTCTCTCCATCCGAGTTGCTCCTCACGCATATTTTTATCTCAAAGTCAGAAAAGTGCTGACTCATCCTTACTCACCGCTCAGTTTGGCACAGTAGGCTGAAAAAAATCAAATTACTCTCATACCTCAATTCTCATGTCAAGGAGCTCTATTTTACACCATCAGCTTACCAATACAGCACCCTAGCACACATGTTGCTAGTGCTAACTTCATTATTAAAAGCTGAAATTGCAGTCTGAGACTTCTTTTTGAGCGGATTTATGATCCAGCAGGGATATCTCCTGTATAGAAATACACCCGTAGCTTCTCCCTTCATGTCTGAGGTCTGTTCTGTGACTGTCCAAGGTGGAGACAACTACCATTTTTTTAGTGCAAAATTTCTATTTCCATACATAATGCACAAAAGGTAGTTTTGATGAAAATTAAGGCTTTGAGCTTACACAAAAAACTAATTTAGAGGTTCATTGAGTGTTTATAATATTAATTCTAGGTGGGTCAAAGACAGAAATGAGACAGATGGGTGGAGAAGGGACAGATTAGCATAGGAAGAGGTAGCCACCCGCCTGTAACCAGGTCATCTCAGCTATCTGACATACAGATCTTCCATATCTTCTGTTATTCCTGCGCTGAAGTAACGGTTCATGTGGAGGAGAATGGTCTTCCTTCTTGAAAGTTCAGGTCTGGGCATTGCAACAGCCCTATACTCGTTTTCTGCTAATCACAACCACAGGCAGCTATGAGGTATGAAGGCCCCCCAAACAACTTGTACTGTGTGGAGAAAAAGTCAGCGTTATCCAAAGCAGTCATTTACCATTTTAATTTATTTATTTTTATTTTCCCCTCAACCCTCCGCTTTTAGATATCAGTGATATCACCAAATACACTAATGGAAGTTTGTCAGGTGCCTGCTAATCCATGCAGAATATATTCACCTGAATGAGAAGGATGACCTTTCTCATTGACATGTTTATCTTGAAGGTGGCAACAAATCTTTAATTATTTAAACACTGCTTGTATAATCTGATTTAGCACTTATCTGAGTCATGCGAAGTCCATGCAGCAGGAATTTTAGAAGAAAGCAAACAGTACATTACATGAGAATCAATCTTAATTTACATCCTCATAATCAGGCCTTTAAAAGCAGAACACGGCCCTTGTTTAACATACAGAAAAGCATTCTCTTTATACCTTTGGGAATAACATTTCTTTATTTTATGGTGATTCTTTCCTTGTTAAGGCTTGATTGTGCTCCACCAAATCTAGGATGTTTTGGAAGTAAACTTCACTTCTGAGGAATCATCCATACATATTTTCAGGTCTTTCTTGCATACTCCCTTACCCTCGCAACCACCAGTGATATTTGACTACTGAAACACGCAAGGAGAAAGAAAAAAATGATTTCTATCACAGGAGGGAACAGAATAACCCAATCCTGCTCTGCAGAGCACCTAAACGCGTGACTGCAAACACAGGGGCAAGCGTTTCAGGGCTTGACCTCTCTGTAAGGTCATCCTGCAGAAAAAAAAAGAAACAAAATAGTTTTTGCATGTTTGTGTGAGAAATACAATGAGTTCTCTCTCTTTAAAGTCCTGACTAGGGGGTATATGCTTTCTTTTTTTGTACATGCTTGCACACTTTGCATGCGATGGCCGCTTTCAGATTTGCATGAATATGTGATGCACTAACGGTAACAGTTAGACAGTCCCCTCACTTTCCCATGGTCCTATTTTGGCAGATACAATAAAAGAATCACTCTTTTCATCACAACTTTTACAACCTAAGGAAAAATTTGTATTTTTTTAACACTTCAGAGATATGCACCAGCAAAACCAGCATCAAATGAATGAACCACAGGGTGGTTATGAATAGATCGTATTGAGGATTCTGCCAAAAGTTGTTCTGCCAAAACCAGAACCTTACTCCAAATCACTTGAAAGAACAACAAAGCTCAGGACAACCAGATAAACGTATACTTACAGTGCCTTGTCCTAGTCCCTCCCCTGCAAATCAAAATAATATCTCAGTGGCTGATTTGGTGTACGTGGGAGCTGGGGGGCTTAGCCGGGCTGGTCCCTGACACGCAGCCAGCAGTGTTTGTTCCTGCAGAGCACAAAGCCTGAGGTGTGCAGAATGAAAACAGGCAGCATAAGGTTATTTGCTTGCTCCTCCACAGAAACTCACTGCTTAGAACATTTGGCCGGGCTATGCTTAAATATAATTCATTTTGCATTTGAATGTCACCACAAATAGAGTAAATGCTAAAATATGACAGCCTAAACAGCTCAACAGTTCCAAAATCAAAACAGACTAAAATACTTCCAAATATTCTTGCAAGCAGGAAGGAAAAGAGATGCTGAGGCACTACCCCAGCCCTATTTTAGCTATCAGTGACCTGACTCAGACAAAACCTGTGCTGATGTGCCCGTGCTCTCCCCCAGAGCCCTGCGTGCTGCCTGCAGTCCCGCCAGCCAGCCCGGCCCCGGCTCCGGACTGCTTGCTCGCTGCGTGCGGGGGCCTGGCAGGAGAGATGCTGAGGTTGCTGTAACGAGCACGTCATGTAGTGGCACATTTTAAAAACAGGTCTAACCAGACAATGCACATAATAACAAAAATTAATGCTGTCCAACCAGGACTGGCTTCCCTTCTAGTACCTGACCCACTTCAAGGTTGCTGGAATAATACATGGAATAATAATGAAGTCCTTAACAGGCTAACTCAAGTCTCAGTTCAAGTGCAAATTCATGGCTGTAATGTGTGCCTTTGACAGGCATTTTGCACAATATGACTGCAAAATACCTTGGCAGACTGATGGCCTGTAATTCCCCAGCACTGCAGCTCTTCGTATGGCAGCAGTTGCTGCAACTACTGTGCAGACTGTTTTTTTTTTTTTTTTTTGTGCCCTGCGCCATGGTCTCTGTCAAACAAGGACTACAACAGTGCAGTGTAAGTGCACAAATGCCTGTGTCCTCACTACTGTGCTGCAATCACACTGAGAAATGACAGGCTCTTGTGTTAGCCCCATTTTCTAGCTGTGACTCCACTGTCTCACTGTCATGTGGAGAGTTTGTACAGGCTTTCAGCAGTGTGACATGAGATTTGGTCAGAACAAGTGTTTTGTGCTCAAAAAAAATAAAAATAAAAATAAAAATCCATGCTACAGCAGTTGCAACCAACAGTGAAAGCTGCAGTGGTGTGGTAAGACAAATGGTTCAGGTTCAGAAATTTTTCTTACCGCTTAATTTTATCCGCTCTTAGAGGGGAACAAGCACGTACACAACGCATCAGAAAATGGCCTGAAAGAGACAGATGCTTCAAAACACTCAAGGCAAATTTTCAGAAAAAAAAAAGCTTCTGTTACAAACCACAGAAAAAAATATTGTGCACCACCCCACGTGAAAGTTAAGAAGCCATACCAGTAGCACCATGGTGCACTGATGCATCAAAAGGTTGAGGGGTCCTAATCCTGGTGGATAAAGCATCTGGAAAGTGGTCGACAGGGTTATCATATTCCTGAGCAGTCAAGTAAAGCCTGAGTCCAAACAGGGCATGTTTTGTCAGATGAGCTAATGCCACTTTCTTCCAAAGCAGGAGCCCCAGATTTACCGAGGTGCTCACTCGGCAGCACTGCCCCCAGCAGACCCAGCGGGCAGCGAAGCCGCTCGGTGGCACTCGCCGACCGGACCGCGGTGCTGGCAGGGAATACCTGCTCCAGGGGGCCGACAGATCTTTGTTCTCCTGGGATCCTGTTTCTCAGTACCGACTCAGCTTCTTTGGGAGTCAAAGAAGTCGCTTAGAGAGGTGAGGGAGAAACCTGGTTCAGAGTTTGTGCAGTCACGCTCCCAGAGATTACCGTGCTTGTGGCTGTCACTGACTTTCATGCCTCAGCTGCTTTGAGGCTTCCTGTTAGTTAGGTGACAGAGACTCAGTCGGCTCGCATTCTTAAAATGCCGGTGCATTTGTGGCCATTTCACATTCAGGCACAAACTCTAGTTTCCCATGTGGAAATTTCCTCCTCTTAAATATGTGCATTGTTTGTAAAGTTACTCCTGCACAGGAGAAGTCTCTACTCAGATGCTGTTTGCATACTTTCCAGGTCCTTCACACTGCCATGGAAAGCCTCGGGGAGCAACGTGATGGATCTTCAGTCTGGGCTCAGGTATGTACTGGAGAAGCAGCTGGGCCTGTTTAAGATGTGACAGATCCAGATGTTTGCCATCGCTCCACAGCAGCTGTCCAGTCAGCCCTACTGCACCGAGAAGGCTGTATAAAAAATTCCAAGTGCAAATCCCAGCACAAGGTCAGGTGGATGCACTCACATCGGTTCTGCCAGCACTCGCTGACCTTGCTGCCTTTGTCCTGAAAGACACGAGGAGTGTCCAGATGACTTATTTGGACATCTGAGCTGTACGAGGAAGACAGTAATTTCCAGTTTATGGATGGGAATGGACGTCTGTGATTGCCACAGAGCCATTTCTACAATTGCCACGTGACTGTAGCCACAGAAAACACTCATTGTTTTTGAGGCTGCTAGTAAACATCCTCTTCCAGACCTGGCTCTGCAGCCTAAGGATGCACAAATCAGGCCTCTTCCTGTAGCTCCACAGGTCAGAATCACGCTACTGTTTCCCTGATCTACCCTGGACAAAGCGTGCTGCGTGGCACAAGCCCACCTTTGTCAGCTGTTTGAACTAACCTAAATGACCTTGCCTGAAGCCAAGTAGCGTGCATTTATTCCCCAGACACACGCACCTTTTTGGCCAAGCTGTGCAGGTGGCAGAACTGGAGGCTGAAGGAGGAAGGCTTTCAACAGCCAAAGGGGCTTGTGATCTGGGTGCTGGGACATGGCCACAAGTTCCTTAAGCCCGCTGCCCAGTACAACTGCCTGTTTTTTTAGTTCTGCATAAAAAATGTGAAACATTCATGAAAATCACAACTGTTCTTCAGCCTTTACACAGCTTTCAACAGACACCATTCTTCTTTAAACTAGAAGATTATTGCTATCAGCTTTACTACATTGTTATCTAAGGGCCAACAAACAATAATATCTAGCACCAGGCAAGCACACACAAGAAAAAAAATAGACAGTCTCTTTCAAAAAACTTGTAAATGACATAGATAAGGCAGGTTATGGGGAAGGTGTGGCAGGAAGGAAGGTGTGATTTCAGGACTGAGATTGTGGTTCTTGGACTTTAGGTCTGAAAGGAGCCCTAAAGCACATGAGCAAAAAATCACATATTAGATATCTTGAACCTGCACAGCTCTCTTGTGAAGTGAGCCCAGTGGGTTTGATAAATCAGGCCTGCGTGATCTGAGCCTGGCTCTCTGAATAGCTGTGTCATGGATGCAATGTAAGGATAAGCTTTTGATGCCAGTAAGTTATTGGTTTTACCTTCAGGAAATACCTAAATAAATACTGTCCTGGTGAGAGGACACGGCATGCTAATGCCTGGTAACAGACCCACTCAGAGGTAATAGCTACAGTTTCTCAAGACGTTAGAAGATAAAGCACAGAGAAAACAACACAAGATCATAACGGGTGAAGAGCTGCACACGACTAGAATGCAAATCTGTGTCTATGCAAGACTTTGTTACCAGGATGGGCGTATCAGATGTATGGCAAAATGTTCCTAATATATGTAGTGCGTATTAACTGAGGTTCATTGTTACTAATGTACTTTATCCAGGCCTGCTGTGCTGATAAAAGAAAATATTTGAACAACAGTAACAGGTTTTGCAGGTGATACTCAGGCTGGCAATCACATTGCATAGTGCTTCTTTCTGACCCAAATTCGTTCTAGGGATTGAAATGTGCTGTGGCCAGATCTCAAAGCATATTTGGCTCCAGCTGCCTGGCTGGGGATGTTTTATTCATGTAGTTATTAAAATCACTACTTCAATTTAAAATGCCGTTAGAGAGTCTGCAGATTCAGCCTATATAGCATAAGCCAAGAAATATTCTTCAAATGAGCTACGCAAGTTGTGCCTAGCACTCCCCAAAATCATTTTTATTGCACATATCGATGATACTCCTTAATTTGACAAACATCAAGTTTGATACCATGGTAAAGAAAATACGCATCTGTAAAATGCTTCTGGTTTAGTATGGACAGGGGATACTAGTAGTAAATTTAATACAATTTAAGACTGTAAGAATGATTTCTTTAATATAATTATCTCCTTTGCAGTTCAATATGATCCTGCCATGCCTAGCTGGGAGTGGAGGAATAAAAAATCCTGCAAATTGCTTACCTTTAATCTTCTCCTATTTTTTTGATTCTTCTAACTGAAGAGTTATAACAACTACAGGAAGGTGCGTGCTCTCTTCAGAGACCTTTGTCAACCAGTAATACAGATTCAGTTATATGAGTCATTACTTTCTGTTGGTTTTAGGACTTTAATATATATATATATATATAAAGTGAAAGTTGTGAAACAGTCATAATAAATTGGCATTTTCAAAATGACACAATCTCTGTTTTTAATCAACATTACTTAATATTTCCATCAATTTCACTTCAGAGGCTATCATAAGGGGTATTTCTGACAGCTGCAATATGCAGGACAGTTGTGCGCACTGACACATATTAGGAATAATTCTCATTCATTTGCCTGTGACAAAACACGTTTGTCATTAAGGCTCCAGCCTGTGCTCCCTGAGTCACTGAGCGCATATCTCCACAGGGGTCAGGAGATGCAGGCACAGGGACAGTCCCTGCCGGGAGCAGTACCCAGATGGCACCGTGGATGCCAGAAGCTGGGCTTTCCCCATACACTTGCCCAGGTTTGCATTGACCTTCACTAAAGACATCCAAGAATTCTCCTCCTCAAAGATTTCCGCCCCCCCCCCCCCCTTTTTTTTTTAAAATCAAGTAGGCATCTTAGCAGGAGAGGAATTTAACAAATGTGTGCATAAATGAAAAACACATGGGATGAATGTTAACTGCAAACTTTGCCTCTAGTACCAGATTGTTCAGGAAAATAACAGCAAGAAAATTCTAAGATGTTCCCAAGACTCTTTAGGAACAATAGAAGCAATGCACCTTCTATTGTAGCCATTTTGCTGTTGAAATGCTATCACAGTTTAGCAACTCCTAGACATCAGACAACAGCTCAGCAAACCCTGCTTGATTTGCAAATTTCTTGAAACCAGGAGTGCCAAAGATTTTTTTTTTTTCCTGCCAAATTAGGCTATGTCAGCCAAATGGAAAGGTGTAAATCCTTTCCTCTTGTGCACTCAGTTCCTGTAGCAGTTCTCAGGACCTGACAGAGATTGAAATTGCCTGCTATTAGCAACGAGAAAAAGTATGAGGCAAAATGCCAACTTCTAAATTAAACAAACGAAAATCCTTTTCTAGTTAGCTTTAAAGACAAGTATATTTCTTTAACACCTAGTGCTCAATACACAGTCAAGTTTAAGTGAGTGGCTGGAAAAGTACCAAAGACATATATACTTACATGACTAAAAGAAAGACTGCATTTTTGAACGCATCCCAAGGATCTACGAAGACATCTCTCTCTCCATCTCTGGGCCAGCTGGAATGCTAGGAGTTGAGAAGATTTTTGATCAGAGTGGAAAGCCCTAAAGATCATTTCACAAGCCCCATCAATCAGCCTAATGGCACCGTTGCCTTTCAAGACACATATCTAAAGAATTTTGTGATTAGTTAAAAGGCTGGTTCATTTTATCACAGATTTTCACTCAGGGAGAGTGGCTTTTTTTTTTTTTAATTATTATTTTGTATTATTTTTGGATTTGCTTTCACATTTCAGAACTCTTCTGACTTCAGGGAGTTATTCCAGTGAACAACCAGAAATCCAAAAAAGCCCTTACTCAAATGCATCCTTTTAATAACACATCCCAAACACTTCCTCACTGTGGATAAGAAAATGACACATAAATAAGCTCATTTCCAAAAGAGGGAGAAAAGATTAAAAAATACGTGTTTACTGAAGTTTTGCATAACATATAGGTGGTGCACTATACACAGGGACTGTGTTACCATGTACGCTCAGGTCCCAGTAAATACAATACTGGACTTATTAAAGAGTGACATATGGTGTTTACTGACAAGAAAACACATATATGCCTATGAGAAGGATTATGATATTCTGGAGCTGCTTTATAGTATTTGTAGGAAGGCACCTAGAAAGAAGAATCAAAGTCCAGCTCTTCATACCTTCTGTCAAACTCCTAAAACCTTACTAGAAAGCCAGTATGTTCTGAAGAGGGATAAATAGCTGAAATTAAATGAGATAGTGAAATAGATGCAATTCTTTCCATAGGGAACATTAAGTCTTCCAGGCTTCTATGAGCCTCCTACTAAACCTTATGGGGTGGTACATAAGCCTACACAAGAAAATGACGTGTTTCCAAGTTTGGAAGGATATGCTGATTCACTCCCTAGATCTTCATATTTGGGTGGCTTTCTTGCTTCAGCATTTAGGCCTGTTCTAGCTGTAACACTGGATGCCTCCGTGCACTGGCATGCTGGATGCCTCTGATTTCCCCTCCGCTGGCATGGTGTTTATGCACTGCTCTCCCATTCCAAAAGGTTGCTTAAACCTTGCAGTGTATTTGCTCTTGTCGGTACCTGTTTCCTATTACAAAGCTGGGGGTGAAGGGGAACTTGCCTCCTTTCCTCTGGTAGAAGGGCTGCTGAAAAGCCAAATATTACTATAGGGCTCTGCATGCAGAGGACACAGGTTAACAACGGGGAAAAAAATGAAGCACAAACACCATCCTATGAACCCATGCCCACAGCTTGTTCAGAAAATGCCTCAGATGTTTTTCAAAACTCTGAACAGCAGCTTGCTAAGAATATACCCATCTAGCTCTAAGATATATACAGCAAATATTGGTGGTAAGATTCTACTAAGACAGAAGCTCCTGGTTGTGTCTTAGAAAGGTTGATGGAAGCAGTAAAAAAATGTTATTTACCACCAAGACATCCAAGATTTTCTAGTCGTATCTCAGTAGAGCCTAAACCATTAAAACTCTCTCTTCATGTCCTCTATTTTTCCTTTCTTTCCTAGATATTTGTCACCAAAAAAAGAAAATCTAAGTCAACCTTCCCTGCCCAGAAGTCTAAACCATACTAACCAATCCTTTATGTACCTCTGCCAAGCTCTTTACACGTGTGTCAGCATTAGCTTATGAAATTATTTTTAGGATTTTCCCTTCTGATCAAAACTCTTTGCACCTACTTCTGTGCACCAACTTCCTCCTGCGCACAGCTGCTTCAGACATCGAGGTCTTTGAAACTGTCATGGTGCTGAACAGAAACCCAAGCAGGCAGAGCGCTGTCACTGTTGTACAGTTGCTACTTGCACCAGATGCCTTTCTTAAAAAATAAACATATATATATATATTCATATATATATACACACACAAACACACATGCATATATATTTATTCATTCTCAGTAGTTTTAGTTTGCTTAACAACAATACATATTTTAAGACCCGCCTCATCATTTATAATAACATACATTACCAACATGTATTTGTGGAGGCCTTTTAAACTTGAAACTTAAACATTTAATTAAACTTAATGTGCTTTTCAGGCCTACTGGCACATGGCATCCGTGGGAGCCCAGCTGCTGCACGTGGCGAGCCGGGGCCAGGCCGGCTGGCAGAGCCCATGGTCAGCAGCCTCAGCCCAGGTCTCATTTACACAGCCATAAGGAAAAAAAAACATTACTGGTTTAACTTGATGTGAATTTAACCATTAAAGCAGGATTTTCCTTGCAGTGTTTTCTCCTTGGTATTACTTGATAGGTGAAACATGGAGGATTTTGCTCTGCGTTTTAATAAAGACTTGTGGTAATGTCAGAAATTGTCATTCAGGGATTTCTCAGGGCCACAGGAATGACTTGGCTTAAAGGATTGTGCGTCCAAACACATAGATTACCCAATAAAATCTATTATTTTTCTGGTGCTCAACAGTGCTAGTTCTATGAATCAAGAGCTCTGTTGGGTAATCCAGCATCTTAATTATAATTTGGTGACAGGTATGGATTTGAAAGATTCTTCAGGGTTACTTTTCTGGTGCTGGATAGATGTTCAAACAGTTCTACCTCATTTTCCCCTTGTTAAAGCATTGTGCAAGGAAGTGTTTGCAATGCACAAGAAGACGTTGTGGTCATAAGAACAATCCTGAATGAGGGATGGCTTGTTCAGATAGTTACGTGACAAACAGCTCTTGTCAGAGCAGCACGAAGTCAGGGCACCCTGCACCATGGCAGCAGCCTGCTGCTCGCAGCCAGGCGCTGTTTTGGCATCAGAATATTACATTGCTGTTCCCTCCTCCTACCCTCAAAGCACAGGAATCAAGTCATATAGCTCAGGATGTGAGGCTATATTAGAAAAGCAGCCTCAAACCTGATTAACAATTCTCTTGCCTTAGATTTGGAAGCAGGCAATGGTACCTTCTCTTCATAACTGTACCTAAAGGTGAGGTGAGAGAAGATGTAGTGCCTATAGCACCAGAAGTCCCAGCAAGTTCCGTGCCTAGAACTACATTGCAGCTTTTGGTAACTGGATGCTGCCACAGGACAAAACAGGGAATGAAACTGTTGGCTTACGGTCAGCAAAAGGAAATCTGCTAAGCAAAGGAAGCCGATGCAACTTGGAGACTGTCGTCTTAATGGCCAATCCTTTGAAAGAGTTGTTGTTAGATTGGGGTTGACTTTAGTTGTGGTATTCCTTCCTGCGTGTTGCTTTCAGCTGTAGTTAAGATTATAATAACTAGACTATACATGTCACTGGACAGCAAGATTACTATTGTTTTTCATGTATTACACCATCAGACAAGCTGTTGGGACAGAGCAGCTGGACAAGTTGGAGCTAGCCTCCTCTCAATTAGCTGCTTAATGATTCTGTTTCTCAGTAATAAACTCACATCTCTCCAGCTTTACATCTGTACTAGTTTATTTCAGCTAACAAAACAAGGTCCAGAGTACAGATCTGTTGACCAGGAGCTCTGGAGCTATATGCTGAATCATCTCTCCTACAACCACATTGCAGTTGCACAGCTTTTCTGTTTTCCCTTAGGAAAATATGGACAACACCATCCACCTGCATTGCAAGTATCCCTTGTACAAGGCTTTGAAAGAGGTGGTACAGCTCTGTCTACTAACTGATGATTATTTTGTACAGAGCATAGGCCCATCAGGCAGAAATAAATTAACATTTTAAAGCTAATTAACAATCTAGTTTTAATCTATTTCTCACAGATGCTGCTGATGGTTAATCACTGGTAAAAGACTGAGAAGAGCCCTGATCCTTAGGGCTCCTCACCAGCCTGGCCACGTTTTCTAGCCACTTGCACATAACACACACTGTGTGGCACAGATTTTCCTAGTCAAGGTTCATTTGGAGCTGTTTGTTTGCATTTCTGTGCTCCATAAATACCAGGCGTCCCCTTTCCCAGCAGGCTATTCTGTCAGAGTAGGGAAAAGAAGGGAAAAAAGAACGGGGGAAACTCACCAAGCAGCAACAAAGGAGCAGGCAAAGCCACGGCACTCTCCTTGAGGGGCTTCAGGCACTGCAGTGCGTGCTGCAGAGAGGAGAAATTACTCAGACAGACATATCCTGCATGCGTTGAAACAGTTACATGCACACAAATTGCAGTGTGTTTGCTGTCCACACAAACAAATTACAGTGCATTTGCTGTCATCTTTATATTATTCCATGTAGCCAAAGTTAGCACTGCTCCTCTGAGCTGTAATTTGTATTACAGTACAGCTCCTCTTTTACACATGCATAGCTACCTCATCCCACTTCACTAATTCCACAGCCGTCTCACCCCAGCTCTTGTTTCCCCTCTCCATGAAAGACCATGACTGGGATTTCCCTTGCTCTCAGCAGTAAATGTAGCAGTCCTGGTCAGGAGTGAGAAGCAAAACTGGATGGCACACCACAGTAAGGGGGCAGCTGCACTTGCAAATTATTTTTTTAAAGGCCAAAGACCTTCCCAGATTTGGGCAGATTTCCACCTACATCCATCACGAGGACAATGCCAGTTTCCAAGCATACAACAAATCTGCAGTGAAACATGGGAGATGCACACTAACTGGTTGGTTCTGATTCTGGAGCTAAGCACAGGCTATTTATCTCACTTCTTGGACAGCTTTCGGTGTCTTTGTCAAGTTCTTTGTTGCTAAAACTAAGCTGCTTCATCCAGCTGGGGCAGGACTAGTTCAAGTGTACTATAGAGTGGTGCAGATACAAGTTCTTACTCTAAACAAAATAGCCTTTCAACAAAATCATTCATCTTAAAATAAAAGAGAGACATTATTCCCCAGCCTCATTCAAAGAGCAACTATATAGAACCGTTTTTGCTGAAATCGATATGGTCCAAGTCAGGTTGCAAAACATTAGGTTTGGCAAATCTAATTATCAAAGGAAAAAGCAGTTGTAAGGGGTATTGCTGGAAATCTCAAATATATATAGCTCCATGTTTAGTATTAAAAATCTCTAAGTCCCAGTTGTACGTCTACATCCAAAACAGTGCAAAACCAAGCACAAATCCAAAATCAGAGCAAAGACTGCTGTTGTTCCTGAATTAACTCATAAGAGCTATTGGGTAGACACAGTACATCCTACACAGAACAAAATGGTACAGTGCATTTTCAGTAGGTAGTCTGGACTATTAAGATTACTCTTTCTTTTTTTTTTTAACCATTGCTAGTTTGCAAAAGGTACCTTCTGTTACTGAGGATTGGTGTAATCAGCCACAACAGAAATCAGGCCAACAATTTAAACTTTGTGGTGAATCTTTTCAAACATCTATATACAGTTATTTTGGCTATATTTATTCTGGTTTGGTCCCGTAAGGCAGGACCTTCCTGCATTACGATACAAATTCGCTGTATAGAGATAGACAAGGAAGACTGACAACACAACTTCGGAATGCACATGGGAAGGATGGTTTCTCTTGTTTCTTGGTGGAGTAGAGTTTAGTGCTTCTCTGCTCTGCACAACATTTCAACAGACTGTGCCTTTCAAGTTTGCTCATGGCTGATTGGCTGCAGGGGGTATTTCCAGGGTGAAAGGAAAATCATGGAGATGTTTGGATAATCCTCCACTGGGATCCGCCAGTGTGACGGCCACTCCCCATCGCGGAGCACGGCTGCACTCATCCCTACCCAGCCCTCCAAGGACAGCTGGCTGGCGAGTCAGGTGCTAGTTAGATCATCACCAACACCTACAGTTTCGAAAGGGAGAGATCAAAAAGGAGATTGCAGTTGTAGGCGGAGACAGAAAGCATGAGGCTGTTACAGTGCCTCTTTCCACTTGCTATCAGCTAGTCTGTATCTGGGCTTCTTATCCTACCAACTCACCCTACTGCAGACAGGCGGGTCACTTTAACTCTCCAAGCAAGTCCTTACCCCTCGTACAGTCCATTACAACAAATAAAGGTGCTCTAAGGACCAACCAGCACCTACCACCTTCCCATCCCTTTACAGGATGAACACAAGTCTTCATCCCACCGTGTGTTTAAAGACACACCAGCACGCACCGGACAAGGAGAGAAGCACCTTATTCTTTCAGTCTTCCTTTTCCCGTAGCGTTTCTTTCCGCTTCGCTAGAAGCTAAAATTCTTCCTTGGAATTTACTTTCTTTTACCTTGTTAGCCATCCCTGCTTGAACGTTTAAAAACTCCTGGTTAGTCACCCTTCTACTTAATAAACCTACAGAGCTGCCTTAGAGCCCTTTTACCCGCCTCTCTCTGCCCTTGGGACGTCTCTCCTATTGTCACAGATTTCCACCTGGATTTTTCAGGAGAGTTTACCACTCCCCATCTACCTCTCCCTAGTTACTTGCAAACTTGCCTTGCTTATGCAAGGGAAACTTTTGTATACCTCCCCATTTTCCCAAAGTGCATCACTGTCAAAGCTCAGGTACTGTTTTTCTTGGGGATCCTGGGAGCTGTAGTCCTCTGAAAACCAAGCCTGTGCTGGGCTTGTGCCCCCCCAAGGCTGTAAAGGTTTGTGGCTATCTGTAAAAAGAGACAGCAATCTGCACCTTTTCACAGAATTGAAGTATTTTCCAAGTATTTTTCAGTCAAAGTTGCCGCACAAGAATCACTTACAGTTCAGGTCCAAACCCAGAAAATCTAAGCAAACATATCTGTTATTAATGGTATGAGAAACCTAGGTACATTATACAATAATTCCTATTACAAATATTACCAGGAGGAGAACAAACGGAATGAAGCTGAAAGTTGCATTTAAAGTACCAGGAAAGTATCTATGGAAGGTGGCTCAGAGGGAAAGGGTAGCCAAGAAGAAAGCTCACTAGATGAAAGAGGTTTTCGATTCAAACAAGGCCAGACGTGATGGAGGCTGAGAGAGAACTCAGAAAAGATGAAAGAAAAACCATCAGTTTATTGAGTAAGATTTGCAGATTAACAGCTACAGGTGTAACTAAGACCGATGCCACAGGAAACCTGAGTCCACCTCTTCAGAACAAAACCCACAGGCATCTAACGTGCCACGATGGAGGATAGATGGATTATTATTTCCAAAAGTAAAGCAGCAGTTTCTAACAAGATTAAGTTCATATAGAACTAGTGCCAGCATTTACCTGATATTGTTTATTTAACATTGCTGGGGACATGTTGCAGAATTGCTTTGAGTTCTTGAACTGTGCCCCTGGAGGTTCTTTTTAATTACATAGGAAATTACAGGTGACATGAACAGTACCCAAATGCCTTCTTTTTCAAGCTCCGGGAAGGACAGCTGATGGGAGGGAAGAGAAGTATACCACAGGCTCCACAGATACAACCTTGCTCAACAGCACAGCCTGCGCCAGCATTAAACTATTTCTTCTCTCGACCCGAGCACCTTTAAGTTTGTAGCTACTTTTCCAAAAGAGCAAGACCCCAGAAAGCAATCGACCAGCTTCATATGCTAATATGTTCAAGCTGCATGGCTTTGAGTACAATACAGATGTAATACCACAGCAGCAAAGATTGATGAGCCTTGGCTTTTACCCATTTTTTTGCATTATTCTCTACTGCATTCTTCTAGTCTCCTGGATAACTGTGCTGCCCATGAGCTACAGCAGAAATGAGCCTGGCCCATGCAGTGAAGACAAATGATTCTTTGTAGCTTGTTGCAGTGATGTTAAAGCTGGAACAAATTTCATTAACTAGCAATCAGAGGCCAAAATACCAGTAATGAGCTATTTTCTATCTAGAAAACAAAGATATTGGATACCCACTGCTGAATGTAAGTAGTGATAAAAGAGGCAAGCTAAAGAAAATGCCCAGAGGAACACGGACAAAGACTTCTATTTAAAGTTTCATGCAGCAAATGTAAACACAGGGTCCATTTCTCCTTTGCATTACACATATTTTCACTGATGCAGCCCTGATTTCCCCAGGCTCAGAAAAGAATAATGCCCAGGAAGGGAAATGCCAGGGGAGTGCAGAGCAATTCACACACAGGAAGAGATTAACTACATGGGCAGCATACATGGAAAGAAGAGGGAAAGGGAACGATGCCAAAGGCTATCCAGCTCTGTGAACAAATCATTCATTTCTTAAATCCCCTCCCCTCCAGTGTGGTAAAGGGCACTTGCGAATAGATTTTGGACCCGAGCCAATAACTTTTCCTGACAGTTTTGCAAAGATGATTTGAATACTATTGACGCAGTCTTCTATCTCCAGCTCAGCTTAACTGTTAACCAGAGGAGCTGGGTTTTTGAAAGCCTTCTTGAGAGCAAAGCCTGCAGTAGTGTGATTTCTCTGAAATTGAGTTAGTCCACATTGATAACATTTAAATTTTGGCCAGATTCTTTAATAAGAATTCTGATATAATGTTGGGGTTCTTAAATATATCTTTCAAAAACTGGAGCCATCCAAACTATGCAGGGCAGCACATCTTCTGTGTTTATTTTTATTCATAATCTAAACTCTACTTCAGCTGTCTTCATGCTTTAGTAGCATGAAGTACTAGAAGCCTACCAACACATAAAATTTCCCTTTTGGTTTCCTTTGGTCAAAGGACAGATCCTTTTTCTCTTCAAGTCACCGGTAAGTCACTGCAGGCTAATTCAAGACAAACATGAGCACGTGATATCTGAACAACGGATGTGAGGCTATGTTTAAAGCAAGTGTACTAATAAGGACTGTGTACTGGGGGTCTTCAGTAGGAGAGATTGCTGGCAACAAGTTGGAGAAAGTATTCTGTTACGGCAGTGGTATTTTGGGCTTCAGACTGAAATGTTTAGAATGTGATCTGCTCAGACAGTTACGGGAGCAGTCCCTACACCACGGCAACTAGCATATGGCTCTTCACGGTTGCTAATAATTGCACAACAGAAAGAAAAAGTAGCAAAAAGGAGGATGCCCTTGCATGCACAGACTAAGAAAGTCTGTGACTACATTCTCCAAGGCCGTAACCAGAAGTTATAAATAGCTTTATTGCTGACTTTCACTTCTCATCTAATTGAAGAAAAAAAGTGTATCCAGTTCTTGCAGACAGCTCATTTATTTTGCTGAACTACCTGAGCTCAAGGATGTTGTTTATTACTAGCTGGGTACAAGCACAACAAAAGGCCAGGGAAAATTGGCTCTAGGTATAATTGTTTTTGTCAGGTACAGATGAATATCTTTTTTGGTAAGGCCACAGCACCACCCTTCTGAATTAATGGACCTTTCGACATAAAGGCAGAACAAACTTAAGACACAAGTGCTCAAAAACTGCAAGGAAGGCTTCAGAACTTCACAGGGGTTGCAGAACAGTACTTAGGCCACTGTTTAGCTTCCAGACTCGTGACATTTAGCCACTCATAAGGGGCAGATACACTCGATCAGTACTTGACCTAGTCTCCAGCCCAACATCAGCACTGGGCACTGAGCTGCTTACGGGAAGATGGAAAAGCTCTGCACAGATGAAGACCACTGAGGACTTTCCAAACATACTTCTTCAAATGAAGGCATCATGTGCCCTCACAAAAAAGGGTTATAGTCTCACAGGATAGAAACCAGGAAAATAACAGTGCCCAGTTTTGCCTGAACTTATCCCTATCCACCCTAATTGTTCTGGGAAGCAAGAAAACCTCTGAAACTAAAGAAGTCTTGCTCCAACCTCTCTTTTACATACCCCTTACTGGCCATATCAGGTGGCATTTTGCTCCAGTGCTAGACCACTGCAATGGGTCAGCAAGCATTGGTACACACTGAGAGACCTGAATACACTGCACCAGGAGAGATTATATTCCTGGACCACACAAACAGATTGAGAGAGGGAGTACTGTTGTCTTCATTTGACACAGAGTGGGCTGAGATACAGAAACATGTAGGGTGTTCTGTCTCTGATTAGACTGGTAGTTATACACAGAAAGAGCTGCTGCTCTCCAAAACTTTGTGAATTGTAGTACTGCTTACATTGTGCCAAAAGAATAACAATTAAAGAAAAAATCACACCAGAAGGATATTAAAAGACTTCTACCTCATTACGTTCTGTTCTCTTACTTGGAAGTGTTCTGTTGTCCAGCTAGAGATGGGAAAGGTGACTGAGACACATTGTGGTCCATGGACTGCAAAGGGCCACCAGTGACCTGCTTGCAAACAATCCTGACTTGAATAGTCTTTATCCAATTTTCTCTCATCACGCCAAAAAGACCTGAAAAAATAGCAGAATCAATTCACTAGCCAGCAGAAGGGCTAAAGCAATGACCACAAATTCAATTCCAATATGAATTATCTTGTACAATATGGAGTTGGTATACAGGCATTAATCTGAATTTTGGATAGCTTACCCAAATTACATCTCCAAATGTTTTTGATAGTTACTTAACTTTGTTACTAAAAATCTTCAGATTGCTTATTTAGGTGTTATACATACCGTAAGAAAAATTAAAGATACTAAAGTACTTATTTAATTTGCAAACCTCTCTAGTGATTCAAGTTTTATAAAGCTAAAATTAGTATTATTTAATGTATTTTGAAAGCAATACACAAAAATATACAGTTCTTACAGAATGTGGCATCTAATCCTCTTTTATTTTTTTCAGCTTTATCTCCCTAATTTGTCATTATAGTGTCACATTATTTGCATTCATATCAACAGCAAGTTTACGTGGGTAAAACTTGCGTGGAAAAAAATAATGGGTAATCACAGAGTAAGTTACAGCTGTAGTGATGGCAATGACAGAGGTGTGCTCGTACTGGGGTTATTTTTAGTTACCTTGCGGGCTGTGACTGCGCAGCCAGCCTGATGTGCTTGTCTGTAAGGTAACTAAGGTGAGGACGGACGCCTTCGCTGCTGTGGGGACGAGCAGTATGCCGGCACCACAAACAGCTCCTGGACCACTGAGGAGGTAGGGGGGATCCACACTACCTGCTGCTGGGCTCTCTGCGAGGGTTTCTGACCCTGAGGGTGGCGGGCAGCCCTTCTGGACTTGTTTTCTTACGCTGTCCCTTTCAGCAGATGGATGTAATGTGCAAAAAAAAAACCCCAAAAACAAAACAAAACAAAAACCAACAACCCTGTTTCTCCTTCTCGCAGGCCCAGGAGAAACATACAGGGACTTAGGCTGAGCTCCACGAAAGCCAGGTGAGCACAACCAGCTGCACCCAACACTGGGCAACGACGCGATGCGCTACGGGGGATGCCACAGCACGGGCAGCCAACAGACATTTCAGCTGCCACGCTGGCGAGCGTCAGCTCTCACAGGTACACATTTATATAAAAATTTGGTATCACCCAGGAAAGACAGAGACCAGCAAAGACATTTGCATCCCACGGACACCCCTAGGACATCCCAGCAGGCCTCCAGCCTGGGGCGCGCATGGGGTGCAGAGCTTTGGTCATTTCTCCCAGCAAACGCCCGGTGCGGGGACCAGGGGGGCCCCCCAGAGCCCGTGGGACTGAAGGGAGGGCAGGGCACAGGCTCTGCTTGTCACACAAAACCATCGCCCCGGCTCGGCGCTGGGGCACCCGGCCGGGCCCGGCCACCTCCCCCCGGGCGGGCCGGGGGCGTGCGGGGAGGCGGCCCCCGGGCGGCGGCTGAGGGAAGGAGGCAGGGAAGGGAGGGAAGGAGGCAGGGAAGGAGGCCGGGAGGGAGGCAGGGAGGCCGGCAGGCGACGGGCTCCGGCTCAGGAGGTTGGCGGCAGGATGGTGAGTGGCCCCGGGGGCTGCGAGGGGGCCGGGGCGGGCGGCGCGGCGCGGGGGCACCTCGGGGCGGGCAGCTCGCACCCTGTGTTTTGTACCCCCCAGCGCCTGGTTCGGCAGCCCTAACCCCAAAACGACAGCCAGGGCAGAGCCTCCGGGTCCTGCAGCCGCCGCCGGGAGCTGCTGGGGCTGCGGCACGGCCCCGCAGAGCCCGGGCAGGGCGGTGCTGGGCCCTCGGCTGCAGAACGGCACGGGACTGCCCGCCCTGCTTTGTACAAGGATGGGGCAAAGGGTATGATCGCTGCTGGGAGGCGTAAGGGCTGTCAAACGTTGTCACTTCTGCGGTATAAAACCAGCAGTGGGGTCTTAAATGCAATAGGAGGGCATGTTTGGGCTGCAGTTTGAAAATCGGTGTAATCTCTTACATCTTCATGTGTTTGCTTTTGCAGTATGGATTTATAAACACGTGCCTGAAGTCTTTGGTGGTTGAAAAGTATGGTGAAGAAGTATGGGAAAAATTAAGGTAACGCATTTGCAATACATTTAATATATTTAAAGAAAATGTTCATGAACTTAGCAGCAGAAGATTATAATTTCTTGGCAGCTGATGTTTATCTCGGTTAATTTTTAGAAGTACCTAGCAGGGCAAAAGCAAGAGTTTCTTTCTTTGTAACAGGTCGTCAGCTGGTATTAATTTGTTATACCACATAATTAAGGATGATGTTTTGTCTTATGGGCAATTGTGCAATAGAGTCACTGTCTCACTGTGACAATATCAAAAAGTAATTACCCTGAAAAGGTATCATCCTTGTTATTAAGTCAGTTTCATTCCAGTACCTTCAGAAAAGTAGGTAAATATATGATCTTTTCCATTTCTATCATTACTTTATGAGCTTTTAGGTATTTTCCAAGACCTGAAGATACACAAATGATACTTAGATATATACATAAAATAGCCACTGAAGACAGTATAAAAAATCAGCAAGTTTTTGGTCACATCTGTGGAGACCTAAGAGCTTGACAATGCGGCTGTATTGAACAGCAAGCCAGGATACCAGAAGACAAGCTACCACTGTAATTGCTCTAGCACCTCCACATTATGATGCCCTAATCCTGGGAAGAATTTATCTTAATACCATAACATCAAATAGCAGAAATTTGGAAGTGGACACAATCATTCAGCCATTTTAAAGCAACGCTTTTAAACTATTACTGAAAATAGCATGTTCCAATATAACACGTGAAGGAGTTTAAGAAGTGGGTTAATAGCAAATAGTGTTAAATGAATGCTGGTTTAGTCACCCAAACATGTCATATTTACAACACCACTGAGACAAGAACATTGTCTTTCCTGTTACAGACTCCAGGCCGGAGTTCAGGATACTTTCTTGACTTTTGAAGTTTACAAAGATGAGATCACAATGCAACTTGTTGACAAAGCCTGCAAAGTATTAGGTATGTGTCACCATACCTAAAAAATGAGCCCTCCTGATTCAAGCCTGAGACTGCACCCACATTTTGGTCTCCTGTGCTCCTTGGAATGCATTCCCCACGTTGCAAATGTTCTGCATTTCCTCTTAATCTGTCTGACAGCATTGCAAGAATTTCCAAGACTTTTGTAGTCATTAGGATACTTTTCTTTTGCCAGGTGTTCCTGCTGACATGGTTCTGAGAGAGTTTGGAGAATATTTCTTTGAATTCTGTAAACGATCAGGCTATGATCACATGCTGAGAACACTGGGTGGAAATCTATATGAGTTCATAGAGAACTTGGATGCATTACACAGCTACCTGTCCCTCTCTTACCAGGCAAGTTCAAGCAGTAATTACTGAGTGAGTATAGGTGGACTCTGCCAGAGTTTGCAACACAAAGAAGAGCATCTCATTGGTATGAACAAGTAAGGGAGAAAGATGCTCTAACAGCCTCTCCTATGTTCTGAAACTGATTACTACAAAATGTTAGGACAATATTTTTATTTTTATTTTTATTTTTATTTTTATTTTTATTTTTATTTTTATTTTTATTTTTATTTTTATTTTTATTTTTTTTTCTGAGTAGTTCTCAACAACAGATCAATAGATATTATTTAGTACACAGACTGTAATAAATAGGAGATGGCTCTTCAGAGTTGAGCATATTTAATTTTCTACATTTCAGCTTGTTCGTATTACTGCTTATTTTGTTAAGGCACATGATGCTTTTGTGCAAATGGAATTCACCATGTGCCTTATCAGAGAAGGATACTGAAGGTTTTGTGTTGTTTTGCTTTGTTTTTCCTCAGGAGATGAATGCACCGTCTTTTAGAGTAGAAAAGAATGAAGATGGGTCAATGCATTTACATTACTATTCAGATAGAAGAGGTCTATACCATATTGTGCCAGGTAATCAGATAGAGTACAGAGTACAGATCATCTGGTAAGCAATATAAATACAGAGTAATATATTTGCAGATATAATTTGCTCAGGTTTCAGAATCTTTTTTCAGATGAGGACTGGTCGTGAAATTGAAGCCTGGTAAAGTTTAGTCATCAGACATCCAGCCTTTGTATTCCCCTGACTGCCTGATCACTCATAGCTCCCAGTGGCTTCACCAGGATTCATAACTTGCCAACCCAGCCTTAAGTGTCTGTTTGTGCTGTAGAATTTCTAGAGAATTCCTGTAGAATTCCTTTTGTGGAAGTAAAATTAAAGTTCATGGTGTGTTTTGTTTATAGCTGTTGATTAATTCTCAATAATTCATACTCCTTAAATTATAGTGACTAGAAATTATAGTTGATTTAAGGACATACATACATACTCCTGCAGAACATGCAGTTTTGCAAAACTACTGTTCGACAATGCTCAAAACTGATCCTTATTTTAGCATTTATAGGAGTAAAGATCTTTAACTTGGGGAATCTCCGCAATTATGCAAAGGTTAAACATCTACAAGTCTGTAAGAGATGATCATATTCATTTATTTCCTAGATGCTTCTGAATAACAAGTTTATCAAAATTTCCCCCTTTATCAAAACTCGTATTCCTATTGGAACACAGGGCTACTTGGAATTTCAGACACAGCTTTTCATGTCATTGTCCAATATTTCACCAAATAGTTAACTAGAAATGAGAAGACTGATAATGCATCTTCATGAAATACTTTCTTTCAAAAGAAAATATTCTGCAGTTACTGAAATAGATTGTTATAGCAGAATCTCTTTAGACTCTGTGTGGTTTTGAGGTTAATGGGAATTTATATTATTGCTATTTATGACTATTTGGCCACCTTATTCAGATACCCTGCTGAGCTTTTTTCTAGTGAAAATAAAGCATTTGTCATCAGACAAAGTAAACAAACAAACAAAAACCAACAGTAGCTTTTGAGAATATCTTGTTATACACATATTCTTACCATGACAATGGTAGTAGGAATGAAATAGGTAACTGCAGGTCGCCTTCTTCTTCCAGACTCATTTGGAAAAGTAATTCCTGAAACAGTGAAATTCCATTGTGAGCTCTCTAAAAGGAAAATTGAAAGGTTTTGTTCTTGGTAATATTTTGTTTTTTGTTTCACCTTCAGGAATCATTGGTGCAGCAGCCCTGGATTTTTTTAACATTGAGATTTCAATGGAAATAGTCAATCAAACAGAAGAAGAAGAAAGAACTGGGAAAAAAGAGCATATTGTTTTCCTTGTCACTCAAAACCCTGTACTTCCATACGAAGAAAGAAAGAAATATTCTTCCTCACCTCCATATCTTGCTGACTCTGAAAAACAAAGTGAGACCCAACTGAATAATGAGGTATTTTAATATTCTTTATCATTATATCATTAAAATATGATTAAAATAAAACACCCTTGAAAAATCCTTTTGGGTTTATTTCAACAGGACCCTGAAAAAGCCAAGAATACAATTAGAGACAGAGGAAACTTGGTTTGTCCTGTCAAGAAAAGTCACTGGAAAACAATAAGAGGAATAATCACATTAGGAAGAGGTGAGAGATCATTCAGAGGGAGTTTGTCATCATTTATGAGTCTCTTTAATAAGAAAAACAGTAAGTCTTGCTGTCTTCACCCATTCATCCATTTCAAAGTTACCATTTGTACTTCCTCTGCATATTTTCAAAATGTTTCTGGTTACACTTCTTCCAGAGTTAGACTTTGGTAATCCAAAAAAAAAAAAATAATAAATTGCAGATAATAAGCATGCTTAATAATGACAGATACTGAAATGGAATATGACCTGTCGCTTTTGTCTCATAAAACAAGGTCTTCTTCAGCAAAGTATTTTCCAATAAAATGGCATTGTGTGGTACATCTGATACTTCCCTTTCATGTCACATTCTCTAAACTGATGAATTTAAAGAATGCTGTTTTAACTTGGTAACTGCTATTTCTTTACAATTGTAGTAAATTCTGAAAGCCAAATTACACCTTCTACTACCCAAAAATCTACTGGTAGTAGTCTAATAATCTCTGTTTGTACCTGCTGGGAAACCAGAAAGTGTTACCAGTATTGTTGTCGTTAGGATCTTTTGATTCCTCAAGAGGAATTATAATCCAGTTTAGTATGACACTACTGTCTAGATTCTAGGAGAGACTGAAAAAGTGAAATGATATCATCCACTATAATGCCAAATTTATTGCAAGAGCAGATATATTGAGAAGTTAATAGATATTCAAAAGCAAATTTTGGAGTAGCACTGTTATTTAGAAAACAAACAAACGACAAATCTTTAACAATAAAGACTAGAAGTTATCAAGAGCCTGACTTTGAAAGATGACGGAAGCATACTGAATTTCACTGAAGCAGTAAGAGGTCTTCAAGTTGTGTTGTAAATTCATAATCTTTGCACCAGTATCCTGAGTGACTTCAGCATGTGTTATCAAACAATTTACTGGAGTAACTGTAATAGCAACCTTCTGTTAAAAAGAGATCACTTGAAACAATCAACCAGTTGGTTATTGTGAGCTACTGGAGAATGCTTGTGTATACTATGAAGTCAAGGAATTAAGGTGCTCCAGTCAAATGAAAACTTCTGACTATTTTGCCCATTTTATTCTGAATATTCATCATAAAAATAATTGCTCGCTAGCAAGCACAACCTTCCACGTAAATATTGTGACTGTTCTGAAAGATATTCAGGGTAAGTAAAATAAAAAACAAACAGTAATTTGCTCTTTGTGCTGTGGACTAACGTTCTTTGTACAGGAGATTAAAATCCAGATCCTGATGAGATTTTTCTTCATAAGTATTCATAAGTGGCTGGCAAAGTATATTAAGTCCACTTCTGTATACACTTTTATGGGATATATTTGTGTTATGTTGCTGTGACATCTGTAGATTCACAGAGCAGCAATATCTACAGTTGCTCATCTAGTCCTACTGTTTCCACATAATTTCATGCATTTAGTGCTCTGCGTTTTCTATGTGGTTAAGTTTTAAATTTGGCCAACTCAGATTAGTTGCTAATCAGCTGTGTATTAAACTGCACAGCATTCATCACAGATGTACGTATATTTCTGGATCCACACACGGTTTACTTTGTCTTAACTCATTATGATACAGAGTCCTATCTTACTGAATGCTAGAAAGTAATGCTGAATGGTTTTATGAGGTGTAACCTGATTAAAAACAATACATTTATCTTCCTACAGGTAAACTCCTGAGAGGATTTGACCCTGTTTATCCCAAGAGTCTCTGGATTGACACAAAAACATTTTGCAATGGGCTTCCTTTTCATATGGTCTTTGACAAAGAGGTAGGACAACCATATAGTAAGGGCATTTAATTTCTCAAAAGCATATAGTTGTTTTCTTCTGTTGTGACTGTCCTACAGTTCATCTCTGTGTTTGCTCTTTATGCAGTGCACGTTCATTTGTGGCATTTACAGAATTGCTTTTTATAAAGATACGAAATAAAAGTCGCTCATAGTAACAGAATCTTGATCATTTCAAATAGGAATCTCCTTTGACTTCATTGAGATTCCCACATATGAAACAGTTGCAAATATGCTACCAAGGTATATTGCAACAGTCTACCAAACACAGAACAGAATTTTCTGAAGTTTCTGGCATCTTTCCTGTCCTTGGATATGTGAGAGACATGACCCATCCTTTAAACTGGCTTTGTACTTACAGCTAGTCACACTTCTCCCAGTTAACAATCTATCCGAAAGCTTGTAAGGCTTTGATTGCATCTGAGGTTCTATGTGCTTTCTAAAACTCCACATTAGGAAAACCCAGAAACCTACTAAATCAAGCAGCACGCAGTCTCATCTAGTAGGAACTGAACCCAAAAATGTCTTCAGTTTCCAATTCAGCTCTCCTCTCCTATACACACACATTCTCTACAGCAGTGGAATTGCGTTTCCCTTTGCAGGGACTGCTCTGTGGCTAGTTTCCAAATAGCCTGGGTCCCCAACAAGCTACAATACCTCTTGCTCTCAGTGTTGCACAGAATATATTAGCTTAACAGAGGAGCAAAGAAAGGAGAAATTTAGAATGGGCCTGCAGAAGATAGCTGAATGCAGCCACTCAGAACCATGTTCTGGCATCATGCTGATAGAGGGCGTGTCACTGTCTATGTTAGCCAAAGGTTAGCCTTTTAAGACAGCCAGTCAGCATAATTTGATAAAAATCCTGGTGTAGAAAAAAGGCAAGTCCTGTAGCCATTATTGGTAGCTGTGTCAGAACTTCAATAACCCTGATGACAAGCAATGATCGCAGAGCGGGCATTTCTTTAGGAGTTAAGCTATCATATATGGTCATCAGGCTAAACGAGAATGACTGAAACCTTATATAGTAATGGTTAAAAGAAGAAATAAGAAGGTAACCATCCTTTAGAAAACTAAAAGTTGCCAAGACATTTTGTACCACAGTTATTTTCTTTTTAGAATGCAGGACGCGTGCTGGTATCTATTTCTCTCTTGCAGCTACATACAAGGCTGAGATGTTTTATCTTCATATATACATGTATGTTACATCGTGTGTATATCTGTATATACAATACATATAAAAGTATACCTGTTTAGTTTTAAATTTAAAAAAGCATTAGAGACATCCCTCTTGAACATTCCCATACAAAGCTAGATGTTCATAACAGCCATGGGAAATTAGGGCTTCCTGCAGCTGCCACGTGGCTGGAGAAGCAGGGCCAGGGAGCTGTGGGGGTTCTCTTACATCACATGCCACCGCTCATCCCAATGAACTGCTACTGCTGTTAGTAGTTGGGGAAAGAAGGAAAGAAACTATAGTCTCCTCTCTCTTCTTTCTGTCCCCTAGGTAGTCCGAGGCTACAGCATAAATAATAAACTATATATATATATTTTTGTATGATCTGACACTTGCCAAATGAGGAAGAGAGCCCTGAATCACAATACAAATTCCCCATACTTTTCTGCAAAGTTACTATAACGTTGATGCTCCTTAGGGAGCAGTGAGAGGATGCAAAAGAGTGAAAGATCCTCCTAAGTCTGAAACACTTTTTTCTCCAGAACGCTAGCAAGTATACTGAAAATTACTCCATGCATTATCGCCCTACAGTATATTGCCATGAAACAATGCACTTGCTTCTCCTTCCCTCAGTGGTATGCTTAAGTGTGCTGGAATCAACACAATTACATTAGGCCTACACAAATACAAGCAATAATAAGAGCAGACACCAGGGGGGGAGGGGGGTCGTTTTTAACAATTGATACTGAAGAGCATTTGGATAATAACGCCTTTCTGTGGGCTGCCTTGCTACGAAGAAAACGCATTCAGAGCTTTGCAGTAATATGCTAATAAGATAGAAACTTCGCTCAGAAATAATCTATGTAGTATAGCAAGGCTGGGTACATATACTTGTATAAACAATGATCAGCTGAAGCTTAGCCTGAAGCCAAACAGGATATGGATTATAACCCGTTGTCCATATTTTCTTTTTAAGCTCAGAGTGAAGCAAGCTGGGGTGAGCATTCAAAAGATTGTACCTGGCCTTCAGACCATGGGCATCTGCTTGGATCAGTATTTCAGTATCGTTCACCCAGAAGTACCCTTCACCATCTCTAGCATTCAGAAATTTATCAACAGCCAATTTGTTTTCCAGACTAGGAGAGAGATGATGCCAGAGTCATGGAAACAACGGCCAATGCTAGAGCTTAGAGGTACTTCACTGTTTTCAGTAGCATAAATGTTCATATTAAATGAAGAATATTGCTGGAGTTGAACTAATGCCTTTCTATGGACTCCCAGCTTCACATATAAATAGTCTTGTTTTGCAGTGAGGAGAGGATTAGATGACTCTGTTTACAGAAATAGTACTTCAAGATGCTTGTAGACAAATTCTGCTATTACTTCACCAGAATTTGAAGGCTTTCAGTTAGAAATAATGGTAGTGTTCCCATTTGAAAGGCTTGGAAAGACTGTTTTGCTGCAAAACATGTATCTTTGCAGGTTTCCTGGCAACAGGGACAAGGCCAAGGTAGGATTAGATCATTTTCTGAACTAACCTCTAGTCTTGGCCGTTCTCAGAATCAAAGAATTGACTCAACTCCAGCTGAGTTTGGGAGAGACCTCTGGAGATTACCCAGTCTATCCTCCTTCACAGCAGGGTCAACTAGAACAGGTTGCTCAGTACCATGTCTAGTTGGGTTTTGAATATGTTCAAGGACGAAGACCCCACAGCCTCACCCAGCAACCCATTTCAGCGTTTGACCACCCTTACAGTAAAAACAAAACAAAACAAAACAACTTTTTTCCTATGTTTAAATGAAATTCCCGCATTTCAATTAGCAGCCGTTGTCTCTTGTCCTTCCATTGAATACCACTGAAAATAGTCTTTTTCACTTCCTCCCATCAGGTGTTTATGCTTATTGATAAGCTCCCCCTGAAGCTCGTCTTCTATAGGCTGAACAACCCCAGCTCTCTTAGCTTCTTTTCATGTGATAGTTGCTATAAGTCTTCCTGGGTCCTCCATCCTTTACTACTTGAAGTAACATTTACTTTCTTCCAACCCTCGAGAATATCCCCCAGTTACCATGGCCCCTCAAACCTATCAAAAGTGGCCTCATAATGATGGTGGCTACCTCCCTCCACACCCCTGGATGCATTACATCAGGTCCCATGGACTTCAGTATGTCCAATTTTTTAAATATTTGCTAACCTACTGTGCCACGGATAAGTCTTCATTATTCCAGACTTCCCCACTGCTCTCAGAGGCATGGAATTCCTGAAGGATAATTCTTACCAGCAAAGAGTGAAGCAGAGAAGACACTGAGTACCTTGGACTTTTCCATGTCCATTTTCAGCAGTTTCCTTGCCCAGTTCAGCAACAGGTCCATGTTTTCTCTACTCTTCCTTTTGCTGCTGATATAGAAGCTCTTCTTTTTATCCTTGATCCTCAGCATCCTTAGCAGATGCAACTGCAGATGTGCTTTGGCTTTTTTAACCCTCTTTCTCCCAACTTCACCTCTTGTATTGGTTTTAATTTAGTCAAGAGATCATTGTTCGTCCATGCAGGCCCCTGCCACATTTGCTTGACTTACATCATCTGCACATCAGGATTCACCATTCCTGAGCTTGGAGGAGGAGATCCTTAGAAATCAACCAGCTCTTCTGAACCCTTCTTCTTTCCAGGACTGTATCCCATGCAATTCTTCCAAGCAGATTCCTGAAGAGGCCAAAGTACAGTCTCATGGTCTTGTTTTTTACCTTGTTTGTTCCTCCTAGGAGCCTGCACTCCACCACGTCATGGTTACTGCAGCCAAAGCTGCCCTCAGGTTTCACATCTGTAGTTCCACCCTGTTTGTAAGTGTTGGGTCCAGCAGAGCACCTCCCCTTGTTGGTTCATCAGTCACCTGTGTCAGAAAGTTTACTTAGTCCAGAAACCTCCTGGATTGCTTGTACCTTTTTGTGTTGTCCTTCTAGCAGTTATCAAAGTAATTTTAAGTCCTCCATGAGGACCAGGGCCTGTGGACATGAAGCTTCTTCCACTTGTTTTAGGAAGGTCTCGCCTACTTTTTCTTCCTGAGCAGGGTGTCTGTCATCACAATGTCACCCACATTGGTCTGTCCTCTAATTCTTATCTATGCACTGGCTCATCACCCAACCATAGGCAGAGCTCCATGCACTCCCCTTACTTTTTCACATGAAAGGCACCTCTCCCACCTAGCCTGCCCGTCCATCCTAAAGAGTCTGTGTTCATCCTTTGCAGTCCTCCAGAACTATCCGACCAAGTCTCTGATCCCAAAGACATGGTAACCCTGTAACTGCACACAGACCTCTAGTTCCTCCCGTTTTACAGGCACTTCAGAGAGACACCCAGTCATGGTGATTTCCCATAATAGCTATGAGAGTTTCCCCCATGATGCTGCCCTAAGTATTTTTCTTTGCAGAGGTCAGAAGTAGTAATTTAAGCATTTATTCTGGGGCAACCTCAGCAGAATGGTTGTATTGTCACTCTCGGTTTTGGTTGGGATTCACAGCCAGTTTTTCTGTGAATCTCCCCAGTGCTTAACTAAGGCCTTCAGTTTCTCCGTGGACCTGTGGAAGGTGGAAGGGACACAATGCCAGCCCTCAGAGTCAGCTTCTGGTATTGCTGCCACCAGGCCCAGCATGGCAATACAGTGAGCTGTGTAAAACTAACTGTCTAGGTCTCACCTCCCTGTAGCTCTGCAAATCAGCATATCCACCTGAAATGGAATCACTTTGCATTGCTAAGAATTTTCTTTGATAAAGAAATTACTTCTTTGTACTTGGAACAACATTTTTAACCCAGCCAGCTAGCACAGGCAATACCAGTTCACAGATCTTGGATTACATGTTTGGCACATAAAGAGAATAATTAAAACACTGGGCGAGCATTCCAGCAATACACCACAAAACACAGCGCTCCTGCCAGCACACAGTTCCAGATCTGTCAGGCAAAGGGGAGGGAAGGGGCAGGGGAAGAAGGAAGTGCTTAAAGATAAATTTCTGATAAAATTTCCACAGCTGGAGGAAAAGATGTCTTCCCTTGTGATTCCATGCATTTTGAGTCCTAAAATGTGAATACATTATTAAATTCTTAATTTATACCTCCGAGGGGAGTTATTTCGTACTGGCTGGGTTTCAAATATGGATAAAAATAAATTAACTGTGCTTTGATTTTATTACTTTTTTTTTGTAGTAGTGACATTTATAGATTGATTTGTCTTTTTTTTTTTCCCCTCTCTTATGTTATGTAAGAGTTTACCAGTTGAAATTGTTGTAGCAACAAAGAGATTTTATTTGCTCTATTTTTATTGAGAGGGATGAGTATGGAATGATTCAGCTTCATGTAATTAACTGTAACAACACTTGCTTTAAGTATTCTATGACCTCGATTTTGCTCCTTTGTACTATATAATATGACCTAATTTTCCCTTCTCTTCTTTCACCTTTACGTGATGAGTGTCAAATCTGGTATTCCTGAGATTCAGAAAACATTAAGAGTTCAGGGGGACCTTGAAAAAAGTGCTGTTAACAAAACAAGGGACTTTAGCCACAGGTAAAAATTCTACTTCATTTTATCCAGTCAGGTTTAAAATAAGCAAACACAAAACAACAACAAAAACCCAAACCTGTAACCAAATCTCAACAAAGCAAACAAAAACCCAATCCTCCTCTAAAACTTAATTCTACCTGTCAGGCATTTTTGTACCTACTTATTTATGTGAGCATAGTGACTGAAAGCTCCAGCTTCTGATAGGAAAACTTAATTGACTTTACTGGGGCCACATTTTACCCACTCTGAAGTTTAAATGTTTCACTTAATCATTTTGAGTCTCAGTTTCCCTGTGTACAATGCTGACTCATTGGCTTCAGGAGCGATTCAAGGAGGAGAAGCAGAGAAAGGGAAAAATGTTTTGAACCCTGTGGTTCCTATCAAAGAGGAAGGACCTGAAACTTGGTTAGGTTCTGCTTAGCGGTTGTAGTGAGTGACTGCTTTCTGGGTCCTGAACTCTTTCTATTTACCTAGTGCACCTCATCAAAATAAACCCATCTCTAATTCCAAGAAACATTCATACCTGTAATGACCCAGACCCTACAAAAAGTCACTGTCCTTAGAAATCATCTCCTAATAATATCAGTAATACCGAACATCACATGAAAGTCCAGGTTGATGAACACTCTTACCAACACTTGTTTTAAACAGGCCAGATGATCTGGATGGAGTCCCTGCAGTGCATGCTCTATCTCTGCTCACCTTTGCTTCGCACTTTGCACGAGCTAGAGGAACGACAGATGCATATTGCAGACATTGCACCTCATGACGTGACCAGGGATTTGATTCTTCTCAATCAGCAGCGACTGGCAGAGATGGAGCTCTCTAACCAGCTGGAGAGGAAGAAGGAAGAACTGCGAATACTGTCAAAGCACCTGGAAGAAGAGAAGAAAAAAACTGAAGCTCTGCTCTATGCCATGCTCCCTCAGCACGTGGCCAACCAGCTGAAAGAAGGGAAGCGAGTTGAGGCAGGTGAATGAACAGTATTCATTCATGATGCGTGACTCATGCACCAGGCATGATGGTGATAGAGACTGGGCACTGTCACAACCCTGTTGTCATTGTTGTGGAGTAGATTCTCTACTTAGTGAAACTCGTGGGTAGTAGATAGGAGGACCACAGCCCCTTAATCTTGATAATAACAGAGATTTGGAAGCTGTTTGCCAGAACTGTTCCCTAGGAGATTAAAGGTGTTAGCAGCTGCCCATTCAGGTGGCAGAATTTGGCGTTTCAGCAAGAAACTGAGCTTTTGTTGTTGACAGGGGTACACAGGGAAATGAGAGCTCAAAAATGAAAGCAATAAATAAATTGATGTTTACTGGAAATTTTTCCTAATTCCTCTAGTGTATCTATAAACCTAGAGTCATCATTATTCAAATTTTTCTTAAGGATAGCAAGTGAGAACATGCTCAAATTCCCTTTAGTAAGCACACATATGAAGTTAGGGGTAAAGTGCTAAGTATGTCCTGAATGTAGGTGGACAGAAACATATTCAGATATATGAATTGTTCGAGATGCACTATGGTTCTTATATTTGAAATATTCCTATATCAACATCTTTCATATCCGGACACATATATTACAACTGAATAGTCTTATGTCTTAAAACAATGACTAGAAAGAAGTCGTTGCAAACAAGTCTTAAACAGATGTTGTGATTGTCCAGCCATTACAAATACTTACAACTGTTTTTTCTGCTCACAGGAGAGTTCAAGGAGTGCACCATACTGTTCAGTGATGTTGTGACCTTTACCAACATTTGTGCCCAGTGTGAGCCTATTCAGATAGTTCTCATGTTAAATACAATGTACCTGCAATTTGACAGACTGACCACAGTGCATGATGTGTACAAGGTATGTGTTGACCTGTTGTAAAACAGGTCAGTATATTATTGTCTTTAGTGGGAAATAACCTCACAAACAACACCCAGATAACAGCTAGGCTTTGATTTTTTACTCATGGAGATCTTAGGCAATGGTGTATACCTCCTTCTGACCCCAAAGAGCATCAACTAGATCTAGACTGCAATGCCTGTATTGTCTCCAAACTGTGCTGGAAGGATCAGAGCCCTGGCAGACATATAATAGAGCATTATTAACAACTCCAGAGCTACCTAGATTTGAGCAGCCGAAGAGCTGATCCTAATTTTCTGTCTGTCCCTAGCACATTAAATATTTAGGAAGGCAGAAATAGTAAAGGGTGAAATCCAAATCTCATTCATTCCTTACTCAGGCAAGACATGCAGTTCATCCTGCAATAATTTGTACTGGGAAATCAGAAGAATTTCTGCCTTGGCAAGGAAACTGTTTTCAATAATTGAAGCAAGCAGGATATGGCCCACAGATTTTAGGATAGATTAGCATCATATTCCAAATCATACATCTTGAGTAAATTATCTGTCACTATAATAATCTCCTTTTGATGCCTGTATATAACTCCCATTAATATTGAAGGAGGTAACTAGGTACAGAGAGGGAGAACAAGATAACTATTTCAGGCATTTGAGAAAGAAATGAAATATTGAAATCAATCAAAGAAACTTGGCCCAAGCTTATAAATGTCTGAATTTATGAATAAATCTTCTTAAATTAAATCTCCTGCCACAGCCTAAAAATAATTAACATATCTATTTGCATTAGTAGCTTTTTACAGTTATTTTTAATTTGTTAGAGATGATTACGGGTATTACTGTGGGTCTTCAGCAGAAGATTTGTACAGGAACACATTTTTCAGGACTAATATACTGAACTGTTTTAAGTCATTATGTTAACGAACAAGCCCAACGATGAAATTACGTTCCTGCTCTCCTATTGGTGCTCATTATTAAGAAATCCAATTAATCTAATTTAATCTAATTTCTTACTTGCTGATGGTGAATGCAACAGTGAAGTCTCATAAGAGCAGTTTAGAAAATTTCCTGGCTGTGTAACAGTCTTTTACAATGGATTTTAAACATTTGAGAATTCTCTGTTTCCAAAGGGCCTGCTCTGTTCCCAGCAAAATCTCTGGTATGGGGACATGCACTGAAGTGTTTCTCAGGTGCCATAACAGGCATTTCAAGGAGACTGGGTGCATGTAGTAGGACTAACACTTCAGAATTTGTCTCACAGGCTGCAGCATGTTGTGGGAAAACATTCGATTGTAAGGAGGGATATTGACAAACTGCTTGGTTCACACTCTGCATTCTCTGACATCCTGCCATTGGAAACTGTAGGTGTCTTAATTTCATTTGAACCACTTCATAATAATCACCAGTGAATAGACTCACTTGATTTATTATGACTTTTAAAAAAAGGAATACACCGTTAAAACCAATTGTGAATTAGAGCTAATTAACGGCATTCAGCTATCAGATAACCTCCTGGCTCAGGAGTCTGTACTTGGGAATAGTTCTTTGCGTGTAGGCCTGCCCTGGTTAGGTGGAAGGCAAGGCAGTTTGACACTTGCACGGCATCTCTTACTCCTTAGGGTCTCTCACACTGTTATCTTAAATGGGTCAAGTAAGCAGAGACAAAACACACTGAAATTTTTAGTCTGGAGTCAAGGAATGAATCTTTGAGAAGGAAGAGGGATATGGTGCAGGTAAGGAGAGTCCCAAATAGCAAAGCAAGTTACCCGAACAAGATATGTGGTATACTCATATACTTGTCCTTCTCAATTAAAGGTGGAGACAATTGGAGATGCCTATATGGTCGTAGGTGGGGTTCCTGTGCCTGTATCCACTCACGCTGAGCGGATTGCTAACTTTGCCTTGGGGATGGTAATAGCAGCTAAAGGAGTACAGAACCCAGTTTCTGGAAATCCAATCCAAGTAAGTTGTTAACAAAAAGATGCAAATGTGTCTGATTCTTGGGTTGGGCTTCTGGTTAAAGTATTACAGTGGGACATCAAAGAGCTTCTTTTAACTTTACTGTGACTTTGGGCAAGGCCCACATGGGCATATTTTTCACCAAGAGCCTCTCCCTGTGGATATTTGGTATTTTAATGGTGTCCGCTGTTGTGTTAAGATGAACTTTTAGGTGTCTGGACAGCATTAAGAAAGATGCTAAATGTTAAATGACATTTTTGGGGGGTGTTTTATGTCTTTGTAAAGATTAGAGTTGGGATCCATACAGGTCCTGTGTTGGCTGGAGTTGTTGGAGAAAAGATGCCTCGTTACTGCTTATTTGGAGATACAGTGAATATAGCTTCCCGGATGGAGAGTCACGGTGTCCCAAGTAAAATTCATCTAAGCTCCAGTACCTATCAGTGAGTAGCTATGATGAAAACTTTTCCTCTTAAAAGCTGCGCTAAAAACACTGCCTTGAACAGCTGCAGCTTTCAGATGTAGATGATGCTGTCTTTTGTCACTGATTTATGCAGCTTATAAAGAAAAATCACTGCTCGCAAAGAATTTTGTTCTGATTATTTCAAGTGTCCATATATATGGAGACAGAAGTTTGAAAGTCTTGATCCTAGAGAGTAAAAAAGATGAAAAAAAGTGGTAGCTTATTTGGAAGTAGCAATAATATGTCAATAATAGAAAGACAGATCATTTAATTTTACATCCTGCAAAACAAAATTTTAAATTTCTCTTATTGAGTATAATAATTTGTGGCAAAGCAGTTTTATTTGCACCTACTAAGGATAAACTGTATAAACCACTATCCTATTCATGCAGGGAGGAATTTAGTTTCCCAAAGCTTTTGTTGGTAAAAATTGAATATAACATTTTCAATAATTTTGTGTACGCGTAACATGTGCATGCAAGAGGTGGAAGTGAAGATAAGCTACAAAGGAGGAGTAGAAAAACTGGGAATGGTATTAGGAAAGCCAGAGCTCAACTAGCCTTGAAATGAGCAAAGCACGTTCAAAGGCAGTAAGAGGAGCTCCTGGTGCTACATTAACAGAAGAGTATAACTGAAGACGTGAACCTGCTGTGGCAGGTGATTTGGTGACAGTGCCCCAAATCAAATCTGAGTTACAATAGGCCTCTTTTGCACAAGTCTTCACTAACGAGGTCTTTAAGGCCCCTGCACCCAGGGTCGGGGTTCAAGGAGTAGGTGAAGTACCAGTATTGGAAGAGGATCGGATCAAGAATTTTTTGAGAAGTCTCAGTCCACAGAAGTCTATGGGAGCAGATTATGATGCATCCAAGGGCAAAGAGAAAGCTGGACGATGCATTACAGTGCTGCTGACTGTCATCTTTGAAAGGCTGTGAGGATCAACACCCTAGCAACCAAAGAAAGCCAGATACTATACCCATCTCCAAAAACAGCGAAGAGGTCACTCTGGGGAACTGTAGGTTAGACAGCCTCATGTCAGCCACAGTGCAAATCAAGTCCTCTTGAAAGACATTTTTGGTCAAAGCAGGTGATTGGGAATAGCCAGTATGGATTTACTGAGGGTAAATCACACTTGACAGACCTGATTGCCTTCTCTCATTGAATGATGAGACATAGTTCTGTCTAACTGATATTGGCTGCCTCAGTTCTTAATTTCTATCTACTGGTCAGAAAGAACCTTCCACCATCCCGAAGTATTTGTCTACGTGATCCACTAATTTTTGTAAGGCTGTATGTATAAAGCTATAAAAGCAAATTAGGCTTGAATAAACAGTTGGAACAAATTATCTCCATGGTTCATGGTCAATATCATGTTTTTTTCATTTTTTTTCCCCAAATGGTCGTGATTTGATTGCTTAAATTATAATAGCTCTTCCGAAACATCAGTGCCATTTTTTGCTAGTCCTGAATTTTCATGTGTCATTTTGCTTCTGATATTTTAGATGCCTAAAATACAAGAATTTTGAGATGACTGAAAGAGGAGAAATAGAAGTGAAAGGCAAAGGGAAAATGCACACATATTTCCTCGTTAGAAATAAAGCTGCAACTGAGAATGAAATTATGGGGAGGCCAGTAAAAGACTTAGATTCTGGCCATGCATCTGTTCAGTCCTTTCAGGAAGGCAGGACTGAAACAGCACCAAGTTCTCATCAGACAGGTAGAGTCAACTTGATGTATCTCTCTCTTCTTAAAGAAACAAATGTTAATACAACTCACTTAAATATCCCTTTCTGTTCTTTTTTCAGTTAATCAGACTCAGCAAGAGAAGGACCAGACCACAGCCATTGCAATGAAGTATATTGATGGTCCCACAGATGCACAAAACAGTCTCAAAAGAAGAAATCAAGCAAAAAATGCAGATTTAACAGGTAGCTATTTAGTTACCATTTAGAAAAGGCAACAGAATTAGAGAGTAACTGAGGCTTAATCTTGCAGCTTCATCATATTCTTCTTCTGAATAATAATGGTTTTATTCAAGCCAGAAATTCATGGCAGTAGAATTATAGAATGGCTCAGGTTGGAAGGGACCTTAAAGATCATCCAACTCCAACCCCCAGTATATCCATGTTGGTTAAACTAACCATTCTGCACATAACTCAGGGCCAAACAAATTCGCCTTCAGAACAAACCGAGGTGTTACTCGTGCACTAGGGAGAAGGAAGCTGACATAGCTGTCAGACTTCAGCGTCTTTCTGATAATGCAAACAGAACTGATAACTGTTAGAAAACTTTTCACATGGATAGACCCAACTGTTCATATATGCATCTTTTCCTAGAAAAGCTGCCTTTTTTAATGAAGTTATAGGGAAGCCCTTATCAATTCAAGCCCGAGAGAGGGAGAGACCTCATTAGCTACGCAGCTTATCAATTCTCAAGCCAGTCTCCTGCGGGGTTTAGAATGATTTATTGCCATGCCCATGTTCTACAATCAAAGCTCATTCTCATCTGAAGTAGCTGATACTGAGAAAGAGATGATGGATTTAATGCCATAACAGGCTAATCTAAAGCAGCAAGTCTTGTAGTTCTATTTGCATCATTTGCAGATTTTGTACAGACTAAAAATGTTGTCATTGATTACTGGAAAATATTTTACTCCCTTCCCACCTGCTTAGAGATGGTAGTTAATCTAATATGTGATGTGCAGACAAACAGAAACCTCTGTGGTCATTAAAATCTCACACTGAAGGAGTGTTTCTTTACAGGCAAAACTTATGATTCAAAAAGCTATGGAAGTCTCCATGGCAACCAGCATTCAGATGATGCTCCTTGTCATCCAGACAGGGAAAGAGCCAAACCAGCTACCGAAGAGCCACAGATTAGAAATGTTCGCTCCAATTTTTGCAATCTACTCTAAGTTTCTTACTTTATACATGAAACAGAGCATTTTTCTTATGATTTACTGCATTTTCCTGCTGTGGGACTGATTTTGTATATCAAGTACCACATGATTTTGTTTAAAAAAAAAAAAAAGATTTCATCACAGTTGTCAGCAAAAAGAATGAAGGATATATATTTTTTTAATCAATCTACACATGCCATATAATATTCTCAGTGGAGAATGAAACCACCACAAGAGACTTTGAAGATGTATTTTTCAGCTTCTGCTGTGTCTTTGAGTATCCCTATGTAAAAACCACTGTTTGGTATCTCATGCAGCAATCGAGAAAGAGGTGACTCATACAACTAGAAATATTCCTACTCAAGTGAGCACTTGCAAAAAAAGCAACATTCCCCGAAGTGACCATCTGTCTAGACTTCAGCACAACCAATATCTTCCCTGTGTAAGGTCAGCAGAATTTGATCTACTATGACGACAATTTAATCTCTTAACAGGTCTTTTGTTGGGTTGAGGCATTGTGCAGTAAAAGTGCAGAATAGATTTCTGCATCTAATACAACCTGTATTTTTCCATCCTGAAGAGACAATATTGTCTGCTTTATAGCACGTAATAGTAAAAAAAAGCACAAAATAATCTGCAATCTTTAAACCAGCTGTCCACGCTGTACTTAGAAGATCTGAGAAGGAAATGCACGTAGTGGAATTACGTAGCATCAAATTCATCACAATGCTGAAGGCTTGTTCGAGGCCTGTGAACTATCTGAGACCAGATGAGTTTCAAGTTTATTTCCCATGGTCTCACTCCAGGTAAACAAAAATAAAGTTTGAGAACTACAGAGGGAGCGTGTCAATGCTGAAATTAATGCTGCTAACATCACTGAAAATAACTGTTAAAGATCAACATCATTTACCTGGTGTCAGAGGCTCCCTCGCTGAATCACTTCCATGCTGATATATTCTTAGAGTGCACCTAATCAGAACCGGTAGAGAAAAAATTGAAGTTCAGCTGTCAAGGGTGTAACATGCAGGAGCAAAAATACAGTAGATAAGAAGATTGTGGAAATCCGGCACATCATAAATTGTCCTCTCCTTCCTTTAAGTGGAACATGGAGTAGATGAATGTGCTGAGTTTTGGGTGACTTTGATATGCGATGCACCCTGCACACTGATTTATTATCTTTGGGTGTAGATTCATTGTCTTAAGTACGCAAACATGAGACCCATATGAACTTTGAGCAAGAACTCACTGGAGAAGATGATAACGTTACTCCTCTGTTACAGTCTGGAGCATCACATTTCCACCCCCGTGTTAGTGGCAAGAGTGAAGCCCTTTAAACAGCAGATGGAGAGGTAAGACTGATGAAAGGAATTGCCTCCTCTCTACAGTATTAACAAGATGAAATTTCACCTAGCTAGATTTTCTTTTTAAACCCACGAGACAGGAGCTGTTTTGGCTGGGTGCTCTGTGGTTCTGTCTATGCTAGCGAGTAATGCAGACCAATTGAGGTAGATGTGTAGAGTGAAGCTGTCAGTGCTGACATCCACACATCAGGTATTTCAGAGGGCTTGCTCATGTGGTCCCACACACTGAATACCTTTTAGCTTTTGGAGCACCTTATAAGTGCATCTTCTGGCTTCGTGTCATGCAGCAGGGATCCGTTCATGCACTTTGAGACCACTCTACAATTTGAAACAAAGTACAGTTAAGTATGACTAGGGATGTCTCCTGACACTGACTAAAATGTAAATACAGATGCACCCTTTAACATTAGCACTTTCAACAACAAAACAGGACAGCACCAGTCTGGAAGAGTGCAATTTTATGACTGGCAGGATTTATTTATTTATTTATTTAGAAGGATTTTGCTGTCTAGACATTGCTCATTATTTTGGGGAGGGTTGTATCAGCTGTAGGGTGAAGATGCGTCTGAGCATTATTATTGTTAAATTGGTTTTACCAATGACGTGCTTGTGTGCTACCCTCAGACACACATCTAAATTTCACCTTAGTAACTCCCCCCAACATGGAGCACCTTCCAGTGCTCACAGTTTTGCACTTCTGTGTTGTGACCATAGTTTTAAAAAGTCTTTTCTAAAGAAAGGTAATACCCAACTTCTCTCTCACTCACGGTGAATCTGCCATAACAGTTAAATTGCTGCTGTCCCACTGATTTAACTTGAGAATTTACTCTGACAAGATTTTTTTGCCTCCAACCTAGAGACGCATTTTACTACTCTTGACTAGTCATGCTGATGAAATGGAGAACATGTCATTTAACAAATGGCAGTGGTGGACTTGGTGTTTATCTGGACTTGCTATGGATATATAAAGCCACTTAGCCCCAAGCACAAGGGTTACACAGGAGGGAACATCTCTTAGAGGCCGGTGCTAATGCAGGAGGGAACCTCTTGCAAGAAGGCCAGGGCCCTTCTGACCTTTAATGAATTCTTTATGGGAGGAAGAAAGAAAAGGACCATGGCTTAATTGCTGCCTGCATCTCTCTGCCCAAATCTAGCTTTGCTTATACCTGCCCTTTTCGCACTGACCAATCTATGAATATTTAATATTGGAATGTGTTAATTGCCAGTAAGTGTGCCATGGTAAGATACTTTATGCTGTACTTCAATAAAATTGATGTGCTCAGTGGTTTCTCTGTGGCCTCTGCTGCATCTGGTCTTCTGCTGCTCTGCTGGAGATGTGGAGCTGGGTCAAATCTGAACACCCGCTTTTAAAAATTAATGTGCCTGTACATCATCCTGTGTTTCTAGATCTGTAGGTACTGCTAAAGACTGAAATAATGCAAAAATACCATTCAGAAGTATTTTTTTCCATTAATATACTGACTGCCATTTTTCAGTGACTACTTTGATTCATTTCCCTCTTTTTCCTCCCACCTTTTTTTGTTCTTTTTTCTTACAAATATACAAAAAATTGTTAAGATCATTACAGCTCTAATAAATGTAAAGTGAGTTTAATTTCTTGACCATGCACAGTTATGCATTTTTGTGACATCAGAATCAGCACACTACAGTTAACATTGTCAAAAGCTAGAACGTGTGAATACAGTTTTCATTGCAGTGACTTACCTACATTAAATTGACACAAAAAAGGTGAGAGAACAGAATTTCCCACTGCCACTTCATGGATGCTGAGGCTTAGAGAATTTAAAAGCTGAGATTTTTGAAAGCTGTCTAGAATCTATGGATTGCCAAATCCCATTAAATCTGGTTTTAATGCATGAAGTTTCAAAAGCACTTGGGTGCCTTAAAAGTTTAGGGGCCAGATTTTCAAAGATATTTGTTGTTACTTTGGTAAGTGAAATCAACTGGATTTAGGTACTTAACACGTGTCTAGTTTCTGACAATAAAGCTTTCATTAAAACATTTAAAAAGCATTTCCCTGTCAGTGCTTTCATAAATTAGCAAACTTTCCAAACTGTACCCTCATTTGCTGGGTGTCCTTGATTAAACACTTACAAAATCAAAATGCAACTCTGTATGGACCCATGCTGGAAATAAAATTCACAAATAAAATAGCAGTGAAACTGAAATGATTATTTCATTGGTGAGAATATATTAAAAATGTACTTCAGTATACAAAACATCATGAATTTCAAAATCAAAACGGAGCTTATGTTTTTGTAGAAGTATACAACATCACTGAAAGTCAAGATGGAATTTTTCTCTACAAGCTCACTGCTTTCACTTTTGAAGGCTCAAGAATTTAAGAGTAGACCATGAGATGACAATGTTCCTAAATGTTACCAATATCTACTGTTCATGCATTCTATGTGCAACATTCACTCATCCATGCTGCCTGTACATAAAGAAATAGCAAGGTATGTATAGCGGTTTTGATCCATAAATACCTGTAGTCAAATTAAACGTGGGACGTTATCTTTACTCATATGAAACCTAAGTTAGCAAGCACTCCTCATTTTTTACAAGCTGTCCATAGTATTTTCTTACATCTATTTTGCACCAGTTCAATGAATGTCTGCTACTGATTCTTGATCTGAGATGTGATCCAAAGCCAATCCTGAAAAATTCTGCTATTCAGAATCCTTCCTACTTTGGCTTGGTATGTGGCCATCTCTGACTGGATGGACACACCAGGTCAGAAACAGATTTGCAGTCATATTTTCATATTGATTAGTATGTATGCTCCCCTGTCCTCCCCTAGAGGTGAACCTGCAGTGGGCATTAGCAGTCATTGTCCATCTTTGCAGAAATTCAGAGTAATGTTAACTGATTCTGTAACATCCCCTTAACTTTGCTATATTGGTGTTGTGAAGCTTTAAAGTTCTGAGTGCAGAAGAGTCCTCCCAGGTTCTTAGCAGCTCTTATTTTGTCATTTGCAACAAAGACCTTTCTGGCAAGAGGATCGGTGAACACAAGAGGTGACTTGGTTTCCGTTTTTGTGACAAACACAGCAAAAACAGCTTTAACATCCTGTTTAAAGCAGTCCTGAGGTGAGAGAGCCTTGAGAGATGTTGAGCAGAAGCTGCTTTGTGGAGGATCCTTTGCTCTCACGTGGCTTCATTGCAGTGTACAGGCTTTCAGCTGATTTTGTCATGGCCTCCATTTCCTTGCTAAACAACAGGCCAGTGACCCGAAACACAATCTAGGTGATTCTCTGAAGGCAACCTGCCAAAGCGTTTTGCAAAAAAGGAACCTGACACATAGCTATCGTTTAAGGCCAATTTATCTCAAGAATCAATGGGCCTTTAAAAATTCACCAGCTCACATATCCTTTTCAGTGATGGTAGTTAACTCTTTTGTGTCCTGATTTTGTGGGCTTTTCAGAGAACCTTGATTTTCAGCACATGATGACACATCCATTGGTAAAAGGAAACTAACGGCCTTTACTTTACCCCTGGAGAAAAATGAGAGAGGATTATGAGGATTAGAAATATATAAAACATGCAAAGAAACTCAAAAAAAGAATCAAACAAAAACAACAACAAAAAACAGCTAACAAAAAAACCACCAGCAAGCAGAAGGTAAATGCTGTCAGCACTTGCATGATGCGTGGAGGCAGAATTTCCTGCCCTGCTCAGACAGCTCACATAGGCTTCCCAGGGGGCCAGGCACAGTGCTGCTGTCTGTCTGTCTGCTGGAAGCATCTGCCTTTTTCCACTGAGCCCGAGGGCTGTCTGTCAGCACTTGGCTCCTATGTACAAAGCCCAGTGCGTGCAGATCCCTCAGGTGCCCTTGCGTCTGTTGGGTGTGCCTTGTCCAGGGGCCCTGCCAGTGGTTTTTTACATGCACAGGTAGCCAGCTCCTGAAAGTGTGTGTGAGAATGGGTGTTTTGAAGTGGTGAGCGTGTGCATGCGTGTGTGTGTGGTAAATTACATGGATGGTGAAAGCTGAGGTAGAAACATGCTCCTTTGTGTGTGCCGAAACTGGCTGTTTGGCAGGTAAACAGACTGGGTTTTGCAGAGATTCTGTTTGTTTGTTTTTGCTCAGAGTCTCCTCTGCAATCACTGGCAGCTCCTTCTGCCCCTCAAGGAACACGTGAAAGGAAAACATGAAACTGTGGAAGTACTCTGTGATAGTTACCGGGGGTGTCCCTGGCCTCAGCAATTTCCTCAGCCCTTCGCACCTGCCAATTAGACCTGGAAAGTGAAACCAACAGGCAAAGACAGTCCTACCCAGCTCATCGGACTGAGGTGCAAGTCATGCGCAAGCAGTGTGTTAGTTTGCCAGAAGCTTTACCTCTGGTTGAGCCAGGGATCTGCACTGTGGCATTGCTGAAAAACATTGTCCTCTCCTCTGCTCTGGATCATACACGTAACTCCATCAGGCTACGTACGAAACCATTTCCTTGTACGCGAGCTTGATCTTCCAGCCTGCACAGCAGCCATTCCCTGTTTGTCATCACCAAACAAAATACACACACTGTGGTCTAGACAAATGCCAGCAGCGCAGGTGTGCCAGCCAAACGTGCCAGCACAGCCAGCAGCGTGCCGCTGGTGCCCTCTGCAGAGGCTCCCTTGAGGCCAGAGCTCCTCAGGGACTTGGGACGCAGCTTGGTGAGGTCTGTACCAAGGCTTTGTGCATTTTGTGATTTTACTAAGATATCCCTGAAAGCAATTTCAGCATCTCTTATCCAGCCTGGTGTATTAAAAGATTCAGTCTTTTTCATTTTCAACAAATTGTGGGAATCATGGTATAAACAATGATTGTATGAATGAAAATGTAGACCCACAAATTGGTGGTGATTTGGTGGCAGTGCTGGTATTTTATTCCTGGGCTGCAGCTGCACTCTAGATAAATATAAGGTTATAATCCTGAATAGTCACTTTTAAAGGTAACAATATTCAGCATCTCATATACAATTATAGTTTTAGAGCAAAATGCACGTACAATAAACAAAGAATAAAACACCTATCACAGAACAGCATGCAGGCAAGCAAAAATGCCATCACTGTAAAAAATTATGCTTAATTAGCTTGCTGAATTCATTGCTACAAATTAACCTGCTAGTTAAAGGCTTACTAGGATTTCTGCCTGTGTTAGCCATTTCTATGTAAATGGCAACAACCACTATTATGGGCAGAAAATATATTAAACTTTTTCTTCATATGAAAATCACCAAGCTTCGAGCTTCAGCATATCAGCCATTTTTTAATAGGGTTAGGTAAAATGCTCTGTCCATAATTATTTCTTCTGTTAAAGCAGCCAACAGCGGGTGGACACGAGCCCCTGTGCCAGACTCACTGCTGGCAAGGCAGCTGTAATGAGAATGATAAAACAATCTGCAACACTCCCCTGCCCATTAGGTAGGCAGCGCTTTTCATCTACGGGCCCCAAAGCATCAGTTAGAAGACACCTATACTGCTAGCTCAGAAACAAAAACTCTCTTTCCCTTAGGAGATAGCCAGTCATTCCCCTGCACGCTGACCGCGTGTTTCCCAACACAAACGCCTTCCAAGTGAGGTGCTTTCAGGGCACAACTTGAAGTGTGTATGTGCTTTGGGAGTCTGCAGTTTGGCAGAACTCAGTGAAGTGTATGCTGAAACCCAGAGCTACGGGGTCAGGGCGCTTTTGCAAATGATACGAGTTCCCTGCCAGGGTCTAAATTTAGGTGTTTAAATGCTGTAAAGCATCTGACCCTCAAATGTCCTTACAAGAAAACATAGGTGTAGGTGGGCAAACCAACGGATTTCTCCTGTTTAAATGCACGCTCTGAGGCCATTTGGACTCTTTCTGTTATGAGCACAGCATGATCAGCACTAAAAGGAGCGATCTGAAGGGATTCATACTGTGTGCAACAGCACCGGGAGGGCGCTGATGCTGTCACGTATCACAATCGCATCATTAGCGCTTTTACCTTTGATTGTTGCCGTGCATTGGAGAGCTTTTCATCAGCGAGCAGGGATGCTCAGGACTTGTCCGGGAGCCATTTCACTTAATTTAGAGCCCTGAGAATATTCTTCTCAAGGCTGAAAGCATTAATTTGTAATACTTCAGTTACAGGGGCAAAATGATACAGTAAATCCACATTCACGAATCTCATTAATCACACTTTCAGAAGCATAGCTCAGAGTGCCTCAGTATCTTCATGCTTTTTGTTCAAAGTTTAAAAATCCCTTTGAAGCGTTGCTTGCCAGAACTACGCATCAATCTGCAAAACTGCCTGGCTGCCACGGGGAGATCTCAACCCCTTTCACTCTCCCCTCATCTGCTCCTTTTTAAAAAAAAAAAAAAAATATAGAAAATTTAAACCACTACCACCGACAATTCCACAGATACTGCAGGGAGGAGCAGGACGTCCCACTCTAAACAGACCTCCCATCAGCTCAGTGCCCAGAGACATTTGAGCAATCAAAGATGTTGCTGCTGACAAACTGAATCCCAAAGCAACACCCGTGCATATTACTAGGTAGAACCAGCCAGCCCAGGCAGCTGTGAAGGCAAACCCCCTACCTGCACCTGCGGACGTGCTCCTGGAACAGCTTCATTTTGTTGGAACTGCTGCTGGAGAAGCAGTTAGCTGGGGTCTTCCCAAGCCCTTTTCCCTCGTCGCCAGCGTGCTGTGCTGCTGAGGGACAGGCGGGCAGCTGAGCCCTGCCCCGCACCTCAGGGAGCCCGCTGCTCGGTGGCCTTTTGCCAGCCCTGTGAGGCCTCGTGCCAGGAGGAGCGGGCGCAGACGCAGCGGTGGAGTAGCGCCGCACGGTCATGGTGGTGTCTGAGGAGCAGAGAGAATAGCGGAGCCGGGAGCAAATACAGCCAGCCGCCAGGAGAGCCGGGCCTCGAGGACATCGCTGGCCAGCACGCAGGCTGCAAGGGCCGCTGCAGCTCGTCCCGCACGCTGCGGTAACGCCGGCACGCTGCGCTAGGGAACTTTGCAGCTTGCTGGCGAACTGGACTTGACAGACACAAGGGGAGGGGGTGGCCACTGGCCTCCAGCACATACGCCTACCAGCCTGACCCTGCTAATAACCGTATCCAATTCTGGACAGGTATTTTTCCCCAAACAACATTTTTGATCTTCCTGCTTCATTAAATCCTTCAGGAGTGCCAGCTAAACTACAAATGAGGAAATATTCCATTTTTTCCCCCAAATTGGGAAGAGACAGCATTCCTATTTACTGCCCCCTCTCCCCCTCAGCCAAAATTAACCACAAAAAGAAACTGCACCTCTGGTGTGACATATGCAACCCACCAGTACTTGTTACTATTTGAAGACTTTTCTCAGCCTTTTCTAAGGTAAGATTACCACATAATGACTGTTGGTCCTTTATGTCTGAAGAGACAGGGGACCCAAACGCGCATCAAGGTAGTCTGTGCCCACAAACACTCATGGCAGTAAGTCAAATTCTGCTTCAGCAAAGACAAACTGAGCTCCCTGAGGTGAACACCTCGCCTGGGGAGCCGCCAAGCATCGCACTAAGCCCATGCGGGCACCCCATAAGATCACAGAGTTAGAAAACTGGCTAAGGGGGCTTCGGGTGTGGGCACTGAAGGAGGCCAGCGCATGTTGTGAAGTCAGCTAGCCATACAATGGCTGGCTCACCCCCCTCTCCCACAGATCAGTAACAACCAAACCAGAGGCCCCGCTCGGGTGGCACACAGCGGTGTCACGGTACCTGCCTGCTCTGACGGTGCAGCTGCAGGGCCGGCCGCCGGGCCTGGGCACGGGGCCGCGGGTGAAGGGTCTGGCCGTGCCGTGGGGCCGGTGAGGCTCCCACCTCTCGCTGCCGTGGCGCTCGGCCTGCAGGCCCGCAGCTCTCCCCTCAGGGCCCGGTTCTCCCGCTCCAGCTTGTCGATTTGGGAGAGCATCTTGCGGATGACCTGGAGGAGGTGCATGTTGCCCTCCATGGCCCTGCTTGCAGCGGCCAGCCTCCTGGCCCCCTCATCAGTGGCTCCTCAGCCAGCAGTAAGCTCGCCCTGCTCTTAAAGCAGAGCCCGGGCCCTCTTTCACCACCACCGGGGCAGGTGGAAGTCGTCAGGTTGCTAAGAGAGGGCCCATGATTTATTCATTCCCTGTGTCATTTTTCACAGCGGCTCACACAAATCTCTGACAGCGCTGCTGAATTATCAGAAAACCCTTCCCTGTCCCCTCCCTCGCCGTGGGGCTCGAGTTTTCTCCAGAAGGACCAAGACAGAAGGGTCCGCCTGGAGCCCACGTCCCTTGGTTGATCTGTTCAGCCCACCCCGTGTCTCAGCAGCACTGAAGGAGGGGTCGGCATTTCCTGCACCACCAGATGAATTGTTTATTTCTGTTCTTTGCATCTGGAAAAGAATTAGCAGTTTCTCAAAGGGAAATCAGATTTCCAAATGAGCTAAAATCACACAAGGCCCCTGCTATCAGCTGGGCTCAGCATGGCAGCAGCTGTGAGGGAAGAGGGAGAACCAAAGCCCCCCTGGGGGGACAGCAGGCGCCGCTCCGTGCCCTGCTGGCTGCTTTGGCAGCTCACTCAGGCGAAGCACCCGCCCCAGCTCCTGGGAGCGTAAGCAGAGGCAGATCAGATGTGAATCTGCATCAGGGAGGGGAACACAATCCTCATTGCCTAGTCCCTAAAGGTATCTTTCTGCTGGCAATAAAATGCACAAAAATCTCACAAAACATGTTGTCTTTCCCTCCAATGTCAGAATTTAAAAACCAAGAATGCCAGAAAGCCAGCATGAAAATAATTTAAAGCAGCTTTCACTTTGAGACCATTCAGACACTTTCCACTAGCTTAAAAGTGGCTCAGGAATATCTGAGGAAAGAGGCCTTCGGCCACACACACTTCACTGCCAGAGGCCCATGGAAGCTTGTGCAAGATGCTCACAACAAGAGATACACCTTATTCGAAAAAAGCAATTCCAGTAGCTCAATCTGTGCTCACTGACAGCTCTCCAGCACCGGCTTCAGATTCACATTTCTGGTTTTCAGCAAGTAGATCGGGTACTGGAGGAGTGACCACACTTACCTGTGGCTGTAACCTCACCGCTGGTGGTGCAGCTGGCAGGCTCAGGGGGGCAGGGACCCTTGCCAGCTCAGCAGGTAGCTTACCCTGCTGCGGTGAAGATCTCTCTGATCTCACATCCTCTGCAGCCAGACTGCCAGCGAGCACAGGCCTTTGTTGGACCAGAGCCTTCTGAGGAAATGGAGTTTCTCCTGTAACCTTGCCCTTCTGCTCCCGCTGCCTTTCCTGCCCAGGAGGTGATGAGTTGGGATTTTGGGGTGATGGAGAAGCTGGTGAAGCACATTCCCCATGACCAGATGGCTTTGCACGTGCAACTGCGGGGTTGTAAGTTCCATGTGGTCCAAAGCATGCATGAAACACCTTAAAGTCATGTAATATAAAGGATGGAGCTTCTCACAGCTGAGCTACTTTTGGCAAGCTGTGCTTCACAGGATGTTGAACCGGGTGAAGCTTTATTCACCTTCAGCTACATCCAGACCTCTCCATTAAAAACAACTGAGACTCTAGACACTAAATGAGCTGTACACATGCCTTACGTGGCCAGTCCTGCTGCTTGGGGCTCAGCTGAAGGCTCGAGGTTGCTGCTCTGCCCCAATGCATTTTCCTCCAAGCTGCTGACCAGCAGTGTGAGCGCGGTGGGACACGTGGCACGGGCCTCACGCCCTCACTCACCTGAGCCCAGCAGCTCCGTAGCTGGCATCAGTGCCCCGTGGGTGCTGCTCTGCCAGTCCAGGTCACACCTTGCTTTGAGCAAATTTCATCTGTAAATGCTCAGACATGCAGCAAGACAGGCCCTGCTGGTAACGGAAGGACTTTAAAGGGAAGGTTTTGCAGCACAAATTGAAAAGACCTCATGCCATGCACTCCCTGGGAGATCACTGCTGTTGGCCCCATTGTCCACGCCCACAGGCCACCACCCGAGAGGTACGTATGCCCCTGTGGGGCCACCACTCCTTCCCGGGGCCAGCCTGGTCTCCTTTCAGAGCTGAGCCTCCACTGCAAAGGCAGCTGCAGGGGCTTTGGCTGGGAAGGACAAATCTGGGGGAGGTTTGTAAGGGTTACCCTTACAAAAAGCAGAGACATGGTTTTCCCTGCACAGCTGCTGCTTCGCACTGCAGTGGGCACAGCCACGGAGCACCAAGCCACAATCCCAGCTTGCCCACAGCTCACCAGACCACACAAAGTGTCCAAAACATGTTGCCTCTGCAGAAAGGTGTTTTGCTGAGTGTACTGGTGCAGTGAGTCCCTAGCAGAAAGAAAGCCACCCAGCAGGTTGGCAAGAGGAGGCCAAGGAGGTCATTAACGCATAAAACATCCTCACTTTTCATAATCTAAATTAGCTAACTATGGCACAGAGTTACTTGGTTTGTCTGTTTAACAGGTATGTAACCTCCTAATGTCTATTTAACATTCTTCTTCTTTTGCCAGGACCATTCTCAGTCTGCTAAGTTGTGTGCCTGAGCCCCCCTACACGTACACACAGAAAATCCCACATGAGCTGGTTGTAACCAGATTTCAGGCCTTTGGCCAGATTTGGCCAAGAATTATGACAAAAGATTAGTGATATGTGCTGCTTCGATTCTGAGTACTTGAGGTTTCTGAAAGGGGCATGATTTCCAGCAGGGGATGCTCAATGCTTTCTGAAAACCAGGCTTAACCCGAACATGGGAAACGCTGATTTGCATGAGTCACATGCCAAAACCTCAGCTATGTTTTTGACCAGGGCTGGCAGCTAAGCACAGCTATAGAAACACTTCAAACTTTTCAGAGAGTGCTTCAGATTCTGCATGTGGCATTTCCATGCCTTGGGGTCTCTCTGCCTTTAAATAGCCCCAGGTTGGTCTGCAGCAGTGAGAATTTGCTCTACGCCAGCTCTCTGCAAGCATAACATATGCTGTTGAGCACAAAACTGCTCCTTTTGCAAGAAAATCTATATGCATAGCCGCAGATGTTCATAAATAGGAGCATGAAATAAGTAGTCACTCTTAGATGCAGGGAGGTGGTTACTTGATTGTTACTCATGAAAAGCTTATGGTTTCTGAGCAGCTCAAAGCAGAAATCCATCCTAGCATTGGAATACTCATTATTTCTTAGTTTTCTTTCTTTCAAACAAAACATACCATATAAAATGCATGCAAGGACATTTGTATCTATCTTGCTTTAAGATATGATATCATATGCAACCTGCATATATACATCTAAAAATGCTTATGTGACTCTAGAAAGGTAGGAAACACCACAAGGCATGCAGCTCATGAAAACATACCGCAGGACCACAAATACTATGTGTAGTGCCATGAATTACCATCAGGTTTTGGTAAAGATGAATAACTCCTAAATCTACAGAAGAGGTACAAGACTGTGAATGCAGACCACCACAAGCCTATCTGCAAAAGGAAGCAGCCCCTGTCTTCAAGGGCCACCTCGCTCTCAAAGCTTTCTCCCTGCTTTGGAAATAACCCACATCCATGGGATCTGCTCACTCACAGCTGTTCTCTGATAAAACAGATGATTATTGCTAACTAGAACAGCTGGGGAGCATAGCTCAAAAAGCAAACAGAAAATGCATCTTCTATAAACCTGATAGGAAACTAATTGGACGAAAGGGAAATGTGTATTTCATTACTGCCAACATTGTAGTGTTCAGGGGCAGATGTTCCCTGCATGATGTGAAAATTTTACATTCTGAGAATTTTCAAAAAATACAACATCAACACGATGTCCAAGCACGTATGAAAGTGTCCCACGGGGACTATGACTCCTGTCCTGGAGGACACTCATAACTCAGCCTCCAGTTTCCCTGTGGCTAACCCAGCAGTCCTTAACTTTGGGCATGTTTAAGTCAAATTTCATCCTCGCACAAGAGCAGTTTTCTGTCCTGCATCAGCACACCTGACAGTATGCAGCACACACGCAGGGAAAAAAAATCCCAAACAAAATAATAAAAAAAGTAAAAGGAGAACAATAATCCCACTCAGGGGCACCCCAGGCACGGCCATGGCAGGCCCTTTGGCAGCCCCTCACTGCCAGGAGATGAGCTGCGAAGACTCCACTTGCCCCACACCAAAGCCACCAGGAAGCTCTAGCAAGAACAGGAGGAGCAGGAAAGTTGTGTGGGGCTGGCTGGTTTGTGCCAGCAGCTCATGGTAAGACCGAGGGGACGCAGAGAGGGTGAAGCCAACAGTCCTTCCCTGGTCACAGTGACAATTCTATATGGGCTTGCCTATTTGTTGCCTGTGGGATTAGTTTTACTCATCTCAATGCAATTCTCTTAAATAAGAAACACGTTCTGGATTTTCTTCCCCCCGCCCCCCTTGCTTGGATGCTTTTCTCAAAATCCCTTCTCTCTGCTCTCACTCAATATTACACACGTCCTTGGATTTTAACTGCCTTGGTTCAAAGCTCACTTTATGGCTTTAATTTGTCTGCGAGCACATAAAACTGATTCTTTTTTTGACAACCTAAATATTACCACAAAAAAAAAAAAATCCTTTGCATATGTACTAAATCTACTAGAAATTGGGAAATACATTAAAACTCATAGCAAATACTTTCAAAATATCCTTGGTTGGTCATCTGTCTTGAATATTCATCCTCCCCTATTTCTCTCAGAAATATTCCTTTGAGTAGTCCATCACTGGGTTTTAAAGCACTCAGCGCCTTCCCACTGGGCTGGTGCTGTGCAGCCACGAACGCAGCCGTGTCAAACTGAAAGCTGAGCCGCAAAATGCTCACACGTGACCATCCCGAACAGTGCGCGTCATTGTCCTGCTTCACATTTGGATGTTATCCAAAAAAATTAAAAAAAATCCCCGTTCAGACCATTATATTGTCTCCCCAGTGAATGTTAAGATATAATTACCCTGTAAGGAATGATTCCTATTAAACATTTAATACATTTCCCTCTAATTGAAATTTAAGCCTTTGGTTGTGGTTGGGTGTCACTAAAGATGTGATTAAACATAAAATATGTATAATGCTAAACTCCTATAGGGCTGTCAGAAGAACTTCCACTAAGTCACAAACAAATAATTTCTTTTGTGCTCCGTGAACTTTTCCACACTGCTGGAAATTGGGCCAGCACGTGGAGCTCTCTCCCCTCAGGTGGAAGGACATCACCATCACCACAGGGACCAGGGCCTCCTCAAGCTTCAGTCTGCCCCCACCTTTCCACCCTTGTGCCTGGCTCCCCAAAAGGCTTCACGCTGCCCCCGGCTGCCCATCTGCCACCAGCCCGTCCCCTGGCTCCAGCAGCCCAAGCTCGGCGCCCATTTTTTCGGAATGGCAAAATCCCTGTGGTGCAGAACACCCAGGGGGCGAGCAGAAGGGAGCACAGCCCTGCCTCCTCGCGGCCTGCTCCTGGCACTGCTGGTTCCAAAGGATGCATAAGCAGAGTCCAGGCTTTCCACAAGCAATTGATTAAAAACTAGAGACTGGAATGACCGTGATGACACGCTGTCCTAACGCTTTGCCATCCAGGACATTATACGCTACTGTGCTGCTCCCAGCTAGCTCCCTGAGGAAGTAGGAGCCCAGAAAAAGGACCTCAGTGGAGCCCACAGCATGATGGCGCTGTGCAAAGGGGCTTCCCCAGCCCCTCATGGGCAGGTACATCCCCCAGCCTGCCCACCAGGAACCCTGTGTGAAGCTCTCATTCATTTTGGCAGCATGGCAAGAGGTGTTAGGAATGGATTTAATCTGCAAAGGTATAACTAGCATGCCTCGGTGAAAAGCACGTGCTTCCTACTCAGCCCTCAGAGAGGAGTACTTCAGACCAGTAACAGCATTGAGCACCTGCAGCCCCTACAAGTTCAGATGGTTCAGAACTCCTAATTTAGAAAGATAAAAGACAAAATTTCCTTACCACACCATGTCCTTGGTGCACCCCGCATGGATGGCGGGCGGCTCTCAGAGGGCACAAAAAGCGCCCAGCCCTGCCACCTCCTGCAGACAAGGGTGGCTTTGCCCCGGCAGCTGGGGAGGTCTCCTCCAGGCCACGACCACACCTGGGGCAGTCAGACCATGACCATGACCAGGCTAAGAGGTGTCCCAGTGCCCCAGGAGCCTGAGCCCCAGCGTAGGGCTGTGTCCCCGTTGAGCTGTCAGCAGCACGTGCTTGAGGCAGCCAGGAGATGGGGCTCCCCAGGCTCGCGGCTCTGTGGGAGCTCACTGTCTCAGATCCATGTGAACACGGCTTGGGGAGATGTTTATTCTACATTTGCACTGCTTAGACTGAGTTTACTGCTTGTCCAAGGTGCCATGCCCAGGGCAGAAGGCCTCATGTTGCCCACAAACTAAATGGCTTCAGTGGGCCCTGCCGTCCCCAGGGGCTGTGAAGACCACACACGGCCCTTCTCGTTTCTATCACAAAACGTGAGAGAAAAGCAACTCTCAAAGGAGCAAGGCAGCCCCAGTGCTGGCCACACTGACGAGGTGATGCAGGGTAGGCCGCTGTGACCATATGCCAGAAGGACACAGAGCTTCGCTGCCTTCTCCCTCCAGAGCCACCAGGAAGCCCTTGGTCTGCTCAGGAGTTAAATTATGGGTATTTTCCCTCTAATTACCATACTATGATATTTATTCATGACTCAAGCAGCAATTTATGATGCAAAGGCATCACAAGAGAGCTGGAAAGGATATTTGTGAAGGAGATTTGTATGCTAAGATGGAAAGAGAACAGCTGGCCTGGAGGTGGGCTCTGGAGTATCACAGCAGTCCTGCTCAAATGAGTTAAACTGCATGAAAGAATCTAGTGCTTATTAACTCACCCAAGAAAAATAAAAATACATAAAGCTTGCTACAAAATGTGAAAAACAGATTGTTCACTGTTTATATTGCAGTGAAGTAAAAAAACAGGACTTCAGCACGTGACGCACTATATACAACAGCATGAATCCCTGCCCCAAAGAGCACAGCCCTCAGTGCCCTCCCAATTCATCATTCCTGCATCATCCTCAGGTGCTGGACATCCTGCTGTCTACAGCTGTGCTTCACCTCCCCATCCTCCAGCCAACTCAGGGCATCCAGTGGCTGAGTGGGAACTGCTTCACTGCCACCAGACCTGTTTCTCTCAAGGCCACATCAAGGATAGGCCAAGGACACCAGCCTGACGAGCGCTTTTGTAGAAAGCATTGCTTGAAGGTGTTGGTGTTGCACAGCTTTTGACATGGTTTATAACTGCTATAAGCTGTACCCCCTAACTCTGCTTCATCTGTTATTAAAGTGTCTGCAATTTATTAACTGGTTCCAAAGTTCACCCATGAATAGATCCTCACTATAACATGGCATTTTAAAAGGGTTATCTACAGAAGCAAACTCCAGCTGGACTGCAACTGGTTCTCTGTGCTACCCTCTGCTGATACGTACCTGAGGCACTCTGGTTTAAGGCAGGTGCTGCCACTTCCTGCAAACCTTACCAGCACCCTGGGAGAAGCTATCAACTGGCTACGCTTCCAGACTACTTTTGTACACAGTGTAAAGAAAGCACCTGGCCTTAAAAATACATGTCCTCCTCAAATCTCAGCGCACAGCAGGAAGCCATGAACATGCTCTTAGTTGTAAATGTGGAGAGAGAAACAATTTCTTATACAAACTTTGAAAACATGCTTGTAAATCAAGCAGAAGAACATTTCGTCACTTCTGCAATATCAAAGTCATACTGCAGGGCAGAAAATGAGCAAGAATGTAATGAAAAAACTATCTAGTCGTAATTAATTTATGGACGATTGGCTTCTGGCTTGATTACTCATTGTAAGCTATCACTCTTTCACAAGTCTGCTGCAAGCAGGTGTGACATGCCGATTTTTTCCCCCTCTCTCCTAAATGAAGCTATTTGTTGCTTTCCAGCATGATAGACTTGTCAAAGAGGCAAAGATCATCTGCCTGCCCCAGGCTCTGTAGAGGAGCTCACCACCACCAGCTGGCCTGCTCGTTCCTACCTCCTTGGCTCCCAATACAAACCATCACACTCAGACTGGCAGGTGCACAAAAATGCAATATTCCTCTCCTGTTCTGCAGCTCTTCTGTGTTGTAACTTCTCTGCCTTAGAAATCTTCTAACGCAGAACTGGTTGACATAGATGTGTAATGGAGAAAGTGGTAGATTTTCACGCTTACACAGGTAATCTGAATGTGAAAGAGCTGAACATGCTGAGCATCAGCACAGATATTAACCGTAGTCCTAAATCAAACACTTGTACATATGCATAATTTTTGCCTATTATTAATAACCTTGTTTATAGCCTAAAAAACGGTCTGTCAAAGTTTCACCTGTGAAGTTAAACACCTGTGGAACTCCACACATTATCAAGAACTTAGATGAAAACTTGAAGAATTTTGGGCAGCCGTTTTCATTGTACATCCTTAAGTTATGTCTTTACTTCTGCATAATTAACCCAATTCTGACTGGGCAAAGCTGGTGGTAAGAAGTGCTGCAGTCTTTTGTGACATTTGTGCTCACAAAACCAAGGCCCTGTCCAGCCGGCAGGAAAAATAAACCTACAAACATCAGCAGGTGGAAAGCACACCTGCTCTTGCACAAGCCTCCCTCCCTAAGCTGTTTTCTCTGTATTTTACCTCCCTGGAGCTGATTATTCATGCATGGTGTGGGGATGGGGGGGTGAAACAAAGTGGCAAAAAGGTCTTTTTTGTTTGTTTGTTTTTTAAATTGTCCTAGTGTCTAAAACCAAACCCAGAGAATCACTTACAGAAGTGACTGAAAAATGAGCCCAGCTGTAACAATACAGCGTGAAATAATTTCTTACTGTTCAGTGAAGAAACCCCTAGCTCTAAGAATGGCTGAACATGTTTTGTTGCAGCCTTTGACAAGAAGTCTGAGGGGAGTTTTTTTTTTTTTAATTGAAAAAAATGAAAAAACAAAAACAAATAAAACCAAAACCAACCAATCAACAATCATTAAAAAAAAATCCAGAAAGTTTGAAAAGCAGCAACCGCATGAAAACAGATGTTTCTTGCCGTCTGGCATGCAATTCATGTTAGGCATTAGTGTTTAAAACACCACTTAGTTCTGTTAGGGTTTCATAGCCCAGGGAGTGGGGTGGATGTCGGACTCAGCTCTGAAACGCCTGTCCTCCATAGTTTTGGTAGCTGAGTTTTGTGGCAGTGAAGGGCCAAGCTACATCTTGTAACAACCCTGCAGCCTCACATGCCTTCCTGCATTTCTGTCATTCTCTCTGCTAAGCGCTGGGACAATTCGTGGTTTAATGCTTTGTTTTCTCCCCCTGTTGTGGTCCTGGTTCAAAGCTAATGTCTGCTAATTGCTTTCATGCAACTATGCTGAAAGTGCTGGAACACAGCAGGAGAGCAAGAGCCATCTGGAACAACGGACCAGCGAAATCAAGCCTGAGCATCTCTAATACCAGCAATAAGGTAACTGCTAGAACAGGGGCTTGATTTTCAAATCTCCAGAGAAGGCTGAAAAGCTGTCTGCTTAAAAAGAAATGAAACAAACCCCACAGACTCCTTAGACTTAAAAATGAAACCCGTTTTTGGTTCACGTTACTGTGAAAACAATCCACAGATCTCCTCAGCTCTGTTCCAGAGCACAGCTGGGCTTCAGATCGGCCTAGTGCCAAGTTCGCCTTATTCCTCAAAGCAAACCATGCTTTTGCAATCCAGGTTATATCCAAAGGTGCTCAGCAGATTTAGCTGGTCAGTTCTTGTTAACGTTAATAGAAATGGTCTGTGCCCAAATTGCCTTGGTGGCTTCTGAAGAACCCACTCATGGAACACAAACCAAATGCTCTGAAACTGAGAGCAGAGCTCTGAGGCCTGGCACACAGAGACCACCTCCTTTGTGCCGGGGATGCCTGCTGCCACCGTTGAGGGCTGCTTCCTCCCGTCCACATAACCGAGCACGTCACTTCATCACAGATTACTTATATAGTATAAAGCAAGTTAAAATGTGGGCCAGAAGTCACTCACTTCAGCAGGCTACTGATTTCAAGCAGCGCGGTAACAGAAGAGCACAGCTGGGCTCTTCGGGGCAAGGATGAGGAAGATGCGAGGCTCCCCACGCAGCTCAGTCCCCGTGAACACGCTGCATGGCACGGGTAAGAGGCTGGGCGATCACCCGGAGTCACACGGGCTGGCTCTGCCACTGCACCCAGGGAACAGAGGTCGAGTCCGTGCAGAGCACAGACATATGACAGGATACAAATCGCTCACCTGCGTTCTCAAGTTTTAACTTGAAGGAGAAAAATTCCCTGTGAACATGCATAGAAATGCTTGTGGTAACAACCCAGATGGGAAGGAGCAAAGCAATGCTTAAACTCTTGTTAAATGCAAGTCATTCCTTCGTCACCCAGGATTATTCATGGGAACACTGAGCTAGTGACATTTCAGTCACAGCGGAGGGGATTTCCTCCTCCATGTACCAGCCACGGAGTGGGGCCATGTCACAGCTCGCTGACCCAGGGCTCAGTCCCACGGGACCCCTTCAGAGGGCTGCTGCCACCTCCAGGGGTGCAGGGCCTTCTGCACAGAGCGCGGGTGATGGCAGGGTGCACATCCCCACAGCACCCCTCCTGCCCTACCGGGACACAGCACCACGTGGGATTCAACTCTTACTGAAAATTTCTCCTGGCAGATCCCAGATCTGCTGACAGTGAGACAGCAGAGAGTGCTGGTAAACACGAAGCAGGCAGAGGCTGGAGGGTAGCACTGTTACCTTGCACATGTACTCATACACACACATGTGAATTTAGAGGCCACCTCTTGCTCTTTTCTATCATGCCAGGCTACAACATGACTCAAGACGCACCAGCTGTGAACTGAGGGTGGCAGGGGAAAAGAGAGAGAGGGGGAAAGGAGACAGTTAGGGGGAAAGGAGACAGGAGGGCAGAGCAAGGCAACAACAAAATCCTCATGGCATGCCCGCATAGCAAGATGTAGCTCTGGTCTCTGACCTGAATGAACACTCATGAACCTGTGCAGGCTTCTGAGGGAATCACCAGGGTTTCATCAAGGAAGAAAGAAAGGGATAGAAGAGAGGGGTCCTAACACACACAAACAAAGAGCAGGGACCCCTAAAAGCAAGAACTTTTCTATGAGCAAAGGAATGAACGTGAAGGAGTGTGGGAGAACTGAAGTTAAAAGAAACTCAGTAAGAGACCAGACCAGCTCCACCACATCCCAGCATGATGCAGAAACCAAACAAAACGTCTCACTAGAGGCACACAGTTTCCCAACAGGCCCTGGCCAAAATCTGGGACTAGAAACTTCAAAGGAAGAGCAGAGCTTCCTTGGTCTCAAGCAGGAGGACCTTATCAACTCCTGTTTCTCAGGGTGGCCTCAGACTAAGGCCATGGTTACAATCTGAAGCCATGTTCTGTACGTGGTCATAAATGTCCCTCATCTGCAACCATAACACAACAGACCGATGGGATGCAAGGGACATCCTGATCTCCACACCTCTGGAAATCGCTGACATGGGAATGAACTAACACACAGGCCTTCAAAGAGAAGATTTTATGGACGCTTTTATACACATACACAAATATTTTAATATAATGGTAACTGAAATGTTATCCATATTCTTAGTACTGTCATAATTAACTAAAAAGTTTTTTTTTAAATTTTGTAAAAATGACATATTTTACACATCTTCTATTTACAATTGCAATATACTTAAATGTTATAAAACATCCACTCTGACTTTTAAAATATATGTATACTAGGACTTGGTATTAGATATATTATAATTTATAACAAACTTAGGGCTTGCTGTGTAGCTATCTGTTCAATGGAAACCTTGTAATCAGCCTGACTTAATAAAGACCGCTCAAAACCAAAAATCGACAACAACAACAAAAAGACAGGGAATGTGCAAATTTGGGGGCAGGCAAAAATAAAAATAATAAAAAAAAAATCAAGCTTGCAGTTTTAAAAAATATCACTGTGAAGACTTCCAATAAATTAAAATCATAACCCACAAATCCTTTTCCTGGTATTGTCCGTGATCAAATTATTTTTCAGTACTATTAAACTAAAAGGAAAACAAAACAAAACAACAACAAAAAACAGGTCTTTCCAAGGCTGCACGTTCCCCATGCCTCAGTCAAGCATCAGGATTTGATGGAGTGGTTGCTGCTGGCACAGACGAGCTGGTTCTATTGATGACTCGTGAATATGTGCGCTCCATTCCTTGCTGTTTTGCTGAATCCTCCTTGTATGCAATCTTTTCGTATTAAAAAAAAAAAAAGAAAGAAAGAAAATATGCAACAGTTAGAGAGATCTGTATATCTCAGTTTCTGCAGTGCTTATTGTCTAACCAGTGATTTCCCACCTTTGGTTTATTACACAGGGGTGCTAAGGATCTGGCAGAGGGAGAGGATCTCTGCTGGGGGCCCAGCAGTGACCAGAGGCTGTTGTGAGAGGGAGGATGTCCTCTGAGCTGGGGATGAACTGTATGCCATTTGTCCCTGGCCACTCGTGCTATTACTGTGTCACGCAGCTCCTGGCACACCTTTTTTTTTTTTTGCATCAGGAGGAAGGCTCCTGTTGAGTTGCTCCACTGACCTCCCCAAGTTCATGACTAGGATGCTAACAACACACGTCCCAACACTGGCACACTGGGCATGGATGATGCAGTGCACACACGCAGCTTTTTAAATTTTTTTTTTTTTAAACTCCCCAAGCAAGGGAGTCATTAGACATGAAACTAAATGAACATAGCATGTAGAGAAACCTGCAAGTGAGCAAGCACATGACATTAAATGAAAAAATAGATTTAAGAAAAATGAACATACCACTTTTGGCTATAGTATTGAGGGAAATGTTAGACAGGGAAGAAGAGAAGCTGTATAAGCAAGGACCATGACAGAGCTGTCAGAAAAGAAAAACAAAAACAAAACGAGAAAAACACATGGTGATGAAAGAGTCACTATCAGTAGGTGAGCAAACAAAACCTTCTTGATTATGACAATGGCAAAGATGGCAAATCTTGTTGTTGTGGAGAACACAGTACAGTTACAATAGTGCCTCAAGCCTTCCAACTGCAAAATAAATATTTCAGCTACAATTTACAGTGTGTGATTTATCTGAGGCAATGCTCTGCTCAGAAGAGGAAGCTCATGCATTCCTTGCAAGAGGACTAGATTGCTCCCAAAAAGCCACACTGCTTAGAAAACTGTGCTGTCATTTGTAAGTACTCACAGGGCAAAAAGTGGGAAACTAGTTTTCAGCATGGATTTCCAAAGTCTGCTGACTTTGGTTAAGCAGATGTCAGTTTTGACTTTTGCTGGATGAACTCAGTGTTACATATTAACATAGTTATGTACAGGTAATTTTGTATTATTTAGTCTCTTCACTTACATGAAGAAAACTCAGAGCTCATTGATACAGATATAAATACAGGTGTGAATATTTAATAGGACTCGCTGAATATTTAATGCATGCTCAAACTCATGGGCTGCTCATGACTAATTTAAGTTGACCATTCATTTTCCATTTTTGTGGGGAACACAAGGAATATGTCTTCTGTACATTGAGTAGATAGCCAAAGTAACTTCCACAGGGGAGGCATGAACAGTGTGTAACAAATGATAACCTCAGTATAACAAAGAGATATTATTTACTATAAAATTACTGGAATGCTTGAGTTTCACAGATCTTTATGCACTGAAACAGGAAGAGAGCACAACTCACAAGAGAGCAACCACCGAGCTTGACTCCCAACTGGCAGGCACCAAGGCCTCAAAGCAATTATAAAGGCTTATACCCTTTATACCCTGTGAAAAACTAGATTCATTCCACAGTAAGATTAACAATGGGACAAAAATTCTCATAAATCATTATTCTCCTCACACGTGAAGATGAATAATATAGCATGGTCCAATGGGGTAGAATCAGGCAGTTCCGGGAGATGCCATCACTGATACCACTGGTTAACGCTAATCTGTGCTATAGGCAACTGGAAATACAGTGCAGCTACTAGGGAATAAATATTTCTTGGGCACAATCTAAAGTGGCCTACTCATAGCCATGAAGAGAAGCAATTGATCATGCTTTAATTTGCACTTACTGTGCAGAATAATTCAATTATTATTTCCATTAAAACAGAAAACATAGTAAAAATTATCTGCATAGACAAAGCAATGGAATAGTTGCCAGCGTGAACTTCAGTATTTCGGGATGCACTGCATTTAATTAATGCATGCTTATCTTTCTAAAGCTGCTAACAGTTGAAATGGAATTTTAACATGGCGTGTATTTTGACAGTGCACTTAAAAATAAGTCATTCTTGCTCTGAAAGTTGAATACAAACAGAAACTACAGAGATATAGTTATAAGCTCCAGTTATAAGCTAGGTCTTACAAACAATTTACTGCTTTAATTAAATATATCACAACTGTAGGATAAAGCATGCAAGCATAAAACACTAGTTTAACTGATTATCTTTCTATGCCTCTAGACCTCAGTCTGCAGTCTCATGAACGCTCTACTTTTCACTATCTAGCAAGATAGGCAGAAGACAAAATTTTTGTCAGAAAAGTAGATTAATTTTATATAATGCAGATGAATTTAAAAAGGATTGGAACTACGTGTTCTGAGTGACTGTTGCACTGCCGGATTTTACTTCTAGTATTTTGCTTTAGAGCTTCATTTGTCACTAGAAGAAACAGTCAGCTACCCTCATTCAGCCCCAGCCACCAGTAAATAGATGATCTAACCTGTTCATTCATAACTGCAGAGAGTTCGCTGAGCATATCCTTATAATGAGACTTCATTTCTCCCTGATATTCGAATTGGTCCTCCTTAATGAGGCGTTCGTTGACATCAAGAGCGTGCCCACATGCATCTGCAAATTGCCTACAAGCACAAAACCACAAAGAAAAACCATACAAATATTGCAGTAATGAAAAAAAAAAAAGCATATACACAACTATACCTCTTTTTTTCCTTGAAAATTATACCTTGTTAGAAATGAATTTCAGAAATCATCCTCAGATGAAGAGGAACGCTGGCTAATGGGATAGCCCAAAACTTCAGTAAATGCCTTCTTGAGAATGACGTGTAAGATAGAGTAAATGCAGATGTAAATCAGTGTGCTTCAAGTCAGCCTAATTTTGTGTCACACCACTCCTTACTCATAGTATGCAGAGGGTGGCAAGCCTAAATGTTTACCTGAAGATTTCCTTCAGAAGCTTAACTTGGTTATCAGGATATCTCTTCGCATTTGTTTCTTCCAGAAAAGCTCGAGCATAGGCCATTGGTCCAGCATTTACCTGGGGGAGAAATACACAGCTTAGGTGTAGAGAGCAGGTAGATTACTGTCCTCTCTTCTTTCATCCTAAGGCCTGGGGACTGGCTTCAGGCAAAGCTGTCCTGAAGAATATCAGAATCACTTCTCTTGCCATTTGGATGAAACCTGAAGAGTTTTACTGAGAAAAAGGGAGCTATAGTCAGCTTTGCACAAAGCACAGATCTCTGCTGGCCTTTGAAGGTGCTCAGCTTGTTAGCCATCTAGAAAACCATACATTTGAAGAAATTTCAACTAGAGCCCCAGGAATACATGCACCTCTCACCAACACCAACTTTTCTAACAGGAAACGACAAAACTAATCCAAAAAAAACTCCCTTTAAAGTATCTGCATTCTTGACTGTGTGACAAGTTTTATTCTCAAGTGACACAATAGTCTTTTTAGAAAGGTCTTAACATTTTTTTAGAGAAGATTTGACAGAAGTAGTTATGTTTGCACATAAATCTAATGCTCATCAACATCAGTGGAAAGCTTTCCACTGCCGTATGTTTTTTGAGCAGGTTCCAACAGCACTGGAAAACAAGATACAACCAGAAGTATGAAATTGACAAAACAGGTCAGAAAGGATGAAAAACAGAATAAAGATTTAGGTAGATGCATTGAAGAGAAAAAAGGCAAATTTTCATTACCTTGACACTGACACTTCCTTGGAGTTTGAGCTGCAGTCGGATCATGTCCACTTCTTCCATTGTGCAAAGCTGATTGAGCTCTGAGACCTTTTTGGACATCTCATCAATCGCTACTTCGATAGGGTTCAACTCTGTGCTTGTTTGGCTTATGACTTGAATACGCTTCTTCACGTAGGGAAACAAGTGACTGGCTACTCGAAAGCAAGAAATGTATTAGCATCAAACGTATTACTCACCCAACAACAAGACGGTATTTAAGAAAACAAAACAAGTCAGTCAAAGGTTTAGATTGTGTTAACTTTGACAATGTCAATCTCTTTATCAATGTCTACAAACTGAGTTTTAATCATCAAATGAGCAATAGAATTCAGCAGGTCCAACCAGTTTTTTTTATTTTTTATAGACCTGGTACATTTGAAAAAAGCATTTCCTTTTGAAATCACCATTGTTTGCTGCTGAGCTCTGTCAGATCCACGTGGTTCTCACCTCTCAGATTCCAAAAGCTATCAATCATTCTTCTGAATCAAAGCACCAAACAATAAGCCCGTAATGAACTTCAAACACCTCAAGACATCCCATCAAACAAGTTTCAGCTGAATCAAGTACCACTCACCCACAGATGAACACATTATTGAAGCACCATCCTTAAAAAAGCAAGGAGTTAATTTTAGTATTCAACCTAAATACTACTTATGGGAGCTGGTAGAGGAACCATTCATCAATAAAACCATTCCTTCTAGTGAAGCCATTTTCACAGATCCGAAGGAGTTTGGCAGTGATACAGTATGGCACGTTGTCTAATATGAAATGTTTAATAACCTTTTCCTGACTGTCCTACACGCTTTGGAAGACCTCTTAAACTCCGTATATGCCCTCCTCCAGCAAGCACATGCTGCCAGGCAGCTCAGACCTAAAGGAACTCCATCATACAGGGTGGCTGTCTCCACAGACAGCAGGAAACCAAGGACTTCCAGAGCTAGAAGCACAAGTAACAACCAGGAATGGTAGAGAACCAGTGATCCACAGACTGCAGCCAGACCACACTCATCCTCTGCGCGATGCAGGCAGCAGGGCTTTGGAGCAGGGTGCCTAGCAGGTACTGTTCCAGCCACCCAGTACCTCCGGCCAAGCACGAAAAACTGCCATTATTCTTCCAGCTCTACCAGTAAGTAAGCCTTGTTTTCTTCTCAAACTAAAAGCATTTCTGCTTGCATAGGAAGCAAGTGAAAGTATTTGATTTTATCCAAAGGAAAAGAAGGTTTCCTTTACAGAAGAGCACTGAGCTGAGGGAGGTGCCCAAAGGGAAAGCAGTGGGGAAGAGAAGGTCAAATTCCCAACTAACACCAAAGATGGAGCCAGGCTAAGAACACTGGGAGCTGATGACATTGTGTAATAACCTAAGGGAATTATTTTGCTGGACAAACAACCCTCTCTGTTTTTGCCAGATGTACCATAACAGCTGCACTTTCAATTCAGAGAAGCTACCTGCTTCAGTACATACCTCAAAACACCAAGTGCTGCTCAAGCACTTAAAAAACCCCCCACACAAGCTACTCTTCCTTTCTTCTTCTTACAAGCAAAGCTGTGTCATGTAACAAGATGCCCCCAGACATCAGTGCCTCTTCTCTGACTTGCCAGAACAAAACTTTTAGGCAACTACGCCTATACCATAAGCAGCTTTCTTCATTTTGCCCTTTGGGGGAAGCACAAGCACAGAAGTCAGTGGGGAACTGGATTTTATCACTCAGGAGCCTTTGCTGTGAACATCAGCCTCCCTGCTCGCTGCTGTTCATGAGAACAATGCTTCTGTCTCAGACGGTTTCTCATACTCCCAGCCAAAATTCAGACAGGTCAAGTTTCAGTAGTAGTTTCACAGAGATTTCAATCATGATAAGGAACTGAATGTTTTCTGTTTAACATGACTCACTAAGAACAGACATATCCAGTATTCCCTACATTCCTGTCTTAAAACAGTGACTGCATCCACTGAGCTAAAAAGCTTACCTCTCACTTTTAAAAATACTGTATAACGCATCTTACTCCCATTTTGAACAAAAATCTTATCTACAAAGATTTACTCAGCAGAACAGGCACCCTACATTGCTTTTCCTTTGACTTGTTTATTATCAAAACAACAACGTGTCCGAGTGCTAAGCTGCCTCCAGCAGAACCACTCCCAAATTCCATCACTGTAAGATGCTAATAATTAGGTAAAAAAAGACAGCTGATGACTCCACGAATGAAAATAACCTTACATAGGATGGTCCTCAGGACTGTAAGGAAGAACATGCTTTGCAAATGGACACACTGAAAAAGATTATTTATCATTCTGTATAACATGCTGTGCCCACTGTCTGCAGAACACCTGGCATGTGAAACCTGCTGCGGGGCTTGACTGTCAAAGGCAGGGTTGGGAGGGGCAAAGCAGCAGCAGCAGACGTACTTGTCAGGATTGTGCGCCTCTTGCACTGCTCTTCCACGCCTCCGTGCTTTTTTCCTGAGAGTGTGAAAGGCGTTTCGAACACAAAGCGGTTGATGTTGTGATGCATTTCGAAGTCAGTCTTTCGATCTTCAGCTTCTTTCTCATCAAAAAAAGGTGTGACATACGTGACCTGAATATAGGCATATTTTGGATCCAGGTCTTTGGGGTTGACCTGTGTAACAGTGGCAAACATAATAAAATTCATTTAAGCATGACAAACTGCCAAGATGTCCATTATATTTCTGATGCTTTTATCTATCATGGCAATACAGATGAAAAAGTGAGACTTCCAAATGCAATCTTCAGACCACAAATTAATACAAACATTTCAAAACTAAGAGGCCTGTTAGAACAGTGGGCTTTTTGAACATAGCCAAAGGCAAAAGTGAATGAAAGATAAATGACAGAAAACAACCTGCTTCTGCATTACAGTAAATATCTGAGTGCCCTCTGCATGCCCATGCAGGCATACGCTTGCTCTCTTCCTACGGACTGTGTTGCACTGCAACCAGCGCACAGGTTAGGGTCTTTTTTTGATTACAAAACTAAGTCACACGCTGTTCACATTTGTTCAAAATACTGCTCACAAAACATGAACTGTGCACTCGCTTTTCCCCCGTGTACAGGAATCACATCTTTCTTACCTTGTTGGAATCCTGGATGATCTTCACGTTATCTATTCCAAATTTGTCCGCATACAGTTTGAGCAGCCTCTGAGAGATCTCAGACAAGCCAGTTAATTTGGGTTCTTTATAGATATATTCTTTTCCTTCCTCTTCTTCAAAAAAACCCTGTTTGGAAAGAAATGGGAGGATATAGTGAACACAACAGGCAAGGCAAAGCCTAAATGGGGTGCTTACACCAGGCATCAAGGCTGTCCGTATGGAGCCTCCAGTATGCCATTTCCAGCACCTAAGATAAAGGCTTGCCTCTCTCCATCCTTGCAGATGCATACCTAGATGTCTGCATGTATACCGGTTTGGTGTCTCCTAAGTTACCCAGGAAATAACTCATACGCATCTATTCCTGTAGGAGATCTAGTTGTTCAAACAGTGACAGTGCTTCCTCTAGAATGCTGATGTGTGTTGTACAACAAAAGAAAAAACAACTAATGAAATAAAAACCTGGACATTTCACATTGTTTAGATGTGAATCATTTAGTTAAATTACCTATTTCTGAAGCACTATGCTATCAGACCATGAGCACAACAGCTCGGGGCGCACACAACTTGTCGCCTGCTAGAACAGCCCTCTGGCAGCCCCACGCCGATGGGCAGCGCTGTGGCACGGGGAGCTCCTGTCAACTGACCTGCATCTGCTCAGGGCTGCTAGAGGAAACTCCGGTGGCATCCTGAATGGCCATATGGAATTGCAGCATTTACAGATGCATTAGTAAATGATTTTCATTTGAAAAGAAAAAAAAAGAAAAAAACGTCACGCAGACTATGTTCCTTTGCCAAAAAGCTCAGTCTTGTTAGGGTCATTTACTTATTGCACTGGGTACATGTGGCAGAGCTTTAATGAAAGGCTCTACTGAAGAACTGAACAAGAACCTGGCAGACTTCAGAAGAAATGCCGAAAAATAAGAGCATCGCATCACACGCAGGTGAGACACTCAGCTGCTACAAGATGGACAAGTACATCACACACTAGGGGAGCAGCTCTCCCAGCTGAGCAGAAAGCAGCAGCTGACCCATTAAGAAGGACTGGATTTATCCCAACACCACGGGCAGCACCAGCCCTCCTTCTAAGTTTTCATATGCCACTGATGAAATTTGGCAGTGTTAAATACTGCAGCTGTCCCCAGACACTCCTCCTTTCACCTTAATGCAAAGTGACCCAGAGGAAGATTCCTGAAGCTGCAGGGATAGAAAAGAAAAGAAAGACAGCATTAATGATGCCAGACCCAAGGCCCTTTAAACTTAACGTGATGCAGCTTGGACAGGTAATTCTACGACATGCCTTAGCAAATTGTGATCTGCTGAAAACCAGAGAAACACAAGTGAATGAAGTCAGGCGATCTGCCAAAATCTGTTGCAGGTATTCATCCGAAAAAAAAAACCCAGCCCTTTCATGTGCAAGTGTATTCCAAACTTTGGTTGCTAAAATTATAAACCAGGCAAGTGTTTAAAAAGATATACAGAATTATGACAAATCAGCTAGAAATTCTGATGTTTGTTTAGGAACAAAACCCTGAGCTTTGTTTTAGCAGGGCTTGACAAATATGTGCATCTGCAGTCAGGACAAGGGGCAAGAAAACCATCTTTGTTAATTTGGCAAGTGCCAAGAGCACTGTGAGCATTACCGAAAAAAAGTGACTAATAGCAGCACCAGCAGCTTGTCTGATAGCATCTTAATTAGCCTCACCGTGACCTTCTAACATTGTGCCATTCTTAACAATATTATCAATTAAACTCTATAGGCTTGTGAAGACCCACACAGATAATTGGAGAACAAATCTAGAGCTCAAAAGCTGACACCCTATAAACATTTACTGAGCTAGGCAGGCAACTGACTTTTTATTGATTTCACTGAGAAAATCTGCAGGATCATAACCTGGTTTCTGATCTTGTTTCCCTTGAAGAAAGACCACTATGTGAAAATAGCTGAAAAAGTCATTACTTTCATGCAATCATACTCAAACACAATGCTCAGGATTGCTTCTGTCAAAAAACATCTGTTTTCTGTTACCATTCGATGCTTTTAACAAACAACAACAAAGCAAACAGCAAAAACTGTTTTCCAAATTAATCACAGAGCAAGGTAAAATATAGCTTATCTTCTTATCCTAGATGCTGTTTCTGTGTATGTTTGCACGTTGCAAGACAATGTTTATATGCAAACGCCAAATCTCTGTGCTGATGCTGCATACATAGCACACTAGGATGACATCTGTGTTAATGGCTTTGCTTGGGAAGAAAAAAAAAAGCAACACTCCCCCCCAAATAAACAACTAACAGATTTAGTCTTGTCTCTAATGCAGGGGATATCATTTAAGTACATATTCCCTGCAGTATTTCAGCTGACAAGTGACAAGCAGAAGTTAATTGTGAGCTATAAATACTCGTGTCTGCCATATGCTATATGTCTGGCAAAGACTATTGAAAGCAAGATTAAATACTTTTTAGGAGCCAAATATCCTCCAATTCAAGGATTTTGAAATACTAAGCAGCCAGGGTCACATTATCAATGCGTATCCCTAGACTATTTTCACACTGGCTGTTTTTGCACTGTAAGAACAATGCAGCCTTGCAGATGAAAATCATTACGTGGAGCAGCTGAATGTAACGGAAGGGAGAACAACTTCATGGACGGTAGGTGATTGGTTTCCACTGAGCTCTGATGTGCCGAGAGTCAAGCTGTGACCCAGGACTGTCAGCATGGGAGCGCTGGAAGGGCCCTTCTTCCTCCTTGTACGGCCGCAGGTGCAGCCCTTGAAGCTCACAGTAAATCTGAGGCCCTTCCCTGCCCTTTGCTGGAAAAGCACACGCCGTTCCCACAGCAGGATTCTGAGGTAAAGTCTTCTGCCTCTTCTAAGGTGACCTTTATGCAGGCCAGGTGCACGCGGGTGGGAAAAGATATTGCTGGCTTACGTGGGCTAAAATTGGCTAATGGTCCAAACCCTACCGCAGCAAGCATGCCCCCACTAGAGTGAGAGAGGAAAACATCCCCACAACACGTTTGCCTTAGCACCAGAGACGACCTAGCCTTCAATCTTTTTTTGCATATTATCCTGTTCTACTGTCAGATCTGGACATTGTGATTCTGCCCCATCTTAATAACAGCACAAAACTATTGCAGTTCCAAACAGAGGTGCTCAGCAGCACCTGGCTGTTGGGTGTCTAGGAAGACAGTGGGCTTGTTGCGCTCTTTGGTAAGGAAGCTATTCCAGCTGTTTTATCACATTTGGAAAAGGGAACACACCCTGTGATCTTCAGACATAAACCTGCAGTCATCCTACCGCTGTAAAAATCTGCCCTCCAACTTCCAGAGCTTGCACAGATGGGAGAACAAAGCCTCAGCTAACACTGCGCTGAACTGTGTCTCGAATGCTCTTTGCTTATCAGCACAATACAAGTTTTCAGCTATTCAACATACTTAGCAGCTGATTTTTTTTTTTTTTTTTAATTCAACAAAGATCTTGACTTCTCAGAACACATCTGTGAAAAAAATCATGGTCCCTGGCCCATAGCAAGTGCGGCCACTTGGTGGTGCAATGAGATGCTGCCACCGAAGGCCCATAACAGTTTGCAGCCTGAAACAGCAGCTGCCATGAAACCCGTCTCTCTGAAGCAGCAAATAAAGCTCGCTGGTGACATCCTTCCTAAGGAACAGACTCATTCGACTCGTCCTTCCAGAGGGTCCCTAAAACAGTGTAGTAACCCAACACCACCTCTGCCTTTGCGTGAAGAACCATTTCTAGGTACAGCTGCAGATTTCCTTTTTCCACTAAGAACCAAGCCCCCAAATTCTACCTTGCTGACGCTGCAAAATACAAACAGTATTTGCAATATTCTTTTATTCTTTAATTACTTTCGTTGTAGTTTTTGTTACAATTAAGAAATACCAATGTTTAATGTTCACAAAGCAGAACATATATTTATTGATACAATTATTAATGACTGCACGTGTAATAACACAGTTTTTAAACATGTATGCTTACAGTTATATCTACCCACATTTTTTTTTTTTTTTAAATAGAGCTATATGCCTATAAGACTGAAAAGGAATCCCATACCTGCATATTTAGTGTCCTTCTGTGGCATTTCCCTTGTAGTGGCCTAAGCAGAGCGATTCATGTCGGTAACTAGTAAAACCTGCAACCATTAGCTTTTGGAAGCAAGTGTGCAGTCTGCCTTCAACACAGACAAGAGAATAGTTCGTAATGATGTAAATGAACTGGCCACTGAAACTGCTTTCAGCGTGGAGGCCTACAAGTACACTTGGCAGCGGAAGGAACAAAAGTCCCCATGCCTTTCCACCTGCACAGCCAAAGTGGAAGCAAGTGGCACAAGGGAAAAGGGACTTGCCAAAACACAGAAAGGAAACTTTCTGGATGGAAAATTGCACAGTAAGTGGGAACACATGATTCTCCCTCCTTCCCCTTCCTGGTCAAGGCTCATCTGTAACTCTAACACCTGATGTGGTGCTTTGTGTATTGCTACGTCTTCCTTGATCAGCTCTGCACATTCAGTGCTATTATCCTTGGCAAATGAGGCACCAGTAATGTTGATGGGAATTATCTACCTTCAATTATTTGCACTGTGCCATACGCTTTAGTCACTATGCCTCTGCAAGGAGCAATACAGAGCAGCCCCACTTTCTACCACATAAAATCTCATCTGCAAAAGGAAATGAAGGAGCTGTGCTTGTTTGCATTTAGAGCTCAGTATTCATATGCACCAGGGAATAAACCGAGCAATACACAGCTATGAAAAAGTCATATGCTTTAGAGCACTAAAGCTGTTTAAATGAAGTTGCCCTTGTGGCACTGGCAGCTGAAGAATCTTTGTGCTGTAACAGATTTTAACCCAGTTGAGCAGAACTGCTGCAGCTCAGTTACCCACTTACAGGTAGCTTTAAGCCATGGACTTGGCCTCTGGGGAGAGATGCATGTACCTGCACTGTCTCAGGGACAGCCCTGGCAAGAAGCTGGAAGCAGAGTCCCATTTCCCCCCTCCACTGCCCCCATCTTGAGGAAGGGCGTACAGAAAACTCTACCCTTCTTCAGGTAGAGCAGCTTGCTTTCTTGCATTTGGCAAGCTTTGCAGATTTGCAGGAAGAGCCAGGACTCACCATTCCCCTCTGACTCCCAATTTGCTTGCTCCTACAGGGGAATACTGGGCCTGTGGTTGCACCCTGCTGAGGGTGCTCCAATTACCACTGCCACTGACTGCAGACTGACAGCAGCCTTCCTCTCTGGAGCTGCTGCACAGGCCAGAAACACAGTCTTGCATTCAAACAGCATTAGTGCGACACTGAGTTTTTCAACAGAGAAACACGGGGTTCAATCCTGCACCCAGTGAAGCTGAGAGAGAAACCGTCACTGAGATGAGGTGGCAGCATTGAGCCTCACAGTGCACACAACATGGTGACAGCTACAGCGTTGTAATTTGGGTAGCTGAACAAACAAAAATTAGTTTGCAGGATGCAACGATGAATGGAACAACGTTATTTCATCTGCCACAAACCAAAGAATCAGGAGCGCAGGAAAGTTAATGTTAAGTAACAGTACAGGGAAGGATGGAGGACGTGTGAGAAGAATTAAACAAAACATGCAACTAGACTTACCACAGCCTTGAATAAGACCAAAAGGAGAAAAGAGCAAATTTCTGCATTAAAATCCAATTAGCAAACAGAATGATTCACATCAATCTGTTGTTTACACACCATTTTATTTTAGAGTAAAGTATGCTTGCTAAAAACAGGTCTTAAAAGAACATGCTGGATTGCTACGCTGGTTTGTAGTGGAAGAAAGCACAAAATAATGCTTTGAGGATGCTGAAGCACAGCAGAGGGAATAAAACTACTCTACAGTATATTGCACAGAATCAGAGGTGGCCTGAAAGCAGAAGTCAGTCAGCAAGAAACATAACAAAACATCTACTGCATACTGCTCATTTTAAACTTTATTAGAAGAGAGGGCCATATGTGGAAGATGCTTTACCTGGTTTCATTTAAGTTTTATTCTGAAAAAAACTTGCCCTACCCCTGTCTCAGCTTTGCTTGCTGATGTCAAGAACTAAAGCTGATGTACATGTCTGTTCTCCATTGCACCACTAACCCACATTGGTTTACACAGATGCAACTGAGTGTTCTCTTTTTTCTAAAATCCTCCTTGGAATTTGAGCCATGATGCACTTTTTACCCCATGACTCATTGTCAACTGCTTCCCTGTTTTAGCTTTCCTGAAATACATCATGATTAGAAAAACCTGGCTGAAATCTAAGCACCTGTCAGAACAAAAGAACACAAGGCAACTTACCTGCCCATAAAATGCAACACGGTAGTATCTCCCAAACAGGCGTTTCTCAGAGTTCACTACTTCCGCAACCTTCAGGTATGAGCGGTGGATGTCATAGTACAAATCAGACAGCCTCTACGTTAAGAGACAGAAGGAGAGAGGGAAGGTGAGAGGGAGCAAGTACTTTGGGAAATGACACTGAGGCTCTGCATGAGCATGGCTTGCCTTAATCAGAAACCCAAACCTTTGCAAAGATGGCTGTACACACTAATGGAATGGTTTAACCTTATCACTAATCTCAAGATTTCTGTCATCTTCAGATCATTTTATGGCAGAAGAGACTTTGTGTACGGGGTCACACAGCATTCCACAAATGAGCAGTGATAGGGACCTCTTAAGCAGTCAGAGAAAGTAAGTGTCCTACGTGCAGGGGAGGGCACGGTGCCAACAACTCCAGTCAGCTCCTAATCCTATGCAGAGATGTGCTACCCACACCCACCACTAAAAAGGGTTTTCTTGTGATAGAGAACAGAGAGATCAACTAAGTTTAAATCTGAGGATCTGCTTCTTCAGTGTACAGCCTATACCTACTCCTTTACTTCTAATTTAAAAACCAGAAAATCAGCAAATGAGATTATCATCAGGTTATCTGTTATGTGTTAAATGTAGAAAGAAAATAAGAAATGAAGGAACCCTGGAGTTGTTAAGAGATCACAATAATTTATCAGCTGTTTCTGAACTTAAATACAATGCAAATGTGCTCTTGGTTTTAAAAATGCATGTAAAAAATCACATTCATTGGTTATCAGAGATAGATTTCTCCACAGAGACATGTAGTTCTGGACATAGCTAAAAGTCTCTCAGTGAAATATGGCTAGAAAGCTGTTGCTGTGGTTTTGATGACCTTTAGAGGTTGCTTCTTTTTTGAAAAATTTTTGTTCATTTATGGTTGTATTGATGCTGAAAAGAGGAAGATAGGATACCAAAGTTTTTTGTTTACTCATAGCACAAAGCATTAAAAGGAGAAATTACAGACAGGAAGAACAAAATATTCCTTTTAAAGAAAGCACTTTAATTTAAAAATATTGATCGTTACAGTTGGCTTAAGACTATTTAAATAAAAAAGAAGAACTTACTTTAAAGTCCCTCTGCTTCTCAAAAACAGCAATGATAGGCTTGTTAACCTCTGCAATGAGCTCATATCTTTCAGATTTCCACAGGTATTCAACACACAACTCCAGCTGCTCCACCAGAATGTTCTGCAATTCAGCAAATACTATGGGTTAATTGATAGCTGACAGAGCTTCATTAACAATTATACAAGAAAAGTACCTACCCACTGTTTTATTTTTATTCTGTATCTTCTATACTAAGTTTAGTTCAATCACACAATATTTAGTCAGGTATTGGTCATGTAGCACTTCTTCAAATAAAAAATGGAAATAATGGTAACATGAAAATACTTGACATCTCATTCAGAAGAACAGGATGGCTTTGTGGGCTCCAACTCTAGTATTTAATGTTCTGGTTACCTAAACACACATCCCCCCTATTTAGTAAAACAGCTATGGCATTTCACTCAAAAGCTGCATGCCTTTTAATGTTGGGTGAAGCGCACTCTCGTTATAATTTGTTTTAACATACACAGGAATCCATTAGCAATACTACTGTCTGTAAATTTAGAACAAGTATATAAATGTTAATGCTGCTGACCTCATTATAGGGAGTATCTTGCATCCCAGAGTCTTCCTTCATAGCACCTTCTTCTTTAATGTTGGGGGTAATGCTTAGAAAAGCGGGCCATCCCATGGAAAATAAACCTTGAAGTACAATTCATAACAACGTCAATTAATGACTGAATCACCACGCACTTTAAAAAGTTATTGGATGTCATTAATACAAAGCTGATTTCATTTGACTGGGTTAGTTAATTTTTTTTAACTGCCCAAGTGATGAGAAGCACAAATGGAACTGACTGAATTTATGAGACTATTCTACATTTTCTCTGTGATATAAATCCATTTGTCCAGGCAAAGGGCAACTGCAACACTTTCCTGATGCAATCTTATTCCTCATTTTGGCATTTCAGTTCCTTAGATGTACAGTGCTGGCAGTAAAACTACATGTGCCACACTCCCTTATACAGGAATTACCATCGTAGATGGAGGCGAGACAATTTTTACTCATGAAACCAATGCTGCAGCTGGTGACCTGACCTACAGGCACTGACACTACATGCTGGGGCTTAGCACTTGTTCCACACACCACATTTCCTAAGCGAGGGGCAGAGTTTCCACAGGCTCGCTACAGCTGACGGAGATGGCTGCTCCAGAGCACGCTACACCTCTGCTGGGCTCAAGGATACCATGGCAGCAGCACTCCTTACCCTGCTCAGGTTCAGCAGAGCCATCACTGTCCTACTTGAGGAACTCTCTCAGAGACAGCTCAGGTGGCGCAAGTTGCTGAGGCAGCTCCTCCCCCTCCATCAAATCTGGGAGGAGTTCTGAGCAACTTTTTACTAACGTGTAGGTTTAAAATGACTCAAGTTCTTCACTCCACCTACTGTGATCTGTTATTTACACAAAGCATACAAGTGAACTGTCCCTGAAATACTGCTGTTTACAGAAAGCCCCCTTCTGAAAGGATGTATTTTTGTCTCACCCCCACAGACTTGAAAGTTATCAGAGAACCATGGTCTTTCCAAAACTATCAGTTTCTCTTCCTCAGGTACTTGCTCTTATCCCTAGAAATTACTATTTTTGAACACTGCTAAAATTACTCAAGCTGAGAATTACTGAAATACACATTTCATAAACTAAATAACCATTGGCATGGAAGCATTTCAAAAACATAAGCCTGCACTTTATTTCTCTAATAAGCATCACAGATTAAAAACCCTTTATCTATACTGAGTTACATATGGATGACCTGATATTAATTCTGCCCTTGTCCCCCAGCTTTGGACAGTCAAGGGAATTGAATGTGGATTCGTGTGCTAAACACCAATTGACCTGAGAGGGATTTCTGTTCACAACGAAGAGCAGAGTGCTCTGTCCCTGAAAGAACCTTTAACCAGAGACATCAAACCAGCCAAAGAGCATCAGGAAAGTAACACACAATGCTTCTGATATTACTTGCTTGCTATTACAGCCATCAACATGCACTGTAAGTATTTTCACTTTGGTAGATATTTTTCCAGATCAATTGAAGAACAGTAATTGAATTCCCTAGCCATGTTATCTGACCCATAAACAGGCACGGTTAGAGCACTCACTTCCTCCAGTGTGAGTTGTTAGTAACACATTACTATCACAGACTTGACCATCCTCCAGGAGCATACGTGAGGTACAAATCTTTTCCATTTTCCAGTAACCTATGATAGCGTAAGATGGTATTAGTACACCGCTACTGGTATGTGTTAATACATGCATATTTAATAACGACACATTAACGAGTGAAGCATTCTCTTTTAGCACTAGCTTAATAAACATTTAATTAACCCTCTTTACACAAAATACACACAGTCACTGTTCTAGTGCTAAGACTAGTATTTACAATGTATTTTAAAAATAAGATCTTTGGGTAGAATTCAAGCAGCTTTAAGAATACTTCATTTTATAAGTAAGGAAAGCAGGACAACCAAAAATTATTTTCAACAGTATAATTTATAGACACACGGTTAGTTTTGAATATGTTGATCTTACCCTTTCTTTTTAGGTACTCTGCAATGAGAGCAGCGATATGGATATAGCACATAGCAGCCTGCAACGAGAGACCAAAATACATGTATATGTTAAAGCAGACTATATGACTTAGCATGTACTTGATAAAGAACACACACTTTAATCACTGTCAAGTCATACTGCCGAAAAGGAAAGAAAATTAACATAACAATTTGAGAAAATAAGGTATTAAATGATGAAACCTCTCCTAATTAATTTCACTGGATGTCCCAGATAAAAGCACAGACTAAGAGTTAAATGAGGACATCAGGAATTTTGCTCAAGAGAACAACCTAACATCACTTTGTAAATAAGATTGCTGGGCTATGCACTGGAGCTTCCCATCACCCATTTAGCTTTTGATGAATGGGACATGTCATAGGGCAAGTTCCTCTTCTGTGCTGTATGAGGGGAAAAAAAGCACAAAATATCCTGTATGTAAATTAAGCACTGTTTATAGCCTCGCCTACACTACAGCTACTACGCCTGCTAGGGTTAAGCAGTTGAGATGCTAACGCGATACTGACCACAGCTTCCCTCTCAGACATTTCTAAGTCTTGGTCAAGCACATATCAGGCACTGTTACAACTAGGCAAACTGGGATAATAAGCACATCACATCTCTAGGCACAGTTCAAACCTGACTTTAAGTTCAAGTATATGACAGACACTGTATATCTCTTAAATCATTGCTGTTATCTGTCTTCCACAGCCCTTTTCGTCAGAATATCTCAGCCTAGTGATAAATGCATTTGTTACCTCTGATAAATCTCCATTTCTTGCGTGAATCTTGGCCATGCTTTCAAGCCAGGTCCTACGTAATTCAGGTGTGCTGGCATATGAGTTTGCTAGGCTGTACTGCAGATCCACAAGCATCTCAGGGTCTTTCTCATGTTCCTTCATCTGAGCTGTAGCCATCAAAACTGTTCTGATGCGTTTGGTCAGATCCTTCACCTCTGCTGGGAAATTAACGTTCTTTGGGAAAGATAAGCAATACATCACTACAACCATCCAGAGAACCACATGCAGCACCCCTGAATGAGCTTATATTCTGCTTGTGGAAGATCTTCTCCCCCTCCTCCAAATTCAGTTGGTTTTGAAATGGATTTACAGTTCAACAGTATATACACATTTTACACTGTTGTGTGTGTTTTTGCTACACGTTTACTGAACAGGTTAAAAGAACAGTTTGTAGACTAAACATTGTTAACTGCAATACTGTTTCATCAGCCACAATGCATGGTATCTTAAAAATATTTAGAATTTAATTCTAAATTATTAAGTTTCTGAGTCATAAGCATTTTCATGAATGTCTGGTTGCCTCAAAAAGGCATGCTATGGATGCATAAGTCAGTGTCTAATAAAAGTCGGCAATTTTATTCACAGAAACACTTGCTCCTCTGACATTGTTGACCTTTTGAAAGAGGTAGTGATGAATAAAAAATGTTTCTTACTTTCATCTGCTTGTCTCCATTAGCAAAATTATTTATAATTGCAAGTGAATGTTGAAACCGGGATCCACCAATCCCTGCATCTGCTATCAGCTGACTCACTGCTTTGATGAGCTGTACAAGTAGAGAGTAAAAAAGAAAAAAAAAAAAAAAAGGAACAGGGTGCAATTAGCAAAGAAAATCAAAGTTTCAAAATAGTTTTTAATCCCAGTTCTAATGTAACTTGATGTATCAGGCTAGCAGAGATGCAATTTTATACCTCCAACCTGGCCTTGAACACTTCCAGGGATGGGGCATCCACAACTTCTCTGGGCAACCTGTTCCAGTGTCTCACTACCCCCACAGAGATGAATTTCTTCCTTATATCTAATCTAAGTCTACCCTCTTTTAATTTAAAGCCACTGCTCCTCGTCCTATCACTACACTCCCTGGATGCAAGGATTGCAAGTAATCTCCAATTTCTGTAATTTCTCAAATTTTGCAATATAAGTGCATTGTTACTTGGCTTCATATTTCTGTTACTATCAGATTCTGGTTTGCTACTTCAGCTACGGTGCTACTGCTGTAAGCAATGCATATGAATCAAGAATAGCTACATATCTGATTTACTTGGCCGTGTGGCTAGATTCACAGCTGTTGTCTCTCCTTGGAACAGAGCCGAACTGTCCAAGAACAGCAGAGAATCCAGCCGAATGTCTTCAGAGTTGGCAGAAAAATCAAACTGCCACAGAGAACTGGCTGAGCTGTTCAAATGAACAGTTTTGCTACAATGCAGAATAATAATACTAATAACAACAAAACAGTGTACATCAGGTAAATACTGATGATTTTACACTTCACTCACCTGTAGATGGGATCTGACTATTGATTTCTGCTTATTAAATTCAAAGTTCTTTCTCATGAAAAAATAAAGAAGAGCAGACGCCTCTGTCTGAGTTGAACGTGACCTATGGTTACAACACTTCAAGATTTCATAGCAGAGGGAACCACAGAGATCTGCTTGTCCTTGGAAGAATGCTGATGGGAACTATTGGGAAAAAAAAGTGTGGATATGTACTCTCAGTAATATTACATATTATATATTAATATTATATATTAACATATACCTAATTTATATATTAATATATATAATGAGCATATTACAGTTATTCTGAGTCAACAGTGTTTTTCTGTCACACTTTCAGTAAAAACCAGCTGTCTTTCATATGCTCATTTACACCGGGGTTTAGTGAAGAAATTAGCCACCAGCTAAACATAATCCCATGCACAAATTAAGATCAAGTAAAATCTGCACATGGGTTTTCATACAAACACCATATGCAATGCATCAATCAAACTGACCTCCAGGAAGTCCAGACAGCAGCTGGTACACAGCAAGAATAAAAGCAGAGCAGTCTGTCTGTGAAGAATGCTGAAGAGCTAAACAGGAAAAGACTGAGGGATGTGGGGGGGTTTGGTCTACGCTACTATAAAAGCTGCTCAGGAGAAAGAAAATACTCTGAGCAGCAGTCAGTGAACTTCCAGCAGTCAAGAGTCTGAACAGCAGGAGACGGCAGAGAATGAAGGATGGCTCTATAAACCATACATGCTATTTATCAACTGGGTGAATACAATAGAAAATGGACCAATGAGTGGTGGAAGATTCTGGCCACAGATCTCCCAGTCCTGCCCTGGATGTTCTACTGCAGGAAAAAAAAAACACGATCTCTGCTTCCAGAGAACTACGACAGGAGAATTTAATCCTGAGAGCTACACGATGAATGAAAAGGGCAATCCTAGATATGTATTCATCCTCCCTGTTACATATACTTCCTCCGATCTTGACTGTCTGGTATGTAATTTAAAGCTGTCTGTGGCTGGTTTACTTTATATTTCCCCCATGCCCCCAGGCTATGTTACTGGGAGAAGCACGATTTCCTCCTCTTTTCCCCTGAGATAACAGCTGTCAGAGAAGGAGACCACATGGTTTAAACTTATCAACACTGTTGTGCTTCATAGAAGCATCTGAGAGACCAGGCCAACATTGCTAATTCTCACTTCCCCATTGCAATTACCTGTGTGATACGTTCTGGTTATTTTTAAGAAGATATCATCTAAGTCTACAACTTGGAAATTTGGCAGCCTTTGCACTAGGCACAAAGCATCCAATTGCCCATGATTATTTATATATGTGCGATGCAAGCAAATAAACAGTTTGATGAGCATGTTTTGTCCAAAATATCTCTTTGATAATGAAAATTACATATTTGTAAAAATAAACTATTTGAGGTGACCTTTTGGTAAAGTGTACAGAGTACTCTCCTGCTAGCTCCTCTGGGGATGGCTGCAACCATTCACCACTGTATTCTGCAACTCAGGTATCTGCCATAAGGACCATGGACCTCTATGGTTTCAAGCTTTCTTCCACAGGTGATAAAAGCATAAAAGGCAGGAGGGTCGTGACATAGCTAGACACCACACAGTTGGCTTTCATTTATTTATTTTACAAGTTTTGCTTTCATGGAGAACTTCAATATTTTATTTTTCCAAAAACAGATCTAATTTTTCAGAAATTGTGAACTTTTTTTTTTTTTTTAATTTAATCAACAACAAATAAGATATTTGGGAATGAGCATTAAGAGTGTTAAGGTGAGAATTCTGTCAAAGTACCCAACTGTCCTCAAGCTGCACTTGCTGTAACATATTAATAGATCAGACTAACAGAATAAAACCATAGTTACCTTGCCTACAAACAGCCGTAGGGCAGCAAAGACGTGCTTGAGAGCTGCTGCTGACTGGTTGATTTGCAAAAAGAGCATGTGTGTGTCAAAGACTTTCTTCATCAATGCGTTCTGGCAATCAGATTGCTGGAGCTGCCTCTGAAAAGTCCACAAACAAGACAGGACACACAGGTTATTAAAGTGAATAAACAGAAGATGAGCTACTGGATTTGCATCAAAGTGTTCCTAGGGAGATGCTTTTTTCAGCATCTGCCCTATAATCTCTGGGGATGAGGCAGTCAGTCCCAGCTTGCTGCAGCCTCTTTTTACTTGCAGTTTTCTAAGGGTAACACTTGCTCAAGCCTGTACTCCTAATTTGTCGATGGTATTCGCCAGATTTAAGAGTTAGGGGTGCCAAAGCTACTCACTAAATCTAAAAGGAGCTGTCTGCTCTTCTGTAGTTGTGAGACCTTCAGCATTTCATCAGGGCTGACATTAACAGAGCAGTTTTTAAAGAGAGAGAGGATCTACCTGCCAACTTGAAGAGATATGAACATGATTAAGAAGAGGTGACATATTAGTAATCGTGCAACCCTATAATGCACAGCAGGGCTGTATATATACCTGGATACGTAGGGTGTTTTTCTTCCACATTTTCCTATTCAGTTTGGGCATGATGAAATTACTTCATGAAATACCTCCACAGAGGACTAACATCTTATTTCCCTATCTTACTGTCTCAAGTTTGCTGTGTGCCTCAACCCCCAGGCCCTCCCTCTACCACGTATCTCACATGGCACCATTTCAAACAGAAAATGAAACAGCAAAGCATACCTGGTGGTTCAGAGTGTAAAGACACAACAGGTCAAGAATTGTGAGGGAAACTTCTGTAGCAATGTTTGCCTCTGTGTCTACATACTGTACAATATCCGTTTCACTGGAGCTGCCTACAACATATGAAGCAATGTGACAAGCAGTCTTCTGAGTATCATTAAAGATCATGTAATTTTGCAATCAGGTCATCCAGTCTCTGTGCAGTAAAGATAGTGTCCTAACTGTACATTTAAATGAAAGGGTATTTTGAAGAAAAGTGCTCCCGGGAGATGGAAGGGGTAGTTAGTATATTTTACTCAACTTTTCTCAGTTGCACCAGTGATGAGAGCATATTCTTTCATTGGTTCTGTTGGGCCTCAAAGTATGAAAGGAACCTAATTGGAAAGTGGAATAAAATGGCTTTGATCTCATAATTTCAGCCTCTAGTGGAAACTCTTAGGTACCACAAAAACATACTGGCCACATTTTGTCAGCCAGAATACCAGTGCTTGTGTGTCTTAGGATGACACCTCTAAAAATATACTGAATCTTCCAGAACTGGCAAGGGTCAGACTGGTGAATTGGGTTGTGGTTGCATATGTTATTCCGATTAGTCATTTATGGGTATAATGCTTCCTCAGAAGGCAAAGACAAAGACACATAGATTATCTCTGGATAAACTCAGGAGAGTTTCATGGTCTTTCTCTATTAGGAACTTTCAGCTTATCAACTTTGCAAAGGTAACTTGGGATCTTTTTCTCTTTTGATTAAAGATTCTTAATTCACTAACAATAATGCTGCTGGAGGCACTAGTGTCCTTGAAAGCTTGTCCACTCTTCATGGACAAACAGGATGATCTAATGAAGGACATCATCACTCTACATAAATTTGGCATTCATGACTCTCTGGTAGTGTCCCTCAGCATATGGGGCAAGAGCAGAGCATCTGTCTTTCATTTTTATATACAGCGGAAAATTGCCATTTAAGCATTAGAGATTTTTATATAGTAGAGAGATAGCAATATTACAGGTATCATTATCTATGGACAAGAATAATATCAGACTTGTAGACAGAAGCATCACGGAAGACCTTGTCTGCAAACCTTGACATCATGTAAATTCCAGTACATTAATTTTTGCTACAAAATAAACCCAATTCACAATAGCTTTACCAAGTTGTTTCATAGGGATGATGGGTATAGTGCTTCATTTACACTGCAACATGATGAGTACAAATCACATCAGCTAGTGAGATTTACTTCCTTACAATACCATAAAAGGACCACAAACTTTCAACTATGTGATCATACCCTTTATTTCATGGTACAGACTGTCATTATTAAAGGTTGCTAAAAATTACCAAGTTCTGAAACAGTCCAAAGGGAAAATAACTTTGTGTCATGAAAAGGTCACTTTAATTGCTTAATATAAATGTAATATTTCAGCCAGCGTACACCTGATTGTACAAAAAGGTACATAACCACAGACAGAAGAGATGCTAGGGGTGGGAAGGGGAAGATTACTTGCCATTAAGACTTTTAAAATACATCAGGTTATTGTAATTCATTCTGGTTTTTATATGAATTTTAACCAAATTTTTAAGCTCAGATTTCTTACTGCCCTGAAAAAAGAGTAAAGTCAGCAGCTCTATGTTTCTCTTCTGGCTATCTTTCATTGACAGTCATGAAAACGGATTTAATTGTATAGAGCCTGATCTAAACCCCATAGAATTCAAGCGGGAAGTAAATACATTTTTTGGTACTTACTTGCAGTGCTGCTGTCTATCATCTGCAAGAGTTTTGGATTAGAAAGCGCATTTTTGCCACGGATTATTGGTAACGTCTGAGATCTGTGATGCTTGTGGCCATCATGACTAGAAGTAGAATGCATCCTGAAATTCAAAGGTACCATTAAAAACAGACACAAAGAATAAACTATCATGCCTATAAAGAATTTTCCCATGTCAGTTAAAGTTTTCTGCAGTACTTCTCAAAGGTTAAGTAAAACAAAGTGATGCAAAATTTTTCAGAGAAACAAAGTCAGTAATGTGAACAAAACAGATGTGCTGTGATTTCTTGAAATCACAGGAGACAAAACTTACTGAGCACTGGAAAAACCACAACATCAGCTTAAATAGCTGGCTGATGTTTTGCAAACTGCTTTTGGGTGAAGAGAAATTGAGGTTAGCTCAGTTGAAAAAGAACACGGGAGAAATACACCCTACTTGTGAAAGAATTAATACAACTAGCAGCTTTTATGAGGGGGAAAAAAATAGTGAGACTGGCAGTGACAGTAAAAAATGTGTGCGCAGATGTTTGTATGTGTGTGTTCTTTTAACCTTTTGATGCTGACAAACAGTATGAAGTATTTCATTATCATGAGAAGCTTATCATAATTTGTAAAAGGATTTTGAATTTGTAACCACTTCAGAATTCGGCAAGACTCAACATCACTCATAATTCAGGTCACTTATTTAAATATTAAAATACTTTTATTTATTTATTTTTAAATGTAACTTCCTAAAAGCACATAATTTAAAAATGTTTTTGAAAAAAATTGCTTCTTGTACCTAACTAAAACCTCTTGTATTTGTTGTTTATTTTTACAAAAAAATAATAATTAGATTTTACATTTAAAAAGAAAGCTCCCATCTCAGGTATGAAATTGATGTCCAGACATTTGCCAATGAATGTGACAAAGTCTTCCACTATGAGTCAGTGGAAAGATTTGGATTGCTATCCTAGTGAACTAGTGAATTGGGAACACGTGGAATTTTGATGCTGAGGTTACTGTTTTGTTCCCTCCCACACACCCCTTTTGGTAGGGAGGGTGTGATTCTTTCTGAAGATGTTGACACACTGGCATTCAGCAAATGCAAATACCTAAGTGTAGAGCTGGTCACCAGCCATAAGCCATAGTTCATCTTACAATGCATCATCAAAGAATGTTCTGTATTACAACAGGCCAAACAAATAGCCATGTGGACAACAAATCTGTGAGGGGGTAAATTGTGAAGGCCTTGGAAACATCAGAAATATGACTTTAGTTTCTGGATTGCCACCATGCTGATTCATCTGCAAATGCTCAACGAAACAACAGTCTCCTACAGGCTGCTTGCCAGGTCCAGATGGGATAATGATATCAGTGCTTTTTCTTGAAAACTGCACGATGCAGGAACAAAGAAAGAAGTATGGCAGGGAAGGCATCCTCTTTCCCTCCTGTGTACTAACTGTTCCACTCCAAGGTACATGCTTATTATAGTGTGCAAACTCCAGCTACACATAAATGAGGCAAGTCAACGATCCAAACATATGAGGAAGGGGAACTATCTCAGCATGCTCTTAGAAACAACCATAAGCTGCACAGAGTCAAAAGTTCACCTTCTCTCTTGAGTTTTACATTATTAACTATGAAAAAGTTCACACTATTCCATAAAAGGGTCAAAAAGATTATTAAAGCTTTCCTGCACTTGCAGTTTATTACCGTGCCATCCATGAGAATGATTAAATCTTGCAATCTCTAGACTAGGAAAAGGAAATTAAAAATGAAAGAAATAAAAGAACGATTCTGGAACTGGCAACATGGAGGCAGCGGTACAGGACTACGTTACACATAGCCAAATGGAAGTAAAAAGACAGGGCTGAAGCACACCTACTCCTTTGACTTTGTGTTGCTAGATAGTTCCCATTCTGTCACCCTGGGTTATCAAGAGAAAAGTAATCCCCTGATACTGTGACCTCAGCCATAGAAATTCATTCCTAAAGCAGTAGGAATGAAAACATATGACTTCATTTAGTTTTGGGAAAAATGCGAATTATGTTTCAGATAGGCATCTGAGCTGAAAACAACAGCTAACGTTTCCTGCAATACTTGACAATATATTGACAGTAACTAAGTATTCTTCTAAATATAGTATTTTAAACAGCTTGTAAGTCCAACTGAAGTTGAAGGGGCTCAAGTCTTTTATGGTTTACAGCTTCAGGGGCTCTGAAAGCTGTTACAGGTTGTGTTAACTCCTCTACAATTAACACTGTAACAGGGTAAGATGGCTGCAGGATGATAACAAAGGCTGTGATTTCATAGCAATTAATAATGAGATGTGTCATTACCATTGCGAGAGCAGACCTGATGTCTGGCCAGAGGAGTTTGAACCTTTCAGGGTGCCATTATTCTGGGTGGCCTGAACAAACTTAAAAGCAGCAGCAATTTTCCTGTTAAAAGAAAATAACTGTTAATCTGTTAGGAACGTGACATTGATTTTGTCATGCCTCTAAAGAACAAATAAGGCCTGACAAAACCTGCGACAGCATTAACTGGTTTATCTGGTGACCTTTCATTTTTCCACTGTACGACATATGACAAGTTTACAGTACTAGCATTAAATTAAAAATGAAACAGTGACTCAGACAAAGTGTGCATTTCACACTACACAGCTGGAAAATGATCTCATGCCTTTTCAGCAAGTGCACAGAGACAGATTTTTTTTTGATTGCTGTGGAACGTTCATCAATTCCCATTAAAACCATTTGCTCCATTATATAGAACAAAAATACAGCGTTCAAGTTCCTTTATTTGATATATGCTGAAATAAAGTTGAGGAATGGTCCAGTACTATGGGTTACAAATGCAACAGTGGTTATCCTCACAAAAAATTTATCTGTTACACCAGGTATGCACTTTCATGTCTAGAACATCATGATAAGACTGCATAAAAGAAAAAAAGAAGCACACATCAGTTTCAGTATGTCAGACTGATGCTTTCAGAAGAAAACAGATCAACATTTAGGTCTAACATAGACAGTAATATTTAAATACTGTAACATAGTCTAATATAGTGCAATGATATTTAAATATTACAACATAGTCTATAACTAAAGAATTACCTTACAATATTGCGTTTTCCTAGATACCTGAAATTTTGAAGACAAACCCTGAAAGATAAAACAGCACATTTTACATCTATTAATGATTCCCTAAATACATAAAATACTATGAAGTACTACTATGAATATCTCTTCTGGGAGGAAAACCCAAAGCATTAAGGCCCTTGTTCATGGAAATGGCCAACGTATTGAAGGATATGGGTTTCATTAATAATATCTTCTTACAAATTCGGAAGATAATGGCAAAATAATCCAAGATATAACAGCTATCTCACTATACCACAAGGTGGACAAAGAGAAATTATTTGCAGTAGCCAGTTTAGAACATTATTGTTCAACATAAAATCAATGAACCACAAAGTGAACTTACTCTAAAATGCTGAAAAAGTCTGTTATTTCTGAGAATGGTGCTCGCAACCAGTATGAAATCAGTGCATCTAAAGGGAGATATTAAAATGTGTTGTGTATCTGTTAGAGGGAATTAAACTTGACCCAAAGCCTGTAAAATACACTGATAATTATTCTATTTTAACTTTGGTTTGGATTCAGCATTCACAATATTTCACAACGTAAACTAGGTAATGTACATTTTCTTACCTTCTGAAATGGTTTTCATAATGTGAAGGAAACACATAAGAAGGCTTCTAGTTTCAGCTTGATCCAACTTGTCAAAACGAAGGGTTGATCCAATCAAAGACAAAGGTCTCATGATCTGTTGAATTGACAGTGAAGGGCTTTGTTGAGTATAGTAATAAGTATCTAAATCTAGGAATCATTTTCAACATTTGCACATGTACCTTTTCACACGTGTCAGTTCTCTCACTGTTTTTTTCATTGGTACTTGGGTTAGATTCAAGACTTGCTAAGGAAGCTCTGGAGTCAGCATGGTTTGCTGCAGAGATAGCTATTGATGAAAAGGCTGTAAATGAAAGTCATAGCAAACATGCTAAACTAAAACATTTATGGATACAAAAACTAACAAGAAAAATGGAGAACTTAAAATGTGTCGTGCTGGATTGATACCAGTGCTTTGAACTTCCAATGCCAAAGCTATTGATGGGTATGACTAGTATAAAAAACATTCAACAAGTAAAATGACCGAGTTTGCCATTATTCATGGCATTAAAATGCCCTGTTGCATTCCATAAGGCCTGACACAAAGCCATGAAAATCAGTGGAAAGATGCCTGTGGACTTCCCTGAATTTTGAAATGGAATGAGGAAGAAGTAAACAAAAGTTGTGTTTCTACCCTTCCTTTAAGCCTGGGAAAACTAAGAGCACTTGCCTTCAAGAGACTTCAGGGGTTTTCAGGAGAAACCTTGGGACTATTAACCCAGGCAGACTGCAAGAATGAACTCAGGTACAGGGATCTGTGAGAGCCTAACTACTGGCATCATTCCAAAGCAGGAGAGTAAGTGAAGCAGTGGAAGAAGAGCAGCTTCACAAGACAAATAAAATCAATCCAAAAACACCCAAAGAGAAGAGAAACATCGCATACCATGTTTCCCTGAATATCACATAAAATGGGTTAATGATATCATCCATGAATACTAAGCAGAAAGCACAATGCATTGAGATACACAGAAATCTACCTGTGTACATGATCAATCTGTCATTTATACCTGCTATGGAGTTCAAAACATCTTTGGAAAAAGAAGTGTCCACAGAGTTTGCATGTTTCATCGCAGCCTGGCTCTGAAATCCTCCAGCTGTACTCAAATCATCCCTAGATCCCTGTATTTTAAAATAAACAGAATAAACTCTGCTAAATGTTATTACTGTTTACTTTTACAATGACAGCACATATGCAATGTTGACTTTTCTTAGACATTGAGCTAGAAAACCTACTTTCAGCTGTTGATACATGACAGCCTTAAAAAAAAAAACGGGCTTACTGTAATATGCCCAAATTAGCCTCAATGTGAAACACTCATCATTGGAGTTGAAAAGAACATACCAAGTCTGTGTTTGCTTCTTAAACGTTAGCATAATATTAGGATAGGAGCATTAAATGCTGTTAGCGATTATCAGATGAAATAGGCTGATTTACTGCAAGAACACAACACCCCTGCAGAAATTATTTCTAGTTTTTAGATCAGGTCTGATTACAACACATCTAGTCTTTTAAGAAATAAGTAAATCTGTTCCTCCTCCACAGGCACAGTTTATACAGATGTTTTTTTTTGTGGCAGTAAAGCTGTTCTAAAGGCATTCTGTACCCCTTCCCTCCTTCAGCTACTTGTATGCATTCCCTCTACTTCCTACTGTTGCTCATGGTCCCTCTTCTTGTACTAAAGAAACTGCTTGTGAGTCCATGATATAACCCTGAAAAAAATCTGTGAGTGATGAGAGTTTTTCTCTACAATAATGTCTCTCAGAGATCTGCCCAGGGACCTGCCAGAGGGTAAGCCCACAGCCCATGGCACTAGCGCAGACACACAAACTGGCTGGGGTTATGAGCCTCTAATTTGGAGCTTCCAGCGCCGGGACAACCTGTGCCTTAGAACTGTCCCAGACTCAGGGTCCTGCCAGTACAGACTCCCAGGGCTCTGCAGGTGTTGGGTAAGTCGAAACCTTTCAAATTAAACATTTTGGGTGCAAACAAATCAGCATTTTTAGAACTGTATTTTGCTAGCTAATTTCTGACCAGGGCACATTTGGGCTTCTTCCCACCAGATTGCTTTTCTCAGACCTTAGGGTCAGACCTCAGTTTGATCCTTTCAGAGTTCTGAAAACTCACAAGAATTACCTGATTGGAAGTGTTGATATTGAAAAGGAACATATCCTTCATGTAAATCCTTGGCATATTGTCCAAAAGCATTCCATAGAGTGGCATGTACAGGTTTGCTATTTGTGCTTGTTTTGCCTAAAAAACAAATGATATAAAATAAACCTAAATAAATTAATTAACGTACACTGGTTGGCTAAAGATGTTTCACATGTTTTAGCCACTGTATGAACAAGCAAAGGAAAAAGAATAAACAAACAGCTTCTTTACCGGCTCTGTGTATCGATCATCAAATGAATGCTTTGCCATTAAGTTTTTAAGCACAGCCAAAGCTAGGTGCCTAATATCCTGGTCTTCTTGCAAGGCAAAACCAACCTCCCGCAGCAGTACTCCGATTAAGAAATGTTTACGGCAAAATTCATTGGTCAATGTGTACTCTGGAATATCTTGGAACAGAAAGGACAAGAATGTCTAAATTAATATATGTTGCATAAAAAAAACCCTCTCCCATTTTCAAAAATGTCAGTAACTTTGATTTATTTAATCCACTGTTAAATCTTGATTTCCTGAACTGTCGCATTCCTCCAATTTATATGCATATACCAATATTAGAATCTCAAATGTTTTGCACACAGTATGACTAGTCACTTCTTTGAGGTGCAGGGTCAACACTGTTGCTTCCATATTCTATCTAGAAGAGTTCTAAAACACACAGATCCAGACTAACAAATGGTGATTAATGTTTGCCTGTATTTGCCCCAGTTCAGTGGCAATGGTGGAAATAAATATTGTAGTTCTTAATGCGCAATTCTACTTAATGCTTATGCAGCCATTTTGCTCATACCTGATGTTCGATAGTCCTGGGTTGATTCTGAAGGTGTCACAGGGTCTTCATTTATCATAAATATAAAACAATAGCAGGCAAAAATCATTAAAAAACACAGCAAAACATAAGTGCACAAATTATTTACTTTATATCCTTTTGAATTATTTGACTGAAATTTGAATGAAACAGTTTCTCCTGGGCTGTGCCAGTAGTTTTTTCTAAAACTTTGGACAACTGTTTCATATAGAATGGAAGATGAATAGACAGTTTTCCTTCATTATTCACAAGAAATTACTATGATGAGTCTCAGTTTTTAAATCCCACTAAAAACAGTATGAAATGGCAAATCATTTTATTCATCAAATTATTCTAAAGATATTTTTTTTTCCACAATGACAAAAAGTAATAAACTTCACAGTGCTTTAACAAGTGTTAGTTGCACACTTGTTGTCTAACCAGGTTAAAAATTAATTGTTAACCAATAACTTGCCACTCTCCAAAATGTGCTGTTTGGAAAACAAAAATTTCTAAAGCTTCATAGCAGCAATGAGCAGCAGAACTGAACTCTCTTTAAGGTGGCAAAAACTAAAGCAAAAAAGAGACAAGGGTCCGTCCTTTGAGAAATGCTGCACAGAAATATCATTCCGCCTTCCCTGGAAGGTGCCTTCCACTCTCAGCAACTTCAGTGACCACATCCCAAGTGAACTTCTCAGAGTCCACAAAACTGTCAGAACTGTCAGTGGTGCCCAGGGCTAAAATCCCCGTGTCTTTGAATGAAGAGGAAAAGCACCTAGTAGTGAGAATTGGCCACAAAGTCAGGTTCTAAACAACAGAGGCATGCAAAGGAAGAGAGAAACACCCTGCTCTCACTGTAAGCCTCGTGCTCTCCGGGTGGAAGGAAACCTGTTGTGCATGCAAACTGTCCAGCTAGAAGGTGGGTGGCCACGGGAAGTAGGACTCATCAGCACAGGCCCAGCACTGAGCAAACAGGGCTGCTACTTGGCTTGGGGCATAGGCAGAGAATTTGCTCCTCTGGTAGAGCATAGGCAAAACCTGCTCGTATTTCCCTGCAAAACATAGGATATACATTATTCCCGGCCTTGAGAAGTAGCTCAGGAGGGACCAGAAATGCATTCTGAAATGGGCCTCTCTTGCCATACTGCTCCAGGTAAAACATTGCACTACTCAGCACCAACTTGGCAGAAAATGGCTATCGCATGGGACCTTCCTGCTAATCCTAGAGATGCTTTGGAGGCAGAAGTACCAACAGCCTATCATCCACGAAGATGGAGGTTTCCAAACTCCTTCTGTGTGACCAGCTCAGATCTTCCTCCCAAAGGAGGGGCCACTGTGGACAAGTCATACTCCCAGCTGCAGCAAGAAAGTTCTACCCAGTTATTAGTTTCACAATTCTCTTATCACCACTTCAGCCTTAGTGTCTTTCCTTTCCTACTCTACCTGTTTAAACCTTTCCCTAGCTCATCATCTCCCAAGGCTTTAGTAATTCTGTGTTCACAACCAGTCCGGTTCATTCACCACAAACTTCCAGAGGAAGAGTCACCTCTCAGCTGGACAGGCAGGGGTTGCGTATATTTAGTGTGATAAAAATAATGTCACTTCACCATGGCTGTAAAGTACCACACCTGACAAGACATTATGGGCTTCCATGGCTGACGTACAGACACAGTACTTCAGAGTTGTTACCTGAACCACCCAATAATTCCCTGCTGTGCAGAAACCCTTTCAGCATGACAGCTTACCAGGAATGTTTGAAGACCGTATGGGCAGGCACAGAGGGATAAAGTGTTCATGGTGACAGACTTCTTGGAGAAAGTCAAATTTGAACTGATGTAAAGTCTGAAAATCACAACAGGCATCAGCTCAATTTACATTAAAAGAGGGAAAACAGTAAGACAGAACTGCACTATTTATCACTACCTTAAAATTCATACTCACAACCAATAGTGAAACTTTGTGGCTGGCTATGCCAAGCTACATGAATAACATCTGGTTTTCTTATGTTATCAGAGGAACTTGTCACAGGCCAACAAGCTTTTAATGCATTCCTCAAATATAACTTTACATTGAAGATGTATTGATAAATCTAAGCTTGATTTAAGCAACATATTTAAGGCAAATTTAAAGCTACCCTAGGTCTTTTAATGGTATATACTGTAACATAAAATCATAGTCAGGTATCTTCCTCAGTTCACGTGATTTAGGACCATCATAACTATTATGTCTTTCTCCTCTATTTTTTTTTCTATTTTGTCCACCAAAAACAAAGCTTTAGCCACACAGGTCTGATCCCAAACATACTGATATTGGTGAAAGCTTCTTCTATTGATGCCAGTCAGTTCCAGCTTCTACGGATTTTGATATTATGTAATAATATGTGTTATATATTAAGTCAGTCAATCCCTGATAAATTGTAGTTTTTCTGCTGCTACCATCAGACTAGGATACCTGGAACATATGCTTTCTACAATCTACTGAGAGTAGGGAATGGTAGGGAATTTTTCTCTGACATGTTTTATTGCACTGTAGTACCTGAGCATGAATACAGTTGTCCATTGATTGCACGGTCTAATGGCAATTAAAGAAATGAAGCAGCTGAAATATATTTTCCAGGAAATGTGATATTTTGAAGGAACACCATGCTGAACTGAGTTCCAATGAGACATTTTAACTTTTGAATAAATATTTCTCAAAATGATGCTTAAATATCAAAATATGGAATACCGTGAATGTTTCTGTGGAATACAAACTATAATGCTTCATTCACAATTAAATTCAGACTGCAACATTATATACTGATATACCTATAAACTACAGCAATACATGCCGTTAAATTTTCTGAAAAGAGAGGTCAGATTGTGGTATGAACTCTTTTGATAAATAAACAATCCCATTAAAGAAGCAAAAGATACATAGAAATGAATCCTGCAGCAAATTTTAACAACCGACTCATGCTCAGGGGTCTGATTGAAAACGGAAACAATCCAAGACAACGGCCTTTCCTTGAGGTCAGAAATCTCTCATTTTATTTTATGGTTATTGCTTTTAAGTGCTGCAAAGCCTGTTCCAGTGGCACATCTGTCTCAGCTCTGCAGTGATTCTGCTTCATGCGTCCTGGCAGATGGCTCTGAAGCGAAGCTGGGTGGCTGGCAATGCGCACGCACTTACTGCCAAGGAGCTGCTAATTTCTAATGTGCACACTGACTAATCTCAGGCTTTTCTACTGGCCATTATATTGTCTCTTTTTAATTAAACATCTGTTTTTGAAGCTGAATGTATTTAGTGAAGTTTGAAATGTGGAAACAATTTTCAGATTACATAATATTGTTCGCAGAATTATAGACTCCAGGTTACAGCACTAATACCAAGAAACTCCATTCTACATCTGCTCCAGAGATTACTTGAAAGATCTGAGTACAACATGAAGTTTGGTTTTACTAAAATGTGAAATAGGCTGGAGTAATCTCATTCATTATCTACAAATACCAGATCAGCACTAAAGAATTATAAAAGGTTAATGGACAAAATTTTTGTAAGCTTTTTGGGAAAGATGCATTCTGTTATTTATTGTCTTGTACACTCTGCTATGATAGTTCTGAAATCCAGCTGCGTAGAATAAAGACCAGAAAGACTGATTGAATGGATGAAGAGTGAAGGAATCAAGCTGAATAATTTGGGGACCTCTTGCAGTTTGAAATTGATTGTCCAAACTAAATCACTGACTATTATAGATATTATTGAAGAAATTTGGGCTGCAGAGAATTTTCCTCATGGCAAGTCCAAGCTAATTTGGAGCTGCCTGGCTTTCTTGCATCAGCAATGAGGTAAGAGTATACCATTCAAAGTAACCGAGATGTTACATACGTTCTCAGTTGAATTTACACAATGGTAACTTGTTCAGATGTTTTTTACTGCCCTAAAAGAAAATTACTGCCAACAGTTGCTGATATTTGTAGTCCAAACCACAAGCGTACTCTCCAAAGAATCAAATCTCAAATTCAAAGAACTGGTCAGCCTTTTCCATGTTTTACTCTTAGCTGTCCTTGCAGAGCCTGCTTTTGCAGGGCTCATTGAGAAAGTGTTTGGACACAGCTACTTACTTTCAGAAAGGAGAACAGGTGGCTCAAAAACAACAATAACAAAAATGAAATTTTATTCTTGTTAATAGTAGTCGCAGAGTGGTAATTACTAACGATACTTACCACTTAGACAAGGTTTACATAAAACATTTGTTAATGTCTAATTCATCTGCAAAGGGAAAGTGTCCTTAACTGCACATCTGTTGATTTTTGTGCATCTAAAGAACTTCCCAGAAACAGTCATATAAGTAAGTTTCATGTTTAACCAAGAGTCCATCTGCAGGGGACCTTTTGCAAAATTAAGGTTTTAACAGAGTGTTAAATGTTTCCACTGACTTGAGTTCTGAGAATGACAAAGCAATGGAATAGATTATAAATAATTTTAACATAAAAACATTTTGTTAGTGAGTCGCTTAGGAAAAAAAACAACAATAAAAAAAATCAAAACTATACCTTGCTATCTCCTGTTCCAAACATACTTATATAATTGTTGACCATCTTGAACACAAATCCACGGTCCATAAACGTAAAGCAGCGCTACGAAAGGGGGAAAAATATTATTTTATAGCAAAAAAGCAGTACCTGGCCTCATTTACCTAGTTTTTTTACCTTGTGTCACCTATAAACCTGCATCATTTGGGTGGGTGAAGTCAGTTTCATGCAGGGCAAGGAAAACTGTGGAACTGGTGAATTTGGCTCTTCACACCCTGCCTTGTAATAACCAATCTATTATACTTTTCATTTTCACTGTCTACAGCCTAAAATAATTATTACACTGTACTGTGCACCAACAGAAAGCTTATCTAATAAAAGTTATTCACGTACTGCAACACTCAATAACTAGAGGTGGTATGTGATGGGAGCTGACCTGAGTATCTCCTTCAGTGACAGAGCAATGACTCTTGAAGAATCATTCCAGCCAAAATACTCACTGTTTGTGAACTACATTGTCTCTCTGGGAGCAAATACTCAAGCCACTATGTGATGAGGATGTTACGTCTCTTTCTGACTGATGAGGCTAAATAGCCACGTGTAAAGTTTTTTTGAGGCCCCTAGTACTAGTTATTGACATTTTTCCCTTGCAGAGTCTGCCCATGAGACAGGGAAGGTAATCTTGAATTTCCCATCTCATCTGGTGCTTCTGAACTCCGTGAAGCTAGCAAAGCCTTAAGCCTTCTGCTACATAGTATTCACACGACTCCTGCAAGCCCCAGCCTGGACAGTAATATCATGTCTAATCCATGTAATTCTTTCTGTCAGAGTAGATTTGCAAAGAAATTAAAACAAAACCATATGCCTTATCACATAATACAACATTACTGTCTTCCCAGTTCAGATGAACAACAAAAATAACATTCTAAACTGCAACAGCTTCTCCATTCATGCTCCTGCCTCAAACCAACATCACCTTCCAAATGATACAGCAGTATGGAGAGATGCAGCGTAACATCAGTTTATCAACAGCAGTTTTGGTTTCCACATGAAAGCAACAACAGAGATCAATGCAGTGGACATCAATTTCTATCTATTCTAAATTCTATCATTTATTTTATTTATACATAAAAGGAGAAAAATCCATCTTCAGTTTGTGGTTGTTTTCCTTCTAACCTCACCTCCATTTTGCTGCTGGAATACAGCTCTCTCCTAATGCTGTGCTTCAATCTGTCATAAAAGATATAAGCCTAGGTTTCAGAGTACACTATCTGTAAGTAACTGAGTAACATTCTGTATGCTAATGGAAATGGTTCCCTCCCCACCCCCAAGGTTTATTTCCAGTTAAGTAGCTGGACATGCCTCTTACTGAATGCCAATTTTCCCATGCTCCACAGCTAATTCAATGTTGGGAAAATAAACGTGATTGAGAAATATTAGAACAAAAAGAAAAAATTGCAAGCCCTATTTGTGACTTTTCCAAAGCACATGTATTTCTTTATATCTAGTAAATAAACTGGCATGACACACATAAAAAGGTAAGTTACAGTATTTCACACAATACTTGCAACTTACTTATTCTGGTTTGTAAAAGTCACCTACTGTGGTTATGATTAGGAAATATTAATCTACACACAGTCATTCAGAGACGCAGTATTTAAAGAAAAAATAACAACTGCAACTACATTTACATTTCTCACCAAGCTTCTTACCAATTTGAATATAACATAAGAATTTGTAGAATTTGCAAACTTGGGCTCTTTTAAAAAATAGATACAAATTAATCAGAACTGTTTTAAAACAGAATTAGAAAAAGCTTCTGCATTGTCAAAGACCCAAGGGAATAGAAAAACTGAACTACAGGTCAATGCTAAACTTGGAAATTGAGCCATCATTGACGCAGAATTGTTTTTATTCCCTTCAGCTTGGACTGAATAGATTCACTCTTGCACTAAATATGGGCAAATAAGTGTAGTGACAGAACATCTCACCTTGAGGAACTTGGCAGTGCTGTAGTTTGCATTCCTGGTTTCTTCAAGAGCATCTTTGTGCTTCCAAACAACATGGTCTGCCAAGACCATCACAAGTGTATCCAGCTCAGTTTGAAATGATTCTGGAAACCTCTGAGTTCGAGAAACCTAAGCAGTGAATAGATAGATCATCACTTGATTGTATGTTATTACATATTAAATCTGAAAACAAGTCCAAGCCAAGAGCAAAGACAATAAAAACACAGGTCAATAGACATATAATATTTAAGTACTTATAGAATTCCATGGATCTTGTCCATTGGAAAGTGGGAAATGCTATCCAGAGATTCCAGCACAAATATACTAATAGAGTCTTTGATAACCAGGCAGAAAGAGGCCAGACAGAAAAATACACTGATCTCCAGATATGACAATTTTGCTCAAAGCAGAGCAGAGTTTCTAGATCTCTCATTTGCCATCTAGTTATGCACTGCCAGGTAACCACCAGAAATTACGGAATTCTCATTCCATTCTAACCCATCCATTATAAAGCTGATGCAACTGTATTTTTGGTCCACCAGTTCTGTACAAGCTAGAATAGGTATGAGTTATATTTTTGCAGGTAAAAACAGTATTTTAAAATGCGTAATAGTTTCTTGGTTTTTTTTTGACCAGTCAAGAAGAAAACTCCAACTATACCTATTGCACATAATTCTGCATTTTATATTTTCCCTTGGAACCTGATTGCCTCATTAAGAGCAACACACATACTTACTTTTGTTTTATTTGTATCAACTAAGTGCTGTGCCATTGATTTTAAGATAACTGCAAAGAAGAACCACAAGTGCTGTTCAAAAGAAGAAAAAAAGAGATTAGGAGATATGATTATCTGATAAATATTTTATGAGGCTAATTCCATTCTTCAGAGATGGACTGCATTTCTCAGTAATGCACATGGGTAAACTCCACATGACAAACAAATGGAAGAGTCCGAGTGCTACATATCTGAGTAACTTTGCATGATAGAATCACAGAACGTCCTGTGCTGGAAGGGACCCACAAGGACCATCGAGTCCAACCCCTGACTCCACTCAGGACCACCCCAAAACCAGGCCATCTATCTGAGAGCGCTGCCCAAACTCTCCTTGAACTCCAGCAGGCTGGGTGCTGTGATCACTGCCCTGACGAGCCTGTTCAGTGCCTGACCACCCTCTCAGTGAAGAACCCGAACAGTTGAGCAGATCTTTGCCATTGAGAACTCCTGAGCTAGCACTGACTAGCTTTTATACCGGAACCTGTAGGTTCTGGGAGCACTGATGGAACTTGCATATGTATGAACTTCTTAGACCTGTTTTGTGTGAGGAACTTCAGGGAACCTCAATCCTTTTCATTTTGGTCACTGCCCATCAAAGGCAGCAACTAAAATCAGATATATATGTCCTACTTACACATTAATATTCTCTATGCAACAACTTCTAAAACAAAAATTAAATCAAAATGTCCTAAAAGTAATTGCTAATGTCATATTATATAGTAATTAAGTTCTCCACCTTGACTGAGCAGTAGCAGAAAGGAGGAATTTTATTATGCAAACCATGGCACTCTGAGAAATTAGTTATGTTGAAAAGTTCTAGCAAGTCTTTTAAGTCTGTTCTGTTGAATCAGTGCAGGCTGTGATTTGTGCAAAGCTCACACAGGGAAAGAGAATGGGAGAAAGAGATGTGACAAGACTTTCCATGCAGAAAACCAGTATGAAAACTACAAATGGGCTAATTCAGTGTTGTTCACCTTTAAAACCTGTTTCACAGTTACTTGGTCATTTAACTTCAGAAGACCAGTCATATTCTTGGCCAGCTCCTCATGAACAGTTCTCTCCTCAAATGATTTGGTCCTGAACACATACTGAAGGAGAAAAGAAAAAAAAAATCAAAATGTATATTAAAACAAATATAAAAAGTTATGTAAAAGTTATATAATATAAAAGAGAGGATACACCACTAACAGCTGACAACCTTTACCTTCCAAAACATTTTGACTGAAAAATACATTCACACAAAGTTTAATTCCCCTCACAGTGGCACAACATCACTCCCCTACAAAATTTGAGTTTTAAACACAACTTGCTATTGATTTCAGCTTAATGTGAACCAAGAGGAATTTCTGCTTAAAATTGTTGCTACAGTGTTTTTTTTCTTCCCAATAGGGCATAGGAACCTGATACCTCTAAACTGTCTTCCAAGCCATTTCACCAGAGTGGAGAAAAAAAAAAAAAAGGCAAATAGAGTAAGTAAGGAGGGTTTTTCACCCACCTAGTCAGGGCCACCTTTCACTTGCTCCTTTCTTCCAATGGCAACAGTTAGAGCTGGTAGCAACTCTTCATCCTGAAAGGTGTAAAGCACCCACTAGAACTGATGGAAGGGGAAAACTACACCCCTTTTAGAAATCAGACCCTCAAGATAGGAATTTACCTACCAAATTGCCCAGAACTCATAAACACAGTATGAGTTTTATTCAACATTTTGTTACGCAAATAACTTGGTACTGGAATCTATTATAGCTTCCCAAAAGCAAGAGCACTGCGAGTGCACCAGTTGGGAATAAATACCTTTTCGATACAAATAGAAAAAATGTAAAAGAAAGGACTAACGCTTGAAAATATCTTATTAATATTCAGCCTTATTTCCAGAGCAGATGCAGTAAGTCCTCCCTGTGCAATGTGGTACTTCTGTGTCCACTTGTTTAAGTCAATGTAGTTTCACATTGTTATTGTATCTGAGTGACTCACAATTCTGAATTTACTTATTCTCAAAACAGCATCTCTAGAGTAGGTATTCTTCATTTCCTTACAGATGGATAAAAGAGATTAACAGTTATTGGCTTTTGACTGCTGCTGAAAATGGGAAAACAAGCTAAATGGACTTTTGGTAGAGTTGATTAATCATCTGCTATTTCAAAGACTTTTAGCCACAATAGGTGTCTAATGTAAATTTCAGAAGTTATTGATTAGCAGAGGTGTTAATACCCCTTCAACTATCTATTTTTAAATGTTACATTCATTATTACTTTGCAGCCTGAACAGTTCTGATGGACATCAGCAGAATTCCTCTGGGTTTAAATTAGGGTACTTGAGACTAGAATTTGACTACTAAGGTGCTCAGATGCATAGCCTATAAACACGTATTTTCATGAAGTGTGAAAGTAAATCCACACCTTGGAGATATCAACCAACAGTTGTCAACACTGAAACTAAAATTGAAACACTGAAATAAAAACAGCTTTCCCATTTAGAAACCTGACTCCTATCGTACTTTCATTATATTACCCATAACTTGCTGAAGTTTCAGAGTTTATCAGGAAAGTATTTGCTTTCACTTTATTCCTGAAGTTAATTTAAAAAACCTTATGTCACATATTAGTCACAATCCACAAATGAAATGTATGTTATGAAAACTACCAGGTTTACAGTGAATCAGCACATCACTATAGCTAGAAGCCCATACAGACATTTGTCACTCAGCACTTCCCATTCATAAATACTCTGTGACAATTTCCATTAGTTCCATCACCACCAAATGATAGCAAGGCAAGATACAAAGTGATAGCAATATCTACCTCAATTCTCTTAATAACCTGCAATTCTCCTCTATTCTGTCGTTTGAAATAAACAAATAAGGTAATCAGCATGACACTCAAAGATATAACTTACTCATTACTGATTCCTCTAATAAAGCCAGAACCAAATTTTCCAGTCCCCTCTCTCAATTAATAAATAAATAAATAAATAAGGAAAAAAGACACTTAAGAGGAAAAAAAGTAACACTTAAATTAAGTTCATTTATTTATTTATTTTTCCCAGTCAGTAATAGTGGTTAATGTAATCTTTTACTTAAAAACATGCTTCTTCATAAAATTCTCAGCTTCTAAATCTGATACCCAAATATATTCTTGATTAGATACTTACTGGTCTACAGCATTATTCATACTAATTTAATGGATATTTAAATTGATGCAGATAACAAAGAGGTCATCTTTAAAGAGGCCACTACTTTGGTTTTTTAAGTAATACTACAACTTCCCCAAAAACCAAAACAAAGAATACATATACATTCTACATAATACCTTCTTCAAAAAAATGATGGATGAAAAAAGCTGAGTAAAAAGGACGTAGTTATAAAAATCTGAATTCCATAGATGAGAAATGAATTTATGTACAATAGCTTATGCAAAGACACGGGATCTTGAAACTAAATTCATTTCTTAAGAAAATAATCTAAAGCTTGGTTAAAAACTTATAGCTCCCTAAAAACCACAGCAATTTGAAACCGTGAAGAGCACCTGGAATAAGTTATATATAAAAATTACTATTTGTGGATAATTTTTAACTGTAGTAAGGGTAACCCTGTACTACAGCTGGACAGATATTTTAAAGCTGTAGATCTCATCATGGTCAAAAGAAATGCTGCAAACTGTCAAACTACATTAAATCAATCTCTCATAGGTATCTATCTGGCTCAAGTTTCCTGATCTTTCAGGTATTTATCTGCACATACCCACATAAGCACTGCAATGTGGGAAGTTCTCTTAGCCTAACCCCATTTTACAGAAACTGACACTAAATCTACACTCTTAGCTCAGCTGGAAGCACATTTGCACCACATCTTGCTTCCAAAAGACAAGGCCCTCCTACATGTCTTCTAAAAGACATCCGCTCCTCCCACAATCCAGAGCAAGGAGAGGCAGCGTCCAAGGTTGTCCAAGGTGGCACAAGGAACTTATGACAGAGGACTGAAATTCACCCAGCCTCTTCCAAGGCTTATGTTAGTTTCCTCACCGCTGAGTCACCCAGCCTGCCGGTGGCAGAAAGCCATAATGCTAATACAGAGAAAGCTACAAACAAGTACAACTAAGAATAAACAAGAAAACAAACAAACAAAACCACACAAAATACTTAAGTTTAACAGCAGTCATACCGTCACATAAGAATTGATGCAGTTGTCTAGTTGTTCTTCATGGCACTTGGCAACAATGTTAGTAAGAACCCTGGAAGATTAAAAAAAAAAAAAGAAAAGTCATAAAGCAGAGAAAGGACATCTAATGCACCACATTGTTCTGTTATCAACTCCCCGTTTAAAACAGCCCCTGATGGATATGATCCAAATGATGAATAGTGCATGCAGAAACTGTCCCACTAGGCAAAACCAGTCACTCCTTGGGCCCTCCACTTGGATGGATCATGCTGCTATATATGCATTCATCTAGCAAAATGCTCCCAGTTTTAATGATTACACCTGTACTGACATTACAACAGAATGCATCTTTTAACTAACTAAAGCTTATAAGGACTTATTCAGACTGGGAGTAAGAAAAAATAAAGTATGCTAAAGAAACAGAGAAGCAAGAGCCTCCTTCTCTGGCAATGCTACTTATCTGATTCTCTCAGATCTTGGTGATTCTGTGAAGCTTTGATGCTTTCTTTATGACTGCACTGTTAATCAACGCACACAGGAGCCTGGGCTCCAGCCCAAGCGTGCCTCTCTCCTGCACTGTTTGCACATAGCATGGGTCTCAGCCCTGGCCTGAGCACCCAAGCAGCCCAGAGGAGCAGACTGAGCACAGCACCTGCTTGTTCCTCAGCAACAGGTGAGACTCAGAGCTACCAAAGGTGCTCTGAGCTTCTGCAAATCCCCTTGGTGACCAGCAACATTGAAGCAAATTGCCCAGGCCATGCCAACACCCACTTTCATGCCTGTGCTTCTGTTAACAGCAGAGATGGAACCACTTGAGATCAAGCGTTTCAGCAAAGTTTTCTCTTGAGTTTGTACCTGGGCCATCTTTTGTTTGATACCATTTTGTTTTAGAAAACACACATTTGAGCAAGAAGTTATCTTCAAATTAACCATAACATCTCCTCCATTTTTGAGACCATTTTTTTTCAGATTTTAGATATTTGATATAGAAAACACTGCAATTTTATAGTCTTCTTTTTATGTTGAAAGAATGGGGAGGAAACAGTTCATGATTCTCAAATATCAAAAACCGTGAACTGTATCTCAAGTTCAAGGGCACTCATAATAATGGCATAATTAAAATGGATTATTAATGCATAGATACACCAACAGGTATACGCCAGACTATGATCCACATACAAGTAGTTCTAGTAGTTTGTTGATTTGAGAGTTTTCTGCAAATTCTTACTATTGGATTCAAAAGTTTGTAATTCCTTCAAGTTTATATACTTCATATATTTCATTTCTTGTTATTATTATTAGAAGTAAAACTTATAGCAATACACAAATGCTATGACAAAATTAGTTGTGCCCATTCTGATCCTTCAGCCAGCCCTTACTCTGATTTGAAACTGAAATAAGTCCTAGCAAAGACAAGATAGAAATGATGCCATGTCGGGCCCTTGGACAAGTAAGTAATCATGAGAGAGTATAAAAGGGATAATGCTTTCTCCCCAACACGTAAGCAATTCTAGCTTTTCATTCTGTTGTTGTTTTTAATATGTTCAACACAAGCTGCTCCAAGCTATTCAGAACAAAATACAATGTGTGTATATATATAGGACACGTCAATGAATGACACACACAGCAGATGAGCATATTCCCATTAACATCAACAGTACTAGCACAAAAGCCATCGCACATACAAGAAAAACAGAGATCCCCCCCACCCCATTGAGGGTGTATATTCAAAATCTGATGCATGAAAAAAATTAGCATCCTTCAGTTTTGCCATCTAATCATTAAGTCTAAGTTTTAAACATCTACTTCTTCTGATGCATTTATTTTCCAGTCAGTTAATTGATACTTCAGTTCTACCCTGGGACAGCATTCTTCATTCTCCTTCACTGGCCTTAACATTAGTTATTTTGTTGGCCATAAAGGGGTCTGAACAAAGGTCTGACTCTCTCTCTCTTCCTCTGAAAACTTTATGTAGTCATGAAATCACACATTTACAAGGAATGTTTCCTACTACTTAGGTGTTGTCAAAGTGGAATTCATCCTCCAAGGTGCCATGATCCTTTGACAAAGGATATTGACATTCTAGTTTTCCAAGGCTAACATGAGGAAATCAGCTTCCTCATTCCTTTCTGCTTTCCTAGTTAATCTTTCTTCAGGAATTAACTATGGAGAACAATCTGAAAAGCAAGAAAATATACAGACAGCAGACGAGTCTAACAGAGTTGCTGAGGGCTGAGAGTTGTCATTTTTTCCAACTAGTTGTAGTCCCAATGTTTAGCTACTGGCAGAAGTACAACTGAAACAACACTATGGCCAAAAGAAAATACAGTACAACTTTCTGCCCTCCTGCAGAGAACAATTATAATCTCTCCAGCATTTTTTTTTTCTGCTGCACTGATTAACAGCATCAATAAAAACAATTTCATTATGTGAGGGGTGAAAGACCCAGAAAATCATTCCAGCTGTTTGCCTGCTCACTAGAAAATGCCTCCACTGCTTTTCAGATATTGCCGATATACTCTAATTAGAAAATGCCCCAGAAAAGCATGAACTGAATGTTTGACTCTGCACTGGCTAATGCAAGATGCCAAGCTCTTTCTATGCTGAATTCCACATATTCAGAGTTAAACATAAATTAAAATGGATATTCAGCTTTTTTAGGAAGCAATTAACTCCTCAAGGACAAGACCTTTACCTATCGTTGCCTCAGGGTACAAAGACACATCCAACACGGGCAATGATCTCCTGGTTGGTATTAGAGCCAACCATATGATATCATGCTCTTCCACAACCTATTGTAGAGCCCTGTGTTAAGGGGGAAGCAGGCATTCTCACCTACTGAAGTCCAAATGCCACAGACAGCTTTTATGAGAGCAGCTATTATTGGATGAACATCTACAGAATTATTTTCTTCATATAGAAATTGTTCAGATACCTGGTCACAGCTGTTGTAACTTCATCATCACTGTTTTGCACCAAAACCCAGAACAGTTGATTCAGGACTATGGGAAGAAAGTTCATAATTACATGGATCTTCTCTATCCTCAGCAAATTCTGTAATGGACATAAGAAAGAAAATTAGAGATTTCCAATATGAGCAGTGAAAGCTAATTATTTGCTTTCCTGTTTCAGCAGGTAAAATGCAGTACAGCCACTGGCAGAATAGGTAGGAAATAGGTAGGAAAACAGGACAACTAAGTGGAGGACTAGTTCCCCACAAAGTTTGTTTTAAATATAATCATCCATGCAACTGTAGTCATTGTCCGCATCTCCAAATTTGAGTATTTTGTTTTATCCTGATGAAAAACAAACAAAACAAGCAAACAAAAAGATTGAAACCAAAACCACGGCACTAAAAGAACTATTTTTAAGACATGCATTTCCTAATATTTTTAGGAAAACTCATTCCTTCTATACTGAGATCTGATAAAATGAAATTGTAGCTAAAACAATTGTCAAAAGCACACTGATAAAAGCAGTATTAACACTCTAACCTGACTAGAGAGACATCGTATTATTTTCTCTGATCAGGGAAGATACTGAGCTCTTAATTAAAAAAAAATCCTTTGAATTACTCCCAGTTTTACATTTCAGACATTTCCAAATAATTTCTAAATTTCTTCGAAGTTATTCATGATTTATAAATAAAAGCAAAACGCCCTGGGGAAAATTATTTCTTGGTTATATTGCAAAGTTGATTCTTTATCACATACAACATTATTTTCTAATAAAATCAGCAAAATCTCTTTAAAAGGTAAACTACAAACAGTAAATAACAAACAGTGCAAAGCTGGTTATTTAGATAACTAACTTACTGCCTAGAAAATTCTGAAGCTTTTATGGATTCCCAAACTTTGTCCAATATGGTCAACAGCTTCCTAAAAATTCACAATTAAGGCTTTCATTCAGTAGATGTATCCCCTATAAATAGCCCTGATGCTTTGATTTCTGAAAACATTCTTTAATCATCTTGTTAAATCAAACAGCACTAACTGACAGTGTTAAATACCCCATCAAGTCTACCTGCACCCATCAACCAAATTAGTAGTCACCTTTAAGGCCTTGCCCAGAGAACTGGGGCCATAATTTATTGGAATTTATCATTTGCTTATTGAAGCAAAATTCACAAGCATCTTCATAAAATCTGCTGAAGGTATGTGGAAACAGGAAAACATAGTGACAAAGGAAAGGGGAAAAGCACATACATGATGGTAACATCTAAATCCCCAAACAGCTATTAGATTTCACACACTGCCACAAGGAAAAATAATAAATACAAGTCATGTACTATGTTTCAGAGCTAATACTGTGACATAATTAAAGTCACGGTCACCCTACAGTCTTCTTGCTTCTCCTCCTCTTAAAGTTCAATAAGCAGACTGCAAAGTGCTAACTCTGAATTTTGCCATTCATGAGTAAGGTGCCATGGCCCTTCATTTACCTGCTGCTCTTCTATGCTGCTTGCTTTGCCCCTGCCTTCTCAGTTTTTGACCGCTACTGAATACAGATGCATTTAATGCTATTCTTGCTTATTCATTTAAACTTTGCAGAAAGGGTATGCTCTTACTGTTTTCAGAACTTGACAGGCAACTAGTACCCTTGATTTGTACATGCAAAGTACCAAAAACAGCCCCTTTGAAGAGCAACCAGTTATTTTTGAGTGAAAATCTGGAGGCAAGTAGGAGGTAATCACATTGTACGTCTAGGGCACCAGAGGACTAGCAGGAATACTGCAGCTCAACAGGCCACAGCTCATTTTTTGGACAGTCCTTGAGAAACAGCGCAGCATTTCACCGCTCTTTAATGGGAACTGAGGCTTGACATAGGCTGGATTATCCAGAGTGGAATTGAGGCAGATGAAGCCATGCTCTAAATGAGAGAGGGGATCGGAAACATCTCTGTGACCAGTATTACATCTGTCACACCAAGGAAGTCTAACTGGAGTTGTCATGGACCCATTGTCTCCTGGCAAGTCTATGCCACTCTTAGAATTGTGCAGTGATGGATCAGTTGAGAGAAAGCCCTAATTACAATTTTATAGCACAACTCTGTGCTGCAGATTACTTTACCTTACAAGAATTGATAAAGTTTGGGGTAGGAGGCTGAGAGAAATCCTTTTCCCTTTCTTGGCACTGATGGAAAAAGTTATTCAGGTATGGATCCTAAATGATAAACAAATGTTCACATTAACATATTATAGAAAGGCTTGGAATTCAACTCCATAAATTCTTTATAACAATCTCCTGTGATACGAAAGAACACACTTGGTAGCTATCACCTTAGACATAAGACATGGAAAGACAGATCAGTTTACCTAGCCCAGTCCATTGGCCATTGTATGTAGCCTAATATATACCCAAATATTTCTAGGTTCTTTGACCAAACTTTTTTTCCTGTATTGCAAGCAATTAGTCTTTTCTTCACAACCTAACGATTTCAATGGCCAGATACTTTTTCCCCCAGTGCTCACATTCTATTTTCTTGCTGTTTAAACTGACATTCCATAATTTTTATTTTGGCATAATATTAAGTAATTTATATTTTTCCTTAAAATGTGTATTCCATCATTTAAATTTTGCCATTCTATATTTAAGTAACCTCTATGTTAGAGAAACACATTCGTACAAGATTTGAGAGAAAGCATCTTTCAGACTTTCTTTGACACTTTTTGCTTGTAAGCAGGTAACTGCTAAGAGGAAATTCAGCTTACCTGAGTATTTACTGTCGATACAACAAAAGTAGACACTTTGAAAAGTGGCTTCCCACTATCTACCCATTTTACATCACAGCCGATCTGCTATAAAAACAAAACAAAATATATTTTTTCCTACTTATTCAAGTCTGCACCTCTTGACACTGCGTAGCTTTGCACAGGGTTTGTGTGTGAACTGTGCTGGCTATTGTGCTTTCACAAATAGAGAACTAGTGCTATACAAACCAACTTTTCAGCATGAGACCATGAACGTTATCATTTAAGGGACCAGGTCACTGCCCTACCCTATTCTCTTGACAATGTTAACAAAAAACACATGGAGGCACAAATAACCCAAACAGGACGGGATCAGTGGAAAAAAGTGGTATCGTACAACAATGCTGGAGAATGAATCATGACTGTGGGTCATGTCAGCTGGATAATGAACGTCTTATGGCCTGAGTTTCTGAAGAGTTCTTACTGATTGCTCTCTAAAGTTTTGGAGACGTTAGGTATAATACTGTAGAAGACACAGTTATAAAATGCACTTTTTCCATATATACTCCTGAGCCAATATCATATGGCTTACAGCCCAGTGTTACAGATATTCATTTATATACTTGATATTATTAACATGAACTTTCTAAAATAGATGCCCTGTTATCATTTACACTTTCAGATAAGTAAAAATGCAAATCTGATCCCATGTAAAACACAAGTAAGTGCTCTGTGCCGTTTGAACAATATGAAAGTATGAATCAATACCTTGCCACTTGTAGGTTCTTGAAGGCTTAAGTAATTGGGAGGCAGACTGCTTGCTACTGGCACGTTGTGTTCCTGGGAAGCTAGCTGGGCATCTTTCAACAAAGGAAGCCACGCGTATCCCACTGTGCACAAGAACAAATCAATATGGCACTTTGGAAAACAAGTTCCTCAAGTTCAAAGGACGACAATAACATCCAGCCAGAAATTCTGAAATCCTTATTCGAATGTACATTATTTATATTTATTATTAAAAATAATTCTGCTACAGGTACCTGGTGTTTCCAGAGCCTCTTTCTTTTTGGCATTAGCTTTTGCATTTATGTCACAGGTGACATGATAAAATGAAAACAGAATGTGGTGTTTCTTATGGAGTTGAGTGGGAAGTTCAATTTTCACCTGAAATGTAAAATGTTACACCTCACTTTAGTTTAAATATCGATTAAACCAGGCATCAGAGATGGTCTAAATGAGTGACATCTCTCTCTACATAGAGGTCTAAGTACAGCCTGACTTTACTGGCAAATGTTTGTGTGGTGCTGTTGCTACCTTGGTAATAGATGTTCTCTTAAGGAAGTTGCTGAAGATGATTCTCTCTCATTTTTACTTTACCAGCTTCTTTTCTCTCTTTCTTGTGAATGAATATTTGCATTTATGATGAAAAAGCAGATGATGAAAAAGCACAGAATTAAAAAGTCGTAGACCCTGCTTACAAGTGATGACTAGCAGACATAAATAGCCATCATTGTTTTCTTATTTTCAGGACAAAGTCAAAACTAAAACAAAATCTCTGCTATTTTATTCAGGATCATTTCATAGCTGACATGAAAATCAACTTCTATTTAGGATTTCTGGTCAGTCTTAAATCTCATATCATGTCATCCACAAATCCCTATAGATATGGGCTGAGGTATTATTAACCTATTGGAATAAATATACAAAGTAATCAAAACACGTTACCATAGGAACTAATGCAAAAGACACTTTGCCCTTCTGAACTGTGATAATGCTTATCCATGCTGATCCTATGCTTAAAGTAAGGTTTAGAAATTGTTAGTAAATGCTTCCAGTGTTAAATCAGCTTATGGGTAAGAATCTAATGCCATAAATATAGATATGAAATGGACATACAGACATGGAGATAGAGAGAACTTTTTGGATAACATTCTACATTATTTTCAAAACTGCACTTGCTGTTTTCCTGACTAATACTAGGAACACTTAGGACAGGTGCATGCCTCTTCCAGCCAAATAATCTATTAAGATCTGAATTCAGGTCTTCATTTAAGCCGAAAGTAATTTGCCCACAGCAGATGGCTCATTAGCATCACATGAAGCACATTTGCAGATGTGTTAAAACCCCAAATTCTACCTTCAAAGGAGTAGGAGGAAAGTGGCTCAACACTTATGAAATCAATTTTGATGGTTGGACTTGATGATCTTAAGTTTTTTTTTTCCAACCTAAATGATTCTATGATGTTATGAAAACATAATGCTTTAAAAGTTCCACCTCAGCTCCTAAACACGAATCTTAAATTAATGTTTTGTATATAAGTTGCACTTTTATCTGCTGGTTTTTCTCTTGATATTTTATCAAAGAAAATTTTCATTTTTGGAAGTTTTTCCAAGATCAAGTGGTTTGGAAAATGCTGGCTAACTACTAGTTTTGTTTGCCAGCATTATCACTACCCAGAAGCCATAGTAGAAAATCTAGAAAAGACACATGGCATTAGCACACCATCAAACACACTGGTCAGTGAAAGGGTGAAGTTGAGTTCACTTGCAGAAAGCCTAGGAAATCGCAGTTGGTGTTGGTGAAATGTAAAAATGCATGGTCGAAAGATGTTCATCTAACATTTGGCAAAGGCCAATGTACGAACTCTATTCTAGAGCTGCAACCTCCAAAGCATGAGCTAAGCTACTTGCTGCAGCCTCTGCATATCACTGTATATTTTGTTCAGATCACTGAATCAACAAAAATGTCCCAATACAAATCTTGTATTTGCGAGACGGGTTTGTTCTGACACTTGCTTCCACCCTTCATCATGGTGTTTACTGTTTCCACTAAATTCAGAGATACATCTAGGTCCTTAAGGTCATCCAGACGTGTATTTTCGAGAGCTACACTACTTCTAATTAATTCTACAACATCTTAACTGTACTTAGAACATCTTATAAGAGGAAAGACTCACTGAGTTGATAAAAAAAAAAAAGTGAGAATGCAGGTAGATCTACGTAACATAATTCCATCCAGGTATACAAGAATGCGTAACAAGCATTCTTTACACATTTTTCTGTCTCATTGGCAAACACGTGATATTGGCAGACATTTAATGAGTAAAAAAGCAGACTGACCTCATCATAGAAATCAGGATTCTGGGAATGATGTAGCACAGCGGTGTAGGCTGCCGTTGTAAATAATGGTCCACCTGGCTTCCCATAAATGCACTGATAAAAGTAACATACTTTAATTACATTGTCAAATTTTGCTGATGATACTAGTCCTGGTATATCTAATATGCATGTGCATTGAAAACAATATCATGAAAGACTGATAATTACTTAAATATTCAAAGAAATATTTTAAGTGCTTTCAAATTATTTTTTTATTCACACTTCCAGGAAAAGTCCATTGATCCAGGAAAATTACCCTGAATTTACTAAACAATGCATTCCTTAGGCTTCTTTCTTGCTGTTACTGATTTCATAGTTTTCTGCAAAAAGTTTTACAAAAGCTATTTCATCTTTAACCAATTCAATATACAATGTAAGGCCCTTACTGATCTCTCAGTGTTGCAAAAGCTACAACTGTTAACAATCCCCTTGCTGGCACAGCCTAGTACAAAGGCCCTTGAATATTGAGTGATGACAGCTTTATTGGTGGGGAAACTACATAACAACAATAATACGTGATAGTCCATGGTCAGTAGCAGTTAAGAGTTATGTTTAAAGTTCTAATTTTCTGCCTCGTTCTTTTTTATGAAGCATCCTAAGCTCAGTGAGAAATCTGGGGTAAATGGTGAATTTTAGACCAATTAAGTTGCACTGTAAAAATGGTAAGTTTAATTGTTATAGGTTAGTGTAGTCTCCTTTCCTGGGTTTTATAAGAAATGTCAGAAACACTGTTCTCATGGCTCACCTTCAGTGGCTTCGCTCCTTCTTCATCAGAGCTTTTAAATTCAATGCACACTGTTATATTCCGTGCCTGAAAAATAGGAATATATTAAAGCTCAGATGAGAACTAGGATAGCCATAAAAATGCAGGCCAAATACGAGTAGCTTATTCTTTTCAAAATCTAAAATAAACGTAAATTTGGAACACTTTCTTGCCACTGTGCTATCACTAGAATTAATATTTCAATCAAGAAGTGGCTAAACACTAGCCAGGCCTCAAACCAACGGTGTAGAAGTGGATTATAGGGTGACCATCACTTACCTGCATTTTGTCTTTAATTAATCTTCACTCAGCATAAACATGCAATCAGTACTCAAATTTCATTTAAGCAAAACATTTTTTTCCAGAATCATTGCATCTGCATCAAGATTGTGAAAAAGCTATTCCCATGTTCTCTCTTTGATCTGGGGGTAGGACCTAGATGATCTTTAAGGTCCCTTCCCACCCGAGCCATTCTATGATTCACTGATAAAACTTGAAATTAATCCACACATTATTTCATTAAAATTGTACCAATGTTTTATGACTGCAAAAATTATGAAAAAAGTGATTTGCATTGCCCTTTTCCTCTGCTTCATTCCAATGAGACAGCTCATGTAATACATAACTATTCAATGTTGGCCTGAATTGGTCATCATATACTGTACCTTGCTGAAGTATTTTTGGCTGTCATACTTGAGGTGTTTTGGATATATGTATATTTGGTTCTTGTATACTCTGTAAGGCCGAGAATATTTTGTTGATTCCTGTACAAACTCCTCAACTTCCACTGTAGGTTGATGTTCCTTTATGTCATTAAACGGCTTGATTGGAATAAAAGATGAAGTTACACAGTCTTCAAAAGAACAGAAAAGAAAAACATCACTTATTCAGTTTCTTTACACACAAACTTGTCACATACTTAGTCTTACTACTAAGAATACAACACATTGAGATGGAACAGATCAAATCCTGCTCTAAGTTGCGTTCACATAGATCTGGAATTACAATCCTCAAATGGTTTATCTCACTGAAATTAAACAGTACAACACTAAAAACTTTTGACATACACAGTATTTGAAGATGCTTGACAGCATAACAGCACCACTGGCACTCTCAGTTTCAACAAAGTTAGTTATGAATGTGTGATGCTGTTTCTAATTGATTTTACTGCCCAATATCTCATTTAATCTTTTCTATCATCTAATGACATAGTAAACCAAATGAAGAAACAAGTATTGCAGAACTAGATTGAATACATGGTTCAGTTGGGATGACTGAAACCAGATCAAGAAACAGAAGGTGAAAATAAACATTATCACCCAGACAGCAGTCACAGGCAAAGATCACAGATTCTCCATATGTCTGGACCATTAAATTAGTGAGACATTTCATCAAAATTCTTTCCTTGAACCCTACAGTAACACACTGGAAAAAAAAAAACAACCAATTTGTTGGGAGGAAGTTGAAAGAAGATGGTTATTTCTCATATGTGATATTCTCAATTTTACTTCCTTCAAAACTAACACAAGAAGAAATTGCTGGTTTCAGGATTGCACAGGTCTTCGGCAGCTCAGACAGGCAAGGGGAGAAGTGTCTGTATCCTAGCTGGAGCAGGCTGGTTTGTTTTGTTTCAAACAGACATGAAAAACTTTCTTCCCAGCCCACTGCCCACTGAAACACGCACCTGCCCAATTCACTGGTACACCCAGCCAACAGACACAGCTCCTGAATTCAACTGGAAAGATCCATGAAAACTTTTGTTTTTCCCAAACAAAATTAGCAGCAGTGAAAGGGAACTGCTAAATTAAATCACTTGCACTTGTCAGCCAGAACTGACAGGGACCACTGATGGCTGTAAAGAACCCTTAGGAATGTTCTCCCTAGCTCCAGCAACAGGGCACAGCAAGTGATCTCACAAACTCCTCTGTTGGTCAGTGGGGCCACTTAGGGTCGCCTGTGAACCTCTGAGTGTTTGCTCTTCTGCTATGAAGTTTCCCAGTAGCTGGGGACTGCTCACTGGCCTTGGCCTACACAAAGCTAAGATCAAAGGCTAAACAGCTAACTACTGTCTGGGCAAGGCTCAGGCAACATATCTGAAAAGGATGTGTTATGTCTTCATTTTTAGCCAACTGCCCCTCAAATTAGATTTATAAGCATTCTGACTGTGTCTGGTTTTGAACATCATTAACCTCAGCTCTCATTAGAGAAATCCTGGGGCTGACACAAGGATTAGCATGCACATCTAAGGCCTGTCTGCAGAAATCTTGCTGCGTGCTCAACACACCGCGCTTCTCGCAGCCCATGGAAAATTCACGGGGAAATAGTGTTGAACCGAACACAAAAAGGGATGATATAGCAAGCAGGAAGCTTTTCAATACCAGCAGCTCAGATGCACTCTACAGGCTATCACTGCTCTTTTCAGAAGAGACAGCAACAACAGCAAGAAACTGCCTGGAAAAAAGCAAGCCTTACGGAGTCCGTTGTGAAGGTCAGGTCTCTGTCTGTGCCTCACATTTCACAGACACTTACGCAGAAGCAACAGCCCAGTTTGCTTCCAGCCACATTGGCTCTTGGCTGCAAGGCCATCTGCACCTCTCCATGATTGCCCTGCACACGACTGGAGCCTCCCACCTCTGGGTTTTAATGTGTGGTTTAGGTGGGGGGCAAAGCAGGGGCCGTAGCTGCTGCCCTGGTGCCAGCTCCAGAGTTTAGACAACAAGCAGGGACCAGGCAGCATAGGTGAAAGCTTCAGAAAGCTGTTTTCTCTCTTTCCCTTTGCTAGAGCTACACATTTTTTTCCCCTCTCGTGCAGCAGCAAAGTTAATAGTTGTCTATCAGCTTAAACACTGTCAGACAACATCTCCTGGTATATCCCCGTCTACAGCTCTTTGTAGCTATAGCAAATGAAGTCTTATAAAAGCAAAGATCTACTGCAGCTGTCTAATGCAAATTGATGGTAACGTGAAGCAGAGCAGTGTCGGTCCCCAGAGACACAATCATATAGCAACTTCTCAACAAGATCTGCAGCCAACTTCCTTTTCCTTAACTCTTCTTGGCAAAAAAAGATTTTAGCACTAGTTAAGCAAGACTTTGTTTTCAGGGGGAAGGGGGTGTTACAACAGAACTGCTTACTGCTGTTACAGGGGCTTCCTTCAGAGCTGACTGAAATCAAGAAGAGTTTTCACAGAGGTTTTAATAAATCCTACAGCATGTAACTCTTCTCTTACAGTTTTAAAATTATTTTGCAGCCTGACTCAGAGTAAGACAAAATCTTGTGGTGCCAAAGAAATCTGTAAGCTGCTACTGCTCAGAGTGAGGGAATTTTCACTGACTTTCCACACGTACTGGGCACCTTAGCAGCATATACCTTCTAAAACCAGACCTTCACTTGGCCACAGTGCACCGAGTCATGTAACAATACAAGGATCAAGCTGTTTTGGACCATTTTGCCTACTCTATCAATTTCTTTAAATTCCAAAAATAAAAATATCTTTTGAAATATTAGTGAAACTATTATTTAAATCTAATACCACATGAAGATGGTATAAAATATGTGATGATCACATATTTTAACATAAACTAATATAACTGCACAGAACATATTTTATCTACATCCCTGAGGAATCATCTCCATTTTGATACTGAGCAGTTGCTCTGCTTGTTCCTGAGCTAAACAAGAGGGCCTACGAACTTATCGACATCAGAATAAAAGTGACTTTTAAACTTAATTAACTCAGATAGTCCTGAGCTTTTTGCAGTTGTAGGTCACAGAATTGTAGCTGTTGAAACAAAAAATTAAAAAAGGATTCGATTAGGAGTACCCACACTAGTGTTTGTTGTATTCATGCCAGAATTGCCTCTGAGTGAAGCCCTCCATCTGCTCTGCATTCCTGAAACATGCTGATAATCACGTGCTGATTCTCAGAAGATATGTGCATCACAGTGCACATCAACACTGCCAGGATCTTAACCTCTGGCTACAGAAGCCCAGTCAGGTCTTTGGCCTAATCCCTTAGAGACCAAAAAGTGGTCCCTGCACTTTCATCACATGTGGAGACAACATGTTGAGCTCTGTATTGTATGTTTGGGCAGTTGCAGGAGGAAAAGAATGGTGCAATTAAATGAAAAAAAAAGAGATCAGGAACGTTCCCTTCCCAAACAAATGTAAACATTTTTCTACACAACGATGGACAATTCTACCAGAACTGTCTCATTACAACAGGCTATTAGAAAACCTATGACAATTTCTTATTTAATAATAATGATTAATTATATAGTGGAATCATACTTGGATGTTCCAAAGGAACACAATCAACTGCGATCTCCAAACTGCCAGGTATGGTCTGTATTTTGCTAATCTTCTCTGCTCTGCAATGACAGAAATGAAAACATTTTAGAAAATTAGAAGAGGGGAGATAAGACCCGAAATAGAAATTAAGCTGAAATGAAAACCAAACCCTGACTTAAGACATAAATCCTTATTAAATACTTTAACATACAACTATTAGCAGTTAGACTCAAAACAAATGCAACATCAGGGAAGAAACGTCTTTTCTTTCTTGGCTTTATTCTTTCTCATGCCTTCTCTTTGAGGCAATGCCACACTTATAGAAGAGGAAGAAACTGATGAAGTAATGATGAACCTTACAAGAATTAACTTACCCACTTTTTCTTTCTACAGTCTGAAACAAATGTTCTTTAAAAGGAATTGTGTGACCACTGAGACAAAAGGAACTCACAGCATCATGGCTTCTGCAAGTGTCATGCTGAAAAGGGAACAAGACATGCTCCTTGTGCCCAAGCAACTGGAGACATGCCAGACCTGTGATACTAAATTGCTTTTATCTAGATGTGTCAGACAGACAAAGCCAGCAGTGGCAGCTCTTATTCCAGTATCAAGAATGTCCATGAGGTTTAATGACTAGTAACAGTAATAGAAGAGATTCAGGGACTGATCCAATCCCTGTAATACTTGTTCAATCTTTTTATGATTTGATTTCATATAAATGGAATCGGAAAAAAATAATTACATTAATTTATTTCTAGGTGCATTTGGCGTAGAAGGCACAGGAAGAAATTCAAGGTTTAATTCTCATGTCACTCATCTGGTAAAAACAAAGTCTCTGCTCTAGAGTTAATCTGATTTACACCTGTATGAAAGAACATTCAGCCAAACAGCTATTCACTAATTTACATACTGTCAAGCATTTGGAGAAGTTTTTTCCTTCCAGTGTTCACTCTGTAGTTTGTCATGGAGACTCAAACAAACAAAAGCAAGGGTTAGAGAAACCATTAAAGAATGCTTTTTCATTTCCCTTTTTTTTTTTTTTTTTTTAAAGAGAGTGTTCTCTTGTTGGCTACTTTACCTGCATTTCCCCTGATAGAAGCTAATTTAAGGAACCACTATCTTTAGGTTACAATAAAATTTATTAACAAGCCAAATGACTTTCCAGTTTTCCTGGAATTTCTAACCTAAAGCAGTCTTTGGCAGATGTTGGACTAATGTGAAAAACACTAATTTAATATGGCTACTTTGGCACACTGTGCTAAATGATGAAAAGAGCTGTGAAAATTATTCTGTGCAGCTTTTTAAGGCTTTTATACCTTCTCAAACCAAATTAAAATCTGTTCCTTACCTTCTGTATTCTGCTATTAGCTTAATCAAATCTTCCATGGAAATCTTATTACTTTCTTGCCTGAATAAAGGTGAGAATCGTGAGTCTCTGTCAACATTTCCCTGATTATCTCTGAACACTGGTCTATAAAGAAAGAAAAATAGTATGTTTATAAACACTCACCCATATACATTTGAACATTTGAAATTGTCATGTAATGTTTTAATAATGATATGACCTGAACTCTCCCACAAATTCCAGGGCTGCCTGCAGAGCTTCACACAAGAAAGCTCTTCTGAGCTGTGTATTCGTAGATGCACAGAGAGTGTCAGCTTATCTGTAAGCACAGCCCCAGTCCTGCAAAGACTTAAGACTTCGTTTAATCTTACATTATGCAAAAAATCCCCATTCATCTTAGGTGTAGCACAACTGTTGACAGCTCAGAGTTTCAGCATTTTAATGCTAGAACAGATCATCATCAAGGTCAGCACCCACCCATCCCATTCTCCTTTTTTTCTGTAGCTCTCAGCTGACAAAGCTCAAGTATACAGAACCTATCTAGAACCCATTCTCTACTCCACCCCCTACTGATAATTTTAAATAATAGAAATTTTAGCAAGACATCAAATCCCAACCATTAGATCTCATCATGTAAAGAAGCATATGCTTTTGCAGAAACAGTGTAGAGACCTCTAATGAGTTTTCCTATGCATTAACTCTGTTCTGTGTCCTCCAGAAGCACGATACCAACTCACTGCAGCTTAACTTTCCTTCACAAAACTAGTTCGTGGAGCATCAACTACGTTTTTGGTGAACCAGCTACAAAGTGCCAAATGAGATGGAAAAAAAGGATATCCGTTTATATCTGGGAACAATAAGTATCAGCTGTTGTGTGCACAGAAAAACGTGCTCAGATATTTCCATCCCTGCTCATTGACACTTGCAGGATTTAATTAAGACATTCCAGTGCCCTGTGGATAGTCCCAAGGGTCACATGCACACTGGCTGGACTGGATAATGTAACAGCTATCCAAATTAATGAACCTTGGATTCAACTGTTGTATGCAAAAACATTGCTTAACAAAAGTAAAATGTTCTTGATGCTAAGTGCAGTTCTATGAATCATTTGGCCAGTCTTTCTTCTTTAATTTACTTCTCTGTTCCACTGCCAATGAGAAGAGGAATTGATGCCAGCACAAATTGTTGCCAGACGCAAAATAATGGAGTAAACTTTTGGAAGAGGATCCCAAGGATGAGTATAAATGCACCGTGTCCTAAATTAATTAACTGAGAGAAACACTATTATTTCATTTCTGTGTAACTAGAGAATAATCATCCCTCTTCTATCAGACTTTTGCCTCCAAGAGTTACAGGGAATAAGGTCCACACCAACATGCACTGACAAAAATCTTAAGTTATTAGGGAGAAAATGGACCCATTTTCTGGCAGCCACCACTTATTTCACAAATCGTATTAAACTGCTGTTGGAAAAAAGAAAAAAGACTTAATAATTATTACAGCGTTGGTGACATTATTATATTTTTTGGGCTCAGCATTGCTTCCTTCCTCTCCAAACAGAGTGGGCTAAACCATTCAGTAAGCGGTTTTGGCCATGCCACTGGGCTCTGCATGGGGATTGCTGAGCAAACCCAGCCTCTGCAGGATCCCATCAACTAAATCCAGTCCAGGCTAACCACTGCTCAGCACGTGGGGGTATGGAGGCACTTACCAAAACAGGGTTGGGGAAGTTCACAGTGCCAAAAGAACCGAGTCTGTGCTGGAAGTAGCTTACTCCAAGAGCTCTTGCTTCTACAGGTGCCATTTAAACATCCACTAAAAAGAAGCTAACTCTTACAAACAGGTATGCTTTGTGCGTTCAGGGAAGAGTTTGCTTTCTGCTAGCAAAACTATACAGTATCTCCATGCTCCTGGCCTCACTAAAGCTGAAGAATTGCCAGAGCAGCAAGTATTCTATGTTTTACACCTGCAGTTAAGTAACTGCACTGCCATGTTTCACTAGATCCTTTTAGGTTGCTGGGCACTGATGGAGCAAGAGAGCTCCTTCTCACAGTGCACACACCGAAGGCATCGTAGGGTGACAACTGACAAGTAAAACCGAAGGAAATGTAATAAAACACTTTACCAGTCCAGAAGTCCAATACTTATCTAATGTATTAATGATTCCTTACTGCCTGCTATTTATTTATTAGGTGGATTTCCATAAGAAAAATTTCACAGAACTAAAATCCTGAAGAAATTTGAAATATATTAATTCAGGGGAAAAGTAATTGACGGACTTCATTAAAGAAAACAAGATACTTATTCAGTATTTTAAATGTTTCTATGATTCTACTGTTCTGATATTGTTAGCCAATAGTCCACAATTACAACAATTCTTTAAATGCAGAAAACCTACACAGTACTCATCATTTAACACCGAAACATATTTTTAATAGTAGCTAACAATCTATGGAAAAATTGCTCACCCTCAGGGTTAGGGAAGCAGTGTGAGGTTTGTAGCTACTGTAAATGAGCACAGACTCACTAACTTCAGTGATGCCAACCTGCACCAGCTGAGAACCTAACCAGCAGCTGCGTACACCATTGAGGGATCCAAACACTAGGCTCTAAAACACGTTTATGAGGGTGGGGAAGGTTTGAAGGAAAAGCAGAGTGTAAAAACTAATCTCTGTGAGTGAAGTTTCCCAACGTCTACAGTATGTAGATCAGGCACACATTTGCAAACTTTGGCAGTTCTGGCAGGAATATGAGAAGGCAAGATGAATTTGACACCCTGTAATTCTGACATATAATGTAATTATACCTGAGAGCATACAGACACCAGAGCACACCAGCACCAGCAAGAAATCAGGGAGGAACCCTGAGTCATCCTTCTGAACGATGCTAACAAACTGAATGCCACAAAGATAATTAAGATTGTCAGTCACATGCACAATACTCAACTGCCAGATTTTGGCTCGCTAAATGTATACGTAAAAATCACATTGTGACCATCTGCTATTGCTTTAAAGAGGAAAATTTCCACAGCAAAACAGGAGTGTGGCTAATGCCAGAATGAACTAACTGGAAAACACATTTCCAAACCCACAGTTTTGCTATTTATCATAGCCAAACCAGTTTTTCCCTGTAGTATGATAGCATCCTGTGGAAATTTCTATTTTCAAGCTATGAAAATAGAAATAGATTTTATAGGGCCAAATTATACTTTGATTTTACCAAAGAGAGTCCTGAGTAATGTTAATACATAAACAGATATAAACGATGGCTGAATTTGACCCAATGAACTAAATAAGTTCCTTGTGCAACTCCACTGATACCAGCAAATTCACACACTTGGTGGACAGTGATTTTTAAATTATTTTATCTCACCACCATGATACGATTAATTATGAAAAGGTTTAAGAGCTGATAAGTACACCTGAGTATATTTTCTGTGGTCAATCCTACAGAGGGAAGGAAAGCTTTTTAATGTTAAGGGCGGTGAAGCACTGAGTTAGGATGCCATCCAGAAATACTGCCTGCTGGAGCTGAGGGATGTCCTCAGATCCCAGGTACATCCTCTGCTCACATGCACGCCACCTGCCTAATGCACACACAGTAAGTCTGCGAAACGTTGAATTGTTGTGCATTTGCTAGCACCACAAGCATGTATTCCCATTTATATTTGGGAAATCACAGCCAGAAATATTGGTTAGACAATCATATGATGTAAAGGTCTTTTCAGTCTTATTTTCTGAGGAAGATAACAGACTAACAGTGGAAGGCTGAGGAATACTCAGGCTCCCAGGTATCCAATACCCACTGTATTGAGGCATGCACACACACAAATAATGACTGAGTTAGAGGATGTATCACTAATGGTACAGCCACCACCAACAGTCAGCCAGGACAGAGTTAATAAAAAAGCCTCAAGTCAGTCTGGTGCCCAGCCTGCACCCCTTGCTGTCACACCATCCATTACATGCTAAAAGTAGCCCTGTCAAACCAAGAGACACCCATCAATATCATTTTGAACGGTCCTTTGGCTACACAGAACCAGTAAATATTAATGAACATCCCTGAGTTTGCTATGACAGATCAAAACACATTATCTGCCTTTCTCCTGAGCATGCACGTACTTTTCCTGTTCCTACTGGATATTGACAAAAATTTATGTCAATAAAAATAAATGACTCTTCAAACAGCCATACCTTGGTGCGTGCTTTCTCCTTTGCCATCTAGACATCATGTTCTAAAAACATAAGCTTTCACCTACACGTTTAGGGGCAGACCAAGCACTTCTGGTGCTCTGTACTTCCACACCAGAAGAACACAGCTCTCCCTAACGGGCACGGGCAATGCCGCAGCATGACATTTTCACCAACGCTCTTTTCCTTCTTCCCTCCTACAGTTTCAGGTAGCCCTCCACCAGGCCTGCCACTGTCAGAACAGACACCACAGAAGAAGGGGAATGCTTTCACTTGGCAATGGATAGCTTTCCTTTTTGTAGGGGACATAACATACTCTGTGCATGACAGGAAGAAGAGAGAGCTGTCACAGGGACACGCAGAGGGGCTCTGACAGAGATCTGTTACCGCAGGGTTGCAGCAAGCTGAGGCAATGACAGAAGACTGAAAAGGAAAAGACAGAGAGGAGGAAAGAGAAAAAAAAATACATGCAAATCTAAATGGATAATGAAAGGAAGAAAGCCATATATGGTTAGGGGAGTTGACTTGGTAGAAGGTGACCAAGAAGCATGTGAAAAAAAACTGAGGATGAGACCAGCAAGTGGCATTGAACAAACCATACAGTGACCCATGGGAAAGGAAGCAAATTATCCAGGAGAACAGAGGGAGAACGAAAATCAAATACTGCCACTGCAGTGACCAGCAATAAAACCCAACTGACCTTCCAGACAAGAAAGTAACAGGTCTCTATCACCTAGTAGCCACTAAAAATGCAAGAGGACCTAAAAAAGCATTCTCATTACCACCATCAAGGTGCTGTTTTGGGGGCACCATTAACCTCCAGATTCTTGGTTAGATTTTTCTGAAATACAACAAGCATCATTACTAGAACAGAGCTTCTGACTTGCACATCTGTATTTTAGGTGGTCATTACGTCTTTGTCTCAGACAGTAATTATCTTTGTAGGAAATTATTGTGAAAACTCTGATTTTGAAATCTTTTTTGGCAATTTTTAGCACCAAATCACCAGTGCAGCTCATGATAAGTTGATATTCCGTCAATCACCTCTGCTACTCTCTGGCAACTTTACTACTTACCTATAGAAAAGATTCCACCACAGTCACATTTAATGAGAAAGTAACCAACATTCATCTGTGTGAAAAATAGGGCAATGGAATAATAAAGCTGCAGGATCTTCTGGGGTCCTGCACCACACAGAAAGCTGTGCTTAGCTTGAGGCAGAAAAAGTGGAAAAGAAAAAAAGGAAAAACATCCAAAAGCGGAATAAGCTAAAAGATATTTCTACAGATTATAAGAAGAATTAATACATACCTCACTGACCAAGCAAATGGCATGCGGTATTTCCCCAGCTTGCTGCAGAACTGTTTATTTGATTTTAACACTTTCTGTGCACACTAAAAAAAAAAAAAAAAAAAAAAAGAGGAAAATATTAACTATTTCACCTAGTAATATCTATAGTAATATCTACAATGCAGCACAGAGTATGCCCAAGTACCACTCTGCTGAAGAGGCTGTATTGGCCCTAAAATAATTTAGCTTGATACTGTCCATGACAGAAAGTTCTGGGATGGACAGGAAAAGCATCACAGAACTGCTAACAAATTAAACCCCATCAGCATCCCTTCAGTTGGAACTGTATTAATTACAATTTTTATTCCAGTTTGCTGCAATATACCCAATGCAAATGCACTGCCTGTTCTCAGAGAAACACAGATAGGTGCCTACCCCAGTTATGCGAGTATACAAAAAGCACTAGCTTATAATTTCTAAAAGATTACTGAAACAGAATTTCACTTTGCTGGGACATAATTTACAAAGGAATGCACCATGAATTGATTTATATGCTGCAGTCAAAATGGTATTTTTTTCATTCTGTGTAATTGGGTGAGAACATCTGTCATACTGTATTGGTTACTGCACGTAAGGATTTTATCTTACCAAAGTTAATGAAGTTTGGACATTTGCTTTCTTAGGGGTGGGCCTCATGTGAGCATGCCCTGTTCAGCAACCACAAACTGGTGAGATTTACAAGCAGAATTTGCAATGTCTTCAGCTTCCAATAGGCTGACAAAGAAGGAACTCATGTTCCTGTAACATTACCTTAAAAGAATCAGGATTCTTAATGTACGGTTCAGCACTGCTGGCAATGTTTCCTGTGAGCACCTTCTCTATTTTTGCTACTAATACAATCTCAGAGTGAGGATTACTTATGGAGAAAAGAGCCTATGAATGAAAAAGAGAGCAGTTAAAAGGTACATAGGGATACTGGAGAAATTAAATACTACCAGTGCTCTTTGCTGATGGAAATGCCATCAAAACAAATTCAGAAAAAAAATTACAGAGGATGTATCTCTACACTCCCAAGACAGCCAGATGGAAACTAAAATTTTCATGTTAGTACTGCAGTAAGCTTGTGCACACAAAGCATCTTGCAAAGATCCTCTAGTCAAGAAACATACGACCATGTTAGCATCACCTAACCTAACTGTTCCTCTGGTACAATGCTTAAACACTGGTCTAAATCAACCACACCTCAGGGGAATGACTGGGAAGAAAAAATGTAATGTAAAGGGAATAGGGGGGATGAGGTTTACAGTAACAGCAAGAATGTGGGAGTACTTTGATATTAATACAGAGGATAGATAAGACTAAGTTACAATTTTGTTTGGCTGGTTTAGGAGATGTCAGAGAAAGAACCCAAAGAATGCGGGAAACATGGGTGGTTTCTCAAAATGACAGACACTAATTTTTTTTGAGTTTTGATTGTAAATATTGTGTAGTTATACAAGCACCACTGATACACACACACACACACACAAAAAATATTGAAAAAATAAACCACCCCTAGTAGAGAAATTCTCTGATGAAAATGAATACTACTGCTGAACTATGATGCGAGTCACTAAGTCATGCAAGTCAGACATGGAATACCTGTTTTGGATACTTCAGCCATTCTTCTGGGAACCCTTTGACTTTTGGTTCTTCCATCTCATTTGAATCTATATTTTCAACAGTGCCATTTTCTAATGAAAATGAAGAACCTGAAATCATCTGTCTAACAAGAGTATGGTTCAAATCCACATGAAAATCAGCAGAGATCTTCCTGCCATCCCTGACGTCATACAGTGCCACACTCACAAAGAAAGGCTCTACCTGGAAAAAAACAACACCAGAAATAAAACATAGTACTAACTGAGAGTGAGAGGCTAAACTCCATCTTTTATTAGGCCCACGCAGCTAGAAAAAAAAGAAAGCAAACAAAGATTGTTTACCAATTATGAGATTAATTGAAACCCCTGTCCCCTACCTTTGGCAACAATTTTTCCAACTTCCAAGGGCTTTTAGAGGTAGTGTGTTGACACCGAGCCAGAACGAATGGCAGCTAACACAGAAACTTGCAGAAAAAGAACACGAATGTATCTGTCACAGATAACAACTATAGTAAGAAAGGGAACCCAGAGAAACTTCAAAGAATTATTTTAATGTAGATTCGCAATCATTATAAATGAAGGGATAGTGAGGTGGGCTTTCCAGGGATCATAAGAAATGTGACACAAAAATGATGACAAATGTAAGGAGATGAAAAATGTTTACTGGTAGAAACACAAACGCGTGGGTGTATTATTCAGTGGGAAACACATGTTCCATTTTGCTAGGAATCCGAGAGCATTCAAATAGCTCTGACAGTACCCACTTGTTCTATCCCATAGTAACAAGGAATTAAATCCTATGACTGCAAATAACCTCTACAGAGCCTTCACAGTTCTGATGAAACACATCAGTCAGGATAAGAGCGACCAACTCATGATGACAATTTCTGAGCTGTCTGGAAATCAGAATCTTAAAATTCTGGAGATAATGAACAACGCATCAGCAGGTACAATATTCTATGCTTTTGCAGACTCTGTAACGAATTATTGCATGCCCTTAGTACAGTTATCATGACTTCATTTAAACAGCTATTCCAGTCTGCCAAAAAAGTATTGATTACATCATGCTGAATATGCACTCACTGTAGAGGTCATCTGCAAATGAAAATAAGTAAAAAAAATAAAAACAATAATCAAAGCCTCATATGTAATGCACGAAAGTTGAGTTACCAGGACACTAATTTCTCAGAACTTTTCTGCTTTAAGGGAGAACTAACTAATGGAACTAGCTATGGATTGACAGCTACAACTTGCTTTTCCCTGCCCTTTTTTCTTAAAGTAAAAATAAGAAAAAAAATCTGTTTTGTTCTCTTTTTTGCTGGTCCTTTTTTACCAGATGAAGCATCCAGTCCTTTCTGTTTTGCCTTCTCATCAGTAATTTCATCTGACTGGTCCCCAGTCTCTCTGAAGAGCAACAACAACAAAAAAATGCACAATCAACCAGCAACTGATATTCAGTTGCCTCCTTACAGTACTGGCAGCTTAAACTTGTTCTTATAGCAATTGTTAAGGATCGTCAAAGGTCTTAACATTTTTAATTCCACATTCAACTGTAGCTAAAAGTCTGCAATCTAAATCAGCTTCAAAATGTTTACTGTAAGGTTCCCTCAGCTTCACCACTCATTTCAAAGAGATGGGCAGAGCGGGAGGAGTGAATACAGTAATGTGAGCATGTTAGTTTTCCTTTTACATCCTATTACCAGAAGTAATATGTGCACAGGAAGCCTTCTCTGGAGTGGTGGTGAGGGTGGGGGGGAGGAGGAGGAAAAAACAAACAAAGCTTACATTGGTTGAAGGATCATTTTCATTTTCAGTAACACAGGCCTGGAGATTCAAACTGAGGGACTTGCAAGTTATCAGGATCCTCTTTGCAGGTTTTTCTTCAAATGGCTTGATTGCTGAGTTGGTCCCTGGAAACTCCTTTTTCTGAGGATTCAACAACTGAAATAAGTTGGGTGATTAGTTATATATGGAAAAAGCATGATAATCCCAAACTACGTAAATTTTTTGAGGCGTTTACTATCGCTACAGTTGATTTGACCAAAGATTTGGAAGAATTTTCAACTAAAATAAAATTTCCAATTAAATCACCAGCAAATGTACATTCAGTGCAAGCAGTAACATTCCTTGAATTATGAATTCTAATGCTGAATGATAAGCAAGCTGAGGATAAGAAAGGAAAAGCAATCTGCGCTTCCTACATTTACAGATGAACTTTTCATGTACATAGACTTTTATACCTCCAATTGTACCTCCCACTGCTTTTTGCAACTATTCACATTTCATAGTCAAATTCAGCGCAATAAATAACAACGAAAGCACTGTTCTTACAACATTCCCCATACAAGAAAAGGTTCTGTTCTTGTAATATTTTCACTCTGTTTTAATGATTCAAATTTCAGCTAGATTGGACAAGATGACCTCCAAAAGTCCCTTCCAACTGCAACCATTTTGTGTGCAGATATGGGCAGAGTCTGTACATAAACCTCTGCAGAGCAGAGACAGCACTTTTTTCCCCACTCATTTTGAAGCTGAAAACAAATGTCGCTTCCACTCTACTTTTCTCTTACATCTAAGACTCCTGCGTATACAAGTGAGATCAGCACAGGGTGGAAGTCTCAGGCATACTCAGCTGCTTGCTGAATTCCCAACCACTTTGGTGGCTTCACTAACCCAGTTAAATCAGCACCTGTATTTAAAAACTTTTAAGAACTTGAAAAAAATCTTTTCACTCACTGCTATATCAGGATCCAAGGAGAAAAGATTTAGTCGCTCCGTATTTCGAGAGGCTTTCACTGTTTCTTCTGTTTCTGTGATGTACTGTTGTGACAGATAATAAATTAATTTTCTGCACAAGAACAGAAATCCATAGAGTTGTTAAATCTCTAAATGAATGATTCATGTTTCACTCGTAATAACACTCCTCATTTCTGCAGTAGATATCCCAAAGCACCTTCAAACATTCTTTGAAGGTTATATGCTTGTGAAGCAGGATTTTCAGTCCACAATATACTTTGAACGAACCCAAAATAGGAGCAATTATGAAGTTCATATATGTTACCACAGAATCCATTGTGAAAGATGTCAGAATAGTGGCTCAAGATGTACACAAGATGTACCTGCCATGGACTAGGGATCACAGATCACTGCTGCAGCCAGGCATATGGAGCAAGGGGGAAGAACAGGAATTAACCATATAAAGAGCAATATAAGCATAGTACAACTTGCAGAACATCTATTTTAGCCTTGAGGGCCACCAGTGGTCAGGTCTAGCAGTTATCAGTTTGATATACCTGCATTAACTAAACCATTTCCAGTAAAGAAAACATCTATCTACAGACAAGATCAGATACCACTGCTGTCTGTACACATGAACTCAATTACGTTTTATCTTTGATGTTGTTGCTGTTTTAATTGTGTGACCACTTCATAAATATGAATACAACCTAAAGTGAAGTGTAGACCAAATTCTGTTCTCATTTGCATACACAGTTTTTGGTTCATATCTCTGGGATTTACATCCTCAGAGAGGATTTTGCTGTGTATATAGACAGTATACTGTCGCTACTGCTACAGCGGGTAGCTGCCCAACAGATTACAAACAGATCACATGTTCCTTTAAGAAAAGCAGTGACGTATTTCCAACCTAGCTTTTCATCATGAAATTTCTTAGCACCTTCTACAATTATCTCATCCACATGAAGTAGTTTATGAATTCTGGAGGACAAAATATCTCCCCTGATACTACATGTATCTTTCAATGAAATTAGTGAAGGTTATGAGCAGTTGACAGCTCATTTCCTTGAAGTACTGCAAGTCACACAGGAAATCTTGGATGTCTGATGGCCAAAGTCTGCTGAAATACAGGTTAAAAAAGTAAATATTTCACATATAACTGCAGGGATAAGACCCTTACTGACTTCACCGGTATAAATCAAACCCCTCTAGTGAGTATCTTTTTTCTTACACCCAGTGGAGCTTTCTTCATTTATACAAAGCCACCAACTTTTCAGAAAGAAAATTATTCCCACCATTTATCATGGCTCTAACACTCAAAATGGGTCGTATGGTATTTTTAAACCTTTCGAAATATTATTGATCATCTATTAGTAAGCATATTTAAGACCTAGGTAGCACTTTCCACTCCACTTGTAAAGAAAAACATAATATCCATTACTTTTGCAAAGTCTGGGTGCAACGTGTTCTCTGAAGAGTCGGTCTCTTCTTGAGAGCAATCATCATTCACCAAGGCTTCTGCAGGGTCTTGAAAAAGGGGGGTGGGGGAAGAAAAAAAGCAAATTTTTTTATTACACTTGCTCTTTCCACTGGGTTTTAAAAATCTATCCCCAACCTACTAGTGCTTTTTCTTCCCTTTAGTATCATCAGGCTATCAAATGAAAGAGATACTAAAGTAACCTCTGTTTTGAACCTCATCCCCCAGTGGTGTTTGCTATAACTTAGTGGGTATTTAACCAAGATGCCTGACTCTACTTAGTGAAGTGTCTGGCACATCCATCCATGACAAATATTTGTGCCCACAATAGAAACACCTTCCTTTGCTCTCCCAGTCCCTCCTGATGCAACACAGAGAATTTATGCCAGCCCAAAGATTTTGGACACATGGTGAACAGAGTTTTCAGCGTAGTCAGTGAGGCAGATTGGACCCACTCTTTGGGAAGGGAAGTGATGTAGTCTGGACTCTACAAGCTGAAAATCTATGTATCCAGAGAAGAACACTACACAGCAAACCTTTTATTTGGCTCTTGCACTCTCTCACTGGGGACCACTCTGCTTTCAGTAGGTAATTCAGCCCAATGTGAAGTAAGTCATTACAGCCATTTAGGACTCTTCTGCCAAGAAAGCATCATGCCTTTTGACAAGTTAACTCCATAGCACATTCCTGTTGCTTGTTATCAGGGCTTTTACCAGTAAAGACTTCTGTTTTCTGTTAGCCTTATGTCTTTGACCTCTTATGCACATTTTTCTTTCTGTTTCATTAATATCCCTTATGGGTGGGATTTTCAAAAGTAATTCTCTGATTCTGACGTGCAAGTCTCTTGTGCTTCCAAATCATAAGAACATCTTTGGCTATATGAAGAGTATCCTGTCCCTCCAAAATTAGAATTTATTATAAGCATCAGGGTAAAGACTTCAATTAGCTCTGAACTTCCCCAAGATTCAGATGCATGTGGGTTCAAAGCTTAGATTCAGTTCAGAGTACGAGCAGTTCAAATCTGTGTTAAGGTTTCAAGTGCTTTCAGTCTTAGAATTTTAGTTGGGGTTCATCCAAACCGAACATGGATTTATTACGTGAAAGGATGAGTTACTGCCTCATAAAGAGTACAGTATAACTGAGCATCTAATTCTTTGTTCCACAGTGAAAGGGTATTCATATGCAAACTCACAAAAGCAAGAAATGAAAAGTCAATAAGCTTCCAAGGAAAGAGCAATATACCACAGCTGGGATTTTTTTGTTTTTAATTATTATTAGCTCCAGATGTTTAAAGAAAACAAAATGCTGGAAAAAGAACTTCTCCCGGGCAGAAAACTCTTTAAAACTTTCAGACTCCCAAGATGGTAAAACATAAAGTACCAGCAAGATCATCGACAGAGAAGACTATTCTTGAAAAAGAGCTGTATAAGCAAAGCAGAGCCATGTTGTTCCTGCTGACTTTATGGGGAGCAGCTTACCTCCCTCCCACAGCCTTTTGAAAATGATCTGTGGGTAGTTAGCTGACATTGTTCAGGGATTGCCAAAAGACTGGTGCTGCTTCATTAGAAATCAATAGGTACTAATGGATTAGAATCCATTAGAGACTAAGGCAGTTAAAATGATTCAATAGTGATATCTGAAGGTTCATTTCTTTTGCATTTGATTTAAAAAACAATGCAAGATTATTTACTCTTACCAAGTTTCAGATCAGTGAGGTCTGCACTTTTCCTCTCCTGAATGGTCCCCTCTGGATTTATTTGCAGGATTTTGTTGAGAGTGAAAATCCAGTCATCCATATCCTGCTCGTTTTCAGCTGCCAGCACAAAGTATGTGAGGTCATTCATTTTCAGCTCAAAGGCGTGTTTCCTAAGCCTGTTATTCTGTTGGAACAGAAGGAAAAGAAAAATAAACACCATAACTATAAAAAGGTACCAAAAAAAGGTATCCATAAGATGGACTTCTATACAACTATGCCTCAATAAATAAATAAATAAATAAAGCAAAATTAACTGGCTTTAAAGAAAATTCAAGTACTGTGATATTAACAAACATTTACATCAATTTAGTTTTAATCTGTGTATCTAAAACCCATTTAGTAGGGAGTACCTCCTAAATGGAATAGGAAGAGACCTCTGATGGGGAAAGGACAGCATTGCTACGTGACTCAAAGTCGCCTACACAAAACCCTTCTAAAGCCAAGTCTCCTATAAGTTACCAGAGCACCAGACACTCAAAAAGATATTGAGTATAATTTTATTATTTTTGTATTTTTCTGAAAGAGCTTTTGGATATTATCAGTTAAACTTGGAATAGAAAGTAAACGGTAAATCTCTCCAGAAGATTTAAATAGGATGAAATCTTCCACAGGAAAATATTCCCATGGGTGCTTCCGTTAGGCACTGACACTTTAAGGCATTAAAATGATTTTACAAACAGCTATGGCATTTTCAACAATTCCTTGCAGGAGGCCAAAGGTGAAAATACTGTTGTCCGGACATTGCAATTCTATCCTTGTCAAGTATAGAATAAGAATCAATGCCCATTGTATTGGCAACAGATTTATTCTGTTCTGTATCACCAGATTGTACCTGCTGTAGACGGTTAATCCATCATTTTCTGTCACGAGAATTTACAGGCGCTTAGTTACTGAAATAGCGCAATAAAATTAAATGGTGCAATTTTCCAATATAATATCCTTCATTCCTCAAATTTATCAAATCAGTGAGGCTTCTATCTCTTAGTCTTATCGAGACAGCTGCATCAATTGTCTCTCCCCCTTGTTTAAATCTGAAACAAGCACTGATATGTCCTCCTCCCAGTACATAATCTAATTTTCACAACTACTGTCTATGAACATCAGTGCCACTATTTTACATTCAATATTGCAGAAAATTGCCATCATCTACGATTAGGGCATTACTGACACATCTAACCTTGAAGTGACACAGATGAAAACCGATTCATCCAGCCCATAACTGGACATTTCACTTATTTCACTTAGTTTTAGTTTTTCTTAATTCACAGTCTTAAATAAAACAATGGTGCCCTGTAGTTCTACATACCGTAACTACTTCTCAATACACACAACTGCAGTCCTGTATCAACAAGTTACTAAGAACACCTCCTGAGCCAGCTGGTGAGATCATAGCGGTATCTTCCTTTGTGTACGAGGAACAGAGGCAAAATCTGAGGCTGATGAGCAGTGAAGGAGAACACTGGATACTGAGAATAAAGTTCCATGAACACACTTTTTTTCCAGTGGCAGAGATGATTCAGAAGATTCCTGCCCAACCTGTTGTTAATCACTTGCTCCAGTCCTTATATTACACCTCATGACCCAGCTCAGGAATCAGGAAGACTAAATTTTTGGAGTTACTTGGGTCAATGGAATCAGTCAAATCTGGGCTTTTCAAGCCGACTCAGGAGTATATGTACATGCACGCGTGTGCTATTTTTTAATTCTGCTACTGAAAATTCTCTTGGTAAGAAATCATTTTCCCTCATGCACTTTATTGAGGTAACTATTTTCTTTCAGGTATATAAATTTTAGTGCAGCCTACACAGGGAGAGAATAGGGTTGGGTTTTGCAGCAATTCATTCTTGGGTGTCTGATACTGTTTTTGATCACAGTGAAATCACTCTAATCTTCTGCTCACTGCAATTACCTCAAATTAATATAAACAATAACTAAACTTTTACTGAAATCGATTTTTGCTAATAAATCACAAGGGCTCGAACAAAAATTGGACGTGGAAGAAAACTATGCCAAAAATCCTAGTCCAGTGCCCATTCAAAACTTTTAAAATAACTTCATCTGTATAAGGGGATCACGTATATGAATTTATGCACAATCCATAAAGAAAAACGCTACTTTTCAATTTATCTTCAGAAAGTGTACAAAGAGCATTGTGATGAATGCACTTCTTGTCTGAATTATGTACTTCCCCTTGCAGACATGGCCAAGATCTTTAAATCAGGTACTGTAACACTATCAGACATTATCTAAGAGAGCAATACATCTTGCATGCTGAATCTTAAGAACATTAGGGCAGGAAAACTTCAATATCCACTTTTCCATCTGCACTTCAGACTTCTGGCAAGCAGATGAGATCTACAGCAAAGTCTTTGTTTCAAATCTAAAGCCAACTATTTTTCTTTCCTCATCAGCTAAAGGGGGTTGGGGATTGAGGTGGGGAAACGTCATTTCTCATTTTTCTTCTCTGTAAGTCCTTCCATATGGAGTGTGGACCTTGAGGTTGACTTGTAATCTTCAACACTTAATTTCAAGTTTAAAATTTCTTCCAGAAGGAAACAATACAAGATTCAATAAGAAACTACGGATGAGCTATAAATGAAACATCTGGCTAAGTTTAATGCCTGCAGGGTCATTCTTTCAAAATAACAGAAGTGTTTTGAAGGTGTTTTGCATTTCATCTGGAGATGGTTTCTCCAGGACGCTTACTGCAGTCTAGGTACTCAACCTATATCAAACAGGAGCTCAAAGTCATTCTTGTTGAGTTGAATGATTTATAGCGGTGTAAAACTCATAAAATCAGAGATTTCACATCATAGTTCCTCCAAACCTTCAGATTTATCCATCTCTTTTCCAGATTCTATGTTTACGACAACTTCCTGTTTATGACAGTTCTAAGCAAGGTTTTGTTTTTCTGCCTTATGACTCTAAGTTCATCACATTTTTGGTAACAGAGAGATTTTGATGCTGATGATACTTGCACCATTATCACCTTGGCTAAGGATCACTTATGACTAGTGAAGGCAGCTCATAAATTTATGCATCTCATTTTGAATGTCAATCAAGAATAATAAAAAAACAAGTGGCTGGTGGTAGGCAAGAGGTGTTGTGGACAATTTGCAGGTATTCTGTAAATTTAAAAGGCAGCTGTCAAAGTTCAGGAAGATTATTTCAAATATATATATTTTTTGGTCATAGCTCAGTTAAAAAGTCTGAAAATCTTGCAGTCAAGACATTTCACCCCTACCCCCACCCCCCAGACAGTACTTAATCTATATCTAAAACCACGCTAAACCACACTACCGGGACATCCAGGGCTTAATTAGGGTTCTGGCTGACACCTATCTTAAAGGAAAACACACACCACCAGCAAACAAAAGTAAGCAGTCATTTTTTCCTCCTATTTTTTCCTATTTTCTCCTATTTTTTGTCCTATTTTATAAATGACTGGGCAATACCAACACACAAGATCAAGGACATTAGTTCCTGTCCAAAACTGACAGCAGCTAAATAAACACCCTCTGAGCCACAATTAACTGTACAACGGAGAGTCAATTAACAGCAGGAACTTCTTTACAGGAGTACCAGTATTTCTCTAACTGCACAGAGGACCTCTCCTACACAGAGACCATCATCCCAAACACACAAAGCCTATACTCTAACATAAGCATGCATTGCAGACTTCAGGCATTTCTGAACAGGATTTCTGTATAAGCATCTCCTTCTGCCACACTTCCAGTCTACTTGTTAGGGTCTTTCAAGCCAGCAGACTGACAGAGGCAGACATCATTGTCTTTCCGCGAATTTACCTCTGTCCTCTCCTACACCTGCTTGAAAAAAGAAATACCCTTTAAACTATGCAGGATAAGCTGCCATTCCTTACGGAGCCTGGTACTTTTCCTGGACACAGGAAAAGGGATCTGCAGGAGTTGTCAGCAAGTATTTGTTCCCAGAGTGAACTACCTTTACTGATTATTTCTCTTGCTTCAAAGGGCCCATTTAGGGGGAAGGAGAAGCTTTCCAACTAGGAAAAGCTTATGTTTATTAGGGGTCTTCCCTTGCATTAGCTGAAAGGTTTCTTTCAAAGCAACCCTCAATTCAGTCAGTACTGGCGTTTTTACCAAACTTTACTGGTTAACAAGTAAAGAACAAAGTATAGCTAAAAAAAGAATTTCCTTATGTAGTGACACGTGGGGCTAGATGAACAGAGTAACATGTTATTTAAGATAACATCTTGTTTAATACGGAAAAAAAAAAGAGAAATACATTAATAGAAATAAAGGAAAAGCAGCTAGAGGGAAAAAACACTGAGAACTCAATTTCAGGAAAAAAAAAAAAAAAAGACATTTCTGGCTATTTATTTTTCAAAGCTACAACAACCAATAAGGCTCTGTCATATCTGTTGTTTCTAGGACTCTCTATCGCCTCCAGAAATGATGATCTTCAAGGAGTCTATTGAATAATCTAAACACTTTGGAACTCAGGATACAGAATTAATTTACAACTTGTAACAAATGAAGCTCTGTAACTTCAGTCTCTTTAACCCACAATAAACAAGCATGGTCTTAGTAAGCATAACATAAAATCTGGCAGCTAAGAAAATAATTTCAGTGAAAATAAACTTTTAATATTTTAATATTTTCCTCATGTGTGCCATTGGCAAAGAACATATATATGACCTGTTATCATAATTCATCTGAGGTTCTTGTAATCTGTCAGTTTGACCACTTCAACCAATTAAAAAAGCAAAACTAATGGTGTTTACATTTCATGCATCTGCTAACAAGATCACTATCCCATCCATGTACGCATTCTTCCATGTGCCTCTAGTAATTCTTACTTATCTGACACCAAAAAAATACAATGAAATAAAACAAGGCTTACCTGTACGACTCCTGTACAAGAATCCAAGAAAATACATCCCTTTGGCTCCTTTGATATTTTTTCATCTTTGTAAAAATTCATAATATATGAGTTATCCGACAACTGTGTCAGCTGGAAGTAGCGCTTTTTGAATGACTGAAGTAGAAAAAAAAGAATGAGAATTGCTGTACTGCAAATTGTTTTCACTGGTACTTTATTCACAGGGTTTAAATAATAAGCAATTCCTACTCACATTTCAATTGCACTATTTTGCAGACAATTGCAACATTACTTTAGTAACATTTACAGCAATGTAATGAAGCCTAATCTGAGATATAAACATATAAATGACAAAAAAAAAAGTCTCTATGGGGGATATAAATCAAGATGGAATAAAGAAAGAATAATGCTGTTCCCTTACCCGAACAGTAATGCTATTGTTTACAGTGCTGTTAAAATTCCCTTTATAAAGCCATCCAGACTTGAAAACTCCTGCTGCTAGTCCTCCTCCTCCTCCACCACCACCTTTTGAAGATGAGTGGGAAGTTGTATCCTAGATGAAAGACGTGATTAATATTGCATTCACTTGCTTTTTGAATTAAGACGAAAGAAAACTGTAATGTGTGAATATCTGCTTTACAACAAATAATCATCCTTACATTCCTTTTAATATAAGACTTATTAATAAGCCTGCTGTGTACATGATGACATAAGAGACAAAGCTGTTCCACCAACATCAAAGTTACTTAAAATATAAAATATTTTATAGGAGATAATGACCCTCCATTATCTTTTCTTTTTCATTTATTTTTATATTTTAAGATGTTAAAGTAATAAATAAGTCTTCCCTGGCTGAAAGAAAAAAATGGAAAACATACTTCATCCTTATCCACATCTTCATGATCAATTTCAAAGGAATGTGATGGCAGCTTCTCTGGTCTACATTCATTTCTAGGAAAAGAGAAAAAAATATTTATTTACTTATTTATACAATCATCTACCTGCTATTTCAGAGAGGCCACCATCCTGAGTCCCCATGGCATCTTCAGAACACCTACTGCCGTGATTCTATATTCCTTTAAAAATCACTATATGTACATAAAACACCTTTTTTCTTAAGCTCTTTTTTTTTTTTTCCAGCGATATGAAATTGCAACAGCTTCATAAACAAGATTCAAAAAAATAATAATAAAAATTCTTATTCTTTTCTCTGCTCTTTCACCACAGCAGGCAACAAAACCTAAACAATTCCCAGAGAGTGATCCCATTTAAGGCTATCAAATTAATTAGAATGAACTGCTTAGGAGCTTTTTCTAACTAACAAAAACATTACAATGCTTTGGTAAAAGTTTCTACATTTCTTTAATATTTCAAGATTTTTCATTATTATTCAATACAATGAGCATAGCCTTCCAGTAATTTTTAAGAATACATATATGTCTTTTTGATGTGGTGCCATTTAAGAGCTCCATAATGCAGACTATGAAACAAAACTGAATATGAAAGAGCAAAGCACTTAAGCACTTGCTTACTTTTAAGCACATAAGTAATTGTACTGTCCCAAAGTACTTAGTATGTTGTGGAATTAAACCTTAAGTAATAGCCAGAAAAATGCACATGATAAAAGATATTTTTAAGTGGAAAAAATAGATTTTTCTGTGGCCTGAAGAGTACTAACATTGTTTTCAAATTCTTGAAGATTAAAATCTCATCTTGAAAACTTTTACTTATGACATTGAAACCTACAAAAGTTGCCATGCTAAAAACCATTATTAAGAAGGCCAACCTTTACGGAACTGTCATTTACCCAGACTTAGAACATGAACAAAGCAACACAACCGTGTTGTACGTGGAAACAAATTCAAACAGAAGTTCAGAAACCACAAGCTCGTAAGCTAGTTTCCTCTGTAAAGTTAGCAAATGTTAGCCCATGCTAGCATGCAGTGTTACTTTCAAAAATAAATAAAAAAGAGGTAGCTGACCCTTTTTCATTTTCTGTTCATTCATACACAAGTTATGATCAGGAAGATTAGAATAAAAAGCAATACCCATCTCCTCTTTGTTTTTCCCATTTCAAAATCAGTTTTATCACGACTTCAGCATCCCATTGTATTCAGAAAAGCCAGCATAATGAAATGCACACAGGATACAAAAGAATACAGGACTCTTTATTCTGTTTTAGTTTGTTCCATTTTCAGTGTTTAGTGTAAACAACTGACTAATATACTGCATAAAAGGAACCTTTACAATCTATTGATACCTTTGACATCTATAAAAGTGTTAACATTCAGAATATTTGACATGGAATTCCATGGCAGATTCTCCAATACAACCAAGGATAGCTGTTAAAAAAATCTTAGGCACTCTCTCCTACCCAAATGAAGACAACCCCCAAAACCTCAAACCAAATCCCACATTTTATAAAACAAAACAAAAACACCACCACCAAAGCAAACAAACAAAAAAGCCCACCACCTTTCAAGCCTTTGCATTTTTAGACCAAAACCCTTTTGGCTTATTCATGATTCAGAGCTATAAATGCACTGCAGTGCTTGTAGGGCAACCTACAACCAAAAAACAAACAAACAAACAAACAAACAGATGCTACAGGGGAGGGGAAGTAAAGAGCATGGGAAGGAGGAGCTGAATTGCTATGGTGTCCGGTCCCCTGCCTCCGTGACACTGCAACTCTGCCCAGCTCTGCTGCCCCGCAGTTGGAAAGGGAGCCTGTCCCATTGAGCCTCAGACCTTCTGCAAACATGAGCACAGGGCACGTTTCTTAGAAAGAAGGAAATCCTGCTGTCCTCTCAGAAGAGCTATATAAGAGACATAAAAGGGCAGACAATCTGGTGGCAGAGCTGGCAGATCATAGAATTGAGATGGTGTCAGTGGCTTGGGATAGGCAGTGTGAAGTTTGCATCATTAGAAAAAAGTCTTGCAAAAAGGTTTCCTTTTTTTTTTGAATAAAATATTATGAATCTTTTTATTTCTGCCTATGAAAATTACTCTCAAGGATGCATATGCCTGCCTCAATGCCAAGGGCCAATAATTTATAATTTGCTACCCCTACATCTACTAGCAAAACCCCATCGTATGGACATTTCAGTCTGCAGTACCACCACAGAAACACCTGGCGGGATGACTGGCCATCCTGCTGAAGTGCTCCCTCACTGACCACACATGAGCCTCTCATACATTCAAAACCGTGTAATGCTCCATGGGATAAGGTTTTCTCCTTTGCTAACTTGGAACCGTTTCAGGTATGCTGCTCATCTCTCTAGGGCAGGCAGCTAAAACATGGTAAAGAATTAATCTGTTGACTTGGTGTTCCCTCTTTTCCTCTGCCTACTGCCTCTTCAGACCCATATAAAAATGCAGGCTTCGAAAGGAGCAGACCTAAAATACCTACCAAGCGTTAGAGGTTTTCGCATTTTAAATGACAGCAAAAACTTTGCTAATGACTATTTCTGTTCCCAGACACACTGTCACCACAACGCACAAACTAAGCAAGCCCAGTTCTTCCTCCACCCTTCCATTTGCTCAAGAAGTCAGAACACACCATCACAAAGCATAAAAAATGGTATAAAAAGAGGTAGTGAGAGCTCACAGAGAGGAATTTAAGGGGTAGAGAGACCTGAGAAAAACCTCAGAGGAGGAACACACTCAGAGAAAAACTAAAGCAATTGCTAAAATTTTGTTCATGTTAGTGTGCACATGTCGTTGAGCTCTTCCCCAGTGTCACAGCTCTAGTTCAGTGGAACTCCACCACGGACACGTTGAGTCCCCTGTGCCTGCTCCAGGTGGTCCGCATCACATTGCAGCTACTTCTCTATCAAAAAGGATCAATATTCGAAAAGAACTTGGATATCTGATAAAAATTTGCTATCCTATGCAGCCATTAATTGACATCTTCTATGACTGTGTCAAACACCACAGCATGTCAAATGTACAAACAGTTGTGAATTCCTTTCAGCACTGCTGAAGGCTGCTGGGTCCCAATCTTTGTGTTTCTAAAATTCAAAACCACCGGAGAAGGTTCAGCACACCTTCAGTGAATGGAAATCCTTTAGCCACAACTGGATCTGGCACCATAAATGGCGTTCTTTTCTCATGATGCAAAGCTACAATACTTAGCCCCTTCCCTATTAGGATGATTTCCTATAAAAAGAATTAATACAACGGTATGCCTGGATTTCTGATTTGGTGGGACAGTATTGTGCAAACAAAACAAAACCAAAAACTATGGAAATTGGGCATCCAGAGATATCATCAGAGAGAGAGAATTACTATGACAAGGAAGTATCAAACCGCCACATTTTTAATGAGGAGATTTAATCTAAATGTCTGAATGTCATAACATGCATGTGCAAATCGAGCTCTGTTCCTATCTAGGAGGCTGTGTAATAATGGAAATGGTATGAAACGTGGTGGACTTCAAACCAGCTTTGTTGAAGGTATGCTAAGCCCAAAGCCAAAGCAACTTTCAGCAAACAAAACATGGGCGCTCCTGCTATTACTTGGCTGCTGGAGCATCAAGCAGTGCTGCAGTCCAACTGCTCCTGAGTGCTATGTTCTGATACCAGACAAACAAGATTACTAGTTATCATCCTTTACACAAGTTGGGAAAAAGTACCATCTGAGACACCATCACATCCCTAGAGCATGAACTCATGAAAGTCAATCATATTAATTATCTTAAAATAACCTTCATCGAAGAGATGTCCATAAATGGCTAAAACGTACTTCTGTGCAGAGTAAGGCAACCATGTCTATTTTAGTGTATTTTATAAGACAGAAGATACTTAAGGTTAAATGGAAAACTTCTGCACTGCAAACATTTTTCTTGAACACTAAATGCTTTAATTCTATAAAACAATCAGTGCACTAGGTAGATAAGAAAAGGTATGTTTATAACTGATTAGCAAAACTGCTTTTAATGGCTTTTTGTACTACCGCATTCACTCTTTGTGAAAATACCAATGTATAAGAGAGAATGTAAGTCTGGGGAAGGGTTAGAGCACAAAACCCTCTGAAAAACATATCTAAAGGGACCATAGGAATAGGCTTATCTATTCCTGCCACAATAGATTTAACTAGTACCAGGTTTGCATCCAAGCCAAATCTGAAGCACCTGTTCCTGTGGTTGGTGTTATGTGCCTGTAACCACCTTTTTTATCCGGTATCATGATTTTAATGCCTCAAATTCCAAGCAAGGAGGTGATAACACTGTTTGGGCGATCAGTGAGATCATTCACTACTCTTCAAGAGTCCTCAGGGCACCAGATATAAACCTGCCAGAAATGTGAATAAAGGCAGAAACCCATTCAAGAAGGAATGAGCTCCTAAATTTCTTCACGCACATCAAAGAACTTGTTCCTTCTCCTCCCAGGACCTTTACACCAATTTTAATGTGCTGCCTCCTAGCACAGAAGTGAAGTACGCTTACCCAGACACCTGCACATGTCTGCAGCCTTATATCCCAGTGTGTGCTGTACCTGCACACACTGTATACATCGCACCCAGATCTCCTGCACTGTGCAGCTATAAACTCCTAAACAAAATCTTACTCTTCTGACAGACAGGGTAACTAAAAGGAGAATTAATCCCAGTTAAAGGTGAGTGACATTTATGCGATATTAAGGAAAACATTAAGCCAGCTTCCCTGTATCAACTGTGCTTTGAATACGCAAATACACTCTTAAGATTTGAATCAGCACTAATAGCGTTTGTTGATACTACTGAATTCTGCAGAGTCTTGAACTTTTGCTAAAGGACCTTTTCTTCCCCTTTTTAAAAATGCAAACCACTATAAATACAGTAAAACAAGAAGAGCATAGGAGACGATAGAAAGTGCAAATATGGACACAGCTCAGCAAAATGACACAAACCTAAGAGGAAAAAATAAAAAAAAAGAAGAACTTATGCTAGATCTTACTGTGGTAAGTGTCGAAAGTCTTCTGAATACTGTTCATACTTGTAGTTCACAACGTGCCACTGGGAATTGTAATATTTACAAGCCTAAAGAAAAAACAACAGTAACAACAATTACTATAATTTTTCAGACTCAGAAAAGTCTAGAAAAGAAAAAAAAAAGCTGAGGGAGTCCTTTTTGGTAGAGAAGAACATATCCTTCTCTTTTAGACCTGGCTTGAAGGAAAGTGAGTATCAGATGTTTCTACATTTTGAAGCACAATTTCCCTTTTAAATCAACTGCTCTGAATCATACAAGACTGGGGAGGACTGGAGGAGGGGGAGCTGAAAACAACAGCCTTTACTGGTTCTCATACCCTACGTTGTAAACACCCTTAATTAATATCCTACTTTGTTAACACCATTAAATAAAAACACCACCAGCCCCTCAAAAGACAGTACCCAGTTTAGGCCTCTACTTCTCGTTCTGACTGATCTTCATTATTTTGCCATTCAGGAATATATTAATAGGATTATTATTTCTCACCAGGGTCTCATTTTCCCCTTCACACTGAATTTGCTCAGTCATCTCATCATTTCCTTGCAGTTCTTATTTTCTAAAAATAACCTTTTAGCTGGTTTTGTATCATTTCTGAAATTGTCCTTAACATACAAATCTCCCTTAATAAGGGAATCAGACCTGAACAAAGACCTGAAGGGTTTTATTATGCTATCAAATAAATCAGAACAACCGTGACTTACTCACTACAGAACTTCTGTCAATGCAGTTAAACACAACATGACATTGTTAGGTGCAACAAGAGGCATGAGATACGTGTTTATTGATAACATACACATATAGAATAAGACAAATGACACTATGCCAAAATTTTCAGCAACAGAATGCAAAATGAAAATTGCTAACTGTACCGTATGCTGAAGAATTTTCCCCAATATTGTACTATTTTCTCCCCACTCTTCACTTGAACTTTAGCACCAGCCAACACAAGATGGACAGGAAAGAAAAATAAAATAAAAGAAAGAGGGAAACAAGCCTAAAACCTGACAGTAAAAGCTGCTGCTGAAGATGATAGGGAAAAGAAGGGAAGTCATAAAGGAAAATGGTAGAGATCTATGTTAGATAAAGAAGCAGCAGCATAAAGGGTAATTTAATCTAAGGTGAGAACAGGAAAAAGTCTCACAGAAAGGCATGGAAAGGATGAGATTGCAGGAGGCAGAGAGAATGGAACAAAAGACAGATCAAAGAGACTGGAATGCAAAACGCTAAGCAGAAAGAGGAGGAGAAATGGCAATAAAGGGACAAGATAGGTTACTCCAACTGGCAATATTTGCTCTCTTTCTCGCCAGCCTCTTCTGATGTTCCCATGGGAGTCACTGCTTTCACAGCAATCTTCACCTCAGAAGGGACAGAAAGGGGATTTACCAGGCTGCTGGAGCAAAAACTGAAATGGACTGAAAGCCTAAAGGTGGTGTTCTCTAAATTATTCAGTGCTGGCTTAACAAATCTCCTTTTTAAATCTCGTGTATAGTATTGTAACAGACTGATTATGCATCTTACAAGGTCAGGTCTGAAGCCTACACCACTCTGATGTTGTTCCTACATTGCTCTGCCTTTGAATAGACAAAAAAAAAAAAAGGAAACAAACAATCAAAAACAATCTGAAAAACAAAACTCAGTGCTTTTTTTTGCCACTCTTCAAGAAATGACATTGTCACTTTTGTGTCTGTGTGACCCAAGTTTCATTAAACTATCTAATAGTCACCTGGGTTATAAGAGTACTCTTACAAGAGCAACACGTCCGCTGGCTGTACAGGAGCCAACGAACAGCTCATTCATTGAGTGTTGCAAGGAGGAGCACAGAGCCTTCAATTCACACTTCACTCTCTTTCTACTTGGCAAATGAAAAATAACTGTGCCTTCTGCTGAAAGGATGGCTTTTCCCCCATGGTACTTTCATCACCAAGTATTCTACTTAACAGATGCAATTAGTGTCCACAGAGAATTCTCCACATCAGCTTTAGTGCAAACACTACAGATTGATGTGTTCCCAAAATAGCATTTTCTCTTCAGAATATCCCTTATTGCATTGACGTCTAAAAGTTATTTTATTGGAAATTATTATTGGAAATTGAATTTTAATAATGAGGAAAAATACCCGTGAAGAGCAAGAAAACCCTTTCTGGAGGCAGAGATTTCACCAGGAACCCAGAACCGGCAGAGAGCGGAGGTACCGCTGCACAGCTGTTGAGCTCAAGTGGACTTGGGGGGGGAGGAAAAATACAAACTGAAATGGAAGCTCTGGGACGTGGGAGGGCTGGCACACGTTTGCATGAACTTTCCTATTCCGCTGTTGACCAGGCAGGCTGCACAGCCCGTTCCCAGGGGGAATATCAAATTCCAATTATTTTCCCCCTTGCCCAGCAGGTCCAACTTCTCCTTAAAGAGGCAGACTACCCTGCAAGCTTTTTCCACTTGCATCTTCTTAGCTCTTGTTCTGGTGGTGACAGTGTGATGGCTACCGCAGTGAGAGAGGAGCTTAATAAAGACTTGCCCTGCAATGCAAACAAACCTTTTGGATGAAGAAAAAAGAAAAATGGAAGTGAGATAAACACAACTGAAGCAAACACTTGAAAGCAACTGGAGTTTCTTTCCTCCCCAGCTTCTATTCTCTCTAAGACAGTGCTGGGTGTGCAGTCTTGGGAAATAGGGCCACACGTATGACAACAGGCATTCATGGAACAACCCAGCCTCCTGCAGAGAAACCCGACGCATGGAGCGGTTCTGCCACCTCGCCTACCCTGAAGAGTTAAGTGGAAAGCAGGAGATGTTGAACAGGGAAGGGCAAGCGCAAGGGCTTGGAAACAGAAAGCAAAGAGCATCCAGAGCTGGAGGCAGCCACGGCACCAAAGGGGAAGCTGCAGAGCACACTGCGCTCTGCCCCAGGGCCGGCGACACGCTAATAACGCCTTCCCCACTGCTTCCCCTTCCTGGGACCTTTCCTGCAATGACAAGAGGACACCGCAGGAGAAATTGGGAAGGCGGAAGGTGCTGTGACAGCCCCAGCTAAAATTCTGCTCCCCCATGCCCACCGAGAGCCAGCAGCCTCAGCCAGCTGCTGGCAAAGACCTCCACTTTAGGGCTCTCAGAGCTATTTCCATACCAACACAGGTCACATATACAGCAAAGAGCAGTGACACAGAACAGCAACAAACCACAACATTAAAACACACTATTACTTTAAAATATTAAACATTAAATATTTACCCCTTCTGCTATCAAAACACCCACTAGAGTTTAATAATACATGTCATTGTCCTGATGCTACTTTTCTTTAAGGTATTTAAAAGAGATTTTGAAGTCAGGAAATTCATTGTGATGAATAACAATAAAACTTTGTGACATTTATCAACATGAGTTCCCATTTTGAAATGTGTAAGTGCAATGGAGATTAGACAGTGCATAAAAATACTAAGAAAAAAACTGTGCTGACACACAACCACCTTCAGTAGTTATTCAGTGGCTCTTCTAACATTATAATTAATAAAACTGATGTTTAGTCATTACGTAAAGGTTCTGTACAGACAAACTGCAAAATCTCAAATAGAAAAAACTGCCAGATGAATGACAAGGGCTATAAAAAACTTAATGTAACTGACAACTCCAACCTTCCTATCTAGAAAATCTATGCGGGAAATGAAGTTTCAGTATTATTACACTATTATTTCATTTTGATGCAATGCTTTTCAGCCAGCAGAATCCCTGCTGCATGAGGACTACAGTTACACCCACAAGTGAAAAGGAGCCAGCGCTGGGGTGCAGGGAAGCTCTTCTGAGTGTCAGGAGCTCTCCCCAGGAAGCTTGTTTCCTCGCTGTCCTCACTGCTCGGAGTCATTTCCGTAAGCTAAAACACCACAGTCTGACATCAAATAGTGAGTCACCAGACAGGTCTAAGTTGTGCTGCATGTGGAAGGGCAGCCTGGTGTTAGCATGCCCTGTGCCTGGTGTCTAGATTCCCTGATGTAATGCACTGGCAGACGGACAGATGTCAGGCTGGGTCAGGAGCCTACCTGGGAGGGAGGGGTGAGACGGCTTCTCAATGGCCTTTCTGGGCTTACTTTCTGCAATTACAACAAACAATCTAAAGAAGCTTCTTCAGCAAGGTGCTCTGTTCTGCTCTGGCCCCTGCAGAGTTCCCAGCACATCCCTCCTCACCCACGTGGCCAACACCTCTATAACATACTTGCCAAAAACATTTTTGCATGGAGCACCTGGCTCAAGTTGATTTAAGGAAGGACAGGTGAAAAGTAATATTTACTACCTAGATGATTTCTAGAATATTATTCAGATACACACAAAAATAGTATGCCTTATGTGTATATAGATGTATACCCTCTGGACATACTGACCTCCTGCAAAACATTATGGGATTAAATATGTTGCAATCAGATAGCTTCAGTTCCTCAAACTAAGTACAGCTTTGAATTGCAAAATGCACTGTCCCCTTACATTGCCATATGAAATGTGGAAAAAAAAATTGAGGATTGCCAATTGATCTCCATATTCAAGAATACAGAGTTGGAAAAGATTACATTATGCACTTTTTCACCATCTAAAATGAAGATTTTTATATTGTTTCTTGTGGAGTGAGTCTTTTTGACAAAATTATAGCCCATGAGTGCAATAATGGTTGGCATAAATGCATGCAGCAGACTCAGGAGTGAGAAAAATTCAGAAGACAGGAGGAAACAGGATGGTACAGAACAGAATTCCGGGAAGTTAAGAGCACTTCAAAAACAAATATTGAAGACAATTTTGTTCTGGTTTTTAAAGTTCTGGAAACTTCACTTTTCTTGGAACCTTAGTTACTCAAGCTCTTGCTGCCTAAGGAAAGTTAAGGTAGAAAAGTCCATAGGGAAAATATCTTAAGAGAGGTACAGCTATAGGAATGATAGATTCACAAAGAATTGTATTTAGAATATACCTAAGAAGTATAAATGAATAAAGGGACTCATATTAACCAGTCATAAAAAGTAAAATATTCTCTTTGCATCCTACAAAAATATTTAGTTATCAAACAACTATTTAAATACTCATTAAAAAAAATCTTCATTTTACAGTCTCAGCAAAAAGCAGACCATTAGACATCGTAAAGTAAATTCTTCTGTCCCACTCATTACTGTAATATCTCAACATCACCAATGGTACCTAGACTGAAATCTGTTACAAGGGCCTTATCATAGCAGTCTTATACTCTTTTTAAATCAGGCAGCAGTACTTCATGGACAAGACCACCTGAACAACACCAAGTGTCCGGAAGGATGAAACAGAAGATGATCACGCACCCAAGCTATCAAAATGGTTTCAATGCTATGTCCTCACACTGTGCCGTATTCATCTCACCTTCAACAGCAGACCCTTAATGCGTAGTTAACTGACTCAGCTCCACGTCTTTGTGTCACAGCTTCCTAAACTACTGAGATAGTGAAGTGTTCATTGATGGTTGAACACAGTCATTACCACTTAGGGGGGAACACCAAAACGGCTTCAGAGAGATGAAGCTGTACATTGCCTTTGTACAGCTTCACCAACAGTCCGATCAGGGATCAGACATTTAATGCTGGTTTTAATCCTGGCTCCAGAGGATCAAGTATGTACAAGATGGATTCCTTTGCTGTTCATGAGACCATTGCATATCTGAAGGAAGAGAAGCTTCCTTCACTGTGTAAAGTGTTGGGGTTTTCACAGCTCTAAAGAAAGAAGTGAAGTTCACCAGCTCCAGCCCCGCACAGCCACCCAGAGCTGCTGGACACCAGGCCAGAAGACAGACTGCTGCTGGGTCTGTACAGACTGGGGCAGTCGCTGCAGAGGACTGTAACCATAGATCTTCACAGCACCACAGGCTCAGTTTTACTTATTTTTGGACTAGAAACCATCTTCTTCCTGGAGCTTAATTTGTTTTATATATTGCTTTTGGCTTTGTGGCAGAAGTGGAACATATGGATTACTACTTTAAAAGAGGGTCACATCCTGCCATTATTCCATGCACAGCCTTAGTCCTCTAGTACTGTTTTTTCCACTACTTTCCTCCCATCTCCCGCTCCCCTTGGCTTGCTGGTATTGCAGAGAAAGCAAATAGAGCTGCTCAATATGTATTTTATCAGGTTGTCATTAGCATCCCCTTGGAGTACTCAGCTGTAATGATTCCCAGATTCCATGCACTAATGTTCCATTTTTAGATCCACTACTTTCCCTGTAAAGCAGTGAGGACAGTGCTGGCCTTGCAACTTGAGGAACCTTAAAATAAAAAGCAGACCCCAAAGTGTTGAAAAGGCAGTGAGAATTCTGGGAAGGTAGATTATTCCATAAGCTGTGTTATCTTTTAACCCTCCTGTCATTGCATAAGATGGCATGGTTCAGGCAATTTGAGCTGGCAGTAAGTTGCTACTGCTCTTTCTAGACCTGCTGCTAGAAAGAAATATTGCCTATAAAATGTCATGTTGCATAGAATTTAACAGCTATATTTCTTTCTAATATTGTTTTTTTTTTCTAACCCACTGTGTTTGTCTGTAACTGACTTTTCATCTGCAAATTATCTTGCGGTTATGCTCCATGGGAAATAGCCCATACTCAAAGTAGGAAGCCAGGTGTGCAAAACCCCAATCTGTGAAAAAAAGGCAGAGAACACATGGATTACTGGCTCATTATTAAGTGAGTGTGCTTGTAATTCAATGTCTTACAGAAGCTGGCTGACGATTCAATTCCCTAAATCCGTTCTGCTAATGGAAATGACGGGCTATATTTCAAATCCATAGTGAAAGATTGACAAAATTCAGAGAAGTGGCTGAAGTAAACTCATTGGAGATGTTGGGTGCACAATTCAAATGTCTTTCAAAGTAATAAAATCAGTAACAACCCCAAATATCCCTGAGGCAGTAGGAGAGCAAGCAGAACCTTTTTTAATCTGAGACCACATCTGGAAACAATACTATATTTTTTAAAAAGACACAGCAGGAAATCATGCCTAGTGGGGTTCTAACTGCCACTGAAGAACTTTGCTTGTCTTTCTACTATAAAGGTAGAGAAACCTCTAGATACTGATAATAAATATAAACCTCTACGCATCCTTCATAGTGCACCTCTTCCTCCGATAGTGGTAATGTACACTTCAAATACATAATAACTAAGAGTCTACAACCACATCAAACATATATACATGTATATATATATATATATAGTGAAAAGGTATCGATATTTTCTAAGCTTGGAGCATTCTGGGTACCACTGATTAGCACTCATGTAAAAATACCAATACCAATGGACTAGCAGTGACAGGGAACGAAGCTGGAGAACAGCGGAATAAGGGTTAGATTCAGCGCATTTGTAGTTTTTCTAGACACAAATATAGAAGAGCTAGCACTTACAGACATGCTGTTAACCTCCTCCCTTCCCCCCAACCTCCCTTCTGGCCTCCAAAAATCAAACCTGATTCAAATCACCTAAACAATATTAAAACAAAGAGGATGTTCACTATCAATGCATCAACGTCCCCACAAAACCTTGGCTTTATTTGAAAAATAAAGGATACAGACATTAGATATTTACCTCTTTAACAAATAAACTTTCTGCTTTTTGTTCTGCATCTTCAGGTACAGAAGGATACAGCGTCCTGATTTCCAGTGAAATTGTGTCTGTCTGACGATAAACAAATAAAAAAACAAATTAGCCAGGATGACAGAAGAGACGTTTTGTCTCATGAAGACAAGAGAACCAGTATTATTACTGCTTGCATTTTTCTTTTTTTCTCCGTGCAGACAATACACATGCACACCAACTGCAACCCAATTCCCTCCCTCACACATTATCAATAATATCAGCTAAAGAATTCATTAACAAGCAAGGGAAGTGTTCAAACAGATTTCTGGGAACAAATTTTTTCCAAGCAAACTGGGATCCAGAAGGCCCCCACAACAGGCTGGGCTTCCCTTAGTCCAAGGAGAGGCCAGGGCCACCAGCAATGTTCCTCTGTGTGACCCAGGACCTCCATGGGGTGGTCAGGCAAGTCAGTCCCTAGGCAAAAATCACGAGGGGAGGCTTTGGGGCACTTGGAGTTAATCCGCAGATCAGGCCCACTCATTTTCTCCACTGTAAGATGAAAAGCAAACTAGTGACAGCACACCCCAGCAGACCAGATTTTGCTCTCGGTTACAAGGAAATAACTCCACTCGAGGTAACCTAAGGCTGAAACCAAGCCAAATGTCATCTCGCAGCTCATCGTCTCTTCCCTTACAGAACAGGCACGTGATTTCCAGGGGAAGGCCTACTGCCGATGGCTGGGTTAATGAGGAACCCATTGCTTTCTACAGCCACGAAGCAGCCTGCAGCACCCAGTGCTAATGGACAGCCCGTGAGGGTCTGTTTCATATCCCCAGTCTCAGACTAAAAAGGGATCGTTCTTCTCCACAAATTGAAGTACCCAGGCTGCGTGTGACAGTCACCTGGCTGTTACTGACTGAATTGCTCTTTGCAGCTTACAAACGCCACGCTGGTTCCTCCTATGGCTTTTCCTATGAGTAATTCTGAGAGAAAGGCATACATCACACAGGCAGATGAAGACCTCATGGGGTTCCCCAAACTTTTTCTGTTTCAGCTGGATAGCTGAGGATACAGCACAGATAGATCACTTGAGCTCCGACAAGTAGTGATGGTCCCAGCGTAGTATGAATAAACCCTCTTGTTCTGATAAACTATGCAAGCTTTCCTAAATGTGGATTACAAGGCTCTCTGTTTGTATTATCAAAGCACACATGCAGTGAAGATTTACACAGTCATTTAGTCTATGAATAAAAGAGACAACCGATGGAGAAATATGGATTTTGAGGCCACACTTAGTGATAGTGAAGATGGCTGGATCCTTCACTGCTTAGGGACTTCCCAGCAATGCCCACAGCCTCTGGGAGACACTTGCTTTCTTATTTCACGCATGCATAACATTTCAAGTCCCTTTTTTAAGCAGTGCTGAGAAGATGCAATCCCTGAGCACAGCTGAAAACCCACAGTTGTGGCACCACAGGAGCCCTTCACCAGGCTGGGGCCCAGCCACCAGCAGCAGAAGCCACAAAACACGCACGCTGCCCTTCCATGGCATCACAGCTGCTAAAGATGATCAGCAGACACAAGGTAGAGCGGGAGGACACAGAAAAGAGGTGTGATGAACTCTGTACCTCACATTGACCCTGTGAGGATGGTGACTAAGCTGCAGAGAGACCAACAACCTCTTCTGCTTGACCACAATAAAACGTATTTGCCCTGCACACTATGCAAAAGAGAGTTTTCAGTATTTATTTAAAATGTATACCATTTTTTTAAACCTAACGCAGCAACACTTCCTGTCAACCGCTATCAACACGCTGACCAAGACAGCTCAACATTTTCCCAGTGGGGTTGCCGTGCCTGCCTTCCCTCAGAGCTTGTGTGAGAGGTTACAAGACTGCAGCAGAACAAGAGCTGGAACTGCAATCCACGGCTTCGCGTGCAGCACTCGCCCGCACTTTTCATCTCAACGAGATTGCCCTTTGGAGGAAAGAAACAGAGCTGTGCAAAACTGAGAAATCGCTAACATGGGGCTTGTTGCACTTGCAGGCTTTGCCAAAGAATGTCGTGGGTTTACTTACATAGAACTGTGACATGACAAATGTTGTGTATTGTTATATTTAAACTCGTTTTAAAAACTACAAAGCACTTCCTTTCTGAGAATTAGTTACGATCAACCACTGAGCTGCAAAAGCCTTGCCACAAAAACACTTCCTGTTCATAGCTGATTACTTCCAAAGCCGACTGCCCTTAAAGGCTGATCTGCCATAGCATTTGTTCACTACAGCCTGTTTACTTCAAAAAACAACTAAATTTCAACATCAGATTGAATGCTGAAGGGTTAATAATAATAAAAAGGATTTTACTTAACAAATTCAGCATTTGTAACTGTTTTGACTACAATCTCTTTTTCTTTTTAGGCATTCATAGCATTTGTGCATTCAAATCAAAGGTTAAAAGGCTATCTTCTAGTTTATGAATGCAGATACTCTGATAACTATATAATGCAGATATTAACAAAGCCACAGACTTCTGGGCATCAATTTTGTATAAATATCCTATATCCACCAATGATTTCTGGCATTCAGTCAGCATCTCATTTGCATAAAGCTTTGGCCCAAGTGTTTGATTAGTTATAAGGTGTGATTTAATTAAGCAATGCCTCTTGCTATATCCACTGAAGAGCACTTCTACAGTGAAAACCACAGGCTAATACTGTCCCTTATCAATGATCGATTAGGAATAATATTTTCAGACAGGGTGCACTTCCCACCGACACAGTAAGTGTAGGAATTGAAAATGGAGTTCAAACTCCATTAGGCATTTCAAACATTTGCACTCTGAATCTATTCTAACAGCTTTTAGTCTGAAAGCGTGTAACCAGTGGTTGAATCTTTAGACAGATACGTCGAAAATGATTACATTTACTTCCTGAAAAGGCAGCCCTTCTAAGAGAGCTAACCGCACGCCAGCAGAAATGTTTGTATTTGTCAATGCTTAGATTCAGTCTCTCCAAAGAAAAGCTGCTCGGGCCCATTTTCATCTAAGTAAACAGCTTTCCTTAACACCAGTGAAAACTGCAACGAGTTAGTCCAAATTAAAAAGCAAGGATCAGGTGGAACTCTGCAATATAAACGCTGCCACTGCATGGGGCTGCCAGCAGGCTGCTGCCGGCCCTCCTAGCACAGACCTCGCCGAGCAGGTGCAAGCACAGGGCGTGTTGGAAGGTCACAGGAACATGCTGGGTGTAAGCACCTATGCTCTCATAACGTTTGCTTTGCTAACTGCTTTACTCTGTGTTTTTAAGAAGTCGAAGTGCATCCATCCAAGCCCAGCTGCCACTTACTTCCCTGCTACTCCCACCTGACGTGAGTTTGCATGAGAAAGGTCCCATATCACCTTGTCGTGAGTAACAGACCAAACTTCTGCTCTTCTCTGAAGAGTAGATACTGCCTACCGCACGGGAAAGTGGTGGTAAGTCACGTGCTATTGAAAAGAAGCTGCTAGTCCCCCACAGTAACTCTGCTGATGTCAGAAACGATAGTCAGGAGTACAGGGTGATTTCCAAGGAGCTCCCACCCCCTGGTTAGAGCTGCCCTACAGCGTACATTCACCGTTCCACGTGAAGAAGCAATGGTTTTGCTCACTCTCAGGGGTCACTTGCATCAGGGTGCCTCGTGAACTTTTGTACCTGAGCAAACAGCTTTTGTCCCTGCACAGCGGATTCACAATTAAAAAATAGGGAGGTTTTGGCTCTTCCTTATTCAGAACTTTAAAAAATAAATTTAAAAGATAGCCTAGCAAGTCGCACCTGCTCTGACAGAGTGCATCAGCACTACACAGCCCCTCTTCTGAGTCCTCTGAGATACTTGGAGGGCACCTGGGGGAGCTTTCAAAAGCCCAGAAGAGCCAGGAGCACAAGGACAACTTGAACAGGTTCTCCATTCCCAAATTGCAGAGCTAAGCATTGCTTTCTTACACCCGTCCTAAATCTAGGCACTGAAACTGTTCGTCCTATTGCAGGTTCAAATCAGATGTATTTATACAATTAGTTTAAGAAAGTCTGATTTCTAAACAGATTTTTATTTACATATATTTTTAAAAAGGAAGGCGTGAGGAGAAAGAGGAACAAATTTTCATGACACAGAGTTTAGCATTTTTTTAACCTATTAAATACTTTCAGCTGCCTTTTAATGATAAATAACATTTATCAACACATAACTATCATGTCTTTACCTATCAAACCCCAGCACAAGCATGGTGTTAGCAGAGAGGTGCTGCACTAAGGGAGGGTACCACCGATACCACGTAAGACTTGAGATCCCGGAGAGATTTAACAGGAGAGTGCTGCGGGCTCAGTGAATTTTTAAGGATGGTGACATGAAGAAAGGACAGAAAAGTACTTAGGAAAGTATATGGCAAGCATTTTGACATGAAGGTCCTTAGGAGCAGAAGTACAAATGTACGGTGATGGAGCCATGCAAGACTAAGAGGTGAAACACTAAAGATGAGAGGAAGAAAGATCCGAATGAAGTTGTCACATTCCTTTCATGGTCTCCTTTCTGGTAAATGTATAGGAGGAAAGGGAGAAACAGGAATGGCAGACAGTGGTTTCTGTTGTCAAGGGAGTGTGGCCAGGTCTGGGATAACAAAAGTTGAATGGCACACTGTAATCCAAATACGAGGATAATGCAAACCTACCAGCTCCATGACCAAACATGCGCTTTTATGATTATAACAAGAAGGACAAACTCCCACTTACTCCCAAGTTCAGTGCACGCTCACACTCGTGACAAGGAGCTCCTGTGAAGCTGTGCAGATCCTTCCCCCACATAGTTGCTGCATTGCTACAAATGCAAAGTTTTGTAGGAGAAATTTCCACTGGCCATTGTTTCCCAGAAGAACAACAGAAGGACAATTTATTTATGGGATCCAGCAGCAGAGCTGCATGCTATTTTCAAAGGGAAATTGGACTTTGGGGAGGCAGGAGCAGAGTTAGCAAGCAAGGCACTGCTAGGAAAACAAGAAGTGGAACTGATGGGATTTCTTTTTTTTTTTTTTTTTTTTTTTTTTTTTTAAGAATTATTAGGCACAGTCACAAAAACATGAAGCATCTTTTCCCCAGCTGGAGTTAAATTGGAGAATGCATCTTCATAACACATGCTGTATTCCTCTGTTGAAATGCAGGGACATGGAGAAATATCAGGTTCAGACTGATACCAAGATACCAAGAAGTCTTTGCTGTCCCACAGACTTCTTGTGGGATGTTGGAAGTGACTTACAAAGGTCTTGTGAGAATAACTGCATTACTGTTAAATACTACAGATCCAGAAATGGCACATCAGTGTTAAAAGCCAAATTTTCTCTTATGCTCACTACTTCACCTCTCACATATGCTTGGGTTTCACTCTTAATAAACTTTTGCTAACACAGGCCCAAAGTGGGGCTGCATCATCGCTGAGCTATGAAGTCTGAAGCAATTCTAATCGTTGCTTTTAAACAGGAACGTCCACCATTTCCTGGGGCATTATCACATTAAATAACACTCAGAGCCAGCCTGAGCATCTCCTAATTCAGTCAGACCTGGATCTCTTTCTACTCAAATGGCTGACCCAGACTGCTGTGCACAGGTGATATTTCAGCAGGAAGGAGCACGGCTATAAATAGATGCTCTGCAGCTGAAAAACCTGTCTGCTATTGAAGCTCTGCAGCCCTGTCTGGTGACATAAGCTCTTGTTACTGCAGCCGACTTCAACAAGAAGATAACAAAGAAAAGAGACTGTTTTATTGCAAGGCAATGGACCTACCTCTGCTTCTGCTCTTTTATGAGTACAGGTCATCTCTACTATGCAAGTACCTCTCTGTGGTTTTTAATTGTTATTATTTTATTTTACTGAGTATACTGTGTTTTGCAGTTATTCTCCATAACACAGAGGAAACAAAATAGAAGTAACTACACTAAAGGCCAGGCTGCAACTGCTAAAAATGAAATGAAAATAAGGATATGAAAATATGGTTTGACAGGCAGAGGTCTGGAGCAGTAGGACATGATTCTTCTTTTGCTGAGAAGAAACAGCTTCTTTTGCTCAGCTGACTTGGGCTCAGTTATTCTAAATCCAGGGGCTCAGGGGCCTTGTGACAGCACACAGTAAGTCTAGCCAGCTTTATAATGCTAAATTTCAATTTCGTAAATTCACAAATGTGCAAAATGGATAAAGGAATTAACGGTGATGTGGAAATGTATTCTGTTCAGTTCTCTCTCAATCCCACGAGCACATTAACTCAGTTAATGCCACCAAGGAAATAGAGCCATTTAGTAAAACAAAGCAGTCTATTAGATTAAGCTGGCCCCGCAGGACAGCAGCAGTGCCATGAGCTGATGGGAAGGGCTCTCACACAGCAGTTACAATCGGTCACAGATTGAAATGTATTTCCTTTAGAGAATGCCTATTCATCGGAATCTTTTGCAGAGATTGGTTGATTCTGAAGTCGCTGTAAGGTGTGGGCGATCTGCCAGCTTACTTGCCTGGCAGCATGTCTCCCAAGCCTCCCTGCAGGCAGCCCCTGCCCTCCTGAGCCACCCCTGCCCCAGACTTACAGATTCTTGATTTCTTTGCAGCTCAGCAGGCCGAGCACTGGGGAACCATGGATGAGGTCAGACAGCCTCGCGGCTGTGGGCTCTGCTACCCACAGCCTGTCAGCATCACACCACAGGGGCTGCCTTGGCATTGGGGACTCCGCATCCCCATCGGTCAGGAACAGCTTGCCAGATCTCCATCCCCGCTGGAGAGGAATTTGAGAAAGCCCCAAAACCAAACAAAATTCAAGTCTGTTCAGGTTTACCCTTTTTGTGCAAACTCAAGTTGCTCACGCAGCTGGGAAATATGTTACAGCTGCCACCTAAAAAGTCTGACTGAGCAGAAGTCCAAGAGACATGGGTCGACTCTAGTGGCCAACTATATCCAATAGAATATAGGATCAGATTGATTATAAGTAAATTATGGAAGTATAATTCAATTAGATTGTAATAGTAAGGAAAAATTCCAGCACAAGCTAAACTGCCACTGTGTTGAGCAAACAAAGTACATGTTATGGAATAAAACATTTTATGAGGTCTTGAAATATGTTTGGGAACAACCAGGGCTTTGTGCTGTGTCTAATACTGAACTATAAACTCACTCATGTACGAATGTCAGGGAAAAAAAAAGAGTGAATTTGGTAGGAGAGGAGTAAGGAGCTACGTGTAAACTAAGAAAAATCTTAGAGAGCCCTGGGGACACTTCTGTGTCTCCCTCTAACAGTGAGGGTAAAATAAACAAGTAGACAAACTGAAGAGAAAGAACAACACACATTTGCCTTGTACTTACTGAAAAGTCATCATCGGGGAACAATATCAGATCTTTAAACAGGCTATCCCCAATATTTTTTTCAATTTCTGTGATGACAGCTTCATAATCCAAAGGCTCCAAGAGTTTGGGTTTTTCCTGCTGTAGAGAAAAAAACAGATCAGGTAATCTCGCTACACTCAAATTCTCCCTTTTTTTTTTTTTCCTGCATAAACTGAGATCTGCTGCATTTTTTTTTTTTTTTTTAACACCAGAATATGAATGATGACCCTCCCACCTCTCCACAGCTTGCTACAGCAGAGCTGATTCATAGAAGCAGAAGTGAGGAAGCTGGGCCAGTCGTAATCGTTGTTCTCAACCTGATAATTCAAGGGCAATTTGTCAGCTCATTACAGGGACTAAACCCACCACATTGTCTGTCATTCTCTGGAACACTCTTTCTCTGCAAATCTATGTAGAACAATAGACAGATGGACGCAATTTGAATGGAATATAAATATTATTTTGAGTTACTATGTTGTAGAATAAAAGTTGTATTTTACCCACTGCTCTTGCACTGTGCTATTCAGAATAACATAAACCTTCCTCTCCCTCTTAGCTAGACCAAAACCATGGTGTATCAGAAAAGAAAGCTTCTACATCTCCATAAACCAAATTTCTCCAATGGAAAATCTGATGATTGCCCACAGCATATGGTTTATACATATAATATACACATGGTCCACTGTACATGTGATGGTCCAAAGATATCAGTTGCTCCCTCTTTTAACTTTGTTCTCGAGAGTTCCTGCTTTTTCAGTAATTACAGTCATCTCAAAATTGTTACCTTGGCCCTTGTGTACACTGTTTCCCTTCTACATTAAGTTCAAATCCTCGTTTGTATCAAATGGATCTATGAAAAGTTTAATTAAGTATCAACAATACAGACACACAAAATAGACTAAAACATGGAGATACAAATGCTCCTATAAAGTTATTCAATGGCTGTTCAGCTTATCAGACACAGAATAACCACGGACCTCCCTCCAGGTCACCCCAGTCCAGCCTGTTATTCAAAGCGGGGCAAATTGGATCAGGCTGCTCAGGAACCTGTCCATACGAATCCTGAAAACCTCCAAGGATGGAGATGCAATTTAAAAAGTTGTAGCTGTTCCTTCAACAGTTCAGTCTATTACCTCTCTTAGTTGTGCTTGCCAGCTAAAAAGTTAATAAATTTCTAATAGTCGGCAATATTTAGTATTCACAGGCCAAAGGCAGTATCAACTGATGTTGAGATATTAAAGACATAAAAAATAGATAAGATCAACAAATAACAGTAATAAATAGAGCTTTTTTGAAAGCTCTTTCCCAAAGAAACTGAGTCATGAATGTTGCTGTAGGATGTGAGGGAAAGGGGGGAAAGAGAAACAATATTTGGCCTATCTAAACATGGTGTAACTACCAACTTCAGGAAGCCACTAAAAGAGCTATTCCCATGAAATAAAATAAAAAGGGATTATAACACGTGGATACTGTACTAGATTCCCTCTTGGATGAACCCGGAGACCAGGACAGTTGTCCAACTTGTGTCAGAGTCATGAAAGGGAAACTGAATTAGAAATAAAATTTGCGACTGTTTAACAGGAAAACAAAACCAAAAACTTATCTTCAGAAAATACACTGTAAAACAAAATGCCCAAAAGAGGAGAATTATCTTTAAAACTTGATTAGATTCTGTGACAGGACTGTACACTAGTGCATGATGCTCAGGTAAGACAAGTCACCCTAACAGAGCTCTTGAGATTTCACATTACCCCAGTCATCTTACCTCAGACTGTCACAGGCCAGAACTCGGCCCTAGGCAGCAATAGCTGACATGTTAACATCCAGTCCTACCCAAGAAACACTTGGGTTGAAGCTAAAGCAGTATTCTTCAGTGTGGTGTTTTCAGTCTGCCACCTACCTACAGCAGCTCCCCGCAGGAACAAAAGGGGCTCATCCATCCATCTCACCACACACAGCTCTCTCTTCCTTCCTTTCAAGTTGCGTTAAGTCACTGCAGTACCCTTGACACAAGTTTTAGGCTCTCCTTCATTAAATCTAATTATATCTATTTATTAAATATTCCTATATGGACATAAGTCTCGAGGAGGAAGAGAGAACACCAGCGACGCATGCTGAGTGCACCATCTGCTGTACCACTAATGATGCCCAGGTCTGAAAAGTAGTTAACTCCATCTGTGTTCAGAAGAAAGCAACATTGTAGTAGTGTACTGTTATCTTCAGTAGGAAGCCTTACAGCAACCACTTGCAAGAAAAAAAAAAAAAAGGGCAAAGTAAAAGTGAAAAAACACACGTACTGATTTTTTTTGAGGTACAAGTGTTTTTTACAGGCATTTTCCCCATGTAGTGGTTTCACTAAAGCATGTACGTTTTCTGCAGAAAGTTCACAACGTTAACTGCACTGGGAACCCTCCCTTCCTAAAGCAGATACCATACTACTAGTGGTTTCACAACAGTCTCAGGTTTTCGCAAGTCAGGCATGCCACTGTAACCATCAATGTCCACACCAAAAACAGAGAGGTGTCAGAACAGCATTAATCTAGGTCCTGTAATCCCAAGAAACTTCATAGACATTACTTTTAATTTTTTTAAAAGAACACAAAGTAAGCAAGCGATAAGCAGCTACCTTCCTCCTAAAGTCATAGAGTAAGAAAGAGCTGGGGAATCCCACAAATCTTTGGACTCTTGAAATATGGGGGGAATTCCCATAAAAACTCATGGCATTTGCAGCTTCTCTGTGCAGATGGGAACCACCCTATTTGCTGGGACTGAGAGAATGAAGAGGTATTTCTTCTTCCCCCTGGAAATCCCTGCAAGGCTGGAGTGAGTATGGCCACATCTCCTTCAAAACCAGCGACACACAGCTGCTCAGCCACGGGCAGAGGCAGGGCAAGCTTTGCCATTTCGGCCTCCCCTTTCTCCTCAGAAAGCCACTCCTGATCAATGTCTGAAACACTCCAGGGCCAAACTTCTCGACAGTTGCAAGGTCATTTATGCGGGGCGAGAATGAAACTCGAGAAAACCCTGAAGCAGAGAAACAGAGTGAGTGTATACACATCGCTGCTCCCACAGCGCTAATTCTCTGCTTGGCCGTGCTGGGAGCCGAAGTGCGCGAGCTGGTAGAAACATGTGAACAGAAGTTAACAGAAAGGTCTTATGAGAAGGATGATGCATCCAAAATGCACCTACATAGAAGCAGATGCAACATTATCACAACTATTGCAAAGCTTTTTGGTGAAGCCCTTCAATGTTTATGATGTTTTTCTAGTGATGCAGTGACCAATGTCATTCTTTCTACAACTTCACAGCAAAATCCTGCAGAAAATGCAACACTGCATCACTCCAAGTCTCATAAATCAGAGACGCAAGTAATAACCCACTCTATTGCAGAGATAATCCAGTCCATTCACTGCTGACATGAAGCATGACAATGTAGTAAACATGAGACCTCTTTATCAATCCTTGCTCAGTGAGATATAAACCACAGAATGTCTTGCGTTCAAAGGGACCCGCACGGACCATTGAGTCCAACCCCTGACTCCACACAGGACCACCCCAAAACCAGGCCATGTGTCTGAGAGCGCTGCCCAAACACTCCCTGAACTCCAGCAGCTCAGTGCTATGACCACTGCCCTGAGGAGCCTGTTCAGTGTCCCACCACCTCTGGGTGCAGAACCTTTCCCTAACCCCCAGCCTGACCCCTCCGCTGTCACAGCCCGAGCATGTTCCTGCACATCCTTACAAACCTGCACACCAGGCAAGGCGCACACCCACCCGGTCCCGGGCAGAGTCAGTACTTTGGCTGTGGCAAAGGCCGGCACTACAGCGCTCAGCGCTGCGTTTGTGACAGCAGGCGGCAGCTGCTCCAGTTCACAGTTTCTCTCCAGAAGATGTGAATGACTGTTCAGTTCGCTTGTCACAGGCAGACAGAAGTGGTGACGTTGGGATTAGCAGATTTCTCCCTGCAAGCACTAGCAGAGATTTGTAAATGAGCAGGGCTGATTTAAAGCTTTAATAACCAGAGTGCTGCCTCTCCTCAATTTAACTTGTCTGTTCTTTTTGGAAGTGGACCAACCGAGCGATCTGTGTGCCAAGATCAAATTATGCTGGCTTGGATTTTTATAGTGCTTTTTATATTCTCTATCTCAAGTGAGTAATGAATTACATTTAGGTGTACTGCAATGGTTGTGAAAACACATAGTAAAAGGCCCTCTCCAACTCCTCACCTGCTCTGACAACCACGACAGAACCATTTACTTTACATGCTGACACTGTGCTGTTGACCACACATCTGCATGTTGTTTAGCCAACTTTCCCAAACTCTTTTTGAATAGTTAAGAGGTCTGTAACAAGCACCGGAGCCAACACCACAGCAGGACAATCACTGCTTCACTTCAGCCCAGAACTCCAGGTGTGATATTCAGTTTGAACAGGACCGTAAAAACCCACCTCCTTGAATGAGACCTACACCATAGTCTTCTGATCCACATAACAAAAGCATCATTTTCCCTGCAATAATAACCAAAATATACACAAAAACGATTTTAAAGAAACAGATACGGTACGCGGCTTGCCTCCAGCTGCAGAGACTTGCTGTTGGTGCTAGCACCCACTTTTTCTTCATAGTTATATGACAATATGACTGACATGTCATCCGCCTGAAGTCATATTTCTGTGACCACTCATTAAAGGAGGAACTGATGTAACTGAGACCAACATCATCTGGATAGTCATCCCAAGCACTTCCTCATTCTAAAGATAAACTAGACCAAATGTTATGATTTTCTAACGCTTTAAATACATATAAGTATATTGCCAGATACCAATTTCTGAGTATCTGGAATTTATTTTTTATTTTTTAAAGATGCTTAAATAAATTTCTTCTCTTAAAGTCCCCATGCCAGAAAGAAGAAAATGAAAAACAGAGATAAAGAGAAAATAAACAATTCAAGCTGATGGACTTTGGTTACCTGAAAAAACGTTTCTTAGTGACAGGAGGATCCACTGTGTATTCTTAAAAATTCAGAAGAATTGTGATGGCCAGATTGGTCACAATCAAGCAAGACTGATTTTGTGTTTTGCCAAGTTATGAACTGTGATTTTAGACAAACCAATCTCATATACCTTTGAGACACTGAAAAGGACAGGCTTACAAGAGAAAGGGCCACTTATTGAAATAACATCATCTTTCCTCGTTTTTTTTTTAAATAGACTTCTCGATGATACTGTTAACCAAGCCCAATCCTACTAAAATTCACAACAGCAAAATAAATTAACTTCAGGGATGGCATCAATGCAAAATGCTTCCCAGACTACTACTTATTCCCTTCCTGTCCCCAGTTATATACTGTAGCTGGCACAGAACATGACTGTGGATTTTTATGTAGTTAATATATGTAGTTAATTTTATTCCACCAGGGTGGGCCAACTTAACTTAAATATTTCTTGGCCAAGCTTGTCAGAACTGAACTAAAGAACAGCCAGGATTCCATGACTTTTGGAGGAGGTGTGTTGTTACGGCTGAATTTAACCCTGTCTTCAGACCTGCTCCGATGCATGCTGGCCACAGCTCCCTGAATATTCAACGAGCTGAAGCTGGGGCTAGAAGACCATTCACATTTAATGGAGTCACCAAAAAGTCTGCTTTTTGCTGGAGCGATGTGCGTGTCTCCTTGCCACTAGGCAGTGGCAAGGCTACAGTTGGCTCAGTATGCAACCCACAGTCAACAAGTTTGTTGAAATCAGTGGTACAAAGAAAATTTTCAGTGACACCCCTTCCTTCCCACCCTCAGAGAAGTTCACTTGTCAGGTCTAAAATGTTTCATTTGTAATGTCTTTCACCAAAACTTGCAGAACTGTACTTTGGAAGGAATCCAGTCATTCTTTCAGAGTGGCACAGCATAACTGATATCCTGCAGTGGCAGCGGGGAAGCTGACGTGCCAGTAAATTTCATTAATGGGATTGCCAGTTCCCATACAATTCTGGTACAGAGAAAATTGTGAAGAACTACAAAGATCCACCCCCCCCAAATTCTTAGTGATCCAGAAATTAGTTTCCAAAAATGCTATAGCAAATAAAGCAGGGAAACCTATAGAAGATGCTGATGGGCATAAGGAAAGTGAAAAATCATTTTCTTTCATTAAAGCGTCTTTATCCAAAGAAAATACTGATTGACACCAATAAGGGATTTGCTTGACTGAATGAGATTTATCCTGTACAAATACAGCTTTGGATGGGGTAAATCCTAATTGCTTACATAATAAATTATCATTGTTTTGCGGATCAAGATCTATAAAGATCTACTGTGCCTATTTTCCAGCTTTAAAAATCACTGTAAGAGAATGGAGAGAATTAAATATCTGAAAATGGATGAGCTAAGCCAGGCCATTTTCATTTCAGCTACGCAGCCAGCTGAGGCCTCAGTGGCACACATGCACGTAACCGCCCCAACAGGCTGACCGACGGGCGACTGGGGTTAGGATGACAAACCACAGGACCCATTCTCAGACACATGTGAGTGACCTAGTCTTCATATTGCCTGATATTTCTCAAGGCAGACTTTATTGCTGCTCTCAGTATAAATTCTGAAAGCACCAGGCCTACTAAAACTATCTTAGTAATGGTTAAAACCCGGAAGCCACGCAGAGCCGTCAGCTCAAACATCCATGCACTGGGGAGATGGGGGTTGCTTCGTGCTGGGCTTGACTTACTCATAAGCATTTCCTGATTTCTGTTTCTCAGCCACGAGTGCATGCTTGGCGTTGTACACTTGGTGTGGTGCTTTCTGAATCTGGATGCTACGTGCACGCGCATCTTCAATGACTTGCACTTGCCATTTTACACATTAGCTTGAACTACAAACATAGCCTGCAAAATATTTCAGGAAACAAGAAAACAGCCTGTGTGCCCCGTATTTACTCAGTAGCTAGAAACCATTTTAGGAAGGAGACGATCATTACTGTGTCACTGACAACGCCACCTCTAAAGAAACTGCAACATTTTTTAAAATGTCAAAAACGACAATTTCTAAATAGTAAGTACTTCTGAAGCCTAGACTAAATATTTGTCCTTGGGTCACTTCAGGGGAAAAACAAGAAACTCTTGTAAAATACCTTGAAGTTGTTTTTAAGTTGAATTTACACAGACCTCTAACCTGGCACCACGCAGCCGCTTCATTCCCCTTACCTGACCTTAGCCACAAAAAGAGCGCAGTTACAGCAACAAACAGTCTTTAAAGCTGAACCTATTCTTAAAGAAAGCAGGCAAAAGCCAAGGATGCCATTCTCTCATCTTCGTACAGATATCAGAACAGACTGGTAGGACTCTGTGCAAGGGGTCTGGGAAGATGAGGTGTGGGGGTGAGCAGGGACCCTTGGGGACAGAGCTGGAGCACACAGACGGTGGCCTTGGGAGCAATGGCCTCACCCTGGGGAGGGAAAAGTGACTTGTGCTGCCCTGGGCATGAAGATGCTGGAGCAAGTCGAGTTCAGCCAGTCTGTAAACAACTGCCAGCCATGTCTGCTTTTCTAGCATGGTCTCAGCTGGGCAGACTTATGGTTGCAAAGAGGGACATTAATAAAACTATACATCCTGCAAACAGTACGTAGTGGGTTCAACCAAAAGTGTACTGGAAGCTTAGAAGCTTATGTAAACACCACTTGTGTGCGTGCATGCAAGAGAGACGGAGGGAGGGAGTCACTGCACTGTAGTCCATGGAAAATCTACTTTAAAAAAAGATGTCCCCACTTTTTGAAATCAGATGGTCCTCACAGTGAATGCGGAAAACTAGCTCTTACTGCTACATTCTCTATGCAGGAGTAATAGGATTGGTTAATAGTAACAAAATCAGACCAGACCAGTTCCCTCCTTCTGTCCAAGCTGGACAAATAAAGGAGACTCAGAGATCCACCCATGGTCTGTGAGGCTCAGGGGAAGGACAGCAGGGAAGATGCATGCAGTGACGCTACAGGTGACGCTTCCACCACTCTCATTTAGCACAATCCTGCGGCTACAAGAGGTGCGCATCTTGCAGAACACAATGAACATCAGTGAATTGATTTTCAAAACTATTTTTATGTACTTCAAAAGTAAAGTTTTCTTTTTAGTTGATTTTTGTTTTTTAAGACTACATAAGACTTTTTCTTTTTTTTGCAGTGAATATTTAGAACCAAAGAGAAAACTAATGTCTGTTCATCATATCATACTCTGACACTAAAGACTTAGATCACTATCGTTAATTGCATGAAATTGCACAAACTATGTGGTCCATTTTCACTTAAACACTAAAATGTAGATGTATGAAGTTCTAGACCTGTAGAATAAGCAAAGAATGTTTTTGAAAGGAGCTAAACCTCTTCAGAAATCCCTGAATCAAAGAACAACTGACAAAAATGTTAACATTACCTCTAAATAAACTTTCCAAAAATAACACTTGATTTCTAGAGAGTACTTAGCAGTAAGTCAGCATTTTGCACGACACTCCTTATATATGTTGTCCTCCTTCAGATATGCAGTAAATATCTCCCTTTTTCTAACTATCCTATGGTTACTTATGTCTTCATGAGTTACAGATATTTTTCATGCTTACTGAACTGTAACTTAATGTAACTTATCTGACTAAATCATATGTCTGTATTTCCACTAAGGATTTATCCATAAACATTAGTATTGTTCAGGCACGATCACCTTAAACTCAACTCTCCCAATGACACAAGTTTCAGAAATTTCTAAACATTTCCTTGACATCAACCACCCTCCCAATCAGTTAGCTATCAAGTCATTTGCCCACACGCACACAAATGATGTAAATGAAAGCAAGATCCAGTCAACCACACTGAGCCCATTTAACAACCTACAATCAATTAAAACTGATCAGATTATAGTTAGTCTTACAAAAGCAAGTTTCCAGCAAACAATAAAAGTCCATGTACAGAAAACATGGGTCTGGCTGTGGTATAGGAATTCTGTCTCTGAATAAGTCCCCACTTTCGGAGGCCTTTGCAGCTGCCGTGGGAGCTAACCCCACTTGGAGATCTGCAGCAGGCTAGTGATTGAAGGAGAGATCAGCTCCTGGTTTGATAGCAAGAAGTACCCACAGGCCAACAATTTAACATGCTCCAATTATGAAATAGTGGGTAGAAGGACACGGGTCACAAGCCACAAAAGTAAAGCCAAGTGTGCTTGTGTTTCCTAGGGGCAAAACAAGCTATTGAGAAATACACCCACAGAATAACATGACACAGAGACCCCATCTCATCTTACGGCTGAAAAGAACAGAAAAAAAAGACCAGATTCCCCTGAAAACTCAGCTTATTTTCCATGCATTATAGAAGCCAGCTACTTTGCAGGAAGCACCGTGCACTGCCTGCAGGCAGGCTACTGATTTATTGCTGCTGTTCGGGCTTAGTTTTAGGTCAAACTCTGCTTTCCTGTAAGGCTTCAGCCACTTCTAGTGAGCACTAATCACACACAGTCAGGATCCACACAATAATGACAAAAATCCCTGCTAACCAGCATTTAACAGCAGCAGTGCCTACATCCTAACAAGTTTTGTGAGCTGTCAGGGTTAGATGCTTTCAACACCTGCATTAGCCTTCATTCTCAGGACGTGTGACTACAAAGTTTAAGATCTAAAAAATCTATGTAGATTGCAAAAGGCTAACATGAATTAAAGGACTCATGAGTTAACTCAATTTGTCATGATGAAACCAAATAATTACCCTTATTAAGGGTAAAGGGGTGTACAGCCTCTTAAATGTTTAGTCATGGGACTTCCTAAAACTTCACATTTCTTCAGTGAACACCAAGATGGTGTTGTCATTTTTTTTAAAACTCTCAAGAATGTTATGTTTTTCAGGTGTGGTCCTACTGAATTTTGGAGTCAGCTTCAAGGAAAAAAAAAAGGAGACTCAAGCATCTTAAAATGTATCTAACACCAAGTAAGTTTTCAGTTGTAACTGAAATGCACCCTGATCGCAATGTTTCAGTTCAGCACCCTGAAGTGCTTACACAGACCTGTGTAACGCTGTTGTAAAATCCTAAGAGTTATCTGGGGACTCTTTGAAAGCTGAGAACTTCTGAAAATCTAGCAGCATTTGAGAGTTAACTTCAAAACCTCTCTAGCCCTTAGCATCTTTGACTTTATGACAATAGCTCAGGGCAGCAGGAACTACAGCGTAAAGTAGCCGTGTCAAAAAGATCGACTTCCATATAAAATATACAGTCAAAGTGGCAGCTAGTCATGAGCAAAACCCAAGCACTTTACTGCTAGACCAACCACAGGCAGTCCTAAACAATCAGTTACAAAATTCTACAATTGCAGAGATATTTTCCTTCTTAAGAAAGCAAATGAGAAATATCTTCAGTGTATCATCACCAATTCTTTGCTACATTAGCATGAAGAACAGCCTCCAAAAAAAACCCTTGCTGCACACACAAACACAATCTAACTTGATACACAAAACTACAGAAGAAAACTGAACACCTGTTATGAAGAAAAGGCTCGATTTTCTCCAAATCATTCTTAAGGAAACCATTAAATACTTGAAATCTAAAGTAGTATCTTAAGGGAATACATTGGAAACCAATACTTGCCGTTGTCTTCTCAGCAGTGTTTCACCTAAAACTTTTATACAGTTTCAGTTTTAGCTGAGAAAGCTTAGGTGCAAAATGAGTTAACGTGACCTGCCCGGTGCCACACATGGGAGTTTCAGAAGGTGCGGTCTTGGCTCATTGCTATCAGTGGCAAAGCCACTGTTTACCTCCTTGGGGTAGAACGTTGCTCCAGCTTTCCACCAAGGGCTCTGGATCTTCCTTCACTTGCTCACTGCACTGTAGGAGAGTGTCTTTCTCCTGCTTCTGGCCTCCAAATGCACAAATTGAACCTAGCAGATCATGAGACCTGAAGTGACGGAGAAGAACTTTCTACTCCAGAAGCACCATTACTGATTTTCACAGAACTACCAAGCATGCATTACCAGGCGTCTCAGAGAGCACCACATAATGCTGCTATCAGTACCTGATCGGCAACGTGATGCTACACAACAGATTCCCTGATGTAAACTCCTGAACTCTCCATGCTTCAGTCATAACGTAATCATTCTCTGCTGTTTAGTACCTCGTCATACAGGTTGACACAATTCCTACAAACACACACCAAGGAATAAATCCTGCTCTCCCCTATTTGTATTTGACCTGTAATTTCATAACAATTTCGTAGAAGAGATGGAGGGACAGGAGGCATACTCACGCAGCTCAGTCTGTGAATTTCTCCTCGGTTCACTCGCCTCATGGTCTTTCTCTTCTTCCGCAGTTCACTGGGCTCCCTTCTGAAAACTCTCCCTCGAAAGCTCATTGTATCAGTAGGAATTCAAGCAGCAAACAAATCGCTCGTTAAAAACCGTGATCCTTCAACCTCTGCTTCAGCGTAACAAATGAAAGCTATGTATACTGTTCAAGAGGGAAGTATGTCTAAAACTTACATGCTGTATCCACAGTAACTGAACAGAAAGAAGAAAGCCAGCAATAACTCATTTCTTCCTGTGAATAATGCTCTATTAAGGCGGCAGTGTCTCATTAAACCATAAATACACCCGCCCCCCGTCTCTTATGCAAATCAAAACAGGAAGTTCTAGCAACAAGTCTTACAACTGAACGTCTATCTTTGCCTCAAAAACCATTACATCCTTTCCCCTCACCACCTTCCCTGATTCGAAAGCCCAAATGGCTGCAGTCCTCCTTCATGTGCACATATGTCCCCAAGCGAAGAAGTTACTCAAAAAGCGGGGATCTCCTGCTGAGCGGGGCGATGGCAGGCCTCAGCAACAGGCCGCACAGCAGCCGTGGTGGTGCTCGGGCCCAGAGTCAGCTCTGCTGCCGGGCTGAGGTAACAGTTCCCCTTTCACGGGGCGCCAAAGTCAGTAAGGGGAAGCACCCCGCGAACTTATAAATCTGCAGACAGTTGAAAAATGGAAAACAGAGCCATTCACGTGCTGATGTTGAAAATACATTTTGACCTGTAAAACCTGGTCTTAGGCCTGTCACCTGCCAGCTAGGAATAATCACCGCCTGTTTCTGCCTGGCGAGGCGGCACCGCCAGCTCACTGAGGGTACACAAGGTGGGCCGGCAGCCCCTGCCACCCCCCAGCCAGCCCTGGGACCCCCATGGGGAGCTGGAGCAGCCCCCATCCCACTGCCCCTGGTGGGGACCAGGAGCAGAAGGGGAGCAGGACGTGTGGCCAGCCGCTTCATTGTTCTGGTGGGCGACTCGCCCAACAGCCAGCTGTCCGCAGGCTCACAGGGCACAAGCGTCTCTCAGACCTGAACAAATCCCCTCAGTGCCCACACGTGCACGTGCTCGCACAGCCCCTTCTATTCTCCTTTGTTCCGGCTGAGGACTCGTCCTGCTGTAGTAGAAAACCTGCATTTCCCTATGTGGATAGTATTTATGTGGCGTCTTCTTATTTTGTAGTTAATATCAGTGTGCGTAGCCAAGAGAATTGTTAGTTTTTCGGCTCTTTCGCTCAGGATGTTTTGCACACTGAACTATAAACATCATCTTCATAGCTTGTTTCAGTGAATTGTTCTGAGATCTGCAGATTTTTTGTTTTGTTTTGTTTGTTCTCCCTTTGTATTGAGCAAATAATTCTGAATTCCATGAACCCTTTCTGGCATTTTTCAGCATTAGTAACATTTGATCCAAAGGAACAAACCTCTTAAAAATTTCCACTTGATCGTTCCATATGCAGGCTTCCTGTGCCAGGAGCCCAGTCACACTGAGCACAGCATATACGGCCTGCGTATTACAAACATGCATCACTCTGATGAGTTTGCCTTTGTCTTCTACAGTTAAAATATAATGCACGAGCTTCATGAATTTAACAAACAAGACCCCTATCTCAACAATATCTTTATAACTTAGCTTTGTGTTTGAGATCACCTCCTTTAAATGGAATTTTACCAGCCTGCTGTGTGACTGCTTGAGACAGATTTCACTGTACTCCTACTTAGCGTGAAAAGCATCCGCATCTGGCACTAGAAAACAGAAAAGGCAACAGAAGCTCTTTGCCAATATATGCAGACATTTCAAGTGGCTACCAATATAGAACCACAACACTAACCAAGTTGGAATCACCCTTGTTTTCTCCCCAACCACCACACTATCTTTACCGAGTCCCGAGTGCCTCTCACATAACATAGTGAACACAGCTGCCAAGACAAAAGGTCCTTGCCAGAAGTTAAATTTAATGCTGGATCCATCAGCCCTGCTGACTTAACTTTAAGCAGATATCAATTCCTCTCAGAGGCTCCTTACCGTATCGACTCGTTTCTGTAACTCGAGCACACAGAGCCATCTCCAGAGCTGCTTGTCTCAGCCGACTGCAGCATTGCCCAAGCGCAGGCCGACAGGCACCACTTAGTGAGTGGACCTGGAAAAGACAGCTCCTTAAACCAAAACCACGCAGCCTAACACCATGCTGTACGAAAGGGAAGATGGTTCCCTGCACCGTCAGCTTCTGCAGCCTGCATAAAGCCTGCAAAAACGGCTCCTCAAGTTTGGCTTAGGACACTACTTAGATGCCCATTTCAGCTCCATCAGAAACCTTAACCTCCGCACACACGGCAGGGGAAGGCTGTCTCCTACGCCTCCTGCCTCCAGCAATGCTGAGGAGCCCTTCCAGGGCATCCTCTCCCCCCCAGCTAAGTCCCCACTACTTCGTGAAAATTTGATGAACTTGTGTTATTCCCAAATAATACAAAGGCTGGACTTAGGTTCGGGTTTCCAGTTGGTCCTTATGCAGTTGACTCCACCGAGTGTCTTTGTCCAATGGACTTTCAATCCTCATGTTATTAAAACTCATTTATTGCCATTCCTCTAACAGCCCGATTTTCAGACTTGATGCTGAAGGCACTGAGCACTGTATTTTCTCAGCACCGTTTAAAGGTTGAAGCAAGCAAATAACAAATAAGCTATAGCATTCACAGAGATATAAACAGAACTGATAGTAGACAACTGCAAATAAAGATGTCACTTTCTTAGATCTGTTTTGGATGCATATCATATCCCTCTGCACTTGTAATGGGGAATAACATCATCAGTTTAACATCTAATAATGCTCTGTCATGTAGTAGAAGTACAGAGCAAACTTGACCAGCATCAGTGCAACTTTAAATATTGCTTCATTTTTCCTTAAAGACTTCTGCATCTCTTTAGCTAGCATTATCAGGTCATTTAAGATAATCACAAAATCAGTTAATACAAATAAAATTCCTGTGCTGATTTTAAATCCAGAACGATTATGTGTAAGGTAAAAAGTATTAACCATATCCCAAGTTAACCCAAGAAAAGAGGTATTGGGCCACAGGAAATCCACAAGCCTTGTTTACGTTTGCAAAGTCCTGCACCCAATTCATACAGTCAAAATAAGGACACTGAAGCACTTAAAAGGTAACATATGTAAGGCAGTCAGTTCAGGGTTTAATTGCTGTCTGTGTTGAACATTTTCATCTGTTCCCAGCATTTTGAAGAAACTCATTTACATCTAGATAGGCAAAATAATAACATTTAATAAGTCCAGTCCTTTTAAGGAATAGCTATACATTCCTTTTGCTTCATAACCAGTAGCATTCAGCTTTCTGACAGGGGTCACAAATTCTTTAATAACTCTTTTCTTCTCTTTCCCTACATTTCTTTCAGATCTTCTGTCCAACTTAATTTATTTCTCTCTTAAATCTCTGCACTGGCATGCTTCATTGACTTTAGCCTGAATCTATGATATACAGCAATATATAAAAATGTACTGCTGGACAAAACTAATCCACTGCTACGGTATGTCATTCAATCACTGGAAAATGAATTTCACTAGTGCTTAGCAAGCAGTCCTATGAAGATATGAAAAATCAGTCCCTAAAGTACATATCTTCAACCGACATAAAAGATGCTTCTAAACAGGTTAAATATTTGAGTTGCTGAATATTTCACTTGCAAATACTGAATTCACAATACTGTCCTCCTAAATAATATAATCTACCTTCTCCCACCAAGAAAGATCAAAATAAAGCTTCAGTTCATGCAAAGATCAAATTCATAGCAAGCGTCAAGGAATGATTACTTCCCACCTGCTCGATATTTCTGTCTGGGAGGAATGCTGACATGCACAAACATTGTGCAAGTCAAAAACATAGTCTTGACTTATGCCCATGTAAACATAAAGAACTGCACACCCATGGTCATTTGCATGGTCATATCGCAGACACAGAGTTTTTTCTCTATTACAACTACAGCTCTAAAAAAGGCACACATGGAGAATCAAATGAGACAGGACAACCTAATAGAGTAGGAGAGCTCAATCAGAAAGGAATAAGAGAAATACAGAAGAGCAGGTACTAACCAACAAGAGGCCATGCTTGAGCAGGCTTAGGCACTCTCAAGCATGCATCAAGATTGAAGCCCATCAGAGGGGAAAAGACTTCACCACCCCCACAGTGGCTGAAGAAAAAACAAGGGATGACAGCCAGACCCGGGACCCAGCGCCTGGCAGGGAAACAGAAACAATTCTGCACTGCATGACCGCGATGTGAGCACGCGTCCACAGCAGGCAGCTATCAACTCAGGTACCAGGAAGAAGGCAGAAAACGTGGTACCCTGAAAAGGGTCACAACAGGCTCCCTATCCTGTTTTACTTACTCCACATAGCCTTCCAGCCTCTTGTTATAACCCTAGGGATGTGGGGTGCAGGAGTTGCAAAACCTGGAGGTCTTGCTAGCACACTCAACTAGTAAGGCCAATAATGAGGAGATTAACACTCTTATACCCTACAACTGGCAGGCAGTGTCAGCAGATAAACTATATTAATACATCCTGATGCCACTTTTCATATATTCATCACCTGGCATTCATTTTCAATCCCCTGGTAAGCCCACCAACACTGTCAGTCACACCTGGAACAGTGCAGCAGGGCAATGTCACTAGAAGTTATGCATTCGGATGATGAAGCAAGCTGTATCAGATATAACCTGTGATCTCGGTGGTCCAAGCTCTTGCTAGGAAATCGGTTGTAATGAGCGACTCCACATTTTCAGAAGTGACTGCCAAAAATCCACTAACGGGCCTGTGAGTGAGGTGCCGATGACTGTACACCACACATTCATCTCACCCACATCTTCCAGACGTCAAGAATAGCATGTATTCTTTAGTGGCTTGTGAATGCATGTAACCTGAACTTCCTTAAAGCTCCGTATTGGAAAGGCAAAGCATATTACTACAGCAGGATCAGAAACAAGTTTCCTCATTTATTTATTTATTTAGTACTAGCACCTACCAGAGAATGCAGAAAGCTTAGTTATCTCCGTTCCATCTTCTGTCATTAATGACTGAAAAACAAACAAATTCACTCTATCAAGAAGAGACTGTCTTTTGGAATGAGATGTTCAGCATAGATCCATGCTTTGAGCCTCCTTTAAAAAAAGGGGAGGGGGGGGAGGAGAAAAGGAAAGAGGGATATAAAAATCAAAGTAATTCAACCAGAAAAGCAAATTATTATTTTTTTTTTTTAAGGGAAAAACCACATATGATGCAACCTTTTTCAAAGTCACTCTGGTACTGAATCAACCGGAAAAGAATTAGGTTTTGTCTTTTTTTTTTTTTTTTTTTGAGAAATCTGACTCCACCTACAATCTAGTAACTTAGGCTAAGACATCAGCCTTCACATATAAACGCACACTGCAAAGTCATTGCAATAGCTGATACTTGCATTCTGCCTACAAATCCAAAAAGCTCTCTCTCTGAGCAGACAAAGGGCTGGAAATCCATCATGGTAAAAACGACATCAGCACACAAGGTGAGCTCTCTGAGGCAGGGTGACAATGACCCTGCATAAATACCCATGAAAACAAGTCTCTTCTATTTGTCAGAGCTCCGCTAACAGACCCTTCCAGAAAACAGTCCCCAATGTCAGCAGCCCCAGCTACATCAGTCCATTTCTTTCCTTCCCAGGCTGACAGCGCAACCATTCCTCTGTGCCTTCACCTTCGCTCCATGCCCTAGCTATTAGTGCACCTCATGCGGAACAAATCTGTGAGAGGCTTCTGTATCTCTGTGTCCCACGTGAGGGATACAACACACCCTCTGGTTGAGCTGGTGGTGCCACGAGCCGCTGACGGGCTGGATTGCCAGTCTTTGTGCACTGCCAGGGTCGATGGGATTCATTTGGGGCTGAAAGCATCCCCAGGGGTGTTAGGAGAAAGGCCTTGGGGAGGGCATTTTGGCAGTTTCCAGTGTGGTGTCGCATACAGCACTCAAGGGCCCTTCCAGCTTACATATTTCATCACCTCCACACAGCCTCGTAAGTACTCACAAGAGCTTGCTGATAACACCTACACCCCAAAAGCCACCTGCTACCCAATCGCTCATTTTACAACTCTCAAACATCTCACTATTATCTCATTTTGGCAGCAGGCTCAACTGAGCAAGTAGCAGTCCCTACCTCTCCAAAAATCTGGGAACACTGCTAAATACACACCCCCATTGCTGCTTTTGCCTTGCCACGATAACATTTCTACCATTCAAGAAAACACTCCCAACAGCAGCATCGTTCCAGCAGCTTCCCAAGGTGGAAAAACACCTGCACTCAGCAGAAAACCAGTCTCACAGGTCTCATGCCTGCTGACATTCCTTCTGCGCCCCTTCAGCACTTGGGATGGCAGCTGCTTGGCAAAGCGGGACGAGCCAGGCTTACTGAGCCATGGCGCTGCCAGTCGGCCCCCTTTGCGGGCGTGAGTCCCTCCAGCAGCACCGAGCACAGCAATCTTCTGTTCCAGGCATCTTTGCACAGGTTGAATAGAAACGTGGCTATACGTACTCGCTTTAGCGAACAAAATGCTTCTTTTTACATCAGCAATCAGGCTGGAAGAATAAACTTTCCATTAGCAATGTTGTCCTGCTGATGCGTACAAAAACCAAATATGCAATTACTTTAATTTCTTCTTTAGCTTGATCCACTGGGAAATTTCAAACAAACATTATCCTTTTGTTTTCATCTACTTGGACTGGAATCAGCCCTTGATAACAAAACACATAGTGATGAAGGGCCATAAAAGGCCATTAAATAATTTAATCATCTAAATTTACTATCTTCAGACATGTTGCGGCTGCCCTGTTTTTTGGCTTCCATTGCGTGCTTTTCTGATTGTAATTCTAGTATCTGCTATTCATGTCTATCCTACATTGCAGCAATGATTTTTCATTTTATTTACCAAGAAAAGCTCAGCTTCAGCAACATCTGGTTTACAAAGAGAATCCGCATTTCCACCCAATTTTCCAGCTGGAATAGCTGAAGCAAAAGGAGGTCAGGCAGCTCATTTACTCAAGGTCACAAGCAACATCTATAGTGCCATAAAAACATGTGTACATACATATACACACAAAAATAAAATATTCTATGACATTCTCCTTTGGTTTTTTTCTAAGTACTAAAATACTCTTCCCTCCATATGTATGCAAGCTGACAGTACAACCATTATGTTTGATTTTACACACTTATAGCATATATTCAACTTTATAAGCTCCTGTAAACCCTCTTCTACTGCCTGTAGGTATCTTAAGCAACTAAGAAAGCACTTGCTATAACGTTTCATCATTTAGATCCTATTGTCAAAAGGTAAATAATGGCATTTTTGAAGAGAAAAATTTCAAAGTACAGATAAGCAAGATTATTTTATTATTTCAGTGAGAAAAAGGAATGCAACATAAAATCCTGCAAGTCAAAAGTACATTAGCTCACTTTGGTAGTGGGAAAGAGAAAAAGACATCTTGCATCCTTTTGATATTCCTTTTCTCTTACCTGATCTCCTACAACACAAAGTAAAACTGTGAAGTCTTAGAGTGAAGAGTGCCAACACACAATAACGTATTTCTCACTCTGACATAATTGTCTGTACTTCCAGATAACTCTTTCACTTTCCCAGTCTCTGTTTCTAATTTCTAAACTAAAAACTGCTAATCTTCATACATACTCATAACAAATGTGAAATCTTCAGTATTAACAAAATAAGAAGATAAAAATTCTGGGAAAAAACAGACAGGGCAGTGGTTGGGATCCCAGAACAAGCCCTGTGGTTTGTGAAAGCCTGTGTAAAGTAATCAAAACTGAAGATAACCCCAACCTTGGCAAAAGGAAACATAACATACTCCATTAAGTTCTACTCCCTCAATTATCCCAACCTCGCAGCAATAAACACCCAAGGGATGTGCAGGGTCCAGATGTACAGGCATGCTACCACGCATCAGCTGGCTCACAGGAAAGGTCCATGCACGTGGCCAGCAGGCTGAAACAAATGCACAGTAATTCATGTGAGCAGGCAATGAAGTTGACATACTTGCAGGTAAGTAAGAGGCAAGACAATGCACAGTAGAGTATTATTTTTGCAGCCTACTCTAAAGAACCTGCTTTGGCAGGGGGGTTGGACCCGATGATCTTTCGAGGTCCCTTCCAACCCCTACAATTCTGTGATTCTGTGATTATTTCAGTAGCAAGCAAAGTATTGAATGTTCACAGATTCACAGATTTCTCTAGGTTGGAAGAGACCTCAAGATCATCGAGTCCAACCTCCGACCTAACACTAAGTACTCCACTAAACCATATCCCTAAGCTCTACATCTAAACGTCTTTTAAAGACCTCCAGGGATGGTGACTCCACCACCTCCCTGGGCAGCCCGTTCACCTAGATGCCACACTAAATTGCAGTTTACATGAGCATGACCATACTGGGTAGGATGAAAATTCGTTTAACTCAGCTTTCTGGACCTGTGAGTCCACAGATGCCTACAAAAAATACAGAAACCAGTAAGCATAGCAGTTATTTCTCCTGAATACTCCTCCAGTTTCCATTCACGCAGGCTCCCAGCCAAGGTACCATCCTCCATATTTACTAATTCTCAAACACTTTTCTTTCATGGATGTACCCAATCATCCTTTAAATCTATGCAAGCACCAAGGACGTTAAATATTTGGTGGCAAGGAAATCCACAGCTCAAATAGTCATTCTGTTGCGCAAATTTTCTTCACTTCCCTCCTCCCACCCCAAAGTTGTCATCCACTAGTTTCAAGTGATGACCCCAATCTCTCTTGTTGAGAGTAGGAACTGCAAGCAAAGGCTACACGTGTGACACCATCCTTGGTTTTTCAGCTTCCATCATATCCCCTCATAGTTATTGTTCAGGCCAGTCCAGGTCCACTCTTTTTCCACATGGTCAGAGTCTACTGATCCTCCTCATCCTTCTCTGTAATTTTACAATTCCAGTACGTGTGTTTTGAATTGTGCTGTGTATTAAAGACCTCCCAGGAAGCTGCTACGGAACTCTGTTATCCAAGAACAGATCAAAAAGCAAACTTTATTTATGATTTCTGAGTGAGCAAGAAAGCAGGACCAGAACTATGTCATTCTTAACACAGTAAAGCTGTTGTAAGCCTCCAGGTCCCAGCCTCTGCAAGGCTGGGAGCCGAATCGTAGCCATTCCTCTTCCTTTGCCTTCTCCGAATGGTTTTCTCTAACAGGATGAATGTAGGCCAGTATTTCTTCCCTTGTGTTTTTCCCCACTCCCACGCCTTGCTCTTTGTAGCCAACAGCAAAGACAAGCCCTTCAACCTTCACTCTTGCCTAACCCACCAGGAACCTAAACTGGTTATGGACAGCCTGACTCTGTAATATGTGAGCTGGAATTTTTGTTTTATTTTTTAACTCTGGAAAGTCCAGAAAACTCTCTCTTCCTGTCTAAATAGCCAGAACATCTTGATTCGTTTCTACTAAGCACCGCTTGAGCTGGACACAAAAGCAGCGGTCGGAAAATCAGAAGCTAAGAGGTTAACTTCTGACCGCCTGCAAATACACAGCATAGCCAGGCAGAAGCAAGTGCCAGAAAAGGATGTGGATGGGAAACAAAGCAGTTTGCTGCAGTTCTTCCTCACTCAGTTCCTTGTTCTGCTTGAAGCACTGCAGACATGGTCTGATTCTAGGAGCAAATCCTTTGTAAAAATATTTCCAAGAAATACGGTCGTCTTTTGAATGCATTTTACAGAAAGCAATGTTCAGCCACCAACTCAGATTCTTTTTGCAGGCTCATGTAACGTAAAATTGCCCTTGATTTTGTTTTAAAAAGAAAAATTGGCAAGCACTTCTTACGTGCAAAAGCTTTTGGCAGCTTAAAAATACTGTGTAAAGAAAATTCTCAGTGGGAACTGGTACAAACTTTTGTGTCAACTCATCTCCCAGACATTTCATGTGGGCAGGTCCGCTTTGGTGTATTCTTCAAGAACAGTCTTTTTTATAATGCAAAAATGTCTTAGAGCTCCATTTTATTAACCAGTATTTACAGTTTCTCTTAGATTCAATAAAGGAAGACAAACATATTGGTACCCAGCTTAGGCAGGATTCACTTCTAATTTTTATATGAAATGAAGCACACGCTAAGAAGCATGTCTGTTATTTCCAAACACTTCTTCAGTTCAAACCACGTTCATGAGTTTTCCTTCTACTTCTGAACATCACGCTGAGGCTTTCTGTGCTTGCACAGGTGCCCAAGGAAGTCAGGGGCATACCGCCGGAGGCTTTCTGAACGGCAGCAGGTGATGGCCACGTGAACACTCCGCTCACCAGTCCTTTCTCACCGACAGCTTTGCCTCACTGCCAGCAGAAACAGAGATTACCTGAAAAAAGGGGCAAGCTGCCCCTTTTAGGAGGGCAAGCCACACCATGACCAACAAATTACAACATGTATCTCAAATGCTGGAAAATTTATTCATTAAAAGTCTGCACAGAAACAGGAAATGTTTCCCCCGAGACTGACCAGCATGGAGGTCAGGATGACCCTCCCTGCACCCTCCGCACGTGTGCTGCTCACAGCCATGCAAAGGATGCGCTGTGGGCACACCTGGGAGCTGAGATGGCCAACAAGGGCCTGGGCTTCATTCGCATCAGGTCAGCCAAAAGACAAAAGGAAACCCAGCAGCAAGACCACGAGGCCGAGGGAGCTGGGCACTCCTGGCCACAAACAAGCGTTCAGCTAACCCTGCTAACCCTACAGATGGCTGCGCCTCCGGAAGGGCTGTGCCTCATCTCCCTGCTTAAAACCGAAGAGCTAATGGTGGTCAATAGCTGGAGGAGCTCAGGCACTGCAAATAACCCAAGCAGTCATGGCCTGGCTGAGCACATCCAGGCCTGAGCGCCAGCTGGCGAGACCGCAGAGGCAGCTGGACGCGGCCTGCACTTCCAGGCAGCTCGAGGGAGATGAGGAAAGGCTCCTCAAGCACGTGGGAGAACGGGGTAAGGACAGACAGAGCTAAGGCACTGGGAAAAAAGAAATGGAGATTGGCTGTGTGAGCACCATTTGTATTCTTCACATTCAAGCCCCAGGTAGCCAAAAGTGAGAAAATATAGGCACGCTTCCAGGCAAAGTTTCTCCTAAGAAATTGTCTGCCTTCGTAATTCCATTAAGATCAGACCTGCTACACAGCGAGCTGTAGTACCTTTGCACATAATTCACTGATGGAAGAAACCTCTCAGAAGGAGAGTGGCGTGTCTGGTTCCAGGAATTCACACGTCAGTAATTAATCTCCCCACTGTTACGGTTTACGCTCTGAAAGATCTAATTTTAGCATGTAAGTCGCAGCCTGCTGAAAGCATCAAGGTAGCACCGAAATTGCATTGAGATGCCAAAGAAAAGTTGTCGGTGATGATGCCAAGATGTTTAACTCCCAGCATACTAGTTTCATAGCTCATCACTGATTGATCCAGCAAGGCCAAGGCCACACACATTTTCTACTCTGATTTCTTAAAAAAAAAAAGGGGGGGGGGGGGGGGGAGGGCAGCAGAGTTATACTTCTGATCTGTTTTTCTGTTTTACTGCATTAAGTCAAAAATTTATCCTGCTGGATTTACACATGTGAAACCAAGAACTCAATGTGGCTGTCTCATCTTTAAGCATGTATCAATACTAATAAAAAGAAAATCAGCACAGCAGTTGACAGACGAGAAATAAGGAAAAACAAACACCAAAGGCATGAAGTATTCACTTCAATTGGTTCCATACACTGTATTCAGAGTGATCCCTGAGGCATAAAGAAGTCTGACAAACATTACAATGGCTATTTTTCATTGCAAACCACACACACAGATTCTATTATGTTTTAAGCTAACCACAAATTGGCAATAATTATTAACAGACTGCAATTGTAAAAGTAAGATATTGCACACATTCTTTCTGTTCAGACAGAACATAACATTTTGTTCTGAAGAGGCACCAATTTAACAGGAAGCAAAAAGTACAATTTTTATAATATGCATTTATTTATGCAGGTCCCTATGTCTAAAATAAGAGTCCCAGTGGAGAAGAAATAAGTGACCCTCAGAACAATGAGGGAACCAGTGCGCTGAGCTTCGTTCTGACTGGGGACGTGTCTGCATGTGCACGGTTACCCCACCTCGGAAGAGGAGGTCATGGTCCATGGTCTTAGCCAGCCTAGGCTGGACTGGACATGGAATAGTGCCCAATGATGATGCCAGCCCCTTGCCACCCAAAACATCCTCAAGTATTAAATAGTGACGTGTTTTTTGATGCTGAATTCTAACCCTTTCTCTACCATGGCACTCCTCTCTCCACGCAATAATTCAGGTTACAGACTTGGTTATTCAGAGGAAGTGATTCAAAAGCTAGAAGACCAGAAACCGCTCCTGTATTTCGCAGACACTCCACTTTCCTTAGCTCCAGACACTTTGATGACACCGTGCCTGCTTCTGTGTTCCTGAAGCAACAGCGCTGCAGTGAGCAATAATTCAGTTACTTGAGCACCTTGGCAGAGACTTCATTTCTTGTTTCACATACTCACAAAGACAGAGCTGCCAATTAGTGCCAGCTCAAAGGATTAAATACACTGAAATTCTGCTTAGCCTTAGTAATGAAATCCTGTGTTCTGCCTTTATGTACCTTATAACCTTTGGTTAAGGGAAGAGCAAAACCATTCACCTGTGTTTGTGCAGTTACCCTTAAGCTGCAGGAGGTATCGTGACCTGGAAGTCATCTGTATGCACCCACAGTCCGACAGTAGTCACCCAATAGTCAAAAAGGGGCCGTGCCTTTCGTCAAAAGGACGAAATGATACAGGAAATGTAACCTAGAAGTCAGAATCTCTTGAGAGTTCTTAGAAATCAGGTGGCAACTCTCTTGGGATGCAAAGCAGCAGACTGGGTTTTACAGCACATACAGTAATCACACTTGATTTTAAAGCACAGATGTGCTCATAGTACATATTCCTCAGTTTGTCTTTCTGACACAGCTCTGGCCCTGTCAGCAGCCACACAGGCTTTCTGTTTGAAGCGGAACAACTCAGGAGCTGGTATTAGGGAAAGGGAAGAGAAATGACTCCTGTTGTACCAAGCCACGTCACCCCACCTTGCTGGCCACAGGTTGCCAGAGAGGCTACGGAGCAATGGGAACTTTCTACATACATGGAAACCAAACAATTCTGATATATGGAATAATATATGCATATATCTCTATGAAACAGATAAAGGCTGATAGATACATCTCTTGGTCTCTAATGAGCAACGCAACTTTGCATAATGCTTGTGTCTGAATGGGCTGAACTGGAATCCTGGTTTATTTATACTGGGTTTAGACCATCGGCATTAAGCTTACTGGTGTAAAAAAGAAAAATTGTAAGAGTGAGAAATATCAGGAACAGTTCTGCCAAACTCTATTGAAATTTACAATTTCACCAGGAGGTGGACGGATTGCATTTTTCCTGCGGTCAAAGCAGAAGACAACTTCCACTTTGGGAAGGAAGCAGGAATTAGCATCAGTAGGAGGAACCAATACTCACTGCAAAGCAAAAAACAAACCTCTTGGTAACAACAGGGAGAAAGGAAAAAGCGCTGTCGGTTGGAATACCTTCATTTGTCAACATCCAGCGGGGTTGCTCGCCCTCAAAGATCAAATCTTACCCAAGTTTAACAGCAATGTGCCTAATTCATTTCAGATGAGGGGAAAGAGCACTTTCCCCTTGGCTTCTCTCCCCCTATCTCCGAGCCACTTCTCTCCCACCAGCCACGACTGTGCTCCCCTCGCCCACCCCAGAGTCAGCAGCCCCAGACCTGCTGTGGGAGGTGAAACACCGAATGATTTCAACTAAGACACAAGCCTGGACCTACTTGTGCAGCCCAAGGTGCACACAAAAAGAGAATACCTCTGAAAGTAGACCTACACGCTGCCGGTCACAGATACAAAAATGTTTATTTAATATATTCTGCATTTCTGCTGAACACTATACCACATACTGACAGTATGAAACAGAAAACCTCCGCTGCCTTCTGTGTTTCTGAACAAGAAATACATTTCAAAGCACTACCTCGAGTTTCCAGAACTTCAGAGATATTATTGTGGTTATTTTTGATTGCTCATCCTGCGCCTAGTGCTTGGCATTTAAATCTATGTTCACTCTTTATTATTACACAGATTTTTCTCTTTTCCTTACTGCCTATTCCATGATAAATGTATTTAATATTGCAATAAACACAAGAAAGCAAGCAAACTTAAGATTTGTACACAGGGCTGATTGGGTATAATTTCAACCTATTTACATCATGTACCATGTAAGATTTCTACAACCATAGCTCACCCAATTCCAGAATCCCAGGCCTGTCAGATCACTGGGATTTTGTTCCTAACTCTTCCTTTATAAGATGGAAATACTTCAACATCAACAAAAAGGCACGGAGGAAGACCCAAAGAGCAAAACACTCAAGGAAAGCAGAAAGCTGGCATTTGCTTCAGCCCATCAGAACCACAGCCAGGCAGAACGGCAGACAGAGCACTGCAGACAAAGCTGCCAACTGCAGCAGATCAAGCATGTGGATGCATAGATTTGCTTATAAATGTGCTTAGTAGGCGAAGCAGTATGGCTGCAGATGGCCAAAGCCTGAAGGTGTTTTGTTTGCTTGTTTTTTAAAGTTTCCCTCTATTCCATTTTGGCCTTAATCAAGTTACTTTAGCTTTCTACAGGTCAATCATCTTCATTCCCAAGAAGCATTTTGAGCACACATCTCAACTGCATAAAACCACAAAGCTTTCATGAAGCACTCCCAGCGACTGCAACCGACAGAGACTTTTCTATGTTCTTTTGAGTTACACTCTACCCTTCCTAGTAAAAAATAAATAAATAAAAAAATTCCTCTTCTGTGGAGCATATTTTCACCACCTGCTTTATTGTTTTGAATCCACAGACTTCACAAGCTGTCAAACAAACTCAGTTCACAGATTCATAATAATTTAATTCCACATACTATCATGCTATACACATTACTTCAACATTAATAAGAAGTGAAAGCAATATAAAACACTGTTGCTCAATTCACAGATCTAATCGTATTGAAGTCAGATGGAGAAGATTTGCTCCACTGAAAAAGACTGGTTTTATGCCATCTCTTTTTCAGTCAGACGCATACTTCAACTGTTACTGCAATGATCTTAAATATGAAAATGAATCCCCATTTTGGGCTCATTCTCATCTGTGTTTAAGAAACTATATCTGCTGCTTAAACTGGTAAAAGCCAAAACCAAACCAAATGTCTTGTAGCACAGCAGAGCCCACACTGCTCTGAAGAAGTGAGGTGGGCACCATCCCTTCTGTACCATCCTGCTGATTATAATGCTGAGCCCCACCAATCTCCACCGGTGCAGATCCTCTGAAGGGAAAAGTTCATTGCTAGGGACTTTCCAGCAGGCCTATAGAGCATCAGACACAAGAAAGAAGTCTCAAAGACCACAGCAGCAGTTGCAAAAATGGCTTTTTGAAGTAGAATTGCATTTTGTGCATCACTTTACATTTTTCCTCTCTTTGCATTTGAACATTATTCATTTACTCAAATACAGACCTGTGTCTGTTCCTATTGAGGTCAAGTGCCAATGTGGATGTTGATTAAAGACAAATATATATTTTAAATAACAATAAACTTATTTTACATTGAAGCTTCTCACTTGAGCTGAGAGATGTGAATGAGTATTTCTTTTGAACTTTCCAGCCCTGGATAATCTGTCTTTTCACAGACACTCCCCTCCTCTAAGACATGGCTCCTCTTTACAGAGTTAAACCTAACACTGCCCTCCACATCCACTGCCAGCCCTCCCCATTTGGAGACACTCTGCAACATGCCCCTACCCATAAAACCAGTAAGTCATGAGTGGGAGGTCTCAAAATGATTCCTAGAAACGCCATCTACTGATGGTACTGAGTGTGCGTGTGGTGCAAATTGCAGTTAGGTAAATGCATGCAGAGGAGAAACAAAGTATGGAACTATTTAAACCAGAAAGGAAGTTAATGCACATTGAGCAACAAAGCTTAAGGAACAAGTCTGGAGGTATATTTAAGTATTAGATGAGAGGTTTGTCAGGAAAATATCTTAAAGCCATACTTTTATCTTTCCTACTGCTAGACCACAAGACTAAGCCACCATTTAGAAAGTGACACAAGAAGCAGCTCTGATAGTGCCCCAGCTCTGCCTGTACACGAGAGCAGAGAAGCTAACCTGTGTCTGTGTAACAGGGAAGGTTCTTATACTTCCTGCGTAACTGGAACGAAGAGAGAAAACCTCTGCAAGTTGTCTCTTTTCAGAGATGACAAATTAAATAGAGAGGGTAGTAGCATCACCTCGCTGTTGCTGAGCTCAAGGTAACATGTCACTTTGAGTTATGACATTTTGTTCAAAACGTGAAACATTTTACCATGTGTTCCTGTAGCTGGGTACCAAGGGAGGGGGAAAATCGTACCCTCAAGTATCATGCTTTGCTCTTATCTTCCACACGAATCTCAGCTGCCAAAGTTCATAATAAATCATGTGAAAAGAAAACAATCAGTGACCTAGTAGATAAAGCTCAACTTCTGTTCCAGTCACCAGCTCCAAATGCAAAGTGTCATCTAAGTGTTAGCACTCCCTCTCCAAACAGTTCTGCATAACCCCAAGAACTAAATTTTATTTCTTCAGGTATCTTCCCCTTCCTTCCCCCCCCCAAAAACAAAAACAAAAAACAGCATGTAGTCATTTGCATATACTCTGCACAGGTTTTTAATATCTCAAACCTAACTACCTCATGGACTTTTTTTTTTTTGATAAATAACAAATAACAAGATGGTCTATTCGCTGCAAATATTCAACTTCTACATCTAGCTAATGGCTGCTGAATACTTATATTGCTTGTTTCTGATAGCTCCCAGGATTCTGTCCAGAAGATGACACATTGACAGATGTTTTCCAGTTCTGTCTTTTTTACGTCTCTCCACTGTTCTGTGGATCCAGTCAGAGTACTAATCTGCCTTACCCAAGGATAAATACCAGTTTTCTAAACCAGCAAACTGGAAAAGCAAAAAAAAATAATCAGTGAACAAAGACATCAGTCCTCGTTTTCAGTAAGGATGCTGGACATGCCTGCTGCAACACCTACAGTTTTCATACAGTGCTTATGAGGCGGTTGATAAGCGATAGCTGCAAGCTGTACTGGGACCTTCTCCCTTTTCCAGCCCCCAGCTCCTTGGAGGGCTGCCTTGCTGGGCCTGACTCTGCAGGGAGGTGTGTTTTGGGGGGCTTACCGCTCCTCCCGGCTGCGGGACTGGCAGAGCCACAGGCGAGCACAGCACGCTCAGAAGTGAAGGGCACAAACAGCCTTAATTCATATGGCACGGGATAAGCAACTAGAAGTGTAAAAAAGGATGTTGCTTTTTTTTTTTTTTTTAAACCATACCTACAGGCCAGATATTTTCATGTCAGAACTGCAAACTGACTTCCTCTAACGCCTTTTTTTTTTTTCTCCATTTGTAATGTTTGCAAACATGAACATTAAAGGCACAATTCCTAGGACAACCTACACAGATGTTCCGTTTCAGAGTTAATAAAGGAAGATGGGGCACGTCTGTAGTGCCATACACTTACTGCAAGTATTTTAGTATAGGCAGCCTCAGGATTGCTTTCCACGTCAAGGCAACATTTAAATTTTACTTTTCTCTCCCAGGGCAAACAAACTCGTGAGAACACGCAGCAGAGCTGGGGACTTAAAAAATCCATTCATAAAGGAGGCCCAGTTTATCTTCCAGGGTCGACACTAAATCCTAACAGTCCCAGTAGGAAGCACGCCCCCGGGGGCACTGCAGCTCCAAGGAGGCAGACAGACCAAGCGCCAGCTCGGCAGCTGACAGGAGCCCACCCGCAGCAGGCCCCAGCAGTGGAGCCCGGCACATCAGGATGCTTCAGGTCTTCTGCGCCCTGGGACTTCTTGGCCTCTCTTCTTTGGGCACCCCAATCACCCCCAGCCCTCAGACCTGTGGGCTCAGTGGTCTAGTTGGGATCAGCTTAGCTCCTGGCATCTGCACAACGTGAATAATGATGTTTTGACCTAAACACTCTTCTACTTGTCTACATAACTGTCTCCACTGTATTATCCAGACATAAACTTCAATGATCTACAACAGACCAAGGGAAAAAAAAATGGTTAGGACTGTAACACGCGCTTTATTAAGATGCAGTAGCCTCCAGTCCTCTTTATCATGCTGCTTATTCAAGTAACACGCGAATTTTAGTGGAACTAGGACCATCGATTCCTGTCACGAAAGTGCTCTGAAGCAGCGCTTCCTTCTGAACTCACCAGTTCTCCCCATCACTGGTATGCCTCCCTGCAAAGCTCAATGAGGATTTATTTTAGATAGTTATGCAATTAACTGCTTCTAGCCTGTCTATAAACAAAAATCATAGTGGTAACACCCATCCAGAACTGCAAGGAAAGATGCAAGAGGGACGACCATTTTTCCAAGCTGCCCAGCAGCTTCCCCCTGCAGCACCTGCCGTGCCGAAGCCAGCCCTGTGGCAGGGCCAGGCTGCTCTCCCTCCGCTTCTCCAAGGAGCTGGGGCAGACAGGGATCCCACGGATCTCCTGGGAAAGGGCAGCTCCGACAGGATAAGCGCCAGTGCATTAACTGCTGCTGTCCTGTTCCTTCGTGGAGTTACTACCACAGGCAGAGGTGCTTGAGACCAAAGCTCACTCCCCGCAGCAGGTGACAGACGGACGCCTGGCTGTGCTCAGCGCCTCTGGGCATCCCCCTCTGGGCATCTCTGCAGGGCTGCCGAAAGCTTCCACAGCTCCTGGTAAAGCCTCACTTCTCAGAGCCCCACTCGCAGGATTTGCCAGCAGAGAACCACAACCCAGGCTACCACTAGCTCGTGTTTGGGTACGGGGAGCACGGTGCGCTGTTTGCTGCCACTTTGCCCAAGCCCACCCTTTTGTAGCGAGGGATGAGGCAAGTTGCACAGATGATTCATATTCTGACATGCTGCAATTTCTTCCAGATCTTTCTCAAGTCATTTCGCTTGAAACTACTACTGGGAGGGAGACAACTGTTTGTTTAAATGCTGTTGAAGTAGTTTATTTAACCATTAGACGTGGAAAAAAAGTTTGTTTTACATATACTGGATTTTAAAGCAAAAGATGCTTAAACATCAGCTTTGCAATGATGAAATCCACGCTCTCCGTCCTTGTGACCAGTAGCTACAACCCCTGCACTGGATAATACCCTCAGCTGATAATTAAAGCACAGCTTGGATTGGATCCTAGCTACTATAGTTGCCATGACTGCAACACACGCCTCTGTGGGCAGTAATGCTCTATTCAAACCGCTGCCAGACCTCATGACAGCTACTAAATTCTCCAATGTTACCATCACCCACTTATGTTTAAGTTACTGCTCTGTATTACAGCCAGGTGTCAGGGGATGTGCTTTGGACCTGATCATAGCATCCTTCACAGAGAGGAGAAAGAAATAACAAAAATATTTTCCATCACTCAAACGCTATACCTGATCACTCTGACAAACTGGCAAAAATACTATCTGCAGTGTCTTGGTAATACATATATATATATATATATATATATGTGTGTGTGTGTGTGTGTATATATATATATTTTTTTTTTACCAAGTAAGAGCCACACAGTATTAAATCGCTGCCATCTCAGACCTGAGCTGCTTCAAGATGGTTCAAGACGGTGAAGTTCATTCTGCGTGGATCAGCAAGGAAGAGCAATAACTAGGTGGTCAGCACATTCTCCATGCTGAAGCAATGATTTGTAATGAAAACAACCTCGTCACTTATTCCTCATAAAGCTATACTGCTTATTATATTCCAAGCACAAAATAAAAATAAATCAGTTTTAATTCAGAGAGAAAATGACTCTCGGAGACAGAGGCTTTCGAGCCCCCCCCTCTGTTACAGAACTGAGGAAACTCACTAAGCCGGGAAGTGGTGAGCTGCAAACATCTTGCTGCTGCAAACAGTTTGCAGCAAAGACATATGGGAGCTGATCTGCAAACAACTCGATATAAATTCCAGCTGCATCCTGGGTGAAAGTAAAGGGGTTTCGTCTATCTTTCAGGTTTGTTTTTGTTTTTATGATGAACAGACTTAGTAAACATTTTGTAAGCTGTCTGCTGTTTGGAATTCCAAGTCTGAAGTAAAACACGACTGCACTACAGGCTCCAAAGCTGCTCGTCTCACAGATAGTAACAAAACCCATCAGTAAATTAAACAAACAGAACAGTTACTTGAGCCTACGAGTAGCTCGCAGCTTTAGCAAGAGATTAAAGTAACATTTCAGCCGTGTTTTCTCAAACACAGAGACAGCAAATCCACCAGGAGAATAATCTATAGTTGCAAATAGCCTGTCAAACGCTCTCCCTCCGATTACATAGTCAAAGAAAATAAATGGCATAGCATCTGTAATAATAATTCTGACAACTCTCTCTGCTGATTAAAGTATACTGTACCATTATGATGAGAGTCCTGGGTCTGCTCATTTCATCATCGCTATCCAGTGGCAGGATTTCATGTGACAACTCCTCTCGTCGCCGTCGTCTACAAATATGTGGACAGTTCCTCTGTACCACAGAACGAAAGGCTTGAAGCAGAACAATGCTGGCAGCACAACCCATATCTGCATCCTGAAGCCTACAAAATAACTTCTATGTTTATGCTATGTTTGAAAAACAGTGGCTCCTTGTCCCTGAAAACAGCCTACAGTGCAGCTGCAGCCAGCTCACTCTCCAATCGCTTCCTTGAGCTCTGATCATCTGATCACAACCGAATAGCTTGGATGCAGATAGAGGAAAGATTTGATCCACTGAAACTGAAGCACACGCAGTATTATGATCCTTTGCTCTCTCCCCCTCTCCCTCTGCTTCCGAATTCACACGAGAAAGTGTGCTCCCTCTCTTGTACAATAAGCCTCCTCCTCTGATTCCAGCTTCACGGAACTGAAAAGTATGAAAATTCCGAGTCCAAGCAGACCAGCTGCTCCTTACACACACAACCATCAACAACTGGCAGGATCAGTTTACATACCTTTTAAAAAAGTCATGTGCAGCAAAATAACAGCAAACATCTGGAAAGTTATTAGTTCTCATTAGCAGCATTGCTGTTTTTAAAATACTTCGCTTAGGGGTTTTTTGATGCTAAAAAATGTTAAAAAATGTTAAAGCTCACTGAGGGATTTGGGTTGTAATCTTTTCACTTCTTGCAATTTTCTGAAGCACAGCAAGCTCATTTGAGTTTTAAATGTAGCTAGTGGAAAAAAAAAATCTGGACTGCTTCATCCAGCTCATGTTAAAATAGCCGTGGCTCTATGAGAACCAGCAGTGTTCAGTTCTGAAATGCCTTTCAATAGCGCAGTTGTTGCGTGTTCCCACACATGCATTTGTTCTGCAGAGTAAGACATTTTTACGTCTACATAGGAGGCTTGTGTTGAGAGGGGTCTCTGCTAACAGGGTCTCACACTGAACGAGACACTGGTGACTTTCCAAGAACGGTAAGGGGAAAGCATTTTAGTGTTTTACCCATCAGGATGCAGGCAGCTGCAGGCAGGCAGTGGGAACAAGTAGCCGCTCTGGCTCCTGCTGGACAAGCCATGCAAGCAGCACTCAGAGGTGCTCGGAAATCACACGGCTGACCTGGAAACCCAGCACGGGCTAATGGTGCATAGCGTAAGGTAAGAGCACTCGAGAGGAAGTTAACACTAAAAATATATACAGAAAATGGGTTTCTTCTACACATCGGGAAGACTAAATTTCCAATACAGCTTCCAGAGAAGCTGCTTTTAAGCTAATATGTATAACTTTATTATATGTGCATCCAAAAACATATTTACCTTTCATCAGAAGGCTTTGATTCCTAACGAAAGCCACGAGAGCTTTGTCATCAATTTCCTTGCAACCTTATAATGCAAGTTAATGTAATCTCTGTAAATAACACTCCTCCTTACAACCTCAGGCAGGAACTGCACTGAAAGCATTCCATGGAAATGTTTTCTTCTGGGTTTGATTAGAGTTTAATTGCTTAGCACTCTGGCAAAGGACACAATTTTAATTAAAGCATTCGCCAGGAAAACTAAATACGTCCTTTAAAAGCAGTAAGCCCATTGCTGTTATTTCTTGCCCTGCTTTACAGCAGCTTGCTTTGAGTGCATTCAGAAAGGGCGAGGAGCAGCAGTAGGCATGGCACAACCCCACGCACAGCTCTGCCAATGCACCTACTGGCTCGGCCACCCGCACGGCTCCGACTTCACGTGCTGAAACGCTGTGTGCGCCCATAGGCGGCCTGCCCTACAGAGGAGGCTGCATATCACGCTTATTAGTTTGACTTTTCTAATGCGATTACAAGAGCACAGTGGCACAGCTGTGTGATTTCTGCACCGAATCCGCAATCCTGCCTGCTGCTGTTATTGTTTATATTTTCATCAGTCCCCTGCCTGCTCCAGAACTGAGGCTGATACCTTGGCCACACAGAAGATGCACTTGGCAGCTGGCAGAGCTGAATTCCTACTCTAATTCCAGCAACATCAATACGGGCTTGGGTGACTTCCTGCATAATGTCTGTTGCTGGCTGTTATGGCAACTGTTCTGCTACCTTGGGGCTGCTAGCACATCTTGTGTGTGCCTGCACGACATCTTCTGCTCACCAGGGTTCAGCTGGCAGGGATTTTTTATGAATTTTGGTTTCCAGCACTCACACACACACACGCACACGGAATAGCACCCTAGGGCTTGACCCAAAGCTTTGCTTCACTCCCAGTGAAGAATCTCATTCATTTCAGTGGTCTTTGGATCAAACTGTTCCCTGCCAGCAGTCCAAGTGACTTCATTACAATTATTTGGGGATTAAGATATTATTAGATACAAGTAGGAATGACATAATCTTGGCATAGCATCTCTTACCAAAGAAAAATGAGACTTAATCCAAAACCAAGTAAACTACGCAAGCCAAAAGCAGCTAAAACTGGCCTTTCAGGCCATGAGCAAAATTCAAGAACTGCAAAAACTTAGCTAATGCACACAGGGAATCAAAAAAAAGAAAAAAACACCAATCTGTTAAGAAACAAAGAACCTAAAAACCAAACATTTCTTTTTTAAGGAAATCTCACAAAGCATGGAAGGGAAATTTCCCAGCCCAATAAAAATGCCTGGACATCCCATGCAACACACACACCATCAAATTTTATTTTTGTAAATGGAGGGGTATGCTCATCAGCATACGTCATGCTCATGCAGCAACTATTAACAGCATTAGTTACTCTTACAGTGAAACATCAAGCACCGTTTTGTGTTAATTAGGACTTTAATCCAGAAGCTGAATTCACTGAAACCCTTTGGGAAGCAAAATCCTCCTTTGTGCAAGCAGGGCCTTAATTCCCCGTTTTGAAGACTTTGGCAACAAGGCTGGGCTCAGGAATATCCCCATTCAAATCCACCCGCTGCCATTCGCACTCCATTCTTCACCACCAGTCATTTCAGCTGTGCTCAAGTAGCCGTGTAACACCAGCATGACAGTTTACAGAACAGGCTGGGAAGCAGACCACTAGAGGAATCCTGATTTAAAAAAGAAATAACTGAAACACGGAGAGGCAAGAGAGTTATTTTAAACCAGATGATTTCAGTGACCCAGTCCTTGGCAGCTCCAAGGGCTGGGTCTGTGCAGCAGCAAAGCTGTGCAACAGCAGAAGTGGGTCACACTTGCCATGTCTTGTAAAGTCTGTGGTAAGAAAGCAGAGGTCAAGGGCATCTGGATTCTTGAGCTAGTAGCTATCCATCATCCAGGCTCAGCTTCCACATGAAAGAGATGCCAGCTCTACAAACGGGCAGCCAAGGGCTGAAGAGGTAAACTGACTCTGACAGGAGGTCTGCAGCAAAGTGTAAACTCTTTGTCTTCCAAGCACTGGCTTAAGTCTCTTCTGAAAATATTCCTGCACTTCTGTTTCTGCAGACTGCAACACTTTCTAAAGATACTACCAAATAGTTTCATGCGCTCCTCTTTCAAAACCCTTTAGCACATAATTTTAAAAGTTTGTTTCCTTCCCACAAGCCTTCTTTATTTCATTAATTTTTCTCTTTGTGTACTTTGAACACGTCATCAAATTTAAGGCCATTTTAAAGCATGAATTTTTCTCCTGGGAAGAAGTATTTAATTTTTTCCAAGTCTACCTTACATGAGTTACTATTGCATCTACCACCTCCTGGTACAGATTGCAAATGGCTCCCAACAACACACAGGCAATGCGGTGACAGCTGTCACAACTCCACGCAGAGACCCCCAGTTAGAGCAGAACTGCTGGAAAGGTCCAGCAGTAGCAGGCAAACATTTCAAGCAAGTTACAACAGCAAAATTACATTCTCCATCTTGATGCATACAAAGATCAACGAAATTTTGGTGAGCTACTGTCATCTCTCAGCATGATATAATTTATCACTCACATCACCCTCCCAAAACAAAAGGAGCTGACAGACATTATCTTCCTAGCAAAGGGAATTTTCTTCAGACACATCAAAGGTCCATGTCTCCAGAATTTGTTTTCTTAAAGGCATTGCAAGGAAAACATAGCGAAAATATGCACGCAAGTTTGAAAGTCCCTCTTCATGCTTGGATACTTCAGAACAACCAGTGGAATCCTAACAAGCTCATGAGCAATCAGCATCAGGACTTGGGTCAGATATACGAAATACTCCAAGAGGCTGTCTTTACAGCAGTCTGCTTGATGAAATAAACTAGTTGTTAACACATCTCTCATGCTTCATGCCTGAGGAATGATAGGAACTGAAGCCTTTCAGTGAGCTTCATCTAACAACTGGGTCCCTAAAGCAAGCAGCGGGACATGGTGGATACCATGCTGCCAAATAACCTCTTGGCAGTGTTGCCAACACCTTTGTCCCTGTCCCCTGTCAGGTTGCATGTGGAAGATGGGGGACTATGTGGATCCCTCCTCAAGAGCTGCCCTATCCTCTCCTCCAGCATGGTTATGTCCCAAAGTTTTCATATCCGGACGAGCAGAGAGGCAGTGCAGTGCTAGGCTGAACTACTGCTACCATACGTTTTGAGGGGAAAAAAAAAAGCTTTGAAGTGCATAAGGGGATCACTCATTTATTTCAGAGAAAGCGTATGCACTCATGGATGCTGAAAGCTATGACTAGCCTCAGAGCCTTCTAACACACCTTCCAGCTGAGGGCTTACAGTCATTTAAAAACATTCATGCGTTGTATTTCAAGATGTTGCTTCAAAACAGTCAAACACCAGAAAAAATGAGGTCCCATACATGGCAGACCAGGCCCAAGGGTCTTGCCAAAGATGACTCAGAGTTAGAAGGACACGAAAGGCTTTTACATTTCTTTATTTTCCACCAGCTACTCCTTAGTGAGCTGGGAAAGAAGCATTTACTTCACTAACTGCTCAGCACAGTTTCCGAATGACAGAAGACTTCGGCATGTATTTCCTTCTGGAGGTATCCTTGACTGACGCAAACAATTCTTAATTAACAGCACTAAGTACAGCCAGCACAAACTCCCCATTTAGCAGTATGTGGTTGTGACTACACGAGAGGCTTAACTCATTCAGCCACCTCGTTTCTCAGGGTCTTGCCCCACAGCATTGCAGGACGTTCAGGGTAGCACCCTCCTGGCACTGCCACGAAAACCACCGCCGCCACCCGGCTCCAGAGCGAGCAGGGCTGCAGAAAGCGGGCGTATGGCACCCTCTAGGGAGTAGCACATGAAAGACAAACGCACCAACAGGCACAGCTCTCCTGGCAGGATAACGCAAACAGCACGTTAATTAAATGACTATTTATAAAACCTTGCCTTTACATGAAGAAAAACGTAACTGCACTACACAAGCCGTTTAATGGAGTTAGGTGTGCTTCACCACAACTAGAAGGCAGCCCAGAAGAAGGGCTGCAGGATGATGATGGCTGTATGTAACCCTTCTAAACACACGTGGTTCACATTGATCAATAATCAGGCCTTTAAGCACAGAGAATTGGCTGCCTCCAGGCTATCTATGCAGTGTGCTGCTGGACATGGCGCAGCCAGGCCGGGCAGGCCGTGAGGAGCCCGTCACAGCGCCGAGCAGGCCCAACATGACGGCAGCGGCACCCGTGAGACTGAGCCGTGAAGCCTGCGCCTACAACTCGCTTGTTTTCTGACTCTACACGCTAAAAGCAGAAGCCATCACATGCGGGCATGGGGAAAAAAAAAGTCTGGTAACCACAGGAAGAGATTGCCCGTGACTGCTTGAGCTAATGCTGCCCCCTCTTCTAAACAGTGCTTTCCTTTCAACTCTTTCACGTTACGTCTGGTGAAAAGTACTACGCAGAAGTTGTGCAGAGTACTCTGAGTTACTAACACACTGCACATGACCAAAATACAGAGCTTTTCACCTGACAGATCCCTCAGCAAGGTTAGTAATAACGTAAATGTACTGCAGCCATTTAACAGATAAGGAAACAGACAATGTGATAAAAAGACTGAAGTAAGGATTTCCAGCAGGCTCGTGACAGAAACTGGGCTAGAACCCAGAACAGAACGTGACATACACATATAACTTGCATGCAAATAATTGCCACGTTCTTATTTCCAACTCAAGTGAAGCCTCCCAATGATTCACAAGTCATTTCTCACTTTGATGGGTAATTTATTACTATCGCAGCCTCAGTGATGGGATTTCTCTCAGATACTTTTCTTAGATTAAGTAAAATGGGAGAACTGTAATCCACAGGCAGTGATTGAAATCTCTATTTCAATGCACTTCAGTGGCTTTTGGATCTAACACTACATATTTTATAGACTGGCAAAGAGCATTGTTGTGGTTTCCTTAAATAAGTACCAGGAAATAAAAATGCTTAACTTTTTTTTTTTCTTTTTAAGCATTTGCTTTATAAGAACTTTTATTATCCCATAAAACTGGTAGACTATTATTTGGAGCTACCAACATTCATCCATTGTCTGACGCAGCACCAAAAAAACCCCATGTGTTAAGAGAAACTCTGGAAAGAATTTTCACCAGAAGTAGCAACTAAGGCTGGGCTAATGCTTTAGGAAGCAAATATTGTACAAATAAGCCATAGCAGAAAAACAGCCAGGAGGAGATGCACCGGACTGAAGTTGTGACAAGGGAAATTGCAGTTAAATACAATAAAGACATTTCCCCACGAGGGCGGTCAAACACCGGAGCAGGGCACTGCAGAGCCTGTGGGCTCTCCATCCTCGCAGAGCCTCAACATCTGACTTGCTAAGGGCCTCAGCAACCTGGTTTAGTTGGACTTGCTGTGAGCACAGAGCTGGACTGGACAACCTCCAGAAGTTTCTTCCAAGCTACATTATTCCATGACTGTGTCAGAGCATGGCTTATTCAGCCTAGCAAAACAGAGCCCAGATTTGTGCCCTGTGAGGGAGAGCACTAAACACAACCAAAGCGGAAGAGCTGCTCAAGCCAAAGCCTAAACACAAAGGCAGGAACAAGTGGCTATAAACGGACCATTTAGGCCATACAATTTCACTTTGCAGAAGGCTCTGTTTCCAACTAACATAGCAAGGAGCAAAAGAGGCTTCCAATCACACTTCTTTCAACTCAAAGTCAGCTGTATAATCCTTGCTTATTATTTCAAGGCAATTTCACTTTGAGACAGTCTCCCATATGCAAAGAGTTCAGCCAGGAGCAAGGAAACAAAATGGACAATATCATTCAATTTTCAAGCATAAGCTTCCACAGCTGGAAAATGAGGCACAAAATATGGATGTAGGAAACGCAAAGCAAAATTTGTACATACAGGGGCTAACAAAACCTGAATTGTCTCAGGTGCTGATGTCCCATCGCCCCACTCACCCAAACAGAGCGGCTGCAGATGTATCCTTTTGTCTGATAGGAAAGATCCCACAGGAAGAATACATATTATTTCCACAATAATGTGGCTTTGGATCTTTTTTTTCCCTTATCAGTGCCAAAAATCCAATGGCAGTTTTTTCCAAAAGGAAGAAATTAAGAACCGTGAATCTGGAATTTTTACAAGATGTAAACATTACGGAAAGGATTTTTTTTTTTTTTTAAATGCTGCTCAAAAAGCCCCAAACTTGATGGGTCCAGGCAGAGCAATCCAAGCAGCTTTCTCCCTTTTCTTTATGCCACGCGTGTTCCAGCCCTGGCACTTGTAAGACTAAACTGCATGGGGAAAATCATGGATTTCTACACGGAAAAACATGTACATAGAGTCGTGTTGGCATAAAACATTGGCCTCCACTAGACAAATCATTTTATAGAGGTGGGAGCTGCCTGTATGTTTGTAAACAAAATAACAAAAATGCACCCTGCACTTTTCCAAGTGATCTTATAGAATCCTATAACGGTTTGGGTGTGAAGGGACGTTAAAGTCCACTGAGTCCCAACCCCCTGCCAAGGGCAGGGATACATCCCACCAGTCCAAGCTACTCAAATCCCATCCAGCTTGGCCTTGGGCACCTCCAGGGATGGGGCATCCACAGCTTCTCTGGGCAGCCTGGGACAGGGCCTCACTGCTTTCATGGTGAAGACTCTTGCTTTACTTTTTCACAGCACAAGAATGTGCTCACAATATCAAACTGACAACAGCTATTTTAGCATCTAATGAGCTACGTTGTGGTGTTCTGTACCCTGGACAGCTTTCCTGTGCAACATGTGTTTTTCATTTCACATCTCCTATCAGGCTTTCACTCCCTTTTACTTGAACTCCAGAAGAGAATAAAATCATACAAAAACCAAAACTAATGAACCTGTGCTGCTGGTACGAATTAACATTCACATCCACAAGGCTCTTTATTCAACTAAATACAAAATTAGCAAAACCAACCCAACTGTAAGTTGTTTGGTCTATATTTGTTAAGCTGTAACACAGTCTCTACAAACATATGTCTTCTGGTTGGTATTTCAGGCAAAAAAAAATCTTTAGAAGAATAATATTTTGATTAGTAACATGTGTGTTTTGAAAGATTAATACTGAACTCCAAAGGAGATTAAAATATGAGCAGAAACTAGAAGCTAAATACACATATGTGCAAAGAGCTTTCATTCTCACCGAATGAAATGTCTGGTCACAAGTCATTTGTTTTTATTATTCATCATACCTGCCATTAGTATTCTTTATTAACTGATATTCACAAAAAATTCCTGTCCTTGTAGAAACATTTCAGAGCATTACTAAAAAAGAAAAAAGATTTAGCATATAACAGGAGTGATGCCACTCTGTATTTTGTTTTGACACATCTCAAACGAACTTCCAAGGCATCCTAATAATCTTAGGTAGTGCCCAAATGTTGACCTCTTCTCTATTTAGTCTTCCAGGACTTCTCCACCCAAGTAGAAAATAAAGAACAAAACAGCCAGACAGTGCTTTTCAAGAAGTCTTAATTATTTATGCTTGCAAATGCATTGATTTATTTTAGGGAAGCAATCAGTTCTCTAATTGCGCTGAACATGCAATTACATTTTAAAATAGATGACCAGCTTCCTGGACCACCCTCTCATTCTGCTGGCAGCTGGGCATTCTTAAGGGACTCCAGTTGAGAAAGCACAACTGCATAAGTAAATAATTTAGATGTTACAGGCTACATGCTGGAACTTTAACCCTATTTTTTTCCCTCTTTTTTTTTTTTTTTTAAGGAAGTAAAACACTCTTGGTGGCTATGCTGCCAAAGCTTTCACTAGAACCTCTGACATCCAAGTGAATAAATGAAAATACCAGATTTCCTTCAAACATGCTCCTTTTTTTAGACTCTGGAAATTTCAGACCCCACTTCCTCTTAAAATTGTGGCAGAAATTAAGATGCAGAGATAGCATTCATTTCTGCCAAAATTTACTCCGACATATAATTAGTGCTCCAATTAGATTCTAGTCAGACATTAATGATCATTTATTACTTTATATGTAACATGACAATGAGTTTGTGGTAACAGACTTGCAGCCAACACAACAGCTCTCACCTTGCTGTCATTCATGCTTTTGTCAAGCAGTTCACTAAGGTAAGAACAGTTACATCTAAATAAGGGGATGTACACACAACTGAACGCACTCTGCCGAGCATAAGGTCAGGCCTGGCTACAATTACTCAGTCTTTCTCTTGATGTAGTGACGCTGAATTCAACCAGATTGCTCTTTACAAAGATCAGCTGGCAGCTGACTGAGGGCAGGCGCTGGGTGGAAGCAGAAGCCGCAGCGTGTCAAGTGATGTGCTGGGGCACAGCATCCCCCACCCAGCAAGGGCTTATCAGCGGATCTCACCCTCCAAGGCAGCACCTCCTGGCTTTCAAATCTCACAGATCAACCTCTGATCTGAGGGGAAAACAACACAGAAGCTCAAGTACCATCCGTAAAGGACTGCTAGGCCCTGAGGGAAGGCAGTGCCCTAACCAAGTGAAGGCAGTGCCCTAACCAAGTGAAGGCATCCTGCCAACCCAGCGCTTGCACCTCTGCGAGACACAAGAATCAGGTGTGGTGAGAGGATAAGGCTTACGATAAAGAGATTCGCCTCTGTCTTGCTGTTGCTGCTACCCCTGGGTTGGGGATAGCACTTGCTTGGCATTTCAAGAGACCAAGGTACCAATCACCTTACGAAAGTAATGATGAAGGGGGGTCCGTCACCTTATTCCACACGTAGATGTATGTATCTCTTCTGTGGGACACACGTCATCCAGTCACATTACAACTAGTATTTGTCTTAGGAGAGCAGAGAAACCCAACATCTGCCTATGAGAAACAAGTGCTGGAAGGTCTAACCTGATCCAGAAGAGCACCAGTGTGAGCCCATACTTTACAGGCAAACTGATTCCACTTCCCAGCTCAACCATGCAGATAGAAGTCTACATATTTGAGTTGGAAAGATGCTCCAGTGGGACCAAAAAACTAATGGAAAATTCCGTATTTTTCTTAAACCAAAACCACTCAATCTATTTAAAGCAACAGAAGATATTTAAATCTGGCTGTTGTTGGCATTGTCTTTTATTATTTTCATTGTTATAGCCATACCACTGTAGCAGCAAACACCGATGCCCCAGCAGGGTTAGTATTTGTGAGAAAGTCAACAGAACATCAAACAGAACAGGAAATAGTGAATGTTTCCTGCCAAGCTGTCTAAAAACAGTCATACTGTCAGCACTTACACTTCACTAGTTTTCATTTCTGTTATCTTACAGACAAAAAAAGTCTGTTAAGCTGAGCCCGTGATAGTACCAGCTAGGAAGTATTATTCCTCTCCAGTCATGGTTCACTTTGTTATTTTTGCACCCTCAAGACTGAAAATATTTCAAAAAAGTCCTTGTTAGTTAATGACAGCAGGACTTGTTTGGCATATTGGCTACAGGGAAAAAAACCTGAAGCTCTGACACAGACAAAAAGAACCTGCCCATCACCATTTTGCCACCTTCTTTTTGCCCTATAAATGCTAGCTGCAGTTAATTAAATGAAGCAGTAAGCTGCCTATTACTTCCATGTAGTTTTCTTCAAGAACAGAAAATATCTTCATAAATGAGAACGAGAGGAGAACGGTATGCCAACGTATCAGGCTTTCAGTAGTATAGGCACCAATCTCAGTGCGATTCCCCACAAAGCCCATTATTAAAAAAATATAAATAAATAAAAAATTTTGGTGACAGTTCTTTGGTTATTTTCCTCTCTTAGGAAGAGGCACACACTCCAAACCATACCAAATATCCCTCACCCCCTCCAAAGAGCAGCAAAGAACCACAGGCAAACACTCAGATGCCCAGGCAGGTCCAGATACTGGTGAGCGGAAGACTCACCCTCAATAGCCACAACTAAAAGGCAAGGAAAAACAATGATCTTCTCATCCCTAAATATTCCCATTTAGTATCATCTACCTAAATTCAGTAGCATTATATGAAAACACCTCTAGCTTCACTGTTTTAAGCCTCCAAATAAATAAAAGGAAGTGGGGGGGGGGGGGGGGGGGGGAATGGTGCGTGGGGGAAGAAACACATGAGGGGGAAGATCTGGATTTCTTTTAACTTCTTCAGTTTTAATTCCTGTAATTCTTGTAGTTTAATCTATTAATAACCACATATATAAGAACTTCTTGTTTTTAAAGGTCTCATCCTTTTAACTGTCAGCAGCCAGTTGATACACAGGCTTTTGTGCAACTGCAGCTGTTTTACCAGGGCAAAACAGCAAGCCCGAATTTAGTGCTTTTCCTTGGAAATGATCCTCCTCTCCCTGCCAGCCCCAACGCATGCCTACCTTCCCCTCTGCACAGGTAGCACAACTGAGGCTTATCAGAAGTGATGCAAACCACACCAGATTGATTCGAGAGGGGCTGAATGTCACTGCGCGCTCCTCTGTGGTGGCCATGCCACTGGGGACTTCGGGCTCCATGTGCCCAAGCGCTGAGAGCTTCCCAGTCCTGCTGCCACAGCAGTGAGGGCCACGGGGGAGCCACCGCCCTAAAAATCAGCCCAGAGGTTTTATATCTCAGCTCTTCAAACTCCAGTTGTAAAAGTCATTTGCCATCTCCCATCCTTTATTACACAAACTTCTGAACGCTAAAGAAATTTGCACTTTCAAATCTGAATCCCTTTAGGATTAGGAGCTGGGCTCTTCTAAAAAACACCCTGGGAAATAATGGTAAGAAAAAGAGAAACCCAGAAATGTCAGGACACAAAGAACAAGTACAGAGGGACTTATAGCTCGTTCTAGCACACCTCAGTATCCATCAGCATGAAACTTAAATGCCAACCCTCTCTGCTTAACCCCCCTCCACCCCCCCTAAACCTATGCATGCCACATTACTCCAAGGAAACAGATGGTAGCCCTGGCAGCCACCTATTTGCTTAATTGGTTTAAATATTTTTAAAATAGACTTGATAGAGATGCATTAAGACATTCCACTGTATACATAATCATCTGTAAATACTGTATAAGCACTGAGCAGGGATCCACTGGTACAGAAATGCTTTTAGGGAACAGACATATCTGACAGAGTCTTCTTTCAAAGAGGAGTCACTCACTACCTTTTATTTGAACGATCTTTTACCTAGCAAACAGTTGTTCTAATAGCAATAGTATATAAACCCATTCGTTTAATGTAAGATTTTATACTAAAGCTAAGAAGGAGACTTGCTACTGAACCCAAAGGCTTCATGTTGACCATATGGGAGTGAGGGAGGCATGGCTACAACAGCATAACACTGGAGAGCTGTTCAGTGAAGAGAAGGAGCAGAGAGATTATTGGTTTGAGGAACAGGGACACAGAATTCCTGGAAGAAGTGGGTTTTAAGATGGCGTGGATGGCAGGCACAGATAGGGTGCCCAACACACAACAGACAGACTGTTCCCTGCGCACAGAGATGCATTAATGGAGGCTCGGAGATGAGTGGGAGAGACACAGCAACAAGGACTGAGGACTGGAAGGAGCAAGGGCAGCAAAGCAGGGAGTGGGAAGATACAAGAATAAAGAATTGAGGGCAAGATAATGATTGAGTGCAGTATACAGGCCATGTCTAGTAAGCTTAAAGGGTTCTCACTGCAGGAACAAGAAAAAAAGAGGCAGATAAACTTCATACCAATGCATGTCAGTTATGGTGTCCTCCAGTCCTAGCGCTTATTGCCATGTAAGTTACTTGTAACTTCCACCCCAAACTGCCCTGCAGTTATGCTTGCTGGTGGAAGGATACAAAGAAGGCAAAAAGGATTTTTGTACCAACTTGGCTACATGGTTGAAGTAAATAACTATCAGGAAGTTTCTGAGATATACACCCACAGAAGAGGTAAACCTACCTAGACTGCAACTTTTTTTTTTTTTTTTTAGTATAAATTAGAGACTTCTGATGCTGCTGTTATACCACAAGTTATTATTTGACTAGGAAAGAGGGTAAGCTAAATTTCTGCTCATGTATTTCCTTCATTTCAGTTTGGTAAGTTCTCCTAACCAGCCTCAGAAACAGCTCTCATTAATTCTGGTGGAGCTACGAGGATAAATTCATGCAGCAATTCTACGTAACATCCTGTGACTTAATTTCAACCTGTGCTCACCGTGCAGCCATTTAATGAAATGGTGTCAGCAGAACAGAAGCACCACACAATGACATAGTTCAATGAGAAAAACAACTGTTACTCATGTAAAAGGCGACCGGTGCTTAAAGGGAGGTGTGAGCTCTGAAACAGGCAGATGCATTTTAGTAACTAATTTTCAAACGAGAATTGCATATGATACTTCACTTCTGTTTTGTTACTGCAACTGCTCTTTGTTTGCTGGTGGAAATCCACCTGCTACACACAAATAGAAGGAAAAAAAGTGTTCCTATATAGTGGCAATGGGGACACGATAGCTCAGCACATGTTTTAGTATGCATTGCAAGTGTGTGAATACAAAAGATACGGACCACATGATATTCTGGAATAAATATCAAAGTCTACTCATCACTGCTTTTAAACACTTACTCATCACTCCCTTTCTCCCTGCAGGGGGAATCACTAAGCCAGAGGTCGGGCCCAGGACTTGCTTGCCCAAGGACCCTGTCCGTCAGTGTGCCGTTGCTCTGTACCATGCTCTTTCCTCTGTTTTGCTCAGCCCAGTTGAGAAGTCTGAAGGCGTGAACCAGCTCCTCCCCCAGGACGGCCAGGCTCTGGCCCCTGAACTGCTTTGGAGACTTGAGACCACTCTGAGGCTGTTCTAAGAGAAGAGCTGCAGGTGTTTACCAGCAGTATTGCTGTAACACGTTCACCAATTTCATTGGTAGAAAGAAAAAAAAAAATTTTAAAAAAGCCAGGAGAAAGTCTGCACATTTCTATCTTCAAAAGAGACTGATATTGCTACAAATACCTCACGTTAATACATATCACGCGAAATGCAATGGAGGCATTCCTAATAAAAGGCATCAAGCCTGGCACGTGCCTTGGTACTTGCATAGCAATGCGAAGAGCTCCTTCATGGGACAACCTCCAGAGATGATGTTATTTAAATCAGCATGGTCCAACCAATAGCCCCTGGACTGACTTTAGCCCAACACTTTCACTCTAAAAGACTCAACACGCTCTAAATACTTTCTCCTGTCCTGCTCACAGCCTGGAAAGGAGCACTTGTATTTGCTTCCAAAGGGCAGAGAAGGGAGCCATGGAGACCTATCCTCCTTCCCTTCCCCAGTCTGCACCTCCACCGCATGCAGTCTTGGGGCACAAGCAGCTTTTCCTTTCCCTGTTCTGCTGCCTTTTTGGCTTGGACTCTCCCCTGAGGCTGCCAGAGGGCCAAGAGAGGGCAGGAAGGCAGGGGCTGGGGAGAGGAAGAGGAGGCAGCAGCAACAAGCATCTCACAGCAGAAGGGGATGGAAGAAGTCATTTCAGGGTTAGAAGCCACTGGGACCAGGAGATACCCCGGTGGTTCTCCCCCCACCTTTGTGCCACTTCTCTTCCCCACAGCGGAGACAATCTGCCTAAAAATCCAACATAAACTTGAGACAACGAGAAGGGAGAGGAGCTGGGGCAGCCCTTAGGCAGAGAGGTAACAGCTGAGAGGCGGGAGCAGGGGGTGGCAAGAAATGGAGAGGCGCAGGGGCAGCGCGTCTGTACCCAGCACAGCTGGGACAGCAGCCCACCAGCCCCAGGAAGGCTGCGCTGCGCTGCAGGGCTTTGCGACACCAACCCTGGTGCCCACCCTGCGCTGCAGTAACCCTCGGCACAGAGCGAACATAGGAAACAGACCAGGGGAGAGGAAGGTAAGAGCAATTAATTCTAACATTGAGAAGAAACGCAAAGACAGTAGTAAAGGTGTTACAGGAAGACTTGTGTTAAACACCTGCAGCTGTAAAGGATTCCTCTAACTCCCATAAAAGACAAAAGCCTGGTTTGAACTCCAAGTGAAACATTCTTTGGAAGTCAGAGGAATCCCTGGGATGGGGGTAGGAGCCGAAATCCTACAAGGGTTACAGACCTCCTCAGATTCTCCCAGAGCCTGGCCAAACCTCAGATCAGGGAAGGGTCTCACACTTGAGAAGTCTGTTTTCTTCAACCTGTGCCAAGCTCTCCCCACCCCCCCCAAAAAAAGAAAAAAATAAACAGAAGACCTAGAACTAAAGACCACTGAGGAACTTGCATTGAGACAAAAGACGCATTTAACACATAGTCAGTCTCCGCTACCCGTTAAAAAAAGTAAATGGTATTGTCTATGCAGAGCCATTGTGCTCGCCACATGGCAAGCCTCTAGCTCAGTGTGAGGAGAGGCACAGGCGTGGCTTTATGAAACACCTGAGCAGCCAGAACTTCATTCTTGCTGGAAAATCAGAAGCACTCATTAAAAGCAGCTGACATACATCAGCTTACTCAAAGAAGCAAAAGCAGGTTTGTCTAGCAGAAAACATACATGGATAAACAATGCATTTAAATGTCAGCTTAAAAAAAAAAATAAATCAAATTATATTAACTGAAACCAAAGATGAAGTTTTCTTTTTTTCCTATGCTAACCATATTTAGCCATTGCAGTTTCAGAGATGTTTCTGTACTACTCTCGTTCATAAATAATGACACTCAAAGAAAGTATTTTTTCCCCTTTATTGTATCCAACTGGGTTGCATTCATTACATTTCATTATATCTACATCATTTAATTTAGGTCAACATGTCAAAGTAACCTAGAATCATGTTTGTCTCAAGTCAGCCGGAGTTACTCTCAAAGACGAAAAGCAAACAAGCCAATTTCACTCAACAACACAATTGCCTTGTACTTCCTCCACACAACATGAATCCAGACGTGGAGAACCACACTCAGCATTAAGACAATCACTACAAAGTTGACAGCTTGCTAAATAAACACAATACCAACCACACAACAGCCAGAGTGTGAAGAAAATCTTGTAAAAAGCTAAGTGCTAATTAAAAGTGAATGAATTGGTAACTTAAAATGTAATAGGGTGTAATTTTTTCTTCCATTCTTTGGGAATTTTGATTTGAGGCTGCAGAGATAAGACATGGTTCCACAGAGGCAGCAGCAGACCCCTGTTGTGCCGAGGCATCCAGCTCCATTTGCCTGTAATTACCTGGGATCCTAATGGTGGTAGCTATAGTCCACGCTGCTGAGCTGGCCGCACAGGACAAACCCCATCTCAGAAACATCTCCAGATTTCCTCATGCGACATGTTTTTCTACAAGCCCAAAGCCCATCTACATTCTGTCATCTGATGACGTTCCAAACCACGCAGTATTCGGGTTCCAGCTGCTAGCAGCCTTACAGTACCCAAGCAAGGGGGCTTTTTGTGGACGCTAACCCCCGAGCGCAAGCTGGGGAGGTGAGGCTGGGCAGCCCCGTCCCCAGCACTCCACGGGAACTCCCTCCCTATGTTTGTAAGGCACCGTGCAAGACATAAAAACAAAAAGCCAGCGTGTATGTATCATCGGAAAAAAATGGTACCAGAGATAAGAAGCAGCCTACTAAAAATCTATTTAACCTACATGTTTAGGTTTTAATTACATACCAATGACGGGGGGGGGGGGGGGGGGGGGGGGGGGGTGGGGAATAGACTATTGTTCTGTGAGACCAATCTAAAAAACAAGGAAGAGGAGAAAGGTAAAAACAAACAAGCCTCCTGAATTTCCCCTGTAAGAGAAAGGCTCTGGAAGGCTTCATTGACACACTTGAGCATTTAGCACTAACGCAGCTTGCTGCCCTCTTGTTACAGTGCAATTTGGAGCCTGTTTGTGTTCTGCTCTGAAAGGGACAAGCCGAGGAGAAGCACACAGAGAGCAGGCAGCTCTTGGTTCTCTTACATTTTAGAGGAGAGAGGAAAATTGCCCAGGTCAGCAATGAGAGCAGGGGGCAGACTGCAGAGCAGCTGTAAGAGTCAGGCAAACGATTTGGCTGAGCATGGCAGGGCAGCCCACAGCAGGAATGAACTTGGAGACTGTTGTTCTGAGGCTCACTGTATGTTCACTGCGAGATCTTGGGCAGTTATCTTTTTGTTTTGTTCTCCTTATCAGCAAAACCAGAATAAAGTCAGCATAACATAAGAAAATGCAGTTGGTATAAAGCAGACAAAAAAATCATCCAGCTTCAGAGAAATACTGTTGATTTTTGCAAAATGCAGGCAATCCTCAACTGGCAAGTGTTACACATACTGTTGGTAAGTCTTTGTTATTTGTGTAATAATCACACCCGTGTCACTACTTCATAGCCTTTTGACCTTGTGCTAGCAAAGTTACAAACATGTTTTGACTTCTGGAAGTGACATATGCACTGCAAAACTGCCTGCTAAAAGCCACAACACTAAACCTCCTCTCTGCCTAACTATTCTCCAAACCCAATACAAGGCTTAATTTTCCAGATTCTCCCTCTCTTCCCTACTGCTGTTCATATTCCCTTCTCCAGACCCCTTATTTAACCTTGTAAGCAGGGGGAAAAAGTTAATGCGGCTTCTATAAACTGAGATCATTTTGAGTTACTCAAGCTGACTCACTTCCCATCAATTCAAAACAAAGCATTATTCAAGTGACAGATTCAAGACAACAGCAAAAACTACATTTAAACTGAAGTGCTCTGGTCTCACTACCTGCAAAATGACTGCCTGTGTATTTCATATTAAGGGTTTATTTGCATGAGTTATTCACCAACCTGACGAATCTTTCTTGCAGATCTCTTCATTTCTTTCCTCCGTTTCATTGTCTTCTTCAGCCTCTCTTTCCCCACAAAGTCTTTTCTCTTTTCCCCCATTTTCTCCAGTGCTTATGAACTCTTTCTAGACCATTTTCTTCCTTTTTCTCCTCCACCCTTCTCTGTGGCTTTCTTCCCTTATCTCTCTTTCTTCATTTGTGCGTCAGTTTGATCCCCGGTACAAGCCTCAAATGAAGTTCCTAGAATTACTCAGGAGAAGAAATTGGCCCCTTTGTCTGCCTGCAGAGGAGGGAGCCTAGCAGCTGGAGAATGTGCAAACAGTACATTCTTGTCTGTGCCCTTTGCTTGGTTTGCTCTTACATCTGGGCTCCAGCAGCCAGCTGAAAATGATCAGATCCTTGTCAGGTCCACACCACGGCAGGTGTCCTTGGGATACCCCAACTGAAGAACAGCTATGAAATTAGTCATCAGACACGAAAACTTTAAAAAAAAAAATTGCTGATTAAGGAAATTACTTATAATGTTGGGTTTTGTCTTTGAAGATGTAGAGGATATTAAAGATAAATTTTGGAATGCAGACTCGTGAACAAGTTTCAAAGGTAAAATACAAATATAAAAAAGTAGTTTAAAGCTTCATTATAGTTGCTAACATCCTAAACATACCTGACAAGTTGTCTGTCCTGAAGAGACCATGACAACTCAAACACAAAGACTTCAAAAGCAGAATCTTCACAGACCTAGACTGCAGATAACATTCCCTTCTGCCTGTGCAATGAATAAACTCTCTCCTCAACCACAAAAATGGGGATGAGGCTTTCACTCTGTGCATGTTTTTAGGATTATTTCACCAGGCTATCACCTCAGCTTTAAGCAAAGAAAAAAAAAGGAAAAAAAGAACAAGCTAATACATTAAGAAGTCTACAGAGAAACAGACAAACATCTAGTATATGGCGTGTGAAGCCCAGGCATGTACACGTATGTATAAACACATACAGCCTATTTATCTCTAACAACATGGTACATTCACTGTCTGTATAAATGCCTTACTTTAGTTCACACTGGACAAACAGTAGACATCAGAATATCCTCAGAAGAAAGGAGCCTTTCACAGCCCAGTTTTCAAAGTACTTCTGTCCTTGGAATAGCTCAGCTAACACTGTACCTTCTAAACAAACGAAGTTTTCACTGTGGAGGCTATTTCATTCATTGGCCTGATTTTGAACATGGAAGTCTAACCCGAGCGCGGCTGCGTGATGAGAAAAGGCCATACAGCCGGGCCCAACGGGGTAAGAATGGTCAAAGCTCCGTTGTTGTTATCACCCTGGGTACCAAAGCAATGGGTGTTCTCTGCGCGACTGCAAGCAATGCAGATTACTCTTCCTTAGAGACTATGCCACACCACTGAACTCACCATAAAACAAAACAGATAAAGTCACAAACACTTCATTACCTACCTTCAGAATTAAAAATTAGCTCTAAAACTAAAAATACACAGTAAAAAAGAGAGCCTTTATTACTTGTGAAGAACACATGACATAAAACACACATTGGAAATAATTGTAACCTGTCCTTTCAAGGAGGAATTGAACTGCCATCAGGTAAGATAAAGACCCTTCACCCCTCAAAAAAAAAAAATGTAATCCAGATTCCACTCAAGAAAGACAGCCAGTGTAGGGTCATTGGACACCACAACTTTCTACACTTGGCTGCAGCACGACGGAAAGAAACCTCTGCCAAAAAAAAGACACGTGGAGCAGCAGCCCAATTCCAGCCTGCTATTAACTTGGTAAACTACAGAAGAGAGATGAGGAGCAAGACCCCCCACAAGCCTTTTGTGAAAGCAGTATCACAATACTTTACATGAAGGATGAGTGCTGCAGCCAGAAGTACTTAGCCAAATTAATTGTGACCTGCAAATAACGATATAATGCAAAGTTTTATAATAACTAAGTGGCTAGCAATCAGATTTCTAGAAGCGCTGAGTGGCCCATCCCTATTCTAAAAACTTGCAGAGAAACCTTGCTGCAGTTGCAGGCAAACGAAACAACAGACATTAATTTCCCTTTCTTATGCACAGCTAGTCAGCTTCCTAGGCAGCGAGTGTTCACAGTATAAATTTCTAACAAGCCTTTTCTGTTAGGACATAGAATTTTGTGACAGTTTCAAAATACACTAAATTATTTACCTTCTTTTAGATGACACTGATCAATTTCACTGACTAGTTTTTGTAAATTGCTTTCTCTAAAAGAAAGAATTAGTTAACAGGAAATAACTGGGCAATTATTGAAGCCACCTGAAGTACTGCCACACACCATTAACACCTGACAGTAGCACCCCCTTGCATTTGCTGAAGACTTCTGTAATTAATGTAGAATGTCTTACCTGTGTTGAAATACTGCAGCTACTACACTGCCAATAAGATATATAATTATAGATGTAAAAGATACATAAAGTAAAAGTATAAAAAGTACATATTTCCCACTCAATCTGTTTCCACTTTATATCTTTCATAGCACTAAAAAGTTACTTATATATCCCCGTTCCCTTGATTACTCTGATGCTTTTTTTTTTGTCTACAAACAGAATTTTGAGCTGAATACTTGCAACATCTTGCAACATTTTTTCTACATTAAGCAAATAAATATGAACAAAATGAAGGGAAAGCATATAGCAGAAGTGATGTATTTGAGGGCAGCAAGGAGCTGACAGACACAACTCACTACTCCACTGCTGTCTGGGAGGTAACACCAACAGGCATTTGCTCCCTGGGCTCCCACCAAATTGCTAAGACATGAAGGACCCCTGCTGCAGGTGCTGTTACAAATTGGGCTGACAGAGGCCCAGCTGGAATTTCATACAGGACAGACACAAAAGCAGTACCAGAACGCTCAGTTCATCCACCTTTCCACTTTCCCTACTTTGTAGTAGCCAGTTATTTACAGACCCTTGACTGCCGCAGCAGCAACTTGCAGGATGCTCCAACACAAGATTTACAATGCCAGGTTTGGCACAACTGGAGCACAAGGTGCTGAAACATGCAGAACAAGATGCAAGGGGTGCCAACACACCCCATGGAACGCACCAGGTTTTTCTCTTCTACAGGGATACTTGCTTCTGGTACAAAAAAAAAACACCACATCACCACCAACAAAAAAACACCAGTGCAAGTCTAGCCAGAACACTGAGGTCCTGTGGCGCTTTTCTACAAGAGCAACGCAACATCCTTGTGCCTGCAGCACTGTTACAGCACCAGGACAGGGTCATCCCCGCAAATGATGACCGGAGAGACCCATGGGGATGACAGCACTGCCCAGCTCTGAGCCTCGTAGCTCCGCAGGGCAGCTCCAAGCCTGGCACTGCAGCAAGGGGCCTTCTGCCCGCTGGCTAAGGCATGACGGCTAATTCGTCTCGTTCTGCCATCATGCAGCTAGAGGAGATTTCATCTGGAGGATAGGAGCGTTGTACCCCAGCAGGAGTTCTCAGCATGAGGAACTCTACGGAAATTTGGCTTTCATGAGCAACACTACTGGCAATCCCAAAAAGTATAGTAAAAAAGATGGTAACTTCATTAAGTTTCTCAGAGACATACGTATTCAACACAGCAAGCAACTGAGGCTTCAGAACCGTTGTGCCTGCTGGTGAATAAAACGCAACATCTGGAAGTCCCTCGGTGCCCCCGCTGAGCAGCATAACTGAAACCAGAGTTTGGCCTGGCGTCTTCAAATCTGAACCTCGGTATCTTTAAAAGACCATCTCTGCAGATCTGCGTGCATTTGCCTTCGAAACCAAACCAAAAGCCCTGATGAAATCCAGCAGTAGTATGTTTCATCATGGGGCAGGAAGTCAGAGTCACAGAAGTGACAGATACTTCTCACTGCCCCGCAACTGAAGGCTGGATGTTTTAAAGAGATATTGAACAAAATACAACTCAAATGCATGAGCAGTAATTAAATGTTATATTCTTCAGTTATCAGTTTAAGATCTGTTAGCAACAACTGAAAAACAATTAAACAAAACCCCAATTCCCTTCTCAAGGGATCCAGACCATCAAATTCAGATGTGCTTCGTCAATCTCCTTCTCTGTTTTTCTCGTATTCTTGCAGCAGAGACACAGCAGAGCAAGAAGTTCTTCTAACAGAACTTCATTTCTAATACTTTGAGTTGCAATTAGACGATGCCGTAGTTTAGCTGGTGTATGGACTTCAGTATACTCTCGTAGGGGACAACAACCCAGCACAGTGCCCGGGCAGAGCCCAAACCAACCCTGATGGTTCGTAGGACATTTCCACCAAGCCTTTATCAGCGCCGTGTATCCTGCCTGACAGTGAGCCAAACGCTAATCACTGGGTGCCCAGCCAGCAGGACCGAGCAAATCTGCCAGCCCTCCGGTTGCACAGACACCTCGGGATTTTGACAAGAGCTAATGGCACGCTGAGCTTTGGTGGGAAGCCAGGAAAGACAAGTAAGCCTCTACCAAGCTTTCACAAGTCAGAAGCTTGGAAATACTTCATGAAGACCTTCAAAGCTGACTGCAAAGGCACTGCAAATGTAGCGAGGTACAGAACTCAACTCGCGTTTGGTGTACGGACAGCTAGAAGCAAGAAGCGATGCGGCCCCAAGCGGAGCCCCGTCGCGGCACGGCTGCCCGTTCGTAGGGGACGAGGCCACTGCGGATCCGAGGGGGAAGCCCCCAGTGCACGGGCACACAGCCGCACAGCCAGTTCCCGTGTCGTGCGGGGGGGAGGCAGAAAGCACGGCTGTGGGGCAAACTTTGAGGAGCGGTGACGTTTCGCTTACAACTTTCCCTCTTTCTAGCCTACTTCATGAGCTGTCTCGCCTGAAGAATTAGTGCAGGAAAACATTTGAGCTACGTGAATCACAGACGTCGTGACACGCTTATTCATCTAAGGAGTCGTTTGGCTCTCCTAACGCGCAGCTTTAAAAAACCCGAAGGGACCGCGGTAGAAGACCGGCGAACGAACGCCCAACGACCGGCCAGCGCTTCAGGGAGGTTCGGGGAGGCAGACGGCGCTCCCTCTCCGCACACCCCAGCCATGCACCGCCGGTGCCGAGCTCCCACCTGGCGGCACAGCAGCCGTACCGGACCCTCCCGTCCCCCCTCGCCCCCCGGCGCTCACCCGCTGCTGGAGGCGGCCGCTGGCGGCGGTGGCCGCGCTGTGTCGCAGCTCCGCCGCCTGCCCCGGCCGCAGCAGGCTCCGCGTGAAGCGCCTCGTCCTCTCGCCGGCCATGGGCACCGGGAGGCAGGCGGGCAGGCACCCCTCGCTCCGGCCGCTCGTCAGGAAGCGGAACTGGGCTTCTTTTCCCCGCCGCCGCCCGAGCCCGCTCCTCCCCGGGCCACGCGCAGCGCGGCGGCCCCGCGCCCGGAGCCCTGAGGGGCGGCCGCGGCTCGTCCCGCCCGCTGAGGCGCTGAGGCGCGGGGCCGCTCCCGCCGCCTCCCTCACGGCGCTCCGCGCTGACCCGGCCGCGCTGTGGGGCCCCGCGGCCGCTCCGTGGGCTCAGCCCGCCGCCCGGCTACCGCAGAGGGTGGGTCAGCCCGGTGCCACCCGCTGCGAAGCTCCAGGAGCGGAGCCCAGCTCTTGCGGTGGGGAGGAATCGCCTCCTGTCAGCCCCCCGGTCTCAGTGCGGGCAGGAGGTGTTTGGGCAGCAGCGATGGGTGCCAGGGCGCTGGGCATCGTCCAGTCCTTCCCCTGGCATGGCACCCCGCTCCCTTCACTGACACACGCTTACGGGTAGGCATGTTAGCCACAGAGAGATTGTAGCCTGTGTTGGCAGGGAGTGCTGCTTGATGCCTTAACGTGCAGCTGTAGCGTGAAGAATAGGGGGTATTTAGAGTTTCTGTGTTTGAGTTTCCTCACACAAGGGTACTTAAACTCTGCTCCTAATGCAGAATTTCCATCATCTACCTGCACTGATAGGTGTGGGACAGGAGGCACTCTAGGGTGACTACACAGTTGAGCATACAGTGATCTACCTAAGGCAGAACTGAAGTAAAGCCTGGATGACTTCAGCTGTAAACCTTGAAAAGGCCACAATGCTACCTAAGTGTGAGGGAAATGTGGAGACTGAAAGGTGCTGTGGCACAAAAGGCAGCAGGGCTGGTTAACTTGACTGCTGGCCCAGAGGAGAGCACGGTCCCTGTTCTGGGGTAGGTGGCTTTAAGTCACTGCAGGCACCACGTCTTGCAGAAGCATATACCCATGAAGGATCCAGCCCTATGTCATGGGGCTCCTCCTGGTTTGGCTTTGACTTAAATTCCACCCCCCGTTGTTACAACGGTGAGTTTTGAAACAACTCCCATAATTTACTTATCCCCTCTTCAAAAAGGTATACAATAACTGCAGTCGCTATCTTTCCACCCTCCGTACCTGTGGCCAAATCACCGGTGGGTGACCAAGAGGAACGTGACGGTGCGCAGCCAGCTCCCTGCAGCCTCCGCACAGCTCCCACTTCTGCCTCCAAGTGTCCTAAAGCTACTGAGCACAGCAAGGATAGCACAGCCAAGAGTTCAAGTATTCCTCTGCCAGCTAAACCTTTCCCAGCCAGGTGAATTACCTGAAGTGTACAGTTAAGTGCCCCAGAAGTGGTCTGTAACCACTAAAGATACTTGTCTAGATATTCCTGCCATTCAGCAGGTGTTACCTTGGAATATTTTGGAGATGATACTTGCTTGAAGCTAAAGCTCAGTAAGAAAGTAGCACTGGACTGGGATTTTTTTTCTTGCTCCGTTGAGAAACATTTCACACGCAGAGTGACTGAAAGATGGAGACTCCACTCACTTTGCAAGCAATCCACATAAGACTCATTCTAGGAAACTTGCGAAGAGGAGGAAAAAAAGAACGACTAGCTTTAATGACTTTAAGGAAGCGTTCTGCCTCAATACAAAGATGCAATTTGCGATACATTTGACTGCAACTTGTTGCAGACAGGAAAGCAAATACACATTGCATCTATGAGTGCATTCAAAGTGCATTCATTCAGTAAGCCCATGCAAATTCTGGAAGAATGATTTTAACAAAATAAGAACCACAGTGCAGGTCAGAAACCTGCAGCCATCCCTGGCTTTGGGCAGAGTACTGTTGTTCCTACTCCAATGTGGTCAGCTCTGTGGTCAGGCAATAACAGCCCGTGTTCCACATTACTTCTCTCCACAACCATACACGGGCAAGCTCGGGGTTGCGTGAATCTGCAGACACTTGTCAGTGAGCAGTTAGCTGCTTAAACTTATTAGTAGACTCCAAGGAATAAAAGAGCTGGCTGTTTCTGCACTACAAACATTTTCCAGCCTGTGGGAAAGCAAGAAATATCCACAAATACTGAAATAATGAGCAAAAAGGCAGCTGGATTAAACATGATATATAATTTTGATTATCATCCTCTTAAATAAACATTCTGCAATAGACTGGACAAGTAGCTTTGTCAAAGATGAGCTGAGTCTGCCTTTCAAACTGTCATGCATAGCACAAAGACTAGGTGCCCAGGATTTTACATGCGTTTGATTACTTACCAAATAATTTATTATGCAAAATGGATTACTCTGGTTTGTCTCAGAGTTCCTCTGCAAATCCGAAGTTATTTACATTTCTGATTTTGGTTGATTGTTACACAGGGTCACTGTACTTTGTAAGAGTTTTTCTGTTTGATTTTGAGCATCCTGTGATGTGGTTCTAGCATGGACATAGAAGACTTAGACCACATGAGCAGAAGAGCAGGCTGTGGTTCTAGTTGCTTAAAAATGAACGTGCATAGTGTCGTGAAAACGAGGCAACTACCAAAAACATATAAACTTAATCTACTTAAAAAAAACCACAACAGTATATATAGCACATCCTGTTAATTCTCCACCCTCAAAAACCTGTCAGCTCAGTAAGCATGTACTTAGCATTAGTTAAGTAGCAGCATTGGCAGAGTTGTAGCTTTGGATATTCAGCAAGTCCTGTGCTGGAGATGTGGAGTTATAGAAATAAGACATTCTTAAAATATGAGTTTGAAGTCTGTTTCTACAACCACTTATGAGTGATCCTAAGAGTTGAATGATCATAATTGTACCATTGATGGAGAACAATTTTAGCATTACACATAATGGCCAGCCATAAGTTTTTGGACTGAGTTCCACACTCAAAACCAGCTTTGGATCTTGAACACTTTCTCAAAGATCAGGAACATTTGGAACAATTTTGTTTCAAACCCATTACTAATACCAAACAAAATCTTCAATGAGCAGTTGCATTAAGTATCAAGACTGTGTAGGTTTTGTCTCTGTTTAGCAAAACCACGAAAACAATTTTCATTTACAGCTGCGTGTTAGCTAAGATGGAACAATAGCTTCACCCTCTCACAAACAGAACAAAATCACCTCCCCCACTATTCATGTCCCACGGGCACATAGCAAAACAAAATACACAAAAGTAAAATTTACTGTAAAACTTACAGCAAGTAAAACTTACTGTAGGACTGCATCTTTCTCAGGTTTGGTAATCTAACAATTCTAGTACTGTTTTTTGAAGCACGTTACAGGAATTTGTCCTTTTATATGTCTGTACTTGCAAGTTTCCCCAGTATATTGTCGTAGTTTTCTAATGCAGAGATCTAGCTTCATTATCTGGGGATTTCAGATCATGCCAAAAGGTTACATGGGAGTGTCCATGTTAAAACATTTTTAACTAAGTTTCCTTTGTCCCTGAAATGGCCAATAATTGGATTAGCCAAAAAGTTGTTAGCTTTCTTGTATTTCACAGATGTCAATGCATCATCCAGATGCCAATATTCATCTATTTCACAGATGCCAACCCAGTTTTTTTGTTGTTGTTGCTGCCATAACACCTTTCTTCAGCCCCTGCCTCTTCTGTCACTCTTTACAACCTTACTTCTGCATCATTATCAGCACACACTAACTGCAAAGTGAAACTGACTGCTGTGGTTTTTTATTATCTGAGCTGCAAAAAAGTAATCATACTATATAATCTGCTTTGAATTTCTCCTGGGCTTACAATATCTTCCGGTGTGCAATGAAGTAAATTCTCCTGTTCGGATGGCATCCTGTAGCCATTAATACATTAATTCTAAGAAGTCCCTAACTGCTGATGCAGCTGTTTGCAAGACATGGAAGTTAGCAATCTCCATCACTACTGATAGTACAAGAAAGTTAATACATTTAATGCAATTTTCAACTCAAGTGCCTTTTAAATTGGCCCAGCAATTCAGAAACTTTTAAGACCTCACTGTTCACTTCCCCCCCAGTTATAAACATGCCATCTAACTTCTTACAAATGACAGCACTGCAGCAAAACCCAAACACCAGGCAAACATACATCCTTTTTGTAAAGACTTATTACTAGAAATAACACTGCCTGTAGAATACACATTGTGCACTGGTTTTAGAGGCTCACAAAGGTCAGAACATTTCCTTTTGATTATGGAATACTAGATCTGTCCTAATATTTAGTTACTGCTGTGTCAAAACTACTGTACTTTTGAAGCGTTAAATATAAGAGGTTGAGGAGAAAAGAATATTGCAGGAAAAAAAAATCTGCTATATCGAAAGGACACCATAGTAGTTAAGGACACAATTTCGATGAGAACAAAGACGCCTACATGTTTAATGATGTCTCTGATAAGGACATGCAATCAGATCGGTGGCCTGAAAAATGAGTACGTCATGCGGATCTGACTTCATCCATACTTCTGAACTCTAGAGATATAAACCCCCCTAATTTTATACAAGAAGAAATATTAATGCATCCAAACCAGTTGCTCTGGGCTAAGTTGGCTTTGCATTGTGAATGGAATGAGGCATAAATTGTGCACTAAATTCAGGAAAAAAACCCTTCTTTTCTCTCCATTGGATGAAGGCCAGGAATTCCCCTGGAAGTGAAAAGGAATTATTCCGTTGAGGATCTCATATTCTTGCCATAATACAGCAAGCAAAATCACTTGCTGCTTGAAGCCACAGGTTTAACACGACAACTGACCTAAGTCTGTCTATAAGTGCCTTAAGAAACAGGTGGAACTGCTATTTTAAAAGATAAAACTTACTACTATAGGAGAACAAACAAGGAAAGCAAAAAATTAAAAAAAAATAATCCACAATTACACCTGGTGTAAGAGATGTAAAATGTGAGGTTGCCTTCCAGTTAATGACAATTTTGCCAATCTATAGAAGAGAGGCAAACTGTATGCCTCCCAGCCTCTCCCTGTTGAAGCTGTGATGTTAGAGCTGCATCTGTTGAGAATGTAATATTTACTGACAGTCTTTACGCAGCAGCATTTGAACGGTCTTAAATTTATATAATGTTAAATGTGAAGGAGAGACTACCTAGTGGTTAGGGCAATAGTCTGGACACCTAGACTGATTTCTATCCTCCTGCAGAATTCATCTTATTCTCTTAGACTTTCCTCTGAAAGATGGGAAAAGCAGCCCTTTGCTACCTCACCATGGATGTAGTTTAAAGGTGTGCAAATGCTTAGTTCGCACGATCTAAGTGAGTAACATGGCTAGATATAGCAATAACTAAATGTTTTTAGGAGCAAAAGGAATTGAGTACTAAGTTACTGTTTATTATTTTAAATTGCTATCAATCGCATTCAGATCTGGTGTTTCACTAAAAAGGTTCATCTTACATACTGCATCCTATTTTCTGGTTGACTGTTTAATTCCCATGTAACCATTCTCCCCACTGAAAAGGTTTCAATACTTGACAGCTCAATATGGTATTACGAGTCCAAGATCAGTATTGCTTATGAGACATTCAGACACTCCATTTAATACAGCACTCTAAATATCTACCTTTCCACTTCAGCTGTGTAGAAGTAAAACCCTTGAGTTTGCAATGGCTGTATTAGCAGCCTCTTTGGGGAAGATTCACAAACATATTTACAAGCCTTTAAGATGAGTAGCATTACTCCAAGAAGCGTTACTCAGCGATTCATAGATGAAGCAGTCTTTACCTCTTAAAGCAGGAATTCTACCTCTTCGACATAGCACCTGACAAGGGCAGATTATCATAACTATCTGTGCAGTCTTAAAAACAGGCAGAAAAGTTAAACATAGAATAACAGAAGCCCAAGGTAATTCCATGTGATCACAGTCTTCATTTAGGATATTCAGAGCACCTGAAGAATCATAGGAAGAGTTCCACCTGCACATTTTTCACTGTACTTACATATAATAATAAAAGCAAGATTAATTGTCTTCACAGCTATTAACTCTCACTTTCACATCCCATACCTCCATGGCATACATTCTTCTTCCACAGTAAGCATATTTTACCATTTGTGGAAGTCAACCAGGTCAAGATCCTGACCTTTCCATTTTTAAATGCTGTTTTTCCATGGTACTCTATACAAAGTGTACTTGGCATTGAGGCCTGCATTCCAGCAGGCTTCTTCTTTTTCTTTTCTAAACACAGTCCGTGTGATTTTTCTACTGCCTGAAATGATTTGTAGGATGGGCCTCATGACCTCTAAATTTTATTTTGAAGTGTATTTAGCCTGCTACCTCACAGGTACGAAATCTTAAGAATCAGAAGCTACAATGGAAGTGAACTGGGGCCAGTGATGAATGCAACCATAATTGAATGGGTAATCCTCCTGGGTGAAAGCTGGATGCTTTGCCACGCTTTCCTTTTTACAAGCAGATATTGCACAAATCCCTTCTCCTTTATGAGAAGGCATAGCACAGACTACAAGTTCTATGGCATAAAAATAAATAGCAAAACCAGCCAGCCTCTCTCTACCTCTCCCCAAACCTCCTGGCCACTGCAGATACGTTCTACAATCTACATTGTAGATACACGAAGGCATTCAGCTCCTTTGAAAAGGGAAACAATAACCATCATCAAAGAAACTGACAATGCAAGAAGGCACAAAGGCCAGTATATACCGCAGTCATTTAAAAAAAGCTGAAAGCAGGTTTCAGTAGGTGCAGTTACCGTCACCCACTCCATGCGGGGGCTGGCTGGGCTGCAGAAAGCTGCCACAGCGACGTGCTGCTTGCCAGGCCACGAGCAGCAGTGGGAAACAGTCACCACGGAGACTGCAAATCCTGTGTGACAGAACGTGAGTGAGAAGGACAAGTCTATAGGACATGATTCAGTACCTTCAGGGAGGAAGCAACTGGCTTTTTGTTTGGCTGGGTTTTGTCTGATTTTGCCTTTTTTTTCCCCCCTCCTTCGAACAAAATAAATAAATGAATAAATGGAAGAGTGGATACAAATCTACCTGCTGCAGTTTGCAGTGAGTGCAGTCCGCTTGTGGAGAAGGATGAGTGAGGACCTCACCCCACCGGCTTGTGTATCCCTAAAGACAGCCCAGAACTGCAACAAGGAGCCTCTCCCCCCACCTCTGCCATCCTCCCACCCCCTGCCATTAGAAAATACTGCCCATACAGCTGGAGGAACCGTCCTCAGGCTTTGTAGAAGAAAAGGCCTTTCCTCCGCTCCCCCTGAGACTACAGCTCCATCACAGTTGGCAGAAACACGCCTGGAAGCCACAGCACCAGCCCGAGCCCTGCTGTCGGGCTGAGCCCCAGCGCGCACCCCGGCATTTCATGTGCTGCTCTCTGGTCCCCACCTCAACAACAAGCCTGCTGGCTACCAAGGCTGACTCCTCCGAGTGGAAACGTGGCCACAACATGAGGTTTGGGGGTAAATTTTGTTCTCTCTTTCTGCCTCTCACACAAAGTACCTGAAATTGCTTTTGGTTTCACTATGTGCACAAACACCACCCACTGTGGGTGAGACCCAGCCACCCCTTGATCTGCCCCGCAATGCAGAGGGACTTCAGGTGCCTCCCACGGCCCCTCTGCCACCAGACTGGGATGCTGCAAGAACACCCCTGCCTGAGAGGACTCGTTTGTGGCAAACACTCCGAAGGGTTTTGAAGAGCAAATTGCTGTAATCTGGCACTCTACAAATGTCCAGAGCCCTGCGTGTTCCAAGCTAGAAGACTGGTGGGCCCACCCCCACTTCTGAGGCAAACTGAACAAAGTGCTACAACATAAACACTTGTCAGAAAGAAAAATGTAAACAGGCCTTGTGAAATTCACTTAATAGAAGCTTTTTATTTATTCATTATTTTTACCAAAGCTTGTTGCATTGTTCTTCCCTTGCAGGGGAGTCTGTGGAGTAAAATGGGAAAAAAAATCAAATTGTCTTCCCTGTCTCTCTCACACCCAGTCACAAACAGGTCAAAAAGATTAAAACGAAATAACTCAACAGCTCTCACAGACACATTTGCAGGAGAAAGAGGGGAAAAGGTCCCCACTGAAATACTGGCATGCCTTCATTACCGCAAGCACAGACCTCTCCCCTGAAAACCTGCTGCATGGAAACAACTGCAGCCAACACAGACTGCTCACAGGGAGTGTGCGCAGTGGAAGCAGAAACTTTGCCTAGCAGTTGATTGTAACTGATTTACGTAAAAGTACGTAAAAAATCTGGAGTCTAATCTAATTTCTGTCAGTTTAGATCCTGCCTCTGTGTCAGATTTGCTTGCATCATATAAATATTTTAAGTTATTTGTCTTTGAGCACTTGCTATTTACAGGCAGATGCTGATTTTTAATTTAAATTTAGACACGTAATAAATTAGGTGGAATGATGGTATTTTAAACAAAAATCCTTTTCATCTATCCAGCAAAAGAGTCAGAGGTCAAGCTCAGACCACTAACTCATATAAGTGGGAGAACGAAATGTCTCCTTTTTGATGGATTTCTTGAATCATTGGGGGTCCACAATAACATCTATGTATAGAAGTACAAATATAGTAACAGAGCATGAAAAATACTGATAATGCTAAGAAACAACTTCTTATAAAAAGGAAGCATAGACGGAGATGATAGCTGCATACCTTCTAGCAGAAAAAGCAATGCAAGGAGGCCAAGCAAAAGCCTGAAAATGAACTTTTGCTAACGTCAGTCAGTGTAAAATAGTTCTGTCTTACAGACCGTGACAGCAGCAGATGCCAACATCTCACTCCTTTTTCTGTACTCATAAATAAAGACATTCAAGAAGATAAAATAAGAAATGCTCCACTTAGGTAACTCTATATGTTTAACGTAACTAGAGAAGAGTGTTAAAAAATTATCTTGCAACAGTACTCTGAAGCTGTCATCAGATTCTTCTCTTAGGGAACTGCTCATTTTAGTTGATACTAATGACACATCACATTATTAAGGCTGATCAAATCTCATTAAAGTTAATGGGACAAAATCCACTAATTTCATTGGGCTTTGGTGTTCTCTCCTGCATAAGCAGAATGATTCCAATTACTGTTGAAGACATTTCTAATTTGAGGGACAAACTCTCTCCAGAGACATACACGTGTATTCTCATTCAACTTCTATAGAAGTTAAATTAACGTGGTGTGGGAAAGATACGGTCATACCATTTAAGAGAAGTGTTTTACAATAATTACCAACTCCTTTAGTCTAGAGAAGCGTTTTACATTAATTACCAACTCCTTTAGTCTATACACTACCTTTTAATTTACCATCTGTGCAGTGGAAAGTAAAGCCCCTATTTTGTTTCCACAAGTGCTGAAAACAAAGTAAGTTTAAAAGGCAGCCTTCACTCCTTTTGGTCCAGCTTTTACACTCAGCACCCATGAAAACAAGCTGTCTTGTTTTTTTTTTTTACATTTACTTACTATGTTTATGAGCAATTGTGACAGATATTCCCAGCAGGTAAAATCCCTGCAGCATCCAGGTCCAAAGGAGGTTCCACTACAGCCCCCTTTTTCTCTCAGCAGTTGACATGGCACCAATCAACTGGGAACGACTTGTGGGCAGATTGCAGACAAGGAAATAGAAATCAGATGCTTCCCTTCTACTCACATCTGGAGAGTTAATGGGACTAGGAAACTGAAAATGCTTTGGAAATGCAATCTGCAGGTGGAGTTCACATAAGTGTAAAAAGCAGACCTGGATGCTGAGAAGGTGCCATTTTCATAAACAGTTCTTAAAAGACGACTACATTCAGAAAGCTGAAAAATGATGCAGTGTTAAACATGCAACAGTAAAAGGGCACTAAAGGTATCAGAAAACATAAGTATTACAGGCTGTACCAGTGTATTATCTGGGGTTTGATACTGCTCATACTCACAGGCATGTGCTGTGTATATATTTCCCCTAGACCAGTGGGCTGGGCAGCCAGGTATAAAACTCCCAGCCCCCCAACCCTCTCCAGCATCAACACCTGCCTCCATGGCAAGCTACCCAGGTGGCTTGGGCTGTGCCTCTGGGCCCATCACAACCAGACTGCTGCACTGTTTCTGAGCTGCTTTGCCTTCCTTAAGGCCACTTCTTCACCTTTTCTTCGGAATATAAGACATTTTCTCCTTACTCAGCTGTAAGACAGTGCAGATCTGTAAAACATAATAGCTCCTTTGAGATATAATAGCAAAGGCATTGGAGGCTAATATCAAGAATACTCTTATGAATAGAACATAATTACTTATCACTAATGGCCCAGTAATAATTATAGTTCTCTGAATTCCCAGTCTAACATGCAGGGAGTCCTTGGCTGTATTCCTAATGTTATTTTTACGTGGACCCCAACAGCTTAAAACTTCTAAGCCCAGTTTCTCATCATGTTACACTTACACAAAAGTGGAATGATGCACGCAAATCAGGCACAATGCATGCCATAAACAAAAGCATGGCTATTATCAGTCTCTGCCTTCTCTGTATGCCCGCACAATAACGTCCCTCTTCAAAGCTCTACCCCTACCCAGACTTCACTTGGGGTGGTGGCACTTGATTTTTTGCCAGCTGATTAGTCACAGGTAGGAGATGAGCTCTGCTCCCAGAAATGGCCTCCCACCTATAGCGCTAAGTTACAATTAGATGATTAAAACAGAAAGAATATTAATAATCCATTACTACTAAAAATACAATTCACTTGGCATTATTTATTCCATTTCTCTCCTTCAAGAGGTGAATTTCAGATCATTTCTTAAATTTCTGAATATTATCTTCTGTATGAAAGCACTTATTCACAGCACAGTGTCATCCACAAATGTTAATACATAGGAGTGAAACAGATTGTGTACCTAGTGAAAATATTAATTACAATTAGACTGAAGACAGCCCTCTTCAGATTTCCTTCTCTTCTTGTAAACCAGTCTTCGGACAGTTTCTAACCAGTTGTGGGCTCAGCTAAAGATGATCTCATCGAGACGGTGCTGCCTTTGTTTATGAGAATGTCATGTGGGAACGTGTTATGAGTATGACTCTCATCAGACATAGCACGACCCTACTCAGGGAGGCCGGTAAGCCTGTCAAAGAAGCAAATTTCATTGTCTGAATGCAAATACTATTTGACATATCTATACTCACTTATACAATCTAGGCTATGCAGTACATCAGGAGAAGAAACAAGATGCTAAAAAACACCACAACATATATGCCTCTCCTCCTCTGGTTCACTGTCAGTATAGGGGCACTGTTGTATGGACAACAGCATGAGGCCAGTAGACCGAAAATCTGAAACATACCTACTAGGTACTCCAAGACTAAATGGTATTAAAGCCTATAGTAAGTGAGATTTTTGCGCTCTGCCTTGTATGTCTCATTTGGTGGGGGCTCACAGTAGCTTTTGGTAAACACTTCAATAAATCACCATTAGGAAATGGTGAAGAATTTCAAGTAACAGTCAAACCCGACCAGATCCACATCCTTCCCACCACAGTGCAGGGTAAAGGTTCAGAGTGGAAGCAGAGGCCTGGAGGGGAAAGAGTTAGGCACAGGTTCAAAGAAGTAAAATTGGTCAGAAACATCTAATCAGTGATGTACCTATCCAAAGTGGCTAATGAAAGAGATACAGCACCAGACAAAACAATTCTTGTAGAACTGTTTTAAGGAATAGCATCAAGGAGCATACCATACAAGTTTGTTATGTTCTTGTTAAGGTCAAAGTTTATCTATTTTACAGTGAAAACTGAGCATGTCTCCTACTGAGACCACTGCACACCCTTTCTTCCAGGCAGCTTGTAGCTAGCAATGTAGCTAGCTGCTTGCCCAACAGTGGGAATGGCACTGAAAGGCTGAAAGGAGTCTAGTACAGCCCAGCTGTGTGAGAGCCAAAGCACAGATCATATCAACGCTTCTAGTTATCAGGGGCTCCGGAGGGCAGAGACACTGGATTTCTATGTCTGGAAACCAGAGGAATTTAATATGCTGGTTGAAGATTCCTCTAATAAAAAATGAGTTCTGTTGAGAGATGACAGCAATAGGATAACAAAAAGCTGGGAGTGAGCCAACTTCTATTAACAATGGAGAATTATGAATTATGATGGAAAGATATAAAACACAAAACTCTTGCATGCTTGAATACATGGGTGAAATCCCATTCTGTACCACCATGAGAATGTGGTCTGTTTGACAAAGTTTTTCCCCCATCTGATTTACACACCTGTGCAGTTGTCCTCCCAGAGGAGAACTACATCCAGTTTGCAGAGGCACAGCAGATACCAGTGCTAATACACATGTTACAGTATGCAGCATTTAGCTATTTCCATATATCAGTTTGGGAAGATCAAAGACTTTAAGTCAGAGCCTAAAATGTATACCCTTCTACAGACATTGCCTTTATGTACACACGGGACAGTAACATTCAAGAGTTGTGCATCAATGTGCGAGGATTGGAGAACAAAGTAATGTACAATACACAGGATATACACAGAAGCTTAAGAGCTCCTCCCACTGAAAGCTTTGCAAATAGATATATTGTAGAATTAAAAAATTTACATCACTGTTTTCATTCAATGAGAGAAAAAGTCAGGCTGATTACAATTTTGAACGTTCTGTGATTCTTTATGTCACATTAAACTCAGCACATCCTCGGGTACATCAGCCCTGTTGATATCATCTGGCTGATGCCAACGTGACCTCTTCCATATCTAGTTGGATATTGGACACCATGTATTAGTCACAGCGGCCCACTTCCTCGCCATCTATGCTTACTTACAACTACAACTGACTAGTTTTAGTCAATATTTAACCCTCCATATTGGTTAAAATAGTACTTAAACTGGTTGCCCTTCCTATGGATCCAATAACCTGCTTTCTCAGCTTTTCATCTGACATATTATTTTTAAACTTTAAGAAAGTTTTGAAGCTAAAGAAACACAAAAGCTGCGTGCATACACATGTAACAAACATCAGTAAGTTAGTCAGAAATTAACACCAGTAAGGTCAAAAGCTTGTTCTTCAATGGGGCATCTCTTCTTAACATGGATTGATATGAAAAATGGGCAGGAAATTATTTTCCGAATGGTCAGTGTCAGAACACAATAGTTTCAGGTATGAAGGGAAGACGTGAAGGCAGGAAATTTGGTCTGGGCTTCCAGCCTTGGCAAGGATTTTTATTGCAGCTTCCAGTGAATCACTTCAGACCAGATCAAAAACGTAGTTAAATCCACAGCTGTACCACTTAACACAAAATACTTCAGCATTCTTGCAGACTGCCAAAATACAAGGATACGCTCACTCTTCTGTTGTGTTCCCTTTGTGTGTTCCCTTTCTATATTCCCACAAAGATCTGAATTATGTTTGTACACTGTTATGGCTGCAACAAGAGACAGAAGGGTTCCTCCTGCTTACAGTGTAGCCAAAGGAATACAAACTGTGGGGTTGAAATCTCTCAGGGAACCTGTTCTGACCTACTGTTTGCTGCACGAGCAGCCCAAATGCAAAGTACCGAAAGGCAGAGTGGTTTGAGGAGGACATTTTAGGGCAAGGAATTCCTGCACACCTTTTGCTTAAGAAGTGTGTGTTGAAACAAAAGCTTAACCACAACTGAGCCTGCTCCTTTCAGCATGCAGTGTGCGTTGTCTGAGAAACAGAACAATTATACATATGGGGCACGATCAACTCAAACGGGGGTGTCCGTGGTGTTACATCACTAGACAGCAGCTCGTCAGGGTTTTCAGGGTCACAGCTTTCAACTGCAGTCACCTCACGTCCACCTGGCTGCATGCTCGGTAGCAAATCCCTTTTTGGGAACTAGCTTTAAACTCCTGCTGTGTTCAAACACACCTAGGAACGAGCCCGCAGGCTTGGGTTTCACTGAGCACAGTGGTGTCATCTCCTGTTACCCCTTGGTGCCCCCCAAGCAGCTAGAGACTTTAAGCCACTGCACACTGTTTTGCAAGAGAAATGAGAGGAAAGAAGCAATGGTCTGAAGTATGACAACTGCTTTTTCAGAATTGCAAGCACTAAAACATTTATCTAGAGCCAGTGGTCTAGGAAAATGCATCCATCTCCTGTGCCAGATTTGTGGCACATTCTTAAGGAAGGTGTAAGCTGTTACCAAATAGTCTGCCCAGGAGCCTGGCATTTACAGAGCATCTTTGCCTCCTAAGTACCATTTGCAGGTATTCTTTTCTTTCACAGACTGATATTCCTACCGATTCCCAAACTTAAACTATCTCAGCTCTTCAGAGGATAAAATAATATATCATTTTGCCAGCAAAATATGCACACCACACTGGTTGGGCAAGCTGATCTGGGACAGGGCTGCCACCGTGGAGGAAGGAGAAGTCCTACTGCCTTCAGAAGCAGGGAGAGCCCACTGCAACCATGGGCAGGCCCTACTCTGTGCTGGGTTGTGACCGGGGCATTCCCAGGAGCACCATTATTTTATAAGGAAGTGCAGAAGGGAAGAAAAGAATAAACAACAGAATAAAACATGAGTTTTAAGCTCTCTTTAGCTTTAAAACTTGAATGCTGCACAGAGCATATTTCTTACTTCAGATTCCACAAGTTTGATCCAGCGATTTTCCTCCTTCACAGTCTTAAAAATGCTTTCCATATGGTTTACATTCCTCTAGTATATTTTCCATCTATATAATACATTGTCTATCCCATTTCTACTCAGCCATTTTGTCTAAACAGCAGGACTCTCTGATCCAATAATTAATTTGTTAACATCAGACTCCAAGTCCCCTGTTATCTAGGAGGACTCCTATTACTAAGAGTAATTTGCTAATATACTAAAGGTAGCACTGCAGTTGCTGGTGTCCTTGCTTTTGCAATATTAATTAGTAAGAATCATATTCCAGAATGCTCTAGGTTACAGCTGCCCCAAAACACATGCTTATAATTTCCTCCTGGATTGAAACTTTTCCAGCATAAATTATTTTCTTGTGATCCCAATCTGTGTAAGTGTTCTGGTGCCCAGGACAGTCTGAAGCACATTGGATTGCATTCGTTTCAATTTAGCAGTCCTTGTTGATTAATAGCTCTTAACTCATCTCCTCACACAATTTCCTCCAAGTATCCAGATAATTCATCTTCCACTGCCAGCGTTAAACAAAAGCATTATCCTCCCTTTAGAGAATATCATGGAGGGGTTCCCATGCTCCAGAACTAATACAGTATTTCACACCTCTGTCTCCCTGCTGTCCTTACCCAAGCCATCCACAGCCTAATGAACTTCTGCTCCCAGATAATCACTCCTCAGGAGCTTTTCCTCTAGACTATTCTGTGTAGAATGGACACTTAGAGGTCCTAATAGGAAAATAACCGGCTTATTCTGGTTTGATTATTGGTACCACAACTAACAGAGAGCATCTCAGGATCAAGCGTGGAAGCAGGGGACAAGGCATGCCAGGGCAGCAGGACATTTCAAGCACATCCTGCCACCCTTTGGCTGCCCTCCAGACCCACAGCGATTCTGCAGCTACAGCCACATGAGGTCTCCCCTTGGAGCACATGGCACATGAACCACCTCCTTCATGTCATCTTGCAACTTACTGCTTTCCACACTGAACGCACTACCAGAGAGATACAGCTTCTTAATACAACTTGTCAGACAGGTGCAGGCTGCTGGCTTCAATTACTTGAAGGCCGTCTTCAGGGAAGGAATAAGGTTATATGCTATATCTTGAGCGGGGTCAGTGTTCAAAGTACCTCTGTGTCTTCTTTGGTATGGAAGCAGACTGCTGAATCCTCCTTTCGGGCTAAACCTTAAAGTGCTTTTTCACTGTTTCTATTCTGATGTCTGTTATAAGAAATACAGAAACATGTTCTCATTCTCTAATTCAGAAGGTGCAGGAATATAAATCAGTTCCCGATATGGCTCTGTTATTCCAAAGGTCTTCACACAAAGGAAGGCATTACTCAATGGTGCTATGGCAGATTTAACATGTAAGAGTTAGACATGGGACAAAGACCCACAGCTCAGATCAGTGTAATTTTAAAAGTTGTATTTGGCTATTTCCCCATCTACCTATCACCTTTGCACAGGTATCTTGTATAGACCTTTGATAGTCTTTTTATGGACCACAGACAGCTTACCTTATCCTAACATTTACCGATCACACTCTTAAGCACCGATCATTTCAGCTGTACAGACATAACAGTTTTTGTCTTTCTGTCTCTCAGACCAGCTCAGCATTGGGTCCCTAATCTCAAGCAAAATTAATAAGACTTAGGAGCTACATGCCTTTGAGAATTCTGGTTTTACATTTCCATGTCTTTTTGAAAAGACTGTTAAGAGGTGCACATAGGAATTGCATGACAGAACAAGTACCATTCCCAGCACCTTGGTATTGAGGCCTCCTATTAGAGAAATGTTGCCTTCTACACGTTATCTATCTTAGTAGCTTAGTAGAAGCTTAACAGAGCAAGTTGCGCCTGAACATTGACCGCTTACTAACTGTTATCAAAGCAGATTTTATTAATCGTTCTGCATAATTCAGAGGACTTACTGAAGATCTTAAAAGAAAATAACAGTGAAGGAAAAAAAATGATGTTAATGACTTTACAATCTGTTCATCTTGCTGCGCTCATCAAACATGACAGCCATTTTCAGAGCCTGCAACTCACTCTGAGTTTTACAGGGAGCATTACAGGGAGCTTTCAAATACAGAAACATCAAAATAGAAGAGCGTTCCCCTCCAAGCAATGACTGCTGAAAAAGGACTGTTCAGAGTCTTTTAAACCTTATGCTTGGGTGGGGCTGGGGAGGGAAGAAGCTGGATAGGAGATTGCCTAGGATGTAGTTCCTCTGAGCATCAGTAGGTTGCAGCAGAGTGTTAAATACAACCAGAAACGCGGGTGTTAAAGGACACGAACACCTCAGGATAATGCTGTGACAAAATGTGCATGAAGTCAACATGGCGATGCACAGGCATCTGGAAGAATTCTGCCGAACAGACTAGAACAATGAGAATGTGGGCTCAGAATAAACACGCACCCAGAGCTTGTTGTTTCTAGGGAAGAGATAAAGGACACCAGAGTTAGTCTTTGAGCCTCTTCCCCAGCCACCAACTTGTTGGAATGACATCACTGGTTTGGAAAGGTGATGTTTGCTTTCATTTCTCTGGTACCAGCTCTGCGGTTTGGTTTGGATTAAGGGAGGGGGATGTTGGGTTCCTTTCTTTTCTTCTTTGGGTGCCACAGTGGAATGTAGCAATTCACAAGGGAAAGAAAACAAGAAAAAATGAAAGCAATAGACTAATCTGAGACAGTAATCTTATAAAATGGTGAACAACGTGGATAAAAGTAAATTTTGGCAACGAAAAAACAACAATCTCGTACTCCAGTAACACAGCCAACATATGGAATTGTTTTTCTCGTGATGATACATTTGGATATAAGAAAAAAGAAACAGTTTTTCAATCAAAGCTCCCAGCAGTTATTAGTGGGGTCTCTGTTCCCTTCAATTGTTCTTCTTCTCTAATGTGATTGTAAATAATAACTCCACAGCTGTGTCTTCTGTAACCAATTGCATCTCTATAGGTTCCTATATTTAGACTGCATACAAGCATGTGCAAGAAGTAACAAAGACATAAAGAATGCTGCTTAGCCTTTAGCAAAATCATACAAAAGAGCTAATGAAGCTCACTCTAATAAGCTTTGCTGAATGACCAGCTGTAAACCTTCATTTGTATTCTAGAACACGAATACTCAGTGCCGAGAAGAATGTTACCCTTCACCTAAAGGCACCTTAGGTTACTCCTTTCCCAAAGTATAATGCTTCATTGGGCAGCACAGATTTCTTGCAAAGTGAAAGCAATACCATTGCAAGAAAGGATCCTATGCAACTGGTCCAAGGCAGACACTTCTCCATACAGAGGAATTTCAGGTGATAACAGTTTTACCGGTCTTTCCAGATTAAGCCAAGCAACAGGCTACCTAAAAAATAAACACAAGCATTCTGGTGCTGATAACACCATCTTCCTTTTTCACAATTTCCTGCATCAAGTTCTCCTCTGAAGTCACCATTTCTGTGCTGCCATGCTAGCAATAAATCCAATGGGCAGATGAAATTCTAGGTGCAAAGAAGAAGCTCAAGACTGAGTGGCTCATTCTTCTCTGCTCTCAAAATATGGAGCTTCTGGCCAGCGTCTTCTTACAGTGACCTTGGCACATCCCCTGCCACAACAAACAAATGCTCTCTGGAGCAGCTGCGCTGTACAAGAGTTTGTACAGCAGCATTACAGCACAGACACCTGCCTGAAAGTAAGACAAACATGGAAAACACAAGGCGGGTGATTTATACCTGTCCACTACCAGTATTGCCTATTTCTGACAAAGCGTGGGACCACAATGTGCTATAGGAACCGAGGCACAGGTGATGGTTGATGTCCCTTCTTCCGACAAGTCGAGGGAGCAGCTGTCAGATACGGGGCGTCTATTGCTAATGACTATGTGACAATATTAGGGCATGTTTATATTGTAGCATAGAAGGCAGACGTACCAGTTAGCTAGACTCATTATCTGCAGCTGGCTCGTTTAGGCTATTGTCACAGTAAATGAAATACATAGATAAAATGAAGTGAGTTTTGTGGAAAGCCATCAAAACAGCCAGGGCTGGTGCATTTTCTTCCTGGATGTCCTGGGGCTGAACATAGACTGTCTTATGGAGCAATAAGAGGGAAAGATTTGTGGAATATTTGCCCAGCCTAACATAAACCACTCAAGCTTGATTCTTGAGTGGAGAAGTTAAGAGTCCTAAGTTAAAACCTGTTTCCTACATCAGTAATGCTTCTTGCAGAGGACAATGCTGGCCAAGAGCCTACTAAGACACCCTGGAGCTATTAAAGACTGAGGCAACATGGGGAACATGACAAATAAAGCCACTAAATAAGGCAGCAACGCTTAGATTGTAGAAATGGTATTTGGGGTTATTTCAGTTGTGCATAATGGGAGCTGGAAAGGGCCTCAGACAGAGCAGAGAATGTAAAACAACAACTAAATGTGTCCCTGGGAAGATCAAGAGTTTCTATAGCAAAAAGGTCCAAAGAGGCTTAGATCAGTGGTTGATTTGAAAGCACAAATAAAAATTTGAAAGCACCCATGCAAATAACATACCAAGCAAATGAATATTCAGGGAAACGTCTAGTTATTCTCTTTTAAACCCAGAAAATATTTTCATTAGGCCTTCTATGCTAACTGCTATGAGAACTAATACGGAATTTCTGATGGAACTTTTTTGTTTTTAAAATGCCAGCTCTTCCTTCTAAATAGTAGCCTGGTGGAGAGAGCATCCACAGGGGAAAGGAAGATTCAGACCCCTCTCTGTTTTGACCATGTCCTGAACATGAACTCACACAATTTCCCTCACCAGGTAAAGGCTCTTGTATCTGTGACATGGCACTTAGCAGCACAACATGATTAAGTTCAAGGGCAGATTAAATGGCCCATTTCTGTACAGAAACAGGAGTAAAAGCTGCTCTCTTCTGCAAGGGGATTGTAGCTGGCAAAAGGCAGCAGGTACAGGGTCTGGATAACAGGCACTGTAGGGGGAAATGCCAGATCCTTGTGAGTCATGGCCAAGCTCGTTTTGATACCAGAATAGTAACTGCAATGTGTTTTTGTAAAAGGAAGCTATAATATTAAGTAGACTTCATAGAGTCTGTCTCTCCTGCTGGAACTGTTTCATTTCAGGTAGATAATTAAATATTTGCTGAGCCAAAGGAAGTGCGAGAAACAGGAAAGCCAATGTGGGGAAGTTCTTTTCAAAAAACATGTTGGAGTAGTCTGTTTCACTCCCATGCAAAATTATGACAACACTTTAAAAACTCAATTTGCTTTTTCTTTATTTTAAACCAAAGAGAACTTAATTTTCTTATTAGTCTGCCTGTAAGGCCCTCATCTGTAATCTTTGCATTCTTGAACTTCAACAACCACAAACAAAGTAAAGGAAGAAAAGGATCAGTATAAACTTACTGGGGTAAAGCACTCACTTCTTGTTACCATAGCGGTATCTGTGTTATTTCTCTAGCTTTAAAGAAGACAAAGATCAGCTTGACCCCTTCCCTTTTTTCTTTTTAATAGATCCTTAATAATGTTACACTTATTAACAGTTTCATTTTTAATGTTCCCTAGACCACATTTTAAACTAGAAATAAAATTGTCTCCAATCAATAGGGTAAATTAAATACAATGTACAGCTAAAAAGCACTCCCTCCCTTTAATTATGAAGCACAAAAAATAGCAATATTAATAAAATGACTCCAAGAGATGAGTTTTGTTCCATCTCTTTCAAAAATAAATGATTTATTCAAGATGTGCATATTTTCAAGTTACATGGTTTCCCTCGACAAATATTCCAGTACGTTTCTCAAAGTCTTAGTTTAGTGAGTATGACAAGATGTTCACACACTTTTTATGGTGAGGAAGAATGCCAAGACTATAGTTGGAGAAGCCAGATTTGTAATATGGTAGGAACAGTCTGGGAATTCCTAATTTTTCTCTTACTTGTTGGCAGCCAATGCCAGATTTTCAGCAGAAAAGACCTTCCATCCAGAATTAAAACAACTCTCCCATAGCTTCATACTGGAAACATATTTGTGGCCAACAGAGGCAGGGGGTAATTCTTCAGTCTCCCTGGTACCCACAAAGACCTCTGAGAAACATGAGCTCACTCACGGTTAATAAATACATTACAGTAAAGTAACAAGGAATGTGGCCTCTGAAGTCTGGGGACCTGTGCTGGCCTGGGGTTTCTTCTCTTGGGAGAGAGACCCAGCTGTAGGTCAAGAAGAAACACCACATGCTGGCAGGCAAGGAAATGGAACTGGGGAGTCAGATCAAGAACAGCGCAGGTCACAAGGGAGGCTCCAGATATGTGAAACAAGACATTTGCCATTAAAATACCAGACAGGAAAATGCAAGTGAAAATAGTGGATAAACAGTAAGGGTAAAATGCAGGTCACTGGTTCTGGCTTCAGAAATCACTTGGGGTGATAGCAGTTCTCTAGTATTTACTCTAGGGTCTTGCTCCCAACAATAGCAACCCCTAGCTTAGGACCTTGACTGTTGCAATGCGCCAAGGGCTTCACTGTGCACGTCAGTATCACTGTAGTTACTTTCAAAACTGCAAAAGTACAGCCTCGGACACAGAAATGCTTTGCCTTATGTACCAAGCAGGTTCCTAAAGCAGGACTTCAAGTTTCCCAGCAAAACCTCAGTATCTCATCCCTTTGCCTCCACACTCTGTGAATGGATTTGCTCTGCTTGTACAGAAAGAAGAAAAATGTTGGCAACACGTTAAGCTTTACTCCCCACATTTATAGCCACCTTTGTGCACCACCACAGCACACAGAACCAGAAGGTACTACAGGAGACTATTGCCAGCTTCCAAAAGGCAGACGGCTGCTGCTTTACCCAGCACCTAACCCCAGGCAGCATCAGTGTGACCAGCACTGCGTGCTTAGCTCCCCTGGGAGCACGGGGCTCTCCCTTAAGTACCAGGCAGCTCACAGATCCCACAGACCTGCCCTCAGATGGCCAAAGGGTATCTTGGATCCTCTGTTGTTTTTTCCACTTGTGAGCCTATGGCCCCTGTACACATACACGCTTAAAACCGAGGTTGAAGAGAAGCAGAACAAGGATTTAAATATTGCATTACACATTTTAGGTGTTGGAACACTGAAATAAATCAGAGATGCCTCTAAGCAAAACAAACTGAAGGAAGACACTGCAGTCTTTTCAGGCACAGACAGCTTTTCCCGGTGTACTGGTACAAAGCTTCTCGCAGCGGGGTCTGCACTGCAATGACAACCTCTACAGAGAAGCAAAATAAGTAACAATTAACAGGTCAGACAGTGCTGTATACTCAGTCAAAAAGCTCTATAAAAATAAATGTATGGAGAAATACATTTCTCTAGAAACAGCAGAATTACTACACCTGTTGGTACAGTGTAAAGGAGAAAGCATCATGTTTCCTCTTGCTAATTGCTGTACAAGACCCGACATTTGTTTTGCTTATGGTAACCTCTTTTGATAGCTTGTTGATACTACGATACTATTCATTTTACACTGAGAGTTATAAACAACCATCTCCCAGAGACAGTACCCTGTCAAGTGCCTGGGACACTGACTGTTTCAGTCAATTGCACAGAGACGATACCACTTTTCTCAAAGATTCTTTACAGAAAGCTTTTGAAAGAGCAGGTTTTTTTTTTCTTTTTTTCTTTTTGTAAACATCTTAGAACAGAGCACAATGGCAGAGAAGAAATTACAAACCTCTCAATTTATGCTTTCATTACAATTTCTTTTGAATTACGGAGCTTTCCAACTGCTTCTCAAATTCCCACTGAAGTCAGCACCCCACCACCTGGCAGGGAAACAGGCTCTTAAATGGTGTAGAGATCAAGAGTGGAGCACAGAAGAGGGGCAAAAGAGAAGCATGAGGATCCCGATTTGGTTCAAAGGGAAATGGATGCTATGGATGCTAAATGACAGCATGGATCTAAGGAGAGGTGGGAAAGATCGTAGCATAAAAACTCACATGGTTACAGAAGACAAAAAAACATTTTGGCCTCATGAAGCTCCTGAGCTGCCGTCTGGCCTGGGTGGAATTTTGTTTTGGTCCCATGTATCTATTCTTAGTCTCATTTTAATAAATATTGGTAAGATGACATAATTCATTTCAGCCAAGTCTTTCCTTGATTTAAAGATCTGTCTGTTACTTTCACCCTTTTGTTTTCAACTACCAGCTTGGTATCTTATTTTTTTCTGGTTATTCAACTTCCCTCCATCTCCAGCCTCATAAATTTTAAAAAAGCAAATACTTCCCTTCTGAGAGCAGCACAGTAAGGGACCATGCTGGGTTAGTTTCAAAAAGGTGAGCAACAGAGGAAGACAACAAAAATGAGTCATATGGCAAAAGGATGCTGAAGGCAGAACACGGCAAAGTTAAGCCTGAAGCAGAAGGAAAGAAAAGAGGAGATGGAGATCACAGAAACAGCCAAACTCGTGCTATGTTCAGTTAGACTGGAAAGAAATAAAAACAAAATGTGAAAGCTCTTCAGTGAGAAGGAGCCGAGATGGAGCCGTTTCTCCAGCTTCCTCCTCCAGCCAGGTACGGGCTGCATCTCAGCAGCCACCTCTCCTCTCCTTCGTCTCGCCCTCCCAGCAGTGGGCAGCTTTGCCTGCACTCCTTGACTAAGCCCAGCAGGACTCAAGAGTGTTTGAGTGTTTTTTCTTCTTTCCAAGCCACTTCCCAACTTCTCTCCCCTCTAGGGACTAACCAAATTCTAAGATTTGTGTTTACCAGAAAACGTCTCTTTGTAAATCACTGACTAAGGATTACCTTGTCCCAAATCCTCCCTCTCAGGTACCATCTTCACCAGCTTTGGGTAGTTTCAGTCAGGCAGCTTTGTAAACCTCTCACCTCGTAATAGCCTGTTTTCTTTTAACCACACATTTTGAATTATCGATGCCTGTCACACCAGGATTTTTCTTTGAAGACAGCTAATGTTGGGCGTGACTGACAGAGCAGATCTCATGATGATGAACATTTGTTTCACAGAACAAGGCTGCAGCAAGTGCAAAGGTCAAGCCTAACACGAAAAATGAGGAAGGAAAACACATTTTTCTTTCTGCCTCTTTCTCAGTCTGTCCTCCCCCAGTCTGTCTCCTGTCTTCTATGGATATCGCATATACCTGCTCTATGAGAGAATGACTTTTTGGTTTGATAGCTGAAAAAAAAAAGTCTGAAAAAAGCCTGATTCAACATTAAGCATTTTAGACGTTCACAATAAAATGAAGAGTTAAAACAGTTAATTTGACTCAAAATTATGTTTTCCTTTTAAATTTAAAGCCTCATTAACCTGCTGATATTACTTAAATCACATTTCAAATTACATCTCAAATGTTAAAATCAAATGTTTTGTCAGCTTCGGAATGAAATGTCAGGAGAAGGGTGTCTAAAAGCTCAGAATTCCCACGTCCTTTTCTTAAAGAAAACATTAGCTAAATTTGACAAATACAGTCTTGGTTTTCCAGATTTTTTTTTCCAATAATTAATATTTATTTAAAAGTTACTTAGTTCTGCAGCTGTTATGACAACAACAACTTTCCACCCAGCCACAGCACACCATGTGAAGGCAAATAACTGCAAGCAGACTGAACAGAAAAAAAGACAACAAGAAAAAAAAGAGTTAATTTACTGCTGATCTATCTCAATCTTTGAGGTTTTATGCTGCCAACAGACCAATAAAACAGCAAAATAAAAGAACAGCTGCACACACACCTGAACACAGTAAAGCTGGTGCAGTTTGCAGACATGTTTTATATCTGTAAATCTCAGCAACCATTTTAGAAAATATGAGATAAATTTTAAACTGGTAATGAAACTTAACAGGGAAGATAGTCTCAAATTAGATGTGGTCTGTAATCCACAGTGAATCTTTTTCTGCACGTGGCCTTGACTTCAGGTTGATAAGAAAAATCAAAGCTAGGTAAAATCCTGGTGAGTTGAGGCGAAAGATGTATTTCTCCTTGCTCTAAAGAGAAAAATAAAAAACTTCCTTTCCGTTCGTGACAATTCAGATGTTCTGTTGATAAATTTAAGTCTATTAAATAATTAAAATAACATAATATTGCCCAGAACAAAACAAAACCTAACATAAGAATACCCAGTGAAGCCCCATCTGTTCAACAGGAGAATGCTAATGAAGACTGAAAAAGGCAATTGCACTTGTATTTTGTTTTTAGTTGCTCTTTTCATCTATTCATAAATTGCAAATGAGAGAATTGGAATAAACCGCCAGCATATTACACTCCTGCCTAAGATCTCCACAGCCAAGTATCCCAGTTCTCCCTACGGGTCCTTCCAGCTTTTAGGAGAACCCTCTTATTATCATTCCCACACTAACACACTAATACTTTGCAATTTGGCTTCTGGCTCCCACCCCCATCTCAAACATCTTTGCCTGCTCTCCCACCTCAAAGAGAGCGTGTTTTAAAACACTAATTAGGGTTGAACTGTGGCAATACAGAAATTGCATCTGTTGGAACTCTTCTATAGCCAAACAACCCTTTGTTTGGTTCTGGTTTCAAGGTGGGGGCTTTGAGCCACAGCAGGAGCACTCGGAACAGCACCCGGCATGCCACGTGCCCCCGGAGAGCTCTGCAGGAGCCCAGGATAAGCCCTACCTCTGGAGCATCACTGGCCAAGAGAGTCTTCTCTTCTTTTCTCTTCTCCTCATCAAAAGTACTACTTGCGCCCAATTCACCTCCAGATTTTTAAGTCCTATTGCAGCAAAAATAACAAGGGAAATGTCAGTAGCATCTGGAGAAAACTGGCATTGCACAAAGGTAGAATAAAAGGAAGCTGACAAAGCAACACATCTACACTGACAGATGCTCACTCCAACTTTTCACATCAATAGTGATGACAAACCTTTGAGTTAAGCAAAATATAAGCAGAGAAACAAGAAATGGTGATAATGTGCAGTCAAGAGGGGCGGTTCACAACTGCTGTGGAGTTGGTGGAGAGTATATTGGCTACTGCCTCAAAGCTGGTCATCTGAAGATACGCTGTGGCCGTAGCAGGTTTGGGAGCAGCATCTGCCTCTTTTCCTTCATGCTCTTCATTGGCATTGTCTACTTAAACTACAAACTGTATGGCAAAAGTTCTCTTTTCCAAGAAACTGTTATGCAGCACACTGGATTCCAGTCTTAGGTATAACTGGCTAGAGCTTGCTGTACTTCAGATTACAATAGTAATACACCACATTTGCAAGATTTTATGTTAATGAGAAAGGAAAAAAAAATCAGTTGCCTGTCTTGGATTTAGCCCATGGCTTTGCCTCAAGCTAAAATACATGTTAAGTGAGCTAGAACTAATAATGTCATCTCAGTGATTGCTAATGATTTAATTAAATGACTATAGTTACATTCAAATAAATATCTGAATCTCATTTTATGCAGTACAAAAAATTGTTTTAATTAAACCTGATTACAGAAGTCATACTAAGGAAGTGTTCTCTTTAGTACTTCTGAAATGAAATGGAATCCATTAATCACTTTGATCTTCACATTTGAAATACTACAAAAATAAGTGCCTGTAGAAGAAAGTGTTGTCATCTTCTGTAGAAATAGTGGTACAAAACCCTATCTTAATGGAAAATTATAGATGAGAAATGAAAAATTCTTAAAGCTCGAAATTCAATGTTTTTTCTTCAAAAATATATAACTTTCCCTGGGCGTGCGTAATTGCTCGGATTTTTACAGACAGTGGTAGACTTTCATTTTCAAAAGAGAATATAAGAACATTGTTGTGTGTTCCGTGGTGGAACTACAGTTGCTGTGGGAACCATCACTCTGAATTTCTTCACAGCTGTGTTTATATTCTCAACCAAACGGTGGAATTAAAATAGTTTTCAGCATTCATATTTTTGTTTTGTTTTTAAATAAACCAAAAAAAAAAAAAAGTTTATTTCCATGACAGTAGAGCCTTAGATTCAAATAAACACACTACTCAACTCTGACGACTGGAAGTTTTCTCGTATCTACCAGTTCTTCACCAAAAAAAAAAAAAATTACAACCTAAAATCATTTAATTTCTCTGACACATTGACCTAAATGGGCTTATTTCAAAGAGCTGAGTTTTCTATCTGCACTGACATGCCTCGGTGCATTAAAGTTACTAGAAAAACATACGGCATATGTGCTGGAACAGTTCGACTCTGCAGGGGCTGCTAGAATCGTTTTACTGCCATTAGTAGAGTCAGTGGAAAATAAGGTTTTGTAAGATTTTAATGCTAAACCCTTCCAAATTGGAAGAGAATAAAGTTTTAGCTTCCATACAATCTCCCTCTTCCAGGATAATTTTTGAAGCCAAAGGTCTAGAAAGTTGAGTACAAGAACAGCTATTATGTGAAAGAATTTCTATTTTATTCAAGAATATATACTGGCTTATTCTTGAGTATCTTGCCCAAATAAACTTGAATCTGGACTAATGCAGCCATGATCTGTCTGTGTATTGAGCTTAGCTTGCTTTACGATCATATCACCCTACAGTTTCTATTATGCTGTCTCATTTCCTACTTTCCTGAATTTTGAGTGTTCATCCTGTGCTGTACATGTTATGGATTTTCATGTGGAATTCCCATTTTCCTCATGAAACTAAAGCATATATATTCCTTTTACCTAAATTCTGCTAAAGCCAATTACTTCCATACCTGTGGACCATTGTTGGATGCTAGATAACCACAGTGCATCCTAAATGTGTGCCCATAACAGACAGTCAACTGTACACTCTTCTTTTTAGAAAGTAGTAAAGCTTCTCTAAGATCAGGACTGCTTTAGTTCTCTGCAGGAATAACCAGCAGAACTTTCTCTCAGAATAAAGAATGGGGGTTTTCTGACATGCTGTAAAATATACTGTGAAATTTCAATCCTGTGGGACAAGATCTCAGCTACTATAAATCTCTTTTGTTTATGCTAATCTAGAAAATTCAATTTAGGGTGCCTAAGAATCCAGTCCAGGTTTTTCTTCTCTGATTCAGAGCTATCAGATGTAGTCTTACAGAAGGACTGATAACATTCCCTATTGTTCTCTCCTCATTTTTTGTATCTGTCATTTGTAATCCATGTTGACATATTCCCTCCAACAATAAGATCCTTCTTTAACTTCCTATACATTGACTGATTGTTACAGACTATACAGAACTGGAGTTATGAAAGCTAAAAAACAAACAAACAAAAACCCAAGTGGTCATGAAAGAGATTGGTAATGAAGATTTGTGACTACATACTGAATACTTGTTTTGTACCTTTTCAACTGTAATTAGGTCCTACCATTTTTGTTAACGCTTCTGGCAAACATTTAAGAGCTTTCTAACTCCTTTCTAACTCCCTAGCTAATATTTATACTAGACAACACATTCTAATGAGACCATTATGATCAAAAGATTTATTGATAAACAGAGCACCAAAAGCTGCAGCCTCCAGCTGTGGGTCTCCTTCTCTGCCTCCTCTCTGACATCACCAAGTGAAGCTGACAAACACGATAGCGCAGTAAAACTACATAAATATAACCTTATTTAAGGAACTTTATGTTGGCTGGTAGCCGCTGAGCATTGAAATAACAAATGACAAAATAAACCTACCAAATAAACCTTCATAGAGTGTCTTACTGACAAGTTTTTTTAAATGTCTTCCTTCATTTCAGTACTACATTGTTTCAGCGCCTGAAGATACCATGGAAGACGTACCTAGACATTTCACATTTGAGTTTCTGTTGAGTTTCCCATTAGCCTGAATTTTCTCTTGACGCCACCTTATTAGCCACACGTTCCCCCTCACCAACACCAAAAAAAAAAAAAGCTTTTACTTTCTGAAATTGCTGATGACTACTTGAAGTGATTCTGAAAAATAATTTAGTTGATTCATATACTGCCTTTACAATTAATCTTGTGAATTAAATCATCTTGCATTCCAGAGCAGTACTCGGTCTGTCTAGAAAATTGCAGCTTTGGCCCTCCCCACCAGAGACTGAAGAGCCATATGATGTTTATTAGCATGCAGCATGTGTTACTTTCAGTTGGCTGGGAAGTTGATGGAGTTAGCTTGAATGCCATACTGGTATTCACACTGGCAAATTTCCAGTTCCTCTTTGCCACCTTCAAACCACATCCTCCCTCAAACAGGATGCTCATTTCACCATTCCCTGGGGGCAACACCAGATTCTAATCATATGTTTTCCCCTTATTTTTCAGGTATGTGAAGTGGTCATACACAGAAGCAAGGGCTTTGTAGAGCATGCCAGCTGAAAAACTTGGAACTGGTAAATAACTTACCCAAGTTTACAAGTTTACCCATCATTTAACACAGAGCAGGCTCTCAGCTTTATATGAACTTACTCTTAATTTTCAGTTTAGTACAAGCATGGCTGTAAGCTTCCATTCAGCTTACAAGAGGAGAATCAGTGCTCCACCTTGCACTTTGAGTTGTTGGAAATTCTTTAAGAAAACATTTAATTTGCTGAAATATGCAGATTGAGGTCAGCCAAAATGTCTGGAAATTTGATTTTGTTGATTTTTTTTTTTTTTTAAGTAAGGGGAGGAAGGCCTAAGAATATTTTGGAAATAAAACTGGGAAAGTGTTAATTTCAGAAGAAAACTTTATACATAAAAAACATGGACACTACCAAATTCATTCAAACTTCACCCTTCCCAATTTTTCTTTAAAGTTATTTAATCAACTTTTTGTTCCTAGTTTAATCAGCAAACAGGAAACTCATCACTTAGGACAGCTCTACACAGTCGTTATGACTGTTGTTTAACTAAAAAGTAGGAAGTACTTTGCTCTAAAGTTTCAAAGTTTAAAATTAGTTTGCATTTCTCTCTAGCATCACACTTTCCTTATTTATTTTATTTTATTTTATTTTATTTTATTTTATTTTATTTTATTTTATTTTTATTTTTATTTTTATTTATTTTATTTTATTCCAGTGTAGCAGTATCTAGCCACTGAACTGCTTAGTTCTTCCACATGATCTGAACTCCCTTCCCCCTGAATAAGCAGGATTCCACATTCAGGCAACTGGATGACAGAGTATGTATTACTCCTAAATTTAAATATAACATTTTAAAGTGTTTTCTGCTATTTGTGAATTGATTTCAGCACTTAGGTTTAGTGGCATTTGTCGCAAATTAGTAAAAATGCAGCCTAGCTATACATGCTGCTGCACAATTGTTTAGCAAGATTTAGTGTGAATGGCAAAGCAAGAATGCTGCTTTTCAGAGGACAGTGGAATAATGGCTATGATTCAATTAGCCTTACCAAAAAAAGGTGCCTAGAATTAGAAAGAGCTACCTGAATCTCTAGTTTAAACAGCTCTTTATGGGCTGGTACTGCACTATTAGGTTAGTTTAATAAGCAATTATAATTATTGGGAGAGCAACTTCTCTATTAAAGGTCAGGGAGTAATCACTACAGCTCCAGCTATGAATATAATTGGACATTTAAGGAAAGGTGTCTATCCAGTGCACTCTCCCCTTTTTAACGAATTCAATTTAGAGTTAAAAATGCAGTATAGTGGTAAACTGAAATACATTTCAGACAGAAAAGATGACTCCTTTATGCCAACCTATTTTTTTTTTTTTGGACCCAATGGTATGATTAACAACCCCTAGAGGTAAAAGTACAAAGCATTAAAAACAGTAGTATTACAAATTATTTATGTGCAGTACAACTTACATTTTCAAAACCCGATGACTAAATTGACTATGCATTCTGTGTTTGAACACTCACATTATCTGAACAGATAGACTCCCAATATTAGCAACATATATCTCACTGAAATTTATTGTTGATAATTTAAGGATCACAATTTAAAAGTGCTGTACACTTCCAGAAGTTAGGTAAGCTTGAGAGGCATTGGCCATTCTTAAATTTTTAGAATGCAAATTCTAACACCTGGATTCCTGTCTGCTGCAAGCTGGAGTCCTGGAAAGACCCTGATATGTGAATAACCAAAATGCTTAATTATTGTTTACGTTGGGGTTCTTAAAATTTCTGCCCTCAGCTGGGTCTTTAACCAAATCTAGACGAAGCACATACTAATTCTCTCAGCAAAATGAATTATTTACTGCATCCTAAATGAAGTGAGAGAAAAGTTCATCCATCCCTAGAATACAGTGATGCATCTTTGTTAACCCTTTCCTGGTATAACTTGACACTTTTAAGTGAGCTGGCAGAAACAAGAAAGGGAGTGCAGCATATGATAGACTAGAGTACTGGAATCATCAATTATCCAAAATAAATGCGAAATAAAATTTAAACATGGTCAATATTCAAGGCCACGTTTAACTCCCTCTAAAGGGAACAGAAGAGCTTATATATATGAGAGGACTTTGCTATATCCTGAATTCAAGGAAAGTTGATCAGTCTTGAAATCAGCTCTGACCTCAATGAAAGTTGGAGTGAAGTCAGCTAAAAGCTAGCTGTCACAGCCAACACGAGTACGCCCAGATGCTCCAGCTGCAGACAGCCGGGAAGAAGAGATGGGGCAGCAGCAACAGCCCCAGCTCAGGCCCAGGAGCCAGGGTGGTGAAGTTCACTGGGGCACCATCAGAGCCCCCCGGCTGCTGATCTGACCTCCCCACATCACAGCAGGGCACTGACCTGAAGCAAGGTTTCTGCTCTTGACTCCAGCCCTACTGGGAAAACATGTTCTGGTCGATCTTCAGCTTTCTGAGGACACAGACATACACAGAGGAGGAGAAAATGCTAACTACAGAAATGGCAGCAGAAGAAATAGCTTTGTATACAAGTTTCAAATGGCATCTGCAAATACGTTTTTAATATCAGGATAAGTGAATGATCTTCTTGCTACACACTCCCTTGGCAGGATGCTTTTAAAATAAACTAGGATAAAATAGAGCTTTCCTGGACAAGAATGATCTTATAGCTGCCAAATATGCCACTCAATGGGCACTCTGTGGAGCTCATGAATGTGTTAAAAACAACAACAACAAAAAAAACACAAACACAAACCAAACAACCCTTTGCATTTGACCCAGTAGTGTGAACTTCAGGCTGGATTCAAAAGCAAATAAAGTAATGGAATCAAATTCTTTCAGCTATCTCCAGTTTTCTCAGTGAAGACAGAATAAATCGTCCCTTTTCATTCGGTCCAACTTCAGTACATCTATAATGAAACAGAAAACCTGTAGAATACCCAAGCACTTCCTAAACTATGCCTCTGCACTTCATGCTCACATGTTCTGTTCCACTGGTAGAGCTGTGGACTGAACGTTCAGTAGTACATATGAAGAAATAATATATTGAAATACTGGAGCTGTTTACTGATATGCTTCTACAACTTAATACTGTCCCTAATTAATTTAAGCCTAACCAAAGGGAAATTCATTCAAACCACGTGAAGTGTACTCCCGACTTGTGGCATAAATTGATGACCATCTCAAGTCAAACAAATGCCACCTGATACTTCAAACTGCCCTAAATGGAAAGGTCTTCAGTATAAACATACTACACTTACATCACTTTAGTAATTGAGAACTGATCTTAACAAAAGCTTTCTACATCTGTGGGCACCATCAAGTTAATTTTCTACACATACATTACTTTTAGGTGGACATCTAGTAAAAGACGGATGCTTAAAGAATAAATCACATTGTGAACAGCCATATTAAGTTTGAAACACAGGAATGAAATATCTTGTTATACTAGACAGAAAAAAAATAATTGTCTGGCAGAACTGGAAAGGACAGAGCAGAAGCAGGGGACTCCAAACTAGCTTGGCACAGAACAGATTAAAGCAAAACATGCAAACATATCCTCCGGGATGGAGGGGGGTGAGAGTGGAATGAGTTCAGTTCAGCAATACTGTCCTCCTTTGATCAAAATATGAAAAAAAAAGGAACCAGAGTTTAGCAAATCTTGTTTTCCATAACTTGACTGAGTTACATCATATTCCTTTCCCATGTCCTTTGCTTCTCCTTGGTACTTTCCTACATAAGCTACTAATTCTTGTTCTTCAGATTAATTGGGAAGGCTGGTTAAAATACCACCTTTGTCCAGAAACTTTATTCCACTCCTGCTTTTCAAAAACAAAAACAAAACAAAAAACACCAAGAAAACAAATAATATATTTGAAACCGCATGATAACAAAATGCTACATTGAAACGACCTCCTTGTTTTCCTTTTGTAAATAAAGCAAATAAAACATACTGGGCAATACAGAATCCAGATGTAAGAAAAACAAGATGCTCTTCTTACTCAAAGTGATCAACATTTATGATGGATTTTGATGGATTCCATCCCCTTGCACTCCCCGCCCCCCTCAAATTTTTATTTAGGATGATCTTATGTTCACATAGCTGCTCAACATATATATCAAGAAACTTATCTTACCTACCCTGTGTTTCTAAATTTTTTATTGAAGTCTATGAAAAATCTGCTGTCTTTTGTGTTCTAATTGAGTACAAGTACAGTGACCCAAATTTGCATCTGCTACAGCTCTAAGTTAGAAGAGTCAAACAAAAGAGGCATGTATTAATATTCATTTGCATTTATTTAGCACAGAAAAGAAGTCTGATATTATTAAAGAAGGAGAAGGTGGGCTAATGATATCTATAAAAGGATTTGATGACGTATAGGAGGAAACCAGCTGCAGCAGTGAGGAAAAATAATTTGGTTGTTGCATTTTTCACAGATGAGAAAAGTCCCATTAGAAGTTGGGAAATTGGTTTGTATTCTTGCTTTTTTCATTCAGTTCCTTCTTCCTGGTAAAAAAGTCTTGCCAATAATGACGAGATAAACCCTGTTTGCTTTTGCAAAACTGGTAGCAGTGTTCTGTTTTTCTGGCCATTACATCCTCTTGCAGTACCATTATTAACTTATCTGATGCTGACTGGCATGTTGGAAACATCAACTTTCTGAATACTTGTGGTAGGTTTTCATACACCTCGCATGGGTTTTAGTTGTCTTGTAAAGTTTACGGATAGGAGTTGTTTCTGGTTTCACTTTTCTGGCTCCTACTGCAGTGTCATTCACATCCAAGTTCTCTAGCGCCATTAAGGCACAAAGTGCTATGATGCCTAGATATTCTTATTAGCCCAGACTTCCTACAAGTTCTCCCAATGCTCTGTGATTATATGCATGACATCTGGCCTTTAATGCTTTTATATATCAATGAGTTAAACATCAGGCAGTTTGAATTATTATTTCCTGGTCTCTTGCAGCACCCATTTGAGTTTCATCCCTGACAACCTTTGAAAGTTGCTCTGTTCTGCCTGAACAGAAAGCTCACAATCTCAAGCTCCATTAGAATTTGTTGTTGAGAGACCCAGTGGTGTCCTACAGACTTCACTTCAGCTATAGTAACGAAACCTGGACAGCATCCAGTTCATTCGAAAACCACATTTCACAACTTCCATTTCTTTAGATTCACTGACTACAACAGGATCAGTTTCTACCACCAAAGCAAGAGACTGCACAGCTTTATTTCATTAGACATTTATGCTAATACTAAATTCTCTAATTTCATCCTGAAAAATAACTTTGAGGGAAGATACACATCACAAGTTTTGATATTTATGATAGGCTTTTACATGATCAGACACCAATTCACTCATTTCAAATTTCCTTTCCTTATCTTTCCTCTTCTCTTCAGGTATCAGTGTATATCAGTGTGGTAAAATAGGGTCTCTCTCTCAAAGGAGAGAAAATATAATTAGGACTTCAAATAATTTAAAAAGCAACTATCTTTTCTTCAGTTGTTTAAAGGGACTGATTCAACCAACTTCCACTCAGCAGAGTTTTGGTACCAAAACCTTTAAAAGTCAGTGTGTATAGTTTTGGAAAGATAATTTTGAATTTCCTCTACTCATGCTAACCGTGTTGGATAAGAGGGTGATCTGAAGTGTTGATTTCTGGATGAAAGTTTGTGCCAGTCCAGCACATGAATCCAGCAAGCTTCACACTAGATTTTTTTCAGAAATAGTCTAAAGCCTCAGCCTGTAACAGCCTGAGGTTTTACGGTAACCTCTGACAGACAGACAATGCTTTGTTTGTGCTAATTAGAGCAGTCTCAGGTGAAACACTTCCCTTACCAAAAATTACAAGTTTCATTTACAGGACTGTTGTGGTTTAACCCGGCTGGCAGCTAAACACCACACAGCCGTTTGCTCACCCTCCCCCCTCCCTCTCTGGGATGGGGGGAGAGAAACGGGAAAGTGAAGCCTGTGAGTTGAGATAAAGACAGTTTATTAAGACAGGAAAATAATAATAACAATAATAATAATAATAGTGATAATGGTAATAGTATTAACAATAATAATGTGTAAGAAAACAAGTGATGCACAACGCAATTGCTCACCACCCGCTGACCGATGCCCAGCCTATTCCCGAGCAGCCGGCCCCCCCACCCCGGCCAGCCACCCCTATATATTGTTTAGCATGACGTCAGATGGTATGGAATACCCCTTTGGCCAGTTTGGGTCAGCTGTCCTGGGTCTGTCCCCTCCCAGCTCCTGCTGCACCCCCAGCCTGCTCGCTGGCAGGACAGAGCGAGAAGCTGAAAAGTCCTTGGCCTGGTGTAAACACTGCTCTGCAACAATTAAAACATCAGCATGTTATCAGCGCTCTTCTCATCCTAATCCAAAACATAGCACCCTACCAGCTACTATGAGGGAACATTAACTCTGTCCTAACTGGAACCAGGACAAGGACGATCAGTCTAGGGAAATTCATTTAACAAGATTGGATCAGTTACTGAAACCAAAGATATGAAGAGTGGATCTGGATGAGACTCAGCAAGATTTGACAAAATTGAGTGAAAGCTAGTGCTTCTGCCAGTTCTGGCTTAAAATCCAGTCACTAACCAAGAGGGGGAGTAGTGGTGGATGCATGTTCTAGCTGGATAGGAAGAGCCCTTATGTAAGACCAGGCAGTATTCACACTAATATGCCTCACACTACTGCATCAGGACCATGGGATCTTGAAGGCATTACTGAGTTGCAAATCACAAGTAACCTTCCCTTTATAATTCAAAGATTTTGCCTACCACTGATATGATCTTGTTTTGCCTTTGGGCACACACAAAGAAAAAGATCACTTGCAAGAGCAAGTGCTCTATCTAGAATTTCAATTAAGCAGTAACCAAGTGGGATCTGAATGGACATTGCAGAAAGATGCCAGTTTACAATGACTTTGTCAAAGAAGCAGTCTGCAGGCTGACTTCAGCAAATCAAAGAGGATCAGCTAGCAGACAGGACTTGCCAGATATGTATTCAGCTTGGCTAAGAAGTACAGAAGAAAAGGAATAAAATTCCAATAGATCTAATCCCATATTGGCTGCAGTAATCCATAAGCATTAAAATACTTCCAAAAATGGCATTCTTTCAAAATCCATGAAGGATATCACACTATAAAGCAAACGGACAACATGACAAAAATAATCTGTTGGGTGGGCAGTACAAGCAGACAAATTTAAACATTCATGGAGAGCTGCAAGGACATAAGAGGTAAAAAAAAAAACAAACAGGCCTTTGGAAGATTATTTTCCACAAAGGTACCTTACATTCCTTGGCTGCATCTAACATAGATTTTTTTTTTTCTGGAAAGGACACACACACATTATTGCAACTGATTACTTATTCAGATATATCACCTTGGCTCTACTTAAATAAAAAAAATCATCTTCAGATCTTTAATGATCATAATTGTAAGACAGTTCCTAAATTTCTCATGTTAGGCAAAAGGCCTTGATTTTCCTCTCAAACATTCCTCATGTTTTCCCAGTATTTTTTTTTTTCATCACTGGTTATGTTATCTTCAGAACAATGGCGAGGTAGAAATAGTTGTGACTGTATTAAAAAGTTCTGAAAAAAAGTCATTAGCCCCATTGCCAATGGGACTAAGTCCCAAGCTGCATCTCCCTGTAAAACCAATAGCACAGAAACATAAATGAGCTGTATGTGAGGAACTTTAAAAAAAAAAAAAAAAAAAAGGTAATGATTGCTCATTACAGCACTAAAGCACAAAGCTAGCACCAGGGAACAGATTTCGATGCAGGAGCACCCAGATGTTTGGAACCATTCAGAATTTGGCACAAGCTTCCATGTCCTATACACTAGGAGTTTTCAAAGAATTTCTCATGAGGAATGAGTTTCACCTTCAGTATGTCCTAACAACAAAAGGAGAGGGCAGGAGGCCTTGAATATCTCTTAGGAAATAAATCTTCTCTTTTAGGCAGTTCCACACAAACATTTACCAGAAATTGAAGCAGACTGTCTCTGTTTGTTCATAAAGGCTGTGCTCAGAAATGGAGAGCAAACGCTTGCATGCCCACCTCGCTCTGTGATGGCATTACTGAACCATCAGCATAGAGAGCAGACCTCGGAGGAACTGAAGGCTTTGTCTTACTGCTGCCAATGTTTTTCTTCTTATAGCATGTCACAGCAAGAAAACAACATCAGATGAAGTTATAGGAATATAAAGAAATTTGTAACAGCACAGCAAACTTGTAACCCCACAGTAAGGAAAAACTACTGGGTCAAAATCCCAGACCACAATTATATATACAGACTGTATTTAACACGATGTAGCCTAATGTCTCTTAGTAGCACAAAGCATCCCCTATACAATCATAAATTCTAATTAACTGAATTCTACCAGTCACCTCTAATTTATGGCCTCATTTGTTCTTACACAGACTTGTAATGTACCATTGTATAGAGTCTCCTAGTCCCAACTCTACAGATCACATTATTCTTACTGTGCAGTGCTCACGTTTCCCACCTGAACCTTGAAATACCAATATGCTTTGAGAAATCTTGAGGTTTTTTTCTTTACATAAGAAAAAACTACATACTTTGTCTTAGCTAGCTGTAACCACCATGCTCCCAAAGCTGCATGTTTCACGTAACACCACAGTAACTGCTATATGCTCAATATGATACAACATGGCTAAGTTTCCTTTCCGTCCCCAGTTCCTCACTGTTCACAGCTGATGGAAGAGCTGGCCAAGAAGTTATTTTAAGCCATGCCTGCACTAAAAAAAAATAGAATGTAGTTTAGAAAATCCAGAGCTATGTTCTGAGACCAGAGCCAGTACGTCTATGCAGTCCAGTGCCAAACGGATACATTTATTTGGGTCCAGAATCTCTTGGCATGGCTTTCTAGGTCCATGCAATATGATGAATGATACGCAAAGGCAACCTGACTTGTAGCCATTCCCTCTACATCTCTCTGCCCCACATTTCCTCCTGTTTCTGTTTTTGAGATCAACACAAGCACAGCCAGGACGGTGTCTCTGACCAGAGATGAGTCATATACGACCCTGGCATGCATCCTTCAGCTGCATTCAATTGGTCTGGCTTCTTTGCTATTGTTGCTCCTATGCTTCATAGGTCTTTTCTTGTCTCCTTGGCCTGATATATTTTACATTTTCAATTTAATTGTGTATTTGTACTTGTTAGGTATTAAAAGAATTAAGGATAAAGTTCATTACAGCAAATAGAGTCCATCTCCTGACTTCTATGTGTCTCCTGTTCTGGGATGTATGAATCAATCTAAGGAGACACTTTCGATATTTCTGATTGAGAAGTTCAGCTAAAATGCAGAGTAATTGTAACAATTCTCACAGAAGCATGATTACTATATTTAATAAAACTGTTTTGAAGGCCTACAATGATGGTGAACAAAAAATATTTTATATTTTTAAATTGCAGACCATGTGACTTGGTCATTTTTTTCCTCACTAAGTCATGAGTGGTAACCATTTTCTCTCTCATCCTGGAACAGTTACTGGTCCAAGTTACTGTACTTGGAAGGCAATGTTTCCAGTAGGCTGCAAACTGACATCATGGGACTGTTTGTATCCTTTAAGACCTCAAAGCATTATTACTGCTGACTTGCTACAAAAGGATGGTAGACCAGAGATGCTGAATTCTAATACTGGCAACTCCTCTCCCTAAAGTCTATTACTTTCAGATGACCTTGTTACTATGCTTGAATACATTAATAGTTACACTTAATTTGCTGTTTTCTTTGGCCTGCAATTAGAGAGTGACTTCTGTGCACATCAAAGAGTTTGTATAAATCATAAGGTTATAACTGCAATGAATTTTGGAATATCTGTTGATAAATGATGCTGAAAAACACAAGATTTGTTATTGTTAATACTGTTAATATTGTTAGTGGCTGAGCTAATCCATACTCATAAACAACTAATTAAGCATGGGGTCATAACTGGGGTTAGGGATAGTGTTTGGAGAGAGAGAAAGTGCAGAGTCCTGTTGTCAGTGGGATTGTGTAAAGACTGCCAAAGGAGGTTCAGGTCTCCCGAAAGTTTTCTGTTGTGAGTAGTAGTTCACGGGAGACTTAGGTGGGCTTTGTGTGGGGTTAGGGTCGAGTTTAGGGTTTGGAGAGGGAAGCATTAACATATATAGTTTAGATTTCTAATTATCTCTACATATATACACAAAATAAAATATCTCCTTTGCTGTAATACCATACTAACCCAAGGACAAAGAATAGAAGGAGACGGGCTGCAGTCCCTGTGCTGTGTCTGGTTCTTACATGGCTCAGGCTCTGCCTATCCCACGCCCCAAGAACCCCAAGTGCATGGACTGTTGTCTGGACAGATCCCTGAGCTGGGGGTCCTGGCTGTTGCCCTCCATGACAAGCATCCTTTGTTGTTATTATACTTAGACTATAGCATGTGCCAGGAAAGAAACAACATTTTGTCAGGAAAAAGTTGTTTGTTTGTTTGTTCTAAAACTTACAATTCTGTGGCCCTGTTCTTTGGCTTTGCAAACAATTTCTGCACTCCAGGTATTGTTTCCAATCTTTTGCTCCAGTTAGTAATTATGAAATAAAACTTGGAAAAGATTGAAAAAAGAAGAAAAAAGCTAAGTGAAGGACAACTTCTGCACACTGACAGTTTTTAAGTCACTTCTCAGCAGTAGCGTGGTGACAGTGAGTGGCTGACACCAGCCTGTGTCTTCAAGAAGCTTCTATGGAAATGCAAGGTCAGCAACACAAAACCTGACCCCAGCGGCAGCATTAAAGCTTTGAAGTTAGCATGCAAGCTTCCTTCACGTCCCTGCCACCTGAAGACTCTCGAGCAGTTAGAATGATCTGCTCCTGACTGTCAACTTCACAGCAGCTCTTCATCACAAAGCCACCTTAACACTACACAGAAGTGAGGCTAGAATATTTCGGTCCCAGGCTTTGTGACAGAAATGCATGTAATATGGTTTGAAAGTAATGCACTGTGCAGTAAAACTGTTAGTAAAGAAAATGCATTTGGCATTCACTTTTAGGTACCCAGTGGCATTAATTCATATCCTGAACAAAAAGGCTTCTTAAAAATATTGTTTTTTTTTTTGTATTATGTGGCAGTTCTGAAATACAAAGAATCCCCAGATTAATTGAATACATGCAATCCCTAGCTGAGTCTCTATGCCAAGCTTCAGTGTGGAACATTTTATAGCCAAATGATAAATCCATGAAAACAGGAATTTGAATTGAAACTGTGATGGCTGTTAGGGTAAGAATATAAATGGCTGTTCTGTAACAGCTATTGAACTATTTATTTTTGAGCCAATAGCAATGTATCAAAAGCAGTCTATAATCAACATTATAAGATTTAACAGATAGAAGAAAATTGTATTTAACACTTTAAAGATTCGAAGTCTTTGCATCAAAATCATTCCAGATCAAACAAGAGACTCCTCCAAAATCAGTACTGGGGAAATTATTCCCCACATTTTTATTTTTTTTTTGTTTGTGAAAAACTCATTGAGACCCTTCCTTTAGCAATGCCGTGGATGTGATGTTGAGGATTTCAAGGCTGTGATATCAATCCCGTTAACATTTACAGTTTTATGCTGCTTCTAAGGAGGTTCTCAAGGCACATCACAACTGCAGTGCGGAGTCCTTCCTTCTAACAGGTAAAATACAAAGGTGGGGTTGACTCTAAAAAGCTATTGTCACACTTGAGGACAGTTGTGGAAGGTGTAGCAAACACCTGAAACTTGCAGGGGCACCAGGACTGGGTATTCCCTGATGTAGAGGGCTCATTCCTGAGCTCAGTCAGTACCAGAGACAATGTTCATCTCTTAGTGGGCTCTTTCAGAAAGCAAGCAGGTGCTTACCATTTTATTATCTTCAACATGCTGAATGCCAGATTCCTTTGCAACTCCCCAAAGTCTTGCTGCTAGTAGCTAACTCTACATCCATTTCCATTATTCCCCCATCTTCCCTTTTTATTATTACAGTCACTATTTTTTCAGAAGAGGGAAAAAAAATCCACTCTTCTTTTGATTTATTCCACTTCCAAATCTTGCCCTGTGTATTGAGACTGTCCGCTGCTTATGCTGAGGGGTACAGCAACTGAAACCTCTTCCCATAGGGCCCAAAGCCACAGTCGATAACAGGACCATCGTCAGCGAGGGTGTAGAGGACTCTGGATGCTGCTGGGCCTGCCACCTTGAGTGCCACAAGTAACAGCAAGTTGGGCATCTCATCTTTAGCCCTCCGACAGAGTATTTAACTATGGCTAAACCTTTGTCTCTGACCTTCCTGAGGAAATTAAGAACTCTATACTCGTTGATGGTGTATATTTGCTTTTGCAGTGGCCCTGCTAGCTGCTTCTGCTCTTGCATGGTTGGGACGCAGAGTTAGCACTGCTTTGCCTGTTATCCACAACCACATAGCACGAGGACTTTTATCTCATACTATATAAGTCAATATTGTCAACTATATGCTATCATACTAGGCTCACTTGCCACAGGAAGAGTTTAGTATTTAGCTCATTCGAAAGACACTTTATTACTCAGCAGGGAAAAAAAAAAGAAAATAGAGCATGGCCCAAACTGAAAAGAATATAAGAGCCAAAGCAAATTGGCTGAGGAATTAGGGTGACCAGGAGCTATAGGGAAATAAAGCTCAAATGAACATAATGCATTGAGGACACTAAACAGAATTAAGTTATTTCCAGCTCCAAATTCTGGAATTGGACAGGAAATGACAGGCCGTATCAGATTAGCTTGGCTTCATCTAGGTTTCTTTGATAAGATAACTGATGTTCTAACCCCAAGAAAGATCTTGTCTGTCTGGAGTTCAGCAGAAAGCCACATGGGAGTTCATTAGCTGAGATGAAGAAGGTGAAGGCTTATAAATGAATTGTAAGAGAGCAAGGGAAATGGATAAATAGGAGATGACAATGAGCTATGCTGACCAATTTTATTTAATATTTTCAACAATGACCTTACCATAAAAAGCATACTAATGAAATTTGCCAGTGACACAAATTTAGGCTGGATCAGCAATAAAGAAGATTAGAAGGTTAGACAGAATCAGAGTAATAGGAACAGAATGAAATTCAGCAGCATACAGTGTTAGGTCACAACAGCCTAATAAAAAACTTGTGCTACAGCATGGGAGCTCATTGGGGTAGAAGTGACTGCAGAAGACTATGGGCATGCTGTCTGAATGTAAGATGACAACAGGCTGCCACAGTGACACCCATGAAAGTAACCAAGGAACTACTTCGTCAAAAGCATGCAGGTAATGCCTGGGGGGAGTGTACAGGACACTGAACAGCTTTGACTACAATCCTGCCTATAATTTTTGCTCATATGAAGGGGACTGGTGAAGCTTGACTTGCTTCTGCTAACAAATGAGAGCTGAGAATGGACAGAAACCCATTAGTGTCTATAAATACATGACAGGGATAAATGCCAGGAAGGGGGAAGATCTCTAAGTGAAAATAGAAGACACTGGCAGAAGAATAAAGGCATGTGAGCTTTTCCTGGATTAGCTTAAAACTGGATGTCAACAGAAGATTTTCAGCCAGAGGAATGATGTTGTATGAAGAACAGTCTCCCTGCTGGCACAGTGGGCCCAAACTCCCATTTTAAGAGCTTGCTGCGTTCTTACGGTGTCACCTGGTCACCTCCAGGATGCTCCACACTGAAGTATTAAGAGCTTAAAAGCAGAGACCTGGTGAAGCCCCTGGTACGCAAACCAACTCATTATTTAAGTGCTCTCACGACATCCTGCATGCTGCGTTGGCAGCGTCCCACACTTCTGCCAGCATGGGGAAGAGGTTCTGCCTTCTGTCTTCCCCGGTGCCTACAGCATGACTTCGATCTGGTGCTCAGGGCACTTGTTTGTCAAGTGGAGGCTGATAAACAGAGCAGACTTGGCCGCTGTAGGACGTGTCCTGGTGTGTCATCTTGGGTTTTGAACTCAGGCTACATCAAAGCATGCTCTTTGATCTCACCCTGTCTCTGGCTTTCTAAAGAACCTGTCACTGTGGCACACAGGACTTGCAGATGTTGCTGGCCCACAGCGAACACTTCTGTCAGAACTGAGAAATTACTGTATTTTTCTATCTGTTCACAGTAACTGCTATTCCAGCTTAGAAAATGTCTGTACATACAGTCCACGCTTGCAATGAGTAACATAGCGTGGTTTAGTGCAAACCAAGACTGCTCCGGGGGTGCTCCGTGTGGTAACTTTGCTGGGACACACGAAGGACCTGCAGACACATTAGAAGGCCGCATGTGTGGTCTCAGATTTGGATTTCTCGTAGCACAAGTATTAGCATTAATCTGCCTAGCATATGAAAGTAGCTTTGTAGGACTGCAAGAGGAGATATCTGCACTCCCTCACCCTTCTCAAATGACAGCATCACATAACACAGCATCACAACCCAAACTCTTCCAAACGCTCCTATCTTAGCGCTAATAACTAACGGGAACTGGAGCTGGGGCATCTCATCCGTGTTCACTGACATTGACGCAAGGCAGAAAGGCAAGAAGTAGTTTAAAGATCTAAAAATAAACCCAAACAGATGCAAGTCAGTGAGCTTTTTCCACAGACCTCTCTGCTTTCAGTGCCTTTTCTATTTTGAGCTTTGAGACTTTAAAACAAAACAAAACAACTTGTAAGTGAATGGACATTTGATAAACAGGAGGAGGAATACACCAAATCCCACTAACGATATGCTAAGGTCAGACACCCCCTTTCACGTTGCGTTTGTGCTTTTGACTAAATTGCCAAACGCTGAGCGACTCCACCTTCTTTCCCAACAAGAAGGTAAGTCTTAAGTTCCAAGATAGATGCTCGATACCTGTGTACCGGGCTCAGTTGAGGGGCAGCTCCTTGCAGCATGCCCTCACAAGGAGCCCAGCGGCGTGCCTGCCTCCCCCAGCTGCCCTGCGTGGGGCTCACATCCCCACAGCAGCAGCTCCAGCCCCCAAGCCCAGCATCTCCTGGGCGCCCACCCTCTCCTCTCTCATTTAGCTCAGCGTTTGGCTTGACCCATGCCCCTGAGAATAGTGCCAGCCCTGGAAAACACAGCACATCACTCATCCTGAGGAAATAAAAAATGCCCATGGCCGTATCTTTAAGGAACAGTGGTTTAAAAAACAAAGCACAAAGCTCAGCGATTTTTTTATCAATAATTATGCATAATAATTACTGTTGTATGATGTTCTTTGCAGAGAAAGCTTCTGTATAAACAATATTTAGAGAAATAAAGTGTGAATCTGATGTGGGAAATTAGATGTATTACTCCAGTAGAAATATGAAAACTAAGCCTTTTGTTATGCAAACACGCAGACCTCCACTTCTTCCAGACTACACTTTTTTGCAATAAATAAACTTAAAAAGAAGATATGAAGACAATACTAAGAGCTGTGTTGACTGTCAAAGAACCCCTGACCTGTGTTATGAACTCAGTGTGCTACAAAACCCATTTGTTTTTGCACATACCCCCAGAGCTTTTGCTGTGCTGGGGACGGCTCCCATCAGCTCTGCGGTGGCCGGAGCCCACCTGGGCGTACAAGCCCCTTCCATCAGCCTCACCACCCTCCTCCTCCCTTCTCAGGGCTGGCATTTCCACATGTCCTATGCAGGACAGCCTGCAGGCAGCACGCCCTGGGTTCAATCCTCTGAGCTAACGGGAAGGCCTGCCACCAACCTTCTCCCATTCCTTGTTCTTGGTCCCCAGGGCACGACGGGGCCAGCCGCAGAAGGGAGCCCCTTTTCTGCATGCTGCACCTCCTCATTTCTTGACAAGCTTTATTTGTGGAGCTCAGAAAACCTCACTGTGATTCTCAGAAACACACTGCAGCAGTCTTCCAAGGGGACTTTTTGTTGGTTGGTTTGTTGTTCTCTTAATTAAATAAACCTAATTCACATAGAAAATATCTGTTTGCTCTTTGTGTCTGGAAAAACATAAGAATTATAATGTTAACATTTCCAAATGGCAAAAAATGAATTTCAAGTAGCTGGCAATGGAAAAGCTTGATAAACACATGCTGGCTGAAATTCACTCCTCTTTCACACCCACTACTCCTGAACCCCATATTAACCATATGCTTTTGCAGATTAATTCTGTGCTTTAGTTTAAAATCTGACTTTTTACAGTGCAGCTGTAATAACCTGAAGTTTCTGGAAATTTTAGTTAAAACAAAGAAAAGAAATAGAACTGGGAGATTGGCAAATATTTTAATTAGGCGAGAGACTTAGCATTTGTCACGTCACAAAACACCTCCAGTACTTCAAGTATGGTGTAGCAGCAGCATTATCCTGACCATCATGCTAATTAATTACTGCTGGCTTCAACTGCATTGGCAATTTTGTATTCATCGTTATATAGCCTCTGTGGTTAATATTGTAGAAAATCAAATGTGGATATTGCAGACGTTCACTTGATGGCCACAAACTGAAGTCTGGCACAGTTTCACATTTTCAGCCTCAATGATGAAAAATATACACAGGTACTTATTTATTTATTTATTTTTAAATATATATATATTTTAGGAAGTTGCTTCAAATTGCTGGTTCTTTTCAATTTGAGTTGTCCTGCTTTGACCAACAGGTTGGACCCGGTGACCATCAGAGAACCCTCCTGTTTTTAGGGCTTTGTCAACAGCAGCAGTCATTTACCAGATTTAGTTAGAGCCCTGTGTGTTACCTTGTGTGGGTTATAATTGTAACGATTAAATCACTGGGTCTCTTAACCAGCCACTTCATGAAAGAAAATGTTTTCATGTAATTAAATGGTTTTCAAATATCTTCGGCCCTAAACATAATGCACAAACCCACAAATGAGGTACAGCTGCTGCCAGGACTGTAACTTGTGTTGCATGCTAAGCCTGAACTTCCACCAGGCTCACGAGTCGGGTGGCTTCTCTTTGGCTTTCGGCAGGGGTTCAGCCAGGACTTGGCAAGGGCTGGCCATGGGTACCGAGCACCAGGCTCCCTGTTTGGGGCTCTGCATTCACAGAACAAAACACATCTACTGCAGAGGTTTCCACTTTAACCCAGAAATAAGCAGCCAAAATGTAACAGACAAATCACATCTGTAGAGTACAAGACGCTGGCAACATTCACTGCTCTTTTTAATAATTTTCTTAATCCAGTTCCCCATGACTCAGTCCCTGCTTGCACCATGAGAGCATCTCCCTGGCCTGTTCAATTAAAGGCAGAAAGAATAAAAAGTAAATCTTTTCTCTCTCCTTCCCTCCCCTTCTCTCAAGGGTACTCGTACATTTCCTGCAGGAACATTTTTTTGAAAAATGATTTGTCAAAACTGAAAAGTTTGGAGGGGCAGTCACTTTTGTTGACTCTTCAAACCTTGATTTCTTGCCAGTTCAGTTTCTCACACGCTGAGAAGTGCCAGGGCCTTAGAAACTGTGCCTGAATCGGTCTCTCCAACATCTTTTGAGCTCTGAGCTTCTTGTTAGAGCACCAGGCAAACAGCCAATGCTCCATGATGCAAAGGGGAGCCAGTCAATTGTTTTTAAACACTTCTGGTCCCTTCAGATGAGGACTTTTGTTTCCAGGAAATTGAGCAGTGGTAAGCTTCATTCCAAGGCAGAAAGATTTTGTTTTGTTTCTCTTTGGGCATGTCTCGCTGCTTTAAGATCTCTCACCATATAAATAAGCACGTAAGGGCATGAAAAGACTATCTTCTAGTTACCTGCTCAGCAAGAAAGCAGGCGATAGCAGACCATTTGACTGAGAAGTCTACATACACACATAAGCAGAGTCTGGGCTCTTCAAACACCCTTCCTTTCTGCCAGGACAGAAAGCCTCAAAGCACTGGTGAGGCATGCAGGATCTATTTGCTCAACCTTTAAACAGAGGCCATGAATGACACAGTCTTCTAACACATTTTTCCATTTATGCTTTTGTCCCAGGTTTGCAGCATCTTCTTTCCCCCTCTTACATCACACTTTTTTACATTAAAAAACAAAAATAAACAACAACAAAAAAAAAACAGCACACAACAAAATTCACCTAGGAGGGCATTCTCAATACAGCAACGCTCTTGACAACATCAGGGCAGATCTGTGAAGCCCTTGCAATGTAAGTTTATTCTGAATTCACTTCCAAATGCAATGGTGCCACACAGACAGCAGCCTTCCTTACTCAGTGTTTCTGACGGCCACAGGAAACCAGCCACCACAGTCATTAACACCAGCGGGCAAAACCTGGATAAATCCACTTCATTCCCTCTGTACCAGAAGCTGGACAAGCTAACTCGCACAGCTAGCTTTCCAGCACCTTTAAAAAGGGACCTGGGATGAGGAAAGCATCCCTGCCAAGCTCCAGTTTGCTCCCCTGCTAGCACAGCAATTATTTCTCACGTTATCTGTTACATCAACATCAAGAAGCTCCAGCCCTTGATGGGGACCCCACTGTTACCCAGCGTACGTACACACAATAAAAAGACAGGTCCTTTTAACAATGGGGCCTCGCTGCCGGCCTTGGAGCAAACTGACAGAGACACACACGTTTTTCCTCTTGTATTTGCTCCCTGTTGACAACACAAAATCCTGGGAACTCAAAGTCAGATCCTGTAGCCATTTTTACTGAGAAAATTCAGCAAGACAACACGTTGACATTGAAGACAAAGGTAACAGGAAAAAGACAATGATGTTTTTCCAGCTTATGAAGTGTAAAAGAGTTTTGAGCATTTCCACGAGCATCAGGATAATGCCGAATACTTCCAGGAAGCAAGTAATGCGACCTGGCGGCTTTGTTCACGAATGGCTGTGCACTGCACTCGATCAGCTCTCCCGCACGCAATGGCACGTACATCCCTCTCGTGAAGTTCCTACTCACATGCTGCATTTGAAGCTTTGTCTTTCAAACATTATCAAACAAGACACCGACAAGGCCTTTTGATGTGATTGGAAAGGAGATGTGGATAGAGCCGAGCCTCAAAGAATGACCAAACCCCATGCCATTTATTCAGTATTGCTGCTTCTAGAAATTGCTTGGACATGCTGTCAAAGCTGATCCAGGAAAAACTGTCTCAAGCATTCCTGAAATTGGCTAAGTGGCAAGATCAACTGCCATCAAGGAAAATGCTTTCAAACAATGGGAAGCATCTAGGAATGAAATAAGTGAACTCTGTCTTTGGGACCATTTTACACTAATACTTGTGTCTAGACTGGTACAAACACACCTGTCTAGGCTGGTACAAACACAGAGCCCTTCACTGGGAGAGGGTGTTTGTTTAAACAGGAACATAACTTGAGCTGTCATCCCACTGCTGCGGGCTTCCCGACGCCTTTGTGGCAGCCACGGAGATGGTCAGTATTTCTGCCTGATTCCTGTGTATGAAAGTTGCCAGGAAGAAGAGGTTCTGTGACAATAAGCTCTGCGAGAAGGGGCTGCCGAGTCTGCAGCTAACATCTGAATTTACTTAAAATATACAAGGTGATGTGTAATACAGGGAAATACTGGACCAGTGTTGATAGCTGGTACAGAATTCTGTTTTAAGCCATTTAAAGGAAATCAATGAATTAAGTGAGGGGGAAGCAGCGTGACCAGGCGGGTGCAGAGCACTGGAAGGGGAGCAGCTAGGAATCAGAAGGAAAGCCGGTACGCCCCTACCAGCCTGCCACTCAGCGGACGTTACCAAGTGGTATGAGAGCCCACGGCACTTCATCTTTATTTTGTCAGTTCAAATCTACCTCAGACCGGCGATGGCCAGGGACAGTTGCTGCTTTAGTACCAAGCCTGACTCCCCTCCCTGCTCAGCATCACAACCCCAATCCTGCTGAACACTGCTGAAGGGTTTTCTACAAAAACAGAGCTGGCAACCCCCGCCCACCCCAAACCAAGAGTGCTTCTAGTTTCCCTCACAGAAACAGTTTGGTTAGAAGTTCTGCTGCTTCATATCTAACATTATTGACTTAGAGTATTCAACCTTTCACATTTCAAGTTAGCATAAAAATATTTGTTTGTTCCCAAATCGTATTTTAAGGAAAGGAGTATTACTAGCCTTTCCACAGAAAAACAAGCCTTTTATTTCCATCGAAAACAAATGCAAATGTAAAATTTCCAGGATATCCCAGGGATATTCTGTCAGCTGAAAAAACACATGCAGAAATCTCACTCCATCTCGGGGAGGACAGGCTGTCTGTAATACGGCATCACTGCCAGATGCACTTAACATCTTGGGAGGCAGCCTCGTCTGAGTGATTATGGCCTGAAAACATTGCAGTCTTGGGTAGTCCTTCATCTCCTTGCAGGTCAAGGCTGAGACCTGCACCGCCATTTCACAGGCAGTTATCTGCTTTGTGCTGGAAAAGAGGATTTTATTCTCTAAGATTACCAGTTGGGCACCTTCAGAGGCAATGAAAAAAGCAATGCAGCCTGACCGTTCCATGAAGGGCAGTGATGAGGTGGGACAAAAGCCTAGCAGCTCTTCTATGGCTAGTTTTGGACCAGGCAAAGATGATTTAGACCTCGACTTATGGAGAGCTTGATGCAGATAATGAACATCTGCTTTTACAGCTCATGTACCTGAAAGCAGCAGGGCTAGGAAGGGGTCACATCTGCTCTAGGTCTGTGCATAGACCACGCAGATCGGTCTCCACAACCACACCACACTGCAATTTGTTGCACAGACACAGGCAGGCTTGATGTGGATTTCGTTTGGCAGAAGACAGTCGACATCCAGGCGGGATGACGCTTGCTTCTTGCACTTGCTGGGCTACACAGAAGTTCATTATACACAAACAAGGCTAACCGATGTCTACGCTGCAGCTGAGCAGGATGACTGCAGGGGGTGTAGACATGCAAGCAGCAGTGAGCTTCGTTACCAAAGCAGCACAGAGCAGAGTACACAAGATCATCTGGTGTCTGGGTACAAGGTGCAGATCTAAGAGGGGCAGGAGGGTTATACGGAATGCTGCTCCGCAGCAGCTCCCTGCTGAAACCCCTCCTGGGATCAGGTCTTTAACACCACCGGTACCTACACCACGTATGGCTGCACAGGAACCGTTGCAGTGTACACAAAAAAATTTGTTTTGCTTTACTATAGAAGACTGATAACCATGCCGGAGGATACACGCTCATTCTCTATTCTCAAGATTACCTCATGAGTAGTAGTATCTTCTAAAAAAAGTGTCATTCATAAATTATAAGCTCTGATCATGATTTTTTCAAATAGAGATAAAAACTATCATAGCAATTTTGACACTTTGAAGATTTATTCTTAAACTTCTCATACAAGTGGTAATTTTTCTTAATGCTACTGCATATTTTCTTTCAAGAATATGCTGCATTTATTGCTGAGAGAGGAATACTAGCTGATAGTACACTGAAATTGTTGCCTCAAGACAAATTGGCATTCATCATTCAAGCAGAAAAATAAATTAAGTGCAACATTTAGGCACTCTGCGTTAGGTTGTTAAGAAAGTCAACAAAAGCAAAACAAATGTTATGTCAGCTATTGACTGCAGAAACTGAATAAATGAGTAAAACACTTAACTAGTACTTATACAGCCATGGGATTCGCTATGTGCTTAGAAGTATGAAGGCTTTTAATAGTTTTTGTAGGAACCTGCAATTAGCTTCACACATTTAGATAGCATTTACAAAGGCCACATTTTTAAAAATTGCACCTGCCCCTTTTTGCATTTCAGTTTGGCTATTTGAAAATAGAGCAATAGCAATTTTATTACTATTGAAAATTATTAGACATTATTATTTTTGCAACAATCTGGTAGACTGTAATAATGCACTTCAAGAATGCCCTTCATCCTGAAGGATTCAAATGGGCTTACATATTTTATGAACGCACAAAGCAGATTAAGACAGGGATCATTTCACACACCCATAGAATAAAGCCATGCTTGCAATGAAGAATGTCAATTTTACTTTTCTCCAACACTTTAGGATGGAAAAGGGAAAGGGGAAATTCTAACATAGCGAAGTTCACCACTGGGATGTTTGTCAGTAGGCACAAATCTTATCAACATTTACTGAGGAGCAGAGATTCCTTGCCACTTGTGCCCCACAGATGATAGGTATCCCTGTTAAACATTTTGTAGCATAGAAAGGTGTTTTGGTAGTCTCCTACCATGAAAAAGAGAAGCCATTTCGCCAATAATTTTACATAGTTTCATGTCTGACATGACATAGTACGACAGTTTCATGTCTATACTGATATTCAATTGCCATCATCCTACCAGTGCCATTAACATTTCTTAAGTTCTCCTCAATGCCTACCCTGCATTAACTTTATTAATTTTGCATCATTAGGAAATTTTGTCATCCTCCCACTTATCCTCTCTACCTGATTACCAATAAAGACATTAAGCATTGTTCCATGCACGGAATTACAGCTCACCCCTGCAGCTAGATCCTGCTCCTGCAGAGAGCTGACCAGCTATTTCTCACCAGAAGACCACCTCCTCCTCCCCTCCCACGGCCCAGCTCCCAGGCAGAGCTGTGGTCCACAAGTGAGCGGCCAAGCTGAATTCCTCCAACATGGCCAGGGTTGGTACCACACAGACACAGCCTGAGCATTTGTTTTGAAGGCTGCTTCCACAGACAGTTACTAGCTTATGCTCAGGTATGATTTTTGCATCATTAGGGCTGAAACCCTCAGAAGTCTTATGAAATAGAACAGTGGCAAGGAAGCGACACTCGTTCTCTCCCGGGCCTCCACCTGCCATCTTGTCCCTCTTACCTTCTAGGAAAGAAAAGGTACAAGGCTTCTCCCCAGCACCTTTCTTTTGCCTGACACCTAAAGAAGGAGCACAACAGCTCTGTGGTTAGCTTGGCCTCCTCCTCCCCATTCCTACATCCTTATTCTTCCTCATTTCTGTCCCTCTCAGCCTTTTTCCTAGTACTGATCTATAAGTGACCTGGTCGCATCAGGTCACTACTCCTTTACGCTTCAAGACATCCTTATGGCCTTGTGCACGCCCCGTATCTCTTTAGTCATCTCTGTGCTTCCCTTAGGGCATATTAATTCACCACAACAATCAGGGTTAGACAATAACTACGTATTCTAGGGTGGTTTGCCAAACACAGGAAGGGTCAAAAGCTGCATGTCACCAATAATTTACAGTCCAATGACTTCTAACAAACAGAAGTTACTTTGCTCAACTACTTTCATTTCATTCGGAGCAGAAGAAACCCCTGTTACTGCCCATAGGATAAGACAGAGGCAAGTACAGATTTTTTTTAAAATGTGTTTCTTCTTAATAAGAACTTAAGCAACAGCAATAATAGTTCCATCAATTTAAAAACTCTTTTCTGACTAGGGCTCCAGATATTATCCATTCTTTTTTCCCCCCCATCAGGAAAGAATATTTTTAAGAACAGAGTACTTAACGGTAAGCAGCTCCATACATTGCCCACACATGCCACCCAGTTATTCAGAGAGAACAGGAGCTTCAAGGTGGTGATGAGGTTAGCTACAGAAGAGGGGAAAGCAGGAGAATGAAGGGGCAGGAGCTCAATCTAGGCCTCTCCAAAAGGAGAAGGGGGCCAGAATGACAGAGATGGAAGAGAACAGACTTGCCTATCACGACAACATTTCTTTTTCAAAGAATTTTAGGATCCTGAAGGATAAAAAGCCAAAATATAGAGAACCTGCATAAGAAAGGGTCTTAATTTGGAGAAAAAATGCGCATGCATGGAAGTGATTTTTCCTCTCCATCTGCCTCCCAAAATCGAGGAGCTGTATTTGCAAAGGTCAGACATGTCACCGGGTGAGAAGTAGTCATTAAGTATTCAATACTCTTGTACAGGGGGCCAACAGGTGGGCAAGCTGCACCTACCAGAATGTATCAATAGGACACGAGGAATTTGGATGAATGCCACTTTTTGGCATGAAGTAACTGAAAGAGACTTGCTGAGCTACTAAACCCTGCTCATGCTAAGACAGCGCCTTGCAAAAATGTCCTTCTGTCACTTCTCCTGTTTTTCATCTTTTTCAACCTTATGCCACCACTCCTCTTGTAGTACCTTTTGCTGATACCCTACCCTATATGATTTCTCCACCATGTCTGGTACATGGAGTGCTGTGGCCTTCCTCCACATTTTCTTCTCCCTGTGCGTAGATACCGACTCATAGTTTGCAGACACACTCAGGAATCACCCCAAAGTTCAGTTGTGTTCTTTCCTCTTTTGATCTCAAGCAATCTGACTTAGATCCTGCACAACTCGCCTGTATCAGAGGAGAGATTATTTTGAACCAGAAGAGATGGAACAAGTGGTACACCCTCACTGTGACTGTACAGGAATTTTCTTATGCTGTTTGAAACGAGAAGGATCCTACAGATTTCCCTGCCTCAAGATGATTGTCCTAAAGTAATGCATAGGAAGTGATAAATATTTGGTTGATGAATCATTTGGGTATTTTCCTTCGCATGCAAATCTGACCTTTATAATAAAGACTACTATACTAGAGAAGATTCTACATAACCAAAATACTGTACAGCCAACATCTGTTATTCAAAAGACCTGAGGGGTTGGGAAAAAAAAAAAATCAGACAGTAAAATCATTTGACCTAAATACATTTTGCTCAGTGATAATAAAATACACTTTTACTGTCTGACTTGCCAAATTCTTCCTGCCTTTGTGTGACACTTTGTTAACAGAAGTATGTAATTTATGTAACCTTTATGGTTAATGTTGGAACTAATTGTTATTCTTTAATAGTCTCTACCTCATTTGTCACAGTGAACTCTAGATGCTGAAGACAGATGGACCACCAGATGGACCCCAGGAAGGATTGGTTAAAATGTCAGTGATAAGCTAACAAAATGAAATGCAGTAGACTGAAGAGACTATTCAGCTGAAAAGCCTGTCTACAGAAGTGGGGTCTGTATTGTTCACATTCATTAAAGTGCACTTCAACCATGCTGTTTTGACATTTTCTATTTTGAGACTTTTCAAGTCAAGAAGCCCTGTGTGTGTGTATGGTTTTCTATTTTTCCTTCCCCAAATGCTTGTTTGATGACAGATTTTCAGAAGTGACCCTAGCTCTTAGAGGTGATCACTTTCACCATCACAGAATTTTACCCCTGCTCTATTCAGCCATCAGAGTTGTGGGTGTACCACTGCTGACTTCGAGCAGCAAGGCGAGGCATGCATGAAGATTATGCGAGGGCCTGAACTGAAAGATTGTTTGCTTCTGGTAAAATAAAATGAATGACTTGCGTCCCCTGACTCTTACCATGCATGTACTTGGCACTACCAATTCTAATAACTTTGGATCTAGACATGAGAATTTCATTAAATATATGGGCCTTAGACACAATGCACTTTCCAATACAGCAGCAGTAGGAAGCAAGCTAAGTCAGGTCAGGAAAAACCCTAGGCAGAAGCTCTGCTGCAAAAAAGGAACACAAAAATACGGAGATTTGCCTATTTCCTCATTTCGTATGGTTCCTCAACCAGCTGTTCAGTTTTTCTCCCCATGTTTCACAGAAAAAGCCATTTCCTTCAGACTCTTGGAACCTTGGCTGTGATTTTTACCAGTGTCATGTGGCTGATCTATCCACGATTTCATATGAGATATTTTATGGTCCCAAGCACAAAGCCATTGTCACCAGAGAAACACAAAAATCTCATTCTTATTGAGTCTCTTGATATAAAAGCTACCATGAATAGCATCATTAAGTGAATAAGGAAATGAAAACAAAGTATGGGAAATTTTGACATTGAGAATAATTCTCCATTTCGCTATAATCTGAAACAATTCCCAGAATTAAAAAAACACTTGAAGGCTGTTTGGCATTTAGTTTTTTCTTGCTTTACATTTGTAAATCGTTGAAATCAGAATTTGTTTTCAATGGAAGTGTTTTAAAATTGAAAAAACCTGTCATGCTTGTCATCTGACCTAACATATTTAAAGTAAACAAACAAAAAACACACAAAAAGCCATTTCAAAGAATGACAGTGAGATAGCCTAACGTTTTGGATACCTTTATCAAGGGATGCACTAGATTTCCCAACAATTGAAATCTAAAGTATTTCTAAATGGAATGCTATACTTACAAAAGCAACGAAGTAGATCGTGGGGCAGAGTACATTATGCAGCACTTTAAAGAAGGTAGTCATAATATCCACAATGCTCCCTTTTTCTTCCTAAAAAGCACCATGAATCAACTTGACATTCTTTACCAGCAAAGTACAGAGTGAAGTTAAATATATGCATGTTCATATTTCATTAAAATAATGGAGCGTTGCAAAAATACTAATGGAATATTGTGCAAAATCCAGCATCATGAAATATGTACTGCTCCCTGTCCAAATATATCCAAGCCCAAGAACAGAGGTGGTGCTCCCAATGATCTACAGCAATTACGACTGACAATAACAGCACTTTCATTTTCCACGTGGTGCACTTGCACAGTGCATGCACTGCTCCTTGGGTTTTGCATCCTTAAATTGTCACCAGAAATTTATGACACTGTAAATACTTAGTTCATATAATGCTACGGTCCCTTCATATAGCAGGATATTTTTTTTTCCTTACCATCCAGTAATGAAAACAACTAAGATGAAATTCACTGACATCGGTAAGGCTTTCCAGTGCAAAACTGCACTTTGTCCTGAAGCACAAAAATGGATACCAGGACAGAGGACTGGACCCCTAAATTCTTTAAACCAGACTCTCAAGCAAAACAAGACCCATTTCCCATCGTTTTGAAGGTCACCATGAAAGTTAAGGCTATGCATACAACACAGCCTCAACTCCACGGCCGGGGTTGTGTGGCCATTAGAATGCCACCTGGGTACAGTCCCAAGCTGTCTTTATTCTGCCAAAAAGCTACCTTGGCAAGTTCCCTGCATCTGCCTGCTCATCCCCACTCACAAACTGCCACAAATAAGCTAAGCAAGTATTTTTGAAGGCATTCCCCTTTTAGATCCTGTGACCCAACTTAAAGCCGTGACACTACCAGGTAGGCAAAACGGCAGAAAACTGGGGCACAGGACAGGAGCTTCTGTTGTAGTCTTAGAGTATTATCGCTGCAAAGGATACCTGAGAGCAGAGATGTTCCACTATGGTGACACAAGAGTAGAAGGACACCATGATAACCCACAAAGAAAAACTAAACTGTCCAGACGAGACATTCTAGAATATTATATCCATTAATCAGTTCACTATTACCAGACTGACATCAGCCAAAATCTTACCACTCAAAAAAAATATTAAAAATACATTAATTGTTAATATTCACAAACGATCTAAGCAGACTCCCTACGTTTCATTTGCCATGGCTGGGATTAACTCCGATCTATGGGATTTTGCAGGAGGGGAGACTATTTTCCATCAAGTTGTTGACTTCTTCACACAAAAAAAGTTCTGGCATCTCATATCATTCTCAATTAAACAGAGAATGCAAGAAACAGTGTGATTTTCAATCTGTAAACCAGAGTCATATTAGGGGAACTAATAGGATTTGAACATGACTCACAAGTTGTAGTTTGAAGTTCCTGATTGCTATTTTGAAGTGTCAGATTTTTTTGAAGCAGAAAATGAATTAAAAACTTGAAAGTCCTTAGATAAGAGCTTCTTCTGAAGAAATACCCAGGGGAAGTTTAATATGGTGTGAAGATTGCATTATCTCTTAAAATACACAATGTAAACACTTGAAAAGATTCACAAGATTTATAGTAAGCACATAGTAGATGTAGATTTATAGCAATAAACAGTAATGTACAGATGCTGTTTACTGTGCATTTATGATTATAAAAATAATTTCCTTGTGCTTTTGTTTGCAAAAATGCTTCACTGACAAACCACACTGACAAACCCCACAGTTCCTATCTGTGTGCATATACACCTGCATCCATATACAAACACACGCATACACAAACACGCTAGCTGGATGTACGTGTGTATACACATTCAGACTTGTATACACAACCATTGCTGTGGATCAAGTTTACCGTACTGGCAATGACAGCAGGCAGCAGCTATGCATAATCACAGCAAATACGACATAGCATTAGGGTATATAATACTACACGTCACCAAAGTGATTTCCTAGTCTGAGTAAGGCAGCTTGGAGTAGGATAACAGTTCGTTAGAGATTCACAGCCACGCATACACTAGCTGAATGCACAATAGCTCGTCAGAGGAGATTCTTTATCAACTGCACATTTTGAAAATATAAAATCTCCTGTTTAGTCACATTTCATTAGTGAAGTTATTAGGGATTCAGCTTTCAAAAAAAGTTTCCTGTATTTGAAGAAACTGGGATCAAAAAATTCAAGCAGGCAAGGCTTTAATCCTCCTCATGGTTCTCAGTTATGATCTGGTAGTAATAACTGTGCTCTCGCTCTTTCCTTAATGGCCCATCCTAACAGATCTGTGTACAGACACAACATCAAAAAGCACCATACGCAGCTCTGGTCTGGAGAAGGCTAGTGCTCATTTCCATACCCAGTTCTATTAGTGTTGGCTTGCTTTGCATCAGTAAGGACGTGCTTCCTGTTCGGAAACAATCAGGGAACCAGCACAGCTTCTCTGCCCAGGTACCCAGGTGTCCAGCAGAAGGAAACCCAGGCACACAAGAACAGAACACCACTTGCTTTGCTCCCATCACAAAGCAGAGACAGTCACAGTGCCCTCAGTGACAGGATGTGGTGCAAACACTGAAATATCGTTTTCTCTTTCTACAGACTCTGCATCTACTCCCGGGAATGCTGTACCCCTGCAGATGGCACAGGGAAATACAGCACCGCTCTCAAACAGACTGAAAAATCTGTTCTCATATTCACATCCCCAGGATACCATAGACAAATGCTTATGGACTGTAAGACGAAAGGTCCTTCTAATCCAGCATCCCACCTCCAAGAGCTGCCAGCAGTGGAGGCTTGCAAAAACAGTCTAAGAGCCAGGGTAACTGAAAGTCATCCTTCTCTCGCTAGACCCTCAGAGGTTTTGCCATCCACACGTAAAAAGATTCCTGCACTGGACCATGACCGAAGGCTACCGAGTGCTATTTTAAGAAAAGAAATTTGGAACCCATTATATCTTGTCTCTACGGTGGCAATGAGCTGCAAGATTTAATTACCTTGTGTGCATAGAAAGCACCTCCTTTTAGTAGTTAAATCTGATACCCAATCATATCATTGTTCATTTCTTTGTCCTTAATACTGTGAGAAATAGTAAATAATCACCTTCTATTCACTTCATTCTCCTACTTGCTTTCTCCGAAAGCAATACTAGATATTTCACTCAGATATCCATTACTTCAAACTGTCATTATTGCCCAGGGTGAAAGCATTTTCTTCCCAAGTTTTTTTATACCAGAAACATTCACAAGGATTTTTAATATCCTTTGCAAGATTGTCTCTGCATATATTTGTTATTCACACGTTTTGACTTTTAATAAAAATGGCTAAGCCAGCCCATCTGCATAACACCGATACGGTCTAGTTTCAGCTTTCATTCATTATAACAGATAGAACTGTTATTTATCATAAGTTTCTTATTCACTCATGTACATACATCTCCAGCTTTTTTTTTTCCTTAAAAAAATAAAAAAATAGCTTCTTAACAAACAATTTCAAATAAAGTAATTTTAGATTTGTTTTCAAGAACTTTTATAGCATTTGAAAAAGTTATTTTGGATAACTGAACATATATATAAAGATGTTCGGGGTTTCAGTTTTGTTTTTCTTCTGCTTTAGCTCCCCATCTATACTCCAAGATGAAGAAAAGGTTGGGTAGTATTAACCTTCTGTTCTCACTGATACTTGGATCAGTTCTAAGTGCCATTTCAACAGTATGTAAGTGTTGCCAATTCATCTTATTCTCACACATTGCAAATCATTAGATAAAAAGAATAAGCTGCTACCTGGCATGTATCACATTATTTCACAGTATCTTTCTTCCTTTAAGGTAACACCAAATCCCTACTCCACATAAATCACCAGAGATCTCTTAATATCACCAAAGACATGTACTTTCATAACAACTGACATTTTGGCTCAACAGGGTCTTTAAAGATGCTCAAAAGATATGACATAGTGTAATGATGATGGTTGATTCTAGGTTTTCTAAAATGTATGTGCCAATGAACTAAAAAAATGTGGTTACAATAATTCTGCCTATGCTATATAGGGACTCTAGGGGAGTCCACAACAGCTAGGCTGCTATAAACATGATTTGAGTTTATCAGCGTCTCATACATCCATATCACAGTAGGCTTTCCTGACTTTGCTCCCAAGAACTGACCTACGTGGTCACCTTCAGAGTCTAAGAACTTAAGACTACCCATAATGGCTCATCCAGGTCTTTGGGAGAGACCACAGGGGAATGTTATATGAACAACAAATACATACATATCTATATACATATCTATATACACACACACACACACATATATATATATATATATATACAGATGGGGGAGGAAGGGGGGCGATAGTTCCCAGGAGTGTTCTCCCAATTAGGCTGACACTCAGCAGACTGAGTTCAGACGTAGCCCACAGTCTTTGTGGTCAATGCAGCTATTCAGCCCGCACACATTTGTAGCAGCATAATGAAGGCTTTTTACCGATAAAGATAAGAACAGGATTCACACTCCATTGTGAATTTGAGTATAGATGGTCACAATAGAATCTTTAAAAAGGCTCAAGTTTTTCATTTGGATAAGGGGAAACATTCTCTCCTTTACTGCAGGGCCCCAGTGGTTTCAACATCAGAACCATCACTACGAGGAAGATACCAGCTGGCCTTATAAAGACCTAAGCAATCTAGCCATCATCTTCAACAAGCTCCTGGCCCAAACAAGACTTACAACTTCAGCTTGATGAGCAGATCTAATGGTGAATATTCTAACAAAGCGTTTTCCCATGAGAAAAATCTAGTAAATTAATATCATAAAGTTGTTTTGTTTCAATTTTTTTATATATATATATATATATAAAGGGAAAACAGCCATTAGCCCTGAAGGGACATTCTGTCCAGGTCAACCAATAATACCTCCAACTGCTGGAGCTTTACTTGGTTTCTAATAAACCCGTATTGCCATGGCTGAGTCTGACTGGAAAACTGGACCTGTCTTGCCAGTAACTACCCACTCAGCTTATTAACTACTCTTGCATTTGTTTTTTCTGCTTTGTTAGAACTCTTCTACTTTATACAAGCAAGTATGGATCAAGACGAAGCAATGGAACAGCACCAGGTGCGGTGCTTGAGATGGGACCATGAGGTTCAGCTCCATACTCATTGAATGCTCAGTTGTGTCCACTGGGAAATGCTGCAAGATAGCCACAGAACAGCTGAAAGCCACTGATCACAGCCCTTGTCTTTGACTCCTGCCACCCAGGTTCAACCTGTCAGTGTGAGCCTGGAAAAACAAGAGTTTGGAGCAGAGTCTCTGTGGTCCCAAGGGACTGATCTGTCCCTTCAGGCCTTTTCCCTAGAAACTGAGGCAGGTTAGAAGACAAAGGAACTGTTCCAATGGGACAGGAAACCTGTGAAGGGATGAAAAAGGCTTCTCATAAGGGAAATGCCAACTTCCTTGAGGTTGCCAGAATTTAAAATTACATGTTCATAGACTAATTTGCTTTCAACTTTCTGCCAACTGTAGAGGGCATTTCATTTAATAGAATCCATAATGAACTGATCCTTGACGGGCTCACACAGATCATGTCCTAAGACTGCTTTACTCTGTGGCTTATTCTGAATACTTTCAGGTCCTGATCCAGAGAGACTCAGAGATAGCTCTTAAGAAGATCTCAGCTCTTTGAACACACAGCAGTCAACAAAAACAAGGGCACTCAGTATCTCTGGAGCAAGCCCTTACACATTAAGTGGTGCAATCATTTCATAGTGTGAAGGAGTCATATACTTAGTTCACCTGAATATTGATGCAGAACACAAACATTAAGTATTAGGCAGCCAAAGGCAATTATTCTGATCATTAAAAAATCTAATCAGAGTAACTTTGAATTTTGTATTACACAGCAGATACAAGAGAGTTGTGTATAATCACAGAAGTGCTAACCTTTCTGTTTTCAAGGAGACATATTTTGAAGCGCTAAATACTAACCTTCAGCTTTGTGTAATGCTTAAAGCACAGAGGCTTTGTTTGGAAAAATAGTTTGCTTAGATGCAAACAGGAAATCCTGGAAAACAATAAATGAGGATTACAGTAGCATTGATTCCATAGCTTTATAGAGAAGGAAATTTGACAAAAATAGCCACCCATTTTCAGTATCAATTGTAATACAGATGAAAGTAAGTTGAATTTGGCTTTAGACATATCCCTTTTCAAGCGGCCTTTCATAAATACCTTTAATTATGAAACTGATTTTCCTGACTACATCATTCCTTTGGTACTGTGGTCTGTCTTTGGGTTGCTTTAGATCGAGTACCTGCAGCTGCTGAACACTGTGAAACATAGCTACAGTGCAGAAGGTGATCTCCTAAACTATCCGTCTACCAAATACCTAATGAATGACAAACCAGAGGTTAAAAAAAAAGAAAAAAGAAGTGTTCTACCCCTCAGGGGATATAACACAAGACAAAGCTGACCATTTGTGTAAATGTCCTGCTACAGTGATCTCCGTGGGGTTAAGCAATCTGTACCAGCTGAGGTTCTGACTAGTTACTTAGACAAGGCTCATATGATGGAATTCATATCAATTTACCATGGCAGGCATGAGAGAGAATGACTTGCCCCAAACCTTATTTTTCTTCTTTCATATATTAGATTGGGACATAGAGGAAGGAATGGGGAAGAAAAGCAGTGCTCTTGCCCACTGAAACTCAGCTGAAAGGCTTGCTAGCTCATGCAATGGTTATCTAAATTCAAATTCAAATGTCACCTTCCCATGCAGAGTCCTGTAGCTTCCCAGACAGTTGCAGCTTCCTTTCATTTACATGTTCAGAACCTTTTCTTTCAGTGTATGATGAGAAAAAAAAAATCACACAAGTTATCTCACTAAATCATTTTCTTTAAATGTCTGCCTTCCTTTACATGTTTGTCACTGACCTACTGTCGATCCCATTTACATGAAAAAACTACTGAAGCCCTTCTCCTCTATCAGCATTCATTAGCAGCTCCAAGTTCCTGGCACACAACAGGGGTTTTGCCTACAATGCAGTTTGGGGATGTTCTAGTCAGAAATAGGGGCAGCTAATGAGGAAAACACAACTATAGTTTGTCACCACTGCTCTTATTTACTCCAGCAAGCAGTAATGGGGAAATATTTCCACATGGCAGCCTTCCTCCCGCAGTGTCTGTAGCTGAAGGCACTTTTAGGCCTGTTTTCTCCATCACCTGCTGGTGTTGATTGCCCTGCCCCTGCCCTGTACCACAGCGAGGTACCCCAGGGGGAGGCCGCCATGTGCCCGCCCACTGGCCCTCAGCCTGGCAGGCCTCGGCCTGCAGCACCTGCTCCACCTTGAAGAGTGTTACCCACTAAAAATGAAAGGTAGATTGTACTCAGAAGATTCCTGCAAGTTTCTATAGAAATCAGCCTTCCTAACTGGCAGAATTATTAAATAGACTTCTCCATAGATAATATAGATCTTTATGGCTACTGGCCTGCAGCTCTGCTTCGGGAACTTGGACATCAATCTTTTCTGCTATTTGAAAAGTTTTTCAATTAAAATTTTCTGGATCAAAATATCTAGCTTTCTTACCATGGTTCCTGTGCTTGCCTCCCCTCCTGTGTCAGCTTTTGCTTCAAGGTTCATTCACTTTGACATTATCCTACTTGAGGCTCAGTACGTGGCAAAAATATCTTTAAGAACCTGTTTTTCTTACCTGTCACTATAATTTGACTTTTGTACACCTCATACTGATTGTGTATATATATATACACACACACACACACACACATATACAACCTTATCCAAAAATAGAAAAGGAATATTTCTGAGGAGACCACATTTGCTGAATTTAATTCCTTTTCCACAGCAAAGCAGACTGATCCTTCTCACAAGCGCTGTGGGAGGTTATCTAGCCACTATTTTAAAATTATTTTAAGTTATTCCAGAGTTAAAAAAAAATATTAAAAAAATCTAAAAAGTATTGGTTGAGATAGTATACCATCAGAGCCACGTGGCTCCAGAACTGTTTCCTGTGTGTAATAAGAATTTCTGGCAGGGATGACATGTGGGGAAACAAACTTACAGTTTACTCTTCAGAAGTTCTTCACCCTTCAGAAGGGTGATACCTGATTATGCTACTTACGGTAAAAACTCAGAAAGCTAGCGCGCGCATGAAAAGAATTTCCATTGGATATGACCAGATCCACTGAATGTAATCTCCACATTAAAACCAAAAGAACTGGGTGATCTCCCAGTTTTTCAGGGTGTAGCTGAAGTTAAACAGCACCAGTGAAATTTACAGCCCACCACAGCTTGCTTAGGGCAAATTTAGAGCTCTCCAGGAACAGAGGTGCCCGTTTTTAACACCTTCAACAACTTAATCCAAACAAGGGTGATAGAAGCCTGATATGAAATCTTCAGTTATCATTAACAGGCACAGGAATATGAATTTACATAAAGGAGACACTAAGAAAAGACACAGTTAAGAAGATGCACTAAGTTCAACCATCATGAGGATGTTACTAATATATTTATTCATTGTCAATACAAAGAATACAGCAGGCCCCGAGCTGCAAGTTGTGAACCCAAAGCAAACGAAAGGCACTTCCAGCCACTGCAAGAGGATTTCTAGGGCACTGCAGCTGTGCAGCTTGGGTCTGCCAGGTACCTGAACGGAAGTCATCAGGAGACGTATATGGGTACAGATTACAGATTAGCAGGCCCTTAAAAAGTTTTTAGCTTTACTACAACACAGCTTTGTGCCCTTTAGGAGCATAATATTGAAATACTTGGTGTTTGACTCCTACTTGCCTAACCTGTGCACAATAAACACCATTAAGTTATTTCTTTTCTTGTGAATTTCAAGCCTGCTTTTTTAGAAGACCTAATGATCCTTATGGAGCTGACTGTCCCCGCCCTTCCTCTATTCTGCCTTTCTATTTTTTTTTTTATTTTTACTAGAACATGGCAAGAATGTCAGATTATATGATTCTAAAGCTTCCTAATCAAATTGCTCTCTTAATGCAAACCAGCTTAATTTTTTCATATTCCTTAAAAATAACATTATTTACATTTTACACATTAATTTCAATACCCCCAAAAGTGATTTCAAAAGTGACAGTTTGAAAGTCAGTTTGAAAGATTAGCCCTACTTACCATGCTTTCTATACTGGTAAGGAAAGCTGACAGGTGCATCATCAGCAAGCATCCAAGGGTTTCTATGATTAAACCCTCGAGTTCACATCAGAGCAGATGAAAGGATTTAAAAGCTTAAATATATTTTTTTATTCCTGATGAACTAACTTTAAATATTTAATGATTCTCAGAAAGCTTTTGGGTTTGTAAAGTACCATTTAGAAAAAAAAAAAAGATTTAAGAAAAAAAAATCCTGAAGTAATCCATTTCTTTTTACTTTTTCTAACCCAATTCTTTGCTTTATCTGAAGTGACCACTTACCTACCCAAGGGAAAGTTTTGATAAAACTTATTTAGGGTCTAAAAATGCTCAGTAGAATGAAAATTCAAATCAGCACTGCTAAGTTCTCTAAAAGGGAAGACCTTAAAAATAATTTATCTGCATATTGTTTACTAGTAAAGAAGGAAGATAGGAAAGCAAAACCATAAATGAAACTATAATGAAGAAATTTTTTTCCTATATATTATTTACTTACCTAGTTATATAACATTATACAAGGGGCTGAAATTATGTAGCTGTATAGGACTGTTCATCATGCACTGTATGTCCAGATATTTCCTCTGATCTATTCTCAGTTCTAAGGCATAAATTGATGGACTGGAAAGTGATTTCTCCTTCCCTCGTGTTAAGGTATTGCATCTGCAGCCAATGAAGTTAGGATCTAATCTCTATCCCTTTAAAAATCAGTGAAAGACTCATCAATTTTAATGATTGTAAGACTGGAACCTTCCAGAGCAGCATCAGGTATCTCTGCTGGGGTGAGAATATAAGACAGGTAAAGTGCTGTCAGCAGTACATGCACTGAGACCTCAGTGCCAGCACCAAACATGAATGATAATAATTCCCTTGCTGAATAATATTTTCTACATAAGCTAGATTATCCAGTTCCATCATTTTAATACGAAATGGTACTGAAAACAGCAAGGGAGAACCTCTATGAGAGAGATTCATTTTTATGACAGACAGTTTCATTTAAAAATAAAAGTACATAATAAAAATCTTGCATACTGAAACCCAAATTGCTCTCAGAATACAGTTCCTATAGAACAGGGTACCCCACTAATCTGTCTTTCTTCTGCAAAATTACTACTTTTTCCAGTTTGAAAAGGAATTCAAGCAGTAAAAACATGGATTGATAATACTGTACGTTAAGATGGTATAAAAATAAAACGCATTGCCAAAATTGTTCATCAGCAATCACTTCTCATAAAGTACACATGCACACATTTAGTTAGGAAAAGCCTGCATTCCTTCAGTCTGTCCTTTTACAAACAGAAAAAGAAAGGAATTATAGAAGTCCCACCATGCACAAACCCTGCCCAGCATGTAGAAACCTGTGCCTCGCCAGGGCATATCAAGATGTGGGTGCCAGCTAATGAAGAAAGCAGAAGGTAGAAAGAAGCATCAGTGTTCAGCCCACAGCACATCTCCTGGGAGCGTGGGGCTGTCACCTGCTTTCCCTTGTGTTGGCGCTGCCCTGCACGACACGCATGCTCAGCACCCCGTGGCACCATGACCAATCCCCCCCTTGCCCACTGCCACAGCTGTGCTCCCCGGCTGGACAGGAGAAGCTCTTCCGTGCAGTGCAAGGCAGACAGTGCCAAGCGCGTTATGCCACTAGAAAAGTGTGGCAGATGGGCCAGAGCAGCTGCCTTGCAGCATATCTACAGCATGGCTTAAGTTCAGTGAATTTGGGCTCTTCAGCCTTTCTCCTCTGGTTTTTAGGAAGCTTTGAGTTGTGCTGGTTATTCTACACCTTGAAACCAGGCCCCAGAACCTGCACAAGCTTCTCCCATCACCTTCAGTCCTGTCAAGTCCAGCTCAGAGAGAAAGAATTAGGGCAAAGAAATATAGTAGAAAGAGGACCCAGGCTTTGAAAGAAGCAGTGTCACTCATGAGAGCATACCTTCTCACATAATTACTTTCTTTTCATAGTTTTTTTGTTTTCAGTAAAACAAAGGATACGCATTCAGCCAGAGTAATTAGATTTCATTTAATAAAACATTTAAGGCTTGATTCGCATTTTGAAGGGGAAAGAAAAGAAATATGGGAAGAAAGAAACACCAGCTGTTTTCACAGCTGCCACAAAGGTAAAGTCAAACACACAACAGAAGCTGCACATTTTTCAAAGCCACGTCTCACTGGGAGCTCCAGACCCTTGCAAGTGCCATGCCCATCTCCCATAGACACACAGCATCTCTTACACACCGTGCTCGAGTCTCGCTCTGCTGACAGACTTGGAACAAAGTTATGCTCCCCAAAAGAAAGCTACAAGCGCAGAGACAAAGAAATTGTATGTCACAGATCATCAGCCAATCTAATTATTTGGCTGCGATGATGTTACATTCCAGCAGGAAAACAGCATTTAATTAGGCTGGCATGGGCATTATAACCAGAAATAAAATGAAAACTCAAACAAATGCCACATATGGGTATAATCTTTACATAACAAATAGCAATTTCAATAATACGGTTAATTTGTCAAACTGTTGTGACCCATATCAAAAATAAAGGAAGAAAAAGGAAAAGTTAAACTCCAGAAATGTACATGCATATTGGCCCAAGCCTGGGAAAATCTGCAAGAACTGCTCTTTAGTGATGAAGTTAACCCAAGAGCTCTTGGGGTCAAGCAATAAGGAAGGGTCCAGAAAGCCTCAAGCAAGAAGGCTGCAGGAATCCTTGTGAGAACCAGACTTTTCCTTAGTACTCTTTGGTACCCTATTCCCAAGTCTTACTGTAGTGATTATGTTGGCAGGCTTCCTCTGGCTCCTTCTTTTCAAACTGATTTCCTCTTGCTGTCCCTCTTCATTTAGTTTCTCAAGGTCAGATCTTAGCCAATAAGCAGTGTACAAATGAGTGTCAGCTTGGGAAGAAAGCAAAAATCTGGACCGAGTTCACAACAAGGTAGCTTGCTCTGAGACAGAGTCAGGCCCTAAGATCACAGGCAGTAGGAGGTCTCTGGCTGGACAGTGGATGGTGGGGCTGCAAAAGGAGAGAAGGGAGCTGCTAATGCAGCAGGGCACCTTGGTCTTGATATTCTTTGCAGGTAACACCCTGTCCTCAGGGCAGTTACCCCAGACTTAGACTTGTACAATAAAGAATTGGATCCTTTAACACCACCAAGTCCCAACAAGCAGAGATGAGGTTTTCAGGTGTACTGTCTCCAAGCAACTTGATAAGGAACACTGACTGTGCTTCTTTTAATACACAAGAATTGCAAAGGTAATAGCTATATGAAAGAAAAGGAAGAAGAAAAGCTAGCAGAGAAGCTAGACTCCCACTTGAAGCTTGAGTCTCTTTCTGAGGAAATGTAGCCAGTCTGATAAGATGACACAAGATCAAAGTGTGAGAAACCCAAAGGAATTCCTGAATTCACCTAATAAGCAAATGGCAAGCTCCAATAAGTAAATATCTGAAAAAAAAAAAAAATCAAAGTTAATAAATCTCAATTCATTGCTTGTTTATTGAACGGTTATGTCCTACTGCTCATGTGCCAGCATTACTAAGAAGGTGTTTTCTTGGACCCAGACACCTTGAGAAGAATCCACCAATGGAGAGCTTGAAGAGACCAGCCAGCCTGAGCCCTCACGCACTGAGTTCTTCCCACCAATGTGGGCTACTGCTGCAGGACCAGTGCTCTTAGGCTTGAGTTCCATTCTTGTTGGACTTACTTGGTCTGCTCTTGTGCATTCACAAAGTTTTGTATTGATTATATAAATATTTGTGGTTTGTATGAATACAAAATATCCATGGAGTGCAAAAATGAATGTTCACATTCAAGATACAAAAAACGACTCTCAGGTAGTGTTCTGTCATGCCTATTGAGTTTATACAGATACCTTTAGTTCCTCATGATAAATTAGAGAAATTAGAGACATACCGCTGTGTGCCTGTCCAGGTTCCTCCCTTCCTTTCTTAAAGCACAGTTCTTTACCATTGCAAGAGAGCGAAGTTGTCATTTCCCTTAAATCATCCCAAGCTTTTAGCATCGATTCTCATTTTGCACAGCTGCAGATGACTCAGTTGTCACAGGAGAGATACAGTCGTGGTTTTCTTTACAAATTATTTATTTCTATAAAATGTAGAAAAGTGATTTTGACCATACAGATTTAGTATTCCAATGATGCAGCTATGGAAATAAAGAACATAATTTCTGAGTAACAAGAAAAAGAATCTCACTGAAGAACTATTGATAAACTGTGTCTAGGCTGTCTCATATTTGAAAGGGATCAAACAATCAGATTATCAAAGGGTGTGCAGTTAAATACCATTATGTCAGGTTGGACTTGCTATCCATCATGCCTGATATCCCATTCAAACCAATCAATCCTTGTGATTAAAAAAGGAATTTCCCCGTCTTCTACCAACAAACAAAACTTCAAATCCTACTGCAGGTCTCAATGAACTAAGTCAGCTGGAAAACTACCTGTGAGATAACAGAACTGGATTAGATTTCAGACCACTTTAGTTACCCAAACACTTCACCCTGACCCCGAGTTACTTCTAGTAACTCTTCCATTGTCCCCTCCTATCCTTCAGCTTCAAAGACATCAGTTATCGGGAGTTTATCAGCAGACAGTCAATCTAGAAGCAGCTTGAAGATGGTATAAAATGCTCTCTCTGGCCCCAAATAACTGGCACACTTGTGCCAGTTCTGCTAATCCAGCAAGTTTAGTCCCTGGCCTCAAGTCTTTCAGGATCAAGTCACTGTTACACAACACAGCCTGATCCCCAACTGTTACACTGCAGTGCAGTACACCTTCACATCCTCAAAACCGTATTATTTGTCTCAGCAGTTTACTGGAGGAAATCAGTAAGTAATTACTAATGGTCAACCCCGCCAAAACCTCGTGGTGAAGGCCTGGAAATTTTCCCAGCAGTGAAAACAAAAGCATTTCCCTTACAATACACTGAAACATTTCTCACCAAGGCTCCTCATTTCCTATAACCAGGTTTCAAGTTAAAAGGTGTCAGTTTGACACCATATGCAAAGCTGCTAGGTACCTAGATTGGAAGTTAGCACTTTTATTCCCTACAGACACAAGAAGTACACATGAAGGTTAGAACAGATGGTGGGGAAGTCAGGAAACGTATGTTTTTATCTGGACACCTTCACACTGAGAAATGAAAGAAAGAAGCCACCTTTCCTCTGCTGATACCACTCTCTCTTGGTCTAGCAGACAAAGTTCATTCTTTTTACTTCTCTGACTTTCACCAAATTAACTGGTTCCACCTCCCAGGGCAAACCGAGTGAGCTCTAGCCCTGCTCTGTTGCTCCGTGTCATCCTAGGGGGGATGTTGTGAGCAATAAGGGCACAAGCTCCACAGTTACTGCAGTGCTGCGTGAACCTCTCTAGCTTCTTTATGAATTGTAAACAGCTAAAAAATGGGAGCAAAGGAATCAGATTTTACCAGTTAATGCCACATGAATTTTAACTGCTCTAACACAAATCTACAGAGAGGCCCAAAAGGCATATAGCCTCCCACTGGGACAGCAACAGTGCAGATACAGTGCACACTGTACTGTAATATAAAGAATTAAAGAACTTTCAGATGAATGATAACCACAAAAAAAACTCAGTTTTCCATTTTTGTCAATCACGGATCTTTTATCTTGAATGAGACATATGTTTCCAATAAAACTACCTTTAAATTTTAAAAAAAGATTGTTTTTCATTAAACAATTTTGTTCTGCTATTCTCATAAATTCAAGACTGGGAAACTGGTATTTCAATAAAATCACCATAATACTTCAAGTCAAAAACAGACCTTAGAACTTCATTAAATCAGAGCTGACCTGCTTGCATTCTCTGCACCGATTTTGTTTCTTGTGATATACCAAAGCCCATGAAATATTATCCTTCTTCTCACCTATGGAAGGAAAACAAAAGGTTAGTATGATAAAGATTATCCTCGTAGTACATGGCTGCTAATTCTAATCTGTCTGTTTCAGCCTCAGGAGGCTGAAAGGCAAAGGTGAAAGTGGTACAATTTGCATGCACAAACTGCAGAATGGATTGTTTTAGATGAAGAAGATCATAGGGAAGAAAAAGGTTTCCATAAATGACTACAGCATTTCTGCTGACCATGTTGCACACTAAGAGCAAAAATACCTTTGTCTCTGTGTAAGTGTACATAGAAGTCTGATTCCCTTTCCATGGTCCTTTTCCCAGCACAATGAATTTTCTTGTTATGTTAAACAATTAATTTCCCTTCATGCCCTATTCGGCTTTCAAATACTCTTAGACGACAGACCCCTTCCTTTGTCACTACTTAATGGATTTATAAACATTTAATCTTTCCTTGTAATTTCATCCCAGCAGATCATTAATCACTGTCCCCAAACTCCCTCTTCGTCAGGAAGAATCACGTAGGCTTGACAAGCACATGCAGCCATGCTTTATACACACACACGCACACACATGTATGTCCCAAGAACAACTACCTCCTTGGAATGGCCTTCACACACTTTCCAGCACGCGGGGTTGGTGGGGAATCCCGTAATTCCAGGAATGTTTGAACACACAGAACTATGCAAAACCAGGCTCTAAAGGCAGCTTTGCGTTCTAGCTAGTTCTGCAAAATTTGAAGCCTTTCAGAGGGCTAATTCCAGTTGGACAGGAGCCTCTATTCACCAGGAACATATCTGAAAAATGTTTTAAAGCCTAAATTCAGCAGGCTACAATGCAATCCTAGGAAGAGTACATCCCAAATCCTCACAATGTGAGTATTTTCCATGCTGGGCATTGCTGTGATGGTACTGTCAGTGAGGAAGGATTTCTTACTGTCTTTTTGCCATGGCTTCTAGGAAACTGTGCTTTGACAGCAGTAATTATGACTAATACACATATACTACAACCACAAGACAAAGATCAAATGATTTGAAAGTCCCAAGATTATTTTTTTAATTAGAATGCATCTCTGCCCTGAAATTTTAACTATTTCTAACAATTATTTAGTGATTCAATGATCATTGCTCTTTAGCTTTATTTGCTGTCTGAAGGGAAGAAAGTGCAACTGAAAATTACTCACGTGTTATTCATCACTAGCCACAGGAAAAAAAATAATTTGATTCCATTTCGTTGTTACTACAACATGAGGAGCTGTGACATTTCATTCATAGCTGTATGGAAACAGACTTTGTGATCATGAGAACTTCTGAGTACAAGCTGGTTAAGAATCTAAAAAATACATGAGGAAAAGGGAGTACACATTTCTTAACCAGGAATAAATTTCTGGGTCTGTATGTATTCAAGAATACTTTGACCAGTTAAAACCCAAATAAATTGTTCACAGTATTTTTTGATGATTTATTCCCTAGAAAAAGTCATGGCTTTCAATTTTTCATTGCTGCCTTTTCACAAACGAAAGGTAAATTAGAAGTATTCCCTCAGACGCATTAAAGTAAAGCACGATTCTTTATGCTCCAGTTACTGGAAAGACCAGAGCAGTGGAAATAACTGAACTAAAATATTCTATGAAATATACAGCTCCTTAAGCTCTGCAACCTGGGCAACTTTTCCAAAATCACTGGCTTCAAAAGCTTCTGAAATCCTATGAACAGATGATGCTCGGAGAGCACTGTCTTAATTGTCTGCTGTGGAGCTGTTATGCATAAGTATTTTCCAAGCTTACTACTTGTCTGACTGGTAAATTCATAATGTCTCTCTTAAGGAAAGAGCTTGTTGCACAGAAACAAGACAGACACCAAATCCAGAAGCCTATATAAATATAGCAACTATTTTAATTACCTTCTATTTACAATAGAAGAGATTCAATCTTTGCTGAAAACTCGTCAAGCAAACAGGCACATTATAGGAAGACGTTACAGGAAGACGTGACTCGTGAGGCATTTTACCCTCTCCCATTTCTGCCATACACAGCAACGCCTGCCCAAATCGCCTATCCCAGGCTGTGCATTGCAACACTGATGGCTTTATCTTGAACCCACTGTTCAGAGAACCAACATCTTTAGGTAATTAGTTTTCTTTGATCAGCCACTGAGACACTTTGGGAAAAATAACTGGAAGGCACACTTAAAGGATGCAGAAGAGCTGAAAACCTCTGTGGAGTAAAGGGAAAGATTCTATTTTAGGGGGCACAAAGGTAAACATCAAGCAGGCAGAAAAATACTACTTTTGGACTTAGTGGGACAAAAGCCTACTATTCCACTTGAGAAACTGCCTCTTCAAAAGGAATAGGGGGACAAGGATTTAGGATATAGATCAGTACTAAACCTGAACAAGGCCTGAAGGCAAACACAGACAAGGAGCCCATCAAAAGCATACAACAATATTCACACGAGGAAAGATGGCCATGACTGAGTGGCATATGCAAAACCACTACCACTAAACAGGCAGATTAATCCTCTTCCACCTGACCCAGATCTGACAAGACTAGCAATATCACAGCATAGCCACCTCTTCCCCAGCACAGCAGAGACAGAGCACAGTTTCCCCAAATTAACAACAGAAATAATTGAAGGGTTAATTTCTGTTTGAGTGGAATGTGAAAAGATGCGCACATCAGGAATTAACACTTACCAAGAAAATAAATGCACTAAACTGCTACAAAATACTGCTATGAAGAAGAAATTATTTAGCGTAAGTAGTATGGAAACAAATACATATGTGAAATACAGGGTAAAAATTTGAGAACAACAATATTGTTCCTGAGAAAGCAGCTGAAACATGATTGATCACTTTGGTCTTATTGAAGCAGACTGAAAAGCTCTTGCAAACACATACTGATAAAGTAATTCTCTTACTGGATATTCCAGGAGGTCTTTCCTACGTCTAACAATGCTTCATTCTGCAACTCTTCCCAATCATGGAAAAAAATTATAGAAAACTCCAACCTCAAAACCCAGAGCACATACATGAGATACAGCCAAAAACAAGAATTACTTACAAATCAGACTTGAATTCTTGGCATGTAAGTTTGGGTGATCTAAAAATAAATGCATTTTTTTTTAGCATTGTTGTTTCATAATCATGTATCATAAATAAGGTAATACAAAGACTACACATCTGGTTGCTGATGATTTGCATTTGTGCCTGAAGTTAATAAAAAGAGATGAGTGAAGCTAAAAACAATCATTTTTCATTCACCCAGTTATAAAAATGATTTGTTTGCACTCTTTCCCAGTACAATGTCATGTCAATACAGCAAACAGCTGAAGCTACTAATATATTTCTCTTTATCACAAAGCATAAAGTATTTAAATTTCTTTTACAAAAATAAAACTATATATGTTTATAAATACTATACATAAGCATATATTGGTAATATATTGCAGAAAAGCATATATATTGTCAAAACTTGCAAGATTAAGTTCACCAATACAAGGAAGATGTGACCTGCAACATGCAAAGAAAGTCGGTATTACAATGATGATTTTTCACAGATCAAAAGGTATTTAATAATACTGTAGATTGCACATATCTCTTCTTTCTTTCCTTTTTGTTTTTCTCTCTTTTTTTTTTTAAACCAAAGCAATAGCATTTTATCATTTTATCCCATTTGCAGAGCTAGGGAAAGAATTAAGAGACACAAAGTTCCTTCCTAAAAGTATTTGACCAGGCTTGCAGTAAAATAAAGACATGCTATGCACAAGCAGTGCTCCTACTGCTAGGCACAAAATATGCTGTTCGTTTCAAGCCATGCCATTCAGAAGGCTGTTGTGACAGAATTTTAACACAACAGCTTTTTTCAGACTAGATATTGGGCTTCAAGTCCCTTTGTGGCCTGATTTACTTTGAATCACACAATCGAATCTTCCAGGTGTCCCCAAGTCAAAAAAGTCTTGGCTAAACATTTTTTTTTTTTAAACTATACCATTCAAAATAATTTTTAGTAAGTTTTGTTTTCATTTCAAAGAGATATTGAAAAAGCAAAAGTACTTTAAGGGAAACAGGATTGTTAACTTCAATCCTCTATAAGACTAACATTTTTTAGACCTGTTTGATGAGTTTTTGGGTGCTTGATTTCCCTTCAAGTGGCCTGGAAAATCCCACTCTGTTTACAGCTATAAATCTCTCATCTTTCATAAAATTTAAATACAGTTTTTAAAAAGTTATAAAGAATATTGTCACAAGACAGGCAGCAATATGTCCCATGTCATAAAAAATGATCGGTTCAATTTTTAAGCAGCACAGAAAGGCATGAGCCAAAGCATCCAATTAAAGTGTTCTACAAGAGTCCTGCATCTCAGAGAGATTCCTCATCCCCAAGATCCTTCAAAAAAAAAAAAAAAAAGTTTTTCTGAGAAACTGACTCACAGCCAGAGCACTGGATAGGAGTCTGACAAAGGTATTCTGCACGTTGCAATATCCATGATTTTTTTTTCCTTTTTCAAAGGTAACGTTCCAGTCAACACAATGAATTCTAAGTCTAATACAATAACTTATAATGTATTTAATCTGTATAAAACATGAAGGGATTCTCTTTGGTCATGTTTTCCCTCAGTAAATTTACACTGTTGTGAAAATAACAACTGGAAACATTCCTCCTATGTGTTTTGGGTTTATATACATGTAGAAAGTTACTGACCATATGAACATCTAGAATCTTTAGGTAACCTACATGTCAAATGCTTTGACAAACATAATTCCCATCATCCCAAGAACTGTAAGTTTATACTCTTCATAACTCTAAAGAGACCACCGCTTTACCAACTGAAAGGAAGTAGACTTGCCCAGTTTGACCCCAGAATACAAGTCCTGACCATTGCATCTCAGGCTATCCAAACCCCTTTGGATCAGCAGTAATTCCTGTTGCCTGAAATATTTTTTTCATTTATGCCTAAAAGATTTCCATTGCAGATTCTTAAAAACATGTGCTTCAAACAGATTCAAAAGCCCCTATGTTTTTATTTAAACTACTGCTCTACATTTGGATTTCCCTGAGGAAATAGGACAAAGTAACAAGCTTGATCCCCTTCATTCATGATTACCAAACCTTTCAATTGCATTTATTGCGGCTCTTGTATTTTTAAACACGCTGAAATAGTGACTCCGCAGTCCAGCCCACAGCTGCTTGCAGGAAAGATTACATCTGAAGCAGAAAACAAGGCTAATCTTCTCCACCTTAACCTCTGAGGAGAAGCCAGAGGCAAGTATGGTCTCTACAAAAGGAGGTTGGAATCAGCTATTATGCCACCAAAAAAAAAATCAACCAACCAACCAACCAAACAAACAAACAAAAACAACAGTATAAAGATACATAAAATAACGTCTACTGTAAGATGTGAGGAGGGAACAACAAAAACAACCGTGCAGCCCTAGTGTGTATTCATTTGTCAATTAATATCCTCAAATGGTCCCAGGAAATGAAGCAGAAAAAAAAACTTGCAGAAAAAAAACCTTACAGAAAAACAAGACTTATTAAGCAACTCCATTTCCAGCAGTGCGCATGGGTTGTCACAAGCGAGCTGTTCTCTGTCCTCACTCTCAGGACACCCGCCACCTGCTCCTCTCCTCCTTCCCTGGGTTAGAGGAAGGCCTGGGGCCACCATGGGCAGGCACCGCTAGGCCACACTCTGAGTCCCTACAGACAGGCCGCACTGAGCGACCTCGTGGTGTTTTCCAGAGGGATACGCAAACCCAAACCCTTGCTTTTGTGGGTTGCTTCCCATGTTTTTCTAGGCCTGCTCTGTATTGGTAAACACCTCACCTCTACTTCCAGGCCTCCTGTCTCCATTCCTCACACAAGATGTGCATCATAGAATGGGATGGGTTGGAAGGGTCCTTAAAGATGATTTAATTCCAACATCCCTGCCATGGACGGGGACACCTTCTACTAAACCAAGTTGCTCATGTATATCCAGCACACTGCCTGAGGAAAAACAATTACTGCAGTTAAAAAGTCCTCTAAAAACTCCTAAAACTCCAGACCACTTAATTTAATGAAACACACCTTCCCTGCCACGCCTACCCAGCCAAAATCTCTCCGACCCCCCATGGAAAAGAGCCTGCCCAGGCCAAGGCAGGCCTTGGCTTGCAGGCAACCACCATTCCCCACAGAAGCCCCTTACCTGGTGTTTCTCAGGACAGGCTCCACTGAGGCAGGTGCTGAGGCACTGCTGGGGGGATGGCAGCAGTAGCAGATGGCTGCTGCCGCATGCTAGCCCATTGCGGGCAAGGTGGCACTTATTGCCTCACATCACCTCACTAGGGCTGGGGTGGTGCTGCCCTTCCAGTCACTCAGCTGCCTTGGGCCATTAAACCATCACGGTAGTAGAGATGAAGGACAGTGTCTGGCTGCTTGCAGCACTCAGGTAGGCTGGGGTGCTGGTAAGGTAGGGGAGTAGCTGGAGGGGCTCATACTGCTCAGGACATATTGAGGCATAGAGAGAGGGATAGACTGTGGTGTTTGGGGCTGCTGGAGGCTTCTTAAAGATGAAGGAAGTTTGAAAGAACTTTGAAAGAAAATCTCAAGCATCCCACTGCCCTGTGCCATGGGGCTTTGACTGCCTCCTGAAGTGCTGCGGTGAAGCTTGGGCAATGGAGGTGGTGGGTGCCCCTCTGTGGGGCTGTCAGTCAGGGCTGGGGCTGTCAGCTGGGGGGCTCCTGTCTTCAGACAAGGGTTTTTGGGAATCAGTGTGCTGTGTGGGTATCTTAGTATGCGCCTCCTAACATAGTCTGTCATGTTGGATGTGTTTTATATTTTGAAAATCAGTATGTTTGGGGAGGGATTTGTGAGAGGCCTGCAATTGCCTGCAACCATACATCCAGAGCAGCAGCATAGTGCTGGTGTGTGGTCTCCATAGATAAACTAGTGTTTTCTTGTGTGGAAAGGCAAGCAGTTATCACCTTACAAGAAGAACTCTTGCTGGTCTAAGCCCTAACCTTCTTTTAAGATCAAAGCTCTCAGTCTAGATGTTAGCAATCCCTTCCTATTTGGAAGGTACTCCCCCTTCCTTTACGAGACATCACTTCACACTTGACCAGTGCTTGGGCATGAGTGTACTGCCTTTACACAGGATGTTATCCTGGTTTTTTGCTTACCTTTATAGTTGTTTTTGTTTGTTTGTTTGTTTTTCCCCAGCAGCATGTTGTTATCACCTCTGTGTTGTGGTATGTACTAGCAAACAGCCATGTACGAGTGTGGGCAGTGGGGTGAAGCCCCTGGACCTGACTCGCTGGCCTCAGGAACAGACTTTTCTCCTCTGCCGCCAGCACCTTATAGCCAGGGGCACCAGAACCTGCTAGCAGCTTTTGTTAATGAGCATCTGTAATGGCTTTAACAGTGTTTTGTTTTTTTTTTTTTTTTAATAATTTGATCGTTTTTGTTGTAAGACTACAGAGTACTGGAGGACTCCCTCGCTGTTGATGTCTTTCTCCCCAGTGTGTCAAGAAGCAGCAGGCAGTCTGTGGTGTTATAGACCCCTCGCCTTGTTCTTAACTTTATCTTTGTGCTTATCTCTGCATTATCCAGGAAGGATTTGATACCTAATAACCAATAAATAAATAATGCATCTTGTAAAGGAAGTGGGTTATATCCTGTTTTTGTTTTTCCTCCTGTCCTTCATTACCTCTGATTCTGATAGCAAGAACATGACTATCTATTGACTGGAAAGGGAGTTTGCTTTCTCCTTTGGGGTGAAACTGGGAAATCAACCTTTTAGGTGAGCTCGGATTGGAGTAAAGGGTTTTACCTTCTTTGAGAAAACATAAAGACCACAGCAACTGTGTTTCCTGTGTTTGAAGTGATTTCCTTATGTAAAGGTCTCTGTAAAAGAACATGTCTCCCGAGCCTATTACAAGTCCAAGCTTTTTGAACTCTGTCTACATCCCTGGTGGTGACTTGCGGGAAAGATCCAAGACAGCTATTCCTATGCTCTAATTCAGCTAAGTGCTTAAACAAACTGTTTCAGATGAGTATTTATCACACTGACCTGAGGCCTTCATAGAGATGCTTGGTGACTCACTGCTGGTTTTCTGCACTGCAATTCTTCAGTAATTCTGAATTCCATGCTGTGCGTCTCTTGCCTCTGGTCTGTGGACTACGCACTGTAAACATCAGTTTTCTGTCTGTTTTTTCTCCCTTTGGTGCCCTGCCCCTCTTCTTCACAGCCTTTCTCAAGGGCTTTGCTGCTACATGTGACTGTATTTTACAAAAGACAGCATTAGTGATTGCTGGCTGAAATTCCAGGTACATAATGATGAAAAGGGGCCAGAAATCCAGGCTGGAGTAAGACACTGAATCAGTTAGCTGGAGGTCACACAGGTTTAATGAGGAAATTGTCTTTCCAGTACAAAAAGATAAAACAGAAGTGTACCACCTGGAGGGTGATGTGCTAATGAGCACGCATTTGTGTGTGACTTTTCAGTGGCAGCAGAAGGGAAACACCTAAATGTGCTCTTCAGAGTGCAGTGGGGGACCAGTGCTCACACCTCTCGCATGTAGAGCTCCTTCTGAGAGCTGATGAGGGAGCATCTTGGAGAGCAGGTCATTATTGGGTGATTTTTGTTTGTTTGTTTGTTTGTTTGTTTGAAATTTCTGTTACTGCTCTCTCGTAGACTTGGTGTTTGACACTTCGTGTCAAGGCCAAATGCTCAGTCTTGGGGAGGCTACCATCAGAAACAGGTGTGAAAAGGAGGTGAGAGAGGGTGGAACCATCAGAAGTGCTTTCGGCTGTGTCTTGTTTGTGTCTGTGAACCTGTCTGTGCTGTTTCTTTAGATCTGTAGTAGGAGGTGGACAGTTTAGGGTGGGAGTGAGCAGGACTGAAATTTTGTTGTGAAAAAGCGATCTGACTTCCTAAATAAGGCAGATAGCAATCTTTTGCTGCTTAAGCTTGCTCTCTGTGATGTCCTTCCTGGAACCAAACAGCAGGACCCTCTCAAGTCTTGTTGCTCTTCAGTTGATCTTACTTGTGCCTTGGAGGAAAAAATAAAAAAATAAATATTTATATATATGGATAGACTGGACAGTTTTCACTATTGGAAGAATATGAGGAGAAAAGCAGTATTGTTGCGTGGCTTTCCTGAATATTAAATTTCATTAAATAAGATGTATGGAATACTGCTCTCTAGGTACATTTTATGCAGCTGGAGGAAAATGATCCATAGTAGTTGAAGGTGGTTTTTTTTCTGGTTCAAGAGGAATGGGGACAGGAACTGGGGAAGGACAGGGACACTCAAGTGTAATGTGTGAATTGCATAAATCATAAACAGCGTGTGCACCCCAAGTGGAGAATTAAAGATGAAGATGAAGTTTGAATAGGCTAGGAAATTCAAGTCAGGGCTTCAAGGAGGCTCTTGGTAGTCAGAATCCAATTATATTATTTCAATAGCTCCTTGAGAAGTTGCAACACAAAGCTCCTTAGCCCTTTGCCTTTCTAATTGGACCTTTGGTTATTGGGCTGCAGTCTATTAATACCATTTTAGTGTGGTGCTGTTACTGTTCACACAATTTTCCTGTTTAGCAGCTTGCATCAAGATGCATTATGGATAAATGAAGATGAAGAGCTAGAGTTAAGAATTGAAAAGACCTTAATTTCCTCAGAGACTACCCTTTAAAGGTTGTTGAGGTTGAGGCCACAGTGTTGACTTAAGCAGGAATGGTGAAGCCAATGCAACTGTCTACTGAACTAGTTAATAACAGTAAAAGAATTTCTTTCACTAGGTGAAATTGACGGTTGTTGTTGCCAGTAAATTGCAAGTCATTTAAATGCAGCCAAATTTATTTTTAGCATAGTTGCATGTTCCTTCTTCTGTAGTCTCTATTTTCCTTTCATGTTTGTACTGACTTTCAAATGAGAAAGCTAGTGTTCATTCTGAAGGAATACAATTATTCAACATTATCTTCTAATTAATAAATGACTAATCCTACTGTATTAACCTTAGTGTGTACTTTCTGTGGATGACATGCTAATGCAGTGTTTTGTAATTGATAATATATGGATTCATTGGAGTACACTGACCCTTACAAGCTATCTTGCAATGTCTATCAGTAGAAAATGAAAAATAAATCATGCAAAAGGAACCCTTTTTCAGAGTTCAAGTGCAGTATATATTGTATCTACATGTATATTTATATAGAAAAAAGCCTTGATTACTTTTTCTTTGTTTATATAATGCTTTTTTAAGCAAGAGTCAGGAATACAGGACTATAACATTATTGACACATGGAATGTAAATGTTTTCTCTTGGACTCCTGTAGCTCTCTGAATATGTGAAATACTTGACCTTTGTAGAGTGACATGCTTCTGCTTTTCCACATGTCACATAAATAGTGATGTGAAACTCTGGAGTCCATTGGAGGGATAGACTCTGCCCTGTGCTGGTCTCAAGTTTTCACTCCACTTGTGAGTAGGCCAACTAATAGCTTGATCTCTTTTCATTTGACAAGCTTTCCAGTCTGTTACTGTTCCTGCATCCGCTGGGAGTTGCCTTCCCTAAAGGCTAGTGACTGGAAGGTTGGAAATTGCTTATGGACACCTAGCAGATCACAGCAATGCCGCATCCCAGATCTGTGCTTTTATCATTTTCCTTTTTTAGACAGATGTAGTGTATTTAGCTGTTACAAATAAATATGTCAGACCATGTTTCCAATTTCATTTACACTGATACTTTACTGGCCTCTTTTCAAGCCCATACAGTCTTCCCTGTTTTTTTTCTGTGCCTTTGTGACCAGCTGTTGTTACAGAACCCTGCTTTGGGACTTCTGAGGAAGTGTACAAGATGTTGTACTCTTGAAGGCTCCATGAACTGACATAAACAGGGTGGTGTTAAGAGCTCTACAAGCGCTGTTTGCCTCCAGAGATGTAAATGACCCCCTATGCAATAGCTGACCTCTACCAACACAGGAAATAACATAATGTAACATCTTTTTGTGTTTCCAAGAGATAGGATTGAGATTTTGAGGATTTTTTTTGCTTGGCAGGTATAGCTTTCTCAGGACTGGAAATAAACAGTTTCTTATGGTGGGATAGTTGTAGCAAGAATAGCAAGTCATTTCCATGTATCTGTGTAGCTCACTTTAAATTGCATCTTATTTTAAAGCCTTGATTAAAGAAATACCAGCATAATTTATTTTCTTGGCTAAGGTATGCACTGTTTTACATTACACAACTGGTAAGTCTAGGAAAGAAGCATTATTGCCCTCAACAGATAGGTGTGGGAAGGCAGGGGTAATAGTCTGTGCAGATCTGTGTCCCTTTTGAAATCAGGTACGCTGGCATGCTACTTGCAGTGCGAAGGGGATGTGCTCATCTCTAATGAACATGGCTCTAAGGCTACAATTAAAACTCTGACTTGTTCATTTCTATTAGCTGCCTCAGCTGTGCTGTTGTGGTTCCTAATAGGCAATAATACTTAAAATGGCATTATAAAATCTGAAGCATGCTGCATTTGTGATTGTTTTCTTTAAAATAAATTTTGCTTCATTGTAAGTGTCCAATGTGATTATTTGGGAGTCACTGCTGATAACAGAATGCCTAGAGCTGCTATGAAATAGGAGTTAATCAGCTTTAAGGAACAAATTCATGGTGAGATAATCAAATATTTTCCTGTTCTGCCTAACTAACTAAGTTTCATTTATGGATAATGATCAGAAGAAGCCCTTTGAAAGGATTTTAAGCCAAATGAATTTGGAAAAAAGCTACTGAGAAGTTCATGTAAATTCTTCCATCTGTAAGGTTCAGAGCAACCTCTGGGTCAAGAATTTTGCAGTAATTTGCAGAAGTATAAATGCCTTAATTAAGCAAGTTTTAAATAAAAAGAGGAGCTCAAAATTGTTGTCTTTAATGTATTTATACATCTGTTTTTGAGGTACTGGGGGGGGAGGGGGAAAAGCATGTTAATCTCAACAGCCAAAATGAGATTGCCATTATATCCTCAAAACTTCTGTAGAAATTTTCACATTCATCTGCTTTGTAACTGCTGCCACATAGTGTTAGCATAACTAGCTAACCTGATGGAAGCTGATAGCCTTATCTGAGGCAATTTAATCAATCCTTATGATTGTTATCAAACATAATGTTTCTGAGGGATCTTGTATTAGCCCAGACCGTACACTGACAAGTAATCCCCTAATGGAATGCACTGCATACGTTTTGGTCCCAGCTGGGATTATTGCTTTCACTTACTTAAATACAAGTCTTGGATGTTTCAGGTAAGTTCTTTGTTTCTTTGTCCTTTAGAAAACGCCTAAGAAACATCATTATGAAGTATACAACCAGTTATTGTTTGAAACTTCTTTTTCTTTGAAAAGGAATGAATATCGAGTACTGCTCTGCCCTGTTTTTTTTTTTTTTTTTTTTTTTTTTTCTGGTAGTAGTAGATGATCTGAAATGCTCCTATCTCAGTTCTTCTGGCCCCACAAGCTGGCAAAGGTCCTGAGATAATTGTGGTGGATGTTTGAATCCAAAGCATGAGCATAGGTCTAGATAGAAAAGTTCACAAAGCAGCAAGGTAACCAGGCTATTATTCTTGTGGCGTTTGTGAGAACATAAATGAACAGAGGTGTTGTGGGTGAAAGTGTTCTTGTTTTACAATGACTCGCCCTCAAGTTCAGAAGCAGCCTTTACTACAGATACATGGATATGTAACAGCATGGGCTGTTGGACACAAATGTTTACTGCCAACTGTGCTACGTACCTTCAACTGTTCATTGAGCTGCCATATTGCAGGCAGCAAAGCAAATATTTGGACCTCTGCTGCGTCACAGCTGCAATTGGGAGCCAGATCATCCTGTTTTATGATCCTATTTGACTCCGTGTATGCTAACAGTATCACTGGAAATGTAATAGACTGGGTCTTCTCAAAATCTGTAATGGTGCTGCAGGGATGTATAACTCAGCAGCTACAGTGAAATAAATGTAAATTCATCCTCCTGTTCTGTTCATCTAGGTCTAAATCATGTTTCCTGTTTTGAATACGTCTGAAATCCCTCCCTCACCATTTCCTCTAGTAGCGGAGTTCAAGTGCATTTGTGCGTTTTGTAAAGGAGTTCAGCAAACTTCCAAATTTCAACACCTGTCAGCAATCAGCACTGACTTACTTGAGATGTAAATACAACTCCAGAATGGTGGTGGTTTTTTATTTTATTTTATTTTATTTTATTTTTTTGTATTTTGGGGGGCGGGGGGGGGTAGGGAGGAGGAGAAAAAATTACACTGCATTATAGCTTTGGTCAAAAGAGGCTGGTGTTGTGCCCTAGCTAGGTGGGCTCCTGTGCCTTTTCTTGGTTAAAGCAGGGCAAGGTCTGTAGCATGCAGAAGCCACAGAGGTGATGTTGCTAACACAATATCCAGTCACTTCGGGTTTCCTGTCTTGAAAGACCTCTTGTAACCAGGTTGAAAGGGAAAGGTCTACAGCGCGAGGTTTAAGCTTGCATCTCTGCTCTGATACTTTCACCCCTGTGCAGCTCATGGTCTTCGAGTGTTAGGCAGAATGAATGAGCCAAGTTTATTCTCACAAATCTTTTATAATGCTGCTGGCTCTTGCCCACTGGAAAAATCAGAGCCTTTGTTTGGTGTTTGTGCATAGAAGCAGTTCGTTGGCTTTGTTGTACTTGTGTAGGTAACCGGAGGAGTTAATAGACTCCAAAGGGATCATGTCTCAGTTCAAACAGTGTAACTCTCATGTGAAGAAGAGAATTCATTAAAAAAAAAAAAAAGCAATATTTCCTTTTTGTGATTATCCCAGAATATAGTTTATTACTCATAGAACAGCCAGTCCTGACCTGATTGCTTCACATGTCCTCACAGTCTGTTCAGGGTTCTGTTGGTGAAGAACTGAGGCTAATTAGTGCTTAATATCAATTGAACAGTAATAATGAAAGAAAATGCATTGCTAAAGCTGACGTGAATGAGTAGTAAAGCTATTGTGGCCACAGCTATTTTTGTTTACTTGATTGTCTGGTCCATTGGCTTCTGATGTAAAGTGGCCTATTTGTATAAAAGATCTATTTACAAGAATGGTAATTTTCCTACACAATGTTAAAAAGGGAACCTGTGAGCATGATGACACATCTGCGAGGTTCATTCAGCCTCAGGTGATGCTGCATGTAAGAATGAAAAGTAGCTGATTTAATGATCAAATATAACATGAAGAAAAACTGGATAGGTAGCAGTACTTTGAAAAATGTTCTGGACCTTGTCAGCAGACTACAAACTGCTCGTAAAGCTTGGGTACTGTGCTGTTCCTTGATTGCTCTTGGGTGAGTGAATAGAGTGGTCCTATGCAAGACATTTACTACAGTTCTGGAAGTCCTCTTTTGGGAACCAGGTTTTGAGAAAGATGTAGACGAAAATTCTAGATGTTTTATTGTTGCTCTCTTTTAGACCACACAAGCTATGAGAAGCTGAGGCAGTTAACCTACGGTATGTGGAAGTTTGTAAACACAGGTGACCTGCTGCTCTGTCTTCCCCGACAGCAGACCAAGGAGTTGCTAGCTGAATTTTCAATCTGGAGTAGTTTAGACAAATAGGTGGCCTGTTCTCCATCACTGGAAGCCTTTAACAGTAGGTTGAAAGCACCTCTGTGGGTTGGATTGTTATCCCTCTCGGCTTGGGTCAAGGCAATGGATGACAGCTTTTCTAGGCCTATTTTCTGTGTATTGCGTAGCATGTGGAGTCTCTTAAACTGATGATCTTCATGTCCAGCAGAATTGTTTGTGCAGGCTTTCAAATCTTACCTATAATCATATTAAGGTAGATTTCAAGATTAAGAATCACCCTGGTTTTTGTCCCAAAGAATAGATCTTTTTGACACGAGCAGGAAATCAGTCCAGATTTCACATTATCTCAAGTTTGATTTCTGGCTTCACTGACTGAGCAGATGGGATCAGTCCCATCTCAGTGTGCTGCAAGGAGAATAATGATGATTGCAACTCTCTGGTGAGGTACTCGGGATATTTCTCATTCCGGGCTTAAATTACAGTTTCAAATTGTTTGTAAAATTAGGGCAGGTTATGCTTATGTGCAGCTGAAAACACATTGTATAAATGAGCAAGAAGATCTGATCCTACATATTTATTTATTTATTTATTTATTTATTTTGCCTCAACTCAGCAAATATGAATGGAATAAATCCTGGCCTGTTGAAATCTGGAAAGTGTGCACACTGTCTTAAGATACACCACGATTTCAAAATGCCTTCCTTTCCCACATAAATGGGAAAACCATGTGAGCTAAATTTAGCTTAAGGCGCTTTTTTATTTTTTTACAGCTAGGAAGGTCTATGTACTCCTAAAATAGCAGCTTGTTTTGGTACTCGTTTGTGATGACACAATAATTGCACTAATATTGCTGCTGTGAAGTTTAAAATTGTAAATTGTCTCCTAAAAAAAAAAAAGTAAAAAATACACAAAAATTATAGTAAGTATTTTAATGGTAATAAGAATTCGTCAATTTCAGCATGACAACTGAAATATAGGACTTTTGTTCTCTTTCTAAACGGAGCTCTGCTATGATATCCAGAAATACTTCCCATTAATCATTTTGTTAAGGCTTGCCAGCATGTAAATCTTGCCACGGCTGGGAAAAATCAGTACCCAAAATGAATTGGAAATCAGAAGCACCACAATAGAATATATGATGTGTAAAGCATTCACAATACTGAGCTATTGTCAAAAGTCTAAAAAGCAAGTTGGCCAGCAAATGAGCTGGTGTGCCAGGCTGCAGCCTGAGAGCCCTGACAAAAGGAGCTTGCTGCTCAATGAAATTGGTATAGCACAAAAATGGGTGGAGAACAGAAAGAGCTGCCCTGCGTGTGCTTGTGGAGCTCAGGCGCTCGCCTCTTCGTGCAGGGGCTGTCAGGGTGCCGCTACGTGGGTGCCTCTGAGGCCATGAAAGCTGCAGCTCGGCCATGGGGAGCAGGAGGAGAGGTCAGGTGCTGGGCTGCCTTCAAATGCATAGCCTGAGTTGGGTTTCTTTTTCTTTGGAATTACTGCACAGTGCACAATCACCAGGACTGCCTTCTGAGTCAATAATTTGGTCTTTAAGGTTGAGGGTCCCAGTTTTTCCCTGAAGTATTTCCCTTCCCTCCCAGTCCTTTCTAAACTATTAAATTAAAAATTCGCTGATTCCCTTGTTGAGTCTGGACAAAATCACATCCTTTAAGTATTCATCTAGCTTGTCATGGGTGAGTTTTGCTGTGCTGCAGTTCGCTTCAGTCCTTCCTTAATGATCAGTGTAAGCTGTGACTGTCTCTTTGCTCTGGGTTTCTGTGGCACCAAGTGCAGTGGAGGCACTGCAAGCAACATCAGACCTTGCATGACACTGAAAAGCAAATTCTATACATGCAGATGAACTGTGGTTTTCATTTCGGCTGAATACATATTCATACATGCTTCAGTATCTTCGCACTAGTTCCTCTTGGCAAACTTGTGTGTGGAAATGCTTACTACCAGAATATTTCTGTTTTCTTTGTCTTCTTGCCTGAGAGCTTTTTGAGAGAAGAGATGCAGCCCTAGTGCCCGCGTGGCCAGGGGAGGTGGCGTGCAGAGCAAACCTTCTCAGTTATTAGTGTGCCGATGTTTGGGAGAGTTTGTAAAACTGGGTGCTTGTAAGGACTGGGTGCTGAAATTCCCGCTAACGAGCTAAGTGTTTCTTGAGCATTTTGTAGGGTGGTGGCTAGTAAAATAGTAAGAAAGAGCAGTCTGCAGAGAGGAGGAAAAAAATAAAAAAGCACCCCATATCAGTTTCTGTAGTAAATGCAAAAACTGGCCAGAACTTCTGTTGCTTTTGACCAGGACCGAATTGGAAGTAACAGCTTGATGTTGAAAGCATTTATATCTCATTACTTGTCCCTTGAGCTGTGCAGTTCTGCCATCAGGGTTTCACAGAAGCAAACCTTCCAAAGCAAATAAATAAATAAAATCCCAGCTGACAAGCTAATATAAATGGTATGAAACAGAAGGGTAAATGGGGAAAAAAAAGACTGATTTGACATAAACAAATTAGAGCTGTTGACAGTGTGGGTGATTTTGAGAAGTGCGGTTCCATTAAATTCACAGATATGAATCCTGACAAATAACAAGCCACGGTAATTTATATAAACAAGGAAAGGAAATAATGAGTGGATGTGGAAATCTAACAAGAGCTTGGTTGTTAGTACAGCACCAAACGTGGCAGTATGGATAGAGAAAGCTGCGAGCCCCTGCCATGAGGAGACAGTGCTGATGTGCAGTGCCTCGCTGGAAGCACTCAGAGCACTGCGCCGGTGTGGGGAGGCTGTGGGAAAGGCTGCAGTTCTCTGCCTTTCACATCCCATGAAAAACAGAAAGCACGTGTAATCAGCAGGGTTAGACTGTAAAGCCATACAAAAGCTGAGCTCTCTTGGTGCTGTGTTGTTTGTGGGCAAACGAATGTCTGGGGGCAGATGTCTCCAAGGCTGATCCATGCAGATCCCCGTGCTGTACAAGCAGTAGGGCTGTGGTTTATCCATCACCTGAGACTCCTCATTCATCTGGCATTTTATCAGCTTTACACTGAAGTTTCCATGCAGGTGTGCAGTGCTTGTTGAGAGTGTTTGGCCAGTACCTTACCTAACCTACTGCTTCCTGCCTGCAGGCACCTCCTGAAGTTCATGTTGCTCTGTTATTATTTTAAAAAGAGCCTTTTTCCACCTTGCATTGAGGGCTGCTAATGGACAAACCTATTAAAAATTCAAAGCACTGAATTTATTTAGATAAAAGCTGTTAATTATAAATGTCCAACCATATGGCCATTAGGACTAATGTTTAGTGGGATAAAGAGAAAATGAATATTTCAGACAATAAAGAACTGTTTTAGAAAATAGAAACTTTCTTAATGTTATGTTTCATGTAGGCTTAACAATGGTGTGGTGGTTGGTAGCCTGCAGTGGTTCACACTAAAGAACTTAGTTTTTTGTTTTCTTGTTAATGCCTTGCTATTGAAGTGTTTCTATTAAAAAAAAAAAAAAAAAAAGAAAAGAAAAGAGGGAGAGAAAGAAATGCCTCAAGGAAAGCCAGATGGCTGAATATCGGCATCTGAAATGAAAATAAAATATTCAGCCATACATATGTGCCTTAAGTACACTTAGCTGTAGTCCTTTGTTTATGAGCCAGGATTTTCTCTATTGCTTTTGCATTGGTAACTTTGAACTTGTTTTGCATATGTTTTAGTAGATCAAAGTTGAGTGAAAATGTGCTTAAGTCCATGTTTGTGCCTTGTGGTTCTTGTCCCAAATCAAAGATGCAAGGTCAGGCTTTGGGCAGGTGTCACGTTTTGAAGTTAAAGGTTATTTTGGGCAGGTGGAGAAATTAGTTTTTCTGTACTGGTATTTCAGTCTGGCAGTTTTATTTCAAGCTTTGCATGTGGACAGGGGTATTGTTATCAACGCTTTGAATGCGTTGCAGCATTTCCTGATGATAACAACCCTGCTGTTGCCTGTAGTTCTGCTCCTACTGAAACTCTTTTGACTTCACCTGCAGCTATGGAGTGCTAGTTGCCTGCTACTTCGTTGTGCAAAGTGAGTAACAGCTCAGGAACACGTGTGTGTAAATAGGCAACACCACCAACAACTGAAAAGCGCAGTGAGGACTTCTGAAAACCCCATTCTATATCTTACATAGAAGCCCCGACAACTCCTGGAGCAGTCTACGTAATTCCCTGCAGGTATCCAGCATTTTTCATACGACATATAAAAGGCAGCTATTGTACTGTTTCTGCACTGTGAAGCTCTAGGTTTGGTGGAAAAAAATCCTTTTAATCTTTCCTGTGGTTTCTTGCTTTAATAGTCAGGGTATTTGAAGGCAGCGATTGAAGACCAGGTAGCATCAGTCGCTGGCACCAAAAACGCAGTTTTGGAAAATGTGTCCATCAGAGATCCTGTTTTGTGAAGGGTGCCCAAACAGAACCTGCCATTTCCTTCACACTGTCGAAGGGTCAAAAGACCCTTGATGGAAATGGAAGGGAAAAACAGTTGCATGGTCTATGTTTCTGTGAGTTGGGTGAGTAAGCTGAAGAGATGACGGTTTGTTCCAGTCAAACCTGGTTGCTTTTTTCCCTGATCTTTAAAGTTGTGAGCTCTCTTTTCTTTTCCTTTGTATAGCCCTAGCCTGGACCTGCTAGCAGAGTTACTTAGCTACTGTCAAACTCTTTTTTCCTTCCACTCTTGAGACTAATAAGTGAGTTTAAAGGACTAAACTCTTGGCACTTGTGATTCAAAATGTGGGCAGAAAATTACGTGGTGTAAATTAAAGCTGCATGAATTGCAGTTACGTGGCCCTTTGCACAGTCTCTTTCAGGCTTCCTTACCACCCTCATCTTTTGGCCCATCCACTCAAGAGTGCTATGAACTTTCGTGGCATGTGAGACAGTGTAAATACCATTTTGGCAAGTCACTGAGTCTATTTAAGGAAGGCTGCGAGTGGGTGCAGCTTGGTGTACCTTGCTCCCGTCGAGGGAGGGAGCAGAGAAGGCGTGATCAGAAATGAGATGTGGCGGGGGCTGGACTGGTGGCTTTCCATCAGGTCTTCACTGTCATAGCTGCTGCCTACAGCACTATATTTTTAGAGCAGTTATATATTACAGCGATGTCAGATGCTGTTTTGGGTCTTTTCTAAAGGAAGAATGGGAGAGTGAAAAATGGATTAAGGTTTCTGGTAAAACTGCTAAATGTGTGTGAAGACTTGCAAGGTCTCCTTGCTCTTCAGTGCAGAGGTGATCCAAAACTTTTAGAAAACATTAGGAAAGAAAGAGGCCCGTCTAACAGTTCTAGGTTTTTTTTCTAATAAAAGGTTATTAAAATTGGAAACCGCTTTTAAATCAGCACAAACAGTTTTCCCTAGCTCTTCGTTTTTACCTGCTGCCATTTGGCTCACCCAGCAGCAGCAGCCGATGGAGCTTTCCAGCAGTGTTGTGTAGTGACAAATGCCACTTGTCCTGTACAGGAATGGAAGGTTCAGAGTTAGCTTGTATCTGAGGCCTGACTGAGGGAAACACCAAGCACAAGGTCAGACACTCTGACCTACAGAGAACCTCATTCAAGTTTGAAATTTTATGAAGTAACAGAATTGTAGATGAATATGTGGAAAATATTTTAAGAGTGCTCAAATATCGGTACTGTGTAATAACACTGGCTTAATTCCATCACTAGACTTTTTGATCTGTTCTGGTTACTGAAAAACTCCCAACTGCAGAAGCAATGTGTGATTACTGTACATACAAATAAAATGACAGACTGGAAATCCACTGCTGGGCAATAGAAGATAACTTAAAAGCTGTTGTTAGTAATGCTGACACAGGTTAGCAGAACTGTACTGCGCATACATAAAGTTCCATAGACAGTAAGATTAGCTGTCCTCTGAGCAACCCTACTCCCAGTAATAGTTAACTCATCATCCAGTGGATCTGAAGCCCCGTGGGTGAATGCAGTGGTTTGGGATAATTTGGTCCCACAGCTCCGATTTTGTTTCTGGGCTGGCAAGTTACAGTTCTGAAGGGCCTTTCTTGAATCTAGTGAAAGCAGCTGCCTGATCTGAGACAAATTCAGAGTAAGTTAATTTCTGTAGGAATCACTGTAGTCCCAAAGTCAGTAGTGATCTCACTACCCTTAACCGTGGATTTGCTGTGGAGTAAGTTGGCCCTCCTGAATAAGCTTGTTTGTTTTTGAGGGGGTTGTTTGCAAGGTCAGCGTTGTGCTTCCCCAGCTGTACATGAGAAATGTCAGTGCAGCGGTTCTCTCGGCTGTCAGCATGTGGTGTGTACCCCTCTCCCACCCCGGAAACGGGGAATTCATCACTGTGGTGTTTGGACAGGACTCCTTGAGCGCTGGGCAAGGTGGTCAGGCTTCTCAGAAAAGAACTGCTCAAGATGGGGCCACTGGGATTTTGCGCGTTGCAGGAAACGCTTTGTTGTGTTGCACCTCCCTGCACTCCAGTGTGCGTCCCTATTAGGATGCTGGCGAGATGACTCTGATGTGCCAGTATGCCTAAAAGAGGGCTAAGATGTTATAATGGATGTCCAAGTCAACCGTTATTGTTCAGAGAGCAGCAAACTTGGTGGGAAATCCATAGCAGGGAAAGGATTTTTGTGCTCTTCAGTTGAGTCAATGCTGTCGTGATCCATGTCGCTTTGATTTGGGCCAGCCACAACAGACTGCTTTCTCTACTTCTGAGGCACAGTGTGGTGGTAGCTCCGCATAAAACACCAACATGAGTATGTCATCCCATGTATTGCTTTGTAAATGGCTAGTACTCTAGTATATCGTGCTGACCAATAGCAGAATGAAAGGGGCTTTCTGGGGTTGGCTGTTAGTATTTCTGTAGGAATCTATCAAGTAACTTTTGGTAAATGCCCAAACCTCAGCTTTAATCTAGACAGAGACATTTGTGTTGTCTTCATTTCTTGAGACCGTTTTTTTTTTTTTTTTTTGAGGAATCCTTCTCTTATATTTGCATTTGTTTGTAAAACCCTTCCACTTTAGCAGATGGGAACATGTTCAGTGACTGTCTTATTTAAGTGTGAAAGTCAGTCTATTTCAATGCACATGTGCCTTATTATTTGGAATGAGATCTTTGTAACCATAACAATTGGGAGTTGGCCACACAATCTGCACTGGTTATGGTAACCTCTGTCACCCTGACCTTCATCCGCTAGCGATCGGGAAGCAGTCTAGTCTGTTTCCAATCCTGTGCGTCACCCTCTGAGCTAATTTGTTTTAAATTGTATAGCAACAGCATTTACTGTTTAAGCAAAAATCTTTTAGCACATGTCTGTCTTTATTGCCTTTTTTCCTCCTTCCTTGAAGCTCTCTGCAATTAAACCTCAGTAAAATACGAAGCATCAGAAATGTTAAACTATCTTGGCAATGAAGAGACATGAAACAGATGAATAATGAGAAGCAAAAGATAAGCAGTAATGCCACTTTCATTCTGGAGTGCCTATTCTGGCAGAGAGTTCGCGTCACCTTTTTCTACTTCATATCCTATTTATGACTCACAGGAATGATTAAGAAAAAAAATATCCCAGCAAAGAACAGTCTTTAGATTTCTGCTTTAATTATGGAAATGAGAAACTTCAAGGCCTCTTTTGCTGCAGATTAAGAAGTATCTGTGAGATTTCTAGTGCAGTTTAACTTAGACACATGAGGATAAAGGAAAGAGGGGGAAGACTCCTGTATTTTTCTAAGATGTGCCCATTTTGAGTAGCATGTGAGTGCAGCTGAGACACCGTACATCGCTTCCTTTTTATTTCTTCCCAGATGTTGGCCTGAGACAATCCTGTGTTCATGGATAATAGACACTTGTGATAAATATCATTCACTGAGCTTTGCTTTTATGAGCAGGAGATCACAGGGGTCTGGAGACTCCCTGTGCAGCTTTTTTAGCTCTTGTATTATTTTTCTATGTGAGAAAAACATGTTAGAGCTATAAAACTCAGTGGACCTGCTTCTTTCCGTGTTTACACTAGTTTTACAGGGATGTTTCTTTATTGCTTTCAGTGGAGTTTGCTGCTAATTCTCACTTCTGGAAGAAGTTTGAGTCCTGTTATGTTTGGCAATTTAGGTTCACAAAATTTATGTGATGTTATTTGTATCTTGCTCTATATTTGGCCTTGTTTTTAGCAATCTGGAAAGTGGGAAGTAAAAATCCCATTAAATACTTCTGTGTAGTGTGCTGAAGTGAGAAGTTTGGGTAGGTCAGCGTGGACTGACTGGCAGTGAGAAGAATGTGGAGGCATTAGGTCTGAATTCTCAGCACTACAGGCAAGTGATATAATGCAGAGAGATTCAGCAAAAGTTCCTGTGGCAAAAACAAGCCAAAGATCAGATGCAAAGGACCAAACCCAGCAGTGTGCTCCTATGCAGAGGGGAATGTAATCATTTGAAGAGTTCCCCGAGGTGTCTGGAGGATGTAACACAACACTGATCAGTTGTGCAGAATGCTGCAAAAACATTGTCTTGTTCTCTTGCTGCCAGTTTAAGCAAGCCATGGGATTAGCATTGTTTCTTTATTCTCTACATCGTGCCAGGAGATTGAGGAGATAATCAGAAAATAGTTCGGTCAAAGTGCCATGTTTACTCTGGCTATATAGCAGCCCAGAGGGTTTCTGGTGATCGGTGTAATAGAAGATGGGAGCCCTGAAGGAGTCGCTTATGTTGGATGGGAGCGTGCCTGATAATTTGTCATGAACCCTAAAGCTGGTGTTTCAAGGATCTGAGTTCCCCTAATGCTTGCCACTAACCTGGCAGGTTTCTGCTACAGTTTCATATTGCCACAAAAGCTTTTCAGCTTAACGAGCTGGTATTTTCCAATATGAGAAAGCTTTGTCAGAACATCTCTGAGCAAATCTTCAGTGGTATTCACAATAGCAGCCTGCCAAAGGAATTGCAATGAACGTTAACTAAGGTATTCAAAGCCAATGTGAAACTTAAATAATAAAATGAACCTTGAGTTGCTTTTGATCGTGCATATCCTTTGTGTGTGTGCATGGAATCAACCGACTCATATGCCATGGAGCCTTTAAACAATACCAGCTCTTCACATTCATTCTCGATGCTGCACTAGGGAAAGCAGGCTCCATCTGTGATGTGTTGGAGACCCACAATGTAATTGCTCTATTCAAGTAGGAAAAAAAAAAACACTTCATACGTCTAAAAACCCACTCCAGAAGGACTGCAGCAAAACCTTTGGAAGTAGCCTTAATTCCTTTTAGTAGCACCTTGGGAAATGGGTTTATAGTGACATCACCCTAGAAGAGCATGTAGTGATTTCCTGGAGAGATCTACACATTTGGATGGATAACATAGGCGGTGTCTTCAGCTGACAGATCATATTGCACAGACCCACAACACTATCTGCCTGTAGTAGTATACTGTGAAGGGGTAATGGAAAACTGCAGCTCTGCTCCTCGCATACATGGCTGAGGCTGTACTCCAGCTCTCAGCGTGGCTGTCTCGGTGACAATACCTTGAATTCAGTACATCCTCGACTGAGTTCTGTTTTTGTACTGTCCAAGCCACACAATTTCCTAATAACTCTAAAGGAGAGCATATTCCCTAAAGGGAGAGGCAAATGGTGAATGATTTGAGAATAGGTATGCTGAATGATGTTCAAGGAGACTGAAAGACAGGAATTCTGCAGTATGCATTTTTCACCTCTATAAATAAAGCCAAATGAAAATAACAGATTATGTTCCCACTGCCACCTTATTAGCTAAGCTTACAATATGGCAAAGGCTTCTGAATTTTCCATGCCCAGGCAGGCTTTTTTATTTTGGTTTCATGTTAAAGTTGAGTAACAGGAGAAGTATATAATGGAACCTTTTTGAAAAGTATGCCATTTGTGCTGTTCTTGTGTTAAAATAGAAGCAATTTATTATTATTATTATTATTATTTTACTTCCAGAAGAAAATTCTGGCAAAACATTTATTTGTTTAAATTTCTCTTTGGTCACTGGAAAGCATTTAAATAGCCATAATGTAAAATTCTCCTGATAATGGAAGAAAAAAAGTATTGTCATTAACATTCCTTCCAAATGTGTAAGTTTGGAGGAAATTTCATTTAAGAAAAGCATACTGTGAGTGTTGAATCAGAATTGGTCTATGTAGATCTGTAGGTAGAGGCATACAATTCAGTCAGTTTTGAAGATTTTTGAATGCTTAATCTAGATAATAAAAGGGCTAAAATCACACTTAAATTTCTAGGCTGTGCTGCCTATTTAGTCATTGTTGTTGATCTCTTAGTGGTCCAAAATGATTAATGGCATTTGAAAATGAAAGCTCAGATATGCCTTTAACTTCTGCCCACTGCTCCACAGCCACCATATTTAAGTGAAAGATGTCCCTCAGACACCTCAGGAGATCGTCCACGCTTTCTGGGCCTCACTTAAGTTGGTGCCTCTTAATGGAACTGATTGGGATTTTAATTAAATGATTTTTCAGCTTGAAGTGGTTTTTGATTTGAAATATTTCCAGAAAATAAAACAGCAGCTGGCCTTTAACATGTAAACTCAAGACAGATAAGGAAGCTCCACTTTTTCTCCTATTTACCCTGTTTTCTTACAAAAAAAAAAAAAAAGCTCATTATTAAGTATAGATTTCTGATTCATAAACAATGTCAGATGCAATTGTTGTTATTGTGCAATGGTATCATATTTTCCTAAATACAAGATTAAATAAGATATATGGGTAAAAAGCTGGTGTGTGAGGGCTGTTCTACCAACTGAAGGCTTTTACAGAAAGATGTCATTCTGGGCTGGCCTGTAGTAGTGCCAGACACATTTTCCAGGAAATTAAGGTCTTCAGTTTTAGTTACACATTGGAGAATGTGAACTGTAGCTTCAATTGGACTGTCGTTCATTCTCTGAATTTGCAAACAGATCTGTACTTTTCTGACTTAATGAGCTAGAGTAGCCACGTGAATTCAAGGAATAGTGACTTCAACCAGTCTCTAAAACTAAGGACATCCCTGCAGGGCTGCCACAAAGCAGTATTTCTAGCATTTATGTATGTGGTGGCATTGGTTTGTATGCCTGCTGACAATGAAAAAACATAGTTTTTCCAACTAGTATTTTATCAGTTGTAATATATAAAATGCAAATCACTTTCGGTTGATCTAATTAGAGTTTGCAAATTGTAATCCCAAACAAAAGCCACTCGCTCTGTATTAAACATTTACTCTGGTGCACAGAGTGCAGGGTTTATTTCTGAGGGGTAGTCTGTGTACATGCATTTAATTAGCCTCTGTCAGAGCATTGATCCTCTATTTTAAGACTAAAAACAAGACAGGATAACCTGGCATATCTGAATTGCTGTGTGCAAGCTCAGTGCTCAAAATGTTGCCAAGGTACATATAGATAACCAACAGTACTATTGTAAATTTACTGAGAAATCCTGTGGTGAAAATAAAGGTTTAACTATAGCTTAGGATTCATACTGGGGACTTCTCTTTTTCCATCTGGGTACTGGTTACACAGTGCTTACCCTTCCTAGTATGCCAGCCCTCTTGCTGAGGACAGTTGATGAGCACACTATAAAATACTTAAGTGTGTTTTGAGAGTGGGAAGGACTAACAAATGCAATATATATGAATGTGATACATTTGTAATGAATTAGACATACAAAAACTACATTACGGTAGTGTGGAGAGTGTGGTTTGACCATAAGGATGCCAGGGGATCTTAACCTATTAAGGCTGATGCTTTGTCCTTAATTCACCCTGTCATTTCTAGGTATTACAGTGCATGGCACCAAACGGAGCCCACTGTCTCACATCTAGTGTTTAATAAAGAAATATATGATGTGAATTATATTGGACAAAAAGAATCTGCTGTGAACACACTTTCACCCTACAATTTCCACAGTGTATATTTAGGACAAATCTCAAGTCTTTGCAGTTGGGGGGGGTTGGTACATGAAGTAGCTGTAACATTGGGGGAACGGGGGGCAGGGAATCATCTTGTAAAATTTAGTGTATTTGCAGTACAGAGTATTTAGACTGATACATTAGAAAACAGGTACTTAAGAGAATGTAATGGCTCAAGATAACAGAATTTGTATTTTGCCTCATTTGAGCTGTGTATCTCTATTGTGTAAATCCATAGAGGTATATTCAAGGTGATTAGCTAGGATTTAGTTCTGTGTGGGAGCAGGGGGAAAAGGTCTAATGGAAATGTTGACAGACCATTAACTAGAGTATCACTAATGGGTGCTATAATAGATAGAGATATTTTTAATTGTAAAGAGGTTAATTGGTATTCCTCATTTGCATTCCTTTCTTCCTGAGTGGTAGCAATTGTAGCTCATCCATTGATAGGAATGGCTATTATACTGAGAGAATATAAAGGATCACAATATTTTCTCCAAGAAAATAAGTATGTATGTGTGGAACAGAAATGAGTTAACTGACACATGATGATTAGCCAGCTATAACTGTGGAGAAAAGCAGTTTTCCTAACGGTGTATGTAGGGAGTGCCTGCAGGAAATTGTTTCCATAGTAATTAGAAGAATTTGATCTTTTTAATTGCTTGGGGAAAAATAGCTCACTTCCACTAAAATGTTTGCAACAACACGTAAGTCATGGTGAACTTCAGCCTGCTACTGTATGGAAATGAACATTTTTGGAAATGTATGAGAGAAGCTACTGCTCTTTTCTTCTGTCCCAGGTGCTGAGGAGAGTACTTATACAGAGCCCTAAAAAGAGGCCCATCTCCCTGTACTAACAGAATAAAATCGGCCTCTGCTGCCCTCCTTGGTGCTTGGTTAGGCTGTGACCAGAGGAATTGGTGCCCTGGGGCTGCCAGGCTACCTCTTGCCTTGCCACCAGCCCCTTCTGTTGACAACTTTCCACACGTGTTTTGTAACTTTAGATCCCGGCAGCGCGTTGGGGCCTGGAGCAGCCTGTGATGGAGCCCAGCCCCGTGCCGAGGAGGCCAGCTGCTGGCGGTGGCTTCTGGCTGTGACAGGCCTCTCTCCACTGTCCGCCCACGGCTCTCTGTGCTAGGAGCTGGCTCCAGGGGGTGGTGATCTCCTGCCGCTGGCTGCCACAGGAGCAGGAGGAAGCCCAGGGCCTACCCAGCACCTCCGTAGTCATGGCCTCTCCTCAGTGCACCAAGAGCAGCAGGGAACTGGCCTCCCTCTCCACTGGAAATCCCCTGTGCAAGGCCTTCCTCTTCCACAAAGCTTGCTTTCTTCGAGTTAATGAGACTATCTTTGTCTAATTAAGAAACACAAGCAAAAGACTTCACGTAGCTTTGTCCTCAGTTTTTTTTTCTGCTATTGCCACTTCTTTAGCTTCACCATCTCGACATCCTTGTTATTTTTTTGCCTGTTGCACTTTTCCCCCTGCCCAGCCATTGAGTTGTACATGCTCTCCCTATGGGTCTATCAGCTTTTTCTTCCAAACTGTCCTTGCCCTCCTGCCCAGTCCTGAAGCATGTAGCAACAAATATTCTGTGTGGATTTTTTTAAATACTGAAAGAAAACACAGTCGACAAATGATTTAGTTTTGTGGTTTATAAAGCTTAAGTATATTTTACTGAATGAATACATAGTCTTTTAATTTCTTTATAAAATTAATTCCTTAATGAATTTAGCCAATAGCAACAACTTACTCTTAAATGTCATCTCAGTATACGTAGCAAAACTTAATTATTTAATAGAGGAATCTGTCAATTTGTCAGTCCTTAAATGCAAAATGCAATTTCTTCTATGAGTCTTTCCAGTCTTCCAGGTTCTAGTATTTCTTTATCTAATGGTCCAAATTCTGTTTTGTGAAAGTGAGAAACTCCGACTTTCCCCATCTGTGCCTATTTCCTAACTAAACAGGACTTACCTGCAGTGTTGGGGTGGGGATTTCACGTGATGTTAAAGAATACAGATAGGAGACCTCCTAATTCAAGAAAAGAAGTTGCCTCTCACCTCCCATTCCCAGATCTCTTGTAGTACACTTCATTGTGGGTTGCTTTTACAGGTTTTGTTCTCTGTGCCCTTCCAGGCACTTTATTTGTGGAGTTCCAAAAAGCTGTGGGACTCACTGGAGCTCCTTGCTCTCTGAGTAGCTTGGATATAAACAAGAAGTTGGCTGCTCCTGAATGAGACTCAGCTGGCCTGCCTTCTATCAGCTGGGCTGCTCTGGCTCTCTGCTGACCACTGATCGCATAGGCAGGGTGGTCCTCTCAAGTAATAACATCCATGTAGTGCCAAAATCCCAGGCTAGTTCTCAGCTTGATCGCTTTGCCAATCTGCTTCACCACACAGCCAAGCAGTACTTTGCCAGCGTGAGGCCAGAGCAGTAGCAGGGGCTGGGAGGGAAGCACACCGGCGTTCTTGGTTCTGCGCGTGAGCCAGCACTGCAGCTACACGAAACCCTGAGATGTCTGGAGATTGTCAAGTGCTCTGATAAAACACTTTACAGCTTACATACATGGTCACATTTTGTACACTGTGCACATGCCCTTCTCTGCCAGCTTGGAACTAATTGAGAGGGTTGCTTGTGTTGTCAGATGTCCTGGGGTTTCTAGGGCAGTGAGCAGTGTCTGTCAGCACCCCCACAAACTGCGGGATTTTCTGCTCCTGTAAGCTTCAGGAGGACAAGCCTCTGTGCAAAAGCTCTGGCATGTGTGCTGTTTGTGCAGTGGAGTCATGCAGATAGAAGCTGAAGCACACCGGTGTCTGTAGCATAAGGACTTTTCACTTTAAAAGTCACAGACCGCTTTGGCAGGGGTACTCCTTCTCACGCTGTGAAGTGCCCTCTGCATTGTGTGGTGCAAGGAAGTGATCTGCTTGAAAAGAACACCCTCTTTTTGTGTTTCTGGGTTTCCCCTCGTTCCCACCCCAAATGATTTCTGCTTTGGATCATTTCCATGACCCAGTTCCCTGCAAGGCCACACAAATCGGAATGAGTAGCGGGGTGTGGTGGTGACAAGCAAGCTCAAACTGCCTTGCCTTTATACTCCATACGGCAGTGTTTGCTTGTTTGTGGGCTGGGAGATTGAGGCTACTCTAAGCAGAAACAGAGCACAGTGTGAGCGCAGCCCTACTGACACAGCTGGATTTATCCCAGAAAGCCACCTACTTATCCCTTTCATGAGCTACACAGTAAAAACAGTTTTGCTTGTACAACTGCATCTAGGCTGGACAATTTTGCCAGGATCCACTACACTATAAATATAGATGCCTGTATCTGGGACCTGACCAGAGAAATGTATCTTTACCAGCTTTAATTGATTTTAGCTAGGAGCAAACTGGCTCTAGAAGAACTACTTATAGCTTAACATTTCTGTTGAAAATGTACCATTTAGTAATTAATGGGTTTGGAAAGCAGCCAGAATCTTTCAATCTGATCCAGTTTAAGGAAAAAGAATCAATTGACTTTTTTTTTTGGAATGGTAAATATCATGAAATATTTTACAGCAAATCATGGTTAAAAATAGCCCAGTTGCACCAACTGTCATATAGGATAAATCACTTGCATCAGGATATGATCTTTATGATTTGTGCTCTATGCAAATAAGCACAGGGTTTCGCTCCACATTTTGTATTCAGGCAAAGTTCCCTGAGGACTTCAATGGGAATTTTGCCTAAGCAATAACAGCAAAATTGGTCCCATGTGAAAAAAATTGATCACTGGGGAAAATTAAGAGATTTTTCTTAAAGGCACAGATGGCAGTTAAGCATTTAACTTTAATTGGCTTTTTACATGAGTAGGGACCCCTCTACCGTTGTACCTTTAGAAGACTCCTCAGTATACTGGAAATGCCTTGCCAAAATAAGAGAAATGCCTGCAGTGGTTGTGGATAGTCAATCCCTGGGAGGGGCAGAGCCAGTGTGCTCCAGGGAAGTGAAAGGGCACTGTCGAGGGATGTGAAATAGCTGAAACAAATGCCACAATAGAGCAATGAGAGCTTCCTTTAGTCTGTGTTCTCTGTTAGGCTTGTTGTGGTAGCACTGGATGTGTGAGGAGGGAGAGCAGGGCAAAAGGAACCAAACGTGGCTGGGAGAAGGAGCAACTGCAGAAGTTCCAGGCATTTAAGAATGAGGCAAAGAGACATGAATATTAAAGCTGTCCTGACACATGGGATGAAATAATTTGGAAACAGTTGTCTAGAAGTCTCTATGTAATCTTTCAGCATATGTCGCAAGTTACTTGCAAATAGGGAGATGGTTAGGTTTTCACTTTGCTTAGAGTGATCATAGCCTGATACTAACAGCATGAACAAACCAAACCTCAGAAAGTCACTTGAAGTTGGGGTTACAGTGAGCACTGTGTTAGTTTATGTAGTTCTACAGGTGGTTGTGGCGGTGGCAGTATGCATTCTGGCTCTGGTAATAATTGTGCAGCTTGCGAAGTGTAGACATGGCTTGCTTATTGCTCTCTAAGTAAAAGCTCCACTTCCTTATGTGACACGATACTTGCATTCAGTCATGTAAAAGCTACCTTAGGCTTCCTATGATAATAAACAGAAAGGTGATGTAATAAACAAGAGACTTTTCTATATATTTCCTCTAGGCTGCTGCCATTTAAAAATATTAACTCATGTTAAAATCCAGATAAAAATCTAAGCAGTTTCTTTTCTATACTAATAATTTCCTTTTTGCTCAGTCTATGCAGAAGCAAAAAAAAATCATTTTGTATTTAAAAAGCGTCCTGCTAAGCAAATTGAACTATAATTTGAGCAGTCCCTAGTGCAGACACGTGAGCTATGGCTGTTGTGTACTGGTGAGCATACACGCATGTTCAGTGCTAAAGGCATGTCATCGTGATTGCTAAGCCAAGACTTAGGATGCGGCATAGGTAACATTGCCATTGAAAATTTCACTTGCCTCTCATACATGAGATTTATGATAGTCTCTGTGATGAAACTATTGTATTATAATGAAATTAATACTGTTAACTTGGTCCTATCAGCTAAAACTAATTAGAACCAGGTACTAGGTCCTGGAGTTGAATGCAAGCCTGGAAAAGTCAAGCAGAGTAGCAAGAAAAGGCTTAGGTTAAGAGATGTGCTCAGAGGTCAGGAAGGCAAGGAATCTATATTACAAGCAGCACAGTGTGGCTGCAGCAATTGAAGACTGGCAGCAATAGAAACTAAGAACCAGGACAAAAAAAAATAATTGAAGGTAAGGGGAGGGTGTAAAGGAGAAAGAAGCAAGCCAAGTTTAGCTTAGTTTAACGAAGGAATTTTTTTTTTTTTGGGGGGGGGGAGGTCATTCAAGGTGATTAAACCTGTTAATAGTTACATAAATATAATTAATCTAAATAATTACATAAGGGTCTCTGCACTAAGTCATGTGTGGCCAGGCTCAGACCTGGAAATCATGGGTTTTCCTTTTTCTTGGGGAGCCTTCCTCCATTTTCCAGCCAAGCGGAGACTGAGTCAATAAACCCAAACTCTGTAATCCATTTTTCTAGAAGTTTCCCTTACTTCAGGGACAGGCGGACAGCCTTTCTCAGTCACTAAGTGGTCAGTTAGCATCTTAAATTAAATGTTCTCTTCCTCTTGAAAGCCCTTTGTCTCTCTGCCTGCAGACTTCAGGCCTTGCAAATCCACTTTGCTCTGAGCTTGAAAGAGCTTGTTGTCCCCTTGGCAAAGAAGTCTCCTGCAGAGGTCTGTCTCCTCCTATTGTGTGGTTTGTCCTTCCAGGCTACTTACTGCAGCTCTCTGCCTGGCCCTGTTGTGTCCTACATCTATTAAAAGACTGAGCAGACACCAGTGTGCATTTCTACAGCAGATTGTTCATCTTCCTCTCTTTTCTCAGTGTGAAAATGCAACCACAGGTCAAGTGTCCCCCCTGACTTCGTGTATATTTATACATATATATATGTATGCATGTGTGTACATGCACATAAATAAAATAAATGTATCTATTATGTAATGAAGCCTTGTGTGTTTGTGGGTTGGTTTTTTGCTTGTTTTTAAGATATTCAAAGTGAGTGCAAATAATCTGTCTGCCAGAATCTTGCATGGTTGTAACTTCCAGGAAGGATGTAGTGCAAAGGAGATGAGGAGAGGGGCTTGATGGCTTCTCTGAGGAATGGTTCAATGGTTCTCCATTGCTGGCTGTCTTGAAACCACAAAGTCTGGTGTAGAGCTCTGCAATATGAGAACATAGGTAGTACTCTTTGGAAATGCATATATTTGTTCTGGTTAGGCCCCCTTTATAACTAAGGAGTCAAAGTTAGTCATGGCTTCGTTAACGTTGTCTTTATACATATTTATACATATTTAAAGATGATCCTTGGATTGTGCTGTAATGAGCTTTCTCTTTTTCCGGGGGGGTGGGGGGTGGAAATCAGGTTACCTGAATTTTGATCCAATCCTTCTGCCATCCATACAGAAAATCCTGCAATTGATAATGTAGATGCTTTTTCCTGGGCTGATGCTATCTGGCTGAGACAAGAAGCTTTTCTGTGGTTTAACTGGGAATGGAGCCACCAGCCTTACAGAGGTCACAATAGTTCTCCAGTGCCCTTCCCACAGTGATACTGAAAAGCAAAATGAACATTTCCTCCCAGAGCTGATGGAAACATGGTCCCTGGGATCATTGTTACAAGAGCGATAAGACTTGGAAATTGCCAAAAGTTGCAGTAACATATGTAGTCTGCAAGGGGATTGTATCTGGGTTAGTTCAATTACTGGGATGAATCATGCAGTGAAGACATAGCCAAGAGCAAAGTTACTCTGGAAAAGAAGATACTAGCTCTATTTCTGAGCCAGTATCAGAATCTTTTCTTTCAATTTCTGTTCCTCTGGAGGCTGAGTTAGAGCTACCCACAAAGTTATTCATGGAGATGCCCATTACTTGGGTGTTTCAAGTTTATGGATTAAAATTCATAGTTCTTCGAATTGTTAATGAAATTATAATGAATTTACAGGGATATAATTTTTAAAGTAACATGGAAGAAATCTCAGTAGGCAATTTCGCTTTGTGGTACATTGACTTGGGGCAGAGATAAGGAAGGTCTGAAATTTTGGAAAAATATGGGAAATAAAAGGCTATTACATGACAGGAATCTCCACTTGACAAAAAAAAAAAAAAAGGAAGAAGGAATTCCTCAATTATAGCACAACTACAGCTCTTCCTTTTAAAGTATCCTTCAAGAAGAAAAAAATCAGCAGTGGAGCTGTAGGCTAGCCTCTGGGCTAGCAGAAGAGCTCTTCTTTTAGGGCTGCCTCCAGTTCTTCTGCGCTGCAGGTACTTCCTTTCCTTTCTTCTTCCCTGACTAAAAGAGAAACCATCCATGTCTTCAGGCCTTGCTGTCTTTTTAACCCTTCTTAAAGCATCCTTTTGAAATGTTCTTTTGGAGGTGTTACGTGGAAGCCTCGGTGCCCTGTTCCCTGCCTTACAGGGCTGTAAGAGGAGCGCTGGGCTGCGCACTGTAACGGGAAGCTGTAAGAGTCCTCCCTGCAACAGGCAGGGGTCTAGGAGCAAACTTTTCTCAGGCCATGCTTCTGATGTTAGTGTTGGCCAATGCTGCCTGAAGGCGGTGACCAGTCTTGCGCTGTAGTTGTTTAGGTGGCTGTCTTGAGTGCTCCTGAAGGGGATGTGATATTTTGGCATCCCAGTCTGGGGTTAGTAAATCTGCAGGAAGTACCTTCTGTGCTCTGTACGTGAGGGCTTGTGTTTTCGCACTGCTTTTCATGTGAACATGCATTATTTTGAAAGGAGTTTATTCTTTGTACTTGATTTCTGGTATGAGAATAGCAGTTGTTAGTTTTAGAAATAAATCAATCTGAGCCAAGATTCATGTGAGAGAAATATGTCTGTAAGTTGAGAAAGGAGGCAGATTGAAATGACATTTATTAACGGGGAACACACTCTGTGCATATTTGGACATCTCCCCTTTTACTGGCTTTAATGCAGGGAGTGAACGCTTCTGCTTTGTGTCCAGGCTGCAGGTTGGGGGAGAAAGCAAAACTGCACATGTTCTGAAAGGAGGAGCTATAACACAGGTTTCCACTCCAGAAAAAAAGGAAATGTTTCCCTCCAAAGCACCATGCTTACAAATTCTGGATGAGCCTAAACCTGCGTGGTTTCATCCTGGATGCTTCTCAAACAGAATGCCTCATTCCAGAGCGTGCATCTTATAGCACTATAAGTAAAACAGCGTAAATGTCACGCTCGTTCTGTCCGAGGAGCATAGTTTTGTTCCCGTGCAATGGGAGCAGGTGGTGGGAGGTTGTTTTGATGAGGTTAAAAAGCTCCTCCCCTCCTTCCCCAAGCAGCAGCCTAATCTGCGTCAGCAGTAATTGTGTGCCTTGCACTGCTTTCAGTGAGGGTGAGTGCAAAAGATACATCAATATGAGGTATCAAACCGAGGCGTAGATGTTCCTTTTAAGTGGCTGCTCATTTCCTTGAGCCATAACACGGGCTAAAGGTTAACTTACACATTCTCCGTAGAAGAACAAATTTTTTTTTTTTGGGGGGGGGGGGAGGGGGGAGGAGGAAAGAAGAGGGGGAGGGGGGAAGGGTGGTGTTGCATATTCTTTCCTACCTATAGGCTAAACGCGCCAGTGCTCTTGCCGCAGGTCTCTTCCCGCTGGATGACTTGCTAGCTGGCCCCAGCGCGGCGGAGACGAGCCCGGCGCTGGCCGGGGGGGCGCCGAGCCCCCGGGCCGGGCTTGGGGTTGGAGTTAGGGTTGGGTTTGGGGTTGGGGTTGGGGCCGTGGCTGCCCCCGTCCCCCTCTCCTCGGCCCGGGGAGGCGGCAGGAGCTGTCCGCGGTGCTGGGATGCGGCCGCGCCGGCAGCCGGATTGCAGCAGCCGCCGAGCCCCGCCGTCCTGCTGGCACCCGAAGGTAGGCTTGCTCTTTGTTTGAGAAGCCCTGATTAATCGGCAGCAACAGACTAAGGCAGCTGGAGGGAGCAAGCCTGCCTGTAGTCACGGGGGGGAGAGAGAGGCGATGCCACAAGCTAGGCTGCTTCAGACCTTCTGTGTCTAGTGGCGATGAGGGAGCGAGTGTCTTTCCTGCCGCAAGAAGCCATTTGGATAGGATGCTTTCTACTCCTTACATTCCTTTCTTTTTGTCTCCACAGAACATATTCAAATGAGGCACCTTAGCAATCTCTGTGTTAGTGCATATGATGGTGCTGTAATCTTTTATGTTGTAAAGTGGGTAAAAACCATCCAGTTTCTTCTCTGCTGGACCTCAAAGCAGGGTGTTGTTTATACCCTCCCATTATCTGTACCCTCTCTTCTCTGAATGTGGATTTAAAGAAGCAAGCACCTGTCTTCTCTTGCCACTGCTTTTTTTTAAAAGCCAAACTTTCCATGCCGTTTTAATCATACGTTAAGAAGATCCGTAATGTAACGCTGACTTACAGTGATGCCGAATTCTACAATCTGGGCAATTTTGCCAACAAGATTTAATGCACTTTAACTGAAGAAAAAACTGAGCCTAACTGCAAATCTGTTTCTTATGGTGCTGAAATATCCCTTCCGACTGCACTGAGATAACCACAGGAAAGGGCTTTTACAGGCAAAAGTCACCTTTGATTATTGCACTTAGCAGTCCCCGTGGACTTGAATTTTGGTACGTACATATTTTTGAAAATTCTTTGAGCATGCTGATAAAATATGGTGCTAATTAGAATGAAGAAATAATCATACTTACAGAATGAAATAATGAGTAGTTGGAATGCATAATGGTGAACTTGCATGTCTTTTAGGGAGGTATTAATCAAACCATTGCTAAAGTAAAAGCTGAAGTCTATTTGACTGTTTTTGTGTACTTCACGTGTTGATTGTGCTTGTAATAGAGACATTTTGCAGCTGGATTTCTTGTTGGTAAAAGGCACTGTTAAATAATTAAAAACATTCTTTGCTATTTTCTGATGAATTAATTGAAATAATTCTTAACGTCTATGTTAGTTACTTATTAGACACGCTACACCATTAATATTTTACAGCATCTTAACATGATGCTGGTGGTAGTGAAATCTCCATTTCATTTTAAGGAGAGAAAAAAACCCACATCCGTCAGCAAGCAAGCTCATTCTTCTGAGTTCTAATACACTCCTGTTTGCATACAGAATATGTGTGTGTATGTCCCTGTGTGGTTTTATTTCTTCTTTTTGTTCATAAATCATCCACATAATAATGGGATGATAAAATGTCATAATTATACTTAAGTACTAGCTGTTCTGAATCTAGTTTTGTAATTGTCCAACATCCGTGTGGTTAGGAGGAAGCGTTATTTTCCTCAGGGGATAAAAGTGATAGAAGTGTTGCCTTATTGCAAAGTAAACAACAGCTCTTTACATTCTAGAGTCGTTGAGGAGTCATTGTTAGCAAAGACCTTTCCCTTTTCAGAAAGCACTACCAAGGGATGCAAAATTCAAGGCTTGTTTTTTTTTTTTTTTTTTTAAACTACAGGGGGGATGACTTCCCCATATGAAGGGTGGGATGTCTATAGAAATGGGCTATTACTTTAAACCCATGCAATAGCATTCTCATTCTCCTGAAGGAGACACTTTTAACCTCTTTAAGTGAAGGACTTAGCACTACTTAGCTTCAATGATTTCACCCAGGTGCTAGAGCTCATGCTGTACAATATAATGAGGACAAGGCATATAATGTGTAATCCCAGTCAAAATATGGGGGTACATTTTGTATTTCCAAATGAATGTAGTATTTTTCTTTAAATGTCTGCATAAAAATTTGTCAAATGATATATAGCAGGAAACTTGTAGCCTATTTGAGACAGTCTTTACTTTCTGTTTGACATGAGAATTTAATGCATTACTGTGTGAAAATAGTGATGCCAGATCATTAAGAATGAGGAGGGAATGCAACTTCAAAAAGCATGTCTTAGAAATTTTTCACATCATATTCAACTGTTTGGGTATTTCAAAGGTCAGTTGGCATAAGGCACAGTTAGGATAAGAGGAGAGTTCTGGAAAGTAGTCTCTAGTATTTTTTTTCCATCACTGAATTTTTCTTGCTTGCAGAGGAAGTATTCTTTGTACACCCAATACCATTAGGTCCTTATTGGCACTGCTGTGGTCAGCAGTTTGTGAAAATTGGATATAGCTTGTCTGCTCATCTCTTACTGCCTTTCAAGTGACTAGAACACAACAGCACAAACTTAAGGGCTGAATGGCTGATCAGTATCCTTGATTTGTGCAGAATCCTCCTGAAATATTTTGTTGAGGGAATTGACAGGCAATGCAAAAGTGGATGTGTTTTCAAAGAGGAGGCAGTATCTGGAAGGAAGACAGGCAGGACTGGGGAGGTGTAGACCTCTTATAAATGGAAGGTTGGGCTCAGGACTTTGGGCAACTGCACTGTTGTGTTACTGTGCTTGGTTCTCCTATGTTAAAATAACAACCAAAAAATCCCTCTGGTTTAGGAAGATGGCAATCAGTGCCTTTGTCACTGCTTCAAAAAGCTCCTTCAGTTTAATGTCAGCATTGCCAATTTTCAATGCAGCACAGCTGCAACTTATGGCTGTCAAGCATGCTGAAAAGCAACTGATATTTTGGGGATCCTCATGTGAATAAGAGGGAGAACCACATATCTGAATGGTAGCACCTAGCAGCGCTGCAATATTGTGATAGTAGGACAATTGCATTTTATTTTATGAATTCAGTATCTTTGCATGCTGATCACATGAAAAAGAGGTGTTTGGTTTTGATCAAGAAGCTGTATGTTTGGCATGGGAGCAAATAGTTGAGTAAAAAGTAAGGTGTGCAACAGTCTTGTGAAGCACAATGCATTATTCTCACATATAAATTATTTCTGAATCATTACAAAGATCGTGACTTCAGTTATGTAAATATTTGTAGGCAAAACCGGTAAGGGGATTGCTTGCCCTTGCCAGCAGCAAGCCAGATGTACTGGCTGGTGGGGACAGGGGACACCCACCCACCAAAGTCTTGCTTGCTTTACGCCTTCCATGCTGACAGCTGATGACACAGGCCATGACAGTGCGAGCTGCTCTCTGCTGCTTTGCAAATGTCTCTCTGATTTGGAAGAAAGCACTTCTAGATTTTGAGGAAATTTTATCTTCCTGAATTTTAAAAAAGATTATATTGTCAGAGACTCCTTTTCTGGATGGTCTTAAAATCTTTCCCCAGGATGGTAACACTTGTTACAGAACTTAAATCTAAAACACTTGATGTTTTAATTCATCAGTGTATATTAACAAACATAGTAGCATTGAAAGGACCAATGCACAATTATGTAATACATGTAGGATTAATCACTGTCTGGTCACCTGGCCTATGTTGCTACTTGTAAGAACATGTACAGAGTTCTCATAAATGTAAAAGCTCTATTTATAGCTTAGAAAGCAAAGATTAAGCTACAGGTGGAGATGTGTGAAACTCCGTTTGTGGCTATTTGGAGGCTCGGGTGACAACGAACACAACTATATTTCTCAGTGAGGTTTCACATAGTGTTAGTGCAACCCTCTAAGAGGCAAAGTGAACACGTTGAACAACTCCTTACATGTGCCCTTCCACTCAGGAGAATTTCCAAAACTGTTCAGTGTTTGTTGAATGCTTACAGCAAAGTTCCTTCCATTAATTTCAATTTTCTCAGTATGTTGGCTCCAATAGGGGCAAAAAAAGTAGGGGCAAAATCCAGGGCTTTTCATCATGTTTCCTTCTGTCCCCACACAATGAAGGGGGGAAGAGAAAGGAGTATTAGGAGAATATCCCAAACAGAGCAACTGTCAGTTACTATTTTCCAGAGTGTATTGGTTTCAAAACCAAAATGTACTGAATGCAATTTGGTTGCAAATAGAAGGTGGCCCTGCATGGTCCCTGTTACTAGCTAATAAAATATCTGCTCGCAACGTGTATATTAGGGTTACCAAAATGGTGGTGCCTCACCTACAGCTTACACTACATATTTAACAACTTGCATTTGCATTTTTTAATCAAATATAAATGTACCCAGAACACTTGCTTGTACTTGTATCTGTCGTGACAGATGGGTAGGAATTGCTTGCTGCCTGAGTTCACCAGCAAGCAGAACCTTTGACCACAGGTTGATCGGTGCTGCCCACAATCAGCATTTCCTGATAAGAGTGGCAAGCAAATGATGTGTATGACTTGGTGGGCCACGTGGACTGCAGTTGGAAAGCGCATTTACTACGTTAACGTAGTATCTCAGAAGTGGTATTGCTACCTTTCAGTAAAATTGGTCTAAATGTGCTATGCAAGGAATACTAATACTATAAAAATGTTTACAGTAATTAGTTAAGCTTTTTGCCCCAGCTGTTTGCATTTTTATTCCCTGTTTAAGCAGAGCACGTACGGCCATCAGATATTAGTAAATGCAATGAGGCTGTAAAATACCATGCAGGCAGGAGATATGCAGGTTTTAATCCAGAAAATGCTTGCTGTAGGTATAGATGCTTTTCAAAATTAGTGCCATAAGAGCTGGTTAAAGGCTTTGAAGTCTCCGTGAGCCCCCCAACAGTTCCTCCAGGAATACCCCAAGCTGAATTTGGTGTCAGTAGCATGCAGGCATTGACTGTCAGTGAGGAGTTCAATAACAACAGCTATTCTCATTACTGTTGCAGGATTGGACCCCTGTTGGGGCAAAGAACTTCTTGATCTATTTAATTAAATACCATGCAAATTTTTGGCATTCTGAATGAGCTTTGTAGTAGTGATAAAACAGTATATAAAGTATTTGTTCAGCTGTGTGCGGTGACCAGAGACTTGCTTATTTTAGTCTTTTTCTAATTGGAACAACCTTGGTATTAATCCTTCTGTATATAAATAAATTTAACTATAAAAGGAGATTCAGCATACCCTTAAGAGTCACTCATTTTAGACCTCCAAAAAACAAAAAGGTTAGGCATGGAAAAAAATGCAGTATTGTCATAAAAGAGGGTGCAAAGCAGATCAAGTTCTGTCTCTTGGAAAAATGGATCTGAACTGCATTTATTGAGGGCCTGCTGAGGTTATCTTCAGGATAAAATTTCATATTATATTTCATGAGTAAAATCTGGTCCTTGGAGAAATCAATGGCAAAGCTACCATTAAGGTCACTACAGTGGGGTTTCTCTGTTTTACAGGTTTATCTGAATTAAATTAAATGCAACACCAATGCAGAAACTAGACTTTACTAGAATTCCAAAATAAAAAATAAAGTGAAATAAACATCTGCTGTGGCAATGGCCTAGATCTTAACCATCAGGAAGCAGGAACCATTTGGGAGGCTTTGAGGTTCTGGAGTTGGAGCAGTCCATGCCAGTAATATTGCTTTTAATCAGGCAGGCCTCACTGCTGTAAAGAGAGCCCCCCATGTAGGGGATCTAGTGCCTGAACTTATTTTTCTTAATCAGAAGGGTTAAGAATTGGTCTAAAATGATGTCTACTGGAGCATTCACTCCTTTGTGGACACTGTGCCACTTACAGTAAATATATCTGATTGCTCAGTGCATGTTCCGGCCCAGTGGAGTGCTAGCCACCTCCAGTGCGACAGCTATGTGAAATTGGCACGTGTTCACATTTGGGCTGTGCTAAGACCTCTTTACTGGTTGTAGCCTGCAGGGATTAGGAGAAGATACCTGTATCCCTGCTGAAAATACGGTAAGATCAATCCAGTGATCCTGAACATCCTTGTGTTCAGGCTCAGATGATAGCAAAGGTCCTCTTGGGAGGCGGAGGTGATGGGAGCAGGCCCTTCCCAACCTCTGAATCTTCATGTTTTTAACACAGCTTACCACTGAACAGAAGTAATTTTGATATAGAAAAACAGATAACAAGGGAAAAGTCATTGGTGTGCATCGCATTAATCATTAACTGTCTAAAATCAGCTTGTTGCCATTGCCACTTCACATGATCAAGAAGGGGGAGGGAAAGGGTGGAAAATATTTCTCTACCCTTCACGTGCCCTGCAGATTGCTTACTCCACGGATGTGGAAACATTTTGTTCTTGTGCTCAGGGCTGTGCCCGAATGTCCACAGTGATTGCTAGAATCTATTAGTTTTTTTATTTTATTTTTATAAATCAGGGCCTACCCTGATCAGAATGTTGCCTGTCCAGCAGAGTAATAAAGATTAGAAATATGGCAGTATGCTAGGAGACAGATGAAAAATTTTGATGATGATTACGCAGGGGCTCTGCCCCTAAAAATCTGTGTGCAGACAGGCTACTCATTGCCTATTCAGTAAGATCACTTCTAGTAGCAGTGCTGGCACCGTTCTCAGGCACATTCCGAGAAGTCACAGCATCCTTCTGCAGGAAGGGAGGGCTGCTCTCGCAGCGACGAGGCAAGCGGGCCTTGGAGCGGCGTGCAGCCACCAGGCCTGCCGGTGCCTCGCTCCATCACCCCGCGTCAGGCCTCGGTTGTGAGATGGCGGCCCCCTCACAGCGGGGTGCGGGACAGCGCCAGTCAAGATCGTAGCATCTCTGTACCTTAGAGCAGGAAGGCTGCAATCAGCATGTAAAATAAGGTGGTGCACGCCTGCTCTTTAACATTCTGTATTACTCACATAACAGCTTGTTAATCTGGTTGTACAGAATTTAGCTGGCCAATATGTTTTTTCAAGTTACACCTTGTCTTTAGTCACCTGTAGTATTTATTGATGCCTGCACACCGGGGTTGTTGTGACTCCAAGGCTGTCTGCTTCTGAGTGGGAAGCCTTCAGGCCTTTCTGAGAGCCTTTAGGCTTCCTGCCACGGAGCCATAAGTGGGCTGGGGATCCCAGTGCGTGCCAGCTCCACGCTGTGTAGCTGGAGGTGCTGTAAATGCAAGTGTCTGTCATACCTGTGGAAGAAATACAGAAGCTTGGAAAACTCAAGCACTTCACAGTTCTGAAGGTCCCAGCTGAGCTGAGTTTTCTTGTCTGTTCTTGGGGCTTCAAGCTAATATGCTGCCGGGCAGCAGATGACTAGGGGCTCATGGATTCATTTCTGTGTTACTGAGAAGTACGGGAAGCTATTTTACAATACTTCTTTCTAGATTTTGAACCTGAAGAGAAAATTGAACATTTTTGTTCTAAAAAATGGAACGGTATTTTCCACCTCAATTTTTTGAGGTGGAAATATTCTGCAGAACAGGAATTTTTTTCTGGTGATTTGCTTTGGTGTAGCTGTGTCTAAACTGTAAAAAGGATCTGTTGTCCTTGGAAACTTTTTCAGTCCACTTCAAACCAAGATTCGGGGAAAACAATGTCCTTGCAACTGAAAGCTGTTAGGAAAAGCAAGGGGTGGGAGAAAACCTTATAATCCACATAATTTTGGGGATTTGAACAATATATAATTGGATGGATCAGCATCACTTGAAAGAAGAGGTTGTAGGGTTTTGTCTTCTTGTCTCTATAATAATACAGTTCTGTGTTCTGAATTGCTTTGTTTATTGTCCTTTAGACAGGAGAAAGTATAAAAGTTCTTATAGAGATGTTAATTATAATTGACACAGTCTCGCTGTCATAAACCATAAGTTATTTTCCTACTGATCAAGGTATTATGTGTTTTTCAACCTGCAGGAAACGTTGCTTTCCTTTGTTCATTATCTCCTGCAAGATGATGAGTTCTAATCAGGAGGAGGTCACTTTGGGCGCTTTTCTCCAGTACATTGAAGATATGGGGATGAAGGCCTATGATGGCTTGGTTATACAGAATGCATCAGACATTGCTCGAGAGAATGATCGCATGAGGAATGAAACAAACCTGGCTTACTTGAAAGAAAAGAGCGAAAAACGCCGAAAACAAGAAGAAGCAATAAAACGGTAAATATTTTGATAAAAAGATGAGTGGTCTGGCAGAGTGAATGAACAGTGAGGGGCTCAGAGTCTCAGCAGTGGTAAATCTGCTTAGATCAGTTGACTTCCAGCTGCTTGTTGGTTTAAAAAAAAAAAAAAAAAAACACAAAAAAAGGCATTACAGGCCTGTGTCAGGCTGCTAATTGCATGTGTATTATATTGTATAGACACAGTACTGAATGGTTCTCCTCTCCTCAATGGAAGAGAGTATTCCCATCAAAATGTGTTAAATTTAAGTATGTGTGGCGTCTTCAGCAGGTGTGATTTGTAACAAAAATTCTAGGTGTTTGCAATTGGAGACCTATATCTAATGGAAAATAGGTCCTCAGCCACCTGGTGCTTTTAGTTCAACAGTGTCTACTTTGTGCAAAGATGTATTGTGCAAACCCTTGCAAATAGGGACAGCCTCACAGATGAAAACAGATTCTTCTTGAGTTGGTTTCAGATTCTGATAAGCTGTCAAAGCTCCCTAATTGGTATCTACAAAAATTTTGTCTTGTGTTATTTGACTTCTTCACCATTCTGCGCTCACTGAAGTCAGTAACAAAAAAATAAATTGTATTTGTTTGAATATTTGAAGTGGATCACACACCTGATGGGCATAACCCCATAATGTCTCTTGAACAATTCCATCAATTTTAATTGACAGTTAATGAGAGGAGCGCTTACACGATGTGGCCTCTTGTGCCAGAGGATAGCAATGAAATCTCTGCAGTCTTTTTGACAGGAAAAGAAGGGTGCGTGGGATAGTTATTTATCTATCTATCTATCTAGAGAGTTATTTATCTATATACACGTATACTCACACACACATTTGCATGTCCAAAATGTGTATTTTCTCAAAATGGGCAAATTGTGTAATACAATTAAACCATCCATCTAAATGCTAAACTTTTATATGAAAATGGATGGCTTGAGCACAAACTGGTAGGGGTCCTTTGAATTTTTTTCCCCCCAGCATGAATTTTCCATATTTCAGCTTAAGTGATTAAATTTTATGCCATGTCTTGGGTACTGTACATCCAGGTATAACAGACATGCTGTGCTGTGAACATTCCAGTGACGCCTCAGTAGTCTGGTAATTTTGATGGAATATTAAAAGGAAAAGAGCAGCCCATATAGTTTGGGGGAAGGAGAAGAAGCAACATAAAGCAAAATAATGGCTGCTTTACATTCCAGGAATTAGAATTATCTGGATTTCCACTAATTTGGTTTCTGTAGAGGATATAAGAATGTGTAATTAAAGTGAATAATAAGAGCCAATGCAATGTTTGTTTTTGTGTCTTCTGGACTAGTTACCTTGTCAGTTCCTTCTGGGTGATGTTTAGAGGGATTCAAACTGTTGAGGAGTCAAAGGCATAGGTAGCTTGTAGCAGGAGCTATGCTATGCGTGACTTGACAAAGAAAAACGTTTTTTCTTGCATCAAATAAATGCAGTTTTTGTTTTGTTGTGATCTATGCAGGATTTATGCATTTTGTTTAATTCTTGCGAGTTTCATTTAGTGTTCCTGGGAGCAGGTACTGGAAAATTTGTGTTGAAGATGAGTGCCTTTAGCAGTAAAAAACAAAACAATAACAACCACAAGAAACCCTGCAGTTTTAGTCTTCTCTTTCTTTTGACTACAGTAGTTACATACACTGCAGAACTTCCAAGAGGGATGAGTAGGGTCTGATGGTAAGGGGGAGTTAAATTATAGTTATATGAAGAAGAGGAAAAATTTGAATGTCTCACCTGCTAAGCAAAAGTGCTAGTCAGTAAACCACTGTTCTAAAGTAGTGAGATGAAAAGTACCTTCTTATCTGTGGGCAATATTGGTCGTAAGTGGACGGTTGGACTAGATGATCTCAGAGGTCTTTTCCAGCCTTAATTATTCTATGATCTTAAATTATTGGCTTTTCCCACTGAAGAAAATTATTTACAAATCTAGTTTGAACTTTTTTGAATTTATTGAAATTTCACTTTTTCATTAATTTACAACTGCTGCAAAAATAAATTCCTCGGTCCTTGTGGTGGCAACTTCATTTGATAAGCTGTTAAACTGTCAATGTATACATATTTATTTAGAATATGGTCTTTAGGGTTGACAGCTAATTAGGCTGTGTTCTGGCTAAGCCTTTCACGAGCACTTTTATGAGTGATCATAAAGGTCACTAAATGCCAGAACAGGCTTTGTTGTAAATAAGTTTCTTGAGGCATGGGAGTAGGTTTTGGACCTACCTGGTTCTTAAGCTTCTCCATACCTAACTTGAATGGTGGTAATAGTATTTCCAACCTTGTGGTTGTTTTGTGTGGTTTTGTTTATTGATTCTGGCAAAGTGATTTGATGAAGAGGTCTGGATAAGTGTTGATGATTTAGGGCTGAGCCAAATCATGAATTTCTCTGCTTACGTTACACAGAGATGGCTGAAACAGAGCTCTGCTCCCCAGGTAGTGTCAGAAAATGCAAGGAAGATTCCCAGCAATGCTGTGGGTTTATCTGAGGAACAGTATGTGTGTGTTGTGCATGCATAAATGTGTGTGTATGTGATTTATAGGCACCAACATTTCTTGGATATAGCACTATTCTGTGCGAAACTGTGTTCACGGTAGGCCCCTCTACTCCCCACCCATTTGGCTTATTGCAGTAGCATTGGTGTGTGTGTGTGCATGCAATATCCTTCTAAGGAAATGGAGTAGGAAAAACACCCCAGGAAATCTTAGAAAATGTTTTCTTTACCTAGACTTTTTCTATCTTTTCCCTGTGTAAACTTGGGAACGGAAAATAGATATTCATGATCAACCCTTGATCAGTACAACTAAGAGCAATGACAGACTAAGGGAAAACAACTGATTTGACTACAGGAACAATGATGTCTAAAGTCACTTAGGCTGATTGCAATCAAGTCTGCTCCCTGTAGTAACCTCCAGAGGTTCACCCAAGCCCATGTCTACTGAAACACGGCAGTCAGAAAAGGTAAAGTAGGATTATTGATTTCTTCTTTGTTCTGTACTAGTTTCCTTATGTCTTTACCTTATCTTCATGGGTATTTATATTACCCTATTTCCTGATAGTGTGGCCTAGATAGCAAATGGTGCACATGTGCAGTGATAGCAGTGCTAACAGTCTGGAGACTATCAACAGCCGAAAACAATCTCCGTAGCAACAAGGGAGCCTTCCCCTGCGACTCCCAGCAGGTAGATTTTGAGCAGGAGAGGGGGTTCCAGCAAACACGCTCCTTTTGGTGGCAGGAATCAAAATAAAGCAGTTGCAAGTCTTTGGCACCTACTGAAAATTGCATAAGTCTGATGATTTAATTTTTGAGGAGCTATTCAGTGTTGGTGTTCAGATGGTCTCTTTGAGAAGTAGGCTGTTCATGTATATTAACAAATTAATGAGTGCTTTATTTAATATTAATACAGTGTTGGTATTCACACAAACATTATTGCAAAGAATCTGTTATTTACCTGAGTCATCTGATAACCATGCTGAATGACTTAAAACTTCATTGAAATGCATTAGTATTGGCAGTTTGGAAACAAGATCTGAAAAATGACCCTAAAAAAAAAAAGTGCAATTATATTTTTGCCTTACAAAAGGATACATTTGTGTTGTGTTTCTTCAATAGCACTGATGTACCGTTAGCATGATTGCTATTTCATTCTCTGTGGTTCTGATAGGTTAATTGTGGGGAAAAATGTATGGATCTATTGTAAATTGAAGGGGATAAACCATGCATCGCATTGGAAAAAAAAAACAACTAGCCTTTGTCTGATCTTGCTGGGCTGAGTCAGCTGATCTGATCTGAATTTCTGACCTAATTTTAGTAGAGTACTTAGCGATCATGCAGAGAAAATAAGGTTAACATGCTGATCAGTTAGCTGGGAGTAAGCCACAGTAAATATTAGTGCGCATACATTTTAAGCCTAATTTTTAGACCCTCTTCCTTCTTTTATTTGTCTGGACTCACTTACTTGATCGTTGTCTGTTCAGGAGGCTATGTTCAGACCAAGAGAATACACTGGCATGTTGCCCACAGAGCTTATAAATTACAAATAAAGTTACGAAGCAGCATTAGTTTCACTGGGAGTAAGTTGCAGTACTGTGAGATGTACATTTGCGATGATACAGTATCTGCCATAGGCAGTGTTTCTGGGAACAGAAGGTAGATTGGGCTCTGCTGTTCTGGGTGCCAGGGAAAAGGTGAGAATTCTGAGTTTACTTAAGGCACCTCTTATAATAAGCAGTTGCTTCCTTACTCATCCTTAATTGAAATACATATATTTAAATACTTTGCATCTATTATATTTAGTCTTGTGTGATACTTCATTGGTGACTTTTTCTAAAATTGTGTAAGTACAAAGCATTAGTAAGAAATAATGAACCCTTCCTCCTCTTTCTTTTAAGGCTGAGGCATGTTGCATTAATCATAGGGAGTGGCAGGGGTTGCACACTTTCATAGGAGATGCATGCTTTCAAAGTTTTGGCTTCTGGTTTTTAGGTATCATTTAAGATACTGTTTTTGTTGGGGGAGTTGACATTTTGATTTGTAATACTACAAAAATGTGACTGCTCTAGTGTGAAGCTGGTGGTGTCAGTAGGTATGCATTTCTGCCTGCCAAATCTTGGATGTCGCCACCAAAATATTTCTGCTTCTGATGGTTTCCCTGACTCCTAGCTCATTCCCAGCACCTAAGTGGCTCTGTGCAAAGCCTTGTTTCTGCTTGTTGAGGGAAGTATCCAGACAGATGCTGTCAAGAGGAGGAGCTTTTAGGAGCACTGTTTGTGCTAAAGCTAGCAGAAATGGGCCAGCCAGCCAGTGGCAGAGTTAAGCTCTTGTAATAAAGAAGGAATTGTAATGAACAGCTGTCATCCTAACCTCTCCTTTCTATGACAACTCAAATATTGAAGAAGACTAACCCATCGGCAAAAGTAAGATAATATTTTTCTCTTGCTCTCTCTCTCCCTTTTTCTTTTTTTTTTTTTTTTTTAAGATTGTGTAGGCAATTGAGTTCAGGTATTGCCTGTCTGTAGTTTTCTGTAGATTATGTCCTTAGGTTTCTTCATAAACAAGACATAAGTTGTGTCCTTTGGCTAAAAGTTAAGTGTTATCAAGTGTGGGTGACAGCAAGCAAATATAAAAATTCTTCTATGTATGGGACTATTCACAGCCAAAAGCTCTGTTTAGCTGAGAAAATGTGTGTTAACTTAGAGTATGAGGTCATGTTGATGTGTTTCCATCAAAAGTTTCTACCAGAATAAAAATAACCAAAGGAAAATAATTTCATTATGATCTTACTGTTTATAATAAACTTAATTTCAATAATGTATTGAAATCAGAGAAACACTTTAGGCAAAATAATGTTTAAAATACTGCTTGTTTTTTTTCTGAACATTTGCCTGTAGTTGAAATTTTGCATAGTGAACTAGACATTTCTAAATTTGGAATGTATGCTTGCTAGGTTACAATATGCTTACAGCCAGACCTCAAGAAAAATGTCAAGGAAGTAAAATAATTTTTTCTGATCATGGTGAGGGGCTCAATTAAAATACCTTCAAGCACGTCATTGAGATGTTGTAAGTTACTAGCCTACGAACCTGTTGTTAATGGTTTGTCTTGGTGTGGAGGATTTGTGTATGTGTGCGGCTGCTTCTGGTGTTCTGTTTTTAATTCAAATGTAAGTTCCCTCAATGAATGTGGGCTTTGGATATGGAGTTGGTAGTATATGCTCCCTTAATCAAAGGGCATGGGTTACAAGAAAGTTATGCGTGTGGCATTGGTTCAGTTTTCTTTCTCCTGGATGTGTTGCATGCTGATTTCATCCTGGATTAAATTAATATTGTTATACCGCCTTTATGGTTGAAGTGTCTGATGAGGTACGATAGAGACTAATTTTAGTATGATTTCATAACCTTTTTCTTATAAGAATGATAGCCTCTTTTGAAGTTGAGTTGATTTAGAAAGAGTAGCATTGACAGTTTTTTCATCAAGAGTAAGTAAAATGGTTGTGCAGTCAGTGACCTCCAAATGTATTTTGGTTGTATTTTATAAGTAAACAGATGTGGTGGTCTAGCCAGCAAATCCTCCTTTCCAAATGCTTGTATCCATATGGTTGCCTGTATTATTGCCATAGAAAATAAACAACAGACACAATGCAAACTATATTATATTGCTATTGCTGCTCTTCTGAGAAGTTTTATTTTAGGACAGTCACGCAACAGATGCTATTTAAAACTTACCATAGTTGCTGATAGCAACTGGGTAATCCAAAGTTTTTAAAAATAAATAAAAATAAAATCATCTCCAGTTTGGTATTTAAACATTGATGTTGTTTTCTATAAATCTTCCATGTTTTTAGGGCTTCTGCCTACTCCTTTTACTCTTTTTCAGGGGGAAGTACGAGATCTCTTCCCCTTCATCACTTCACAAATTGCCCAGGCGTGTACTGGTCCACTACATAAGCAGGTGCATTTTGGCTCAAGATTCATTTGCTATATTTAAAAGCATAATTAGAAGCATGGGGTCAGAGAGAGCCCAAAGGACTTATAAGTGGGTTACAGAGCCCTCTTCTAGTGAAGATCCAGTCTAAGTGGCTCCACACTATTGCTATTGCAGGCTGTCTGACCACCTGTGTAAATGAGTGAGCTGGCCGTGGTCCAACTCCATTTGGACGGATGTTCACACACAACCTACAGTCTCATGTGCTTTCAGCAGCCTGAGTCATTGCGGAGAAGGTCTGGTGTACCCCTGGGAGATGACAGAATCACAGAATCGTGGAATGGTTTGGGTTGGAAGGGACTGTAAAGGTTGTCTAGTGCTGGGGGGAGGATGGATCATAATGTACAGTTCAGCCATTTGTTCCTATGCTAACTTTGTTTCTAGTTTTCTCACTATCTCTTTATTACACTATAATGAGAGAATGTGATTGTAGTTTTAACTTTCAAGTTAAAATTATCCAGCATTGCCTCTTACCAAGAAGTCCTCCTTAGCAAGACAAATGCACGTAGAGCTGTTAAGTAGATGTTTTGCATAAGCCTGTAGGGTTCTGGTGGTGCTGCTATTTCTAGTCAGAGGCTTGCATGTGCTTTGAAAAATGTCTTCAAATACACTGTGAAATTGCATAGTGTTTACCAATGGCAGAAAAAAATAAAAACTGCTATTGTGAAGACTGGATTAAAAAAAAAAAAAGGGCAAGACTACTTTGAAGCATTCCCAGATAAAGTCTTTATAACTAATCTAGGTTGGAGTTCATTAATGAAGAAATGCATTCAGTACAACAGCACAATTGATGTCATGTAACACTAGCAAGCCTAGCCAGGACTGCTGGCAGAATGCAAGCATCGATCTGTTCTCGTTCGTTCAAGGCTTCCAGTAACCACAATGTACTCCACGCTGAAGTTCAGTGACACCTGACAAATGCTGTCGTTGGCTGTGACCCGGATTAAGAATTCATGTTACAGCCTGAAGCACTGATATGAAGACATACAGAAAGTAGTCTTGTGACCCATAAGCAGTAAAATTGCAGCTAGCCACACTCCTCAGCCTGCGCAAAGCATGTTCATGCACATGCATGTAGGAAGCTCTGCCAAAACTGTCTGTAATGAGCACCAGTCAGACAATACAGCAGAACCAAAGATCTGTGCTAGCACTAGTATAACGACTGAATCCTTCTGTACCTTCAGGAAAATCTATTGTTTAACAATAGCTGTTCATAAAGTTGAAGACAAACATGTTATTTCAGCAAACCAGCTCAGTCCCTTGCTCTTTCTGGGGCCATAAATCACACCTGTATGTATTTTCCTGTTAATGATAATACAGATTATTTCATGCCCCACCCAGCTGGTAGGCATTTGTTCACTTTGCCTCTTCTCTTTCTCAGCACCCTTCTGACAGGCTACATATGCTTCTTATTTACTCCTTTTCCTTCACAGGAAAACATAAACATGGTATGGTCCTTGACAATTTGATCAGAATCTTTATTTTCTTAGCCTAAAGAAGAGAGTTGGCTCTTAGGTATACTCTTGAAAATGCAGAATTTCAGCAGACCACCTCTGTGACAGAAGCATCAGGTGATGGGCACCTTGTTGCCAGATTGACCTAGATCAGTGGCTAAAATGCGTATGAAATAGGAATGTGCATTTGTACTGATTAGATTTTTATGAAATGGGAGAAAGGAGAGATTAGAGAAGAAATAGATTGCAGAGACATTACTAGCTGTAGGTTTTATAGTTAATTTGAGACTCACTTTATTTTTTCTGGCTTTCTATTCTAATTTGTGTTGTAATCCTAAGTGAAATCAGTTTAGAAATATATATTTAAAAAAAAAAAGTGAAAAGTGTTGTTGGCACAGGGCCTTTAGCAATACCGCGGTGCCAGCAGCGCAGGGCAGGATCCGCTCAGTCCTGGGGGGAGCCCCGCTGGGCTCGGGTGCTGCTGGGGAGCCTACGAATGAACCAAGTGAGCTGTTCTGGTCCCAGAACAGCAGTCGTAAGTGGAATTGGTTTTTGTTTTGTTATTGCACAGTACCCAAGGATCCCAAATGGGTTAGACTCCTCCGTAGCACTAACACTGTGCGTGCGCAAGGGCAGCACACAGCACGAGTCGAAATTGTACCCAACCAGTGACTAAAGGGACAGCTGAAGAGTTAGGGGACTGCTCATTTCCTTCCCTGTATTAGTACACCACAGAATAAACTGAAGTGTATCCCTGGTGGCTGTGATGAATTACATCCAGCAGTACTCTCCAAAAGATGGAGAGAAAGAAATGCTTCCAATAGACCCGGGCAGATGCTTCTGGAACGCTTGAAGACAGAGGGCCACAGCCAGCCAAAACACAGAGAAATACTCCTGCTGACAAGCATGTTATGTGACAAAATTGTAATGTTTTAAAAGATCAAAAATGAGAATGACTGCAGGGGGCTTACCATAAATTAACAAAATATACCTGCATTTAATCCATTCTTCCTTTTGGTGGGTTATATAGGGCATATCTCACCAGTAGATCCTCTGCTAGCTGAGGGCACTTTAGTTATTAAGTCGAGATCACATGTTAGGAGCCATTAAGTGAATTGCTTTGTACAGCCTTTCCCTGAATGCTAGGGCAAATGCAGTATTTCATACCCTTAGCTAATTTCATGCTGTAATTTAATTTCTGAAACATACTTTTAATTGAATCTTTAAAGACAAAAGGAAACTGCTGAGTCCTTTAGTATTGCAAAAAAGATTGTTTAAAAATGTAGCCCATCTAGAGAATAATCTTCTATAATTAAACATAAAGTTTGTTTTGCTTCTCTGCATGCAGCTATGGAGAAGCAAATTCCTGCTGTCTGCAGAAGGCTCAGGGCTGAAACAGAGGTATTGGGGAGCATGACAAGTTGTTTTGTGCCCAGCTTTGTAACTCTGACAGAAAATCCTGCAGCCTTCCACAATGTGCAGGTCTGAATCAGGAAACAAAGAGAGGCTAATTAAAAAATTAGACTGCTAACACCAAAATCACATTAGTAGGAGCTCTGACTAGTGATCTCATTTTTCTAATTTCTGGTAATGAGATGAACCTGAGAGATGTCAGCAATTTTGTAATAAACAAAAAACAGTTGTACAGCAAAATTTGTTATTTGCATCTTGAAACTGCATCCAGTATTTCAGTGGCTAGATTTTGATATTCATCTTCTGTAAACAGATTCAAAACAGTTTCAGTAAAAATCCATATACTCTGTTCAGCAACTTTGCTATGGGAGAAACCTCTTGATTGTAAATGTAGTAATGCAGGTGTCCAATTTTGTGGATATCAGATTATCAATCAACAATAAATGCAACCCATTTTAATAGAGGAGAGGAAATCCTAGAGCATCACTTCATGTTTTAGTATTCAGGTTTGTTTAAATCAGCAAGAGATTTGCAATGGAGATTTTTCCTTTTTTTGCTATTGGAGAAAAGGATATGATACACAGTGGAAGTGAGATGTATATGGGGACACGGAGAATCTAAGTGGAGTAAGAAGCATAAGGTTAAAAAGGAGAAGGATTCAAAATTAACCTGCAAAACCCAAACACAGTATCTTCTAAGAAAGGGAAAGAACAAAAGCAACATCTTGTTCCCTGCTTGGTGGGAAGGCTCTGCACCTCCTGATGACATGCGTTGGTGGTAATTACAGGCATGAATGGGGCTGTTGGAAGAGTTTGGAAGCCAGTGTGGGAGGGGGAGAGGAATCCACTTGGCTTTAACTCAAATTTAGTTTTTATTTGGTTTCATTGCTGGAAGGAAACACCGAGAATCAATTGTCTTTTCAATATAGGTTATTCTTTTTCAAGGACTTTTTATGAAAAGCAAGGAAACAAAGGGCTAACTTTTATTAAAAAATTGTGTTGTATTGAGGTCTGTCTGCCTTTACTCAATTGCTTAGAGGCTCGGGCACTCAGTCTGTATGGTTAGACTCCTTGTAATGTTTTTGCTTGAAGCTTGTTCAGTAGCATCAAAAATTATTTCAGGACTTGGAAATCTTTTCTCTGGAGCAGTAGCACACATGAAAATCACCTGAACATGTACTAAACACTGATGAGCTCAGGTCAAGGCGTGCCGAAGGTCTGTTGGCACCATGGCGAGGTTTCCAGCAGTACAGGAGCGGTGTGTTTGGTTGGAGCTGGCCTCAGTCAGTCAGAACAGTCCTCTGACTGCTCCTGCAGAAACAGTTCTCTCTCCAAGTCTGGCTTTGAGTTGCAAGTGGCTTCAGCCGTATTCTCTTGCTGCGTGGAAGTCCGTGTGATGCAGGTGTGCATCAGCCTGTTGTATGAGCAAGCTTCTTAACTTTGGTACCAGGTATTAAAACCTGAAGACCTTTTCTACTTCAGTATCAGGGACACCTTTCACAGGATTTCTTTTGTTTTTTCACTGGAATAATTGTCCTTGTTTTGTTGGCTGGAGCAGAAATACAATTTTCTGTGAATTTAAATGGAAAAGTGTACAGAAATTCATGCACTGCAACATGTGACAAGTACACAGCTGCTTTCAAAGACAACTGATGGGATTCACGTTGAAGGGCTATTGTTTTGAGCTAAATGGTATTTGTGACATGCTGATTAAAACTTTTCAGCAGATATTTTAAATTGTTTCAGTTTCACATCTGAACGGTTAGGCTAAGCAAAGGACAGCTTTTCCTATGAAATCATATTCCTGCATGTTAATCTGAATTCATCTAAGTCTCTGAAGTAGATCAAAAACTGCATATGTACTTGCCATGGCAACCCCTATACCACATGACAGAGATGCTAGTTCAGCCAAAGAGCTTCATGGCTTATTAAACAGGCACGCACAGACCCATACACACACCAGTCTGCCACGTGACTGCTCTAGCCCTGGCAGATTCTTAAAGGGAAACTGTATTTGAGCATCACAGCAATTTCTTCGTTAGCATCATCTTGCTGGAGTTCCTCTTTGATTCTGTGTTGAGTTTAAAAAAAAAAAAAAAAAAGAAAAAAAAGCAAGAAAGTTGGCAAGACTCTGCTATAGGTATTTCACTTTCTTTCATTTGGAAAAATCTGTTTGAGAAAATAAAATAGTAGGTTTTGATTAGTGTAATTAAAATTGAAGGGTCTCTGCAGTGGGACAAGCAGTATGCTGCTTTTCTGGACACGTCGTCTGCTGTTACCTCCTGTGGACTCCTATACAATTGTGAGTGTGAAGAAGAAGGGGGGGGGGGGGGGGGATGGGGAGACTAATCCATCTCAGTATTGATGGTGTGTTGCCAAAGCACTTACCAGAAGAGCTTTTCCTTGCCACTTAACACGCATCCGCTCAGAGGCGCGCTGATGGAGATGGCAGTGATCTCGAGCTCCCCACCAGCAAGGTGCAGGCTGACAGGACTTGGCTCGACTAGGAGAAGTCACCCAAGGCACGTGATGAGCAAACCTGAGGGGCAGCAGCATCAGCAGAGGGACTAGTTTTTGTGGTGGGCAAAGAGAAGTGGAGGTGGGGATGGATTAAAGCCAGCGGGAGTTGACAACTTATGTCTGCCTGCACCTTAACGTCCTGAAGGAGAGGAGGACAGCAGAAGTGCAATCTTGCCCTGATTCTGTTGCTCCAGGGCAGGTGCTGTGCATGCTGGACTGGTGTCACCAGCTCTTCTGCTGCCCTTGGTGCCGACGGGAGCACGCTGGTGCACTCAGAGCACCGCTGGAGCTACTTACTGGAACAGTGTACTATTCAGTGTACTATTGCAGGGAATCCTTTTCTCCTTCCGTTTTCCTTTCCTCTGTCAGATCCCTGACCGAAGTGGCATGGTTTCTCTTTCTCTTCAGTTGGAACCTGAGATTTTGTAGCAAGCACTTCATCTGAGGCCAGGTGCAGCTCCAAGTGCCTGACTAAAATGGAGAACCACACTCTGCACAGAAAAACATGGTGAAAAGACTGCTAGCTCCCGTGTCTGCTGTGCAGCTGCAATTTAACAAGAGTTACAGAGACAGACTCTCAAGTCTGTGTGCTGAAATTAATAATTTTAGTGATTTATGGTGTTGCTTTTGAACTTAAGAAAAATCTATTTTCAATTTCCAGTTTCAGTCAGTCAGATTTTCATCTTCATTTCCGAAGTAGCCAGTCAGGGTGCAAACATGTGTAACTAACACCAGGCAGTGAGAGAGTAATGGTTCCTTGCATTCTGCTTCAAGTGAGTTTGGTTACCATTTTGGAGATGGTCCATAATAAGGGAACAGTAACCTGCTCTGAGAATTAATTTAGAGAGGTACTTGTGCGCAAATTGACCATTGAGCAGAGAAGCAGCATTATGTTCGTTGAGGGACACGGATGAGAAGGGTGCTCTCTTCTGAAGTGTGCATCCACGCATCTCTGCCAGCCAGCACACACGGGCTGTAATGCAAAATCAGCATTGAGTAGGGAGACGTTTTAAAATGTGATGCAGTAAGTCTTTTGGCAGGGTAAGCTATTTTAAGTTGCAGTTTTAATTGTATTTTATGGCACTATTGATCTCTCTAAACATTCTTGTGCTACTTTATTAATACCTGCTCTGGTACTGTAGAGGGAAATAGAACCTAAAGATCATGGATTTCCCAGGAAGGCACTAAACAAAGGCCCTGCCCGCTCCAATGAAACGTAGTAAAGATTTTGGCAGCCACTCTCAGCTGTCTACGAGCACTATGTAGTCCTAGATCTGCAGGGTGAAGTAGTGACAGCAGCGTTTCCCCTTCTGTGTGCAAAGAGCAGGCTTTTCAAAATTCCTTTGTGCCTGAAAGCAGGACTGCATTTGCAAAAGAAGTCGCCAAAATCGGAGCTTTTCTGGAAAACTGGCCTAAGCCTCTCCTCTATTCCAGAATATGAGTTTCATTTTTGCAGTTAAGCAATTGGAAGTTTTGCTATCTCAAGGATTATGTACACCACCACAGGTTTCTATATTGTATTTCGTTGCAGCTACAGCCATGGAAAAGGCTATTTAGGCTCATGACAAAATATTTTGACTAGCCTCTTCCTACTTACTCATTTGTTTGTCCTCGGTGTATGTTTATTGTGAATTGTCTTCCCAAGAGATTGCAAACGAAGCGGTAGCTTTCCCTAGCAGGTCTCTACTGTCGCTTAATGATGGGCTCATCCAGGAGATAATATATGAAAGGGGTTTGCCTGACTGGGTCTAAAATTTGTGGAAATCGTGTCATTACCAGAATATATCAGAAAAAAAGGCCCAGTAACTTCATTGCAAGACAGTTCTGGTTGCTAAGAGACAGCATGCAATTATCTGCCAACTTGTTTACCATTCCCAAACACTTAGCAGGGCGAGAGCTGTGGACTGCCTGAATTCTAAGCCATACACAAAATAAGCCAAAATGCATTTTCTTATCAAATGCTTTTTTTAAAAGGGCATTTGAAAATGACACAAGAGCTTTAACTGTGACCTGTGAGTTTTTTTCTAAATGTATATCAGTTATTTTCATTTCCCTCTCCATCCCCAAATCTGCATATTCTTGTTGCATATATTTTAACTGGTGATACAGAAAATGCAAACACGTGAAATGTATAAACCGTACAATTTTTCTAGTAAAGGACTTCCAGCTACGCTTTCTTGAAAATGGTAGTCTTACTTTAATAGTAGCAATGTTCAGCATTCCTGTGTTATGATAAGGTTACTGATGTATGCTGATGTTAATTTAAGGTTGACCAGCATGAGTCATTGACTCACTTTTTTCTAAAATGCTTTGTGTTGCGCTCGCACTTTGAGATAAGTAGTGCGATTTATTTTGCGTGCAAAGTAAGTTGGTGCCACAGTGAAGCTTACATTTCTCTGTGTCACTGTGGCTATTATGTAGGCAGTGTAAGATTTATGCCATCCTAAGCTATTCATTTGCTTGGTTTTAAGGGCATGCATCTAATAAATGAGGTACAGACAGTGCAAAGAGCAGCAGAGGTTTCTTCCTCTGTTTTCAGAATGGTAACACCTTCCACTGTTTTTTATTTAGTTAAAAAATGAATTTTTATTCTCATTAGTATGAAACAATAGTTGTAAAACTGAAGAACTCACTGCAGTACTGAAGTGCTTCTGACCAGCCTCGTAGTAAGCTGAAACCTGAGTTGGCATTCGGTCAGTAGATGAAATACGTCCATACACATCATGGTTTTGGGGGCATTGCTCTGGGAAGGCTGGAGCAGGGCATTGTTCAAGACTTCAGTCATCTCTGGCCTTATCAACTTGTCCAGCAGAGGCTTTGAGTCCATCCACTCGCTGAAGTTCATCAGAATAGAAGAAAAATGTTTTCATGAAGCTCTGGCATGGACAAAATACAGATCACCAGAAAGTTATCCCAAAACAACATTTTTTTTTGTAGATAGAGGTAACCTCTTGCCTTGTACACACTCCTTCAGGGAAGCACACCAGAGTTTTTAGAGATGTAATGAAAAGCATTTGTATGAGCCCATGAGCGTCCATCTCACACATTCTCTGATCCTTGTGGCTGCAAAAGGAGTCTTGGTTAAGTTCTGACTAAAGGCATCTTTTGAAGACTGCATCAGAAACAAGAGAGCTGCAGGCACATTGGCTTCTTTCACATACAGTCACCCTTCTGCTGGCAGCAACAGCAGTGGGACTCCGTATGGATAGCCAAAGGATTAAGTCCCAGTTGTCCTATTAAAAAGGACACCTGCTGGCTGCTCTGGAAGGCTCTGCTAGGCCACAGGAGCTCGGGAGGGACTTCCTGGTAGTTGCTTCTTTGGGGACCCAGTGACCTGCTGTTTGCTCCAACGTACAGCTGATGCGTAGACAAGGCATGCTGTCTTAAGAAAAGGAGTGGGGTTAAGAAAAGTAGTGGGGTTGTCCCTGCAACACCGCCCAGGTACTGTGGTCAGGTGCAGAAAACCTTAAAGGAAAGGAAATGCAATTCCACGAAGGGATTTACTGCTACTTTTTCTTTATTTATTATTATTATTTTATTATTATTATTTTTTAATTTTTATTATTATTTTTATTATATTTATTATTATTTATTATTATTTTATTATTATTATTATTTTACTATTATTCTAAGATGAATTTTTATACTCTATCATAAACATGTAGTCAGGAAAAACATATACTCTATCATAAACATGTAGTCAGGAAAAAAAGATGTCCTTTCAATAGTATTCCTTTACCTGTTTCAAATTTTAGATGGACAACTGTCAAAATGGAAAAGACTTCTGTTCAAACGGAAAAAGTTTCAGATTTGGTTCTGATTTTCCTAGCTTTTTACTTTTTTCATATGCAGAATTACTTCAGGGTGTTCGCTGAGAACAAATAAAATGCAATGACAAAAAGCATAAAGTGAGGTTGGTTATTTTCAACCTTTTTTTTTTTTTTGCCCCTTTCATGCAAATGAGGGGCAGGAAAAGCTTTTTTGTGTGTCTTTCTTTAATGACAAGGTCATCAGAACTGTATATTTATTGTAGACCTCATATTATACAGTGCTTTGTAAAAGACTGGGATAAACACTCCAGTGATGTTGTTGACACTGAATACGATGATGGTATGTGTACCTTTGCTGTTTCTTTAGCACACAGCTTTTCCTACGCAATTTTCAGTTTGCTCTCTATAATCACCTACTCTTTGCCTTAATCTTACAATATGGAAATGATACAAGTAAAATCTGAAAAGGGAGCTAAATGTCTTTGATACTGAAATTCCTGGAGTGGCTGTTTCAAAGGGTCTTTCCCTTCATGTTTTCTGTCTTTGAGATGTTAGTGATAATCCTGCCTTTTATAATTTTATTATAAAGACCAGCCATTTTAATTCATATTCATTTGCAAAAGTGACCCTAAACAATTTGATGGAGTGTATGGTGGCTTATGTCTGTATTAATTAAAGAAATGCAAATCATCATTCCGTGCATGATTAGCAGTATTGTGTTCACTACTGTAGTTTAGTTTGTGAGATAATGCATAATTTAAATAACGTTTTCTTCCAGCGTCCCCTAGTGCTGTACATGTTGTCATGCTAAACCTCCTACTGTGTGGTCAATGCCATGTCCAAATGGCATGTAGTTCATTTTCTGAATAATATTTCCCCTTTACTTTTCTATATCATTTAACTTCCTTCATATATTCAGTTGTATTTTGTATTAGGACAGAGTAAGAAGCATTTGATGGAAATAGCTGTCAATGTACTTGAGTGCCTTCAATGTTCTAGATGCTTTTTGGTCCTTTTTTGGTACTTGTTTTTGTTTGGTTTCACAAGGTTGCACAAACTCGTGTTGAGTGTTTCTATGGCTTGTGGTCTGATTACACGTGGTCCAGAGAGATGCTTGCCTGAGCCTGAACCTTTTTTCTCACTGTGCCTCCTGTCACTCCTTTGAGTACATCAAGTTTTACTGGGCAGAGCCACCACCGGCCTCTCAGCACTGGATTTCAGGTAGAAAGCATGCTTATGCAGCAGCTGCTCTGTATACAGCCAGTGTTGTGGTATCTCCTGCTGCCTGAGCCAGAAAGGAGAGAGGCAAGGGGACAGCAGGAGGCTAAGCCAGCGTTACACGGCGGTGCGTCTGCTGTCAGAAGGTTCCAGGTAAGCCTCTGGCACAGATGTCTGAGCAATACTTAGGAGGTACAATGGGAATATTGAAAACATTAATTCTGCTTGTTTGAAACCATCACCTGTATCCCCTCTCCCTGGAAGGTGGCACAGCTGTTAATCTGCAAGATGCCTTTGATGCTTGTTCTGTCCTGTGTGGGGATTTGCTGTTTTCCACGCTGGTGATAAGGAAATGTGATTGTTTCACTGAAGTGCATGAGGGAGGACAGAGCAGCAGTATTTAGATTAATCCGAAACAGAAGTCTAGAGGCTGTGGAGAAGGCCTGAATTAGCACACACCTAATGGGCTAAGATTGCATGAAGGCCTACACTAGTTGAGCCATGATTATTTCAATAAGCTTTATGAACCATCAGTGATTCAGAGTGCTACTGTTTTTGTCCTACTTGTTATCAGCCTTGCGGAAAGAAACCTTCCACCACCAAAGTAATTGAAGCAGAGATAGGAGAACAAAGAAAGCCATCAGAGGAACTGAATTTCTCAATTATTTTCAGCTAGGGCATAAGGGACAGAGTGGTTTAATTAGCTACTGTTAGTTCTTGGACTCGCAACTCACCCTTTCCATTTCTTGGTTTGGGAACTGGAAGCCCACTCTCCCTTTTTCATCTCAAGAATATGGAAAATCTTCCATTAGCTTTCAGCAAAGAAAGAGAAGGTAACATCTGCACAAAATGACCACAGAAAAGTAATATATAAAGAATAATTTAGGCTTATTAAGATGTAATCTTTCTTCAGCAAATTATAGCACTACACTGTACATTGAAGAAGGGCTTCTTAATTTCATCAGAAGAGCAAACTGAACTCTTTTTTCCACTTAAAACATTTTATTCTATATGCTTTGCCCCTTTCCCCTTGCTTAAGTCCAAGATTATTAATATTGCTGTTATTTGCATAGTTGACTTTATTTTTTTCTATTTGTTGGTCACGTAGATCAAAGCAGGAGAGCAGATATCCACGTGAAGAAAACTGAGGTGCTTGCTTGCTACTGACAGCTATTTCCTGGCCAGGCTGCTCTTGGGCAGCGTCAGTACTTCCCAGACCTCCAGCTTGGACTGCAAATTTTAGACTCCACCTGTAAAGGTCAAAACAGGGCAAATTTCTGCTGCCTGCTCTTTGCTGCAATGTCCCTGTGAATTGATGATTATTTTGATAGCTTTGTATATGTTGAGAGTTGCAATTCTGGTGACTGCAAGCTTTTATGGTATAAAAGATTTACTTTTTGTTGTTTTCAAGTGGGGCATCTCTTGGCTTGTCAAACAGCACAGCTGCATTCAAGAGCAGATGGTGCTCAGATTCAGACATTTTCAGGTTTAGTTTTTGCACCATATCCCATTGTAAATGCCTCCACCCATATGACTCAGGTATTAATGTTGTAGCAGAAGGTACCTGGATGAGCAGGATTGCCTGAAAGTTTGCTGTATGGCTGTAAGTAATTCGGTGTTGGAACTTGCAAGGGGACTCAAGTCCCAGTATGGTGCAGGCTTACCAGAGCTTTTATTTAAAAGGCTACATTTAGGCTTAAGAAAGCTAATGTGGGTGGCACTTGAGCGTGGAAGTGTATGAAATGGTAGAGAAAGATGAGAAAGAAGGATAATGCCTGCTCACCTTCTCTCCTTCTCCGTGAAATCAAAGCATTAATCGTTTTTACTTCGAACTAAGAAAAATTTCTGGTTGTTTGATCAAAAGTGATTGTTTGTGTCCTCAGACATGCCTTCATTTTGGTTGTTAGTTGTGGTTGTGTAGTCCGTGGGGTATAAAAATGTCTACTCTAACTGGCTTATAATTGCATGGGTTTTGTCGTTGTTCTTGTTTTGTTTTGTTTTAGCTTGGGATATTTATTAGAACTAGTCAAACATCAGCAGAACTAATTCGATGAATAATTTGTTTAACAAGCAGTGGCAAGATTCTTCAGATGATTCATCTTCTCCGATTGCCTCACCTCAAGCTTTGCAGTTATTTTGTTTTCACTGCTCCCTCTTCATTGGTCTCTGCAATACCTTCTGCTGAAAGTGAGGCAAATCACTCTTCACAGTCCCTATCATCTTTCTCTGAGTGTGTGCATGTGAAATAATGAAACGTACCCTAATGTGAGCATTTTTGATCCTGTGGAGGCTCAGGCATTTATGGCATGCTCTGATCCCACTTGGAGCCTGTGGGTCTCACTTGAGTATAGATGAAAACATGAGATCCAGTCATGTATTCTTTTTCAAACAAATGTGTCTTATTAGCTGATCAAGCATTAAGAAATGAATTGAGCTTAATCTTAAAAGTAGCCTTTCTCTTTAAAAAAAAAAAAGGTAAATAAAACCATGGGTGCTGAGAAGTATGTATCTGTAATGCCCATTTGAAGTGGGAATTTAAATATGAGGGGTATTTGAATGTGGTTCCTGACAACAGCCTGCAACATTTGTTATGGATTAACTCTAATATTTACTTAACATATTTGATGAAAAGGAGTTGTGAAAGCTGTAAGGTTTGGTGTGCAAAGCTACAGAGGAAAAAATGTGAGAAGTTGGTGCAGCTGCATTAGCTTGCAGCTAGCCAGTGTAGGGAATGGCAATATGGCAGCGTGGGCTGTCAGCCACAGTACAAATCTGGATTCTCTGGTGTTTTGTTCTCTGTTAACCCCATGCTGGAGCCACCTCCAAGTGACTTTCAGCACTCTTGCTATTAGTCTTACCCAACTATAACCTGCTTTTTGCTGTAGATCCCATGGATGCAAGCACACAGCTAAACTTCCCTGCACTAACAGGTCGTTGCCAAAGGTTGTTCTGCGAGCTGGCTAACACGCTCTGTTTTCTCATTTGGGGTCTTGTAAAGAAGAAGTTGTGTGTCTCCAGCCTCCTGAAGGTGTTTGTAGGAGGCCCAAGAGCACCAGATTTAGCTGGAAATAACCTCGTAGTCTGCTTGAGTTTTGTCTCATTGCCTGTTCAGCCTGGGCTTTGCTACCTCTTCCAGAGCTGCCTCCTGCTCTGGTCCTGCAGACCGTGTAGGACAGAGTGGTGTTGGCCCCTGGGCTGTGCCTCCCAAAGGGACTGTTGATAGCAATGGGACAAAAAGCACCCAACGAACAGTAGATCAGTGTCAAAAGGAGATCTGAGAAAAAATGGTTTCCTAAATAATTTAGTTAATGTGATCTTAAGTGCCAGTATAGACTGTTTTCAGTGGGAAGTATGATTTTCACAAGGATTTCCTCTCCAGGAAACTTGATGCCAGCTGCATAGGCTTATGCACTGAAAACTCCAGCATCAAGCAATCTGTATGCATACAAAGACTAATCAGTGTAAACAATACGAACTTGTTCCTGAATTTTGTTTGCAATAAATCATTGGGGAAGCGCTATTTTTTCCTCATCTGGTACAGTTTATTTGTGAGTAGCCTGTTGCATTTTGGCACTATTAAAGTAAGAATGCTGATGTGGGGGTTCTGATTCAGCTCCTATTCATTATTCATTAGTACTTCAAATAAGAAGTTCAGTTTGTGCTGTTTGCTGCGAACCATCATGCTGCTGAAGCTGTCAGGGATTGCAGTAAGCAAAACAAAAGGTCACGAGCACTCCAGGTCTTTTTGCAATTCTGCAGCAATCCTTCCTTACAATTGCATAAGCAAGCAACAAATACAGTACTATCAGGTTGCCTTTCTCATCTCTGCACTGCGTGATCATTAGTGGCTTTCCACCGTGTGGAGTTGTTCCACCCCAAGGGAGATGAAATCCCACCTGAGAAGTTGCTCCTTCTTAAGCTGCTGCATCCGCCAGCTGTTTCATGTCCCCTTTCTTTGAAGGTGTGACAGGCTGTGAAGGAACAATCCCGGCGGCTGCTGACATCGCGTGCGATGGCTAGCAGGCTCAGGCTCTCTGCATCCTGGTGTGCACTCAGCAAATCATGAGCATAAAATGAAGGCAGTAGACCCCACACGCCATTTGACAGTAATGGTGTGTTAAACCCGCTGCTGTCTGTACATTAGAGGCATTACTTGTAAAATCGCGATGCTTTTTGAAAGGATGTTCCCTGACTCACCCTCAGCCAAGTTTTTCCTTGCTCTGTGGGGATGCTGAGGAAAGGGGGGCACTAAGAGGAGGCTCGCTCTGCCTCGTGGCTGCTGTGGGAGGCCCAGAGATAAGCAGTGCCTGGGTCCAGAGGGATGCAGTGATAACACCTTCCATATGCCTCTGGCACCAAGGAGAAACTGGGCCAAGAGGAGCAGCTTGTGCTTCTGATGTTTATGAGCATGACAGGGACCTTCCTTCTTACTGCAGATTTTTTACAGCTTTCTGTAAACACTGGGTGCCATCAAAGAGAGTAGGCTAGCTAGGCTTTGGGTCTGATCCAGTAGAACAGTTCCTGTGTACCAGCATTACATACCATGTGGAAGGAACCTTTTGTATATACTGATAAGTTTCTTTCAGATTCTTTGGCTAAACTGACTGTAGAGCAAAACCTTCAAGAAATGAGCCTATGTTACAAGCTGTCAAGTTTGAGTTAATTTCCGAAGCATTTAAAAATATTTCAAAATTAAATATTTTACATTTCTGGTCATATTAATTCCCTAGTTGTGATTGTTTTAGTTATTCTTTCTCTTCCAGACTCACAGCCAGCTCACTCAAAAATAATGAATTGCTTTAAAGGCACTGTGATTGGCAGGACTACTCCTAGTCTATAAAGTATTCTGTGATAGATAGCTGCCACCCATGTGCTCTTTGGAGACGTGCGTTTGATAGGGTAGGTGCCAAACTGTCATGTTATATAGTCTTTGCTAATTAACCTGGGGGGAGGAGGCATTAGTATTGGTTCTGGATAATTGTTTTTTGAGGAAAAACTTTCACAGACAATAATGTGGAAGTTATCCAGAAGTTTGGTTTAAAAAGCTCTTCTCATGCCACAGAAAGCAAAGATGGTATTTTGCAGGTAGGGCTATTTGGAAACCAGTTGGTACCATTTAATGTAAGAGATGGTTGAGTGACTTGTGGAAAATAAGGTTATCTGACAAATTCAGCCCATATTTCAGTTCATAAATCATTCATAAACTGATCCTGATTTCCACAATGTATTCATTATTCATAAGTGCTCACTGAATAATTTGTGCAAACAAATTTCAGCCTATAGAGTACCCATGAGTTTTGTGTTTGTTATTCTTAGTATGTGATCATGGCATTGGGTTCTGTTTTCTTATCGTATGCAACTTTTAAGTAGGAGAGTAGCAGATAACATTGAACAGTTCCCAAAGCAAATGGAATACCTTTCCTGTATGAGACAAAGAGTATTTATGTCGCGCTTTGTGATTGCTGACATAAACACAGCAGCACTGTTGAGTCTGTAGCTGCTTACATCTTCAAGCAGAAGCCCACAAAGACACTGTTCAGTTACGTCTTCTTAAGAATCGTACATCCAAACTCCTAGTGTCTTTCAGTTCTGTGCAGTTCTTTTTTTCCCAGGAAATTTTTTCATGACAAATTGGCCTTCTTTTTTTCTTCTCCTTTTTTTCCTTCAACAGAATTATTTTTGCATGTGATTCTTTAATGCTTCTATCTCCATGAAAACTACGATACACTTGATTACCATGCTGGGGAGCTGGGGGAGTTAGGGTATTGGGGCAGAAGAGGTGAGGAGCAGGGAGAAGGTAATAGGGGAAAGCAGTGTACAAGTGTGTGTGTGTATAAATTTTGGAAATTATGTTTCAAAAAATCTTAATGAAAATGAGCTGATGTAAAGTAAACCTCAGTTCGTTTTAAGTAAGACATGAAGTTAAAGTGTGAGGAGTCTCCTGTTGGCCATAGGAAGAAGGTTGGAGAGACTCCTGCTTGATCTCACCTGTCGTAAGTGGCACTCCAGTGGGCAAAATGTTACCCAAGGGTCACTTTTGTCTTGCAGTGCTTGTTTTTAATAACTGAATATTTCCGAAATAGATGTATCATTCCTTACTGGGGATTCTGAGAGATACTGCAGTTCAGGCACCACTTAATTCTTTTGACCTGTAGGAAAACAACTAGAAACAAGTTTTCAGTTTTCTCTTCATTACAGGAAATAGATGAGTTATCAAAAGGGATGGATAAGGTACTTTTTAAACAGGTGTTGAGGTATAGATTTTGAGACAACAGACCATTTTCAGTTATTTGAAACCTCCTGTGTTTGTTAACAGTGATACTGAATTGCTTTATTGTGAGGAGAAGCAGAATGTGGTAGAAAATTGCTAGTAATGGCTATACATTTAATGTCAGCTCTCTTTATTGTGGGCATCAGACCTCTTGCACAGCATACATCTGGAGTGATGAGCAGACCCCATCTCTTGTGTATAGACACACGTACACATGGCAGAGCCTTGAAGTTACTAATATGCATCTTCTTGCTGAGAAAAACAATCACATGCATCCTAATTATCTCTGTTTGGAATGCCATAAATATTAAGATTGTCTGATATTTGTACAACTGCACCATCCAGAAGCTGTAAGGAAGATTAAAAGCAGCCTCATGCGTCACAGTAGAGTGGCATTTCTGAAAGCCTGGTCACTAAGTATAGCTCGCGAGAAGATCTGAGGCAGTGACTATTTGAGATTTTATTTGGGTGTCAGAATGAAAACAGAGAAATCACAGTGCAGAATTCCCGTGAGATGTGTGACGTTGTTGCGGTTGCGTTCCTCAGCCAGTGTCTCTGTTTCTATACAGCATTTGCGATGCTGAGAGGAGAGTTTGGATAACTTGCTCAGAAGGCCTGGATGCCTCTGACCTGCTATGGTGAAAGTTAGGATAGGATGCCAAAACTAGTGCTTCCTACAGCTGCACCCTGAGTGTAAAACAATGAATGATGTGCCACCTATTGTAGTGCAGTGAAACAAAATAACCCAAACATCTGTATTAAAGGGCTCATCTCTCTTTTACAAGCCCTCTGTTCACCTTGAAAAGTTTAATATGTACCACTAGCAATGATGACAGTTAAAGAGATGCCATTATGCCATATGCCCTTTTATTGGTCCCTGGGGAGTATTTGCAAGTACACGGATAAATGTAAGTTATTGCTATGATAATCAAACCATGTGTGTCTTATGGCACATATAAATGATATACTATTTAATAAAATGCTTTCTGTCTTTAAGCAACATTTAATTTAAAAGCAGCATTTCATTTAAAAGTATTTATCTTGTATATAATATCAAATAAGTATTTGTCATGGAAAGGACAAAATTCTGTAGGCAATAGCTGAAGATTATTTTATTAGATCTGGAGACCTCAAGAAAAGGTATCAGTTCTTATGTCCTCTCACATGTTGTGCTTAAATTATAATCTTTCCTTTTTCCCTCTGCTTTACTGGGTACTAATCAGCTGTGTAATTGAATTGGCAATGGTTTCACTGCTTATGTTATCAGTCCATATTTTTCAGTAAGTTCAGCCATCCTTACATCTGAAAAATACGAGTTTTTGAATGGAGAAATTCACAACTGGAGATCTTCAATCCCGCAGTAAATAACAGAAAGAGTGGAGCTCATTCTATTCCTTGTTCATGTTCTTGCCCTAGATTTTCCGTCTTTTCTAAAGATTTGTTTTAAAGTGTATAGTTTTCCCACTGAGAATGCACATTACTAAAGGATTTCAGCAAAAGGCGAAAATGGTTAGTGTGATCTGTCTTCCCACATTCAAGAAATTGACCTATCTAAAACGTATTTTTTTTTTTTGTCACTGATGATCAGTTCAAGACACTTGTGGGATTTTCCTTCTTCCCAACTACTCCTAAGTATTTCCATAGCTGAAAAGAAAATCTTTGTGGCTAGCAGGACAGCATAGCTACCTGCCCCAGTCCAGAATAGCCTCCCTGAAAACAAGAAATCCCTCACAAAAGAACTTCAGGTCCCAGCCCTGGAGAGGGAAGCAGGAATTGCTCTGTGGCTAAAAGTTAGTTTCTATTTATGCATAAGCTGAATAAAGTAGGAAACAGTTAATTTCTACTAATAGAAGGGATTGTGGAAAACAGCCCAGGGCTAGCTCCTGCTGCCTTAAGTTGATGGAAGGATTCTCACCCACTCGAATGAAAACATCAAGCTCCACATAATCCTAGCATTTTAGGGGCTGTTTGTTTGTTTTTCTGTGATTTTTTTTTTTTAAACTGACAGCCAGGCTGTCAGGAAACTAACCTACTAGTTAATCTAATGATGTGTTTACATTTATTAATCAATTTGAATATATATCTTCCTCGATGTGACATTCTACCCCCATGTCTCCTCCCCCAGATCTAAGCTGGTAGCAGTCAAAGTGATGAGGATCTTTTTTCCTTTTTCACTTGAGAAAGTGGCACAGAAGTTAAAGCACTTCAAAGAGATTCTCTCTCCACAGCTATTGTATAATTAAACAACCTCCCCATACCGATGTACATTCTCCTTGATCTTCGAGTACGAAAACAAAAAGAAGAGGCATCTCCCATGTTTGTCTCATCTGACAGATGAGCATCAGCTCGTCACCTTTCTGCTCTAAACTGCCTTGGCTTTGTTGGAAAGAAGCTGAACTAGGGCAAAAAGATTTGCATGCTGCTATAGAAAGCTGCTAATATAATCACTCTACCAATTGATTGAGTTGTGCGGATGTGTGATTAGTGACAGCTTGGTCAAATGTGACTTTTTAAATATAGGATAGGATATGTGCAATGACTTGCAAGATTTAATGTGCGGCTTTAAGCTACAGACAAGGGGACACTGCTTGTCCCTTTTGCTCAGCATGTATCAAATAGGTTTTAGCTGTAGCAAATTAGGTAGAGCTAGATGAAATGAGAGCCACCTCCAGCTGAATTATCCAACTTAAAACAGCTTTAGCATGCTATTTTTAGATTTAAATATTCTAGCTTCATGGTGGGAGATGCCAAAGTTAATCTGCTTATGAAGATTCAGACTTCTAAAGTTTCCACATGGGGTCTGTTCAAGAAGAAAATAGATTTTCTGTTTTAGTGTTTTAAACAAATTTAACTTTGGATTTTTAATTTAGCTGGAGGAAGCAAATTGCTATCCGGGACCACATTTTTGTACGGTAGATAAATCTTTACCGAGCCAAATGTTGAAGCACGCTAACTCACATTATGCCGCTGATTCTGATGGAGTTACAAGATTTCTGCCATCAGCCAAGGAATTCACAGCTCTGGAATCAGTGTGAGTGGTATGAGAGGGGACAGGATGACATGGCACCATGCACTCCTTATTTTTGTCTGTTCTCACAAAAAAAAAAAAGTGATCAAAGATGATTAAAATATCACCACCTATTACTGTAAAAGACAATGGACTGACTATACAGAACAGTAAAAGTCGACCCAAATGAGACAGGTGACAGCATTTTACTTGGTTTCAAACTCGCTGCATTATGGTTTAATGAAAGCATCTTCTTTGAAAAGCTAGTTTGTCTGAGCTCTAATTCAGTGTTACATATAACGCAATGATAATTATTAGTGTTGCTGATCTATGGTAGAGGGCTGAACGCGCAAATAGCTTTTCCTGTAGTCTGAAAGTAAAATAGTGTTACTGGCCTGGCTGCAGTCCCAGCTGGCTGGTTATAGAAATGTGTCAAGGGATCACAGGAATATAGACATCAGTGGTGTACTTGGAATTAAAGCTTGCTCTGAGCTCTTGATTCCTTCCCTCTCCTTAAGGGTTTCCAGCGCAGTGTAATGTGGATAACTCGCTTTAGCACAAAGGACCTGTCCAAGCAAGTGTCTGAAGTATTGTTTCAGATGGGTTTTCTCTAAGGAAAATATTTGTCTTTAAATCTTTTCAGCTCTAATTAGGCCCAGGTTACCTACATTTCTTGTCCGTGTGAGCTGTAATTGCTAGCGTTTGCACAGATCAGCAAATGAGGAGCTGCCACGACTACTTCATAAAATGCAAGCGAGCAGAGTCTGGCATTCAGGCCCAGGTGGTTTTAATGACTGGCTCTTGTGGAAAAAGGATGCAGCTCCTGCTGCATGTGGAGCCTGCTTCAAGTAAATGTGCCTTCTTTCCAAAACTCTTCTTCCCTTCAGGGGTGAGAGCGCTTCCTGGCAGCGCTGCCAGGGAAGGGGTGCTGCGTGGGAAGGGCTGTGCTCGAGGGGGAGCTGCGGCCACAGGGCGCTTCGCTCCTGTCTGCAGCGTGCCTGTTGGAAGCAGGAGGCTGGGAGAGCAGCCCCAGAGATGGGGATGGAGGAAGGAGAAGTGCTGGCAGCTGGCTGGGCAAGGAGGGAGGACCTGTTCATTCCCAGGCTCCAGTGGCATGCTGGCGGTGTCCTGCTGGGGTGGCAGGCAGTGATGGAGTTGTCTCGTCCCTCAAATCTTTGGGCCCCCAAGGCAGAAGGAGCAGCGCTAATGTGCCCGTGGCAGCCAGGATGGGTCATAGCTCGTCATGCTGTGGTTCCAAGCACAAAGGAAAATGCTGCGTTTCTTCTGCTGGCGTTTGCTTGTTCTGGATGAACGGATTGAAATGACCGTGGAGAATGGGTATGTGGGAGGTGTGCGTGTTTCTGTCTCCAGAGAAAGCGACCTCACTTCTGGAATTGTTCTTGTGGCCTGGTTTTTCACCTGCCCAGCTATCAGTGTGAATCAAGGCGGTTTCATAGAGTGAATTATACTACTGAAATGTTGCTGTGTTAAACTGGTGTGATGCTGGAGTCAGGCTAGTTGTGTCAGCCACCTGGGGGTAAGATCAAGCTGAGTACTGCCCTCCAACAGAAAAGTCACTGTGCAGATCCAGTACTTGGGCTGGGACCTCAGCAGAGATGTTGTTGTCCTCAGTACTGCTACTGTGAGTTAACCTGAACCGCGAGCCATTGCATCAGCTTTTATTTGCTAGAGTTGAAATGGATTTTTTTTTCTTCCTGGGTTATTACTGTCACTCATTATTAAAGGACTAATTAATGCTGTTGATTCTTTATTACTGCTTTAGAATTAATTTTTTATTTCCCACTTCATGAATGCTAGTTACGTAAAAATACAGGCTTTAATTAATTGACTGAGTTAACTTTTCCAATATACATCAGTCCCCCTCCTTCCCACGCGTGTATCCAGATGAGCAGAATACAAGTGACATATGGTGAAAGGAAGCAGAATGTCTAAGCTCAGGGCATTAAAGTGGTAATAATAAAGAATTCACCAAATGAAAAATACCACCAGTCTACTCCAAACTGTCTTGATCAACACTAAATTCATTTTTATTGGTTTTAGTGTTAATTATTTTTTGAAAAAAATGATCCATATAAATTTAATTTGTAGCATGGTTGTTAAACTGTAAATAACTGAAATTGCTGAAGCTTTTCCTCTAATAAAATTGTAATTGGCCTTTTAAAATAACTACACTAATAAATTCCCCTTTTCCCTCCTCCTCATACTTGACAAAGCAGAGATCCTTGGTTGCTGTAAGTCAGCATCGTTCCTTGCGTGCTGTGAAGTTTTGCTGGCCTGCAACAGTGGCGGGTCTGGCCCAAAGGAGGGCTGAGACACAGGAAGAGAAACATCCTTTACAAGGTGCTCGTGTATAGGAATGTTACTCCGGCTGAAGTCAGTGCTTTGCCACTGCCAGAGGAACAAAATAAGATACTAAAATTGCTTATCCTCATTTGGATGTTTTATACACATTGATTGAAATTTGAAGAAAAAATACAGGTCTGTTTTTTCAGTTGCTGCTACTTACATGTTGAATTGATTTTGTTAATGTACCGAACAGATGACGGCACCTCTTCTTGGTTTATCTTAAATAGCTACATGTTGCCTATTGTAGCACCTCTGCATCTTCTGATCCACAGTGTACGGATCTCTATGTTCCCTAGCTCTGAAATGGGGCAAAAACTTGGATTCATCCCAATTCAGGCCCATGGTTTGAATCACTAGAGCTACATGTTTGGATTTCCTGGGCACCTGCTGAGGAAGGACAGGGGCCTCCAAAGGATGAATCACAGCTGAGGCTTATTTCTATGAAGGATGATGTAAATGGCGGCTCAGGCAGTATGTGGTGAAGCAGAGAGAGGTATGGAGATCTTCCAAATCCTGAACATCATGTAAGTTTAGGAATGTCCTCTCCTTTGCAGCAATCTCACGGACACTGTTCTGATGTTCTGTTTTCACTGTGTGCTGTTTCTGATAGCACTATTGCCTAGAGATAATTTCTTTGTTAAAATCACCTTGGATAAAGTAATTGTTTTGCACACGAGAATGCTTTGGGTTTCTGTGCTTACAACTGCCAATATATTTCTGGGTTTTAGACATGAAGCCTTTCTTAGCGGTTAGTGTATTTCTGGGTAGCTTCATCTACAGATTCTACATTAAATACTGAGGCTTGTACATGCAGCCTTTACTGTTCTGCATGTGTACAGAAGACTTTACACACGGCAATGCAGATTTCCAAGTGCTGTGGTCCCATTTCCTCAGGCTTGTAACTGCAGCTTTGGTGCACCCTTGCGTTCATACGGCAGGTATGTGATACCTGGACAGCTCTCTGCCCTGCGCAGAAGCCCCAGGGTGGAGCATGGTCCTGGAGCTGAGCTCTGCCTTTGGGCACCAGGTTGTGCAAGCACAAAACCATACTCCTCTGCAGGATCTGGGGCAGGATTCTTCCCCTCATTACCAGCAGCCCCCTTCAGTCTCTTTAAGGCCTGGAGAAAGGCAACCACCTAGGGTGTCACTTAACCATCCTGCTGCAGCTGCAGCCTCCCAGTTGTACCTGGAGAAGCGCTGCTCCTGTTACAGATGTGGGAGGCTGTACACACCCCAGAAATTGGCCCTTACTTGCCAGATTGCAAGAAACCTGCTCTGGTGACTCATTATCCTGAGTCTGCAGGGTGGCTCTCTGATTCTCTGTAAATAGCACTTAGTCTAGTCTCAACCTGTTAAAAGTGCGTGGCGATTAACATTTTTTTCCAAGCGTTTCGTTTTGACAGCGCTATAAACAAAAGCACTTCTATGCATCTTTCTTTGCTGAATTATTTATTTGAATATAGGTATGAATCATTCTTTATTGCGGAACACAGCACAGTCAGGTCCTAGCACTAAAACATCAGTGCTAATTATCTGGAAATAAAATTGTCAAAAATACTTGATCCTAATTAGATTTCTTTTTAATGTTTATACACTGTGGGCTTGATCTTCCTCACAGTGACTGTGTAAATCTGGAATAATTTCATTGACTCTAGTATGATATCCATTCAAATAAGATGATAACTTTATGACTTGTTCTTATGGTTATTGTATGCTATTAGCTTAACAAGTAAGAAAAAATTTCAAACTTTAAATTGTTTTAAGTAAAAGCTGACATAATAAGTTCACATATTTCCTGCTGCATATCAAAAGCATATCAGTTTTAGAAGCTATACAATTCGAGAAACAGGTTTCACTGTACTCTGAAAATAACTGTATGCTATTATCTATTTACATGTGAATATGGATAATTAACTGACCAATTTTTATATTAGCTGGAATTCATAGGGCCAAAGTATTACAGTTGATGGGAACAATGAGTGATACTGAGTCACACGCATTCAAAGGTATCCAGATCCTTTTGGGTTTCCCCATGAAGATCATTTTACTATTCTCTCTCCCTTTGAAATCAATTCTCTGTATGTTTATTAAATGCAGCTCAGCTACTTCTTGATGTAATGCCTCAGCTGTTCTCCATCCATTTTCTCAGTCTCTCTGTTCATCAAAACATTCCATCCTGTAATGCTGCCTCAGCTTTGTATTTCTGTCCCGGGAGTTTTCTAGAATAACCTCCTTACAGTTGGACCCCAGAACTAGATTTTACAAGACATCAGATGGGTTTGGATCTAGCACTCCTCTCACTGTCTTTACAACAGAGATAAAGTTTAGCTTTGTATCTGAACCTCGTTTAGATTTGAAATAGGGCACGTTGAGTGAGCTTGCAGGCTCTTGTCTTTGGTAAATGGGAATTTCTGAATCCTGACTAATTTCTCAGTGACTCTTGGTGATCTCTCCAGGATCTCCAGAGGCACTTCTGCAATTCCTCCAGTCCACACTTCCTTTGCTGTAGGCTACTCTTGCTAGGGTCCACGCATATTTAATAAGCACAAAGATTAAAAAAAAAATAATAAAAAAACCAGCTGATTTTAAGAGTTAAATTCAAATGCAGTTATGCTAAAACAACAGGGTTGTACATAGTTTATTTTTGCAGTTACATAAGTAGAAACGAAAATAGAAAACATTATTTACAGCGAATAATTGACTTTTTTTTCTCCTTTATAAATTTCTTAAGGGGGCTTATGATTTTATCCTTATATTTATAAATTTCTTATAACTGTTTGGATAATTCCATAGCTAATTCTTGAGTTACTAAATAGTTCATAAACAATTCTTTTTGAGGGTTTTGAATTCAGAATTCAGCCGCTATCAGGAGCTGGTTTCCTGGGATTGTGGCTAGCTCTGGGTTCTCACTTCTTGATGGTCTGTAGGACGAGTTGGGTCCCCCACGGGCCCGCTGAGGGTGCCTGCAGTTGAAAAGCAATAGCAGGGACTTTAACAGGGCTGCTGTAACAGAGCAGTGTGTTAGGTGTCTGGCATGAATGCTTCGCTTTGAATCTTGCTGTCTGGGAAGATTTGGCAATGTTTAGCCCTAAGCTGAGCCAGATCCGAGCCAGTGGCAGGCCAGGGTGAATGGGTGCACAGCAGAGGTGTCCTCCCACCATCCCAGGAGTCCTGGCCACCAGCCACTGCTACCTCAGCCATGTTCTTGGGGGGTGCTCACCCCAGGATCTCCTTAGTCAAGTAAGAATAGAAACCGCACTGCTGTATAGCTGAGAATTAAACTAGAGAGCTCTTCTGAAGAAATGAACCATTTCTTTTCCATACATTTCCTGAATAAGTACCCAGAGAAATCTGATTCCCAGTGTCAGCCTTCCTTATCATTAGTTTTGCTTTATGGGGACTTGAGCCTTGTTCTGTTGTGTTGCAGCCTCATTAGCACAACCTGGAGAGGCCATCTAGAGGGTGCACAGATGTACAGTGACACATACATTTGTGTTTGATAAAATATGATGATCCAATAAATGGAGAGATTACATTTATCACCCAAGGACTGTGAGTAGCAAATGGGGCAGATGACCAGGAGAGGGCTGTTCAGGATGCTTTAGGCTGTATCTCCTTTCATTCCAGAAACTCCAACTCAGTCAATTCTACTACATTTAAGATGACTGTAATGAGGGGTATAAAGTCTTTGTGAATTACCTGAAAATCTTTTAAAAGCTCCATCACTGTTCTTTCCCTTGAGGTTTAAGACTAATCTTGGATAATTGCCAATCTGGGAATCTACCTAACTACCTGAGGTTATACGCAGGGCAGTGGCAGATGCTTTGGGAAGGACAGTGGAATTGTTCTACTGTTTGGAAAGTTGGTAATTGGTAATTGCATATCATTCCCCTGGAGACCGGTTTGAGGAGAAGGAGCTAGGAAAGTCCTGATTTCCTGACACAAAAGTCCCATTTTGAATTAGAACCATCTCCTAAAGTGGCTCATCTCATCACCCCAAAACTCTCCCACAAAGTGGCTAGGCTACATGAGGACTTCAGGTGAGGCAGAAGGCTGGTCTCAAAGCTTGTATTGCCACAACAAAGAAACTCAGTGACTGTTATAGATCCAAAGGTATTTCCTCTTGTTCTAAAGCAAAATTAACTTTCTAGTCTAGGGAGTACAGAGTACACGGATGCCATCCATCCCTCCCCTCTCCCAGACACTCGTGCACCTCTGCAGCCCCTTCTGCTCCGTTCCTTTCCCTGCCTTTTCCAAGCTGCACTGAACTGTGCTCCCTGATCAGCTCCCGCCTTCTGCAGAACATTTTCACTTGCAAAAATGTAGTCGCTTGAAGAGAGCAAGCAGTTGTGTCATTCCTCAGAGGCCCAGTCTGTCTTTTGGCTTGTCTCATGGACGCTGCTCACTGCCTGGTTTTCCTGGGCCTTGTGCTGCGTGGACTGGAAGGCGGTGGCCTCACTTGTCCAAAGGCAAGGTGAGGGCTGTGGGTTGTACTTGCAGGCTGAATGAGTCATCTCTCCCAGCTAGCCTCCTTGCATCCCTGCTGGAGTGGGCTAAATAAGAGATGTATCCCCTCCCTATTCACTGCAGTACACTGTCTAACCTCATGTTTGTATGCCGGGCTTTACAAGGCAGATACAAGCACTACAGCTTGCTCTCTCTGCTGTGGGAGCAGACATGAGGAGATGGCCTCTTTACAGTACCAGCTGAATTTGGTTTTCATCCCAAGGCAGAACCCCTTTATTTTGAGGAACCGCGATGAGGAACAGCATTCAATCTAGATGGAGAATGGTAAGAGCTCAGCCTTGCACTGATTGCTAACAGTCCTTCGGTGGGAAGGCCCCATGATGATAGCACCCATCATGGGAACTCTGAGGTGATTAGTAGTTATTAAAGGTGGTTTGTTTCTCCTCATGTGCTGTTCTTAAACCTGTGCTGTGAAGCCTGCTCTGTGGGGTAGCACAGAAGCAGAATAAATAGTTTTGTGCCAGGGTTGTGCTCTACTAATGCGATCTTTTTCTTGGCCAGCAGTAACATGGATGCTTCAAGCCAGGATCACCAGCTTTGGCCTACCCCTGGGCCTTTTCAGATTGCTTTTCAGATTGACCCTGACATGGAGACCCCAGACAGGAGCACTAGAAAGCCTTTAAAATCCAGCAGCCGGGATCTGGTTTGTAGCTTACTGGTTGATCTGCTAGTGCTGGCATTGCTGCTGTGAAGGCACACCCTGCTTTTGCCTGTATAGCCAACAGTACCAGGAGCAGCATTATTCCTCAGTTTCTTTCCGCTGCTGAGGCAATATTTCACTGGTAACTTTCTATAATAAGCTACAGCAGTGAGGGAAGCCCATAGTGGAAGCCAAAAATCAGCTTTAATTCAGAGAGTAAAATCCTGGTGCTATTGAACTTGGAAGCAGCATTCTTTACAATGTTGTTGGTGCAAAACACTTGGATCCATGCTGCTCAGATCCAGGGCAAATACAGTACAGGCTTGGGAAAGAACAGTAATCTTAATTTCTTCTCACATGATGGAAGTTTAAATTAGGTCCCTGGGTATACTTCAATAATAAATATGTAATAAACTACTGAACTTCTGAAAGTTTTCCCTAGAAAGTTATAAAATATGCTAAGTGTTACTTAGGAGACTGGAATGGATCCTTCACAGTTGTGTTTGCCCAATAGATCAAACATGTTTAGGAAGTATTTTAAATCCTTTATTAGGGTTACCCAAAAGAGCTATTTTATTCTAGCAGTTGAATCAATATTTAGGCAGGTTTAAGCTAGTTATAATTTGTCCAAGACACTGGCATGGCTTACTGTGCTTTAATCTGTCCTAAAAGAATGCATTTAGAAAGTATTTTTAAGTACTTTGAAGAAATATTATGAAATTTTGTTGACAAGGTAAGTCTATCTAGACAGCAGCGTAAGGAACAACTGAAGAGATGGGGATTATTTGACTTGAAAAAAGGAGTAAAGAATGTTCTTTTACCCTATTTCTATGACTCTTCTCTGAGCTAAAACTTATGAATAGGCAGTTTGAAGGGTTTTGGGTTTTCATGCTTTGTACACTATATCTTATGACTATGAGTTCTACCAATGCATGATGTCAGTGGTAAGTATTTCTTTGTATATTTTGTACAAAAAAGCACCATTTTTTTTTGGGAGGGAGATAGTTGTTTGCTTTCTGCTAAGCAGTATTATTAATTATTTTTCTAGAAAGCAGGTTTCTCCTTGGGCAGTTGCTAAAACACAGCTTATTGAGCCTTGCTTTATTTTTGAGCTAGAGAAAACTACTTTTAAAACACGGTTGTTATCCAAATGTTTTCCTTCTCAATGTAGCAAGTATGTACAGAAAAAATGAATTATTTTTCGGACTGAACTACCTGAACCAGATTTGACATTATATGATTCATAAGCACAAGCTAATAGAAAAGACTCTGCAGTGAAAATACTCTGCTTATACATATAGGAATCTGCAGTATGAGGTTCTTCATTTATTACATTGATATAAGATGGCCAACATTAGAATTGGAAAAATTTCTTCATAGCAATTAAATTACCTGGAATACGTTGTAGAGGCTAATTTAACATATCATCTAAGACTTCCTTCTAAATCTAAGTAAACTGTCACTAGGATTTCTGTTTGAATCATTGGAATAGTCCTACATCTCCTTTATTTGAAGTGGTAGTATCATATCCTTATGCTATGGTTTTAGGGTGAAGTAGAATTTCCAAGTTAATGATCAGATTTCATTCCTTCCAGAGAAAATATTGATTTGACTTTGGCCATCTTGTAAACATCATGGTGCAGAGGAATCGAGCAGAGAAATACATAGGACATCTTTATTGATTTATATGTACAATGACATTTACAGTGTGTGGTTGCCCAAAGTAGCAACATACAATTTGATCTGAGCATGGATGTAAGTTCTCAGGCTTAGCCTCAAGAATAAATGAAATGGCAAAGCTGGAATTCAGGGAAACGATCACTGATTGACTCTTCTGAAGTAATCCTGACTCTCATTTTATGTCATTGAATCACCAGATTGTCTTTCTATATCAGAATGGCAATTTCTGTTGTGGAAGGCTGCTTGCTGTAGATGAGAGTATTGCGAGGAAATGAGGGTCACCAAAAAAAGTCAGCAGTTGCATGATGCAGTATCTAAAACACTGGCCTAATTTTCTCACTGCAGACAAAGAGAATTTTTGAAGTATACCTTTTGCCATGCCAGCAATGAGAGCCATGTCAGCAGATCTAAACCCAAGCTTTGGATTTGTTTGTGAATTCAGGACCTTTATCAAATCATGTGCAAAGGTGGGCCTGTATCAAAAGACAGCAGGTAAGGGTGTTTGATTCTGATGTAGATCAAACATGTCATATACTCCTGTTCCACTGATGGGATTTACAAAATTCAATACGAAATCTTATATCTGAGCTGACCCGAGCATTATAACCTGTAACCAGGTAGTGTCACTGTAGCATTCGTCACCACCTTGGTTACTCTGGAGATGCACAGAAGGCAGTTGTGGTTTTAGCCCTTTATTCAATAATGGAACTGAAAATAGAAAAGAGTTTGCTCTCTTCAACAGATGGGTTTTATATCCAGTCCAGAGAGAGAACAAATGTCCTCCTCTGTGGAGTATTGCCAGTTTGAATCCTGATGAAAGGATTAGTGTCTTTGGATCTGGTCCATGGAAATGGCTGATTTAATACCATGTCTTTTACCATTTATCTTGGCAGCAAACATTTTACCAGTGGCACCATGTATTTATATACAGGGTTATCCAAAGGGAAGAGTAAATGGAATGAGGGGACACCCATGACTTGTCTAAGTCATGTTGTAGCAATGTATTCACAGTGCCAAGCTGCAGAGCTGCTTCCCTTAAAGCCTCTGTCTGTCATCAGCTTGCATTTGTTTCCCTGCAGTGTACTTGGACTGCATCTTAAACCATGTGGCTTTTGAAGTAGCTATTGGTAACTTCAGAACCTTTTACTATGTCTACTTATAAGAGTTTGATTCCGAGTCCAGTGTGTTGTCAGAGCTGGAAATCATACGCAGTCCACCGCAATGGACAATGTCTTCAATGTTGAATACGCAGCGAGTGTGTTGCTTTTTAAAATGCCACAGTCAGCCTCTTAAGACTGTTGTTTGTGAAAGAGAGAAAGTTGCTGAATGTTACCGTTACAGTTTGAAGTCCAACTTTTGACAGCTATGCTCTTCAATTCCAACTGAGGAATTATTGCTACTGTTTCTTCCTTTTTCAAAGAGTTTCCAGTGGACTGGCAATAGGCTGAGAGGCACTCCTCACCTTCCATCATGAGGCTGAAGGTTCTGTTGCTACCAGCTCATCTGTAATATCCAAGTCCCCCACGAATGACATCCGTAACATGTTAGGCGGCTAGGAAAGTGTTACAACCGAAGTAAAGTCCAGGAACTCCCTCTGAGTTTCCAGACAAATAATGCTAGATTTAATGGGCACTTGAAATTACATTTCTGGCCTTGAATGTAGCTTATTGTCAATTAACGGGGTCTTACGTCAGGTTACATGTAACAGCAAAACTTTTAGGTTTTGCATTGCTTTAATAGAAAGCACTGAACTGTCCCCATGCAAATGTACTGTACTAGGAACATTATTGTTAACAGTGCATTGATACACTGTATTGTGCAGCTGATGCAAGTTTTAATGTTTTTATACTCTGTCAGCATGATGTATCATAATTGCTTTGTTGGACCAGTTACAAGCTGAGCGTAAATATTTAGTATTAATGAATTCAGGTTTATTATGTGTAAGTGTATCTGCAGTGCAGCAAATACACATCCATCCATGAAGCATCTTAGTGTGCTGAGGGCAGGACTTCCCCTTTCTTCCTCTTCCTCTTGTGCACCTGCCTCCTGAAAGGCGAAATACCTTGCCTGTGTGTTTCTGCAGTCCTTATTGGGCCCCTCAGCCTTGGTGCTTCTCAGTGCTTGCCGGGCATGCTCTCACACACTGCATTTCTGTCTGTCATGCCTTTTGCTAACAGCAGAATGCCCAGGTGCTCAAACGTGCTCACAGGCCAATGGCTGAGGGCTGTATCATATTGACACCACAAGGTATTTTAATTTATCTTTTTTGTATGTGTCTTGTGTTTTATATCATCAGACTTGCTTCCCCTACCAATATGATGCAGAACTTTGCAAAACAAAGTGGAAAAGAATGAAATGGTGTCGGCAGATAAGCCAAAAGCATGTTGCAGCCTTGCTTTCCACTGCTGAGGCCTCACTGCAAAACAATTCTGTGCTCTCAGGCCAAGGGCTTGGCATTACCTGGAGAAATTGCCCCTGTCACTTGTCTCAAAAGACTGGAGGGGTTCTGTGTGGAGTCAACAGCTTCTTCCCAAATTCAAGCGATTTGTGACGGCTGGGGATGCTCCCCTCTCACAGGGCTCTGGAGCTGTGCTCTGGCATGCTGCAGTGCACTCAGACCAGTATTGATGTGTATTTTGCAGGTGAAATTCTAACCACATAGTGAATAAGACACGCCTGTCAGGGGAAGGGTGGTTCTGGGTTTGAGACCAGAGCTCTGAGGAACTGAGACACGGACTCCAGCGATACCTAGCGATAAACTAATAGTAGCAATTTCCCCTCTTGCAGCAATGTGAGACCTAAATAACCAAATTTTTTTGGTGTCTTTCATAATAAGAAAAGATGAGCTTCTCATTAAGGCATGATTGGGGTAGAGCCAGGCTCTCTCTGCACAAAGACTATGTCTCTGTATCTCCAATGCCAATGATAAAATTGTCATTTATATTCAAAGCCCTAGAGTGCTTAAAATTTAGTTGGAAGTTGTAGATAATTTGCTTATTTTTTTCCAGTCCTGTAAAATCACAGTCAATATTCAGTGCTGTTAGTAATAATAAATTGAGAAAAATGTGCATGCTGTAAATCATTTAACCATGATTACTTAAGCTTCTTTTTTAGTTTAAATGTTAGTAAATAACTTTACTTGTCCCTGTTTTTTTTATTAATGAGGTCTGTTTTGGTTAGCTTGGAGGCATGGCTGTTAACTGATGGAAGGCCTTTCTCATGTAAGCTCTCGTAATTTACTTAAGGTTGCTAATATTTTGTAGTCATAACTGTGGTGGAATAAGAACTCTAAAATTATTCAGTAGGGAACTCAGCTTTCAAATTGCATATAAAAACTCTGCTTTGCTGGAGCTTACTGTAGGTTAAACTCACTGAGCTACTCAATGGTTTTATTAGAAATATTAACTAAAAGCACGTATGTTTTCAGCTTGCCTGCTCTTGGGAATTTTGAAGTTGCTGTGGAGAATTCCAGAGGGGTTTCCATTGTGTAACAGTCATCAGAACAACCCTGTGTTGCTCGTGCCCATAGATTCCTCTTTTATGTACGGACAAAGAATCCCAGTGAAGGCAAGCTTTTCTGAGGGTTTGGAGTCATGTATTTTTTGTTCAGATTTCGAAGTATAAAGTTAAAACTATATGGATGAATTTCCCTTTGCTTTAATACAGCAAGATTCAGAGTTTATCGAACACACCTGCAAACTCAGCTTAATAATAATCTGAGTTTATAGACTCACTCAGCCTGAAAATAGACTGAAAGGTACTAGAATTAGTTTCTTGCAGGAATGTTTTCTGTCACAGAAGTTCTAATGAGCAGATAACGGGCAGGCTTGGCAATGACCATAATAATAACAAAACACTAGGAACAAAAGCTGGCCCAAAAAATAGAAAATGCAGCAAAACTAGGAGGATCAACAACGGTCATAATTCCCAAAGAATACCAGTGGAATTACCAAATTATGTATTGGAGCATTTTCATTGGAAAATGACACCTGCTGAGACTGCAGCTTTGGTGCTGAGGTTTGGTTTGCATGAGGTGTCTAAATCGTGTGTGTGTGCTGGGGGGTTTAATATGTGTATGTATAATTCTGAACCTAAAGGAAATTTAGGAGGAGCTTGAATCGCAAGAGCTTTGTTATGAGGGTGTTTTAGTCCCTGTTTCGTCTCAGGATTGCCTTAAAGGCAGGACAGAGGGATAGCAAAATTTTGGTGGGAAGGGTCCCAAGCCTGGCCTTGACAAAGGATGTGATGTCTGTGATAATGGGACAGTGGGGACTGGGGAATGGAGCCCTGCTCAGGTTCCTGGTTTTGTAATGTTTTTTTCAAGCTTGAGGCATCATGTTGAATTCAACCCTCTGGTTTCCAAAGCAAGATGCTACCGATTTGGTCAGTTTAGACGTTTGCTTCCTAGAACCCTGCCTCATTGGTAGCTTCGTAACTTTGCAATCAGACACTTCCTAGCTGAAATAGGAGGTTGGTTCATATTCTGACAGCTGGTGTAAACTTTTTATGGAACGTTTCAATGTCTTTTAAATAAGATATTTAACTACTCTCATTGCACTCAATACAGGAATTTGGTCTTTCATTTCCTGGCTGTACTCCTGTTTTATTTAGTCATTAAAAAAAAAAAAATAATTAAAATTCATTGAATTTCTTTCTCCTTTTCAGTTCATCAGCTGAAATTAATGTATATGTCATGTGAGTGAAAAATGTAGGAAAGCAGTTGTCTTCTAGCTGTCATTCCTGTATACTGTTTGTGGTATGTGCAAGTGGAAAGGTCTAATGACAGACTTTGGGATACGCCTGCTTTTCCCTTTTCTGGTATACTCGATTCTATTGAAAGTGAGGAATAAAATTAATGCTGTTCATTTTCCTATAATTTAAAGCAATATGTTTTCTCTGAGCCCAAAATTCAGGTTATTTCCCAATCCCATTGTGCTCAGAATGTGAAGGAAACCGTCATCTGTTCAGTCCTAAAAAAGAAAATTTAAACGCAGCTTTAACATGTCTCTTTGCTGATGCAGGCTTTCTCTGACGCACATTGATTGCCTGTCATACTCCGTAAATCGAAGTTAGATATCTGCATGCCCCGTAATACTACTGCTAAAATGGGATGTAATTGTTTCTCTATTCAGCTTGAAGGGCAATAAACACAGATTAATAAGCATATGCCTAAATAACTCATTTGTATTATGAAATGTTATAATTTACATTTTTATCTGCAGTTCAAGAATTATAGATGCTAGCTTTTGAGAAACTCTATTAGACAACCCAGTTTTGTCACCTGCACAGCAGGGAACGTTCTCTCCCTGGGAGATGCTTTCTTTCCTTGATGCAACTATTTCGTGAGCCCTACTGAAGTTAATCTGGGTCTTGAATCAAAGCTGTCCTGAAGATTTTACTGGATACACCTGTGAAGAAGAATAAACTGCCTTTCAATATCTGAGGGTAGATTGAAAAGTTCAGCTTGAATCACTCGCAAACATCTGCTGAACTCCATAGTTTTGATTTCCTGAGTTTTTTCTGTAGTATCTCACAATCCTTAGATTGGCCTTAGTTTTCCCTCTTAGAATCCTACAGCAGGATTTAAAGTATTTAAAGGTGCTTTTTGTTATTGTTGTTGTTTTTAAAAAAGCTGAATTGCTGCTACTAGACACACAGATATCCCTCAATGTTATCTAGTCTGCTGACTGATTTGGGCTGCAGTACTTGGTATCTCTGAGCCCCTTACTGGCTTAAGTTTTTTTAAAGTAGACTCCTGCCTGCAGTGTAGCAATGGGAGATGAAAGTTCATATTAGTCAGGATTATACTATCTAGAAAGAAGATTTTTCAAAGGGGCTTAAGTGACCTAGAAATGTACATCCACTAAAATTTTCTACCAACTGATTTGGAGATTTTAATGATAATTCATAGTGCAAAGAAAAGTAGCAACACGTTATTCTGGTTTGCCATCTTTCTGTAAAATGAGGTCCTGACTTCATGTAACCCCAGCTGCCACAGCTCACCACCTCAACACTCAGTGCTGCTTCTTGCAAACTCAAATATTTCGAGCATGCCTCTAAATGAATGACAGCTCAAAGAGTTAGATGAGAAATAAAGGGAGTTTATAGACCTGTGCTGTTAACAGCATTGAGCTGATCACCCCTCATGCAGTGAACTAAGCTGATAGATTCCCTGCTTATTTGGCATCATTACCATTGAATACTCCTTCTCTGCAGGCTACATGAATATTTACTATTTCTTTTGTTCTAACGTTTAACTCCTTAAAAATCTTCACACAGATTTTTACAGCTTGGAAAGTATTCTTACTGTTGAAAGCAAAATTTCATTTGGCTGCAGCTTCATAAGCTGTACTGATGGTCCTTTGGGCAATGTAAGTATGCCACTAAAGGAGCATTTAGATATCAGCTTCCTTCCGTGTCAGTTCTTGCTCTACTATTTGGCAAAAAGCTTCCCCTGTAAGGGGAAGAAAAAAAAAAAACAACAAAACACACACCACACAAACAGCAGTGACCAAAACCCAGTAATTAGCTGAACATCCCCATTTGCAAAGTAATTTTGTGAGTGATGAAAATCAGCATGTGCTGATTTTTTGGCAGCTTTGGCAGATTACTTGTAGCTTTTATCATGGCTGGTTGTCTCTGATGTTAAATTCCTGTATATGGCTGCTAGAATCCCTGGATCTGTCCCATTAGCTCTGTCTGTAGACAGAGGAGGAAATATTTCTGTACTTTACATTTGGCCAATTCCCTCTGATTTCAAAGGGAAATGCATGGACCTTCAGTGACTGTTTTGGAAGACCCAAGTCTGGATGTGCTTCAGGGGCTGGCTGTGTGTGCGTGTGTGTGCATGGGGCAAGCAGTGCTTTTGCTGGCTAGCCTCTTCCAGGGAGATGACTGAATTCATGGGGTTTTCACCATCTCATATGCACATTACGCTTGCTTCTCACACACTCTGACATGCAATATTAAATCAACTGTGTTTCTGAAGATATATTGTCCTTTTTTATTTATTTCTCTGAACAAATAACCAGCATCTGACAACCCTGGCTAAGTCACTGACATCCATCAAGACAACGAAAGATATTTTTTTCTTATTATTATTTCTAAATATAGGTGTGAAGCACATTAATATTCTGATGTGACAATAATGGTCATTTTGCTATGGGTAAAAAAAAAGTGACACGCAGAGATATTTTCAGTGGGACTTTGCTTCTTAGTGAAGAATCTTCTTCAGGCTTTTATGCTGAGAGCTGTCAGTACAGGTCATAAAAGATTTCAGGATGTTTTATTGAGGCTACCTTTGAAAGAAGAACAGAGGGCATGACTTGTTGTACAAGTCTGTGGGAAAGGAATCTTTTTCCCATTTTCTGGGTTTAACACACCTGTGAAAAATGTGCTTAGTTTTTTAGGGTCTGTTTCATTTTGCAAGATGCAGACAGATATTAACGATGAGCTATTGTCCATTTATTTATTGACAATAACAAAGGTGATCAACAAATGTTCTGAAACCTTCCCTCCAAAACTGAGGAGGAGCAGAGATTTGGTAGGTTGTGTACCTGGTACCCCAAGGTAGTGCTAGCTGTAAAGTCAAGGCAAAGGACTCCAACAAGGCTGTTCCAGGACAAAAAAAGGGTTTTCTGGGGATGATTTCTATAGGTTCCAGCATCTGTGACAGTAAGGTGATGTGCACAGCAGAAAGTTTATGTAGCTAGGTAGGGTAAGCTACGGTAGGTTAAACTTCCTATTTTGTTCCCTGTGCTTGAAGACCAGTACAGCACACAAACACTGTAAGTGGAGGAAATATCCAAGTAAGCTTTGTTTTGATTTGTCAGAACTTAAACTATGCATTCCTCTTAAATAAAGAATTTCAGAATACAATTTGTACATTAAAACGATTTCAGTCCAATTTAAATTGCTAATATGCAGATGCTTTTGTGGTAACTGCAAACAGACCCCAAGTATCTATGAAAGTATTACCTAACGTTGTACCTGAAGTGTTTGGATATATGCCTGTTCTAGAGAATGCAAATCCCCAAGTTTTGCCATGCGCTGAAATGTCTGGAAGCAAAATTGCCTTATGTGAATATAACAGCTCTGGAGTGGTGAGCTGCCAGAAGACAAACATCTGCATAAAAGTGTCCCTCCCTTGGAGCTTGTGTCCCTGCAACATCCCTACTATGACTGCAAATGAGAACTGCTCCACGGCTCTGCAAGCAGTGCATGCCTCTCTTCCTTAACTACTCATCTGGCATTAATAAAAGCAGCTGAGAGACAAGTCAGCCCAGGGAGTGAATCTAGAACTGTGGCTTGTGAATAACAAAATTACCAGAGAATTATGAGAATAACTGGATTCCCAGGTCACTGGTTGAACCAAAAAATCTATTTCTCTGTTTTGCTGTGGGTCACTCTGAAGTGAAGTTTGTGAGGGGTTTTGCTCCAAAACAAGATTTTTTTCCTGTTCCCTGCCAGGTCAGGACATGACTCCTTTCTCTTTGGGGCTGGAAGCCTTAGGAAGCACTTAAAACCTTAATTTAAAACCTTAATTTCCTTGTATTTGAGCTTGGATTTCAAAAGGAAAGTCAAGTGATGTTTGCTCGAGGGACTCAGAAGAATATCTGTACAGCCACTGTTTGAAATGAGCCTGAATCGGGAAAGGTTAGGCACAGTGTAATATCTTGGCAGCGCAGCACGGCTTATGTGCACTTAGTTTACAAATAACCATTCTTAGAACATCAGCACCTTTCATTCATTTGTCTAGGCTTTATCTTTTCCCCACCTCTGATCCACAAAAAGGCTCTTTTACCTTTTGCTTATTTTTCCTTCATTTACAACTCTTACTCAAACCCAAAGAAGCATTTTATTGCAAGAAGAAAAAAAAAATAAATCTATGTTAATTTATTCTCATATGTCATCGAAATAATTCCTTCTTCCCCAGTTGCTCAGGCATTATGGAGTCTGTGCCATGTGGTTTTCCACTAAATGTGACAAAAACACAACCTTGTTCTAGCTCCACCCGTTTTTGACAGGATGCAACCCCCCATCCATTAACACGAGCACCCATTTACACTCAGTTTAAACATTGCATATGGTTGGTGTCTAATTCTAGGTGACTGAGCATATGAGATTTCATTTCTGGCTTTTAGCTGTGCATCTCCCATGTAAAATTAAAGATATCTCTAGTTCTGTAAAAGCAGGGAGCTTTTCACTCAGGCCTGTGTTTTCACCACGTACGGCCTGTCCCACACCCGTGCCTCAGCCCTCGGCCCTGTGTGGGCCGGGGCCCTGGCAGCCTCGTGCTCCTGGTACCGCATCGGGCGCTGGGCCTCCCCAGGCAGCAGCACCAGGCCGCTGCGGGCGTCCAGCCTGACACCCTCTTCGTTAGGCCCCTGTTTGGGGCAGCCTGTGAGGACAGGAGTGTCGCTGGGGGCAATAAGCGGTGCCTGCACTTCTGTTCACTCATGAAATACAGTTCTGTTCAGCGCTCCGTGGCTCTGAAGCATCCCTGCTCCTCAGTTACTTCTGTCCAAGCTGACTGGATTGTCAGATCTGTTGTGCGAATTGTATGTATAGGTTTTATTTATCAATGTTTTACCTACAGAACTTTTCAAAATCCCAGACGCTGGTACCATTTTGAACCTTTTGTGTTACAAGGATTGTATGAATTGACTTGCAGGATCGCAGCTCTCCGTTGGGAGTGCACTTGGTTGGCTTCTGAGGTTGTTTGACTGTTTATGGGCCACAGTCGGTTGGTCATGTTCCTCCTCCCTCATGCAGTGTGTAGGACCCGAGCTGCTCTTTGGTGGCTCCTCAGGGACCCAGTTAACCCTCCAGTTTGTGCAGGCTTCCACACAGCTCAGGGCTGCCTTGGATGACAGGAGCCAGGCTCACAGCAGCAGTGCAGGATCCTGTTGGGGTTCTGTTACACATACAGGTTGGCCTGAAGAAAGGATTTTCTGGAAATAACCTGGTGTTGGAAAGCCCATGTGGGCACACCTCTGCAAGTGGTATTGCTTGGAGCAGATTCAGAGGCTACAAGCAATTTCTGCAGGGCTTCCTAGATATCCCAGTGCAATAATGCAGGTGCACAGAGGGAGTATAGGCTCATGGCATGTTTGCAGGATCAAACCTGTGGGTTTGGCAGGTATGATAACAGAATCAAGTTTACTTTATAGCATTAATGCATTCTGTGTCCTGAGAGGCCTGCCTGCTTAAGCAGCACCTGATCTCTTGCCTCAGAAGCAGAGGCATATGGCAGAGGAATGTTTGATGTGCATGGACACATCAGTTGCTCACTGTAGATATTCCTCCAGGTGCATAAAAGGACTCAAATTTGACCTTTGCCATGATTCATTTACACTTTAGCCCGTATCTAAAAGTGAGGGTAGCTTTATCCTATGATCTTGACGTTAGATCACCGGGACTCATTTGGAGTCTTTCAGCAAAGCAATGCAGACAAAATCATCTATGTTTTTTGTGCAGAAAAAATCATTCCTTGTTTCCAAGGAATGAAGCCTCTGAAATATGATTCTTGAAAAAAAAAAAAAAAAAAAGGAGAGAAGAAATGTAATTTGTTTGTATGTTTAATTTCTATAATCAAAAGTGGTGCAGCTTTGTGTAAAACTGTACTTGCAGCGCAGTTCCTGAATTCATGATTGTGATCCTGCCCTTCTTCCCTCAGTATTATATTTCATGGTCTGCTGAAATCATGTTTAGGGGGATAAAAATAGTATATCTTCTGTTTTTTGGCATCCAACCTCTAATTTACAAATATAATTTATGCTAATCTTGAAAGTGCTCCTCAGATACAAAGTAAAATGTGTCATCCTTGGTATATGTGTGTATAATTTATTCTGATGGGGAATAGACATTTCAAAGCCATTTCAGCCCTTTATACTCAGAACATTTGATATGAGCAGAGGAGCTGCATGTTCACTGCTATAAGAGTTAGTAAGCGGTTAAAAAATAGCCTAAAATAACTGTAGATATTCTCTTAACCCAAAAAAGGCTAGAGGCAGTGAGGGATGGACTGCTGTTTGATCAGTCAAGTCAGCTCATATACAGTTCTTGAGTTAACTATTTTTATTCCTTGTGTATTTTTGCTGTTTGTTAGTCATTTTCATGATGGACTGAGAAAAATCTTCCGAAATCATTCATTGTAGTTCTTCTTTTTGTGATTTCTCTTTTCTTCTCTCGCTGGTCAGATGGCTTCCCTGATGGATTAGATGCCTGCCACGTGAGGGTGGCACTGCACGGGCAGGCAGCTCATTGCCAGGGAGAGTCTTGGCCACCCCCTTGGGCTGTTTGCCCTGTAGTTCACAGTTCTCCCCATTTCTGCAGAGGAGCTTGCAGAGGCTCCTGGCTAAAAAACACAGTATCTGTGACCGAGGCTTCCTCCTTGCTCAGAAGAGGAGTGAGCAGACAGCTGCCATTGCAACAGTTTTATTTGGTTCTCTGGAATTTCAGCACTCAGAGAAGGAAAGGTACCAACTGTGGTCCTCAGCTGGGGTGGATCAGAACATAGAAAGAGCAAAAGTGTCTTCAAAGATGCCATGCCATCAGCAGGGTGCTTTTCCCTTCCTCCTGTTTAGGAAGTCAAGTCTCATACTCAGGTGTAGTTCCATTTTTGAGCTTGTGGATAAAAAGTTTGAAAGTCTCATATTAAGAGCACAGGAAGAAAAATGGAAACCAAACAAAGATAATGAAAACTACCGAGTGGTTCTTGGTGCCTGAGGCATGAAACTAATCCACTGTAAGTCTGAACTGAAAAGAGAGTTTCTGGATGAATAGCAAGAACAGTGGAAGGTAGATGGCTGGGAAGAAAATGTAGCTCTAGGGTATTCTGATTTTATGGGACTTATTTCCAAGAATTCTCCTGCTCCTTACAACTGGACTGAGGGATTTAATATTCCATACTGTTAACAGTTAAAGAAGCAAAATCAAGGAAAAGAAATTTGCATAAAACTATTCATTGGTTTTCCAGGAATTAATTCAATTTCTGCCTGGATCAAGTAATGAAACTTTGCAAGAAAATAAAACCATTATTTGCAATGCTAAGTAGGAACAATGCAAATTGAAAAGACCACACTGACTAAGGCAGACAGTCTCTGGATACTTCTTATTTGCTATGTTTTTTTCCAGCAATGTGATGACAAGTTCTTCTTGCCTTTCTAACTTAACAACTTGAAAATACTTTCCAAGTCAATAGGAACATTATGACTCATAGCAAAGCAAGGTGATGATGACCTTCTTAGTGCTTTACCCATTTAGAGTACTTCTGTGTTTGTTTACATTTAGCTATCCACTATAACGTGCCCCCTTGTGTTGTGTCATAAAATGAATAATGGAAAAGACTTTTCCTCTGTAGTTGTTCAAACACTTGAATGTTTCGGTTATTCCATGTTCCAGTTTGGTCAATGCTCCAGTACCTGCTTGATCCAACAGAGCAAGCAGAGCACAATAGGCTGGGCTATATTGTGTCCGGGACTGCATCGATTGCAGCTTACATACAGGCAGGATGATACCGCAGGTAGGAACAGCAGCTTCAGTGTGGTTTTATGCTAGCCCACTTCTGACCTCAGAAGTCTCAGCTGACAGATAAAACCTACATTGGAGATGCAACAAGACTCATCAGATCCATCAACTGGAGCTCTTGCTCTTATTTTAGAAATGGAAGCTAAAATCCACTATTACTGATTTAAGACAAGTTCAACTGTTTTGGTATTTGCCGTAATAATTCAGTTCCAGTCCTGTGTGGAAGAGGGAGAGGGATGGAAAGCTCGCCTGCCTCCCAGTGCACCCAGGAGGAAATGTGTAATCTGGCAGCACTCGATGGTCTACAAGGGTCTTGTTAGGGAGGCTTTGGGAAAGGCTTGGAACGTGTTCTTTGATGGAAATCTGCTTCGGAACCCTCTTCTTAAGGCTGGCTGGAGATACCCTCACCGCACGGCCCTTTTTCATCCACTGCAGCTTCAGTCTCTCAACTTAGGCATATGCCAAAGCGCATTTCAGCACAAAGTCAGCTTTGCTTTATGTGTGTAACATGAGTGATCACATGAGTAATTTCGTTATTATATGTCATGTCTTTTTTTTTGTAGACAGATGTCTGTTGCATTTTTAACGGTTATTTGAACGCTGTACATAATTCTTTGTCAGAGAAGCAGTTGAACCTGGCCAAGTTCAAATTGAAACTTCCCAGAGGAATAATCCAAATCTGTATTTCCATATATATTAATAAACTGTTTAATACTTGCAGCAACTCACATAATACAGTTTTGAAATGAGATAGAACCCATTATCAGTACAATGAGGAGCACAGGCTCCTTCCTGTCAGAAATAATGGAGTGAGATCATCTCCACAATTATTTTCCCTAGCTGTCTCTGTAGTCATTTATGCAGCAAGGTGCATATAAATCTATTTCAGCCTGTTGTGGTACAGTGGGAAGTAGCCAGCTTCAACCAACTCGTGTGGAGGCAAGCAGGAGGAGTGTACAAGTAAATCCTTTAACACTGTCTGGTTTTATCATGTACCACCAGCAGCTCTGTGCATTGCAAAGCTGTGTTGCACACATCCAAGTTGAACTGCACCATGCTGCTGCCAGAGGGTTGGGGATGCCACATCTGATTTGTGCCATTCTGCTTTTGTACTCTGGGTATGAGTCTGGAGAGACTCCTTTCTTTGCACACCATGGTGTATTTCTGCCTGTATAACTGACAAGTGAACTTGGTGCTCCACCTGATATTATGCTTGTGCTTATTAGTCAAGCTATTCTAGGAAACACCCACTGCTTGACATTCAGGCATCATCTCCAGCTTAAGTAAGCTAAGCCTTTGGGATCCTGGTCAATGAGCAGGGTCCAGGACCAAGAATTAGGGGCTTGTGTTCTTGGAGTTGACAGTACCCAACCATCAGCAGGTTGGCTCCTATGCCCAAAAAGAAATGGACTGTTGCTTAAACGTGGCTGAAAAGGGGGAGATTGTGTTCTCCTGTCTTTACCTAGTCACTGAGCAGATGATGTAGAAGAGCAAGGCCAGATCTACTTCAGCCATGAAGCAGAAGAACAAGATGTCTCCAGCTGTGCCCACCACCTGTCTCTGGCTATAGGCTGTTTATTCTCAAGTGTAGGAAGCAGGAGAGGCAGGTTTTCACCTGTGATGTTGAAAGAAATTCAGTAAAAAAAGAAAAAAAAAGAAGTGATGGAGAGAGAAGGAACTAGAGAAGACTTTTTTTTTTTTTTTGAGATTGTGTTTTTATTTCTGAAATATAAGAAGAAAGTTTGGAGAAAAAAAAAAGCTTCATATAAGCGCAGTTCTGTGTATTCTTAGGAGAAGACTTAAACCTTTTAGCTGAGTGGAATTTATGTAAGTGCATCCAGAACAGGATCTGCTCTATAATGGGTAGTCTGAGCACCTCCGCACAGAAGCGAAGTAAATGCATCGAGTAAATAGAGCAACCTGGTAAGAATTATAGTGTTGGACATATGGTGAACTGAAATTTTGTTTGCTAAATGTGATTTCTACAATAAAGGTAGGAAAAAGCAGATTCCCCACCTGCATTCTTCAGCATATTTGGATAGTAATCTTCTTTAAATATAGTGGCAGGCACTTTCTGTAGTCTAGCATCAGAGGATTATATTATTTTCAGGACAATTTATGAAAGATTAGTAGAGGCATAGTTAATCATTTAAATTGGCTACAGGTTTTTTATTAATCTTGAAATTAATGAGTTCTACCTTTTGATCTTTCTTGCTGCAAATCCCTCTGGAACTGATGCCAATTAGGTTTCGGTAATAACTTGGTTTTGAATGTGGACTGGTGTGTGTGTATGCATGGCATGCGTGTGAGCAGGGGGTTCGTGTGTGTATGTGTGCATGTGTGGGTATGTGTCATTGCCCCTGGAGGGTGTCACATCTTTATTTAGACCTGTTTGGTTGTTACCAATTTAGAAAGTGGACCTCTCCACTAGCAGAAATTAAAATAAAAATGCAGGGACCTCAGTAAGCTAATAAAGATTCTGTTTTACCATGCTCAAAGTTGTGCATTGCACAGTGCCAATCTGATGTTTTTAGAGCAACCAGGTACAGCTTTTGTGTAACCTACAAAGAAGATGAAGATTTACCATCTGCTGGGGGCAGTATCAGGGAATGAAGTGACCTTACTCACTCTTCAAATGAACCATTGAGAAATGTGCTTGTCTTTTAGAGAGGGAGATGTTTTCAGCACCAAATAAATTACACCAGTCCAAGGCAACATTGAGTAAAAAACTTAGAGAGGAGCAGACTGACCCTGCTTAGAGCTTCATTCCGTGTGAAGGGGAAAAAGGAGGTAAATAGGGCTTTTGGAGACTTGGCAGTTCTCATGCTGACATCTCTACATGCCTGCAGTGGTACTACTTCAAAGCAAACAGGTACTCCTAGCAAACAGGTCCATTTTGACCTGTGTGTGTTGCTGGGTTTCTTTACGCTGTCGCTGAATGGCCTTAATTGAAATGTGCTGTGGGTTAGCAGTATAAGCATGAGTAAGAGCTGTGTTTCAAAATTCATAGCCATGCACGAGTATAGCAGAAATAGCACCAGGTTCTGAGTCCTGCCATTCCCAGAATAATGGATTCGATGTGACAGCACTTGTTTCACTTGTTTCAACTGAGCTTTCCTTCTTGTACCTGTTTCTGAATGGCCAGAGGTTATTTTCTTCCCAGTGTTCCACAGCTCATGGTGTTTTCATCTCCTACCTACACTTGTCTTACCAGTCTGATGCTTCTCATGTTGCAGCTTCATATAGATTTGATAAGGTGTTAATTTGCAGACTCCTATATCCAACGATTTTTAGAACATTACTTTCTCTAACCATTCTATAGTCTGAAGGGGAATGATTGACTGGGCCCCAAGAGCCTTATTTCCCAAGATACACGTATGTCTGTAGTTAAAGATGAGGGCAGATCAATACACTATGTTGCATTTCTAAAGCAGTGTTCTTGGTCCTACTGGCAATCTCTTGTCATCCTAAAAAAACTCAGTTCTGACTTCTGATGTTTGAAATTTGCTCTGTAGGCAATTTCAAGTCACAGCGCTATGAAACCTGAACAAAAAGCTTTTCTCAATTTCTTCTTGTAAAATTTGGAATGAGTGCATAGCAGTATATTGACATTTCAGTTATTGGCCACTTGTGTTGAAAAACTGGTTACTCCATTCTAGTAGTCATCTTGTTTTAAGGAAAGAGCATTGTGTATTTACAATGCAGAAAGTGCAGTCTGCTTGTCGCAGGCAGAACTGAGACCATGGTTTCAGGTACATCCGAGGCAAGGTGGATCACTTACTTGTGTGTGTATTTTCTCTTACAGCATAGGTGGAGAAGTAGTGAGAGGAAATGAAGGAAGCTACGTGGGGAAGCATTTCCGCATGGGATTTATGACAATGCCTGCTCCTCAGGACAGACTGCCACATCCTTGTTCCAGTGGCTTTGCCGTGAGATCCCAGTCTCTTCATTCTGTTGGAGGAACTGATGATGAAAGTAGCAGCTCTCGCAAGCAGCCACCACCTAAACCTAAGCGAGATCCCAACACCAAATTGAGCACCTCATCTGAAACAGTCAACACTGGGACAACAAGTAAGAGTGGGAAACTACCGGATAGGACTGAAGGTAAACACTATAATTCTCTGGAAGAAGGGTTTTGTAGACCCAGCGTTAAGATTAGCCGGTTGATAATCATGCATGTGGGTATTACTTTTATGCTTCCACAGTGCCAGCACAAGTATCCTAGATCACTGTTCCCCAGATTCTGGACTAGCAGTTAATTGCCAAACTGTGACATTTCTCAGAACTACACCACTTACTATATTGTTATATAATGGGGGAATGAGTTGAATTCATTCAAAATGGAGGGAAGAGACTGCTGTCAGATGGCATATAAGATACTGTTGCCTGCACACCAGCCAGTGACTTATCACTGTGGTCACTAGCACTGTGCAAACCACTGCTTTGGAGAGGGTCAACAAAGAAGTAAAGGGCAGAAATTATTTAAAAGAATACTGTCTGGCCCTGAAACTCAACAACAGGAAAGTATCATCTGATGGTAAAAGTTGTACCTGAGGTGGTGTAACATATTGCCCCAAACTTGTCTTTGCTCATTAGTCTACATTTCTCTTCCCATTCCTCCCAATTAAATTTTATTTTCTCCTGAATGCTGAATCTGCTGAAAAAATGCACTGAATGAGGATACTCCTTCCTTACTCTGAACTACTACAGATGAGCTAACCGTATAGGGATCTTCCTTTCTTCCATGCTGGAAATACATTTTGTCTGGCAGTAGGACCAGCTCTACTCCCTGCTAGGAGAGATCAGGATGACTCTGCTTCACAGTGTGAACTGTAGGAGGAACCCTGAGGGACAAATGGTTTTGATCAGTGCTGGTCTCTCCCACTGCTATGTTACATATCAGATTTGACATCCCGCGCAATATGCTGTGCTCTTAGTGCATATCCCTTTTGCTTGCGGTTGTGGCCATAAATACTGGTTAGTTACACTCACGCTACAACCCCTTTTAGGTAAATCTGATTTATAAGGTCATCAGTGTTAACAAAGGTGCAAAGGAATGTATATTTCAGCTAGTAGTATGTATGTCTGCGCTTACAAGGATGAACACATGCTGAACAAAACCATAGGTTTACTTATGCTGTTGTGAAGGCTTATTTATGCTGCTGTGGGTAGTTACTTTGCCTATGACATTTATCATTACTTTCCATATCTTGTTCGTTGCAGTACCACTACGCAAGCTCCCCTGATCAACTAACATGAAAAGTCTAAGCATTGAGTAGCTGCCCTTAATAAAAACAGCTTACCACAATTTTATTGGACCCGAAGCCTACATAGAAACCATTCAGATTTGTGCCACGGACAGATTTAAAATCTCGTATCAGAAAGTCTTTGAAGTCTGTCGTTTATTACGAAACAGAATGCATGGCACAAACTTCTTGGTCTGATAGGCTGTGAGGAGCAAAGGCAGGAGCTCTGAAGGTACTCAAAAGCTATTTTAAAAAATGTTGTGTTTTAAAATATTTTAATAACTCTTTAGTATTTATTAGCACTTTTTCGCCCTGAGTCTGTGCAACCAGAATCCCAGAGGCTAAAGGAAGCTCATTTTGCAGTGAAGGCACTATAAGATCGGTTCTCACATTTTCTAGCCTGTTAAATGAATATTCCTGCAAGTGTGTATTGACTGAGTCACACTGTATCACTGGGTTCTTTGCTGTAGCTAACCTTGGTTTTCTCTCTGGACTGATTAGGAACGGGGTCTGTTTTACACCTACCTCCCAGCACTTTTCCTTATTTACTGAGAAGCAAGAGACTATGATGGCCTTTACAGTAGTAGGAATAATGGTAATAGCAATTGAAATACATCCATGTCTTTTACCTATCTCACAGACGTTACGGCAGACTCCTTAAGCAGTCCACATCCTCATGAAATGATCTTCAGCATTATCATTTTGCAAGGTTCTGAAGGTTTTGCTTCCTTTCCCTCATCTCTTCCTGCCATCTGAAGTTTGATACCAAGAACATAATATGTGGTCACATCCCTTCTGATAGATCTAAAGGTTTGAAAATTTTCTGTTTCCAAGGCCAAGTACCACTTTGCTGCTCCCACTCTGCGCAGGTTGAGTGCGATCTGTCCCATCACATGATGGTTTTCAGTGACACGTGAAGCATTGTAGCAGTCTTCACTGACTAATCAGTATGACCGTAGTACTACCACACGCTCCAACAAGTATTGCAGACCACCTCAGCTTCATTATTATAATCAAGAGCTGAATATTCATAGCAAGAGCTCTGGAAAGAACTGGTGGATGAGTAACTCTCCATTACTCTCATGAAAGATAATACTCTCATGAAAGATAATGTTACCTTTTAGTGTGACTAAATTCCTTCAGGGGGTATTGAGAACCTCTGTGATGCTTAATATATGACCTGTATTCTGTTTGTTCTTCTAGTTTATATATTGTGCAGCAGTGGACGCCTTTAGACTATCTCACAATAGATTTAGACTATAGTCACGATAGATTTCCCTGGAGATTTTGAACTGATGGAACCCTTTAATCATGCCATTATCTTCTTGTGTTCAGAACATCTGTCCTATTTGTATGTGTCTGGTTTAATACATGCCAGATTTTTAGGGGTCCCATTGTAGGATGTTTTTTGAAATAAGCAGTCAGATTTTAAAGTCTGAGATATAGTCAGGTGTGTTAGAGTATGGTATTTGGATGAACAGGCTGGGTTTCTAAAATGCTTTCCGTGTTCTCCTATGGAGGTGCAAGAACATCCAGATTTAAATTTCAGTTACTGCTGCCCATATTGTACACAAATATTTGTGTATGCGTATGTCTTTCACACATTTGCATGTACTTGTGGCATTTGCAGGCTGAATATCTACAGCTCTCTCCAGGAACTATGGAAAACAATGATGAAAAACCCTATTGTTTCTCCATCAACTATTGCGGAATCTGTACAAAAGCATTGTCAAAAAATTGTTCCAAGCTCATTTTTTTATGGCAATGCAGAATAATTCAAACTATAATATCTATTGTGTGACCCAGTGGCTACTTTCAAAGGGAATTTGCTGCATTTCCTAGGCAACCAGGGACAGCCTTACCACTCGTTTTTATTGAACATGTTTACTTTCTGTTTTTTGATAATGATCCAGTTTGTACCAACAAAAGCAGTTGCTGATGGTAACTTTTATTCTTTTCCTGATCGTGGTAAAGTCAAAATATTGAATCCATCACATCATAACAACTACCATAACAGTAGATTATGTTTTGAATATGAGCCTGACTTTACTGCAGAAGTGGCAGGAAAAATTTGGTCATGAGCTTGAAAGACCTTTTCCTACTGAAACACAAATAGCATCCGTAACAGCCTCAGAAGCTCTGTAAACTTTTCTATAAGTGCTCTTGCTTCCAAATTTGTGGGAGTGTGAAAAACTTATTTTTAAGTTGTAATGATACACGTTAACCCTGTCTCATTATGCAGCAGTGTGATAACGCTTCTGTTTGTGTGTTTCATCGTGGTCTACCTTGGCTCTGCCTGAAAGAGCGGTCTCCAAAGCGAAGGCCTGATTCCTCTTAACTTTAATTTTGTTGGTGTGTTGCCACACATGCTTTTGTATCCCCTCCTATGCTTCACTGTTCCTTTTTTGCTCTTCCGGCTACCTCCCGTATGCACTCACTGAAAGCCTTTCACAAAATACGTTTCTCCTCTGAGACAGATTTCTAGAAAGTTGTTTTTAGAAACGTAGGCTGCCTTTCTGCAGAGCTTTCAAACCCTGGTAGGAACAGCAAACAAATGTGCTGTGCCCCTTACATCACACGTTGGAAGTGAGAAGTGAACTGAACTGGGTAATTTTAAATAACATATTTCAGCACGGAAGGCATATTTAATCTGGATCCTGAGAGGCTTTTTAATGAGAAAATGCAAGAGTTTAACTACATGATGTGCTCTCAGTACCCCAGCTTACAGAAAAAGGAAGTAATACAACAGTATAATTGGTGAACGTAACCAGCCTCAAGTGGTGGTTTTTGATGTGATCATTGCTTCTCCACAAGAAAGAGTTCCAAACCTACTGCAGCACCAACATGAATGAAGAGTGATGAGTGAATTGTGTTTTGAAAGATAATTTTTGTTAAAAATTTCTGAACTTGTTGGGTAATGCGGATGGCATCTACATTATATAAAAATAAAAATACATACACTTAAAATATATATAATAGTGTAATTTATGTATATATAATATACATATTTGTATATAATGTAAATGCCAGTTGCTTGTGCTTGTGTGTACACATAAACATGCACGCAAATGCCCATTAAAACTCAGAAAATACGGTTCACTGTAATTCTGCTCCTGCCAGAGCCCATGGGATGTTTAGGTCTGATAAGTGAAAATGCTGCAGGGACCCCACCTCTGGAACCCACTCAGTTCGTTCAGGGCTTTCCTCCTGAGTGCCTGGTGTGGAAGAAGATAACCTTCGTGCTGCTTTCTAAGCCCACGCAGTGGCAGCCTCTCTCCGTTGCTCAGTAATTTCTAAAAGTGGGTGACTTGTAGGGAAAATTTTCCTCTGGAGAAAAGCAATTACAATAACTGTAAGTGGGGTTGCAGTCCAGCTGGTCTCTCTCATAAATCTAGTTTTCTGTCAGCTACACTGGTGACTCTGTGTTGTAAACTTGAACTTTTGCTACTGTCATTAAACAGAACTTGGGTTAAAGGGAGTTAGAGCTTTCACTGTTTTTACAAGGTGCTGGTTTCCTTTTATTTCCTACCTTAGCTAACATTGTATTCAACGTGAACTTTGAAATAGTGTCCTCTGCAGGACCATGTCATATCCTTCCTTATAGCCAGATCTTACTCCTGCATCTTTTCATCTGTGCCTACAAAAGGAAGAAACACCACTAATGAGCCCTATTCAGACCTAGCAAGTCTAAAGGGGCTGACAGGCGAGTTCTGGTGGGTGTAGCCACGGGCACTAGTTACTGCTTCTGGGCTGTCAGCTCGCCTCCTGCCAGACCTGGCAGCCCCATGCTGAGGCAGCAGAATGGAATATTTTAGGCTCCCTTGTAGCCACCTCGTAGCATCACCGTGCCTTGTGGTGGAGCAGGGGGGTGTGCAGCACCGTGGGGCTATTAGCTACGGAGGTGTGATGCCAGCCAGTGTGCAGCCATGCGTAAAGCAGGACTGGTTTTCCTGCCCCTACTTTCATCTGATTCTTGACAATAGCTGCCATACGTGACTCCAGAGGTCTGCCTTGGGTGCCCGAGTGGTGCAGGGATGGATGCAGTGCCTCCAGGCTCTATGCCAGCTTATTCCCGCTGAGTTGCTCCCTAGTAGGAGGCACACAGCAAAGATTTCGGTCTAATCGCTACCACTTGATAGCTTTGAGATTTTCAAAGGCTTTGCTTTTGGGGGTGGGGAGTGGTAGCTTTTTGGTGCTTTTTTTTTTTTTTTTAACAAGATTTCAGTTTGTCCCTCCTTGCAGCAGGCTGGTTTTCATATGCCAGTTCCCAGAGCTGGGTTGCTTGTCTGTGTGCACAATTTCCTGCAGCATTTCATCTTTTGGGCCTGTTTTCTGGTCCCTCAGATAAGGGAGGGCAAGGGGGAAGGAAGGAATGGAAGCAGCGGTTCTAATAGCTGTTATAATAGCTTTCTGCGCAGAACAATGAACACAATGTGATTTTTGGAGGGATTTATAAACAAGTTTTGAAGCCACAGAGGGAGTATGTTCTTACCCTCAAGGCACATATGCATACTCATTAACGTTAATGGAAGTTGCAAGCATTGAACAGAAAATAGACCACGCAGTGGTAAAAGACATGAAGATCTAGTTACTGACTTGGGAATTGCCTTGTGCCCAGGACTTGGCAGTTGGCACTTTAGCAGTGCTGTGCTAGTCTATCCTGTGTACTTAGTGTCTTTTTTTCTTTTTTAATTTAACAAGGTTGCTTCACGTATTTCTCATGTCTCTTTTCACATTAGGATGTTACTCATTTGCTCAGAGAGATACTGCACCTTTGAAAAAAGCACAAAATTAAATGTGCAGCCACCCTGCAGTACAGATCTCTCTCTGCTCTCTAGGGTGATGGAAGCTGTGATGTTCTTGATCATGGAAAAGCCTTCATAATGTGAGTACAGGGAGTGTTGTGCTGATTTACCAGGTTGGCTGCAAGTGCAGCCAGTCCAGGAAGAGGCTGCATCCCTGAGCTAAGGCTAGTAAGCCCTGCCAAACTCAGTGATTCCTGTAGAGCACGTAGGTTTTTCTGCAGTGTATTCTGCAAGGCTCAGGGGAGTTAATAAGCATGGTTGCAGCCCGGGGTCCAAACTGTGCTTGAGAATTCACACCATTTTACCCCAGAATTAGCAAACCATCTAGGGCCTCAAAGCACTGTTGAGTATAATACAAAGCTACTGAGAGGGAGACTCCAGGCTGCTGGCATCCTTAGGCTCACTGATTATATAGGGTCACCACAGTTCCTGGACATGTCAGCAGCGCAAGAAAACACGAGTGACTTGCTCGTGCAGCTGGCTTGGGTCTGGGAGAGAGCATTAGCACAGATTTCACATTGTATGAAGGTCACTAGGCTGCTTTTAGAGCCAACCCAGCTCTGAAAGCACTTCAGCTCTGCTCTTGAGGTGTGAATCAATAATCTTTACCAGAAGGACCTCAATAAAGAGAAAGTCTGTGCAGAAAGGTGTCATGTGGGTGCTTTTGGCCACTGCATGGTTAATTTGCAGCCTCGATACACAGCCCCTATGTAACTAGAAGGTTATAGAGTCAATAAATCCATTCATTATTGTCAAGTCACTGTATGTCAAGTCTGGAATATTGCTAGAAAAAAACCTCTAAGTCATAATATTTGTGACTGTATTTCATTTTTTATTTTATTTATACCTCAGGGAACCATAATAATGGGCCTTCTCAGCATTTACACCTGTGAGCTGAAATCCTACGAAACACTAGATTCTTGCATTATTTTGCATCACTGAACAGCCCTGAAATCAGGGCCAGGAGAGGAGGGGAGGAGAGATCCAGGTAATTCTCTTGCCTCATTTTGACAGCCCTTCGGAATACGTTAAGTAAAATGAAATGCCTGTGAAACTACAAAAATAATTTTGGAATGCTCATACTGCATTTTTATTTTCCATACCGTCTTTGGCATTGTCTGTTAAAGGCACTATGGACAAATGAGTAAGGGCTTGAGGAATCAGGCTGAAATCCTAAAGTCCCTGTTTACTCTTAGAGCTGGTCTGTGGCAGTAGAGGTGGCTGGTGAAAGTCATTTGGGATTAAAGAACAGAAAACAGCTGCAGTGCTTATTCCACAGCAAATGCATTGGATGTCCACCTCTTCATCTTACCTTATTTTTCACTGGCGTCCTAACTCCACTCCCACTTAAACAAACAAATGAGACAAGTCCTTATGGAGTGAAGACCAAACACTCAAAGCATTTCCTCCCAAGAGGCTGATACCAGGGCCAAGCACCCTACTCTCATGTTGGCTTTGCTGGGAAGGCACGGTGCTTAGCAGAATCACATCCTAAGAGACTGAAGTCTGTCTCCAGGTGAGATCCAGTCATGGCTATCCTGTTTCATTGGTAATTTCTTTCTAATGACTGTTTGAGTATAATAGTCTTGCTTGGTGCACTGAATTGCTGCTTTCATCTCTTCCACTTGGCTTAATACTGGGTGACATCAAGCAACATATGCCTGACATGCTGGAACTGCGTTTGGCACTTTATGCTTTTCAGTTTGTATGTGTACAAACAGTGCTGTGTAGGGATAATGTGTGCAGCAGTGACAGCTCAACAGAGCACAGCTTCTTTTTTGCAATGCCATCAACTTGCCTGCAGGTCAATGTGTACAAGCCTGGACTTTTCAAAGATGCATGGAAAAACAAACAAACAACAAATAAAAGAAAAATGAAAACAAGCGCAAACACGTTTTTTGTGCTAATTTTAGTGGCCACAACTTTGAACTGCTGGCATCTCAGACAAGAAGCACATCCCTTGAAGTCCAATGTGGTGCAATTTACAGCTGGTTGCTGGTTTGGGTTTGGGGGGTGCTCGGAATGCAGGAAGTAAAAAGCTGGGGGATGATCGAGAGATCATCATCAAGAAACATCTCTTAACGTCCTTTCTCAGTGCAGTGGTGTAATATATGCAATGGCTTCCACCACTTCTCTGAGGTAGTCATGAATAATTCTCAACCAGTTTTTGTGTAACACTTGAGTAATTCTAGGTCCTTCTATGCCTAGTAGTAAAACCAAAACAGCAGTGCAAGTACAGGACTCTGAGCGTAAACATGCCTGGAAAAACTCAGCTCTTTGTAGGGAGCAGTATAACCTGTGGGGTGTTGGTCCTAACAGGGCTTTCTGGGATGAAGAAGATTCCTGGCATCTTCTCGTTCATGCTTGACTGCAAAGGCAGCTGCCTCCCCGTGAACATTGATGTTCTTGGTAGAATACAAAAGAGTGGCTTCCCTGTAAATCTTGACTTAGGATCAGTGTGGTAATGCCACAAGTGTACAGGTGATTTGTCTCCTCAACTGGGAAGATTTTAATGAGATTAGGTTTCTGCTAATGAGAATGGAAGTCTCTTCATACTTGGATTTTGGTGAATAAGATGGGAAGTAACCCTTTGATTTAAGTGCTGCCTGAGCTAAATGGGTTTGGCAGTCATGGGTGAGGTTGGAACAGCTTCTGGCAGCAATTCTTCCGTTCCTCTTCGTGCTCCATCTTTGTCTTTCATCCTCCATCTGACTTCACAGGTGGCACAATGAGGTTAAGTCTGGCCTTTGAAACAGTAGAAAATTCCCTCAAAGCTTGTCTGGAGCCGCATGCAACACTGCCAAAATGGTACTGTACAGAGCACCTATACTAGGTGAATTTATGGTGGTTAGGCCAGGCAGCGTGACCCTTATAGATCAGCACTTGGCTCTGCTAGTTTCAGCTGACCACTCTGCAAAAACAAGCAATGTGAAATGATGGATGCCAGGCGCACCGAGAAGCTCAGAGGGGTAGGCAGCTGATGATGTGTGGCTTGTCTGTGATTTTGTCAACACTTTATTTAGAGTTGAGGAGGAGAGAGGAGTCACCCCTGCAGAGAAGGACGTAAAATGAATAGCTGCGAGGCTCTTTTCCTAAAGCCGATTGCACAGAGCGTTCCAGCAATGCTCAGCCTCTGACCACGGAGGTGTTATGTCTCCAGGCAATGCTGCATGGTTGAGAGCTGCTCTGACAATGTTCTGTCCCTTTCAGCTATCATTATGTTCACCCCCCAAAAGATACCTAGTGACAATCTGCAGAAACTGCTTCTGCAGGGTCACCTTGTGTCCTTTTGGGGAAGGCTGGAGCACCCCTCTGCATGAACTCTTCTTGCTCAGTGCGGGTTATTTGCTTCCCTGATGCTCCTGCTGCGGTGACTCGTTTGACCCCTGCAATCAACATCGCACTTCGTTTTGAAATGCGAACATCATCGCGGACAGGCCTGCCGGATATGTCAGTCAGCAGCAGCGAGAGGCTTTTCGTACCGCAGCCTCAAGGAAAAGAATCGTACACAGTCCACAAGACTTGAGGGGAGAGCGGCTTGGGAAGGCTGCTGGGTCCATGGCACCGGTGGGAGGCACTGGGGAAGCACAGCAGCTCGAGCGAGCGCTGCCAGGCCTGTGGAGTAGTGGGGCCCGTGGCTCCTGCTGGAGTCCCCAAGGGGTCAGTGTTATGCACAATATCACCTCGGTGGGTCTGCCAGCTTGATTTAATGGGCTGCAATTATTTTAGAAGCTCGGCAAATAGATCGCTACTTATGTAAGCAAGTAATGGGTTTGACCTACTTACTGTATCTAAGTAGGAGATAGGCGTTACCGGGGATCTACAAGATGAAGAGTCACATACCTCTGGATAAATTATTCAAGTATTTGCATACAGTCACTGCTAATATTGTGGGCAGGATTTTTATGGGCCAAAGCAACAGTGAAGTCAGCAGATACAAGATACTGTTCTAAATAAATGAAGTAAGTGAGCTAAGCTCATTGTTTCTTTAAGTGTTTGCTCCTTCTCCAGCTTGATTTCATTCTTTACCTTTTACTCTGTAAATCATTTCAAACTCCAGTATTTGGGTGTAGCTATTGTATTAGAAATAACTGAGCCGGGAACTCTTGCAGAGATCAGTTCCACTCAGTGTTTCTGTGAGCCTGGGACCAGAAAGCCTCTGCACTGTTCCTTCTCCAAGAAGTCCTTGGAGTCCAGCAAGTGATGCTTTCACACATCATCTCCCTCAGCTACGATGACTAGTAATTGATACAAGTGTTCTTCACATGAAGCCCAGGGTTGCATTCAGACTGGAATATACCTTTGTTCATGTGAGCCTTGCAGAGTGACACTGCAGGGGCCATTGGTGCCTTCCAGGCAGCAGATCTCGCATGGAAGAGCCCCTAAGCCCTCCAAGGCCAAGTAGTATCGGAGCGGTGTCCTATACATACCGAACTGATGTGACATCGGTGTCTAATGCACGGCTCGGCTCATCACACAGCACAACCTGTAAGACAAAATGCAGAGCCTCACCATCTTTTGCAAGGTGCTTTGAGAATGGGAGATGGATAGCTGCGGAGAGGGGAGGGGGCAGATAACTCAGGATGACAGCTGCACTGGAACTGGGCTCTAATGGCAGTTCCGTAATGAAGATGCTGGGTGGAGGGTGGCGGGGGCTGATTTCAGCCCGAGTGCTCAGTGTGAGGTGCAGTCAGTTTGTGGGTAGCTGTAAGAATAGAGTGATAACAATTAATTTACAATAAAATGGTGAAAGCTGTTCAGGTTCCATCTCCAAGGTGACAGTGAAGATACCATAAATGTTGTTTTAAAACTGAAGGGCTTCACTCATGTTGTTTTCTGGATGCTTTTCCATACTCCATTGTGACCATATTTAACTCTTCAGTGCTCCACCTCTGCACAGATTTTTGCAGAAGAGCACCAGAGCACCGAACAAACAAGCGAATATGCTTAGTAAATTAATTTCTCAGCAAGTATGGTTCAGTAGTTTTATTCACATACTCTTCATGTAATTCATCTAATTACGCTTGCTATTGGTGAGTTGCCATGCCAATTGACTTTCTATATCTAGAAATCCTTGCAATTATATACAGTCCTTGTTTGTTTTTTTTAAGTGCTACCGTTGCACAGGCTGCAAAATCTGTTTCACATGTGGACTGCAGGCTATCTGAAACGGAACAAACAGACACTTTAGCAGCAACATCGGGTGCTGAGTGGGTAGTGTAAGGATCCTTTACTCAGATTCCCATTTCCCCGGTTATCCTCCCACCTCTTCTCTCAGAGCCTGCTTCCACAGGAGTTGCTGCAACTTAACACCCATGTAATGAAATAGATCCTGGCCCCTTGTGTCTAGGTGTATTCGTTCAAGGATCTCTTTCTAAATGGATACTCAGGAATCATTGCAACCTCAAAGAAGTTAGGGCGAGGTTCTGTTTACCTCCATTTACACTCATTTTGTCAGTTTTCCTTTAAAAGGAGGATGATACAAATTGGCTTTGCTTTTTGTTTTACTTACCCCAAATCTTGCTTGTGATGGCTTTCAAGAGCTGTGATGACTGACCAATAGCTTCTATCTTCAGTGAATATTGCGGAAAGGCTTGATCACAAATATTTTGTAATTATTTCTCACAACACTTTTTTAAATTTTTTTTCCTTTGCCTATTCAATGTTATCTAGAATAACTGAGGACATCAGTTACGTGTTCTTTGAAAGAACTAGGATATGAAGTTCAAAGTATATGAAGGCATGGGGCTGGGCAGTTGGAAGGAGGCTTAGTCGCGTTGTAATTTTCTAAAAGCTTTTTGGAGACCTTTTACTGTCGGAAAGGTTGCTGAGCAAAGCTCGGTTTATCAGGTGAATGCACAGAGCAGTGGAGGGCTGTGAAGGAGAAAGCCTGGAAGTCGCTCTGCTTGGAGCTTGGCAGTGTGGGGACAGGCTCCTTCCAACATGCTGATAAGCCGGAGTGCAAAGTTTTTGAAATTTCCTGGCATCTGTGGATCTCCCCTTACCTTGATAATGTGGAGCAGAGGACCTCCAGCCTCCGCCATTCCAGCTCCAGGCTCTGGCAGCAGGTTGGCTTCGTGAATCCCAGGCAGATGTGGCTCACTTGGCGTATATGGCCCGTAAAGAGCCGTGGCATTGATGCTGCAAGTTTGTTCTTTGGCTCAGATACAAGGGCTAAACCAAGTCTGGCAGCAGCGTGTCTTCCAGCCATGGTGCCTATTGGTTGCATCAGTTGTGTTGTTGGATTAGTGCAGAATGGAATTTAATTGCAGGGCCCTGTTCTGCTGTTATACAGGTGTTCAGTTCTGGAATATCACCATGGAAGCCTCTAGGTTTCCACCACTTTGAATTAGAGCAGATATCCATCGTTTTAAAAGCTGGAAGAAGTTGTAGCCAAAATAACGGGACCTGAGTACTTTTGAAGAAGTCTCCTTAATCATAGCCTTGAGACATCTGAGGATTATTTTAGCATTAGTATGTATTGCTATTTTAGTGTCAGTATTATTTTATGACACTGACTTCTAGTCCTTTCATTTTGAGTACAGTTTTATCTTCTTTAAATGCCCAAATAATTTCCAGTAAGAGGTAATAGATCCAGGAGGTGGAAGAAATATGTTCTGCATGAAATCATTGTGCTGAAACCACTTATTGCTTGCGGAGGTGTTTGAATGAATCAGATGGTTCTTTTATTCCTTCCGTGTTCTTTCCCTCTTTGCTTTCTTCCCACTAGCAAGAGGTAACCCGCAGGGAAATGACTGGTGTCCATGAGAACAGTGCTATTTTGAAAGCCAGTTTTTCTTCGTGACAGAGAGATGCTCTCTGACGTTACTGCAGCCCAGCGATGACGTTTCTGTAGTCATTTGCTAAGATGTCTCCATGTGTGTACATTTTCTGGCTGTTCATGGTGTAAGAACATTTGCCATTGAAAATTCTTTGGAGAAGAAAAGATGTTTGCTCAAAACACCAGGTCTCCACTAGATGCATTTACATTTGTTTTTGTTTCTACCATGGCTTCCCAAGGATGGGAGCCACTGTGCAAGGATTGATATAAACAACAAAAAAGCCCATTTCCTAAAATACTTCAGAGGTTAAACTAGCAAAAAATAGATGTGAAAAACTGGCTTTAAGGGCTGAAATGACACCCGAGACCCCGTGGCCTGATGACAGAGATAGAAATTAAGCTCAGGTCTCCTGAGTGCCCATTTTTTGCACAATTCAGAGGACTGTGCCTTTTTAAATTCAATCTCCCTAAGAATATTCAAAATTCATCTACAGAGATAATGAAATCAGACCCAATGTAAGCACCGATGCACAAATGCACTTAAAATCAGGTGCAACTTTGAACAAGCAGTTCATTTCATTAAAGCCAGTGGGATTACTTATAGGCTTGAACTGACACACACACAGAGGTTCTGTGTTACATTTGAGCTGGATCTTCTCTGTTAAATTGCGTGTCGTAAATCATAATCTATGTGTCTTTGGTTGGGTACCCAGCAAGTTCAGTGTTTAATTAAAGAAATTCCATTTCCTTTCACTCCTGGAGGCTCTTTTTGATAGAGGTACCCCTCAAAATGCAGCCTGATTAATTCCGTCTGCATTTAAAGTAACATTTTTAAGAATTTCAAAATCTGCTAGGCTTCAAATCATTCCTTCATTTAGAAATAAATTGAATGCTATGGCCTCTTGCAGAAATTGAAAGGAAGGAATTTTCCTGTTACACATATTTTTGTTCTGTTTGTTAGAGTGAACAATGCAATAAATCATCCCGGTCTCTGAACTACAGGAGCTGGTAAACACCTAAAGGACTACAGAAAATGATAAAATCCATTTTAGTTTTTAGATGTTTTCACTCATTCCTTATAGAGTGTGCAAATAATAAAAAAACATACTAACATTTTCATATTTCTCTCTCTCCTTAAAAAGAAAAAAAAATACTTCAAGAGGATAGGATGACAAGCAGCATTCTGTATTTCCAAAATTAACTGTGAAAGACAGATCATCTGGGCATGTCTGAAAGCTATGCATAACCTTTGTGCTACAAATATCTCATTTCAAAAATGTCATATTCTGCTTATTCAGTAGGGCTTCCGTAAGGCTATTTTAAGCACTGTGCTGCTTGCTTCCAGATCAGAACTGAAGTTATTCCTGCCTGTATGTTTGGTTTTCTTTGCAGTTTCTTAGAGGTGGATAATTGCTAGGTAGTAGAAAGCTATTAAATACAGGCAGTGGCTGCCCAGGAAGTGTAAACTCGGTGAAGGTCGGTTTTATTTGCAAGGCCTGTGGTGCCTTCAGTTTTTCAGCTATGGTAGTTTTGGCAATTCAGATTGCCAAAAAATAGGACCCTCAGCACAGCACCCAAGCTCCTGCAGCCAGGGTAGTGGCAGAGCTGCCGAGCCGTCCTCCTCCTCGCACCCCGGGTCTGCGCTGCTTCCTCGCAGCCCTGGCAGCGTATCTGTTTTGTGCTCTGTGATAAAAGTGCCCACAGGGGCTTTGTCAGGCAGTTTTGCATGGCTAGTTTACAGAGCTGGCACCTGGCAGGGGGAGAAAGTGTCCCTGCCTTCATCTTACTCTATGACTTACCCTGGTGGAGAGAAAAATAGAGCTGACTGAAACCAGAGAATCTCTCTGAGGGGATCCCTGAGGCTGGTTTATAGAGGAGATGTGGGATTTGTGGAGAGGAAAGGGGGGAGGGAAGGGAACTGCCCTGTTTGGAGATGAAAAGGAAAATCCACAAACTTTTGTTTTGGGAGGAGAGATCTGGAAAAATGCCCAATTCAGGAGAAACTGAACATGTGAAAATATGTGGCTCTGCCAGCCTGCAGCTGAGCACGCCAGCTCCGTGCCCTCTGCTTCCCCATCCCAGCTGCAGCAGTGTGTGGGGACCACAGAAGACTTGGGGAACCCATGGCTGTGAGCCGCATCTTGCTTTCTGCAGGTTGTGCTGACTCCAAGCGCGCTCTCTTAGCGACTGTTCAGCTTCATTCTCTGTTTACAAGTAGATCAAGAAATCAGGAAAAAATTTCCAGGCATACTTTTTTACCTTTTGGAAAATTGCTTGGTTTTGGACGAGATTTGATATTTGGAGTAACAGTGTTTGTTCTGCATGAAGCAGCTCTCCCTCTGGAGTGCTGTCCTGCCCTAGGCATGGAGATGCGGAGTGGCAGCGGTGGGGGGCTTCTCCCCTCCTGAGCCTGCTCAGCGGTCTGAACCCAAGAGCTGCGTCAAGCCAGTCTCCGCAGTTCACAGCTTGGTAGTTAAAAATGGTATTACAAGGGTCAGAAACTAACCAGACTTGTCTATCTTGGTATGTGTACACTTTTAAAGTGGAATTTATACAGTGAGTCAAACATCAAACAGTGCATTTCCAAAAAAGTGCTATCAAACAGTGCATTTCCACCAAAATCAAAGAGGGAGGGCAAAAAAGACAGGATTGTGGGGAGTGAGGTGACTGTATTGTAATGTCCTGCTTTCTGAGCTTTTGGGGAAGGAAGCAAAATGCTTTACTTTTTTTTTCTATTTTCACAACTATTTGTTACAAATGTGTCATTGCCTTGAGTTATCTTCATACACTTCCTCTGTGGGATTATAGTATTAAAAAAAAAAAAAGTGAACATTGTTTTGAAACTCAGTGTCATGATTAATTGGGACTTCTCATCTGTGGAGAATTAACAAAGAACAAGTTTATTTCTGATTGAAAAAGCTGTGACAGATTCTCACTATCCTCCAGAAAGGAAAACTCCGGTTACAGACCAGCTGTAATATTTTTCCATGCCTCAGCATCCCCCAGATCGTAGCAATGCACAGCACGCTGCAGAAGACAGATGGACAGTCCCTGGAGCGGAGGAGTTGCAGTCTCAGCCGTTTCCTTGGACTTCAGTGGCAGTGGTGGCTGTCAGAGCAGCGCCTTGAGGAAGCACGGCCCGGATCAAAGCCCACCAAAGTCCACAGGAACTTTCATTTCTTCCTTTTAGCTTTGGATCGGGCCCCGTGTGCTCTGAGGTGCTGGTGGCTGAGCCTCAGGGTAGGTTTCTGGGGACAAATGCACTGGGGACATGGAAATCCATATTGAAAGGCGCTTCATTACTCCATGTTTAGAGCAGACGCCACTGCAGTGTGTGTATCACCAATATGTCAGCATAGTTTGCTTTTCATAGGAGTTTATGTTCCCAGCAGGCACTGAATGCTTTTTCTGCCTGATAAATGTCAAGTACTTAAAGCAATCTTGCCTGCTCCTCTCAGGAGACTGCCAAATAATCTCCTCTCATTGGCTATGGGCTCTTGCCAGGCCTTCTGCATTCATGCACGTGTATCCCTGCCAAATGTTGGTAACACAGGATCTGTGCAAATACTCCCTGCTCCTTTCGCTAGCTTTGCACCACTCTGTTCAGTTACGGGATTCCTATTTTTCCTCTGTCATTCAGGGACAGAGCAGGAGTTTGTGAGCAGGTATTCCATAACCACATGTGCCATAGAGCAGCCCTTGCTATGGAGCTGTATTTTGGAGTAGAACCTTAGTTCATTAAACATAGTAAGTGTCTTGCATCGTAGCCTTCTTGAAGCTAACTCAGTTTATCTCCTGAATGCGGCATTGCAGCTGAAGGGAGTTCTGAGTAGGTGTTGAGCAGCTCCTTTGTTCCCAATCACGATAAAAAGATTTCTTTGCTCTGGTATTTTCTCTAGGAAGTCTTTCAGGACCCAATGTTCCCACTCTAAGTAGAATATAGGAGGTAACTCTGTACTTTTACAAGGTTTATAAAGTATTTAAAGAACATAGTTTTAATTTTTAGTTTTAATAGTCCTCTTTATTAAGGAGAGAAAAAGATCTCCATAACATACTGGCAATAGATGCTTTAATAAAATAAACTATGGCAGAGGAAAAATGCTTTGAATAGAAAGAGGAAAGCAAATCTTTCACCTTGTCATGTTTTATCCTGTGGTTCATTCAGCAGGACCGGGTCGTTTGACCTTTTTGTTGATAATGTCACCAAGATATTTTAGGCTAATGCTACATACCACGCGATGGCAGATGAGAATGCTGTGTGTGTCAGTGCGGCAGTTAATTTCAACCCATGCAAAAATACTTTACAAGACTAGATGGCAGAATGTCACTCATTTTTCCATGACATTTCTCATTTCCTTGTCTGTAATGTAGTAATGTCTGACTGTTGTATATGCAAACCCCAACACTTCGGGAAAGGTCTAGACCACATGGCAGAACCTCATCAGCTTGGATAAAAATTGTGAAAATAGAAGACAAAAAGAGGCAAAATATGCTATTTCTAGCAATTTGTTGGAAAACACAGTGCTCTTAACCACTTTTATCCATTTTTAAGTGAAAATACCAGTTGACACTGGTATTAGTGTCAACTAATGCTAGCATAATGTCTGGCATTGAATCACCTCCAGCACAAGAGTGTCTTTTTGTTTACTTTGTCCATCATCATCTCTCCAGATAAAAGATGGAAGAGCGGGGATATGTCTATGATGGCACTCTCTGTGTGACACCAGCGGCATAAGAGACGTAGAAGACGGAATAGGGAACAGGGGTCTACGGAGGGCAGAGGAACAGGAAACAATTATGGTGCATCGGGAACTGAAGCCTGCAGGGAGCCCCTCTGTACAAAATACACAATTTCCAAATGCAGCGAAGTCTGTTATCCTTGAGCTGGTATAAAGCAGAGTTCAGGTCCTGTGCAAAATGTTCAGAAATGCTCAGGCAGTTTGTGCCAGTCTCATTGACGGCCTCTTCATTTTAATCACGCCAATCTGAAGAACATTGTGCTTGCCAGGGATGCAAATGAGTTTAACAGAGGTGTGCGGAGAGGATTGAGATCAAGTTTGTGTCAGTAGAACTTGTATGAATGTAATATACAAATAACATAATAAATAGAAAGGGAATGGTGATTTAGCTGGAGCAGAGCAAGAAAAATCTGATAGTATTGTCAAATACATGAGGAGTAATACTTGCTGCAAAGCCCAAATGATTCCTGTAGCCTACATCTCATTCCCCAAAGTCTGTTCTAAGACATTCAAGAAAATTAATTTGGGTTAATTAAAAAGACAAATTTAAAGTGCATTAGGATATATCCACAAAGTGAAAAACTATCAAGCTACCAAGTGCACTTATCTGTAGTAGCTTTTGCATGTCCCTAGCCTGCTGCAAAGTGGAACACATTAATTGGAACTGTCATGAAAGCATAGTATCATTCTTTGTGTTTTTTTTTTCCTTTTTTTTTTTTTTTAATTTTGGCTACATTTCTTTTTCGTTTCTTAGTTATATGTTCAACTTAAACAAATGCATTGAATAAGAGTGCTCTTGTTGTGTACACACCGACATTCAAGTCTCTTATTCCTAAACAAAGCTAGAATCTTGTTTAACGCCTGCCTCTGTTGCTATGCGTTTTAAGAAGTGCAGAGGAGTTATTTAGCAGATCAAAGCAGAAGAGTGACAAAGCAGTAACATGGTATTAGAAACCTCCTTTGACACTGACCAAAGCACATCAGTAAAATGCTGTTGTGCAGGCTCCTTCCACCCACAGCCGGTGTCTTAGCAGACCTCAAAATGCTGCCTTGCAGCTAGCAGAGCTGCTGGCTGTAGGAGCACATTTGAGGCTGTTTCTAAAAGAGGATTTTTAACTCCATGAGCGCTGCCTGGTTGATTTAACAACAGATATTCACTAGCTGTTGTCTGATGGGTCAGCAAATAGTATCTGGAAATTCTCTGAATGCTGAGTTTGCAGCAACACATCCGTAGCAGTGAATTGCAAGGAGCAATACTGTCTGGTAAAACCAGAAAGCTGCCATTCTAAGCTGGCCTATCGTTTAGGATTTTTGAAAACTGAGAAACTTACAAAAGAGGTATCAAGGCTTTCATTGCAAGAACTGTTTACCCTCTGGAATGCTAATTAGTTTTAGTATACGTGGTAAATTTAATTTCTGAATTAGTTTGTTGAGTCCACAAAGGAGAAAAACTCACTTCAGCCAAGCCTTTAATGAGATATTTTATTAACCCCAACATTTAATGAGATATTTTATTAAAAATTCATTGAGAGAGAACAAAATGAGTTTCTTTTGTCTTTAATTCATCAGGATGTTTTTTTAAGAAACCCTTAACCTGTCATTTCAAATTAATTTTGGTACTGTATTTTGATTTGTAATTTCACAGATAAAATGATCTCATTTCTAGATACAACCTGTTTGGGAACAATCTAAATCTGTGAGGTATTTTGTTCCTCTTGACTTCACTGAAGTCTTGTGAAGCCAGAGGATGGAATCCAGATAAATGATTAGGATTATCCCAACAGTACATTTTACAGTATTTGTATGTTAGAGTTTCCTTTCTCAATCAGTGCTCAGACAATTGTTGTACTTTATGCAAAAAGTTACTACAAATAAAAAAGTCTTGATTCACCACTGTGTTACTGCAGAGTTGCATCATTGTCATTCCAGCGTGAGTCCAGGATCTTAACTGTTCTCTTGCAGCCATAAGGAGTTCATTTGGATACTTAGTTTTATGTCTTTGGCAACTTCTTTTTTTTTTTTTTTTTAAATCCTACAGTGGTATTTCAAAAGCATAATATTTAAAAATGGAAAGTTCCCTGTCCAAAGAGTTAGGAGAGAACAGTTGTCTTAGAGGAATGGAAGTGCTCGCTAGCTACTGAATATTGGAGAGTCACAACCTCCTTGGGAAAGATTAGGACTGTTTTTTAATAGGATGTTTTTTTTCTAGTGTTCTACTAGTGTTCTACTGATGTAATACTAGAGAGAACCAGCAACAAGCTTGTCCCAGTAAATCCATTCCAGAATTATGACACTGTAACATACATCCTACGTTTGACAAAGGTTGTTAAATATTTCTGATGAATTTGTATTTTGTTCTGTTTTCAGTGTCAGCCAAACCAAGACCTCACAGTGATGAATATACAAAGAAGATTCCACCTCCTAAACCGAAACGAAATCCAAACACTCAGCTAAGCACATCTTTTGATGAAACTTATATCAAAAAGCATGGCCCTATGAAGACACCACTCACTAGGGATGCCTCCTTGTCACAGGTCAGCAGTCCTGCCCCAGACACAGAGGAAGAAGAGCCTGTATATATCGAAATGGTTGGGAATATACTCAGAGACTTCAAAAAAGATGAGGATGACCAAAGTGAAGCAGTCTATGAGGAGATGAAATACCCTATATTTGATGATGTAGGCCAAGATTCAAAATGTCAATGTGAATATGACCATCACACTTGTTCTTCTCAGTGTGCTACTCCCACAGTGCCTGACCTAGATTTCACCAAGTCTTCAGTGCCATCTACTCCCAAGGGCTTGCTTTGTGATATACCCCCACCATTTCCAAATCTGCTTTCTCACAGACCTCCACTGCTGGTGTTCCCACCAGCACCAGTGCAGTGTTCCCCAAATTCTGATGAGTCTCCTCTAACTCCGCTAGAGGTCACAAAGCTTCCCGTTTTAGAAAATGTGTCTTACATCAAACAACAAGCTGGAGCTTCTCCATCTTCATTGCCACCTCATACACCAGGCCATCAAAAACTGGAGAAGGAGCAGACAGTATCTCATGGAACTAGCACTCCTGGGCACACCTCCTCACCTCCTCATCCTTCTACCTTATACAGAACACAGTCTCCACATGGTTATCCTAAAAGTCACTCTGCCTCACCCTCTCCTGTCAGTATGGGTAGATCTCTTACCCCTTTAAGCCTCAAAAGACCTCCACCTTATGACTCTGTACATTCAGGAAGTCTCTCAAGAAGCTCCCCATCAGTGCCTCATTCTACAGCCAGAAATACATTGCAAGAAGGAGGAAAGATGGTAAATGTCTCGGTCAGTACGTATGGGTCATCATCTCAGAGTGGTTCCCGTTCTCGGACACCTACCAGTCCTCTGGAGGAACTAACCAGCCTCTTTACCTCAGGACGAAGTCTCCTGAGGAAGTCCTCCAGTGGCAGAAGATCTAAGGAACCTGCAGAAAGTAAGTTCTTGATATATTTTTTCCTCATTCTTCCTCACAGAGTAACAGCTTCCACTGTAGTTTACTAAATCAAACATTTGCAAAAAGCAAATCCCTCAAAAGTCTGAATTCTGTATATATATATATATATTTTTCGAGAAGAAAAGTAATTATTGTTAAAATTAGTTTTCATATGGTTATAATTTAAAGATTTTTAAGCATGTATATCTAACTACAGAAGCCTATCAGGCAGGAGTACAATTCATGGCTCAGTCTTGAGAAAGGAGTCAGTTTCGTTAACTTTTCCACAGTCATAGTGGTCTCATGTGAGTTAGGGTCCTCTCAGTATCTCACATTCTTAATTTCGCAACGGATGCCAAGACGCAGTGATTGTCCAAGAGGTCTGCAGTGAAATAACCAGACTGTAGTTGTTTTTTGGCAGAGACAGATTTATCGCCCTTAACTTTTCCAATGATCACTATGTGTATGGTGGAAACCAGAAGTACCAGCTTAAGCCATTCCCCTCCTTCCTGCTGACGGCTTCTGTGCTGTGCCACGGAGTATCTCTTTCAGCTGTGGTAGTGTAACTGCTTGCGACGCCGTACTGCGTGAATCAATCTCAAAACCAACATGACCTAAAACACATTAACCGCACACAGAGAGAAGTACAGGAGGAAGTTGTGCAGGAAAACCTTAAGCCAATATTGACTTTGAATATACTGTATCGTAAAACCATTGTCCCGTGTGCATTCAGGTTTACACAAAGCACGCCTTCTGAGTTAGTGAAATATGGAAACTCTTAATGAAATCAGCAGGAGTCAGAGGTGTGAGGGAAAGCAAAACCTGGCACCAGTGTTTCTGGTGCAAAGAAATGTTCCTGCTCAGTGGTGCCAAAGGCAATGTCTTGCCGTGAACGTTAGCCGTAACACCTTTTGTCAGAGAGCAAAGTGTGCTCAGTACACTTTCTCCTCTGACTTCCATAAAATCAGTTTATGAAGTCTTACTGCCTGCCTAAAAGAAAAGCTCTTTTTGGAGAACGGCCAATTTTATGTTTGTGCAAGTGTTATACCTATTTGGTAGCTGTAATGTATAAAGTGCCATGTGACAAACTGGGGTGGCTGTTAAAAGAGGGTATCCTTGTTTCCAGGCTAGTATATTGCTGCAGAAAAGGTGAATTTTCCAATGCCTTTCCAGTTGTGTTTACGCTGCTCTGTTACCCTACTGATAGCAGAGTGGTCACGGCTGAACTCCTTAGCTCATGCTGCTTTGGGGCACACTCAGGGAGCTCACAAGAACTCCCCATCCAGGTTTTCATGGGCAGGTTGCATGTGCCTTTCACATCTGCTTCAGTCACAGAAAGCTAGGCTGGTGTTGCCAGGTCACCTTGCTCTTCATAGTGCTGGTTGTGGCAAAGCTCAGGTGAGCAGTGGTTGATCATGAGGTGCCTGCGGTACCAGGTACTGCACTGGTGTCCCTCCAACACCTCTCCTTGGTAAGCATCTCACTTGGTTCCTGAATGTCTGCGATCACCACCAGCTCAACTGGGCTGCCCATCAGTGCCGTCCTCAGCTGCTGAACAAGTACGTGCAAACAGGTAAGTATGGAGGAGCTCGGTGTCAACGGTTTGGGTTGGCGTACAAAGCCTTCCTCATCATTTATGGGCTTCTCTGCCTCAGCCCCTGCAGTTTTATTCTTGCGTCTCTGCAAATCAGGAATAATGACTGAAATCAGAAGGTGGAGGTGAGAATGGATACTGAGAGTGAGCAGGATACTGAGAATATGAGTCAGGGCAGCAACTCTCCTTATCTGGCTGTAATACTGTTGTAGCCTGCAATCATAAATATTGTTATATGAGCCATAGCTCCATGGTTCAGTAGGGTTTTATGAAGTGATTACAGTAATAAAAATACAAAAACACCAGATTTGTATGTTGGGTAGAAGCAAAACTGTGCCTAAAAGGTAAGGTGATTTTTGCAATTGGGAACAATTATGAGGGATGTGCTGTGACATTTATAAATAATTGTAGTGAAGTGGTAGAGAGAGTTTGGCAAAATGCAGACAAGACTGAACATTATTAAACATGCTAGTTACTGAGCAGTGACCAGAAGTCCTCTATAAACACCATGCTACGCCAGAGCTAGTGTTGAGCCTCACAAATTTGATGGTTTTATGCTTACTGATGTTGGCAGAAGTACTAGGTTTGGAACCTGTGAAAATACCTGCAGTGAGTGTGGCAAGTCCAGGGAAATTTTAGGCAATGCGTGTGCTTCTGTCCCATACCTAACTCCAAAAAGATCTCTATATTCCACTCGACTGAAATTGAATACAGACTATCGAAGGACATCTCAGTGATAAATTTAAAATAAATCTTGCCCTGCAGATCTGTACCAAGAGCAGCTTTTCTTACTGGCCTCTCAAGAAGCATTGTGCTTCCTCTTTAGGAAGTAGAAATGTGCTCGTCATTGGTCATGAATGGTAATACAAGAGTCATGAAATGGAAACCTTGTTCCTTTACTTTAAGGACAAAACATTCATTTTATAAATGGATGCCAGTGGTGAAAAGACTCTGGACTGCAGCTGTGTTGAGTAAATGAACTGACTGCCCACCTAATCCGATTGTAATTTGTCTGGTATTTACAGTATGCCTTAATCCTATGGGATTACTGCACTGAGGAAGAACCAGGTTTATACTCAGATATTATAGAAGTCCTTTTAGGATGCATAAAAAACACATACAGGGCTAGCATTTCATGTCCTGCAGTTTTGCATTGAAATGATCCACCATAAAAAAAATAAATCTAAATTGTGGGATTTTAAAGTAGAACGTGCTCAGACTACAACATTTCCTTACCGTGATGATATGTAGTGATACCATGGGTAGACTGGACTAATCGTAAGATGTGTTAAAGAAATCTTGCTCCTGTAAATCACACTGGAAGCTTAAGGCACTCATTCAGTTCTGGATTAGTTTTTTAAACTACGAGAGAGCAAAAGCATAGCATGGGACTAACTGGGACTGCCACATTTTTATATCTGTCACTTTAGTGTAATTTGGTCTCCACATAAAGAAAGATTTCCAGAATCCAGAGGATAATTTAAAAAAAAAGAGAAAAACACAGAAGAGCAGAGTTATGTGGCTTTATGAAATTCTGCTAAGAAACTAAGAATATGTGCTTCTAAAATATGAAATTATTCTGAGCACATCTCAAGTCACTTTCTCATTGAATCCTCCAAGACTCAGCCCTCTGTGACTTGTCTGAAGCTCTCACTGCCATATGCTAGTCCAAAAAAATAGCACAATACTAGATTTTATATTCAGATGAGTGTATTTGGAAAATATTGCAGCAGTTACAGAGAAAATTCTCTCTCATCTTTATTGTTATTGCTGCAACTGACTTTGCGGAAATTTTACACCTGAGTCCAGACTCAGAATTTATTCCCTGGCTTTTATTTCGTGGCATTTTTGAGTGTGTTTCTTTTTGGGGAGGGAAACTGCACAAACCCTATTTCCAGTCATGTAAAGCTGCCCTTGTCTCCCCTTCTGTATTATTTTCTTTGTTCTTCTGGCATTCCTCCCTCCACCCCCCTCTTCCATTTTATTATTGCCGAGTTCACTGGAATTACAACAGTGGGAAATTGGGGTAAATCAGTGATATGAAGGGGATTGTCACCTCAGGGCCACATTTTCTGAAGATACGAGTTTCTGGTGAAGCCCCAGCCGAGTTACCAAACGCGCTCGGCATCCTCAGGCTGCTGTTGTGATGTGCGTATCTAGATTTTACAGGCAGCTCACTTACTGTGCTCTGTTCCTGTAAAAGTTCTCTTGTGTGCTGTTAGCTTCTTAAATATGCATTAAGACGCAATTAGGAAGGTGGGGAGAGAAGAACAAAGGAAAATAAATTGTAAGGGGAAATCAGAAATGAAAATAGGGAAGATCGCAAAGAAAGGCAGAAGGATGGAGAGAACCCTACAGAAAACTGAAGAAAGATGTCAAGCACGAAAAATGTGAAAGAATAGAAAAGATGGATGTTATTAATTGTCAGTGACTGTGTGAGGTAACATGGTAGCATGCCCTGAAGTTGGCAGAGCCCCATAAAGCATAATGTCAGTCTCGGAGGTTAGAGGAAACTGCTTAAGGAGTGCCAACTGCTGTCGTTGGGATACACGGTGGACTTTCCTAATGCCTTTGGAAGGTGTGTGTATGGCTGCTGTATCCAGCTGCGCTGAACACCACGTTGCCTTTCCTTGTAGCATATTCACCAAGTTTCTGTGTTACACATGCCCTTCAGAAAGCTGGAATTAGGGAGCGAGGGAGGCAGGGAAGGTGGGAATAGTGTTCCGATTTTCTGGAGCTGTTTGCTGTGTCTGTCTTTTCTGCAGCACAGAAACGCATAGCGCTCCGTGAAAATACCGACCTGAACTCATTCACATACAGGCACACCTACCTACTGGAAAGCAAAGCACAGAAGCTGTTGCTGTGTATCTGAGCTGCACTCATAGTGTTTTTTTCTGGGCAAAATGGTCCTGTAAACCCTTGCCACGGCTGACCAAACCTTTTTGTTTGTGTACTGGTTGCTTCCATTTGTTAAGGCTCCACTTTCCTTCTGACTTCCTGGGAACCTCCTGCCCGATTTGAGCAAATTTGCGAATGTTCCTCCTAACGAACTGCACCTAATAGTCACCTGTGTAGCATGCTCTGAGCCTGTGCACGATGCATGAGATCGGCACACACGATGCAGGGCAGTTTGCTGCAGTTTTCCTTAGCTGCTCTGTGGGGCTTTGTACCTTCTGGGTTTTGCCTATGGAGAGTTTCCCTCTTCAGCTTTTAGTCACAAACAGGGAGGAAATTTATGAACGTGCTACTTCAAAAATTCAGTTAAAATGATTGTAAATTGGGATGATTATTAAGATTTCCTGTTCTTGGCTGGTGCCCACTGTGTTAGGAATCTAAAATATTTTATTATAATTTCACAAATAGTGTGTAAATGGAGGGCTGAGAGGAAAAATGGTTCAACTTGTTAAAAAGGAGCTCATTCCAATTTCAGACAGCTGAGGCCCTGCCATGAAGAATTTGTGGAGTATTAGTGGAGACATTTTAAATGCACTTTTTAATTTATTTATTTACTTTTATGCTATTATTTTCCAGAGAGCTTGAAAGTAGCTTTGGGGTCCCCGTTAGGTAGAACAGTATGTTGGAAAAAGAGTTTGGGAAATGAGTCAAGTGCAGATCCTCCTGACGGGGTTCGTTTGTTTGCTTAACCTCCGCCTCTGCATTGAACGCAGGATGAGGGACGTAGGGCAGGATTTCAGTCTATGTATTTCTAATGAAGTTAGAATGGAAAATGCTGACTTAAGGAAGGTGGACTTGACATGCCATTGAACTTTATAAAACTTTGGGTACATTCTCAGCCTCTGGTATTCTGAACGGGTGGGGCTTGCCTACAAGACTGGGCTGGCCGTAGAAAGTGTTAGAGCTATTCCATTGCATACCGCTATTCCTCAGCTACCGCATAGCTGACAGTCAGAATCAGATACTGAAATTCAGAAGCTGAAATAATGTCTAACCTCTAGGTTAATATATTTTCTGTGGTTTTATATAGAGGGTTGTCATCCTAATCCTTCAGCCCTTTATAGCCATTGATTGCAGGCAGTCTGAATGTTCTGTTCAGTCTGAGATAGCTACAGTTTAACAGAAATAACACTGCATACCTGAAATTATTCGTGAATGATGCTGTACTTTTGAGCCAGAGGTATATTGGCTTCTCCATCACAGGCGAAGCAGCTGTTCCACTAGAGGTTGTATTTTCTAGTCTAGTGACCCGTGATATACAGGGGGTTAGACCGGGTGGTCACAGCAATCACATCTTGTTTGACAGTCCTGAAAGTTGATCTGAAAGAAGAGACTTAGGTGAGGGAGCAGTGGGAAATGCCGCGGGAAGTGGATTAGAGTGAAGGAGAACACCAGCTTTGATGAGGATGACACTCACTCACCACAGGCAGGATGTGGGCTTACCACAGGTTGTTGCATTTAGTTAAAGCCTGAAGAAGTCTCTGTTCTTGCCCCTGAGCTGGTATTCACTGAGATATAAACAAGCTTAAGCGTTGCAGCATTAAAAGTGCTTTCTTCAGGTGCCCACTTGTAAGTGCACGTTCAGGAGAAGAGCTGCGTATGTCTGTGCACACACAAGCCACGAGCTGCCTGGTCTGCTGGCAGCAGGTCTTTGAAACAGTGCCCTGCGCTAAGGAATGTGCCTGTTGTGATGACTGGGTGCCAGCAATAGCTGTTGGGAGACAGAACTGAAAATGGTGGAAGTGTAAACACAGGAATGATGGGATGTGGTCAGCATCTTTCAGGAACCAAGCTTTTGAAGCAATAAATAAATAAATAGCTTTTGCAGTTGAGTGGTGTTGAGTACTGCTTCAGCCATACCTGTTGTTGTCCTTTACTAGTAATCCCTAAATTCCCCACTGTGAGATGGTGGGCAATGGGCTAAATACTTTGATACGCATCAGCTAGTCTGGCCAGCTGGAGCCTCTTACTTGTTAAAGCTGAAATATGTTCCCCCACTTTGCAATCACAGGAAATAAGCAGAAAGCAAGATCGTAACATGGCAGTCAGGTTATTCAGCTAAGCACTAAGCTAACCAACGTTTCCAAGGTTTACGCTAAGTGGGAAAGATTGAGCTGCGGAACAAAGATACAAAGAAGAAGTGAAACGTGTGAAAAGATGCATGGCAGCTCCGTGGCAGATTGCGTGTCTCTGGGTGCCTTCGCTGTGCCGTCGCTGCCTCGTGCATTGCGTGCCAGTAATGCAGTCCTCTCTCAGCACCAGGGGTAATGCCAGGTTTGAGAACTTGTGTTTCGAAAGGATAAATCAGTAGGTACCCATTCCTTGATTGAAATGCACACTACACCATTTTTCGTCTTGCTGCTTTCACACAAAAGTGAGTATGTCTATTTAAAGGGCCTTTAATTAGTCAAGTCACTAAAAGGTGGGATGTCCCCTCCACTTTTGAGATGAATGAATGTCTTCGTTACTCACAGTTATTAAAACAAAAAACACGCGTTTTGAGATGATATGCAACGGTTTTGCTAATTGGTACCATGACATTGTCTCCTCTTCTAATTCAGCAATTTAGGCTCATCAGAAAATCAGGTCCTCCTGGGATCACGACCGTATACAGAATCATTGAAGAAGACATAATTTCATAAATAATTGCTCAGGTTTTTCTGGAAACAGCTGCTGTTCCTGATTGATGTATATGGATTTATTTATTCCTTCTGTTTGTATTATTTGACTGCTTGATACACTTTCTGGGTAGCAATTTAATCAACATGTCTTTTTATGAAGAAGAAATCAACTTATAAATGGTAAAAAGGAAAAAAATAGAGATAAAGCTACTTTCTGTTTGTTAGATTTCAAGTAAAAGATGGTTTCAGGTAAAAGACTAAAAAAGATGGTTTCTTTGGGTTTCTAATATAACAGGATAATGTTGAGTTGTCTGAAAGTTGTTAAAAATAAAGGAAAAAGCCCCTTTAATTCAGTTACTGGCACCTATTTTACTGTGTCACCAATAAGCAAAGCAACACATGCTGCACTTAAGGATGTGAATAATGATAAGAGTCTGAGTTTTGAGTGCCATTGATTTTTTTTTTCTTTTTCCCTGAACAAAGCTTTTTAAGCCAGAGAAATATCTTGACCTTTAGGCCAAATCCTCAGCACTTATAAATCACCACTTCTTATTTGAAGTCAGAAGAGGTACTCCAGTTTACACCATCTGTGTTTTTGGCTTCAAGAAAATAAATTTGTCCTTTGTGGCTAGAACAGCTTATATTCAAAATGGGGTAGTCATACAGCAGAACCGTGGATTGGAGAATTTATTGTCTTTTTGTTTTAAATGGGACTACATAATTATGGACCAATTTGTGGGTGCTCAGTAGAAGTAGTTAAAGACATTTAATCTGGTGAAGGTTTCCGTAAACATATATTACCTTCAATGAAAGAGATAAATACAATTTGTTAAAATTTCTCACTGCATTTTTTAGGGAGGGTGGTATCCATTTAGGGTATCTGGGTACTCCCTTCTCCAATGGAACTAAGGAAAAAAAAAAAGGTAGGTATCTAACTACTTTGGTTTAAAGGAATGATGTAGTTTTATTTGCATAGCCTCTACTCAGGATGTTTGCGTGGCTGTATCGAACGGCAGAGGCCAGGCTGGCAGTGTTGTGGCTCCACAGGTTGGCAGTGCCAGATGCTGGAGGGGATGTGCCCAGAGCTCAAAGGGTGGCAGCTGTGACACCTACGGTGGGTGGCTGTCCTTACCCCATGCTGCCATCCATTTCCTGGATTTGATACATGGCCACGTTTCATTCCTGTCTGCTAGAACAGTGAATGGCTGCATCGAGCATGGACATGTTGAAACTTTGTACCCCAGAGAGGTGTTACAGGACTGTCTGATTATTTTTAAACTGGTGTGAATTAGAGATAATTTACTTGAAGATAATATGGAATCTCACACTAGAGGAGATGTCTGGCATCAGGCACTCAGCTTTGGTTTATAGCACTTCCATGGAGTGCCTTTCTAAACTCGTATCACGTGTTGCAGCAATTGGAGAGTTAGCAGTTTTAGTGGAATTGCAGTTTGGGCATACGAAAAGGGTATCTGTGCATGTTAGCTTTCCAAAGGGGATAAAGTGAGTTCACAGAAGTGTGAATCAAACCAGTGGATGGTGAGGTAGTGCATCTTTTGGTCAGTCAGCCAGGCTGTCAGGGTGAAGCCATGAATTTTGGGGTTGCCATCTGGCTGGCAATACAGGGCTCCTTTTTCAAGGCAGTTGCTGCATCTTTTAGAATTGGACTTCATAACCAGGTGCTGATACCTGGAATTGAACCAGTTTTTCTTTTAGTTAGGATTCAAATGCATTTTTCTTTGTTTAAAAAAAGTAAAACTAGAGACCTTGAATAGGAAGGCCTACATTTTGTCTGTGTTTATTTTTAAGAACAATGTTCATAAAGTGCTTTTAAGCAGATATGACGTATTCCATAGGTAGGCATATGGAGATAGCATTTCAGCCTGTTTGCTCAAATTAAATCACAAGGAATGAGATCACAATTTTGTTTAGGAAAAATAACCAAATTCACCTAGACCAACCTACCACCACCAACCTGAGGACTGAGAGCTTTAGCAAGGTGAAACAGTGTGCAAGTTTCAAAGAGAGCAGAGCTTAACAACTTCACCCAAATTTACCATGAACGCAAAAAAAAGTTTCACTAGCAAAAATCTGCAACACAGCCCCCCCCCCCCCCCGCCTCGCCCCTGAAATTGGAATATCTACATCATAGCCAAAGGAGCTGCTCAAGATCATTCTTAAATGCAAGTCTTTTGAATGCTAGCTTATGACTTCAAACCTGGTTTCATGATCTTTTGAGCTGCTGTCATTGCATCTTTACAAGAGGTGGAGTTTAATTAAATGCCTTATCTGCACTTACAGTGAAAAAACTCTTGCTCTAAAAGCTATGTGGTTTTAAGAGAAGATGGTGGGAATTTTGGGAAGAATAAAGGAAAGAACAAGGTTTCCTCCCTCAGTTCTAAAATCCTCCAGTACTTCTGACTGCTCTTGATGTTTCTTAAAACGTCTTTACCGTGCTGATCTGTGTAACGAAGACTGACAATTTCTTGGGCTAAGTGGCTTATATATCAATTTTTAAAAACACAGATTTTCTGGCATGTCTGATTTGATTCCTGGCAGAGTGAGCTCAATTTTTAAACCCCATCATTAAAGGTCCAATCCAAAGGTCCTTGAAGTATGAGATAAGACATACTTCAGGGGATCCCATTATAAATTACGGCAAGAGGGTTCCTCTCCTTTTATTAGGTTGTTGTTCCTTGCAAAACCACTCTGCAAATCAAGGCATTTATACCTCTGGAATGTAACAGTGAATAATACAAAGACTAAGAAAAAATAGCATGTGGACTGCATGGTATTCTACATGTTTTTTGTCAGTGTATTATCTAATCTACCCATAATACTGTGATAAAATAAATTAAAAAAAAGCTCTGAATTGAGAAAAGGTAGATATGGTCTCCTTAAGTTTTCTCTGGGCTTGCCAGGAGTCTTATCAATAACAAGAGAAATCACCGAGTTGGAAATAGCTTTATTTGGGTTATACACATAACTTTGATTCAAATATTGAACCCTTAAACTGTAGGAGTGTATAAACATCCTAGGTATAGATAAGGTGAGAAGTACGGGAACACTGAAGAAATAATTGTCAAGATGATAATGCATATAAAAAAAATAGGTTCATTTGCATTCAATTTTCTGTGAAGGTTCAGGTTACTTTCACTTCTCTGAATGGAATAATCCATCCCTAATAATTATTTTTTGTTAAAACAGTAACATGCAATTAGCACTTTATCTGGCATTTAAGAATGAGTAAGGAGAACTATTGTTCTTGTAACTATTCATCTGAAAAAGAGAAGCTGTATGTATAATTTTGTTGGAGATGGGAATGTCTTTATTTTAATGTGTGAATTCATAACTCAAAAAGTACCTTTCTCCAGGAAATCTACAACCATTTTACTGCTTGGGCAACGTTTGTGTAATTTATTTTTAATTTATATGTGTTGTAACACATACAGACACACTTGCTGTGCACTTGCGAAAGCAATAATAGTAATGTCTTGCAAGCACGGGCATCAGCCGGAGCTGTGTAAGGCCATCTGCGGTTTTACTTATTTCCTCAGGATCTGAAGTCTGTGCTGCCATGGCTTAACAGTTGCTTAGCTAGCAAGAGTAAAAAACAGTTTCACAAAATGAAACCAGTAATTAGAAAGGAGGGAGGGACTAAAATCATTAACTTTGTTAAGAGACAGAGAAAGACAGAATGGTATGGATGTTTCATTCTCTAATCGGTAGAACTTGCAGAACAGTACCCAGCTATGGCTTGGCACAGCGTCTGCATTGAAAAGTCCACGTGCTTGTGCCTGGCTTTGTAAGGCTGAGAGCAAAATTCGGGTAGAGCCAACATTACAACAACTTCAGTCTTTCCTTTCACTGGTAACATACTGTGATAGAAGGAAAGCTGTACAGATGAGATATTTGTTCCAATATTGAAAGGTAAATTTTCTCATTTGCTAAAGGGGTCTATAAAGAGAAAACCATCAATAACTTTATAAAGGTAGTTCAAAAAGAAAAAGAAGAAATAATTTATTTTCTTTCCCACTTTCTGTCTGATTTTTTACATGAAAATTCGAGGGTGAGTATTTTGGTCTCCAGTTTTCACAACCAGTGCACACATCCGTACTCCGTATTTTTTTGACCAATGACAGATTTTTGTTTCCTACTGTATGTGGATGATGCTGTATGCTTTCGAAGATATGAAAGTGATCAAACAATGGTAAAACAGTGCATTTGAACTGCTGTTGTAGTTCAAAGGCTGCTTTTCAGCAGAAAACTTGACCAAAAAATATTGCCAAGTTTGATATAGTCAGCAGTTCTATTAACGATTGGTATTTTGAAGTGAAGCTTTGAAACTTAAGGTCATGAACTTTCTTCCAAAACATTTTTATTAAAATGTCTGTATATTTCAGCTTTTTTGGCTCTCCCTTGCCTTCTGATTTCTTGTCATACTGTGCTAGGACATATGCAGTAACCATCGAACCATCAGTTCCACATCAAAACATGAAGGCTGTGCATCTAAGAACCTGAATAATGGAATGAGCATGTAGTGAGATGAACAAGGTTGGGAAGGAAAGCAGTTAAGTAAGAGTAGGCTCCATCTTCCTTTCAAATTGAAAGCCAGTAACAGTTGGGCAGCCTTTCATAGCAAGTGTCACTGATTTCCACAGTTTAATTGCCTATTTTGTCTAACAGTGTTTTCTTTGATCAGTGCTGAGTTTAGGGTGGGGATGGCAGGATGCGCTTGTGTTGCACGCGCATGTCGCTGAGTAGTCCAAGGGCAGTGTCAGTGATACCAGTGGGGAAGGCAGGAGGAGAGGTAATGTTCTCAAGACTGCCACAAAACCATCCCAGCATTTCAAAATAATCATCTTTCTTCTTCTTGCACTTAAATCTTGTTTGCTGCAAATAGACATAGACCACGTATGTACCCATCTACAAGTATGAATTCTAGGTGCACACATTTAGTTTGACTGAAAGGGCAGCCTGGATTATCAGTGGGAGATCTGGGTGCACAGAGTACGTAAGAGAAATGTTTGCAGCTCATCCATAGAAACTATGCTATATACTCATATGAATCAGCCTAGCTGGCTAGCCCAAAATAACAACTGCAGGAAAGAAAGACCTTGCTTTGTTGAGGTCAACAACAAAATTGCCTTTGACTTGCTGTACTTAGGTTTTTGCCCAAGAAAGCAGTGGGGAACAGAGAGGCTTGTGTTGAGGTTCTGGTTATTCCCAATATATCCAGCTTTGAATGCTGGAATTAAAACAAAAAAAAAAAAGAGGAAAAAAGACAAATATGGAGTGAATATAAGAGAATAGAGTGTTCTGCTTAATTACGTAATTGTGACTGCTCTGAGGCAAGTAGTAAACCTATTAATAGAGTACCACAACGCATCCTTTCCAAGAATACCACTTGATTTAACGGTGAGAATCCCAGGACATTGATTTTTAATTGCCTTGGTAATACAGCTGTAAAACAGTGCATATACTTCAGGTATATTCTTAGTCAAAAGATCACGCTGTGACGTGAACTGGATCAGAATAGGCACATGTGAAAGATCAAGGGTGGGAGTGAAAGAAATCATTATGAGATAATGATGGCCCCATTGGAAACGGGAGGTATTATGTTGTCACCATTTCTATAATATGTGGCAAAATATAACTGTCTTAAATGGCTCTCCTTATGTAAGATTAAAAACAGGTTTTCCTATATTTCAGTCAATCAAGAAGATGACTGACTAAATCACAAGAGGATTTCTCCTCTTACTGTATGCCATCAAACAGTGTTAAATGTATGTCTTAAAATGTAGAACTTCTAAAACTTTATCTTTTAAGTGACTGATAATGCTAGTTGAAATTTATTGAAATTTGAAGAATTCTTTTTTTCACCTAGATCTTAATAATCTTAATTTTTCATTGAATATTGCTTACTTTCCTAACGGTTCTTCAGAAATTTCTGGAGCTTCATATGGAATAATAAAAAGTTTACTCAATATAGTTAACATATGAGAATATCTCTGTCTCCCTTTACAATGTTTTTCTCCTTTTCCAAATTTCTGTTTTGTGTTTAAACCGTATTCTTTTATGTTTTTTTATTCTAAAGCTTTGGATGATCTTTTGTTATAAATCTATGCTCCCCCCCCTTTTTTTTTTGTCGGTCTCCAATTAATTGCAGTGTGGGCTTTTTCTCTTCCTATCTCGTCGTTGTTCTTGCCAGGATTGCCCACTTAACAGCTTTGGGATAGCCACAGAAAATCGACCAAACAGATTCTTCAGTGGTCCCTCTTTCCCCTCCCCTGGCTGTCTGTAGCAGGCAGGGCTGATCTTGGCAGGTCTGTACCAGGCAGATGTGAACTCATCCGTATTTCTCTGTGTAAAAACAAACCCCACGCTGCTCACAGGAGCATGTGCTCAGTGAACACCGAGGAGCATTTCAGCCATGTCTCCTTAAATGTTAGATGGTTTGTGAGACTCTTTCAGGCTTTCTATTGATTTTGCATGGAACTAGGTCAGAGCTGCTTTTAATTGAACAAGCTGGCTGCTGCAACTCTCACTTAACTGTAAAAAGGGGTATTAAAAATTGATATGCAAAGCAAACTTCTGCCTAATTAGCAAGCAGATGAAGTCAGCATAGACAAACCACCGTAGTTAATAAAGATGAGGAAATGGCTTTCACTGGCAGTGTAATATACTCCCATTTTGGGGGAAAAATGGCTTAAGCACCAAGCATTACCCACATTTCTCATGTGCAGTATTAATAGCCTATTTGTTTTCTTTGGGCAGGCTTGTGATACATTTATGACTGTACAGATCAGACAACCACACATCAAGAAAGCCATTAAAAGGCTGATCCTATTTTTGAAATGTGTAGTACAGATAAATACAAATTCCTGGTGTGCAGAGAGAAGTAACACCGGCCTGGGATTTCCTCAGGGGCTCCGCATGCGATGTCCACAGTGGATGGGCACATGCAGCTGTTGTGCTGGTGACGTGACGTGGGACACGGGTGGAGCTGTGGGTGGCTTTTTGTCCTCACCAGGAGCTAGCGGGAAAGGATGAGGAAGGGGCTGAAGCCTGAGACATGTCTGTGGTAGCTCCGATCTTCACACATGTGCTGGCTGCATTCTGATCCCACGTCTCTATCCCTCCTGGTGGCCAGGTGTCCCTTTGGGGACGTCCCTCACTGCTGCTGGTGGCCAGGTGTGCCCTTGGGGACATCACTGCTCCTGCATGCCCACCGTGCAGCCGTAGGTGTGGGGTGAGGCCTGTAGTGCCGGGGCTGGGGTGGTTGGGGCTTGTCATTCACTGCATCTACACCCCATCGCCCCATCCCAGGTGGCTGTCCTAGCTTTACATGTGCCTGCTCGTGCTTAAATATAGGCCCTGTGAGCAGTGCCATTTACTTCCCAAAGTATCCGAGTTCTGCCTGGAGTGATGTATTATTTATTTAGGTTTATAACAAACACACAGAAGAAGACTATATGAATAATGCATGGTTGATTAGCTTATACGTTGCAGCTCACAACTGACAAAGACGGCAGAGAGAAAGCCTCGTTTAAAGTTCCTTAAGACAATGACTCTTCTTCCCTCCCCCAGAAACGGCTCAAACGGTTACAAAGGTTCTGCTGTTTATCACCTAGCTTTGTGCTAAGAGGCCACCAGAACCTGAGATTAATTTGTGTCTTTAAGAGCTTAGCGGCAGACTGACCACAGGGTATACATTCATTTGAATGGCAGCTTTTCAGGTAAGATATTTTCCTTAGCTGTGTTTTTCAGTCTGCTTTAGTCTGAGCTACAGCTGATTAATCCAGTTAGTTTCTCACTTTCTTCAGCATTTACAAGTCTTCCAGTCCCCCAGCTCACATGCCAGCCTTTCCGAGTGCGTAGCTGTTAGGGGATCCTTCATAAAGGGGAAACTGTACACATCAATTATAAATAAAATATGTTCTCTGTACAAGATTCTAGCCACCATCTTATTCTTGACATTGAAAAGCCTGAGATTTACGTGATATAAATAAGGAAAATGCATGTCTTTGAATATTAAAATAGTGACACCTGGAAGTGCTTGAAGCATTTGAATGCCTTTATGGCAGTTCAACCAACTGTATCCATAAATATTTAAAGCAGTGAATTATTTCTTGAAATTTACATTTTTATGTTCTATTTTGGCTTACGAATTATTGAACAATAAAGATGCTTTCCATAATAATTTCAGCTTTCAAAATACAGCACTTGACTGTGAAAAGATTTGCCTGTGGCCATCATATGATTCGGTGAATTCCCAGCATAATACTGAGCTTCAGTATCTCCTAACTTCAAATTAAGGTTTTTAGCAGCATGAGGTAACTTAGATCCCATCTGTGTTGCTGCACTTCTCAAACAAAAAGTAATAATAATAATAATAAAAAAATGTGTGTCAGCTACTGTTATGTTCCAGCAGAGTATATGTGACCAGTTAGAGTTTGTGTCTTTAGTATGGCATCAATGTGGATAAAGTGGCCACTTAAATCTTGCTGTAGTCTTTTTGAAGTGTTGTCTTGTTTAAAATACACTGGTTTGAATTTCAGTTGATGATAAGGCCACCACCCCATAGGTACCAGCAGCCAGGAGCTACGTGTGTGTTCTGCTGTCTGCCAGTGCCTCCTGCCTGACGGCATGAGCGAAAATCCGAAGCCATGACCACCATGTTTTTACGAGGGACAATAATTTCCACCACTCAGTTTGCTCCATGTGGCAGCATTTTCAGCAGAGAGTAGCTGACAATATGTAAACCTCCAAGTGCAGGTGGGAGTCACCAAAAGGTCCCAGTGTTGCTCCAGGACCTGGGAGAGGAGTGTTTGGCACTCCTGGAGCTGTCCCAGGCACGTTAAAAGTGAGATACTCTTTTAATCAAGCAAGAACTAGCACAGTGATTTTTTCTTACTGACTTTGAGTATGATTCCCACTGACAGTTATTAAGGAAGCTGAAATTCTTGTAAAATTCCGCACAAATTATTTGAGTGAAAGTGAAGCAGTACAATTTTTTATTATTTTCTAAATGTATTCTGAAGTAAACAGGAAAGTAATATTATAGAAAACTATATAAAACACTGACAGGTTGTTTTTCTGATTGTGTATCAGTGTTACTGATAATGATCACAAAATAATAATGATTTGGGCTCTGGGATGGGTTGCTTGACATTATAATCTGATTCAATCTGCTTTTCATTTTTAGGATATATTACTTTTCAGATAAACTGAGAACTGAAAATCCCCCCTGAAAGAAAAGTGGAATATAAATTTACAAAGTCTAGACAGCCAGCTGAAAACTGATTTTCTACACCTTACAAAGAAACAGACTATAAGCCAACTCTTTATTTAGCCTGAATACTTCCATAGTTTCCAGCTGTTTGCAGAGAACTGCTGTACTTTGATCCAGCTGATAATAAAACTAGGAATGCACAAATCATTTTTATCAAGCACCAAGTACAAATGCTCCTCTGTTGAGTAAACTGAAGTGGACAAATCCTTAGCTCCACACTCAGATGGAGTGTTTCCACTGTAACTAAGGGCTGACTGCACGAGCATGTGAGATTTCAAGGGCTGGTGTTCAAGTAGTGTCAATGGGATGCACACAGGGAAGGTTTTCACCAAGGCAATCACAGCATTTCCAGTAGAATGGCATAGTAAATTAACTCTACTGCATGACGCGTTGAGTTGGGGGGTGCTTGTAAGGCCAGCTTCAGTATTTTTGAACGTGCTTGCTATTCTTTTGGCTTTCTCTTCATTTTGCTGGAGTGTAAGCACTGCAAGCTAGAGTCCTGTATTGGTGGGAAAAAGAGTTGTGTGCATTTCCAAAATATTTTGAAATTTTGGTTGTGCCAAGTGCATGTTATTGGCAAAAAGAAAATCAGATGTGTGTACATATCTTATATGAAAAAATGCGTAATTATTTTTGATAGATTGATATTCAGAAAAAAAGCCTTTTTATTAGTAAGTGAAACAGTTCAAATCTAGTAATTTGGGCTCAGCATTTCTTTGCACAGCTCTTTGTATTAGCAAGTCTCTTTACACAGTCACAGAGCTGTGTTACAGACATTTTGTAGCACAGGTCCCTGAAAGGCAGATGTCATGTTATACTGGTACAGACTGCTAATCAACTTTATACCCTGTGGGGGTACCAAACAGGAAAAACAAACAGTTTGGATTTTCATTACAGTGTTCTTTTTTGCATATATTAAAGTAGGTAAGTGACCTAGAAGTTCAAGGAAGTGGTTTGATTTTTGAAAGCCTTTGTCACACAAATGTCACTGAGTGTTGTTTATGGGACTTGCTAAACTGGGATCATTTTGTACTTTTCTGATGGAATGTTACTACTGTGAGTAATAAAAAAAATAAATAAAATCTTGGAGGTTGTGGTATGATATCCTTAACATGAATTTTCACTATTAATAAATAATAATTCATGAAATACAGTAATGGTTATATATTACACTGCATATCCAGTTAGATTTTTTTTTTCCAATGTGATGTTTCCTTGAGGAAACTTCAGAATGACTGTGTTGGTGCTCTTCAACAAGTTCATCTGCAGACTGGAATCTCAAAGAACTCAAAGCCAAAATACGAGATTTTGTTGCCGTTGTGCCTAGGTGTTGTCCCTGTCATCCCATGTAGATGTCAACTATTGCCTCTACCACTTTTACTGTCGCAAGGGTAAGTGGTGGGAGAAGGGCTGAGCCACAAATCAAGAGTTCATTTCCATGGGACTGTACCACCTGAGTGGCAGTTCCCGCTGGATAGTCTCAGTTCCAGGCCCTGGGGGGATCAGGAGAGGAAGGGGTTACTCAGGCAAATTTTGGCACTGCATCTCTGGCAGTCCTGCGCACCCAGAGCGCTGCCTGAGATACGTGGATCCCCTGGGGGCTGCTGTCACCTCCTGCTTGTGAATGGCTCCTGGCATTTTCCCTCCCCTTGGCTTTCCTCCATCTTGGAATGTCTTTTGTAGCCACAAAAAGATTTCCAGGCAAGTCTCAAGGAAAGATTGTCCATCTGTATTAAGTGTAAATTCCAAGACTGTTGGTACACGCTGAAATTAAGGTACATCAGGGGGTTGATTTCTAAACCTGGATGGCTAGAACTGAGAGCATCACATAAGGATGTTTTTGAGCTTAAATATGATGCATAAAAATCCAGACTCATACAAATGTTTTCTATTAAAAGGAATTAAACAGTTAAGCAGGCTTTGAATAACTGAGTACCGCAGTGATTAGCTGTTATGACTTAGTAATCTAATATTTCTTCTGTGTATAGTTTTTCATGTGAATTTTTCACAGCTACGGATGGAAAAGGTTGAATTGTTTCTCCATTGCATTGCTCAACCTGCAAGAAAAGAAATGAGGGTCTCAAGAAAGAAACAGAAAATCACCAGCCATGTAGAAAGCTGATATCACTGCTTGAAAAAAAAAAAAAAATCATTCAATTGTTTTTTGAGTTCCTTCCCTTATATTGACTCATGTTGTTGCAAGCAGAAAGTCATTGTACGACTCCAAGTATTTTTCAGTGAAGTGAAATTTTATTCCCTAGGTTATGGTGTTGGGTACACCCAAAATATTAATGCTGGACAGATTTGTGGATTGTGTGCTTTCTGTTAGTGCTCATGGAGGAGTGGAGATATGTTGCTTGCACAATATTGCCTTAGGAGACAGCTTCCTTAGAAAGTGCCTAGAGAAGAACTTATTCTCAGATAAATGACAGCTCAAAAGAATTGAAGTATTTCCCTAAACTGTTAATAAAAGCATAATTTGATAGGATAACATTTTCAGAAATATTTTCCTGGTGTATAAAAGTTTTAGCAGAAAAGTCACATTTACCCATCTCCTGCATTGTGTATTGTTTTAATTAAAAAGTGTGTTGAAACCAACATAAGCTATAAGTTTGGGGCCTAGACAGTAAAATATCGATATAAATTGCGCTTAGAAGATTTATGATCGGTATATACGGAATATTGAGCATAAGATTGTTATATGATATAGGTAATTAGCAGGCACTCTATTATGAAATATGCATCTGTGTATTTTGTAGAACCGCTAGATGAGCTGAAGATCAGAAGTCACAGCACTGAACCACTACCAAAGCTGGAACACAAAGAGAGGGGAGGCCACCATGGGACAGCTTCCTCCAGGGAGCCAGGGAAAGCTCAGGAATGGGATGGAACGCCGGGCCCACCCATGGTCTCCAGCAGAATGGGGAGATCCTCTGTCAGTCCAACCATGTTGGCTGGAAGCAACAGCTCAGGTATGTCAAATAGCAGAGGGGGGAAGACCTCATGAATCTCCTTGTGAGCTAAAAGATCCCTGAAGATGTAGGGAAGCATCTGGATTCTTCAGGCTTCCAGATATCTTCTAGAATCTGCCCATTAGCTGCTGCTGTAATAAGCGTTGCACTGTCTGCTTGTGCTCTCTACTGGAACAGGATTGGGATGGTGATAGAAAACGAAAACCTGTAAACTTGCCATTCAGCTATTTTAAAAGAAGTTAAAAAAAATCCATTTGACATTGAAGAGGAACACTAAGGCAGAGAGCCCTCTCCTCTTTGCAAACAACAACTTAGAGAAAAGTTCATAAATTCAGATGTCACATATGGTAACAAAAACACACTGTGCAGAAACAAGGCTCTTATTGATATGCTAGGTTAGTGGACGCAGTCGCTTTTTTTTATGCCTATACATAAATTTCTATAAAAGTGACTATAGATTTCAGAAGTCTCAAATTCATATCTATGCATTTTATCCATCGTATTTCATATATATATAATAATGGATTGCCATAAACCATGAAAAGTAACATAGTCTGTTTAATAAATTGAATAAGACAAACACACCTGATAAATGAATGTCCATCTAAACAGATATGCATAGCTATTGGATAAGCACTGCATTGTCACTTTTGAGATTTGACATTTCACTTAGAGTATTGCTTATTAGTTGGGTTGTGAAAAATACACACTTTAAAAACGGCTGGCATATATAGAATTGGAGCCTCATGGCCAGTCTTCAATAAAAATAAGGCTATGAGGGAGCTACTCAAACAAGAAACTATTCCTGCAGGAGTGGTCTGCTGGGCAGTCAGTGGCAGAGATTAGTCTTTACAGTGCTGAGATAGAAGAGTTACTCGGCACTCATGCAGGGCATTGCTTCCCTGTATGATAATGGGACTTGCATTTTCCCTGCCTTGCTGGAAATTACACCAGAAACTCAGTAGATAACTTGAACAGCCTTTACTGATGTGAAGTATCATTTACAGCAGTTGTGTAGTCCAGCTTTTCTTGCTACAGCATGCCCATGAAACAGTCCTGCCTGTAACAGCAAAAGGGACTTTTCTGCAAATTTCATGACTCCAGCACGGGTAATGTAGGTTTTAGTTCATTTTGTTAACTTTTCTGTTCTTACAAAGCATTCTGGTACCTAGAAATTTTCCAGGTTAGCTCACAGCTTTGCTAAGAATTCTGTTCCCGGTATATTACACGACATCAGTGCTAATGCAGGTATGCATCAAATCATATCAGGACATTTCATAATTACACCAAAGGTCTGTACGAATATTTTCAGTTCTGCTGGATGACAGTATGGAGCAGAACGGAAGGGAAATGAAAATTAAAGAGTAAGTTCTTAGCAAAATATGGCACTTCTCTCCAAACTTTCTGCATAAGTTTTACTTTAAACAGTTGGTTGATCTCCAAAAGGAGACAAAACATTTTGGCCTCAGTTTGGTGTCAGCAAACTGCAATAGTCGTTGAATCATGCCTTGATTTAGTTAACTGTGACTTTGTCCTGCATAAGTAAGACTTCCAAAGACTCATACGGAAAGCAAAATTACAGAAATATTTATTGGCTCAATTTTGACTCCTTTTTTAAAAATCATGAAAATTTGTGAGCTGATTATGATTTTTCCTTCCCCACAGATTTTGTGATATTTTATTTGATGAATATTGCCTCTCATCTGCCAGGAGTATTTTTCCCCAGTGTCTCTAGCTGTTGCCTGAGCAACATGGTTTACCTTTAATCGGTTGGGCATTGCATTTAAAATGCTGTATACAGTTCTCATCAATGAACTTGTACGTGAACTGTAACAGTTCATTTCTTACAATTAAATTAAAACCATAACTGAATGCAAGAAAAGAGATTTAATACATCTGTATGGGTATAAATGCTTTCTGGGATCCAGGAGGTAGTGATTCTGTGCTACGAATTTGGAACTTAGATTTACCACAGGACCAAATAAAATCAGGGCAATCCCCAGTATAGTTCTCATTCTCTTTCCAACACCACAGATATGAGGAAAAAAAAAAAAAAAGTCTAGTTTTTGTGTGGTCATGTCCTTGAAAGACTGCAGTTTGCTGCCTACCTCCTCGTTTGCACTGGTCCAACCATTTGTTAGGGCACTGTTGGAATAATTTAAAGAAAATGGGGTTGAATTGCTCTGCAGTAAAACAGAAACAATCTGAAAGGACTTTTCGTGTCTGTTCAATAGGGAGCTCTGCTGAGACAGATTAACTAGGAACTGGAGTGAGTACCTGATTTTTTTGTGGGATCTCTGCACCTGCTAGTAAGATCAGAAGGGGAATTAACCTGCTCCAAACGGGATCTTGAATCTTTTGGTCATTTTGTTCAAATGAGCACGGCCTGTCAGATGCACTGTCACTAATGACTGATTGTTCTCTCATCTGCCACATAATTTGTCAAGACCGCTTTCTGTTTCTTGTCATCCTATTGTTTCTTAACAGTAAGCAATGCAAGTGGCTTGGAGACACACTGGCCTTTAAGAAAGTCATTGCGATTGTACTGAACAGCCAAATGAGATCTGTGAAACAGAAAGCTGTGATAACTTCACTCCAGGAGCTTTGAAGAGTATTTTCTGGAATGTTGCTTCGTTTTTTCTAACTGCAACCGTGAAGCAGTATTTTGCATTGCCACCTGCTGCTAGAGACAGGCACTACACTGCCTTTATCAAATTCTCTTGTGTACTGGTTTTGAATCTCCATGGTCTTGTCTCTCAGACAATCCATTTAGTATTCAAGCCGCAAACGTTGCAAATAATCAGGAAGGGAGTAAATATCTGCCTTTCACTGGAACTACTGGTTCATATTGTGGTGGATTTGCAGAAGCAATGAATAGTTAACTTCCAGATCTTTGGGAATGAAGAGATGCTTGTGGAGCCTGAGGTGCAAGACACATTCATTAGCACAAGAAGGGAATAGTGGCAAAGTACCAATTAATGCTAGGTAGGGCTGCTTCACTCAAAGACACAGCATTCCCACCAAACCCTATTTTTTCTCCTCAAGCAATATCAGGGTATCACTGCGCTACTAAATCCTCAAGGATTCTTGAAGCAAAGGCAACTTAACGCTGGAGGTATACATTACTGGGCAGCCAGGTCCAGGCCAGGACCCGATGCTGCTGGAGCTTGCCTACACTGGTCACCTGTGTTCTCAGCTGGCAGTCTCTCCCTTAGCAGCACCTGCCACCTAAAACCAAATGAGCAGTACTGGGCACTCTACACTATGGGGATCAACCCAGTGTGCCAGGAGCCAGGCGTGCGATCTCCAGTGTGCTGGGTCACACCATGCCAGAGTCTGACTGCAGATGTATGCACTGCTCTCTGCAGCGGTGGCATTACAGCCGTTTGAAACAAAGCAATTCCCAAATTGTCCTTTTGGTCCAGAGTCCTGAGATTGATGGATATCCATGCCAGAAGCTTCAGAGAAAAACAGAAAGAAGTGTTAAAGAAAAAAACGCTGCCAGAGTTTATTCCTTACCTCATTGTTTATGTTGTTGACATCGATCTGAAGCATGACAGTTCAGAACAAATTTTAATTTAAAACATACCTCATCTAATGCAGACATGGTTTTTGTCATCTGAATTGTTTTTGAGTACAGCTAAGCTTTTGGCCTCTTGATTTCTAGTAACACGGAGTTGCATGGGTTCGATGCTTCCTTTGTGAAAACAGTTCAGTTTGACATGCTCCTGTGCTTTCAGCACTAAGTGACTCCTGAAGGTGAAGTCCTGAATACTTTCTGTATGTGGAAGAATAATATATATTTCATTCCACCTGAAGGTTGCATAATTTCCAGTTGTGTTTCAGCTTACTCCTTTTTAGGAGACCAACATGGCCAGGCCAGTATGATGATAATAGGTGTGATTCATTTTTCCAGTATGCATGCTTTCTTTTTTTTTTTTTTGCATGTGATTACTCTCAGCCTGTCACATCGCCTTGTTTAATTCAAAACGTGCTTCTTGGCAGCTGTAGCAAATAAGCAATATTTCTCTTTTCATGTGCAAAGAAGAGACTGTGACAGGATAAGAAGCTTCTCCAATGTAAGTGACAGCCAGAGTATTTTTTTGAATTAAGATTAGGATAGGCAGAATGAAGTCTTCCTTGGATGAATAAAAGAACTCTTCCCATTAAGATCCAAAAATAAAAACTGTGCAGAGCTGTTGTATTTCTGGAGAATATAGAAAGCCATAACACATTGGTATAAAACTGATAGAAAATATTTCCATAAAATCTTGTCTCATCTCAGCATTCTGCTTTACTGAGAAAAATCCAGCAACTCCCTCTGCCCTAAATGCAACCAACCAAGCTTCTACATCTTTTAGCTAAGATGACAGCACTTTGTTATACTTCCAGAAAAGAGGTCATTTATGCAAGTGCTTAAATACATAATTAAGTACACAATTTTAAGGCAATCTTATTTGTGATTGGAAAACCTGTATTTCTGTGTTGGGTATTCTCTCCTAAAATTCTCACCCACAATGCTGTCCTACTGGGGCTGTCTGCTCACTTATATCCACATGTAACCCTTCTGGCATTGTCAGGACTCAGCTTTAAACCTGAGAGTTGAGTAATGCCAGTCCCAGCGCAGCTGACTATGTCTGTGGGCATACTTCACATGGAGGTGGAGGTGCTCCCTACCACGGGGACTGCTGGGAATCTTGTGGCTGCTGTGGGTGACAGAACGGGTGACCTGATGGGACTGATACACAGCTGACCAGCCAGCCCCTCCTAGCATTGTGCTGCATCAGCACCTGGCTGCTGGAGGTGGTTCAGGCACTTGGTGAGCAGCGCGGTTTTCGTAACACGGCACGGTAAGAGGGATGTGTCATTTGAAGCTGTGCAAAATGACACCACAAAAGTTTCATAGGTTAAATATAGCAACTGAATCTTATGAACGTTTTTGTGCATAACATAACTAAATAAAATCTACAGAGCAGCTCGGTAGCTACCCTGAATAATCTACTGAATTCCAACCTCATGCTCCAGAATTCAAACTCCATTGATTGCAAGGGGCATTTCTAACGGCTACTCAAGTGCACGGCATCCTTTGGCCCCCGCCCAGTAAAGCACTTAGACATACGCCTATGAGTTCCCTTGCTTGGCAGTAGGCTGCTAGTCCTCGTCAGCAGTCGACCAGCTTGCAGCAATGGCAAAAGGCTCCTAGTGGTGGATGCAGGGAGGGTTTTGTGTTCAGAGTGGTGACTCTGGAACTCTTTCAAGCAGTTTTGCTTTCGAACCAGAGGATACATCCACATAGTGAAGTGCAGCACAGAGCTGAGGTGCCATGACAGCTTTATCAGTATAGAATCGTAGAATCATTAAGGTTGGAAAAGACCTCCAAGATCATCTGGGCCAACCATCACCCTACTACCAATGTCACCCACTAAACCATGTCCCTAAGCATCACGTCCAACCTTTCCTTAAACACCCCCAGGGACAGTGACACCACCACCTCCCACCAGACATATTTTAGCTAGCAGTATGATGGAGCATGACCAAATGGGTCCTCCTCAGAGGACAGATGTCTACAGAGTCTTCCCTATGTGCTTAGGCTGCCTGATAAATATGTCCTCTGCTCCACACCATGTATTACAGTCACAGAGGGAACTTCTCAAGAAGTCTCATGACTACTCATTTCAATATGTTAATAGTGAGCTATCTCAATATCATTCACACTTGAAACTATCCCTGAGATTTGCTGCCAGAAGTTGTTCTGCCTTCAAGGTTCTCATCAGGAAATATTAAAACCATTTTCATTCTAGAACCAGGATCGGTATCAATATGCAGACCTTGCAGACAAGCTGAACTGACCATATGAACATGGAAACCAAGAGTTCAAGATACTGAAAGTTGCTGGACAGTGGACAAAATCATTCAAGAAAACCTCTCACTACTTTTTAGACAGCCTAAAGTACAAATTAGTATTTGAAATGACCATTGTACTCAAAATCTAGTTACCCTCAGTACAGTGAATAAGCTGTCCAGCCGAAAAATAACATGCCGAAGAATGCAGAACAGTGAGTTGGACATCACTTATGCAACAGAGCATTTATGGATTTTTTCCACAGTAACGTGCAGTGTGAAGATGTTACTCAGAGCACTAATTACAGTAGAATAGAGTATTTATTTGGTCTAAAAATACTCCCTCTGAGAGCAATGGAATAGCTGTTAAAAAAAAAAAATATCCATTTCACTGCATAACCTAACTTCCTGAACTTTTTTTTAAAAAAAAAAAAAAAAAAGCTGGATAGAACAGTCTTTGAAACCACCTTTGGTGAGGATCACCATGGAAATTGCAATAGTTTCCTTAATACTGTAAAATATATTACAGGGAGATAAAGGAACTAATACTTCATCTGTGCGTGATAGATTTTCTTTCTTTGATTCTAGATGAAAGGATTCTCTTTGGCAAGGAAATGGTAATATATATATATCCAAATTAGAGATTGTGACACTTCTCTCTGCTTTTCCAAAGTAAAGAAAACAACTCAGAAGCAATGGCAGACAATGCCTCAGAGTTTTTGACATGCTGCATGTCTGATTTTGCTTGTCACAGCAAAAAGAAAAAAAAAAAAAGCCTTTACTTAGCAGTAGGTGAAAAACAACCACAAACCCCACTTCTTGCCCTCTCTGAAACCCCAGCAAAATTCTAGGAGGGAACAGACACGAGATCTGTTATTACATCTATACTACTGAAAGAACCAGTCAGAAATCTGGCACGCAGACTGTGAAATCTGAACAAAAATCTAATCAAACCTTTGAAATAACTACCCGAGTCCAAAAAAAGCAAAACAACAGATTATGTACAAAACACAAGGTTATGGGGGAGATCAGTCCGCTCCTTTCTGCCTGCTTATTGCTGTGTTGACTCGTGGTATGTTTACAGACTGACTAGGAATGAGTGAATTGAATAATGCATTCGTCAAACAGCATAAATATTTTTGCTGCTCAGCCAGCTGGAAGTTAACCAACCTATTAATATTTAGTTGATGAATATTCACCCATACAGATGCTTTCACTGGTCTACGTGCTCCAGCTTAAGTGGATAGCTCTTCTCCATACTCTATTGAATTCTGAATTCCAATGAAAGTAAGCATTTAAGGTGACAATGAAAAAGCATCAGTGAGATCGGAAGGACATATTTCAGCACACTGCTTGTAGGTGGCGTACTGTGCCAGCTGTCCTCAAGTTTCCAAGATATGCCAAGTGACCTTAAGGATGTGCTAGTGATGGACAATTTTATTCCTTTCAAACAATGGCCTGACCAGTGGCTAATGATGATATTAGAGATCCAGGTAGGAGAGAGAGATTAATGTAAACCACACACAGACAAAGCAGCAGTGCAAATGAGAAATGAGAAAATATATTTCAGAGAGATGGAAGCAAAAGATATATGAGAATATGTGCTTCAAAGGCATACTTCCTAAAACTGGACTACAGAAGGCATAAGTCCTTCTTCTCTTCATGGAAATATAGAACCAAATAGAAATTCTTTCAACTCGTTGTAAGGAGGCATGGTACTATTGTAATTGTTATTCATATTAAACCACTATCATTTCAGATAAAATTGGAAGTTTACTATTGTACAAAGTGTATCTGCTGAATGAGAGTGTCCTTGTTGTCAGTGTTTACCCGCTATATAAAAAAGACACCTACAGGGTTAGGAGGAAGGCTTATAAAACATGAAGAGAACAAACACATTCATCTAAGCCAGAAGTCACGGGTTGCAAGGAGATACTTCCTCAGCCATAAACACGAATTGTAGGGACAGCTATTTTTCTCAAGCACAAACAGGCAGACCCTTTTTTCAGGAAACAACAGTTTCTTCTAGACCAGACAGGGGGTGTTGAACACTGTGGGGTAGCACACTGGTGTCAGCATAGCTCAGACACAAAAACCCTCCAGAACTCTTGAGCTGCACGGTCACCTTCATGCCAGGACGTTAACAGTAGTAGGCTGCACTGGAAATCAGCGGGGAGCCTTCTGAGAAATGCCTACATGGACAACAGAGGGGAAATGCAATACCTATGTCGTTTCTGTTCAGTTCCTCTCTGAAATTGAACGTTCTCTTCTATTCAAGGCTTCTGTAATCACCTCAGTGCTGGAGAACTGAGTTTGGAATTTACCACTGTTGAAGTTCCAATTTCTCTCCTTTCTTCCTGCTTTCTTGTCTCTCAAGTTACTGCTCTTAACACATTTCCTAGAGCTTTTGGTGTCATTCCAAATCCAAAGTACCACAGTATCTTCACTGCTTTTGTACAGTCCTTCCTTAGGAGGAAAGCAAGAGAAAGTTTTTGATATGCTGCCTGTCTGTTTGCTGCTTTATACTCTCTACTTTGGCTTCTGAGATGATAGAGAGCAAGGAGAGAAGCCGGGATGTTGGATGGGTTCTGTCCTAACCCCCCTTCTTCTAACCCAACTTTTGGGCCAAATGTCCAAGACGAACTGGAACCCAAGCCTGGAGACTCCATTTCAAGTGAATCCTGGGTCCACCATGTTTCAGTTAATGCAGCGGTAACCAGCCTCCAATTCACTGGTTTCTTTTCTTTTCTCTTCTTTCCCAGAGCCTAAAGCAAGTTGCAGATTAGGTCGGTCTGCGTCCACATCAGGTGTGCCTCCTCCATCCGTTACTCCGCTCAGGCAAGCCAGTGACCTTCAGCCGAGCCAGGTACCATCGTTAGCCAATCGTGAATGACTCCATGTGCTGCAACATGCCAAACGTTTCTCACCTCTGTGTCTGTCATTTGTTACAGTAGATGAGTTTTTGTTTTCTTGTCTTTATTTTCTGTGCGTCTGCGTGCATTTGTGTGTGCGCATCTCTCATTGGCAATGAAATTCCACTGGATGCAGCCAGTAGAATTTTCTTTGCTCTTAATTCTTTGTATCCTTTTCTGTCTTCATTCTGTAATATAAATGTAGTAAAACTGTACTGTATGAATTTGCTGGATTTTTTATTTTTTCACGTTTTCTGTACTTTTTTACTGTCTTTAAAATTTATCACACTTTGATAAATTTAATCTGTGTTTAAGTGTAAATTTCTTTTAAATGTCATCTAAAGCACTTGCACCAATGTTTGTCAATGACTTGTACATACCTTTGACTTCTGCCCAGTCGTACTATAATATTTGTGCCAGTCTTACATTTGTTTTGAGCTCAGTGCATGATTGTATTACACTGTGATTTATCACTGTCCTGAAAACTGCTCTTACAGCAAGTTGTTTTGTTTAGTTAAGGCAGCTCTCTTCAGCTTTAGGCCATGTAATGCTTACAGGACTATGAAATAGTCTGCTGTAGTTATATCTATTGTATATTGTTAGGAACCAAAAAACAAACTAAAGGGGTAAAATTCTCCTCATATCTTAAATTGAGATACTTTTTTTCCCCCATCAGAAACAATAATGCCACACAGACCCTTAAGAAAGAAATGGAAGTGTTTGGGTTTGGCAAATTTCTCCAACAGAGAGAAAATGGAAAAGAAATAAAGACATGGGAAACCTATACTTACCTTTATTTTATATGCTAATACTTGATATTGTATCATTTCGCTGCGCAGACCTGTATTATTAGTTTGACAGAACGAACTGCTGAGAGTAGTAATTGAGAGGAAGGGTTTCACTTAAACATAACGTGAATACCTTCTGTCAAGCTCAGAGCGCTCCAATATTGTACCACTTGTGTGTACATGTATGGGCCTGCACATGGCTGTGTGTGTGTGCGGGTGTACGTATACACAGGCATAAACACGTATGTATATATGTGCACATACATACAGGTATGCACACACACACAAGCACCCTTATTTAGATGGTGAATTTTCAATTGGCTTTCAGGGAATTAGTTCCCATAATCCTATTGAACTTCAATGAGATCTGAGTGGTAAACTCCCTTAGGACTATTTCACATGTAATTCCCTATTTAAGTTTATTGTAGCTTGGTGAGCTGCTTCAAGAAGCTCTTGGCCAAAGCAGAGACCAGAAGAATAAGGTCAATTTACTCAATCCAGAGCATTACGTACTTGTTAGGAAGGTTATAGTTGTGTAGCCTAGTCCATACTGGTTAAAATTATTTAACTGCAGAACTGAAGCTACTGTATTACTTTAGAGTCCTGCTGGACACAATGCCTTGCATGTTTCTAAAACATATTTTACATAAAATCAAATCCATAATGGAGATTCAAAATGACAGCCTATTTAAATAGTGCATCAAGTATTTATTTATTTATTTTTTTTCTTGAAGGAAGAAATTAAGGTAATAGTACTTCCAAAGGATTTGAGTGCCCTGGGGTTCATGTAGTACACCTTTTTTGATAAAACAGGTCTCACGTCAGACATGATGATTTGCTGGATACTCAGTGGCAAAGGCACCTTGGGTGTTTTGAAGGCATTTTAGTCTCTCAATTTATATTAAGAACTAAACAATAAGCCTTGAAAGCAGAAGCTGATGTGATAGAAGAGATAATGAGCCTCTTAGAAGCTGCAGTCAGGGTTCACTGAAACTGTGGAGGAAAAATCCACCTCACTTTATACAGAAGAAAGGAGCAAAGATGATAAGAGGAATTTTCAAGTGACTGTAGAGGGTATTCTTGTTAATTGAATAATGTATGGGCATGGCTTTGTGAGAAAAAACAAAAACTGGTAAAAGCTTTATCTCTGCTCATCTTCCCCTCCAGTTGTCAATTTCTTACTATCAATCTATTAAATTGTCATTTATTATGAATGCATAAATTTGTAAAGGTGTGGATTTGACCCTGATTCCAGCTGAAAGACATAAGTCTCATTATCTCCTTGGCTGATACAAACATTGCTTCGATTGTGTTCTTTATACACCTACTCTATCTTAATGTGCAAATAATCTATGATGGGTGAAATGTGTTTGGAAATGGCTGGGTTGTTAGCCCATTCTGAGTCTGACAGATTGTGGCATACAGTGTATTTGTTTTTGTGTGCTGTGGCTATTGATTATATTGATACTGGTTTCCTTAACTACATCATAATCAGCAGTTACGCTTTCCAAAAGATTAAGAGGATGCTTCTTGTCATCCACCTCTGTGTTGATGATATGGGGACAGCTGACATTCACACAGGGATTCAAGGTAGAGGGGTACATCTGGGAAAGGGCAGAATACTGTTTTGATTGTTTTTTTCAAATCTTCATGGATCCCCAACTAATATTTTTCAAGCATTTAACTTGAGAAAAATTTAGATGTACAACCGAGCTCTCCAAGGCTCATCAGTTTTAATACAGAATGACTCATGCAAGTGGTAAGAATGCTTAGTAACTCAAAGAAGGTCTGAACTAAGGAAACCTAAATTTGAATTTCAAACAAATACTGGCTAATTTTATAACTATTGGCATTTAACTCCTGTATGCCTTATTTTCTTGCTTCTGTAATGGTGTAGGAGTTGTGAGGATTAACCAGATAATATTTATGGAACATATTTATGGCGTATGGATGGTAAGCATTACAGTGATCACTTATAAATAAAAAGAAAGGGCTTACAATGAATTATGTGGCTGGTCTCTGATGGAGAACACTTAAAAGTAACACTTAGAAGTGGTGACCAGCAGTTACAGACACACAGAGGCAGAGAGCATGCTGTTCTGTACTTCTGGTAAATGGTGAGGGCATTTTGAAAGATGGTTGCAGGAAGCAACCTTGGATTAAGTCATGAATTAACTAAATTTAGAGTGAAGGATAAACAAAAAAAATCACGTAACTGAAGTTATTGTGTAAGAAAAAAGTTGAAGAAATTAAGGAAGTAGAAAAAAAGTCAAAATTCAACTGTGGACATGAAACTATAATATGGCAGAAGTATGGAATATTTTTGAGTTACAGAAGTGGCAAATAGCTATATACACTAAATAAATACCCTAATACAAATGTATAGCCTAAAGAGAGGAATGTAAGTAGTGGAGAGGTGTTCTACATATCACAGAAGGTGTTCCCCTATAGAGGTTCTCCAGTGTTAACAGAGAGCTTACAGGGAATGGAAAAGTGTTCTAGACAGTAAAGAAAGTTGCACCTTAGATATCAAGTAATGTGTGGATAAAACTAGGAACAGTGGAAGTCCATCTGAATTTGACCATTATATTGAAATGCAAACAAGTACCAATCTTTTGTAGCCACCCAAGCAGACAAAACAGAAGTTAACCAGAACATGAGGTTCATAAAGTAGAAATCAAGTATGGTCCCAGGATGCCCCAGTAAATAAATGATCTCCCATATTGCTGCAGCTTCTGTAGCAGACATGCTCAGGTGTTCTTGCCCCTGCAATGGCAAATCCTCAAGCATGGCAGGGCACACCTGTAGTGAACTGAATTGTTCACTTGCGTAAAGTAAGAAGGATTTGGAGTCATGGATACCACTGCAATGATTCAATGGTTCCCTGCCTCCTGTCATTCTCTCTGTCTTCTCAGGGTAACAAAGGATTACATAGGAATCAAAAATCCATGTCACATACAGGATATATGTGCACTGAGCATGCTTATTTGTAAAGAGTAAAATGTTTCAAGCAACCTGTACTGTGGAAGTCCCCCTGCTGGATAGCTGAGCATCTTGCATCCATATTTTTAATGTACGTAAAGCCATCTCTAGGTCACTGCCAGGCTTCTCTGAAACACACACACACACAATTCTGCTAAATTCTATTTTAAAGAAAAGTAGCCAATAGAACTATCTCCTGTTTCATTTATTTATTTATTGGCAAACGAATTTTGCAAAATGAAATTTCATTAAGATGTAGACAGCCATGTGTATTAAGCTGTATATCAGCACAATGGCACATGTTTATAGACGTATCCTGAAGGAAAGATCCACACGTTTATATGATCCACAACCTCAGGGAAAATACACCCTTTGATAACAAAGCCCCTGATAGCTACAATTCAGTATTTCAGCTTTTCTGTGAAGCAGAGCCTGCTTTCAGACATTTCCACAAAACTATGTACCTTATCTGCAGATATGCAGCCTCTCCTCATGCTGCCAGTTAGTTACTTGCTTTTCAGTGGGAAGACAGCACTCCAGTCCCTTTACTTTTGTCTCCTTGAGGTATGCTGTCCTAATCTCTGGAAGGCAAGTATGCCTTGCAAGGCCTGGTGTCTTCTTGTGGGGGGGACAGGGTGCTGATATCTATCTCCAATTTAAGCAAGGAAAGAAGGTTTAAACTTAACAGTGGTGATCAAAGTAAAATCCAGAAGCCATGCTGAGATTAGAAGGAATAATTTAGAGGAGGGAATAAAGATAGGCAGGCAGCTATGAAGGAGCTTCAACTTCCATTGCAAGAACAGAGAGAAAAGACTAGAAAAGAGAATCAACACTGAACGTTTTTTTTGTGTGGCCTTTTTTTTTTTTTTCCTCCCAAAATGCAGTTCAAAACCTGTGGTATCTGCCCCAGCCTGCAGCAGACTGAGGCAGTGTTTGTCTTCCCTCATCCCAGCGCAGGCAAGGGGCCTCCAGCAGCTGGGCAGAGCTTTCAGCCCGTGCCCTCAGTCGGGTACGGGATTACAAGAGGGGGCCCCCACACCCGACCATGTCCCTGTGGCCTAGCACCGAAGGAAGGGACTCTGCCAACACTTTATTTGAGTGGGTGTCTTTGATGGGCAAGAATTTTAGGTACTTATTTTTGGTGTTTGAACTCACTACCAAAGCTGTTTTTAGGAAATGGAAAACCGAGCTTTGCACAGTCCTGAAAGCAAGAAACCAGGATTTGTCTCGTGTAGTTTTCTACTATGTACGTATTAAAGCCTGCAGAAAGCAGAATTTCTACTTCCAGTCGGCTGCTGGAGGACGTTTTTGAAGGTTTCCCATCAGTACCAAGCGCCACCGGCCTATTTCCACACCCTCTGCGGTTTCTGTCGTGTCACCGCTTGGGCGGAGCTTGCGCCGGGCGACCAGGCGCCGGCTGTCGCCTGCAGCGGCCCAGCAAGGCCCAGCCCGGCCCTGCTCGGCCCGACTTGGCCCGGCTCGGCCCGGCCCGGCCCGGCCCGGCCCGGCCCATCCCAGCGAGGCCCGGTCAGGCCCTATGAGTCCGGTCGCGGCGCTCCGTGAGGCGACGGCGCCGCCTGGCGGCCCCGGCAGCGCCACGGCCCTCGCCGAGCCCACCTGCGGCACGGGGCAGGCCCCGGGCAGGGCCTGGGGAAAAGCCCGGCGTGTGCTGAGGACCCCTCCCCAGGTCTCTGGGAGATACATTAAAGACTGAGCCTTGTGCAGCAGTGGTTGCAAACTGTCCCTGTCCGTGGCTGCTCCCTGGCTGGTGCAGTCCCCGCGCCCTGCAGCGCAGCGCTGGCTTTAGGGCCTGCACCGTTCTCACCAGTTAAATCCCAAACTCCTCCGCACAGCAGCATAGATAGCGTTTTGTTTAAGCCTGAATGTTTAGGTGCTAACGAAAATGCAATTAAAACACCCACGTTTTATCATGAAAAAAAAATTTTCTCGCATTAAAATTGATGTGAGACCTTATCCTCAGGGCAACTGCTATTTAATTTTATACTCTAGCTGAAAAATCCCAAGCACATAGTTTGAATTGTTCCACTGTAAAGTAAAAGAATGGTGGGAGGGAAGTACAATGACACAAAAAAAGCTTAGATATCTATTTAGCTGCTCTCCACATGCATTCTTAGAACAATGCCCTGTAGTTTAAGTGCAGTATAGGCTCACCGAAAGAAATTCACAAAACTTGAGAGAAATAATGCAGAGTTGAATCCTGACAGGTACTGAGCATGCCTCAGCAACACAGCCAAGTGTTTGCCTCATGGCTAAGTGCATGAGTAATTCTGTTCTGGGTCAACTAAGTATCGCAAACCCAGTTCTTAATGTCTCTGGCCTTCGTTGTGTATACAAAGCATATTATAGTCTTTGTATGCCTTGTAAGCACTGTGTTCACCCTGTAATTAATGAATGCAAGAAGGTTAAATTGTTACTATTATGGCTATAATTATTTCTGAAAGCACCTAGACAAAAAACATCCCCAATGAATTGGCATTATCATGCTTTAGTTGGCAAATGTGCATCTGAAAGCATATGGTCTGTATATTACTCTGAGCACAAACAATGCATCTGTGCTCTTCTATTATTCTCAGTTTAAAGTTGTCGTTTTCCCCAGCAATAGTGTACAGGAGTTCAGCGCAGGCGATAAACACCCTGCACTTGTTAGGCCTTTTAGCAGGGCTGGGTTCCTGGCTGCCACATTTAATGACTTCCGCTGCTGAAAAACGAACATCTATAAATGAAGATCCATGCTGTTCCATATCTGATCACAGCAGTCTTTTTTAACTTCCATTGTATGAAAGAAATACAGTAATTGCAGGTAGATGGAGAACTCTGTAGACTGGAGTACTCTTTCATCCTGTCTGAAGACTAGTGAAATTGTAACAGGAAAAAAAAAAAGTGTGCTAGTAAGTGAATTAGTGTCTGCTAATGGCGTAAATGAGCGTCATTGCTCAGTACTGTAAATCCTTGCTGGATGCAGTCCTTGAAGAATCACAATCTGAAAGCAACATCAAACCCTAATGATTCTGCTTTTATGGTCCTAATAGTGCAGGGGGTTGCAATGAAAGCACCAACTTCTGTCATACCTGCTCTCTGGGCTGGAGGGAAAGTAAAGATCCCCCTGGGTTGCTGGTTAAAGATCTTAGGTGAAGCGCAGTCCCAAATTCCTATTCAAAAGGCATACCTAGCTACAGTGCTAATTACTGCTCTGGTATGGCTCTCTGTCTCTCTTTTTTTTCCCCTCGTTTTCAAAATTTTTGAAAGTATACTCTGTATTTTGAATGTAGGATATGTAGAAACATATAGAACAATTAATGGGATGGTGATGATAGTTTTCTTCTTCGTATGTGTAAAGTCTGTGTTCCCCTTCAGCCAGTGCAGTGGCTCTGAGATCTCTGTCTCTGTGCTCCTGGAGCCAACATTGTGGTTGTTCCTTTTTGCTAATTGATCTTCTTATCTTTTTCTTCATTCAAAATGTATGTCCACAGTGCAGGAACAGTCCCTTAGCCTCTTGCTCTGTAATCAGAAGTCTCATGGGTTTTTGGTCTACACTTTCTATACACCATTTATTGCTTTGGGTGGTAGCCCGTGATGCTGTTTCCTTAAAGGGACTTAATTACTCCTTCTGTTTAACCATCACTTTTAATAAGGCTTGGGATAGTCACTAGCTCCAAAGCGTTCCTAATGCTGGCCAGTAGGATCTACCACGATACCATCTGTGGCGTTGAAGAATCATAAATAAGGTCCATAAATAAGGTTGTCTAAATATCATAAATAAGATATCCGTGTGGGTAGACAATGTGAGTAGAACAAATCCTGTCCTTACCCGAGGTTTTATAAGTCCAGCATAAGAGATGAGAAAGAAAGCAGTTGTAGAAGGGAATTGATTGGTACATATGTGACTGCTTAAGCTTTGGTTTACACTGAAATTAGAAAGTGCAAAACTATATGGTGTAAAATCCATATATCTTTGACAGTGGTTTTAATTAGTTTTATATGCCACTAACATAATGAAATGCGTTTGGATGTCTAACACCAGATAACAAGGTAAATGTAATTAGAAGTTTACAGATGATGTCTCTTTCTCAAATGTTCCACTTATGGAAGTGGAGTGCTCCTTCCATGGATATGTCTTTAGTGTCCGCGTAGGAGAAAACAAACAAAGGTAGGCACAGACTGAATTTTGTAATGCTGGTTTTGCAAATGGCTGGGAAGGAGAAGCTCCTCTGGGTCCCACCTGGGAGGATGGACAGGCATGGAAGAACCCAAGGTGGAGTACTGAGAGAACCCCCTGGCACAGGCAATTCACTGATAGGATGTGGGCCAACTTTTACCTGGAGATGATGTCTGGATTTGATCAGAGTTTGGCCTGAGTGTATGTGAAAATCCGAGTCATTCAGAGCCACGGGCCTTGTTCAGGCCAAACATTCACAGAACAGGGATGAGGCATCGTACCGATTGCCACCACCTAGAAAGAAGTGCTAGGGTACGACCTGTGTCCTGAAGTGCCATGCCACACATCCTTCTGGGGAGTTTGCACTAGTAAAGATCTTGGAGACTGAATTTCTTGGTATTGTTTTCATGCCTTTACAAAGTGCAGCAGGGCCCCACGCCCACGAGAGGGAGCAATTGGATTACTGTACACCATCTTTTTTCCTGCAAGGACAAATACTCTGCATACATGAAGGCAAAATTCTGCTGTCATCAGTCCAGCTAAAAACACTGTCAACATTTTGGATGAGAGAAACAACAAGAATTTTAATGCTGTAGGGAAAGCTCCACAGTGCATTATGTTGAGTTTCAGCTTGAATCTGGTCTTACATAATCAGTGCACGGGTCCAAAGCTGTGCAAATTGTTTCTAAATATACAAACTGCAAACTGAGAACTCTTATTAAAAAGAAAGAAAGAAAAGAAAATGCAGACCTTGAAGTGGATGGAATTGCCACATCCGTCATCCCTCACCTCCAAGGCACGCCTGGCTGATTGGCACAGGAAGCAAATGTGTCAGAGCCACCTTCTGTTGGCAGACAGTCCTGCTGCTGCTGTCCCAGAATTTTTTCTTCAGTATTCAGCTGGTCTGGTCATGCAGCAAAAGCAGGTCACTATGCTGCTGGGTCCTGCTTTGCCAGGACCCTGTATTTTGAAGAGCCTGAGAAAGCGCACGCTGTGAGGCCCGAGCACATGCTGTGGCCGCAGTAGGCCCCTAGGCCCAAGCATGGCGGTGGTGGCTCACTTCTCCATGTCGCTGACAGCGCGGGGCTTCTGCTTGGCCTCCTGGGCACAAAAAGTATTGAACAGGAGCACTCTGGGCTGTGACCACACAGCGGCAGAGCTCCTACAACTCTGTTGCTCGTTTTTCAACTGTGTCAATGGTCACAGCCTTTTAGGACACACAATTTGAGGCACATGTTTTGTTGGGGGAAGCAGACCGGCTTTAAGAAATGTACTTCTGCAGAAAGAGGGTGTTGGACATGGGAGCAGAGTGATCAGACCTTGCAATCTCTGAGCACCAGGCCTATATTTTGTCTTCCTACCTTTCCTCACTCCTCGAGTGCCAGCTTGGCTGCCATTATTTAAGATACAGTGGAAGAGAGTGGGAGGAAGAATATTGCATTCGCTTGCTCTGATCTCTTGTTGTTCTTGGATGGGCCTTGTAAGCTTGCCAGTAGAGTACAGAAAGAGGTTTGTTCCCTCACATAAGTAGCTGAAACTTTTCAAATACAATAATACTCTGGCAAAGAATGGAATACAGTGTTTATGATGGTTTTCACTTCCCTCTCATTTTTTTTTTCTCTTTACCTAGTCGTTTCACAGATCTAGGAGATTACTTTTTAAAAAATCGAGAGGACAGGCATAAGAAGATATTATCAAGATATTATCTACATTTTTTTTGGGGGGGGGGGGGAGAGGGAGGAGGTGGGAAGGTTGTGTCTGTTTTTGATAGAGTTGGGACAGTCTTTCAGTACTTTGAAAAATAGCCTTAGCTCAACAGAGAAATAAATGTGTGGAGAAAGACACTGCAGCTGATGCAGCACATGTATGTGGCTGTTCCCTGGAAAGTGACTTACACTCCATAGCCCCTGGAAGCTGGTGAGGAGTTCAAAACAGACTACATCAGTTGGAGGACAAGAAGACAGGCAGTTCTAGGCCATTGTACGTCCTGTATTGTAAGTGAAAGGAAGTAGGTTCTCAGCATGCTTAAAGCAAAAGCGGATCAGCACCTCCTAGTGTGGGCACACAATGCTTTTATCAAGAAAAAAGAAAGTAAGTAGTCAGGAGCTGAGATGGAAGGAGGCAGTGAAGGGCAGGGTGCCCTGCTCCTGGTGCTGCGTGTCCTGACTGACAGGGCAGCAACTTGGGCTTACTCTTGCACCTTCTCTTTGTAGGACTTTTGTATAGCTGCATGCCTCCAGTACCCCACAAACAGGGCTCAGACGTAGGCACAGCAGCCAAAGCACAGGCTTTTTTTTTTTTTTTTTTTTTTTTTTTGAGAGTCAGAGTTCTGCATGGGGTGTAGAATTTAGTGTGATGTATTCAGAAACAGAAACAAGAGCTAATATTCCCAATAAAAGACTTAGGCAGGTCCATGAGACATATGGGGAGATGTATGCCTTGAAAGTCTTACTGCTTAATTGGAAAAATGTTACTAAGCAATACCTCTTGCAGCTTATGAAACACTGAATTAGTGAGATCACTGTCATATCCTGTCTATAACAAGAAACTAAAAATTAATTGGAGGTTCTTCATCTCATTTTTAACAGCTCTTACAGCAATGTTTGTGATTCTACTACAAATAAGTAACAATTTACAGTAATAAAAAATATATAATGTAATTATGTGAAATAATTTCAGCCTAAGCATCCATAAGTTGCCTATAAAGGATTTCATTTCGTAGCATTCCTTCCTCTTTACGGAATCTCTCTTCAAGGCATTTCTCATAAATTTGCTTATTCTCTTCTAAAACTTGTAAATTCACTTCAAAACTTGTTCTGAGACTTTTATGTGCAAACAATTAGCTTAGTCACATTAAGAAGGATGCAGTACCAGAACAATAACAATTGAAAAGTTTATTTCAAATGGTGTTGCAACCACTATTGAAGACATTGTGCCTTGGTTAAAAAAGAAAAAAAAGAATAAAAAACAAAACAAAACAGAAGCATGCAATTTCCTTTTTCTCCCTTTTCTGTGTGTATTTATGTTTAACTCAGGGCAAGAATTTTATAATATTCTTAAAGGAAAAAAAAAGTAGAAATAAAAATGGCATGAATTCATGAAAGCATGGGTTTATATATAGGCATTTTCTGTAAATGAAGCAAACTTTCTGTATTCTAGGTAGAAAAAAAACTTATCTGTCTGCTCATACACATTTCTATTACCTCCATGCACTCCCACTTGTCTTACCTTTTCCGTATATGAACTGAATGTATTGCACCACCTTTTCTGTTCGAACTGTGTGTGCCTGATGCATAAAACACGACACAGAACAGCAAGGTTTTCCCCACCATTTGCGTTAAGTCACGAACCACCCAAGCTTTGTTCTCATGGTTGTTGTCATTTCACCAGAATCTTTCGATGTTTGTATAGCCTTATACAGTATATTGCACTTACTGTACCTGTATAGTATCTTGTCTGTATACTGTATGCACATAAATATGTATATTCACTCATGTATGTATGTATAGTATGTTTATATATCTATGTATATGTATGTGTGTTTGTTCATAGTCTTTCACTAGCAATGTGTGGCTATTCATATACATTCTATATGCCTATTATGAAGAGGTATGAATGCCGGCACCCACTTTTGATAATCTACTTTTATCCTCATTTTGTCTTGTTAAACAATGAAAATAAAAATGTCATGTATTTTAAATGAGAACTTTAAAAGATTATTATTTTTTACTAATTTAAGGTTTCCAGTTCTTCAGGCAAAAAAAGAAAAAAAAATGCAAAGATACTTGTATTTCTTATGACAGCTTTCTGTAGTTGAAAAATATTTGATAACAGTCCACACTCTGTAGCTTTGGCTCGCTGTATCTTGTGCTGCTCAGGGGTTCCTAGGTTTGGAGATGCCCTTACCCAGCTGGACTCTCATGCAGAAAGTCCCAACTCCATTCACTGGTGCACTTGCAGTAAATCTAGGGGACAACCTATGTCTGTAACATCTTGCACATACCAATACTGGATAGAGAAGGGCCTTACTCAGCCTGGAAAGAAAAGTTTCTGCAGTGCAGGTACACAGTAGAAACAGGTGGCTGTACCATCCCTTATGAGTCAGTTGAACAGGAACATTGCAGACACTGGTTGTCAGCTATGATTTCAAACTGCCTCTTAGTTTGCAGTCCACAGTAACATATAATTGCCAATTGATTAAGCAGTTATTGAAACAGCTAACAGTCATTTATTAGCCCTTTGTAAAGTTATTCTTAATCACCATGCAATTGCATGTAGGCACAGCTAACCGGCCTTGAGCCAGCGAAGCACTGGTTATCTTAAATAGATAACATCTCTGTAAATCAAGGGGACAATTACGTGTTTTCCAGTTGAGTGTGTATTTGTTCTTCATTGAATAGGAGCTACAATGATAATCATATGTGTTTCTGTCTGAGGCCTATGAGTGATAAATTTACTTCCTTTGCAGTTAATCTTATCGTCGTATTATCTTGTCAGCCAGGCCAGTCTCAGTGCATAGTATAGTTACTGCAGCACAGTGGCAGTAGCTACTCAGGAAAAAAAAATCTTAGAAGATAGATCCTTATACAGGAAATACAAAAGAATTTTTAGCATGACACAGCCACTGTTACGAAGAGCCTCCACCCCAACTAAAAGTGGAAGATAAAAAATCCTTTTCATTTTTTTCTTTAAAGATGCAAGGTTAAATTCTGACCTCACTCACGTCATTAGCAAGTTCCCATTTAACGCATAAGCTACAACTGGAATGTCCAAGGAATGCTTTTTCTCAACAGAAAATAGGATGGGGAAAGGACACATTCCATTAGTCGAGCTGTGTGTGCATGGGCCAGCAGCCTGATCTTAAAAGTCAGAGTGGTAATTAGTGGACTCTTGGGTCTCCAGCCTTTTTTTCTTGCCTGTATTTCAACTCTTCTGTGTGTCAGTAAATCATGTCTATATGAGATTTGGGTACTGTATTATTTAGCAATTCTTGATATCAATGAGATTACACGATGTTGTTCTGAGTCTAGAGTAAAGGCTTATCTCATACTAAGGATATCTCTCACATTCGAATTCTTTAGAAATTTTCAGTACAGTTTATAAGTCTAGTATCTGTTAATTAACTACATTTCAAATTGGGGTTAGTGGTGAATCATGAATGGTTATCCCTGTCTATTAATCTCGTTTTATGCGTCTTTAAAAAGGAAGATGTGACCACATAAAAGAACAAGATCGTCTGTGTACATTGTGTTGTTTTCAGTCATACTTTCCTAAAAAGTTTTTCTCCTGTGCAATCAATACAATACTTGAAAAATGACATGTAATGTAAGAAAATGGTCATTGACTCAATTTCACCATTAGAAAAGGAGAAATGGAAGAGCACATATTGAAATTTCTCATCTGTAAAGCAACTTCATAGTCTTTAATTGAGGTATTAGTGTGTTTAGATCACTAAATAATAAATGAGGATTTGAAGGCACCAACCAGCCCTTTCAGAGCTGAAGCATTCTCCCTTCCTATATTACTTTGATCATTTTAATTTTTTTTATTACTATTTTTAAAATATTGTTGTGACCATTTTCTTGAAAATGCTAGATAAATGCAAAGCTTTAGTGGCTTTGCTGAAAAACTGGAGTGCTGAGGTTCTTCAGCTGTCATAGCAATGAAGGTTAGTTAAATATTCAGTTCTAATACTAGCATGAGTAGGAAGAGTGCTGAAGCTCATGTATGTGTTTCTGGCTTGGATAAAATGAGGTCCAATTTAGGTTCCCCAAAGTAGAGAAACTCATTGATTTTGTGGTTTCTCCATGTCACATTTTTTTTTTTTTAACTTTAGACTTGGCCTCACTGTTGACTTTCTCTTAGTTCTTCCAAAGTCTTGGTCTTGTTTGCACTCGTTTTCATTCTTCAGTATTTAATTTCTCTGTCTTTCTTGGCTGCTGCTGAATGAGCGGAAACAATGACCTGGAGTGTGCACTCTGCTACCCTTCTACATGAGAGCTTTTGCGGCCTGCAAGGGTTGGGTCTTGCAGAGATAAGGATCTTGCCCACCAGCAGCTCTCACTGCTCCATGCCGCATCTGAGCGTAAAGGAGGACAGACTCTTCCTTACAGTATGAGATTTAGAATCTGGCAGTTTTTCAAACCTACCACAATTTAGAGTAAGAAACACTACTTACAGGTGTTTTGTACTGTGGACATGGTTACTCAATCATAGTCAGGGCCAGCTGTAGTGATCATTGAGGTCGCTGCCTCAAACCATCTTGCTGTTTAAGACTGGCTGATGAACAGTTAAGGCACACATGTGATGAAGTAGCAACCTCTAGCACAAGGAAAAGGTGAGGAAACAGAGTTAGTAACATCTTAATGTAATCTGGGATGTTAAAGTGTTACCCTGCAGGTGCTGTACTGCAAAATGCAGTTAGCATGAGGTCTCTGTATCACTGAACTCTACCAAAGTCTGGATATTCTGTCCTTTGTTCCTCCTGTGACTGACCTAATACAACATTGAATTTTCCTTTCTATTTTACAGTGAGCGAAAGGATGTATCATGGTGGGTTGCTTGAGTTCTGCATTCACTGCTTAGCAAAGGCATAGATTAAGTTTTGATTTTTCATAAGTAATCTCAATAGGAATGCACTTTGTGATGAACCACTGCATAAATGAGATGCATGAGACAACTTTACACGATATGCCTAATACAAGTTGCTCTACAGACTTTTACTTTAAACATAATAGCATTTACAGGATGTGTTAACTAATAGCAGATCAAGCAGTACATTTCAGACAGTTGTTTGGCTTAAAAAAATTAGCTTAGATGAGACAGATACATGTTTACAAATATGTTAATAATGCAAAGTCAGGAAGATCTATAGCCAGACTGTCAGAGTGAAAATGAAATGCAGGATGGTGAATTTATCATTTAGAGTTTGCTTTATTGATAGCCTCAGCAATAAACTGAGTGTAGCTGGAAAACTTGAGACATAGGAGTGTGTGTAGTGCTGATTCTGTATAAAGTAGCTGTGACATTTAGTAATTGGAAGCAATGAATCATGAAACTGGAGGTCTGGAGTCAGAGGTGCTGATGGTTTACTAGCCATTTGCTAATTTAATTTTAGGATAAGTGTTAATTGTTTATAATCTCGAATCTTTGAGAATTCTTGGAGTTCCAAAGATTCTTTTAAACTGATTTTAAGTAGTGGATCAGTTGGGCCGTAGAACACAGATGATGTAGTAAGTCTTTAAGTGAGTCCCATATTTAAAAAAGGTCTCTTACGATATTGCATCGTATAGTTACAGGATCTTCATTAAGTGGTAGAACAATTTTTACACGGACTCTATTTTTTTTTTTCCTGTAGTGGTATCATTTGGAAGAAAACGTATTCCCAGAAGTTTAGAAATTCAGAGTAATGGAAATCAAAACACTAAACACAGCAATTCCTATGTTACAATATTATAATAGCCCTAAAATATGATGCACGTGCGGTTTTATAAGTTGAAATAGCAGGTGTCAGTGAATTCCTTTAATGTTAAATATATAGTGTAAGATTACAAGGTGTTCCTTCCTGCACAAATATTTTGTTAAAATTAAAACTGGGTGTGCTAGGAGAATCCTTTCCCGGTGCTTAGATGTATTATCACCTGGATTCTAGTACCAAGTAAGACTCTGTGTTCCTAACACCTACGTTATTTCTGCCACAACAGACATAACAGGCTAACTGGCAAATGTTGATTTCCAGATCTCTGCCAGTAACATTAAAGATGTTATAAAAACAAAAATAGAAAATTTGCTTTTAGTGGCTTGTATTGCATTAGAAATGCAGAGGGAAAAAATCTTGAGAAAGCAGAACACACTTGTGTTTTCTCCCACTTCCAGTGTATTCTGTGTGTCAATCAGAAATGTACTGCTATCAAGGTTTATGAAAACATATGCTTAGTGCAGGCCATTGATACAGTTGTTTACGCTTTTTTCAGTTAATATCGCGCCCTATTCAAGGGAGAATGGAGTGTTTACTTGCGTCTCTTGAAAAGAAGAAGTTGTGAAAGAACCGAGCAGGCAGTTTGTGAGGCGCTTAGCACATAGTGTGTACCTGTGCTTGTGATGGGAGTATGGAATTGCACAGGGGTCATCTTCATGCGGTTGCTGGTATCGTAGGACACCTGCTAGAAAACACCTCAGGCACTTCCAGAGAATTTGCAGTCGCGTTAACAAGTGTCCCTGGTAGCGTTACCATGCACTGCTGGCTGCATGGAGAGCGTCTGCTTTCACAGCTCACGGTGCACATGCTGCGTGTTCCTGAACATGCTACTGCTTTCAGTCACCTCTGTGTTAATAATCAATTGTTGTTTTGAATTTAGCAGTAATGGAAGAACTGAGTAGCAGCACAGAGCTATATAACTGGCTAACTGTCCTGGGCCAAATTACTCGGTCTTCTGTGTCAATATTTTTCCAGAGTACCTCTGTCACAGAGAGATATGGCTGCAGATGTAGCCTGTAGCTTTACCCTCACTTACCAGCTTTTACAGCCACTGGAATTAGCAACGTTTAAGTGCAGTGCAATGTTTATAGCTCACAGTTAGCAACAGAAACCTTGTCCAGCATCATTTTCCAACCGCTTTTCAGAAGGCTTTTTCAAACATTGGAGTGTTTTTTACTATTTGTCTGAACAAACTGTAGTTGAATTCTTAGACCCGTGAAGTCAGTGGGCACATTCCTGTTGGCTTCTAGCAAGGTCCTCAGCGCTCAGAGCTTTTGAAACCTGATTCATGCTGAACTCCTGTGCTGGGCAACTCCCCTTTTGCACGTGTGCTAAGAGGATCTCCACGTCAAGCTAAGACTATCAGATAACACACCGTGAAGTAACTCTTGCTACTCACCATGGCCCTCCGCCACTTGCACCCATGGCACACGGCTACCTCCTAGGAGTCACTCTCCTGCGTGGAAATACCTTGCCCGGCCGGGTGGCTGGGACCCATCTGCATCAGAGCAAGTACCATCGAGAGTTTCAGTGGGAAAGAGAGTTTGGAAATTCCCGTATGAGAAAAGGCGAGAGGGAGGGAGTACCTCTTCCTCCCAGAGGATGGTAAGTGGCTTTCAGAAAGCCTTTCTTCTTCACTTGTTGTAGCCTGCCAAGGCAAACCAGCATGCTTGGCTCTGCTGAGTGATGTGTAGCACTGCTCACAGATTGCACTGCTCATAGCTCACTTTGTGTACTGATACTGGAGACATTTCTAATAACCTCCTCCAAATGTCGATAATGTTTTTATTTCAGTATAATTTGCATTTATTTAAGATCGCTTTGTTACAGCCTCATGTCAGCTCTTTGGCTTTCATTTTATCTATGGTATGCAGTTGTCATGAAGAAAAGAGCATTTGTACGGCATCCACAATCACACGTGTGTGATGTGGTTTTTCCCATCGTTCCTGTAAGTGAAGTCAAACTGTCCTGTAGGAGAGGGAGGACACTCAAAAGGACCAGAAGACAGCAGTATCTTTTTCAGCCCCATAATCCATACAATTTCAGCAATGTAATTGGGAACCTACAGTACTAGGAACAAATTATGGAAAGACCACTGTATCAGGGGACTCATTTATTGCTTCTGATTTACCTTCCAAAAAACCAGCAGCATAAAAATAGGCAAACCAGGAACTTGTCAGCCAAGATGTCACAAGGAAAAGCATTAGAATAAGATTTTGTATTGTCTAAGCCCTCATATAATGAAAAATACTTCTTTTAGGTCATTAAAGGTTCATACACTACAAAAGAAAACACTCATGGAAGTGTTCAGAACATGAAATATTGAGTGGTCAATTCAAATATTAGAAAAGTTTGCTCAAAAACTAATGAAAATGGGCAACATCTTTGAATTTTGTGACTAGTAATAGTCTTCTCCCCCATGGAATTTATAGCAGCACGTATTTTCATGGGCACTCTTGTGAAACTGTATTGCACCTTTCAATGAAACATTTCCTGAAATGCCTCTCAGCATGACTGGGAAGCAGCATGAATTCCTACAACCTGTGCTTCACCCGCTTGGCCTGGCTCCAGAGAAGTCCCCAAGTCGGGAGCAGAGGCCCCTGCGCTGCTGCTGACCCCGCAGCGAGGACGATGCTCTTTGGGTCCGGACAAGCAGAGTCGCACCCTGCGCTTGTTCCTCTTGTCCCGGTGCAGCAGGAGCGCAGGGCACCTGCCTGCCCCAAGCATGGGGCTCACAATTAATCTTTCACGGGGCTCGGTTCGAGACAAGAGGATAGGAGTGGGACTTAGGTTGCACATAAGTCTTTTTGCCAAGAGAGAGATTATCTGCGTATTTATGAATCTATTTATCTGTCACACACAAGCAAGTAAAATTTAATCACACTTAAGAAACAGAGTTCCAGGCCTGGTGCTGAGGGTATTTCACTCTATATTTTCAGTCTGGCTTCTACATTTTTCTTTTCACAGCCCTTGTATTTTTCATGTGGAAAGGCTGTGCTATATGGGATCATTTGGTTTGTATAAAGCTCAAAGGTGTCGTTGCATCTTTCTTCAGTAGTGTGCATGTGTTTAGCAACTCACAAAGAACTGCTTGTGCACTGCGTTCGTGCATTTCGTGTGGCACGTTGTGTCCTCTGGGTGAAAGTCCAATTCCTGAAGGGCCAGAAAGTCCTATCCCATGTTCTCAGTTGTCACCAACAAAGAGATGCAAGATGTTTGCTGTACTTTTTAACTCCAGCTAGCAGGTGTGGAAAATCACATCCATCAGTAGCTGCTTAATCATGTTACTGGAGAATATTTCCTTCTACCTTTTTTCCATCCATAACTGTTACTCTCTTTGCTGAACAAAACTATTGTGCTTAGTTAAGAAATGGGGAAGAACTATGCTAGTTTTCATTTAAGTTTCTTGTTTAGACATCCACATTTGAGCACTTTGTGAACCCACTGCCTGCCTGATGGGCAGAGCAATGCAGGTGCAGGCTGCTGGGGCTGGCATCGCTCTGCCAGAGCCGTAGGGGTGCCCGGGGCCAGGGCAGAGCCCATGCCAGGGCAGGAGAAAATAGAAATAGTCTGCTGTGACACCAGGCAGGGCCTGGCAGCGTGAGTCACTGCCTGTTCCCCAAAGCCTCTTCTGGGTTTTCTCCAGGATTATGACTTTTTCTCAATAAATTCTGATGTGGCGGAGAGCTATGGAGCGTACTGCCCTCTGGTTGGAGGACCTGTCCTCTAAGAGCTGTTGGGCTGTACATGTTCTGCCCATCAAACCACTGCCCCAAGACAGTTCTGTGATCTTGGTCAGGGCAATCTAATTTAACTACAAATTTGTAAACCCTTGGGACTGTTTCTTGTATTTCTAGAATGATGCAAAATATCAGTCCATTGAGGTAAGAAGAAAAAAATACAGGCCCGCTGCTAATGGGGGCACCTACACACAAAAAATACACCAGTCATGCTTCCTGTGACGAGGGATAGGGTTTGTCTCGTTTGTCTCTCAGATCTTCATAAAGCATTGAAACACTCACCAGGAGTGATCTTTTGGGCTCTATCTTTTACTCAGAAAGATTTTCTTAGATGAAATATTTTGCATTATGTTTTGAGGATGTGTAAAGTTGTTGGTGTTACCGCTTTTTCTTAATTGAAAGATGGTTTATAATGTTATTTCTTGTTCTGTGGCACTGCCAACATAAAATCTGAGAGTGTTTAACAGATCATCATAAAGGTTACTTCTAATGTTTTGGGAATAAAAATATCAGAGGAATAAGGGCAGATACTAAAAGTAAGGTGACAACGCATTGGTATCTCCTAAGGCCTTCCGGAAACTTATTATTTAAAACTGTGTGGAAGAATTCACTTTTGCGTAGTGGAAGAGGTTTCTTGCTTTTTGTTGTTGTTGTTGTTGATGTTCAAGTTTGGAACAAACATTTGCTTTAAATAAGATTTTTGAGGAAAATTCTTGCTCTCTCTGATTTTGAAGATAAATTGTTTCTTAGGCCCCAGATAATTTAACAAGAAGAAGAATCAGCAAATTTCCCAGTTCATGAGTGATTGTGTGGCAGCCTGATCCACCTGATATGGAGTGGTCAGGAGAGCCCTCCTGTTCTTACAGGCCTCATGGTAGATGCTGCCTCTTTCTTCCCTTTTCAGTAAGAACAGGCTTTGGGCCAAGACTCTTCAGTCAAAATCGACTTTGCTTCTCCTGTGCTGTGTCTCGTTGGCTGCTAGCACCAGTGTGATGGCTTTTGCGCCTGCGTGCCTACATCCACATCTGCAGCCAAGCTCTGACATGCTGCCGGATGCATACAGGACCCATGTGCTCTGGGATCCTCCAGGAACAGGAGAGTCATATAGCTGTACATAGAATGAATGCTCTACTTTTTTCTGTAAATTAACTTGTAACATCATTATTTTTTTTTTGTGTCTCTCACATTAAATAAATCCTTTGTTATGATAGAGCAGTGATATTAACAACCTGGTGCATGACCACAGGAGCCAGCTGAAGCCAGAAAGGAGGGAGGATATGAAAAGAATTAGTACTGGAGCGAAGCGTGAGCCCCGTCGGTTCAGCAGTCACAGAAAGGATTAGGCCTAAGTCCACAGTGCTAAACACTTGAGCTTTAAACACCTCAGTAGTAGCCCTACTGAAGTCATCAAAGGTTATTGCTGTGATTTCACAGCTGTGCTGAGTGCTGTGCTGGCTTGGGAGCCTTGGTACCCATGGTTTGTCTGACAGACACTGAAAGTTTAGATAACACTCTTTGGGATTTCGTATTAGCAATATGGGCCCTTCACTACAAGAAGGACATCGAGGCCCTGGAGTGTGTCTAGAGAAGGGCAACAAAACTGGTGAGGGGTCTCGAGCGCAAGTCTTATGAGGAGCGGCTGAGGGAGCTGGGGTTGTTTAGTCTGGAGAAGAGGAGGCTGAGGGGAGACCTCATTGCTCTCTACAACTTCCTGAAGGGAGGTTGTGATGAGGAGAGGGTTGGCCTCTTCTCCCAGATAACTAAAGATAGGACTTGAGGAAATGGCCACAAGTTTCACCTGGGGAGATTTACATTAGATATCAGGAAACACTTTTTCTCTCAAAGAGTGGTCAGGTGCTGGAACGGCCTGCCCAGGGGGGTGGTGGAGTCACCGTCCCTTGTGGTGGTCAAGAAACACGTGGACAATGTGCTACAAGATATGCTGTAGTAGCTTAGTGGGTAGTATTGGTGATAGGAGGATGGTTGGACTACATGATCTTGTAGGTCCTTTCCAACCTTATGTTTCTATGATTCTGTGATTATTGTCATACCTGTGTATGGTATGGAAGGCTTAGCCCTCAAGCAAAAATAACATTGAAAAAACCTCTAGCCTTAAAAACCTCTGTCCTGGAATGTGGGAATACTCAAACTTGTCATAGTAAGTGATTCTCTAACTGCTACGCAATATGGTGGCCAGTATAAAAAAGGATTTGGGAGCTGTCTACACTTAGGTTTATTTTAGGGGCTGTTGTTTAAGGGGGTGGCAGAGTGTCGGTGTAACTGATACATTCTGCAACACCATTTCTATCTTTGGGAGGCTGCAACTGGTATTTTAGAGCTTAGCATGTTAAAATCCCACTTCAGAGCCCTTGCATCCCATGGATTAGCTACCAGAAGACGCTGTGCTGGCAACTCTGCGCGTAGTGTGATGGCGGGAGCGTGGGTGGCGTCGTGGTAGCACCTTGCACTGTCGGACATGCCGGGGCTGTGCTCGTGATGCAGGGGAACTGAAGCGAGCGGCAGGCAGCTGAGGGGCTGGTGTTAGCGTGCTGTTTGCTGACGGGATGGTTGTGGAGGAGAAGGTGCTCCTGATGTCTGCAAGGGGCAGTTGGCACCCAAGCGCTGTTGTCTTCAGGTTCAGCCCAGAAGGCGGTGTGCCACCGTGTGTTGTCCATGTTGTGTTTAACGAATTGTGTGCAGACTTGTGTTGTCCCTGTGCTGCCTCACATAGGAGGACCCAGCCAAAGCGAAGACACTGCTGCGTAAGTAGTAACACGTCACCGATGAATAGCGTGGCAGGAAATCTGCCCCACATTGGGCCTCGTCCAAAGATGCGTGGAGTCGCCCAGGGGGCGGGGAGGAACAAGTATCTCCATTTCGGTGAGTTTTGGACCAGGCCTGGGCACCCAAAGAGAGAAAGTCTGAAGGTCGTGGCAGATGGCATGCCTCACACCTGCACCATGTTAGATCACCACTGAGGTGAAACCCAAGGATGGGATTAGAAAGAGCAGGCGTGGTGGGCTTCCAGAAGTCTTTCAGTTCATCCGTGCAGGAGGATACCCCACAGATACTTTGCCCCTGTAACTCTAAATTCTTAAGAACATTTGAGAGCAAAGCTCCTATTGTGGTCTACCTGAAATACTATGTAATGTATAAAGCAAGGTACCCAAAATACTATTTAACGTATAAGGCAAGGTAAACTTGTTTTTGCTTCATAAAGAGAGGTAATTTTATCTGAAATTCTTTTATTTTGTGTCAGCCATTAAAAACATTCTGTTACATGTATTTTTTGAAAAACACTACATTTCTGTATTCTCTTTATTTTTCTGTTTGGCTGCATTGTTTGTTTTTACCTTTTCTTGTTCACGTTTATTCCTTTTGCTATTTCTTGCTATAATCTGAACATTATCTATTTATCCATAAAAGCTAAATGCATTTCAAGCTGACCACAAAAGCTGTAGCAGTCAATGACCGTTTCTTTGTTGGCTTCTAAGAAGACCAATCCCCAGTGCTAGGAACTTGGTGCATGCCCACACTTAGCATTTTCAGATTTGTAGTCGAAATGTATATGCATTGTTGAATATACTCACATATTCCTAATAATAAACACACGTTTCCTTCATGAATCATAAAATGCTGCCAAAGTATTACTGTACATGTGCATTTGCATGACAAGATCAGAGATGTACTTGGACAGCCCCTGCAAATGTATGGCATGCATTTACTTACAAATCCCTAATTTATGACTAATGTGGAAAGTAGATTTTGGGAGACTTAAGAAATCACTTCGGATTTGCAAGTAAGTGCTCAGAGGAAGTTCTCTGTTCTGCAGGTATAGTGTGTGATCCAAATACGATAAGCCCTTTCAAGATAGTTTAGTATTTGGCATTTCAGTTCCAGTCTAAAGCATTTGAAGGCACACACATTTTCAATCATGTGAGCACCCCACTGAACTCTAATGAAGCCACTTTCTCAGGCTTTGGCGGGGCTGTGACATATACTTACAACTAAACATATGCTAACCTCTTTTTCTGGATCAGGATCATGTTTGGAAATATTCTACATGTGTGAAGACATGGAGTTTCTAAACAGTTGATGCTTTCCAGTTAATGAAATATCATCATAGAGGAGGATAGGTTAATCCATATAATTCACATGGAGTTCATTAAATCATTTAAAAAAAAATTAAACACAGAGTTATATTTAGCTTGACACTCACAAGTGTTAACACCATGCTTTTAATGTGACAGATTGGATTTGGAAAGCAATATAAAACATGGTTTTGAGTGTATAGAATTTTTTATTTCCACAACTTAAGGACATTGTTAAGATCCATGTGCCTTTTTAAGATCTATTCCATCATTTAAAATCCAAGTAGTGCTAGTTTGCTGAAAACATTTATCTTTATTAGCTTTCAGTGCTCTGGAGAAGTTAGAAAGGGGACCTTTTATTACCATTTTTTTTCCCCATAGGGTAGTAGTTAGAAGTGAAGACTGACTTTGTTTCTGTTGTTGGCATAGAGATTTTTTGTTCATGAGACAAATGAGAGTATTTCAAGAGTAATGCTAACTTGGAAAGAAACAATGTCATCAATTCATGGCCAAATAGTTATTTGTATGCTTTTTCTTTTTCCTTTCTTTCTATCCTTTTTTCCCCCTAACAGGTGACGTGTATGCAGTGGTTGCAAGGGGACCATACAATGCTGGATATGATCGAGAAAAAACGTTGCCTCTGCAAAGAAATAAAAGCTCGACAGAAATCAGAAAAAGGACTCTGCAAACAGGACAGCATGCCTATTTTGCCGAGTTGGAAAAAGAATACCGGGACCAAGAAATACAGCCCTCCTCCTTACTCCAAACAACAGACTGTTTTCTGGGACACTGCAATTTGACAGGCGTGTGGAGGATGCCCTCTCCACCATGTTGCACCATGCACAGGTAGCCAGCTTTCTTAATAAGGCAAAGGCTCTAGCATAAGACTTACCTGCAGGTGGTGAACTTCCTAGGAAAAAACACACCCATACAGTGCTCACCTGTCAATCAAGAGAGAGATTTAAGTTTCTGACTGGATTAAGACATACATATTTATCCAGGATTTTTTTGGATCCAGAAGATATCAGAATGTAAATATTTTGCCGATATATTGAAAACACCCAAACTAATGACACTGCTTAAATATATATATATATCTATAAATTCAAAAAAATTTATGAAGAATTTTACTATATAATGTTACTGTTATACTGTTTTATTAACTATTTTCTATGTGGTATTCTAATGCTCCCCTCTGACCCCCTTCCCCCCCACCATTTTATTTCTCTTACCTGCCTAGATTTGGACTCTGTACAAAAGCATGTGGTTGTACCTTTTGTTTAACATGACAATGTACAAAACAACTCGGTGCTAGGGCTGTAGAAGTTACCTAGAGTTGTGCTCATTAGACATCCTTAGCTATTTTGGGGGAGGGCTGGACAAGGGAGAGAGTTTTGGTGGGAAACAACAAAACTGCAAGCAATGCAAATACAAGTGCTCGATGTGGATGCCCAAGTTGCATTTACAACACAAATTGTTCTGCATCAGTTTTCTCTTAATCACATAAATTGCCCTTGGTTTTATCCTAATCAGTTATTAAAATCTCCAGCTACAATTATTTGGCCAAGAAGGGAAACTAAATTTTCTGCAGAAAAGCCTGCGACAGAACCTCCTCCTTCATGACCTTCAGCTGGCTAGCGGAGACCATGGTTCACTGTGACTGAGTGTTGTACAGCCCGTGGCGAGGAGCCCCAGTCGTTAGCAGGTCAAGGCCGTGGCCCTGCAGCCACGGCTCCTGTCCGCATTTGTCTTTGGTCCAGAAAATAAAGGTGACAAAACCTGTTTACATGTTTATTAGTTTTAAATCCAGCAACACGTCCTGTGTCAGGTTACCTTGTGTTACCTATGAAGACTGGCATTCAGACCCCCAAAAGCTGGTAGGGAGATCTCCCTTGATTTCATGTGGTTTTGGAGCAGAGGCCATATAACCATCCTCCCAGGTACGCCACGTCGTCTCCCTGGCTGCCTCTGCAATTGGCTTACAATCGTGTATTATATCACGCCCACTTTAGCAGAATATTATGTCATGACCAAAGAATTATGACCTCCTGGTTTTAACGGGAGAAAAAGATGGCTTATGCTGATTATGAGGGTGAAATCTATGAGGTGAAAAATCTTCCAAAAGAAGCTGTTGAGAACAAGGGAAACTTGTACTGCTGTGGAATTGTGGAATGGAAAAAAAAATCTATGGCATATATTTTGTATATTTAAATTTCTATGTGTCTGAAATTTGGTAGCACAAAAGTTCCTCTTTAAAACAATCATTTTAGTATTATATTCTCTGAGAAGAAAAGGTGTGTTGTTTGAAACTTCTTGTTATATTGGCTTTTCTTTGAAATTCTATTGACAGCATTGCCACAGCTGTAATTGCTGATCAAAAAAAAAACCAAAAATATCAAATTTTAGAAGGTTTTTGTAATCTATATTGCTAAAGTTTTGAGTTTGAGTAATGCTTTATCAGTAGTAGTTTCTTTTCAGCCTCTGAAATAAAGTTTTTAAATATTTTATAACTAACTAATGTATATTTTGATGTCCAAACTGAGATTTCTGTAAAAGATAAAGTGTGTGTTTATATGTGCTTATGTATATTAGCATTATTGTGTATGTATATATGCATATGTATACACACATATATATGTATATATGCATGTATCTATTTATACTCATAAATGTGTGCATTAAATATTTGTGTGTGTTATGAATATACAGTGGCTGGAATGGGTACGCAATTAAAATGCAGATTTAAAGAGCCCCTCACAGCCCAAATGACAGAAGAAATGAAAAACTCCAGAGGCTGTGAAGGAATCTTTGAATACATGTTACATCCACAACACCAACTCTACATTCTGCTTATTCTCTTTTTTTAAAGAAAGAAAATGGCAGAAGAAAAACTCAAGAGATCTCGCAAAGTTCCAGAATCTCCTGGAAAGAAGACGACTTGTAGGTCGTGAAGAATCTGTTGAGATAACAGGTTCATTGTTCAGAAAGCGTTTATGCTTTGTCTTCCTTGTTATGTGGCAAGAGAAGAACTTCTCATAACCATGTGTGAAATACTCAGCTCAACCCTTTCCCTCCGCTGCACTAAATCTCTGGCAACAAAAGCAAAGCCAGCATTCAGGCAGTCCCGGTACTTCTTCTCTGCGCTGCTCTCCTCCTGGAGCAGTCACTTCAAAGCCCTGCCGAAGCACTGGCTTTGCAGTCCAGACCCGTGGGTATGCTCGGGCACTGCGGTGTCAAGCCCTTTGGAGGATGGCAAACATTAATGTGAACAGTTACCGTGTTTAAAAGTGTTTGTTCATGTTGTGTCCTTTTCATATCAATGCGTAATAGGAATAATGATCAGGGAATTGAAGCATTCTTGTCGTAAACACACTTGCTTGTACATTCAGCCTGCCATAAAAGCCACTCAATGTTTTGCTTCTATTACTCAATGCTATTTATGTTGTCCTTAAATAACTGCCCATGTGCTTCCAGACCTCCATTGTATCCCATGGAAACAATGGCTTTTTGTTTTAAAGTGCAACACCACATGAAAAAGTAAAATATAACTTAGCACTTACCTTCCAAGCACTTTAGAAATGTGGACTGAACCTCATGCTTGCGAGAATCATTTTACAGAGGAGGGGAGTGAGGCTCAGGCTGAGTGATTTCCGAAGGTCACAGACAGAGCCTGGGCTAGACAAGCATTTCCTTCTGTCCGGTGATTGCTGGCTCGCCCCATCGCTCGAGTAAAAGGTGCGTCGTACTGCCCAGAGCGTGCTGTCAAAACACTGTTCACACATTTCCCACATCACCTATTGTCTCAGCAGTTTCTGTGTCACAGGGTGAATGACAGTGCTTAGTTACATGCACTCATTGAAGCTGTAGTCTGTATAAATATGCAATCTGTATATACATACAGATCACATATATACACACACTTATGAAGACTGTATATATGAAATTGTTTGGTATGCACTTATTTTGCTTTAAACTCCTGAAGTTAAACATTATTGTGTAGCAATTTGTGTAAAGTGCACTGTGATTTCAAGAAAGCACAGTAAAGTCACAGGTCTTGTTATTCTTGCACTAAAAATGTGTTTACGTATATTAGCCAATGTATGTCTACTTTATTGCTCCTTATGACAAATTAAAGCAAATGGTATAAAATGGTATGTTTTTTTGTTTGTTTGGGTTGTTTCTTTTTAAGTGGACAACAGCACTATGTTTTTAAATGACAGGGTTTTTAAATAAAATGAAATCATTCTGTGTTCATTCCAATGTAATACATTTACCAATATCTTAAAATTGAATGTCATGTTGCTTTTTTTCATATTTCATTAGAAATTGTCAGGTATGTGCCTGAGATTGTGTAGGAGTAAGGAGTAGCTAGAGGCTAACTGTAATCATATATTACTAGCCGTTTCTATATACACAGTATAAATACATATTAATTTTCTTTTCATTTTTGTACTTGATTTTTTTAGGTAAGATGTAATTAAATGTACTTTGATACTTCTGAAGTAATAAGATGTTGTTTGAAGATCAATTCTGCTTTCTTTAGTGCATTGACAATATTTTACAATATTTTAGTGCTTATTTATTTGTGCTCCAGTGTAATTATAATAAAAAGCAATAGTTTAAAATATTTGGCTGTTCATTTTCATTCGATGGTTTCATCTTAAAGCTGTGTTGTTCACTAGGGATTAGGCAGAGATTGCTTGGAAGGAAAGTCAAGTCATAGATGTGTATTTATAGAATTCCCTAGGCACATTTGTAATTGCATCATTTGTTGAGGGAAATCAATGAATTGCTTTAATAGGTTAGTATTTGCAATACATGCCTGGTTGCATCTAATGCCATGAGTGCCATCCTCCAGTAAATGCTCATGATAAGATTTCTCTGAAGAGCATCCAGAAGATTTTTCTTCAAGTACCTATCAGAGTTTGGGACGGAAGATGGTCACATCAAAGACTTTTCTTTGGAGATCTCCGCATTTGAAGAATATCCACTAAGGGGAGAAGGACCCATCATACCCTCCATAAAGCTCTAAAAAGCCTATCTAAAAGTCAGTGTAATTTTATGTGGATCCGGCCAGAAGCTTTACTCCTATTGGGATGTAAATCACTCTGAACGTCCGTGGGGCAGTGGGGGACAGGACAGGAACTGCGGAGGAAGGAGAGCACCTGTACAACCTTGCAAATGATACTGATATTCTAGTGCTGTTTTTCATTACGTGGATTTTGTTGAAGTTTTGTAGACTGGATTCTGTAACTGAGAATCTCCCATCCTAAATTTTTGAGATGAGATTTTATAATATAAAGATTCCAAGAGCAAGTAAGCAACTATTTAAAAAAGAACCCAGTAAGGAGCAGTAATGTTCTTTCAGTAGCACTGACACCAGTGCTACATTATTCATGTTTGTATGTATCTGTATGCAGAATGGATCTAGCGGGACTCTTTTGGTTGTCTTCTGCAGGAGCTGATTCTGAATCAGGTTGCAGATATCCAAAAAGTGCTTTCCAAGAGCTTTCCTGCTCCTGGACCCACATGCTTTCCCTGAGGCACAGCCCCTCTCTCTTCAGCAGCAACCCCACTGCTAATGCCTGTGAAACAGCTGAAGAGCTTCGCTACCTCCTTCTGCTCCTCTTCCTCTCTGCAGCCACTGCCATGGATGTTCAGAGTGACTCACCCTCCAAAGCAAACTGTGGCCTTTTGTCCTAGGCTTGGTATTTTACAGGGAAATCTTATAGGGATGACTAGAAATGAACAGAACAAGGTTTTGCAAGGATTTCTCCAAAGATCTCCAGACCTAAAAGAGAACAAGGTATTTTTCTGTCAGTTTAAGAGTCAGGTTGTGTCTATTCTTTTCAGCAGGACAGTTCACAAAGTCCAGCCTCCTAGCTCCTTTCCAAAGACCTTCTAGCATGCCCCCCAACATCCGTGCCCTCCCCATGCTATGCCTGACTACTGCTGGAGGCAGTGGCAACTGAACCAGAGAAGGAATGAAAGGGGAGGATTGCCAAATGCAGCAAGGAGCATAAATCTGGGGCAAAATCAGATTTTTTTTCCTATTTAGAATATGTGCATTGGCTTGCTTTGCCACTGCAGAAACACTTTCTATGTGCCATTGTTTCTTAAACAGAAGAGGTTTAAATTAAAAGGAGACAAGACCATAAAAAGCAATGGTTGAGTTTTACACTTGCATTTTCTCTAAGTTTATTTGAAAGTCGAAAGGTGTCTGCAGTGCTATATCTTGGGTCTCTGCTCCCTTTGCATTTTAAAAGCTGTCACAATAACACTGGCTGGAGTTACTGCTGTTTCTTCACTGCAGTCATTCAGAGTGACCTTAGCTGGTGCCAGAGTGGCTGCGAAGCAATTAAAGCAGGCAGGGGCCTGTCTTGCTGGGGAACAAGTAACCTGCCCTGAGCAAAGCGGAGAAGTCGAGCAGCCGTTAGAGGAGTGATGGGCCAACATCCCTCTGATCTATGGCCAGAGCTGACAGAGCTGGCAAGGGAACTGCAGGAAACTAAATAAAATTTACAAAAACTAAAGACAACTGAAAAGAAACACTGCTCAAAGGCAAGACTGAACACATTTGGCATTTATTTTCTAAACCTGCCAACATCTCTTTTATGGTACAGTTTTGCCTTTAAAACAAAATTACATACCTGTCACCTATTAATTGAGATTTTTGGCACAATGATGGGTGATTGTTTTAGTGCTCTCCCCACCTGTGGCATCATCTTTCTTTGTCCTCTTCTCTCTTTCTGTCTCAATCATTTCTTTCATGGTGTGCTTTGGGAAATATATTTGTAGGTACCAGTGAGAGTTCCCCTCTCCTCTTTTGTTCCTTTTAGTGTTGTACTCTGTTCTCAGCTGGCTCCATGCTCGCTAACCCTTCATGAAAATGTACAAAGAAAGCAGGAGCAGGAAGCATCATCAATTTCATTTTAAATAATAACATTTATCGCTGCTGGTCTGAGTGTATATACAGCAAGCTTTATGAAGGGATTCAGACGTGCCTAAAAAGAGTGGATAAAACTTGGAGGTACTGAGAAGCTACATACTGGGCCACGGCTACTGGCATACTAGCCAGTCAGCAGCGAAGCTAATGGCTAGGCTGGTGGTCACATTTCTCCTGGGCTTTAACATCCTCACCCCAAAAGCAACTTTGGGTGGAGGAATAGAAAGAGTAGGCATTAGGGGAGAGGTTCTCTGACTGCAGCTGGCAGGACATCAACGCAGGCCAGGAGGAAGTAAAATGAAGTATATTAAAACTAAGGACAACTTTTCCCATACACCTTCTCCCCCAGCTCTCACCTCTCTCGTGCACATCTCTTGCGCCATGAGCAGCCCGCAGCGGTGGCTCAGGAGCTCTGCCTACCTCTCCTAGCCCTGAGGAAGCTGGCAGAGGAGTCCAAGAGCTTCACCTTCAAGCAAGGTACGGGTGTGGACCTGGCACCTTCCCGCACTGTGCCTGGCCCTGGGGTTGGAGGCAGCAAAATGGGTGACAAACCTGCTGGGAACTCACTGCAGCCTCTGAGGAGCAGGGGCATTGTAGGAGGTAGTGTAGGGCACATCAGCTGGGATGACAGGAGATGATGGGATTTGGGAGAGGATGGGCTTCTGGGGCTGGGCTTCTCAGGGAGCTGGGTTGCTTTTCCTTCGGCGGGCCAGTGATGGTACATGTGCTTCTGGCACAACTGGGCCTTGTGCTCAGAGGCTTCACTTGATCCAAATCCAGCCATAATATGTGACTGAATCATTTTACCAGAATACATGATTTACTCTGAGATGCAATTTGAATTTAGTAGAAATGTTTTCTAAATCCTTGAGAGAAACGTGAAATGCATTGGATTAAACCACTTCACATTTATAGATGTACATCTTTACAGATGTAACCAAAATAAAAATAAAACTGCTGCCTCAAGGTTACATTAAAAAAATAAAAAAAAATAAAAATCCAGGCATTCCAGGAAGATGAAAAGGCGTGAGGTGGCCACCACAGAAGGGCCCCATCCTGAGGAGGACAGGGGGAAGCAGCTCGGGCTCCCTGGCTGACAGCCCCACCGTGAGGGACAGGCTCTCATGCCTTGACAAAGGCTGGGTCTCACAACCCAGGTTGAGGGAGTGTGGCGGTTGGAGTTAGGGAGTGAGAAATGGCTGGGAAAATGGCGGCAAATGCTAAACGTCAGGCTCCAGTGCAAGAAAGCCACTGAGGTGAGCCGGCAGTCAGAGCTCTGGTCTTCAGCCTGTGAGACAAGCAGGGGCACAGCTACCCCATGCTCAGGTCTGCCAAGTGGGCTTTGGGCTGACAAGATTCCTGTGGGTCATGCCCGCCATCTTGAGGAAGCATCCCAACCTCCCTCCTGTGCTCTCATTTCAGATAATGGCGGCGTTCTGCATGTTTCCTGTGGGGACAGGCCCTGTGCTGGCTGAGGTGAAAACAGGCAGAGCACTGTGGCCGTCTCAGAAACATCACCCCAGATGACAGGAGATCACAGGGGTGCAGTTCTCCAGCATGTGTGACACCCACCAAAAGGTAAACTCTGAAAAATTATTTGACCGCTGTGCTGTGTTCCCACAGAAAGGCGGTGCACCGTCTGGGGAGGTGGGGGAGGCGCGCCCTGGCTGTCAGTGCAGGAGGGGAGCCTGCACTTCCTCAGCCACCACTCCTAATTGAATTTCTCTGGGCCGTGTGCTCTATGACCTTATACTTTGTTTAGACATTAGCACCTCTACAAAGTGGGTGTTAAATGGTGCTGTTATGGTTGGTAACTTTTTTATGTTCGCTTGAAGAGTGTAAATGATTCTACAAGGTGCCAGGCAATGGAAAATCAGCCTTCCCTGGGTCTCCAGCTGGCTGGTGTAATTCAAAGTAACTCCTGTGGAATTCGGCTCCCATCAAAGAGCTCTTTTCCTTCCTAAATTCTTCAGGTTTCTGTTAGCTGTTCTTGTAAACACAACAACTGAATCTCTAGTGTAGAGGCATTCACTTTCTGCCTGGCTTTTAGTCTCACCTGTGTTTCTGCTGTGTGGTCCGTCCAAGAAGTCTGAACCCAACACTTTCTTTCCCCTGGCTCTTATCCTGTGTGTGAGAAAGGTCGTGATATAGTGACAGAAACTACATATGCAATAACCTGACAGGATAAATTCTCTATGGCAAGTTTTTGCCTGGCCTGACAGTGCCTGGCTTGTCAGGTAGTAAGGCAGCGAGCTCCAGCAGGGCTGGTGGCACTTCCCTACAGGTGGCTGTGGTGAACTGGGTTGTGCTGGGACACACTGTGGCATTGGAAGCAATGGGTTTGGGAAGCGGAGCCGTGATGAGGTCTCCATGCAAAATTTTGTCTGACTGATTTGCAGCAGGCTGTAAGGTTGCCCCAGTCTGTGCCATCACCCCCTGGATGCTGGTTTCTGGGCTAGGCAGCAGCAGATGCTGTTCTAGACTGACATGAAGATCGAGAGATTTCTGAACAATACAGATATGAGGCCTCTTTTGTGTATTTTCAAGCAGTGGAAGAAAGTCAAGCAGGAATAAAAAATAAAGACTGATTCAAAAGAATGAATGCACCAGGGGAAAACATTGTGTCCTCCTGGCATACATTTCTGCTGTGCTGTTATAACCATATGAACTGTGGGGATGTTGCTTCACCCTCTGAATTGTTCCAACTGAAATTTCTGCACACACCATCTGTAAACCTTCCTGCTATGTTCTGGGGCCATTTTTCCCCTTGAACATTGTGACAGTACGTCTGGCCTAACTTCTTAAAAGGCACATAATCTAGTGGTACCACAGAAGAAGAGATGGAATATCCAAAATAACTGAAATCCTATGTGTTCAGGCTATTCAAGGCTGCAAGCAATGCCTCAATCAGGACCTGCCAATGCAAGACAAGGAGAGTGTGGTCAGCAGGGGAAAACCTGTGGTACTGTACACTGAGTTAAATGTTTGAAAATGAACATCTATAAGGGTAATCCGACCCTGAACGTGTGTGGGATTTGCTCCTCCACCTGGATCCATACAAGTCCATGGGTCCGGATGGAATTCATCCCAGGGTGCTTAAAGAGCTGGCTGACATCATCGCAGGACCTCTCTCAATTATTTTTCAACGATCTTGGGAATCTGGAGAGGTCCCATTGGACTGGAAGCTGGCAAATGTGCCAATTTTCAAGAAGGGTAAGAAAGAAGACCCTAGCAATTACAGGCCTGTCAGTCTCACATCAGTGCCTGGTAAAATTATGGAGAGGATGATCCTTGAAGTTATTGAAGCGCACCTGGGGGACAATGCAGTCATTTGTCCCAGCCAACATGGGTTCATGAGGGGTAGGTCCTGCCTAACAAATTTGATTTCTTTTTATGATAAGATCACCCATCTAGTCGATCAAGGGAAACCAGCTGATGTGATCTTTTTGGACTTCAGCAAAGCTTTTGACATGGTTTCCCGTAGGATCCTACTGGACAAAAAGTCCAGCATACAGCTAAATAAAAACATCATGCGATGGGTGAGCAATTGGCTGACGGGCAGGGCTCAAAGGGTTGTGGTAAACGGGGCCACATCTGGCTGGCGGATGGTCACTAGTGGAGTCCCTCAAGACTCCATTTTAGGGCCAGTCCTCTTCAATGTTTTTATAAATGATTTGGATGTAGCACTAGAAGGTGTTTTGAGCAAATTTGCTGACAACACCAAACTTGGAGGAGTTGTGAACTTGGATGAGGGTGAAAAGGCCTTGCAGAGAGATCTGGACAGATTGGAGAGCTGGGCGATCACCAACCACATGAAGTTTAACAAAAGCAAGTGCCGGGTCCTGCACCTGGGACGGGGCAACCCTGGCTATACGTACAGACTGGGTGACGAAACGCTGGAGAGCAGCCCCGCAGAGAGGGATCTGGGGGTTGTGGTTGACAGCAAGTTGAATATGAGCCAGCAGTGTGCCCTGGCAGCCAGGAGGGCCAACCGTATCCTGGGGTGCATCAAGCACGGCATTGCTAGTCGGTCGAGGGAAGTGATTGTCCCGCTCTACTCTGCACTGGTGCGGCCTCACCTCGAGTACTGTGTGCAGTTCTGGGCACCACAGTACAAAAAGGATGTGAAACTGTTGGAGAGTGTCCAGAGGAGGGTGACAAAGATGGTGAAGGGCCTAGAGGGGAAGACATATGAGGAGCGGCTGAGGTCACTGGGCCTGTTCAGCCTGGAGAAGTGGAGGCTGAGGGGGGACCTCATCGCGGCCTGCAGCTTCCTCACAAGGGGAAGTGGAGAGGCAGGTGACCTAATCTCCGTAACACCAGTGATAGGACCCGCGGGAACAGTGTTAAGCTGAGGCGGGGGAAGTTTAAGCTAGACATCAGGAAGAGGTTCTTCACCGAAAGGGTGGTTGCACACTGGAACAGGCTCCCCAGTGAAGTAGTCACTGCACCGAGCCTGTCTGAATTTACGAGATTGGACTGTGCACTTAGCCACATGGTCTAAACTTTTGGGCAGACCTGTGCGGTGCCAGGAGTTGAACTTGATGATCCTTATGGGTCCCTTCCAACTCGGGATATTCTATGATTCTAATTAGGCATCTCCTAGACCCTGAATATCCTGTTTAGAGCATCTTGCAGCACTCTTTTGGGTTTGCAGAATCACTTTGAGGAATGGAAAGCTGAAAGCTGGTGTATCTTTGAGGGAAAGCCCACCCAGACATCTCAAAGGAACACCAGAGCAGGGGCTGCTCTGGCACTGTACGCATTCCTGTGTGTGCCTTTGTGTGTGACCAGGGTATCGCTGTAAGCACTTCAGAAACAGGTACTGCACGTAGTTACCACAGATGATTCTAGAATGGTTTTACCAACATGTGTCAGGGATTTAGTGCTATGGACTGAAAGGTACTGGGAATTTGACCAGTTACCACGTGTTCTGCCTTGTACTCTTGCTGGCATTTCATTTCTACTCGGAAGCTCTCCTCTGTTTTATCACTTGTGGCTATTTTTGTAGATACAGAGAGATGTACAAATCTCTAGTATGCTGTCTGAATTAATACTCTGAACGTCTGTCTGAGAAATGCTGAGAACCCTTCATAATAACATTTTTTGAAATGAACTAAGTAACACTTCATGTAATTTTTTTTTCCAAAAAAATTCAGATTCCTCTACTTTCCATCTGGTTTGGGCATTCAAATACACGTGATATTTTGAGACTTGCTACCAAAAAGAAATTTCACATTTTGACAAGTTTTAATCCAAATTAGCATAATCTAAGCATAATCTCACCTTCAGGAACATAGGAAAGCAAATTTGAGCTCAGGCTTTCTGTACTTCTGTAAGAAAGTTTTCTTACTGCCTATTTCATTTCCACAGGGACACAACTGCTTTTGGTAACAGACTTCTACCACATGTAAATCACCTTTCTCCCCTCTCTCTGAAAAAAATAATATGTAGTGCTTTTTGCTCACGTGTTCCTTTCTCTATATGTCCACAAGATAAATGAATGCTCTGTGAAGTGACATTTGTGAGTCGGGGGGAGGGAAGGGTTGTTTAGTGTCTTGGTATGGTGAAATATAGCTGTTACATGTTCTGCTAGTTCAAGGCGTGTCCTAGAAAATTTTTATACTGTTTCCATGACAAACTAATAGGAAATCAGGCAAAATGCTGACCTGGGATTTTTGCTTATGACAGAGTCCTCTGTCCTTCAAATTGTATCTCTACTGAAGAGCACTTGATAATACAACAGAGAAGAATAATTAATGCTACATTTACTGCTGTGCTAGCTAAGAGGAATGCACTCTTAGATTTATTCTAGACAGAGATTATTTTATACCAGTTTGATTTATCTTTGGGTAGACTGTTATTGGCTGTCTGATACTGTCAAGGGTAAATCAAAGCCTTAATGTGAGTCCAGTGTCAACCTGTCTCACTGTATTTCAGAGAACATTTTAAACTTTGGAGATCTCAGCCCTGAGTATGCCCTTGCCTCCTTCCCCCCATTTCTAAATACAGTCCCATTTTCTATTATCTGCACCTTATAGATGGTTTACAGATTCCTGCTATTAGCTGGTTTCTTTTTCTTTTTCTCCTTTTTTTTTTTTTTTAAATTTTATTTTAATGTCTTGTGATATGCTTCTCTTCTCTTGAAACTCTCCTGTAAACCTCTGAAATAAAGAATACATTGGTTTGCCATGACAAAGAGGGGATGTACCACTTGTATGCATACAGTGCAAGAAAATGATTACCAGATTCCAAGTGCCTCTGAATAAGAATATGAAAGTAGGGTCATCTGCTTTTTTGGCATTCATGTCTTTCACATTAAGAAGGTGTCATACTGTTTATGTTAGGACAGCTCCAGCTCGAAATCCTAAGAATGTAATTTACATTACCATAGATTTAGGCACTTAGGCGTGTGAGTAACTTTATTCTGGGGAGTACAACATTGCCTTCATAGGGGGAAAGGATTATCAGTCATCACCTACTCTTGCAGAATCCAGCCATCAGTACGTACTTTAGTTTAACAAATTATAATTGTTTTAAAAAATAGTTTTCAGTGTCACATTTGTCATGTGCTATTTGATTGATGCAGTTCTGCAAAGGATTGTGAAACTTTAAGATAGAGCCTTATTTTAAAAACTCTTCTGGGGGGCATTAAGCTCTAGTGTATCTAATTAATGCTTTAAATATTCTTTCCCATCAGTTTAATCTTTATCTATCACTTTGCTGCCTTGTTACCTAATATTAACTGCTCATTGAAATTGATTGTTTCTGGTCTTTTCAAGCGTTGATTGTTCTTTCATGGCTGAACATTTTAAAATAACACTATTGATTTTTCTCACATTATCGCCCTCCTCATAACTCCTAACTAGAGAGTGTCATTGTGGCCTAAGAACACGTGGGGACACTTACTAATGATAAGTTCAGGATGAAGAATGTATGCTGAGTTCAATATTCATCCAAGCACCAGGATCTTAAACCAGTACTTTGGTTTATTTTCTTTAAAAAATAGTGGAAATATTTACCCACAAATATGTAGTAGTGTGACATGGATCCTAGAATGTGTTGATTGGAACATCATGAGTCTCCATAAGGTTCTTATTTACTGAATTTCCATGTTTTGTTTCATGAGATCAGAGCAGGACTAGAGAATAGTTCCTGTTCTCCCTCCCTGTGCAGCAAGGCCCTCGTACTAGCAAGCGTCATCTCTGTTGTGACCAGGTGCTTCCTCTGTGCTCTCCTTCATCTCCAATGGCTTTTCCATGATCATCTGTCTCCGACACAAGAGGCCTGGCAATTGCCACACTCTACTGTGACAAAAAAATGTTTTGTGAGCATCAACAAGTGGTAATGTTTTCTGTCATTTAGCACTTCATAAAAAATAAAGTATTCCATGTCATCCTACCTCCTAGATTACATAGTGATTTTCAAATCAAAGAGACATCTTTAGGGAAAAGAAAACAGAGAATGCCTGCATAGCTAAGTGGCGGCAGAAGAGTTTTCCTGCCATACTTCCTGAAGCAAGTGACTTTTTTGAAACTACAGTCAGTTTACAAGCAGAGAGGTGCTTACAGCAGGCGGCTACGTGTGTACAATAGTTTGGCCACTGATGCCATCTCGCACTGCTGAAAGCCCAGAGCACTCGCCATATGCTCGGAGGCGCTGCCGGGCTTGCAGAGTGCTGGTGGCTGTGCAGAAAGGAGGCGAGCAACTGCTCCAGGCTGGCAGGATGAGCAGAAGAATGAAGGATTGCCAGGTGGGGTAATTCGTGCCATTAGTGGTCTGATATTACTGTATCACTCAGCCTTGGCTTTAAGGAAGATATTAGTTGGATTGCTTTCCATTTTCACTGGGGAGGGGGGACAATGTTAACAATGGAATGAAATACCATGTGGCCAAGAAAAACTTGTGTAGATATTATAAATGTTAGGACATACCAGGAGGATAAGTGCATAGAACAGGAAGTACAGTTGACTAGGAAATGCTTGCCAAAAAAATTGTCTAGTTATCCTTTTGTATTGATACCAAAACATAAGAAAATTCTGTTTTTGATTAAAAAATATGGATCAATTTTTGGATGTTGGGGTGTCCTATGATTTTATTTCCAAAGCAGGATGTTTTTACATTTTGAAATACATTTTTAACATTAAGTAACTGTTCTACATTAATATAAAAATTTGAACAAGTCAAAACCAACTTTTTGGTGCTGTTCATGAAGTTTAGGACCTGGGAGTAGGAAAGAGTAAAAACCTTGTTCCTTTTGGCAACATGTTTTAAAAACAAGTTTTAAAATAATTGTATGATCTGCAAAGAAAAAATAAAAAGTTGGAGTGGACCTTGTGACACGTTAACACTAGGTCAGTGGCCATGGTGTGGCCTTTCAGAACTATCTATGGGCATACTGTCAGTGGAGATCATGAGTATTAAGAAAATGCCCCTGAAACAAGCCCTGAGACTTATGAAGAGCAGTTGTTCTGTAAAGAGCAAGCACACAAAATGACGAGAGCCTAAAAACCCACGTGGAAACAAACAGTAAGTGTCATGGCCTATTCTGTCTTTCTACACAACAGAGGGACAGGTCATCTTTGTCAGAGTTGATTCAATTTGCTGCTTTCACCGTATTATTTCCATCGTTCGACTCACAATGTTTTCCTGAGTCTGGCCTGATGGTCTCTGAAGGCAGATGACTAATGTAGACGTGACTGATCCAGACATCATGCTTGTGATGCTTATGAGAAGAGTTTGGTCAGGGTCTTTGCCCAAATGGTAACTGAGAACTTTTGGGCAGATGAGATAGTGCACCCAAAAGAAATCAATACATTATAATTTCCCTGGGTTAGGAAGGTTGAAAATATTTTCAGGAAAAATATTAAAGAAAAAAAAAGTATTTCCTTATATGTTATAGATATTGAGTATTTTGTTGTTTTCATTCTGGAGAGGATTCTCACAAGTGCCTAACTTGTGCCTAACTAATCAGGCAAGTGAGTGTATTAACTTAAAAGCCATACACCTGTAGGCCACCCTTCTGCCCTCTCCTGAATAACTGACCTTGCATCTCACCTGGCAGCAACACTTTGCTGTCATTCCTGTCCTACTGCAACACCCCTGGTCGTGTGTGTGTGGTGTCAGGCCAGTATAGACACTCACTTTCCTTATCGGTCCTGACCAGCAACACCTGGAGCCTCCAGCACCCACCTCACCTGCCGTGGGCCCAGGAGCTGCATTTAAACTCAGCCCAGGGGGCTTGTTCCCTCCTTAAGCAGCTTGGAAGTAGGTCTGGTCTCCAGTTCTACTGCAGCCCTGTCCTGCCTGGTGGCTGTGGGCTTGGCTGGTGAGCTGGGCTCCTGGCTGCTGCTGTCTCAGCATCTTCAGCTTACTGCTTCACGGGCTGAACAGAAACATCTAAGCAGAGGTGAAACCAGGAAGAAGCAGAGTTAAAGCAGCATTTTCTATGTGTTCAGGAGAGAGAAAATAAAGCACTGAAAAAATTGCAGTTTAATCCAAAAAAATAGGAAATATTTATGAATAGACTGGATGTGCTCTAGTAGAGGAAGTAAGAATTACAGGGAGGCAATAAATATTTACCAGTATCTTAAATAATACAGTTAAATAACACTGGGAAAACAGCCGAAGATACTGTTATAATTTAAAGCCAATGCAAAGAAACTTGGTACACTTGATGTATTAAAAAAAAGCAACCATTTATTGAGGAAGTGGGAGAGTAATTCCAGGTACTCAGAGCACCTGCGTTGCCTACATAGATGCCTGACACTTGTGAAACAGCTCTGAGGCTTATGGTATGCTGGACTCACCAAGGTATGCTGTAAATAGATATTTTTTTCCACACTGAAAACAGTGTACTGTTTTGGGATAACTTTTTGGTTTGAAAACGTGTTCTGTTGCTGTGACTTCAGTTTGGCGCAGGGGATGACTGTTGGCAGCCACCGTGAGACATTCTCGTCCTTGGAGCTTGGGCCCCAACTATGTACTTCTGAAGTCTGGATGTTTTGCCGTTAAAATGTTCCTCACTAGCTTCAGAAATTTGGAAATGGTCATGGGAGTTGCTGTTTTTTGTAACAGCTACTAAAATCAGTGTTGTTGCAGGGCTGTCCCATGGCGAGCTAGCTGCTGGGGTTTATTGGTTGTTTGCAGGGCGCTGTCAGATGCGGAGGGAAACCGGGTGGTCACATAGGAAGGCACACCAGTCCTGGCCTGTAATATTTCCTAGTATTTTCCTCCTGACCATGTGAATCTCTTGCCTTGCTTTATAAGCTTCTAATTTAAATTCCACCAGCACATGGTGCAGCAAGGTCTTTGGCCTTGAGCAGGGCCCCTGGCTGCTGCACAAGAAGTGGTGTGGTGGTGTGCAGCAAGGCAGCACGTGAGGGCAGTGGGCAGGAACCCTAGCTCAGCCCCAGCTGCTCTGCTTGGGCTGACTTTGGGCAGGTTACTGAAGCAACTCGTGTCCCTGGGCTGCTAACATCAAATCAAATTCCCTGCTATTTGTGACAGCGGTAGCAGGAGAGGAATCTCACTCGATACGGAGCTGTGGGCATTGTGCCAGGGGACGTGTGCGCACTGAATCTAGAGCAGGGGTGGCAACACACCCGTGTTGTCTGTGAGGTGCTGTGGTGGTCGTGGGAGGATGCTCGTGAAGCCTTGCACAGTAATCTTTGAAATACCCTGGATTTAATTTTGGTGTCAGGCTGCTTGTTTCTGCTGAGAACAGTTTACAGCGGAGATGTGTGTTTATAGAGAACTGTTAGGCTGCCCTTTAAAGTGTTTAAATAATATTGTATCAACATGGTGCAGACTGATATGTATCTTAGCAACTGTGTCACGTTCATGATGGGCTAAAAATCCAAACAGGAATCAAACAATCTGGAGCCTCAGAGCTTAGAAAGCTGAGAACAGGGAGAAAATTACAAGGTTATTCTGGGCCCAATGGCTGCTCCCCTTCAGCTTCACACTGTGCTAATCATAAGTTAACAAGTACCTTGAAACTATAATTAAAATGGAAGATGTATATACACATCTCCAGAAATGAATACCATAAAGAAACTTCAGGACAAGACAAATATTGAAATACCAGAGGTACAATTGATGTTTGAAGGAAGGTTAAGTCTAAAATGAAAGAAAATACACTTGCCTGCTTTCTTGTGTTCTACTCATTTTCAGTTAGTTCTTAAGACTGGAAAACCCTGTATTTGAACACTGTATATTTACCCCAAGTGCTCTTTGAGCAAGAATAGAGGTGCATCTCTGTCCGTAAGTGTTAACAAATGCATGGCATGGTGTTACTATGGTGTTACAGAGAGGTGCAGCGCTGAGCTGTGCAGAAACCTGCTCCAGAGCGGTGTCTGCGGGCCTCTTGTTCTCAGGCAGGTTGAGTAGGTCGGAAATTGTCCCAGAGCCAGCAACAGCCACCTGGCATCACATTTCAATTATCTACACTTACGGTCACCCCCTGCTTATTGTGTGACTATTTTGGATCCTTCCTGACCCTATGTATGAGCCCTTGTGTTTAACTTCAGGAGGCTGGGTTGGTACTGTCTGCAGTACCTGATACAGGTCTGCAATGACTCTTACACCAGGGAATGAAACCTCCTCCGTAAGGCACGTTTCAGCTTTCGAAAATGTCATGCAAGAGTTGTTCAGATTTCCCAGGTACTCATTTATACAGAGATCTATGACTCAACTAATGGCTTGTATGAAGCTGATATTTAAAGGCATTATTAGTTAAGCCTATTAAGTACCCCAAGGATGATTATAGGTCTGAGTTTCTAGCTGTCAGTACCTCATCAGAACTTTCACTCATCAGGTGTCTCTGCTGGAATACTTACAAGGCAGGATTGCACTTGCTTTGTTCATCTTCCTTTCCAAGAACAGAAAACCACAAAGATTTCAGTGCTTCTGCTCGATTGCTACAGGAATGGTAAAAAGAAATGTGCAAGGGGTTGTGTACAAGGCTGACAAAGGATCACAAATCCATGAAGTAGCTTATTAACCAGGTGATACCATGTCTTAGCTCCAGACATCCAGAAGTGATTTCCAAGCAAACTATTTCTGCTGCAGCAGAGGATGTTCCCACTGCACCTGTCCTGTAAGGGATGAGAGATGTGAAGACTGTTCTTAAAATAAGAATTGATACCACCAGGGGAGGAAACCCTCCCATCTGTTCATAGCTTTTACTTTTTTTCCTTTGAGTCTTGATTTTCATTAGTGCTTTTCTGCTCCCATTGCCTCCCAGGAAAGATGTACTCAACTCCACTTGCTACTCCCCCATCCCCTTGCTGGGTGGGATAACAGCTGGTGTTCACAGAAGCCTTGGTCCATGGCGTCACTCCAAATGCTTGGTGCTGCTGAGGCAAGGCCCAGCATCCTGTATTCCTGATTGCCCAGTGGTGAGAACTGCCATAACGAAGGGAGCTTGTAGCAGGCTGCACCCAGGTTCAGGACATGCCAAAGGTGTAAACAGCTTAGAGTGAGGTATCACCTGCAGGAGGAACCCAGGCTCCCAGCCTTTTGAGGCATGTGAGTGAACAGTAAAGAAGCTTTCAATTGAAGTAGCTTTGTCCCTGAAAGCTTATGCCGAAGAATTTAGGTGTCCGTTCTTAGATGCTCCTGACCTAAGAATGAGATGGAATCGGATCTATCTGATTATATCACCAAGGCCAGCGGGCACGCTGCTTTCTGATTTTCTAGAGCAATACTTCCCTAAGGTCAGAGTGAGCTAACTATGGCAAGAATTTATTCTGATTCTTCAAGAGGCTGCAAGTTCAGCTGAAAATGGGAGGATTTGAATGAAGATTTTGTGGCTACATGGAGAGTAGGAAGAAATACATGAACTTACTTGCATTTTTGCAAGGCTTCCTCTTTTAGAGTAGTCTTTCCAGAGGTGTTTGGCACAGGAAAACCATAGTTTCCTAGTAAAACATACAGTAAACTAGGTGGAGTTGTTACAGCATTTGATATGGTTGTGTTTTTTTTTTTTTTTTTTTTTTTTTGTTATTCAGCCAAATTTAATTCACATAAAATTGCTGGTATTTATTCTACTTTGACTTTTTGGTAAAGCCAGGACAGGTGAATTTTCAAATGATGCAAAGTGTAAAGTGCTGTTATATAGTACTGGCTACATTGCAGAATAAGGGAAATAGAGCTGTATTTAACTGTATCATTTAAGATATTTTGCATTTGATGTTCCTCGCTCAGAGATTCATAATTCATTATTTGCAATTAATGAATATTTTTGACTCATTCTTTGAGCACATTTATCTAGAGAAGTGACATTGATCTGTTTGTGTCATGGATTTTCTAAGGAATACTTTCAATAATTGTTAAGAACCACTGATATTAGACTTAAGAAAGAAAGAAGAAGTAATGTCCCAACCTGAAACCAATACAAAGTTTGTTTTAGGCATTAATGGTTACGAACTTAAAGTTCCTGAATGAATCACTGCAGTAAGTACCTGGGAGCCTCAAGAGAGCACAGGCAGCCCCTGAGGTTCCAGCAGGGCTTTGGGAGGAGGTGTGCTGCGTGAGAACAAAGAGTTCACTTGGCACATGGAGATTAAGGGATCAATTTAGTAACATGGAGCAAGAATACAGCTACTAAAGTTAAAAGGGCCTTGAGCTTGATTCACTGCATGATGCTGAGGGGGCACAAGAGGGTTCTGTGGTTACACTGCTTATTGTTCCATGTAAACCTCTAAAGAGTGGAGGTTCCATTTAATCTTTAGTTACTTCAACCTTCCCAGTTCTTGTGTCATGTCTGAGGCTGGAAATTTTACTGACCGTTTATACTTGGTAACCGAATCTCCCAGCTGATGACTTGAACCTCTTCCAGGAAACACAACGGGTGGTCTAGGCATATTCGTATGTTAAGACAGACAGCATTTCACCTTATGAGGCTGAGGACTTCTCAAAGACCCCAATGGCTCCAGACAGGCACGTGAAATACTGGGGTATTGGGAGGAGCAGCAGAGATGGGAAAGAGCAGTAACTCCGAGTCGGAAAGGAAGCTTATTTTTAAGTTATTCCTTTGGAAACGGTTTTTATAAAAAAAAAAAAAAAAGGATCTAAATAGAAAGGCAATGTAATGATTTCTCAAGAGCTAATAACCTGTTCCTTTCAACATAAAAAAAAATTAGTGAAATTGGTATTATTGGATGATAAAATCCCCTGGGTCTCTTAAATAAAATGCCCTTTTTGGTGAAATCAAATATTTTCTATGGGAAAGAAAGTATTTTCCCCTCAGGAAAACTCTGTCTGAAGAAAATGAAATTGAGTTCTTTGCCTCTGAATATCTTTCTGTGAGAGGAAGATGCTGAGTACCCTGCAGCCTCCCTGCCCCTTCAGCAGCCAGTCAAGGGAGGGAAAAATATACCTGGGTGCTCTGCTTCTCTATCAGTCTAGACTGTTCCTGTGAAAGTGCCAGGATTTTTTTCAGTAGACATCATGAAGAGAAAATTTCATGTGATTCTCCCAAAATAATGCTTTTTAGAATCCCCTTTCTTCAGAGCAACCCCCCAATTCTGAGTTTTTACCTCCCTCCAGAGCAAGGGGGAAAACATTCAAAACTTTATCGCTTTCTGCAGGAGTGGATGACACCTTCCAGACAATTCTGAGACGTTTGCTGGATATTTGTCCAACATAGCTATTATGTAAGGAGTGCCATGCTGTGAGAAGGAGCGTTGTGCCCGGTGGGGGTGAATGCTGCCATCTCAGTGGGCCTGCCCCAGGATCAAAGATATTACAGGCCTCGTAGGCAGCCTCCTTCGTCCTGGAATCTCCAGCTGAGCTTCACAAATAGTACTGTGTTAAATTCTGAGAGCTGTCTGAGATTCCTTTTGTCAGCCAGTTCAGATTTTTTTTCACTGTTTATCTCTTTTTCTGGATTATCTTCCCTTTTTTTCTATCATGTTTCTCTTTATGTAGCACCTACTTTTTTCCTATACAAACTTCCTTCTTGGGGGGCAGGGAAGGGGCATGACATGAATCTGTTGGATTCAATCCCATTTCCTACTGATAACAGCATTTTAATCTATTTTACATCATACTGAAAGATGCCTTCCAAGATATGTCAGAAGAGAAGCACTAGACAGTGACACCAGTATTCCTTCTGGCAAAGTAAAAAATGAAATGGCATAGCCTGAATGCTTATGCCATGGATGATTAAAACAAGCATGCACTGTCTTAATACTAAAAGTCTCTCTGTGGATGACAAGGCAATAATATCAGTACAATTCCGTGATGTATGTATTTGTTCTCTTCGCAAACTATTGTGGTATAAGGGCCTTGGTGCTTTTTGCTCTTGTTGACTTGTTCCCTATTCTGGAATTAATTACATTGACGATTCCCTTGAACTGATATTTACACAGTACTTTCCTATTGACAAACTAGTTATTGGGCCACAAGTGGGAGTAGATCAGCCTTCGGTTGATAAATTCAGAAATAGTCATATATGTATTTGCCCGCGCTCCTGCTTGGCAGGTACATATTTATTTAAGCCTGCAAGCCTCCTCGATTTTAAATGATATTTTTTGGTGATTGCCTGTCAATTTCCTGAGCAGTACTTTTTTAGCAGAATTTCCTAAAATAGTAAAATTTTCCATCAGAAAAAAGTAACCACATTCACTTCTGACTGGGCTGATTAAGGAAAAAAAAAGATGTAGTGATGTTGGCAATCTTTTTGTTTGTAGATACTTCTAGTGAGAGATTTATAATAATCTGATGCTTATGATGCGCTAAAGTAACTGAGGGTTTCAAAGAAATATTAATTCTTTCACCTCTTCTTTGAGGTGAGTCTAGGTCGTGGTTCTGAACGAGCTTTTGTCTTACCTCTACAGTTACACAATTTGACACTTCAGGTAGAACTCAGTGGATTTGATTACATGAGAACCTGTTCGTTTACCTTTTCTAACTAGACTACTTAAAATTGCTTTTCATGTCCATTATTTTTTTTTAGAATGACACTTTAAATTATATGACTGTTTTTTCTCCTAGACCTTGTTTAACATTCAGCTTCCATGTTTTGGTTTAAATCCTATGTTGCAATGTTCTCATTTGTTTTGAAATTAGCTATGGTTACAATATTTGGCTTCAGCTTTTTTGAACACATTGGAGTAAAATAGTATTTAAATCAAAGATTAATCATGTTGAGTTTTGTCATTAGAGAGTTCCATCTGCTAAATTTAAAATTACTTTAGGTTGAGTAATTTCAAGTATTACCAGCAAGACATTTAAGCTTGGGCTTTCTTGAATTCTCTGTTGCTTGAAATCAGAACTCTTCTGCTTCCTCTATACTTGCTGTCAAATCACAATACGATATTTACAAGAACACTTTGTTCAATTCCATTAGTCACAAAGATACAACCAGATGACATTCTACTTCTTTCAGCACCTGGAAAGCTTTTATTTAAATCTGCCAAAATATATAATTTGTCATTCTTTCTGAGATATTTTACAGCAAATATGCAACAACGACAGTTCTTCTGTCTTGTTGGTTATCACTTTGTCCATGCCTGGTTACTGGACAGGCTGTGTTTGAGTAAAGGGAAGTATGTACTGGTAACTCCTCTCAGTCTCTCATCAGCAACACTTGCCCTGATGCCTCAAAAGAGATTACACTAGGACCACAGATCTCTCTAATTTCATGAAGACTGGGTATTGTGCTCATTTATATCTTTTATTTCTAGATTGTGGACAAAACTGCTAAAATGTTCACTCTGGAGAGCACTGCATGCACATAAGAAACCATGCTGAAGCTGGTGAGCCTCTGTGTAGAGGCAACAATTAGCTGTCATGATTAATGATTTCAGAAGTTAGCTCATGCTTGTGTACTTTGCAGGGTCTTATGACCAAATGACATTCTTGGGTTTGTTTTGATTTTTTTTTTTGTTGAGTGGTAGTTAGGCTAGGGGCTACCGCCTAGCGGTTATATTAGTGTATTTTGTATCCATTTTCTCTTAACCATCAAATTTGCATGAAGCAAATTTCTGTAAATCATGCTTATATATTTATTGGGAAAGTTTTCCAAGTATTCTTGTAAAAATTGGAAAACTTCACCTTGAATTAAGTCTGAGCAATCAATGTCTCTTGTGAAAACTTCCATTGAAGACTATTTCAGGAAGGAGAAAATAGGTAGTACAATATCTCCAGTTTTATAGTCAGCAAAGCAATTCATTTTTCATGTTATCCTTCTAATTTACTGTCCTATTGTTCATTGAATTAACCAGCATGTTGGGAAGTTAATTGAATATCTTGGGTCAGCAAGCAGTACTGATGAGATGCTAATCTTGCCCTGACCTCCCTAGGTAGATACTACTGCAAATAGGCAGGTGAACTATTTGGAGCTCCATTCTGTTTCAAAGATACAGAAGAATATGGAAGAATAAGGCTTGAATTGCTTCTTTTGCTGGAACTACAAATAACTTGCAACTCTTCTCATTAAAGGGAAGCACCAGAGGTGATGTCACTTCCTTGAGAGTCATCCTGAGCTGTAAAGCCATAGCAGCCCTCATCGTTAAATATAAGGTAAATTCCAAAACCAGTACCCCCAAATTGTTGTGTCACTGGCTTTCTATACCTCTTCACATTTAACCTTTTGAAAGTTTTTATATGAAACTAGTTAGTTCCAGGACTTTGCCTCTAATTACAAGTAGGAGCCAACTAAATTTCTGGTTGCAAAAGCTGCACTTCATTGGAAAAGCTCAAGTCCAAACCCTTGAGAACCATGCCATATTTTCATTTTACCCTTTCCTTTCATTTATCCTCTGTGTGACGATGAGCTGAATCTTTAGATGCTAAATTTCACCGAAGAAAAAAAGCCATGTCTTAGTTTGTGTATTTTCAATGCAAAATTTCTGCTTTTTCAAGGCTGATTAGTTGAGAAAAAGATGAAGAACCTTCATTCACGATTGCATAATAACTTTCAGTATCTTATAATGGATTTTTAGCATCTAATATAGAAACTAGCAATACAGTATTACATTACTCTGACCTAATTCAAGAATCAGTCAAAATAAATGTATTACCACTGTGGAATTTAATCAATACAAATATATCTTCTGTTTTTATGCAACAGCAAATGCCAGAACATGTATGGACATAAACTGAGGCAAGCTGCGTCAGCTGAAGTGTGTACACTAAGAAAAAAGACAAAAGTTTAACAGCTTCAAAAAAAGTCAATACAAAAATAATCTATTATTCCCTTTCCTTAGGGTCATTGAGTTTTACAGAAACCATGAGGATCATTCATTAGAACAGTGTTTTCATGCCAATTGTTATATATCAACAACAAAAACCACTTGCAGTTACATGATAAATATTGCTCAGTGAAGAAGCACTTTAAGAAAAATGTGTAACCATGTAATGATTTTTAAACTAGTAATCAATTTTGTATGTCTTAAAATGGATAGGTCTTTCTTGAGTTTTGTTCTTAAAGAGTAATATAGTGCTTTAAAATGAATTAAATACACAGTGAATGTGGGCATGGTAAAACTACTTTGATGAAAACAAAAGTGTGAATCTGAACTGCTCTGATGTGCTGCAGTGTGACTCCGGGCTTACTGGAAAAGTTAACTAGAGCGTGAGCTTTGCTTGTGTTTCTGGTTCTGTCACTCCAGATCATCCCAGGTTTCACGAGTGAAAGCTGTTATCTGTTGAAAGACCATTTGTAAATAAGCATGGATTACAACAAGTTTTGGTGGTTTTGCTGTCACTGTTGCACATACTTTGTTTTGGCAATTGCTGCTTTGATTTTTTTTTTAAGCAATGAGGAGGTAGGAGGCAAGCTGGCTGTGTGCACACCTGCTATGTGCCAAAGGCGTGTGTGGGATCAGCTGGCATGTGGAAATCCCTTCCTGCCTTTGGGAGTAACAAGCAGAATTTCCAGTGTTAGGTTGAGTATTGAAAAACTTGAGAGGCTCCTTAGTCAGACCTAACTCATCTTAGGGAGCAGAAGCTCTAAGAAAGGAATGGCTGAGGGAACAAACCTCACTCCAAGATTTAATCATGCATATTCTAGGAGATTTTGGCTCTTCCAACAAATTTGTCAGAAGCAACCGTGAATTTGGGTAAGTTAGAATAAAGGAGTTATTAGGAATTGATTGGATTTTTTTTATGTCCAATTGTCACTTATTTCAGTCTTGTGTAGTTTGAGCGTATAATCAGTCAACCTTGGAGCATATTTTCTTGATATAAAAAAAAAAAAGAAATACATTCTAAGTCATTTCCAGAGGTTTCAATATAAAAATCAAACTTCTGCTAAGTATAAAGTTTTTTTGCTAGTCCAAATGTGCTCAAAACCTCTTCTTGAAAGCACTGACTGTTGCTAGTTCAGCGCTAGATCATGAGTCCATATTTTGTCAAAGCAATTTCCAGTAGTTAACTTAATGCCAGCCTCAGTTTCTGGAATGGAAGCACAGGAGAATATTCATACATAAATTACCCTTAACCTCCATTAAGCACTTTGTAAATTAAGTCCCAGGTTCACAAGGTTATTTAAAAGCAGACCTCATATCTAGTTGCCTAATTCTCTGAGGGAGATTGAAACAAATGTGAGTTAAGTGCTGATAGAGAGTTCTGGATCTTGGCCTAAGTGAAAAAGGCTTAGCTTAATTTGCCTTAGGTCTACCTTTCTCTATCCCATAGTAGTAACAAGGCTAAGTCTTCAGTGTTCAGACATGGAAATTTAGCACTCCACTGTTTACTACTGAAGTTCACTTCTGACCAACAAAGGAAAATGCAAGTCGTGCTGTCATTGGGACTGTTTGTATGTTTATAGTGTAAAACTTAATTTTAAATTGTTTTGGTTTTGTTCAAGCATGATCATGCAAGATACTTGATGGGTCACAGGAGAGTTTGCTTCCTCAGTGTGTTTCTTCTGGACCACTGTAAGTCTAAAGCCCATTAAATTGGGATATAACCAGGAATAATAATAATAAAAAAATACCAGCTGAGCTGAATCAAATGAGAGTAGTGAAAATGAGATGTGCAAGTTAATTTCCTTTTTTTTAAAAAAAACTTAAGTTTTGTTGTGGTTAATGGAAAATAGGGAACACTTTCTAGTTTTAATTTCATGATCTTTAGCAATAGGTGGCCTGACAAACAGAATTTTACTTAGTTGTTGAAACAGCAGCAATACTTTGACCCCAGCCATCCAAAAATGGTCAAAAAATTGCCTTTAGTAGGGCAGGGAAAGATTCCCTGACCTGGAAATGTCTCCAGGCAGGCAAACACCTGTATCACTTCTATGCTGCACTTTGCTTTTCAGCTTACGGATGGCTGGAGTGCAACCATCCATCAGCAGCAGAACAACTTTATTCAAAGGCTAAAGAGTTCTTAGCTGATCCAATTTGGTGTATATATATATATGATTGTGATACATGTTCATGTAAAGGTGGTGAATAAATGCCTTCATTTACCCTTCTTTCTGCAGTTTTGCTATGTGTGTTCTACAATAGTGGAACTACAAAACCAGTCTCTTTCTGGGAAACGGTATCATCATACCTGTTGGCTTCAGCTTCTGGATTATTCATTTTCCTGTAAATTAAATTTCAGGATAGATTTGATTGCAGTTAAATTTGATAGAAGCTGAGTATAGACAATGGATAAACTATGAGTATAGCCAAAGCAAACTAAAGCAACTGAGCTCTGCCTTGGATGCCTTCCACAGTTTGCTTTCCATTGTATTAGTACTGATTGATCCCAGAGTGCAAATTAATTTCTGAGCTCTAGAGGTTAGTTACATACCAATATTATTCTGGCATCATATCAGGAAAAAAAATCAACACCTTAGTTCTTATATCTTTTTAGTAGACTTTTTCCTTGGTTTGAGATAGAAACTAAGGCTATGGCAGGTGGATTTTTTTGTTGCTTACCTACAAATCTGGTTTTCGCATGTTTATTTACCATCTGAAGCTCAATGTGAACAACAAAGTCAATAGGTTTTTCCCTGACAAATCTACTTTATAGATAACTATTCAGTTCCTTAGGGACTAAGTGAATATTTCTTCTTTTGCTACCCTTATCTTCTATTAAGATTCCTTTTTTCTATTCTTGTTTGTGCTGTTAATAATAAATAAGAGTTTTGAGAGTTACTGGAGGGGAAGGAAAGTTGGGGACCTAGCATTAAGCTCAATGAGTCTAAACATTTATAAACATGTAACATGTAAGATACTGGCAACTTAAGTATTCTGTGAATGTAAAATGATTAAAACTACTCAAATTTAAAAAGATGCTAACTAAAAATGCGGCATTACAGGAATTTCACAGCTGCATTGTGCACTCAAATTAGGGAAAAATAGGGTTTTGTTTAACTTCACATGTGCTGATTATTGTCATGATCATATAGTGTTACAATCTAAAGATTATATTTAGTATTGCAATCACATTATGGGCTCAACTCTGACAACATAAACTTCTATCTAGAAAACGCTTCTATTTTATTTTTTTAAAATCTGGCTTTTTCTTATTTCATATTGAATAGTCTGAAACTTTTCAAAATTTTGTGAAAAGCCTGAGGGTGACAGAGGCAAGCTCAGTTGTCTGGCAGTGAAGACATCCCCTCACACCTCACACTCCCTAACTCTGTTATTGGTCTACCCTTGCATCATGGACCTGAGAAATTTCAGACAACATTGTTGCAATCACCTGTGCATTTCAAGAAGGTGGTATTAAAACATATATTTAGGAACCATCTTTCAGAACTGGCAGTATTGCATATGGTATCTGCCACTATAACTGCAGCATTTGCTGAAGTTTGCCACAGAATGTCCAACATAGCCACAATTTCTGCCTGCAATTGGAAAAGAAGATACTTGTGGTTAATTTTTGGTAACAGTTTACATATGATAGTTTTTGCTTTCTTTCACTTTTTATTCTGTCAAAGGATACATGGGCTTATGTTGATAAAGCTTGGGCTTTGTTCAGAGATGTTTAAGGTATTGCCAGTATTCTGGGCCAGGTCTTCATGGTTATATTTTGTCTTGTATAGCTCAAGCAAAAGTCATGGGGTAAAAAAAAAAAAAAAGCTTTATGTTGCTACTGTGCTGTCATGGGGTAAAAAAAAAAAAAAAAAAAAAAAAAAGCTTTATGTTGCTACTGTGCTGTTTTAGTCCAGAGAAAGCTGCTGTTTAAATTGTGTTTAAAACCCTGGCCATTATGTTGCTTCCGTGCTTCTCCAGCACAGGGTCATGGGATTCTTTCCTTCACTGCAGCTGTTATGTGTGCGAACTGCCAGGAGTCTCCTGGAGAGAGCCTACTTCCACCAGCTTCCAACAACTTTACTCAACCATGAAACGTATACCTGTACTTACTTTGAGATCTAGCTATGCAGGGAGAACAATTAAAGAAAGCTGGCTAGTTCTTTTACACAGGCTGTACCTAGCTGTCTTTCACTGCCCAAAGACAGGTAAGAAGTCACTTAAAACCAGTGAAAACAAGATGAAACAAGATGCCCAAGTGGAATGAAATAGACTTAGGGTAGGCCTTGCACAGTACAGAATAAACCTTTCTGCTGTGCAATCTTTGGGGGCTGCAGTAAATATGTTTATTATGGTGTCTTTGAGCTGTCTGAAAGCACAGTCTGTTGAATTACTTCTCTGATCATTTAAGATTATATATCTGAATTTATACTTCCAGTAAGATCTGTTATTACTCAAGGAACGAAAGCCCAAGAACAGTTTTTCATAGGATTGCTTTAAATATTTGGTTTTTGATGTGGCTCTTTCCTTTTGCCTGACTAATCTCACCAACAATTTGGTATCTTTTCCCATGATAAACCAACTAGTGCCAAATAGTAAATGAGATGGATGCTGAGTTTTGGGATAAAACATGACAGTTCAACACATTCAGGGACTTCTAAAGTTTTAATTGCCGTGGAGGGAGAAATTGCTATTCATGAGAAAGAATTGGGGTCTTAATTCATGGGTGGCACATGCAATGGAAACCCAGCAAGTCTCCAGGGGGATACTTGCCACATCTTTAGTGTTCAAAGCATGTATATTTATAGCATGCGATGACAGAAGCCAGGGGAATAATGGTCTGCTGGGTTTGCAGACCAGCATGGGATACCCATGCAGTATTGGCAAGCAGAAGTGGAGGACAATGGAAAGTGATCGTGTTTTAGTGAGCTTATTTGGCAGGCTCACTCCCCTCCATCCCACTTAACGCTCTCAGTCGACCTTGTCTCAATCTCTTATTTCTCCCAGTCCTGGTTTTCTTGCATCCCTTTTTTCTTCCCATCTGACTAATCAGTCAAATGGATGATCTGCTGCAGAGAGATCCTCATCTCTCAGTGAGAGCCTACAAGTGGAAGACAAGATGTGCAGGAAGCAGTCTGTTTTCTAGAATACTCTCTGGCCAAGATTTCATAGAGGCTAACAACTACAGAAATAAGCTTTGCATTTGCTCTTACTTTGTTTAGACGCTTTTCTTTCATTTTCTTGGCTAGTGCCTTCCAAAAAACTTCCTGTATGGTTGCAAGCTGTGGATATACAGTCTCCTTCTGTGGGAGGCTCTGCAGGAGCTAAAGCATGTCCAATCGCTCTCCAAACACTGTGGTGGGAGCAGGCTTTCTGAAGGATAAGTTGACTGTGGCAGACTAGAATGACTCAGCCATAGTTTTAACCACTAAGGATCATGTAGCAACATATTTTCAGACAAGAAAAATGCCAAGAGTAAACCAGATGAGTTCTCAAACCACACAGCAGAATGAAAGTGGTGGTTATGATACAAGCTGTTTTATCACCCTAGCAATTTTCCAGTGGTCTTGACTATAATTTTAGTAAATCCAGCTGTAGTGTTTAGTTAAAAAAAAAAAAAAAAGTTTGGAGTTGGTTTGGGGTTTTTGGTTTGGCTTTTTAGTTTTGGTTTTCTTTAATTGACTGAGTTTTCATGTTCTGTAAAAGGTCAGAGATGAATGGGAAGGGTTGATGCATTTCTCTGTGAGCTCTACCTGCCTCTTTAAAAACTGTATTTTGTTCCTACTTTAGCCTGAAGTTGGCAATTTATCTGTAACAATCTGTATCTTGTGGTCTAAATCAGCCTTACTCCAGCAGAGAAAGAGAGGCTTGGCAGCTTTGAACTAGAGACATAAAAAGTAGCAAGGTTGTTCTTTTATAATCCCATACCATACTTTTTACAAGTCTTCTCTCTAATTGTGGTGAACATGATGGCCACCCTCCCTTCAAAGTCCTCTTACAGGGAGCACATCTTTTTATTTCTGGCTGGCAAATGAGAGGGATAGCCTGGCACAGGCAACACTGCTGGAACTCAGCTGCCCCTGCCAGCAGTGGCTCCCAGATGCTTGTAAGATCACTTCTGAAACCATGATAGTCTAAGAGGGCGGCAGGATCTGTGGGAAGAAGTAATAGTTTTTATTAGATTGATATTTGTGGAAAAAGACAGGCTTTCAGGCACTCAGCCTGTCTTCAGGTCTGAAATTGGCTTCTTTTCTGCATAGCATGCCCTGGGCAGAGAGGCTGAGTGCCTGCAAACTGCTCAGCTTTTTTTATTTATTTTCCAGTGGTAATGAAGGCTGGTACCTCTCCCTACAAATGCTGACTTGACTATCAGATAGTATTGAGACTTCAGTGGGTGGCAGAAGCTAAACTAGTCTGCATTACTTCAGCACAAACCTGAGGTGGAACAAGTCAAGGGTGACTCGAATGGGTGTGAGTTTCTGTTCACCTGAACAAGTCCAGGGCTTATTTCTCCCTTTGTATTGCCTATAGCAATGACCCTGTAGGGAGACAAAAATTGAAATTCAAATAACAAAGGCAATACCAAGTCGTTTGCTAACACAACATATTCCTTAGCTGCTGGTGCACTTTTTATACACATATTTTCTTCCTCTTGAAATTAGGCACTGTTTCACAGCAGGTCCCTTAGTAGATTCCTTGCCCAATTATACTGTAGCTGAATGATAAAGTTGTTACAGGTGTGATGACTCCAACATCTTCCTCTTAAAGGTCTGTATAGTTCAAACAACACCTCCTAGAAACAACAGTATACGTATTGCCATGACTTTTTAACTTCTGCATAGGAATACATGAATATCAAAACCAAAATACACTTAACAAGTGTAGATCCATTGCTGTTGCCTGTTCTGTTTTTCCCATATGTTTGTTTCTGAGCAGCTGAATACAATGAAATTCATTTTTATTGCTAATGTCTTGAATTCGGCTCTGCAGAAACCTTGTAGTGGCACCTGCCAGGTGTCTCTGCTCATGGGCAGCCTGGCCAGCTGCTCCTCACCCTGGTATATGACTCTTAGAAGGTGAGAAAGATGTTTCCTGGAAGGTATTAGTTTCCTGGGATCTTGTTTGTGCCTGTTAAAAGGCTTCTCGCTAATTACTGAGTGAGTCATGCAATCCTATTGAATTACAGTATACGCACCTGTAAAATGCTCTGCCAGATAAAACAGCTTTTCTCAGGTATATCTGGATGTATCGATGTCAAAGACAGCTTTGTTTGGGATGGGGTGAAAAGTTTTACTTCATGTGCAATATCCAAGTGCACCCACAATTGCCAGATTAACCACCCCCAGGTGTGATAAATGTGCCAGCCTGAGCACCTGGGCCTTTCTTGGAGCTGCTAACGTTTCGGGCCACGAGGCTTAGTTGTCCTGGGAGCTTCGCCTTCCTGCTGCCATGTGCGGGGCAGGAAAGCTGTGGGCAGTGTGAAGCTGGGTTTGGCTCTGTGATGTGCAGCCTCTGGGTGCCTTGGAGGTGAGGGGGCCTGGGGAAGGGGTGCAGTGTTACTTAGTAGTGCTACCGAGATGTTTCTCTTCAGTGTGGTAAGTTAAAAATCCCCTGGGAGCTGAGCTAAGCGCTTGCTAAATGCTGGGGTCTTCCAAGGATGTCCTGTCATGGCTTGAAAAAAGACTAGGGACCAAGTGAGAAAACTATTCAGGGTTAGCACTAATACTAAAGAATCAGGATAAAAATCTAAGCTTTCAGATGACCCACCTATGGCACTGAACAAGTGAGAGAAGTCTGAAAGGGCGTGTTTGTGTGTGTGGCTGTTTTATCGGTTGTTCCCAAGGAGCTGGGGTTTGGATGGAAAACGTGGGGTCCTTGCTCCCGTAGACAGACCCCCTGATGGGAGGCAGGATGGTGTGGAACAAAGGTGGGCTAGCTCCGGAACAGGCTCAGCGGCCCACTTGCAGGCTCTGGAGGCTGGGGCTATGTTGCTAACACAGCTCTCCTTTCCCCTTTAGGGAAGGCAGTGGATGTGGACTGAGAAGCAAGTTGTTTTTTCTAGAGCAAGGGAGACTTGCAATGAAGTACCTGGAAACTAGGTGAAGGTAACTCAGGTTCTTTTATGTGGCTCACTTCAGACACTTAAGATTGCTATCTAAAAAGCCAATATTATATATAAATGTGCTTGTATTTAACGTTCATTGGGAGCAATATGTGATCATCCTTTAGATGTCTTTTTTTTTTTCTCAGAATATCAGTGGTATATGAACTCTAAAAGGAAAACAATTTCATCACTATTGCCTGAACTTCTTAGAGTGACACTATTTTTAATTTTTCTTGCAGCTTTGAGACAAATTGTACCTCTATCTTACGTTGGCTTAGACTCTTCCATAATTGATTCAAAATGCAAAGGACTTTGAAACAATGTTTTTAGTTACGGTGTGTCCATTTAACAATATCTATCATGGATAGAAAATTCATGAAATTCATGTGCTTGAATGTAATAAAAAAACAGTGGGGGAAAAACACTTGTTCTGTGAAGTATTCTGATAGTCCTTCAAAAATAAGAGCAGCTTTAAAATTTTAAGCTTGTACTGTTAACAGGAATAAGCTCTGAAAAGTAAGGTCTCTGAACCTTCATTATTTAACCCTGTGAGTCTAACACGGTAATTCAGAAAAGTTGTAATTCACTTTAACTACATCAAATATAATTGCTAATGCTAGAGCTGTTTATACCACACCAGTGATCTCAAAACTGTGGGCTCTTCCATGGCTACTTTCATCAAGACTTAATCTGTGATTTATAACTTGTAGTAATGAGTCAGACTTTTGGTGGTTTCCATGTTGCATCTGGAGGAACTGTTACTTTGTGAGCTAAAGCCATAGTTATTTACCCTGTGAATAAATCCTAAAAGTGGCTTGATCGTTTTATCCGGGTTAGTGTATGACTGGACACACCTAGCTGCTTCCATGTAGCTTCTCACAGTACATGTTAATGAGGCAAACTTTCTTGTTCAAAAGAAATTTTACAGAAACTTGAAATGTTTTCTTATGTCAAAATTATTTTTGTTTCTGGTTCTTGCTTTATACAAAAACTTAATGTTTCAAGCTTATACAGATTCTTATGATTTCCCTACAAGTCTTTTGAATTATAAGTAACAAATTTTCTTCAATATCACTGCTTCATGTAATTTTTGAATCTGGTTTTAAACTTTAGGTTGAATTAATTAAGCACAGGTATTTCTATGCTGACCTCCACAGTAACTCTGATTGTCTGTTCTCCTGGAGTGGAGAAAGCTGTGACAGGTGAGGGAGACTGGGTTTAATTTCCTTTGTACTGATCCTGTATTCTTTCACCTAGATGTCACTGCTGAAACTGTTTCAGAGAGGTAGAGGCACCTGCTACAGCAGCTAGAGCAGGCCTTTTTCCCCATGTGTTTCCCAGTCCCCTGTACACAGACACTCCTTAGCAGAAGGCCAAAATCTTCTGCAGTAATTGTGCAATGCATTAAACATGAAGAAATGCCTTGTCATCTCTCGTGCCTGAGGCATGGGTTTCGTTAAATATATCTTCACAGTGTGCCTGGCTTCTAATTGTTAATACTGGTAATTAAGTCACCCAGATTTTTAATGAGAGTCTTGAACTTAGCTGCCCTGGATCTTGATCTTGTATTGTTTCTGTCATAAAGGAACAGAAACCCCCTACCCTCATTTTCTCTAGTATTTTCCTTATCAGTAAAGCAACCAACTTAAGTGGCCATAATTTTTGAATGTTTTTATGTTAAGGCTGTAAAGTAGGCAATAACATGCCCAAATGTTTTCATGATTATTTTATAGATCTTGGGTTGAATTGCTCTCTACTTGTGTGAAACTGGCATCACCTGTGTCCGTGAGGTGCAGTGATATCCATACGCAACTAACTTCGGGAGAAGCCACTGAGCCCAACATGCTGTAGCCCAGTATGGTAATTGATTTGGCCTAGGAAGAGAACGTGTGCACTGGTCAAAGAAACTTTTTTTTTAAAAGAAAAAGGCAGTCAGCCAGAATAGATGCATATGTATGAGTACACGTGTGTGTATGTACACAGCTCAGGAGAAATCAGTGAGATCCCCAGAGAATCAGAAGAAATAAAAAAGCAGGGTACACGTGTGGGGAGCTGAAAAGTGATTGCTTTTTGCAGTTTCTTGGGAGACATCTTGACACAGAAACTTGCTCAAGCTAAGGAGTGGGTTAATAGGTGCTGTTTGGAGTGATTGCTTCCCATGTATAAGTTTTCAGAAGTTTAGGGGATTATACTGCCATTTCTAAAGAGCACCAAGTAGAACTAAATACTTGTTTGCATTTATTTTCCAACAATACAGACCTTACTGGAAAACATCTTTCCTGTCAAACTGACTTTTTAAGTATGGGTGAAAAATGTCAAAAGTTTGTGGTTTTGTTGTTAGGGAGATTTTTTTTTTAGGGTTCTGGGAACTGAAATGCAGCCTAAAGCTAAAAATGACACGCCCAAATATGAAGTTTAGATAAAATCAGGCATTCTAAAAATACTTGAACTTGGTCTAGCTTCTTTTAAGTAAAGGGTAGTTATAAGAAATTCTTGTTTGATAAAACTGAATCCTGACTTTAGTCATGTCCAACATTACAGTGGTGGAAGCATCATTGAATCCCAATGAAGAAAAAATACAAACTTTTCTGTATGGGCTTGTGAAAGAATCTATGAATTATATCGATCCCAGGGGGGGAAAAATCAAGCTTCACAGTAGATGAAGGCTGTAGTAAAGCCATAGATATTAAAGCTGCATGCTTTTAAATCTATGATGTTATTTTTCATCCTGTCAGTGGGAATTACATACCAAGATGTCTATGTGCTTAAATTGTTTTTAAGTTTTCTAATTACTTCATTGTTATAAAGCTACTATATTTAAGTAATTAGTTCTAATGTGCGAGGACAAGTTTATGGGGATTTGTTCACTGAGCATGAACATCGATAGGTCAGGAAATGTTCTTGAATGCGTAGAATTGACATTGTCCCTTTTGGTGTGAGATTTCACAAAGCATACATCAAAATACAAAAAATGGCAGAAACCCACAATTTTAGAGTACATGGCAATGCAGTGCCTTGACAAATTTCCACTTGGTCTATTAATTTCTCCGGGTGAAGGTTAAGAGATGACAATAGTCAACAAGTGTTGTAGGGGAAAAATAGCTCTTACATTCAGCAGGAAAAGACACAAATCCAATGACAAAAAGTGAAGCTGTGTTAATTCGGACTAGAAACAAGGGAGTCTCTTGTTAGCAAGAATAGTTATGACTGGAGCAACTTCCCTAGACACGTGGTAGTTTCTTCAACATGTAGAGTATTCAAGCTATGACTGAATATCGCTCTAAAAGATGCTATAACTCAAACACAAATTATCAGCTATTTATCTTAGATAAATATCCCTACTGAGCTTGAGTTTTATGTATTTGCTTTCTGGATCAGGTAAACAAAAGCACCTATGTGCATTTGAATAACATAGCACATAGAGAAACTTGGACCTGTGGATTTTCTGAGCTCCTCTTTTACATTGCTCACAGTTCCATGGAACAGTAATGGTAGGAAAATGTTATTATCAGCTCACTTCCCTAATTCCACTGAAGTATTTGGTGAAATCCTAGTCAGGTTACGGCAGTATTCATGGCTATCTGCTAAACTGCTATAGGATAATGAAATCTGAAGGACAGCTTATGATATCAATAAAAACAACAGATGTTACATGTGGGCAAATGTAATGAATTAACTGACAGCAGCTACAATTGATTGTTAGTGTAATGGCCCCAATTTGCAGATAGTTTAATAATGGATAATGCATAAAAATGCTTACTGAAATCAATTGGACTATTCAAACTGTAGTAACTTGAGACTTGTTTCTTTCTAATTAAAAGACCAGGCCTTAAATCAGCTTGTTCAGATTTGCATCCCCTTGCTGTGTTTAACAGCCTATCTTAACAGATTCCCAGCACTCATACAAGAAATTCTAGCATGGGGCTTAGTGGTGGTGATGCTTCTGAAGTCAGAGCTCAGTTGTATTTGTGTTATATTGCAAAATGGGAGTACAAGGAATGCTGTCTTTAATCCATGTTAAAGCAACAGATTTCACCAGCTAAAGATAGAGGTCTCTGTAGTGAAAGAGTTGTTGGCCTTGAGTGTGACTTTCTTTAAAATAAGAATCTCGAAGGACATCGTGTTCTCTTCAAGGTCAAACTGACATGAGCAAAAAAAAATCTAGATGAGTTACAGAAAAATCTATTGTGCTCTCTGTACAGACTCCTTAAAGGAGCATGCCAGGTTTGACATCATGGAATTCAAAGCAAAATCTGACTCTTATTAACTGTAATTAAAATGTTATTTGTGTCAGCTAAGTACATAATGCCCCTAAAAGATTTTTATCTTGGGATCTGCTGAGGTTGAGCCATCTCTACAGCAAATCCTGAGACTGTATTTCAAAATTCATTAGATCACACTGAAAAACCTGTTAAATCCCATTAACCCAACACATCTTAATTGTCAAATTCCCCTTAAAATAGGTATTTATTTCTCTGAAATTATTGTAGGAGTAATTCTAATTTGTGAAGAGCTTAATTCTCCATTTGGTAGCTTAATGTAGCATGGCCATGCAGACTACAGAGCAGTCTTGTTTTTTCCTATAGGGGTGCACTTCAACTTCACACAAAAACTGCTGTGGCCCCAGCTGTCCCTCCTCAGGGTAGCATTAATGAGTGCTGTGGGCCCCAGTGAGATCAAGTTTTTCTCTTGTAATACCTTTGAGATGGGATCTTGGGGGGGGGGGGGGGGGGGGTCAGAATGGGATCACCAGTCACTCTTCCTGGGGGTGCTGTGAGCTCTTCCACTGCATCATACATAAAGCAGGGACAGTTTTCAGGGCATGGCTGAGGGAAACGTAGTTAGAGGTGGGCAGAGCCTGCTTTATGGCTCAAGGACTGCCTTGGCTGCTGGGCATCTGCACAGCCTGGGGGAGTCCCTGCCAATGCTTGCATTGTGTTCAGGTGGCATTTCTGGGCAAGGGAGAGAAGTAGGGAGAAACCTGGATGGCCAGCAATAACACCGCAGGTGGGATGGGGTGCCCTAGCAGTGTTTTGTTGGGTGCTCAGGGTGTCTGAGATGTTCTTGCCTTGAGTGCTGCAGGTGTGGGTAGCCTCTGACATGGTTCCCAATGTCTGTTACCTGTTGAGGCCTTGAAAGCAAGGGAACACTTTTTTTTAGTACTAAGTAAATCCTGGTTCTGCAGGCTGATCTGTAATGTGGAGCCCATCTCAAAGCTGAGACCAATTTATATCAGTGTAGGGCCAATTCTAAGTATTTCTAGCATGCTTGAACTTCAAGAGCAGTTGTGAAATTTTGTGTAATTGGAAAGCCATAACTCCATTGCTAGATGGTGTTCAAACCTTCTTGAAAAGCTTAGGAAGAGCAACCAATTCCTGCAGCAATGTTAGAACATTGGCACAGTGTATTCTTGGACAGGACTGTGGCGTGCTCTTCTATTTCGTGATGAAATGTGGCATTTTAGAATGGAGACACTGCTGCAGAAGGAGAAGTTTCCTGATTAACTCTCATCTCTGAACCATACAGTGAGAACCTGATCAAGGCTTGTGGCAGTGCTCAAACGCATAGTTTTGGCATGCGGTAGTTGTATACGCAAATAGTTCCACAATAAAACTACTCTTTTTGAGAGCCCTTTTGCTGTAGGAAGGAAATGATCAGTAAGTCTCAAGACACTAAGAATTGCAGCCAACGACTTCTTAAAGTACTTTTTTCAGTGAAAACTTTCTTAATGCACAGTCTCTTAATTCTTTTAAAATTCTGGTCAAACACTACAAGAAATGTAGAAATTTAACGTGGTTTTGCTATCTTTTTGTGTAACTGAAATATTTACCTGCAGATATGGACAAGTGTTCAGAAATGCAAAGGAGAATGAGGCAAAGTGTCCTCGTGGAGTCTGAGCTAAATAGAATGACATTTGGCATAAACAAGCTATTTCAGGAAAAAGCAATTTTCAGCCTTTTTTAATAACTTCTATTAAACTCATAGATAAAGAAAAAACTTCGTGGTATATAATAACTTAGAGATGGTATCACAAGTGTATTTAATACTTACTGTTGTATTATGAATTTGGAGGACAAATAGTCCTTTGTAATGAGTTTTCACAACATTTAGTGCAGCAAGACAGGACAGGCTTGCAGTGTTAAAGTGAATGAAGGTGAGAGAATTGATTAAAGAAAGAATTACTTGATATTGAGCATATGATCCACGCTTGGTACCACACTTAATCACGTTCATGATTGCGTCCTTACCTGTTTTGTGGACAAATGGGGGCAAACCATTTTCTCTTTGAAAATGGTTGTTGAGCAGGTGATCGTGTTGCATCTAATCTCTGTTAAACTTGTGCACTAATGGGTCTCTGTGCCCACTTTCTAGAAACAAACCAAATGCGTGTTAGTTTTGCATACTGAAAAACAAAGTCCCTAACAAGCTAAGGTCTGAAATGAAATGTAATGCAATTTAGTTAAAGAAACAATCTTTAGAAATGCAGAATTGTCATCTCTGAAGCCAAGGGGAGCATATTGGTTTAATCTCTGCAGAAGGAAGATCAGGCACCTAGTCTTCAGATTTAGAAGGTTAATTTTGCATAACTGTGGCTATGTAGAAATTCAGTGAGAATAAGATAAAGGTTTAAGCTGCCAATTTAAACACAGCAAAAATCCAAAAGATGTCATTCTTACTCTAAGTTATTTACTACTTTTTTAAAATAGCTCAACGCTGTTTGCTTGATGACTGAGAAGGAATGTTCCCACTTAACATCCATGCCCATGTGTACAATTTATCTCTGGATTAATGCTTGGAGGAATAAATCTCATTTGAAACCTTCAGTGTAAATTAAGCTAAAAGTCATGATTCAAAAAGCTTCCTATTTAGCAAATGTTTTGATTCTGAGTCAATGTTGCATAACTAGACATGAGGGGGGAAAAATTATTACCCGTTTCTTCTTTTATTTCATCTCAAACTCTTTTCTCAACAGTGAGTCTTGAGGCGTTGATGTAAAGCCTGAGTAACTGGGCTGCATTGTGCAATCGTAAGGCTGTATGGCTGTAACTGGGGCAGAAGGTAATTGCTTACGCAGCTTCTAGAGAGGTGGTAGGGAAAAGGAAGTCTTTTAAAGACTTCACCAGTCCCTGTGTTACCATGTTCAGAATGGGATAGCAAGAGCAAGGAATATGGCGTTTTCCTTGAATATAAATATATATAAATGAATCACATCCATTTAAAAAAAAAAAAAACAACACAGGTGAGAAGTTTCTTTTCTAAAATCAATTACCTAAGTAATTTTATTAGGCACTTCTGAAAACTGCTTCATCCAGGCACATGCATTTTTATACTTCAAAATGTCCCTTAAGCCTTCCTTGGAAAACTTGGGTTCCTTATTTTTGTCTCCCAAATGCTAGCATCCTGTTTGAAAATGGGATGCAGGTATGATGTGGCAATATCTATAAATTCAAGTTGTGATGCCTATGAGATAATGTTTTCTGCTTCGTTTTTATCGTTCTTTGTATGCTTGTTGTATTCAAATCCAAGTTTTGTAACAGCTGGTGAATTTCTTTTTGTCCTGATGGGACCTTGTGTGTGCAAGTGTGGGTGTATGTCCCAGAGGTCATGCCTTCCAGCTCTGATATTCTTCTACTTAACAGGTTTTGCTTTTGTTACAGTTTGTAACAGAAAATCTGGCAGTCTTAGTCAAATTCATCTGTAGAGGAATTTGAGGTTTGCATGAATGTATTACAAATAGGGAAAAATTGCTCTGGAAAATTGAGGAAAAAATACAAAGGGGGTAAGAAAGGTAGCTTCCAAAGAAACATTTTGACTATAGGAGTGGTGATGGTGGTGTAAAACTTGTCTGAAATCCAGAAATTAATAATTTGGGAGGTGTCATGAGCTTCTTGAGTCCTGTTTCTGGACCTACTGTGATGTGGGATGCAATTTCCCTGCAAAATGGATGCAAGTGACACCCATGCCATAAAACAGATGATGCTGTGGCATTATAAAATAACTTTTAAAAGTTTGGCTGAAGTCTGGATGCTGTCAATATATTAAAATACTTTGGAGTGCAAGTTCGTTTCAAAAAATAATGCAAGCAAAGCCTATTTTTCATCAAAAATCTTTTTTTCCAAAATTTATCTTGCTTATTGCAAATGCTAAGCCTTTTACAAATCACTATAAAAATTCTACATTCTTTATCATGTTTAAGTAGCAGCATTTATCTTTCATTGCATGCTTATTTATTGTACATTAAACTTAAGCTTTTGTTTAATTCACTGATGGCCTAATTTGGTAACTTCTGCTAAGAAATTAACTCTTCTGGGGGAACCATTAAAATAATGCATGCCATGTAGTTTCTCATCATTTCCTAACCACTTCCTTAGCCTGAAATGCAGAGATCGTGTTCTTTTCCTTCTGAAGAAGCTCACAAGGCAATAGCTGAAATGCTCTGTATGCTTTGACCAAACAGAAGTAAGCGCAAATAGGCAGGGGGATCTCTTGTGGCTTGCCCCTGTTTGTAATCCTGCATATCAGTACTCCATAACTGAACATGCTGCTGTCTCCTGGCCAGTAACAAGCAGTCGCACAGTGTTCTCTGTAAGGTGAAGTACAAAATATGAGGAAGTGGGGTTCAACCAGTAAAGAAAGTCTTCAAAATGAAAGTGTAATGAAAGTCTTTGAAAGATTTGAATATCACTGAATATAAATTAATGTTGCTAATCTATGCTAGGTATAACTTTCAGAACAGTGGCAGAAACACAAGAGGATTACTAAAAAAACCAACCTGCTCTATGGGGTGTGTGTTTGATCTGAAAGGTACACCCATTTTTTCCAAGGTGGGCTCAGCTGTGCCTACACTCTTTTCCACCTGTTTCTTTGCTGCAAAGCCTTATAGTGAAGGCCACTTCAGTCCTTGCTGTTCACTCCTGCCCTTCTGAACTCTACCTTTGGATGTCTTTTCCGTGTGTCCTTTGGTGTCATTTCCATCAGCTGGAGCCTGCTAGCCCCTAACCCTATGTGGTGTGGGGATAGAATGAATTCCTTTCTCTCATCGCTGTTCATTGTCAGCTTCAGCTTCTTTAAGATTAAACAACCCTAGTTCACTCATTCTTTCCTCATATATTGTTCTTTCCAGGCCTTGACTATTTTTGCGCTTTCCCCTGATCTTTCTAATTGACCTAAATTGTTATAGTCCGGTATCCACAAATAGTCCTTCCCCTGTGGCACCATTGTGATCAATAGCACAAAGGGACTGTCTTGTGTAACTCATGATTGCAAGCTTCTGGAGCTCCCTGGTTCTTTTCTGTAGATCGCTACTTGTACAGTCCTGTTTGGTGCAGTTCATTCCTCTTGTCCAAGAAAACCCAGTCTCTTCACCTACTGACTTATATCTGTGTGCTTGCTTTTGTTTGTTTAGAGTTCAAATTAACTTTGACCGTCCCAATTTCCAAAATAGCAAGCAGTACCAGAGCCAGTGTAGCCCCTTGCAGAACTCTCCTTTGCTGTACCCTTGTGCCTGACAGTGAGTGACAGCTACTCTCTGGATATGGCTTTCCAACCATTTTCAAAATCCTTACTAAAATCAGGGTATGGTATCTACTGCTTCTCCTCTACCCACTGCCCATACAATCTAAAGCAAATCTTGTCAAATCCATCTAGTTCTCTAGTTCCTTTCTGTTCCAAGATAATGTCTAATATGTATGTGTCAATTGCCAGGTTTCTTCTAGGTATTTCTAATGGCTCAAAGTATGTTGCCAGGTATTGAAGTTAGGCAGGGTGGTATATATTGTGTCCTGTCTATTAAAGCATCTGTTGATATAACACTACAGTCGCAATAGCATGCGTTTCATGTTAGAAAGTATCTAGAAATGTGACGGGTGATTATCTGAATCTTCAGACAATGATAGATGTTTGTGGCAAGCAAGCAGTCTTTACAGCTGCCTCCTATGTACAATTTTATGCGAGGGCCTGAGCTCACTGATGCTAAGAGGAGAGTTCAACTTTCCTCTGAAGCAGCAACTAGCTACAACTTGGCCCAGTGAAGCGCAGTCTACACAATAGTTAAATGTGAGTCAGTAGTAGGAGCCATTTTACAACCTGGTAAGTTTTGCCAATGCTTACTCCAAATTTTTACTTACGCAAATAAATCATCTGATCCAAGACTGTTTAGGGCTTTCTTCCCCTCTAACTCTTAGTTTAGTAAAAATAGTCTAGTATGGTAAGACACAAATTAACAGACAATCCATTTTCCTAATGAATAGCTGTCAGTTTGAAATGAAGGACAAAGTAATAGTGGAGGCAGATCTTAAATATGGTCTTCCATGTTAAATTTAAAAATACTTCTTTATTAGGTTCAAAATATAGATGCCAAATTAACAGCTGAAGCTTATATTGTATACAGACAGTCTGACTGTGGTATGCTTGTCGAAAAGATTTCCATGTGTTTACATAGAGTGAGGTGATAGAGGTGCCTGGAAATATATTACAGAACTATAAAAGGAGGGGAATGTAACAACACTATCTAAATGCTCCTACACTTGGCAAACAGGTATTTTATTGTAGATTAAATTTGCAAGAAATCATATAACTCATATAACACATATAACTCATATAACTCATGTAATTTGGCTTCCGTAATTGAAGTGATTTTAAAAATTGCACCGATACATGAGAAGAACTGGATTCTGTTCAGCTACCAAAAATATTTTATCAAAAAGACTGCTTCACACTAAATTTAAAAACATCAAATCTGGGTAATGTTAAATTCAGGAAAGTTGTTGCTAGCTGTAAACATGTCTGTTAAAAGCTGCCTCGGTAAAATGGCTCAGATCATTTAAGAAAAATGAAACTGATGTAGTCCAAAAAAAACAAGGATATGACAAGCTGTGGGTGAATAGCTAGAGCCAATTCCAGTTCTTGGATATGCTTATGACTTCTGATCATGCACATTAGGAAGCAGAATTTGGGCCAAATAGTAAGTATTTTTTAACTAGAAAATTGGATATAGAGAGGTATGAAAATAACAAAAGAACAGCTGGCAAACACATTCTGTAAGAAATAAATAGAGAATGAAGTTGAAGACAACATGTGAACAAAACCATGAATTCTTGCATTCATTTCTTGAGCCTGTTTTTTAAAGCAAATTTCAGCACAGGAGAAAAAAATCTACCCTTAAACACTTTCAGGAGTGTGATGTCACTGCAATTCAGCTGTATCAGTACAGTTGATTCAAATACAAAGCTTCAAGGATGTGAAGTGCACTGCAAGAATAGGCCTATAGAAGAGGAAGTCCGTAGAAATTGGAAGTGGAAAACAGAAGTCTGAAAGGCAAATGTGTTGTCCAGGTTACTTGTTATAGTGACACACATTTATTGTTTTAAGAACAATAAGGTACAGTAGCACTACACATTTTTATAGATCTTGAGGACAGGATGAAAAAGGTCAGTTGGCTAGCAGTTGTTTATGAAATGGTTTGGACGATGTTGGGAGAGGCCAATTATTCTGACAATAACTAAAACAGAAGAGCCCAGGAGTGAAAAAGGATGAATGTGGAGATACCCTACTTTTGCCAGCCAAAGAGGCTACATAATTCTGCTGTCAGTGGTTATAGAGGAATAAAACATGCTCTTGCTTGTATATAGAACAAGTCCTGTATTTGTAAGTTATCTGTTGATAAGGTCAGTAGTGCCTGATATTTGTTAAAGCCATTCCTCTTCCTATAGGGGTTTAGCCACCCACTGTCCTTGAAGTCAATTCCATCTTGAAAATGGAATACTAGTGAGTGGAGTACTAGTATTTGAGGCATTCCAGTACTGTTTCTTAACCAGGAGGTGGTTTGTGCATCGTGGAGAACGTGTAAAACATTTATTCAGTTTCATGCTGTTGGTAAGCAAAGGGAATGGATGTTTTAAGCATCTTCCTGTTGTATGGGGGGGGGGGGGGGGGGGGGGAAAAAAAAGAAATGCTCATGCTTAGGAACTCTCAGTCAAAGGCCTGAACTTGGGCTCCTCTTGCTGAGCAAAGGCACAAAACAAAACTTGAGTTTTGATAGTTCCCCCCGACAACTCCACCAAACCTGACTTCTGTAGACTCTTTAGATCAACTCAATAGCATTTGCAAAGCCTCTCCTTTGCATTTTTTTCTTACAATCTTTTCAAAGCCATTAAGTTATGTATTTTCTGTACTATTATTTGAAGGTGAGAGATGGTTCTAGTTTTTATTTTTAAAATGCAGCAGTTGGACAACTTTATAGAGAAAGTATATAACCATTAATGGCTGGATCAAAGAAAAAGGAAGGAATTCATATGCACTAAGGATGTTTGTGTTTTTAAATACTGTATGGTAATCTTTTTAATAAGGCACAGACTCTTTAAATATTCTATAATGTGAGGATATATTTGAAGTTAAGGGAAGTTGGCCTGAATAAGTAGTAAAATTCAAATTACTAAAGATTAAAAACAATAGATATATTCCCTTGCTCTTTTTTTGACATTTAAATAATTTTAAGTGGTGTGGATAGTCAAAACTTATGACATATCCTTTAGACCTGGCTGAATCCAGATCAGCTCTACTGGTTTAGGCTTGTTGTCCCTCTGTACTAATGGCTTGCCTTTGACAGCAGCCAGCAGCAGATGATGAAACAAGGGGTATAAGAATAGGGCAAACAAATAATAGTCCTTGCTGTAGACAAATAGTTTTTTGGCAGTCTGTGGTCTTCTTAGACAAGGTGATCATAACTATGCAAAGTACCAGGGAGTGGCTGCACTGCAGATTAACAAAGCAATGCAATGCTGTTTTTCTGTTCATTACTCTTCTTTCACTTCCACTTGCATTCCTGAGTGCTGCTGGGCATGAAGCTGCATATTCCACACAACTATCTACGTAAAATCTAGTGTCGTTTTCATGTAATTAGGCAGTGATGAATTCTAGTGCATTTTAGTTATTTTCCTTTCATATGCAGTTTCACTTGCCATTTTATTGATGGCTTGGTATCTCAAGATCCTTCTGCAATTTTTCACTTATTTTGATACCTGCTCAGTTGCTTCATAGAGTAACTTTTCTCGCTCTTGAATGTTTTTTCTGCTGAGCGTTTATTGTGCAGATTTCCCTGCAGTTCAGTTTCCTTTAGAGCCCTTCTAATGCTCTTTACCTTACTTTCTTACCTTACATTCGCTAGTGGGCTTTGCTATGATCTCTGCGTGCTAGCATTTGCTTCAGCTGAAGTGCAGCACTTAAAGACCCCAAGGCTCTATGGAAGGGTGTTGGCTGTCTGAACCAGGGTACTGAGCAGAGCGTGGAGAGGCAAGCACTGTCAGCAGGTCTTGAAGTTCAGAGCAGGGATGAACTGGAAGGATGGAGATGTGGAGTCCAGTAATGAATTTATTTGTGTAGGACTGGTACTTTATTTGGTACTTTCTATAAGTCACCTGAATGTGAATTTTCATACTTTCAGACAGTATACATTTTAACTTCTCGTTTACAGAACTTAAAACATTGATCACATGTATTTTTGTATGCCTTAGGAACATGAATTATGTTGGCCTTGGATTTTTTTAGCATTTTCACATTCACAGTTGCTCATGCTCACCCTGTTAGTAACCCTTCCTTTGATTTTTTGTTTTAAGGAAAAATCTGTGTGCTTTCTTGATGCTAGTTTTCAAACATTGAAGTCTTTCAAACTCAGATGCAACTTCAAAGAACTGTACAAAGAATAATCACTGCATTTTATCACTCTGTTAAGTATCCAGTGGCAGAATAATACTTCCTCTGCAAGTTCCTGGAATTTGAGATGCTGCTTGCAGAGAGTAAGTGAATTTTTAACAGATGGAGCTCCTTGTTTTTGTCACCTCCATGAAAACTGAAATTGAAGTCAACGCATTTTATAAAGGTATAATTTCTTTAACTTGTCTGTCATCACGTGTACCTGCGTTGTATTAACTAATGTCAATTTTCCATGCTTTCTAGGCACAGCTTAACCAGTTAAACTAATTGGCAAGTAATAAGTGTTAGTGTTTTCTTGTAACTCTTACCTCATTTGGTAGCACAAAAAATAGTGAGTTAGTGACTAATCTTAACATGACTTGTGAAGGTGGAAACTTAGCAGCAGCACCTGGTTTTAATCCTAGACTTCGTAGTGGGGAAAAATTTGTTCCTAGCTATGGCTTTTGGTAAAGGAGGATGCCTTCCTAATGCAGATGTAATTCAATCCCATGTAAACTCAGGAAGAAATGAGCTGAATTTGCAGTTTGAGATTGTGATGGCCCCGTGCTGTCAGGTGGCATGGGACCGCTGCAGTGACAGGGCAGGTTACAGACCACCTTCTGATGTGCATGGTGCAAAGCCACCCTCCCTTCTCTGCTGCTGTCTTCTTGGCTGCTAACACTCAGCCCGAGGTTGTACATTGGTGGCACATATAATTACTTGTCATAATTATTCTTAAATATTGTTATCAATAGCTAAAGCAGTTAAGCATCTAAGAATTTAGTTATGAAGCTGCCTTGAAAACAAGCATATTGTTATACCTAGGGCTCACCTTGACCTCATGAGTAAAGAGTGTAAGCAAATAGCCAGTATCATTTGTGGTTTGATTGCAAATACTTCATGCGTGTTACTTTAAAGGAGGAAGTTGATTTACTTGAATTTGGCCATCGGAATGAATCCAAGCAACAATGTGATCAGCTTTGGTATTTAATAATAAACAGTAGTGTGATTGCCCCAATATCAGCTGAAACCTACCTTATAAGGTTATGTTGATACCAGGGAACTAAATTATTTTCAGTAAGAAAGTTTCAGATCCAGCTTTCCTACGGTTGAGGTCTACATCTGAGCATTCAACTGTAGAGAATGTGGAGAGCATTCTTTTCTCAAGCCCTAAAAGATGAAAATAATCTATCCTACGGTAATAAATGTAGAGAACATGAAGCCATTGGTATTTTTCTTATTCCTTCTTCTCAAGGTCCCAGGGGAAGGCATGCTCTTTACAGAAATAAGTCACTTCAGTTCTGGCAGTTCCCTTCTTGCCTCTCTCCTGAACACTTAAGCTGCTATGAGCCATACTTGGTCCCATAATGAATTCAAAGGTAAAATCAAAGCTTATCAGTCATAATGCTTCCTTTAATGTACTCAGAAACACTTACCTTCCTGCAGTGTAGCCAGCATCCTTACACTTGCTTTATGCTTCTGTGTTTGAGAAAATTGCAATTTATTTAATTTTCATAACATGTGCTTAAACTTTTACTGTTTAAGTAAAAATGTCTGCTTGGCATGCCGGGAAAACCCAAGTGCTCTTTATGTGCATTGTTGAATAACTGCATTATAAACAAATTACCTTTTTTTCTTTTATCAGGTATGTTATGCAGAACTGTTGAATGCTATTTCAGAACAAAGTGAACTATAGCTAACCAGCAATGCTCGCTGCCCTATTGCACAGATTTATTTTTCTTTTGGCTGTATTACTGCAATTTGGCTATCAAACAATCTGTTTAAAAAGTTTGTTCCAGTTCAGCCCATGTTTACGTATGTACAATTGTCAGCACCCAATAGTAACTTAGCAAGTCCAAAGTGAGTGTTAATGCTTAGATGGAAACACTGCCAGTAAATAGAAGAATTAACCTCTGTCATCTAGGTCATTTTTTGAATGTTTTATTTAAAAACAAAAAACTAACACTTTTCAAGCATGGTCTTACAAATCAGTGGTTACTTGTAGTGTTTAATATATACTTTAATAATTAGTTGGTCTAAAAGCTGTTTGTCTTATTGCTGTAAACATAAGTTGCCACTTGGACCACCTAGAATCTACAAGCACATTTGAATTAATTGGGTGCAGCTGAAGGTACAACTTGATCCAGTGGGGTTTTTGCTGGGGCTTTGTGTGCTCTGATTATTTTAACTTTCAAGTTTTGAACTAAATCTTCAGGACGTACATGCTTTACCTACAACAGATTTTTTTACCTACAAACAGATTTACATGACCTGTTTTATTCTGCTTAAGTTAAAGATCTAATATATGATAGAACTAATCAGAGAATTAATTGATAAATGGCCATGTTGAAGATGTGCAATGGAAATGGAAATTTCTTGTGTATACACATGTAGGATACTTGCGTACTGTTCATATTTATAGTTATCCCCCTGCTCTTCTGAACCCAGATCATTGTAGACTTCAAGTTCAAAGCAGCAAGTCCTATTGCTTTGGAACAGCACTTAGTGTATGAAAGCTGTGCTAGGGCTGCTTATGGATGTTGCAAGCTCTCAGGGCAGCACTCACAGGAAATGAGGCTGAGAGTGGGCAGGCTATCCTAGAGGGTCTGGACCAACTACACTACATGCTACATGGATGATATTTAGGTCTTTTTCACTTATAAGTATTTACATGACTGAAGGCCAGTTTTATACTCAATTCCACCTTCTCTGTCTCCCTCACTCCCCTCAACATTATGGCTAGAAATATTTCATAAGATAACTGATACTCTCTCTAGAATTCAGATTCATGTTACCTACAGCACTATGTGCCAAGAAAACTTTGAATTCAAACAAAACATAATCTGGAGTGATGCAAAAGGTCTTGTCCCTACCTGCACAATTCAATCAGCAGGCCCCCACTTTAACAGTGTTTCAGATGTGCAAGTAAAAATCCCATGCGTTTTAACAGAGAAAGCAGAACTTGGTTTTGTGTTCTTCAGCAGAGATAGAGTCCAAACTTACTGACAGGGAAGCCCAAAGCAAGAGCTTTTTTTCTAAATCTGAGTAATGCAAATTCAAACCCCCTAAAGTATGGCCATGTGTTTCTCTGTAAAATGCTTTCACTGTGCAATAATGGCAAAGGTCTGAAAACTAATCAAAACCTCACTTAAGAGAATAAAACTTTTTAAGAGGCACCTCACAACCATGATTTGTACATTGCCAAATTGTCCCTGGGCACATGATTTTAGAATACGTGGATATATTGAGGGGAGCTTAGAGACTTGTGCATTTGTAAGCACTTTAACTGTATGTGATATGGTTCTGTGGCAAACTTTACCTTTGAATTTATAACGTGTGTTCATCATAGCATTTGTGTGAGACCATTGCTCTTGATCCTACCAAGTATTTAAAAAAAAAAAAAAAAAGCAGTGACCAAAAACAAGGCAGTGGAGGACGGAAAGCTCCAGTTGCTGTCAGCAAGGAGCTGGGTTTACAGTAGCCCAAGCCCTCGGCTAATGCAAGAACTGGGCAGAGCTGGAGTCCCATTAGGTACCAAGAGTCTGGAGAGTGAGGGTGGGAAATGGGGAGGCAGCTGGTATGATTTCAGAAATCCACTGTCAGCTCCTTCCTCCAAAGGGGTGGGGAGATTGTTTTTGGACAGTGAGCATCAACAGTTAAAAGCTCATCTTGGGTCAATTCCTAATACACTTTTTTTCCACATGAGCATCTCCAGCATCACAGTTCTGCAGAGTCAGCCCAGGGCTGTGCTGCCAACAGGAGCCCTTTGCCTTCAGTGAGGGATTGGAGCCCAGCTCTGCTTTGTTCCACAGCCCTTCTTGGCCTGTCATGCTCCCTGGGAACAGGGCCTGCTGTGTGGTGAGATCCAGGGGGGCAAAGGAATGAAAACCAAGGGAGAGCTAGTGGTGGGACAGACAATCTCTGTCTGCAGCCCTGGGCTATCTCACCATACCCTTGTGCAAAGAGTTCAGAAACGCTTGGATACTTCTGATTGCCCTGTGAACTCTTCAAGTCACATTCCCAATCACTAGCTGTCACATACTTCTGCAGTAAAACAAACAACCACAATTACTAAGCGCTTCAGCCAATAAAAATCTGATTTTAAAATAATAATGCAAAAAAACTGGATTTGGCAGAGCGTTTAGGTATGCGCATAAATCCAAAAGATCTGATTTTGCAAAAGTTTTGTTTTCTTCAAATGATAATATTGTTGGCATGTGAAGCCTGATTGTTTCATAAGGCCACAAAGGCCCACTCTGGTTATCTAGGCCAGCCTTTTAGATAACGTGCGGCACATTGCTGTGGCTCCTCGGGCCCGGGGTTGAAGCTGCCTGTTTGTTTTATGGTAATAGCCAGTGTGCAACCCTGACCCCACTGAAGTCTTTAGAAATAACGTTACAGCCCTGGCCTTCAGAAAGGCAGAGCTCTTTCAGAGAGGCTTAGGAAACTCAGCGAAAGCTGGGTGTTAAAGGCTCCTGGCTCTTGAAATTTTAGTCTCACACATGGGATGCACGTGACTAACTTATGTAATTATTCCTGTAATAGTTTTCCTGTAGAAAGTTTACATTATTTTCCAACTGGAAAAAAAATATCATACTTTTGTATGTTTATAAGCCTGTGTTGGAACCCTCAGCTGTCCGATGCTGTCACTGAGTGTAAGGACTTGGAAGTACTCACCAAGGCGCCCTCCTATGCGAGGGTCATACTCTCAGAAATCCCAGTGCTGAGGCATCATACAGGAAAGATGCAACTTTTCTTATGCTTTCTTAAGAAAATCTGTGATCTCTATCTCCGTGTGACACAAAGCTCTGGATATGGCACAACCCAACCCAAAGTCAGCAGTTATTAACTGCACAGTTTATGAAACAAGTGGGAATGAAGGCTCTGAGTTTCAGCCATCAGGGTGTAAGGCAAAAGTGAAATTGTGATGCAAGAAATCTTGTTGTTTAATAATTTAGGTTCCAGAATTCACTTTAGTTTAAGTAAGTTGGCTGTAGTGTACTCATGGGTCCCTATTAGTGTTTTATGACTGATATAAGGACCCTGAGTATCCTTTCTCTTACCTGTGAGTACTGCACATCTCTCTGATCAACTGTTGCACTTCTATTAAAATGTTTGAATTTTGCTGTTGGGGAATCTTTATCACATTGTGTCTTGCTATGGCTGTCAAATCACCCAGATCTTTTCTTTTTCAAGGTTACCATTCCTTACAGTCAGTATGGAAGGCCTTTAAGGACTATTAGTTGCAACTGGTATAAACAGTCTCTGGAAGACAATGGTGATGGTTAAATTCCAACTTGCCATACAGAGTTTTCCCTAACAATCTTGGTTGATCTTTTCACAGTATCAGCACCGTCTCACTTGAAGGCAAGCAATAACATTATTAAGAATTAGGATAAACTAATCTTAAATCCTTTTATGATGAACTGTTTATAAATCTTCTTTGGATACTTTTTCTCTTGCTTTTCCTGGTGTATGCCAAGAAATAGCTGTTCTGCTTTATAAAGCAACACTACTTCAAAGTAGCAGATTACTTTACATAATCTGCAAAGAAAACTAATTGTTTTACAATAACAGCCATCCTTTTATTACATAAGGAAGACATCTTTTTAGCTATTAGGGATATAACTCTTGTTGAGACTGGCAATTTCTTTCCATTTGTCAGAAGTAGAACATTGGATTCTAGAAGAAATAAATATGGAGAAAGCACCTTTTAGTTTAAAATAAAATCATTAAATAAGAGATGCAACATCATGGTGCAACTGGAGAACATCATGGTGCAACAGGAGATAATGCAAAAATATCTGCACACCACAATGCAGTACAGCCTTCAAGGCTGTGTGCACATGAACATGAAAGCATGTGTGGGCATGCGTGTTCATGTATGCATGAATTCATAAGAAGTCAGTGGAAGCTGTCAAAACTAGATAGTGTCCACAATAAATCGTCTCAGCAAATAAAAAAAATATAAAAATATTTTATATAAAATATATAAAAAAATATATATTACTGAAGATTTTCCATCCTCATTTGTCACTAAGCTTTCTCTTGTTCAGGAATATTTCTCATTTATTGGAATATGTGCAGCAAAAACGGAAGGTTCTAAGGTTCTAAGAATGTAAATGTCCTACAACAATAGTATTTTTAATAGTATTTTCTAAAAAAAAAAAAGGCAATCATTTTGGCACAGAAAGAAATGAATGCTAAAGCAATGCTATTAGGGCTACGCTTCAGGATAAGTGACTCATTTTTCTATGTAATATCTCTTTTATTCAGGAAAAAATGAAAAATGTGTTTAGTGTAGTTTTCTAGGGTAAAATATGCTTCTTAGTGACTTGTTAGCATCTATGAATTTAAATAGACAAACTTGTCATTGTTCTCTTCTAATAAAATTATAAATATAGCCAGAAAAAGGCCATTTGCCTGAACACATGTTATTGGCTCTTCAAGTGTGAGGGATGCATAGCACAAAGTAAAATAAAATTGAGAGTCTGTTCTGCTGTATTAATAATTCATGTGGATATTAAAGATTTCACCCCTATCAAAAAACTAGCAGTGAAGTTTTCCTGGGCACTGAATTCACAAATTAGGTAGGATTTCTAGCCACAGAGCATTTGGCCCAAGGAGATCAAGACAAGCCCTATGCTTAGCTCAGTGTTTGCCTAATACAAAACCTACCAAAATGTACAATCACGGTTATAAATTGCACATCTGTCCCTGTCACTGGATCATAGCTCAAACTGGCTACTTTTTTTTTTTTTTTACAAGACCACCCAAAACTAATATTTAGGAACCCAATTCTTCTTGATTTACCAAGGAAAATCACTGAGATGCCAACTGGAGAATAACTTAATGCAGCGCCAGTGACTGCTCAAGAATCAGGAACAGGAAAATGGGAGGATAACTTGGCTTTTGCAAAACCTTCATGGTCAGGGTGTTCTTCCAAATCACTTCCCAGCTATCCTACAGATAGGATATTTGAGAGCTTGATATTGTCACAGGAGGACTGGTGCTTGAACGCTGCTAGACCAGAGCTTGATTTTAAACTGGAAAAGAGGAGATTTGGGTTGGATATAAGGAGGAAGTTTTTCACTATGGTGGTGCTGTGCCACTGGGATGGGTTGTACAGAGTAGTTGGGAGTGTACTGTCACTGGAAATGTTCAAAGTAGCATTGGACAGGGCTTTGAGCAACCTGCTCTAGTGAGAGAAGTCCCTGCATGTGGCAGGGAGTTGGGATAGATGATCTTTAGGGGTCCCTTTGAACCCAAAGCATCCCATGATTCTGGATTTGTTAACGCATTTCCTCTACTCCCTTGTGCAGCCGTAGGTGTATTCTATGTCATATATATACATAAATAATAATCTTGAATCTTAAGAATAGAGTGACAAAAAGTAACAACACTGAGCTGTCCCAGGAGTTGCAGGACTACAGTCATCTGGTGTCCTACGGCTGTCTCTTGCGTGGATTCTCTGATGTGTAACAAGGAGTGAGCTGTTTGCCACATAGCCTTCGCTGGGCACTGATAGGGTCTTTCTCCTCCACCCATGTGCTTATTTTTACTAAATTGGTGGAAACTCAATATCTTTGGGCTCTCTTTTGAAATGATCCAGTGGGTACAAATGTTACTGGGGTAGACTGACATGCTTATACACACAGCATGATTGCATAAATTTCATTCCCTTAGGAAACCAGACTAAAAAAAATCTGAAGAAACCTGCAATCTTGACAATCAGTATAGGGCAAGACCTGGGATCAGTGAAACCTGGCGGGAGTCTTGCCATTTGGTTCAGTGGGATCCAGATCTGGTTGCAGAATTTTATGCTAAGTTGAAGTGGTTCTGAATTTTGGTATTGACGTGTGTAAGATATCAAATACCATGACACTAGCTTGTTCAAAGCTTAATTAATTTCTTATGTGAAATCAGCACTTGGCCTTTTCTAACACAAAGGCAGTGTTAGAGGTGGCCAGTAAGAACCTGAATCGTTCAGTGCTGTCTCACAGCAAAGATCAAAACGTACAGCAGAAGCTGGAGCGTCGGGGTGCAAGAGGGACCCGTATTTACACATAACTGGTGGTTCTATTCAGGACGTTTTTCACTTGTGCAATGCAAAACATGAGGCTGTGCTCCTGTGTACTGATGAATAGCTTGTCTTAGAAATTAAGAATTATGGAAGCAGCAGCAAGGTTGATTTAGGTACCTTGAACAAATGAAAGCACCCAGGGCTGTTTGAGATGTTTGCTTGTTAAGAATGGAGAGGAGATGCACTGGAAGATCTCAGGCCGACCTGCAGCTTTCTGGAGTAGCACTGTGGAGGCCAGGCAGGCTGCTCTGGGTACCCAGCTGGCACTAGATGTTTGCCATCGGGCAAATAAGCCAGTAACCACTAATATTCTGTTGTGGTTTAACCCGGCTGGCAGCTAAACACCACACAGCCGTTCGCTCACCCTCCCCCCTCCCTCTCTGGGATGGGGGAGAGAAACGGGAAAGTGAAGCCTGTGAGTTGAGATAAAGACAGTTTATTAAGACAGGAATATAATAATAACAATAATAATAATAGTGATAATGGTAATAGTATTAATAATAATGTGTAAGAAACAAGTGATGCACAATGCAATTGCTCACCACCCGCTGACCGATGCCCAGCCTATCCCCGAGCAGCCGGCCCCCCACCCCAGCCAGCCACCCCTATATATTGTTTAGCATGACGCCAGATGGTATGGAATACCCCTTTGGCCAGTTTGGGTCAGCTGTCCTGGGTCTGTCCCCTCCCAGCTCCTGCTGCACCCCCAGCCTGCTCGCTGGCAGGACAGAGCGAGAAGCCGAAAAGTCCTTGGCTTGGTGTAAGCACTGCTCTGCAACAATTAAAACATCAGCATGTTATCAGCGCTCTTCTCATCCTAATCCAAAACATAGCACCCTACCAGCTACTATGAGGAAAATTAACTCTGTCCTAACTGGAACCAGGACATATTCATACCTTCGTATACAGAGGTCTGAAGATTATATATCTCTTCTACCCCTTTGCTCACAGCTAATTCAAGACTAAAGGAAAGAACTTGCAGCATAAAAGAGAAATAGAAGGGCAACACTGTGATAGATTCTATTCATTTGCTCAGGAGTTATAGCCTTTCTTTATTTGTACAAGAGGTTGGAACAAATGAAATTTACTACCTTCTATTGTATCTAGAAAGGAAGAGAGTTTTCTGGCTTGAAACTATTGAAGTGAAAATCAAGAGCTCTTCTGTCTATCTGAAATATGGATGTTGAGAAAGTTTTAATTCAAGTTTTAATCAAGGGCTTACTAGGATTTGCTGGCCATTTCCCTGTCTGAAACTCTAACTTCAATCTCTTTCTCTGCCAGAGAAGACCAAACAGGGGGTCCAAACAGAGGGCTATTAGGGAGTGTGAGCGGGAGATAGACTGGTGGAGTGACTCCCTGCAGGGCCTGAAGGAGAGGTACCGGCGTGAGACACCCCAAATGGGGATGGACCCCCTGCCCTGTCGCTGTCAGGCAGAGGGAGGTGACCTAGAAGTTGAGGAGGGATGGAGACAGGTCCCTGCTCGACCTTTCAGGCAACGCCCCCCCCCCTACCGGCCCCACCTTCCCAGGTGCCCTTACGCAACAGATTTGAGGCCCTGGAGCTTGAGAGACCGGTGGGTGAGGACGAGGTAGAAAGTCTACCCAGGAGGATGCCTAGGGCGAGGAAGCCGACCCCACGCCTCAAGACCGCCTCCACCAAGAAAGACAGAAGGGTGATCGTAGTAGGCGACTCCCTTCTCAGGGGAACGGAGGGCCCTATTTGTCGACCTGACCCTACCCGTAGGGAAGTCTGCTGCCTCCCTGGGGCCAGGGTCAGGGATGTTGCCAGGAAGCTTCCCAACTCTTTTGATAGTCCAGGCTGGCAGTGATGATATTGATGAGAGAAGCCTGAAGGCTATCAAACGGGACTTTAGGGGACTGGGATGGTTAGTGGCTGGAGCGGGAGTACAGGTGGTGTTTTCATCTATCCCTGCAGTAGCAGGGAGGGGTACCGAGAGGACACGGAAAGCCCACCTGATTAACACGTGGCTCAGAGGCTGGTGCCAACACAGACATTTTGGGTTTTTTGACCGTGGGGCGCTTTACTCGGCACCCGGCCTGATGGCCGCAGACGGGTCCCTATCTCTAAGGGGAAAACGGATCCTAGCCCAGGAGCTAGCAGGGCTCGTTGAGAGGGCTTTAAACTAGGAAAGAAGGGGGATGGGGCTGAAAGAAGGCCTGTTGGAGCTGTACCGGGGGGAACAATGGCAGAGCTGGGGAAGATGGCAATGGCCCAGCTGAAGTGCATCTACACTAATGCACGCAGCATGGGCAACAAACAGGACGAGCTGGAAGCCATCGTGCAGCGGGAAGGCTATGACTTGGTTGCCATCACGGAAACGTGGTGGGACCACTCTCATGACTGGAGTGCTGCAATGTCTGGCTATAGGCTCTTCAGAAGGGACAGGCAGCACAGAAGGGGTGGTGGTGTGGCTCTCTATATTAGAGAGTGTTTAGATGTTGAGGAACTTGAGGCTGGGAATGATAAGGTTGAGTCCCTATGGGTTAGGATCAGAGGGAAGGCCAACAAGGCAAGCATCCTGGTGGGGGTCTGTTATAGACCACCGAACCAGGATGAGGAGACGGATGAGGAGTTCTACAGGCAGCTGGCAGAAGCCGCGAAATCATCAGCGCTTGTTCTCGTGGGGGACTTCAACTTCCCAGACATATCCTGGAAGCACAACACAGCCCAGAGAAAGCAGTCTAGGAGGTTTCTGGAGAGCGTGGAAGATAGCTTCCTGATGCAGCTGGTTAGAGAGCCTACCAGGGGAGGTGCCCCGCTAGACCTTCTGTTCACGAACAGTGACGGACTGGTGGGAGATGTGGTGGTCGAGAGCTGTCTCGGGCAGAGTGACCACGAAATGGTTCAGTTCTCTATTCTGAAGTCAGGAAGTCAGGAAGGGGACCAGTAAAACTGCTGTCTTGGACTTCCGGAGGGCTGACTTTGAGCTGTTCAGGACACTGGTTGGCAGAGTCCCTTGGGAGGAGGTTCTGAAGGGCAAAGGAGTCCAGGAAGGCTGAGCACTCCTCAAGAAGGAAATCTTAATGGCTCAGGAGCGGTCTGTCCCCACGTGCCCAAAGACGAGCCGACGCGGAACTAGACCGGCCTGGCTGAGCAGAGAGTTGTGGCTCGAGCTTAGGAGAAAAAGGAGGGTTTATAATCTTTGGAAAAGAGGGCGGGCTACTCAGGAGGACTATAAGGATGTTGCGAGGCTGTGCAGGGACAAAATTAGAAAGGCCAAAGCTCATCTGGAGCTCAATCTGGCTACTGCCGTTAAAGATAACAAAAAACGTTTTTACAAATACATCAACACAAAAAGGAGGACTAAGGAGAATCTCCATCCTTTACTGGATGCGGGGGGAAACTTAGTTACAAAAGATGAGGAAAAGGCTGAGGTGCTCAATGCTTTCTTTGCCTCAGTCTTTAGTGGCAAGACCAGTTGTTCTCTGGATACCTGGTACCCTGAGCTGGTGGAAGGGGATGGGGAGCAGGATGTGGCCCTCACTATCCATGAGGAAATGGTTGGCGACCTGCTACGACACTTGGATGTACGCAAGTCGATGGGGCCAGATGGGATCCACCCGAGGGTACTGAAAGAACTGGCGGAGGAGCTGGCCAAGCCGCTTTCCATTATTTATCGGCAGTCCTGGCTATCAGGGGAGGTTCCAGTCGACTGGCGGCTAGCAAACGTGACGCCCATCTACAAGAAGGGCCGGAGGGTAGACCCGGGGAACTATAGGCCTGTTAGTTTGACCTCAGTGCCAGGGAAGCTCATGGAGCGGATTATCTTGAATGTCATCACACGGCACTTGCAGGGCAACCAGGCGATCAGGCCCAGTCAGCATGGGTTTATGAAAGGTAGGTCCTGCTTGACGAACCTGATCTCCTATGACCAAGTGACGCGCTTGGTGGATGAGGGGAAGGTTGTGGATGTGGTCTACCTTGACTTCAGTAAGGCTTTTGACACCGTTTCCCACAACATTCTCCTCGAGAAACTGGCTGCTCGTGGCTTGGACTGGAGTATGCTTTGTTGGGTTAAAAACTGACTGGATGGCCGGGCCCAAAGAGTTGTGGTGAATGGAGCCAAATCCAGTTGGAGGCTGGTTACTAGTGGAGTCCCCCAGGGCGCAGTGCTGGGGCCGGTCCTCTTTGATATCTTTATCGATGACCTGGATGAGGGGATCGAGTGCACCCTCAGTAAGTTTGCAGATGACACCAAGTTAGGTGCGTGTGTCGATCTGCTCGAGGGAAGGAAGGCTCTGCAGGAGGATCTGGATAGGCTGGACCGATGGGCTGAGGTCAACTGCATGAAGTTCAACAAGGCCAAGTGCCGGGTCCTGCACCTGGGGCGCAACAACCCCAAGCAGAGCTACAGGCTGGGAGATGAGTGGCTGGAAAGCTGCCTGGCGGAGAAGGACCTGGGAGTACTGGTTGATAGGCAGCTGAGTATGAGCCAGCAGTGTGCTCAGGTGGCCAAGGAGGCCAACAGCATCCTGGCTTGCATAAGAAGCAGTGTGGCCAGCAGGTCTAAGGAGGTGATTGTGCCCCTGTACTCGGCTCTGGTGAGGCCGCACCTTGAGTACTGTGTTCAGTTTTGGGCCCCTCGCTACAAGAAGGACATGGAGGTGCTCGAGCGAGTCCAGAGAAGGGCGACCAAGCTGGTGAGGGGTCTGGAGAACAAGTCTTACGAGGAGCGGCTGAGGGAGCTGGGCTTGTTCAGCCTGGAGAAGAGGAGGCTCAGGGGAGACCTCATCGCTCTCTATAGGTACCTTAAAGGAGGCTGTAGAGAGGTGGGGGTTGGTCTGTTCTCCCACGTGCCTGGTGACAGGACGCGGGGGAATGGGCTAAAGTTGCGCTGGGGAGGTTTAGGCTGGATGTTAGGAAGAACTTCTTTACTGAAAGGGTTGTTAGGCATTGGAATGGGCTGCCCAGGGAGGTGGTTGAGTCGCCATCCCTAGAGGTCTTTAAAAGACGTTTAGATGTAGCCCTTAGTGATATGGTTTAGTGGAGGTCTTGTTAGTGTTAGGGCAGAGGTTGGACTAAATGATCTTGGAGGTTTCTTCCAACCTAGACGATTCTGTGATTCTGTGATTCTGTCCTGGTTCTGCGTTTACTCTAGTAAGAGTGTCATCCCCAAAGACTTCAGTGTGGCAAGCTCACAGTCACCGAGTGGGGTGATGAACACCCTTTGCACCTCTGTCTTTACATAGGGACTTGCAGAAGTAATCCTACAGTTGATATTTTTAATGAGACTAGAACCAGCCCCTCTTGGGTGTAACTGTTGACTGTCAGTAGACTTCGTGTCAGTAGAAGCTTTGGCAGTGCTTTACCCCAGTTATGAGTGCAAAAACTGCCTTGTTATACTTGGTCTGCCTATCCCAAAAGGACTTGAATGACAAATAGCTGAAGCATTAAGATACAATGATCACGCACACTGACGACGAGGAATTAAAACCTCAGAGCTTGCATAGGTCTTCCAGTTCTTGAAGAGCTCGACTGTAGTGAAGACAGCATCTTTTCAGGGCTGTGTTCCTCATCTAGAGGCCATGGGCCATAATGACATGGCTGGGCTCAGAAAGGGATGTGGTGTGGTGTGTATCCCCTCTGTGCCCTCACCCTCCTGCTTTGAGAGAGGCAGAGAGGATTCTGGCTTTGTTCTCCTTTCTTCTCCTCTCCTGTCACAAACCCACGGCCTCCATGGTTTCTCCTAAGCCAGCATCATCTCCTCTGCTGGGGTGGCAATTCAGCCCCAGCTGCTGTACAGGGTATGGGCTTTGTCATCAGCTGGACCAAGGGTGGTGCGGTGGGCCACGTCCTGCCCAGAACTCTTGCTTCTGTGCAGCCTTACCCCTCTCAGAGACATCGTAATGTGTTGCAGGAGGAGGATGAAGCCCTAAATACAAATATAAAAATATGCTCCTAAACCGGAAATTTAAAGTATCGGTGTATTTAATGCAGTCATAGGATTTGTGAGGAGGAAGGACCCAGTCCTTGGGGCAGAGGAGAGACGGTGAAGAAAACTGTGAAAAATAAACACAATACACATTGAAATCAGTGTAAGTACTTATTTAATAACGTAACATCACACTTTTTGGTGAGTCCCAGCAGTGTTTTTTAACTGTCCATTGAGTTTATGAGTCAGTGAAGCTGTCCTTCTGGGGCTCTCTGTGTCTCCACCGCATATGCCAAGTCTCAGCCACCCTGTAATTCTCCTCCGGGTCAGACCTCATGTATACATGGGGTGCTGGGTGCTCTTGGTGGTTTCACAGAGTTCAATCATGGGTACTTATCACAATGCTGCTGCATAAAATATGCACTATGTTAGTTTTGGCTTCGTCTTTGTCCTGAGTATGAAAATACAGTTGTCATCATGTGTCCAGGAGCTTTGCTTCTGTTTCCATCATAGCCTTTTCTACTAAGGCAGTTTCATCAGAGTCCTTTGCTTTTACTCAGTCTTGAGTCAAGGTTTGTTCATCCTTTTGCCTTTCTGATCTAGCAATTCTGTGAAAGTATCTAAATTGTGGGATATCTTACTGTGGTGAGGCTGAATTGTGTGTTTGGCAAGAGCAGTCAGGCCTGAGAATTATGCATGGATCCATGAAGAAACCTGGAGAGATACATGTGTCTTAGAGCTGATGCATAAGCTAGATATGTTAATGTCTGCCGGGCTGCTGGTACTTAACCAGAAAAAGTGCATCTGTCCAAGGCAACCTCAACACACTGGAGACACTGAAATATCAAGGCAGCTTAGGAGAGGAGAAGTTACTAAGTGAAGGGCTTCTGGCAGCAGGACAGCTAGGGTCACAGGAACTCTGCAGGGAACAGGCTCCCTGCAGAATGGATTAGTGGCTGCTCCAAGGAGAGATGCTTAGTGCAACCTAAGGTATTAAATCACTTTGAAAACCAGTCTGATGTATGCACCAGCTACTTTAATGCAAGCTAACCACAGTTAAAGTGGTTCAACAACCCAATGTAGACATGGCCTAAAGCAATGCAATAACATTCCCTTCTTTTCTAGGCCATTTGTGGTTGTGTTGGTAGGTAATGTAATCCTGGAGGTGGAAAAATTACTGTATTACCAACAGAAATTGGGATGGGAAATCAGTTAACAATATTGTTAGCGTTTTCATTGCAGAATCAGCAATTACAGTACAATACTCTGGGTCCAGAAAAATCAAAATAGGGACACATGACCTCAATCCCAGGAATATACAGCCCATGAGGGCAAAGAATTTCTTGTTATTTGCATGTGAAACTTTTCTGCATAATCTATTTTGCAAACAGACCTATAGAGTGAAAACAATGTCCCCTGCTTCCTGCTATATACCCTTTCTTTTTTGGCATATCTCAGCACTAACTGTTTACATTTGGGAGAAATAACTTCATATATTTCAGCACTTTATATTTATAGGTTCATAAGACTTCTAAGTGGCACTTTAATAACTTATTTCATTTTATGTTATCAGTTTTGTGATGCCTTCTGCAGGATTGTATTTTTAATTGCTTGTACAGTTCCCTGGTGGGTTCAATGTCAGGGTTGCTTGTCATTACAATAAATTAATTAAATGATTGCTATTAATGATTATATAATGCAAGAGAAAAAGGCATTTCTCAGCCCGGGGCACAGAGAATTAAGAACACAGATGTTTCTGGAGTGGTAGCTGAAGACTCCCAGTACACCAAGGTGGAACCAACACATCCTCTTCTACTTCTTCAAAAAGTAAGGAGGATCTTTAGGTTTTGGTAACCTTGAGGGGTGTACAGGACATTTACTTTCCTCACTGAGAACCTTCAGATACTTGTGAATAACCATAAAGAATAAAGAACTTAACCTAGGAAATATAATCCATGTCCTACAAACGTGATTTACCACTGTAAGGCAAACACTGAGTGTTCTTTGCCTTTTATTTTCACCCTTGAATGTCAAAATGAAGATACCACTGTTCGTACCATCAAACAAGCATAACAGACACGTCCTGCCTGTATAATCTTTCATGTCATCTGCTAAGTATATTTCTAACAGACTCCAATGCTTATTTATATTTTTTAATTTCATCTCATTCATTATCTTTGAAAGCCTACACACCAGTGAGGCAAACAGAGTACCTGCTATGAAGTGGTCCCTGAAGCATTGATCCAGCTCACTGCATTGGTCTATCCACGCCAAAAAGGCTTGATGTCTAATGCCCCCTCTGTGGAAATGGATTATCCCTAGCCAGAGAACAGTCTCTTATAGCTGGAGACAAGTAAAATGTCAGCATTGGGCTCACAGCATCTAAATCTCACTAGTTGTCTTTAAAGACTTGAAAGCCCAGTCCAGCAGAATGGTTCACTGACCTTCCAACAATGTAATGGCAATTTGGGTAATAGCATTAGTCATTTAAACTAAATTTTGCCTTAACTTAGTTTCATTGAAAGTGTTTTTTGAGGTGGATCAAGGAAAAGAACAAAAGGAACAGAGAAGAAGGAGACATAAACTAAGTGTTGGGTATGAACTGCCAGGCATTCCTACAAAGTTAAAGTGTATGCTGGAGTGAGAATTGAGGGCAATTTTGTCTTGTCTGTGCAGCTGGCACATTATGAGCCTTGTTGTATTTGCAACCAAACCCAACGGTTCCTTCAGTCAGAAAATACTGCACAGTGTAAACCTAAGGAAAACACACCGTTGTTTTTCCATTGAATTCTGTATTAAAATGAAATTTATAACTATACCAGATTCTGCCAGAAATAGCTCTAAAAACCAAGCAACAAAACAACAACAAACAACCAAACACCAAAAAAAAAAAAAAAAACAAGCTGCTGGCTGCCTGCCAGTTACACCACTTTTATTGACCCATCACTAGGAGACCTGTGATTACATAAGCTCTTCTGCTATTAACATTTCTAACGTGAGGTGTTTTGTATTAAGTGGTTTCCGTAATAACAAAACAGTCATTGAAGTGATTTCTTAAGAGTCTGGAAAAAAAAAAAAAAAAACTGATAATTACAGTATTTGAGGTTAATTACTTGGAGCTTGCTTCCTTTCAGTTGGTATCCATTCTGTACTTCCTAAGTATGTGCATAAATGGTGCAGCTTGTGAACTTAAAGCTGAATGCCTTTCTTCTGATTTATATTTTCAGTTCACTCTTATATTTAAAAAGTCTGCTAGGCTAGGAGGGAACTACAACAGAATGACTGAAACAAATCAACAGGCAACTAAAAGCGAAAGAACAAAAAATCTGCCAGGTTCCAAGAGCTAATGGGAAGAAAGGATGAGCCTGGGTACCTTACGTGATGTCCTGTAGACTCTGCACTGAGCCTGATGTATTAAACACATCCTGATGTACTAAACACAGAACTACCTGTGGGACGTATCATATCCCACAGATATATGGGAAAGATGAACTTTTCACAGCGGTCTGCATTAGTTAAAAGGGATAGGTGGTTCAAACCAACCTATGGTCTTTCCACAAGCCCTTTGGGACAGTAGTGAACTCATTTGAAATAAAGTCCAGAACCAAAGAAGGAGAGCTGCCAGTATAAATCCTGAGATAGGAGCAGCCTGGTAGATGTAGGAGGCAGAGACAAAGCTTTCTTCAGTTTAGCATTAATTACAGGTGTGGGAGAAAGAAGGTTGAATAGAAAATGTAAGCCAAGTCATGGATATATGTCATCTTATACCCTCTAGGATATATGCAGCTTGTATCACAGAATTAGAGGTGTGTGTGTAGGTTTACTCATGACTGTGGTCTTATCTCTGGTCTAAAGCTTAGCTGTAGTACCGTTTTCTTGTACCTTTATTTGCACTTTACAACAAATTGGATGAGCCAGGTCATCAGGCGGCGTGAACAGATGCTTCTCCTGGAGTCCATCAAGAGGATGGCAACGAGCCTGACCCTTAGGGTTCTCTTGTCTGTTTTTAAATTCACTTCCATATTTTCACATTCAGGCCATCCAGTTCTGTGATTTATTGGTTTAGCAATTCTGCAGGCTGCTTTTGAAACACGTTTGGGAAGGAATAAGACTACCCAGCAAGAAGAGAGCAAAATACATTTGGAGGCAGCTTTCCATGTGAGACAGCCAGCCTGCAGATCAGCTGCTCTCCCCTGGCAGGCTGCAGCTTTCTGTTCACATTAGAGGGTAGCGGGCACTGATAATGGATAATGTCTTCAGAAGAGACACATTCCTAGCTTTTTAATGTCAGAGCGAAGTAGGCACCCTTGCATCTGAAAGGCCAGTGCCACAGGTGCCAGCCAGCCGTGTCCTGGTGCCTGCCAGCTATGCTGCAGTCGAAAGTCGAGTGTTTCTGTGAGCTGGGGGTCCAGCCTGGCCCTCAGGTGCTTCCCCGTTACCCAGGGGAAAGTTGTCTGGGTGGCAAAATCCCCAAGTTACCATGCTTATTAAAGAGCTTCACCCCAGGAGAATGTCTGCTTTTCCTAGCGGGATGAAATATGAATAGTATCAGGATTTTAGTGCCTGCTGTATTCACAGGGCCATAAGGTAGTGCACAGCTTTAAAGAAAGGCTATGCCTTGCAGCCAGTGGTGATGGTCCTAGTCGTAGTTTTATGTCAGTGATTTTAAAATAAGTACATTCAGGCAAGTGACTACAGCAACTACATGATTTACTGCTTGAAAAATGTGTGTGGATTCAAAATGAGATCTCTGATTTTTGGTGACAAAGGGTGTTTGCTGTTTGGTGTTGTTTAAATTTTTGCTTCTGACCAGCCATCTAATGGGAGAACTAAGCTTTTTTTCCTGTCATCTAAGGATCTCCTAGTTGAAGTTCAGGTGAAGACTTAATTGTCCTTGATATATTTGGATCTGTACATTGAGAGTAACTATTGCGTGCCCCGTTTACTGGTAAAATGCAAGGTGGCAGAATAAGCAATTTTCAAAGAGTTGCTGAGTTGAAACAGGTAGCAGATGACATGGGAGTTTGCTTCCCTGCAGACTGAGAATTTGCATATAGAAGTCAAACAGACCAGAAGCATTGAACCCATATTATCAGAAGCTGACTCTGTTTCATATGTGCAGGGCTGGATATAGCTGTGGGTGATCTGACTCTGGCTACATTTACATAGGTATACATGCACGGTTCATCCACTGAAATCAATAGACTTTACTATAAATGAAATTCAAATCACTGCCAAATAGATCAGATTCAGGCCCTACAGTTTCTGCATACCTCTGGAGAGTCTGGCTGATCCCATTTTTGCATAGACTTTCACCTCATATAACCCCATTATATTCAGTGGGACCACACAAATGTAGCTCAGGGAAAAGCTGGCACCACATTTCCTGAAATCCAGTCTGTGAACTCCAGTTTCTGGGTGGATAAGCACATATTCTAATTCCTCTTCTAAAAATTGCATGTAATTCATCATGAAAACAGAAGGCCTCTCTTTCCCCAATGGTATTTATGATCCTCTGACCCTTTTACACAGGAATATGAGTTTGCCTTGGTGTTACTACTTAAAAACTTTCCTTCCCCACGTTGGCATACACATTTTGTGTCTTTTAAAAAGTAGCTAGATATATTAGTACAACTGAAGAAGGCAGTTTTTTATTTTTAACCAAAATTACTATGTTTATTGATTCTTCAGTGTTTGATTGACATTCACTTAGGAGCTGAAAACTAGACCAGCTCAGTTCTCATGGTGAGAGACTATATTTGCCTTTCCATGGCCCTATAGTTAACAGAAAACAGTTTGCTTAAATATTTGTTCATCAGGCTATCTTTCATTAGAGAAGCACATTTATAGTGATTCTAATCCACAGAAAGGTGCTACTTCACAAGGCAGAGACGGTGTTCCGTAGCTGTGCCCAACAAACAAACACATTTATTTCAACTAGAGCAATATGCATTTGAGAGAATTACTAGAGTGTCACAAACAAGCATCACTTCCCAGCTGATGACTCGCATATTACTTTCCACAGATTAAATGAGGGTATATCCAGTGTCATCTATTTTCTCTAATTTTCCTAGCTGAATGCAAGATCCTAACAGAAAATATTTCAGGTTTTTGCAGTGGGAAGCCAAATAATTTTACCTTTGTCTGTCTACGTAGATTTTGTCTACATAGATAGTCTGTCTACATAGATTTTTCACAACTGCTCTCCCTTTGTTTGCGTTGCAAATGCAAAGTTGCACCTGCCTATTTCCCTGCCAAGGATCATGGGGATTTATTTTTCTTCCCTAACTCCCCAGTGTGGCAGCAGAGCCCTTTGCACAAGCTGCTGCCCCTTCCTGGTGGGCCCAGGAGAGGAGTGCTCAGCCCAAGGCTCTGCCTCTGCCCCTGGGGAGGCAGCCAGCACATGGACTCGGGAATGAGCCCAGTGTGCTAACATGTCCAGGCTGCTCTGGGCAGCAAAAAGAAGCAAGGCACAAGAAAATCAGCCATTACCGAGTGTAGTTAATTCAGTGGAGTTGCAAGTGCTTAAAAAAGGGGTTATGTCCCACAGAAACAGACTCTGAAGTTTACTGAAAGCACAGATAGTCACAGTGGTAAGAAGTATGTGATTAGAAAAAATAAACAAGCCACGATGGCAGTCAGTGTCGTGGACAAAATAAGGCAGAGCAGGATTTCAAAGGATCTCATTGTATATTCCTGCAGCATGTCTGCATTGCGGGTGCAGACATTTCCTCTAAGGAAAAGTTTTGTTTGCACCTTGCTGATGCAAGGTGGCACCATCTGCTGGAACCTTCCGGCTTGTTGATGGCAGGGGACCCTTGATGAGAAGACCACAACTTTCACCAGTCCCTTGTACAGCATTGACTTCTGCTGAGCACACACGTTAAGCCTATTTGTCTGGGGTGGTTAGATTTCACAGCTGGGATTTTGGTGACTGCTCTCTGAGGCTTTCCAGAGGATCAGGCACTGGCTGACATCCGAGCACAGGCAAGGTAGCTCCAAGTGGATTATAGAAGCGATATCTCACATGACGCTCGATATCACATGTTTTGGCTATGTGAGAACGGGTACAGAATTTCTGCTTGCATATTTCATTCTTGAAACATTTTTATTTCTATCATATTTGTAGCCCCACATAATCAAAAGTTTGGAGCCAGGAAGAAATGCTGCAGTTTGTTGTTCAGCCTCTTTACGCTGTGCACAGTCTGTTGCTGTGGTCCTGGTTCAGTTACCTAGGAAACAGCTGTAGGATGGAATTTATTTATTCTGTCTGAATAAGTGTCTGTGATATATACACGAGGCTTACCCTGCTGGTGTCTGTGGGAAGTTGGTGAATGTTTTTATGTGCTATTAGGCAGACACCAGGTATCTCCAACTACATGAGGACAATTATTGGCACTGTTTAAACAGTTAACAAAAATCCTCTGTAATTCCCCAAAGAAAAGGGTGAAGGAGGAACTGTTCAAATGTATCATCGAGCACAGAAGATGTTGGGTCAGAGACAGAAACCACAGGAGACCACAGCTGTCTGAACGGAGTGGGGCCGGCGGCCCAGCTGGCCGCTTCCACAGGAGATAGCAGTGTGCACCTGGAGGATGCCACGAGCTCCAGGGGCTGCCCACAGCTCTCCAAAGCTGGCGGTGCAGAGAGGAACAGACGTGGGGGCAGAATAGCTCACCCCAAGCACGCTCCTAGGAGCTAAGAGAGTGAGTCTCCAAAGTCAGGCAGCCCTGTCCCTAGGAGCCCCAGTAAAACACCAGCTCTCGTGAAGGAAGTCAGTCAGAAATCTAGGTGCCCTTGTATCCTGACTCTGTACGGCACAAAGCGGTGACCCGCTCACAGGCTGAAGCACATTTTTCACCCTTGTCTGTGCATCCCACCCACCCCTTCCACGCACAGGGTCACGCCATGTGAGAAGCCTACATTTCCAGGCCAGAAGCCATTTTCTGTTTCATTCTGGCTCCCACTGGGAACCATCGCTCCGTTGGCTCCTTGCCCTTACCCATTTCATTTTTTTTGACAAGAACACAGTGTTTTCCCAGAGTGACTATCCCAACATGCCCTGTGAATCTGGGGAAGGGAGAGATCACCAGCCTGTTCCTTCTCCCCGTCCTTCCTTGCTTTCCCAAGGCTCCTACCCACAACGGCCTACCCACCAATGGCTCCTACCCACCAATGACTCCTACCCACCATGTGGACAACCTCGGCCTTTGGTGGTCCAACATCACACGCCAGTGCTCACACGCAGTGTGTGATCTGCCTGACATATGCTGATGCAGTTTTCACGTTTTATGCTACAGGGAAAGGTTAAATGGCAGACAGATTACAGCCCAGGCTTCACACAGTGTTTTTTAAATAGTCATTCAGGCCTGTTGATAGTCCGGGAACAGCCCTGCCAGCTCCAGAGGGTGATCGCATGTGTGCAGCAGAGACACCCATGTGTGGGCTTGGAACAGTGCCCCTAAGTGAGGTTTTTCACTTCTGTTTCCCATTGCAATTGTAATTGGTATGAAGGCACAGCATCCGCGTCTACTTTTAGCAGTTGGTGTAGCTGTGGCTGCACTGGACACCAGCAATTGCTAAACTGGGGCAGTCTGAGCTGGGTTTGGGACTTGGCGCCCCCAGGGTTGTTGCTGTACCTCCCGCTTCACAGCCCAGGAGCCCCGCCGACGTCGCTCCGTGTAATCAGCTGCGAGCGCTGCAGCAGAGGTCAGGCTGCCAACTGCATTGCTTTAGCCAGCATGTTGAGAAGAAAGTCTTGTATTTCAGTGGTTTCAGTTAGATGGCACGGGGAAGTCTTGTGCGAATAGAAACATTTTCAAAGGAATTTACCAGTTCTAATGGTAAATAAGCCTTTGATGGCTACCCACTCTAACTCTCCCACAGGGTGCACCAGGGGTACCCCTGCTCCCAGACCACCCCAGGTGTGTTTTAGGTTGGTGAGTTTCATCCTCCTTTAGCTGTGTTGTGCTGCTGCGAAGTGCAAAGGCGGCTGTTGGCTGCGCTCTGCTTTATGCACCGCGTAGTTCGGATTTTAATAAGACCAAGCAAGAGGGAAGCAAAGGCAAAACGTGGCCAACCCGTGTATTTACTCTGTGTGTATCTTTATTGTAGTGTTTTGGTGTCTCTTCCAAGACCATAAAGTGCTTTACAAAGATAATAAAATCATGAGTCCTACTTTATGGGTGGTAAAACTGACTCCAATTAAGAGAATAGCCCAGCGTCACACAGTGAGTCAAGAGCAGGAAGAGATTCCAAGTTTTTCTTTAACTCTACACTCTCTCCTTTAATTAGTATATTATTTATTTTAATTAATATAGGCTTTTCTTGATACTACATTAGCATAAAGCAATCCAAACTGCTCTCAGAAATCATTTTTAAAAGCAGAGGAAACTGTTAAACTCATAGTGTGAGCATACAGGAAATTAAAGCATTTAAGAGGTTTATGAATTTAACAGATGGCAATCTCTCAGCTCTTGGTGCATATGATGCTATGAGTTTTTTTAGGATATTTATTTGAGAGGAATTCATTACACTACTAGTGTAGAGTATTCTTAAGACAATCTTGCTTTTGCCTCTAGATGGCTCACCTGGAACTGCCAGTGCAAAAACGTTATCCATAAAGGAATTCCTGCAGCGTATTCTTATGCCACAATGGCTTGCTTTTCCAGCAGCAATGGAGAGTCAATCATGTAAATGTATTATATCTGTGTAAAAACATTCTGCCAAATTGTTTTGCCTTTTGTAAGAACAAGAATAACAGATGGATACAGGACAGAGCAGATTTATGAGTAAAGTAACTTTCTATTAGTCATTATCATGAGTCACATCCTAAAATATCTAAGGGAGGGCTGTCTTTCTGGCTGTAATAAACACTTTCCAGGTGCAATCCTTGTTGTGGGGTAGGTGATATGTTAGACAGTGATCATCTTGTCATCTGTCTGTTTTGTTTCTGCCCTTTAAATAAGCAATGGGATTTTTCTCAGCGGACTAGGATGCAGACTACTATATGTAGTCCGAAGACTTCAAAATATATAAAAATAATCATGAAAATCTGCTTTTAACCTAGTAGCAATTAAAAACACAAAAGCACTGAGGGAAAGAGTGAACAAGTTTTACTTCTCTTACTAAGCAATATGGTTCGTGTGGCTTTGTGAATGTCTATGTTAAGGTATATACTTCTCAGTATGTCCATAGCCATTCATAAAGGAATGAAAAAGGACAGCTGGAAGCTGGTGGCTGAGAACACAATAAAATCCACCCAGAGTTCAGAAAGGGCTGTCTGCACTCGGAAACTCAGAGGTTTGTGCTGGGAGAACTGCAGGGTGTGGGGGAGCCCCGTTACAGTGTGCAGATACTGGAAATTTGATTCAGAGTGCTCAGGGGATGCAAAACTGAACAAGCAGCACAGAAATGAATGTCCTGCTCTTGGGGCTCCTGTGTGCCTCGCAGGAGTGGGAAATGACTTCCCCGATATTTTTATTTGTTACGCTATGGGATTGTTTGGGGTTTTTCACTGCTTCCTTTACGATGAGATAAAAAGTACCAGGAAAGCCGTATGCCTCGCACCATTCTCCTGCCTGCAGTGGAGACAGTATTTTCTCTTCATCTGCCCAATGGGAGCAGCCCCCTTTTTTCGGCGGCGCCCCACGCGTTCCCGCTTGCGCATTCCACCTTTGTTCTGCGGGAGGAACTCCCTTTGACGTGGATGTGGATATGTATTCCACACACCAGGCGAGTGCGGAGCGGGCGATCCAGCCCTCTGTGCCGCAGCCTGGGGAGCAGAACAGCTCTCCTGGTCGCCCCTTGCATTTTAATATCAGAGGGGAAGTGGAAATCTCCATTTTTTGAAATGGAGAGAACAAATAACGGAATAAAAGGAAGGTCAGGTAATGAAGTAAGAATTTAACTCATCTGATCCTTTTGTAATATGTGTATTATTTTTATAATTCTACTGCTCAGTCTCACCAGCATCTGAGTGATATGTAAAATGTCAAGAATGTAGCCCCAGATTGCAAATATGAGACAGGGAGACTCACCAGACTCTCGAAATGAAGAAGTGGGACATACAAAGATCACGGTACATGCCCAGGCTTGCAGGACCTTATAGCAAACTGGAAACAGGACTCAGATGTCTTGCAAAGTCCCTCCTGACTCTCTGGTGAATGATTTTTGGGGAGAATTTTGCAAATATATAGTCAAAACTGAAAAATAAAGAAAAACACACACACACATATGTAATATTCCTCACTGAAACCCGGCCCCATCTCACCTAAAGTATTTATTTGTTGTATGCTACCAGTAAAAAGATCACCCCCAAAATCAAGTATTAAAAATATATTATAAAGAGGTTGAGCATAAATAGCTGTTATGGACGTTGATAGATGTGTGTCCCTAGAAGTAACATGAATTTCTCAGGGTGGTCCCATGATGTACACCTGTCTGCCTGTGTTGTAGTTCCTGGTCCCAAGTCGTCTTCTGCATATGCAGAAATCTCATCTTTGCTCAGCTTCTGGACCCCCAACCTCCTCTACCCAGTGTCACTCACCTCCAGAAATTAACTGTCACCTCACCTCAACAAAGGGGCATAAAAAACATCCCACCCCATGCACATTTCAGTGCACAGTCCATAATATGAAGGATGCTAGACTTTTATGCCTCCTAAATGTGAGATGATGAGAAACACCACCCAGAAGTGGATCTGATGGTGTGTTTTTTTTTTTTTTTTTTTTTTTTTTTTCTGGTGGGAACTCCACTGAGAAGAGAACTGCAGAGCCCACTTAATCCTTGTGGACTTTCCTACCTGCTCAGGTGTGCAAGTTGTGGCAGGACTCAGGTAGGCCCCAACTGGAAGAGCGACATGTTGAGGAGAGGCCACTTATCAGAAGAAATTCAACCTTTTTCTGCATTCCCCCAGCACAAATCAAACCTGAAGTCAGCCCAACCCTACTGCTCTTCAAAGAATTTTTCACAGTTCAGTACAACTAGCAAACCCAGCTCGAGAAAAGCCCAGAGCTATATTAATGCAGAAACCAAATATATGCTGTGGGGTTATTGTGTGGAAGGGAGGTTCCCTTTAGGTCAAGGGCAAGGGCAACAGCTGAGCAGGGACATGGTTGCCTGCGCTGTCACTGCTGTGCCTTTTGTATGCACATAAAAATTTGGTTTCTAGGGATTTGCAGACACAAACATCCCCCTGACACCCAAACAAATAACCAGAAATAAATAACTCATGAAGCTGTTGATAATAAAGCCAGAGAATGGCCATTCATAGAAATATGCACTACATCACTCCTCCTGACTACACGGTGATTCATCACCATTTCCCTGCTCTCGCCTTTTATTCTTTCGATTATCTTTGCTCAGGGATCCCTTAAACACTTTCCACCTAATTTTAGATATATTTTTGCTTGAAATGCTACGTCTTGGAAAAGCCTTTTTCAATAGGAGTATTTCCTATAAGTAGGTCACTGCAGTAAAGGGGTTAGACGTGCAGCCTTTGCTGACAAGATATTTTGTTTTCTAAAGCACTTAATTCTGCTTTAGAAAAAAAAAAAAAAGAGAGAGAGAGAGGGAAAAAAAAAGATACCCATTTGTTGACCTTTGCTTGGTGCCAGGTACAATGTCTTTTTGACCAGTTCCAGAGAGGGACATTAAACCAGTGATGTATAGAACTATATTTATACTCTGAATAAATAGACTAAAAATATCCCTTCAAACAGGGTAAGCTGTAATTTCAAATTGTAGCACTTCTAAAGAGCTTTCACCAATATCAGACAGTCCCAGGCTCCAAGCAGCACGGCACTGTATTTTAATCAAGTAACTGTGAAACCATTGCCACAAAATTGCAACCAAAATGTTTGTGTAATGTTATGTAGCTACGGAAACAAACTTGGGCTTCTAGAATTACCTTATTTACTGGTTCACAGCAATGGGCTCATCGCAGGATTTTGGCAGAATTATGGGTTAGGATATGCAAGTTCTCCCCTTGCCCCAAAGATGAGTGAACCCCATGTAGATCTGGGAATGGGAAGACATGAAGTGATGGGGTCCCGATAACTTGAGATTGAGTAAATTCCTACTTCACCATAAACAGCTGGGACTGGTGAATCAAAGGTTCTTGAATGCACACAAATGCCACACAGTGTTTCTCAATTGTTCTGTTATTAATAGCAATTGTAGTGGTGTTTCTCAATTATGTTATTACATAACCTTTCCTTTCAGACCTACTTTATTTCAGTTCTAGCTACTTAGGGTGCAACTCAAGATACAATTATTATGTATTTCTTACCTCAGAAAGCTTGACACTGAGGTTACTAGATTTTTTAAAGGTATTAATTACATTTAAAATTATACATTTTTGAGGCTTGTGTTCTTCCTTACCGAGCTCCATTTAGGCCTTCTTGAACGACTGATATCCAGGAGTGCTTGGGGAGCAGATCTCTCTCCACCCTTCTTCTTCTCTCCCACCCCCTCAATATTTTTGTGACCAAACACCAAAACTATTTGTGTGGACTGTACTCTGTAAAACAGGACAGTTTAATACAGGCCGTTCATTTGCTCTAGGGGGGAGAAAAAAAAGGAAGATATTAAACGAGATATTCATTTTCTGCTGGGGATAGAACAGAGCTATATTTTAGATGAAAGCCTCTCTTCGTGCACCAATAAGCAGTTACCAAAAGATAAATATTCTGTAACGCAGACATGCTGTAGATGAGTTTCAATATTATTCTCACTGTCATTTTTTCCCGTCTTTTAATCTGACATAAAATGTCATTGGTATCTATTGAAATCTGTGTGTACAGAGGTGGAGAGCAGGAGAAGAGAATTGCATGTTGGTGAGAGAGTGTTTTTGCAAGGTGTTTATTTAATGCCTGCCTTTGGGATGAGGAATACCCAGGCTGTGGAGCAGTGGCCCTGGTGGTGCTCCCACGGACACACAGGGAAGGACAGCACGGTCCCAGCTCTGCCGGGCCGCCTCACCTGGGCTCACAGCCTGGGGGGCCGGCAGCTTTCGATGGGCAGGGTCTGCCTCTGGTTACTGAGCTTCCAAGAGAAGCACCCAACGTGGGTAATTTCTGGAAGCTATGAAACACAAGGCAACCATCAGGCTTACTTCTAGTCCTCGGCCTTCACCTTCATCGTCCTTAGGAGGCTGTCTTTCTGTCACCTGCAAAGTTGTGAATGTAGCTAGTCACATCCTCTCGATGACCAACTCACCATGCGACACACCCCTGCCAAGTCACCTGCTTTCAGCACACAGGGGTAGTGACAGGCAGAGTCTTTGCTAGAGACAGTTCTTCTCGTAGATGAGAGACCTGAAGCTCACTAGGCTCAGCTCTCCACTCCAGTCCTCAGAGGACTCTGTTCATGTAATTTCTTCTGCAGCCTTAAGCAAATGTCAGAGAAAAAATACTAGCTTATTTCCTATATCAAGACAGTAGGGACTAATGCCTAAGCTTTCCCTCTTCCTCTCCCAGCAAAATGAATATCAAACATAGAAACCTTCTGGAAAGCTGGGCATATCTAGGGAGCTCCAGGGAAAGCAGCCTTCTGCAGAAGCTTTGCAGATTAGGATGCAGGAGAAACCCCTGGCACAGCGTCACAAGAGAATCCAACAAACTACCTATTGATTGCATCCCTAAAAATTTTGCTCTGGACTATGTTGTGGGTACTTGATAGATGCTGAAGTACCTGTTGTCTTTCAATGCCTACCAATCCAGCTAAGCAAGGCAGAGCAAAGAGTGAATCCAACACAGGATCAGGAAAGCCTGGTTTGAGAGAGGGGCTCATGATGTGTTCAATGCCCTGTCCCATCAGGAGGGTGGGTGCACCGCAAGGACGTCACCAGGCAGCTGGGAAGGCAGCCACATGGGGAGAGCTGAAGGCAAAAGCCAGGGCAGCTGCAATGAGACCTGAGATGGCCATTTCTCAGCAAGGTTTAAATCTCTGTACTCTTCTTTCTAAATGTGTTTTTCTCAATCCTGCCAGCAGCAAGAATCAACCACAGTTTGTTTAAACCTGCAAGAAACTGTTTGCTCTTGGGTGAGAGTCAGAAGAGCTGAAGATGCATGTTGCTCTGAATCCAATGTGAGAGCACTCAACGGAGTGCAGATACCTTTATCAGCAGTGCTGATAAAGCCCCATCAACTTCTGCATGGAAATCCAAGTGGGTCACAATCCAAAAATAATGCAAAAAAAAAAAAAAAAAGAAAAAAAGAATTGTTCAAGATGGCTAGAAAGGACTTGTGTTTATGGTCTTCACAAACAAGTATTGTCATAAAACTATAGCCAATAAAAAATGTGTAAGCCTGCCAATTTCATATGGAAAATATGAAGACTTAGACATTAACATGAAGACTGCCTTGCAAAGCTGAAGTTAAACATTAATGCCAAATCAAAGCATTCATATTCTGTGAGTCAGGTTCCCAAAAAGTAAGAAATTGGCTTACAGTCTTTTTTCTTTTTTCATTTTTTTTCTTTACCTAATGATTAGAGGTGGTGTTGTCTTCTGATTACAGAGCCTAAAATTCAGATTTTCAAGCTTTCTCCACAGCCGTGATAACCAGATTGCCTTTTCAAATGTGTAAACTGAGATTTCCATCATCAATTCAAGATTTTAGGTCTTAAAGAAAACATGAAATATCATCAGTTTTCTGATAAAATCACAAGAGCTGGCAGTGCTGCTTAAGCCTGAGTTTCTTATGAACACAAATTACAAGATGTTCCTAAGGTTTTCGTGGAAAGGAGAGCTGTGCCAGGAGAATGCCGTGCCATTTACAATGGTAATATTCAGACTGGTTGTTAATTTCAAAATTGGTTGTTAGTCTCAATAAATACAAAACTTAAAGTTTGATTTTTTGGAAGATATGAACACCCACAATTGCCATAGACTTCAGGCAGGTTTTGATTGTTAGCATCTCTAAAAGTCACACTCACACCAACTTTTTTTAATAACATCAGAATTATTGTTCTGTACTGAACCAGCAAAAGTCTCTCTAGCTCATTTCCTGTTTCTGACAGTGGTCAAAAACCTCACTGGGAGTAGAGAGCAGGGCAAGTGCACTTCAGTGGGGCACTCCTCCAGCCTCCAGGAATGAGCAGGTCGGGAACTTTCTGATCCACAAGCATCATCATGGCATTTTACAGCTCAGATGGATTCTTCTTAAACCATAATCCTCATAAACTTTAAGTATCTCATATTGCACACCCACTTTTGTGGTTTAAGTACACAAAAGGATGACCTGCCTCTATCACAAAAGCCATGTCAAGGTTCACAGGTTCCTCTACTAACTGCCCTAGAGCTGTGCGTTAAAGATCATTTCAGCAGATACTAATTCTCGTGTATGTTTTGGATTCCCTTTGGACCAGAGGATGGTTAGAGTTGTGACATCTTCCTCATGGTTTTTAAAATCACATCTGTATCTTCAGCAGCCACACTCGGCTTCCTTCCCACATGCCTGCTCTCTGTTATACTGGCATCTAGAAATGCTTACCAGATGCAAGCACAGTATGTACTGAGAAAGAAAAGAATTACCCAGCAAATTCTATAAGAAAGAAACAAATGTAATTCTTTCTTGGACTTCTCCGCTCCAGAAATTCTGGAGACAGATGCCTTAAAGTAAAATTAGGGCACTTCTGACTTATAAAAGAGTAAGTTGTTGGCGCTGTCACCTGCTTCGCAAATTAGAAAAACTCAAAGACATTGGAGATAATCAGTAGCTACCTCTCCGTGGAGATATTTGAATATTGTTTGCCAGCCTAACTGTCACTGACGAGACTGTGTGGGAGATGTGTGACACCTCGCAGGAAGCACTGCTCATCCGTGGAGGTCCTCTTATGCACCCAGCAGAGAAAAGGAGGCTCCAAAGGATGCATCAGAGCAGGAACCTGAGGTTGTGGATACCATCCCCAGTAGCCATGCTTCTCTGTGCCAGAGACCCCATGGCAGAGAAAGAGCACATCTAATCCTATTGATAAAGAAGTGACAAGCCGTCTCCTAGTGGGAATAGCATTAATCAGGTGTGAGCATGGTGCTACTGTAGCCTGCTACAACCCCACAACCGCACAAGTTACAGCCAGTTCAGGAGAGCTTGCTCTAAAAACACGGACGGTCTGTAGGACAGAGGCTGAGGAGCCAGGGCTGTATTGTGCCCAGACGGCAATACAGCAATGCTGTCAGCTGTCAGAAAAACTCCTTTTGAAAAGGCTAAAGAGACTAATTTCTGTGAGTTTCTTGGCTTCCAGTTTTCATCACTGTCTGTGAACATAAGGGGGAGGAGTCTGTGTATTTGGCAGATCCTGGTGGCATTTTATTCGTGACTGAAAGTAAGGGTTTGTAATGTGGACAGTTCATTCCTTCTAACGTAGTCACTCTGGGACATTTGATCATATTATTCTCAGTGTTCCTTTCTCATTTTGTCCTAGAGGCTGGATTTATTTTATGTGGAGCTGAGGGGAATGGTTGTTGGTAATGAAATCTTGATTGCTTCTGACGAGAACCCAGGAAAGTCATGGATTTGCATGGTAAAGATGTGTTTGCAGCTTCTCTTGAAATTTGTTTACAGTAGAATTGTTGCTTCAAGAAATTCTAAGAAATTACCGAAGTTATTACCCTCCCTTTACACCTGTCACACCTTTGCTATCTATTTTGAAAGATCTGAATGAAGAAAATCTTGCAAACTAGATTAAATGTATATACTTTTTGCTCAGAGCTTTAGGAAACATCCTGTAGCTCCTCTCTGAGACAGATTAGCATCACTTGCTGTTTTCAACAGCCACCTCCACCACACTGTGCACCTAGCGAAATGTAATTCCCTGCAAATACTGTGCAGGATAGGGGGTGGACACTGTGAGGGTATTGGCATTTCTTGCACTGTGCATTATTCACATTTTAAGTATTATTGTTGGTTATGACCCTTAGCCTGAAATTATAGCACTTATATTCTTAAAATCTGGAAAAGACATTGACAGGCGAGTGGCTGGCTGTTGATTCTGTGCTAACCCTACACGAGATAGCACTCCTGTGGGTCAGGATCAATGATTTGTGCCCACAAACCCTTGATTACACTGCTGAAGAGTAATCAGTTGGAATTTGTTTACTTAAACTATTCCTCTCTCATCTGTGGTAAAACGTCCAGCCCAAGAGACATGGAATGGGGAAACCTTCCTGGCCTATTGTGGATGATCTACAGCACTATGTAGCATTGTACATGAGCTACGAGGACTTGCAGAAATCCTAGAGTTCATGGTTTATTAAAGACTGCCAAAGAAAATGCCTGAAGTGCTGTTTATCTGCCATAAATTATTTCAAGCACTTTTACTAGTGGTGTAGTATTAATGTTCCATGCAATATTTTTATATAAATATTGTATTTATTGCTAGTAGCTTGAATAGAAGCAATGCATTCAAAAATTCTGGAAGTCTTACAAAGGTAGCTTTTATTTTAGGAATCTATTGATTCGTTTAAAGTGTCTACTACAGGCATATTTAAATATGACTTAGAAGTCTGTGAATGGATAACAAAGAGGCAAAGTCGGCTACCAAAACTGAATTTTTAAATGCAGTGGCCAGTAACAATTTTTTGTTTACAGCATTTATTCCTCATCAGGGCTCTGTGCAAAAAGACAAAAAATGCATAGGGAGAAATTCCCAGTTCTAGTGATTTCACTGAAAAAAAAATATAAAACATCAGAAGTGCAATGAATTATTTATTAAAAACAAAATTGATTTTTCAGTTCTTGCAATTTCCAGAAAAAAGACATGACAGAAAATGATATTATTTTTTAAAAAGGGCAGAAGGAGCTGTTGTGTATTAACAAGCTTTTCTCTTTCAATATTGACGCCTGCCTTAGGCACAGATCCTCTAAACACTTACTGTGATTTTAACTTCAAGCACAAAACCAGTCACAAAATCTCTCTAATGGGATTATTCACATGCTTACAGTTAGGAACACAAATATGTTTCCAGGCCCATGCATCTTCTGAAAAAAAGAATTCCAGGCCTTCAACCAAGACTCTGCTTCCTCTCGTACGGCTGAGGCAATTAGCGCTAGATTGCTCTTCTGGAGGAACTGTCTATACAGTTATTTCCAACATCATTCAAACTGTAAGTCTTATTTTGCTTGTTTTGTGGTCCTTCATGACTATTACCACATGATAAGAGCATTGCAAATGAATGCCAGTAAGAAAATGGCGTGGCCTCAAAAATTATCTTTGCTTGTCTGTAGCTGTGTGCTGCACAAAAAGCACATCCGTCTCATTACTGCGGAGGAAATCGGTAACACAGACATTGTCTAAAAGCCTTTTTAAATACCATTTTTCAGTTTGTGCCAGTCGGGTGGTTAATAGTGTGAGAGCTGTAAATCAGCACTAAATGCTGTTTCCAGGACTTACAGAGTCACTTGGTTATGGGTGTTTGAGGCGACTCACCAGTGAGTGCGAAGAGTGGCGAATCAAAAAGGGGCTGAGTTAAAGGGAAGGTTTTCCCTCTGGGCTGAGAGCCAGCCCTCACTCTGGGAGCTCTCGGGGTTGGGGTTCAGACCAAGTGGCCCCCAAGGCTTGGGTTCCTTATCTCCTGCATGGTGCTGTCATGCAAGGTGACATTCTTAGCAAAGCACTTCTACAGTTCCCGAATCTCTGCATAGGGTGTACAGCCTCTCTGCATCATTTCTGCGTCTGAAGGGCAAAAAATAATGATACCTAGAACCCAGTGCTGTCAAATAAATGGCAGCCATAATCCCTCGTGAGTGAGAGTGTCTCAGGATATTGCCTGTTGGCTTACATTTTACACTAAGTTGCAGAAGCTGGGAAGGTTCAGGGGGACAGCCCTGGAAGGGGACAGCCATGTGAGCTAAGGAACGGCTTCATTTGTCAGCAACAGCTTGCTTCAAGAAATCACCATCAAAGGATGGGAAGCTGAAACTGCCACTGCTTTTTAGTGGAGAGCACCGGCCTGTAAACTTGGACATGAAAGGCAGTAACACAAGACTTTTCCCTAGGCTTTTTGTCTCTATTGCTTCCTTCTGGCTGTGCGAGACGGCTCGCTGCCTGCCATCCTGTGTCCTGGCGGAGGCGCCTGCGGTGCCCACGCTCACGGTGGGGAGCCCGGTGGTCAGGCACAGCTCTGGTCCCTGTGGGGAGGAGGAACCTGAAGGGCTCCTCGGTGATAGAGCCCACATATTTTGCTGGAAATCCTCACATTTTTTTAATTACCTTTTTCTTACGTGACTGCTCTGAGCACATCAGCAAATTTGTTCTCTGGGAAAAAATTCTACAGGACTGAAAGAATTGTCTTTATACTGGAGCCAGAAGGGAAGAGATTTCTGTGCTCTTACCCATTTCAAGTGTTCAAAAGTCACTTTGGATAGTGAGCTACTTGCATTAAGATTATGGCATCGTTCTGCCACAGGTAAATGGGGATGAACAGACTATGTGGTTTTCCCAGCCACAGAACTGCTTTCTTTCAGTGACAGCCATACAGATGATGGGTCCTGATTTTCAGATAATTGATTAAATATGTAAACATAATAGTTTGATCATTTATCACATAAATAAATTGAATTGAGTTAGTATTTGTAATAACTAAAACCGTGACAAAAACATTATTTTGGAATTCAGATAAGTGTTGTACACGTTACACATATTTACTGGGACTTGATACAGTGCATACAGAGCAATGTTTCCCATTCTGAGTTGGGAATTTCAGCCTGGTCAGTTTGTTTAGGAAAGGACAGGGTACAACAAACTGAGTGGGTATTTCCCTATCCTCTCTACAAAGGTTTCTATTTAAGCAATAAATTTCTTTCTTTTTGTATTTCTTCTAAATGATTCTCCAAATCAAAAGTTTCATTACTCTGATAAATGTGTTTTTCCACCTGAGGAAGGTTTTTCCTCTTCCAGTCTGCGTTTAATGTGGTTGTTTGTTACTGAGACCAACACAATGACTAAATCAATACAAACTACCCTCTAGGCAATGAGACACCACAAGAAAGTGCAGCATCATTAAACTGAATTACAGACAAGCACTTAAGGAGACAAATAAGTATTTTGTTTCTATAAAGCTTCACTTTTTTTATAGCTGTGATGATTGAAAATGTTTACAAAGCATGCATGGTATGGTGGTAGTAGAGGAAGAAGGCTGCAGAAGGTGTTGTAACTGGTTGGCAGCGAACTTCTGCTGTACGTGGGGAAACAGGCTGGGAGCTGAGGGATGGGGCTCCTCCTGCGGTGTCCGGAGAGCCACCGAGACCCAGGCGGCTCATGGAGCTCTCCTGACAAACAGCCCCGGTGCAGGGCTGAGGAGGGAGCAGTCACTCAGCCTCTGAGTGAGAAACGCAGCTCCTCTCTGGTGTGAAAACGTGAGGGTAAACTCTCAGATGGGAAATGAAATCAAGGCCCTCTCTAAGCCCCTGATGACAGCTGACCACCAAGGCCAGACAACCCCGATTTTTAGACTGTAGGGTTGGTCACCAAGGAGAAGTTCACAGGTCCCCAGGGACACCTTTCAGACAGATAAGTGATTTCTACTTTAAATATGCAATTGCTTCCTTCTGTTTTCTCTGTTTCTAAAGAGCTCTTACTTAGCTATTGAATATTAATAGCTGTGATGATTTCTATTGAAATAATTTGGAAAAGTCATCATCCCTCCTGTAAAAAGTTGCTTGTCTGATTTCCAACATCCTCCTAATCATGTTTTCCTTTCCTGTTACTTAAAAAAAATGAGATAAATCATGCAGTTCATCCAGAATTCCCATGACAGAGCTTACAAGTTTTCTCCTTCCTCATCTGTTTGTCTTTCTGCCAGGATTGTAGATGGACACCTTCCTTATAAAACGCAGGAGCAATGCTGAAATCCCTACTTGAGTTGATGTAGTCTTTGGCTCATCTCCCTTTGTGGGAGATTAGCCTTCTGCTCAGGCTAGGATCGTATATTTAATCTTTATGGTTTGCAGCTGGCATAATTATTTAGAGCAACAAAACACTGAGTAAGTTTCAAGATAATCTTAAACAAGGCTGAAAGCTTTTCTTTGAACTAAAGCCTTCTTTATTCTTTAAGGCTGCATAGCTGAGGAAGAAAGATGTCTTCGTAAACAGAAAGTCACCTAACAACAAAAAATGTTTTATTCCGGTCCTCTGCCTCTCTGCAAAAATATGTGGGCAATGGCGTATACATGTGCTGAGCACACAATTGAATTCCTCATGCAAAGAAATCAAATGCCTACTTCTAAAAGAGCAAGGGATGCATCCATTTTGGTAACTACATATAAACCACTCTGCCCTGATCGTGCAGTGTGAGCAACTGCTCGTTGGGACTGTGCATCTGCATTGCTTGTGAATTTATACAGGCGAATCCTTAATGGGAATTGAATGGCTGCATGAGGTTTTTGGGTGAGTTTTTCAAAACTGTTTAGCATTAGCTTAACTCTGCTTCAGTTGACAGAAATCCAAGAATTCATTATCGACTTACAGGAGATCAAATTAGGCCTGTGATGAATACTCTGGAAAACACTTTCTCCGTCATCACACACATTCAGACTGTGGTCCAAAACTGACTAGTAGCCTAAAGTGTGTGGAAAGACGTGGCTATATACTTGGGTCTTGATCCTTCTCTTCACTTCTGCCAATTGCATTATGGTTTGCTACAAAATTTTTCTTCTCATCACTTAACGACCTCACACCACACTCCCAGTTCTTTTCAAGTCTCCTTCCTGGTGGAGGAGAAATCACTGGCATGAAGTCTGGGCAAACCCATAAAAATATGGATTCATTAGGGAAAGAGTGGAGGTAAAGGGGTTTTAGCCCCTCATTAGCACCAGTGCAATAATACTTCTGCGAAAATCCCTCTGCACACTCATTTCTCTCAGCCTAGAACTGGAGCTGGTCAGGAGGCGTGTAGGGATTTCCCAGTTGCAGGGCTCTTGTGCACAGTTTTTAAAAAGCTGCAGAAAGCAAATCCTTCTGCTGCCTGTGCCCTGAATCTTGCTGGCCCCACTATAAACAGTTACATAGTTCTGGCCAAAACTGAACACTTGCTTACACACACAGCCATAGAGTTTAGCAGCATTAGATATTTAGCAGCATTGCATTCGAAGAAGTTATACATCTAAATTTCTATGGCTTTTTGTGACAGTTAACCATGGGAGCTGTGAATTAACCATAAGTCCTTGAGAATACTGCACCTAAATACTTTTTTGATTGTAAGGAACTTGATATAAACAACTGTATTTGCTGTACTACTGTTAGTTAGCCAAGAGGGAGAAGTGATCTGTGTTACTCCCCCATGACAGAAGTAGCCCATAACACAAACTTAAGATACTATTCTTGCTGTGAAAATGTTAAGGTGCTCTCTGACAAGAGGATGCTGAACAAGAGGAAATTAAATGTACTGTGTTTAAGTGCAAGCACAGTTGTCATTACCTATCAGCCTCACGAGTTATGGCATTGGTCTTTTTTCAGCTTAATTTGTAAAAAAGAGTTGGTCTAACAGTATGATCTGAAGGATCTATAATGCATTAAAGCTGTCAACATTACTAAATATCAGAATTATAATGAAATAACTTAGTTTCCTTAAATCATGACGGCAGGAAGGCCTCCAGGGTTTTGTTATTAAAAAATAAAAAAATCCTCCTTTCGATCTGAACTTTGATTTCTATTCTGTTTCTGCCACTTTGAAATGGGTGAGGCATGGTGAGAAAGACAGGACAGGTCTCATTCAAGTAGGCACTGTGCTGGTCAATGCAAGCTGGAATTTGTGTCAAGGTCATGGGAAAGGTCAATGACCCAATATTTTTTTCTGCTCTCAGAGCGCTTCATATGCTCCAGGAAGAGGGGAGAAAAAGGCACAACTCTGGGGCAGCGTGGTGGCACTCTGAATAAAGCCCTCAGTGTCATCCTCCAAACCCTTGTACAGAAAGCCCCTCCTTTTCTACAGCTATGAATGTGATGAGCCCTCAACCTCACTGCAGCCACTACCATTGATCCCTCAGAAGCAATAGGATGCACACAAAGACTGTGGTTCTGTAAGGAGGTTGGGCACTGCAAAATGCCTGTTCAACAACTTACTTTCTCAGTGTATTGTTCATATCTGGACGTGACCTGATCTGTGTGAAAGGGAACGCTTAGGCAGGGCAACGCAGTGAAAACATCTCTCAATTCTAGAGGAATTTGCTTGTGTTTGGTCAGAGGAAGAGAGGAAACACCTCTAGGATCTCTCTAGAGTTTGTACTTGTGCCCCTGGTAAATCTGATGCCTGAGGTGAACGAAGGTGGCTCAGTCTGTAATTTGGTGCATCTTCAGATTTAAGAATCACTTGCACACAGCAGCTAAAAAGAAGACTTAGCCCTGTCAGCCCGTCAGAGTAGACATCAGGATTAACCCAGCAAGCCTTCCCACCTCTCGCTGCACTGACTTATTACACTCCTGTTCTTGAATAGCATTAGAGTGAGGTAAAAAGTGAGAAAATGCCCCAATCCTCCATTTTTCAGGCTGTTGGCAACACTTCTGCCTGCTTCTGAGGTGGGTTATTGCTCTCCCAGCACCTCCTCCCTTAGGAAGGAGCCTTGGTTTACCATCACCTGGCATCAAATGCACATGAACAGGGGAATGGTAGATGACATAAAATGTAGCCCCCCTTTCTGTGCTTCAGAGATGGTTCTGGCAACTTTTCGGTGCTGGTCAGTCAGGCTGTAATTTTTCTTCCTGGTTCAGGGGCTGAGCCTACCAGCAGAAAGGCAGTGGAAGCCAGGAGATGCTGGTCAGTGGGTCTGAGGGCACACGGTGCTGCACAAAGAGGTGACTCCCTACCATGGGATGGTGTCCCCATGGGGCGCCGGGCTGGGGATCCCGCACTGCCCCATGCCACATGTGCCAGGCACTGCTGATCCTGCCCCAGAGCCTTGCCAGGCTGCAGGACCACCTGCCTTCCCCCTCACCCTCCCTCAGCAGTGACACCTATCTCCCTGCCAGGAGATGACTTGGGAAGCGGGAGCTGCCCCGGGAAGCACAAAAAGTTTATTTTAAATATACGATGAAAGAAAAGCTAGCCGCGTTTTTTCTAGTGTGAGAAGAAACGTCTTAAGAAAAGAGGTTTTGTTGTCTGCCGAAGCGTTGGCCTGTCTCCCTGTAAGGCTTGGCTGCCATCAGACAGAGGCGCCATGGGTAAGGAATTAGCTGAGGTGGTTCATCTCAACCCCAGTAGAAAGGAGATCACATTCAATATTTTATAATCTACATGAAATTTGTTCAGCTTATTCTGTTTGGTAAACTGGACTTAGCAAAGAAATTTAGCAAGAACTTGGCTAAAAGGTGACACTTTTAGTTCAAGGAAGTCCTGAGCATGCTGCCACAACAAGCCGTTGTACTTTTCCTTATGCTCAAGCTTTTTCAGGATTTTTCTTTTTCCCCTTTGGCTGGCATTTCTTCCTGCAGTTATATGTCTCGTCACAGACGTACTGACATAGGTCCATCCCTCCTAGCATTGTACAGAAGTTTGTTTTTAAACATCTTTGAACAAACTTGTATAGAAGCACTGTTTTTAAAGTCAATCATTTCCACAGATATCAGAAAGCTGACTGAGAAATCATTAGCATCAGGCACTTAAAATAACCTTTCTTTAGTGCATTCATTAAGCCCTCAGTTCCTTTAATTGTATATATTATATTTGCATGTGAATGTGTGGCTGTGCCCTTCATTTCTTCATGAACTTCTTGGTAACTCTAAAAGTTTTTTATTTCCTTGGACCTCTTGGAAAGAAAATAACGAATTACAAAGAGGTGGCATGAAGCAGAATGAAATGCCTCCTCACATCAAGTGAGCGCATCAAGTCCTGCATGCAGTTTGCTTTTGCTTTTCCTAAGGTGTAGCTACTGGGTGATCCCTTAGAACTTGGTAGCACGGAGCTGGATTGAGCTAAAACAATCCAAGGTGGCACGTTTCTTCTCTTGAAATGTATGGCTGAAGGCAATGAAGCTCTGGAGGGCCAGTCCATCTGCCAGTCCTGAAGAGCAGGAGGCAGTAGGACTCTGGAGAGCCAGCCCTGGGAGGAGGAGGGCTGGGTTTCTTCAGGAACTTCCCACGGGAGGCAAGGTTCTCCGGCTAACCGCCCTGGAGGTGCTTGGCAGGGACTGCTCAGAAACCCATAAATAAGCAGTCACTGGGGGGCTCAAAGGGAGAAAACAGCACCGTCAGCCTCAGAGTGGGCTGCAGACCTGGGAAAACCAGCTAGCAGCTGAGGGCAGGCATCTGGCAACTCAGGCTAAATAGAAGCTTGGTGTGTTGACTCTGCTGGTAGACACCTCAGCTTTTGCCATTTTAGGGACATGTTTTTCTCTAGTACCAGTATTGCTCACAGTCTGTTTCTCAAATCTGGGGTTGTTTGCCATCTGTGAGATTAAGTATTTATGTAGATAGATTAAATAGCTCACTCTGACACACTGCTTCCATTTCTATTGTGCTGGTGTATAAATTTGCATGGTTACAACATTCTCTAATTCAGTGTTAAGAATAACATCTTCAGACACAGACGTTAGTACTATTAACTTCTGCCTTCCCAAGTATGGCAAGCCACTATTAGTAACATTAGTATTGTATGGCAAGCAACGATCAGTAGCATTAGTATTCTATTAGCAGACATTTCACAGGGAATGAAATTCACTTAAATTAGAGCAGACTGAAAAAGGTAATACATGCATTAAATATTAATATAGTTTTCTCATGAAAATATTCAGAGGACACATCAGAATTGTCATTTAGCTTTCCCTTCTGTTTGTGGAATATCTGTGATCATAATTTTCTCCCATTCATTCCTTATTTAATGAATTGATTATGAATATTTGAAAGTCAAGCTGTGCTGCTCAGTTGTTATTCATCAGAGAAGTCACACAGTACTTTTTACATATTCAGGCATTTATGAAGCAGGTCCTCACTTGTGCCAGTTTCTACAAATTTTCTATGATGCATCTTTGAAACCTTTTTTTTTTTTAAATAATTTTGAACAGTTGTTCACAAGTGAATTTTAAACAATGGAATTTGTGTGTTTGGGGAGGAATTCTTGGTCCCTGCTTTCAACAATACCGATTCTAGCAGATGAAAACATCCGTGCTCAGGACTGACCTAATAAAACAGAAGGCAGGAATAGAAATGCACATCTTTCAAAGTGCTTGCTTGTGTTTAAAGTTGAATTATACTCTGCTTTTTAGCAAAACTAGAGAGAGTTTTACATCAAATAACTTTAGTACCTGCAAAAGGTCTATTCATTGCACCCCCTCTGGCCATATCCATCTCTTTGGAGCGAGTAGCGAGGCACCATAGACAGCCAGCTCAGACACGCTGTTTTCAGATGGCTACCAGTGGGTGAAATGAAAGTGGCTGAACAGTGCAAGTGACAGGTGTTGCACAGGTTGGATGTTGCATCCATTGTGATCTGAAACTGAAGCCGGGGACAAAAAGTACTACTTGACAGTAATTATCAGCACCTGCTTCTCTGCTTTTGTGGTAAATTGGAGGTCTTCGGGAGCTGATTTATTTATGTATTTATTAACTAAGATTTTCAAGTTCAAATGAAGCCATTTCTATGAATCATTAATTTCATTCTGTTTGGCAGTAAATGCTGCTTATTGCACTTGTTCAGATAATTGCAGGCTCGGTTTTTGTTCAAATCATGTAGCATTATCCAACAGTATTGGAATGACTTGCAAAATTCACACCCCATGGAAAAAATAGAGTGCTGTTTTATTGCCTTTGAAAAAAATCTGAACTTGCTATATATTGAAACTTCTCAACAGAGCAACAGGGCTTCTGACTCAGCTAAGCAACTCCAAATTTTAAGGATATTTTAAAGTCTCACAGAGCCACTCATGAATTCTGGAAGAAGTAGCAGACAATATTTGATCAATGCTGGAAGAGATATAATGGGAAGTAAGCTCTGCATCTCAGAATATTATTGCATGAGGTTTTCGAGCACTATTATCTTCAGGAGCACTTGAAATATTAATGTATTTAGGCAATTGATAATTCTGGATTGCCTCCCAAAATATTACTGGATTTCTCACCTAAGACTTTTCAAAGCAGCACAGAGTGATGCTCTCAGAACACCCAACATCTGTAAGGCAACTTAGGCTAACAAGCCAGAAATGGAGGGATTGCTAGCCAATATTAAAAATGTAGATCTTAGCTACATTGCAAGGAATCTGACGAATCGTAGCACAGTGCACACCAAGATGCCAAGCACTGACTTTTTTTAGAACAGATGTAGCCTCATGCTGTTGAATCTTCGTATTCAAATAGACACATGAGAAATGCATAGCATTTAGCACATTCCTTCAGAGCAGTAACTCCAAGGGCAAGTTAAAATAACTAGCATTATTTCTCTGACTGTTAACAAAAATAAATTCATACCACATATTTTTGTCTATCTCGGTACAATATAGCACATTTATTAGGGCCTCCATGCTTGTCTCCTTCAAAGAATATGCAGTAAAATGCTTTAATTTGCAGTGTGGGCAATTGCAAAGATCAGGGATCTGTGCTGTACAAACAAGGGACAAGGACGCTCTCTACATGGAACGAAGCAGAGGGGCACTGTGTTTGAGCTCCACAGTCTTGTTAATTTTAATAAGCATTTAATTTTCTGTACAGCACTGGAATCTTCAGCTTGGCTTTAATAGTAATGCAGAGCTGCAAATGTGACAAGGACTTTACAGATATTAACAAGATGCATCCTGGGTCCCAAAGGGCTTTCAGCCTCACTGGTCAATGTAGCAGCTTGGGATAGGCATGGACAGACAGGCAGCAAGTTCGCCATCTATCCTGGTTACCACTCTGTTTTATTTAACTCTGTATTCTGATTCATTCATTGCATTTAAATCAAGAAATTCTACTAGCAGTCACTGCCACTTTGTTCATTGATTTTGATGCCATCTTTTAAAGCCAAGCCAGTAGTGAAGGGCAGGCCCACCAGCCAGCTGGTAAGCTAGGTGATGATAACCCCTCCAGGAACAGTGATTTCACGAGCTGCAGAAACAGCCTGAAAGTTCTCTTCAGAAATATGAAAACATTTAAAAGTGCTTTCGATTTTTGCCATTAAAAAATTGCTTTTGGTATTAGACTGCCACACTCCAACTATTAATCTGATAAATTCCAGTCTCTATTTATTGCAGAGCTAGTAGACATTGGCTTTTGCAGAATTTATCAACTATTCCCAAGTGTTAATGTTTGCAAAGTTGCTAGGTTGGGCTACGCATCTGCACAGCTATTTGGAGAGAGATAAAGGCAACTTTAAAAAAAAAAAGCCCTTTCTCTTTGCTATGATATTATTAGATGCTCTGTGGGTGGGTTCTCACTTGTCTAAGGTTATTTCATTCCAAAGATCTTATGTGTGGTCCTTAAGATATTACTGTCCTTGGAATCAGAGAGATGACAACAGACTATTGTTGTCCTGAATTAAGCATACAGTAAAGTTTCTCAGCTGCCTATGCCTCATTTTTTTCTTTACATCTCTCATTTCTGAGGGTAGTTCTTATAACTTCAAGCCTACTTAATACAGTCAACCAGAGGAAAACAGGTCTATTCTGTGATAACTTTAAAGATCTCAGATTCTGTCTATTCCAGCCTGGAACACAAAACATGGTCTTTGGAAAGTATCACAAAAGAGAACTGTTACATTGGTCTATTTTAAATTGGAAAAAAATACATTTTTTGATTCACTGTTTTTCGCTTTTCTTTCTCTGATTGTAAGTGATCTGCACCACAGGAATATTCACATTTAAAAGTTGTTGATTCTGTACTTTTTCAGAAGTTGTTATGCTTTGGCAATGCAGACTAATCCATGGAAATACACTTAGAAATTTCTGCCCGTTTCTCGTTTCAACACTAGGGCAGGTCTGGTTATGGGGAAGGACTTTGATATCTGCTGATGCATCTGACAAGTGTGATCTCTCTCTCTGATTTATTAATTAAGTTTGCTACGAAGTCACTGTGCCATGGATGATTTTATCATCCTGCCACTTACGGCAGTCCAGGAGTCTCCAAGAAGAGCCTTCCCCTAGATGCTAATTAGGAAAGTGTTAGCCTGTTCACTCACCCTGGCCTATGCTAGAAAGCATAACTCCTCTCCAGATTAGAAACAGGAATAGAACCATTTCAGAATTTGGAAAATTCTGGGATTTCTCTCCTATTTGCTGCCTGAGGGTGAGCTCTCCAGGCCATGTGCCCAGTTGTTTTGCTTGTGCACACTCCCGGCTCTGCACAGGGTCTTGTGTGCTCCCTGGCAGCAGTGTGGGATCCGAGTGCTGCTGGCCTTGGGATGTCACCAGAGTTGTTGGAGCAGGTGGCCTGCTCCGGCTGTCTCTGTCCCCATGTTTTCTGCTCTAGGAGCTGAGCACACCTTGCTCGTTCCTTTTCAGCAGCAGCACAAATGCCTGATCAAGCCCTCGTACACAAGTCAGCTTGCGGGGGGGGCTGCACTGCTGCTGTCCACCACTCCCCGGCCAAGCAGCAGTCCCAGGACTCAGACAGACAGGGGAGCCAAAGGGGCGACACAGCAGCACAGCTGTACTCCATGCTAAGACATGACCCTGCCTTTCCATTTGCCAGCATCTTCATTCCGACCTTTCCATTGCTGGCACATCTCGCAGCCCAAAGTAGCTCCCTCGGACAGGTGGTTGAAATGCTACTAACAACTTGTTTCTCCACGTGTGGTTGCGAGGCTTTGTTTGCATGTTTGCTTAGAGCTAACATTAGAAGAGCTTAGAAAGGCAACATCCAAAATAAATCTTTCTGAGTTCATTTACGACACATGGCAGATTTACATGCATCTATATAATGAGGTGTGGGAGCTTTGCAGCACTTCCCTAGGACGTGTAAGCTCTGCCTCGAAGTGATGGCATCAATAAATAAATGTATGCTCATAAAACTGCATTGACACTCATTGATCCCCTGTTACACCAAAGATTTACATCACAGCCTACTGTGTTTCTGTCCTGGTGGTTGTAATTCTTGCACAATTTCCTCCAGTCAACCGACTACAGTGTTTTCAGTCTCGCTTGAACAAGGGGTGGGAAGGTGGCCTCGCTAATGTCAATGGTAACCCCCCTCAATGTTCACCAAGAGAAGATTTTCTCAGCCCTTCTATGCAGCTCCAAATGAGGGGTTTGTGTGTGTGTTTTCAGCAAAGCAGGCTTTTGCATTGCTAAAGAGAGCTGTGTTGCAAAGACAGCACCATGAGACGCTACCACTGTAAATTATGTAACAGGACTCAAAGGCCCCGCAGAGGGTTCTAAAGACGGGCAAAGAGTGAGGGCTGCTGCACCCACGTCTGTAGCACATATGGGTTCAGCCGAGGGCCTGACCACACAGATTTCTCCCTGCTTGTGTGAATGATGTTCCCCAGTGGCAACAGTGTCTGGTCAGGTCGTTGCTAAGCTCCTTGATTTCAGAGAATACAGCTAAGGCTACTCTTTGATGGTTTCCTGAAAGATCCTACACGGCAGATTTATTTATTGATGCTAGCTGTGCAAACGTACAAGTTCTGTAAACAAATGCAAACCTGTCCCCTGCTACACAGAGAATAATGCAACCAAGGAGCCATTTCTCTAGCACAGGTTCTTCAGCAGCAGCAAATGTGTCTGTTGGTTTCAGCTAGGGTTTTCAGCTTCCCACCAGGCTCTGTTGCTGCCTAAAACACTGCCCTGCAAGCAGGACAAGAGATGAAGCAAATCTACCTGCAGCTGTTGATGCTGTAACTGCAGACTTGCAAAGAAAATAACAAATGAAAGCTGCAGGAAGCCTCTCATGCATCAACACATATCTGAGATTTTTCTTATTTATCATTGGGCTATTCCTACATTATGTCAGTATGAAGTTGATCTAAATTACCTAGGAAGTGCAACAGATGGATAATTTATTATACATTCACTGGGAAGAAAGAAAGAAGGCAGCACTGAATTAGCTGTTGACAGAGAAAGAAGGCAACATCTGTGTCTCCTCCTCACAAGAAATGGCTCCGTCCTGTGGTATATTTCAGGATTGTATTTACCTTTGTCCTGTGCTCCACCTTGGTCTATAAAGACAGAAAAAAGGCAAACGTTCAGGCACAGACTATGTCTTTGTAGCAGGACCCAGTCCTACAGAGATACTGAGAACATGTGACCCAGTCGATGAAGTTTATTCCTACTCTTCATGTGGCTGGATTTCTCTAATATCACTAGAAGAATTCAAAAGTAGGTGACAAATATGGCTTCATATGTAGAACTGCAGATTTATTCTGCTTAGATACATTATTTACCTAAACAAGCAAAAAATTGCTTTATGAAAATACAGTGCCTGAATAGATACTCACTGTGTTCCCTGCCTCATCTTCGGATGGCTGTGTGCATTTTAACTGTAGGACCTTGCAAGCCTGACAGAGCAAAAGACATTACTGGGAGGAGCTGCCAAATGGCAGTTCCCTGGAACTGCCAACTGTGGAGCCTCAAAATTTTGTAACCAGGACCTTGAGCTTTAGCTACAGAAAGCAGAATTGAGCTTGGAGGCAAATGTGTGTGGAAGTGCACAGGCTCTGTAGTTTGCACCAAACCCTGTCTGAAGAGGTTTACTGCAAGAGGCAACACAACCCATGGCAGCAAGATGTCAAGGTTTTCCCTCACATACACAGGCAAACGACCGTTCATTTTCTTTTTACACCTTTAATATTAGGTAATAACAAGCAGTCATGAAATAAACTTAAACAGATCCTGCTGAGGGATTTTCCTAATGCAGAGCCCGTGCCCCATGCACACACTTTGTCAGCACAGCCAATATTTGCAGAAGTCCTGGTCTGGCTCCAAAGGAGTGAGCTCTGTGAGAAGAGCTGGAGAGGCAGCAGCCCAGGGCCCGGCAGCAGGGCCGCAGCCAGGAGCAGCTCAGGGTTCATTGCCTGGTCTGAGCCCGTGGAGAACACCAGGTCCAAAGGTGTCCTTCAGGCACTTTTGCACTGAGTCAGACACCTTGCAGGCCCTGTAGTGGTTTCCTCAACAGAATTGAGGCTGAAGGGCTAAACTTTTTGTGCCTACAGATTTTTATTCCAGTCTTCACTAATGAAACCTCATGGCTAAGGGCTTGCTAGCCTCCAGTTTTAAAAGATATTCTTGAACTTTTCATAGATGTGATCGTTGCCCAGAACTGCTAAAAACAACTGTGTAGACTGCCATGGGTACTTTGGCTAGCTGGGAGATGGAAGGCAGAGCTCACCACAGCAGTCAGTGCTATAAAGGGTTGCCTCAGACTTAGCAGAATAGAGAATATAGGAAGAATATAAATAGAACCAAAATGTAGCTATCAGTAGTATGCGAGGATGATTGCTTAACTGATTATGAAATACCACGACTTCTCAACCTCATGATTTGCTCCACAAAGTCTTAATAAGAGGAAAATTCTGTTTTCAAAAATGAGTTTTGCTGAATGGTTTTGTATAATGTGTGGAAAAAGCCAAAAAATATTGACAGGTATCACTGGGGCGAGGCAGAGGACCAAAAAACATTGCAGGAAATAAATACCTGGAAGACGATGGGAAAAATATCAGGGCCAATTTACTTTCAATTTATACCAGCAAATTTAGGGGTTAACTTCAATCAATACTGGCATTAGAATTACAAAAACAGAAAACTAATGGGAGAGAAATTAGATGATTGAAGCTTTTATGCCTGCTTTTCCTGGTGCAGGAAGGTAAAAAGAAAAAAATAATCAGAAACTAAAATAGACATATGAAATTATTGTATAAATAAAAATCCAGAGAAGATTGGTCAGAAAAATGCTAGACTTAAATGAGCATCTAACCAGCATCAGCTTGTTCCTGTGGATCTCGTGCTATTTATTGCATGGTTTGCTAATGAAAGGTGCCAGACTTGCTCTTCTTACTGTATAACAACACACCAAGGGGTTCTGGATACAATACAGGATGATGCTAGGGTGTCTCAGAAGCATAGGCAAAGCCAAATAATGCCATCTGGTAGCCAGGTTTTAGTCAGCAAATGCAAAAGCTGGTAGAAGGTTATGACAAGCACACCAAAGCTTAATAATGCAGAGATATTAATCCTTTCTCCCCATGTGATTACCCCATCAGAAAGTCTGCACCAACCTGTTCTCTGTAAATGATTCAATATACTTCCTTTTTTTTTAAAGTTGTTTAGTGTTGTTGATGTTGTTTTTAACCTGGGCATGCGTGTACAACTAACATCTAGCATGTTTTCAGCATTGTCCAAATAAAAGAAATATCAACGAAATAGAAAAAATCTGCTACTTTGCACCACCTTCCCAAGGTACAATCTGAACTTAGAATTAGTTTTATGCAAGCAAACTCTTAAGAAAGAAAAGGTATCATCTCTGAGCAGTCTTATCAACTACAAGTATGGCATAAGCAAGTGTGAATTTCTTCATGATGATTTGAGTGTACAGCTCTCTTCTCATGTCTACAAGAATACCAAAAATTTTACTTAAGTCTTTGCACTCTTATGTGCCTGAAGGCAGATGGAAAGGCAGTAGTACTTGTAGATCCTCACTCCCAAGAGATGCTAACCAAGTACGTTGAACCTTAGGATTTCTCATGTCCTTTGCTGTGTCACTCCCAACACTAATGGTTTTTCACAGTGTCAAGGTTAGGGTGAAGATAGTTTGTGTTGATGCTCATCCTGCTTTGAGGCCATCATCTTGCCATCATCTTGTGCCTGATATAGGATGATCAGGATAGGGTTTCTTTCGAAAAGAGCTGTTGGAAAACAAGATTTGTCTGGTGTGGAAATATTACAGAATATTGGCTGCAATAAAAGATCTAAAAACTGTCTTACTCCAGACCTTTTGTGCCATCCAGGGCTGGCTCTGTGCATATGTTATCTGCACTGCTACACAGAGCCACAGGCCCTTCCTCCTCTCCCTTCAATCCCGTCTTGTTGGCCACACACCGCTTGCCAAGCTGCCCCCTGCTCTCAGCTGCTGTTTGGCTGATTAGCGCTGCCTCCAAGCTGCCTGCCCTGCACAGCCAGGGCAGGGACTAACTCAAGCTGAAAGGCAGGTGATCTCCCAAAGACAGCTCATCCTCCAGGGATGGAGGGCCTGGTGAGACAGCCTGCATTTTAGGAACATTAAAAGCCTGTTTTAATCTGTACTGGGAATGAAGGGAAAAAAAAAACAACAAACATGCTGAGGGTTAAGGTTTTGTTGTCTATTAATAAGCAGATAAAATGTAGAGTTTTTAGACGGAAACCTAAGTCCATGGTGGTTGGCTCTGACACCAGATGTGATCTGATCCAGGGAGAGCTCTACCAGGGAAGATGCCTCCATGTTGTTCTCCATCATTAGCTGCAAGACCACCACCACCAATGGCTGCTGGAGAAGGAGGCTGAGCTCTCAAGGGAAGAAGTGTATTCCAAGACTTGCCCTCCTGGAGTACCCAGGAGTACTCAAGAAACACTCATCCCTAGCAAAGCTGCCATCTGCTACTCTTTTTTTTCAAAGATCAAACTGTTTTTGTTCTAATGAACTCTTTGGTAGATGTCAAGGCATCTAAGATGTTGGACAGGTTGTGAGATCAAGCAATGGAAAACCGGGAGACGGATGAGGAATTGTTCACCATACAGAGGTGGATCCTTCCTATGGCAAACTTACCTACCCTCATCTCTACAGGCAGCACAAGCCTTAACAAATAAATGTAAATTATACACAGTACCCACAAAGCAATGAAAACAGGTAATGCAATAATGACAGATGTACTTGGATAGCCATGTGTTCTTTATGAGTCCCCTCTGGCCCACTGGATAACGCCCTTAGGAATATCAGTAATTAATGGTACGAACAGAACCGAATACTTCCTATTGACAAAATAGCATTTTGACCTAGGTCCTGATTTTTAATAAAGGAAATGCTGATGCACCTGCCTGCCCATATGCTCAACTCAGGCACATGTAGTAGGTAGAGCAAGGCAGGCAGGCGCCCATCCCAAGGGCTCTGGGACCACTTTCGGCATGTGGCCCATGGCTGTGAGCTTGCCCTGTGCATTGGCTGCTCACCCTGAGGCCTCAGAGCGCTTGGCAGAGGTCAGGGCAGGCGCTGCTCTGCTAGCTGGGCTCACACTTTGCCTATGGGAAGGTTTATCAGCCTGCCCTGAAACTCTGTGTGCTGAGGTAAGACACCGGGAAAAGGGAGCCCCTTATGAAACAATTTTGTTCATAATCTACCCTTTCAGCCAGCAGCAAAGTGAGCCAATGTCCATGCCCTGGTGCTTATTGATGCAATCCCCTTGGTTAGGCGAGCTCAAAATAATGTTTTTTCTGCATCAGTCTGCCAAGCTTGTTTAAAGCAACGGGTACCCCTACAACTTTTTGCAGGTCGTGGTTGTTGCTGGTTGACAGTCACTTGAAATGAGAACATCCTCAGTGTTTTTCATTGTGGGTAAAGTTTTGTAGAGAAGTGGCCGGGTGAGTCCAGTTTTGGACCTCATAACTAACACAGCCAGAACACCATTTGTCTTTGGGTTAGCCACCCCAGTTACCATTAAAGGCCAAGGGAAGCAAGGCAGTGAGATGAAGGCTGATTAATAGCTCAGAGGCTGAAAGCAGAGAAGTAGGAAGCAGGCTTTGGTTTGTAAAAGCCTCGGTCAGACTTCAAGTGGTGATACCGTAGTGTTAGATTTGGAAAGCAGGCAATGTTGAAAAGAAACCGAACAGAAACCTCCCTTGGAAAGCATACATTATTTGATGTTTCTGGCATTTATTTTGATAACCTGTAAATACAAATAAGCTCATTCTGGAGTGTGTTAAGGTGTTAAGTAGGAGTTGACTCAATTGTGTTCCAGAGGAACTTTTCTGAGGCACAGAGAGAGATGTTGAGTGCAACTATCATTTGCATCATGGAAAAAGTGGTGTGATATTTCCAGCCAGACTACATACTTCCATAGCAGGGAAGGGCTGCTGGGCATGCCATGTTAACCTATTGAAAGTCTGTAATCTTCTGTTGGAATAGTGGAGGGTCTTCTCTGTGGGTACTCTCCTTGGCATGTATTTTTCAATCCTTCTAGAACCATATATGCAAATCTGCTCAGCTGGCATGTTCTTCCTCTCCGTGTTCACAGCCGGAGTGCTCCTGCAATGGCCTGCTTGTCAGCAAGCTGAGCTCCGTGGTGTAAACCCCTGTAGATTCACAAAGATAAATATGACCTTCACCCTTCTGTTTTCCCATTAGGTCTCCGTCCAGCTTGCCTGGTCCTTTTATGCCTGTTTCTTCTGACTGTCTTAAACAAGTGTGACAGAGACTCCTGACATCTCTGCTTGGTGCCCTGGTGATGTGTTGCTCTCAAAACACTGAAGCAGAAGTGGGATGGATGAGGCGCCTTCAGCTCAGCAGAAACTCTGGAGCCCTCCAGGAAATATTTCAGTGAAGCCGAGGTGATGGGTGGAAGGAAAAGACAGGGCTGCAGGGGGAACAAAGACAATTTTTTATTTTAAACGTATCTACTTTTCTTGATTCATATTGGGAATTTGGGTGGGAAGCACAGCTGGGAGGACAGAGGGAGAGGCTTATTTTTATTATGAAAATATGTACTAATTGTAGCTCAAAGCAGAGATGGAGGGTGGGACTGCACATGATGGAGAAGCCACCTGCAGCAGATGTGGGAGAGGAAGAGAAAGGGCAAAAAGATACTACATTTTTCATATTTGTCAATTGAACATATGCCTATTTCTCCTCTAGTGACTGAACACCAGCTTGCCAGGCAGCCTCAGAGCACAGACAGTAACTCAGAAACAGCTCTGCTCCTGGGAATAGCTTTTACAGTGTGGTTCTAGCACCTTGTGTTTAGACTTGTGTGAACAATTGATTTGGGGTGGAATTAAATGTTTCAGTTGACCCCAAATTGACATTTGCTTTCACTCAGTCATCTAAAAAACATATTCTTTCCCTTCCAGGCATCAATTTGTATTATGTTTGTGTTTGTTTACATACAAATACTGGAAATGAGAGCAGGCATGATTTATACATGCAAGAAATTGGGAAAAGTTCCCTTCTTTCCCAGCAGTGAAAAAAACAGAAATGTCCAGATCACTCACCCACGCTGTAAGAGAACTTCGTTTGAGCCTTTTCCCTTCAGAGAAACTTTTAACTCTGAGCCTATGTGTGATTCTGAGCTGCAGGCCCTATGGTCAGGACTCTGTCAAGTGACCGACTGTTGGTGTTTATGCTGATAAGGAGACAGGCACTTAGCTGCTCCACACCCTGGGTAAGTGTCCAAATGCTTTTTTTCTCAATGGCTACTGTAGAGCTCCATCCAAAATTGAATAGCTTTATCAGAAGAGACCCATATCATAGCGTTAATTAACCTCAAACTATTTGGCAGAGATAGTTCAGACAGCAACTCACAGAGCATTATTTGTTAATAGACTAATTGTTGCTGGTCTGAGGTTTGGTTTTGTTTTGTTTTGTTTTGAACCTAACTTCATTTTTATTAATACCTAGATTTAAATATGCATCACTATCACATTAACTGGGGACCTCATTGGCAACCTTGCTGAGATGTGCTTGAGGGCTTCTACCACGAGTGCCAGAGATCCATCTTGTTCTGCAGTAAGCAATGTAAACTCCAATGGGCCCAATACCTCTTCTGAAATAGAAGATCTACTGCTTCCAACTACTATTCTAGTTTCCTCTTAATTTAACTGAAACGATTCAGCCCAGCTCCTGTAGAACTGGCTGTTGGGCCAGTGATCCTCAAGAGGATGTTTTGGGTTGTATTTCTTTGAAGTCACGTGGGCAGCTAAAAAAGCAGGAGGGCTCCTAATTCCCATTGACTACCTTCTGCCTTCACCTTTGATAATTCCTGCTGCACTCCTAACTACATGTTTAGGCATCTAATGCCTTTGAAATCCACTCCTGCAACATTTCACCCTTTATGCAGCAAAGTGCACTATTTTATGCCTGGTTGAATGAGAAAAAGGCAAGTTAAGGAGGAGATGAAAAGCAAAATTCAGGTTGCTACTCACTCAGTTTAAGATCTAAAGATTTTTGGTGAGGGAGGAAAGAAAGGAAGAGAAAAAAATGATGGACATACTGATACCCTTTGAGTCCCTGGCCAAGTTTTAACTACTCTCCCATTCAAACAAGTTCTCATTGTGTGGAGCTTTATGTAAATTACTATTAACCACAACATGACTGCTCTATTCTGCTTATCCAGTAAGCACACTTAACAGCTTCTGTCAACACACATTACTTGCCTATGTCTACTGGGATAACTTCAGTATGAAAAATACTATGTAAAAATCAAACTTTTGTGCAGCCCTTCTGTCACTGTTCACAGTGAAAACACAGTAAGCAGTTAGATATATCTCAGGTTAATACATGAAGTCTCAAAGTGAAAACACTTATTTTGGGCATCAGGAAATGTTCTGCTAATTTTTCTGTTCTTCACTCCCAAAAGTTAGCCAGGACGTGCCCTTGAGAAGTGCTTTACATTGTCTTCATTGAGTTCGACAGTGAGAAAAGCTCCGAAGGGACCATGCATGAAGCAATATAGAGGGTGAGTCAATTAGAAAATCATCCATGTCATGTGATGCAGGAAGTTCTGTGGCTGGTATAAATACTACAGTTTTCCCATAAATAGAAGTGAGGAAATTGTTGCTCTAAAACTTGAATGTGTAGCTAATTTGAGCCTGATTTCACAGAGGGTTGTTGAGGAGTTCCTATTTGTTACTATCTGGTGATTAAGCATAGCTTGTGCATCTGAACCTCTTTGTCTATTCATTCTGCTTTTAGACTCATAGCAGCAGATGCCATACCAATTCACTACAAAGATGATTCAAGCAGAGATTTCTTTCTATTTGGGGGATTTGCAAAGACTTCCTCAGCCTTCATAATTCTGTTCATTAATTCCTTGACAGCTGTCATAAATCTTGCATTTTGATAACTCACCCATTAGACCAGACAAGCAATGTGCAACCCTTGGAAAAGCTCAGGACCTGTCTTTTGTATAGCAGAGAGAAAGTAACAAAATATCTGGCTTCTTCCTTGAAATTTGAGATTAATACCTCTACAGTACAGTTTGGTTTTCACTGCTCAGAAAAAAAGGTTGATTCTTGGATTTCCTAAGCCTAATTCTTTTTTTCAGTTAGGCTGCATTTTACACTGGTGTACTTTCATTTAACTTAATGAGATTTACAATTTTCCAATGAATAGAGAATCATTAAACACACATTGTAGCTTCAAACAAAATCCACAGACATTTTTCTTGTTTTAAAGAAAATCCCTCCCGCCTCCTCCAAAGTCCCATATTTCACAAAGGTTTCCCACTACTTGGAGACTAATCAGTGACTGGAAATCTGTGTCTCCAAAGGCCATGGGCTCAGAAAATAAATAATTAGATCGCCACCAGCTGTCTAAATTACAAGTGATGTCACTGTTGAGATTTGTGTTTCCCCACGAAGGAGATAACCAATGTTCAGGAAAGAATTTTTCATAAGTACCAAATTATTTGGCACATTAAATAAGAATTTTTAGTCAAGAAAACACACATACAAAAATATTTTCCAACATGAATAAATGTTACAAGTTTGATTTTTGGGTGTATAATCTGTAGGAGACATACAGAAATATGCAGAAATTTATGAGATTATTTGATTTTTAAGTAATGCATGTGTGATGAGAACATGGTTAACTGGAAATATTAATAGCATCAGTAAAGGCCAGACATTTTAGAGTACTGAAAAGGAAGTGCTTACCTATTTGTCTAATACGTTGCAATTTCAACTGAAAAACTGTACAATCTATTCCGGGAATCTTAATATTACCACAAACATGTTTTTCCTAGTGTCTGTTTAGAGAGAAAACAAAAATATGGTTCTGTAAGTAGTTCCATCCCAGAAAGTCCTCCTAAATCTTGAAGTCAGGGTCCAAAAGGACAGATTTTAAAAGGGCACACAGTGGGCAAGGCCTTCACTACGAAGCTACAAATGAGCAGGTTATTTGCAAGTTACCAGATACATGCTATCATCAATTTTTCCATCCACTGTGACCAGGAACATACTTTGACTGGGACACTTCAGGTCTGGGCCATAGCCATATTACCCATTCCACTAGTGTTCATGTATGTAGCTAAATGATTGCTATTAACCATGAGGAGGCTTAGAATGAAATTATATGATGTGTTATTCCCCATAATGAGCTGAGGATGGTTTTTGAGGTTTCCAAACCAGGTGTCAAGTGATGTTTATGCATACACATTGCTCTGATCCACTTGGACATCCAAGCCCTGATAATAGATGTCTGTCTGTTACCCTTTCCTTTCAGGTCAAATGGAAGTACTGCTGGAAGGATGAGGGTACAGCCTCTTTTCTTAATAGAAATCATACAACCCCCCCCTACCTTCCTAACTCTTTCTGCCTGTTGTAGATTTTATAATCAACAAGATAATGACAGCTGCATCTTTCTGTTTCTCAAAGGCATGAAGCTAACACTACTCAGAACGACAGACAGCCAGGGTGGAAGGGAGCTGGGAAGGGAGCAAGCCTACTTGAGTGAGGAAAACAAGCAGTGTAAAAGCTTCCTGAACACATTCAGTGAAAATATAGTTACTAAAACAGCCTTGAAAGGAGGGAGTTAAATTACTGAGTGTGGCTGTGATCATTTTCCTAGTTTAAATTACTCTGGTATAAATGAAATGAAACGGGACTTGGACTCTTCTAATTAACCACTTTACCCACAGGTGATCACAATATGTGCCATGTAAGATCCCTGCAAAAGCAAAATTTATACACCTAGAAATGACAAGTGTGCATATTAAAACCATTTTTGCAGTTTACAAGAGAAGTGCAGTCCTTTGATAGCTAACAAGGAAAATTATAGGTGGGGGGATGGTATGGAGTAAATTCTGCATACGTTTAGTTATAATGATTTAGACAACATTTCCCTTGAATTAGTTCATTTTAAAAGAGAACAAAGGGTTTGTCCTGCTGGGTAGCTTTTCAGCAGGGATGCCCTGCCTGCCTTATTTCAGAACTGTAACATTATGTGGTTTCAATTAGTGGTAGCACTTGCAAAACTAGTAACACAGACATTTTGGCATGAAATCGGACTCCAAGGCGGTGAAGGGTACTTAAGATCTACTCAGGGATGGGTGGAGAAATACAGTATATTTGAAACAGTGTTGATCATTTGTCATAATGGTGTAATTTCTGAAAACCTCACCATATTTTTGTAGGCTTGGCTTTTCGATTACATCTTTGCCTCCCTGTTTAGAATTTGCTTTCCACTTATCTAGCATCCCTATTTCCTGTCTCTTTTGTCACCTGGCTACTTATTAAGCCCTCAGCTAAGTTTTTCTTCAGGCTTTTAGGGCTACCAAGTGCTAAGCAGGCTCAAAATGCTGTAGGACTTAAAATGCTGAACACTTTCAGAGTCCTCTTCATCTTCAAAGTCCTTTGCAAATACTAGTTACAATAGGAACAATCCTGTATTGTCAGGGAGGACTGGTTTAATAGTCCTCCCAGCCCTCCCTTAATGTTCTGGAGCAATTTCTAAAATGTCCTTTTGAGGCAACTGTTAATTCCTTTAATTTTGCAGGAAAGATGACTTCTGTTGCTATTCCACATCAATGTAAGTGCCTCTTGTAATACATCTGTTGGCAGAAAAAGATCCTGTGCATGACTCAACGAAGTTTCCCACTCCTACTTATCCTAGATTTCTTGATAGACAGGTGACATTTTGATGAGCAAAATAACAAAAGTCACTGCTGTGGTGATAGACATATACAATATTCCAAATATCCACTGAAAGAAATCTTTAATACAGGAATGAAAGAGGCAACTGCTTGACAAGATTTGAACATGTGTAACTACAATATTTTTAGCAATAAAGTCAATAATTTGTCTCACTATAACATCTATCATGATGCTAAAGTAGTTTTTACCTAGACTGTCTTATATGCTATGCTAGTATGGCGATTGTCAATGAACATAGCCTAGTTGAAAGAAGAGTACAGCACAGATATGAGAACACTTTTTTTTCAAGATTTGCATTCCTAATTTCCACTGAAGGACTTTGATTTGTTTGGGTAGTGCTGAAGGCTGTAGATCAAAAAGGACACCGATGATTTTCACTTTGTATTTGATTTGCTAGCCTAACTTTGGTAGTAGAGAGTATAAAAAGCCTTGCATTAAAATCATGCATATTTAGCTATGTTTCATTTTGATACTTGTGGTTGCTCTGAAGCTGAAACAGAATTTAGTATTCAACTAAGTTCAACAGGATGCAACGGAACTGCACAAAGCTGTGCCGGGGAGGTTCAGCCTAGACATCAGGAAAATTTCTTTACCCTGAGGGTGGTCAAACACCACAGCAGGCTTCCTAGAAAGGCAGTTGATAGCCCATGCCTGTCATGTGCAAGAAGCATTTGGATAATGCCCTCAATAACATGCGTTAACTTCTGGTCAGCCCTGCAGTGGTGAGGCAGTTGGACTAGGTGATCTTTGTAGGTCCCTTCCAACTACTCTGTCTGTTCTGTTCTGTTCAACTGCTGAGTTATTCACTTGTCTGGTCAACAGCATTTATTTTTGTCAGTGTCTACCTCAACCATGCTTGCACAGTTGTCTAGTCTCACTTGTGCTTGCACTAGGAAGCAGCAACTATTCCTGGTCTATGTAACAGAAATGTTTGGAGGATATAAAAGAGCAGTTGGGTCTCTCTGATCAGACTCACGTGAAGTGTAGTTCAATTGATTTAGAGCTAGAACACCAAATTTACCCCACACTTCTTCAAAGGCTCTGGAATGAGAGAGTCTTATTTAGGTAACACTCTTTCTTTGTACATGACAGGTAATCCACGATGATCCACAATCATAAAAGCAGGCGTTTCCCAATTTCATTGAAACTGCTTAACAGCTTTATTGCAATTCTAGGAATAAAGATGATCACATTTCACTGACTTACAAATAGGTTTAATGCACTATGCCATTTGCCATCATCCCGACAGGCTTTTTGTTTGTGTGTGTGTGTGTGTGTGCACGTGTGTGTGTGTGATCAATACATGTATTAATGCTAATAAAACACTTACAGAGTTTCCCAGATGTAGACATGGCCCCTTAATCCTTCCCTGTTCTGCCGGGGATAATCATTTTTACAACATGAGATCACTTGCACCAGTGAAGTGCATTTTAACACCTTTTGCTGTTATCTGTGTGAAGTGAGGCTCCTAATAGAATCCCAGCAGTGCATTTAAACTTTATTTCCTAGGTTAATCAGGCTAAAAGACAGTTAACTAAGTTTCCCAAAAGGGGCCTTCTTTACATTAAAAAAAAAAAAGAAAGAAAGAAAAAGATGCTGCTGGAAATATTCATCACCAGAAATTTTGCTCGTTGAGAAAATAAAGGCAGCAACACCATGAAAAGAAAGGGTGTTTTTCTCTTATACTGGACAGCATAGCGCACACATGCACGCACACACACACACACACACACGCACACAAAGGAAAAAAAGAGAGAAATATTTTCTGAACAAAGAAGTCAGGCCAGTTCCTTTCTTTTTTTGATCTTTAATCCCTTCTCTCCCAAGTAGAATGGCAAAGGAGCCCTCTCTCTTTCTAATAAATAGCTAGCAAAGGCAGGCATTCAATGCTATGTCCCTTTGATCAGTACAAAGCTGTCAGCTCCTGCCGCTTTTTTTTCTACCAGCTCTTGTTCCTGGTTAAAAGTGGAAGTAATACCCCCTGAAAGAAATACCCTAGGTGTCCCGCAAATCATCAATCCCATTTTTTTCCTTGTTGTTTTTCTGTGGCCCACCCTCCTGGCTTGAACAACCTCCTTACTAACACCCCTCTTCCTCTTTCCACCCTTTCTCCTGAATACCACTTTCATTTGATACGCAATTCAGTGTGCCAGTCTGACCTACTGGGACCTTGCTGTCTGAGACTCTACCACTGTGCAGACAGGGGAAACCTTCTCTCTACCAATAAACAATGTTTACCCTCATGCATTTCTCTTCCTGTAAAGGAACATAAAAATAGTTCCCAGACACAGCAAAGGGATTTTTGGAAATTAGCTCTTAATAATTTATAATAAAGCTCTAGCTTGAAAATAATAATAATGGTAAAAAGAAAACATTACAGGTTGTGCTTGACCGAGCCTCTGAGATCCCATTTTGCTCCAATCTTTAGGCTGCTGCATTTCAGACCACATCATTGCATCTCAGCAGTAAACAGTTTGCAAATGCTTCTGCCTTCTGACAGGTCACTCGGCGCATTTTAAAGCAGCCTCCTTGTTTACTGCTGAGATTAGCTGCAATCTGCATTTCTGCTCATCACGATATCAGGACCTAGTATACAGTTTGCAAATATTATGCAAAGGAAATAATTCACAAAGGAAAACAATTACAGTCAAGCGTAGAACGTGAGCCTGGCTCGCAATGGGAGAGCAGGGCAGAGGCTTTGGTGTCTGTGTGTGTATGTGAAAGGGTTGAAGGGGGGAGGAATGGGGGTTAAGCAAAAGAGTCTGTGTAACAGATCAGTATTCTGAGACAATGTCACATCCTTGGTGACCTGTAATGATGTTTAAATACCTTTGCCATTTTCCCCCGGTGATTACTGCACTGGGTGCTCTCTGTGTGCCTATAGAGATACGTTTTTCAAAAATCAGGATGGAGTGAATGCCGCTCGTTGTTCTGGCTGCAAAATGTCAAACTGCAGTGGAAAGAAATACAGCATTGCAGTGGTGGTGCACTGAGGCCCCCGGTAGGAAAGCAGGAGCTATTAAGTGGAAAATTCCTGCAGAGGACGTGTTTCCATTTCTAATGCGAAGAAAGAGGGTGTTGTTTGAGGCTGGCAGGTCTGTGGAAAATACAGAGAACACAGGGAAGATGAGAAAATGACCTCATTGAACTCTGAGAACTTAAGCAAACAAACAGCTTCGGCCAACATACCACATTCTTGCGGCACTTCTGCCCAAACAACAAATTGACCTATAAGTTATATAATCACCCACAAGCCCCTGTGCCCTGTGTAAATGTGGGGAGGGGGAAAGGGATCTCATTGAAAGGAGAGGGAGGGGAAGGAAAGCAGTAAACCTGCTCCCATAGGAAAAAATGCTTGGGGGTGAGCTGCCCATACCCCCCTCCCCGCCACCTCCCCGCCCCAAATGCTGTACTCACATGAGGTTCAGGTTTAATTGCACTCCGAATACCAGCAGAGTGATGGCACTGGTTGTTTATTATAGTATGAATTATTTCAGTACAGCATAAATTTTCCATTTCAAAGGATCCCGAATGCCTGCAGGGAAGGGACTAGGTTTTGTGAGCAGAGGGTGGCCTCTGTAAAAGTTGGTGGGGATTTCTTCTGAGCGGTGCTTAGAGCTGCATTCTTTGAACCTGGTTAGGGGGGCTCTGTGGAGCGTGTTTAGGGGCTGTGTTTTCCCCTGCAGAGGCCCCCTGTAGTGATGGCTCGGAATGCCTGAGCTACCATTTTATGTCAACCGAACAAATCCTAGTGTAAAAATGCAGAGGCTAACCAAAGGCCATGGGCTCGGTTGTTGTTGTTGCTCTACATAGCTGCAGAAAAGGAGGATGTATACCTCCATCCCCAACAGCTGAGTGTGCTGAAAGGTTTGATTCATTGTATTTCTGATAACTAATTAATAGAACATAACAGCAAGTAAGTTATTAATTGGCAGAACAGCAGATAAACCATAATTCTTAGTTTACAGTAAGATTACTTACTAATCAGAAAAGGGCTTTTCGCTTAACCGATGCTCACTTTCCTGTAGAAACATATTCTCTGCTACCGTGTTAACAGCAACGTGTGCTCTCAGTGTTGTTTTTTTTTTTTTCTTGTTTACGCTGTTAAAATCCTGTTGTCTCCCAGTTGCAGATGATTTAATGCACAGCCAAAATGCGATCTGCCATCCAGCATTTTGTGTGGACTTTGCCTGTGATAAACATGTTAGTTTGAAAGGTCCTTGCAACTTTAAATACTGCATGATACTTTACAGAGAAGCATAAATATAAGCAGATAAAGTGTTTGATCTTGAAGGTGAGGCGTTAAAGCATATGCATAGGAACAAGGAAGACTCAAATACTGCCAGCAAAGAAAAAGCAGCTGACACAAGTCATAAAATGCAGATGCACTTTCAAATTTCATGTACGCTGCTATTTTGATCCAGTGGTTTGATCCATTCTGTTGTTAGATTAGGGACCACTGGCTCTGAATGCACTGAGATATAATTCAGAAAACCCCTGCAGCTGTAAGGAGCTCACTAGATTCAAGGCTCAGCTTCCCTCACCAACACATTTTAGAGCAAGATAAAGTGAATCAAAGATGGGTGCTGAGAACAAAATGAGGCCATCCCAAACTTGAGCCAAAAATGCAAACCTTTCCTCTTAGAGGTTCTGCAAAATGTGACTAAATTATTGATTTTTTTTTTTTTTTTTCCAGTTTGACATCTCACTGAGTATCTGGAGCACAAAGGGAACATGACAGAATTGCATACTACAAAAAGAAAATCAAAACAAAACTGTACATGCAAAACTTTCAGCATTATTTTGCAGGCATACATCAGGTTGTTTTGACAAAGATTAAGAAAAGTGGGGGAAGTTTGGGGCACACAGCTAAACCAAACTGAAGCTCTCTCGTGGCAGCTGAGTATCGCTTTTCTAGGCTACAGATGACACCTTTTTCAGGTATGGAGAAGACACTGTTGTACTGTTACAAATGGGAAATAAATCTAATCTGTGGTGCTCAGATCTGAAATCAAATTTGCCCAGAATCCAACCCTCTTTCAGTTTAACCCTGAACGCCTGCATCCTCTGCAGCACAATGGTCAAAAGACATTCAAGAGCTCCACAGTGTTGTATTATTCCCTTTCTGGGAATGTTTAACCAGGGCAAACAATATAGTGCAGCATTTCTGCACGATGCCATGGATTCTGTTTCTCTTTTCCTTGTGCTGTGTAACTAAGGGGCACTGTAAGGGGCGCATAACTTACAGACGAGAACAGCTTTCTCCTCCACACTCTGACAGGAAATAAAAAGCTCCCAAAAAACTCAAGAGAAAAACAAACTTTGTGAATGACAAATAGAAGCACTGCCAAAACAAAAGAGTTTCCTGCATCTAATAAAAGGAAAAAGGCAGATTTTTGCTTATCCAATACCTTGTGGCTGCTAATGGTAATAAACAAAAAAACATAAGGAGCGCCCCATGCATCATTAGGGCTCTGGAGTTTAGCACCCATTGCAGGATTAACTCTTCTGAGTGCAGAGCTTTGGTTACAATTTCCCTCCACATTTTAGAGGTTGCCTTTTACAAAGGAGACTGAGCTCATATCAGAGATTTTGGTGTGAGTTCAGTTTAGAAGACTTTAGCTATCTAAGGAAACTGCTAAGGGACTATTTTATACAAAAACGCAGATAAATCTGAGCGATGAAGTACAAACCTGAGCCAAGCAGAGTGCAGGCAAGCCATGTTTGGCTCTTGCCAATGCACCTCAGTCCAGCCCTAAGTTGTGCTTTCAGAAGTGTGCAGAAACGCCTGGTCAAAATAAACTGCGTGGAGGCTTCGTGAAGCACGAATGTAGGTAAGAGAATAAACCAAAAAAAAAAAATGTTTATTGAGATCCCCTTTTTTGCCTCACAGTATCAAAAGACATGGAGTAAAAGAGCCACAGAAATGGATCAGGATCTGGCCTTTATTTCTTTGTTCTATTTCAAACCATCATGCTCATCAGGAAGTCTCACGCATATGATGCCAGCACTGAGGCTGGGAAACGTGAGCTGTCAGAATGCCCAAGTTAGCTGCAGCACTGCCAACTTGTTCTGACCAGAGCAGACATAGGGCCCTTGGCCTCCGACCGTTGACAAAAGCCCTGAATTCTCTCCCCTGGATTTTACTATCACTGATCATATGGGTCTGTTTTTCTGCTTTTTATGAATGTTAGAACTTGAAGGATGTTTTGAGAACATGGATCTGTGAAAGATACAAGTGTGAATCGGTCTTTCTCCTTGTTCTGCAGTTCAGATGACACCCAGCTTAGACAACTGGGGGGTGAAGGGACCCCAGGACATACTGAAAGATACTGGTTTTATCTGGATGCAGAAAGAAAGCCTGTTGGTCAACGGTTTCGTACTGAGGCAGGAATAAAAAAAAAAAAATAAATAGTGTCATAGTAGGATGTATACACAGAACTTCTATTCCATTTGTAATCTGCCTCAGCACTGACAAGACAGAGACTTTAATTCTGTCTCAGGAGCCACAGCTCAAGATGCAGATCCTGCTTAGGAGCCATAGAAGGCAATAAGAGTCACCAGGAGTATTTAAGGAATGGTTGGACATGGTACTTAGGGACATGGTTTAGTGGGTGATAGTGGTGGTAGAGGGATGGTTGGATCAGATTATCTTGGAGGTCTTTTCCAATCTTAATGATTCTATGATTCTGTTCTATGATCAGCTGTTTAAAAAACATGATTTGGAAAAGCATTGCTCAGCCTATGGAAGGAAAAAGACAGGGCTTTTAAATGGCAGCTGCAAAGGAGGAAATAGTCTTTGTTTTCCATGTCCATTGGAATGAGAAATGGCTCAAATTATGTTAAGATTTATCTAGGACAGTATGAAAAATCGTATGTTGAGTCACACAGGGAAGTCCAAATAGAGAACTAAAAGCATTTCCCTGAATGCAGATCCTACTGCATACCAGAAGAAATACATAAACCAAAGTGTGGATCAGTTTCTGCTTTGAAAAAGGTCTGACTCAACCAGGGGTTTAGTGCCACTCAGCTAGGTTTGGCTCAGCTAGATGCTGCTGGCCTCTCATGAAAAAGCATGGTGGCAGTTGAGGAGCAATATTTGAGAGTGATGATACACTGGAAGGTTTTGGAAAAGTGTTTGGACCTTGTGATTTTTCCCACTTTCCTGACGGACCCAAGCCACAGTAGAACTCTACAGATAGATTCAGATATAGATTTTTCTTACAGTTATTGATTTGGCAATGAGGGGAGTTTGATTAGATTGTTTGCAGACAGTGCTGTTGGCAGTACATGAGACTAACCATTAAAATGGAAACAAGGCTAAAATTTGCTTCCTCTGTTAAAAATCATTTTTGACAGAACTTCCTCCAAATATATACCAGTGAACCTAAGTAAAGTTGCATTTGAGGTAAGACAATATAAATACTAAAGACCTGTGTCAAGATCAATTGATTAACCTCATGATTTCTCTTACCTAAGTCTTAAGGAGTGTTCCTTGGAGATCATTAATTTCTATAATGTGCATTACTAAAAGAAGTCTATGGTGTCCAGGGAGAGGCATTAAGAGAGGCTTTTAATATTCTTCATTTTCTGCTTTAGATTGTGATTCACATAGCTAATGAGTATGATCCATCCAGAATGGTGGGAATGTTACCTAGTGCCACTAACTAACAAGTATTTGGTCTGATTCAGCCACGTGAGCCCCCCGCCACATAGAAGCTAATTGCAAGGATTAGAGCACACCAAGACACTCAAACTCCACTCCTGTGGGTTTAGGGAGGAACAACACATTTAAACATTCCAGCTACAGTTCCCTTGGCAACGTACATAACAACAACTCACTAAAACTATGGGTTTCTGTTTTCTTAACCCTTGAGAACATTGACTGAATGAATACTTCCTTGAGGAAACAGTTCAGTCAACCAGATATACTTAAACACTCTTAAATCCACCAGTTCTTTTCTCCTTAAAAAAACAACAGCAGTTGAATTCCATGTCAAACTGATCTCCTCCCCTAGCATTAAAGGGTTTAATTCAAACAAATGTGCATACCATTAGCAAACCCTCCATAGAAGTCTCTGTGAAAAGAAGACTGTAAAAAAAAAACCTCCAAACATCAATGTTTAAGACCATTATAAAGTTTCTAGAGATCAGAGCACACAAGGAAAAATACAAAATGAATTTTATAAAGCACATAAGTACTCTTAAGAGAAGAAACAAAACAGTATTAGCTTTTATGTAGAGAATAGAATACTATCTTTTTCCTGTCAGTCATTATAGCAATCACAATGTCCGTAGCAACTTTATAATGATTCCTCTGAGAATTTAAAATATTCCATAAATATTAACTAATGTGATGAAATAATATTTACACCATCTTTGTGAAATATATGAGATCTGCCCCAGAGTTTATTCTACTGCCCAGTGAACTAGAGTCTCTTGTGATGGTATCACATCGCCCCTTAGCAGGCACTGTTCCTATCACACAAAGGTTTGGAAGAGGAACCTCCAGCTAAATGCATATGTAGGGTGTTGGAAGCCAACAGACCTCGTGTGAACCTCACAAAGGGCTGCTGTAGTTTTTGGGTTGTCATTAGCAGGCAAAATTAACAAACACACTTACAAGGCCTCAGCTCTTACGGTTGCAGGCACCACTGGTATGCCGCAGTTTATTTAAGACAATGGTCTGACCCCTATTGCCTTCCATCAGTAGTTTATGTGTATGAAAGAATTAAAGAGTGACATCTCCTGGAGAGCTTTAGCCTCGGGGGGGGGGGGGGGGGGGGGGGGGGGGGGGCTGTCATCAAAAGCGGTTTAGCAGTTGTATGAAGAGAGCCTACCTTGCTTCCGCAGGATATAAGAAGTCACCTGATATGGCTCATAGGAGAGCAACAGAAACCACCAGCACCCATGTTAAACATACGACTAGTGCTTTACTACCAGTGCACTGATGCACACTTGCACAAAGGAAGAGTTGAAGGTTGCGAAACTAAATCATAGCTCAAACAGATGTTAGTGCAGTCTAAAGCAGTTACCTTTCATAACTTACATTTTCTCCCTTTCCCTTCATAAACTTTAATTTTGTTTTTCTCAAAAGGAGCCTGTGACCTTCCCTTAGATCTTCCATCCCATGACGGTGAAGACCATTGCTGTGTTTTGTAGCTTCAAGCAGATACAAGAAAGAGTAAGTACACCTGCCATTTTTTTCAAAGCCCTTTAGCCTTAAACATCTAAAGCTCCATCACTACACCATTCTCTCCATCCATGGAGAGTGCTCACCTGCTCCTCTGCAGCAGCTTCTACGTAAATCACTGGGAAGCAGATACAACCCCCTCCTCCACCCTCAGGCTTAGCACACAACAGTTTGCTAAAGATTATGCAGCATCCTTGGTAATGCGTGGTTGCCAGGGCATCCTTGTTCCCTAGCCAACTACTGTACTAAGGCTTAACTGGAAGCCATCCAGCTGTGCTTCATTTGGGAACCTCTGCAGCAGTAAAGGGTGTGTTTTCCCAATTTACAGGAGAAATCAGTCAGTTTGTTTCTTTTCTCCTAAAGACCCTAAGTATTTGGGCAAGCAGAAACTTTTCACAAAAGACTGTAAGACAGGGAACCTGTCTTCTCCCTTTTCTCTACAAATAAGAATTTAAATCTTGCTACAGGTAGCTTGGGTTTTGCACTAAACCAGCCAGTGTGGCTCATATCATATCAGTGTGGCACCATGCCAAGGCCAGCACAGGCACAGCGCCACACTGACATGGTGATACCTTCACAGTGGAGCTGGGAACTGTTTAGCTTTGTTCTGTGTGGTGTGGAGGCATTGTCTTGGTTGGGAGGAGACAGGGTGTCTTAGCGTGTTCTGCTGTTTATAAATACCCTGTTCCTCTCAAGATTTTACAGCATTACTGCAACACAAATTCCAGCTAACACTGCATTTAATATCAAGTTTTCTTAGGCCAACTGCATGTAAGATGGAAGGAGCATGATGGCATTAGATAGATTAAAACAAACAAACAAACAAACAAGTCTCATGCAATTTCAATGTGGTGGTGACGTCCAAACAGTTATTATGCCAGGACCAATTCCAGGCTAAAATTCTGCTCAGTGGCTTGAATAGCCTTCAGTTACAGAAGCTGATGGCAGGATCACTGGTGCCAGCAGCAGCTGCAAACTGTTGCCATTGCAATAGCATGTGTCCTGAGAGAGCTCAAGGCCAGTGCATGGACTGAACAGACAGAGGAAGGGTCACAGCAAGAGGACAGCTTGACAGGTCATTATTGCTCGCGCCATGAGTCTTCTGTCTATGAAAGCCTGCAGGGTGTCACTGGCTCTTGAATGTCTCAGTACTAGGACAATTAACGATGTGTAGTTGTGTCCTTAGCTCTCGCTTATGGTAACTTTATAGTACCATTCATGCAATAAGTACAAGATGAAGAAAGGAGCGGGGGATGTACATCTAAATGAAGATGATAAAATTTACAGGGTTTTCTATTCCTGCTTTCCCCCTGGTAGGAAAGGGTTTCAAACACTAAGGAAGAGATAATTTAGATAGGAAAAAAATCAATAAAAGGCAGGTGCCACTATCGTTTCAGCTGTCACTGATACACCCAACAACTCTCATCTATTTGTCAGTCCATCATCTGAGAAGTAATCCAACTTAACCTGTACATAACCTGGAATAAGCAACGGGAATAAACAACGAAAGTTTCCTTTTTGTCTCTCATTATTTTGAGAAGACAAGAAATAGAAGCGTGTGTTTAAAAACAGGAGAGCTGCACCAGCTCAAGTTTTGCAGGTCTCTTTAAAATATTATGCAATTTGTTATAATGGCATCTATACAACAAGCTGCTAAATCAAGCAGCAATGTATAGTCAGATATTGGCACTCTTTTTTATCCCTACTGCTTAGATGTTACCTTACACGCAGGTTGTAGTCTGGGAAAAGCCAACCACGTCCTCTAGACAGGGGAAGTCAAATCAAATTAAAGACCAGATAACATTTAAGGTTTCTCCCTGCAGGATGGGTAAGTCTCACTTAAAATCACTATTCTGAGACTGCAAGCACTGCTACCAAGGTCAGGACAGATGCAAGGTGGGTCTAGGTCACAAAACAAAGAGTGGATTAAATGCTATGACCACAGATCCAGTGAGGGAAGCTTTTAATAGAGTGTGCAACTAGGCAGTGTACCAGGTGAGCTAAGAATGATATGCACAAAAGCAGAGATTTTGCACTGTTGCAGCTGACTTAAGTATCTCTCTCGCATATGTGATATATAACAGAAGTGGCTGATCCCAAAGATATATGTCAGGTAGTTAAAGGATTAAGATGTCTTTCCTGTACTGCATTTTTATATATATTAAAAAACAAACAAAAACTCTCTCTCTCTCTCTCGCTCCCTCTCGCCATAGTGATGCCAATAGTACCTGAACTATACACAACCTAGTTCTGTGAGGGGAAAGAAGAACATTGTAATTGCATTTCATTAGGTCTCCAAATAAATAATACTGTGTCTATACTGTAAAGTAAATACATAAGAAGTAGAAAAGCAATGTGATGTCAAAAGAAAAAATGACAGATGAATTGTAGAGCTACCACAAGCCTTACCCTGATACAACCCAAGATGGCCAGGTCATCAATATTCAGCCCTTGGCATTGCACCTGTAGCTTTAGCATTTCAGATCGGGGGGGGGGGGGGGGGGGGGGGGGGGGGGGGGGGTGGTTCAGTCACTTACTCTATACAAACTCACTGGAGCAATGTGCATGCAGCAAAAGTATTTTTGATGCCAATTAAAGATTAGAAAATCCTCATTTACAAAATGCCCCTTGGTGGGGTATTTCAAAGTAAACTAAACATCTTTTCTATTCAAACTGATGGAAAGAGCTGTATTTCTCAAGTTAGTTAGAGAAAAGTGGATTAAAAAGGTACCCTGGTTGAGGTGAAATGGCTTATTAAAAATGAGATACAAAGCATTTTATATCAGTGCCTACAAGGGTCCATACTAAAGACTATGTCAGGTTAAGGAAAAACAATAGACATTTAGCTAGTCTAAAGTCTCATTTAATATGGTGAGCTACTTGAAATCTTGGTAGCCCTCTTCATAAAGCAAAGGTATGAAAAAAAAAAAACACCACACTTTTTTTGGCCCAATTAAAAAATGTAAAAACAGCATAGCCATTGTCATGGGTCAGTGAAACACAACCTATAAGCATAACACCAAGGTTACCAAAAGAAAGAAATTTTAAAGTGCCACTTAATGTTTTTGAGACCATATGATATCCAATTCTAAAACTTAGAACGTTTTGGACGAATGCATTTTATATACACCTTGTCAGATTGGCAAAAAGCAGCAAAGGTAAATTAATAGGTTAGCTGAAAACACCTGCATAACTTATGGTTTTGCTGGTGAAAAATAATGCAAACAGCATGAACTGATATTAATAAGTGCACAAAATAATGTGTTATCCCGCCTGGTATATATAAATGTTGGCTACACATATGGTTTTTGGATGGCCTGTTGTCATGGTTACCATTCAGCTGTCTTTATGCTTTAGCATGCCCTGTTTTCTAAGGTTGAGGTTCAATTCAAGTTCATATGAAGCATATCAACTGAAGTTTTCAGATGTGGGCGCTAATGTAATGTGCATCATTTTCTGAGAGGCCAACTTGAAATACTTTTGGCATGAATTTATGAGATGTCAAGCACCTTCAGATGCAGCAAGAAGCCAATGCCCTGTATGCAGTGACTGAATCATGCATAATCTGCCAAACAGCACAGGCTGTAACAGTCTTATTTTGAAAAGCCATAAACCTATTTCAGTTGGTATGGGAACTGTTTCTGTACTCCTGCAGGCTGACCTTACCACCATTAGCCACTAAATGAACAATATGATAGACTCTCAGCATCATTACTTATTTGTTTGAAAATATAAGAATGCTTAAGTCTGTAATGTAAAATATAAACTTGATTCCTATGTGTACCATGAAATAACCAAATAGTTTTGATCCATTGAAATGGAAAACTCCATTTCCCCTTTCCTTTTCCAAATTTCCTTTTAAATGTTGAGGGTCCCTTCTAACCCAAGCTGTTCTATGATTCTATGGTTTTATAAGTCATTAAAAAGCCTGAGGTTCAAACCAAAAACACTGAACCTCAGCAATAAAGTCCAAAACACCTAACAAAGGTAATCAAGAATTAGCTCTGGTAACTCTGTGTAGTGTTTGCATTGTCTTCTGCACAAGTGCCTAAAGAATCAGAAGGATGTGTATAACTACTTTTTGCAGTTCTATAGAAACGGATGTCCTTGCTCTTCAAAGTAGCCTCTTTACCTAAAGAAAATCCTTTTCACTGCTTCCAACAAACCACCAGGAACTGCCAAAGACTCCTGAAAGGCTCTTTCCTTCCTTTTCTCAATTTAGCTTTTGCTGAGCAATTGGGAAAAGACACGTTGCTCTTTTTTATAGTGCAGTGCATAGAAATGCAGTCTGCTCATAGGAAAAGTAAACTTAGTGGTAAAGGTTTGGTATAGCCAACATCCCTATGAGTGTATTATGCACAATTTAAGTTAATCTTATCTCCTCCTTTTCTCTCCAGAATAAAATGGGAAGGGAAAGGCTAAGGGGAAAGTTCAAGATCACTGTCCCTGCTTTCTAGGTCCATCTCTCACATAATCTTTTTGCTTTCAGTCTTACCAGTTCTTGACTCGCTCCTTTTCTCTCAAAGATAGACATAAGCAAGCTAGTGTCACCCATTGTGTTCCCCATAGCAGGTCTTCCTCTGGCTTCAGTACCCATATTCTCCTGGAAGTGCTCAAAGAATTAGGTTTATTTTCCTCTTGATTGCTGGGTTGTTAGCATCTTTGGTTTGCTTTGCTCCTTAATGAAATTGTCCTTGAGGACATCCGTCTGCAGTGGGGTGACCCAAAAGCACCTGCTTTCAGATTCTACTCACATATACTTCACAGAAGCAGGTAGGGCTTGATTGTTAAAAAACCCTTTTCCTGTCCAACAGGAAATTTCTGAGGAGCCATTTTAATCAAAAAGGAAAAACTAAAGTGTACGATACAAATTGCAGCATAATTAACAAAAAATTAGAGAACTATTTTAGCATTTGTTCGTATGAATATACACACAATCTCCCATGTACCTATGGGCACATACACAGTTATGAGTACATATATGCATCACATCTGTGGTGCTAATGTCACAGAGGACACATAATATATGAGTTATCATGGCCTTCAGACTGCCTCACCCCCAACACCACGTTATTTATTTATTCATCTTTTGGGACCCATTGAGACAGACAAACAGGGTTGCCAGCGTGTTTAATTAGAAGTATTCGATAGTATTCTTTTTTATCAGACATCTCAACATTATTTCTTAATTTGATCTCACTGTATACATTCTTTGTGGCTCTTCATTTATTTTGATAATAAATCAGCCCTAGAGTTAAGCATCATCAGAGACATGGAGTCGCAAGCAAATTGGATTGAGGGAGGCCTCTTTGGCCCCCATTTCCAACTTCAGTTTATGTTCAGATGAGTGGAAAATGTGTGCTGCTAACCTCAGTGCAGGTCTTCCAGTTCATTGCACAAGTGATACACTTCCATAAACCTGATGATGCAGTCTGTGATCTATGGAAAGAGGAAGAGGGCACTGAAATGAATTCCAGATGCACCTATTTGTTATGCTGTGGGCTCCGGAGGCCTGGCACCATGCAAAATAGCATTTCATAAGTCACTTTCTAGGCCATTGCACGAGATATTAGCAATAACATCACTAAACATGCTGCCTTTGCAGAGAAAGCGTCATCTGGCTTCCCACCACGTCAAACACTGAACTGATCAAGAAACTGTTTGGCGTTACAGGATAAGCCTTCTCCTCCAGTGAATAAGGTTACAACATAGATGCATGAGAATATTTTTATCACAAGCCCATGCTTTTAAACAGGTTATTAGCACAGCACCAGCAGGGGGCCAGAGAAATGAAGACTTGATTTGTTCATTCAAATCAAATAATTATTTACAGCCTAAATGATCAAACTCTGCACTTTAAAAAACAAAACAAAACAAAAAAAAAACACACACACACACACTACAACAAAAGAAACTTTATTCTGCCTCCTTGATGTTAAATGGTAAAGCAGCACAGGAGTGAAAATATCCTGCAGCTCTATATCATCTTCATTATCTTCACTGGTGAAGCGAGTGAGTGAGTGGAGAGGTGTGAAATTCCAGCAGAGAGAAACATGCTGTTTTAAGAGGAAGTGCTGACATGCAGGCTACAATTAGACAAAAAATGACTGCTGACATTTAAAAATCATTACAGAGAGGAAATTGTGAGTGTAATTATGTCATCATTGACACTGTTCAAGTGTGCTGATGCATTTTTGCTGATCAAAATCAAGTGTTTATATTTGTAAATAGAATGCACTTAGCAACTCTATCAATGGAAATGTTCTAGCCAAGAACTAAGGAAAATTGAGCCAAGTCACTTTGACAGAAACTTTTTTCCTTTTGCTTGATTTTCAGTTTTTTTTATTATTATTATTATTGCATGTTTGTTTTCTTTCAAGATCATTTTGCTAACAAGATTGCTTCGTGTTATTGATGACTTTGGATGACTGATTGGGTTTTGTTTGTAGGTGGTTTTTTCATAGAACAATAGGAATGGCTATTCTGGAGAAGGCCAAAGGTCCATCTTTCCAATATGTATTCTACATACAATAGTGGTCCACAGTTAGATGACTACAGAAGGCTATAACAGAACAATAAGAACATATTAGCCACACCAATCTCCCAGCTTCCAAAATCTGCTGCTCAGGGACTTCCCAGACTGCTCAAAACCATCAGAATAATTAAGTCTTTCTGACTCGGTTTAGATATAGTCTGATTCTGGAGTCAGTACGAATGGAAACATGATGTCAGCAGGTGGCAAAATATGTAAATGTTATCATTTACTTGGAGGAGTTTGTTGACTGTGCTAATACTGAAGTCTTGGCACTGCGTTACTTATCACAGTTCTGCCTTAAGCACTGTCACAAATCTCTTACCTATGACATATTATCACTCAATGACAGGGAAAAGCAACCAATCTTTGATATGTACAAATGCTCACTTCAGAGTGGACAAAATATATGGAAGTTTTTGCGTATAGCTGATTCCCAAAATATTTTTTTTTTAATTTTAAATCTCAGAGATCTGGGAGATTATATATACATGCACTTTATAAACATGAAAACAGAAATATTTACAAAGGCCCTTGAGGAAAGTAAGAAAAGGCCCTGTCTTCTGCAAAGAAACGTCCACAACAAAATATGTCTACAAATACTAGTCCTCCTGAGGATGGCATTTTGTTCACAGTGTTCTGGAACATGTTTATGTTGGAAGTTAAGAAAAAGACTAAAAGTATGAACAAGATAAAGGATGCTTAATAATGAGGCACTCCACATTATGAATACAATTATATTGGAAGGCTAAGGCAGACATACAAACATGAATATCGAATGTCAACTATTCTGGTTAAAACTCCCTCTTCCTTCCTCAGTCCACATCTACGCAATTTTAAAATTCCCCTCACTATCTCTTTGTTAGTTTTATAAGAAAGAAATATAAGTCTTGGTTTGTCTTTACTGGTTTTTTTTTTTTTCTTCTCTCTTTTCTTCCTCTCTTTATTGACTTTGCCCTTTGGAAATGGGATTTTTCACAATCCACCTATTAATGTGCTGGGTGTCCTCCTGCAGTCAGTTTGTGTGGGTTTTGGCTTTTTGTTTTTCTGACACTGGGTCCATCAGTTTCTATCACTGTCGTTGTTTCCTAGATGCCAAAAAATATATCTAGTCAAATTGCGTTACCAGAATAATGTCAAGCAACTCTATAGTCACCACATCAGCAAAAGAGCTGCTTTCATAATGTCATTTTATGATTGGAGGAATACTGTAATTCATTTTTAGAGTGATAAAAATTTCCACGTCAAAACACAGGAGTCTTTGTGACATTAAAATAGTATAAATCAGTAGTTAGGGAACAATCTGTAGTGGGTGTCTTGGGAGAGGCCAGTCCCACTGGTATTTTGAATGACTGCTTATTACATCAGGGAATAGTCAAGAAATACACCCGTGAAAGAGCAGGCCACAGAAATATAATTTTATAGAACATAGTTTAGGTAGTAAGACAAATCAGTACCAACACACAGATCTGTACGCTCTATCCAACTGAGAGGAGCGCAGCACCAGTTCCAGATTTCACCCAGAAAGCAGAAACGGAAGCTGTGAGAAGTCCTCTGGTGCATCCTCAGCAACAAGTCAAATCTCCATGGTCTTTGCTTTTAGCTTTAATGATGACTGTGTTTTGTGGGAGATTTTATTTTAATTAAGACAGTAATAGGCATTCCACAGCTTCCCTAAGAAGTTGTATCCATCTACACTTCCAGAGACCTTTACCTGATGTCTAATTTGAATCTTCATTGACATTAACTCTTTGAATACCTACCCTGAAGTTCTTTTGAGAGGACGAATTTTTCAGTTTTTGTGCTTAGCCCCTAACGGAGCTACTAGCCTCTGTAACACAGCAGCCTACGTTTTCTGTATTTAATCTGACAAGCACAAGTGCTGGTCTCAGGGTATTGCTGCGTCCTTCTGCTGAGGCAGAAGGAAACAAGCACTTCCCCAAGTGAAACTGCTTCAGTACTGAAATTAGAAAAAATATTGTAGGCAATAACAAAATGCAATTTCTTGGAGACCAGAGGGACACAATATTCCATATAGTTTACGCTTTCATTACAAAACAATTTCTCAGTCTCTCATTTGCCAAGACATTGTCAATATAGCATGATGCAAGTCATGAGCTCCTGCTCTGATAACCCAATTCTGTAAGCTGCCTCCATTCAAATCACAAAGGTGCTTTTTACAAAAACCAACCAAAACAACCAACCAAAGAAACCAACCTCAGAGTACTCGCCACAGTGAGGCGTGAGCTTCAGAAGCTACACCAAGACCAGGAAATGCCAACACTGAAAGACAGCTGCAGTATTTTTATTCTTGCATTATATATCTTTAACAAAGCCAATGCAAATAGCAAGTATAGTGACAGTATTCAGAAGAGTGATTCTATGGAAAGGCTTTGGTTATAGCAGTAGGAGAGACTATGTGGTACCTATAGTAATCAATGCAATTTTATATCACTTTGTTTTAATGACATTAAATGATCTGCCCTGTCAGCTTTCAGACAGGGACCAAATTTTAAGGCCTTTAACCTTCATTGTGAATAACCATCCATCTCAGTTGTCTTTTCTCATCAGCTTACTGAGGTAGGGGATTTACTAACACACCTAAACAAAACAGAAGGATCACTAAAACAGTGGAGCTCTACTTCTTGATGTTACTGCAAAGTAAACATCAAATAATGGTAACAGAAATGAGGGTTGGCTGATTTTAGTAAACCAACTGTAAGAAAAATAATTATTCTGATCCATTCTACTCTGAAAGACTTCCACTGCACAGCAACAAAAGTACATTGCCATAAATGCCACCGTAGTAATCAGTGTCAAAAACTTTTAGAATCTCTCAATTCCAAGAATGCAATACGTTATTTCTGCTGTACGATGAATGAAATAAACATATGACCAAGGTGTAGATGGAAACATGCAGCAACAAGTCTGAAGGCCAGGCTGAATAAAATATGAACAATTTAAATGGAATAGTATGATTTATCAGCTAAAGATTTTCTTCTGTAAAATATGTTCATCCTCTTCCTCCAACAGTCAAGTCTAACCAAAGAGATCAGCAAATCTGAAAGTGTGGGAGCAGAGTAACAAACCGGCAGAGAATGGTAAGAATAGAAAAGATAAGATGCTATCCAAATTTGATTGCAAGGAAATCTTTTGCTTCTCAAAATACTGCTAATTAGCATTATTTGCTCAGGTTTTATTAGTTAAATTTCAACTGTTATACCTATAAAATCAATTGTGCTGCCTATAAACCTGAATTACGTTGTTACTTGGGATACCTTCATGAACATTTTGCAATGTCTCAAATCAATGAAACATGTTTTTCTATTTTAAAGTCAGAGCTGACAACACCGAATGTAATGTACTATTGGTGCATTTGAATATAACTGAAATAATTACAATATTTTATTTACTGAGTTTTAAATAGTAGTATCCACAAACCAAAATATCGCAGTATTTGATTTCATATGATTTTAATACTTCATGCAACAATTGCTTCTGTTTAAACAATTGGTATTAATTATGCATGCACGAATCATTCATAAACCAGGGTTTTATATCCATCACGACATCAAAGCAGGTTTAGACTTAAAGACACAGATCCAAGGTAGATGGTATAGTTTCAACCTGCAGTTGGCAAAAGCAGCATTTGCAGTCAAACAGATTGGGAGGCTTCGATGTTTTAATGCCAGGGCATTTGTAAACCTGGTAAGCTCACTGTGCTCAGATATTGTAAGTCAGTGTTGTTTATAGACACCAAAATATGACAGCTAAACGTCTGGCTTCTCTTAGCATCAGTTCATCTGCTTTTGCTTTTAATTAAATGGTGAAAATAGACATTGGCACCCCTGGTGAAAATGGTCCTACCAGAGACTGAAAGAACTGTAATTCAGCCTTAGGAGAGGGTACTGGGCAGTGGTAAGGCTTTAGCTTAACTATCAGGTCCAGTGTTGAACATGTCTTCCACAAAGAGGGAAGTGAAAGGTGAGAGTGCTACTGGGAAAGAGCTCTGAGAAGAACCAAACATACAGAAAATAAAACTGAAAACATAAGATTGAAAAACTGGAGATAATTAAAGTGGAGAAGAGATGACTGGGATAACAGTCTGTGCACAGAAAAGGCTGGTATAAAAACAAATTAATTCCATCTCCATGTGCTCAGCAGATAACGAGACAAGTAATAGCAACATAACTGACAACAAGAAAGACTCACGCTGGAAGTTAGGAAAAGCTTTCTAATGATAAGAACGAGCACAGACATAGCTTGCTTTCTGGAAAGCTACAGAGGTACTGCGTTGTGAAGGTTTTAAGAACAGGCTAGCCTAACATCAATCAGAAATGAAGTAGATGTGCCAGGGCCTGTGCTGGGGCAGTCCTACGTGACCTCTCGTGCCTGCAGCATCTTAAGCTTTGTAGAATGCAGAAAGTGCTCCACACTCCTGCTAATCTACACGTGCTTGCAAGGACTGGCATTCAGTAATTCCCTGCAGCTCTGCACCCTAGGTAGAGGTGGTATTTCTGCTGTCTGTGTTTTGTTGGGACCATACACTGCTTCCAAATGAGTAAGCGGAGATGAGGCACTTCCCTGCTCAGGGCGCTGCTGGCACTGATCTGGTACATACGGCCAGTGTACAGCTCTGGATTATATTATTGAAGCACAGCCGTGGTAGGGACCTTTTAAACACCTAAATCCTAATTGTACTTAGACCTTATCCATCGTGTGTGGGCCAAAATATCAAAAGGCCATCTTTCTGTGGGCTTCAGTGATGTCTTCAACTAAATTTGAAATATTTCCCAACTGAGTGTCGTGTGAGAAAGTTGGGTTGCCCTCTCCTCACAGTGAGATAAATCACAAGTGATGCCACACAAAGATGTATGGTCTGAGACCATGACAAAAACAGAGTAGATGAATGAGCTTCATTAGAACATATTTGTCACTGTAAGAGGGTGGGACACTAAGATCTTTTGCAGCCTTGATTCTGATTGTCTTGAAAATGTCCTTTTCTTTCCAGTTTACATTGGGAAAAGGGGCAGCATGCCCTTCAGATATGCCATCCCACAAAGCAAAGTTCACACAGGGCTTCAGTGTGACCCTGGAAGCTGATTTATGTCTTGTGTCTATTTTAAGACCAGGATCTTCCTTACTCTACCTTACAACACTCTGCCAAATTCCCTTCAGAGGTGCATTAAACAGACTACCTTTTGGGCTACTAGGTCTAAGGAGTAAGTGAAATTAAAAATGGCAGAAATAAAAGGAAAGTCAAATTAATAAGAAAGCCTAAAAATATTTTAAAAATCAGTATTTCAAGAGACAAAGTACAAATTTGCAGAAGAAAGTTCATAAGTGGTGTAAAGAATTCACCTACATCTTTCTTTATCTCGTAAGAGAGTGCCTCACTTCCTGCTGAGAAGAACACCTCTAGAGTGGATCACAAGAAAGACCCACCAGCCTACTGCTGGTACTGGCTAGGTGATTCATTGCTTTATTTCACAGCAGCTGAATATCTCTGCCTTTGATGGCCTGTTTTCAGCAGTCACTTTGTGCAGGAGGTTTTAGAAAAGCTTTTCAAATCACTGTAGAATAAGTAGGAGTATGCCATGGGTACACTTGTAATTAAAACTAAGAAATATTCCAGTTCAATTATGAAATTTAAGCTACAAGCACTGCAGCTGAAGTTTTCAAAATATGCTCTCAAAATAAAAAGTCCTCACTAAATGCCTCTTGAAAGAGTAAACAGCCAGCACAGCTTTGAGCTTCACTTTGTGCTTCACTTGCAATAAAGTTATCTGACCCAGCCTCACACCTCCCAGCCTCTAACTCTGCAACAGGTCACCACAGCATAGTGTTACATGCTATAACCTTGCCCTGCCATTCACACTTGATGTGGTCACGGCTTGATTTCTAATGGCGTGCTAGGACTCCTGGCCAAATTTCATTGCTAACGGGGGGAAAAAGTCAGCCTGACAAACTGTGTATTTCCAGTGCAAGCAAAGGAAGACAGATTTGCCTTTTACTCCAAAAATATATTTTTTGTGTGTATGTACACACACATATGTTTGTATATATATATATATAAAAAATATATATACACTCTCATATATATGTATATATCTTGCGGGATGAAGGCTTCTTTATGTGGCATGTAAGACTTATAGTGTCCTGAGAGAAAAGCAACCAGCTGCAACTCAGGCAGTCAGTTCAGTGTGAGCACACCGAGTGAGCTATCATATACATGATCTTTCAGCTGCACAACATCCCATTCATCAAATGATTCAAAAATGTAATATGTTAAGGTGGGAAAAACAGAAGCTGCAGAGACAAGAAAAAAATCAATTAGCAGAAAAGCTTAGAAAAGAAAAAAAAAAAAAGCTTGAGCAAAATCACCATGTTATCATTTCAAGTTCCTAAAGCTGTCCCAGCCTCCTTTAGGGTGATCACAGAGCTAGGTAATTCTTTGTATTACAGCAAGAGTACAGGAGTCTTCTAGTCTCCTAATTAGGCACTGATAATTTAGCAGGAGACTGCAGGATTCAAAGTATACAAGGTAGCACTAAGCACAAAGTTGGCTTTATATCCTTTGCCCCACACCCTTGCCCCACCAAAAATTTCAGATATGACAAGCCTCAATTTTAGGAAAGAGGCTGTTATAGTCTGCAAATAGTTTCCATCCTGGAAGAAGACGCACCCAACAGAATTTAAACAATGCATGCTGCAATCTCAGTTACAGTGGCATAAATTAGGATCAATTCCACTGAGGTCAGAACAGTTATGCCAGCGTGAGACACATGAGGATCGAGACCAATTAACTGCAATAGAGTTAATTCTCATCTACTTTAGCACAAATCAGAATCTGGTCCCTGGCTTTCAGCTGGATTCAGTCCATGCAGTGGGCCAAATCTGCTTTTGAATTTCAAAAGAATAGATATTGAGAAACTGATTTTATTGGAACTATTCCCAATTACAGTACTGAGACTTCTGGCCCAGAGACTACTCAATGTCCACTGGGCTGTAGCCAGCAGTTGAGGTCCCTTCGTGCTTTGGCCCAGGTGGACCAGAACACTCAGAGCACACCCTGCAAAAGCATTTCTTTGTCATCTGTGGTACTGCAGGTCAGACCTATTTTTGATCACAATTATTTCTCACGTGGATGAAGGCGGTAATTCCAAAAATAAAGCAGACGTGTGGAACACACTCATCTACCTAGTTCCTCTCTCACCCCCAAGAATATTTTTTTGACTTGTTAACTACTGGAATTTGATCCTCATGTAATACAGGAAAAGTGTAACAGCGATACCAACGACCTTAGTAAAGTGCAAGCTGTGAATAGCCCTTGTGAAGTGAGCAGCCTGAAAAGAGATAAATGTTGGTATGCCAGCTGTTTGCTTCTAATGCAGGTGAATAGCTTTAGAAATATTTAAACCAGTTGGAGTGCACTCAACTCCAATCTTCATTAATGGGAAAAATAAAGTAGAAAAGTAATAAATCATAAGAAGTGCAACAACCACATATACTAACATTTAACAGCAAAGATTCTTCCTTCAAGTTTCTCTGCTCTCTCTCTAGACTTAGTACTCCTCAAGTTTCCTTCCTGCCTGGTTACACATGAATTTTGCATTGTACACCTCCTAAAGGAAGACCATGTCTTTCCAGAGATGAGGAGGTGGTACGTGGGGACCTTACTTTGTCTAGGGAACTTCAGTACTGTCTGGATGTCACTAGCATTACCTTGCACATTTTTGCCCTCCCCAATGGTCTTTTCCTGGTCAGTCAATATAAGCAACACTCAGGAAATTCACAGGACTGTTCCTCAGAACAACTTTTATCAAACTACACTTCTCAGGCTACAACTTCATAATTTACAGCTGTTCTTGTAAGGCCACCTAGACTCTTTAAATGTTCATAAATAGCAGCCTTGAAATGAGGAAAAAAAAGGTTTTAGGCTTTTTTTTTTTTTTTTTTAGTTCAAATGTGTAATTGGGGAGTATGAAGACTCTATTGTCTCAGCTTAATGATTAAAGCTGGAAAAAGCAATTTTATGCATGGGTATGGGAACGTCTCATACCTCCTGAAGCATTTTGTACCTGTCCTCTCAACATGCAGTCCTTCTGGAGGATTTGGACTTGGCCTCACTTTGCATCTTTCAGCTGCATTCCAAGATTACACACTGTGATAAACATTTTTCTAGAGATGCTTCTTGTAAATGGGAGTTAAGTCCTTCAGCAAGGCCTCTGCAGAGCTGGTGAAGGGGAAGAAGGATCACAACAGAGCAGGGAGGATTTTTCACACCAGCTGGAGTGAAAGGTCTGTCTGAAGCTTTCTCCTCACAGAGGTTTTAGGAAATACCAATGGCACGAGCAGTGATTTAGGCAGGAACAGAAGGAGGAAGCCTAGCAAACAGCTACAGAAACATTGGAGAAAGGCATACAATTTAAATTGACACTCATGGAAGAAGAAGACTAGCCTACTTGATGGAGAGGAGGAAGCCGCATCAGCTGAAGGATCTGGGGACTGTCTGCCACCTCTTCTTCCACGTGGGTGAAGCAGCTCTGCAGAGCTGGGTGCTCTCCGTTACAGTAGTAATTATAAGGTGAGTGAGAAACATAGCTGCATACGATCAATTCCCTATTAAGCATTCTCTCCTGTTATTTAAAGTTGAACTGATGCAGAGCTTAATGACTCATGCTTTCTGACAAATAATAAATATACCACACAAATGAATTTCGGAGGGAGCGGTACACTTCCTGAATTTGAATGGAATTTAGCAAATAGACTAGATGAAACAATGCAGAGAAAAAAAAAGTCAAAACACTTCATTTTAGTATTTTCAAAATGGAGCGTTTCATTCTAGAACTGCCAAAACACTTCCATTTCAAAACAAAGACTTTCGAGTGTCATTTTTAAATTGGCCTAAATTTAAAAAAGAAAAAAGCTTTGAAATATGTGAAACAGCCCAAGACCAAAAATGAAGCCACTCCTTTGAAGCTGAACTAAATATTTTGGGTTGAACAAAAAAAGATACTTTTCCTGATTATTTTTTGTTTTGCCAACAATTATTTTTAAATCTGGATTTGAACAAAACCAAAATAAAATTCTGAAAAAAAAATAGTTAGAACATTGACCAAAATTTCATATATCGCAAAGCTCCAGCTTTAGGTAACCTAGCTCTTAAGTATGCTTCTTGGAGTTTAATGGAGCAGTCAGGCCCATTACTTCCAAAAAGCTATTAGAGCATATTGATTTATTTTTAATTGGAAAAGCTGAAGGGATTTCTTTTTATAATGGTGAAATAACAGAGGTTTCATCTGAAAACTCCTAGTCAGAAATACTCCTCTAGCCATGTAAATGGAGACTTAGGTGATTAGGGACATCGCTGTGGTGCTGCATCGGAATGAGCGCCCTACTGAGCCTGATCCTGGAACCCAAACTGCCTGAGCATCCACACTGCCCTGGCTTGCTTGCACTTGGGCTGTAGCCTTGCACGAGGAGAGAGAAAGCAGCTCGCATCCAGATTCTGCTTCACACAGCATTGCTGCCACGTGCTGCAGCCATTTGGCCGCAGAGGCTCCCGTCCCTACCTGAGTACAGCCGTGTAAGGGAGTAAAGATGTGGCGCTTCTGAGCCCCGTCACAGAGAGCATGAAAACAAAGCACCAAACTGCCATCCTCCTGAGAGGTGCAGCAGCAGCTCTCCAATCAATACTTTCAACCAGAAATATTTGGCTTGCAGGTGTTTGGCTTTCTGATGAATAGCCCTAATTTTCTACAGAAAGCAGATACTCTTTTTTTTTTCTGAAGAAAACACTCTCAAAAAATTCAATTTTCCCTTTAAAGAACAGATGGCGATAGAAAATTTTTAACCTATAAGATGTAACAACACGCATGATTTTTCTTCCCCAAAACAATCTTTTCTGCATTCTGCATTGAATTGCTACAGAAAATTGCACTAAATGTCACTGACTCTGAGCCGAAAACATTGCCTGCTTTTTCAAGCTCTAACAACAGATTTATTTAAGATGTTTCCCTGTGTGAACCTTGCTTTTTCTCATATTCTGAGCCTATTAGAGGAAGGCCAACATACCACTGTATTGCATCTTACTGGATATGGTGATTGTGGCCCCATGCCAGCCAGCTGAAAAAGAAGGTTGCTCATAAAGACCTGCAGACACAAAGAACACAGAACGGGTCACCACGGTAGAGCAGTCAGGTCTGGTACCTATCTTAGAGGTACAGAATGATCAGCAAATGTTTAATTACCAATACATGTGTGCAGAATTTCTAGAAGGCTTTTACTTACTCGCTTCCAAAAGGAAAAAAAAATCATCTATGTCCTGAATTTGTTATGATTCAATCAGCGAAAGAAAGAAAAGCCAGGGTTGGAGATCGCCCCCTCCCCACTATCTATCACAACAGGTTACCATCCTTAATTTTACCCGACTGTGTCATATTGTGACCAAATATTGCAGGCTTGATCCTTAACTTTGAAGTTTTTCTCTTTTGTGGAATCAAGCCAGAACCACAACATTTTTGAAAACGCAGTGTTTGACTGAATTGAATGCAGTTTTCTCTGAGAGAGTAAAACCAAACAGAAAACTTCTACCCTTTCAAGAGATTTTTTTTTTTAATTGTCTTTAACCCTTTTTCTTTGTGTTTATATTGGCATTTGATTAAAACTGCAGGACATCCGAATCAAAAGATTATTTTCAAAAGACAAATAAGGAAACTTTGATGATTTTTCTTCAAATATCTCCTATCATTTTTTACAAATTCTTTCCAGCTTTGGCTTGACATTGTAACACACTTCAGGATTATCTGAAAGCTAATTCAAGTAGATTCAAGTAGATCAAGTAAATCAACTTTACTTTGGCCCTGCTTTCTATTATTTTCATGTGTCAGTATTAATTGTATTTAAGTATTCTCTTTAGGAATATTTGAAATAAAATAGAGGTTTTAGAGATCAAAATCAAATATACGCACATATATACGTGTGTATACACATATGCATAGCCCTCAGAAATTATTCATTAAGTTGTAATGTGTGTTCAACTAGCCAAATACAATAAACAAGTCATTCATTACTTTAAAGTTCTAATGACCTTAGTGATAACTTTTCCTGAATAAAGAATGCAAACTGTAGCCACAGCAAAACTTACTGAAGTTTAATTAAATATTTTAATAGAGTTATGCCTTTTTCAAGAGAACGCCACAGAGAGAGGTTTCAGCGGTTATATGGAGGAAAAGAAATTCCATATCAATAAATATGTTGGCATCTACCAGGTAAAGTGTTGTAATATTTCTCTGGGTGCAATTTATCTCCCACTAATGTGTTGGACAGTTTAGATTAACACCACATGCCTGTTAGTAGAATGAGTTGGAAACCAATGTAATACTGAGAGTTCATTCCATAGTATTGTTTTCCCAGCATTTCCAGTATCCCCAGGTTACGGGTTGATGGTATGGGCAGAATAATGAAAGAGGAGGAAAAAACACAGGGACAGGTGGAAGCACAGAGCGAGCAGAACCACAGGGAGGAAGAGAGAAAGAAAGTCAGGAAGAAAGTTACAGAGAAGTTATGGGAACTGAAGAACAGGTAATTTTTTTGGTAGAATAAATAGACAAGGGGGATTGTCCAGTGATGTTGAGGATATGATGGTGTTCAAAAGCGATGGCAGTAAGTCAGAAAGGGGAATGGTTCTTCTGGAGATGTGGTAAAGAGGATGGGTAAGATGAATTATTTCTACATCTAGAGATACACAGTAATGAATGGCGTCACCACCACAGGCAGGAGGTCTGGTGTGAGAGAAGAATCAGGCAAGCAGGAGTATCAGAGAAGTTACTGCTCACTCTTAGAGGACCAGAACTAGAATGTGTCCCCCGTGCTGCTCCTAATGCTGTGTCACTATGTGAGGCACAGTAAGGGAAAAGAAAGGAAGTAAATAACTTGCCTTTTAAGTCTACATGTCAAAAATTATTCCCTGACTCTGTTTATACTGTAGTTTTCTTTGCAGTCAGAATTAAAGTTTGCTTATTTGTAGCAATTTTTGTTAATCGAAATAATCTTTTAAAATTATTCATTTAATTAGTAGCAATTTGTATTAATTGGGGTGATAGGCCTAGCCATTGGTTAACCTTAAACAATAGGCATATGTGCCTCTCCATCAGCAGATGAGTTACTGAGTTACACAGACATGGACTGAGCTTCAGATGGAACTCCAGAAAATTGACTCAAAACAATTTCTATGGATTGGCTTCTTTAGATAAAGGGCAGTGATGAATGCTCCGTTATGCTAGAGGCAAAAATGTTTTTGTGGGGGGAAAAAAAAAAACACCACCACCAAGTGGATAGCCTCTTTTCTTCATAGACAGACACAAAGTCTCTTTACATTGTTTGCTGAGAGGAGCTCTGGGCTGGTCCGTTATTTGTGAAAATGGTTCATTCTTTTTCTTCATGGCTTTTCTATTTGAGAACCTAGGACTAATATCAATATTATTTTCTGTATTTCATGATGAAATATGCTCCTACTAGTGGAGAATGCTGGAGTAAACAGCACCAAAGAATGCAAAAATATTTGCAGGTGGTTATGTTGTTTTTGAATAAAGTATGGGCCAGAAACATTGCAGACAGAATCATTGCAATCCATCTCTGGTAAAATAATGACAAAATACTCATAGTTACTCAATTAAAAATACCAATTCAAATACCAATTCAAACTAAATGTTATTCATAACAAATGGTTCAACTAGCTGAATCCATGGTGTGACAGTGACAGCTATAATGAAAATCAGTGATGCTGCAATTTTTTTTTTTTTTTTATCCTTTCAGAGACTTCATAATGTGTTTTCAATTAGAGGCAACCCAGCATTCAAACACTAAGGGACATTTCTGTGTAACCAGTCTGCTGCTGCCTGGTACCAGTATGAGTTAATCCTTGAAGATCTCAAACCCCCAAGCATGACAAAGCTGCAACTCCAACACTGTAGGTTTTCCTGGAGGAAAGGTATTTTCAAAATAATAATAAAAAATAGTATACTGTCAATAAGAAAGTCTAAATAATGGTCAAAAATCCTACAAACAACTGAGAGGTGAGGAAAATTTAGGCTCAGAGCTGAATTGCACAGCTTATATGCAAAGATTTCTAAGAAATGTGATTTTTTCTCAAAACTGAAGAGAAGCAGGGATTCAATATTTTACCTTGCTTAGATAAAACGCACATCTGAGAGTTTGACTTCAATCCTAAACTAGCAGTGAAACAAACAAAAAGAAGTAAGAAGGGAGGTGTTTTCTAACTAAGTTGCATAAAGCTGCCTTGCCAAAATTACCTAGTGTTGTAGCAAGGCACTGACATAAAGTTATGCAACTGAGTCAGGTTCTTGGCTGCAAGATTTCCATCCGAAGGCAACTTCCTCTTGATTGCAATAATCCTGAAGCCAGCCGGACTGTTTCCTTAGTGCATGGGGTAAGGGAAACAGCTCTAACTGTGTGTTCCTCTGTGTATGAAGGTTTCACAGAGCATAGAGGCTTGCCTGCCAACAGAAATAGCACCCACAAAAATGATTTATATTCAAATGGTCAATAGTTCAGGAAAGGATAAGAGATTTTCACCATAATTCATAGACTAGAATTTGGAATAGGTAAGAAGAAATAATGCTCGATTCTAAATTTTGATCTGTTTTCTTTCCATTACTTTGGTTTACAATTTAAATTCTTGCTCCACAAATCTTCAATGCCCTTCAACACCTGTGCGCAAACCAAGGGGAAGCATTAAGTGTTGGTCAGGCAGAGGACTCTGGGGCTGGTGGCTCCCAAGCAGAGAAAGTAAAGTCAAATCAGAACCTGTATCTCTTTGTCTAGAAAGTGCAGGGGTAATGTTTCCAAGCAAGATTTGTATCCTGCAGTCCTAAACAATGACTTTGATCCCAGTGATTGTCAGGAATGTAACAGGGTTTGTCCCCCAGATAATGTTATATTTTTAAGGTGCATAGATATTTACATGCATAAAACAACAAAATTAAACTTCAGTAGTAAAAGAATTAGAGAATATAACTGAGATCTTAACCATAGGAGTGGTCCCATTTATGTCAATGGAATAATTTTGCTGTGATAAGGGTTTAGAGAATTAGGCCTGTGTAACAACCATCTGTGCTCCTTAGGTTTTATCCTTAGATAACATTATGCTCTAGCAACAGAAAGAAAATGCCACACTGACAGGTAACCCAACCTATTTCCAAACAGCATGCCAAGTCACTAACTACTTGGGTGTGACATTTGACTGCAGTTGCTTTCACACTTTGATTTATTCTGCTGCTCTCGTCAGTGCCCTGTTTCCACTGTGCAAATTCCTGCAGACACATTAGCATGGAGGCTGTCACATTGCTTGTCCGCTTGTCACAGCTGAGCTCTCAGCTATTCAGCCAACACCCTGAGATTGACCCCAGCCAAAGTGGCAGCTCTACACTCTACCTTCTGCATTAAATACATGGCAAGATGACCCTTACCTCTGCAGCAGCTACTACAGCACACACCAAAAACCTGCTCTTACTGTAAAAATATATCTTTATTAAGACACGAAGTGTTGAGTCTTCTTCAAATATTTAAGTTTTGTAAAGTAACCTTCACTACGGTATATTATTACTGTTATTTTTACACTTAATAAGTTAATCAAATTTACTGATTTTCCCTTACAGATGATTAAAGGGAGGCTTGGGCCAATCTGTAGGGTCTGGCATGGCCCAGTAGTCACAAGAGACACGGTGTCTTTTTTAGGCAGCATTCTGCCCACACAATAGCAGCAAATCAGTTTCACTCAAAGAATTCATGGTGCAATGCTGTAACCGTTTTTTGATCAAAGTGCTGCAAAATCATGATGCAGTTTAGTATTTCTGTCTGGCACAACATGTCAAACTTTGTTTTCATTTTATTTTTTAATTGTTTAACTTGCAAGTCAGAGAGACCTTTTCCTAAAACCAAAGAGAAAACTCCTTTTGCATTGAGCGGCACAGAGGTAAGATAAGAAAGCCTATCAGCAACTTCTGCCAAAACATATTTAAGGTTAGCATCACAGTGCTTGGCTTGTAGCGCATCCTTATTAAAGACAGGCTTGCTCAAGAACTTGTGCAGTGAATTAGATTTCTAAAAAAGAGTATCAGAGGAAATAGCTAAGAAATGAGATGCCAATGAATGGAGTGAGACTTAGGCACCTCTGTATTTGTTTCCCTATGGCCTTCTCAGATACAAACTCACCTCTGTATTTGTTTCCCCAGGGCCTTCCTAGATACAAACTTTCTCATGGAGTCTCATGTCTGATATGGTGGGAGAGGATTTTAGTATAATCAGCAGATTCTTCTCAGTCAGAGCAAGAGCTTCCTTATCAGCTGGGTGCCCTAAGCACTTGGTCACAGGCTGTCCTGAACTGACAGACAGGCTCTTTTCCTGTTAGGGCATTTTAACCCAATCTGAATTGCTAAAGAGTCACTGACCCAGATAAAGAAGCACTGCCAAACTGACTGTGATGGCTAGGGCGCTCCCTGTCATCTCTGAAACTGTGATTCAAATATCTACTCCAGAGTGAGGTGAGGAATGTCTAGGGCACAGAAAGAAAGAGAGACACAGAGTACCAAGGAGCAGACTCCACCCCATCAGGAGCTTCAGCTTGAGACAGGGTGCCTATAAATTTGTTAGCTGATGGTCAGCTTTAAAGACTGATCCAAAAGCACCACAAGAGAACAACAGGACAGTTATCTGTGCAGGTGTACTGCGTATCCTCACGCTGACACAAACCCTCATCTCTTCCAGAAGGATTTCTGCTGCTTCCCAAGCTGACTGTAAGGGAAAGGTTCACCAAGGAGGGGAACTGGCCAAGGTGAGTCTAAACTGAAAACACTCTATCAGCCAGAGAAATCTGTACAGTCAGCAACTCCAGCCAACATGCCTACCAAGTCTTGGGGAGAAATATGGTGAATAATTTCTGGATCCAGTTTAGTACTACTATAACATCAGCATGACATTTCAGGGGTTTCAAGTAACTTCTGATCAGCATAAAGTTATCACAGCTGTTTCTGTAAATTCAGCACTGTAACATTCCTCCCATTGCCTCCTATGAATGATGATGCAGCACAGGACATGTTGTCGAAACGAGATAACTCAAAACCTGTGCATGCACACTGAGACTGAGCTCTTACTGTCATGTCCCTGTAATACTCAAGAAGGAAATAAAACACCAGGAGATAGTAACATTGACTTTCAGAGCAAAAAGGGCAGCATGAAAAGATAAAATTTTGCTAGAACTGGCTAAGCTGGACCTAGAGCTGTATGAAGCTCACAGCTTTGGCTTACCTACCCTTCAGGAAAAATTGCCAGAAGGCAGGTTTGCTTCGCTTGATTTGCCACCAACAAATTTCAGATTTAAGTTTGCTGGAAAATCAGATTATTCAAACTTTGCCATGTCTTTTCCCTTGCTCATTATCAGCCCACAGTTAACTTCCTGCTGACTCTGACAGCGTAGAGGACCAGTAATACCATATATACTCAGAATCATCACACAAAAGATTTCAAGAGCAAACAAGAAAAAAGACCTAGAACTGACTTAATATTCCCTACTACCCGAGTATTTCTGAGGTCATTTACGTGCGCTAAAGAGATTATACAAGGTTTTCTGGCCCTAAAGGAAAGACTTGGAAGAATGAAGGACTTGAATGATTGGTGGGATCTTGAAAGCTGCAGACACATGCCCACCAGCTGTGATCTTTGCTTTGTAAATACACTCCTCCCATCCATGCAACAGCATGGCAAAGCAATCATCTCAGGTTAGGTGTGAGAGAACTACCTGTACACCGTGCTGTGCCAAGATAACAGAAGTTACAATGCTGTGTGTTTTAGATAAATTGCTTTTTGGTGTAGAAACTCATGTAATCATTTAAACCAGAGTTATGCTGGATCATATTGTGGCTGGATCAGGTGAAATTACCATGCATTGCTCTCTTATCCCCTTGCACCATTTTAACAGAGCTTCCTGCAGTTTCTGTGCCTAGAGAACCTTTTCTCAAGAATTCCCATTTCACTCCTGCAGGTCAGGAAAGTGACTGGAGACTGTCATGAGTGAAACATAGTGGTTGGCGTAACACAGTGTTCTGAAGTGTCAGGTAGGTTCAGCATGTCTCTTGGAATAATTTAGCACTCTGTGTGCAGCCATTAACACAATTAAATCCTGAAGAGGAAGGTTTTGCCTTCCCAACATAGAGTTTTGTTCCAACCTTTCTTCATGTCCCACGTTCACAACCCCGTATGACCAAGAACATGTTTTTGGAAGAACATTCTGTCTCCCAGTTGTTGCCTATGAACAAGTACTGTGGTTACCAGCCCACTGCAGCAGCGTCAGTAACTAATGCCATTCCAGAACATCATGCTACTTTTTTCAGATGACTATATCATGCATTTGGCTTGTACAAAAAGTACTGTTCAGTGAGAGATGTAGCCACTAGAAAGAAATTTTTTAAAAAGAATGTTTACATTTCTTAAAAATTAAGGTATATGACATTTTCCTTTGTCTATAAAGAACACAAGGTTGAATAAAGTGTTGTACCATTAATGAAGTCAAAATCTTGTTGAAAAATTATCATAAAGCCTTATCAAATCATTCATATTTCAGATTTTCTGTAGAACCCATCCTATTCTTTAAGATGTATGATTTGTGTAAGAGAATAATTATTATTCACCTCTTTTTCTGAAAATTAAAATCAAAAAAATGTATATAGATCAACAAGTTTTTCTGTATCTTTTTTACAGGAGCTGAATCCATTGATTATATTAGATGTGAATTGTTTTCCTTTCCTGGCCACTCACCAGCAGTGTGGAGAGCAATTCAAATCATATTTCCATGAACATTTAGCAGCTGACTAAATCTGCTAGCTGCAGATTACCTGCCAAGAAGACACTGCAAACAAACCATATACACGTTATTATACACCTATTTACATCTATGGAACAGTCTAGTTTACTTTTATCCATACATTTATATCAACTTTCACAGTGCTGGAACAAACCATCTTCAACAGGCAGTTGCTTCAGCAAATAATTTGCCCCCATTTGCTAGCTTTGCAGGATACATTTCTTGGAGAATGGGTGGTAGCTTCCAGTAGCTTTGTCTACCATTGATGCACTAATGAGAAGAATTAATGAGTACTGAAAACGTAGTTCAAACACAGTACAACTTTCTTCCTTGTCCACTCTAGTAATATAGACAAGATAGATATATTCTGTGTCTGATCTTCCTAAGGATGTTAATTTCCTACTGATATTATCCTGGTGGGTGAAAATAGTAATTACAGTTGCACTTATACTGCAATGGTATCTTCTTTGCTTATTGGCCCTTTTAATCCCACACTGAAAGAATGGAGCTTTCAACATCACAACAAAGCAGTGCTGTAGCACCACAGTAGGTATTAAATGTCCACATCATTCAGAGCAACGAATAGGAAAGTGAAGTAGTTATGAGTTGGAAGATGACTGAGGAAGAAAGTAGAATTCAACACTGAGAAAATGAAAACTTACCTCGAGAGCTAAGTTACCTTTCTGAGAAAATACTGAGTCCCTCCTTTGTATGTGAAATAGCTGCTTTCCACCAGTTTTCTCTGTCTTGGCAAAGCTGCGTGCTCTACATCAATTCTTCTTGTGTCTCTTGTCACCACAAGATGTACATCAGATCTATCTTCTGTGGCCTAACAGTTATGTTGTGGGCACCAAGGATCACTGTGTTTCTCCAAAGCAATGGTGTTAAGCATGATGTACATCACCTGCTTCCCAGCAGAAGGCAGCTGGCTCTGCTAGAGCTGTATCATGAAGTCTGGAAGGAGAAATTCTTAGCTAATGGAGAAGTACAGTAAGTGCATATCTAGACACACTAATCTCAATTTAGGCATCAGTTTTTCTTCAGAACAGCAGTAAACCAAGTAGAGCATACCCATACAAAGACAGTGGTACAATGACAATGTTAAGAGTAGGGCATTGTGGTGAAAGCAACCCAGCCCAGAGACACTTATGACTAAATGATTTCTTAGTGTTCAAAGACATTCTTACCTTATAGTATTCAGGACTCACTTATAACTCCCTGGATCAAGGCTAAATTACGAGGAAAGATGTGACCCACTCCAGAAGTGATGGTGGAAATCACGGCACTTGAGTAACTGACTATCCCAGTTACAGCTTCCGGATGTTCCAAGCTACATGTATTTAATTGCCAACCTTGATTTTACCTTTAGGAAAAGTAGCTTGCATACATGCATGGTCCTACATCTCCTTGTTGCACAGGCGAGGGACCCAACTCTACCTGATTTATCAGCTAACTCAGGTAGTAGGGACAGGGTCCAGCCAGCTACAGGACTGAGTCTTCTATACAGAAATATTACAAAGTGCTGGGTCTCCTTGGCCCTTTCCCTCCACCTTGACATATAGTAGCTAAGGAACCTATGGGTACTTAAAACTGCAAAAAAAGTCTGCCAATAATAATTAAAAAACAGGTTAATTGAATCTGTGGTAGGAATGAGAAATAGGATTAGAGATGACACTTAGCTCTAGACGCCTTTTCCAGGCTGTAGAAAAAAATAGAGCACAGTTATTTTTCCCACAGCCTGAAGACCCATGTCCTAAATGTCATCTCTAATCTTGTTTGCTATTTCTAGTGTATATTATACAGCACTGCTAGTGCCACTAAAGTTAAGGTGGTGTCAGTGTTTCCATTATAAACCCCCTATTTTCAGAGGTTTGTAACTCAACCATAAGAATTTTTCTCTGGGCTGAAACTTGGCAAACAAGTTAAAGGACTGAAATATATTTTTTTTCCTCTTATAATTAAAAAAAAAAAAGTGGAATTTTAACAACAAAAATTTGCAAGCCATTAAGCTATCATAGAAACACACAATGCACAGCATTAGAAGCAATTCCAAAAGTACTGTTAACGGCTTATTGGAATGATTATAAGGTGCGTTTTTTTTTTTTTGTTGTTGTTCTTTGTTCAATTGATTGTTTTCTACTTTCAAATACAGATATACTACTACAGGGGCATTTTCTCTCTCTCTCTCTTTTTTTTTTTTTTTTTTAATAAAAAGAATGAATAGTTATACAACCAGTTCAAATGATTTGAGTTTTAAAACTGTTTGTAAATATTTATAGGACTGGGTCTGTAACCTGTATTTTATAAAGGCTCCCAAGTACATATTTACATGATAATAAGTAACAACGCTGTATAACAGAAAAATAAGTCAATAATGAGCTTTTAGGAAACTTCATAAATGGAGTTACATAGGCCAATAATCGGCAAGTTTTTCTTTCACATGAAAAGGCTCCCTGTTTAGCTAAGAAAACCTTACTCATGCAGAAATAATCAGATTTTGTTCATCTGTCTTTCCTCTTTCCACGTGTCATGGTAATGAAAGTGTTGTATACATAATTTGGCTAAGACAGGAAAGATATGATAAATGGCTACTAAGATTTGAAGAGCACACTATAAAATTGGAAGAATTGTTTAGAGTGAGACTCTAAACAGAGTTGGAATAAGGTACTAGGTAGACAACAATATCAGAATCTGATTCTTGACTGCCATTCAAAAAAAAAAAAGTGGGGATTATTCTTCCATCCATCTATGAAAGGAATACTTATTTAATGTCAGCTGCATTCCTGACCCTTACAGGAAGTGTTCTCTCTCTTGCATAATTGATCTGGCTTATTAAGTCTTAAGTGGGTAGCTAGTGAAAGACCACAGAAACTACTTTGGAAAATGTGATTGAAAGCTTGTTTCTCTTAGAAGAAAGAAATGGAAGACACTAATTCTGATGTAGTATAGAAAGAAATAAATATCTGGAAGATTTCACTGTTTTAATATGTTAAAACACAGAAAAGTATGCACACTGTGGCCTAAATTCCAATCACTGTTCTCATGCAAGAAACAACATTGGTTTAAAAGGGACCAACATTTTTGATCCTCTTATATCTTACTCATAGTCACAGTCTCAGCACTGGGCAGCTCATAATTTAATCACTGCAGCTTTCAGGAGAAACCTCTCAGTCTTTCAGTGTTTAAGCATTAAGTTGTCTAACTTCACGATCATTGTCATAAGGTAGGAGATAAATCAGAAAGGAAGATGGGTCTCTCCAAACACACAGTAAACACTGGACGAATAAAAAGGCACATGACACCACACTTTGTTAAGGAATTTACAGCAAGTGACCTGCCCCTTTTCACAGTGGCAGCAATTGTATTATTCACTCCACATAATGAATGGGTAGGTTATGCTAATCTGAAGAGGGAAGCTATCAATTGTATATGTCCAGACCATCCCTCCTATTGATTTTGTGATTAATGATGAATTTACATTTTGGGATGGAGAGATTGCTGAGGAAGGAACTTCATGGGGAGAATAAAAATGTTACAGTAGCTTAATCAATTAGGTACGGTTGACAAATGGGTGCAGGATAACACTACAAAGTACTGTGCTTTGGTAGTGGTCAAAGACTCAGAGAGAAGATGTCACATCACACCTGTATTAATCTTTCCACGGGTTAAGTGTGATACATCGAATCAGCAGGACCACAAGAAAACTGGTATCTCAAAATCATGAGTCTTTGATCCTAACTTGAAACCTATTCACTTTGTTCACCAATAAAAACATTCACAGAATCACAGAATCGTCTAGGTTGGAAGAGACCTCCAAGATCATCTAGTCCAACCTCTGTCCTAACACTAACAAGACCTCCACTAAACCATATCACTAAGGGCTACATCTAAACGTCTTTTAAAGACCTCCAGGGATGACGACTCAACCACTTCCCTGGGCAGCCCATTCCAATGCCTAACAACCCTTTCAGTAAAGAAGTTCTTCCTAACATCCAACCTAAACCTCCCCTGGCGCAACTTTAGCCCATTCCCCCTCGTCCTGTCACCAGGCACGTAGGAGAACAGACCAACCCCCACCTCTCTACAGTCTCCTTTAAGGTACCTATAGAGAGCGATGAGGTCTCCCCTGAGCCTCCTCTTCTCCAGGCTAAACAACCCCAGCTCCCTCAGCCATTCCTCATAAGACTTGTTCTCCAGACCCCTCACCAGCTTGGTCGCCCTTCTCTGGACTCTCTCGAGCACCTCCATGTCCTTCTTGTAGCGAGGGGCCCAAAACTGAACACAGTACTCAAGGTGCGGCCTCACCAGAGCCGAGTACAGGGGGACAATCACCTCCCTAGACCTTCTGGCCACACTGCTTCTTATGCAAGCCAGGAAGCTGTTGGCTTTCTTGGCAACCTGAGCACACTGCTGGCTCATATTCAGCTGCCTATCAACCAGTACTCCCAGGTCCTTCTCCGCCAGGCAGCTTTCCAGCCACTCATCTCCCAGCCTGTAGCGCTGCTTGGGGTTGTTGCGCCCCAGGTGCAGGACCCGGCACTTGGCCTTGTTGAACTTCATGCAGTTGACCTCAGCCCATCGGTCCAGCCTATCCAGATCCTCCAGCAGAGCCTTCCTGCCCTCGAGCAGATCGACACACGCACTTAGCTTGGTGTCATCTGCAAACTTACTGAGGGTGCACTCGATCCCCTCATCCAGGTCATCGATAAAGATATTAAAGAGGACCGGCCCCAGCACTGAGCCCTGGGGGACACCACTAGTGACCGGCCTCCAACTGGATTTGGCTCCATTCACCACAACTCTTTGGGCCTGGCCATCCAGTCAGTTTTTAACCCAACAAAGCGTACTCCAGTCCAAGCCACGAGCAGCCAGTTTCTTGAGGAGAATGTTGTGGGAAACGGTGTCAAAAGCCTTACTGAAGTCAAGGTAGATCACATCCACAGCCTTTCCCTCATCCACCAAGCGCGTCACTTGGTCATAGAAGGAGATCAGGTTTGTCAAGCAGGACCTACCTTTCATAAACCCATGCTGACTGGGCCTGATCGCCTGGTTGCCCTGCAAGTGCCGTGTGATGACATTCAAGATAATCTGCTCCATGAGCTTCCCTGGCACTGAGGTCAAACTGACAGGCCTATAGTTCCCCGGGTCTACCCTCCGGCCCTTCTTGTAGATGGGTGTCACATTTGCTATCCGCCAGTCAACTGGGACCTCTCCTGATAGCCAGGACTGCCCATAAACGATGGAAAGTGGCTTGGCCAGCTCCTCCGCCAGTTCGCTCAGTACCCTCGGGTGGATCCCATCCGGCCCCATCGACTTGCGTACATCCAAGTGCTGTAGCAGGTCGCCAACCATTTCTTCGTGGATAGTGAGGGCCACATCCTGTTCCCCATCCCCTTCCACCAGCTCAGGGTACCGGGTGTCCAGAGAACAACTGGTCTTGCCGCTAAAGACTGAGGCAAAGAAGGCATTGAGCACCTCAGCCTTTTCCTCATCTTTTGTAATGAAGTTTCCCCCCGCATCCAGTAAAGGATGGAGATTCTCCTTAGTCCTCCTTTTTGTGTTGATGTATTTGTAAAAACGTTTTTTGTTATCTTTAACGGCAGTAGCCAGATTGTAACCAGATTCATAATAACGCACTAGAGGCCAAGGAGATCATCTGTCACGTGCCAGTAACAGGATTGAAATCCTTGTAGAATATCATTTTAGGTAACAAACAGCACACGTTGGGCATAGACTTAGGCAATCTTAAGTGTCACAGAAGAGGGCAAACCTTCGGAATGAGGTAGGGCGTCCTCTGTTCAGGTGTAGCCTGAGCAGAAATTTTTCTCTCACTCCCATGACAGGCCTTTCAGCCTCTCCTGTTGCAGAAGTGAGAAGTGACAACACATATAACCAACTTAAATATTCAGCTTCAGCTAGACAGTGACTTTTGAATGGATAATGTATGCAGCAAGTAACATCTCTTATAAACCAAGTCTAGAAGCCCGCTGCAAAAATGCAGCCCTTATTTCCTCAAGCCTGACTCATGAAAATGACTGCTCCTACGCATAAGCTCTCCACTGACTTGACTGTAATTATTCATGAGAATGAGAGCAGTTAGCATAACAGGGTCATGCCCAGGACATCCCCACAGCTGGCCATACCAGACAGCAAACACCACCACTTCACTTCCTGAGATATGTTCTCCTTGCTTTTGGGTGGGCTGAAGGACTTACGTTTGTATGGGGATGTCTATAGATGTATAACATGTACAATTTTTGTTTTAATTTCCCTGTTGTTACTTTCCTTGAAATTTAAGGCAAAACAAGACTTTTAGAGTGACTAAGAAAAATGTAGGTGAGAGATCTGACAGTTCCTAAAGAATAGCAAATGCTAAATTCTTACCAAAAAATATTTTTCTTCTAATTGTTCAGCAAAATGAGTTATGTGACAACAGCTCAAAAGCAAAGACATGCCTTCTCATCGAGGCAAGATTGACTTACTGTAGGGACTCTTACCTCAGTGCAAATGAAGATCAAACTCAGCACACTGACGCCTAGAAATCACTTCTTTCTGTTTTTATCAGGATTAACTTGCCTAATATCTGTAATACCCTAAAAAGATCGGTTCTCCTCTAAGCTACACAGCCCTTCAAATAACTTGAAATATCAAGTTAAAACTGAAGGAGCCATGTAATCATCTTCCACCACTGCACTCTTCACCTTTGTATATCACAAGTAAGTGAAGAAAGGACATCTCTTTTTTGGCAGTGTTTTTTGTTGGTGAGAGTCACAGCCTAGCTACCCATACCACATCTGTCACACATGGAAAACAAAGCAATTACACCTATAAAGATACCACCTATGCTTTGCAAACCATACAAACATACTCATCAGTCATGTCCATCAAGGAAATGGCAAGCACTGGAAACACTTTAAGGTAGATGTGATCTGTGGAAAACTGACCAAACACTGGTCTTTCTCCATTTACTGAGCTTTGCTTTACGTACTTTTCAGGCATGCAAAGTGATGCTGGCTGCTTTTAAGATAGTGTTTACTCTCACTTTGGACCAAATTGCTCTTTACAACTCAAAGAGTAGGAGCAGCTGCAGGCACCATATGAAAATCTGGATTTCATAAACTGGAAATGTTGAGCACATTAATTATATTTTCTAGAAGTAACTGGATTCCATAAAATAACATAACATAAAATAACGCTCACTTTAACGCAAATCAAGACTAAGTCATCTCAGGACAGCCCAGTTGTACTGATTAACAGCTAGCATGAAGAGGTAATAGAAGGAAGCTATTTGACTTCATCATGTTTTAATTTTGTGTGCCCACGACAACATCACATGTTCAGTTCAGCACAGAGTAACAACGTGTTATCATTATACCCGTCACCTGCAGCTGGACACCAACAATCTTTTTGAACTACAGGCAGGTTCAATACTGAAAAGGTATCGCTAGGTGTTGTGAGGGCATACACATTGAATCAGTGCTTCTTACCAGAGAAAATGGTGAAGGTAAAATGGTCAGAAATGCTATTCATTTAGGTATTTAAGAACAGATACAATGCTGACTAGGTTCTCCTGTGTGCAAAAGGCAAAGAAAATAAGCCATGTTCACTTGAGAACTTGCATTAATCTGCATATTTGTGAAGAGGAGCTGAATGAGGACTGAACAAAAGCATTTTCTGGTTTCCACGGTCCAAAATCTATAGTACACCACTGGTTTCATTGAAGGCAGGTAGTTTGTGGAATAGGGAATTTTCTTTGAAATGTGTCTTTCTGAAAGTATTTTGTTAGCATACTGAATGCCCCTCTTTCCTAGTACATGTTGAAGACTGAGCTGGTAGAGTGGGATTAGAGAAGGGAAAGAAACAACGCTCAATGTCATATTGAAGTTTAGAAGCTTGGAAGGCAGGAGACAGACCATTAAAGGATCAAACTGTAGAAAAATCCTTACCTGTTACTTGAAAGTATACAGAAAATAAATTTAACATGGTTACTCTTTACATGGTCATTTGTTCTGTGAATTAGCATAACAGCTACAGGCTCAACTTACTCTCGTAAAGCAGACTAATATCCAAATTAAACTTTATAGGGTAAGAAATAACAAAACAGACAGGATAAATACCATCAGAAGAAAGATGTAGTTAGTGGTGTTTCTATTCACACGGGAATTTGGGCACGGGTGGAAGGTGTTGCTTGCTATTTGCTTTTACAGCTTTACCCCTCTACCCATTTCAGAAACTCCCCTAAGATTACAGTAGCAGCCTCAATTATATCTCCACAGAGAAAATTTTTAAACCTTTGTTAAAGATTTTCATAAGAGCTCTGTGCTATTTAGGTTTCCTTAACATGTTTATTAAGTTAGATAAATCCATTCTTCTGAATTAAACAAAACAGTGAAGTGCGCAGGAGTCTCAACTTTCACTACAACTTATTTCAAGCTTGTGATTCAGTGCCTGAGGTTAATTCTCCAGTGGGCCCTGGGACTTAAGAAAAGGAAATGAGCACATCTCAGAGAAGGGGTAAAACTCAGGGCCAAGGCAACTACTTCAGGTAACATTATACAGGGGGGGGAAAAAAAAAAAAATCCTCTGGAAGGTAGTTAGCATATTCCCTGCACTTTTCCTTTACGGTAACACTTTACTGGCATCAGTTACAGCCAACTGAAGTCACTGTTTTAAAACAACAAAACAAACAAACAGAACAAAAAAACACAACAATTCATTAGGTTCTAGCCTTTCCTTGACACTTCAAATATAAATGTCGAGATATTTTATTTTGTTGGTGTTTTGAGACACTCAACTTTTCAAGACTGGGCACTTTTCCAAAAGCTACACTCCAGCTTTTGCCTTGAATAATTTTGTGAATTGCTAAGGCCCATTTTATTCCTAGGGTCAGAGCAGATGATTATAGTCATCTCTTCTGGTCTTAAAAGCTAAACAACCCTATGCTAGCCAAGAAATCATAATGTTTCAAGTGGTAGAATATTTTTTTAATAAAACTTCTCAGTAGTCTGTAATTTTCTTAATATGTCAATGACATTTAAAACCTAATGGAAGTTCCCTCTGTCTCTTCTTAAAGAACACTCCCTCTAATAACGTATCTTGTATCAAGGCAGACGTGTTTTCCCTCAGGATGGAGAGTTTCTCATTGGAGTGCCATGAGTCATATAGATTTTCTTTCTTTTGTATAAATTAATTATTTTAGGGGATTTTTTTCTTTTTATTTAACTGTATGAATTTTTGTCATTTTCATTTCCGTCTTCAAGATGTAAGCAATCTCACTCAAAAATTCAAATCAATTCATTCTATCCATTGATTGTGATTTTTATGATTGAATGTTCTTTATTAGCCATTTTTCAACTTACCATGTAAAACAGCACCTTTTTGCGTAAACTTCTCCTTGTTTCCTATCCATAGATCTTTACATCTAAAACAAAACCAATATTTCTGGAGTTGATATTTTAAACCATGCAGAATATAACAAACAGGAATTGTATATTAACTGGTCAAAACCAAACCTTCTGGAGTGATGAAATGTTGTAATAGAACGTCACATATAACGAGATATATTTTTCATGTTATTTCATACTGGAGAATTAACATTCTGGATTCTAAAATACCAATTACGAAATGTATTTTTACTTTTCTTCTCTTTAAAACATACCATGAAGGGGGGGAGGGAAAAAACAACATGTATATGCAGTAAAATAAAATAGAAAAAGGTTTGTGTAATCTAAATCCTCATTCTTTGAATAATTTTTGCAGCTAAGGGTTTAATTAAAAAGCAATTCCTCCATGACACACATTCAAAATACATTTCCCCTTTCTTCAGGTGAAATGAGGTAATTTTCATTGGCTACAATATTGGTGGAACTAAAAAACCTTATAAATATAAAGAAGCCTGCTTTCACCAAAAAAATGGACATGTACACACACACACACATATATATATATATAAACATTGCATGCAAGAAGAGTTGGGATTGTACAGAGAAACCAAAAACAAGTACAAATCAATCTGCTTGATAATGGCTCAAATACAGCTGATTAAATTCCTGTATTCCTTTTCTAGGGAAAATTGCAACATCTTGAAATTGTCTTTTATTCTAAACCAGAACTGGACCACAAATTTCACAATGTACTCAGTACAGAAACTAAAAAATCTATGCTAGGCAGCAACAATACACATTTTGAAATTAAAACAGTATAATTAATGTAAAAGAAAGTGGAACATGAGCATTTTGAGTCTACTGATGTCAAAAATCTGGATCACTTCTTGAATTTGCCAAAATCAGTACACTACAGTGAAATCTTGCTAGGTTGATATATAATTATTTAATACATATAGATTTAGCCATATATTTGCACATGTAATTGAAAGCTAGGAAAATTTTTAATGGATTTACTTGAAAGGTAATGTTTACAGATCACGCATCAGATCTCATAAAAGAATAATCTTTTACTGAGGCAATGGCACAACTAAAACTATAGTTCTAAATACTGCACGAATGTAGAAGAACCCAAGGACCTAGGGATCCAGGCTTTGGCAGTATAAGCACACCCTCCACCATCCAGACCTTTGGTTTAGGGACTTTGGAGCAAATGGAGGTCTCTTCTTGTATTTTCTCTCTGGAGTAACTGGGAAGGATTCAAAAGAGGTGGAGAAGAGACAGACCCTAATCATAAAACACCCATCAGCCACTCGCTAGAGCAAGGGAACTCCAAGCAACTGAGCTAGTGATAATGAGTTTTAATTTGCTACTAACGTACAGCTGCAATGGGAGAAGCAGAGAAGTCACGTCTGGACTGCTTTCTCTGAGCCACAATAGCACATTTCCTGGACTAGTAGTGTAGTTTACATGCTGTCACTCCTGTAGCATTGTGCCTTAACATATAAGCTTTGTAAAGTGAAATTTCATTCTGCTACAGCAGCATATTGCTGTAAATTAGGAGGCCACCAGTGAGCAATCAGAGCCGATCTTTTAACAGCCTTTTGTAACATCATTTATGCAGAAGCCAGATTTCTACTCTTCTATGTAGAAGCTACTAGAAATAAATTCACAATGAAGAAAATACTTTCACAATTTCTGATAGCTTTTCTTCCTGGACAATACAGAATATTTCTTAATTTGTTCTGAGATACGTAAGAGAGACGCTGGGTCTCACAGGTCTGTTAGCTGTTACAGTTTCTTGCTGCAGGTTTCCCCAACGCGCTGCAGAGTTCTCATTCTTAGAGCATACTTTAAAACTGTGCTTTATTTAGCATGGTGGGCTCAGTCAGTTGGACCAGATGACCATCTGTTGGCTGGTCAACAGATGTGTCTCATAACATCCAAGAGCGGGAAAGAAAGAAAAGTCTTTAGCACAGGACTTCATCAAAAGCCTTTTAGAAATACAAGTATAGCAACTAGCTCACCCTCCCTCACTTCATCAGCGACCTCTTCAAAGAACTCCAATACGTTTGTAAGGCGTGGTTTATAATTCATCACTCAGTAATAGTATAAAGAGTTTTCATTCAAAATTTCCTTTTAATTTTAGTCAACATAATGAGACAACTGTTAATGAATCACAACCAGCCTAACTGTAAGTGGAAATATCTCTGCTTATTTAATGGATTGTACCCATTTCTCTCAGGACAAGACTGGGCCATTGATGTGCCAGCTGCTTATGGGTTTCTGATGAATCTGATTTGCTCCCTAGGAATCTGCAGGTATGTCTATAGGAACCCTGAGAGCTAGAGCTTGCTATGGGAGAGTAGCTACCATTGAAAATGAAAGCTAGAGTGCTCAAAAAGGCCTAAAGAGGGTTAGAAGCTCATCAGTAAGCCCTAAGACACTTAGGTTCCCTGGGCATCTCAACCAGATTAGTTACAGATAGGAAATGCTAAGATGGGATCACACCCTGCGATGTGCAGGGTTGGGAAAATGCTGGATTTCCTACATCCATCGCATCCCTGTTTCTGTCAGAGGTCATATCCTGCTGCTCACAACAAACACAGCAGCAAGGGCAAAAATTACTGAACAAACTGTGTTATTCTAGAACATTTGTCACAGTCCTCTCTGTATGTTCAGTAAACATGCAGCCATGACAGGGAAGAAACAGTAATCTACAGGCAACATAGCTAAAAGAGCTGATCACAATTGGAAATTCCTATACATCTCCTTCCCTACTGTGAAGTAAATGCCAAAGAGAAAAGATAGATTTTCCAGCCCCCATCTCACTCCAGCCATGCAATGATCTGTGTGTTAACTTGTAATAACACGGAAGAAAATGGATGCAAAGGTTTAAGTAAAAGGAATAAAAGTAAAAACAGGAGAACAGAGCTTGCAGAACAGGAGCTTAGTGAACAGGAATGTGGTATGGGTAATGAACTATTCTGAGAACATGAACATTAAATGGAAAAAATATATATATATATTATATATATATTACATATATATATATATATATTAAACTAAAAAAGTCAGAGGTTGTACAGGTATCCATCATGCTCCCTGGTTGTGGAATACAGGTACAGGCTCAGAGCAGTAAACAGAGGCACGCTATTGCAAAGTTTACTGAGAGTATTTGTACACTCATAGTATCAGAAAGGAGAAAGATCTTTTGCTCTATTTTTTTTTTCCTCCAACGTAAACCCACATTTTATAAAAGGTATTTATCTCTGTCTTTCTGTTTTAGGGGGGGGGGATGAATTGCAGATTATGAAAAGGAACAAACAAAAAGTATGAAAGCGAATGCAGCTAAGTACCCTGATTGACTAAAATTTGATTATTATCAGCAAATAACTCCCTTGTAAGAGTAGCCCTAATTGGCTATTAGCAGGAGTAGCTAACAATTTCAAGGCAATTAATAAGATTTTAAAATAATTAGTTGGCTAATATATTACATTAGAGCATACGGTAAGCAGAACTCTCGCTAATTATATATATTATTCTCCCTACTTTGCTTAATGAAGGTGTCTGGCTTTTAGATTAATTCATTCTCTCTTTTTTTTAATCAGTGTAACTAATCCTCCCACATACTATTGTAACATTAAAGCTGAAAGATGTGGGTGAAGCAGTGAAAGACACAAAAAGAGCATTAAAATGAAGGTTTAGTTTCAAGTTGCAGAAGCATTTGCACAAAGAATTAAGACATGGGGAATTTGAGAGAAAATGCAGAAGCCTGAGTCAACATTTATTTGAACACCTTCTGCCTAATGCTGAAGGCATAAATCGCCACACACAGAAGTAATAACACCTAGATCATCCCAATTTTCAGAACAAAGCAATTTTTCTGACAAAGATATTACCACTCCAGACCTTAAATGGCTGTTTTTTTGTGTGTGTGTTTTTTTTTTTTCCTGTTTTCTCCAAAAGCAAAGGAGAGGTGTCTGCTGCTGTGACTGCACAAGTGAATTACCTCCACTGGCATCCAGAAAAGACAAATTTTCCTGTTCTGAGCACCAGAAATGTACCATAACTTGCATTTTTTCCCCTAGCTCAAGAAAAAATAATGCCAAACTCCCTGCGAAAATGATCCCCGGTTTGGAGAGGGGGGTTGGAGGAAGCAGTTCCTTGACATTCCCCAACAAGAGCGAGAACTGTCCCATGCCCCAAGCTCAGTCCATGATGTCACCCACCACACGCATGTACACACCCTGGGTACGCAACCCTGCAGACACAGGGGGCTCTCAGAAATCCCTTCCCCACCTCCTCAGTGAAGCCTGGGCAGCACCAACCATCTGAAATGTAACAGCTTCATGAGGAGATGTGAGGTCGACCTACCATTTAATTTACCGCACTACGTCTCCTAACACTGTCCTGCAGGTGTAATCCTCTTCAGGTTCCAGGAGGAGCTGCTGGATGTTATGGAAAATGACTGCTCCTTCAACAGGATAAAATCACAAACGGAACTGTTTCAGCGGTGAATGTCTCTCAAATAAATATCAGACCAGGGCCAGATTTGAGCTGTGAGTTTGCTGTTAACTTACGTATGCATGGTATGGTAAGTTGTCTGCACCATGAAATACAAAATAAAGCCTTTACACAAGCAGCGCCTTATAATATCTGCATTTTGAGACAAAAAGAGCACAGTAAATGACCATGCCTATTAAATGAGTATGTTCATTTGAAAACATTCAGAAGACATGCATGCTCATCCCCAAACCAGCACGCCCCCCAATTCAAGCACACAGCCGTGGGTACAGATTCCCAGAAAAGCAGTTCTGCACACAGCAATACACACCTACAGCTTACCACTTGCACACACCTGCTGGCTTTTTGTCTTTGATCCTGCCAAGCATACACAGAGAAACTTCTTGTCCTCAGTTTGCACTGTGGTTATGAGGAAGCAGCCTGTTTCCAAGACCGAGACTTCTCAAAATACTGTTCTACCATTGTTTATCACATTTTAACCATGATAAAGTAGGATGGCTCTTGGTTCCCAAGAACCAGGCAAGGCCACATGAGGCACGTTAATAATAAATGAAGACATAAATACATCCTGACTCCCTGAACATTACTTCCTTTTATTCTATCCATAGAAACCAGTGCATGCACAAACACAATGTACTGAGGTTCTCCCACCTTTGTGAAAAATCTTTACGCTCAAGTTTTGAGTTGCTCAATTATTTTTCTTGTAGTCCTCCAGAGCAGGTGACCAACTCCTTTTCTCATCAGAACTCCAACTAGTAGTAAATAATATTGTAAAAGACATCTAAAAAGTAAAAGGTTCATAGTAAATTCCTTTAATACTGCTGTAATACTTTCTCTTGGGTATTAATTTGTGTAAGACTTTTTTCTTCTGATTTTCATTGAAATAACTGGATGACACATGACAGGAGATATTTAACACGTGAAGCCTCTTAACAAAAAATAAACACACTATCCATTTGTTGGAATACATTGCACTACATACCATGCAGCAGAGATAAAGACTAACAGACTACAGGACAGCTCAACAGACTGGTGCTTTGCACCTTATCTATCCTTGGTACCCACACATGGTCCCTCAGCTTTAAGCCAGCTTCCAAGCTTTTCAACCATTAATGAAAAAAGAGCAGTACAGACCTGAGGCAAGTACTCAACGATCATTTGAGTGAATGACAGCTCTCTCCAGTCAAAAACACCTTTAATATTCAGTCTAATTATTGTCCTTTAAGGGCTCAGGTGACAACAGGAAAGGTGATAAAAGTACTTAAATATATCTATATTATCTATTTATGGATAAATTTATATTCAGACATTTGTATGATCTCTGTCTGTATATCCTACTCACAGAATGGACAGAATCCAGTAAAGATGCTAAAAGAAGAAAAAAAATACCCTTCCTGGTGATTCCCATCACTTGGCGAACACTCATTACTGAGACACTGTCCCCACACTGACCTCAGAGGCTGACATGGGGCAGCGATGCTGCCAGCTTCCCTTCAAGTAAAACCCCAGAGATGCATGTTATGCCCCTCTCCCCTGGGAAAAAGGCACCAGGGCAGGAATACAGACTTCCTTTCAGGCACCGAAGCCCCTTTTTGAAACGTGCAGAGGAAATGCCAGGTTTGGGTTTGCCAAGTACCTGATTTCAGGGTTCTTTCTGATACCTCATATAAATTTCTCTGGTGTGTGTTTGGCACTACATGTTATCCTAGACTGATCATATGTTCACAGATTGCAGAGAGTGTGTGAAAGTCTTTTTTGCTGTAGTTACTGGGCAAAGTCACGTCTGTTACCTGGTACTCATGCAGAGAAATCTGCAATCTGAGAACAGATGGTCTGAGAGAGAGAGACGCTGTCTGGAAGACTGCAGAGTTTTTTACTCAGAGGAGATGAAAGAGGAATGAACAAACCCACCACAGCATGACAAAAACATGAAAATATAGAAGAATGTCAGTCCTGAAGGTCATTCCTTTTGAATTCACCAACTGTCTATGCACCATATGCGCACATCAACACACCAAAAAGAGCCCACCATCCTGTTGCACAGAGCAGAAGGTAGCTTAGCCAAAAATTACAGGATTGTAGACTTACCATTTACAAAAGTGACACACTCTACAGTCTAAGCACACAGCCTGAAAAGAATCTGAAATATGTATATATATATATATAGCAGCTTCTGCTCAGGATTTATTTTTTAATAAAATTTGATACCAATAAACTGGAACTAAAAAATTCACATCCTAGTCTTCAAGTCTTTGCAGGATATATTTAGATCCAAGATTTTTTTTTAATTTATTTATTTTTTAACAGCTTGAGATGCAGACCAAGCCTAGCTTTGGAGTCCAGGTGCTCTTGGAACCAGTGGCATCTGCCATCGGGACAAGCCCATCCTCCCAAAACGGTAACATGAAATAGGCTGCTGTTATCAAAATGCAGCACTTCATTACTCCAGAATAAATTGGATTGGATCTAACCAGTCATAAAATTCTTATTCAGCCTCCTTGACGCTGGAAGTTGTAGTAATCAGCATCCAGACCGAAGCTATGTGGTGCTGCCCTGCTCGTGGAAGCACCCACCTCGCTGGCCTCAGAGCCCCCAGCTCCAGGTGGGAGCTCTGATGGCCGGGGGTGCTGCAGGTCTCCCAGGGGCAGGAGCACACCCCAATATACCTCAACGAATCTAGGCACAGGTCACATTGTAGCTGTAAAAACACAAAAGTCCACGACGTGCAGGAAAAAAAAAAAAAGGACTGAAGGTCTAACTTAGTGTCCTAAGGCTGCAGAATCCTAGTGGGCCCTGTGTGGCCTTGAGCACGGCCCTGTCGTCGCCCACGCCTGGCAGCCTGATGCGGCTCTGTTCAGTCCCCGCAGCAGCCATCACATCGTTGGCAGCAGAGACACACCCTGAAAAATAAACTTGCCTCTTGCATTCAAGTGAAAACTTGTGACCATCCCAAGCCCCACGTTCCCCCAGGCATCGTTCTGTAGTTCAGCCAGAGTAAAAGCAAGCAAAACGCTGTGTGGGGAAGGCAGCACCCACAGCAAGTGGTCTGGAGCAAGGCACTGCCCGACACAGCCACTGGTCCCACCAAGGTGAGGTTGTGTGAAGGGACAAGCCAAGGAATCACTTGGTCAACATTTTGCTCCCAGTACCAAAATGCCCACGTGTGACAGGTATTTAGGGAAAGCTGGACCTCGTCAGAAAACCCCTCCAGCCCTGTGAATTACACACTGCAGGTACTCTCAGCATGGGCCCCTCTAAAAGCTTCTCGGATAAAACCTGCCTGCAGGAGCAGGGAAGGGAGGAAAACTGAGACGTTGCCCCAGTGCAAATCACTGGATAAAATTGACAGTATTACCCTCACGTAAAACTGATTTCAAATGATAATTAAGCCCTAATCAAAGAGGATGAATTCAGTATAAAGGTGAGGTGTTGCACTCTCACCAAATTATCTGAATGGTGCTGAATTTTTAGCTTTTTCAGCCTACAGCTGAACATTCTACTTGTAACACATCAGAGGAAGCCAATTTTAAGAACACTTCAGTTTTAGGCCAGCACAAGATTTCACATTTGGGTGCTATCCAGTACTTCAAGCAATTTTTCACAAGAAATCTACATTGTCAGAAATAGACAAGCAACGATGTGTTTTACTTTCTCATTCTTCCAGCAATGTGTCAGTCAAGTCATAGAGTTAATTTCCAAATGGGACCAAACGTTTGTTTGCTTCTCAATAGAACTAAGTGATTCCACCATTAAAAGGCAGAATTCCTCTTCCCTTCCCTCTTTCTGTCCCAGTGAGCAGCAGCAGAGCAGAGTAACAAGATCCAGGATCAAACATGCTGCCAATGGAGTGAAAGAAAGCCATCCTTTGACAATAATAAATTGATCTATCATACCTCACGGCTAAGCTACTGAAGAAGACAACGTCCTTTTGGTCAGTCTCAGTTATAAAAAGCAATTGCTCAGAGCCAAAAGCTGGCTAAGACACTTTGGAAAGATATAAAGCATCTTACGGGAGAAATTGAATACAGTATCATTGTGTAATATAAAACAAAGACTTCAACTGCAGCTTTTTACATTTGTCCAGTAAGTTACGCAGATAGTAATCCTGCGAGCATGCAGAAAGGGCAAACATCAACTTAAAAGCCCTGAACAAGCAACTCTGCTCTGCTTCTCACTGGAGTAGTTTTACTCCTCTCTAGGGCAGAAAGGATTCAGGTAACATGGGCACTACACTGGCTGTGATGCCCTTCTTTTCCAGTCCCCATGGCTGCGGAATACAGAGGGCTCTGCCTGTAAGGAACAGGCTTCTCAGCCTGCAGACGTCTAGGTAGGATGCAGGGAAGCTTTTGTTACACACAGCCAAGTGGGACTGGACACAGAATAAGAAAGCAAGGTGTTTAAAACACCATGCACTATTACCAAGCACAGCACACAGTACAGAGAGTGAAAACTACCTCTGTCTTCTGACTGGGAGAACAGAGCTTCTGAAGCTTCGTAATAGCTACAGCTTTCAGAAGTTGACTGAGAAAATGATTATGAATTTTCACCTTGAGGGTATTCACATACCTCTGTAATGGCTCCCACTACCCCCAGGCACTTTAAGCCCTTAATTCAGACAAGTCTGCGTGAGCTTCTCACCCTGGATGTTCACCTTCTACCTGCAAGCGGTGGGTGTCAGCAAACAGAAACCAGTCAGATGACAGATCTGTACAGGGAAATAGTTGATTTAGAAAGTACTGCAATGTTCTCCATAATTTGCTGTTAATTAGGCAGTGGGATTACAGACACCCTAGTATTGCATGCTGCACAAAAATAAAACATCAAAGAGCTCTGCTTTTAAATGAAAAGAACAAGGAAGCAGATGAGACATGTTCAGCTAAAGCCGAAGAGTGAGCTTCAGCACCTGGTAAGAGATCAGCTGGTGATAGAGATCTTGGGAAAGACACACACTCAAACAGAAATAAAGGACTCCAAATTAACTCTTGATACACTACCACAATTTGACAAATGTTAGTCCTCCAGCTGGGACCATGGATGTGAAGAGTGGCCAGTGCTGTGCCACTGCAGATGTGTGAGAGTCCCTTAGCACGTTGGAGGGCAGAGGGCAGGGAGGACAGCCCTGCGAGCTCACGCCAGGACAGCAAGCACAAACACAAGCCAGGACAAGGCCAGATGGGGAACGCTGTCACTTGAGAAGAGTTTGCACATGCCTGTGGAGTGGGCACAGATAAATCCCTCACAAGGCCACAACTCTGCTACAGAATGTGCAGATGTGCTACCAGCCTGCAAGCAAGTGGCACATTTATTACTTTTAAATTAGACACTGGTGCAAAAGCCAACAGGTTTCAATTGGGAGAATGAAAAAGCATTGGGAGTAAATGAGTAAGATATACAGTGGTTCAGGTTCATCCCCCATCAAGAAAAGGGAAGCTAAAGGCACCTCATATCACTTTTGTGATGAAGGCGATACACAGTTTGGAAAAGCAAGGGAATTGAAAAAAGGCAGAGGAAGCCTGCCATAGGAACACAGAATTTTTGTGAAAGTGCAAGATAGAGTTAAAAAAGCCCAAGCCAAGACAGGAACTGTGCTAGCTTATTGCTCTGGAAATTAGAGGGAGAAAGGATCCAAAGAAATAGATGTCCTGAAAGCATCATGGTAGGGAAAAGACAGAAAATACTTTGTGTCTCCAAAAAGGAAGGACGAGGGGGTTAAATAAATAGGTAATAGAAGATCACCTTCCACTATCCAAAGCAAACAGATCAGAGATACTGTGTATTTCCATACATTTGTCATGCTCCGTGTCAGCAGGCTTCTGACCCTTGGAAAACTGCAAAGACAAGGTCTCACGCAGGACTGAGAATTTCATCACTCTCTGCTGAAAGATGTATTAAAACTAGGAGCAAAGAAACCAAGTTTCATTAAAAAAAAAAAAAAAAGGAAGATGCAAAAGGTTTCTAAAAATCTGTGTCTTAAAGTTTTGTTTGAAAGTGAAAATGCTAATGAGAGCTATTACCCACAAACAGCACTATTAACAAGCTATATCAAAGCTACTTATCTATTAAACTGTACAATTTGCATGTGAGACTAAAGGGACAGTAGCAGTTTGGTTTGTGTCACACCTTGCAACAGTCTCTTCTAGCACAAATGCAGTGGAAGTAAACCTGAGAGACACTGGAAGAGGAAGAAATCAGAGCTGGATATTGTGCCTGCTCTAATATCTGTTTCTGCAATGAAGCACAGCTCTTCTTATGATTGTGCCCTTGACTGTTGGAGACAGGCAATGCATGATGCTGCTGAAGTCATTTGGGTTATACTCAGTTATACTGAGTATCATATAATGGCCTTTTACTCCCACCACCATTCAGTACACAAATGACTCCTGTGAAGGTGCAGCAAAGCCTGAGGCTCTTAGAAAATCATAGTTCTCTTCATTCACATTTTCTGATATGCAACTAAAAGGAATGTGATTCTTCTAAGGGTACACAGTAGTACTGCAAAGCATGGTAAGCCCAGAGATGTCCCAGTACAATAATCATTAGCTTCCTAATGCTTCCACACCCCTTAAACTAAAATATGGAATTCCTGTACTCTTTTTTTTTTTTTTTTTTTTTTTAAATAGATCACACACCTATGTAACCTCTTAGGAGCTGTATGGTTCTATCTGGCAGTGCAATTTTGGTAGCTACTACGATCAATATAACTGAGGTTAACGGCAGGATTTAAAGCTCCTCACCTCTGGTGCCAGCCAGGCACATACACTGCAAGAACGTACACACTTGTTGAGCTCCATACTCATTGTTTATAGTAAGTTACTTGGCTCAGAGTATAATGCCAGCTCTTGGCAAGGTCTTGGTGAGCTTGGAATCTGTAGAGGTTTCGTTTATTGGTGCTGATGATATGGATGAGTTAAATTACAGAAACTGGAATTGCTTTTAACATTATTCAAGGGGAATGTTTCCAAAGAGCCGACTGTTGCGAAAGCCGACAGCAATGTCTCTTCCAAAATGTTTGCCATTTCAGAGAACTCCAAGCTGCCAATGTCTAAAGCACAACAGTTTTATTACGAGAACAAAAAACTGTGTTCAGTATTGAGCAACGCCTGCAGGTCCTAAATATGCTCATCACCTAGCAGGGTCGAGCCCTAGGCAGTTTGCCCTGCTACATTTGGAAATGAACAGCAAGACCAAAGAACCAAACTTGTGTCCAAGATTCGCTTAGTGTATGTTTGCATTTAAGCACACTCTAAATCCATCACAGCAACCCTTTTCTTTCCTGCCCTCCTTTATTTGTGTGGTAGGAGCTCCTCAGAAGCCCACTCATGAAACAATTAATTTAGGTGCTATGCAAACACAGAACACAGAGATGATCCCATCCCAAAGAGCTATTTTGTACACATCTCCAAGAGGAGTCAAAACAAAGAATGCTATAAGCAAACAGATAATCACAGACTCTGTTTCTCAGTTCCTCATTCTAGCGATTTAATGGGAAAGTCTTGTGACTAGATAGTGGATTTCATGGAGTGCTTCAAGGTATTTCAAACCTTTTTGGAAAAAAGGCAAAGTCTTTACTTAAATCCATTCCATCTACATCAACACAATCCAACAGAGCTTTAATTCTCTATATCATTGTGGAAAACCTTCAAGTACAAATACATGTTTCAGTGACAGAAATCATCTCCAACTTAGCAAAAGCTGCCATTTGTAACAGTATGGGAGAATTAGCATTTTTTAAGACTTCCAGATTTTACGTATTCCCAAGAGGTGCCCAGAAGGATCTGTTACTCACACAAAATCCATGACTCCACAGATAACAATTGTTCTTATCAAGAGCACATGGTATCTGTTTTCTGAAACATGCCACACTGATCACGGTATTTCATTTAATATGTAGGATCTGAGCTGATCAAGGAGATACAACAACCATAGATCCTCAATTAATTTTGTAGAATGACATATCTACATCTAGAATGAGAATTAAGACTCAAGGTGAAATCTTTGATGGTAAAACAGAGAAAAATGAGACAAAAATAAAATTATGACAATATGGAAAAGAGTAATTAAAGCTAAATTATTCAATAAAGTGTGAATGTGTTCCTAGCAGACAGGATAGTACACTTTTTTGAGCTCATGGATAATCATTAAGGGGCCACAGCGTTACTTGCAGCTGGCAGGAACATGCACTGGGAAGTCAGCTCTCGCTACATCACCATTAATTTGCAGCACGTTCCTGTCCTCAACCTCTCCCCATACCCAGGACCTGCCTAAGTGTTTGCCATCATCAAGGCCTTCCCAGGGCTCAAGTGAGAAAGACAAGGATGATATTTTGCTGTCTTATCAACCATACGTTTAAACTCAGTGCACTAAGATGAGGGAGACAGCTTTCAGCTTTTATTATTATTTAATTATTTTCAGGCTACGACTTGGTTGCCATCACAGAGACGTGGTGGGACCGGTCCCACGACTGGAGTGCTGCAATGCCTGGCTATCGGCTCTTCAGGAGGGACAGGCAGCACAGAGGGGGTGGTGGCGTGGCTCTCTACATTAGAGAATCTTTCGATGTTGTGGAACTCCAGGCTGGGAATGATAAGGTTGAATCCCTGTGGGTTAGGATCCGCGGGAAGGCCGGCAAGGCTAGCATCCTGGTCGGGGTCTGTTATAGACCGCCGAACCAGGATGAGGAGACGGATGAGGAGTTTTATAGGCAACTGACAGAAGTTGCAAAATCATCGGCGCTTGTCCTCGTGGGGGACTTCAACTTCCCGGACATATCCTGGAAACACAACATGGCACAGAGAAAGCAGTCTAGGAGGTTTCTGGAGAGCGTGGGAGATAGCTTCCTGACGCAGCTGGTCAGTGAACCTACCAGGGGTGGTGCCCCGCTAGACCTTCTCTTCACAAACAGAGAAGGACTGGTGGGAGATGTGGTGGTCGGAAACTGTCTTGGGCAGAGTGACCACGAAATGGTAGAGTTCTCTATTCTTGGCGAGGCCAGGAAGGGGACCAGTAAAACTGCTGTATTGGACTTCCGGAGGGCTGACTTTGAGCTGCTCAGGACGCTGGTTGGCCAAGTCCCTTGGGAGGCGGTTCTGAAGGGCAGAGGAGTCCAGGAAGGCTGGGCGCTCCTCAAGAAGGAAATCGTGATGGCACAGGAGCGGTCCGTCCCCACGTGCCCAAAGACGAGCCGGCGTGGAAGAAGACCGGCCTGGCTCAACAGAGAGTTGTGGCTTGTGCTTAGCAGAAAAAAGAGGGTTTATAATCTTTGGAAAAAAGGGCGGGCCACTGAGGAGGACTACAAGGATGTAGCGAGGCTGTGCAGGGACAAAATTAGAAAGGCCAAAGCTCATCTGGAGCTCAACCTGGCTACCGCCGTTAAAGACAACAAAAAAACCTTTTACAAATATATCAACGCGAAACGGAGGACTAAGGAGAATCTCCATCCTTTACTGGATGCGAGGGGAAACCTAGTTACTAAGGATGAGGAAAAGGCTGAGGTGCTTAATGCCGCCTTTGCCTCAGTCTTTAGCGGCAATACCGGTTGTTCTCTGGATACCCAGTGCCTTGAGCTGGTGGAAGGGGATGGGGAGCAGGATGCAGCCTTCGCTATCCATGAGGAAATGGTTGGCGACCTGCTACGGAGCTTGGATGTGCGCAAGTCGATGGGGCCGGATGGGATGCACCCGAGGGTACTGAAAGAACTGGCGGAGGAGCTGGCCGAGCCGCTTTCCATCATTTATCAGCAGTCCTGGCTATCGGGGGAGGTCCCAGTTGACTGGCGGATAGCCAATGTGACGCCCATCTATATGAAGGGCCGGAGGGCAGACCCGGGGAACTATAGGCCTGTCAGTTTGACCTCAGTGCCAGGGAAGCTCATGGAGCAGATTATCTTGAGGGTCATCACGCGGTACTTGCAGGGCAAGCAGGCGATCAGGCCCAGTCAGCATGGGTTTATGAAAGGTAGGTCCTGCTTGACGAACCTGATCTCCTTCTATGACAAAGTGACACGCTTGGTGGATGAGGGAAAGGCTGTGGATGTGGTTTACCTTGATCTCAGTAAGGCTTTTGACACCGTTTCCCACAACATTCTCCTCAAGAAACTGGCTGCTCGTGGCTTGGACCGGCGTACGCTTTGTTGGGTTAAAAACTGGCTGGATGGCCGGGCCCAGAGAGTTGTGGTGAATGGAGTCAAATCTGGTTGGAGGCCGGTCACTAGTGGAGTCCCCCAGGGCTCAGTGCTGGGGCCGGTCCTCTTTAATATCTTTATCGATGATCTGGATGAGGGCGTCCAGTGCACCCTCAGTAAGTTTGCAGATGACACCAAGCTAAGTGCGTGTGTCGATCTGCTCGAGGGCAGGAAGGCTCTGCAGGAGGATCTGGATAGGCTGGACCGATGGGCTGAGGTCAACTGTATGAAGTTCAACAAGGCCAAGTGCCGGGTCCTGCACCTGGGGCGCAACAACCCCAAGCAGAGCTACAGGCTGGCAGATGAGTGGCTAGAAAGCTGCCTGGCCGAGAGGGACCTGGGAGTATTGGTTGATAGTCGGCTGAATATGAGCCAGCAGTGTGCTCAGGTGGCCAAGAAGGCCAACAGCATCCTGGCCTGTATAAGAAGCAGTGTGGCCAGCAGGTCTAGGGAGGTGATTGTGCCCCTGTACTCGGCTCTGGTGAGGCCGCACCTCGAGTACTGTGTTCAGTTTTGGGCCCCTCGCTACAAGAAGGACATGGAGGTGCTCGAGAGAGTCCAGAGAAGGGTGACGAGGCTGGTGAGGGGTCTGGAGAACAAGTCTTACGAGGAGCGGCTGAGGGAGCTGGGCTTGTTCAGCCTGGAGAAGAGGAGGCTCAGGGGCGACCTTTTCGCTCTCTACAGGTACCTTAAAGGAGGCTGTAGAGAGGTGGGGGTTGGTCTGTTCTCCCACGTGCCTGGTGACAGGACGAGGGGGAATGGGCGAAAGTTGCGACAGGGAAGTTTTAGGTTGGATGTTAGGAAGTACTTCTTTACCGAAAGGGTTATTAAGCAGTGGAACGGGCTGCCCAGGGAGGTGGTGGAGTCACCATCCCTGGAGGTCTTTAAAAGACGTTTAGATGTAGCCCTTTAGTGATATGGTTTAGTGGAGTACTTAGTGTTAGGTCGGAGGTTGGACTCGATGATCTTGAGGTCTCTTCCAACCTAGAAATCTGTGATACTGTGATATTTTTTTTTTAACCTTTTTTTTTTTTTTTCTGAATACCACGAGACAAGTGGGGCTTATGTGTTCCTTTGTGTCTTTCAGGACTTTCTCCCTAAGTGGGAGACATAAAGATGATTTCCTACCATTGCATCTTTCAGAGGCATTTGCTACCAACACGAGTGTGGTACGTGCTACTTCCCTAGACTTTTCATAGAAGTGGCCCATTTAAATCACCAAAACTGCACTATGAACAATCAGGATTTTTGCATCAGTGGGAAAAGTGGAGCTATTGCATGCAAAGGGCATAATCACAGAACAGGCCATACAAAGCAGATTTTGCTCAACTCCATATGCATATTGTGCATATAGAATACTGTACTTCTGACACTTTACCAAGGTTCTTACTATTGCAAAAAGCCAGTTCTGAAAATCCCAAAGACCACTCTTCTCTGCAAGCAGACATCTGTGATGGACTCCATAGCAGTGCTGCGACTTGTGCACTAAGCTTGGATGTAAGAAACAAGAGGTCAAGTCCCAGCTGTGCCAGTAACCAGGAAAAAAACACCAACACCGAACTCCCCTGCCTAGCAGGCCTGCATGTTCTCCAGCATGGGTGAAATAACACTACACGTTCACGCAGGTGATTTTTCTTACCTGCTAAACTGTTCCCTCCAGTTCTTTTCCTATTGCAGGAGTATTGTGAAATTTCTTCTTTTACAGCCAGCATAGCTTACCACTCACCTTTGCTGAAAAGCATGTTTCAATCTTTAAAGTTACTCCCTACAATCTTTTGTTACTGAGTAGTGCTAGTTTTTCCTGACTTCAGGTTAGGTGGTGTTTTTTCCTTGTATTTGTTGAGGTTTATTCCCATCCCCTTTCTGAAATCCCTCAAAGATGTGCATTATAATATAGCGTGGGTGAATATATCTGCCTGTCCACCACTCAGGACACAGAGCAATGCCTGCTTAGCACTGCCCAAAAGATCAGCTCATGCTCTCTTATCACCCTGGATAACAGCAGGGAGCCATGCACAAATGACTCCCAGTGGGGCTGATTTCAGCCTCTGAAAGCAATCATCCACATGGCAATGTTTGACAAGATCAGAGGCATACTGAAAAAGTTAATTCTGATGTGCTTAATGGCACTCTAAATATAGTCTTTTTTAGGAATATTCCCCTGACATTATTTGTATTCAGAAAATTCTCTGAAGCATTTTTGATCTCAAAAAATCTCATCAGGCTGCTCAATCAGCTACCTAATTCCCTCCATTGCATTCTCATCTAAAGGGAGTAGGACTTCTCTCCAGCTCAGAGGGGAGCTCGCATAACAGACTGGGTAATTCACTCTCCAAGCACATACAGCCTGTGACATCTCTGCTGAGCATGCCAACAAGCATAGTGGTTGTGAAAAGAGGTGTTTAACCCAAGTGATGTAACCTGCTACAGTTCACTCGGTGTCTTGCAGAGACTGTGGCTTCAATTCAAAGCATTACAATCTCCATCCCCAAACCGATTCAGCCCAATGAAAGAAAGAGTTGTTACAACAACCCAAATGGTGCCAGCATTGCACAGAAGGCTCCAGCGCATCCTTTGTTATGACTATTTTTATTTCTATAGCTCAATATCCACTGCAGGAATACATGGGGACCCACTCTGATTTCATCTGAACTGCTTAGAGCCAACAAAGCAAACAGTGCATCGTAAACTGGAATAACTCTACTAACATAATAATCATTTTATACTCAGGTAGCACCTCAAAGTTCCATCCAAGACTGGAACCCTGCTAGCTTGGCATTATATGAACACCACATGGGACAATCCTTGTCTAGGCATGCTTACAAACTAAACAGACAAGACAGGCTATGTGTAAGAGGAAAACAAAAACACAAAGGAATTAAATGTCTGGCCCAGGGTCACACCAGCCAGTCAGTGGCAAATCCAAGCATAGGATTCAAGTTTCTTAATTCTCTTTGCCACATCTAGTAGGCTATGAGGCCCATCAAGATCCTGATTAGTCCACAGTCTCTGGCAAGACCTACTTTAAGTCCTTCATTAATATTTATGGACATTATTTATACTTCACTGTATTTTGTTTGTCTTCTTTCACCTCAAAATGTTTTTATTATTTTTTTTTTTCCTGTAGAGGAAACTGGAGGGAGTTTCTTCTGTAAAGGGGCTGGCTACATTCTCCCATTCACATGAATGGGGAGATGATGACTGGTACAGGAATAAACAAATGAATAAGTAACTCCCCCAGATAAATAAAGAATAACTCAAGTACATGCAAAATATTCTCCTCTCCAGTGTTCATAAGCGTAACTGTCAGTTGTCAAAATCAGGATGGAAGCTATCATATATTTTAATTGTGTACTTAAAGCACTTAGAGATAAATGAATCTGATTACTTACAGCAATATGAAGAGCAGTAGTCCACAAACACAAGGTTTTATGTAAGTCAATATATGGTTTAAAATATAGGAGACCAGACTTAGGGCCAAATTTGTTTTTAGGCACTTACCTGATTCCCAGGTGGCAGCATGGAGTGGTGAGGACCACTGATAACGAGCATAGATTTATCAGCTTGACTTTAGGCTCCTAGTTTTGAGACCCCTCACATCCATACTACTTGCATTAAGGTTATGTACGTGAGATTTTAAAAAGCAATCACCGTCCATCCAACTCAACCTCTCTTGCCATTAGCTGTCTGTAACTTTGAGGTAGGACGAGACCAGAACTGGGCCCTTCAGCCCAGCCACCTGAACTGAGAACGTCAACTGACACAGAAGCAGTAAGAAGAAAAATCTCTATACACACTACTTAAGGACATACCACATATCACAGTATTATTTCCAAGTATAACGTATTATGCTAATTACTATCTGAAAACTATTTCCTTTAATTTCTTGAATAAGCCCATGTGCATTATATGGGAATTGAAAAATGAACCCTCTTTCCCCTATATTCTCACTAAAAAGTGTTTGAAAAAAAAACACCAAACCAAAACAAAAAACCTTCTACATCCTCCGGTTGCCAGTCATTTACGGTAAATGAGATTTGAATTCCAGACTTTGGAGGGCAGCCATTTAGGATACGCAGCTTTGCAAAGTATTTTCCAGAATGAAATCTCCAGTGATTTGAAGGTACCTCACATTAACCTGAAGCAACTTATTAGCGCAAAACCCTCTAAACTAATGAAATGTCTGGTCAAAGAAAAATATGACAAAGCTGAGATTACATCCATTGTACTGTGGAAAGAACTGGATTTTGGACAAGCAGGTATTTTTTGGATCAACCAACAGGGTTCTTTTACAGACAAAAAAAATGAAATTATGAATGCTTTTGAGAGAAGTAGGTGCCAGCTCAAGCACAGCTTCTATTCAGTAGAAGGTTGATTTGGAGTAAAATTAGTTGTGTGTGTACAATACAGCCTGCAAGCAACATCAGTGAGCTATCTGGAAAAAGCCTTAACAGAGAATGATTTGCAGAATGAGGCCCTTTTAACCAGAAGGCTAGCATTATTTCTACAGCTATATATTTATCAACAAAAACATCCATAAAACAATATTGCATCCTACCTTTTGCAGAGAGGGGCCCAGAAATACAATTAGGCAGTCTGTGAAACTTCAGACATCTGAGATTTGTGCAGCAAGCAGTTCCCTCCCACCCAAAACAAAAGCTTAAGCATGCTCAGATGATGCAAGGAATTCAAGTTAGTGCAAATTAGCTGAGCCATGGTAACTGTCTGGATGAATTCACAGGCCCACTGCAAGTTTAATTCAATTTAACTAGCCTACTATTAAAGAGAGTTATCCAAAATGCACTGCATTGCATTTGCTGTGACTCAAAAGCATATAGAAATAAATATCACAACTTGGATGATGCATATTATCTTGTGCAGTTGCATTACTTAAATGCATTTGTCTCTTTATTTAGGTGTCATGTTGACAACAAGATGATGGAAACCTGTAGACAAAAATTCTTTGGAATTTTGTTTGAAATCCAAATCCAGAAACAAATACAGATTCTATTATAGCTTCAGCTCATGTCTGATGTTTAATGAATCTTATATTTCCCACAGAGCTGAAAACACATCCTTTATCACTTGAGGGAAAAAACACCTCCCTTTCTCATAAGCTATTTATTTTCTGTCACTATTTCTGACAGTGCTCCCTTTGCTGGCTAATGCATTCTGTGATGGTTCTTTGGAAACGACTTATTTTACTCCTGTTTTATGGGTTTCACTCACAAGGAACAATCCTGTTTTCAGATGAGACTGTTTTCATTTACCTATAAATACCTTTGCATCCATATCAAAAAAGGGTCCATTTAGGGCAGAACTCAAATCGCAGTACACCCACTATGGGATACACCTACAGGGGATGTAGGAATTTACCAGCCTCAGTGTGTCTAGCACGCGTTATGCTATCAGAGGCCCAGAAGAAATCAGCAGATGAAAACTGAGCCTTAGCTGCTAGCAATTCTCAACACAGCAGGGTAGGAGGTTCATAGGGTTTGTTGTATTAATAGAGACCATGGGCATACACACTTGAACTTTTTATAGTATTTTCTGTATCTTCCATAAGTCAGAAGCCATGGAACAACTTTCTTCCTTTCTGGCAAATCTGTTTACACAGATCTCTGCCAACCCTCTCAAGCCTGCATTGGCTTATTCGACAGCTGAGCGCACTCTTGAAGGACCTCCCACTGAGGTGCAAGAAGGGTGAAGTCATTTTCAGAATACATTGTTCAGAAGTCTTGCTTGTGCTGTCTGTTCTTAAGTACATGAAACCCTACTTGTTAGGACTTTTTTCACGTATATCAGAGCCTGATTCTCCTTGCAACATGCAGGTGATATTAGGGGAAACATCACAGAAATCAATAACATAGCCAGATAAATGAGAATCAAAACTAAATCTTGCTGTACAAGAATACATTCCTGCATATTAAGCATAAGATGAACAGCTGTTTGGGTGTGGAGACACTACAACCCTACTGTGGTCCAGCTTCCACGCGTGGTCGGAGAGAGGAGGTGTGCCTTCTTACTTCTTGCTAGTAACAATTGCCAGAGGACAAGGTAAATCCTGACCCCAATGTCAGAATCAACAACGCCAAGAAACTTCTCGCCCCTGAATCAAAATATTAATTCCTAAGAGCTGAGGTGGAAAAGCCTCAAGCACAATCTGTGGCCAAAACCACAGAAATCAACCTTTGGTGTGAACAGAACATAAAGCAAAACACTGTATGTTCACGTATTTTTTGTATGCAGCTAACTTAACCCTCTGTAGTGATCTTCCCAATGCTCAGCCAAACTCTGCAGTCCTTCAGTTCATGAAATCTCTTCTGATACCAGCTGAGTTCTGTCACTGATTTGTTGTTGTTTAATACTCAGTTACTCAGCCCTGGTGTTTGAGGACAAAAAGGGCAAGGTTTCCTCAGAACAGAAGACAGCCATAAGAAAATGGCAACAGAACCTCTGAGGCAGGATCTGTGTCTTCAGGATAGATGTTCAAAAAGGCTAGATGATGTCACTTCACTAGGTTTGTTTTTTCTCATGTATCTGGAGACCATTATAAGGAGGGAACAAAATGATTATTATTCTTTGTATATCAAGCTTGTCCTGATAAGGCAAATATTTTATGGGATGTACTATTGTAGAGCTCAACTGTGCTAAAATTAGTGGCTGCAAAGAATCAACTCTTAAGCTGTCAGCACATCCATCTCTATCTTCCAAAGGGCTTTGTGAAATGACTTGGAAAATATGGACAAGTAGGAATTCTGAATAGGTTACTGCATCTCAAAGAGAAATATTCATGTGATAGGAATACCACAGTTCAGACCTTTGTGTTACTTAGCCTCAGCAGTTGCCAGTTAAAGTAGTTAAATACTAATTCTAAAAAAATCCTTGTTGCAAAATGTATTTTGGAAAACTACATTAGCAGTAGTATTTGCAAATATTATTTCAATCACCCCCCAAAGCAAAGCATTTCTTCAGTAGTGAAAACTAAGTCGCTGGCTGGCTGACGTAAAACCAGAGTCCTGAAGCTCTGGACTCCTCCTGCCCTCAGGCAGTGCAATGGCCATGGCAGAACTTGGGACCACCGAGCCAGGGCTGGGGCTCCCCTGCAGCCATAAGCCCAGCACGTGAGCAGGCAGAAAGTAGATGGGGTTCCAGAAACCCTCCGCCTTTTGTCCGTTTAGATAAAAATGGACTATATTTGTGACGGTTCAGTTTTGCAGGCTCAGCAAACACTGTGACTGAAAAGTTTTCTGACCAATCGTGCATTGTATTTTTCTTAATGAGGCAACTGCAGTTTATCAGATATAATCACACATCTCCAGACCTGGAAATAAGATGAATCCACATTCAAACTTCGTAAAGCCTCTACAAAGTGTGGAAACAAACTATCCAAACAACAATACCAATTAAATTCTTGGAAACTGACTTTAGAATCAAACTAGTGATTTGAGCCAACTGTTAGCTATCATGCATCGCCCCCTCTGGATATTTATGTCTCTAGATCAAGTGAAATAGCTTTTTATATAGAGGCATGACTTGCGTGTAACCTATTATTTCACTTAACCCTCCTGCTGAAGCACATTAACACAGTCAAACTAAAGCTTACTATATATATACACACATGTATATTATGTACACAACACATAACATACACTATATTAATTACTTATATTATGTATTATATTTTATATATATATATAGAACATATAAGTAAATTACCATGGGAACAAGTGATGAGAATGGTCTGCGCTGTTGAAAGAAGCCATGGTAAAGGTGCAAGACTTTTGAATGAAGGATCATAATCCAACAGTAAATGTCAGTATGGTTTTTCCCTGTCAGCATGCAAGAGCTTATTAGTTGTGATGCAAGCTAAATATAACTCTCTATAATACCCTGTAACATTCTCAGAAATATGAGCAAACATATTTCTTTTAATAATACTTACTTCACAACAACCCAAGCAAAATCAAATACCCATATTTCCACAACTGAAATTTAGGATCTAACTCTTGCCTGACTTAGACATCACACTGCCATTTTAATGTGGGCAATGTGGATGCAAAACTTTTCCATTTAGAAGATTTCTAATCTCCTTTCCCAAAGCAGGGATGGCTATGAAAATGTAAGAGCAGTGGTGACTCAGCTCTGCTAATCTACTCAATGTTCTACATTTAAAGCAAGGAGTACTACAATTCTACTGGCATACCTCATTGCAGTTTGATTCGTGCTGTCTATGGGAAGTTGAGCTGTACCACGTTGAAGAGAGCAGAGAAGATGGAGGAAGCACAAATAGGCTTGGTCAGAAGATCACTACTTTCCTACAAAGTCCACTTCCAGGAAACATGTTGACACCACACATCCCAGTGTTCTTCCATCAGGCTGTACTATTTTACACATTACCAAAGGGAAATAATTTTGAAAGGTTTAAAGGAACCGTTCAGACCAGCAATGTTGCCCAACATACTCAAAAATGCAAGTTTCAGTTGCTGACCTCAATAAGAGTAATCTACAAGTAACGTATTTTGAGTAAGCAGCACAGGCTCCAGATGTCATCCTGTTCTAAAAGCAAATATGAAGCACCTAAAGCAACTAATCAACAATAGCTGTCACACTTCCTTCCATTGACACTAGTATGAATTCTGCCATTGATTAAAATCTACGGTTCTGTTCAATTTTAGGCAGTGAATAACGCGTAGTATTTTTCTAAGTCAAGGGCAAGGCTTTGGTCAGGGGGAGCAGAAATATCACAGCAAGGCCTGACTTCATCTCCAGCAAATGAGATCCTGGTATACTTTTCTGAGCATGGACACTTGCTTTAAACAGCTTGAATCAGATTTCACTGAAATCTACTAGGTCTTTAAGGAAAATCCCAGTATCACTGGGGTTTATACCTAAGAGAGAAGAAAAAGGAATAATATTGAGCTCACTGTCAGCATTTCTACATCTTAATTCACTTTCAGTTTTAAAACATCATAAAAACAGTTAATAAACATTCAGAAGGTTACCTAAACTCTGTTAGAACAGAGTAAGTCTAGTATCAATTGAACAGTTAAAATGGTTGATGGATGAAATTATTGCCCTATCAGCCAACTTCATTTTTCACATATTTTATAGCTCAGTTAATGCTTTTTGACTATGGCATGAAAAGCAGAAAAGTGGATGTGGTAAAGTTTTATGGGTGGCTAGTGTTTGTGTCTTGAGTACTTTAAATTATTTTAGTGGGTGAGGTTACTGACATCTCATACTTTTTGAATAACAATTTCTTCTTTGCAATAAATCCTTTTGAAGATTTGCCTTTTTTTTAACTCAGAATTCTTACATAAAAATATCCAAATACCCAGTAGAAAGTGTTTATTATGATAATGATCACATTGATCATTATCATTATTAATGATCACATGATCACTGGAACAGGCTCCCCAGGGAAGTGGTCACTGCACCGAGCCTGTCTGAATTTAAGAAGAGATTGGACTGTGCACTTAGCCACATGGTCTGAACTTTTGGGTAGACCTGTGCGGTATCAAGAGTTGGACTTGATGATCCGTAAGGGTCCCTTCCAACTCAGGATATTCTATGATTCTATAACCATATCAATCACAGAAAGATTAATTTGATCACTAAACTGCAATTTAAGTGAAACTATGGATTATCAGTTCTCTCATTTCTTAGTTCATGAAAAATGCGTGAGTCAGAAAGGTTTTGAAAATGTCTTCAGAGCTCTTCCATCCTGTTCTGACTATCATTATTAACTACTACTAGATGATGTAAGCCACCATTACACATAATAAGGCCAGTCTGCACTGTCAAAACCATTACAAAAAATCAAGAATATTTTCCCAGGGTCATAAAAATTAGTTTTCCCCACAATCATTTCAAGGTGATAGTGAGACATGCAGGCTGTTATACCAGATATGGATTGAATGGATTAGACAGGCCAATAAAGCTGATGTAGACTGGTAAATCTTCCTCAAAAATATGTTAACTGATTGATAGACCATTATTAGATTGAGTCATTACGACTGGGTAGCAAGTAAAGTAAATTTCTGGATTGTTTTAGGTTCCAGTATCCTTTTTTGTTGTTGTTTAAAAAAAAAAAAGTCTTCCTCCAAGAAATATTGTGTTCCTAAGATGTATCACACCATGGTACCTGTAAAACACCACAGGCATATGACACTGTACAGGCAAGTATGAGAAAACGGTCATGGCAGAGAAGGTTGTGGTTTAATTTAGTCATTAAACAGAGTACTGAAAGCATGTGATTTTGATGGAAGCAGGAAGAGATGCATTTTGTCAATAAAGCATCAAGAAACTAGTCTGAGTTTAGGACTGGCTCTGACTGCGTTTTCCTCTCAGGCCTTACTTTTTTATTCTTCTCACAGATAGCTGAACGCAACGGAAATAGGCTCTGATTCCCATAGCTCCATGACTGCAGTGGTTTGACCCAACACAAAGGCAACATGCACGTGGAATAGACATGGATGAGAGATGCACTGATAACTCACACTTTTATATGCAGGCATTTATGGGTGGTTCTCTTATGGCAGGAAAGCAGAGTACTAGTGTGTTGTAGCCAAACCTCGAGGATTCTGCAGCATCTACAGTATGGTACTGTTGGTGCTAAATGGCCTGGAAAGGCAAATACTGCCTGTGATCACTGCACATATTCTTATGAGCAGGATTTCCAGTTTGGCTCAGTGTCTTGGAGGCCCAATGAAAATGTGGCAAACAAAGTCAAGAGCATTCAACTTCAGACCAAAATCCCCAGCTCCACACCATCAGACTCAGAGCCTTTTTCCAAGCTTTTAAAGTTTACTCATTTACTGTGTTCAGGACTTGACAGTATTTTAGGGAACTTAAAAGATGAAGTAAAGGGGGAAGAATAAAGGAAAGGAGAATAACACCTGTCTTTGCAGCTGGTCAACATGCAGATCTCTAATGTGTCGCCTGCTGGGAAACAGGGATAGTCTCACATTACACTGGGCCTTCAGCAACAGAGGGAGTTTGCAGAACGGAATCCTGCAACTAGATGTGAGGCTTGGGCTTCAGCCAAAAACAATAGAGACCAGCATTAAATGAAAAGTTCCATAAGTTCAAATGCATTCAATCACTGAACAACACACAGCTTTGTGGTTTGAAAGAATTTAAAAAGAATTTTAAATCATCATTGCAGAGCTACCAGTTGTTTCTAATTTTGAAGAACAATCACTATTTTACACTTAACTACCACCAAATGCTTCCCAGGGTGACCGTAGTCACCCATAAACACATAAAATATCTTCATTTAGGAATAACAGACCAAGTCTGATAAAAGCTGATATGCTGCTCTGAAAATTGCTTTAGTGCCTGAAGCAGAATTTCATCTTTCATAGACTAAATCCACCCTAGTAAGCGGGACCCATTCTGCTTTAAGTTACATCCTTAGAAGCTCATTGACTACAATTGAAAAGTCATTGCAAAACGGTAATACCAAAAGGTTAGCAGAGAAATATATGTAATGGTATTACAGTAGGCATTTAGAGAGTGTAACGTTAAGAATAGCAAAGAAAGGTTGCCACAGAAAGCAATAAAATAAAATAAAGAAAAATAAAAGTTGAGCTGAAAATCCTGAAACAGTGAAACCTGCCTAGCTCTGCCTCTGAAACGACACAGTAGAACAGCAAGGACATGTCTGTAGAATCTCTCAGAAAAATGATCAAAGCACTACATTACCAGGGAATAGAATCACATATTAGAAAACAAAATGCCCTTTCTTTTTTTTTTTTTTTTTTTGGGGGGGGGGGTCATAGTCTCAGTAATACTGATTGCTAAAAGAAGTCAAGGGATGTAGAGGTTTATGATTCTCCATAAGGAGCATACAGGTAATAACCTGCATTTTCAGAAGTGAGCCTTAATGTTCACAACAAAAACAAACAAACAACAACAAAAACGCTTATTTTGAGAACTTAATCATCCTAAACTCTCCTTGATTTTTGTAGGAATTCAGACCAAAGCAATCCTCCCTGATGAGGAAGTCTTCTCAAAGCTGAGTGGGGGACATGGCACTCTCAAAATTTGGTTGAGAAGCGAACTCGGGGAGTGGTAACTTCATAGTGTCTGGAACAGGACATCTTATAAAGGATTTAAGAAAGAGTTCTTTAAAGACCTGTGATATTTGCAAGGCAACGTATTGGAAGATGTAGTTTGATGTGCTAGAGTCTGAAGTATTAGTGGATATTCAGAGACAATATATAAACAGTTAATACTGGGCCATTCAGGCGAGGGACAGGGTTCACATTAACAAGGCTGTTTACTTTGGGGTGGTTTTTTTTTGTTGTTGTTGTTTTTTGAGAGAGAGAGACAATAATGATCTTTTGGAGAAAAAAGTCTATAAACTGTATTCCAGCTTTTTTTTTTTTTTTAGGTTCATTACTAGAGATTTAATGACCTAATATTCCTTTAATCTCTATTTTTATGATTCTATTAAACAAATGATAAATAAAAAATTTCCTCTAGACACGCAGGGGGAAAAACATCACCAAAATATTGGAAAAGGTTCCAGGTTTTCAGTCAGTTGAAGCCTCCCTAATTGGCTGGCATGTTTTTCTGCACTTATTACAGTGAATGCTGCCATCTGTTTCTTACTTCAAAAGAAATAGTCAAAATGATAAGCAAGCTAACAGAGAAGGAAGTCTTAAATGCATACAGAATATTTAAAAATGCATAGTATCCACTAACTCCCTGTGGATAGAATATCTTCAGTCTTGACATGATAATTACCAGTAGAAAAATTGTGACAGGCAAATATTCAACTAGCTTCCACTTCTGATAATGGGGCACATACAGATGAGATCATTTTGACTCCAGGTTTTCCATTACTCGCTTTGAGTTTTATGTTTTAAGTATCCCAGTAAGGGTGCTTCTTCGTAATGAGCCAGGCTGTGCACTGCCCATCCATTAGATCACAGGTTGTTGACTGAAGCATTGCATTAATACTGAAAAATCTGCTAACGTAAAACATTGTCCTCAATAGCACAAAGGGAAGCTTAATAAACAACAAGAGAAAGAGAATGAAAGAAAATAAACATACAGTGTTAAAGAAAAAGATACATAACAGATAATGTACATTCACTTCCAGCAGAGAGCTTATTTATCATTAACAATGCCATCATCAATTCTGATTTCACAATTAATCAAATATGCACTCTGGCTTTTTTTCCTAATTGTTAAGCATCATAATGAGGAACTGATATTCTAACACTTCAGTATTTAGTTCTACCAAATGCTGCTTTACCTAAGGATTGCAAAATTGATTCTTCCAAAAACAGTCATGTCAAAGACTACTAGTCCACAAGCTACATTGGACATTCACTTGCAAACTTAAGTGCTTCCAGACTATTCAGTGGAATACAGACTGTTATAGGTGTATGGTATAGGAAGACTCCTGTGCCAATCTGTATGGGAGAAGCCATAACCTGAAAAAAATCATGGAAAATAACTATAGAACACAGGATGTGCAATAAATCACAGAAGTGACAATAGCATGAGTACAAATACAGGAGGGGATTTCACTCACATGAAGCCTGTCATGCATCTTTTCACCCTAGCAGTGCAGGGGATAGTAGCAAGATTCACAGCTTCCCTTTGTCTCGTTTTCTATCCATCTGACCACAGCAACCCAAATCTGGATTTGAATCAATTTGTATTATGAGACTACAAGAAATAAGAGCATTCTGCATCTCATGGCAGGAAACTACAGATACCACGGCTAAGGGGAACAAAAATCATTTGCAACAGAACTGGTTTTGTAGCATTCCAACTTTTTGTTGTGTTTCACCATAGACTTTATTAAACCTTTTTGCTTTTTTTTATTTTATTTTATTTACCCTCATATCAATGACAATAGTTTTTTGTTTGTTTGTTTTATAACTGCCTAAGTAACAGAAGCACTGAGATAGACTGGCCAGGGCTAAGACATACCAAACAGTAATTCCTTTCACTTCTATCCAAAAACCACTGTACAGAAAGGCAATTTTAGAAGGAACAGAAGGTGATCATATATTTTTACTACAGGATGGTTAACTAAGCTCCAGAGATACCTGCTCAGGGCTGAATGCAAGCAAGTGGGAAGAAAAAGAACAGAAAACAAGATGGTGAAAAACAACAATGGGAAAAAAAAAAAAAAAAGAGGTGACTAACAGGTCATTCATGAACATTTATATCAGAGCCTGTGAACCACAAAAGGTAAAGAAGGAAGGACATAAGCCTCAGACTAGAAAAAGAACTGTATCTTGACAGTGTCACAGCTCAGCTTACAAACAGGACTGATGACTACAGTTTGTGTTTTCCAACCATTTTCTCCAGGGGTGTGTGTTTATGTGTGTGTATACACACACAGGGTGAGAGAAACGGGGAATGGCCACAAGCTCCTGGCTCTTGCTACTGTAAAAGGGAAAGCTGAGAAAGGGCAAGAACGGCAGCACTTAGATCGCACAGGCAAAGGAGCTGTCTGTGCTATCGCACTGGAGTGCACTTGCTGTAGCCAAGGATTCAGCACAATTCTCAGACAGGTTTTTGGAAATGCATATAAATTCAGAGGAGATATTTAAACCTGTAAACAGGATATAAAAAACATGGAAAATCAATCATCTCCTGTATGAGTTTCAGCAACTACTACACAAGTTTGGTCTGTCATAGGGGAACTATGCACTGGGACAGCTGAGTTCACAATTACCCATTTATAAAATGTGCTTCATAGGAAACACTTCTTAAGCTAAATATGAGTAACTATAGCTTGAATTAAGATATTTTTTGTTTGAAAAAGTGTTAGCATTCTCCTGATGACAGAATACTTAGCATCTCCTGTGATCAGCCTTAAGTTACTTAGAGGAGCCTAACTCCACTTGTCGCAAATACATGTCTACTGTGACACGAGAACTGTGTTTTGATAAAGCAATTGGAAAACAATCTGTTTGTCTGGAATAATAAATTACAAGTGCTGTAGTGCATTTAACATGCAATTGATATGCACCACAGAATGCTCTGCCCACAGTAAGAGATCCAATGAAGAAAGTAGTTGGACATAGACACTGTAATCTCTAATGGAAGGGAAGAAATGTCGTTTACAACATGTACAATATGTAACGTACAACTGGTCAAATCAGTGCTGACAAATACATTTGCTGACAAACTCAGCCCTTTTTCCAATTACCAGCTCTTTCCAAACAGACTACTGTTGTGTTTTTTTATTGTAATTGTGGAACAGACAATTGAAGTGCCTGAGCCAAAGCCCCAGATTCTCATCAGCTTCACTAGGCTATGGGAAAGGGCTGTAGACGAACAAACTATTTGAAGAATTTGTGAAATATTTACTTGGACTGTTTCACCCCTGTTATTTATGCTGTGTTACTGGTCATTCAAGCAATACACATTGTGTTGTTGTTTCCAGCCTAAATATATGAAATTTTTTAATCATGGTATTAACTCTACAACTTCTTGAGCAGGGGAAATGGAGAGGGAGGTGCCGGTCTCATCTCTCTGGTAACCAATAATAGGATGTGAGGGAAGGTTCAGGCTGGACATTAGGAAAATTTGTTTACCATGAGGGTGGTCAAACACCGGAACGGGCTTCCTAACAAGGTGGTTGATGCCCCATACCTGTCAGTGCTCAAGAAGCATTTGGATAATGCTCTCAATAACATGCTTAAACTTTTGGTCAGCCCTGAAGTGGTCAGGCAGTTGGCTTTGATGATCTTTGTAGGTCCCTTCCAACTGACCTATTGCATATTAATAATTTATCAGCAAATATTTTTTACACATGAATGAATAGTCATACTCCCAGGGGAATAAAACAATGTAAAGGACAGCCATTATCCAAAAGTTTATGGAAGCACAAATATCGATGAATGGTTGATACTAAAAGACTGTATTAGTTTTGCGACATTCAGAATTCAAGACAGTGTTTGCAAGTGCAGCTTCAGACCACTCAAGAAGTCACTGTATAGGTCATTAGTCTGATGCAGAAAAAGTCCCAGAACAGACTACAGTGTAAGCTGATGCACTGCTGAAATCGCCAGTGCATCTGTCCTTCCCATGAACAGAGAGGAAATCAAACGCTGCAAATAAACACGAGTGCTTCATTTTTCAGTATCTGGAATTGTATTATCTGCCTTTACAGGGGAAAGTAGTCTTTATAATTCAACCCTACTATAGTCTGTTATGGTTAACAATAGCAATAACATATCTTTTCCAAAGTCCTGTATGAAAAATCCTTCAGAGGATTTACCATTTAATAGTGAAATTATGATACACTTACCTCTGCAGAATAACATCGCCTTTTCCTAATCCAACTGCCTTCTAATAGATTTGTTTGAGGACTCATGGGACATGCCAGATACAGAATGATAATCTGATCCTTAGCTGCTTCTAAATGTCTTAAGCAGCATGGGTGCTGCTTGCCTCTTTCATATGAACATACCAGAAAGTTTCCCCTTGATATTTGAGCATTTTTTAAGATATTATCCATCTTTCCTATTTATAGAATATTTTTTCCTCCATCTTTGCTTTTGTCTACCAAAAGTGGGGCACTGTACAGAGCAATATAAACAACATTATGCATACTGCAGAATTACCACCTACCAAAGCTACATCATGTACGTAGATATTTTGGAGTACTTTTCTTTTTCCTTGAAATTCTCTCTCCTGAAATATATCTACCAGGTATTCAGATTATTTATATGCCATCTTGCATCAAAATCCCTTTTCAAGAAACATCCCCCTACAAAGTACTTTAATGGCCCAGAAATTGCTGAGTGATTGGTTGAGGCTCTGAATAACCACAAGACACCTTGTGGCACATTAAAGATATGTTTTCCATCTCTTGATTCCTATGTTTGTTTTCCAAGTATAGAATTATAACCTTCACTACAAAGAGCATACAAACAGAATAAAACCAGTCATTTTTAACACAATAAACTTGATCTATAGACATGTTTCTGAAATTACATTAATTTGTTCATTCTTGACACTATCTCGGTAGCAGCAAGCAGTGAACGTGAAGAAAATAACATTGGTTCCAGTGTTCAGTGTGGCACATATAAACATTTGTATAAACTACCCTGAAAACTCAAGGAAAAGGGAACTGGCAAATAACTATGGGTATGATGAGCTGAGCCAAGAATGTGATTTTGGACTGTTTCCATTGTGGTTTTCACTTCAGAGTAATTTGTATGATTTGGAAAGCTAGCAATATAACTCTGTGTAGGGATGGGTTATTTAAGGTAACCTCTATGTTTAAAGGATGGGGTATTTTTATAGCTGTGGACCAAAAATGAGGTCACATGCTACAGCTACCTAGATCTTGGGAGACAGAGAATCCACTGTTCTTATTTTCTCACATTATCTTGTATAGTACAGAGACGTGTATTTTACTGTTCTTAAAATACGTGGTTATTAATATGCTAATGGCACGGCAAGCAAAACAGCAAAGCCTAATAAAATATCCCTTTAGCAGAAATACTAACTTTTCATATTCTTTACAGCTAGTGTTCACACTGAACCTCTCAGGAAATGCAGTGAGGTAGAAGCACAGGAATGTAATATTTGGAACTTTTAAAATGCATCGGACTTCAATGTATTCCCAGTTCATGTGCCAGCCCAGCCTATGTAAAATCTAGCAGATTTTCCCTGTGATAAATCTAGAACTATTATCTAGATAATAGCTAGAAATCTTTAAGATGCTAAAAGTTTAAAGTTGTGGTTAGTACATGAAAACACAGCAACTCAGTCCTCTGAGCTCATCCGTTCGTTCCTCAGCTCTAGTATTTCAGATACATTGGGCTGAAAACAGTATGCATTAAAGGACTACTATCCTTTAACCTATTTGGATGTGAATAATATTTTCTCTAGTACACACCAGATAAAATATGAAAATGTCAAACTCTCCAAAGAGTCCTGAAACTAGTAACTAAGGAATAAAGTTTTACAGTGGGATATTTTAAGGATTTAAATCCAGATCCCCATCTGTGATGAAGTTTCAATGTAGCAGAAATACCTAATTTACATCAACAAAAAATTAAATCCAGAAAAATTATGTCAATATAAACATTAAATTCTCATTTCATTCCCCACTCCTTGAAAAGAGTAAAAGACTTCCAAGATTTCTATAGGACCAATCTCACATCAGTTTTGGAAATCATCCACACAAATTTAGAGAAATACTCAGAGGGTCAGCATCCTGAGACTTCTTGATGTCCCTGGCTAAAAGCCAGATGAAGAAAAAACAAACAACAAAAAGTTAAAAATGATGTAAAGGATAATCAAAGGAATGATTAAACAATATGAACTAAATAAAGCCACTGGTACTTAATAAACAAGAAACACTATCTTTGATGAAAGAAAACCCTAATAATACCGGTCTTTGGTTCTTTTTTTATCCCTATTCCCCAGAAGGGCACACATCATGGAAGCCATGGATGGGAGAAGCATGGCATGCTGGGGGCTGATGGGCCATCACACTGTATCACCATGGTATGGGTATAGTGTTGTACCCATAGGACAGACGCAGCAGGCTGCTGTACTATACAGCCCGTCCCTGTGACGACACGAGTAACCCCCGTACACACAGAGGGCAGGGTTAGAGCGTGCATGCACAAACACGGCTTGGAAGCACCTAGTCCTCTCTCTACGTCTCATAATGGCATGCCAACCTTGAGCAATGCTTCTGGTCAACTACAGGCCTGAATCTTACCACAAGGTCCCATGTATGTGATACTGCTGCAGCATCAGGGTCTGCTTCAGCTACAGGTAGGTATCTTGCTGCACTGCATGGATTTCCTCTCCAGAGCATGTCTTTAAATCATTTCACTCCACAGCTAAGTTTTTAGATACTGCTGACCATCAGGGAATTTTCCCTTAAACCTCCTTTCATTTCTCATACATTTAGTATTTGTTAATCATTTTCTCATTTGAAATTCTCTTTATTAATGTAGTTTAAGTTTGGTAATTTCCTAGATACATTGTGTTTATGTTCTGCGCAGATGCTCAGTTATCTTTCATAAGCTCTGTTAGATCTCCAGGACTGCCTCTTTTTATCATTCCCACCTGACAAGAACTGAGCAGGTTCTGGTCTTCATTAGGGCAAGCAGTTACAGTCAAAGTATGCTTTCACTACCAGATACTAACTAATGCATGTTAAACATATTATGGACAGAAGGTGGTCTGATTTTTCCATGGGGCAAGTTAAAATCTACTGGGGAGAAAAGGATTTATGATGTTCTAGGGAATGTTTGTAGCATTTATAATAGCCTTTTCTTGATGAAGATTTTACTACGTACTTGAACTGGATTGCTTAACTGGTACTTAAGACTGTAGGGTTTCCTCTGGAATACAACTTTAGTTTCATCTTGGATAAATTATTGAAATTGCTTTTTATAGCAAAAGAAAGAGTTCTGCTAATACAAAAACCAGCTGAGAAAAATTTTCTGCCAGTGGAGTGTTATCAAAGATACACAAAAACAACACTACTAGACAGGCAGAGCAGAATGTGCTGTGCCAGGCACAGCAGCATCCTTTACCCCTCTTGCTGTGTGGCAATGCCACGTGATCAGGACTCAACACAGAAGACAGACCAAAGTCCTTGTAATCCTTCTAGAAGGCTCTTGATATCATCTGTGACAAGGGAAAATGAGATTTGTGGATAATCTCAGCTCATCTTAGCTCCAAATGCCCACAAGGAAAATGTGACTGCAACCTGTACATCTCATGCACACAATAGGCACCCTTGTCTTTTGTTCCTTTCTGGAATCATGTAGCTCAGGCAAAAGTAGAAACACAGGGATGGTATCTGGTCTACTAGACCTTTATTTCTGTTCTTGCACTTGTAAGAGCCATTTTTTTCCCCGATTCACCCACCAGTGGGCTGTGTAGATCTGTGCTAATAAACGGGAAAAAAACAAACAAAAAAAAACAACAAAAATAGTTCTGTGATTAGAGTAGTTGTGATTAGAAATTTTCTGTATGTCAACATGGAGCAACATGTCTGCACCTTGGCTGTTTGCCCTAGAGGCTTATACCAGTGGTTATCACAAGCCTTTCATTTCCAAAGCTGGCACAGGACCGGCCAGAAAATAAGCCAAACTGCCCAGAAACAGGCAGAATCTTACAACCTGTGAAGCAACACAACAGCAAGGGGATGTGGTGCTGCCTTCTCTTCTTCACCCCCCTCCTCTCCCCGAGTCAATAAACAACAAGAAGAAAAAGAACAGACTGTCAAACCTGAATGGAAGAGACGATTCAGTAGTTAAGCTCTGATCTCCATGTTCACTGAAAATCCTCCATTTTTTTTTCCTTTTTTTTAAGGAACGTTTCCCTGTTCTTACATAACCTTCGACACTGCTGCAGCAGGCTAAGTGAGGGAACAAGATTAACAGATACGAGATATTTTTACTGCTTCACCCAAAGATTCACAGAATTTTCTGGGAATTTTAACACTTATACAAACCAACATATGATTCTTCATGTTGCTATCAGTGCTATGAGAGAATCCTGCATAGCCTCCAAGTTGTACTGAACAATTTTACATAATTAGCATCCTTCCTCAAACTAATAAATTTGCTAAATTGTTTTTGATAGAAACTAAAGCGCTATTATTAAGTATCTGCAAAATAATAAGGTTATCAAAGTGGAAGTCATTAAACTGCCATTCCTACTGACTGTTGTGTGTTACCACCAACTTAGATATGCCAAATGGTTTCTAAGTTAACTTACAGGAAACATATTTGCATGAATTAGCACAGTTTATGTGATCAAGGAAGAAGATCAGTGAACCATAACGAATATGGTCAATATCTGGTCCAAAATATGATACCTATTTATCTAAATGCAATATTTAGATTTCATTTTACTGCATCTCTTCCTGTTCCCCTCCTTTTAATAAGCATTTATTAAAAATTATGCTACTGTAAAAAGTGTATGTATTATTTTTAAATGAACTCTGATTACAACACTGGTAACCACTGCTCCTCTAATACGATTTTCTTGCCTCACTACCATGAAGGATCCACTATCCAGCAAGTCTTCCAAACAATCACTGTCTTCAGCTCACAAGAAGTCCACTGCAGATGGGAAAATCAGTAGCATTTTCCCACACTACTACAGCTCCATTGAAGTAGAAGCTGAAGGTGTGATACCAGCCTCTCTACAGTCAGATGGAGCTTCAACTGTAAAACACACATCCCAGACCATGATAAAAGTCCTTTTTCTTCTCTATAACAGCTGTAATAATGTCAGAGCTCCTCAGATATGGAAAATATTTTTTTTTTCCTCTAGTGGAGGGAAAACAGCAAAAAGCCCTGTAACGTAGAGTATCATGGGATACTAGAGTAAGCCTAGGATTCAACAGTGCAAACCACAGGATGAAATTTCTTGGGCCATTTATAAAGGTCAGCATTTCGAAGTCTTCTGCCATGCATTTGGCACCAAAATCAAATGTGATCCACAGCCACATCTGCGTGATTTCGCTAATGGCACTGAAGCTCTGACACTCCCTGCTCAGTGCTGAAACCTCGTGCAGAGACTTGCACTCCACCCAGAACAGTTCTGCATGGGAATGCTTTCTGCAAATGAAAACAGTAATGCTCGTGCGGGTCCATCAGCAATGCTCTGCTATCATGTGTCCAAGACCAGGATCCTTGGCTTTCATTGACCTTAAGAGTGTCGCCAGCACTCATACAGGCATCTGAATCTGCGGTAAGAAGAACAAGACCACCTTGACACTAGATAGGAAAAACCCTGCCTCAGAGAGAGGTCCCCTACTGTAAATCATAAAAACATGAAAGTTCCCAATTTCCTCAGTTTTCTGTTTCCAGACTAATTCTCAAAGTACTTTACTGTATATTTTACTCTGTTGTTACTCATAATATTCAAAGGTGTCTTCCTTTGAGCACCCACTTCAAGATACAGGTCTGAGTTTTGAAGGAGGCATGCTCCGCACTTCACAGGACCTCACTGGGGGGAACTGTATTTAGACATAAAACACATGAACATATCCCTAGCTACTAACCTGGAAATTTAAACCACAAAAAAAGGTGCCCACACATATAGATCTTAAAAAACTCCTTATTACAAAAACTCCATGTTTCCAAATGTAGAATATAACAGAGGATTAAGCAAATTTACCAATAAATCTGAGTGTAATCATTCCTGTGCAAGAGAAAAAAAAACTCTACACATTTGACCTACTTACACACATTATCAGATATTTGAGAGCAAATCAAGAATTTGTTATGAGACATGCAATCTTTGGAGCCAAAGTGGTCACTGGTGAACAGTAAAAACCTAATAATTTCCATATTTATTAAATAATCTATTGCTATTTACTCCAGAAATCATTGCACACAAAAATTGAAAACAACCTGAGAAATCCTGGTGTCTGCTGCTATCCCCATTTGTTATTCTACAAGGAAAAAAAATATAAACTAACAAAAATTGAAAAGATTAGCTTTTTTTACTTTGCTACTGGAATAATACAGATAAAATTATTATAATAAGAAGAAAAACACAATTCAGCTTCTGTTTATCCTTTTCTCTTTTTTCCCCTCTTACTGTCACTCTTTCCAGGATTTCTTGTTTTCAACAAAAAGAAGGAAAGGTTACTTTATAGAGGAAAGAGAAACAGGAAAGGAAGGATAAGAAATAACAACGAAAGGGAAGATTATACACATCTTTACCTGTTACCAGTCAAAATAAAAGTGTTTTTCATTTTTGTTTTATTTTTCTCTAGTACTTCATAATAGTCCCTATCTGGTCTGTTCTAGCCTCAGCTTACACCCAATTTCTATTAGCATCATTATGTATATGTGCTTACGTCAAAAGAAGAATACACTTCACGTTGTCAATTCTCAAGAACCCGACAACAGATTTAACTGAAAAAAACTTGGAAAGGCTTCTCTAAGCCCCATAAAAGTTTATAAAGGATAATAAAAAAAAAAGAATAGCATACCTGAAAATATTTCTTTTCAGCAATAGGAGGCCTAAATAAATTATACCAGTGAACAAAAGAGGACTAGAAAATCTTCACAAGGTGCAAATAGTAAAACTGCATATAATATTAAGCTATTGCATTAAAAGGCAAGCAGCTAAAAGTAGCCCAGAGAGCTTTCGGATATTTACAGGATAACTTAGTCTTCTTATGAAAGATGGTGGGGAATTAAGATGTTGCAATTTTCATGCAGAACTAGCCAGAATTCCAACTCATGTCCTGCATAGTCTTTTCAAAGTTTGTTTGAAGTTTTACATTCTTTGTTTCTTAATTTTGTCTTCTGTGTTATAGAAGAAATTTTCTCACATTATCAACGTACATTAACATTTCCAAAATATATTCAAGTCCATGGAAAAATGAATAGAATACAGCTGTTGATGAGCAGGAGACTACAATTAACCAGATGCATAGCATATCCCTATAGCACATCTAAAGCATCTCACCGATACATGAAAAGTAAGCATCTCATTTGCTTATGAGGCCATCAGCCTCCATGGAGTTACAGCAAGTTAAACTAACTGAGGATCTGTTCTTCAGATTTTGAAGAGGTTATCACAGAGCCTTTCTTTAGAAGTCCAGGCTTACTTGATTTTTTAGCCATTTTTAACTAATTCCCTGAACACGTTTCAGAAGCAACAAACACTAACAAAACAGAGCGTAGAGTTGAACTAATCGCTTTCAATTCTTTTAGGTAAGCTAAGAACTTTACCTCAGATCACAGCAGAACCTTTAACATTTCTAATACATAAAGACACCGTCAAAAAATCTGTTTCTGAATATTAACTGTCAGGATGCTTTGAGACATTAACCACAGAAAAAGGCTGTAGAGTTGAATGAAAGATATTGATACATCTAACGTGGAGAGTTCTAGAAGCATTTACAGTTTCATACTACTTTTGATTGAATAAAGTGCTTCCTCTGATTATATTTTCATAAAGATAAAGAATAGGAATGAGAAACAAAGTTCACACAAGCCAAGATTTTTTTTCCACAAAGATTTCCCTAAGTAAACCATGCCAAAGAGTTACAACATCAAAATTTAACTGAAATATCTTTGCCCTTCTTCCATTCCCTGCATAAACAGAAATATTTGAAAGGAAGCAGTGGTTCAAAACACTATTTAGGGCTACAAATTACATTTTCACAATCACAAGCTGTACACAAGACTAACACTATTCTAAGACAAAGTTTTTGCAAGAGGCCTATGCACACATTGCACCTTAATCTTTACCTGGAGACAGTGACCTTTAGGACTAAAAATTTAACAATGAGCCAAACTTAGGCCTCTCAAGTACTAGGTAGTTACCTACACCTTGTAGCAAGTCTAAAAACTCAGCTCAAATTTCAGAACCTAATATCTTCTACTCATCTATTACCTCATCCTGAAAGCACCTAACTTTCCTGCAAATGCTATTTTTTACTACTAATTGCTTTGATCCATGATCCAAGCTATGCAAGTTTTGACATGGCTATAGCTATGCTCTTTTCCTACTTACTAGACATATCAGCAGAAATCTTGCCTTTTCCAGTCTATCACTACCTTCCACCTAGGAGTTTACCTAATGTGACTCATAGAGAAAACAGTTCTGCAAGCTAACTGAAATGCTCATCTTCCCCCTTCCTACAGACACATCAAGGGAAGTCTCTACTCACAGGACCCTCAGATATCCCAGGGTAGGGTCCTCTCAGGCCATCCTACTAAACCTAGGTTTCTTTCAATGTTCAATCTACCCTGCATGAGTTGTTAATTAGAAAATAAAGCTTGCTCTAAAGCATTTTAGCTGCAGCCCACTCAGTATAAGCGAAGCACTGCAATCACAGAGAACTCAACTTGATTTCAGCAGTATGCAGATGATACTCCAGGGAAAAAATAGATAATAGCCTTCCAACAGCAAGTCATACTTCAATAAAATGACAATTTCTGGAGAGAAAGTATAATTTTGTCAAAACTTCAGGAAGGAAGAATTCAAAGACATTATCACTATAAACTGGTAACATTTCATTTCAGTTGTAAACTCCTGCATTTTTGCTACAAACAAAACTGATTGAATCTAACTGGAATATTAAGAAGGTTTTTTTTTGTTTTGTTTTGTGTTTTTTTTTACTCATTTAGAATGAAACTAGATTTTGAAGACTCCAAATTTACAGCAGGTACAAAGTCACGGCCTTGACTTGCTCCTTATTACAGGATTGGCACACAGAGAAAGCAAACTATGGGCTTAAACAGGTTTCCAGTGAGATTCAATTTCTGTAAGTTTTTCTCATTACACAAATACCTAATTTCCCTCTAATCTAAGTTAACAGAGGTAGCTGGTTACAAAAATCTAAGTGCACATTAATAGATTCGGTAAAGGTAGTGACGTCTGTACCTGCAAAGGTCTACCTCTATCACTCACCACAATGTAGTTATTAGCTAAAGATACTTTCTCATGTCATTACCTCAGAGAAAAGCCATACTGTAACCAGAAGCTGCTAAAATTTGTTAAATGATTAAAAGCTCAGTAATAGAAGTTGTGACAGACAGAGACAGTCAAGCAAGCTCATCATTATAACAGTGCTGTGTCCTCACATGCCATATAAGATTGGCACATTTTTTCAACACAAAATTGCAAACACAAGCAAATCTGTAAGAGCTCTCATGATTCTCAGTGCAGAAAAATCAGAAAATAAACTCCATGCAACAGCTTGAACAGCATCAAAAATTCTTATTGGTATGGGTGCCCAAACAAAGCCTGTGTTGTATTATGTGTACATGGAGCAAGCAAGGGGGTCATAATTAAAAATTGCAGTACAAGCTAAGGAGGTGAAAGTGTTACGTATAGTGTGTTTCCTTATCAGTTGCAAACAGGAAAAAAAAAAAAAAGTCCTCATGAAGTTTGTCCCTGTCAGGACAGAAGCACAATGTAACTCAGATGACAGGTATTTGCCACAAGAACTCCCACATTCATCTTCAAATAAACATCTTCCATGTAACTGAGTAAAGCAGAAACCAGACATTTTGCACAGTTTGGAAGTTGACCCTTGCTAGGAAATGCCCAGGGTAATAAATTCAGTATGCTTTGAAAACTTCTGATATATCTGTCATCAATTTGTGTTAGTCATTCTAACACAATAGGAAACAAATCACTTTTGACTTGGGACTTCTGTAATTCATATGATGCAAAACTCAAAAGTAAAATTAAATTATTAAAAGTTACAAAAGAAACTGAGAGGAAATTGAAGTTTAGAAAAGAGAGTAAGAACAGTATCTTTCCACAAAATATTTCATTAAGTGTCTTTGTGCTGTCTGTTCTCTGGTACTGTGGTCTGTGTGTCAGTATTGATTAGGATTCCCATTTTTCTGTTTAAATTCAGAACTAATTAATTTGGGGTGAGATTTACTCCAAGAGCACTCAGAGACCCTGTGCAGAAAAGCTACTTGAGGCACCAACCTTATCGTCACAGCCAAGCTCTCTGTACATTGCTTGTTTGGTCAGCTTGCAAGATATGAACAAGATGCAGACTGGCTCTGGACAAGTGGCACTGATGTTCTGATGCTGGTTCCAGCTTTTACATTGATTTCTGGCTTCAGTAAACAGGCAAAGGGCAGCAAACCTGCCCTAAGCTCATTTCATGGCACATGGATTTAATTTCCTCATCCTCTTCTTTACACCATTTAAAGAGGAGCACTGTCTCATTGTATTCTTTTCTTCCTACCATTAATATTGTCCTGGTTTAATTGCATAGAAACATCTTCACTGTTTTGATGGTACAAGTGCCACTTCTTTATGAATATAGACTTCCCTACACATTGAGATAATTTACCCTTTACGCGTGCTTGGTTTGACTGTTTCTTGTTTAAATAATTAAAAATTACCTGAACACATCCAATCAGTTGATTTGTTCTTCTAAGGTTAATTAATTTAATGCCAATGAGTAGAATGTTTGTTGCATTGAAACCTCAGCCCAAAGGCACTTTAGCTCTTCATATTGGCAGAACGTATTTGCCATATACTGTAAATGTTACATATACTGTAAATATTTATACATTTATACTGTAGGAGAGGACTTTCACATGACAGGAACCTCAAGATCTCTTACTAATTGCTAGGCCTAATATACTTCAATAGTATGAGCAAGTGAATGGGTAAAATAATTAGAAGATGTATCAGAATGAAACCTCAGCTCATGCAAGTCAGGATATGGACTTAGAGCCTGGAGGATCTAAATTTGTTCCCTCCCATCTTTTGTTCTCTTGCATTTTCCCCACGGGCCTGGTTATTGTCATTTCAACATTACCTAAATATAATTCATCTTTACTCAAACTTAGTATTTTAATACAGCTTTGTTTTTTCACTTCCTTGGAGAGTATTACTGAAAAAAAAAAAAAACACTATAGGATATACAAACTTGATTTATATCCTAGTAATCTAGTAATTGCTGAATAATATTGGGACAGAATAATAATGTAGCCTAAGCAGCATTGGCCCTTATATTCACTTTTCATTTAAAAATAAAACTTGCCCACTAAAAATTAAACAGAAGATATGAAAATCCCATTTGAGCATATGAATCTGTGCTCACATGTAGCTATATATCTTCCACAGAATGCATGTATATACCTACAGGAATCTTGCAATTCCTCACCATGTCTGGGTTGTAGCAGTTAAGAAGCAGAGGAAAAAAAAAAGTAAAAAGAACACAAAGAAGGCTAATTAAACATGGCATGAAAAGAGATCTACCAACAATATTCAAATCAACGGTGCAAGAACATTGCTCATAAGCAACTGATACACTGCAATATGCCCACAGAACACGTTTGTTGAATAAAGAACAAACTAAGCCTGCTTACAGATGAGTTACAAACAGAGAAACAGACCCAAATCCATGGTATTGCTCACTGATGTATACTCCATTTTACCCCAGAGAAACTACCAGTAGAGTACTAAATAAGCAAAGGGGTGCTCTATATTCTTAATCTTCTAGTTATGGGTTAAATCATGCACATGATGCATTCTCCCAAGAGAAGGACTTAAGATCATAATTCAGAGCTGAAGACTATGCGTCATTGTGATGGGAAGTGCTGGCAGTGCTGCAGGTTCCCTAGAAAGCACCTGTGTCTCTGCACTGACAGAAGACGGGGTACCACAGCAGGAAGCCGAGCACTTTCCTATTGCCTAGCCCTGCGGAGTCAAGTTTACATCTGAGCTTTTTTACCTCTGAAGCTAGCAGACTTACACCTCAAGAAGACAACTTTATAGTCAAAACATCTCCTTACATGCACTCTTCTGTTTCCACTTTCTGTAGAAGGAGCCCAGACCATCAGCTTTCAGGTCTTTAAAGGTAGCTGAGAGAAACTCCACTTTGATAACCTTCCGAAGACCTTATTTGCAGCAGCATTGCGCATCACAGGTTCATGGCTCGTATCTATTTACTTCTTAGCATCACACTGCCGTCCATGCTGACTAGGATAAAACTTTAGACTCCTTAACCTTATTTGAGATCAAGTATATCATGAGCAGCTTGATTTAGGAAATGCTATTGCATAATACTGAGACTCATTTTTCACTGTCTGTGAACAGCAAGAATAGTTTTTATTGTATTGGATACCCAAACCTTGATAGACGTAAATGTGGGGTTTTGTTGCTCATTTTTTCTTCAAAGTCCATACTCAGCTTGGAACTCTTTGGCTTAGTACACGCTAATGCTCAAAAAAGAATACAGAGGAAATTCAATGGAAAAAAAAAAAAGCTTTTGAGACTTATTTTTCAGGTACATCTATTCAGATGCATTGTTCGAGAATAAAACTACTTTGAAAAAAGGGGAAATAATGAGAAATAGAAGTCATTTGCAGAATTCTAATTCACCTGTGAGGGTGATCCTATTAATCAGCTTTCATATTGTTCCTGTTGACCTTTATCTGACAGTTACACTATTACTACCCTACTGCTCCTTTTAAATCTTCCTTCCTGCATCACTGAATAGGAAGAAAATAAGTAGGTTTAGAACAGGCCATGACCCCAAGTATATGAGAGACAAGTGCTGACTAATGTTCATTAATTTCCTCTGAGTCATGTTAATGTTGCTTTCCAGTCTGTCACTTCAGCTTGCAATGATGTGCACTGACTGCAATCCCAATCTGATAAAAATACTGAAGTGTAAAGTGAGGGCTTCTGTAATAACAGCCCGACTTAAAGAAAACACATCTTTCCAGGCTGAATCTTCTGTTAAGTATTCTTCACCTTCCATCAGCACTGTAAGGGCATTTTCTGGTAGTTGTGTCAACAAGGCTACAGATTATTTCTATGAATACAAACTTGAGAAAGTTCTGAAAACAAAAAATCTGGCTAAGGAAGAGTTTATACACCATAAACAGTTTTAAATTAGTTATGTCTCACTGAAACATTTTGCTTCTGCTTGCCTCATTTGCAAGACTTTCTATACATGGATGAAGCTCCATGAAGAGAGTTTACGGAACAGGTGAGCTCAGAACAAATGAAAACTAGTACTTTTAAAAATACTTCTGACTCCATAAAGTGTTTGGAATTGCATTAGTTACATTATTTCAGTCTTCAGAATAAGGCACCTACAATCTCTAAACTGCAAGAATTGAATTGCCACAATGTAAGGTGACAAAAAATCTCATGCACCAACTAGGAGGACATAACTGCTCCTTGCAAGGTCTGATGCACATGACTCAACTATAAGAAAGCATTTCACTTCTATCATGATCCACAAATTGAAGCCTTGCCCCTGGGTGCCAACATCAGTTGTTTCAGAGAACTTGGAAGGAAACAACAGCCTTATTTAAGCAGTCTTCTGCCACTGGAAGAAGCCATGCCTCTTTTATTCGGAATGAGAAATCCACATTTACTGCCTCACAGCAGAGTGCCCAGGCCAGCAGCTGAGGATGGACAGAGGCACGTGCACTGAGCCCATGCACTGAAAATGGATCACAGTAGACAAAGGAAATTCAAGATCCCTGAGCTGGACTGAAGCACTTCTAAGCAAGCCAAATGGAAAGTATCTGAAGAATATCTGAAGGAATGATTTTCTCTATTTCTAAGAGATTTTGATGACTCCAGGATTACTGAACGCATATTCCTCATAATCCCATCAATGCCATTAGACAGAAAAACCAAACATGCAAATTCCAAAGATATCCTCTACACGTTATCATTTACAAACGTTAATATTGTTGTTAAGGACCTGCATCTATGTTTAGGCACCATAGTAAAAGATCTGCAAAGTATAATTAATCTGCCATTCCCATTACATCCACTGTGAACTGATGCTGCTGCTTACCTCTGAAAACCAGATTACTTGGTCAGACTTGTACCTTTTGAGTTAGCTGTACAAATTTTAAAATGCAGTTCATCAGGTTCAGTCTTATTCCCACTGAGTTCCATGATAAACGGCTCAGAATCAATTACCTCTGTGATCCCAAACAACTGATGATACTTAAAATCTTTCTAATCCTGCTATTTGATACAGAATACCCTTACAAAAACAAGGAACACTACCACATATTACAGAATGTGGCTATATACCTCAGTTGCGCCTTGATATTGAGCTTCTTAAACCTCAAAGGCCTTGAATCCGCTTCAGAAACACATGCAAACCAATCATGCATTCACACAGGAATATGTAAGTGCAAAATTGTCTTACGTTGGAACTGTTTCTCAAAAAGCTATCACTTTTATGCCTCATTCTGCATTCAATGCAAAATAATTGTACAGTTTGACAAAATGAGGAAGCCATTGAAAATCGAATATCTTGATCCCAGCGTCTTCCAGTCTGTATGAGAAATCTGTATCTTTATACAGTTCCTGGTTTAGAATTTATAAGATTTTCCCCTCGACACCTGAAAGTGAAATTTCCTTATTTCTTTTCTAGATCCACTTCTCCACAATCCCAAGAATGACATTCAAAAATTTGTGTTCATCAGCATGCATGTTTGTATCTATTTCTGAATATAAACATGTATACAAATATATACACATATATGACCATGAACACATACGAACCATCAGATAATACCACTAGAACGAGCATAATTCTGACTACCCATTACGCCTGTAAGGATGCAGGGAAGCCCTTCTGGTAGTGGCCATAGTACAACGTATTTACATGCAACATCTTTCCAAAACCAAAGTGATGCTGTACCCGTGGTAACTTAATTACATAGCAGTCAGATCCAAAGAAATTAGAGCTATTTTAGAAGTCATGAAAAACAAGCATAACTCAAGCTAAAAAAAGCTACCTTGAAGAAAAGAGTCACATAAAAATATGTGCTATAAAAGGTCTTTTCATTAAAAAAAAAAAAAAAAAAAAGCTCATTTAGACCAGAAGTAGTGTGTCTTTACTGCTCTGCCCTTAGTGGTCTGTGCTCTGCTCTGGAGCTTTTGTAGCTGGCTCAGAGCTCGAGACAGCCCCATTCCTGGCACAGGGAGGGGAAAAGAAACTGCTCCCATGTCCTGTGGCTGGTAGCCTGGGCGTCCTGTCCATTAGCATGTGGCCAAGGGGGCCTTGAATCTTCCCGATTTTATTTAAGGTTATGATGGAGGAGACCCCAGAATCTCTAGCATATGATTCTTTCACCCCTTGGAAGGAAATAGGACTGAATATTCCCTGCCTGTGAGGAAGTTCACCACAGAAGGAACTACTAAATTTTATCATGGGATTCCCATTTTAAATTATCAATGATTAAGTTTCACCTTTATGAGGAAATACCCAACCTCATTGAAAAAATCACCAGTGGAAAGCGGTTGCAACTTTTAAACATCTGCTATTGCTAAAATATTAATACAAGTTAGGAGATGTCTGTAGAGACAGTAGCTCTCCTTGTGTTTCTGCTCAGGCTGAGCCACTTCATCAATGGAGCTGGGTGTACAGTTCTGACAGAGACACCACACCACCAACAATGTGCCAGCACTCAGCAACTCCCCTCCATGGTGGGAGCCTGCTAGGCACTGTACAGCCACCACGCGCGCCAAGGGGTTCACAGCTTTAGCCATGAACGTGAAATTCCTGCCCTGAAAAATCAAAATGTAATTATGACATACAAGTCCAATAAATGGCATGAGAGGACCTAATTCTCGTTGTGAAACAAATGTTCACTTTTAGACCATGGCAAAAAAAAGTTTAAATAATTTTGAAGCTTTTGTTTTTAGTCAGTCATTGATCAGCACATTGAACACAGGCTCATTTTATAACCTTGTATAGAAGGCAACATCTTACCACTAGCACAGAAGTATTTTCACCTTCAGTTAAAACTACACACAAAGTTCTAATACTAGTTTTTGTTTTTAAGACTCTTTATATTCCTTTTTAAACCGCCCAGCTGTGAAGAGGTAGCGAGTAAACACTTTCAGGATGGAAAAACATTTTCTTCAGGCTATATTATGTAAACAGATGTGTGTGCAAGTGTATGCCTCTATGTTTGCATATGACTGGATCTATGGTAAGTTAAACAGAAGAACCTGACCTCATCTAAACGATGATTTTTCATACACTTCCAAAAAAAACCCAAAACAACTCAGTTTCATTCTGCACATTCCTAGTGGTGGCAGGTACAAGATGACAGACATGGGGCGAAAGCTCAGTCAGACTTCCTGGCTCAAGTAATGAGGCAGTGCAAGCTGAATACTACAACCTGGTTTAGGTACACACATCAGCCAGGTGCAACCAACACTGACCTGACGCTAACGTGTAAGCCTCAGTGAAGTTCCTGGTGTCTGTTGATTCACCCACTTGTTCTCTTCTCCACATCCTTGTTTCTTTGACTTGGGCAGTGGTATTCATATTGCTTAGGCCAGCAACGTTGCAAGCTGTTGGATGCACCTTGCCACATCCACATAGCCAGCTATAGGGCATAGTATCCTAACTGGTGGCAACTGAAAAGCTCCCATCAGCTAAACTGAAGCTGTATCTAACCCTCCATCTTCAAGGAAGAATCTGTGCAGCCACCATCAGATGGTGAGTTTCTCACCAGACATCAACACCTGCTTTTGATATTGCTGGTAATTCAAATTCAACCCTTTTTTTTTTTTTTTTTAATTTAAAAGACTTCTTAATGCAGTCCTCCAGCATTTTCTGTTTACTATGAGCTATGTGTATGCATGTCATGTGTCATGAATGTGAAAATATGCATATGATCACTTTGGCAAGGCTTACCAGATACAGATGAAATCCTAGAAAAAGAAAATTAGATACCTAAATCTATATTAGCATGAAGCTAAGTACTAGGATTCATGTGACAAAAGCCAGGCCAAGCAGCCTAGAGGCAGATATTATTTCTCCTGCTCAGCCCAAGGTGCTTCCGGGAGGAACTGTAAGCACTCTCAGCTGTGCAGAATCTGAGATGTCCAGATACTCCTCTAGTCTGGGAGCTAACCTGCTCAGTAACAGTCCCTGAATATATTTAATGTTAAATACCATGTTAAAGTCATTCTTTTTGAGTTTTTGTTTGGTTATTTTTTTAAAGGGTATACAGCAAATCTGCCATGTACAAATGCAATTTTCATAGATACCAAAGTAAGTAAAGGATTAATCCAGAGGAACTAGTGTGATTATTTTGGCAAATAGTATACAACCGAAGAATAGTTTTTAAATACAAGATGAATTTAGTAAATTTTTAAACTATAAAAAGTTTCAAATAATCTTTCTTAAAAAAGTTTTAAAAGGGTAAAGCAATATGAAGATGGAATGAAATACATAGTTTTGGGACAAATAAAGTGTTTCAAGTCAACTCAAAGCACTTCCAAGGCCAAAACAAAACTATCCAGCATTCCCATAACACCCATGAATAACACTGAAATGTGTGTGGTTTATAAACAGAAATAAATTTGCGAAAATGTGACACCTCACTATTCTGAATCCATCACCTTGATTTACAAATTGTAAAATTGCACTGGTGTTTTATCTAGAACTGTATTTGCATTCAGTTTCAATGCAACTTTCACTGGAAGAACTTGAAGACCTTATTATAACATAACACAAAATGGAAAAAAACAAGCCTGAGTGAGCTTCAGAAAGATATTTTTAACGCAAAATAAGACTAATGTTTTACGAGGGCCTAAAAGTCAGTCCTGCCTCACTCTCTGACTGCCTGTTAGGGCTTTACTCTGGACTGCTAGTGAGAAACATTACTCTTAACAGCTACTCATGAAACTGAGCACACCTAATATTTAGCCTCAGAAGCTCTCACTGCACCCACAAAAGCTGTAACCATGTAAGGGTATGGAACAGCATCAATCCACCAAAAGCCTACTGCCACTGCTGCCGTCCAATACAAGGAAGTGAAAAATACTACGAGTCCTAGATGGAAAGCAATAAGGTGTCAGGACTGGTTGGAAGACCATGGAACAAGACAGGGATTAACCGGAGGCACAGGGTAGAGCGCAGACAACTGTGGGGTGTAAGTATAGAAGGAGATGCATCTCTGTGTGCCTCTGAAAATGGACATTTTATTTCACGGCATTCTAAAAGCAAGTTCCTGCCAATACAAAGTACGAACAAAACATAGATTGCTCATATTTCAGGAATACCTAGATAAACTACAGCTTGCATTTAAACAAGTGGTTCTAGAAAAGCCAGCCTCCATTCCCATAAAATGAAAGTATCAGTGGCAAAATAGAAGTTACTATAAAGATGGCATATGGTAAAAAGGAGGAGTTTAAAAGAAAATGCTGTTAGGAAACAAATGGATTGTCTAGGGAACAGCAGTCTGAACTCTGTTATAACATGTCGTGATACACCAGTGTGAAGTTCATCAGAGAAGTCCAGACCCACGCACCACTATTAATTAAAAAAAAAAAAAAAAAAGAAAATGAAACTCTTCTAAATATAAAATCTATAAAGAAATACTCGTAGGTATGTTTCAAGGGTATCATACATTACAGGACAAAACGCAGATTTGAAAGACAGAAGTGTGAATAAAATTTCACTCAGCACTACTAGAAAATCACTTGGTGAAGGTGCAATCCTGCCTGTGTGTTCCCACACCCTCCACCCACTTGCCAAGTGGAGAAACTGAATCCTTTCCTCTGACTAGGCTGTAGGATTTCTGTATCTCCACTTTGTCCCTGGAATAAAACAAGGAGGACTTCCACATCTGCAGTCTTTCTATCCAGAATACTTTCAAATCCACATCCTACTAACCAAACCTACCCCAACATTCTCAGAATGAACTGCTCTGATACTTGGTTTTGCCAAGGGCTTCAGGAGGTAGAGGGTCTCCATTTCACGTCTTCCCTAGCCATATCCAAAGCAGTTGTACTGGTTCCACCTTGCTAGAAACCACAGCCATTGCAACTGAAAGCAAACATCATTCTAAACGCTAACACTGTCCTGTAAAACATCGTAATGCACACCACCACCTCAGGTGCCATGGGGTGGTTGCTTTGGTAGGACTTGGATAAGAAACAGTGCCCTAATATACTAATCTTATTATTTCACCAGGGAACAACAGTTCATTAAAGATAAAAGCAAAATTCAAATGGGTTTGGTCTTGCTCTGAGAGAAGTTAATTCCATAAAAGTGCTGTCTGCCTGGGAGCAAAGAGACCAAGCAAAACAAATACCATAGGTAGCCTGGAAACTGGAGAGCCGCTGAGGTGGAGTGTCATCTGACAGGGCAGCGGGAGAGCTCAGGGGCTGTAAACACGTACCAAAAAAGTTGGGAAACAATTGCACTGAATTCTGAGCACCCATGGAGTGCGTGAAGTAATGGGAACCTCAGAAGGTTATCTAGCTAGGAATGGCAAACAGCAGCAAAACAGAGCTATGGCAACAGAGCCCCAGGGTGTGAGCTGGGGGCTCACCAGGAATGTCACACTGTAAGGACTCACACAGGCCAACTGGGAAACGGCTTTGTCCAAAATGAATTATTGCTAACAGAGGGCTAGAGTCACTCTGTAGATTCTGCCAGTGAGGTTCAGGCTTACAGTTTCACTCCCATCTCTTAAGGCATGTCTACATTGCATATTTGGCCTGCAGCCTAGACTCAGGGGCTTTGGCCTGGCAAATCTCTTGACTGATTGCTGCTAGCATCCAAATTAGCACACAACCGGCACGCTCCCTGCTGAGGGGAGGCAACTGAGAGCCGAGAGGTGGTAAGGAACAATTTCTTAACCCCTCTTTTCAGCTGGTTTTGGAGTGCAAGTATAGGAGTGCTCTTCATCAGCTTCAATGCAGAGTCATCACGGGTTAGCCTGAACCACTGCACCTGTGGTCGAGGCAGAGAAAAGTGCTTTCCCCTCCAATCAGGTACAGCTGAAAGGTAGTGAGGAGCTGGTTTGTACTGTCTCTCAGCTACTGCTTGCTGCTCTTAATGTAAATTTCTATGTTGACAAGACATTGAAGCATCTGCAAGCACCTCCAGGAAGGCTGGGTCTTTGCTTCTCAGAAGAGAAACCTCAGTGTCACTGACTAGGCTCAGGGCAATGACACTATTTACTCAACAGCGTGGATGGTTGGTAAATGGCGACATAAACATTGATTCAGGCCCAAGCCAAACACAGAATGCAAACTTGGCCCAAGTAGGGCCCAGTTTTCCAGTAATTTTGTTCTGCCAAGAAAGCAGAAGAGCAATTGAAGAGGGATGAACTGACAGTGGAAAAGCACAGCCAAACAAAAGGACATGTCTGCAACCCACCAGTACTGCCACAACAGAGGTAATACTAAGCAAACCTATAAATATGCCTCTAATCGTCAGGATGCTAGCTGGTCACAGATATTTAATTCATATCAGGATATAGCACAGCTGAATTAGCATGGACCGTGTCCATGAACTATTTAATTGGGTATGGTGCCCAGCAGCACAACTGCACTCCTCACAGCTTTTCAAAAGAAACCTCTTCAGACTCCTGCTGCATTTTGATGTTCTACCAAACAAGTTAGCAGGCAAAAACATTTCCAATTAAAAAAGAATAATAATTAAACACTGTAAGAATGTAGATCCAAAATAAATGTCAGACTGGTGATTATAAGCATTTTTGGGGAAAAAAATAACCACTCCAAGAAATTAGTGTTACAAAAGAGAGTTGATAAATAATGCGACCATTTGCATCTGGTCAAAATGCATCCTATTTCAGGCTGTAAAGGGTTGTAGCAAACTGCGTGTTGGGTATTTACTGACCAAGAATAACTCAATGAATAACAGTGAAATAACATGCCAATTACAGAAAACCATGATGTTTGCACACCATTAATGAACTGAAAAGAGGCAAGAGTCAAAGAGTCACAGAATAAGGTGTGTTGTTGTTTCTTTTTTTTTAAAAAAAAAATTATTCACTCAGCTTTAGCCATGATCATTAATTACAAAATTAACAGGCATGTGACAATAGACTGATTAGTTTAGAATGTGCCTACCCTGAAATACAATTAATTAAGGAAAGCAATTGTGATAACAAGTAGCTGATTTGTACAATGAAATTAGATCTTGTCTTTTAATTATAAGAAATTGCATCCTCAACAGTCTGTCCAACCACTATCCAGGCCAACCACTACACTGCAAATGAAGCAGAGACAACACACTTGGGCTAAAAAGGGTACAGAAAATAGATTCTTTGCCAAGGAATACACACTGAATCTACAATAAATTATGTAACTCTTCTTTACTGGTCTTGGAGACTGTTAAATACAGCTATTATGGATGGATAACAATATTTGAATAATAAGAAAAAAATGCTATACCTGAGGCTAGCGATTATATTTCTACCTGCTATCCCCAGAGCAGAGCTGCAAGGAAGCATGGTAACGATGAGAAAGGTATTTGTCATAAATTAAACCTGCTGTTATTAGCTAATATACAGTATAATATACTTCAATCCTATTTAACTGAATAACATGATGCAAGTTACCATGATGACTTACTCTTACCAGAATTAAATCAGTCAACTACATTACTTCTATATGAGATGCTGGAAACTGTCACGGCTTTTCTTTAAGGCTGAGCATCCACTCAATGAAATCTGTCTCCACTGATGATGAAAAAAGACAAATGAGAACAAGCAAGAAATGTCACAACAACTGAATTTGTAAAATTTTGTTTGCAATTTATTTCTGCAAACTCTGACAGAATATTTTTCAGTGTTTGGGACTCTTCAAAAATGTTTCTTCCCTATGGACACTAATGCCACTTAGCATGAACTCAGCTGTAGCCCTTTCCATTTCTCAAAAAACTTACAGGACATAATTACAGGACCTCCTTTATATGCACTGCTCTCATCTACTCCTCAAATTTTTGGGAAACTAAATTTTTTTTCATGGGTTCTCATCCCTGTGACACTGAAATTAAACATAAAGTACAATTGTGCAAAGCTTAGCTCCTAAGGAAACCAGACTACAAAGCAGCATTCAGATTTACCTGCTTTTGAAATTCACTCCATCCATGTTTGAAGCTTTTCTGTTCATACCTGCAAACCTAGGAGGCTTTAATATTCACCTAAAAATGAGAGGTTTGAGGGGTCTGATCACATTAGAAACTCAGAAGCTTCAGAGATTCATCAAACGCCAGTGAAAATACAGCACTGTGAAGCAAAGCAAACATTTTAAATGATAGCACTAAAAACTCCACTACCAAAATATTCCAATATAGTTTTGGATTGGTGCCATTCCTGTGCTGCAAAGTCACAACTATCTAGTTTTTTGCATTTGTTTTTCTTCAAGGCTATCAACTCAATAGTTTCTCTTGGGGACTTGCTCATTTTGATGCTGTTTTTTTCTTAAATATATCTGCCTTTATACAAATGTTGGATATCTCAGTTTTGCTTACACATCTAGTGCTCAGATGATTTGCTCTGATGGTGCTGGTAATCTGTGAAACTGAAATATGCAATAAAAAGCTCATGCAAAAGCAATTCAGAAATAAATCTGAGAACTGTAACCAAGGCAAGAGAGGATGACACGTCTATACCTGTTTCACAGAAACAGAAAATGTTAGTAGCCTTTACTAGTTCATCAGCACTCACACGTATAAAGTGTAGGGGATAATTTATAGTTAAATCTTACCCATTTGCTCCAGCAGCCTCTATAGATCAAAGAGAACCCAAACCTAGAAAAGTTAGGAAGGCTAAAGACCTTAGGAGGTTCTACAGCAGTACTAGAATATTTGGTGCAAATAGCTACTGCATATCAAACGGACATAGAAAACAAACACTTAGCCCCCTTTTCTGTGCTCATGGAGGAAGAAGAATGAGAAAAAAAATAAATCAAAGAAATGTCTATTAAGAAGAGAAAACATGCAAAAATGTGAAACACTCGGAGACAGAAACCTGTCACGAGCTGGCTTTCTGGAAAGCTAAGATCTTCGAAATTGTCACACTTCTTGAATGAAAGCACACTGGCATAATACCTGTGCATTTGTTTTCTGCAAGTGTAATTTTCACTTCAACCACCATTAAAATGAGAAATGGGTCATTTAGACACTGATCAATGGGTATGACACTAATAAAACAGCGTACCTCATTTCTCCTTTTCTTTATTTTGACATTAAGAGTCTTGTGAGAAACATCTAGAGAAAGACAGTGTGCACTTTATCAATATTATCTCATAATGATGATCCTTTTTTGATGAATGCACGAAGTGAGAGATTTGGATATTTCCATGGCAACTTTAAGTCTTTGTTTGTCTAGCAAAGAAAAGCATCATCAGGGATATCAATGGCAGATCAGCTTTCTTTACTTGCTTATAGGGAGAAAGAGGGCTGGAGAGAGAATGACAAATATGAGAAGCTGTCATACTTGATATATACATTTTTTAGCAGTATAAATTGGTTTCTAGCTACTGTAAGTACAGCTACACACTCTCTCATATGCAACTCCCATCTATTCTGTGACCACAAAGGTGAAAATTAGTGATGTGCAAATTATCTCCTTGTTCGTGATTTGCTTGTTTACACTCAGAGCTTCAGGAACCAAACTGCTGAGGGTTTATGAGGAAAAGGATCATGGTATCATGAACTGAACCACGCTGCCTGAAAGCTCTACCACATCATGACCCCCAAAAATGCAGCAGCAAATACAGACACAGACACAAATACACAGGCTTCATTGCACGTTGTGCTTAGATAAAAGTATGTAAGTGCTTTCTACAAAGGAAAGTCCAGGCTTTTTTGAGAGTCAGAATAAATGAAATATTAATGATCAGGAAATAAGAAAGCATGCAGTCATTGTTCTAGCAAGGTCTTGGATTTTACTTAGAGCTACTGTTTAATAAATAAGCCAGTTACAATAGCCATGCAATGGTACAAGGGGTCTGGCAGTAGAGTGAGTAGGACATTGCATATTCACAGCCCATGTACTAACTGGATCATGCCCCACAGCACAAACTTTAATCTTGCCATGATTATAGCAACAGTCTTTGGCTGGCTGCAAAGGAATGCTTTGCCATAAGCAAAGTTATAATGTCTTTAGCAACTGAAATGCTCTAGCACTTATTCTTGACATGGTAATATTCTGTACGTATATATTTATTCCCTTCGGTGGGTTTTACCTTCAAAAAGGGTCCTAGCAAATTATTAATTTTCTGGTGCTGTATGCTGAGCATATTCAGATGATTCCATTAACACTGTCTCTGCATTAATAGATACCCACACCAGACATATTTCATTGCTATTTTGAATGGTATTTTCTCACAATTGTTTACCTTATGACCAGTTGTAACTTGGAGTAAAATCTGATTCCTGCCAACTTTTCAGTCCTGCTTCCCATCTCATTTGTTTATAAGCCTGATTTATTATGGGTGGACTTCTCAAGGATATGCTCTGTGGCTCTTACTATTTTTTAATAAGAGTAATACATTTTTTTTGAGCACTTGAACAAGTTAAATGGGGCCAAGTTGTTCAACGGTTTACACTGGCATCATTCTGCCAGGCTTCAACAGAATGGTGATGATTTAAACCAGCCGCTGGTTTAGTTCACAAAAGATCTTTAACAGCAGGTAGCAGTATTAATTACTCATTGTGAAAAATTAAAATGAAATACAACAGCTCAAATCCTTCCCTTTAAAACCAATAAAAATGGGAGCCTGCTTTAGATACATTTGATGAATAACGGCTTAGCAGACTAGGGTAGTACTTACACTATTGTGGATGATCACCAAAGCATATTATCCCTAGAAAAATAAATCAACAGACCATACTCTCTGCACGGTACAGGCTCTGGAGGGGAAAGGAGAACACTAGAGGAAGCAGTGTCTGGCTTGGCAGAGGAGGAATCCCTGGATTTCAGTCCATGGTTTAAAGGCTATTTTTGTATTCTGCACTACCCAGCAATAAAGATGCACAAACTGTTTCTGGAGCAAGGGGTCGAAGTCAGATCTCCCTCCTCCTGCATGAATACACAGGATATCTTGTGAAGAATAAGAGTCACTATTTCTCTCTGACTTACGGAAATATGAAGCCGAACAGTTCTGGAAAGAGAGGAGGAGAGAGACTGCTTATCCTTGCCTCCCTTTAACAAAATAGCTTAGAGGCTGGTGTACAGGGTAGATGAGAGAACACACTTTGAACATAAGCTCTGATTTCACAGATTGCAATGCAGGGCAAGAGCTCCATCCAGAACATAGAATCATAGAATCATTAAGGTTGGAAAAGACTTCCAAGGTCATCTGGCCCAACCATCACCCTACTACCAACGTCACCCACCAAACCATGTCCCTAAGCACTACATCCAATCTTTCCTTGAACACCCCCAGGGACAGTGACTCCACCACCTCCGTGGGCAACCCATTTCAAAGCCTGATTGCTCTTTATAAGAAGAAGCGTCTCCTAATTTCCAACCCGAACCTCCCCTGGCACGACTTGAGGCCATTCCCTCTAGTTCTATCACTATGTACCTGTGAGAAGAGGCTGACCCCCAGCTCCCCACACCTTCCTTTCAGGTAGTCGTAGAGAACAATAAGGTCTGCCCTGAGCCTCCTCTTCTCCAGACTAAAAAAAACCCAGTTCCTTCAGCTGTTCCTCATAGGACTTGTGTTCCAGGCCCTTCACCAGCTTCGTAGCTCTTCACTTGTCACATTCCAGGGCCTTGATGTCCTTGTAACATACTGAGTGGCCCAAAGCTGAACACAGTACACCGATTTACAAAGAAAACTATACAGGTGGTAGCTCCTTTCTACACTACACTCTGCTCCCTTTCCCCGCTTCCCTATCAAGCTTGCAATGGCTGCACAGCTCCTTTGCACCCAAACGTGCCACTAAGGCTGCATGCACCTGTCCCACTACAATTACAGAGAGAACTGATTGCAGGACAGGATTTGCATATTGCTGTGGTTTGTGCAGAGCCTTCAGAGTGCTGAGCTTCCAGCAGGCAGGTGAGCTGGGCTCTAACAGGTCACCAGGCATTTCAGTTCTGTCTGTCAAGGCACAGGAACCAGACAAATCTCTGGCTACCTGGCAGCAGCAGAGCTCAACATGACGTGGTAGCAGAAAAGTAAACGTCAGGGGAGATTTCAAATGTCTATCAGAAAACTCAATTAGACACCTCTATGATGTGCTGGAAGTAGAGCAAGGTTTTGAAAATTGAAGTTTGTGGTTTAGGAACCTAAGTTTGTGTTCAAAGGGATGCATACCCTTCAAGCCACTATCAGTGGAAGCTTAAGCTTTGTAAAGTAGTCCAAAACAAATCAGAATCAACCTCACCTTTTCACTATGCTGTTCCACCTGAGCTGATTTACCTTGTTTATTCCAAAAAAATTCAAGCTCATCTATTGCTCTTGTCCATAAAGCATTTTACCCTACTGGGCTGTAACTCTGTAGGTTGTATCTCTTCAGCCCTCTCTTTTTGAAGCTGTCAAGCAGGCACTTCCACCTACCCCTCAGCAGACCAAATTAGAAACACCATGCTTTGTGACAGGCAGAATGCCTTACTATGGACCCAAAGGCTTTGTCCAAAGCTTTGCTCAAGGTTTGCTCACCTGAAAGGCCAATTCCAGTTGCTTCAGCTGTTAATGAATACCTGGCTCTTCCAGATGGCCACACATCACTCCTTTGGATATTGTTAGCCCTCCTGGGCCCCTTATTTCTAGGTAGGTCTTTAAACTATGGAAAATTCTACTGCCTTCTGCTCCTAAACCCCACACAGGTGGTTACAGACATTTTTTAATCCTCTTGTGGACATTTGTCCTTAGGGAGTTACATTCTGCCTGAAACATCTGTACTACAGAGACTATTGCACAGTCAATTGAAAATACTGCCTGTTGTTCCAGTGAGTAACTTGGATTCAGACTTCATGGTCTACGATACTCAGGGGGATGAGCTGAGATAAGCAAAGAATAAAACGTTTTATCTGAAGTTGATGAAGTTCACATATTTCTGTGTCTCCCAAGAATGGCAACATAACTGTATTCTTAAATTCTTCATGAAACAAAGGCTGGGGGGCACTGGGAGCACGGAGTATCTTCGTACCATCACACAGCTGATGCAGATACTGTTACCATAAAGGCTGTGAAAGTCAGGGCTCTATCTAGCAGAAAAATTCCATCAGCTCAATTAACTGCTGTTCAGTAGTCTCTGCAGATGGGATGATAATCAGCAGTTGTTGCCAGAGTCACAGGACAGCTCACGAACTTATAAATCTGTTAAAGCCAAACGCAAATAGTACTCAAGAGCATCAAGCAGATTTCAGATTCTCCTTGGAGAATCGAGATGCTTCGAGATGCTATGCCGTGATGGCTACTTGCTTACAAAATAAACAAATGCATGCAGTATTGCTCATATTAAGCTGCAGAAACATGCCCTCATATTCTTCAGTCAGAGAAGTCCAGAAAATCATGTCTCAGCGTGAAAACCTCTTAGAAACACTGATGAAAATGACTTTCCATCATCCAAAAAGTATTCACACCTCAGCAAGAAGCTAAATAAGGACACTGTTCAGGGAGTGTCCCAGACACAGAGCTATTGTTTTTAATCCTCTTACTCAAATACGCACAAGCACAGAAATCTCCTAAGGTGCTTAGCATTGCATTTGACAGAAACAATCCATAGCTGTACAAAGTTAAGGGAGAAGGAACTGAGCAGACATGTCTGTATTTGTGAGCAGAGAAAGTTCATGGACTGGGTCAGCAGACAGTACAGAGAGGGCAGGTCAGCACCCACGGTAACGGGCATCCTGCCGGCTTTCCGGCAGTGTGTGGAGATGTCTCAGGAGGCTCACGCAGTCTGGATTTCAGATCTCATGAGGCACAGGAGCCTCAAGTGCAATACTAAAACAGCCTTTCCTGGCAGATCTACTCAACATCCACAGCGTGGAGGGACATCTTCCTATGAAGCAGATTCTAGACTAACAGCAAATTCTTATTTCTTTTGTATAGCTTTTTATTTCTGAAAAAGGTTGTCTGAATCCTGCAGAATTTCTGCTTGCTAACTCCGCTACACAAAAACAGCTAGATCCACCCAATATATCACTGTTTTCCAGAGCAATGTTAACAGCAGCACAAGCGAGGATAAAAGCACAGCTCTGTAAATCTGTTCCCTCATCTTCTCTCCCATTCTTTTTTTTTTTCCCTCCACTTTGATTCTCCTTCTAGATTTCGCCTTTGTTCTTTACCTATTGTATTACTTTTTCTTCCTTTTTGCAATTTCACCTTCACTGCCATCTCTAGCTCTTCTTCCCTACCTGTGCTCTACTTCAGGAACCGATTATGCATGCTACAGAGCAATGCTAGTGCCCTGTATATTGGAGACCCAAATTTTCTGTTCCCACTACTCCTCTTCTAGGTGTTGGATTCTGCTTACACTTGCACCAAAATAGCAGTCCGTATTACTGAGATCTACATATTACTGGAGGGAAAGGTGAGAACAAATCAAGGTGCAGCACTTCAAAGAGTAAATATGATTTGTTGTATATTGTTTACTGGCTTTTGCAATTATAATAAGTTATATTAGGAAAAGGAACTGAATACATATCTGTGAGCACTTACAGGGTCAGAAAGATGTAATTTTGGGAAAATAGGGTATGCAAGACAAACTAAAAATGCTTATAGAGTCACTAAAAATACTGTAAAATCTTGTTTTTAACTTTTCCAGCTGGTTTTAATATCCTAATTTAGTTTTTCTACCTCTACAAATATATTTTCTAGGCCAAATTGTCATTGTGAACATCAAAACCAGCAAAAGTACATGCAACTAGGCATCATGAAGAATATTTGTGCAACTTTGAAAAATGTCAGAAATCAACACAAAATAAGTTGTGTGATGAGACCTAGAAAATCCGTTTGTTCCTGGTAGCTTCTCTTTAGCAGCCATCAGCTCTTCTCTTAAACCAGACATCAAAGGTCTGAAATTCCACAATGACTTTTGATGTTGGCACAAGTTCAGTAGTTAAAGTTGAAGACTTGTCACATGAGGAGTTTATGCCAATTATAAACCATAAAAAAAGAAATCGCACACATGCAGGCATATGTTCATTATTATAGCAACACATCCACCAACGCTCCCTTCTTTCTTAATGTTTGGCTTATTTTTATGAGAAAATAAAGATGAAAAATAGCTCCGATTTTCAAGGTAAAATGCTTGAAAGAAACAATCAAACATCAATAGTTGCTTTGCCTACGTGTATACTTTTTTATTTATTTCATCTTCCAGGATTTCATTTTCAGCTACACTGTGCTGGTACATTCTTCAGCTTAACCTCCCTTGCTGCTCCATTCCCACACCCCCCTCCATTTTTCTGTACTGGATACGTTTTTGTTTTTAAGTACAAGATCCTAGTTTCCTACTTTTTATACCATTGACCCATGGACAGGTCCCTTCCCTGTGACTCATAATGGCATAAAACAAGTTTACCTATGCATTTAAAAAAACGAGATGACAGTCTGAATTCTTATCTATGAGATATCTTTTAACTGCCCCTTAATATTACTAACACTTCACAAGGTTGTAATTATCCCTTAATGAATGAGTGAGCAGATACCCAATGGGTGCAAGCTTTTCAAAAATAATCTGTATGTTTTCACACACAGAAGCTATAAAGACCTGCAATTTATGGGTATTTAAGGGATGGGAGTGAGAATGAATCCCAGGCTTCAGGAGGCAGATAAGCTGCAAAGCAAAAATGCAAACTGAATCAAGCCCAAGTGCTGCACTTCCCAGTCAAGTGATGGGGCAGCGTGTGAAGGACTGAAATACATATAGTAATTATTAATGCATTCATTAACATCTTAAAGGAAAATCTTCTAAAAGATCATAACAATTTGGTATCCAAAATCTCACTGCCTTTCCAACAGTTGTCTATATAGCTTTGTCCTGAGGAATATTGATAAATATCTCACCAAAATGATTTGACTTCTTCCCAGACAGATAGATTCCTGATGGAAACATTTCTCATTTCCTTCCAGCTCACTTGATGCACTGCTGCAAACCCACATTCCCAGATTTGACATTGAACACTGACCTTGACACACTGGCTACCAGAGCATCAGGAACTTGCAAGTTCCCAAGCCAGCAGAGGAAAGCTTGGAAGCCCTCAAAGTCACAGCCGACACATCCAGGGCTTCCAGATTTTCTTCCACAGTTTGAAGCCTGACAGCCATCGCAGCTTCAACCTGAGCAACCCTTCTAACTTCAGGGAGCTTCCCAAGCAGTTTCCAACAAGTCGGGAGCATCCCAGGGCACCCCAGGGAGCCATGGCAGAGCCAGGAGTCAGAAGTTATGACAGCTGTTGATTGTTTCATTTAGGGAAACTCAAAACACATTTCTTGATTTTCCTGAACTGAAAATTTTCCTGTTTTCCTTTGAGTGGAAATTTTTGAAATGTCACTTTTTGTTCCAATTCAGAACAAAAACATATTGGAATTCATCTCTCCTCCAGCGCCTCTCCCAATCATAAAACTGAGTCTCAGCTGGTTCTTCTGTTTTCAATGCCCTCATGCCTTTGAAATCTCCCTCTGAGCTCTCTCTGATGAAACAGTAAAAGCAAGTGTGTGCAACTATTCAGTCAAATCCCAGATGTTTGAGTATAAATATTCTAATCGTATTCAACACACAAATATCTATCAGAAAGTTTTGGTTTACAATATTATAGGAATGACTCTTCATACAAATGCCAATATTAAAATGCTAGAAAGATCATTCACGCATAAATAAGAGCATTCTTTATGGTTATTCATTGTTTGCTACTTGCCGTTCACTATTCTTATTGGAAAACAATTTTGTTTATCAAACAAATAACAGCCCAGGATTTCTGTGCCCAGCCACACACTACACACACCGAACAGTGACTGAAGCTTGCAGCCAATGTAAGTAACAAGTTGAAGACATATTGCCCCAAATTGATCTGCAAAGACTTACAAACATTACTCACAAAAAGTTGAATGGATAGAAAAATAGCAAAAACTAGCTGCTAAACATGCTGCTACCAGTTCTTTAACCCACATTAGTAGACAGAGCATGCAGCAGTAAGGAATTAGCTCTGCCACCACTCCCTGCCACCAGGGCATGCCCCACCACCTCGGCTGACGAGAGGCTTTTCCACAGCTGCCTCTGGTCTCCCACTGCTCCCCGGATCGTGGGAGCTGCAGAGCTGCTGAGGAACACACCATTTGTGCTGGAAAGCATCCTAACGCTTTTGAAATCCCAGCTGCCACAGGCAGTTCTTGGGAAAACAGGATCCATACAATCTCGGTGCAAAATCGTGTCACCACAAAACAAAACAAAAGGTTTTTGTGCGGTGGTAATCGGATCCCATCTACAATCATTCATTTTAAGACAAATAGGAAGTGATGAATGAGACTCAAATTCTTTTTGGTATGCACCACCAGCCTGGATTTTAAGACCAGAGACATCTATAAGGAATGCAGTGGCCATGCTTGCAGCCTCTTCCCCTCCAAGCTGTTTCAACTGGTTCTCCTAGTATTTCTTCAGCAATGAATGCAGATCTGCTGTGTATTCTATGCAGTTGTTTTGCGTAGGCTTTCAAAAAGATGGAGATATAGGCCAAGTAGGGGGCTGTATTCTCTCTCTGAGCATCATCCAAGAGCATACTGCAGGTGATGTGACAGTGACATCTCTTTGCACTCTGCTCCCCTTCGTGATGACATCCTTTCCCAGGTCAGTTTCACATTCTTGATCTCCTCTTTCAACACCGATTAACAACCTGGAGAACTTGCTGGCTTTATCAACAGATCAACAGTGCTCAGCAGTTCCCAGGATTATGCCCTACATGTACAAGAACTGATGAACAATTAGCTAGCATTTCTGTTTGCTATCCAAGTCCCTTAAAAATATGTATTTTAACTCATATTCAGGAGGGGGAAACCAGAAGAATCATCTTGTGATGGGAAGGTGTAAAAGAGATGCAGTCAGCAGGAGGCAAAAAGAAGGCAATGAGAGAGTGAGCTCACTAGCTTTTCTGCCTCAAATAATGCCTGAAAAGTCTCTGGGAGGAAGAAGAAGCAGAACTAGTGTTTCTTTCAGTACATTTGCCTCTCGTTAGCATCATTTTCTTTTGTGCTAAGATAAAGTTCATGTCTCAGATTCAAGGATCCCATATGAATGCTGGAAATGGTGTATCAATTCCAAAGTACCTGTTCTTTCATTTAGCTACCTGAAGTACTTCCACAGCTCTGAAGTTTCAAAACCTGGCCCCAGTACATGTTGTGCAACAGAGTTTAGTATGGCCTTTAGCTCATATTGGCAGCCAAAGATGCTTTGACCCAAAAAATAAACTGCTTGAGGCTGTAGAGGAGTGCCTGTCAAACCATGAGGGGAGCTGCAATGAAGTCTGCTTGTAATGCCATGTGGATGTGAAGTCAAAAGTTCAGCTACTGCGTACTGCCTCTCAGCAGAAGCTCCCCAGGTGATCTGGTGACGTTCCCCCTACATATCGGCACAACCAGTGAAGCTGAGGTCCACACAGCAGAAGTAAGGCTGCAGCTGAATCTTACATTTCTCATAGGAAACAAGTAAGATTTCTACTGTTTTTTTTCTACTGTTCTGAGAAATACGCATAGCCATCCGCACCAGAAAAGCCACAGAGGATTACTTATCACAAACCAACAAGCCTGTCCCAGAGCCACAGTCAGAACAACCTTGGGTTCAATCCCAGCTCTCCTGGGGCCATTTTTGGCAACAGATGAGCTCAAACACCTTCAAATTGTGTCAGCATCACATCAGAGAGGGTTTTTGTTGAGGGTGCATAGCAAAACTTTCATACAGGCTTTCCTGAGAGTTATCAGTTCCCTAGTTTTGTCAATATTAGCTCTTAAACTGCTGTGCTTATGGCAACCCCACAGGAAATACAGAAATAGGTTGTAGGAAACATTTTTGCTGCTTGGTATTTTACGCACTTAAAACAGTGGTTCTAGTCCCTTGAGAATTTACACTTTACACTTCGGATTGTCAATGTTATCAAGCCAGACATATTTGCAGCAACAAAAACAACCCAAACAATGTGAAACTGTAAACTCAAAATTCAGGTGGTAATTAGGCCTAGTGGAATATCAGAAAATCTAATTGTTAAATATATTATTTGGCAGGTTTGACAGATCCAATAATTTCACTGTAATTATTATTTTATTGCCGAAAATACCACCTGTTGAAGCATTATACAAATATTTCTGGATTATCATAATAATATAGCCTAGATCAAAACAATCATTATAAACCCTAATTATTCTAAGAACTGGAACACCACCGGTCACTAAGCCCAGCTGTTGGCAACTATACGTATTCACCTCCTGCTTTCCAACAAGTGATTTTCACAAATGCATTAGAGGAGCTTTCATTTTCAGAAGTGTCCTGTTACGAGACCCATTGCATGCTCATGCTCTAGTGCTGTTAGGGGCAGCTTCCCAAAGAACATCTGTGGATGGAATACCCAAACTGTTTTTCCTAAAGAATCTTATGCTACTACTTGTTCACTTATACAGCAATGCTATCAATTCTGTGGTATTCTACCATGTTATTTAAGTGTTTTCTAAGGTGTTTCTAAGAGCAAAGAAGTTCCCACTTGGAGCATTTTTGTTAATTCCTCAGGAAGCCACTGAACTGGAGCACTTACTGTAGAAAATTAAACCCTATGGCTTATTTATATATGTTTATGTTCTATCAGAATAAAGAAATGCACTACAGATAGTGAAATTCTTTTCATTAGCTTTTATTTATGGTCAGACTACAGCTGTAACTTTTGGGCTAGCTGACATACTTGAAGTGTTTTCTAAAATAATAAATACATTGGCGAAAAACAGAGTTAGAATTTGGCCTCATATTGCTAAGGCAGTTACAACAAATGCTACCCTTTATTTACCTAGTTAATTTCCTTCAAAGTTAATTTTAATTAAAAGCAGAATTCAGGCTGCATACCTAAATTTTAACCGTATGCTGATAAAGTGAAACAGAACATAGTACCAAGTTGTTGAGTATTATATAGATTCCCACCAATGACCCCACATGAGATAATACCACCTATCATGTCATGATGACTTAGCAGCACAGGTCCAATCCAGTCTGGTAGGAATTAACCTAACACAGGAGTCTCTGCAAAGTCTATAGCTAAAAGCACTTTGTTGCTGGAACGCAGCACGCCCCAGCTGTAGCAGGAACCACTCCACTAGCACTGCCCTCCCCTCCACTTCCAGGTTCATGCAGATGGAGTCAGCTCAGGCCCATTTCCAACATTTAACGTAGACTTGTCCTGAACTCTCAAAGGCACAAGTTGCTTTTATGTTGTGCAACTGTAAAGCAGACAGTAGTCCTAGCAAATAGTGGCAGTTCATAATACCACTTCAGAAGAAGTGCAGCCTAGTACTAAACTCACTTAATCACTGGTTGCTACAGAAGAATGGACAAATCTGATTCACTACAGATGTTAGAAGTTTTACATTTGCAAAATCAAGCTATCAAAATGTAGAAAACATTTTAAATAAGGTTGTCCAGGAAGCAAGTTTATAAAAAAAAATGGAAACACTATAATGCAGTTCCAAACGTACAATGAGTGAATCACATGAGTACTTGGCTCAGGACAGAGAAAGCACAAACTGTAGCAGTGGGAGGTTGCCGTCTTCTTTATTAGACAGCCCCTGAAGGGAAGATACCACACAAGTGCTTTGACAATGGATCTCAAAATAAAAAAAAAATTTCAGAAACATCAGTTATCACCTTTGTAAAACATTACTTTCCTGTGACTACCCCTAATATCTTGTAACAGTTCCTTCCCTCTGCTGTCTTTAGTTAACCAGCATCCTCCCCAGGTCACTCAACTCCTTAGCTGGCCACAGTTATCCCTCATTTTGCAGCATTCCTTGCCACATCCTTTCATGAAGTTAACCCCCTTACATTGCTTCCCACCTGCAGTCTCAACCTCACCTCAGAGGTGAGCTTGCCTCTTGATCCAATCTCAGCTTCCTCCTACCTTGCAGCCACCAACTCTGGTCTCCTCACCCTAATCACGCAGCTTGTACTCATTTATTTTCTCTATGCCAGAATCAAACTTTTATCTGATAAGCACTGTCCCACATCTTAAACTGGTACTGACAGCACAGAAGAGTTTACTTCCATTTTGTTTCCACAACAGCCCAGCACATCGAGGAGAGGTGACCACAAGGACAGCGAGCACAGCACCTGGCTGTCCTGGGGCAGAGATGCTCAGGGCAATCCTCAACCTTTGGAGAAGTCATCTGCTTCTACTGAGCAATGCAGCACTAAAAGGTTTTGACTTATATTATTTTTAAACTTGGTCAAATTCATACTAGGTTGCTGTCCTTTAAGGAACACCAAAAGCTATCCCTGAACCTGCAGCCACTCCTCTAACAGGTCTGAAGCTCTAGCAACACAGCAGCCAATTGGAAGAAACAAAGAAGAGAAAACGCACAAGTTCTTTTTTCACCTGAGTGGATGAACTTCAGGAAAGGGATTTCGACTGAAATACAGCATGGACACAAGAGGGGAAAAAGGTAACAACAACAACAAAAAAACACCCAAGAACACATTTAGAATGGAAATAAGCAAGTTTCTAACCATGTAAGAATCAGGGGGTTAAGAACCCCTTTCGCAGCAGGTTCCCCCCACAACCACCACATAAACTCCCCAGATCCTGAGAGCAAAACTTATAAGATGCACTTACCTGAACGACTTGGCAGAAAATGAGACTCAATGTCTCAAGAAATTCCACCTGTTGCAAACACCCAGCATGAAAATGTTTACCCTTAACAGATAATGTAAAAAGCAACTTGTAAGGAAGCATTGTGATGAAGAATGTTAAACTATAACTATCACTGACGCCATCAGGTCTGCCAAGAATGTGAGGAAGAGAAAGACATGCAAGAAAGAGGAGAAGCGTAGCATGAAATCACAAATGTTTTTTGACAAGGTCCCTAACTGTCATTACCAGCCTCTGATGAAACCCAGTACTGCCAGGGACGCGATGATGCTGTGCTACAGTTCAAGTGAATCCTGGATGCCCAATACATAAAGGTGTAGACATGCAAACCAAAAAGAAAACACAGCTCTGCAGGGCCTCAGGTTCAGTAATACTTTATTGAGAAACCCAGTGTTAAGCAGTGGGTCATGCCAGCTCGCTGACTAGAAATGGTCAGGTTCAAAAGAAAACCAGTAGGTTTGTTCATTGCCGCCTTTGTTTGCCAAAGTCCTGAGCATTTCCTTAAGATGCGGATGTTGTGCTTGAGGACCACGTGTTGTAAAATCTGGGGTACCTTGCAATAAGTAGTGGAATGGAGAAAACCCTGTTGCATGACCACAAAAATTGAGAAGAAATCAGATATGCTTACATTAACGTAAGACTGATTTGAAATGATTAATTAATTTCAGATACAAAGCACTCTCACAAACGTAGCTGAGACATAAGAAATCACAACAGACTTGTTATGAGACCTAACCCCTCACTAGCAAAGAACAGGTTTAATAATCCTGATGTTTCTCAGACAAAACATGTGGGGACCAGATGTCATTTTCCCATCTGCAGCAGGGAAAATAAATGCAAGTAGACTGTTGTGTTTGAAAAATTATTTTCTATTTAGAGTTTGTTTTGCTTGTTCTTAATAAAGCTATTCATGCCTCTGTTAATAAAGCTATTCATGCCTCTGGATTTGAAACTCCTAGTATCTAGAGAGCGATGGTTTGTTCGACATCTACTTAAACTCACTGCCTTCCACCTCCATATCATAATTTGTGGGGGAAGCTTCTGAAATGGTCAGCTTGATTTTTAAAATGCCTTGTTCCCTTTAGGCTTACCTCTCATTAGTGAAACAGAAGCCTACTTATGCTGGTGTAGACCATTTGGACAGAGAAGATAGTAATCTACAATTACATGTCTTGCAGTAAGTATTGGGCAGTATATTGTCCATATACTGCTGTGCATAGAAATCCTTTACGTGTGCACGTGTGTCTAAAGTTAAAATCCTCATTTTCATTTCTCAAATATGGTCAAGTAGCAGGTATAACCAAGTTGCCAGCAAACACTATCCGAGTACCAGAGTACCATAAAGGACTACATCTTCCATATGGAAATATACTGTATTCTGACAAGAGGGAAGAGACGTGAAAGTAGCAGCAGTTCAGGCAGCAGCGAACAAGAGACCAGCCAGACCACTGACACAGACTTCATCTACTAAGCCTTTCCTGTGACCACTCTGGCCAAAACCACCTGTGTCCAAGCACTGGTCTCCAAGGAACTCCTGTTCTGCAGATTACTCAGGTGGGCCCTCAACCCCTGCATGCCCTTGTCTGCCCTGGGTCCTTCTCACCTAGACTGGGGGTTCTGGGGGGAGCATCCCCTGCAGCCTGCGCAGGGCTCAGTGCGCTGTCTGGCCCCTTCCGCTTCAGATCCCTGTACTGCTCCCATTGCCACATATGGATGCAGAATAAAACAAGCATTGCTAACACTTGTGTGTATGTCACTGTGATGATAGTGTGGCAGGAAACTTATCACATTCTGAATGTACTTGTGAAAATCCCAATCTCAAGGTACTGGCATTTAGATGTATAACATTTTTAAGGAAGCTGGTTTGATTACAAAGGAGAGGTCACAGCATTCTAGGTATGGAGGCTTCTCATCCACACAGGACTACAACACCTTTTTGACCTTCTTCGCTTTGGCTGCTACAGAAATGCAATAGAGGCTGCTATCTCATCACTGCCACTGCCATCTGGAGCCCTATACTTCCTTCCTTTCCTTTTACTCAGGAGATCCCTTGGTATTTTTAGGAATACTAATTTGTACTTCTCAGAAAAACATCCATGTTTGCCAGAGAAATACTCTACAAATCTGGTGGATACATTATGCGAAGACATCTTGCAGTCATTAACTGAGGTGACTGCTCTCAAGCCCATCACTTCCCACTTCTCACATCATCATGATTTTTTGACCTCTCAGTCTATGTGTTTTAACAAGGATTTAAAGACACTAACAGCACAATAGCTTCTGCCTGCAGCTTGCCTTAAACCTTTTCTAATTTCCCACTGTAGTTTTCATTTTATTCATTTTATTCGTACTCCCACTTCTAATGGCTTCTTGGCATCCTGTTTCCTAACAACATACTATTAGCACTTCTCTATTGTAATCCCCTCTTTAGCTGCCTAACCCAACATTAGTATTAGCATCAGCACTATCATGTTATCATGTAACATAGCTGCATGAAAAATTACAACAGTTGTGCAGCAGTTACAGTGTAATTACTTAGTGCCACTCAATCTGAAGAGCTGTGGTAATAGGTTGCATAACCAATTAAATTTCTGGATTCTGCTCACAGAAGCAGCTCTGAAACAGAGTCACCATAGAGGTTTCTCAATCCTGTCTGCAATTGATTTGCAGCAGTGATGTGTGAAAGGGAGCCAAAGCCTGAGGTCTGCCTGTTTCTACCACTTTCTCCAGCAGCAAGTAGAATGTACTACCTCGGTCCCACAAACTCCTGCACTTATTAAAACTGATGGTGTTGAGGAAAGTCTGCTTAGCAAAAATTCCACTCTTAGATGACTGAATTTATATTCTGCATGGGGTGTTCTTCAGCCTTAGACACAGAAATCAGAAAGCAGAGTAAGCTACTTTTTCCAGTAGACTTTCATAATCCAGTTATTGTTTATGAATTTAAATTGTATCCAAATGAGAAGTGAGTAAGCGCCTTGTTGGCTATTCCTTTGACATCGTTGACTTATACAGTGTCTAGACATCTGGAAAACTACTGTAGCAGGCTGTTTTCATACATGGGACAATTTTCTTTCTTGAATAACAATGTTCTCTGTTTTTCTGCCATATATTTGTTGATAAACATTGTGGAAAAACTAAGACATTGCCTGAATTATAACAAATACAACAATAGCCTACATCTATATTTTTCCACTACTTCTTCAGTTAAAGTTTGATGAGAAACATTAAGATGAAACTTAGAATATATATATATACACATGTACAACCATATATACATACACAGAGAAGACTAGTACATTTGTCTTCTAGAAAGTATATACAAATCACAAAAAGCTTCAGTCCCTTCTTTCTTAATCTTGGATTCCCAGGTAGTAGCAGTAATATAGAAAAACTCAGTGGAGATTTCTCTGTCCATGCCAACCAGAAATTTGTGATCTTTCCCCTTTAATTTAGCATTTGCCCAATGTAAGTTACAGCAGCTTTTCCTGGGTAACTTTCAAAGGCTATGCAATACATTAATCCACTGAAAATATGGTGTTTGTCTGAAGTTGATTTTTCAAACTTTGCTTAGATTTTCATTTGTTTTGTGGTGCAGAATAGTTTTTGGTCTTGAAAATTTTACAGTAGACTACATTAACAAGCTAATTTTCATCCCTAATTGGTGCAACACTATGTTCAAGACAGTAACATCAGCTTTTATTTTCAGACAAAGAAAAACTGTAGTCTCTGTAATGCAACATTATGAAAAGCTTTAGAAATGCTCACACGCCTAAGCCAATCTCAAAGATTGAAGCATGCTTACTGTTACATTTATGTGATAAGAATTTTGAGGTTGTTCTTTTATTTAACTTCTGTCCTCTCCTTTCTCTTTGGGAACATGGATGCAGTAGAGGGAGAGAGATTAATGAAAATATGGGAGAGAAGTGGGAATCATATTGTTCCCCAACTGAAAATGAAAAACTAAATCCTTAATATTGCCAAACATCAAATAAAACAACCTGGGGGGGAGTGAAGGGGTTCCTCCCCCCATCAAAATAAATAAAAAGAGCAGCTGGGAAGGATTTTTGTTTGTTTGTTTCATGGAATATCCCCTTTTTCACTAATAGTAAACATCTTTCAACAAAACTTCAGCATCGCTAGAACAAAAATCTCTCTTCTCCCTCCCTTCCATAATAAACAGCTTTGAATTATTTGCTGTACTGCTTATATTAATAGTGACACAGCATGAGGGAGTGCAGTGAATTAAGAGGGGCCACTTCTGAGAACTGCTGCATCATATAAGCTTGACAGAATCAGCCAGAAGAGCTTAATCAAAATTACATTATTATGTTTTAGAAATCGTGTTAAATATCTGCCAAAATCACAAAGCATCAGGAAGACTTAAGAAATCTTCTCTAACTGCTGCAATTGCCCTTTCTAATAAATTTCTTCAAGAGAAAGTCATCCTTCCATAAAAAGGAGATGCTGCTTCTTGAGGAAGGCTAAGGCCAGACAAATTTAGTGTCTGACCAAATAAAAGAACTTTTTTCCCCCCTAAAAGTTTTTTAGCTGCAGAATGACAATAGGTCATAACAGAAGTATTACTTGCATATCCAATAAAATATGTCTAATAGCTATAGAGAATTATAGATTTTAAAAAGTGAGATTTAATACCTTTTTAAAGCAATTTGATATGAAGTTCAATCTCTGGGTTAACTGAGTAAAATAAAATCCCCATAAACAGACAAAGAATCAGTTTAGTCAGCAGGTTAGTTTGAGCAGAAAATTGTAACCTCTGCGCTTTAGAGTGATCATCCTACTCATTTCTCAAGACAACCCAGTGACCGTTCTGACCAGATCAGTAGATTGCATCTGAGAAGCCAAGCTCATCACTGTAATTTATAGAAAAAACTCCGCTTTGCTTACAGAAAGTAAAGATACAAAAATTAACTATATGGATTTTTAACTACTGCATAGTTCAAAGAGTCTGCATATGTCTTTTCTAAAGTGGTTCTTTCCTTCACTGTTTATTTCTAAAGAATTATATTCCTACATGAGCTCTCCTCATTGTCCCCTTTCTTCGGCATCTGAGAAATCAGCATTTTCCCAGTTTCCACACTAATTCTTAGTTTACTTGAACTCTGGTCTCTGTTTGCTTGAAAAGTCCAAAGTGTTAGAGCTACCAAGCTAAAGGTCCTTCTAACACCACCTTGTCTTTTCAAGCATACTTATGCTCATCTATGTCTCTAACCAACACCTTCTAGTAAGTGCTTAGAGAATTTTCACATTCTCACATTAGTCCCAGAAGTAAGCGGCCTTTTCCATCATTCTTTATACTAAAGCAATCCGATATCTACTATCAGCCTTTGGAGATCTGTTGCGTTTGACAGCTACCATGGGGGTACCATAACAAGCAACTCCTGAAATAAAACATTATTTGTTTAGCACTTTATTGCCTTTTGTTATTTAGGAAGCATTTGCAGAAAATAATATAAAAAAAGCAGGACTTAAGGCAGTCCTTAGATTACATGCATGCCTCATTTAACCCGTATCTAACTCCTTTCCACCTGGCAAAGCTGGAAGTTTTTGTCTCCTAAAACTCCTCTGGTAGTTGCAGCAACTGGCTGGTGTAATCCAGATAACTTGCTAGTTCTCAATGCCATCTCCTGCACCCCTTCTACTCTGTCAAGGCAAGGCCTACAAGGTGATTATTATTTTATTGCAATTCAAAAGATGAAGGGACCAGTTATTCAGACTTAAGTGGCATTTTGAGTTCCCAACTGCAGGATCCAACCTTCCCTCGAGAAATTCAATCATTTTGTCACTAAAAGTCTTTGGATGCATGAAGTTCCACTTTTTTGCATGCTCAGAACAGATGCTACCAGTACTGCTCTGCTTGGTGCGTGGCTCTCAGTTAGGCCTACTCATGTTCCTGTAAGAGTTCTTCACCTAGTTCCAGGGGAACAGGATACAATAGGCAAGTTTGTCATGCTGACTAAAGACACACCTAGGAAAACTGGTTTGAAAACATGGAGACTGCTAGTCTATTTCAAACACACAATGAGAAAAGGTAACAATTGTACACAAGCTGTTACAGTCGTCATGCAAGACATGGTTCAGTACACAGCTCAGTTGGAAGAGAAAAATGGAGGGTCAGATCCCGATCTATCACATCCCACAAGAATGCCTTCTACCACTTATCTACAGATGCACGCTGTCCTCGTGTTTGTAAGAGCTGTTGAAACCATGCCATATTGCAATAAGAGTCAGTATTTATTGGCCTAAAGAAAAATGTCAGTAGTGTGAACAAGAGAGCAATGTACAAAAAAAAGAGTTCATCTGTATTTCACTTACTCCTTGAAGGCTCTCTCATGCATTGTAGCCCACTGAAAAATTTGTGCAAAATAACTCATACCTGTCATGGAATAAGTATTCCAGTCTTCCATCCTTCCTTTTTCACTCCTGTCATAATAAGAAATTGGCACCCAGAAAAATTCTTGCTTTTCAAATCACAGTCCTGGTCTCTCCTAAAACTTGATCTCAATGCCAACAAACTGCAAATTGAATACTGGCACACAGATAATAAATAAAAGATTAAGTTAGAGTAAAAAACAAAACCTTTTTCTCTTCCCAGGACTTATAGATCTGTGCTCTATATGCCTCGATAACTCTTTTCACCTTTTGTGATTGTATAGAGTAGATCTGTATATGAGATGATCTTACGACATTCTATTAGAAACTATTTCAAAAGCTTTTAACGATTACAGATACTTGTTTTTTGCTGTATGACCAGCACAGTATCTCTAAACGGTTAAAAAAAGGCCAACCTGAAAATTTCACAACGTTACAAAAGATCCAGTACTTCATTTGAGATCAAGAAATTGTTTTCTTCAAGCAACCCTGAGCTAAAAGCTCAAGGTCACCTTCTGCACACAAAATCTTTAGCAAGCCCTAGAAGCCTGTAGAAGCTAGGTAAAGTGTTCTTCTGGTTAGTTCCTGCCCATACTTCTGACAAGTGTCAGAGTCTCAGTGTCAAAATCCTAAGCTAAAAGCTTCATTTAAAATATCTTAGGATCTGATTGTGTTATGCTGGCCTTATCTTAAAAATGAGGGACACCTTACATCTCCTGTTAGGCTTGATTTGCCGTTTCTTTCCCTTTACAGCTATTCATCGCTACAAAAAGTGATAGCATAAAGCTTTACTAAATCAAATCTTACATTTCTCAGGCACATTTTTCAGCCTAAGGAGGCAGGAAAAAAAAAAAACAGCCCCATCAGTTTTGATGAGCACTAAGAACCTCTCTGTATTATTCCACAATCCAACATTCATCACTCATGTAGATAAAAGATATCACTGTGTTAATAGGGCAGATTCCTTGACTTATTTTGTGGCCTGAGTGTCCTGCTTCCTCTCTCCTTTGGTGCAAATGGGAAAATCATTTTAAAAACAAAAACAAGAAAAGCAGCTTTCTCTCACATTCTAATGTTCAACCAGAAGCTCCCCAGAGGCTTCTGTGATAGCTCATTCATAATATAACTCAACTAGAGTAGTTAAGTGATACTGTTGTACAGTTTAAGTGCCTTTACTAATTTTCCTGGCCCTGGGGGGCTTTGAATCATATATTTCATCTGAAATGATATACATTTCAGAGAGCAATCACAAACACTCCCGAAGGAGTACAGGGGGACATCTGGACAAAGAACTTCCTTTTATAAATATACATCCTGCATCATTTTGTAGTCACTCTTACAGTAATCTGTACATGCAGTTTGCTCTGAACATATAAATTCAAGTCCCCATTTGGGATTCTGCTATGAACTTGAATGTTAACGCACATTACGGCTATACGTACTTATACTATTAGCACACTTTCGTATATATGACCACAGACATGCATGAAAATGAAATTATTCTTTTTCTTGGCAGAGCCCAGAATCAGACAAGCTTCCTGACTCTGCGACCCCCGTGGCTGAAAGTTACACAGATAGCACCACATCAGAGATAAAAGGATAAGAGAAGTTCCGTAAGTAGTCTGAAGATTTCCTGAAGGATCCATAGTTTCACTAGAGGACAAAGGTGGGTTGGGCATGCAGTTCAGTCCCAGAACACAGCAACATTGATCTCAACAGTCCTGACCGCTTCATATCTTCCAGCAGATTGTCTAGCAATCCACGAGTGTCTCCATGAACACCAAGTGGTCCACCAAGACCAATGGGATATTCAGCTGGAATACAACAAGCTTCATGTAAAAGATATTCTAGTTCAATTGAGTGTAGAAGAATTGGTGCAGGGTTAATTGAAGCTTATAGCCATGTTCTCTGTTGCTCATACAAGTGGCTGTAAAATCTACCATTCCATGAGAGAGCAGACATGGATTAGACCAGGAAATAACATAAACCATAAAGGCATGTCCATAGTATAATGCAATGAGAAGGAATCTCCACTTCCAATGAGAACACTAAAAAACAAGAGTTTGTACATTGCTGTACTTTGTCACATGCTAGATACCTAGAAGGCTATAGTTCCACTACTCTTCAAAACAGTAATGAAACAGGCAGGAAAAGCTTTTCTTTTGTTTATTAGCTTACACAGCTCAGTATTATTCATAACATCTACAGTGAAATCTAATGCCACCCTACGCAAAGGGGCCATATACCCAAAGCTGGGACTCTAAGACAAGTATTTAAGGTATGGGAAGGCTTGAAGCATTAACACTGCCTCTAAAAGAGAAAGGGCATCTGGATTATTGGGCCCCACTCCAGTGGAAGGACTTGCAGATAAGCCCGTGTAAAGAAGTGTCGTAGACATACAGGCCCAAAGAAGTTTAAGTCTCACTGATGGAATGATTCATATGTTAAGCCCAAGCCGCATCCAGCCAAGTACTGTGGCAAACTAACCAGTAACATTATTTAGATTGCTCTTATATATACACTTATCTATATTGTAACTGAATGTAAGCAGATCCAAACAGAAGAAAACAAGATTGGAAAATTGGTTTGTCCATTGTTTAAAGCAACTCAGTAGGTCAGCAGTATCCAAATGAAATATTAATACACACAGATTTAGTGTCCTTCTCCTTTTTCCTTTTAAAGCCATGGGAAAACAGATGGGCTGTCCTGTATGCCCTTTAGGTCAATAAATTTGTTGAACCAAACAATAAGCAAATGCCAACAAACATTCTCTAGGAGCTTTCTATGCTTCTCCCCAGTCTGCTGTATTTTTACTTTCTCCCTTTAAAGATGCCATTTAGCAAGCCTGAAGTACCAAAATCTAAGTATAAAAATAACTGAGCTTTGGCAAACTCCTGGTAGCACATGAGAAATGGAGGTGAAAGCAATTACAGAACTAAAGGGAAGTCCTTACATAGCAGGGAGCATATTGAAAGAGGATGGGATATTTTTCATACTCACAAGGGTTCCAAGTGGTACTGGCCTTCAAGATGAGCAAGAGCCAGCTTTTTTCCCCCTCAAGCAGCTGCAACATCTCTCTTCATCATCTCCATTTCCCCACAGATGCTGTGGGGTCACACCAGCTGGGACCAGGAGTCTGAAGGCTAAGATACCATGAGAACCGCTGTGCCCGCAACAGTAGAAACTAAATGTATTCAGAAGTCACAAGAGATGTGACGGCAACACAAGATGTCCTTTTCAATTTAACAAGTCCGTTGCTTTTGGATGTAGCTGTTCCAAACTTCTGGGAACTTCTCTGAAGTAAATGTTTTAGTGCTATAAAAAGTGCATGGCATCAGCCAGTTTAAAGAAATTCTCTTGACTTTCTTCTTTTTAGAGTGCAACACTAATAATAACAACAACTTCTATAGAGATGGTAAAGTAATTATTTTGAAAAACAATGGGAATTTACAGTCTTAACCAAAGCTCACTGAAATAACTGGGGAAACCCCTGTGTACTTCAGTGAGCACTGACTGAGGCCTCCAACATCAAATTCTATCATCCTTAAAGACTTGACCCTGCACCACTAAACATTACTGGGAATTAAGCCATTGGCTTCAAAGGGAGTAGGAACAGGCCCTAAGTAAGCAAAACTCTTAGTTATTACTCCAACGGGAGTAATCCTGTCAGGCCACAGAATGTGCATATATAAGCCAAAAATTCAACAGTGCTTTCTAAATTATATCCATACACTTTGTATGAGTGCACTCTGTATTTACATATGCATGAGCCATTCCAACACACGTATCAGGTAATTGTGCAGAAGGGCACAGGGGACTCCTAAGAGAGCTCGTCTATGAACCTTAGTCTGTGTGCCTGATGGGGTTCAGAGCACTTCCCTGATATTGTACCTCCAAAACAGGTAGTCTCCTCAGATGAAATTGCAACAGCATGTCACAGGAGCTTTAAAATTAAGCTCTCCCCATCTTCTACCCTTCCCTGATATGTAAAGAATTGGAAAGAATTAACAGCATTATTTAACAACACTGACCAAGCTGATGTGCTGACAAGTGGTACAGACTGTGTTTGAACCCACTGCCTTAAGCAGAAAAAGGCAGAACAACAAACCCCATGTTTAAGTACATAAATTGCCTTTGCAGGGTGGAACCTGATATCTTTGCATAGCACTCGTTACCCACGCAGCCACACATGGTATAACATTGCAAGAAGTATGGCAAAAAGCCATAAGATTCATATCTAGGGTCTATGACTGTGGGCATATGAAGCTGGGACGTGAGCTCAAGCAGTGAGAAAGCAGTTGTCAAGGTTTAAATCTAGAGAAGTTTCCAATAAGCAGCTAAAGCTCAGGGTGCTCAAATCTGACCCCAACTCTAATAAGTGTGGTTTAAGAATTGCTACAACTCAGTTACTTTTTTTGCCCACCATTATTCACACCTCATTCTCCCAGACCAAAAGTCACCAAGATCAGAAAGTTTTATTGAATAGGTATATACATTTCACCTAAACAAAGTTTCCAAAATCTCTGATGCTTAAAAAATCTAGACATAAAACACTTCTGAGGAGTGAGGAATTACATTTTGTTTTTTTTTTTTTTTTTTTATAAATCAAGTTAACTATTTCCTCCACTTTACCAACTTTCACAAGGCTCAAAACATCTCCAGAATTTTGAGTATTCAGTTTTCTTTTGGATTTCCCATTTCCCTACAAGCATACCCTATCCTGCACAGAAAAGGAATCAAGGATGGACATATGCCAGGCTAAACTCTCAAAATATCTTATTGTGGGTTTTTTCCTCCTCATTTCAAGATTCATGACTACATTTGAAAACCACAGATATGCAAAAAAAATGATGATTCTTGGTATGAAACAGCATATTCAGGTTCATTTTTAACCTAAAGGAGTTCAAACCTGGTGCTGAGATTTGGCACAAAGGGATGTGATACGTAATATACTGAAGTAGCAAAGAATTTCAGTAAGAGAGGAGACAGGTAGAGAAGAAGCTCACATATTCCCTGAGATCATTAAAAACCTCTTAGCAGAGGACAGAGTGTTTCACTGGGTACAGAAAGTAAACTCAAGTCTCGGATTCAGCAGCAGAGTTAAGCTTTAACTGAATAATGAGTTCCAACAGAGATGATGATAAAGGCCACTAAATCTAGAGACACCTACTGCACCAAAACTCAGTCCTTTGCCAAAAATTCCAGCTAGGTTATTGATTCAGTGAGAGTGCAATTTTTAAAGGAAATTAAATCCTCCTGGAGAAGGACAGTTCCAAAACTGGTAGATGAAGATTGTGAGGGGGAATTGAACACTAGAAAAAGAGCATGTATCCACCCTGAACAGAAGGGATAGCACATTGCTGCCTGAAAGATAAAGAAAGGAAAAAAAGCATTTTGTTTGACGTTAGCTGAGACACAATGAAATAAGCGTGCTTTCATCAACGAAGAACTTGAAGGACACGTGTATACATTATTCAGAAGAACACCTTTCCTCCCTCACCCTCAACAAAACTGAGGTCTCCACTCACACCAGTTTTATTAATCGAGATCTTGTTGGCTGACAAGAGGAATCTACCAGCTTGACCCCCCTCCCCAGCCCTGGGCACAGCCCTAGGTACATTTGTTCTGCTGGTAAGACAGGATGAGGATTTCCCCCCAGTAACTCTCCAGCTGAGCCAGCTGGAGGCCTCCCATGGCAGGAAGTCAATTTATAGACTTCTGACACACAGCAGCTGCTGTTGAAAGCTCCCCACAGCTTTTGAAGCCACATTGACCAGCCTGCTTCCACTGGCTCCCTATTTTAACAGCATCTTGAAAAACAGAAATTTATGCCCAAGGGTTCAGAGACTTTCAGGGCTTTCTCTTTTCTACATCAGATTCCGGTGACAGTCTACAAGCAGACAAACACCTCAGTGCATTTGTTTGGTTCTTGCACATTGTACCGCTCCCAATTGGCGCCTACATCCAAGCTCTGTGCTCTGTTACAGAAGTTTAATAGTTGTGCTAAAGGCAATGCTTCACAGCTAAATGTTACTTGGGGCAGTGGAACTGAGGGAGGAATGTAGAAAGCAAATAGTGGGAAATTTCTATATAGGCTTTTATAACTGTCACAAAACCAGAAAGGTTTGAACTGCTGCTTAAAGCCATTATTTTCGGAGCAGGCTGATAGTTAGCATGAAAGGAAGTTGGGATTTGGCCCATTCAATAGTTCTAAAACTAGCCCATGTTGTCTCCTACTTTGAAATAGACCCATATATCAGTAAGAGACTGCTTCCCATCCATATATTTTACTGCTGTTTTCAATTTGTTTTTTTTTTTCCTCCTGTGTGGCATTTCCACCAGTACCCATTGCATTACATTTTCAATGGTATCCTGCCTACCACGTTATTTCTTTTGGAACACAAGGATACAAAAAAGAGGAATTTCAAGAAGTTCTGACGGCCTCTTTCAGTTCTGCAAAAGTCAGAAAGATTTTATCAGCTGGCATTTTTCATTATTCCCCTCCCAAGAAACAGCTGCTTTTCCCCCCTCTGCTGGCATCCTGCCAGAAGAACAAAGATGCCTAGTTAACAGAACTGTCAATAATCCATAGGCTTCAACCTGATAAAGTCATCAGGGAGGCTATTATTGAATTGGGTCCTAAGAATAGTGATAAATAATTGTGATTGCTCTACCAGGTAAATGAAAAGGAAATCTCTGAAATAATTTATGTCAAATTTGCAGAACTGTGAACGTCGACTGAGGCCTCCAACATCAAATTCTATCAGCCTTAAAGACTCAAACCTGCACCATGTGGAGCAGAAATTTTCCATGCAGGCATTCTCCATTGGGGTTGCTAATCTCTGTCATGGTCAATGTGCAGATTAGATGAGAATATTCTCTTTCTCTAGCTCTTTAAATGCCACATTTTTGCCTCAGTAACATACTAATTCTGGCTAACTTCTTCGGAAAGCACCTTTTCAGTAAAACTCTGGTGAGAGACAAAGAGGACGCATCAACAAAACACATCAAGCAATTGCTTGCAGATTGACTTAATCTTCTCAATACATCTAAAAGTCCAGCATGGTGAGGCATACATCATTACACTTTATCAGAGAAACAGACAGCTAAAATTTCCAGCACCTGAAGCTTTCAAAGGAATACCTACATATTTTGCAGGTACAAGTCTCTAGGAAATACATCAGAGTAAGCCTAAATGTATAGTTGGATACTGCATGCTGGAAGCTTCTGGATGCCGGATGCTGTAGACACAATTTCTTGCTCTTCCAGAAAGACAGTAAAGTCCCTCCAAAACCTTCTGTGATCTTTTCTCTACAAACATCTCTATCTTATCCACAGAGCCTCCATTTTTCTCTTTCCTAGTCTTCTAAGTCAGCTAAACTTTCTCCATCATTGCCTTTGTTCCCTTCATCCTCCACTTCTTTTCAAACCAATTCTTACTTAGGACCAAGTGACTTTTCCTGGCTCTGGTAGTACTAAGCTGCTGTAAGAAAGAACATTTCTCTATCACCTGCTTCGACTTCAGCCTACTCATCCATGAAACAAAGTACATGACTTGCCCACCAGTCACAGTCTCCAGTGCTTTGGGATGCAATTTGTTCACAGTACTTATATTGGTATTTAGGGAGGATGGGATATAATAAATTACAACTTCCTCACTGCAAACTAAAGATCTCATTTTCCTGGCATCTAGCAACCCAGCAGTATCTTTGTTGACAACCTGCCAAGATCTTTGCAGGTTCTCAGCAAATCTGTTAGTCTCTGCTAGGGCCAGCTGCTGTCTACAACCCTCACATATTCCGAGCTTCATTCGATTTGACACACCCCTCAATGTATTACGTGCTTCTGACCTCAGGGATAATCAGATGGAAAGATACTTCTGTTGACCATAGCAGAAGCCTTACCTCATGAGCCCTGAAATTCAATTTGTATAGTACCACAATGGGTGAGAAGAGATCGGGTCAGAAGAATGAAGGGATTTTCATCCAAGCCTTCTCAAAGATTCAGGCTTGGCATTGTGTCCAGAGACATTTATCCCACCCTCCCAAAGAAACAGATGAAATTGCAGAAGCTGATAAGATTTGAACGGTTACCAATTTTCAAAAAACACTTCAGATTTGTCAGCATTCCAGTTCTGATCCATCACAGACTGCGACATGTTCACATGATTCAGCATTGCTTCGTGAGATGTTTAATATCATACACATCAAGAGTTTGGGTTTCGTTGTGGGTTTTTTTTTTGTTTGTTTGTTCTGTTTTTTAAAACTGTGGAAAGGTCAAAATAGTTTTTCTTCATTGGACAGCTAGGCTGCTTTTGCTTTTTATACACATAGCATGAAAGTGTGCTAAAACTCCAGTCAGTCTGACAGAAAGAGGTGACCATGAGGCTATGTGGTATTCACAAAGTATGCTACAAACGTACCTACCAACTCAGGCTCTGGCATTGAAAGAGGGAAGAAAAAAACAAACACTCAAACCCCAGATCATTCAAACATATATAGCAGACTTCATTTGTGAGAAGGCACGTGGTAAGAAACAATACTTCCACAACTAGGTGAAAACTGAGCAGGACTTCAAGGGTCAGTATGGTGGATTTACACACCTAAGCTAACAGGGCAGCATCTAAGTTCTTTATTGGAACTAGCCCAAAAGACCACACTCTGCAGAAATCATAAATGTAAGAACAGGAATTTTGTGACCACTTACAAGCTCAAAAGAAAGAAAATTATTCCCAACAGGCTATGTTCTTTTTCCCTTAGAAGTAGTAGGGGAAAAGACACAACCATCACTCATATGCAGAGGAAGAGAAACAGACACCCAACACATAGAAATCAGGTGCACACATGCTCTCTAGCCATCACCAATGATACCCCGATACTCCAAACTTGCTATGGTCCCACAAGCTCAAGTTTGTGGGAAATAGGTGTGTAGCTGGTGCTGGGATCCAGCTTTAAGATGGCCTATTTGTGGCCTTTGAGGCAGCATTTGGCTTCAAGCTATCACTTGCCTGCTCTTTTAAACTAAGCTAATTCGAGTACAAAGCCATACGCTGGAAGTTTTCCACTCCTTGCTTTCCAGGCCCAGATCAGACCCCTGCATGCCATCCTTTCTAGCAACCAGGTTTTGGCAGCTCTACCTTACCCTCTGGTTATTGTTGTATTGTGAGCATATGAAAAATGAAGGAAGCCATAAGGATAGCAACTGAAGGAAAGCAGAGAGGGCTGGGTTAGTGCCTTGGGGGGATATTATGAAGGTGTTTGTTGTGAGATGGTCTTTGGATGTTCTGGTTTAACGGCTCTGTGTGTGTGGGTGCTACGTGATGGTGAGGTTGCTATTACTACTGCTTGTTATTTATAGAAAAGCAACCACACACTCCTGCCTAACTTGTCAGCACTTAAAGCTGCATACAGACAGCACCTTCCTTCAGGCAAGGTCTTCCACCTTAGGTTTAATTCAATTTTATTTTAAAGTTTAAGCAAACATTCAGAATAGTAATAATGCTTCACCACAATCTTTTGGCATTCACACATTTCTCTGCTTCTCATCACTTTTAGTCTTTTTCCTCCATTTTCTCTCATGCCATTTTCTCCCTAAAACCCAACCTAGGTATGAAGAGTAGTTATCCTATAGTTTATTGAGCAGACAACTACCACGTAAGAATCTCGGAAGAGACCATCACAAAAGCTGTATTCAGATAATCTCTCTGGATCTTCTGCCTTATGTATTTAACACCTTTTTTCTAAAGCAGTATATTTAGTGATACAAAATACATTATTAGTGATACTACCAGTAACATCATATAACCTTAATGCGTGGCATAACAAACTACACATCAATACTTGGTTAGCATCAGCTCTTGAGCCGTGCCATCTAAGTGCACCCTGTAGGTCTGATGACATCATGTGTGCTAAATACCAACTGAACTCCAAACCTCTGTTCAGATGACTGAACAACCCCATGACACACTATACAGGTACCAAAGGGCATGCTCAGTCAACCCACAAACCTTTACTAACATGATTTCCCCTTCAATACATATTAGCTCCAGATAGATAACATTTGTCTCATGAGAGAAATGGACAAGTCTCATGAGAGAAATGGACAAGGCGAGGCAACTAAGAGGAAAAGACTGTACATTTTTTTCGTGCTGCCACATTGATATCACAACAGCAAATGCAGAAGAATTTTTAACCTGAAAAAGTCAGGTGCGCAACGGTAGTATTACTTCTGCAAAAGAATGCGCATTGTCACTAGAAAGTGTTTCAGCTGTAATGGTATATCTTGCATTAAGCATTCCACTTGATTATATTTTATAATTGTCTAAGAAATAGATTGTTTCTTCATAGTTATAATCCCTTCCTAAGTGAGAAAGCTCTAAAGACCTCTCTAAGGCAAAACAAATATACCCAAAGAGTAACACGTTCACGCATGTTTTCATCGAGTTCTGAAGTTCTGCATCTTGAAACATCAGGATGGAAGCTCTTAAAAGAATGCTGTTGAACAGGTCTAATAATTGTCTAAAATAAATTTTACAGTATGGAGAGAGAGTTAATCCAGAAGACTGATCCTTCCACTTCTTGACTAGATAAATACTAAGTCCAGTAACATCACTGAAGTCTAGCCGTATCAGCATTCACATAGCTATTTAATAGGATATGCATATGCATTTTTACTCAAAATTTGTTTCCATTACTTTGGGATAATATCTTTAAAAAATTAATGTGCTGTAAATACTGCTCTACAGCTAGAGGATAATTCAGATTTTCATAGTTCAGGAAGCCTTCATATACAGCAGCTCTTAATTTTTCTGGGCAATTCTGCAGCTCTTAATCACATGTACATCACTTGCCACCCTGAAGGATGCACCGAGTCTTAGCACAGGTACACACACCAGCAGAAGGGACATGACTATTCAGATCGTCTCATTTGTTGGATTGATGATTTGATCCCTAGCTACTGTTTTCCAATTTGTCTTTTACAATGCTCACACTTCTCTACTGACCAGATACAACAGACAGGTGCTTAGATATCTATAGGCACTAAATTTATTCAACATTTTATTAAGGGAGTCAAATTAGTAACTGAGATTAGGGAATAGAATAATATTCCATACAAGAGACTCCCAGCTCATGTAAACATATTACATGCTGTGTGTTGCTAGCAATATTGCCAAGTAAAATTCTTTTTTAAAGTTTAGCCCAGAGAAAAAAAAAATTTTAGACCAGGAAAAGAATATCTGATATTGTGTTTTTATATATGTGAAGATCCCTCTTCTGGGAAAGCATCAACCATAGCAACATTTTCTCCATGTCTCTAGCACACATTTCTATCAAACATTTAAGCACATGTATTTTGTTACTTTACTCGTTGGGTGAAGTCCTGGACTCATTTTTGTCCATGAGATATGACAGTTTGTGTTGGACCGTAATTTCTCTATTTGATTCAGTGATGTTCATGTATGAAATTTACTCAATATGTTCAAATATACCTTGGATCAGGTTTCAGAAGAACAGTCTATATGAATATCCTTGTGTATCCAGACACCCTGGGCTCTGATCCAATCAGAATGAAAATGCTCAAGTTTCAGATCAATTGTTCCAAAGATTTTTTTAAGCATATTAGGAGGATGTCAGTCACACTAATTTAAGTCACACTGCTGTGCAAAAGAAATTGTTCAAAAAACTCATGCTCTTTCTCAATCACTAAGTATTATAAAGTAATCTAGCGTAACAAATTCAGAAAATACCAAACCCATAACTATACAAAGTGAAATGTAGTGTTGATAAGGTGTTTTAATTAGAATTTAAAGCTCATTTTGCAGTTACTCAGACATTTTCATCTTTAGCCACCAAGTATTGAAAATAAGAGATTTGCTGCATACATTACTTAATAGGTCACACAATGAAATTACAAATATAGATACAAGGGAGAATCCCCTACTCAATGAAAAAATCAAGCTTAGAATAAAAAACTATGGAATGGAACTGGCTGGAAAGCTTTCAACAAAATAGGGACTTCTCTGCCCTATTCTCCTGCCTCCCCCTCAACAAATTAGAACACTGGAGGCAAAACTTTTCAGAGGAAAAGATTACTTGGGAAAAAATCATTCCATTTGAAATGAAACAAATAATAACTGTGGATGTGGTTTACCTTGACCTCAGTAAGGCTTTTGACACCGTTTCCCACAACATTCTCCTCAAGAAACTGGCTGCTCGTGGCTTGGACTGGCGTACGCTTTGTTGGGTTAGAAACTGGCTGGATAGCCGGGCCCAGAGAGTTGTGGTGAATGGAGTCAAATCTGGTTGGAGGCCGGTCACTAGTGGAGTCCCCCAGGGCTCGGTACTGGGGCCGGTCCTCTTTAATATCTTTATCGATGACCTGGATGAGGGGTCGAGTGCACCCTCAGTAAGTTTGCAGATGACACCAAGCTAAGTGCGTGTGTCGATCTGCTCGAGGGCAGGAAGGCTCTGCAGGAGGATCTGGATAGGCTGGAGCGATGGGCTGAGGCCAACTGTATGAAGTTCAACAAGGCCAAGTGCCGGGTCCTGCACCTGGGGCGCAACAACCCCAAGCAGAGCTACAGGCTGGCAGATGAGTGGCTGGAAAGCTGCCTGGCCGAGAAGGACCTGGGAGTATTGGTTGATAGTCGGCTGAATATGAGCCAGCAGTGTGCCCAGGTGGCCAAGAAGGCCAACAGCATCCTGGCCTGTATAAGAAGCAGCGTGGCCAGCAGGGCTAGGGAAGTGATTGTGCCCCTGTACTCGGCTCTGGTGAGGCCGCACCTCGAGTACTGTGTTCAGTTTTGGGCCCCTCGCTACAGGAAGGACATGGACTTGCTCGAGCGAGTCCAGAGAAGGGCAACGAAGCTGGTGAGGGGTCTGGAGAACAAGTCTTACGAGGGGCAGCTGAGGGAGCTGGGCTTGTTCAGCCTGGAGAAGAGGAGGCTCAGGGGCGACCTTTTCGCTCTCTACAGTTACCTTAAAGGAGGCTGTAGAGAGGTGGGGGTTGGTCTGTTCTCCCACGTGCCTGGTGACAGGACGAGGGGGAATGGGCGAAAGTTGCAACAGGGGAGTTTTAGGTTGGATGTTAGGAAGTACTTCTTTACTGAAAGGGTTATTAAGCATTGGAACGGGCTGCCCAGGGAGGTGGTGGAGTCACCATCCCTGGAGGTCTTTAAAAGACGTTTAGATGTAGAGCTTAGCGATATGGTTTAGTGGAGTGCTTAGTGTTAGGTCGGAGGTTGGACTCGATCTTGAGGTCTCTTCCAACCTAGAAATCTGTGATACTGTGATAACCTTTTCCCACTGAATATACTTAAAGGCAAATAGTAGGTACTATTATTTGTTCTAATAGATTAAAGTAAAAATGAAATGTTTTCACCAAGTTTCTTGAACTACTTGAAGTCCATTTCTTTAGGGTGAGTAAGAAAGGAGGAGTAAGATCTTTAGTTCAAGACAGCTTAAGATACTGGGTTTTACTCCATTTTAGTAAAAAAATATGCCATTTTAAAGCTATCTTATCCTTTAAATTATATATTTTTTTTAAATTGTATTTCCAGTGAATAAGTTAAGACATCTTTAAAGTGTTGGGTAAATTAATTCAGATTAAACTCAGACCAAAGCCAAATCAAACTTTGGTTTATTTTTTTTTGTTTTTTTCTTTTCCACTTCTTACTTCCAGGTTTTCAAAGGGCTCGAACTAAAACAACAAGAAATAAAATCTTAAGTGGGTTTGAACTCACCCAACTCTAGATAATACAAGCAACCATATATGCCTACTCCTTCCAAACTTCCTTCCTGTGATCAAGAAAGTTTCTGGAAAGTTCAGGTCAATTTCAAACCATTACTTGAACTGAAATAAAAATAAATAATAATAATAATAAAAAAAAACAGGATGCTATGAGGTAGAATGTAATTACAATGTCCATCCTCTTAAAGGCATATCATTTACCAATGATATACACATTTATCTATTTGCACATTTCAGAATCATGTGCAAGGTGAAATCATATTGAAATATTGTCTCAGAAAAAGAGCATAAACAGTCCAGGTAAGTGAAAAGACAAAATTTTCCTTACTTTAATATTTTGTTTTGAATCTTAATATAACATTGGTAGTAGAATCCAAGTTTCACACTGTCAGAAACAAGAAATCAAAGCAATCATTGAAGAGCCTGCTGTGACTTGGAATGAGACTAGCATAGGAAATCTCATCTGGGGAAATATGATAGTTTGGTCTTGTAAAAACCAATTGGAGAAACCCATATGACAAAGGTGAGAACGTGCATGACATGAAAGAAAATTTCTTCACCTTCCTTTTTGCTCTGTCCTCCCAACTGTACAAATAAGAAGTAATTTAATAGGAAAATTATTTTCACTCTTTCCTATTTTGTTCCAAAAAATATGAAAAGCATTTTTCCCAACTGTTTCCTACTCCTTAGTTTGCTCCATACACCCTTCTTGCTTCCTGGTATGAAAAAGGATTGAAAGTGAGAAAAGGAAAAGTGACTGGACATAGGAAAGACTTTCTTCCTTGATGGATAGCTGATGGCTTTCAGTTTAAAAGACTGCATAAATAGAAGGAAAAATTATTTCACAAGATACTATTTAGTAGGAAGGGAATCTTGCAACAATCAAAAGCATTTCGGATTGGTGTTTCAAAATGGTATACTTTCTTCAAAAATATTCCATAAACAAAACATCAGCTTTTACACTGGCTGCAAAAGTTGTTTGGTTTTGGCATTTTGCTGTCCCTGGGAAGTGCTAGTCATATGCGCAGTCAGTCAGTCCCTGCACCTGCTTCCCACCACAATTCCCAGCTGCTGCAGTGAACAGAACAAGAGAATTCCCAAATTCAGCCACTCAATGACCCTGTTTCTTGACATTCAAGGATAAAATGCATTCACCTTTTATGAGCTGGCACAAAGCCTGTGCACTATTAAAATCTCACTTCAGTCTGTTAGGATTTTTTAAAGTAGTCTTCTGGACCTTTCCTTAGATGCAATTTCTCTTCCCCAGAGTTCCTGTACCCCTGTACCAAGTAGCTGTACAAACTAATAGGAAGATTTCATTTGAACATTCATCAGAACATTACTGACCACTCTACAGTCACTCCAGCTGTGCAACTGTTAAATATGGTAACAAAATACTGAAAACACCTCGGTCAGCATACCTTTGGGGCTTTGAGCACTGGCACGCATCTTTCTTTCCAATTTTCTTCCTTTTGCATCTTTAAAAGCCAGTGAGGGATTTTTGTCAAAGTGTGTCAGTGGCAAAATCAGGGCACCAGCTTGTTAAATAAACTATCAACCCCCAAGGCATTCCAGAAAAAGGAGAGATTTCTCATACATATATCTTTTGCGAGTTAAGGTTTATTTAGGTTTTGAATCCCTTAAGGCTAGCGTAAAACATGTAAAGCAGAAGCCAGTAAGAGAAATATTTTACTCCTATTGCTTACTGAGAAAGAACAAGGCTTTTGAAACAGATCAAAATGCCACATTCATTATTAGACAAGGAAGTCTAATGTTGTTTAAACCTTCTTCTTTATTTAACTTTAGTTGCATTCATTTGTATCTATTTTTAAAAGGTAGCTTAACTTCCATATAAACAAGATATTTGGAGAGCAATGGCTTTCAAGGCTCACACTAACAGGAACATCCAAATGAAAGGGAATTTTTACACCACCCCCCCCCTTTTTTTTTTTCATTTAAGAATGCACAGGTGTTGCTCAAAAATAGCCTAAGCAGTATAGCTAAATGCAACTGACCTGGGAGAGAAAAAGATGAACAGAGTGAATTAATTTTTGTTGGAAACATGTACAGTCACACATACTAGAAGTTTTACTTGATCATTCATACCTAGATACATGCATATATATAAATAATTGATATTAATTTTTCATATGAATACACAGCCTTTCAGGAGGATGCAAAGCAACCTAACACCAGAAACCTTTCCCTGTTTCAGATTTGGTTAAAAAAATAACACATTAATGGAATGGCTGGCTGAAGTTCACAAAGCTTGAAAACAGCTCTGGACCTGTTTTCAAGAATTCATAGCTTTTCATTGCCATTAGAGAATGGATCTGAAGTTGCCTGAAGTTGGAGGGTATTCAGAGCCAGGATGGAGAGATAAGAGAGGCAAAGATAGGCTACAGTTCTAGAAATGAGCATTACTAAGTTGAAAAGCACCTGGATCCTGGTTGCATGTAATAGCTCCTCTCTAAATAAATGGAAGATTAGAACAGATTACTGAAACACAGGTCTATTTGAAAAGCACACATCAGGTGATTTGGATTAATGCATTCTTTGACTATTCAGGTAAAATTCACTGGGGAAAAATTAAAGTCCCATTGTGACCTCCAGCAGAATAGCCACATCTCTTATCATGTTTATTGGAAGTTAATAGTGACCACTGCAAACAGGTGAGAAAGTTTACTATCCCATGATCAGGAAAACAATACTTTTTCCATTTTGCCATGAATAAAGCAAGTTGGTGCTCGTGCAAATCTGGTGTTATTAAAAAAGTGTGCAGAACACAAACGCTTCTTGTGTACAAACTCAAGAAAGGAAAGAAAACTCATATCTATTTAAATTAATTTCCTTATTGAGGAACACCAAGCTTTTCCAGAAGTCTCCCCAGTTGCTCTTGCAATCACTGACTAGCTCTAGACCGCATTACCTTGTGAAAAACAGAAAGAAGCTTTTTATAAAGTTCACCACAATTTGTTACTGCTCAGCAGGAACCTAATCTGGACTTCTTGCAGTGCTGTAACCCAATTTAATTTCTCTGTCAGACTGCCTGATGGATGTGTCTATAGAGTTTTTAAAAGGGAGATAAAATTCTTTACTACTTAAAGCAGAAAGTAGTTTTCATTTCATTTGCTATCCAGGGGTTCAGACATCACCTACTCAGCAGGACTTCACTAATTCAGTTCTCTATTTCTTGAGCCATGTGTCTAAGTTTTATTCATTTTAAATGAAAATAGAGAAATAAAACAAACAAAAACCTTGCATAGGTGAGGTTCTGATTCACAAGCACAGGCACTCTGGAAATTGCAGCCTGTACTGTTCAGTATTTTATCCCTTCATTTTAACTCCCAGTAATACTGACCCGAACACTAGCCAAAGAGCTAGTATTTAGCCAGGCTGCACGATGTCTCTGCATGCGACATGAGCCAAGAGGCGCTGGGGAATTGACACGTGCCACTTGCACAGGGGAGGGAGAACTTCATGGCCCTCAGCCACAAGCAAACCAGAAACCCTGCAGAAGTCAATATAACCCTCAGGGAGAGCAGAAATAGCACCATCTTCTTTCAAAGGAAGTAAACAGTAAACCTGTGAGCCAAATCTCATGGATTAATGAGTACTTGTTCTAGAAGATTCCCTGAAAAGGCACACATACACTCCAAGTGTTCCAAATATACACCCCTATGTAAGGGTGCTATAAATACTTTGGCTCTCATTGCTGTCATTATTAAACTTGGAAAAGTGCAACCACACCTATAGCCAAATGGGAAATCCCCTCTGAAAATATATTAAGGCATTTTGATAACAATAGGGTTATGATTATTTTTCCATCTGTGTCAATATCTGTGTTTTCATAAGGTTAGATGCAAGTAACAACATACTGTGAAATGACATTGTGCTATTATTTAAAACTGAGCATTTCCAATTTGCATCATAAATCAACCTTTTAGAGTTATAAAACAAATTTTAGAATTGAACTTCTGAAAATTCGATAGATCAAGTAAATTTTGATGATGAATTTATCAATGATGCCTTCAGCAGCATTCCTCTTGAGTAACAGAATCTGACAGAGAGACAAAATAATCTGGATACAAACATTTTATGTATGAAGTATCATACGTCGATTTTTATCCACCACTAATTCCAAGGCACCCTGAGCAGAGGTGTATTCTCCAGAGAAGGCAAGAAAAAGAGTATCAATGTTGTGTAAGAGTCATTTTAGGGTAGTTGAAGTTTTAGAATACTTTTAGAGACCAGAGAAAGCAACTGCCTTCACCAGATAGAAAAATAAACAGTCAGGGACACTGAAATAAGAGCAAATTTATCATCAATACATTGCTTAGTAAGAAGTTCCTAAGCAATGACAAAGAGGACCCAAATGCAGAGGTAATGTGAGCAACAGCCTCCTGACAAGAGGGTTCTACGCCACCTGCACATGCTATAAAATCTTGTTTGGGAGGGCAGCAAGTCAAGTTATTGTAATCACACCCAGAAAGTCATTAAACACATTATTCTAGCATTAATCCACTACTATCCCAGCACTACAGATCAAAAAGAGTAATGACAAAATACCAGCTGAACAAGTGTAATTATTTCTCAAAGCACATTACTAGAAGATATAATGCTTTCAGAATCATCTGGTCACAACTATAAAGCAGAAGGTCAGATTGCAAATAATATAAAGGCATTTTCCTTCACCATTCTTACATGTATTTTTTACTTCTTGAAGATTACCCAGCCCTTTAACTATTTTCTCGGAAGCCCTTCAAACACTATGTGACAGGATGTGAGATCCACATACATTTTACTTTTCTTTATCAAGTTATCTGCAGTACAAGTCCTATAATAAAAGTATAAATTGTCTGATGTGAGTTTACCTCAACATAGCAAATAAGAGGATGTTAGTAAAGACTGTACCCTGTATGTAAAGGAAAGTCATATATACCATTTAAAGCTAGCTGAGCTTCTGTTAGGCTAGATGAGTGCCCAGAAAGTTCTGTTTTGTTACACAGAAAAGAAATGTGGAGGGACAAAAGACACCCACATGGAGCTAGTGGAAAGATACCGCATAACATGAGAAATATCAGTCTTACATACTAAAACAGTGAACAACTGACACCACGTGATGTCTGTAGACACTATCTCCCCCTGCCAGCTTGACACATTGATTACAAGTCCATATCATGCCTAAATGCTCTATCAACCTTTTGTCAGTTTAAAAAAAAATACATGACAATTTTTAAAACCACTTCCAAAAATAAGTGGATTGCTTCATGAAATTAACCCTTTTCCCAAAGGCTCAGATATTCACTTAATGCTAGAGCAAAGGAGATGAAGCCTTCAGCAGGAATCTAAAATCAAGGATAAAATCATAAATCAATGTTCTGCTCCTTTCCTGTTCCCCTAATCCAGCACCAGTCTAATAGCAATACCAAAATTGAATGCACATCAAAGCCAGGGGACTTCTGTTGTTTTCTTTTTATCTGTGTGGATGCGAAACAAAAGTGAGCTTGCCTTTGTCAGATTTGAGCCTAGACTTCTAAGTCTCGGAAATATAACCCATGACTTTGTGTGTTATTTTACTAAAAGTGGTACTCCTAATGGGTCAGTGAAAAGAATCCAGATGGCTTCACAGAGTGTCACATCAGATGATGCTATTCCACAGTTTTAGATCAACTAAAATATCTTTGCGAAAAGCATAAAGTAGGCAATGGATAGTTTAAATAAATAAATCTATCAGACTTATTTCAAAAAACAAGGAATTGCCTTCTGGAATGGGAACTTTTTCAGAAGCCAAAGTTATAGGTACTGCATATAGAAGTCACGATTACATGATTTAAAGTCCAAAAATAATCACATGTACATAGGAACACACATTAAAAAATTAACATATTTACTTGGAAATCCTCTGAAAACATATGCTTAATGTGGAAAAGATCTTGAAAACTGTGTGGCAGATACTCTGGTTTTCATTCCAATGCCAGATCTTTCCACAAGTTGAGCTCTTGCTGTAAAAGCAAGTAGTATTCAGTCTTTATGGTGACATCTCAGTGTCTCCAACAGTATATCTGAACATAAGAGGAACACATAACTGTTAAAAAGACTTCAATGCCCTTCATATTTGCTTTTCATGAAGATATTGAAGACACAGAATCCAGCCTATTAACAGCTGGATAACCTTCCAAACTTCTCTTAGGAGACAGAAATGACACCAAAAAGATGGTTAGGTCATTAGATTCATTACTTTAGAGATGTTGCAAAAATGGAAAGACAATCAATTTAAGCAGCTCAATAAAGTTTGACCAGCAACGAAGACTAAAATAACTATGAGAAGACTGTAGTTGCAGAAAACAAACTGCACTGATTAAGGTATTAAAAGTAGAAGTTTCTTTTTTCCTCAATACCCAAGAGCAAAACACATTTAAAACTAAAGGCAAAATGACACTATGTGATAGCAATTTCTCAGTTCTCTAGAGTAAACTTAATTAGGTATGCGTAACTTTTAGTTCTGCTCATAACACTCATCATTCCCCCAACCTAGCACTCTGTGTATTGTTTTTATTTCTGTGATTTCTACAATACTTTGTTCTCCACACCTAATGGAGATTCCCTCTCCAGTAAGCCAATCTTGCTGTTTCTCATCCTCTCAATCTCTCTAAAATGTACATCTCCAAGCACATCACCTCAGTGTCAGCAGAAATTGCACTTCGATAATTCCCATCTTTATTACATCTCTGTCCCAATCCTGAATTCGTTTAGCTTTCCTCATTTAGGTAGATGGGACTCATTACAGTACAGGACGCATGTCCTGCATGAAGCGGGACTATGGGAACAGCTCTTCATTCAGAGATGGTGGTATTTCAGTACAAGCTTGCATTTCATTTCTAGGTAGGAGTGACCAATAAAATATAATTTTAACTAAAAAGAAATCTTGCTCATTAGAATACATTTAATCTGAAGTGAGAATGCCCACACACAGAACTGCATGAAGTGAAGGGATGAATTAAAACCCATTTCATTACTTTAGTTCACTAAAATATTAACAAATGCTCACTTTAGAACAATACTGCGTACATTTACAATGTTATAAACACAGTCCTTGCCACCAAAAACATTATAAAAAGCCTGTAACTTTCTCAAAATTTAATTAATTTTGCTATCAGATTTCATAAGTATCTGCAAAGTTGCATTCAGTAAGAGATAAAGCAAAGTATGCTATTTTTTACATTTATTTCAGAAGCTAAGAATTTTAACCAATTATCATAATGTACTTAGAGCTTAGGTGCAGTAACTATATTTAAGAAAAACATACTAATTCAGTAATAGGAGCGTACAGAAGCAGGTTTCTGAAAATAATGAACATACGTTAATTCAAAACCATCAGCATGAACGTAATACTTCTAATCTTTTTCACATTAGAAGTCCAATTTAGAAAATGTAGCAAGATTATACTTTTTGTGGCTGGTTATTCTACAGTTAACACCAAATCCATATTTTGCTTTTGCAATGCCAAGAGTTAGCATAAGAAAAAGCTAGGTTACAAATTACTCTAACAGCAGGGTTTTACAACAGATGAACATGGGAGTCATTTATAATGCATTTTCTGCTATTAAAAAAACAAATAAACATTTACAGTCTATGCTAATTAACTTTACTGCTGAATTAGTAGTATTTCTGACTGTTCTTAAATAGAAGAAATATTGCAAGGATGGCAGTAAAGTCAAACACTGCAGTGCAGAAAATGTCAATACCTTTTAAAACCCCTCTTGTCCAAAAGCTCTGTATCCCCTGGAAGACTTCTTAAGACCTGCATATCTGTGCTCAGCATCAAAATCCTCCACAACATATGAACGTGTGACAGAAGTTTATAAGAAGGACACTTATATCAGGAAAAAAAGTGACCACAGCAGCTTAGTAGCCCTGCCTCACCAACGTACAGCATTCGTTCTCCAGATTTAGCAAGTTTTCTCCTGGTGCAAGGCTAAGTGAATGTAGCTAAATACAGGGCATGTTCTGACAGCTCATTTCTCCATGAAAATGGAAACTCAGCTTGGACAGGACTACAGTCTTCATGAATTGTCACAAAACTCATGAAGTACTTACATGCTGTTACGAATAAACACCTCACTAGTGGTTTTATTTGTTTTATATTGTGGTTTTTTTTTTAAACACCTTGTCTTGCTGCTGTAGCGCTCCATGGCAAGTGTTAGAGTACAAAACATATCCAATTAGTTTTCATGGAAAAAAAGCTATAACAAATGTTTTGGTCCTACCTTTACTGAAGTCAATGGTACTTTAGGATCGAGCCTGTGTGAAAGCTGAAAAGCATGTGACAGCAAAATCTTTAAGAACCATCGGAAAGATCCTTTCCCTCATCTTGCTAGAAGAATTTAACAAGGTCTGGACTGTGCTCAGCATATAGAAAGAGTACCTGTCAAAAGGAAGAGAAAAACATATTGTTTACTGAATTTACAGTCTAGTAATATTTTCTAGATTGTAGTCTCTACCTCTTGACAGAGGTCCCAGTTCATTTAAAAAATTCTTAGTTACCTCTTAACTCTATCATATAATCGAAAATGTTATTAAATGCCTCATCAAATGACTCTTTCCCACTATGTAGACATAAGTCCGGCCAAAGAGTTAATTTAAAATACGAAAGAAAACAGTTTACAATATAGCCATGACTGGTAACTTTATCTGGCAGGAATCCAACACCAAAATCTCTTCACCCTATTTTATATTTGGTTTTTATATATTCGTTTTTATTTTTTTGTTTTAAAGACATCCAGTCAATGTCCTCTCACACCTCCGTATTTTTGTTGTGCTACAAGTCAGAATTAGATGCTAATGCAGACGAACAAACAGCACTGCTAAATGCCATACCATAAAAGCATTCCAGGACAGAACTCCGTGCATTTTCTTTACAAAAAAATTAATACAACAGTTCCTCTCCTTTAAAAGTTCTCTAATTTATTTTTTCAAATACATTTTTTCCAAAATGAGTGCCACAAAATATTTTAATTTTTTTTTTCTCTAAATGAAGAAAAACATTTTTCTGAGTGGATAATTCTGGAAGTACCATTTCATGAGTACTGAAGACAGCAAGAGACCTCATCACAGCTTCAGAACTTTGGAGTCAACCTCTTGCTTGCCTCTTTTCTGCTCAGTTTCTTTCGCGCTTCAGAGCAAAAGATGTTGTATTAAGCTCCAATATTAAAGTCTGTTCCCTTTAGATCCAATATGATGTTTCCAGGCAGAAAACCACAAGTTTTGAGAGCTTAAGTGGGGCTTCAGGCCTTGTACCAGCCTTAAACACATGGATGAAGGGCTTCAGAACTGCAGCTATACTCATATTGTATCTATCCTTGCAAACGTTAACAGAGGAGAAGCGTGCTTCTAACCAGATATGTTGCTATCACCAACACAAATACATTGCATTAAATACATACAAATGTGAGCCCATGGGAGCATATTTGTATAGGACCATCTCCAAATTATATATATTGAGCGTTTTAGTCATTTGACTGCAACATACACTGCCTGAAGAGGACACCTCCGATTAAAGGAGGGACACAACTGACACTGTTAGATTGTACAGTGGAATACTAGGAGAAAATGAAACAGGGTATGTTACTATGATCTTATTTCTGAGCTCAGCATGGTTTTAAGTCAATGCAACTAAATCAGCATGTGCTGCATGTCTTGGTTTTGGCTAGGATAGAGTTAATTTTCCTCCTAGAAGCTGGTATGGTGCTGTGCTTTAGATTTAGGATGGTTATAATATTGATAACATGCTGAGGTTTTAATAGTTGCAGAACAGTGCTTACACTAAGCCGAGGACTTTTCAGCTTCTCACACTGCCCCACCAGTGAGGAGGCTGGGGGTGCACAGGGAGCTGAGAAGGGAACAGAACTAGGACAGCTGACCCAAACTGGCCAAAGGGATATTCCATACCATATGGCAATATGTTGAACAATTAATATGGGGTGGCTGGCTGGGGTGGGTGGGATCACTGCTTGGGGATGGAATGGGCATCAGTCAGTGGGTGGTGAGCAACTGCATTGTACATCACTTGTTTCATATGCATTATTATTATTACTATCATCATTATTCTTTCTTTTCTAGCCTATTCATGTCCATGTGCCTAGAACGCTGGTATACTGGAACACCCTATGGCCCACATGCTAACATGAAGATAGAATTGCTTGTACCAGTCAGGTCAGGGTTGCAGTTCTACAGCTGTAGATCCTGACTTTGCTGCAAGGAAGCTAATCAACCTTTTAACTATAGTTAAACCAGAGGCAGATGGGTGACCATACAAGTGACAGAGATATTCAAAATGCCCACAGTAAGCTGGCACAGATCGTTCTTTCTAGGAGATGGTAATCAATGCAAATCTATGCATTAGTCATGAGGTGTTTTAATTCCAATAATAAACATTCTGTGATTGATGAATTTTTCACAGCTGTTGTCTATATAGCTGTTTAATTAAAGCATGCTGGCAGAGGCTGTTAATTCTTCATCAAGTTGCCAACTCCAGTGCATTCCTCTTTCTGCAAGGGAGGATGACAGTTGCCAGAGTGACTTGGGCGGCTGGTCAGGGGACCTGACATTTGGCTTAAGATCAACGTGTTAGATGACAAGCCAAATTCCATCAGCTTCCTAAAAATACTAGCAGAGTGATAAACAGAAAGTGCTTTAATTGCTGGTGCTACTGTCTTTGCTTTTCTGTTACAGAAGGGCACTGGATCTAACTACACAGAACGCCTACTTCATGATACTATTATTCCCAGAGAAAGGGAGAGCCAGCCAACCCTAATCTACCAGGAAGGAAACAAGATCAGCTGCCCTGGGGTGGGAGACTGCCCAAGGTTCTGGCATTTAAGTATTCAACCTTCTAAATCCACATATTCATCCTTCCAAATCTCCCTCACTTGAATATTCCAGGAGGGAAAGGGAATCCCTATCTTAGCTAAGTATCATGTGATACATGCTCAGCAGGGGGGTCTTAGACATGGAAATCCCCAAACGGATACAAAATAGGGGCAGCCAACACTATTCCCACATTGAAGTATCTAAGACCGGACTCAAAGAATTACATCGAGAGGTCAGCAGGATGATTTTCATTCACCCTGTGCCTGCATCAAAAGCCCCAGCTGATATGTCAGTTGTGGATACAGCTCCTGTGCCACAGGTCTCCCTCCACTTAAAGCTGGGACTTGCAGACTTATTCTACATATGCCACCACATAATTTTTAAATGCAGTCAAGTTCATCCATGTTCACACTGGTCACATACAGATGGAGCAACCGGACATCTAGAACATTGACCTAAAGTAGAAGACACCTTTTATGTTCAGAGCAGATAGTTGAAAAGTTTCCTGTCATTAACTTTGGTTTTGCTTTATAGGTGTTGATACAGACTCTAAACTCTTTACAATAAAAAGAGGTTCAGATTTGAGTCACCAAACTGGGTCCCTGAAACCAGTCAAAATTCTTGCGACAAAAAATAAATTGAATCTGCAATTTCATTGAAACTGCAGGGAAAAGTTACATTTCCAGTAGCATGACCTTTGATACCAAAGGGCATGTTCACATTCATCCTTTCATAATTAATCACATTGAAATGTTTGAAAAATTGAACTGCATCTGTTTAATACTGAACCATTTCTAGCTTTTAAATGGAGTGTTTAAATACCAATTCAATACTACGAAGTTTTTAATCTCAATTAGAGCTGCAAAAAGCATCTAAACTTTTTCCACTTAAATTTCTTGTCATACATGCTTTCAACAGGAAAATTGTTTAGCAAATTGATTTGTTGCTCATTGAGTCATGCCAACATACAGAGAAATACCTTTTCTAAAGAGCACTATTTTGGCACAAGAGAAAAGTGTGAACATCTGAACTATTGAGAACATTTGAAACACCACCAGTTCAGTAAAAACAGCTCTGAAGAGTAAAGGCACATACAAAAATCAAACTGTTAAAGCAAACCTAGGTAAACTAGTAACGGACTGATGTAATTTGCTCTGAGCCTCCATAAGACATTCTGCATCCCTCACCAGACTGATGTTCCAGTATGGAAAGTCTACAAAAGCCAGCCTGCTGTATTGAGTATTTTTTCCTCCTCCATCATCATTTTCCTGATCAGGCAATAATCTGCTACTTCCAGAGGCAAGAATCCCTGTTCTACTCAATTGCTAAAGCACTCCACCCCCCAACCAAAGTGAAATTACCCTACAACTGTGTACTTTCCTTCACACAAAACAGCGCTACTGCCTCATGAATGGGTAAATGCTGTGTAAATGATCATCAGGATGTGCTTAGATGCCTGCCTGTTGTCCCTCTCTCCCTCCAGACCTGAATCTATAATTAAGACAAAACCTTGCTTTTCATTTTCATTACTTTGAAAAAGAAGTTACAGCAGGTCTTTTGTTTAGATGTTCAGTAACCCAAAAGCAGCTAAAACAACTTCGCTTATTACCTTTTCATTTTTCGATTTGTTTCTAACAGTGTAGAAGACTAAGTTCATGTGATATGAAAAAAACACCAAAGTTCCTGGCAAAACCTGTAAGAACTCATAGTGCCAAGTCTTACATTATAGCATTCAGCAGCTCTGCAGGTTGCTTTGCTTACAGCAATTCAAAATTTGCAAGCAGTGGCATGGAGTTCGACTTATCATTTGTCAATGCCTTCCTGAAAGGCAAAGGATGAGTTCACAGACTTCAGAGTGGGTTTCTGCAGCTGAAGCCTCTGGTAAATGCTTTACTGTGCTTCTTACTAGAATGTTGACAACAAAGAGGCTTGAGAAAGATGAGACAATTTTATGATCAATTAAAAGAGTGTACATCTTCCCCTAGTTTTAGTAACATTCTTCAAAGTAATTTAGCATTTCATACCTGTACATAGCTTACACCTATACATGAAATCAAAAAGCTTGACCAGTTCCCAACACCTACTCCAGGGCAATGTGTTTGCATACTTCATGCTTTTATTTTCTGAATGGTTGAGGGGAGAGAAAGAGAAACAGGAGAGAAAAGCCATCTTTGCTGTAAAGAGAAAAAAACAAACAAAAGAATAGAAAAGCAAAATTAAGGGGAACATTTATTTGCTAGTAACTGACCCATTGCACTCAGCAAAATAAAGTTTCCTTGGTCACCAGTTATCTGTTACAATATAAACTGTAACAAAGGAAACCAGTAAGGGCACTGCTGTACATACCTCACAAGTTTTCCATTAAAATCACAGACTACTTGGAGCTCATTCTCGTGATTACCACATTGTCCTACATATCATTTAATATGTACCAGGGTCTTCGTATCACAGTTGTGCGGCATTCCTCTGCATTCTTATGTAAGCCAGATTACATGCGTTGCCTGGCTTTCTACAGAGTTAGTAGGCAGCAAACCATATTTAAATTGACTCTTGATATACAAGAAATCACCACTTAAATTCAAACGATCACAACACTTCATACTATCTCTGCTGTTTTTCACCTCCTCCATGCAAACCATAGGAAAACTCCCACAACAAATTGGGCTATGGTCATTAAGCAGCAGACTTGGAAACACTAACCTCCCATCTTTCCACTGTTGACTTCTAAATCTACATACTGGTCACCAATTTTCTTTGCCAGAAAGCAAAGCTTTCTATCTATCTAATTTTATTAAAATGTTTAAGCTTTCCTACTAAACCTTGCTGTAAGCGTAAGCAGCTCTCTTGATAGTGCTCTCTCTCAAACAAGCAGCAGCCCTCCCCAGGGGTGCATGTTGCCAGTGGGTGTCACCAGCCCCAGGAGAGCTTGGGACCAACACCTGCCTGCACCCTTCCTCCCCTGATGGTCATCGCCCCTCACCTTCCCCAAGCTGGAGCTGGGAGCAGCAGCAGGATCTGCTTTCTCCAGGATAGGATTTCTGACACCACTTAGGGCCCTTTTGTCACCCTGCTCCACAGCATCAGCCAGAATCATGTTACTTGCCACATACTGTTCAAAAGTATTTCATCCCTCATATCCTTGTAACTCCTCATTTATTTTAGTTTCACTAATCATTAGGTGAAGCTAATGTTGATGAAAAGCAGGAGGAAAAAAAATGTCTGAGTATGCTATGTAATGTTACAGACTGCTTAAGTGTTATTAGTTTCCTTCATGGACAAGGAGGGGAATAATACATAGAGAAGACACTATTGGTACATTTCTTCTTAATATGTCTATCAAGATAAATAAAGTGCATAGCAGTTTCATTTCTAGTGCAGTCAGTCCCTCCGTCTTCAGTCATTGACACATTAATTTTCTACTCAAAGTAGAAAATGATAATGTTATATAAAATACACATAAAACCCCAGAAAAAAAACGTTCTTGCACATCTCCCATAACACATCAGGACAGGAGGCAATTTGTTTATTTTTTGTTCTTTAAAGTCTTACTGTAGCCATCAGAAAGTAGAGCTGAAGCCAGGAGCATTGACCTGGACTTTTTTCCTCATTTCTGCCAGAACTATCCAGCTTTTCATCCTCTCCCAGTATAATTCAGCGCATTTGCTAGGCAGGCTCAGATGACAAAGTGTTCATATCCATCTCTGAGTCTGGGAAGCCATGTTTTCAGAGGAAACCCCAAGGGACTACCAGTACAGCTGTTCCCTGAAGAAGTACCCTTCTGTTTTAGGTTTCCTTCCATCTTTCAGAGTCTGAAAGGAAAGATCCAATAATCATCTCAAATTCTCAGTTCCCACAGGAAGGTAAACGAACCTCTGAAGCAAATTTGTTAAGAATCCAAGTTAAGAACCAGTGAATCCAAAAACACTAATAACTTCTGTGAGAAAAACAATTTGACTCAATAACTTTAGAAAAGGTAAAACAAACAACAAAAAGAACTTTAGAAAAGCAAAAACCTTCACTAAAGCAATTATTGTTTGCAAATATCAGACAGCCAAAATTCAAGGCAAAACCAGAAGTGTTGATAAGCTGATCCATTGCAATTAGTGAACAAAATGTTATGTGGAATCACAATGCATATTCTTAATTACTGGAGACAGGCTAACCTTTCATACTGGACAGAGAAGCTGAGAGAAATTCTTTCCAGCTGCACTCATGGAAGACTCCATAGACTTCAAGTAGCTTACACATGCACAGCGCAGCACTTACTCCACAGTGGGCCAAAAGCCTACTCCAGCTGGTATCATATTATGCAACACTCCCTCCTCTATAATAATACTTCAGTGCTCTGATAAGCAATGCTTAAAAACACAGAAAATCAGTCTGGCTTTAGCTGCCTTCTTTTCACTTCTCCAAAGACAAAGACATCACCAACAAATTAGTGTAAAGACATACAACAGTGAATAGATTGCCAGCATCTGAATCTTGAGTAATTCCTTTTGATTCTATGAGGCTGCACTACAACAGTGCAAGTGAAAGTAATTTTTTCTTCTGGAATTCTTGGTTAACCAGAAGTGGCCCAATTCCGTTATTCTATATATTTGGAATGACTCAGTACTTGTATGTCAGAAGCTTTTTATGCACAGAAAGTGTTCTTTACATAGCATTTTTTTCTTTAAAAAAGAAGAAAAATCATAATAGTGGTTTAACTGATTTTCAAATTCATGGCTTCTAACTTTACCTAAAATTGCTCAGCATACAAGAGTCACTGAATTGTCTTGGTGGAACACTGAAGCATTCGACTGAAAATATAATGACCATCTAACCACATCATAGCAAAAAAAGATAGGGGAAAAACAAGGGGGGAGGATATAAGAATAAAAACCATCAAGGAAAAAACAGACAACAGCTACTTCTCATAATGCACTGTTGTAATGGCATCTCCTTTCTAACCACTACCAGCTGGGCATTATGCGCTGCACAAACTGGCAAAGTTGACATACAAACATTCTCCATGTAAGAGGAAAACATTAATGGACTGGCATTTCATGCACATGTATTAAACATTTCCAAAAATAATGTTTTTTAGGAAGGAAATAAGTTTCTATTTGCAGGCTTTACTATATAGGTTTATTGATATACAAAGGAGAAATAAGCAATTAGAGCAATTACATGCTCATAGACCAAAATGCATTTATACAGATGACTTTTGTGAAGAAAAGTATCTTTCACTCTTCATCAGTCCCACCCCAGTGTCCTCTTTATATCTAGTCACAAGAGTTTTGTTTGAACTGTAGGCTTTCAGCCATGCCATATAAAATATAAAGGACACAAGCCAAATTCCACTCTCAGTTACACAGTTTCAACCTTTAACGTCAGACTTGCACCAGTGTAAACCAATAATAGATTCTGGCTGCCCTTATGGACGTGATTTTGGCAGGTGGATGGAACAGGATTTGAAAATTGTATTTATTTACCTCAGGAAACTAGAATTCACATCCAGCTTAGAAGAGATTTGAAAGAAGTTTTATGGTCCAAAAAGCTAATCTCAAATGGAATTCCTCACAGCATAAAATCACCATAAAGAAGAGTCTTGCACAATTCATTTTTATGCCCTTAATCCTTGCTTAGAAGAGGTCCAGGAAAAAACAGGCAGGATATTGCAGCACAGAGGTAAGGTGTAATCGTAGCAAAGGCACGGGGGTAGGACCTGGAGCCAGCGCTACTTGTTGTCAGCCTGCCTGCTTGCAGAGGGTTGCCATTCCCCAGTGGCTTCTCAGAGCGCTGAATTACAGCGCAGATGCAACGGCAAGGAAAGGAAAGGGAGGTAAAAATAAAGTGCCCTTTGAGAGTTTTTAATAAGCCTTACAAAGAAATCATGCAACTTGGGAAGATGTAAATCACTTCTCAGCTGAAAGGTTTGTTATTTATGCAATATATACAGCTATTTCAAAATTACCATGGAAGTCATTAGAAATACAATTTTTAATCTCATAACAAATGCCATATATAACACAAAATAAAACATATAAGATTGGAGTGAAGACAATTTCAATGCCAACACGCCATTAAATTGCAAGAAACATTCCAGCTCTATATTATCATCAGTAGGTGGGCTGTTTCTCCAAATCTGTGCCAATGGGGAAAAAAATGCATATTCTAGAAGGAAGCTGCTAACCAGTTCATCCTAAAGGGTTTAAGATCAACCAGTGCAACCAATGTAGGGACACCGCAGAGAGGCAGAGTTACAGCACTACCAGAAACATAGCATTACTTCATCAAAACAGATATTTAATACTCGATAGCCAGGGCCCCTTATTATTTATTCTACTTCTACTTAACATATCCATTTTCATAAGTCTACATTCTAGGATACCAGCAGCAGAGCAGAGGAAGATGACTGTAGGACAAGATAGAAAACATGCCTAAGAGGAACACATGGAATTAACAGTACTTCAGAGCTTTGCTCCAAGTTGCAACTGGCAAGCATACCAAGCTCTCAAAAGTTTAGTTCTGAACTCATTTAAATAAGAAAGTAATTAGTAGTACTTGAATGGTGACTGTCACCCACTAAGCAGTGATGCATTGAGATTCAATGTTTATGTCAAGAGCTTCATGTGGATTCTGCAGACTCAATTCTATTCAGAAGGATGGTGTGAATTTGTTTAAATGAGCTCCTGTGAGACACCTCCTTCACACTGCAGATAAGATCTGAAAGCAGGTTTGCTTGGCAGTTTTGCACCAAGTGAAAGTTGTTTAGCTTGTCAGCATCAGGGAACCTTAGTGCAATAAGTCAGAGCTGTTTCAACAAGTGATCACAACAGAGCTTTTGAATTTATTTCCATATAGTAAGGAAGCGCCCGTAGCTTCAAGGCATATAACATGCTAGACCTGGTCAAACAACTTGACAGGAGAGCCAAGCTAAGGAGCTTAGTTGGGATCAACGAGCCATTAGAGCTGACTATACACATTCAAAAAAAATTACATAAAGTGATATGTATCTAAGGTCACTGTGGGAGCCAGGAAGTAGTGCCAAAACATTCTTGCAGGCTTCTCCCTTCCTTGGCTTGCCCTCATTCACGGAGGGGGAGCCCAGGCAGAGCCAGGGCTCAGTGCAAGCTTTCACAGGCTTACCCCCTTCTGACGACTGAACGGGTCATGTTGCAGAGTCATTTATATTTAGAAGAACAGGTGGGCAGCCCCATTCGAAATTTAATCAAGTTAACACTTTATACTTCTTCATGGCTTTCATAATTTTGATTAGCTTAGTGTTGCAAACTAAGGGATGGGCTACTGCAGCCTGTTAAGTTACATAGATCATTTCTCTACAAACAACTGAATTTTCTTCTTTCCAGGAAGTTTTTTTTTTCATGTGCAATTTCAAATACACATGATTTTTCTTACTCCCAACATGGATGTTTATCAGCGAAGAATTCTCCAAACTCATGTTAAAATAGACCTTAGTACAACAGTAGAGACAAGAGATTAACATTATTTTCATATGCAGAGTTGTGTCCCCAGACTGAACACTGGCATTTTCCCACTTTCTACCAGGAATCCAAAAAGGAATTCGCTATCAACATCATTATTCAATTTCAGTCCCTACAAGTTTATGGACACCATATCCTCCCATCAGAGATCTTGCCAAAGCTAGGGAACCATCCCCAGGCTTCCAGCTCTTTCTGTCTGTAGATGTGCCCTGGGGATCATCCCCACAGCACACAAAGAATTACACCAGCATTCCTCAGCAACCGTCAGGCCACCAGTCTGGCAGACACCAAGGACCTTCACACCCCTGGGCTGCCACCAAGACACCTTTCACTAGCAGAGCTCCCCAGACCCACACATTTTTCTAAGAGGTCTGGAGTCAGACAGCACAACAGAGAGGTGACAGACATGCTCATCTCACTTGAGTGTGTCAGCTTAGTCCAGGTCTTGGCTCCTGGTAGCGCAGTCCAACATTAGAGGTAAATATTTACCTGATTGCTTTAATTATTGGTACAGATAAATGCAGACAAAAATGAAGCTAGAATAGCCTTTGCCTACTAAAACTCGCTAGCCAGACATCTTACAAAGATGGCCTCCCTATGGTACACCAATATTTCTTTCTGTCCATATTTGAGCAACATCTCTATAGAAAGCAGAACTGGTGCTTACACCCAATGCTAACTTTCTAGACTCAGGGATCTTTTTAAGGACACTATCTCAAGTTCACTGTAAGTTGCTTATAAGGGTATCTAAGGCATATATGCCCTGCAGAAACTCCAAAGCCTAAATGAAAGCTGCTAGTATTTTCCCTCTTCATTTTTAAATGAGAGATGTGATAATCCTTAAGTGTTGATAGAAAACTGCAGGTGACAGTCTCCATTTTTTCTCATTAGATTCTGATCACTTAAAATAGCATATTGATAGCATGTTCACAGAGCGACCTGATGAGGGGGCAGCACTTCCCACAGCCCTGATTTCAAGTAGGGTTAATGTCAGCAATGTAAAGGATAATTAATCTTATCTGTCAGTGCAGCTGCTTCACATAATTTTACCCTAATAGTGATATCACATATCTCTGCCAAGTTAAAGGAGTAGAAACAGAATACTCCATTCAGATGCACTTTGCCAGTGATCACTTCCACCCTCACTAGAGCAAATCTTCAAATTCATAGATTTAGAACTCTCTGGCTTAGATAACTATAAAGTTTTATGTATATTATTTATATACGTATGCACACATACATATATATAAAAAAGCAAACTCTTTACCAATAACTCTGAAAAAGTGGTACAAAAACACAGTATAAAAACAGACTTCAATATAAGACTTACAGTTAAAACAGCAGTTTCTAGAACACAAAATCCAAGACAAGCTACCGCACAAAGTAGTAAGAAAGTGATGTACAGCCAAGCCAAGGAGCTTTTTTTGTTCCTGTGGATTCCAAATAAAATTGGTAAATTCACACTCTGGTAGAGGGAGCCTCCTCTGGCCCTTCTAATAAAGGAAGTGGCCTTTGGAAACCAGGGTGGAGAACCTGTTTCCATCTGAAGTATTTGCAGAAGATTTTTAAAGTAACACCCACATGGTATCCAGCTTGTTCATACGCTCAGTGAGACAGGGCCTTTGGAAGCCTCCTACTCTTCTAGAGTACAGAGCTAGAAAATAATCTAGTCAGTGAAACAGATTTCTAGCATGAGAAAGAGCAAGCTCTAAGTGCTCCCACCATTCCAAAGGAGTGAAAGTTGCTCCTCTACAAACAGCTCCATAAGATGTAAATGGCACTCATCTTCCCTTTTACCATACAGGCACTTACTGGTTAAGAGAAAGCTGTAACAAAAAGTTAGAAGCTTCAAAAAGCCTTTGAGAGACAAAATTTATAGGCCATCCCTAGAGAAGCCTGAATCTGCGGGATCCCTGATGACTGCTGATGTTGCTGTCATTTTTGCAGGAAGGGAGATACTGAAGAGCCCACTCCCCATGTTCTCTGGGCCACCCGTGGAGCCAACTGCATTTCACTTGGCAGCACAGTTGTTTTCTGTTGTATAATTTTGCAAAATACTGTTGCTCAAGTGATAAGATTAACCCTCTAGGGATGCAGAGTACAAAGGAATAGCTTTGATGGATCCCAGAGGTGAGAAAGAGAGGGGAGGAGAGGTTAATGATTTAACCTGTGTAGCTGCAGTAGCTCTGTACAGAACAAGAGAAGTAGAAGAGAAAGCAAGAAATGACCATCAAGGAGCCAGAAATAGAGCAGCATGGAAAACTCTATTACCTACTGGTTGGCCTACATCCAAGTTCATGAAAAGCTGCAAACAATCAGGTTTTGACAGAGGCATTTAATGTTACTCAGCTAAGTGGCAGATTCATAAGCAAAACGAGCTTACTGAGAAAGTGACAAACTCAAACTTGGAAGATCTGTTAAGAACAATTCTGAAAAACATTTTCAGGGAAGGTCATGTTCAAAGTTGCAGCACAGGGCATTGTTCCTGCAGGATTTTACCCTGAGCCCATGAAGAATGATGCTGACATCAACAATCTTTCTCATAGGTATACACAGGTGATGATGGATCCAGGTCCCTGTGCAAACCTGAGTGATGTTCCCAACATGAGATTACTTCCACAGTTGAATATAAATACTGCCAAAATTCTTGACAGTTCTACCAAATTATTTTTCTGAAAATGAAGTTTTCACAGCCAAAGAGCACAAGATTAGCCAATACCAAGAAGTAAAAAGGGCCTGAGTGCCTCCATAGTTTCAGAAGTTTAACATGCAAGACTGTTAAAAAAGAATGAAAAGACCACGTATGTGCAGTTATACATCTGTTACTGAGAGTGGGAGGTAACACAAACAGGAAGTTTGAGCTGATGGGGAAAGCTGCCAGATATGCAAGAGAGACCAATTAAATGCTTGTAGTAATGCTACTGTGAAATGCCAGACTCAGGACAGGAAACTGAAAAAGTTGTTAAGGAAATACCTGGGCATGTCATTTGGCCTTTTAGAAGTAACTCACAACAGTAAAATCCGTTAAGTATATCCAAGGGTGCATTAAGATGACAGATTTTTTCCCCCTTGATTTCCAAGAACACTTTAAGAATTCTAGCTTAAGCTAGCAAGTATCTGGGGTGCAGCTAATATTCCTATGGTTATTTTCTGTGCTAGTTGAGGTCCAGCTATTGTCAAAGCTATCAGCTTTTACATTAGGAACCCATTTTTTCCTCCTTAAACAGATGCCAATAGTTTTCACAATTTTCAGGTCCAAAAGGAATGGGATCTTTCTATACAACAAAGACTGCATTCATCTAAGACATCGACTCTCACCATTTCTATAAAAAAAGTGAACAAGGTTTAAGAAGTCTTCTAGCGAAATGTTCTAGGTTGAAACCTCTAACAGACTCACCTACTGGGATTTGTAGATTTTCTGAGCACTGCACAGATGAATGACCATGACTTTCACCAGTTATCATAAGGGGCAAAGACCAACAGCCCCTTCATGTGATTGGAGACTTGATCTAATATAGGACTACACAAACAGACATGAGAGGTGCACAAATATGAATGATAAAGGTTTCATTTGCCCAACTCTCGGTGTCTATGTAGGTGGACACGTTATGCCGTATACAGATCGGCCTGCAGAACTCTCAGGCCAGGAGACTTTCAGGAGTTATGAAAACCAGCTATTGAATAAAGGAACATAGTAGTCACTATCACTTCAAATAAGATATTTTTCAAGGGCACAATTTTAGGAGGGGGTGAAGATGCTTTATCTGCAGGCACATTATTCTGTATTCATTCTGTGAGATTCAATGGATGCTTCTAAAAATCAGTCTCAACACTGAGAAATACATAGCTGCTGTTTTGGGTTTTGCTAGTATTGAGATGGCTCCCATCGCAGCAGTATTATAGCACCTGGTAAATATCGATTACAGCACCTTTGTGCAGCTGTAAGTACATTACAATTAAGGAAATAAAGCACAGAAAGCCCTCAAACAGGAAATACACACAGGAGTAGCACACTGATACAGGGTACCCTAAATCTTCAGGTTGTTCCTAAACATTGGATTCTGCACCTCCTGAGCTCTTACATGAACTGAGAGATTTGATTCACATTTTTCAATGTCTTTTAAATTTCACTGTTAACTTCATAGACATCAAGAATATATTACAACCCTTTTGTATATAGAGTAATAGATTTCTAGGGCAGATGTGCAAAGTAAATCATTTTTCTCAAAATGACAGATTGGGAATTCTCCCCAACAATACAAATATTGCATCGCTCATCTCCTAAAACACAACACCTAAGTGAAATAAACAAGAGCAAAGTTACATGATTATGAAAAAACACAAGTCAAATGGTTGTCAGAAGCCACCATGAGAACAAAAACATTATGAAAATTTTGTTGATCAAAATGATCTTGATAGAACATTTTTGCTTCTCAATATTATACCAACAGAATACTTGTGTCTGCCTTAGTAACTGGCAGCTTTTAACTCATGCATCCAGGGCAGTAAAGATATGACTTCCATTTGGAGTCATTACGAAAGGTAGCAACACTTCAAGCAGTTGAGATTTAGTATTGTCCACACTAGAAAACAGGAATATTACATATAAAATAGTGGTGATCATCAAAAATTAATAATTGATACAGTTCACAATGTAGTTTAAAAGAACAGGAGAGAGAAAGAAGGGAATATGCAATATGACTGAGGAAACAAAGGCTGCACATGAAATAGAAAGCGATCTCACAAAGGAAATTCACTTGGCCAGACTTGCTGGAACAGAGAGTAACAAATTACTTGAAAACAGCATATGATCTACCAACGTCACCTTATTTGTGAAACAGAAGCCACAAAAATATGAGAATTGCAGATGAATCAAATGCAGTTATATTATAAACACTTCATTTTAACAGAGCCAGGCACAGATGTCTGGGGACACAACAGAAAAATGAATCTAGTAAACAGTAGAGACAAAAAAATCCAAATATGTTACGTTCATCCTTTGTTAACAAGGATTCTAGACCCAACAAGACCTAATATTGCTAAAACAGCTCTAGATATCTAGAAAGATGTGTCATGGAGATTCATGGTGAACTATTTCAACTGTTCTCCAGTCGAACTAAATCTTTCATCTGAAAAAGAGATCAACAATGAAGGGGGTTAAAAGATCTTCTGCCCTTTCTTCCATCTGTGACAAAGGAATAGGTAGCTTCTTTACTGAGCATGTACACCAAGAAATATTGCTTTCCTACACAGGCAACAATGGAAAAAGTTTTCAGTTTCTTCCTTATTCTACCTACATAAGAAAACATTGTGAATACAGTTTTAATCTCACCTCCAAAACTTCAGTTCCAATCTAACTTGAATATTGTCAACCACAGACTACTTTGAAGAAGATTAATGACCTACCATAAATACAGTCTCACTACTCACTGAATAAAGCTTTTTTTAAAAAAAAGCTGAGACTGCTGCCTTTAGAGAACATAGGCTCCTCCCATTGTCTTGCTTAAAAGGTTGCCAGACCACCAGGTCCAGAGACCTCTTGGCTTCTTCTTTCAGAAGAATAATTCCCAGCACATGCCAGAAGTATTTTAATATTCTTGGAAGAACCCTAGTTGACTAGGGTTTTATTGTTTTGTTTTTAAGCTAATAACATATTGGTGAATAATGAGATAAATGTCATACAAGATGTTGGTGACTGAAATAGTACATAAACTTTGTAATAGGGCCTCAGGAGCTGCATACCAAACCTTACATATTCCTGAAAGTATTTACTTCATAAGGTAAAAGTCACCTTAGCAGTACACTGCAAAGCAGATAGAAATGTGCTAAGTCTGTTTTGATATGCAGTGAATGACTATGGCTTTATATGAAAGTCATGCTTTTTTTTGCTGCCCTTTTAATAAGATTAGACTTTAAACTCCTATGAAAGGAATTGCTATTTGTCCACTGAATGAGCACAGTCATCACAAGGTGCCTAAAAAGAGAAAAAGGACCATAGCATTTCAAAGGGTCTTTCTAGTGCCTAGGTAATGGTGTCCTCTGGGTGCCCACTGAACAATTACTGTGGTACTGGTGTCTAAGATGTTCCCAACAGGGACAGAAGTTACTCTACCAGTTCACATTACCTACCAGAGAGTCAACTTGCAGGAAGTAGTTGCATTATAACTGATGAAAGACTGGATATTCCCTTCAGAGATGCGAGATTTTTAACTCTGTATTAGGAAAACCAGCACCATGGGTAGAGCATAGATTTGCAGAATATAAAATTCTGGCTGCAGTTCAGAGCATCTCCCTTACTCAGCAAAACATTTATTCCTAAGGTCAACTTTCAGCACGCTCAACATGCTTCACTGAATACAGCAGAGCTCCTGCAAAAGTGACAGAAAAATAAAAGCAAGCATGAAACAAAAGCAGCATTGCTACTACACAGATTATTTTTGAACTCCTAGCTTAGTCTAACATTTAAAATCAGAAATTTCTCTTGATAACATTTCTAAAGCTATCCAGGCAAATTCTGAAGTTAGTTCATTGGAGAAAAGGTCCCAATGATACATGGGCATAGGATTCCCCATGTGTGTACACTCATTCACTTATACATGCTTAAATGCAGTCAGGCATTAGAAAAATGAGAAAATTCTTCATGAAAGCGAGCAGTTGTATTTCAGAGAAATTCAACAAACCTGGTGTATCAGAGCAGCACTACAGAAATATTAGAGCTGACCATCTCGGTCCTCTTCACTGTAAGATTTTTTCACAGACATCTGGTAAGCTTTCTGCTTCTTCTGTAACGTTGATAAATAGGTATATTTTCTAGTGGAATAAAATGCCAGACATTAAGGCTATGAAAGAAGTATAGGAGGTAATAGACACTGTTTCAAGAATCCTGAAACAAAATATTGCTTAAAACCATTTATTGTGTACAGTAAAATATATGCAACAGCATCTCCTTTTTCCTTAGCTCATAGGATATAAACACTGAAATTACAGTACTACAAGTTTTTCCCCACTTAGAACAACCTATTAGACCAGTAGTTACACTACCTCCCTTTAACTGCATTAATAATATATGATATATGATCCAGTATTTTCCATCAAGTAAAACATGATTATAAACCTTTCAAATATGCCAGCAGAAACTCTAGAAATCATCCTTTGTAGTGACTGTTGAATGTATGTTTGTTGTATGTATGTTTGTTGGTTTTTTTCAAATGGGTTGATGTTAGATTGCTTTTGTCCCTTTAGCTGAGTAGTAGTCTTTAAAAGGTGTTATTTCCAAAACTGAAGTCTCACTTGCAACCAAACAATACATCTGATGCTGAAATTTGAACATCAAATTTTATAGCTTGCAGGCACTTGACAATCACTAACTTATAGGTTTGTCAGCGCAAAGAACATTTTTCCCCCCCTTTAAAAACTGATGAGGATGCCCTAAAAAAATGAGGCATTCCCATGTTTAGATAAAACCTATTTTTGATTCCTACATTCTTTGTTAGGATGCAGAATGTGATACTAGTGCTTTCTCATGTGCAGGAGTAGATCTAGGGCACACCTGACATTTCCACAGCTCACTCAATCTCAGGTATAGAAACTGAACTTAAGTAACTCAGGCTTTAATTCCAAGTGAATATAGACCAAAATATGCTTCACATGTTAAGCAGATGACTTCTAACAACAAGACTTGCTATTATAATCCATTAATTTCTCCACTAAGAAACAAACAGTGCTCAGTAAGCCACTAATTGAACGCCCTTTTTAAAGCAAAAGGACTCCCCACCTGCATCAGGTTGTTTAAATCACTGTTCTGTCATGAAATATAGCACCTACTCCAGATGGAAGTTGAACAAGGAGCTAAAACTCAGATACCTCCTACTAATCCATAAAAACCGTTGTGATACTTCAGGGTTTATCTGGGTTGCCTCTTCTACCTGTTTATCAGTTGTCCCTACCAGAGGGAATTACTGCCCACAAGCTGGTATTCTACTAGTGCTCTTAACCTCCATGGTGATCTCCTATAGATCAGGAGTGCCCACTTTTTCCTGCAGATTCCTGAAGAGTCTGTACACTTGGATGCATTTAGAGAAGTCTATAACACAGCTGTACAGTAACTAGTGCCTCAGAGAAGGTTTTCCATACCTGCCAATTTCCATTACCATCTCTGATGTCCATTCCCTAAAGCACCCAGAAATTAAACAAAGGACATTTCTATTGAGACTGAAGTACTGTGTCGCAAAAGTAAAGATTTCAAGATTGAAGAAAAACTTCAGTGCAAGCTTAGCCTTGACTTAATTGCAGGACTACTTCATAGTTGCTACAATATTCATCATCTTTAAATAGGTAAAGCATGTCTCAGATGCAAAAGCCAGAGAAAAAGCTAGCGGAATTCACCCCATTCCCACATACAGCTTCCTATCTAGTACATGACTTTCATCTCCACCTGTACTACATGAATTCCTTTTAAGAACACTTTTCATATTAATGAAGATGCTCCTTGAGTGACATTTTTGTCATTGTGCACCTAAATTACCTCTAGTTCACACCTGAACAGCCCAGATAGTTTGTCAGCTACACTGATGTGGATGTTTATTTTGTGGATGAGATGATTTCTTCTGCATCACTACTGTTATAGCTGTAGACTGTTGGATAGCCAGCAATAAAACAAAAATCAGCTACTGATTCAAGAATAATCTTAAGATTTATGCATTCACAGCAAACTGCCATTTTATTACATGTATTTGAGTTGCAAAAGTTTGCTCTGCATGAAACAACCCTTTATATGCTAAAAATGCGAGAAATGCCATGCCTTTTTTTTTTTATTTAAAACAGAGAAGGCCAAGATAAGTTTACAAAGTTTCACATTTGTAAAAGTTATCATTTTCTGTCAGAGACAGGACTGAGAAAGAATAATTTTTAATGCCAAATTTTCTATAGTAGTATAGATATCTGAGTTCCTAAAACAATGAAATGTAACACTATACTCTGTCCAACACTACTAAAAACAAGCCTGTGTATATTTTTAAATCCTATGCAAGTACAAAAAAGATAAAAAAACTGTGCTTTGCTTACTTTAAGTAGTGCAGTGACATACATAAAACATCAACTATCACTTGCTCAGTCCAGAGAGGAATCTTTTTGATATGTAACATATAGGTAACTTTTTCAAGTCTAAGAATACCTCCGATTGATACAGAAGAAATAGAAGGCTGGTCAGCTCCACTTTGTCCAGAACTAATATTTTCAGCACAAGGCAATATTGACTAATTTGTTACATTATTCCCTGTGGACTGTATTTGGGCTTTGCAAGAAATGTTTAATGCACTTCAAGTTTTTTGTAATGTGTCTTCAAAATTAATTCACCATAAATAACGACATCTGCATATGTTTCATTAATGGTCCACCTTGAAAAGTATAGCTGTTTCTTCAGTGCTCAGCATTTATGTTTGTATGATCCACTAGTATCAAATGATATATATCTGTTTAACAAATATAACTGTACAGTCCCAGAGGAAATTGGTATTTTTCCCCCTCTCCTTGCTAGGGCACAACTCCATCAGAAGCCATAGCTACTGTAATGCTCTAATGCAGTATGTCCCTGTCTTCAGCAAAGCACTTAACTGCATGCTTAACTTCAATGGCAAGTTAGCTTTCCATGGAAAATGATTCCACAGAAAAAAAATCAAAATAAGATTTCCATTTACCTGTTGGAAAGAAAAAAGGATTTGCAGCTGTAAAGTGCTCGGTCACTTCTGTGATACTGTATCGTAGGAAAGTATTCCTACAGTTACAAATTATTTTGAAAGCTCTCATACAAGCAAATTAAAAAGCAGCAGCAGCAAGTGCATAGAATTTCTTATGCAAAAAATCAATCTGACATAACCAAGACCAAAGGAACTATGCTGATTTATAGCAGCTGAGGTTCTTCCCTAGTACCTGAAAGTCAACATCACCACTATGGCCAGTGGTCTACTATACTCAAAAACCAGTTACACCCATGATTGTTCCTCCACTGTGGAACACAAATGTTAGATGTTAGCCTCCAAGTGTGGAATCATATCATATTTGTTCTGTAAACTGACACAAATACCTATGACACTACATAATCTGTGGGGGAAAAGAACCTCATGAAGCCAAATGTTTGCACAAAGCAGTGAAGTAAAACCATTTTGGATGACTACATTTTTCACCTAGTAATAGTAATTAGTAAAGGAAATCACGCACATGAAGATTCAACTGTTCTGAGAAATTGCATCAAAACTGAATGCATACCTTGTCCTTTCCTGGAAGCTTGTCACAAACAGAATATATTCATAAATTTCAGAAGAAACAAATGAAAAGCATCTCACATCTGTAAAAAAGAAATGCTTCATGCGGAACTAAAGAGGGGATGTTTCCCCCAGATGTTTGAAGTTTTTCTAAGTACAATAGAATATACTTGAGACATCTCTTAAACAACATTTTTTTTTTTTTTTCTGATTTACTCCAAGCCTTTAGCTAAAAGAAAAAAAACTTGAACAAATAGCATACATCAAATAAACAATCAAAGCTAACGCTGTCAGCAAGAAGTTTGCAAGACCAACCTAAAGCTACTCCAACACTAGCCCAAAAGTTGTCTACAAGCAAGGTGGAATAACATGTCTCATATGATGGATCTAAGCTTAATACCTTTGTCATTCTGTCTGTGATGATTAAACAGAGTAGGAGTAGAAATAGAATCAATGTAAAGTTTTATGTAACAAATTTTTTTTTAAAGCCAACTTTTTACTTAAGGAATTATTTACCTTTAATGTAAGGTAGAAAACGGTTTATCTTTTAACCCAGGGTACAGACTAGGTTCTGCGTAAATGTTTCCAAAAGCAGCTCCTCTAAAGCCACAGCATTCATTTTTCTTCTCCTCCAGTGCCTATATGCTGACAGATGGAATGACATGCTCTGGGTCAGGAGGTTTTCCTACCATGCAGAACAAGTCGATTTACATTCTCATCAAGATCTAGCAGCTTCTGTTTGAGTTTCCTTTATTATATTGGTAAAGTATCCCACTTGTGAAAATACAAAGTTACCCTGTTAAAGCAAACATGAGCCTTCTCACAATGTTCTTCATAGAACTGTTCTTCATAGGCTGTCCTAACCGGAAAACTCTTTGATTTACTAAATCTGAAGTGCAGCTTGTTTGATGTTGCATAAATCCCCACCTAGACACTTAAAGTGAGCTCAAGTGCAACTCATTCACCTCAGGTGCCATATTCACTCTTCATTTATGCTTGTGTAATGCTACAGCGAAGGGAACTGTACAAGCACGACTAGGGCAGTTTTCTGTAGGTACAGAAAATCTTCAAACTATTAGAGTGGCTACGCAAATAAAGAATACCAAACAAAAAACAAGCAACAAGTTTAAAAACTACCACTGAATTTGTGCATTAAAGTACAAAACAGAACAAAATATTTCTTACTCAAAAAAGTGTGCTCATGAATACACACAAAATACTCCAATGAGGTAGTAAATAATGGAAGTTAGAAGGTGAACTTGGAAAAAGTTAATTAGAGCAGTAGCTGGTCATTATTTCAGAAAGTCATCAAGTCATTAACAGGATTTCATGAGGGAAAAGGGGCATCCCAGCATGCGGGGAGTTGTGAGTGTGCCAGGGCACAGAGGAAAAGAAATGGGATGTACTCAACAAGCAATACTATAAGCACAAAATTTGGTTCAAGATATGAACTGCTGAAGAGTTACAATACAGTCCTACACTTTCAACATATCTTTGTAATATCAAAGATGTTAATTCTGTAAGAACACTGATCAACTCAGAAAATTATCTAAAAAAATGAGGAAGCTTGTTATATGGAAATTAGAAGGAAAATGTGAATTTGTAAATGGCTGCCATAACCCCAGAAGCTACAGGTGGCATAGATTATTAACTTATTCTTGGTTTCTAACACAACATACAAACATTGTGTTCCTACAGAGAAACATACAGGTGTTCTCACACCAATAATGAAGACTCAATCTCCTGGTAACTTCATTACACAGCACAGAATTCAGAATAAATATCACACTACAATGATTTAAAAAAAATGATTTAAAACCACCTTAGTAGCAAAGTTAAACAGGTTCTTGGAAGTAAAGAGATCTCTCTAAAAATTGAAATTCTGCCCACAGAATACAGAAAGCAATCCACATCCCACAAGCTACATGGAGGGCCACAATGTTTTGAGGAACTACATACATTAAAGCATAAAACTAACAAGTTTATTTTTTTTTTTTGTCCCTCTGGTCCCCCCAAGCATGCATTATAAGCAGGAATTCTCCCCAAACACTTGTCAAGGTCATCAAATGATCATTGTGAAAAAAGAGTATTTAAGACAACAATGAAGCATGAAAAAAAAATGCTGTGTATTGATGCACTGCAGAGGCCCTTGGGTTATTTTCATGTGAGAAAAAACTCTGCCTGACATCGCTGATACCACATTAAGCCCAAAACAATCTGCTTAGAGCCACTGAATGAGTCAATACACTTTTTAATATTTATTAAAATATGACTGTAGCCTAAGGAAATATACCTGATGTCATTAACTATGACACATTGGTAATTCCATGCTTTTGTCATAGCATACCCCATGTTGGAAGGGACCCACAAGGTTGATCACCAAGTCAAATTCTCAGCTCCACACAGGAGCACCCAAAACTCCAGCAAGCTGGGTGCTGTGACCACTGCCCTGGGGACCCTGTCCCAGTGCCCAGCCACCCTCTGGGTGCAGAACCTTTCCCTAACACCCAGCCTGACCCTCCCCTGTCCCAGCTCCACGCCGTCCCCTCGGGTCCTGTCGCTGTCCCCAGAGAGCAGAGCTCAGCGCCTGCCCCTCGCTCCCCTCGTGAGGGAGCTGCAGGCCGCCAGGAGGCCTCCCCTCGGCCTGCTCTGCTCTGGGCTGAACAAACCAAGGGACCTCAGCAGCTCCTCGTACATGTTGCCTTCCAGACCCTTCACCATGTTTGTTGCCCTACCATGTTGCTTGCTTTTATCATGTTGCTAAGTGCAAGTTGTGTAAGCCAACAGATACACTAAATAATCAAGCCTATTTTCAGTTTTCTTTTGCCACAAACACTGTTGTAGCTACCTAAATTTATTTCTGTATTAAAGACATTAAAAATCCTAGTTAAAAGTTGGATTACTAAAGCTTGGTCCTGTTTTACCAGTGGTATCAGTGCAACACTTTGCTTTCACTTCAAGACAACCAGACTACTCCCAGTGCTCTTCCACAGTAACAGCTTTGAAGAGAACACTAAAGCCAAGAAAAATTAATGTAGAACTTGCAGATGAAATGGTCAATCAGGCTGACAAGGAAGGAAGCGAGCAATACAGCTTGAGAAACCAGATTCAGACATAACGGGGGTCAGTTCTTCCAGTTAAGTCTTCATCAGAGCCATCCATGCATCCCATACAAAGAAGAGTGCACAAGTCCACCCGTCCTTTCCTGCACCATCCCCTCTCCCAAGCCACACAGCTCCTGCAGGAGCCAGACTCCTCACGGGCAGGGACACCACACCTGCAAAGTTCCCCAGGGCTTCTGAAGTGCAGTTGTGTAGTAACTGCCCGGCAGGAAATGCAAGTTCTGATAAAGCAAAGAAACAGGGAAGATTCAACTACAGGCAAAAAGAAATGTGAGCACAGAGCACATATGAGAGTGCTCCTGTATAAGTCAGCCAAGATGATTTATGTTGCAGCCCAGAGCACTAGCACAAGACCCTCATTCCACAAAGCCAGAACCTGATGGCCATTGAACAGTCAGACTGCTCCCCATGAATCACAATTACAGAAACACCTGTGACAAATGGCTAAAACTCACAGTACTCAATAACCCTTAACTCCTTTCATTATTTTTTTCTTTTTAAATTTGTGTGTAAATGCATACACACTTGTTTGCAAGAAAACTTGCCTAAAGATAGTTGCTCAAAGTTTCTTTGCTTTCCCTGCAGGAAAAAAGTGACTTTCCTTTCATCTGTCAGCAGATGTTTATTTCCTTTTCACATTCTAACACATCACATTATTTACTGTGGCAAGATGAGCTATGTAAAAAGACCCGTTCTCATTTACTAGACCTGCAGGCTCTATGGTTGAGTCATCCTTATGTTTGAGGGGCAGAGAGGGGAAAAACTTCCATTCTTTCTTCACATTATCAATCTTACAGTTTAAAGACACTCTCGAGTTAGCAATATATTCATCTCTTACCACCCCAGCCAAATTTCTGATGTTACATTGTTTTTACAGGGTTACTAAGACAATGTCAATTCTACGTGAGATAGAAAGCGGAGGTAAGAACTGGATGTGCTCTGTGGTAACTCAAGCAGTGCTACTGGATGACTAGCTGTATAGCAACATTTTAGCAGTCCAGTTTGCTGTGCAGCCTCACATTCCTCCTGAATCTAACACAGAATGCTCATGAGCATTAATGCACCTAGACTACCTACCTTCAAGAACTTCCTATTTAGGATAAAAGCTTTGATGGGACTGATGAAAACAGTGAAATAACAGAGGAAACAGCAAATGTACAAGTTCCACACCAGCCATAGATATGCCCATCCTCATTATTTCAGCTGACTCCATGTGGCCCCACAATTCTGAGCAAAACCAAGATTTCATTTTCCTCTGCTCATAATTCTGTTTTCAGGAGAATGCAAGTCCAGAGACAAGACTCAACTGACACCACTGTGTTTTCCCGTGGCACTCCATATGCCTCATGCACTGAGACAGATACAACGGGCAGTCAGTAATACCTGACTCATTGATTGTGCCTGTGCAGACAGTTGGCTGACCAAGCTGACTCACAGTACAAAAAGTTCATGAACTCCTGCGAATCTTTCAAACCTGGCTTTTATATCTCATGTCTGTAGCAAAATCAGACATGCAAATTCTGCATTTCCTTGTACCTACAAGAACTAGCACAGACTGAGTTTGTTTCCCAATTAACTGCACAACAGATTTGAGTATCAGGTTTTCAAACAAAAGTATTATTACCTAACGTTCATCTAGAAAATTCCTGTAAGAGCCTTTTACTAAGTGACTGCATTGAAACAAGCTACAAATACTTAAAAGATGACACAAAAACAACTGCTTTTACAGGCACACATTTTTTTCCACAAGTGGTGTCATAGTAAAAAGCCCAAGATGACTTGTTCTGCAATAGCCATGCCTCTACACCTCCTCAACACTTCAGCTAAACGTCTCACCCCTTCCCAGATGTCTTCTCCTCATCTCTTTTGATTCCTTTTAGCTTCAAGCTTTTTACACCACCTGGCTCTGGCTCCATCTTCCGAGGCACCAAGAGCATCATTTGCCTCATTTGGTACTCACTCAGTATAGCAACAGGAGTGGGTGCCTTGCACCACTTACCGCCACGGTTCAACAAATGGCTAGGCTATGGCTGATCTGTAAGCACATTTTTTAAAAACTATCTTTTGATAAATCTATTTTGAAGCATAAATTAATAACTTCTTTGAACTACTCGGTGCAAAGAAGTGAACCATCCACTGAGAGATCAGAACTTTCCTAGCAGCAGCATTTGTAACTCACTTGTTGCAACTCAGACTTTTACTAGGTTGAGTCTCTTACCGACAATTTTACATCATTGCTGAATTTGGGCAAGAAAGCGTTCTGCCTATCTGCCCAAAATAACATCTAGCCTGTAATTAAAGGTAGCAGTTCACAGTTCTAGCTGACTGCCAAATATATGCTGATCACTTACATGGAAGTTAGCTCCACCCCTTAAAAAATTAGATCTAAGTTAAAAGCACAATACTATATTAGTAACTACGATATGTGAATTGCCATCCTGAATTACTTTGAAGGTCCATCAAGCACAGTATCAGCAGACACCAGTATCAGACATTTAAGGAGACAATCCCTATGGGGGCAATTATAGACTAATTTACCCATCAGGGAAATTCCTTTTTAAACTCCATCAATTATCCCCCTGAGGCACAGGGATTTATATATCTTATGCTTTTAATCCTTTCTAACATAACTCTAGATTATCTTACTACATTCATTTTTAACCCTTTTTAAATTTTCATCTCATTTCACTATTACAATTTTAAATTACACATCTGTTTCCAAATATGTGCAGATAAACAACAAAAAAATTATAACTGGACAACTATTAATGGGAATTGCATACAAAGTACGTGTCATGGAAAATGCAACAAGACTTATCACTGAGAAAACTATGATGAACATTCAACTTAATGTGTTCCAGAAAACCTCTGTGGGTCAGATAAAAGCTGCATCTAGAAAAAGCAAAATTAAGCATCAAACCTCACAAAGGCAGCCTTTGGTATTTTCTCAAATACCAGTAAGCCTGTTTTTGAGAGTGTTTTTCCGTTATAGTACCCAGTACATGATCCAGCTTCTCAGAGTCACAGAAGTTAGTCTGTCAGACCCACAATTCAGCGATTTCATGGAGAGTAAGAGAGGAGACTGCTGTGAAATTCAGCAAGAGACCCCGCGTTCACATGGAAAGCAGAGAAACGTCTTTGGCATCCCCCTGCAGAGGCCCCTTGACAGGAAGGCTATATGCAGCTGAAGTTTCCTGCTTGCTGCAGAGTTGCTGGGAGCGGATTGAGGTAAGGAGGCATGGGAATCAGTATTAACAGGCACTTTTCTGGTTAGCCTTAGGAGCCGAACAAGAAAGATTTATAAAAACAAGGCAGAGGTCCTGCCTGCTCTGTGCCTATAAGAGGACATAGGTCACATAATGGGATTTAGCAAGAAAAACTGCATGCTCAACAGGACTTAGCAGCTGACCAAACTTAGTTCTGGAAAGCTCTTACATTCAGATCCCAAGAAGAACCTGAAATAGTGATTTAATCCAACACACACTTTAAAATACATATTTTCATTGTTTTTTGGTTTTGTAGCTTTGAGACAGTACATCATCTTTCCAAAGATAGAAAAGGCTCTGAAATCACATTAAACAATTACCAACTTTTTCTCCGGGTATATAAAGCTATCGGGGGGCACAGAGAGAGTTCTGGCAACAATATAAACACTCAAAGAAGAAAGCTCAGCTCCCCTCTGACCTCCGCGACTGCCAAGTTTTTCAAGTGTTTCCTCCTACTTTCACCCAGGGAACTTGATAGATGCACTGCTACCATTCCTAGGGGCCATTCCCATCTTCCGATCTGCCAGCTCCATACAGGGCTGTTCTCTCCTCTCCTGTGCATTAACATAAAAGAAAAAAGCAGCCTCTCCCCCATCCCAACCTCAACCAACCTGTACAGGCATCTCTTGACAGGCAGGCACAGCAGATACAGGCCATGAAAAAGAGCTGCTTATCTCTTCTGTCTTCTGACTGTGAATCACTTGCTGTAAATAACTTATTCATAGCATCTGCCAGGGACAGAGATCAGGTAGACTCCCCCCCTTCTTGTCCACAGTTCTTAGAGGCCAAAAGTTCTTAGAGGCCAAACATAAAACCTCCCATAAAATGCCTACCTCTCTAACACAGCCCACAATAAAAATGTGTGTGAATAATCAATGTCACAGCTCAGCAGATGAAGAGCCAGAAGTATTTCACATCAGTCTCAAAAGCGAACTTACCCTAAGTTTTACATAAGGTGAAAACATTTGTTTCAAGTCAAGAAAACCCTTTCTCTACAGCAACATTTTCTTTTGTTTGCTGAGTTTTGTTTGCATTTTTTCATTGGTTTTTGTGGGGAAGGTGAACAGGGGGTTCAGGGACACAGAGGATTTTATGTTTAATGCAAGATGAAGAACTAACTTCACCAAAGAGCATTTGGTCAGTGGTTGGAATGACCACAGGGGTGACAAAATTCAAGTTCATGTTCCCACGCTCAGCCAGACAGAAGGAATCTGAGCCAGGGTCTCCTATATCACACCCCATATAACATCCAGGAGCCTACAAACTTTAAGAATGGGATGGAGGCACCTGCACACCTCACCCTAGCTCTGTGACAACATGCTTTTCTTCAACTGAAACCACTTCCTGGGATGAAATAACCTAAGGATAACTTCAGGTGAACCAATGCTGGATTTTTTGCTTAATGAAGTATTCATCAGAAAAAAAATTCACCCCAGCATGAAACTAGAGCTGTAATTCTATAAACCTGATAAGCGCAGCTCTGGAAACCCATTAGGGGAGTAACATAGAAACAATTTTCCATGGTTTAGAGCTTCTAGACCAGAACAGGCCATACCAACTGTGATGTTGGGACTGAGCAAGAGAGCATACTAGAAAGCTCCTCACACAGACCATCCCCCCTGTATGAGGTACAAAGCTTGCCCCTGCTCATCCATGCCTGATGAGCTATTCAGTGAACAGACGAAAGGACCAGGGCAGCGCTACCTCCATACCACCACCCCGCTCCTGAGCAGAAGCACCAGGAGCTGGGTGATGCGCAACGGGTGCCAGCAGAAGCAAGATAATGGCTACCTGAAATGCCACAGGTAAATCCAAATACAAAATGATGTTTTGTTGATTGTAAACACAACCTTACTCAGGTCAAAAAGCATTTTACATGCAGCAGACTTCAAATGTCTGACTATATTCTACTTATTTAAAACAGCTTCTGCCAGTCATGGAGGAATTAAAAGGAAGGCATCTGCTGGCACTCTGGTACTCATTCTCTCTGAAGCAGGAAGAATATTATTTTGGAGTTTTATCATTGGCAACATTTCAAATCCATTCACTGCCAGATTTTTAAACATGCCATGTATAATTAAATATCTCCCTTCCACAGCCACCACATCAGACACAGAGGGGGAGCAGTGCAGCCAGATTTCAGTCCCTGAACAACGGGTCACTGGCAGACACAGTTCACCAAACCTGCTTTTTGAAAAATCAGAATAAACCTAAACATTATTCCTTTTCTTACCTTTCGAAGTTCACTTCACAGTCTCTCCACTCATCATCTGGTAATATTCAGACTCATTTATTGCAGGTGTATTAATGTTTGATCAATGCATGTTCCATAAGGTTTTAATGTTAATAGCATGATATGCACAGTATCTTAAGTTCTACCTTATAGCTCTTGTGGCTGTTATAAAAAGAATTTTGATCTCATTTGCTTTTGAAATGCAAAATACTTTTTCAGCTTCTTCCATAAAATTGTTTCAGTGCACTTGAAATTTTCATTATATTTTTGAAGGATTCCTCTAGTTAATTTTTAATTGAATTTTCATAGCATATTCTTTACCTTATACTTTATTTATAAATGCAACTTCAACAAACTTTTCCTCTTATAGTTCCTTGTTCATGTTTTTAATTCTCTCAAAGCCACTTACATGTTTGCCAAAATTTAATACTAATTGGCAAATGAGATTATAAACTGGTTAATTTAGAACAGAAGTTCTAACTGAATTTCTGTGAGCAACCAAAAAGAAAGAGGGGCATTAGGTTTTGATTGTAAATCACTGTAGGAATGCTTTAAAAAGTTTGCAGTACTGCCCCTACTCCTATCATTTCACTACACTGTGAGCCACCTTAACTCCCCTGAGTCCCACTGAACTGAGCAGCAGGTGAGAGTCTCCACCACAGCAGAATTCGCTACAGTGGTTTAATCAAAATCCAAGAACAAACCATGACAAATATGCGATTAGCTCTGAACAACAAATATTTTGGCCTGATAGTTTAAGGGAAGTCCATCAGATACATGCCTCTGGCATACAGAAAGCATCAGATGGACCAAGGCAGACTGTTGCTTTATTACTGGCAAGAAAGTAGAGGTGCAGAAACCATTACAAAAGCAAACAGATTTCTGTTCTGCTCTAAGCATGTCACAAAATGCAATGTTGTGGACTGATGACATGTTGGCAATAGTGTTAAACAAAGCCATCTGAAACATTAAAACGATGTTTAAGAATTACATTTATGACAAATTATTGTGCTTAAAAACACTGAATAGAATCAGGGCACTGCTGTGCCAGCCTGACATTGCCAAAAAATATCAGAAGAGAATTCGTACACAGAACTGCACAAAACCTAAACAAGAGGCAGGGTTTCCCAAACAGAAAGCAGCAACTTACATATAGAGAGGGCTGCACTGCAGCTGAGATGCCAGGCACCTATGCACTGAATCATGTAACTGTGTCTACATTCCTCAGGAAAAATTTTGTGCAAGTGCCATGAGTCCAAGACTTCTGTTTTAGTTCACAGGGTGGGTATGCAGCAAACTGATTAAAATAAGCAGTGAGCAGCAGTGCTGATTTCCTCTCAGCCACAGAGATTTCCCATTCCACTGTCTGTTTCTGGAACAGCAAAGACAGAAAAACCTTCGTTTCCAATATGACATAGCAGTTACAAGCAGGGTTCCCCCAGAAATAGCGGGCACAAAAGTCTACTTTTTTTGGACTAAGGCACAAATCAACGTAACTTATTGATCCCACACATTAGTGCATGTAGGGAATCAAACCAGGTGAGAACAGACCAGTGTCAGAAGAGCCACATGCTTCCTCACACGTTGCACCTCAGGCTCCTGTCACAGTAGCTTTCCTTCCTTTTCCACACTTCTCACACCCATCTCTACCAAGATCAGTGCAATGTCTTTATTCAAAGGAATGGATCCAGCTTAAAGTGGACTTATAAAGATGTTACAAAGACGGACAGATTGTATTAATATTTCCTACATAACCGGAAAGTCCTTTTAAAGCCTCTTTTAGATTCCTCCTTTCATGCAACTGAAAAGTCATTCTTAACAGAAGTAGTTGAACATGCTAGTCACACCCTGGACTGATGAGCATGATTTTTGATTCATTGCACATATAACACCTGGGCAGAGACAAGCATTAGCAGCAACACCATCAAAAATCTGTATGCCAGTATTTCCCTTCCTCTTTAGAAAAGCTTCTGAGAGCATCAGGAAGAGCGAAGACTCCAAGTTACATGCTCCTACTCCAACTTCAAGGCTTAGCATAAGCATATGGCTAAGTGAACCAACTGTCTTTAATAGCCCAGAAACTTGAACAAAGCACTGCATTGATCTTACAAATAACTAAATACACTGTGAACCACTTAAGTGAAAACACACAAGCTTGAGAGTTCAAGCCATTGCAAAGGTGAATTCTCGATTTCCTGGAGAAAAAAAAAGACATCTCAGCTACAAGACAGCTGGATGGCCTAATTACAGCTGCATAAGCACTCATTTCAGACAAGGCTTCCAGCTCTCACATGCTACTGTGAAACCATCAGCACTTCCAGGTGAAAAGCTGAAGCCCACTGCCTCCAGTATGCTAGGTCATTCAAAATGAAATAAGCACAGCTGTCTTTCCATCAGTTTGCAGGAAGGTAGGTTCACAAATCTAATCTTTCCCTGCAGACCCATAGCAAAAGAAGTGTAACCACTTCTGTGATGGACATAGAAGAATTAATAAGATTTAGCAGCCAGCCACAAAATGGCCGATGTGTTACAGTTGCCTGTCTCTGTCAAATTAAAAGACTTATGTTCCAAATGTCACAACTTGGTCAGAAAAAAATGGAAGTTAGCCAATAAGCACAAGAAAAATTCCAACATACTCTTACCTTTCCCACTTTTGTATCCTTAGCACACTAAGGTAGGCAAAATAAGATTCATCACAATAACAAAAAATTGCCCCACAGTAACTTAGGTAAAAAAAATTCTGAATAAAAATCAAAAGATAGCCCTCCCCCCTGCCTCATTTTCTAAATCCTAATGTGAAGCTAAAATGTGTCTGCAATGCCCATTTCCCTCCTCTATCCCTTCCTGTGAGAAGGGTTACCCAGGAAAGCCCCTGCTCCACTGACAGGCAGGTCTCCATTACAGTGTAAATCCCTGGTGACTTCACAGCAGATGCGCCAGCGGAAAATTAATGCAAACAAAAGTAGGATCTCACCTCAGATTTCATTCCAACCTCCAATTTCACACAAACCAATAACATTGCTAGTATTAAAGACAGGGGAAAAAAGTTACTACAGACTCTTCAGCACATGAGATCAATACACCACAATGCGTGAGTAATACCAGCCTGTGTGTCTTTTCCCAGCCTCACCTTAATTAACAGAGGACAAAGGATGAGTGGCTAGAGAGGGCCACATTTGGAACTTTTCCCAGAGAGCAGCCTACCTCTGAATGCAATTACCCTCCTCCATAATCAGTTTGTAAGATGTTTTATTTCAAGTTGTTTTTTGTGTGTGTTTTTTTTTTTCCCATTTTTATTTTGTTTAAATTATGGGTCATATTTAAGTGCTAGTACCTCGATCAACAAACTCTACCATTTCCCCATAGACACATCAGGCTACCTATGAGGACACAAGTGACACAGACTTGTGCGAAGGACATCCTGGGAGTGAGGCACCTTGAAAATTCCACTGACGCCCAGCTCTGAAACATCAAAAGAGCTGCATGCAGTGCATATGGTGTCTGCACTGGAACAGGCTCCCCAGATAAGTGGCCACAGCACCAAACCTGCCAGAGTTAAGAAGCATTTGGACAATGCTCTCAGACATATGGTCTGATTTTTGGGTGGTCCTGTGTCAAGCAAGCCAGGAGCTGGACTTGATGATCCTTGTGGGTCCCTTCCAACTCAGGATATTCTATGGGTCTGCACAGAGCAAGTGCCGCTCATGCTCACAGACATATGCTTGTGAAGGAACAAACTACAAGATAATATACTTAGTTTCCTTTTAAGTGTACCTATGTCTGTGTAATTATACATACGGTAGGCGTGGTAGGCGTGGTCTTTTCATACTCAAATGAATATTTGGTACAATCTTCCCTATTCTATCTCCAAGTCTGAGTGCATGTTTTGTGATTCTTTAATTTCTATTTTTTTTAATTGCAATTGCCTGAGCTTTTCCAGCAGTTGGACTGCATGCGAATCAAAACAGATTTTTTGTTTGTTTTTAAAGAAAGTCTAACTCTCACGGCCAGAGAATTAGCAGTCTCCAGCCTCCAGTATACCATAAAGTCTCAAAGAACAGAAAACCCATCAAGAACTTCTTTTTTTTTTTGTAAGTCATATGATTTTAAATACAGTTTAAAACAGTTTACTTACACTGCTGGGCAACACAGAATGCTGTAGTGGAGTCCAAACTCTATTTTAAAAATTATATATATCACCAGTCATGAATATTTACAGAGAAACTGGCAATTCAAGTGCAGTCCTTTTCTATGAAAGTAGTAATTTAACAGGTCTGTGCATGTGTGTCAATTCACCTACTTGTTTTAAATCGGCGTTGGTCATTCTTCTGTTAAAGCACCACAAAGACCAACTCCACAAAGTTATGACACCAAATATTGCTTTGGTCAATCGGAAGTTGATTCCTGTTACCCAGTGCAAGAACACGGCCCCCACCTAAGTGAGAGCTATAGGAACCAGGGTAATGAAAATACCTTCTAAGGGGTGCCCCTTGGAGGTGTCCCACATCAGGCAGTGCAGGCAGCACAAGCAGCCTCCAGATTCATTATCTGAAACCTTGAAGCACATGGAAAACACCACATTCCCAACACAGCAATAGAGGGGCACCATCATTCCTGTTGCTTATCTGCAGGAATCTCCTGGGAGTGCTTCTTCCTGCATACACTGTAATTCCAGAGGCTGAATCAGAAAAGTCCATGTTATATTTCATCCTGTTAAGTGTCTGTGTTACTTTCAGTCCTTCCCTCTCACAAGAGATCTGAGAGAATATCTGGAAACAGAATAAGCACAGAAGTAAATACGGGCTCCCCTTTAAATGTAGTGGGCTTGTTTCCAAGGCCACACAGGGAAATAGAGGGACTTAATACTGTAAATGAGCTACAGCCTCAGTCACCTAATACATCTGCAGCAACTGTTTTGGCACCATGTAGTTGAGCCAACAAAGTTTTTATTTAACATCATTTGTATATATAACTTTTTTTAATGACCTACATAGATGCTACTATGCTATAGTGGCTTAATGTGGACTGGGGAAAAGTTTCAGTTATAGAAGCTCTCTCTATAGATTTAAAATCTTTGTTAGTCTTGTGTCTGCCAGTCTAGTGAAGCAGCCAATTTGGAAAAGCACCTTGTATGAATACTGCAGCAGTCTGAGCACTGTTGGCATCTTCCAACATTTAACAATGCATAATATCTCCAACTGCATAGCCAGCCCATCCACAACAGTTTTATGCAATATTTTTTTGCATATATTCTGCGATACATTGAATTCCTGGGCAAAAGCGAGCTCAGCCATGTTTATCTCCTGCTGTTTGGAATGCAATTCCTTCCAGCTCATAAAAGCAACAAAGTAGAAAGGAACGCTAATATTTATTTTGTTCCCTTACAGACACACATCTTTCAGAGACACCCTCCCTTTGATCATCCAGAACACACAGGAAAGGAAGGGAAGAGGACAGGTGAGAATCTGACTGAAGATTTTTTAGTTTTTATACTTTTACTCAAGAGCATATTTACTGCTAGTTTAGCCCCAAACAATCAATTCAAAAAATTATCTAATCTCAAGGTGACAGCAGACACATATTTGGGACAGGTTTTGAAGATTTCCTCAGCAATTTTTCGGAAAAATCTGGCCATATTGCTAGTGATGCTGTTAGTCTCCTCTCTTCTTCATTGGGTTGCAACATTAGTCAGAACCCTAAACCCACCTGTGGAGCCACCTCTACTGCCTGACTAGATTTGAATCTACATCTTTCAGGTGAGTACTGAAATGTAGTACAGCTTCAGAGGATACAGAGACAAGTGTTTAAGTATTCATTTCACACTGCTAGCACTACAAAAAAAATCCTTCCCTTACCAGTATAAGGTATCTGTGAGCCCTTTATTGCTGTCCCATGCCTTTTCCCAAGCCTAAAGGAAATTAAATGAAGACAAGTCTCAACCAATCTCATAGCCACCTAAGGAGACAACCTGCCAACCTGAATTGCACCTGGAAAACAGCCCAAGCTCATTGTTAGAAATTTGTATTTAAAGTGTTTAGTTCACATTATGAATGGCAGGTTTGAGTTCACATGTACTCATCCTGAACTTTATGCTTGTGATATGGAAACAAACACCTTCAGATTTCATAATGCTTAAGACAGGAAGACTAATTCTGATGATATTCAAAATACTCAGTGTTGTGGTGTGCCGTACAGGTCAGTCACTCACCGTCCTTCACCCAAATACTACTCATTTCCCTCCACCCTGCCCCACACTCCAATAGCCTTCATCTCATGGACTTCCCAGGTTAAGCCCACACAGCCAGATGAGCTTCAGGAAGGGCGAATAGTCAAATATGCACAACGTAGACATTGCAAAAATATATTCCATTTCACCAGATTTTGTATCCCAGTATTTGCTGTAACCCTTCTCTCCAGTACAACATGCAGAAACTCATCAGGGGATATTATACAAACAAATGGCATCCAGCAGCAGAAAAATAATCCAGATCATCTCATCAAATCAGCAGTTTTGGAACTAATCAGCATATAGAAATACTCCTGGGGAACTTGGAGATTCTCAACAAATCCAGAATTTCCCAAGCTGAATTGCTCATAGGAAATATTTCTGGAGTGAGAAACTGAAATAGTTTTCAGAAAGCCTTGGATACTACCTGGTTATTTATACATCCACTGCTTAGACTTGTATGAACTAGTAACTGCAGCATACAACACAGACTATTCTTCTTCTTCTGTTCTTAATTCTGCTTTTACATACTCATTCTGGAATTAAAAATGAAAAAATGAGATAAATATGGGACTCAAACCTTCCCTTATCAGATTTGCTAAGTTACAAGAGGATTCTGAAGCACAGCAGCACAGCTTTATGTGTGCACGAGGATCTGCCCTGCTGAGCGTATCACCATTGTCATTCAAATCAGCAATTGTTAGAGAACAAGTCATCAACAATTACATATGAGAGTCAAATTCCACACACAGACCTCAGCAGCTACAAGGTGGTTGATCAGAATTAAGTCCCATAAACTCAAAACAGAAGAAATTTTGCTCACGCTAACTTTCATCAGAAGCACAGAACTGCTACCTGGCTATTGATTAGTGTTTTTTTTCATATTAATTACATCTACATTCAGAATGGTAGGTATTGTCAAAAATAAAAATGGAGACAAGTCAGTTGGAAATGGTCTCAAACACACCAATAGAAGAGCACTGAACAAAGCAAAATCTTGCTGAGGAGTTCTTGACATAGCTGTCCTCATGCAGAGACTAACAATCATATTGTATACTATATATTACATACTATACATATAGACAGAGCACCAATAGAATGGCCCCAGTAACACACAATTACTTTTGACACCAGCAATAGGTTTCCTGGATTTCTTCCATGATTTATAACCAGAAAAAAAGTCTCTCTCACATTCAGACATGGAAAAAAAAGAATCAATTTGCTCAAGCTTATTTGAACTGTGCTTAGCCACAAGCTGTCCTTTCTCATTACATCATTCCAGCTACTACCAGGCAGAACTTCAGCTGCTTTCACACAGCAACTATAAGCCTTTCATTTTTTCTACTATCATTTAAAATATTAATCATTTCCCTATTAAACAGCAAAGATAAAAGACTTTGGCCCTGTCTGTCAAGAAACTAAACCATACCCGGGAAAATTAAGTTGTGTTTGTGTTCCATTTAATTTTATTGCTTCCAAATGCTGCCGTTTGCCAATAGGATGTACTTGAACAGGAAGACAAAACCCAGCACACGTTCCTGAATGTATAGAATGCATATGAACATAATTAATTGATGAGAACTATAATTAATATGCAAATAAATCAAGTGTGAGCATCCCAAAAATGTATGAAGTAATACTAGACATGAATTGACTTCATACCCAGAGACATTTGTTCCATTTAAAGAAATGTTAGTCATGTGGTAGACTCGTGAGGGCCCAGAATGTCCCTGACAGTCCGGAGTGCAATGGCTTTCACAAGTAGCACGTGCAGGTGGGACTTATTTTACCACAGTAGCTTTATTAGAAGTTGTTGAGAGTTCTGTGTCAAATCAGGAATGAATTCTCCTGCCAATGACAAAAGCAAGAATTCCTATTTAGTTTTTGCTTAGTACCATGACCAGCATATGATTTGTGTATGTCTATACTGTGGACTGCACACTGGTAAAAGGATGCCAGAGTTAGTGGTAAATAAAACAGCAGAGTACCAGAAAGCCTCTAGCTGAAGCAACTCCACAGTTAGCTTTCACAGCTACACTGCCAGGGCGGCCTGACTGCTGCCAGTACTTCAGCAAGTTCTCACAAACCAGGGTACTACTGCTCCCCAAACGCTGCACTCCGCAATGGAAGCATCCTGAGCGCATCCTTTGATCTGACTCCCCAGCAAACTGCAGCAAGCTGGAACAGAGGCATTGTGAGACAGGAACAGAATATGGTAAAAAGAATGCCAATCCACCGCAGTGTAACTTGATGCAGCCACATCTTACATACAATGTAGGGTTTTACACATGCGCGCACACACTCTCAAAAAGGGTACAATAGCAGTGGGAAAGGCTCACATAGTATAGTAGTTAAGGACTGGTAAAAGAAACTAAGAACGCAGGCAGAGTTTATTTTTTGAGATTTAAAGTAGGGATTTAAGACATTCCCCATGCATAGTTTCTGGAAAGTACGCGTTCAACATCTTGTTGACATTTCACAGCTATACCTGAGCAAATACTTCAGGCTGTTGGTGATTATTTACTGTAAAACATACAACTACTACAGAATATTTAATTTCAGTAAAAGAGTGTTCAGGTGAGGAGACCTGAACAGGGCCCACACTACAAAACACTACAGGTAATTCAATATAGCACACATAGAAGCCTCCAAGCATTTAAAGCTAAAGGGCAACACTTGGACCTTGATGACAGGTAGCAATCCATGGGGCAAAGAACATTGCAAGCCATGCCTACAATTAACAGCCCCCAAACAAAATTTGGATCAAAAATTAGGGTACTAGTAAAGACCTTCACAAACATAGCCTTAAGGTTGAAAACACATTTGCAATCCCTTGCTGTCATCATTACACCTTGTTCTGGTATGACACCTCTAACAGATGTTTCTAAAAATGTGTATTTCAGAGTCTTCTCCTGAACTCTAAGAAGCAAAAGGCATCCATTAGCTGCTCTTCTACAGGCAACCAACAGAAGCACAACACACAAGTGCTTTACAACCTCAAATCTAAAACCTCTTCCTCCTTGCTTTCTCCAGCTTTCCACATAAAGTGCTGATTAACAGGCCCACTTTAGGAAGGCAGCAGCCAAAAGGATTACCCTTTCTTTTAGGCATCACTGGTATTTCAGTATCTAAAATCAATTAACAAGCTGTGTCTATTAAGAGACCCATGAACAGCTAAAGAAAGCTGCTTGGACTTGCCTCTTATCAATTCTTAGCAAGAAGAAAAGAGTAGTGGGAAGCTCTCTTTAACAGGAAAATTTTCTATGTATTAAATTATTGTGTTTATGCCATGGAACCAACTCTTTGTTTTCCTACAAAAAAGAAATGTTTTTGTTTTCTTACAGTAAATCATGCACGCACTATGCAACCTGGCCTTCTTTTCAGGGAGCTGACTGCATTTGCATAAACAATATCAGTCTAATGTTTATCAAGTCATTAATTCTTCATGAAAGCATACAGCTGTATAAAAAGGCTTCTTTTATGCTTCGAAAAATTCAAGTGTGTTATTAAAAAACACATAGCTGCATGATTGTAGATCTTGGAAATTAAAGATCATCAGGGCTAGCAAATAAAGCAATCAAAATGCAGAAAATTTATGGAGAGTTTTTCACTGATTTGTTACTTGTTCCTTATTGTGAGGTGTATTTACATACAGATAAAATTCCAGATCATAAATAATACAACAGAAAGTTGTTTTTTCCCTAATTTGGCTAATTTCATAAAAGACTTGCAGTGGCATTATAAAAATATGCTCATCTACAGCTTCTATAACTGAATCAGACTGGGTAGAAAAAATTACCTCTACGTTTCTTCTTCGGTCTTCCCTTCATTACATCCTCTATATCCTAAAAAAGAGTACCACTCTAAAAGTGTACAACAATCTTTAAAAGTAATTAATACAAAGCCTTATAACTGGACACAGGTGCAAGTGACAGAACTTTACCACAAACTTTACTCTAAAACATTTAGATTTCTCACACAACATTTTTATACACTGGAAGTTATTCTTTCAGGGAACTTTTGAAGGGGATGTGGTTAAGAGGTGAAAAAAATGAAAGCATGGTTCTGCCATCAATTGCCACTTTATTGCTGAAGTTTCCTGCTTCACTGAGTGCCTGGGAGGCGCACACACACTCCAAACACTAACCTATATGATACTGGATGTCTGTAATGTCCAGAATGCCTCCTGACAATAATAAAGAGCCTCAACTTATTGGTCTGGCATTTTCAAGGGAAATGGAGACAGTTAGGGATAAAATTTGGCTCTTCCCAGGTGGAGACAGTCTGGTTATCACTCAATCACAGGGTGCCTCCAACATAAAAAGGCAGATAAAGAAACAGAAAAGGCAAAGACAGCAAATCCTTTTCTGCCATCACCTCAGGATTTAATGAGAAGTCAAGCAGTCTCCTCTTTCTCATATTTAAATAGAAAGACTTCAGGCCTGTGCTAGAGGCCATCAGCTTCTCCACCTGCTTCAGTTTTTCCCCTTTATCATCATGTAATGTATGTAGCCCAGCTTCTGACCTCCTTGCTCATATTGAATAGCACCCCAGCACATGCCAGCACAAACAATTCATGATAGGATGGACCCCAAGGCAAACACACAGCTCCACTGGCTACTACACACCAAAGTGTCTGCCCACAAGTGCTCTGTTCTAGGACAAGCACTGCAAACTTCCACTCTGATTTAGCCAGATAACTCTACAAAGGCTTCTTTTGAGTTCATTAGGGCTGCACACTGAAGAATGACACTTCAAAGTCAAGATGGTTACAGCCAAGCCAATACAATTAATACTTTGCAATCCAAATCAAAAAAAAACCCTTAATCTCCAGACAGCATGAAAAGTCATAAGATAAAGGAAAAAGACCATGTTTTCCACTTATTTTATAAAAGACACTAAAGCTTTTTCTACTAGCAATGAGGAATTGCCATAAATCTAAATGAAGAAAGCCTGTTCACTGAGCAAAGACAAAACCAGTTACTGTATATCACAGCAGAAGAAGGATCTAAAGATCAAAGGGTAAATACCATTTCCTGCAATGTGTTTTTCCAGAGTACAGCTTACTCAGCTCCTGAGTAGCTTTACAGTAGAGGAGGAAAAACTATGAAAGGAGGGAGTAGCATATGTTTAGGGTCTGGTAAATAAAACCCGACACACACACAGAAAAGCCATGCTTATGTAGTGGAATCGATGTCTATGGCTATACAAAATGGCCCTCTTTTTTCCTGTTGTATCACTTAATATGTTCTTCTCCCTTATTAGCTCTTAATCCAGGTCAAATGACAAGCTTTGCTATGGATTCAAACTCCTAACCACATGCTTTGTTTTGCTATGAAGAGCAATGCTTACTTCATGGCTCCCAATGGCCAGCGGATAAAGGCCCCTTCACTACTCTATTCACAGCACGGCATGTAGCTCTCTCCCTAAATCTAAGAAATACAGTGCAACATTATGACTGTACAGAGTGAAAAACACTAGAAAAACAGCTACAAACACAAGCAAGCAATTTTGTAAGAGCTTTTTGAAAGGTTTCAAAAGTCCCAGCTCTCAAAAATAAACTCTCTCCTCACTGGGTTATATCCTTTACCGGTATTGATTATTCCTTTGTATCACAATGCCTCTAGGTTTTCCTAAGAGCTTCTTACAGAGCACTAGGGACTGCAAGGGCTATGTATTCTAGGGAAAATGCAGTGAAAGGCAGAACAACAGAAGCGATCTGGAGTCCTCACATACAAGCTGAACCTCTCAACAAGACATCCAACACAGCAGCTCTCAGGGACAAAGACACTTCTCTGTCACAAAGAGAAAAGAGGGGGGTAGGAACAGACTTGCTGCTGCTGTGGGAGGGTTCGATACCAGCACTGGCTTTCAGAACAAACACACGACCAGGTGCTACAGCTTTTGGAGACTAGGAAGTGAGACCCTCAAAAACTTCCCACATCTCCTGTCCCATGGGAGAGTCCCTGAGCAAGCAGCTGCAAAGGCTGAATGCCCACGGAAACACTGATGGGCCAGGAGCTACAAGGCACAGCTCATTACTGGGACCCCTCACTGTTAGGGCCACACAAGCTGATCCCTTGGCCATACAACCATAGTTCTGCAGTCACAAAGAGGGTATCCCCCAAAATACTAGGCAATCAGCTATTACCACGTAGTAACTGTGGGTGAAGCCTAACTTCTTCCAACAGTGACTAGTGCAGCCAGGCCAGAGCAAAGGGAGCTCCTTTGTTTTTACCCCAAAACAAGGGCCTGACTTTTTTTCCCCTGACAGCTAGGGACTGCCCTCCTTTCTGTTCAGGAAGCCAAGGCTAGTATGTTTTACATTCCCCTGACAGTCAAGGCTCTAGAGCAGGTTCTCCTTACTCAAGGAGCAGATCAATGAAGAGTTGGCTTCAGGCAGGTCTGAGCGAGACTCCCACCAATTTCGGACAAGGCTTGAAGACAGGGACAGTATTTGTCCTTGTTTATCTTTGTTGGAGGACCTAGAAGCAGTAGAGACCTTTATTGACTCTTCTTCGCTTTATGAATTATCCACTTAGGCCTACAAGCAGCCTCCCCAGATGCTTCCCTGCAAGTCCTTGCAGGCAGCTAGTGCAGCAGGAAGACGAGCTGCAGGGCTGCACCTCTGCTGTCCCTCTCCTGTGAGCAGGATCTGCACCCACAAAGAACAGCCAAACCTCTCCACCACTCCTACTTCTGGCACTCCACAGGCTGAGGAGCCACATCTCTCTCTCAACATAAACACATGCCCTTGCCTCAAGAAGCACAAAATGCACCCCTCTGATCACTAACAGGAGTGAACTCTACAGAGATGGACTGACTTCACAATAATCAGCCTCTTTTATATGCATACCACAGTCACCTCATATCAGAACACCTCTCTTCCTCCTCCAAACGTGATAAACAACAACCTGCTTGCTGCTAATCCAGGGGCATTGTTTCTTACTCCCAAAAGCTCTGTCCTTCAAGCCGACATATCCTTTATTCTCACTCAGGAGAAGCAGGGTGGTTTCCACTAACTTTGCCTGTTCTATTGCCAAAATGGAAACCACTTTGTCCTCACACTGAACTATATCAGTATATTTAAATATCTTCTATCATGCAGGAACCTATTAGTTTTAGATAGCAGCTTCCAGCCAATGGCTTTCATCTGAAGTTACTTTAAAGGCTCCCCCATCCCAAAAAAAATTACAAAAACTGAGGAAGAATGGTGAAATTTCCGTTATATTAAAATGCCATCAAGCAAATGCAAGTTACTAAAAGGTAAAAATGTCTCTAGAATATCACAAGTACAATCATGTTTGGCACTGCTTCCTTGTCTAAATCTAAGGTTTCTCTTACATTATAAGCGTCTTCAGATACTATTTTTAGTATCTTCTCTGAGCATTAAACAATTCAGTCAGCCACTTAAGTATGTGAGTAGTCCCACTGAAATGCAAGCTAATTTCTTTCTGAATGCAAATTATCCGTAGTTCTCAAAAAGCCATTCAAATTGTATTTAAATGTAGAGGACCTTTCTACCTGCAAAAATCTGAACGTAAACAATTTCCTATCAAAGTTTATTGCAAGCACTTCAGGTAGGTAATAACGTTGACACTCATTGGCTTAGTTTTTGTTAATGGAGAAAATGTACAGAAAAACTCACTCCATTTACCAATCCTTTGGGAGATTTTCATTACTGGCCTTATATAACAGCAATTGAAGATAGAAACAAAATATTATTTAACAAGGTTTTATATGACAGCATAAAGAGTGACTGCTAGCTGAGTGTTGATTCAGACATATTTCTGCTAGGGTCACTTCCCTGCCAAAATATACTTCCAATAACCATACATAAATTTTATTTTTAATAAATAACCACTAAATGGTTGTATAAACAGAGTAAACTGTGGGTAACTGTAGTTTATAATGAATATCTGTTGTAGCAACATTAACAAATACCTCGCACAGACTGACTCCGAGTCAGTGCCACCATCACTAGCTTGTTGGTTGGTGGCAAACCAAACGATGTTGGAACACATCAGTGGTTTCCCCTAGTGAGAAATCTACATCCTCACTACATCAGCTTTCGCACTCCTGAAGTATCCCTCGTGTTTCTACTTTTCAGATGTTCAGCTTTGGAAGGCTTAAAATTTATAAAGGAATAGTCACTGACCCAGAAAGTCACTGTGGCAAGACTGTTCCTATACCCTGCCCAAAACATAAACACATAAAACACGCTTATGTGGAGGCAGTGTGTTCTGAAGTTTGAAATAGGAGTCTAGGATTAAAAAAAAAAAATCAGCTACCAACTCCTTGTGTGACCTTGGGCAAGTCTTTCAACACCCTTATCCTTCAGTTCCCAAACTGTGTAGCTAAAAAAAGTGATTGAAGGGGCCTTGTGAAGGTTATTGATTGATTGCTGCTTGCAAAGCCTGCTGAGATGCCACTGGGAAAAGAATTAAACTGTATGTGTTTAAAGAATCAATGTATATTATTAGATTATTACTGAAATAATGGTCAATATATTGCTGAAATAATGGTAAATATATTGTACCCAAAAAAATGAAGAAAAAAGAAATAGAAAAATAGTTGCAGATCATTCTGCATAAGGTGAAATATATGCAGTACAGTATACCTGATCCTGTAGCAGTAAAGTTACAGGAAGCAGAATGAGACCCTTTTGTAAGAAGGGGTCTGAGGCCCAGGGCAGTAAGCACTACCCAGAATTAGGCACCCTCACTCTTGAAGGGCTTAGTTGGGTCCTGCGCATTTAAGTCTTCACAATGGCAACCATTCATGAAATTTTCTTCAGGTAAATCACCCAATTCCTTCAAAAAGCTACATTGTAATTTTCTTGTTGCAAAATCAGTTCTATTTTTATGCTTTCATCAACCACATGTATGTTTAGGTAAATTCTGATTTCTCAACTATGCAAATATAAGAGGCATTTTACACTTTTAAGTACTGACACATTTATAACTGCAATTTCTCTAAAACGTCATTCAACCAGGATTGATTTTTTGCTGCATAGTGAGCAGAGGAAAGAGAAAGAAAGGAGCTATCAAGCATTCTTGCTTTTCTTTTTAGAAAGGAGGAAAAAAATAGGCTTATCTTTGGAAAGACAGACGTTTTAATAAAAGGATGAAGCAAGCATTAAGCAAATAGTATCAGCATATCTGGAATTCCTCATAATAATGGAAGAAATATTTAAGATGGCAGAGAAAACCTTATGGGTTTTCAAAGACTTCAAATGCATTTGATTGAGTGGGTCTTCTACTGATGAGACTGATTTCCTGATATTTACTGATTTATTTCCTGCAACTTACGGGTGCATGTGGTCCATTTGCATGATGCATTTAGCCTATTGCCCTTCCAAAAAAAAAAACTAATCAGGCCACATTTTTCTTGACTTACTCTATGTCTCAGGATGTTTGCATCTTAAAATAGTAGTCATTCCTATCTCCCTGTGGCCATTGTATTTTTCCACCACGCATTACCAGTAAATTCTGTCCGCATTGTTATTGGTGTACTCAGTTATTATATAATCAAGATTTGCAATAAGTTGCATGGAATGCAAAGGTGCCTTTCCTCAAGTATTTCTCTCTCAAAACCAAGTAACAAAGCCACCTTGACTCCCCATGACTTGAAAACTTGCAGTAACTACTTCTATAGAATAACAGGATTATTTTCACTTTTACTGTTATAAACCTTGTAAAACAATAGCCAAGGAACAGGCTCTAGTACCTTTACTGACAGAAAATAGCAATGAAATCTGAGAGTCATCCAATTGACTTTGACAACTTGCAGAGTAAGACTATTAAATTAACCAAGTCCCATCTATGGCTCCTAAACAGAAACCCCAACATATGGTTTGACACCTTTCCCACTGCTGTTGGGGAATGTATGTATTTACTTATTAAGCTTAGACAGTTAAATAGATTTATAGACTATTCTAACAATAATAATGAAAAATCGTCTCCAATCAATCAAGAAATGCTATATAGCATGTTTCTACAGACCCAGATATTATCCAGGATATGGGCATTTACAGCATAATTGTCCCACTAAGCCAATAACATCACCTTTAAATGGAGCTGACAGTTCTTCCCATCTGTGGTAAGAATTCAGTCTGCTTTACAGTAAAAGCTGTAGTATGAAGCTCACTCCCTCCACCTGTCTCATGCAGAAACAGCCAAAACATGCTGCACTTACAGTTTTGTTAAATGAGGTCATGTCCACTGGGGACTGAACAGAAACTATTACACCTCTTTTGCATAGGAGCATATAGTTGATATGTGGCTTAACATAGAGCTATATAAACAGAAAAGAGCAGCCAACTCTCAATATTTGACCCTGATTTTATATAATGTATCCAAAGATAGATTCACTGAAACTTAACAAGGATTTTGTATTCATTTTGCCTTTTTCATGGATTGCTGTAGCAATGCAGTCAATGGCTATTATGCTTAGCTAAGTTTAGAATATTACATCTATTTCTGAAGTACACTGGCTCTTTCCAACTCTAAATAAACCACTGAAAGGCTTTAGGAAACTTTTCAGTATTAGCACACACACACACAGCCAACTTGTAGCAACTGGAAAGGGGTTTTGCATTATATGTTTGATGCAGACTATGGGCTTTGGACAAGGCCAGGATAGCGACATTTATCTTTTTTTTTTTCCTTTTGATGGTGTTTTTTCTTTATTTTTAATAGTAAGAATTTTTAAGATTGGGAGATCCTTTCTCACAAGCAATATTTGAAAATATCTTTAACAATCACCAGAAAAACAGCAGGGAAGATGGAGGCCAGTGCAATCGCTAAGAACTCTGAGCTGCCCAGGCCAAGGGGCAGCACCCCTCCTGGAGCCACATTGCACTTATTCCCTAGACCCCTACAAAGGAGGAAATAAGGAAACATAAGTCCTTCAGTGCAAAGATTTATCTCATGTTTACTGTAATGAGACAATGGAAATACTACCATCTTATTACAGCATAGTAAAATTCCTGCACAGTTTTTACCACCTCTCTTCCACAGCAACTTTCATAGGACCACAAACACCCTCCTTCCACCTCCTCAGGCTGCAGCACACCCACCCATCCCTCACAGGTGCTTCCAAACTCCTGATTAAAAGCACAGGTGGACCTCAGTGCACTACAACGTGATGAGTTTAAACATTACAACCTGTGTGGATACAAAACACCATCCCTGGTCCTAGAGAGGATTGTTTAAAGTACTCATGGCTGGTTAAGGCTCTTTAAGAAATGCAAAAGCAAATTTATGTCTTCTTTTTACACTTCTATTTTTCACTTCTGTACATTGCTCAACTAAAACAACAACTTTAAAGTCTCAGTGTACAATAAATGTAAGAAAAATAGGAAGCAATGAGAGAGCGTGGCTCTAACTGCTACAAGTTGATTTCATACCGAAGTCAGAAAAAGCCCAGCAATTTTTAATGCACTTCAAAAGCACAGGGTTTATCACAGGTTGTGATTTGGCCCACTTGGCTGACATTTTAACTTCAGCACATCTCCATCCAAGCCTGAAACCTGGCAGACAACATAGCTTTCCTTTTCTCCTTAGCGAGGGATCCAGTTCTGAGCGTTCAAACAACTGCGACTAAGATCACTTTTTGTATAGACATAAATTGATTTCACAAGACAAATTACAAGAAAATAATCCCCCAAAAACTTCTAAACTTAAAGTAGGCTATAAAGTCAGTGCTGAAGCTGAATCATCATTAACATTCTCCCCACAAACAGCAATTGGAGCCTTGAACTCACCTGCACGCAAGCAGCAGCAGGGGCTCTCCAGGGCCAGGCCTGTGCAGCTGCAGCACCCAGTGCCTCTGTGGGGACAGGATGGGCCAGGCCAGGATGCCTGCCCATGGACCCAAGGCTGGGAAGCGACTATAGTTGAGCTAGAAAACAGCCCCATTGCACCACCACTCAAGAAAAGAGCAAATGCCCCTAGTGTTGGTTTAAATAGGGCTTCCGGGACCATGGCAGGTGTTTGAGAGGCCTCAGGTGAGGCCACTCAGGACAGTTAAGGCCCTGCCATTAGTGGTCTGTTACAGGACCTCCCAAGAAGCTGGTGTGTAGGCCTGGGCAGAGTCTCACCTTCAGCTTCCAAACCTAGCTACCATCTCCTCAGAGTTTCTAATAACTCCCACTTTTAGAGCCTTTTTCCTTTTTTTTTTTTTTCCTCCAAATAACCTTGCAGTTAAGCCCAATTTTATAGGCGTTGTTTAAGCCTGATAACTAACTCATGAATTTGACATTGAACATGGAGTCAGTTACGAGAAGTGGGGAGCCGGAAAATACCTCTTTGATTATACAGTGTGTCACATACTAATGGAAAGTCATTCCCAAAACTTTTCTGCTCTTTGAAAGCATTCAAACCATGAGGCTTTCACTATTTCTCCTGGGAGGTAACTCTACACTGTATGAGGAAACGTTTCCTAATAGTCGGCCTAAATTTTCTTTCGCTCAATTTCATGCTTTTATTCCTAATAATACACCCTTCAGCCATCCTAAAAATCCTCTCTCTTCTGAATGTTTGGACCCTTGCAGTATGCTAGACAGTTCACATATCCTCTTTAGTCATTGTTTCCTCATTCAGATATTTCTTTTGGAAAATAAACTTGGCAGAGACCAGAAGACAGCTCTATTACCATCAAACCTCCTGTGAATGCAACTGGAAAAAGAAAAGGTCCTCAGTTAAGTACTTCAATGTGCAAATAACACACTTTGGAGTTGACAGCGATCCCCAGAGTAGTGATTCTCAGAAGCTCTTTACGTGGAAATCTCACTCTGGAATGGAGAAGGAGCTTGAACCAACTTAGGAATCGAGAAGGATGATGTTGTGTTCTCATCACTAAAGCACATGTATTGGATTATCTGAAGCTACTCCTGGCTCTGCCATCAAACTACTGTGTGGTCGGTCTCCTGTGCCTTTGTTTCCCTATCTATCAAATGGTTTTATGGGAATGTGGCTTTTCTTTTTTTCTTTTTTTCTTTTTTATTTTTTTTCCATTTAGTCTTTCATTTGAGCCTGAGTTTTCAAGCAAAAAATTGAGGGGGAGAAGAGTACCTCTGAAAAATATTCCCTGCAAAGTACTTTGAATGCTAAAAGCATTAGGATATACAACATATATGTTTCAAATACTGAAGAAATTAAAAATTTCTTCCTGTTTACTAGTTGATGAGGAAGTAAAGCACTTCCCTAACTCAAAGACGGATTTCTGACAAAGTCTGTCAAAGGTCTGTAGGGTGCTGCTGACATTCCAGGTTTGACTGGGAAGTGAATGTGCAAATGGAAATCTGTAAAATGATATGACGGACTGCTTCCTTGATCTTCATTCAGCATGTAAGTACTCATGTAGGTGGTAGCTGAGGTGTGACTAGAATACTTTGTGTGGAAGCAATCTTGAGACAAATCTCAGCAACACTGTGCTATGTTGATATGATATGGACAGACTAGATGGAGAGGATGAGAAACACCATTTAGTTTCCATAGTCAGTAACCACTCCAGCAACCACATCACTCACCAGCACCTAAACCCCAAGCCAAATTTTGTGCTGGGTTCACAGCACCCATCCCTGCTCACTCATCACATCCTACAGATAGTAAGTCTGCTAACGGCCTCAGCATCAGTACCCAAACCAGCTGCATTTTCTTGTCATGACCCAAATTCCACAGTGGGATTTGGATGAATTGCAACAAATTGCAGCTGGATTTTCAAACCTGCATGGGAAGAAAAGCAGAACAACTATTCTACAAGCCAAAGGGAGATTTCTTGACTCTCATTTCCAGGGCTAAAAAACTAGAATAGGAACTAGTTTTTATACAGATGAACGTTATGAAGTATAGGGATGCACCATCCGCTACATCCAGTCTTTTCTTGGATTTCTGCTCCTGGCCATTCACAGACGAACATAAGTTTTTGAGGAACTGAGTACTCTATGCCAGAACTGACTAATTATGAATAGGTTTACCAGTCAAAGGAGATGGCTCTGTACTTGAGAAAGTATTTTAGGAAAAAAAATATATATATATACATATATAAAATAATAATAATTAAAAAAAAAAAAAAAACACTTCCTCCCCTGCATCAGCCTCCCAAATTGTTTTGGTTCAGCCTCAGCTGATTTCTTCTAAGCCCATGATCATTTGATTAGAGCAGTATAAGGAAACACTGACAAAGTCATACCTCATCTCTTCACTGACACACTTCATGCCTTATGTGTTAAAACAGAATACACGTAATCTGAATACAGGTACAGGCTATTTCCTATCACTAGTGAAAGTAAATCATCTAATGCCAGATGAATGAGCTAAGACAGAGTCAGGTACTGAATATAGTCTCCTTAACCACACAACAACTTCTTCTGTATTATTTTCCTATCTTTTCATCTTTTTACTGCATCCTGGAAGACTAGGTTTAACTTTGAAGAAGTACACAATAATAAGCATAAAGTAGACAACATTTTTTTCTCTCATACTAATCTTTCTCTGTTCATTCCATAAACTTAGCAAAAATTGCATCTCTACCAAAAGGACTTCTTTGATTAATTCAACGTTGTTGCTGACATCCAATGGTAATACATTATAATGAACACTGCCCTATGCCCACACTGCGTCTATCACGAATACTGTTATCCCACAAATTTCCTATGTTCATATCCAATTATTTATACAAAGGGGAAGAAGAAAAAAAAAAAAAAGAAGAAGAATACACCACTTGTTTTGGTAGATTTTTAATAAGAGACCAAGTTCTTTCTTCAGAGAAATACGTAGGAAGAAACTCATCTGTCTCTGCTCAAAATGAAAGCACACATGATTACCCCTCCTAAACATATCCTTTGTATTTATCTAGTTTGGTATGATTTGTTTCTTCATGGTATTCTCTTCATTGTAAAGAATCCAGTCTCCTGTGTGTGGTCAAATCTAGTTTGTCACTCCACAAAAAATACTGGTATGAATCAACAGTTTGTCTAAAGTAACAATGTTATTACTGTTCAGTGACCAGTAATGTTATGTGAATGAAATGCATGTTTCTCCAAATTCTTCTATGAAAGCAATTAGATTTACAAATTCAAATGTACAGTGGCAAGACCTTTTGATTTGTTAAATCAATAACTTTGCTGGACATACATCAGTTTGTATCATGTGGGTCTTGGACCACAGAATGAGACATAAGTGTTCTAAATACACCTTCATGTCCTACTATATTTAAAAAAGATGCTGTATTATCTTAATATGTATTATCAAAAACAAGGGACTTGGTTAAATAAATTTTTCACTGATATATTTCTACTGATGTTGGTACAACCACAACAGCAGCAAACAAGTTTAACAACAAACCAAGCTTCATATGGACACACAAAATTTCTAAGAAAATTAGCTTCTCCATCTACTAAAGTTAACCAATGTATTTGTAAAAACATTATGCACCAAAAATAATAATTTTAACGAAGGAGGGAGGAATAAACCTCAACATCAGAGCTAAGAGCAAACAGTAGTGAAAGCAGTAAATTGAACTTATAAGGTCCAGAAAAAAACATGACTCACCCAGCCTAGCAGACAATATGTGAAAAATACTGAATGGGAACATGCCACAGAGACAAGATGAGACGAAGTAAATATGTCATGTAGAACAGATGCTGCAAAACAAACACAATGGCGAAAATTATTATATTTTAATCAAAGTCTCAAGAGAAAAAAAAATCAACGTATTAGCAAGTTTCAAAACAGCTGCATCTAGTTTTGGACAACAGAATTTGCACTTGCAAAAATCCCATCTGCAAATCCAGCCATGGAGGAGATGCAGGTACAATCCATTCCAGTAACTGATATATGGATGTTTCTAGCTAGCTGGCTGATAGAGTAACACAGCTGAGTACCTGAATACTCACATTCACCTATTCCTAAATAATTTCCAGATGATTCATTTGCTGCCACAGGCTGTGCTTATCAGAAGGGAACTGCTGAACTTCACCTTACCATTCTAAACTTTCAATTCAGAAGACCAAAGTTAGCTCCCTTAGCCCATGTTCAGTATTCAATCTTAAGGTTTCAGAAAAGGTTACAGAAGCGATGTTAAACGTGCATATCCAAGGACAATTCTCATCTAGTAGTAGATGAGACCTAATCCATGAGGCCTGAAAAACACATATTTAAGTCAGGAATTAGCACTTATTGTGAGTAATGCTTCCAAAAGTGGAATCTCGAAAGACAAAAACATTAGAACACTGCAAAATCTTACTAATTAAGTTAAAGACATTAACAAGTGTATCTGTAAACACAAAATTTCAGAGGCTCTGAAATTTAAAAACACATTCAGATGGTTACAGTTTTGTGTCTTCCATGATTATGAAACATGAACAAAGTAAAATTATGATATAGCCCTGTTTCTTCAGCTTCTGGATCCAGAATCTGAACTAGCCTCTAGCTCTGATGAAACAACAGAGTTTTAACGTGAGGGGGAAAAAATCTTTTGTTAATGCTTCTGCAATTATTATGTATACTCAAATATACATAACAAAGTCACAGACCCCATAACTGGAAATACAGAAGACTGAGGTCTGACACCTTTCTACCTGAGATCCTGAAAATAAAATTTCCTTCCTAAAACTGCTTTAGTTTTCCAAGAAATAATTATAAGATAGCTGTGATCAAGTGGGAGCGTTACAATGAATACAGTAGAGAATTCCCACCAAGAATTAATGTTCCTCAGAAGGTAGAAAGCTGGTGTGTTTTTGTTGTTGTTGTTGTTGTTGTTGTTGTTTTCCTTGTTTTTCTGCTATTGGAATTCAGCCTCCCTCTTTTTTCAGAAACCACAGAAAAATGTCTCTTGCTCAGCTTCACACTCACCGTGGCAGAGGTTCAGCCAATAAAGGCAGAAAGTAAGACTCCTGGTAAAAATACAGCAAAAGACAACTCTACTACAACAAAGCATTTGGAGAAAAAAGACTGGGCCAAACATAGCTGGTTTAAAGCCTGACTCTGACCTCCTAAACTTAACGGATTTTGAATGCTAATAAGGATGAAGCTGAGCAATTCACAGAGCTGGAGAAAAAAGCATCACGGGAGCATGCTTATGCTCTCTCTGTATACACATAGACACACACACAAACACACACGTATTTGGAGAAAGCATTAGTGTGAAAACGATTTCATTGCTATTCTAAGCTGTCTTTAGCAAAACTTCCACAACGTTCAAAAACCCAACCAAACCAACAAACAATCACAAAACTGCAGGCCTCTCAGCAAACAAACGTGTAAAAAACAGAAGCAATCTAGAAAAACACCGAACTTTAATGTGTTTAAGTGCTTTGCTGAATTAAGGTGAAAGAAAGCATTTTAAGCTTTGAACCCTATTCTGTTACTCTTAAAAGTTATGCTTATAACTGGCAACATTTGAAAATCAGATCACTATTCACACCTGTAATATTATAAGTGGCCTGGGAAAACACAAATAAAACTAATTAAATGCCATAGCTAATTTATTTAGTCACTTCTTGTAAGTGATATGAAAGAACACATTTAGTGCATGAACTTGTACATGAAAAGTCATCTCTCTGTAATAAAACTTTTTTTTTAACCTCCTGAGCTGGACCCAGCTGCTTTTCATACATCTATAACAAACTTTGTGCCAAATGAACTGCTTATATATTTTTCTAAACAAGCCCCACTTTACTTTTTCCAATCAGTCCAGACAGATGGCAAGTAAAGAAAACACTTTAGAGTCAATCTGGTGGAGACCGTCACTGAAGTGCTTTTGCCAAGAAGAAACAGACTAAACATGAATGAGGCCAAATAGCGAAGCTTGTTTTACAGGCTGGAGGTACTAGACTTCTCTGGGCTTACAGAAACTCAATAGTAGCTTTAAAGTGCTTGCAAAGAACCGCTTCTCCCTTTTCCCGCAGCATGTAGCAACTGCATTCTAACTGGGATAGCAATATTCAGTCCACACAAGCGAGAATAGGTACTGCATTTCTAAAAACACTGCCAGGGAAGTGTTTATTTTCATCTTTTTTTTTTTTTTTTCCTCCTGATGTACACAATAGTTTCAGCACCCCATGGAATAAGTATATTATTTATCATTGCAAAGAATGAACTTTGCGTAATTTGCCTACAATATTACAGAATCACTTGCTCCTATTCAAAGATCTGACTGTTCATTTTTTGAACAATATCTGAATGAATACCACCTTGATACATGTGTATCGACCCCAGCCTTTTTTTTTAATCTGCTTTTGTGAATGCAGCTAAGGAACTAAAGAAAAGAAAAGGAGATAAGAGAAGACCCAAAATAAAAATTCTGGCAAGGTGCTAGATTTTCCTACAAGACTTTATTCATGTTTGTAGTATCTCGTATGCCTTACACTACGATGCAATACCCGCCAAGTACAGTGGTTTTGTTGCTTATCACTCTGTAAGACCTAACCAGATACAATAACCACTGTAACAAAATTAGTCTAAGTGTAGCATATAAATCTGTTTTTGCCCCATGAGGTTTCAGACAGGGTGGTTAAAGCCTTGGCATCCAGGCTTCATCAATAGAGGAAGGATCATTTAAGCAGGAAGTACAGAGAGTACAATATAGTTTTTTAATCAGTGAGTCAGATTCACTTTGAACCTTTATCAGAGAAAAAATGTCATCGGTTATCTATATGACTCAAACTTGGTTCTTTTTGTAGAAAACAGAATCTCTTTTAAGACACTCAAACACTGATGGTATTGGGAAGCCTGAGACTCTTTCCTTTAAAAGGAAAAGTCTGTTTGACAATTTGTGGTTCTGTTTTAAATGCATGTAAACTACCAGGAGAAAAGAGGAAACACAAAGGTTCCACGTGCTACTCAAATTAGCATTGTCTTCTTCAGTAACTGATGGAGCTGCTATTGTGTCAGGATAGACATGTAGAGTATTTTGAACCATCAATGCAGAATTACATCGAGCTGTTTCTGAAGATAGAACCGGCTAACTACTTTACATTTCTCACAGCTTCCACCTTCTGTTCTTCAGCTTTTCTTTTGTAATGCTCTTTCCTCATCTCCCCCCCCCCCACTTTTTTTTTTTTTCTGATTAAATGTAAGGTTTTTTTCCACTCATATCTAGCCATCTGAGGATGAATCACCAGGATCCATTTCCTCTTCTGTTCATCTCAAGCAGTGGGCCAGATTTCAGGGAGGTCAGTATGCTGGATGGGAAACATCTGGATATCCAAACTGCTGTCTGATAAGCACTGCTGAGAATGTGGCAACATTTGGTGGAAGAGTAGCTCTTTAGAAAAGTCCTACCCTAATACCGCTCAAAATTATTTTTAAGTCTAAACAACTACAAACAGACTGAATTATTTGCCCTCACTAGCTCATTATAAAGTAGTGTTGCTTTGCCTTGTTTCCCCACAGGAGTATTTAATTTACTAGTGTATTCAGCAGACACTGTAATTTTATGTCAAAGCAGCTACAAGTCTAAAGAAAAGCATCAAAAGATGTAGATATAGATAAATAATCAGGGATCAGTTTAAAAGATATATCCAGGAGACAAAGATTCAAAAGATACTATTAACTAGATTGCACAGTGGTAAGGACATTCAGTAAACAGATTATCTCTAAGAAGCTTATCCTGTATTAAACCACTAATGAGTCGATGCTGTGATAAGACAGTTCTGAAAGGCAATGTATTATAGACACAGAATAATAGGAAGGGAGTAGCACAAGGTTTCCCTTCTCCCACAGTGCTCCCTGCACACACTCCAACTGCTGGTAAGTGCAGGCCTGCTGCTTGACCCAACAGGTAAGTCATTCAGGTAAAAGCTGATCAAATTTAGTGTTACAAAATTGTTAGGACAAGAGAAAAAAACACTGCGCTCAAAGCCACCTGTACAGCTTCCAGCATTTTCACAGAAGCATGGAAAGTGCAAACCCAGTAAAAACTTTGCCTGAAAGCAGACGTGTTTTTCTGCGGAGATCTCATTGCAGAACGGTGATGTAACAGTTTCACCAAGAAACTCTCCGAGGTCAAGAACTTTATAATGATAATTTCAATAACTGCAAAACTCATCCAAGACTGAAGTACATTTTTCCTATCACTAAGGTCTTCACATCATGAGAATGAAATGATCAGAGTGAGAGGGGAAAATTGACATGAACAAAACTTGCCAAAAAGACCAGTTCAGACCCAAATCTATGGTATTTACAAGCATCCCTTTGAACTGAGAGATGCATTAAAACCCGCCTAAGTCGTAAAGCAGCTTCTAGTTTTCATAATAGAAGAGGTCTCTCTATTTCCAGGACCATCAAGCATCCAGTTCCCAGAGCAATCCCTAGACATACTGCATTTGATTTCTGAATACAGAAAGCATCAACCACTTTGTTTTAAATGTTTCTATGACTGCAATAACAAAGTCAGCATCGATACAACATCAATTTGCTGCAAGCTATAAGGAAATCACTCCATCATTTCCAACACATGCCAACACATACTTGATTTATGAAAAGGTCAGGGAGCAAAAAAATTCTCAAACCAGTGAAAAACGTGAAATAATCAGAAGGAAGTCTAGATTAAAGAAAAAAAAAAGAAGAATAAAGATTACAAATGCTGAAAGGGCAGTGGACAGGCACAATAAAGAAAGAGGCTGGTGAGCAGAAAAATTTAGGAAAGTTGAAGCAATTACCCATTAAGTAAATTCTCAAGACGTGTTACAAATAAGCATGTCCTACCAAATCTGAGTAGGAATGTGCCAATTAGCAGTGCAAACATTCCAATTCTGAGAATATCTGGCTGTAACAGTGCGTCTTGGAGGGCTAAATCACAAGGTTCAAGCTGTGGACTCAGACGATGATAGTAGGGCTCCAGCCAATTTTCAGGGTACCTTTTCAGAGTCAGATTAGGCACACAGCTCTAATGATGGCAGAGAGACTAGCTGTCATGCAGAGTGGTGAAAAACAGCTTAGTGTTTTCACTATGTATTTTTCCACCCTCCAGAAAAAGCATGTTTGCTAAACACAAACCATGTAACCTTGTTGTCGTGGATAATGCATTAATTATACAGTTCTACAATTAGCAGCTTCAAGTTAAAAATAAATAAAAAAAGTTCACAGGTTTGCAGGCTGTCATAAGAAATATCCACAAAGTGTTTCTTTCTGTTTATTTAATCTGGTTGTGAAGTTGCTGTGGAAAGAGAAAAATAATGATGCATAGAAAAAAAATCCTCCTGAGAATCCAGTCATTGATTAAAAAAATGTTAATTAAGAATGCATGCCTTCAGAATGGTATCTAATTTGGCATACAGGGAAAAAAGCATCTAAGAGTGAATTAAAGGCAAGTCCCATGATAAGGATGCTTTGGTTTGGATTAAACTGCTAAAAGCCTCAGTCTTTAAACACTGCAGAAAAAAACATACCTACATATACCAGAGGGAGTATTAGCATTGTAAAGAAAAACTGCATACAATGTGATAGCTTATAATTGCAAAGACGGTGGAAATAAAAAGTTTAATAAATCACTTTTCTTCCAATATTTTTTGCCTTTCAGAATTCTCTCCTTTTTTGGCTAAGTGCTTGTAGTAAAATTGCAGTATAACAAATCTTCATTCTGCAGGCCTCAATGTCTGGCAAGTTGTTGGAGAATAAAATCTTGATCTATAAATTAGCAAACTGAAAACCTACTTATCTAAAAGCACAACGCATACCCTCAGGCATTTAAATCCCAAGGCTGGTAGGTCGGATCTAATTGTTTCCATCGTTCTCTTTACTGTGAGCACACCCAGGATGATATGAACCCCCTTCCCAATAATGGGAACGTACCAATAAAGGCTGTCATGATCCATGAGCTGACCATTTGCCCAAGGAGTATAAGCAGTGAGTATGCTGACACACAGAGGTTAGTAGATTCTGGCTTGTGGGTGCTTAGAAGAGATCCATACAGGCAGATAAGTACTACAAGCTGAGAGTGTTTGAACAGAATTCCACTGCTCTCCTAAATCTTCCATTAACACAGTACTGTAACAAGAAGATTAATAGCCTCCTGCATGCATTGGTTACCACATACCACATCATGCTGACAATCCATACACATTGCACAAGCGAAAAAGGAAATGGTTGATGTAAAAAACATTCCAAGGGTTTCATATTTGTGGAATTTCTCTTTCGCATTAGGCAATTCCTTTATTTCAGTAATTCACAAAGAGGTTACACATGCATCCTGAAAGGGCAGACTCAGCCAAAACAAAATGCTCAACTGAGCATCTTTATTCAACAACATCGATAGAAAAACATTTCCAACCATACCAGCATATGCTCAGTATTGAGTAGAAACGTGCCCCAGATTTTTTTGCTTCCTGAAAAGTGGGCAACACAGCCCAGAGGGAGCCGACGGAGGAAACTATGAAATGTATTGATTCCACATATTTCTTCAACGTGGGTTTCTGTGGAAGTACTATCAGCAGCCCTGTCTGGTTTCTTACAGTGATTCATCATCGTGCTGGCCCAGGAGACCAGAATGATGTAAGCTAAACTGGGACTTTCAAGGAAGCATAAGGAGCACTGGCATGACACCCTCATCAAATTTAATATATTGGCTAATTCTTTTAGACCCTTCCAAAATCCCTAGCCTTAACTTCATGTTTTAAGCACAGGTAAACCTTGCCTACTGACCTTTAACTACTGCCAAAATAACAACTGCTGCATCTGCTAGTACTCCTTTTACGGGTATCAGTGGCCTCTTGGGAAGCAACCAAACAGAGATGGTAAGATTGTTTATAAAGCCTGGGAGCAGCCAAACCAAACCCTTTGAATCCAAATGGTCCTAAACTTTGAACTCAGAAAAAGAATAAAAATCAAAATTTTATACCCAGAGCTCCTTTCTTTAGTGAGTTGAGCCCAAGCCAGATCCAATTGTCCCTTTCCTTTTACTGACAGCAGATCCTGCTGTAGCAGCAGGGCCCTCCTGAGAGGCGAGTGAGGTTCCAGGATTGGGGTAAGTCTCTGCCTGTCAGCATATAATTTCTCATACTCATACAGTGACTTTGCATGTCTGTAGGTAGAGATAAAGAATTATCATAATTGTCTTTAAGGAAATGAGAAGAAAGCTATTAAGGTAAAGAACACCTTTTAAATAAGGTGCATAAAATGAAGCATTTTTGGTCCAACAGACCAAGAGACTATAGCTGAAATGCTTTTAAATTAAGTTGGGGCAGGGTGGGAGGAAGGGGTTGAAATTTCCAAACTCTGTATGCAAAAACGCCAAATTAGAAGCTTTCTGAGGTTGATTTTTATATGCACTGACATCCTTTTGCAGTATGTTGGCTATATACAGGAAATTTCAATGTGAGCTCAGCCAGTATAAAGTCCTTCAGTACTACCACAATGCTAATGATATTCCAAGCATCCAAACTAAAAATACTTGACTTGTTTTTTTTCAAATAGCCACTGCCTCCTCTTTCTCACTGAGGGCTGTGAGGCAGAGGACTGTTTCCAGCTTCTGTTACTGAGTTATGAGCACACAAAAATTTCACTTTGAACATACAACAACAGTAAGGAGGAAGAGGGATCACCCTCATAAAACTCCCAAATATATCAAATTGTCCAAAGAAAGAGCAGACCAGACATGCAAAAAAATCAGTTAAAAAGTTTAGAGTATGAAATCCTGACTCTTTTCCATTTTTCCTCAGTTAAAATCTCTAAAGAATATTTTATAGTGCTATTTGCACTATAATCTCTTTTACCACTCCTCCTCACGCCTTACCTCATCTATATTATATCAGCAGACACACATCTGTAGGTTACAATATTCTCTGAACACCTTAGTATTAGATACTTTTTAGTAAGCAATTATTTCTTCATAGTTTAAAAATATACAAATAAATCTTAAAACTCCTTGTTAACTCTGCATTAATTATTTTTCTTTCATTTACTCAGATATCTAAGAATAACACACGGGATAAACAGATTCAAATGCATGCAAATATATATGTGCATATTTACACAAATACAGCTGAGGTTGTCTAGAAGTGATCCAGCAGAATGGATAGGAAAAAAAAAACAGAGCTGTCAATAATAGTTCCCAATGGCACAGGAAAAACAGATGAACCAGTGCCATCTTCTCCAAACTGTGGGCATCATTTCTGGTTATATGACCCTGAAAACTGTCTTGCTTTTTCAGTGCCAGGACACCCACTGCACCGGTATCAATATCAAGCTGGCTTCTTAATGCCTCACTTTTCTGACCCATCTCACCTTATCTCACAGAGCTCATTGCTGAAGAGAGGGAGAGCAGTCGTGGTGTGCCGAGCCCAGGGAAAGGAGGTAGCAGCCCTGGGGTGCTGCTGGCCCTACTTACCTTCACAGCCCAGCAGAGCCAGTCCCAAGGTGGTTGCACAGAGGCTGCTGACCAGCTTCGAAACATGTTTTCTTCTATCAACGTCCTCTACTCTTCTACAGACAAAGAAGAATACATAAATTTATTTGGGATTTTATGTTATTTAGGGAATTATTTTCTTTTGCAAAAAAAATAAAGATTTTTTTAAATGTTTTGTTTTTTCTTTACCAAGTCTCTCAATATGTTCATTCTTTTGGTAACTTCCCCATAGTTAGAGGGACAAAAGACTGCTTCAGCTAAGAGACACAACAGGAATCATAAAGGTTTGATCATGGTTTAAATTATGTCTGATAGCATAGGAAACATACGGTTCATAAATTTCTTGGGTACTTAGTGGGATACACCACTACTCTCACTCCTCTGTGTAAATCCGACACACATCTGGCACAGGCTTACTTTGCTGGCACCCTTCACAACATGAACAGCTTTCTTTTTTCATTTTATATCTCCTTTTTTTACTGCTGCTTTTTGGGTCGGTCATCTAGGGGATCCCTTATTTACCACTCTTGTAATGCTTCTAAAGTCTTTCTGAAATCAGCCATTCTGCAGTCATCATGATTCATATACAGTTATTTTTTGTACTTCTAAATTGATTACCTGTGCAACTAATGAAAATCATTACCTCTAGTAACTTTATTGCTCCATGGAGTATGCCATACAGTACAGCTCATCTCAGATTTCCCCAGTATTACCCATTAGAAGTCACCATTTATTTCTCTCACCCATACTGGCTTCCTCACTAGAAGCAGAGCCAAAACAAATGAGGAAATCTCCTCATAGGGTTGTTTTGCATCTCCTGAGACTCACATACCAATAATCAAAATAAAGGAAACGCCAAACCAGTTGCTGCTTAATACTTTGTAAATGAGAAAAAAAAAAAAAAGGCACAATTAAAGGAGGAAAAACATTTGCATCTCCTCACCATTCCCCCAGTTACCTTCTGCCAGATCTCAGCATATTTGTCGCTAGCAGAAAAGCAGCAGCATTCATTGTGTGAACATGAAGACACTGAGTCAGCAAAATGTAGTGCAAAACCTCTTTCTTCTCCATTTGTTTAGACTCAAACAAAAGGGAAGAAGACGTGTCCTTTCCAAAGGTGCTTGCTTGTCCCACATCATACCAGCAACAGAACTGTTAGCAGTAAACAAACAACACTCGGTATTAAACAAAGCTATCGACGTGCAAAAAAGAAGCACTGTTTTCACAATACTTGGGCAAGCTATGAGGCAGAGGCATGAGGCAATGATATGCAGCTCTCCTTTCCCAACAACAGACACTCCTCTTTCTGCCCTTCGCTAGCCAAGCCCGTGCAAACGCAGCTGCTGGGTCTCATCACCCAGAGGAAGGTCGTGGTGCAGCCGGTCCTTTCAGATGAAGGAAGATCACTGCGTCTGCGTGTTCTTGACAAAAGTCGTATGCACCTACAGGACACTGAAGGACTGTCCCTAAAGAGTCTGTCCACAGTACCAGCCAGGACTGACAAACAGGTCTTAGCGTTGCCTAATGTCTTTGACCAACACAACTACTCGTTCCAGCCTTGGCACAGCACACCCACTGCAGCCACATGGTCAAAATTCTTCTGATTCAGACTCTGGGGGCAAGGAGGCAATGCTGCTCCTTGGAGAGTCATCACCAGCAGAAACATCTGATCTTCTTTGCTGAGATAACTGTAGCTTTACAGGACATCATTTCATATTGCAAAATGACTTCAGGGATGGTAGATGGCCTGGGCACATGGTGAAGTCTGCAACCCATTTTTGCCTTCGGAAAGAGCAGAGCCATTTCAGCACTCAAAAAAGTAAGGGACATCTGAGAAAAAGGATGCCACATGACTGTCCGCAGAAATGGGAAAAGCTATAAACCCACTCCTTAAATTTATTTTCCAAAGAAGCCAACAGCTTTGCTCTGCCCTCTACACACCTTCTGACAGGCAAACTGAGTTGCAACGAGAGGCTGCTTTTAATCATACAACTCCAGAGCTTTGCTGTCCCATGAGAAACAACAAGTGGTTTCCAAACCAACAAAAGAAAATTGGGTTAGGAGTGACCTTTTTCCCCACTCCTACCACAAGTTCCTGCAAGTGAGAAACTAAATAAAGCATTATGGAAATGAAATGAAATAATGAATTGGAAAAGTTATAAATAAAATGTTCAAGTTGAAGTGAAAAATTGAAAACAAACTGTTACAGTCAGAAAGTGCAATAGGCCACAGATTTTTTTCAAAATCCTCCAAAAACATATTGCCAAAGAGCTACCTGGGAAAGAGGGGGATGATGAAAAGCAGTCCAGCCAGTTTATACTCTGAATTAACAGAGGCACTTTAAAAATTGTTAAGTTCAATAAGACTTCCCTGTGAGCTCCAAAGCACTCGAGAGTCATCATCAAGGTTACATCAGAGAAGTCGTTTAGGATCACATGGAAGATTGATATTTATGGTGAATCCTATTTTGATGAAAACATCGTCCCATATTCTCCAGTTCTTTTTACAGTCCCATAGCACACGTCCTAGCAGTCCTTGGGGCATATTAGAGCACTAGCATTTGCCACGATTACAATGGCAGCTCACAGCTCTCTATTTAGACTGCAAATACAATTTTGTTGATGCTACATGATCTGAATTTTAAAACTACAGCTTTCAGGGCACTGGCACTTACTCACATGTTAAGTCAGACAGTTGTGTGCTCCCATCTGCACCACAGAAGACTCTCTCTTTGTTGGGAAGGTAACAGTTTTACCCGACAAATATTTTTAGAACATAGCAGCTGAGCTACCGTTTATTACCACTTGCAAAGAGGGATTTAACCTTAGGGCCTCGTCAAGTTTTCTTGCAGGTAATGTTTCCACACAGCCTGCTTCAGCTGTGAGCAGTGTTATAGAAGTGACTTTTCTAGGGGAAATTTATATTCCATGTTTCCAAAATCATAGAAATGTGTCAGAAAATACATTTGTTTATGTAATCATAAACATAATTTAATTTTAAACATGATTTGTTTATCACTTATAAATATGAGAATTTCCAGAGGCAAAAAAACAGCTATTAAAGTCAAATATAGTACTGTTGGAGTGAGAGAAGTGGGAATCAGAATACACCAATATACCAGTCTTGATTTCTAGTGTTGGCTTCGTTGTTTTTTTGTTTGTTTGTGGGGGTTTTTTTTGTTTGTTTGTTTGTTTTCACTGCAGTATCAATGACCTTGACTACAGGGAAGAGCAGTACTGAGGTAAGAATTACCACATGCACAACAATCTCAGGTTAGACCTACTGTGAGACACAAGTTGCTTAAAAGAATTTGACATTTAATCTCTCTTCCTCAGTTTCCTCAGCTATAAAAGGGGCATAATAAATACCTGATTTTTTTAATTACCTCCTGGGTGTTTTCAGTGGTAATATGTTAATGTTAAAAATGTTAAATATATATATATATAAAATATATATAATATATATATAATTTACATGCCAGGAGTCTTAGCAATGAAAAAGTGTCTAATGCCTACTCTCACACTTCTGACCCTACTCTCATTCTTTCAATCCTTCCAGATAACATTTTGGAAAAATTTATATTCCCGAGTGGACATTATAAACATTTTATTATGTACTTCCCTGGAGTTATACCGGTCTCTGCCATGGAACAATCAGTAAATAAGAACCCATTTTTACAAGAGTGCTGCAGGCTTCTGTGTATCAAAAAATCATTCAGCCTGTCTGTTGCAGAGATGGTACAAGTCCTGCTTTGGACTGGGACAGTTACTTGCAGTGGGCATTGATTGCCCAGTGAAAATGATTTCTTTTTCTGGAGTCTTACTGTTTGTATGGTATTTTCTGAAATCATATATAACTTTTTCAGATGTAAATTGCCTATCTCCTGCTCTTCCTAGGCCAAACTTGTAGTTCTTGGGCAAAACTCCCACTGGAATATATTGCATTTCCTATGTATATCAGTTGGTTCATATTGACTCCTGTGCTGGGAGTTAACAGTGCAGTGACTCTGGTGACCTAAAACCTAACTCAAATTCCCCACTCTTGCGTACTGAGCAATCTGATCTAATCTGGCTATCACAGACAGTTGAGCTCTTCAATTTCAGCACTTCCCAAATTCATCTTAGCCACAATTATATTTTGAACCGTCTCTTTTCTGTTTTTTGGCATCTACAGTTACAACCTTAATAGGAGTGAGTTGGTAGGAACAATCAAGCCAGTGAAAAGAATAAAATTATGACTCAAACACTAGCCCCCAGTTGTTGTGTTGTGTTGTGTTTTGTTTTGTTTTGTTTTGGTGGTGGTGGTGGTTGTTTTGTGTGTTGTTTTTTTTTTTTATAGAAAAATCAGAGCTTCAGGCAGAGGTGGTCAGATAGGTCATTATTAAATAATGTTAACTAAACCCTCTGTCTCTTGTCCATCTACCATTTGTTCCTCGGGTTTGAGAGACAGAGAAAGGGGCATCACTTTTACTTTGCCCATAGATATTCTTTGCTAACTGAACAGAGGTAGAAGCTTGGGAGTCCCTTTTCACTCCTGATAAATTCACAAGGAAGTACAGCAGCTGACTGACTAGCTCAACAAGCGTGTTTTCCAGAGATAAAATTAAATGGTGTTGAAAAATTATATCTGTACGAATTACAAGGTGTTCCAGACTGTTGAGTACTTGAGTTTGATCCAAAGCCTGTGGCAGGCATTGTAAAGGCTCTCCTTGACTGCTATGACCTTTACATTGGACTCCTCCTGATGAGTACAAACAAGGATTTAGGAACTCAGGTTTAAACATCCCTGCTTTTCAAAATCTTGGACTATATCTTGCCCTTAAGTCATTTTGCTTTGCTTACAGAGCTGGTGTGAAAACCTTATGGCACATCCACACTACACAATGCAGAAATCCCTGCACCAGCTGGTGTGAGTACCCAGCACAGCACCATGCTGAGCCATTAGCTCGGGTCCAGGGAATAGTACAGATATATTAGCATGGCATTATGCCCAAGCTAATGAGCTCAGGCTAGCTCTGCTTTATACTGCCTTCATCCAGAGCTAGCTCCTTTGCATTTCTCTATAGCCCCACACTGCAAAGAGTAAACTTGTCTCTGCACCGCTGAGCCTTATCTGTTCCATGTATCACAACCCTGCTCCTGTGGACCCAGTGCTGCTGGAATGACGTTTCTTTGTCTGAATTCTAAACACTTCAATATGCAATAATGTCTGTTCCTAAACTGAACCTTATTTATCTGTCCACACATCTCAATCTACAAACAGAGCACCTGCATTTCAGAACATTTCCTATTCTGTCTTCAGTATTTCACATGCTTATATTGCGTGTGAAATAGAGTTTTGAATGAATCCCAGTAATTACCAGTTAGCTCGTGTGTCCTTAGTCTTGTGGGGAGGGAAGAATTCTTCATTTTAGTCCTATCACCCAGGCCAAAACTCGTTTTCTTAAAGCAACACTTATGTATTCTCCTTCTGCTGACAGAATCTCTGTCACTCTTGAATAGCAGGGAGTTAATCACTGAAATAGAAAAATTTCATTGGCAAGACAGGCTGACTGACAGCCATTGCAATTAACAGGAAGATTTCAATTGTTATGCATTTTTGTGTCATTGGCAACAGTGATTATTAGCGGGACATGCACGCATATGAACATAACTGTATTTGTTACTTAGCAGTTCTACTGTGTCATCACTGTTAAGAGATTTCTTTCTTCCTGCTTAACTATTCCAAGCGACCAAACATAATTCTTTGATCTGCCTGAAAGGATAAATATCCTACCTAGGGTCTGAGCACATGAATAGCTAAGCAAAGCTCCTGACACAGCAGAAAGCATTTGCACACACGCAAGACAAAGTTTAAATGCTGAAATGGAGCAACCAGAATAGAAAACACTGAATGGAGCAAACTTGTAATTACCAACAGGAGCAACATCCTTTCCTCATCAATCCTCAGGCATGCTTAGATTAAGCCATAAAGGGTTAGACGGTTCTTGAGGGATAGTGTTTCAGGGTTTTTTGTTTAATGCTTTGGAGCTAAATCACGCTTGCCTTTCCCAGGGGTGCACAAGACAAAGAAGAGGCCAGATGGAGCCCTCCTCCCCTCCCTGCCACACCTGGGCAGGGGCCAGCCTCAGCACGGTGCCCAGGGGATGCTGGCAGCCTGGCGGCAGCCCTGTGAGCGCTCCCCGCCAGGCTCTCACCAACCCGCAGGCAGCAGCAGGAGCAAATGGTCCCTCTATCGTGCGGCCAGGCGGCAGGGCATCTTTACGCTCACTGCAACACCTAATGTATTCCAGAGACGCAATTCATCCCCTTTGAAGCACCGATGCCTTTCCTTTCTGCAGGCAGCCACTGCCGGGCTAGGTCGCCGCAGCCAGGCCTGCCTCCAAGCACGCACTCTGCCATAGCAGGGCCCCAGGGAGCCTGCCAAGGGAGGACGCTGTGCCCACACTCCCAAAGTAGCAACGGCTGCTGCCTTCATGCTGCCCGGGGAAGGAGCTGCAGGTTCCCAGCAGGATACTTCAGAAGGTGCAGCCAGTAGCTGGAAGGACTTCAGAGGCAATGCCCTGTGAGTGAGGGACAGCACTTGTCAGGGAAGCACATGAGACAAGCTTCCAGAGCCACAAAACATCTCCCTGGAGCCCTAATAAACAAGGTAACTTAAGCCAAGAGGGCTTTATTCTAGTCCACGACACAGTTGCACAAGCAGCTGCACACTGCAGGGCTGACAGAGAAACGAGGACTTGAAGCAGAGTGCTGGCGGTGCAACACCCCACCGCACTGCTGAGGGCGAGCCGTAACGCTGCTCTCGTCATCGGCACGGGGCACAAGGGGGGGGACGTGTTCAAGGGAGGGAAACACTACGGGATTTGAGGCAGGAGTATCTGAGGCAGAATTTGTTCTGTTTTGAGAGGAAAGAACACACGTGGCCAGCTTCCATGCAGCAAAACAGAAAATGGTGCCTTATCTGTCCCACCGGTGTAGCAGGTTTTCCTTAGCAGTGTCTCTGTGATGAGGCTGTACTCAGTCCTGAAACAAAAATCACGCACGTGAAGAGATCCAGACGGCAGCCTCCAGACAGGCCACGCAGGGGTGGCACATGGCAGTGGGACACGCACACGAGCAGCAGAGGAAGGCAAGGCGACAACCCAGGTAATGGGACCAGGTCGTCCTAGCGAGGAGACCACCCTGAAGCACAGCAACAAGGCCTTTGGCAGGAGTGCCCAAAACACCATGCTGCCCGGCGGGTGCTGGAGCAGCCGTTACAGCCACATCCCACGCCAGCGCCAGGAGGTGCATGTGCTGCCCACACACAGCCAGCCAGCCCCACGGTGAGCTGCAGAGCTCTGGGAACGCACGAGATGCTTCTGGATGGCCAGGAGCAGCGTGGGGTACACACAAATGTGGTCGGCACTCAGCGTGAGAAAGGTTTCTTGCACCAAGCAGCTGCAACCTGACTGTGCAGTAAGAAGAAATGAAAATATGGAGAAAAACAAAGTGCAACCTAGAAAGGACATTTCATATCGCTGGTTCTACTTCCTCACTTTGTTTGATTTTCATGGCACATAATGGGGAGTGTTCGGAGCCAAAAGGAGAACCTCAAAGCCAGTGCTGGCCATAAGAGAGTGAAGACGCCCTGTCACTCTGTCCTCCCTGTGTCCTCAGTGAAGTCCTGAGGCCAAGTGACTTGGTTCATCTCGCCTGTTGCTGAGGAGGTTAAAGCCACTCTCCAGGTTCTTTCTTTCTTTCTCAGGGGAGTACTCCAGGAGCAGAGAAGTGTACTTTCCAACTAAAATAGAGCAGCGTTAACAGTTACCTTTCCCTGTGTGAAGCAATGCTGTAACAGCCACTGCAGCTTCCACCAGCAAGCACCAGTGCCTCAAGTCACATTTGTAAAGTTCCCAGTGGCTCCTCCTGAGCTGCAGCACTGGTGGAGCCTGGAGGGCAGCCACCTCAGGGCTTGGATAAGGATCCTGCTCTGCTTTGTCTGACTTCTTGCTTCTCTAGAGATGACGAGGAGGCTCCACAGGCTCTTTCAAGGACGGTTAAACCAAATGGACAAAACACATCACAGGAGAACCTGGGAAGGAGCCATAAATCTTCAGCTTGACACAAGCTGGCAAGAATTACCAAGAATGGATGGCAAATTGCTCGGTGGGCTTCATTTGTGCTCAAAGGTTTTCTTCACACTGCCACAGTACGAATTTCACATATTTGGAGCTCATTACAGGTTTCACATGGGCCTACTTAACCCCCCTTTTCCTTTCTCTCTCCTAACACCTACTCACCTTTACCAAAAATTTAGCATCTGTGCAGTCTGAATATTCTGCAGCAGACATTAAGGACGGGAGCCAAATACGTGGCATGGCATCTCTCAGGTGCATTACTGACACAGTGACAAGCTCGCTGGTTACACCGGCACACCTCGCTCCAAAGCAAGGCTTCAGGCCTGCTGAAGGGGAGCAAATCCCCGTGACACCTGCCAGAGCCCCTGGTGCTCTGCACCTCTATCTGGCGCCGTGCACACAGAGAGGGGGCTAACAGCCAGCCTGCCCACGAGCACTTGTGAAGGCTTCCCCTGGCCATTGGCAAGGAGCTGCTGATGTGCGTTCGGCAGAGGAGAAACCGGTCTCGGAAACACAGCTTGTTGTGGGACAGACCCCTGCCCACCTTACCAAATCACAAGCCACCTTCATGCACACAAACTGAGAGCAGATTTGACTGTTAAGAAGCATGTAGGAAAGGACAACAGTATACAAAGAGGATAAAATTCTGCCCACTCAGCATTCACTAAGAAGGGTTTTATCCTTTGCTGTGACTGTTAGAATTCAAAATAAATCTGTGTTCTTGCTGCCGGCAGCATCATCACCCCTATTTCCTGCCCCTCTTCCCAAAGACCCTTAATAGCAAAGGTATTTCACAGGCAAACATTTCTTTTTTGAAAGGCAGAGCTCATCTTATTTTAGAACCCAGCATCTATGCCAAGACTTCACACTGTGCTGAATGCATTACAACATCTACCAAAAGTGCAAAATACATTTTTAAAATGGTCAGGCAATACACTGAATAGTTGTGGTTTCTGAACACTTGCCAGTTTTAGTTAGAGGTTGTTGGTTTTTTTTTTTCCCTGTGTAACTTATGGGCACATTGAAAAAGATGTGTAAAGTGTTCTTGCAATCTACTATATCAAAGCAAGTAGATTTGTAAATGCATTTGTTCACTGAAGCACACCACATTCAGAACTCTGCCTATAGTTCCCTCACCCATAATGTGTTGTTTTCCCTTTTCAACACGAAATACCACACAAAGCGGTTATCTTTGACAGTTTTCCAAACACCAGTCAAAGTCTAGAATACAAAAAATCTGGTTATTTCAGGGAACAGGATGCTGTGACAAGCAGAGTAAAAGATACAAATTTTTATTAATTTTAAAAACAGAAGATTGGGGAAAAAAAAAAAAGGTAGGAATGATAAAGAGCAAAATCTAGCTTGGGATGAGTCAGAATAACATGAGTGGTTTGGTTGCTGAAATTACCTGCAAATACTGGTTTGCAGACAGTACAGCAAATACAAACCAGACAGAGGAATCAGGAATCAGATCCAGTTCTCATAAGAAATCATGATGTGAACCTTTCCTGAATTCCAGTGTAATCTTGATTTGAGTTTGAAAATAGGTTTGCCCGATTTTTTCCCATTACTTATTCATTATGGGTGCTTCTGGTGAAAAAGAGCAGTAAGAAAAGCCAGGAAAGCAGCAGGCAGCCTTTGTAAAAGAGACTGAAACAGGATTAGGACTCTCCCTAAGGAGAAGAAAATAGCTGCAGATGAGTCGAGTAAGAGAGAAATCTAGACGAAAGCAGAAGGAGCTTAAGAGATGTTTAAAAGCCCAGCAACAAGTACTACTGGAACCCTGATTGCATTAAGCAGATTAAAGATGGCAGATCAGAGGGTGTGAAACCAGAGCTGCTTGGTCATTTTCTGACAAAGTTGTTTTTCAAAAGAAAATGCCAATTAGTTGAAACCAAAGCTTTTGGCAGGGAAACACACACTGACTTTCTCTGGAACATTTTCTTGGGTACAAGATGGAATTTCTGAGCAGAGAAATCATTCCCCAAGAGCAGCCAACAACCCCATCACTAGGCCAGTGCCCTGAAATAGCATTCAAATCCCCACACCAGAGGTGAGGAAATACCCAACCTAATGGTGTTCCTTGGTGGTGAGCCCACCTGATTTCACAAAGCATCCTGCAGACATCCCAGCCCAGCAGAGCTGTATTCGGGTGAACCTGTGCCCAGGCTAATCAGCCCTTCTGATGCACCGGGGTCATTCTCACAAAACAAATCCCACCGCCCCCCCCCCCCCCCCCGTTGTCTCTGCACCTCCCTCGCTGCTGGAACTACCTCAAGCACCACTGGACCCCAACGTGCAACCACACCACTGGCTTTCTCAAGGGCTGGACATACCTCTGGGCAAATCCATACTCACTCTCTGGGTATCAATAGTTGTTTTGCTTCAATTCTGTCACTTTATTTTGAGGACGTTACTAAGATGCAAACTATATTCGTGCACTCTAGTATCTTATATACATAAAATTTATAAAAATTCATATAAACAAAAGTTTAAAAGTTGAAAAAAAAACATTTTCTCATAACCGAAACAAGAAAACCAAGAAGAGATTTTAATACATTTCCTCACCTAACATTTTGTTCAAAGCTGAACATTCACGCAAACACCTCATGAACTCTGATTTTACTAATACTCCATTTCCCCAAGGAAATAAGTCCCATCTCCACTCTACAAGTTAAAATCAAGCCTTTCATACAACGGATATATTTTTATCTTCTCCGCATATTTTTTATTTTCTGTTTTCCAGTTTCTATTTCATCTTCCCTGCCAATTGTTCAGAGAGCTCTACTACTAAACAGTCTGCCCTAAACAGGAGACATGGTTCACATCAAAGGCAAGCAAGCACATTAGCTCATTACCAGAAATGGTCCAAGGTGCATGCAAACACCCCAGGAAAGACTCAGGATGTGTGCAGAGAAGACACACCTACAGATTTCTATCCTTTCTTACAGAGAAATGCCTGGCTCTCGTGGTTCTTCAACAGGTGAAGCTCCTGAGGAGTCCCAGACCCCGAGCTGGTTCTAGGTCTTGGAACACTGACTGCATCAGCCACTTTCTTACGGAGTGAAAATAGCTCAGCTACTGATTTTAATAACAGTATTACTCACTGCTGCGACTTAGCATGCTAACTATTTACAGCAAAATTTACAGTCTGACCATTAGTCAGCTGTTAAATTATGCCTCGTGATAAAATAAGGTTCAGATCTGCTTCTTGAACAAATACGATCAAACTCACAAAAAGTGAAAGCAGATGGGAAGTTCTATTGCAAAATTGCTGCAGAAACAAAAAAAGGGGAAAAAATCAATGGTGTAATTATAATGAAAATAGAATTCAGATGGAATGAGATAATGTGCAAATCATTTGGTGAAAAATACATCACCAAATATGATTTAAGAGACATTTCAGTGCCATGGTTACTCATTTAATTTCCAAAACCATGCAATGTTCCATTATTGTAATAGCTTTGATTGGCTGTGATTCTGCCAGCAAAACTACTACAGTATTGTTATAATGATAAATTTTTCTGCAAGAAAAGGGCTATTATATAAGACTGACTCTTTCAGATATTTATAGAGTGAGAGTTTTTATTTATTTATTTTAAGAGGTTATAATGAGAGAGGCTGGATTGAAAACAAAGAAAGAAAGAAAATTGGGGCCAATCAATATAATGCTTTCAATTAGCCTGAGTTTTTCATATTTTATGTCGTTTCAGGGTTTCAGAAAAACACAGAAGGAATCTACAGCTTCTATTTTTTTCGGATGTGTGCTTTTGCCTCTCTGTTATGACTGTTTGCTGATTCTTTTCTTCCTTCCTTTCTGCCTCCTCTCTCTTCTCCCCACTTTTCAGCCACCTGAGAGTTTGGACATGAAAATATGTTTTCCTGCCAACTTCTTTCCTCTTCTTTTCCAAATACTATGCAGAAAGGATAACAGTTTCCCAGAAATAACCTATAAATACATTAATATCTAGCTAGCTACCCATCTATATAGATAGATAGACATAATGTAACTGTGTGCAAAATCAATTTCAAAGGTCATGAAGCATCACACAATCCCTCCATAATAAGCCTCAAAAAGAATATTCAATAAATGTAATATTACATATGAAGTGCAATCAAAATTTCACACAGAGGTGCATATTCATGTAAATTTCACAAGTGTTGTGGGAAATACCTTTCATCACCAGTCCTGAAACCTGAGAGCAAAACCACCATTTTGTGCTAGGAAGTTGAAGTGTAAATTTGTAATATAAATCTTCCTCAGGCCTTTGGGGGTAAAATAGATTAGTAGGCAAAAGCAGCAGAAGTAAAAATATAGCTACAAGCACATTTAGCAACAAATAAAAGCAACAAACAGGAAGGTGTACAGTCGCAAGCAAGTCTGCTAAAATTATGTACTCTTGTCTTTTAGAATATGATCCAAAAAGTTCAGAATTAGGATCCATTAATGAAGAAGTTAATGGATTTATGAGAAGCCCAGAAAACAGGCTTCATTGTGTTAAGCTTTATCAACCTGCTTCTGTTGGTATTTTCCATTAATGAGAATGTGCCTAGCTTTAATATTTAAAGAGAGACACTGAAGGTGGCCCACATCAGCCCTAAAGCAGTTGCAGAAGTCAGGCATTAGCCAAGGGACTACGAAAGCTCTTTCTGAAAAGGCCAGGATAAGATAACAGAACAGACTCACAGCTTCTACCATTTTCTTCAAATTGCCAAGCACTTTTTAGGACATAGCTGTGCATAAAAAGCGTAACACCATACGCTCGGTGAGAGTCATAAGCTTATTGTATGGACCTGCTCCTAAACAAGTTTATTTCTGCAACTTTCCCATCATGGCAGCAGGTTGATGCAGCAAGCGATAAAAAATACTGCTCCGGAGCTCCTCACCACAAGGCAGGACCTTGTGCCTCAGTGATCAACCATCACAAGCCTTCAGCATACAAACACCCAGTACAGCCCCTGAGGTCAGGAAGTCCTGGGGAAACCTCACTGCTGCTGGTTTTTGCATGCTGCTGAGTTGCCACGTTGTCACCGAGCTGGTGGGAGGCACGAGGTCCTTCTCTAGCAGCCTGGCTGCCCTCCATGCAGCTCCTACTCCCAGCCTGCGGCATGCTCACGTTTGTCAATGTCTGGGTACACCGACACCTGCAGCACCAAACTTGTGGCCCTGAGTCCACCTGTCGTTGCATGTTGCAACTCTTGGAGCCTGGACAGCAACAGTGGTGCTCAAAAGAGGGTGTAGGCAAAACCACGTGCTGCAGGGCCAGGCCAGACTTACAACACCATCACCATCCGTCTCCAGTCAGAGCATGCAGTATGTATGTAGAGTCCAAGGAACAGCTTTCTCAGTAGACATTCTGGGCTATCTTAGGCCACTTGTACACACTTCCATGGCTCCAACCAAGGCTTATATGCTGCTAGACTCCAGGCAACCAAGCCCTTGCATTCACAAGTGGGTGAGTGTGGAAATTATTCCATTAATGGATCTGCACAGACGCTTTGAACTACTGTAAAAACAACATACTACCTTTTTGTCATCTCACAGAGGGTTTGAATTAATGACTATGCATCCCACCTGTGTCTGTGTGTCACAGCCTACTTGGCTGAAATAGTTACTTAAATCCTCACTGAACACCTCACATTACTACGGCACACGGAGCTGACTCAACATCCCTCTCATGCCATGCTCAGCACGGCAATATTTTGGGACCTTGGAGGGTGATGGTGTGCTGCACTAGAGGCTTTGAGAGTAAGTTTGTAGGAAGATGATTCAGAATATGAGTAATTCCAAAAAAGCCTCTAGATTCATTCCCATCTGCCCTACTCCCACACCACACTCGATGTGTTTCTTCCCACTCACTAATAACAGCTCTTGCCTCCTACATGCTATCAACACCTGACTGTCTTTTCTCACTGCAAAACAGTAAGCTCTTATAATGCATTCAAAGCACAATTTTGTCTGACACATTTTTTTTAGCTAATTCTGTTAAGACTTTTTTTTTTTTTTCCTGTTAGAGCTGTTTCGTTTGTAGGAGCAAATAAGCCATGTGTGTCTCCTGCCACAGCTGGTATCATCCCTTTATTCAATACACAGGGCCGAAGCCTGCAATAGGTTATACTTCCCAGAAAAGGCGTGCCCTTCCCCATACACACTGAACCTGGTGAGGAAACCAGTCAGGTACCAGCCAGGTAGCTCTCCATTCAAGCCACCAAGACCTATTTGATATGCTGTGGCAAGCAAGCAGCTGGAAATCGATTCCTATGTGGGCAGTTGTACCTACTTCAAACACTGGAAGCAAAGTCCACAGATGTCAGGCAGTGCTTTTTTCTCCCCCTTGAAATACTTGCCAGCTCTCTCCCTTCTGGGTCTGTCCACATTGCTGTAGACTTAATAGTCCTTAGAGGCACCTTATAGTCCAATAGACCAGGCTGAAAGAAAAAAAATGCAGTGGGGAGAACACAGTTGGCACTCCCTGACCATGCAGGATGCAGTACCCAGCCCTGCTCTCAGATGTAGGGCATGTTTCCTTTCTCGAGTAACATCATTATGGCATTGGGACTCCTGGCAAGCCATGAAGGAATCTAACTAGCCAGAATGCTTTAATGCTGTTTTAGGACCATAATGAATCAGAAAGTTCTGCCAATATTAAGCTTTTTACAAACAAATAAACAAAAAACTCCAGCCAGCAACATTTCCACACAGGCTCCTCTATTTTTAAAGTGTTTGCTTTTCCCACCTAATGACTAAGTTCATCAAGGAAAAATCAGAGGAGATAGAGAAGCTGGGTTTGAAAATTTCTCCATGTGCCATAAAAAGTTTCAAAAAGCTCCAGGCTGACTAACACCATCATGCCAGAAAAATCAGGAGAGAAATACAGGCCAGCATGAACTCTAACCTTAATATTACTGCAACTTTATCCACATATTTTACCATGGTTTCCTAAAGAAATAAGGCTCATGTAGTCACATAAAGCCAGCTTGTCTGTGTCTGATTATAAATTCCCTCTCCTCCAGTAACTTCTGAAGCCATTGGCCAATTTCAACCAACTTTTCCAGAAAGGCAGAGGTTCAAGAAATAGATGCCTCCTGTTTCTAACAGGCAGATAAGTGACCGTTTCAGACCGAGGCCTTTCCTTGCATCCCCAGCATGAAAAAGACTTGTTCTGAAAGTTTAGAAGCAGCTTTCTAGTGGCTGCTCTTTGTTTTGCTGGGTTCTGATAGGTGGTGAATATAAAAATACTGGCAAACACAGTAGCTGCAAAAGGCTCTCGCATTACATTGCACAGGGGGCCTTGGGTGCCTCCCCTCAGTTACAGGCGACCAAAGGGGTGGAGGTAAGAACGAGATCCGTGTCCATGGATATATTCTTGCATCAAGCTTTGCAAAAGCTGCCTTCATTTGGTTCCATGTTGTTCTGCGTCACAACCCCTGTAAGTGCACTTTCTGAGTGTGACATCTGTGCTTGCAGGGGAGGGAAGGCAGCACTCAGATGCACACAGGTGTTCCTGCATGTGTCTGGAAAGCTGAGTGTACAAAAAAGAAGTGCCCTTTGTGCACTCTTCTGGGAGCTGGGAGCCACACTAGCAGCTGCACAATGGGTGGACAGTAAGCAAGATCAGATAGGTCAATTAGATGCAGAAGTCAGTGGCAAAACATCAGCTCCAAATTTCCTTTAGCATCCACGTTCTGAAAGAGTACAGAACTTCGCCGGTCTCCATATTTATTTGAAACTCTACAGGTTTTCCACAACCAGGATTTTCCAGCTCTCATATAATCAGCGTGCAGTGCACTCTCTTATCAGACCATTGTTTTCTGCTTGCTTAAATAGGCTCATTATCCGTTATAAATTCCATGTGTTTGCAGCTGTGATCAGCTGATCTTACCCCTTGCATATGAATCTCTGCAGGCGTAAGACCGACCGAGCTCTACACCCGTGTCCATAAGGAAGAAGGAACACTGGAGAAGGGAGTGTTCCGTCTTCTCATCCTGCTGCCCAAACAGGGCACGTATCGACCAACAGATCCACCACAGTGAGTACAGCAATGCCAGCTGGTAGCCCTGAACAGACGGGACTGAACATAACACTACAAATCAGCATTATGTTTCTTAAGCTGATGCTTAAGGCTCAACCAAATATAAAGCTCTTGGTGCTAGACACTACCAAAACAGAGAACGAGAACATCCCTGCGTTAGGCTCAGAGTCACCCTGATATGTCAATGCCAACTAAGAAGATTCCTTGAAATCCATTCAACCTCAGAGGTACTTTTGGAAGTCTGACTCCTCTGCTCCTTGACTTCTTCAAACTCACGTAGTAGATCCTCATGTAGAAGTTGGCTCCAGACAAGAAAGTCCATTCAAGGTGTCTGTAAAGGCCCTGACACAGGTAAGTTTGAGCTACCTAGCTTAGTAGGCTGATCACAACAGCATGGAACCCTACAAAGGCTGCAAAACATCTCCAACCTGCCTGCCAAGGCCAAATTTCACTGGGTTAATCTCCAAATTCTTGTGGAAAGATTGTTTCCAGTATTTGAGTTACCTGGTACTCAGAAAGCTCAAATACTTCTATAGCATGCCTGTACTTTCTCCATCACTTGTAAGAAGAAGTGACAGAAGAGGCCAGAGGTCAGGCCACAGAAATTTTCAATTCAAAGAAACAAAGCCGAGTGATCAAAAGTATGTGCTGAAGTTGTAACTGATACTAACTGTTGTGCATGCACCTCCTTCTCATTATATTATATTTTCTTCCCCTTCATTTGTAAGCTTCTCCTGAGCCCTCCCACACTGTCTGGATACTTTCAAAATCCCTTTCTTCCAATCTGCACTTCCATTTACCATCCCTCTGTTTCTATTTTTCCCTCCTCCTCCATCCAGAAGGCACTCCCAACCCTGGGACATAGCACTGCTCCTTTTGTAGCACAGAGCATCAAAGCTCCGGGGTTCCCTATCCTACTAACAATATCAGGCAAAGAAATGCATCTTTGAGATTATGTACCTTTTGACTTTTGCTACCATACGAAATAAAAGGTTTCTCCATCCATAACTTTTCTATCTAAAACAATCCTGCGTTAATATAGACAGACCTTTCTTCACTTTGGACATTGGCTAACCTCTCAGTTGGGCTGCTGTATCCCAGACAAGTTTTCATACTCACTTTCCAGAAAAGTCTGACAGGCAGATCAGCAGAGTTTCAGCTCACCTGAGGGCAGCTGACTGCTGGTCACCGTTCTGCCCTGGTGGCGCTCTCAGTCACGAGGTCTCCTCAGGCCACAGTGACCACACTGCCCGCTCATAACCAGGACTTCAGTCAAAATCACACAAGTCACCTAAGTTTTGCAAAGAAAGCCAAAATACCACTGGTGCACCAGCACAGCTTCCAGGGAAATGGCACAATATCACAGCAGCATGAGAGCAGTGAGGAAAGCTCCTTCTCAGCAGAACAGGGGTGGGGAACAGCATCCCCCAACCCAAGGGCAAAGGCCTCTGCACCTCTGGCAGCTTCACTGGCATTAAGATGTGCTGCAAACTGCAGTTCCAGAACTGACACATCCCCCCTTTCCTGATCCTTCCCCATTTTGCCGACTACCTCATTTCAGTGCCATACCAGCTCCACGGCAGCACGTGGGGTTGAAGGCACCCTCTGACCACTGAGACCTGCTGTGCCTCGCAGACTGCACACGAAGACAGACCCTGATGAAAGCTGCTACTGCAAACTGCACATAGCACCTCCAGAGCTAGGAAGGAAGAAAGGCTAGAGGAAGAGCAGTTTGCAGTTTCTGCTTTTTATAATTAACAAACACTACGTTTGATTACAGTGTGTGTTTTTTTTTAAGAGACTTGCGGTCTTCTGCATGCTTCCCTACCCTTCGAGCAACCAGCCTCTACAGCTATAGAGGAAACCCCTACAAACTGCTAACCGTGATCTCTTACCCTTATGAAATAATAGAACATCAGAGCATTGCACGGTTTCTGTGTTTTCATAAATACAGTTGAACAGTTGTATTACAAAATGTCAAATGAAGCTCCATTGGGACTTCTGTGTTTCTAAATGACAGAATTTCCTTTGCAAGTAACTCTAGAATAGGCAACCTTCCAGTGCTTAGAAAGGACTATTCTTTTGCCTCTGTTTTTTCACTATCCAAGAGAGGCTCTTTTTGATCTGCTATTCATTCCTGGGCAATGTTAGCTTTTGGGTCACTGACCCATTTTGGTCCTCTGGGCAAGGCTGAATCTTCTGTGCTGTAAGAAACAATCCAAGCCCACAAACGTGCTGCATGGCAGACAGGTAGTACCGAAACTGTTTAGAAAATTCTTCCATCCTGTACATATTTCCCTAAGCAAATATTTATTTAACTTAACAAAGTATTAGAGATAATCACTGTAATTTTCTTTAAAGATATCACTTCAATTTTCTTTTAAAACCACTTTATTAGTTTACCATTTAAGGCATACTAAGCTGAAGCATCATAAAAAATTGCCAGTGTAGATGCAAATGTCTCCTTCTAAAAATAGTCAAATAACACTCTCATTTATAATAGAGACACATCAAACAAAAAGTGGAAGCTAGTCATTTCAAAGTCTTTTTGGCATGCTTCCATCATAATGAAATTTGTTTTATTCTGAAAACTAAAAAATCTCAAGCATTTCGTCCTGGGTACAGTGGGCTACGGTTTTCATTATTCACACTTTCTACATGTATGAAAGAGATCTGCTACATAATATTTCAAAACATAATTAATATCTGTTCCACAACTATCAATAGCACTGTACAAATCTCTCTATATATATACATAATTTTCCTCAGAATTGTGCTCACAGAGCTTGTACAAACCTAGTAGGAAATCTACGTTAGTTTCCAAATCTGAGTTGCTCTTCCAACATGTCCTAGGACGCCAACGGTCAGTACAACAGAACTAGAATGCTATTACTTCTCAGAAGATGATCAATTATAGAAGATTAAACATGCTGTAACTGCACTAACTCTGAAGGCACCAAATAATAAAAAAGTGAGAAGCAAGCGAAGGCAACTGATTCCTATCACCGACCCAAGAAAAAGGCCAATTATAACACAGAGTATTCATTGTAATATTCACCAATCTGTTCAGCTACAGGAAAGAAAACAGCAACATAGAAACAAGCATTTTCCAGGAGGGTTTTACGTGTACAGAAGCCAATGATATGTGATAGCAAGAAAAGGCTCCAAAACTACAGGAAGAGCTGATGATGATTATACTAACAAGGAGTTAATTTAAAATGCGAGAACTGCAGGCAATATATTTGTCTAAGATCTTTCAACTCAGCACCATAAGGAATAGGAACATGGAGCACTCTGTCAGGAGATGTATTAGGTCCAGCAAGGAATTTGTTAATATTTTACATCCAAATCCTCAGTTTGAAGGATTGCTATCTTTGGCATCTAGTAAAGTCATGAATACAATAATGTTCAGAGCTTTACTGAAAAATCAATTTACAAAATCACAACAAAAAAATCCATTATGTGATTTGAAAAAGAGCTGAACACCTCTGCTGTAAGCACGTGATAAATAGCAAGGTATCAAACTGGGTCTACTGATATTGCCAAAGTAGCAATATAATTGCTCAAGTCTTCTTTAATCCTCATCTCTCTCAAAGAGAACATGAGGGACCTTCCAATATTCACAGGGCGTTCAATGCAGGGATTGCAACCAGCAACAAAAACTGGTCTTTGGAGGCAACATTTTCTCTACTCAGAGAAAATGTCTACTGTGAATGAAAAACTGAAAACTGAGCACTTTTGTTTGTGCACTGCTCTAGTGCCTGGAGATAAAGATGAGCAAATCTTTCTGTTCTCATCCTACCCCATGGGTTACTCCCCTTGGTTGAGCTTTATCACCCAGGATGTTTTATTCAAACAACTCCCATAAAATTTTGTTTTATTCTGCATCTTAGGTTTCCCACTCAAACAGTGAATTCTGAAAATACAGCTTAAAGAAGACCAGGGAAGGACAGTGGGAAAACATGGCCAACAATCATTATAATAGTTTAGTCAAGCAACATTTTCTCTGTTCTTCAAAACTAAAACAAGAAGCCCAGAACTCCCCATAAGGGGTGGGTGCTTTAAAACAGTAAATATTCTAAGACCCAATATTCAGTTGAAAAAATAACTTTTATAGAAAGTGCTTAATCCACCTCACAGTAATATTGAGGCACATCTGCAGTTGTGCAAAACCAGAGAAAAAGCTAAACCAACTACATCCAGTGGAAACACTCAGTGAGAATGCCAAGGCCTGCAGTGCCTAAAGATGCTGCAAATGCATATGAGGTAAAACCACAGATCAATTTCCTTTTTTAATATTGAGGCCACATACACACCTTTGCTACATGAGTGGATCAGGTGAACTGTACTAAACATGCATTCATTCCAGGAAGATGGACACATGCCTTTAGCATGTGTCTGTCTGCAGCATGGTAATATGGAGACATTGCTCCCCTGTCAGTGAAATATATTTTTTTTAAAGTTTTCAACACAGGTGTCAAGGTCCTCACCTACATCCCTAATAAGTCCCTAATTCAGAACCTTTGGACTAGCTGTCCATAAACCAGGACATCATGTCCCGCAGAAGCAGAGGGAACGTCACTGAAACGGTGGCAAGTGCATCTTACACGGTGGTTACAGAACCGACGCTTCAGCAATTATGGATTTGCTCACACAAATCCTAACAGAAACATCTCTATCAGTTGTAAAGAAACCAGACAAAATACATTATTTCATTTCAAACATATCAATATTCTCCTGCCTAATTTTGGCTCATTTCTCTCAAATTTGCCAAATTTGGGTATTTTCTAATAACTGTAAAATATAAGCAAGCCTTTTGATAAGAAGTGTGTGCTTCAAATCCCAGTTTCAATTCTTGAAACTATAGAATCCTAATTTTGTGATCCTACAAAGGGCTCTGTGCTTTACCCTTCAAGCATTCTATTGCTTCTTAGGGAGTCCTTAAAAATGTCTTCACTGTTTAAAGACCTTTCCTCCTATTCCAGTTTCTTTACCATGCTACTGCTGCCTCTCCCTTTCAGTAGAAAAGTGCTCTCTGTATTTCCTTTCCAGTGGTGTGGAACCTCTAACAATTAGCAGTTCCTACTTGTCTCTGCTCTGCCTCGTTTTTTTCTCCCCTGGCAGTTGCTGTTCATAAAGTAGATACCTGTCAAATGCTCAAATCAGTTACTCAAAAATAAATTTATTTAACTGCTATTTTTTAATGGGCATTCATTTGAGGGGAAAAAAAAAACATTGTATTTTAATATGTTTCATTTAGTGCACAAAGCAAGGGTATTTTAATAAATAATTCATATTAACAGAACACAAAATTTATTGGACTAATACTTTTAGAAACACGAATACAATGAGATGGGATGTATGCATACACACATGTATTCAGCTGTATTGTATTTTCAGATTCCCATTAGTGCAATATTCCTTATCATCTCTGATCTATGAACACTTCTGTCTACACCAGGATAGAAAAGAGATTTCTTGCTAACATCTCTCTCAGTAAGGAAAAGCAGAAGAGAACACACTATATCCTCCTAACTCTGCAATTTGGTTTGTTATGCAAATACAAGCAACACCAAAAAGTAAAGACATTTAAAAAATTATCAGCTGCAGTTCTGATTCTTTTTAATTTACTCTTGGGAAAAAAAAAAATAAAATAAAATAAAATAAAATAAAATAAAATAAAATAAAATAAAATAAAATAAAATAAAATAAAATAAAATAAAATAAAATAAAATAAAATAAAATAAAAACAGGCTCCACGTATATAGAACTGCAGGAGTGGGTCTATATTAGGTATATATATCCAAGCAAAACCCACAGGTTTCGTGTGGCTCCAGTTCCAAAGCACTGTCCAGGAAAGAAGGCTGAAATGCAGGCAGTCTACAAATACTCACAGCACAAGGAAGGATGCAGTCAACCCACAGAAAAATTAAATATTTCCTATCATTTAAAAGTCCTAGTGATAAATTTGTTATCTGTGGAGGTCAGTCCCCAGGCACCACTTGAATTCTGATACTGGGCAACAAAATTAGTAGGGCCCACATGCAGAGCAAGCATGCAGAAAAGAGCACCAGTGAGCATGGGCCTGGAAGCAGGCTCGCAAACCAAACGTGGCTCTTCAAAATCCCCAGAAGGCTGCTGAGTCGCCAAGCACATGCACTCTCCTCCCTACCCCCATGCACAAAATACACCATGAGATTAATTCCTAGTACTCATTTGGCCAATGACCTCATTGAGAAGAGCTTTAAGTCACTGTTGAAAATGTGCATTTTCTACAGAAAACTCTATAAAAAGTAAATTATATTTAAAAGAAAGAAAATCTGTAAAAAGGGAGGAAAAAAATGCTTCTTTCATCTGTTCCTGTCTTCCTTATTATTTCAGTGTTGGATGTAGAAGAGTAAATAAATCTCATTTTATATCTGTGACACAATTCCCAGCTGTGGTTTCCTCAAGTCCTTCCAAAGCAGCTTTTTGGCAACTTAAAATGATTTGGCACCGTCATAGTCACAGAAAATATATTTTATTCCTGAAAGGATTATTCAAAGTTTAACTGGCTGTAATAGCGCCACATCCGCTACGACTCTCCGAAATTGAACCCTGGGAGAACTGGTTCTCTGCTGCCTGATGTATAGCCCGCACACACGTTACGGAAATTTCCTCCCCTACCCTCGATTTGGAAACTGACAGCTTTTCTTCTTTTCTCCCATCCTACAAAGCAATTATTTCAGTGACAGAGAACTGGAAACCTATAGCCTTTCTAAGTCAATGAAATGACGGAGAAAGTATGGGATTTCCGCAACGGCTGGGGAGCACAGGCTTCACACCGCCAGAAAACAGCGGCACAGTGATGGGTATTGTGGCAGTTTTCACGACTGGGACACTTGGTCATGGGAACTGCACTGAAACTCCATTTTTAAGACTCGCTTAGGCTCTTCAACAGTCCTAATTCAGCTCTGAGTCTGGGTCCTCCAACACCAAACATGAACCACTGCTATGGGGCAAAACCCGTTATAAATCCTCAAAGAGCTTTTCCATTGAGATTGTGACACAGAAGTGTTTCCATTTCAATATCACCTGAAAAAGTACCATTTATTTTTGCAGTGTTTCTCTAGCATTTCCCATATATTTACCAACTGAAGAGAGAGAAATCCTCCGCGCTGTCCCGAATTTCCCATCACAACACCTGCTCTCTGTCAAAGCCCACCTAGGACCCCCAACACCCCCCCTCGATGGGCTGCCAACCGCTTTGCAATTTTGTGTTGTTTTTCAGCACGCCAGGCACATCCCAAACAGTCAAACCCACAACCAGATGGTCAACACACAGGGAAAGACACCCACAGACTTTAAAAACAAACAAACAAACAAACAAAGACATAAATCAGAATTCCCACTATTTAGCGTCTGGTTGTGTTTCAGCATTTAGGCCAGACCCTGCAAAAAAGCCTGAGAACACATTCACCATGTAGGAAAACATTCCCAACCTAGCCTTTATTTCTGCCAACAGGTTGGGAGGGGAGAGTGGGGGGAAGAAGAATAAATCTTAAAAGTACTTCCTCCCCCCTGCTCCACCAATGCATTATTCATAAAAGCCAGGAATTATTTTATTATTTTTTTTATTACCTGGGGATTTCATTTTTATTATGTTCAAAGGATTTTTGCAGTGAGCACTCACTCCCCTGCAGGCAAATATTCAGGGGTTTCTTTTGTTGTTGTTTTTTTTGTTGTTGTTGGTGTTTTTTTTACACTGCAGTATAAATTACAGTGAATATCTAAATAACACCAGCAAAACCTCAACAAAATCAAATAGCCAAAAACATTAGGGACAAATTGCCCTAGCACAATTTATTCTATTGTTTGGTGGAACTCCACAGAGAATCTGGGGCCCCTGGTATACTGGATCTAAATTGATTTATTCTTACTATCACAGGGGAAGTCCATAAACTACTCTTTTGTATAAGTTAGATCTACATTAAAAATATCCTAGCAGGCTACCAAATGGCTATTTTTCCTTAACTGCTGAACAGAATGACTTCTACAAAGAGGCGAGGGGTATTAAGGTATATGTAGTTATTCTCATAAATCTGATTAGTGATGACAAGGAATAACCCCAGTTTAAAAGAGAGAAGAAAAAAAAAAAAAAAAGAAAAAAACATTTTTACTCTTAACAGGACATTCTTCTGATGTTACCTCTGTTTGTTGTAACCGCATTTCCAGTCTGAATCACAAATACTCCAGTAATCTATCTTGTTCTGAACAGCCAAAATATTTATTTTTATTTGACCTCCTACTAGGTGCATTCACAGGAAAACAAATGGATTCTACTTGGGGCATGTCCATTTGTGCCTGTATCCCAGAAACCTGAAACCAGGCCAGCATTCTTCTGATTGAATAAAGCTGAGATGTCTGGGTTAAATCTGTTGTCAATATGCCTTGCTTATACAGTGAAATAGTTTCTTGTTAAGCAAGACAGAGATTTACTGTAGGCAAGATATGGACTTCAAATGCATCAGCATGGAGGGGAAGGATAGAAATGTATTAATTCTTCAAGAAACACCAGATAAAAGTACTGTATACCTTAGCAGGGAGCTCTTTTTCTATGAATAATCATGGTCTTGAGTCAACAGACTTTGCCTACTTAAGCTATCTCTCGCATCAGAATCCAATTATAGCAAAGCCTACAGAAAACAGGTTTGGCACACTTTAATATTTTGGTATTGATCTAATTTAGCTCTGGTTTCAATTACAACAGGGAGCATTTTATCAAGAGATAGACTTTGTTTGTTGGACTTTAAATTGCTTTTTTCCTTATTGTCTCTGATCTCACTATCTGGGTATTTTTGCCACGCTTATTGCTGTGGTTTATTAGAGGTTTCACCCATTTTACTATGAACTTCTTTAGGGGAAAAATCAAATCCAGCTTCTCTAAGTAAAAAGGATTGAACTCAATACATATAAAAAATGGGCTGGGGTTTCTGTAGCAACCATTCCACAGTGATGCAATTCGATTTGACATCAAAGAACAAATGTATCAAGTCATCCTGACAACTGAAATACTTGCTGTAAGAGGAATGCATACATATATCTGGAACAAAGACAGATTATCCTAAGTAAAATGAGCATTTTATTTAGTAATATATGTATACCGTATCATCCTACTTGAGGCATCTTTTCTCCCATCAACGTGCATAACTGCCACAAAAATTAGCTGAAGTTACCCACAGAAACTGGAGGAGAATAGACCTCTTTATTTAGTTTTCAGATGTACGGAAGAATTATCTCATTTTCCATTTAATGACATACAGAAGATAATATGGAAGTAATTTTCTTTCTTCCTGCTGAATTTGGCTTTAAACTCTGCAGCTTTCCTTCTTACATTCATTGAGGGGAATGTCATCTCTGCAACCCAAAATAGTTGCATATATTTATAACCTATATCTAAGAAGTTACCCCTGGTTAACACTATGCTTCTTTCAGCTACAAGACCTAAAAGCCTGACAACAGGAAAAATTTGCTGCAGTGTGCTCTCCCAAACTACAAATCACATATGTCGATAATCTGGAATGTTTGCTGAATTAAAGGGGGATTATGAAATCATAGCGGTGATTAGAATCATACACTGCTGCGGGCAGATAGCTGGAGTGTTGAAATTTCTAAAAAGGAAGCTGTCAAATAGTAGGAAGCAATTTGCAATGATCCATAGCTTTGTGAATAAAATCGCAAACCTAGTGCTCTGTTAAGCTCCAAGAAGTGATAAAATTTGAATTCAGAGTTTATAGCTCCAAAAACAAGCCCATTTCATGGACTGCCACAACTTCTAGGAAAACTTCACAGAGTTAAAGGAACATTACAAACTCACTGCAACTGAAGTACAGTTGCTAGTGTTTCTTCAAATATGGTAAGGCATGATACTCAGGGGAACTGTGTTTTAAAACTCCCCTTTGGTATTGCTAGATGTGAGATACAACTATTCTACCCAAATAAGAAACATCCAGTGCATTCCCCTCCACTCTGAACAGCAACAAGAGCAATGAAGTGTTTTTGCCAGAGGTAGCGTATACCTGCCACTCGCCTCTGATGTGGAAGAGGAAAAATGCACCTGAAAATTGCAGCTTGTGCTCTTGGGACTATTTGTTGACTTCTTTCCTAGGTAAAGTTTCAAGTCCCTGCCCTGCCAGAATAGTGTTGAAACACAAAATGGTATAAATCAATTGCTGGCATTAAAAAAGAAAAGTAACCAATACTCATTTTTGCAGACACTGGAAAAAGTCTAAAGGACTTGCACAACTATTCACACTGAAGGGATCAGCTGAATTTGGGGTACATGTTAAAATAAAATAAAAAAACCAAAAAACCTCTCATCTGTCTCAAAAACCTCAGCCTAGTTTTGTCCTGGTAGCATGATACTCAAAGATAGCAAATTTATCTGTGTTTTGCCAGGTCTGAAAAACTACAAAACACAAAACATTTTCCTCTAGAATAGCTATGCTGAACTTCTCAGCAAAAAAAACAACAAAGAAAAGGAAGGGCAAATATTATATTTTTGGATTGACCAGATAAGATTCATGAAGAAAGAAATCCTAGAAAATCTACATTTAGGAGGGAAAAAAAAAAGTTTAAAAACATTCATGTGCTTTTCAAATGTCAATAAAAATTAAAATAAAAATTCATTAACTTGTTTTTTACTTTAATGATCACTGGCACGTTGTATTTTTATTTTATTTTATTTTATTTTATTGCAAGGTTCTGAATCTGTAGAATAGAAGTTAACCCACTTTGGTTATCCTTGGAGTCATCATGGGATCTCTACCACTGCTTGGCTATGACAAAGAGTAGGCTGCAGGCAGGTTTTTGCCTTGGACCCTCAAATTGCTTGTATAGCTTTTCTAACAAGAGATACTTACACCAGCAAGCCCCATGGTTATCACTCCAAGTGGAAGTCCACTTGCTCACCTGAATGCATACTCAATACATCTTCCAGCTGCAATACGCCAAAGGCATTATCACCTACTCCGGAAACATGGACACTGTATAACCATTGCACCTGCCCTTAAGAGTATGTTCCTCCCAGTACCAATAGAAATTCCTGTAGCGAGATGTCAGGTGAGCATTAACTCAAAAGAAAAAGATTATTCTATTCACAATGGTTATTCATGCACAACCCAATCCTAACAGGATTCTGATGAGGCATCACTTAACTATTCAAAGTTATATTTTTAGCATTTCTGCCTCCCGAACAAGGAAACACCTTTAAATTTGATCCCTAAACTGAAGAATTTGAGCTGCAACAACAGTGAATGTGCCACGTCAGCACATGCAAGGCTTCACCCAGCTGGCAGTTACTTCCCCAAAGCAAGATAGCAGGCACTAGCTATGCTGAAGGGAACTAAAACGCACTGCAACCAAGGTTTCCATCTCCATTTTTACTACTGTATACCAGCCCAGGCAGCTGCTTCTCTCCCAGATTCTCTGGGCTGCACTGAGCTGATGAGGGCACCTCTCCCTTCAACATCAGCAGGGGTGTCAAACCCCTCTGGAGCCTGTCCTGGTCCGTAGCTGCATTCTCCTCAACAAACTCACATGTGTTAAAATACAAATCATCTTGCTCACCTGAGGCTCTGAAATGCATGAACTCTTCCACCTCAGGTATTGATTTTCCTTTTGAAGTTTGTTTGTTTTAAAGGCACAGGTCTACACAAGGCCTAAATGACCTGGAAAAGACATAAATGTAAGGTCACTGTAATAAAAAAATGCTCTGTAGAGTAGTGACACCAAAAAGTTTAGCTGCTGGTTGAACAAATTTCACACAAGTGATCACAAAGACCTCTAATCCTCTCCCTCCTACCACTGATTATCTCCTTCTGCCTTAGCTTAATTAGCTACAGCTTCAGTGGCCAGTGCCTTAGCTGACAGAGCCAGGGCTGTTATGGTTGCAGACAATCTTCCTCTTGTGTCATCTAAAACATGGATGGCTGACTTGTGCACAGAGAAGCACTCCCTTGTCCAGCTGGAGAGTCCATAGGCAGGAACACCAGAGGACACATTTGGGCTACACTGCACTGGATGAAAAATACAATGCTCCCAGCCTGCCCGTCTTTAAGAAGAGATAGAAAATGACACATTCCCTCCTGTACCCCCAGAAGCATTCATGTGAACTGGCCAGTGTTCCCAAAAGACAGAAACAAAAACACCCTGCGGCCTGGTTCAATTCCTGGACCACCAGTTGGCCATCCCAGATGTGAAACATCAGACTCTTAGATCCTGTCATCAGTCCAGGATTTGCTGACCTCACTTTCCATTAACTCAGTCAGCACAAGGCCAGCCAGGTGCTTTCTGTACACTGAGATTTGTCCTGTCACAGCTACAACAAGGACTACCCTCCAGCAGTGAATCAGGGCTATTAATGAGCATAAACATGGCCTTCATAGAGTTGTCCCAATTCATGTAAGGACATCAAGCTGCTGTCCTTAAGTAGTGGTGTTTTAGCACTTCAAAAATGCTGAATACTAGGAGCCAGGATTCTACAAGGTCTCAGGCAGCCTCAGAGTTTCCCATAGCTATGAAGGGGCATTCCCAACACCTGGCTGGCTCTGTTAAAATTGGTGCAGTTGCACATGTACAAAGAAGGAGAGGCTTGCCAAACTTCCCTTGCATGCACATTTATTGCTGCCGTGCCCCAGGTAATGTAATTTGAACATTTCTGTCCTTATTTATGTTCCATGTGATTTCCTTTGCATAGCTGACATCTTGGGTAGCCCAAGATCTGCTTTTTGCAGACTTTATAGCCATATAACTAATAGTGTGAGGTGAGCGTCTTTTTTATTTTAAACCAACCCACTCAGCTCTGCCTCTCAGATAAAGCCAGCTATGAAGGCGCCCTGTAGTGGTACAATGTATTCCTCCTGTCATCTTCACAGTGCTGCAGCCGAGGCCCAGGCTATCGGGGCCTTTAAAAAGCCACAGCTCAAGCAGCAATAAATCCTCTTAAATTGCATACCCATAACCCCCTGACCAAAATATGGCTGTGACATTTCCTTTTGTTTGCCGGGAGAAATCCCGTTGTGCCTTGAGGGGTGGGAGAAACAACTTTCAAAAGGCAGCTCCCCCAGGGGCAGCCAGCCCGCCATGGGGCCAAGCGTGGCCCCGGGCCCCACGGCCACCTGGGCCAGGCAGGCTCTCCACAGCCTGGGTGTGCACTCGCTGGAGGCTCGCACGCCGCCGGAACGGGAAGCCCTCGTTGCATTTAATTGTTTTCCTGAATGCCTTTATGAACAACAGCAAAAGGAAATATTACAGCCTGGCCGGCAGCCAGGGGCCTGCTCAGTGCCACGGCGCGGGGCTCGGAGCAGCCAAGGCAAACACACTCCCAGCGCTGCCGCTATTTTCGCCTGTGTTTCAAATTAACCGCTGCCTTTCAGAGGGCTCTCTGGCCCCTGCTTCCAGACTAGGGGGACACAGCCCTTTTGTTTCTAACGTGGCTGGCTACCTCCAGCACTGCTACCGGTGCTCCTGGGCTGCCCGGGCACCCACCACCCCACCGCTGGGCCCTACTGCTCCTCCACATTGCGGGGCCCAGCAGCGAGGGCTGTGGCAGTGGGCACGCGGGGTCCAGCCCCACGCAGTGAGCCCTGTGGCAGCAGGGCTGTGGTAACCAGCCAGGGCAGGGGCAGCCAGGAAAGCCCTGAGGCCCTCAGAGCTGCGGCAGTGCTTTGTGCTGGGATGTGTATTGGTTCATTCGGAGCAAAAGCCTCTCCGCAGCCTGGGAGGCAGAAAAATGAAAGTGGTTTCCCCTTCCACAAAGTGCAGTGGGGCTGAGAGTGGGGCAGGAGGGAGCACACCCAGGCACATTGAGCTGTGTCCAGGCCAAGGCCTAGGGAGCCACCATGAACCCCTTAACAGGGAGGGTCAGGTCAAAGCAAAGCCTGGCAGCCAGCCTGGCCCCCCACAGCACCCACAGGCTCCTAGTGCCAGGGGGAGAGGAGGGCGAGGGCGAGCCAGAAGTCACACCATCGCCTGCACTGCCCTCAGCCCAGCTCCCGGGGACCTGCCCTGTGAAGAGCAAGACCCAGGGTGCTCCTTCTGGCCCGCAGCACAGTCGTGCCCCGGTCACTGGCTGGCTGCCCGTAGGGCAAAGCTGGACCGAGATTTTGCCTTTCAAGATGGCCATGGTGGGAGCACATGTGAAAGCAGTTAACTGTACAGCTATTTGGTCACAGGAATTTACATGCTCAGCTGCTGAATGTAGCAGGAGGCTGTATGCTTAACTGGAGATGTTTAATAGATTTGTAGCAATGGGTGGTGGGGCTTTTATGTGCAGCAATCTGTGTAGCTGTAGAGCAAAAAACATGCAGCAAGTCCGTATCACTAAACCCATTAACTTCAGAGCAAGGGCACCAGGGTGAAACCTGGCACAGGGCTGAGGCAGGACCAGCCATGCTTTACTCTCCAAACCAGCCAGCGGTGGGACTGGAGTGGCACAAAGGACCACAGCTGACATGGTGCCAGGAGGTCAGTTCCTCCCACCATCATCTTCCAAGCTCCCCAGGCAAATTTGAGAATCACCATTTTACAAGTGTTAATAACTTCCAAGTAATTTTCCAGGCTCTACTAGCAACATGTTTTGAGTTTGCAAGAGGCCCGGGCAGAGAGAGAGCTCTTTAAAAAGTAAAAATTAGGGGGATCAAGATAAGAAAATAAATACTGCTGACCCAGCATTCCATTCCTGGGGTGAAACACAGGCAAACCAGGCATTTCCTACAGCTCTTTTGCAAACATTGCTGCTTTGGAGGCAGGATGGATGGAGCAGTGGACTGGGGCTCAGGACACCTGGACTTCATTCCCAGCTGTGTCGCTTATCTGCTGGGTAACCTCGGGGTATCACTGCCTCTCCACGTAAAATGACACTCAAGTCCTCAAAGTCTATCAGTGAGAAGTGCCGCACAGGATCTAGGATCATTCGCCATCTTCCCACAGTGCTGACATGCAATCCTATGTCACAGCTGGCATTTCTGTCACAGCTTGCTTACAGTCCTAATCCTACAAAGAGATTTCAGTGGAAGGGGCTTCTATTAGTGCAGTTCAGCTTGCAAGGAATGAGTCCAAAAGAGATGTGTGAAGCCAGAAGCGTACTCTACCTGGATTTTTTATAGAGTGAAGATCTGTGTTACAAACTAAAAGCCACAGGACCAAAATAGCATTCCAATTTCAGACATACTCTGTGGCTTTGACATTATTGCTTATGTTTCCAAAGTCCCACTCACAACTGCAGCAGAAATAAATAATAATGGTACATGATAACTAGATCTGTTCAGTCAGAAAAAAAAGTACCAGTCAGATTCAATTTCCATGGACTGCTAGGATTTTTATGCCATTGAGAACAGTATCCATATGGCTGTAACACCATTTTTCCCTACTCTCAGGTAGAAGTTTCACAGAAAACACAATAAGGGAGAACTTGTTCAATCTTGCAATGTGTTATGTGCTAGAGGCCACCTGTTTTCAAGTCAACCCTTAGCTGAAGACAGTGAATCAATGTGCCTTATACCGTAGGACTGAGGCCTACATTTTAAAATCTTTAAGGGATACTTAACAGAGCTTTATCATCAGGATAGGATCAGTTTAACATCTGAATCTCCCAGGAGCCATACACATGATTTATCTGTCTGAAAGCTTGGAATCCCATCCAGCCTGTGAAACAGAGCTTTGGAGAGGCCATACGACATATATCTTATTTTAAGGTTTGTAAAGTTCCTGTCACCAAGCTCTCAAATATTGAGCTTCAAAAGATCACTCAGAAAAAAAACTAAGAATCACATTTATCTAACCCAGCAGTATCAAATCCTCCTGGATCTCTATTAGACTGAAATAATCAAACTCTTTTGTGACAAAACCTTTTTTTCTGTTGTGAAACTATATCAAGTTTTTCATAGGTTTAGAAACTGCAGTTTTGGCCAAGGTACATAAGTGACCAAAAGAGCAATGAGGAGCTGTGTATACAAATATATTGCATTGTAGACCATTTTATCTGTTTGCATTAAGTTACTTATTACCGGAAAATACCGGCATGTACAGACTGGATCTAACTAAATCGTTTGACTATTTTTTTTTCTCAGTTTGCAGGTTATCTACTCATTGCAAAATTATCAAATATATTATGGAAGACCGTACAGGACTACATCCCAAACAGCAAAAAGTCAAAATGAATGTCATATACATGTCTTCAGCTTCACATCCCTCGTTGTAAGAGAGGATGGGTATATCATTCACATTGTGCTGGTAAGGTAAAAAAGCCTGTCATTCAAAAGCAGACTTGAGACTGATATGGCTCACAGAACACTAATTTCAAAAAGTGTATTCACTGGCAACATTCTGAGTCACAATCACTCTTTATATCACTCTGTCCTGGTGGAATTTGAAAGAAGCAAATACAAAGATGGTCACACACTGCAGGAATAGAAATGTGTTCAGTTCACTGATTTGGTACTGTAGAGAGCTTTACCAAAGAATATGGTCAAGTATGTGGAACTGCTGAGATCTACATTTCCAAAGCTGGGCACGGCACCAAAAACAAGGAACCCACCTTCCAGAGCACATGCCCTCGATGAGCTGCCCCCATGCTGAGTGCCCAAAGTCTCCAGGTGCAGGACAGGCCACTATTGGTCAGCCTTAGATCTGAGGCTCCAAGGGGCATTGAGATCACATTTCCAAGATAGCCATATGCCAGATGCAAGATTATATTCTTTAGCAAAGCTGCAGCAATTCAGCAAAAATGCATGCAATTCCAAACATTTCAGCCTCAACAGACCTGTGTTTGTAGAACTTGGCGTCGCTGGAACATTTCCAGACAACTCCACTCCCATCTACTTTGCTCATCCCAGATCTCTGGATGGTACTACATCTCTGACACACAGGTACACACAAGATAGAAAGCACGTTGGAATGAAATTACAGCCCAAAGCTTCGGCAGCATGAATGACGGAGACAAATGATTAGATCAGACCTGAATTCAGCTGTGATGTTCAACAGGTCCTGGCTGACACGTTGTGCTGGGAAATGCTAATAGGCAGAGGCAGATGGAAGGGAGGGAGAAGAGGGAACTAGCAGACTCCCTAGTAAATTCGTCTGTGGTGAAGTCATGAACAAATCACTGAGGCTATCCCTGTTTGTGGCATATCTAGAGACACCTATAATAAGAGGATGTGAAAAAGGCTAATATAGAAGGAGTTTATGATTTATTTGGGGAGTAGTTATTTATAAATAAACAAACAGGCAAAGGGCCTTTTGGATGTGTTGAGCAGCTCTGCCTATCAAAATAAAAAGGAGCTGTGGATTCTTCCAACCGAGATTAAGAAAAATCTTTACGTTGAGCTGGGGTAAAGCATCTGTGCTCATCCCCAAGTCAACAAGGCACTTCACAACTCCCCTTAACTACCAGTTTTACAAGGAGAAGACATTGATGAAAACAAATGGTTTTCTGGTTGCACATCCCAAAAATGGAGCAAACTATGCAATCTTTAGTCAGGTGAGAGCATAGGCTTTAATTCTACACATCATGGTAGAATGTGGTGCAGTAAAAAAAAAAAAAAAAGCACTGATTTTTTTCTGAAACTACAGTCTAGATAAGATCAATAAGAGTAAAACATGATTAATTTTTTTTAATTTTAAAAGATGATGAGGTAACCCTGCCTCTTGCCTACTAGAAACAAAAAAGGCTGCATGTTACATTGCAGACAGTATTTCATCTGACAAAAAGCTTTTTTGCTAGCCCACAAATACACAGAATGTCATGGAGAAGCAATTTGTTTGGCTTGTCAGAACTGGTAGTAAGGGACTGAAGAAAGGGGAATGACTTGTTAAGCAGTTGGTTTGCTTTTGTCATTGCAGGAAGAGAAGAATTGCCCAAGTCAGGGATATTTGCTGGTATGGCACAAGGACTTTGATAGTCAGTTGGTAATACATTTACCAGCTATCTAGTTTTCCCAGAAGTGTCTTGACCTTAGGTGACTCATCTGTGTCCCAGGAGGATGACTAATCATTCTGATTTGTTTTACTGTGGCCTGCTAGCCATTTCAGCTCTGTTTACTTTGGTGCCAGCATAATATTTTATGCACAGAAAACTAGGTTCTGCAGAAAAAGAGTTATTTAAACTGGATTCAAAACTAAGAAGAATTCATCACCAAGCATCCACAAAATGAATTAAGTACAAAATGACACTCTGGGCAACATTTGGAAAAAAGCTGAAACTTTAAAGGGCATGCAGAGTTACAGGACAAGCTAATAGGCTAATTAAGCCTGAAGATAGTTGATAATTGTAGGCATCTTCCAATTAAATTGCAAAATCCTGAGGACTGCATGTAACCTACAAAAAAAACCCACATGATTATTTTTTTACAAGGAAGCAGTGGAGCACTGTGTTATGGGAAACAGTCTCAATCCCATTAAATTAATAGGTCTTGGTGTTGAATATACTAGAAACCACACTGTAGAATCAAGAAAAGAAAAGAAAAAAGAAAAGAAAAAAAAAGAAAAGAAAAGAAAAGAAAAGAAAAGAAAAGAAAAGAAAAGAAAAGAAAAGAAAAGAAAAGAAAAGAAAAGAAAAGAAAAGAAAAGAAAAGAAAAGAAAAGAAAAGAAAAGAAAAGAAAAGAAAAGAAAAGAAAAGAAAAGAAAAGAAAAGAAAAGAAAAGAAAAGAAAAGAAAAGAAAAGAAAAGAAAAGAAAAAAGAAAGAAAGAAAAAGAAAAAAAATGGAAAAAGACAGCTCATAGTTTGGAGCGCATGGGCCCAAATGGCTTAGTCTGGGCCAAAACCTTGTCTTAAATGAAGCTCTACTCCAAAACAACATAGTTTGGGATGGGCATCACTGCCCATATGTTCTTTTCTTGTGACACTGTTATCACCTGCAAGCAGCAATCAAGGAAACTGTTCTGTTCATGAGAATAAAGTAGACTAATCTGAGGACTCAGCAAAGCATGAAAAATAAGGAGGACAGCACAGCTGATAAAGGGCAATTTCAGAAGCCATTTAAAATTCACATGCTCAGATACACCATCAGTACCTCACTAGCTACAATAGTTTGGCTATTCTTACTAGTATTGCACTTGAGGTTCCACTCTGTATCTTACTGATTTCCACATAAATTGTACTCATTTTATTTTATTTTGTTTGCTTTGGAAGCTCAGCTTGGGATCTTAGAACCACTCTGGCAACTTTCATTCTCCATCTCAACCCATAATAATAGTTTGTGGGACAAATAAAGACATTGATTACATCTCTGCACTGGACTACCATACTGCCAGGTTTCCTGCCCCAGAATTTTGTCTCGAAATGGAAAGGAGATGATTTTCCTTGCCCAGAACTCCTCTACTGCCCAGTCTCAATACGTGCACAAGTTGTTATTCTGAACTGGCTCTGAGCCCAAGGCAAAGGAGTAATAGAGTGTACTCAACTCCCTTTCTGGTCCACCAGGATGAGAAGGCTTGGGGGAAGAGGAACAGTGGGAAAGGGGCAGGAAAGAGCTTCAAGTCTCAGGTACAGTTGGAAGGTGAGTGGGAGAGGGCTAGGGAGGCCTGTGGAGCAGAAAAATTTGAAGGTCAACATGGGTAGTTTCTGCTGAGGCAATTCCAACTTGTAATGGTATGGGAGTGGGCGCATAAGCACAAGTCTGTCCTGCCGAGTCCTTTCACATATCACTGTGAAGCCCCTTCACATACCACATCTGACTCTTTCTTCTCAGCATCCTGTCAGAAACGTGGCAGTTGAGTGCCTCAACACCTGTATGCTATGCTGCCAGGAACACCCAAGCAATCTCAGGCCAACACTTGTGTAACTGAATGAGAATTTGCATGGACTTCTGTAGAAGCTGCACAAAACAGCACTGAATACCACATTCTTCCCCAGAGCCGGGCTTTGAACAGTTAATGTAGAACTAATAAGTAGTTGAAATGCCATAGTCATGAAAATCAGCAGGTTTACAATAAAAAGATGAGATATACTTGATAACGGGCATCACTTCTCAGAGAAGCGCAAGCTCATCCAATACTGAAAATTCCTTCCAGCTGGTGGGAGGTGTGCAAATACCACACACACAGATGGGCACAGCACAAGCTTTCTAACAGTGATTGCTCTGGGTAGCCATGAATTTTAAATACAAGGTACTGTGGAGGTAACTCTACTTACTGTGGGACCAACTCTTCTGCTCCCTATGAACATATCAGCCAGACGTTCCCTCAAAGCTGTCTGAGTAGTTCTTTCAGGCTGCTCTCTGAATTTGTCCTAGAGAAGAATTGGGGACACAAATCTTACTCAAAAATTGGAACAATAAAGAGTAATAGCACCAAATCCTTATCCTAACCTCAAGCCAAAGATTTTTATTTTCTTTTGTACTTGTTTCTTTGAGGTCTGCAAGGAATTTCTTACCTTTTTTTTTTTTTCCCCTGTTCATTTTTCTGTGCCTCTGCACTTTCTGTTTCTGGCTGACAGCTACTAACACACTTTTAGACAGGCTTCCTTCCTCATCCTACCTCTTATTTTTGGCCAAAATACCAGCAAGAATTTTCAAGCCCAACAAATTCCGAACAAGAGTTTTTTCTCATACTGATCAACACTTCATGTTGTTCCTGAAATCAAGATTTTACACAATGTTTGTTGATATTTGCATTGTCAAAATAAAAGGTAAAAGAAATTTTTCTTAGCATATTTCTTGTTTATAAATTAATATTAAAGAGAATAACAAATTGCTTATATAAAGAATGTGCCCCAAATTTGTAATCTTACATTCATTTCTGAGAACTGGGTTGCTTATAGTGGCTTTCATGGGGGAAAAAAAAAAAAGTAATGATGCAAACAAATGTCTACCAGTTGTGCATTAGAAACACTCCTTTTATTACACTAAACTTTGTATTATTAGTAATGTTTCTAATACACATCTTCAGCCACTGATAATATTTTTTATTTTCTCAAATCACTCTCATGAAATGGTCTGTTCAAGTGGATCTGTCATTGTGGTTTCCTGGATTTCTTCATCCTCGTCGGAAAGCTTGTAAATTCCCATGCCTGATAGTAAGCTAAGGAAGGAAATAAAAAATAGTAAATACCACTTCAGTGGTGTAAGCCCTTTTCTGCTCTTTTTTGGCTGAGAGTACATTTTAGGAGATTATTATTGACTTTTACACAAACTTCAAAACAGTTCCAGCTGGGGGTCCATCTGTATTTCCATTTTGTGCCCTCAGTTAAATTCCCTTCCACCAAATCGGTCTTTCCTAAAGATATGTACTGGTAGACTTAATGTTTGGCTGAACTAAGTGGGTCTGAGCTGCCAGTTTATTTTACAGGAGTACTTGATGATATCAATACAATAAATGGATGAAGCAACAGGAAGGAAAATCACTCTTTAATATCATATTACTTCCTGCAGCTACAGAACACGATGTGTGAAAGAAAGAATAAAGTAAATCAGGTGTTCTGTTTCTATATGCAGTGGCTGGATACTTAACATATGCTACTTTTTTCTTTTTTGTTTTGTTTTTGTCATCAATGTTTTAAACTCTGAAAACTAAATGCATATAGAATATTTTTACTACACAAAGGAAATGACTGTACATCAGGAGTACCGGAGTGCTGAATGCATTCTCATGTTATACACTCTTCTTGCACTCAGATCGCGTACTAAAATTACTCGTGCTGCTTACTGTTTTTATTGTTGCAAATGAAATCAGAATGCACACTGGACAGCACACTCGTGGAGAGCACAAAATACATGACAAAGACTATTAATTACTAAGTTTAGTTCTACTTTTCTTAAAGCACCTAAGTGTCTCATAGGCTGTAAACAATCCCATGGCTTCTGGAGAACATGCATAATAGTGGAAGGATCATGCCCTCTGAACAGAAGATCCCAGTTTTTGCTGCAGTCATTCCAAGAGAAGACGTAAGAAGAAGAAATTCTGATCAGCATAATGTTGTTAGAGGAATATTGACACTGAGTTGACCCGCAAACAGCACTCAGAGTTGATGAAGAGATTTAAATGGTGCATTCTGGTGAGGGGTTCAAAAGTCAGAAGTCATAACCCAAAATAATTGTGTATACCGGAAATTCAAACTATTTCACTCAGGGTCAGAATAATGAACTCATGGAATTAGTTGCCAAGTAAGAACATGGAAACAAGCACTGCAGCCTAAGTGGCTTGGAGACATCTTGGCACTTTTATGGAGAGAGAAGGGATTAAAGGATATAGTGACAAAACAGAAAACTGGGGGTTAAGATAAACTTAAGGGGGGACAAGCCTGTGAGGTCAAGTGGATTTTCCTCTCCAGACATTTCTTTTATGTCATTCTTCCCCAAGACATCATGTCAGATTGAATAAACAATCACTAAAGCTTAGATGAGGAATGGACTTCTACTGGATTGTAACAGGGATGAAGAAGCTCGATCTTTTCCTCTGCTCCATAATAAAAGTAACTGCTAACAAACAAGAATTGACTTCTTTATCTTTGTACAATGCCATGCATTTGACCCACTCAATCTAATGTAGCACATAGGGTTTTCTCATATCAGCCTCTTCCTGTAACCTTATCTTCTCCAGTCCCTTCAGAACTATCACAACTAACCAGATTAAAAATAAATAAATAAATAAAATAAACTGAAATGGCTTAATGTCAGAACACAATACAGCTGTCTAATGTCCATTTCATTGGCAACACACTTCTTCAAGACAAGTAGTATTTCTATACTACTCAAGCCATTTGCAGTATTTAGCATGTGTACATCATATGCAATTGCAGGAAGCATACAGAGTTATTGAATCACTGTTTCAAGTGATGAAGAACCAAGAAAGAAACTATTTTAGACATTTTTACCCTGCAGTCTTTCTGGGAGAAAACTTCTTAAGAGGTTGCATCAAATATAAAATCATTTCAATTAGAAGCTACATGTGTAAAAAATGTGTAAAATGGGGTGCATTTTTAACTTGTTAGATATTAAAGCATGACTGTAGTAAAAGTTCTTACTACTTGACTGTTCCTACAAGTAAATTAATTCTTCTACATTTTAGCTGCTTTCCTCTGCCTCTTGCATGAGTTGACACAAGCTCCAACTGTTGAGGCATATAGACTTCTCCATACAGCTTTTGCTGACCAGTCCCTAGGATGTGTGGGATACTCAAATATTCTGAAACGCTATCTCACTGCATCATGCTATGCCCTAGTCTGTTGAGTTGGGCTCTAGTTTCTTGGCCTCCAATGTTCCTGCAAAAATAAGATCCAAGAAGGAGAGTAGCTAGATTACAACAGGGCTGACACATCGTAGAATTATGAGTACACTTATAAAACTACCTGGGAACTTCTTTTTTCTCACCAGTATAAACCAAAACACATCTTCCAGAGAGAAATCCACCTAGGGACCTAACCAGCCCTTTCTGTTCCAAAAGATGTCAGGGGGATTCCTTTGCTGATAATCTGTGAAACACAGCTGTATCTCTGCAGACTCAATAAATGCTCTGCTGGGTTATCTCCAAATCTTGCTTGCTGACAGGCTTTCCCACAGACAGAGGAACTGAATAGATTTTGTACCTTTCTAATGCTGAGAAAAGTCCCTGGAGCATGCTCGATACGTGGCAGCGGCCTGTCAGGCCAGACAGACAAATATTCTTCAGGCAGTGCAGGAGCTCGAGTGGGAGCTGATTCAGATCAGGAGTGAGTCAAAGCAAGAAAGCACAGGGCCAGCTTGCACTTAGGCTAGGGAATTTGTCCTGAGATAAGAAAGAAAAATTTTGATAGTTTTCTGAATCGCAGGGGGGTCTAAACAGAGCAAAGCTTTGAACTTGGAGCATTGCAACAATTTTACCAGAGGTCCAGCATTTTCACAAAAGGCATGAAAAAGATCGTGTCTTACGCTCTTTGCATAGAAACCAGCTTTGTCAGCTCAGATCCTAGGATGTGGCACTAAAGAACATTCCTCTGACTGCCCACAGAGACAGCTCTGTAACAGCGTTTTCCCAAAGCCCTTAAGCTTTCAGTTACCACTAAAAACTGATGTCAAAATCTTTGCAGACTGTCTTATTGAAACAGGCAAATATCTGTTTGTTTTTCCTCTCTCATCTTCTTAAAAACATACTAGAATCACACTTCCTTAAAACATCCCTGAGCTGCCCTAGAATTTCAGCTAACCTACATTTGTTTCTAACCAGTATCAGTCTGATACCCCCGACCTATCTCTGAACCCCATAATACTATATAAACTGCCTCCCAAACTTACCTGTGTTGCAAGTAATACAGAAACTTAATTTTGGGGGACTGATAAAAAGAAAATTCAAACAGTTATAACCTTTTGCCCCATTTAACCTTACAGCATTAAACCATTTTATCAAATCTGAATTTTGGTTTATTAAACCTTATTTGGCTTCTCATTTAATCTGCAACTAATAACTTTTAGTATTCTGAAATCTTAGGGCATCAAAACTCCCTCTAAATTGAAAAGAACAATTAATTATAGCTCAGAATTCAATTATAAGCCATGCATTTGGTTACAAAATTTTGTATTCCGAGACAAGTTATACAGACAGAAAAACATTTGTTGATGACTACTTCCTAAAAGCAGACTCAAGACATAGTTCACCTTTCTAGAAATCCACACTCCTGATTCTATAAAAATTTATACACAGAGATCCAGTAGGAATTCAATGAGGAGAAGAAGGCAAAGTAAGATTTTAATCTCCTTCCCCCCCTCCCTCCATTAGTGTAATTAGGTGCAGCACCGTGGTCACAGACCCCACATAGCCCACGGACATCTGACAGCCCTAAGGCCGGCATAAGAGCAACACTCGCAGGACCACAGCTCATGCTCCACACTCACGTTCACGCACGCAGTCTGCCCAGCAGACTGCACGAGATTTCTTGTGCCGGGACAGTCACGCAGGCAGCATCTGCATAGGGCTCGGCGCAGTGCCTTCAAGCAGAAATGTGGGTCTTTTAAGTGTTCGCTCTGATTTTACATGATGCATTTGGTGTCTTATTGCTGCATAGGTTCCCTCTTACCCACATTGTTTTGCCATTTTGGTCCACTGCTTTGAGTGCCCTATAGAGGTCTGCCTTTAATGAAACAACATGCATGAGCATTTGTCAACCTACAAGATCAGCGCTCAGGCAAACCAAGTTGCTATCCTCTCTGAATCTTCCCATACCATTGCTGTGTTAAGAGATTTGTAACAAAAGATCTGAAGCTCATTATTCAATAATGGGTGTCATTCAGATTTCGAAATCAATCTGGCTCTGTTAATTACATGTCAAGGATCCTTTTTTCTCTTTTTCCAACAGAAAAATAAGGTGCTGCCACTGGCAGTCTGCCTGAAAGGTTCAAACGTCAGGGCAGTAATTTTGAATGGAATGGATTTGACTCAACTGATGTGAGAATGAAAATAGCTATTAGTGGTTCCCTGACAAGTTGATGTGTCAGGGAGAAGCTTAGAAATGCTTTCACCCTCCTGCCTGTGAGAACTTGGCTCTGTCCTGAATGCTACAGTGTAAAATGCACCAGGAGAATAAAAAACTGGCCTGAAATCTCCACGGCTTTTCCCAGGGAGAGGAGTACTCAGGAAGAAGTACGTGAGCATATCGTGGCCTCACCTTTGCCAAGTGCTAAATTTAATGCACAGAGGTGCTGAGTGTGGTGGGCACAGCCAGTAGGACATGATGCTCCTGTGTCAGGAAGGAAGCCTGGAGAGGGCAGTTCTGCGATTATGACAGAAAACAGCAATTTAGATATAGTCACTGCAAAAAGCACGGGGGCAGGACAGGGCTCAGATCAAGCTTCCATTAAGTGATTTGCCCACTGTAAGAACACACAACAGCATCTCAAGCTTCTGACAAGCCAAGCTGTATACCCGAGTTCAGTACCTCACTGATAATTTAATGCACCTTCGATATTTATCATTTACTTAGCTTTTAACCGCTCTTTCTTGTCCAGGTTATAGAGAAAGATATCTCAAACACAGGATTGATTCTGCATTGGACAGTTAACACCATTGCTGGTTTGCTTCTGGCTATCAGCCCAGGTCTGAAGATGGCACTGCTTCTTAACCCTCTTGAGGGTTCAGCAACACACCAGGCAAGCAGGCAAGCAAGCAAGCCAGATAGAAACTTTGAATGCTGCAAGTAGGCAGGGACCAAAGAGACGGGTTTACGTCGCTGGATGTTATTTAGCCCAGACAATTCAATATCATACAACTTCAAGTCACATAGCTTCTCTTATACAAAGAAAGAGCATCCAGTATCCCATGGTATTTCACTGTAATAGCATTAAAGAAAAGTACAGCAGAGAACGTATCCCCAGGGAGCCAATTCCCCTCTTGAACACGTTTACCTTTTTCAGAATCTCTTTTACCTGAAGATTTTATGAGGACAACATGTAACTTGACCAGCCTTCCACGAGGCCAAGATTTGCCACATGTCAGCTGGCCGCTTCTGATGAGCAGGGGCAAGGGGTGAGGGAGCTGTTCTCCACACTCACTCCTCTGCTACAGTGGGCAAACAGCCTCTGGAGACTTCCTAGTGGAAACCTCCAGTCAGGTACAGCAGGATCACAGGGGCAACGCTGTCTTGCCTCTTTCAACCTCACCTCCTCTATTGTAAAATAAGACCCATCCTGACTTTCACTGTGAAGCACTTTAAGAGCTACAACATAGAAAAGGTAAATAATAAATGGTAAATTTAATAAGGATGGCCTTATTAAATGAGAATTCAAGGAAAAGGTGAAACCAGGGCTATAGAGATAGATTAAATGACTTTAAAATTCTTGGAGGATGCCCCAAGAGAGGGATATTTGAAATAAGAGGCTCTGTTTTCTCTCCCTCCTCCCCTAAGGGAAAATGGCATCAGGAGGTAGGAAAGATGCTGATTCCTCTTCGGACCTGCATGTCTTCACCATAGTGAGTGGCAACTAAATATTCGTGAATTACAAGTAAACTGAGACAGGTATGCCTCACTAAACACAGTGAGGGCATTCTCTCTGGCCATTTTGTTAGCCCCTTCCAATTTCCTTAGTACTATCACTCACAGACTGCCTGAGATCTTCAAATAAGCAGCTCTGAAAAGCACCACAAAAATAAAAATAGGACATTTAAATAGTTTAAAGGTTTCCTGGGAAGAATATCTAGCTGCATAAGACCAGCTCACGTAGCCATAAATGTCACATGTATAAAGAAGGTTCTTTAAACATTGAAAGACTGTGTCCTGTCTTCCTCCATTATGCATTTTACTGACCTTTTATGGCTGTCTTCCTCTCTCTAGATTTATCTGTCTTCTATCTCCTCTTCTCAAAAATTCTTTCCCCTATCAATTTTTTCAGTTCTCCTGCCATATCTCAAGACTTCTGCCGTGCTCTAGCCAAGCTGTCACACTGACCTGACTTCTCTGAAGGCGCTGCCTGCAGCTAGTTCTGTGCAGAAAAGCCACCAGCCTGGCAGAGCAGCAGGGAAGGTTCAATTAAAGGCAGCACAGAAAACATGCTTCATGTGCGACCTCTCTCCTGCTCTCCAGTGACATATCAGCCTCCTTGATCATTCCCAGAGATAACAGCAAAAACAACAAATGACACAAGAGAAAAAGACTTGTCAAAATAGATGATGACCTGTGCCACCAATTTCCCTATTTAAGGGATCTTTTTGTTTCCTACTGGCACTTATTTTCTGCTAGGGACACACCAAGGCTCAGAATTCTCAATCTGTTTCTGTTGTCAGGCCAGAGATCTCACTTTCATCTTTCATTTCTGTGATAGAATACAAGATTAAACACAAAAAAGTAATGACCAAAATAATTTTGTCACCAGAAAAGACAAAAATTGCTGTTGAGTTCTTCCATTATGAGATCTTTGATTTACACCTCTTCCTCCCCAGATGTATTTTTGCTTGTCTCATTTGAGTGTCTTCAGACTTTCCTAGGTTCTTCTTTCTTCTGCTGCTCATATTTTCTATTTTTTGCAGACACAACCATAAGTACACAAGGAGAGCGCCGTAACACTGTCCCCATAAAGATGAAAGACCTGGAAAAGTAATATGTTCAACACCTTTCCACCAGTCTAAAGAACTTGAGAAAGTGAGGAGAGAGGATTCTCCGTCAATGCATATTGGTTGCAGTACAAGGAAAAATCCCCTAATGGCTGCCAACCTTTAGGCTTACTTGGTTACAGGGTCATGCCACTGCTATCCCAATATTGTCTGGATTAAATCCCAGGTAAAATGGTCAGAGTTCTTCTGCACCTTTACACGGTCTTACCCACCCAAAGAGGAGTCTCTGTCTGCTAATCCATAACAGATTCCTTGTATTTGCCTCTGTACAGACAGTCCTAAGAAAGCCATTATAGAAACGGTGTTCTAGATTTCTTAAACAAACAGTATACATTGGAATAGCTACTGCCAAGGACTAAAATAAAGCCTAAGTGATTTTTTCCAGGCACTCAATAATAGAGTATTTTTTTCATCTAACAGCCTTTCATGTGATGCTTTTATATAAAAATGTTTACAGGAAACAGCGAGATTTCTTTTTATTCTTCAGGTTGCATTTACACCCATAAAATGCAAATGTTGAGTGAAGTCGTCAGACTACCTGACACTTAAAAAAACTCATCTCAGCATCCTGCTCAAGATCAAATGGTGGCTCCCAGCAGCTAAACAGATGTTTCGAACATTGGATAACTGATATTCTTCCTGACCTCCAACTGCCGCTTTTAATGGGGAGTTACACAGAGAATCTCTATTAGCAAAGACTATGGGCATTAGAGGGATCAAACAAAGGTGGTTTCCATTTGCACTTGCACAAGATAATGTCCGAGCCTTCACCTTTTTGCAGAATTTTTAAACTTGAAATGAAGACTGGGGACTGTCACAGAGGCAAAACAAGCCAAGGAACGCACAGTCCTGCAGCGCACCAGAGCCCATGTGCTTTCTACCAGACCTGTAAGAAAGCTGGCAACAGCTCCTGGGGAATGCCAGCCAAAATCCAGAATTCCACTTCTGCAAGGAGCTTTCCAAATATATTAAAATCTTTCCAGTCATCAGAGAACTTTCAGGATTCTTACTCGAATCTGAACAGTTCCATAATGATGTAATAATGTCTGTTGCATTTGGTTTTCCCTTTTTCTCATCCTTTCTCCAAAGTTTTAGAAAGGGTGCTTTTCCACAAAAATGAGAATCAAAAAGCCAGAAGGTCTCAAAACTAGTTTGCAAGCAATGCCTTCACCAGCAGTGGCACACGCAGAGGGATGCACATGGAGCCTGTGGAGTTCCCAAAGCTGATTTCAGAGGATGTTTGGCTGGTGAGGCCTACACTTTCTGTGGTAGAGGCTTAGGTTTCCTCCTGTGCTGGGCAAAGCACAGCAGGAGGCCCTCCAGCTGTCTGGGAGTGACTGATAAGAAAGCAGCCAAGCTTTCCTAAAAAGCAGCCTTCCTAAAAAGAACCTATCCTTTTCCTCTTTCATTCCTGGTGGAGAGGTCCCTCCCTCCACCTTTCCTTGCATATGCAGCTTTTTTAAACGAGTGATTTTACCACATTCTTCTTTCCTCTTTTGTTAAAGAAAAATGGGCAACTCTTCAGCACACCGAGATTACCTGTGACAGCCGTGAACAAGAACAACACGGGATGTGCTGTGTTACTTAGCCAACAGATGGGAAGGCTACGCGCCCTCGGGCTACACTGGCTGCCCAGGGTGTGCTGTGAGCATCCATTTTCCCTCGTGGTTACAGTGCTGGCAGCCGCAACGCCACAGCTCGCTGTGCCAGGGACACCGGGATACTTACGGGGTACCCCGGGGCAGTGTGCATACCGGTTCTGTGACACGATGCAAGCTAAAAACTTCTGGACAGGAACAACCTGCTGGGGCAGGAATTTCTGACATTCCCACTGCTCTTGGAGGAAATCAATCAACAAGCTCCACTTTGGGCACAAAGATGTTGCAGGCTCTCTTCATGTCTGTTCACTCATTGCCAAGTTCAGGAAGAGCAGCTGCTGCTAAAGAAAAGGGACTTCATATTTTGTGCTGTTCCTTGACACATTTTTTTCTCCTAAGGCCTTATCCCAGTTACTCTGGAAGTAAAATGGCAGTTAAGAAATGCTGGCAGTTAGGAGACCTTTTGCTGAAGGGCTGCTCTGTTTCTTAGTGTAAATAGTCAGAATATTTCATGTTTACCATCAGAGTGGCACTTGGACACAACAGCTACATTTTCAGCCTTGCAATTGTGAGGGGAGACATCACACGACTGGGCAGAGGTGACTTGGTAGAGGGAAAGCTGGGGTACCTGCACGCCTGCCTCCCTGAGCATAGCCAGGGAAAATGTAAGGTTTTGGCAGCTGGGTCAGAGTCTGGTTCTTTTGCATAACAAAGCCAATTGATCAGGAGTATGAAGTAACAGACACTTAAAATTGTCAGGGTTTTTCCAAGGAAAATGCTGCTCATTTAAAATGTCTTGTTCCAAACTTTCCCCAGGTCAGAAACCAGTGGAGTCAGGACCAAGCCTGGATTCCTGCTCCAAAGGCTGGTGATCCTAAAAATTGAAGTCCAAAATCCAATTAAAAAACACCAACAATAAAATTTGCTACAAACCAGAAACTCTGTTTTCCACCACTCTGGAATATATTTCATTGAATGCAAAAATGAGAATCTTGGCAACGACAGCAGAATTTTATCACTTAAATTTTCCAGAGGAGTCCTGTAATATTTATTACCTGCACAAGATGAGCATAATGGAATTCATTCTAATGTTTCATCCAGAAGAGAGTTCATGAGAAAGTAAGAACTTGTTTTTTAATGAGTAGAACCTAAGGAAACGTGATTGATACTTAGCCAATTCGACTTTTTTAGAAGTTTATCCATTTGCAATCATTCAGACTTCATTTCCTCACACTTGGGACACACACCTGACAATCTGACTACACAACCATACTGTACTTTGAAGGAAGGGTGAGTCTGCAGCCAGACAAACAAATTGCTTCAGCTCTCATCTCTGTTTCTGGCATTTTTGTCTTTCTTCAAGAAACAAGTTGGATAAAAGCAAATCTCTTGAGGGGAAAAACATGTTTCCATTTAGTGCGGGACCATCACTTTATCCATTCTCAGTCTGGGAAATGAGTAGTGTTGAGCTCTAGGATTAGAAAAGGAATGCACAAATGTTAAACTAGCTGATGGGCAGCGTTTCTATGAGAAGGCAGGAAAAGTACCACAGTGCAAAAAATGACCTCTGCAGCCCGCACCAGGTGTAATGCTTGGGGTTTTCAGAGAAGTACATCTTAGGTGTACAACAGGAAAATCACCATTCCGTTTGAAATAATTCCCAAGAAAATGACAACATTCTTAGGGCTGCAAGTGCCATTAAGGAAAGAAGGAGTACCATGGGTTACAGGGGCGATACACAGAAGCCAGGCAGCAGAGTTGTCTGGATTCAGGAAGGCACTGCCATATGTAGTCACTGTATCTTGCTCGCCCTCTTGAAACCAGCTCCCATTCCCAGCTAGAAATAGATCTGTGGGATGTGAGAAGGGAAGGAGCAAGCAGAAAAGGAGAAATTACCCTTACTTGCCCCAGATGTAAGCCTGCAGCCTGTGGCAGCTTTGTCTGCAGGCGCAAGTAGGCAGCAGGGGCTGTGAAGCAATAAGATACAGACTACCTGATGACACAGCAGAGATTAAAAATAACGCTGCTGATCGGAAAATATCAGTGTCCACTATGCAGGTCACACACTTGGGGCTATCTGAAAAAAGCTTCGGAAGGGTCTAGACCTTGAAAGCAGGATAGCAACATCAGCTAACTTGGGAGAACAGACAATTCCCAGGTTTATTCAGGCATCCTGAGGGTGCCCTGAAACTGCCTGCTATGTCAGAGCTGTGAAGGGAGAAAACACAGAGGTCTCCGACACATGCGTTTGTACAGGCAGTTAGACCTCATTAAGGTGTTCAACATTGCATTTCAGATTTGAGGTACTCAGGAGAGCCAGAGTGGAGTGTTCAGGACCAAAATTGTTCCAGAACTTGGGCATGGAAGTGGCTGAAGGAAAAGCTGCTTCTACACAATCAAAAAAAAAAGAAGGAAAAAAAAAAAAAAAAAGAGGTTTAGGAAATATCTTGTTATTTTGCATGTACTGAATAATGGGTAATTTCACAACTTTCAATGCCCATACTTAGGAGAAACTTTTACAAACCAAATTCAATGAGGTCTGCTCAAGGGACTGTCTTGCAACACTGGAACATGCAATATCCACAGGTATTGCAACATCTAATTGCAAAACCAAGACTGTTTTCCTCCAAACCTCCTCATGCCCTCCTTTCAGCCAACAGTGACAGTGTTACACAGGGCTAGTTTTCTTTTTGGTTAGTGAGTTGTATCAGCTCAATAAATGTCTGACAGTCGCTCAGCACATCCAACTCGAGGGAAATGGCAGAATTGCAAGGCCAGGGGCTAAGAAGGGGAGTAAGACTTCTCCTGTCGGTAATATTGGGCTATTAACAGAGCAACTTCTGAGACTGCAGCATTACTTGCAAACTGCTCAGTTGTCCCCTGGGTTACAGGAGAGAGTTCTGCATGTCAGTACTGTGCCCAGAAGCTACAGCACCGACAGGAAAGCTGTGCTGCACTCCCACCACTGGCACTGTGGCCACAGTTACAAAGACCAGGGAGATGCAAAGTTTAATGAACATATATTGGACTAGGTGATCTTGGAAGTCTCTTCCAACCTAGATGATTCTGTGATTGTTATATATTGGTCTGGAAAATGCAATTGTCTGTGAGTGACAAACTAACAGAAGGAGCTTTTTTACACACCAGTTCAGAGAAGAAGCACAGCCGTTCATGACTACTGACCGAAGAACAGTGCGTATCTTGAAATAACTTAGTACAAATACCTGGTACCTATTCCCATGTTCCTATGTGGTCCTTATGCCCTGCTCTCCTTTTCCATGCGCACTCCCAATTTTTCCTCTACATACCGTAGCCAACTTCTACCTCTTCCTCCACTTTCCATGTCAGGATCACTGTAAATGGAGTAACACTGGCTGTTACAGACAGACAAAATATGGTACAGAAACAGTTCAGGTAAAAAGGTGAGCTGAACTACCCAGATGGTCATCAGAGAAAAACAGCGCCTTCCAGCAGAGTTCAGTGAGACCCAGCTGAAAGTTGAAGGGCTCTGGAGGACCCCCTGAGGCCATGGCTCAGCTACCTGTCCATGCAGTCACAGACGGAGGGCTCCTGTTCCCTCATGCTGTTATTCTCCTTCCCCCTGTGTCTCTGGGTGCTATCTGTGCAGCCCAGCCCCTCCTGCGGCAGGGGCCCTGCTGATTATCCAGGTTGGCTCATTGTCACGGCAGACAATTTAGCTTCAGTTCCTCAGTCTTACAAACTAAGCAGGTTGAGCAAGCAGTGGCGGTATGCCAGAGCTGGTGTAGGGAAAGCAGCGGGAGAACACAGTGGGTGACAGGAAGATGGAAGGAGCAGGACTGCTCCCTCTCACTTGATAAACTGAGCAACATCTTCAAACCTTACATGACTTCTGCTGATGGAGCAGCGAGTCAAGGGGGCTCAGCCCCAGCGATGCTTCCACTGAAGTGCTGGGAGCACCCCTCACCACCAAGGCTTCACACGTGGGAGAAGGATGGAGGCAGCAGGAGGGTGGAGGCAGCAGTACTGCACAGAAAGGACACTCTGAATGGAGGAAGACTGCAGCAAACACACAATAGCTAATAGACAGTGAGAAACCTGGCTTCGAATAGCACTAACAATATTTCAGGGACTGGACTGTTCACACAGCACTGGTGTTTACATTGACCTCGCGGGGTGACCTGTTCTGACAGTGCCAGCTTATTAATGAGTGGTTAATACACGCAGTAGATTTAAAATTCACATAGGCAGAAGTAACAGCTCTGGGTTTTAAGTGTCTATAAGCTTGATTGCAGTTTTGGAAATAAATGAAAAAAGTGTTTTGTTATGTCAGTGTGACAGAGCACCATAATAGGAGAGTGCTAGTTGCTCCTCTAAGCCTCTGTGACAAACAGGGACCATTTCTTATTCATCGTACTTAAAGCTCTCCTAATACTGCTCTTATTTTTTGCAACCCTGAAGCTACAGAATTTGCAACCCTGCCCCTCAAAGTGGCATCCTAAGACCAGGGGCAAAAAGCAACCACCCCAGCACCGAGCAGTGGCAAACATATTGGGGATACATTAGCTTTGGCTGACAAGCATGGACCAAAGGCAAAGCTGAGCTGGGCATCTGAGGCAGCAGAACTCTCAATCCCATGTTCCTCAACTCCTACTTGAGCAACAACAAACAAAACCATCCCAGATCTCAGATCAGCCTAGGTGTTTGTATCTTACTGCCTGCTGTGACACCAAATGAGTGCACTTGCTCAGAGCCTTCAACGTCAAATAGCCTGGAATTATTTGTACGAATTACATCTCTTGATCGCCTCTAGGAGAATCATCTAAGCACCTCTCTACAAGCAAATTTGCTTTGGAGGAAGGAGGCAGTTTCCCACATCCAAGGAAAAACATATTGCGATTAATATAGGCCACACGTGATATACGCACCATCTGAAAAAAACAAAAAACAAAAAACAAAAAAAAAAAAAAACAAAAAACAAAAAAAAAAAACACAAGGCAACAGGGCTGATCAGGAAGAAGGACAAGTCCTGCTGTTTGCAGCCCACAGCCATATTAGGTTCTAGATACCACAGACACCAAGTGAGTCTCTCCCCAGCCTCTCCCCTGTGCACAGGCCTCATCACACCAGGATAACCCCAGGGGGTGGCAGGTAGAGAGGGAGAGGCGACGACATGCAAAAGCTGAGTGGAAGATGGCATACACCAGCCAGAGACTGTGGCGTACACTGTGACATTTACTCCTGCCTACAAGAAACCTGCCAAGTGCTGCACGCAGTCTGCTGTCTCCTTGGCTCTCCTCGGCACTCAGTCCAGGTGCATTACCTCTCCAGCCCTGGCACTGTCCCTGTCACACAGAAGTCACACTCGTCCCCCATGGTGTGCTAACACTGCGATAGCTCCCAGGAATTTGGGGACAATGCAGTTCTGAGGAGGCAAAAGTAGGAAAAAGATAAGGCAGTGCATTTCTCACCCTCAGAGTGGAACAGCCTTTTATTTCAGTGCCATGAGCTCTTGGCAACCCCATCCCCTTCATAAATCTGCTTCCACAAAGCTAGAGCTAGAAGGCAGAAGGGACTGGGAGCGAGGGGGCTCATTGTGAGCTGCTGTCTCACAAGTGACTCTTCACATGGGCTTACCTAGACAGGTACCTACCTACCTCCTACAGGTACTTGTTTTTGCTGGCTTCTTATGAAGCAAAGGCAAAAGCTGTTGGAATCAAGCTGTAGACATATATATGATCTGTTAACTCTGGAGTTTCTGTGTTGCATGGCCTCTATTATCTACTGCCATCATCATCAGATGGTGGTTTGGCTGTTAACTTCAGAGGACATAAATGTAGTTCCAAAAAGAATATTGTGTGAAAAACTCTCTTGATAATACAGCAGTGGGCACAAACCCATTCATTAAATAAAGTAATTAATAGTCACCTAACCTCTTCCCACTCACAAGCGAGTGATTAGATGCCAATTGTAGTGCTTATTGAAAATTACCATAGACAGAAGTGTATATCCTAAATGTCAGTAAATGTGGGCAAGCTCAGCCATGGCTACCCACTGGTGCCCAGGGGAGGACTCAGGGCAGCAGGAGGCAGAGGCTCTGGCTGAAGGAATTCCTACAAGAAGCTGTAGGAAACGGCTGTACCCTGGATACGCCTCTCTGCTCCCACCAACCACAGGAAGGACACAAACACTCCATGGATTTTATATCCTGAAATGGTGGTTACGTTGGGAAACCAGTGGTGGAGTCAGTTTGTGTATGTTTCCCAGGCCCTTCTGTGGAAGTTGGTGGTGAAAATTCCCATAAACAACAGGTCAGGATCCAGCCTCTCTCTTTATATCTCTGCATAACCCTGTCACTGGACACTCAGGCGCTCTCAAATAAGAGTGAGAGGAAAAGGTTACCGATCAATCAAGTATTTCCTTCAGCTGCAGTTCTTTTTCCTACAGGAAGCCCTGGCTTGTGTAAGCCACTCAAGAAGCAAACATCAAAGGACTCCTCTATCACTTAGATAGAGGAGTAATAGACTGTACTTGAACTCTACTCAGTGAAGTGAAACTTCTTAAGCTGAGAGCTGAAGTTAAATTTGTTATTCCTGGCAAACTGCCCAAGAGGAAATGGATCTAGGGCAGAAGTTTGTTTGTTAGATAGTAGAGAAAGATTGACACTTTTATAACATGCCACAAAAGCAGGGGAAGTAGAAAGAGTTGCTCAAACTACTGCTTGAGCTAAGATCTACTCTTAATGCTGTAGTGGTTATAAGACCTCTTTTTAGTAATTGGCAAATAATGGAAAGCAGAAAGTAGGAAGTACTCTGAGCAAAGATCCTGCCCATCAGGCCAGTTCAAAAGTAGAGGAGGTAAAATCCTTGTGTAGCATCAGCCACTTTAGGTCTTTGCATACAAGAGTTGTTACTTCAGAAACCGACTCGGATCAAAGATGCTCCTCCACCAAAGACACAAGGTACCGACTTGCTGGTCCTGTCCACACGCAGCACTTCAGAGCACTGTGTGCCCATAGCCTGCCACCCGCTCTAAAAGGAGTCATGCAAGGAGCTCTCAGGTGTTTGATAAAATACACTGCAGCACACAGCTGGGATCCCACTCCAGCACGCTCTCCTGGAGATCTGCTTGCCCACGTACCTAGAGGTGCCTCATCACACAGACCCTCTCCCATCCGGTGTCTCCCAAAGGCTCAGTCAAGCTAAGCTCTAGAAAGCCAACAGAAAACCTGGACTTTGGGCAAGCAGCAAGAATGGTTTCACTGCACTGAAATTCTTTACTATGTTTGTCAAAACAACCAACTGCACCTAGCTGTCAGCCACACCTCATGCAAAAACATCACGTGAACTTTGCCCAGTCATCTCCCAGGTGGAGCTCAACTAAGATGCCTTCTCCTAAATAGGAAATCTGCAGTTGCATTTTGATTTTTGAAGTAAAGAGGTTTACCTCTTTGTTACCTATTAACAGGAAAAATATTTCATGGTAACATGCATTAACAGTAAAAATATTTCATGGTAACGTGCTATGTTGGGATCTCCTTTACCGTCTATAACTATATTGTCTATAAGATGCATTAAGACAGAGAATTCAAACTGATAAAACCACACAAAAGCAAAGGCAGTGCATTCACCAAAGATACCAAAAGACTTGATCTTTGCATTTTTTTAATATTTGTTTCCACTTCATTATGCCTGGAGTGTAGTTTAAAGAGCTGATTGTGTATAGATACAAGAACAACTCCAAGTACAAAGAAGTGTTACTGTGCACATTTAGTGATGCCTCAAACAAAGTTTATTGCACAGATTTTGCAATGTGGAGGAATTATAAATATTGTTATATCCTATTCCTTGGTGGTTTTTTTTCTTTATTATTATTATTATTATTTTATTTGGAAAGGCTTTGCCTGAAGGTTAAACAGTCCCCATGTAATCTATGAATGAAACAGAAAAACCTGCTTAGATATCAGGGCCCACACCTGCCACTCCTCCCAGGCTGCACAAACACTGACAGCTCCCAAAGCACATTTGCCACCAAATCCTTTCCTTCCATGTGGGCAAAACAGACAGATCCAACCACCAGGCCCTCCACAGACACAGAAAGCAGTTTTCAGTTGTTGAACCGTGATCGCTGCTTACAGACAGTCCTTATCTTTCTGAAAACAAGCACTCCAAGCATACAGAGGCATCCTGTGAATGAAACGGAGGCCATGAGCTGCCAAACTGACCCACACTGGTTCTGCCATACGCCATAAGAGAGGCTACTTGAACGCTGTCCAAATACATTTCTTGACTGGGCCTTGGCAAGACTGTCTCTTAGGAAGGAAAGATTAATCAGCAGTAATCAGTATGCATTCATCCATGATTAAGTGCATTTGCTATTGAACAAATATAATAAAATAGCAAATAACTAATGAATGATATTTATATTATAAAAAGATAAGGGAGGAAAGAAGGGAAGGAAGGGAAGGAAGGGAGGAAGGAAGGAAGGGAGGAAAGAGAGAAAGAGAGAAAGAGAGAGAGAGAAAGAGAGAGAGAAAAGAGAAAGAGAGAAAGAAAGAAAAAGAGAGAGAGAAAGAGAGAGAGAAAGAGAGAGAGAAAGAGAAAGAAAGAGAGAGAGAAAGAGAGAAAGAAGAGAGAAAGAGAGAGAGAGAAGGAAAGAGAGAGAAAGACAGACAGAAAGACAGAAAGACAGAAAGACAGAAAGACAGAAAGACAGAAAGACAGAAAGACAGAAAGACAGACAGAAAGAAAGAAAGAAAGAAAGAAAGAAAGAAAGAAAGAAAGAAAGAAAACCCTAAAGAGAAGCAGGAGGAAAGCATGAAATCATGTTTTGGCTTCTTGCACAAGAACTACAGAATAAATCATATGCTGTTGATACATCGCTTTAAGATTCTCACCCAATAGCTGTTATGATCAAATCTATAGCAACTCCATATGTAAACAACAAGGAACGGGGCTGCTGGAAACTGTTTGGTTCTTCAAAGCCAAAATAACTATAAGCAGGTAACAACTTTACCTTTAAATTAACACTTTTAGCTAATTGGGCTGCCACTTTTCCAGCTGCAAATCACTAAAGCATTTGCCTCCTAAATTCAGGGAAAAAGTCTCCAGAGACCATGAGTCAGTGAATGAAAACTGGTTTGGGTCCCATGGCAAAGAAAGCACTTTGCATTCAAAAATAGATATATTTCTTGTGGGAAAAAACAGCCCAGCTCCTTCCTCTCCCATAGATAATGCAAAATGTCAGGCACCTCCCACCCTCCTGTCCCAGGAGATCAATAGTGTTGCAATGATTATTTTGTTTTGATTTGTGTTGTTTTTCCTTAAAGGTTAGCTCACTTCTAATTGCAAATTGTGACCCAACAGCCACCAAATCCAGCTCCCTGCTTATGGGAGGATGAGGCATGGGACAGCAGGGTGCCACTCGTGTTGAACTGCTACGGCTGCAGAAAGCAGCAGGCTTTGGACACTTGGAAGAGACAAAGCTGAGATGGGAAGGCCAGGCTGGGCGACGGGGAACGGCTGGGTGCAGGGAAGCGGGTAGTACCTGTGTCCAGTGCACAGCAGCAAGGGGCTCCAAAGGGACTGGGAGGGGATGGCATGCTGGGAAAACCTACCTGCACGCTTGTGTTTGCATTTACACAGCAACAAGCCTGTAGGATTCATCTCCTACACTGAGAGCACATCCTAAAGGTTGGGGGCTGTACAGAGGAGCAGTGTATGGTGCTGAACCTCAGAGATAACATTCAAAGTTATGGCATGTCCTACCATTTTAAGTCAAGGCTTGCAAGCAGCAGGTTCAGTGACTCCAGCATAAGGACGCCTGCAAGTCCCACGCCGTAGCAGCTCCAGGGGTGCAGCAGAGCCACAGCGCTTGCCTTCCAGCTGCTGCACAGGTGAGCCTGAGCCCTGCCAGAAAACTGCAGTCCCAGCACGGTCAAGCAGAGGATCTAAGACAGTCACACAGCATCGCTGCAACACCGCCGTGTCATGCCACAGCAGTGCAGCCTCATGTAAAACCACAGCTTATCCGGAGTCTTGGTAACTCGTGCCATTAATCCTCAGCCCTCTGGGGCCTCTCAGCTCTGCCCTCTCCACCTGTACTGCCATTGTGCCGCGTTCGCAGGCAGCGGGGCCAGGCACGCGAGTGTGGAAAGATGTGAGGACGCTCCCTAGAAGTTCCTCTGCTCTATTGTTCTCATTTCACTGGATAATTTCTACATCATCTACATTCCATCTACATGGAAAAAATAAAATAAAATAGACTAAAACTCCCAGACAGGCAGTTAAACTGAACTCTAGGCTGTGTGCTACCACTACTGGCTAGGCTAAGTTCTCACAGTCCTAGGGGAGTTAGGAAAAGGGGGAGTAAATATCACAAGGGATGGCTTTGCTTACTCACATCATTGGCATAGGCACACTTGTTTACGTTGGATTGGCCTCATCTAAACTTTGCTGGAGGTTGACCATAATATTTACAAGCTAAAAGAACAATTATGTAGCTGAGAGCAGCTAAATGGAACAAAACAAAACCAGAGAGGCAGAAATCATGTCATTTGCAAAAGTCAGAAAAACAAACTGAGCCATCAGACCACACATCTTCCCCACTCTATATAAATTTACACCGTGGCACAATTTGTGCTGCTTTACTGCAGTATGGATGTTCTTTGAGTTTATAAACACTTATGGTGCTTATATTCTCCATGTTCTGATCTGTACCATATAAATTTATATGAAAGGATATTTCCTATGCCTCATCTGTTTGTTTACAGAGTCCACCTTTAAAAGACCGATAGTTTTTCCTCCGGGGCCTGTTTACAATCTGCACCTGTGATGCTTTCTTCAATTCAAATCTCATGGGCTGTATTTATTACATAACTGTTTTCCCTCTTTTAGACACTATTAATCATCCCTCTGCCAAGATCTTCTTCCCACACCAGGCTTTACTGTACATTCCTTGCATTTTCATACCATGATGTCAGTCCAGAGTTGGAACAAAGATAAGAATGGCTCATGATTTTCCTTCAAATGATCCCTTTTCTTCAAAGCTATATATAAAATAAAAACCTAATATCCACCATGGAATTCGGGGGGGGGGCCAGGCCTGGGGATTTACGGTCCTCTCATATTCCGTATCCTTATTTCCTGAAAACTAAGAGAACATATGCAAAATGATTTTGGAAAAATGATTGTAGGAATACAGAGAGCACAGCAAGCACAGCATGGCTTTCTAATCAATGGTAAAGCAACTAGGCAAATATGTAAATTACATCTGCAAATGTTTTGAAAATAGTTTGTCAACTATGCTTGAAAAATTATGAAAATCTTTCACACTTCCGAATGTTTGGAAAAGTGAGACTGTTGCATACATTTAACACTTTTTTGCTATTGTGAATGATTTTTTATGTTTTAGAATAGCAAGAAGAAAGAATGCTGAGACAAGTTCCATTCATTTGCATGTTTCAGAGATAGGATGGACTCTGAATTTTTAATTATGAACTTCGCTTTATGAAAGCAAAAAAAAAAAAAAAAAAACAATAATCTGGCAAATCACTGTTCTGGGGCAAACACTCATCCTACTGTGGTTTTCTTTGGCCTGAGTACCCCAAGTAGGTCGCTTCCAACTAAGTTATAACACTCACATTATAAAGTGTAAAGACTCCACATAATGTCATAGCAGCATATCAGAAGAGCAGTGCTGTAACATGCCTGGCTGTCAAATCTCAGCCTATAAAAATACCTAGGCAGCTCTGCTCTCTTGGAGCAAAGAAGAGAGCTGCTCAGGCAGAACAGTATTTGTTTTATTGACAGATTTTACTGTTATCTGTTATCCACCAGTGGGCTCCATTTGCAGTTTTCATCACAGAGTAATTGCTTATTAGAGACATTAGCAGGTTGTTTATTTGAAAACTATTATGCTAATAAGGAGCAATCATATTAGCAAGGTGTGCTCTGTACAACTTTATTTGTTTATCCTCAGGGACTAAACTTCTGAAAACCCATACCTTTTGTTCCATACTGAAGGATTTGAAAGTAAAACATCTGATATTTTTCTGTTTGAGAAATTCGTCCAATAATAATCAGTAGTTTTATTGCCATCGTAAATAACAGGAGCTGTCTCTGACAGGAAGATATTCCTAGCATTGAAGGCCATTCTGTACACAACCATTTACTTGCTAAGCAGCCTGGAAAAATTACGTTGTTGCTGTATTTGCATAATTTCTTATTATAAATGTTACCATAGTTATAATGTACCAACTTGAGCACATTATTAAGCCCAAAGGAAAGGAAGAAACTAATAGTAGCATAACATCTAAGGCTCCAGGAAAGCACCTGTTTCTCTTATCCTTTGAGCCTCAGGGGGTTTCTGACCTCAGACTCACCAACAAACTCCACTATGAAAGCCTAGATTGGGTTAGTTATATTTACACATCCCAAGATGGCTAACAAACCAAGAAATGCTCACAGCACATTTGCAGTCTTGCAAGAAAATACATTCACCATTGGCACAGCTTAAAGTTTTTGCCATGCTGTTGCTGTTTATTATTTTATTGTGCTGGGGGTTTATTTGTACTGTACACAGCGTAACTTTCAGGCAAAAAAATAAGAAAACGGTCTTGCAACGGGTAGTGCCCACAAGCACAGCAGAGCTGCAGCAATTCCAACCTGACTGCATGCCAAAGCAGCTACACTTATTATTATTTATATTGCACTAGCACACAGATCCAAATTTGGGATCAGAGCCCAGTACTACTAGGCGTAATGTAAACACGTAGGTGAAGAGCCTCCTGACCTAAGCAACGCATAATCTAAAATGACAACAAAACACAGGAGAGAAAGAAAGAAAAGGAGAAAGAGGGAAAGAGCGAAAGAGAGAAAGAAAGCAAAATGCAGAGCAAGGGAAGAGAAGGAAGAGAGAACGTGTATGGGGACTAACCACACACCACTCGGCTCACCTCCTGCCTGCCTGTTAGCTTTGGCAGTAAGCGAGCGTAGGATGAGGTCTGGATTAAGTAATCAGACAAGTCCCTGTAAAAATGGAAACAGAATAGGCTGGATTTTGTTATGCAAACACATACACATTAAGCACTCAAAGTATCACGGTGTATTTCCTATCTCCCTGTTTCTATATACATACAGACCTGCATGTGTGCTCGCGTATGACTCGTGATACAGTGAAGCCCATTTAGATCTTACTGCAGTATAAGCAAAGCACTGAAAAGGGAGGTAACAATGCAGGGAATCAGACATGTTGCATCACAATTGCGTGTGTCTATGGGCTGGAGTCCAAAGCCAGCAATCCGGGTATATTTTGGAAATTCTTAAACCTGAAGTTGGGTAAGCACACCTAGATAACTACCTGAACTTTCATATCACTGCCTTCAGAGGAGAAACAAGGAGCAGACATAGATGAATTCTCACAACATAGTCAAAGGTATTCATGCGGGAGACTTTAACACAGTAACAGCAAAGGAAAAAGAAATACATAAAAGGCTTAGTGCTTTGTTCTGAAGTTTCAGCCACTCTTCAGGAAAGAGACCTATCACTTTACATAATACTTTACAAATCAATGCTTGCTTCAAAACATGTCTATTAACAGCAAGACTTGCAGATCTGGCAGTCTCCCAGTCCAAGCGCTTCCTCTGTGCCAGAGAAGTCTCTCTGAGTAAAGGCTGCTTTACTTTACAGTGAGTCCAAAAAGCTGCTCGAAGTGAAAGCTCAGCTAAAACCCAGGCAGTGGGTGCCCTCGCAGCCAGCCCCTGCTCTGCCAGGCACTCAGCCCCCTGCTATGCCAGGGGAGGCACTTCTGTGCCGAAGGACTACCCCACAGCTGGAGCCTCAGGACAAAAGCCAGTTATAGACAGCCGAGAGCACACAAGAGCATGTAGATGCCCTGGAGTTTGCAGGCTGTGCTGTTCCACCCCGCCAAAGCACCAGGGTGGCAGCCCCACAGGCTCCAAGCTCTCCCCTCAGATGCTTACATCACCCGGCAGAAATCCTTCAGAGATGGAAAGAGGGCTAGATATTTAAGAGGGGTGTTTATTTTTCTGGAATAGCATATGCAGTCAGCTGCACATTCTCTTCATCACAAAGTCTGGTAATCTGAACATCCCTTAGCCGGTGTCCTGTGTCTCTGGTCCCTCTTGATCTTCTTAAAAAAAATAAAAATAAAAAAAAAAAAAGAAAGAACACACTGCCACTTTATAGTGCTCTTACAAGCACAGTCTTGTTTGTCAGCACTTAGTGGGAGTACAGAATGGCTTTGTGAAGAGCTATCTGTTCCAGCAGGTTTATATTTGAAGGTGACAGTAATGAATGGGATCAGCCTGTTCCGTGTTAGCAAGAGGCGAGGCTCAGGCTGAGACAGGCAGGGCGCTGAGGCAGATTTGTGTCCATTTGGGCTCCAGCACTGCAGCTTTAAAGCCCTTCTCTTGGACTCACCCTCGCTCCAGGTTGTTGCTAAGGGAACCAGCATTTGAGGATTTGTTTTGTTCCTCCATCCATAACGCACTGACAAGCTCTGCTTGTATCCGAACTTCGAGGGAGAGCCGTACCGGCTGCAGGCACAAATGACTACAAGTGAAAACATACCAGAGATGCCACAACAGACAGGAACAGATGAGCTGAGACTTCACAGCGTGCTCAGAAACACCTACAGGGGGGAGGCAAAGCCAAGCCTGGGCAGCTCCAACCACCCGCGCTCCACCCACCAGCACCACCTTGGGTGGCCGGGGCACCCGTCCCGCCGCTCTCGCAGGTCCCTCCTCGCCAAGGCAGCAGGGTACTGACAACCCCCATCTGTTCCTCTGCTCCGTCTGCCCATCTGCTGGTTGTAAGGGCAGTGTTCCACATGAGACAGGCTTGGTCTGACTGGGATGTCCAGGGTGTGGAGGGAAAGCATAGCACGATGTATCTGCACAACCACCACTATGAACCATCAGGGCATTTCAAAATCACCATTTTCTCTTTTACCCAGTAAGTCTTCCACAGCATGCATTGCTGAAAAATAACTCTTCCTCTCTTCCGCACTTCAGAATTTATTTTTTCTTCCCTTTTTTCTTTGTCTATGTCAGTTCTAGCATTCAGCAAGAACGCCCCAGGATCAGAGCAGGTGGGGATTTTTCTAGCCATTACACTGGACTAAGCTCTGTAGGGCATCCCCCAACCTCATTTCAGGGTTGGCTTTCCTGCTCTGCCTTCCTCCCTGGCATCAACTCAGCCGCAGTGTTTGGGTTATGCACTGGATACAGAATTAGTCCTCCATTCTGCTGCTCCTGCAGCTCCATTCATTTCCCACTGAGTACTTGGAAATAGCATTATATGTGTGTGTATACATTCATACACGCACACGCACATAAAACAGAGCTCTCGAGAGTTCGCATCCTGGGAGGAAGCCAGCATTGATTTCTTTAAACTCCGAGTGACTCCTGACTTATGAAGGAGGTCATGTGTCTAAGAAACAGCAGTGGAAATTTGTCTTTCAGTGTTTCCTCTTATCACTCATCAAGGTTCTGGAGTACATTCACATCTCTGTAAGGGCCCTGAAGAAGCTTTACTGAAAAGCCTTTTTCCCCATTAGCAAATCTGTGAAATTGTCTGAGAGACTGACATATGGGAATACAGACAGATGCATCACATTCGTTGATCCTTGCTACCCAGCTTCCTAGCTGTGGCGCTTAGCTCTCATGCAGCATCACTAAGCATTAAAGCCTTGATATTTTATCCATTCTTACACTTGTCACAATGCAGAATTAGTCTTAATATTTTTAAACAAACTTGTGAGCTCACTGGAGGGAAAAGTAATTTGGCAAAGGTGAGACACGACCGCCTGGGTGATGGCTGACCCACCGATGTTGGTGAGGAGCTCAGGAAGCGCACGCACTGCAAACCTGCAAACGTGTTGTTAACGTCCAGGGAAAAAGCCTGCTGCCATAAATCACCTTGTCTAGGAAAATACTCTGAAATGACAGTAACATTCTCTATATTTGGAAGATAAACTTCAGTTTCTTCAGCCTCCTTCAAACTTTATCACAAACACAAAGGAAAGGGAAAGAGAACAAGAAAGCAAGCTACCTGAGAAGCCGTTTATTTTCATCTGCCTGGACCTCAAGAATATAATTCACCCAGTTTTTCTTCAGCACCATTCCCCTTCCTGGAGATATCACACCTAAGAAATAAAGTATTGAATTAAAGTGAATGTAGACACTCTCCTGGGACAGAGAAGTCCTTTGCCCTGTGCGTTGAGAACAAAAGGACAGGAACAGGGAACAGGAACCTATGCGTTCAGTGGGTATTGGCACACAGAAACTCGGAAGAGGTGGCTTCCACTTTCTGTGCTTATCCTACTGCCTTTAAATGTCGATGTGTCAGAGCAGGTGGCTGCTTATCGTGTCGTACCAAACGTCTGAGGCTCATGAGTGAGAGCTGTGTGTTTGTCTCTGAGGCTGGCTTTGAATGCTGCGTCCTGAATGTCCCTGGGGCAGCCTCTGGTCACATCTCTGCAAACACCTGCAGGAGAAGTCCTGGCCCCTGCAGAAACTCCTGCAAACAGAACCTCTCAGACAGCAACACCCACAAGTGAGTGTATTATAAACAGTAAAGAAACCCTGAATGGCTCTTTTCTACTCAAAATTAAGGCTGTCGTCAAGTGATTTCATTTCCCCGGAACACTGTATAGTAAAAAATAAATTGCATGTAAAGAGCATGTGACTGGGAACGGAGAGATGCCTCTCGTTGTAGGCTCTCATTTGCCCTTTATCACACTGTTTTGCTTCATCTTCTATAAATAGATTGCATGCAGTGCTTTTCCTTTTGGCCTCATAACCACAAACTGGATCTTCACTGGCTTTGGGGAGTCTGAAGAAAATCTGCAGAGAATGCTACAACCGTATTTGATAGAAGCTCACAAGTGCATTAATTTCAGAACAGGGCTCAGCCGGCACATTTTAAAATACATAATAATCAGAGCTGGTTGTAATAGATTCATCTCCTGCAGCAGAAATCAGGACTCCAAATAGCTTGGTTTCTGCAATCTGATTTTAGTTACAGTTAGGCTGCAATCTATTTTTAGTAACATACTGTTTCCCTGAGACAGATTCAGCTGCTCATTAGCACTGGGAGCCTTCTCTACAAAAAATATATTGTGAAATTTCCTTTTAGCTCTGACTAGACCTGTCCATTAGAACTCAAACTCAGTTCTGCAAAGATTCCTGTCCATCTTTTCATTGATGGAAGATACGGACACTGGAAATAAATTTCCCCTTTCCCCTAATTTTTGGGTTAGCACACAGTTTCCATTTAAAAAGGCAGGAAAATCTGTTAATCTGATATATGAATTAAGTGCTTAAGAAAAAGAAGCATAATTTAAAATGAGGTTGAATTAAAAATAGTAAAATACCAGTTGTGTTGAATTTGTGGTGTCATATCACTCAATTACTTTTTTGACACAGAGGCTGGGGGGATTCTCTGCAGTGACTCCTCCAGATGAGATGGGTTAACAGGGGCTTGGCATCCAAACCATTGCTTCTACCAACCGAGCTTTCCAGAAGGAGTTTAATCTGCTTGGTTTCCCATTTCACTGCTGGTCCAGCCCCTGCTGCTGCAATCCACCTGCCTGCTTTTCCATATTAATCAGTATTTTGCAGGCTGTTTTTTCTGTGACACCGTACAGGTAACCTCCAGGCACCCTGACTTCTAGCACTCTGATTTTCAGCATCACAAGAGCCAGCTTGGGTCAGTCCAAGGGTCCCCTTAGTCTCCCTCCAACAGGAGATCTTGTAACCAGCTGAGACTATGGTGTTTAATAGCTATGAACTCCTATTCTCCAGATGCGCTTACTTGTGCTTATGATGTCTTAAAGTTGCACGCGGCAAGCAGAAGAGATTTACTTTAGCTCTACCCTAGGGCTGATGAAAAATGCCTCCCACTGCAGCACACTGACAAGCATCAGCAGATGGTGGTCCTGACACAGAGCAACCTCTTGAGCCATGGTCCTGAGAAATGTAGCTCCTTATTTTGCCTCAAATTCTGGAGTAAAAGATAAACTCACTTCTGTACAATATTTGCTTTACTGAAGATGAACCCTACCAGCTGTCCAAAGGAGCTAATTCCAAAAATGGCAAGTGTCAGAGTTCAGATGTGCCATTTGACAAATTTGGTGCTTGCTGTGTTTGGTTTTGTTTTTTAATTCTTCATCTACTACTAATGATGTAGTATGTTAGAAATTTTGCTCACTTCAATTATTATCAAGGTAGTCAACCTATTGGAGTGGATTTCTGTCTATGCCTGCCTAGAATTTCAAGCTCTAAAACATCCTTGACAGTTTGAGCATTACAGATGTAAAATTTGAAGAGAGTTACTCTTAATTTGCTTGAATTCCCAAGCAAACAAATACATTTAAATACAATTCTCTGGAAAGATATTTTTTTCCCTGAAAAACAGTTATTTTTGGTTACGTTCAACCACTGTTTTCATGCACAAAAACAATAATAAATCCCACTTCACTTTAAAGTATGAATGCAATCTTAACTATTAATTGTGGTGCTGTTAAAACAAACAAACAAACACCACTGAAATGGGTAAGAAAATCGCTCAGAGCGATTGACAAAACCTTTTCACAAACCAGTGCAACTTCTCCAATCCATACATATTTACACACAGAGCTTTCAAATATAGGAATATGTTTGATTTTGGAAATGAAGTCAATTGGAAATACATCATTTCCTGATGTAAGGGATGTTGTCTTCATAGATTTTCACTGAAATCACACTAGCTGATCCAAAATTCGTAAACCCCTTCTTGTAACTAACCTTGACCCTTCAACCCTGAAAGGTTTCACGAGTAATTGCCTGAGCCAGGCACTTGCTTGAGGGAAAGGTCTTCAAATGATGGGTTTCAAAGAAAAACAGAGATCATTTTATATCAAACACTAGCACGCTTGCAGGCTATGGCATCCTCCTGCTTTGAATTTGCCTTATTTTGACTGCCTTCATCTTAACTGATGTTATTTCAACAGGAATTTGGGTGCTTAGCTTCCCTGTGATGGTATCTGTAGTAGCACCACAAACGGCCCTGCATTCTTCGCATATTTGATGGCATGCATCAGCCCAGTGTGGAACAAAAGCTCTTGTTTTGGACACATCACTGCAGACTGTTGCCTGATCCAAACTGTCTGCTTCCTTCTGAACTCTTAAACAGAAATGACAGATCATTCTGTAGTTTTTTACAGATCTAGACTCAGAAATCTTATCTGACATTGCCTAAATTTGAACTGCATTCTGCATCCAGTTTTATTTTATTCTTTAATTTACATCACAGCACCAAACAGCATAGCACCAAAAAGACAATGAAAATTTAAACATAAGCTCTAGCTGGGGAGGATTTTACTTGCAAAAGAATCTGAATATATGCAATTAGCCAAAGCCGAGGTGTTATTTGAAGAACTGTTGCAAATGCTAATTAGGAATCCACATACACAGCAACTGCATAAAACAGCTTCATTTGCAATGTCTGGATATTAAATATGGCCTAGCTGTTCACAGCTTGCAGTCTTCCATGCAAAGAAATAGCATCTCTTACCTCCCATACACAAGCTGCAATGCTGGCTGCAGTGGGGTAGGGGACAGGTTATCCTCCAGATATTCCTTGACACAGACAAGCAAGGAATGGAAATGTGAAAATCTTAGATGCAGCCTTGGTTGCTTTCCCTGCTTGCCAGGCCAAGAGGATTGTTAGGAACAGAGAGTAACAACTCTATTTTGAAAAGTAAATGAATAAATTTAATCCCCACATACCTCAACTATTAAGGCAAAACATTCCTACTCAGGAGAAAAAAGATCTTCGAAAAAGAAATCAGATAGGGACACTGAAAGGACATCTAGTCCATCCCAGGTCCCGAAGTAGGAACAAGTTTCTCCACGTCATTCTTGAGAGATATTTCTCTAACCTGTTCTTGATTGACTATCAGGGATTTCATAATCACCCCTAGTTCTCCTTTCCAGTGCATTGCTGCCCCTGCTTTTGGACAGGCTTTTTTTCCCCTCATCTTCTTCTACTTTTCTTTTTTTTTTTCCCTGTCTTCTTTGAATCTCTTCTGCTGCAATTTAGTTCTAATATTTCTTGTTCCATCTACCACAGAGCTTTTACTCTCTGCAAACAACACACAGCTCTTCCTTAGAGCAGCCTTTTCTGTATTTGAAGAGTCTTGCAATGTCTCCTCTGGTCTTTTATTCTTTAAACAAGCCAGGTAGTTTCAGTCCCCATTCTAGGCTTGTTTTCTAGTTGTTTGATCATTTACTCTTTGGAGCCTCTCCAATCAATCCACATCACTCTCAAAGCTACCATTCATCTTGGGATGTCCTCCTGGGACATTATTACCACGTATGAAGCCATGTTTTCCCATTCAGGTTTTAAAACGACCTCTATTAAGCGGAGGGTTGCGTCTTCAGTGCACAGTTAACTTGAGTTATTTGTGCTTGAGTTAATATCTCCCCAGTCACCCTCACGTCACAGTCACAAGAACAGAGAAGTGGAAGGAATCTCAGGAAATCATCTCGTCCAAACCCCACCTCTGAGGTGCAATCAAGTGCCATATATCTACACTGCTTTTAAAAGACTCCAGCAACAAAGTCTTCATGACCTCCCTTGGCAGTCTTTAGATTAGAAGTTTTAAATCCCCATTTGCTGTTTCATCCCAGGGATGTTTCGGTCGGTTGTGTGCTCACCATACCATGTTTTCATGATAAAAACATAATTTGTGCATGAGAACATCATGTAGGACTGTATCCTAGCTGTCTTTGAAAAAAAGGTTCCACCAAATCTACTAGACCAGTCACACACAGTGGCACCATGGTAGTTATCTATCATATTCGTGAGGACAATACAGATTTTAAAGTATCAGCTAATAATTTAGACCGTTACCCATTTTTGATAGTGAATAAGCATTAGCTTTCTGTAAATTCTCCATGATATCCTTCCTCTCAGATTCCCCTGCATTTTCAAGCACAGATAATACATTTGGCTTCTTGACATCATCAGGAGAGTTACTCATCTTCCAATTTTCTTAAAGATAATGGCAGATAGCTTAGCATTTGCAATTTTTTCATATTCTAGGATATAGTATCAAGTCCTGCTGACTTGCATAATCTGTCTTATCTGTCAAGTACACCTGACCTGTTCCTTTTTATTTCTGTCTGTTTTTTGTTAAAATTAACTGCATTAAGCATCTGGTCACAATTCATCTTTTCTTTGGTGGCTGAAGGGAGAAAGACATCGAATACCTTTGCCTAGGTCACCTATTATTCGCTCATTTCCTCATTAAGTAATAAACACCTACTTTCCTCTACTTGATTACTCAGGTATGTCCTTGCTATCCTTCCTGCCTTAGTAGCTGCAATTTTGTTTTAGCCTGAGCTTTCTGACTTTTACCTACACATCCACGAATCTGTCCTATCAGTCCTTGGCAAGTAGAAATGCACATTCTCCCCCCTCCAGTGTTGTAAGTCATGCTCATCTCTCACTTTTGGGGATTGTTAGCTGAATGCTCATCTCTCACTCTTTGGGATCATTAGCTGAGAGCGGCTGCGCTGCAAAATAACACTTGCATTGCACAGAGGGATTGGATTACTGCACAGAATAACTGTGTTAGCAGCTGTCAAACTGTGTTAACTCGAGCTGTAGCCTATTTGACCAGACAAGCCAGGCAGCTCAAGCAAAACTACCACCATCCTCATCTCAAAATTTCTGCATTTGGACAAGACTTGAGCTGGGACAAAACTGAAGTCCTGACTCCAGCGTACTGCATAGTCAAGGCAAGTCCAGAGAACACTAGGAAGAGACATTAAGTGAATACATTTCTTCATCTCTATTGAAATAAAACAAAAGCAACAGGCTACACAGCAGGAACAGAGGCCTCGCTGCCCACTCGTATTTCAGCTCTAGTGACAATGAAAAGGATAAGAAAGTTTGATGTTTTCAGGATGCGGTTACTCCCAGGGTTGCTCCTTCTCTGCTTTCACACCAGCTCGCCTGTCCCAGAGGGTGCACAGGAATGCTCTGAGCCCACAGAACATCCTCAATACACCTGCTAATGGAAAAAAAGGTTTCCAGCAAACCCAGATGAAACACTACACAGCATGTACTGTAGATAAATAGGATAGATGGGGGTCCTATTTATCTGTTCTACAAATGGAAAACATTGAGAAACTAATGCAAATGGGAACAAGCTCCCAGAAATGTCCTGCACCCATAAATTTACCATCTAAGAGCACAGCAGGCATGATGCTGGTAGTTCTGCGCTTCGTTTAGCTCCTGCAGTCATACAGCTCTACGAGTTTCAGTGGAAAAGAAAATAAAATCCTCCAGTCCTTGGGGAAAAGTCACAGTTTATCTCTAGAAAGCATGAAGCCGCAAATCTGAAAAGATGCCAAAGTTGACAGTTAACTGCCACATACTACTGAAGCCTTTTTTTTCCTCCCTTTTTCTTAAACTCTTTCTTCCCACTCCCAGGCCAGGCTCCAGTTTGGAAGTCACTGAATGAATTCCACAAGTACTACAGTTTGTGCTTTCACAAACAGCTTAAAAGCTGAGCTATCAGATTTCACAGCTCTGTGAAGAGGCTGGAACAACTTCAAAGCACTTCTGAAATATCTACTACTTTATTCTGGAGAGACAATGGCCTCTTCGTAGCTAAGGCTGAAACAATCCTTCCGTTCGAAAGCTGATTTTGACACATGCAGTCTCAACTTCAGTAAAATAACACCACCATGTCTGAAATTCACAAGCAAGACATTAGGGCAAGGCAAAAATTACCTGAAAATACTGAAGCAAATCAGTGTTTGAGATCTCAAAGTTTTTAGAGAGATTATGTGATCTTGGCAGGCTGCATCTCAAAAGCAGGGTGAATTCAGAATCCTAAATTTGCTTTCATGTGCTAGTCCTGGTGGAAAGCAGGTGTTTTTGACAAGTTTTTTTAGTTACTGAATGTGGCTCAGTTTTACACTATCAGAACTAAATCATCTTTAATTTTTCTCTTGACTTTAGATAAATTTTAGAGACAAATACATTCAGCCCTGAATTTATAATGCTTCATAAAACCTTCCTATCCTGAATTATTTCAGATAGCCAATAGCCATTTTTTAAACAAACATCATTTTCTCATTTGATACTGCAGGAATTCTCTACACTTTCATAACTTCTTGCCTACAGAAAACATGCAAGATTTTATACACTCTTTACCAATCAATCTACAATCAAAACCTTCCACCCAATCTCAAGAATGGTTGCAAATGTCTTTTCCCATAAAGACAAGGGCAGGCTAAAGAAATGTATGTTTACTAGGAATAGCAAATTGAAATAAGAAATAGGAATAATAATAATAATTTTTAAAAAAAAAAACAACAGATATTTATATCAAGAGCAGTGAAACTGACTAAGCAAATACTGTACTGAGAGTACCCTTCTAAGCTCCAGGTCAATGGAAACTTTTGATTTACAACTGTATCATGTGTAACAGAGCTGCTACAATTCCAAACATGACAACTGGGTGACACGTGTCATTTCCCATGTTCTTATATGTCCTAGTATTTCAGTTATTAAATGACAAGCTAGGAAACAGTAATACACCGATCAGTGACAATAAAGCTGGTGAAAGGATAGTCAAAATTTATCAAAGTGCAATGGGAGCTATAGGAAGGAAAAAACGTTAGCTGTGCTGATGTCTAGGAAAAAGAAACAACTTGAGAATTCTAAGCAAGGACAAAATGAAACACTAGATTCATTCAGGAGGCAGGATGGCATGTACTTGTATGATACTTGATAGAAAAGTTTATGTGAAAAGGACAGGAAAGGCCAGCTGAAAGCACGGCAGTCTAATGCTTCACCATCCCCTCTCCCTCCTCCTAGGAACCTCGTGGAACAAACTGCACACAAAAAAGAAGACAAACTCCACACTGCTGATTAATCATAGCTCTCGTTGCTAAAGAATCAGAGACAATAGCAAAGTTTCCACTGAGTTTATCAGGAAGAGGAATTTACCCTGACTACTTAATCCCCTTATCCTCTTGATCTGGTGCTTTGCATCTGTACTACTGCTATCCAGTCCCTGGGAGACAAACTGTTCACGTGGCTCACCCTCTGCCACCATCCTCCTCAGAGCACTTATCTCACCTGTTTCATTCACAAAAAAATGACGGGAAAAGACATTTCAACTAAATTAGCAGCTGGCTTTATCAACTCACGCTGGTCTTCACCTGTGGAGCTGGACGAGGTGACAATGTTGAAGAATATGCCCTGCTCTGTCATTCCCATCTGTGACAGACATAACTCTATTAACAAACTTCAGGTAGATTATGAAAAGTGTGGAAACTGCCTCTCAGAGCCTCAGCCTTTAAGCCACTTAAAAGGCATGAGCTGTTCTTAGATGACACTACTAAATTTGGGAATCTGTCTCCAGTACTGAATGCAAAGCTGATAAGCCCAACATCCAGTTTCTCTCTTCCCACTTCCTTTCCAATAATCTCATCATGTAACCTTTATTTTTTCCTAGTTTCAAATGCTACAAATTATACTTCAAGCTGAACTCCCCAAGCACTGTATAGCCAATAATTAGCTCAGTGTTCTGTTAGGGGTCCCAAAGTCACAAAATTCAAAGGCAAAGCAGAAGAAGAGACTTTGATGGAAATATAGTTTACTTTCCCTAATGACTCCTCAAAAACAAAACAAAACAAAACAAAAATAAAAAAAGTGAGGGGGGAACTTTCTTGAGCTAGCACTTTAAAAATAAAGAAACAGACTCTGAAAAGATAGCAGGTAATAAAGATAAGCCAGAGTACCGGCTTCAGTTTAAACTTATTTAAATTAGGTATGCTTCCTCTACTCCAAGTAGAGAGTATATTGTTGAGAGAACTTTTTCCCATGAAACCCCTTCCAATCCAGTTCAGATGTAGGCATTATTGTTGAGCCACATTTTTAATGATAATGTTTGGTTTGGCAAGTTTTAGTGTGGTTATCTTGGAAAATAAATATTTCAAGCTATGCTGTTTATTTGATTCCAGTATGTTCCAAATTATTTTGATGAAATTTCAGATGTTGTACGAAGGGAAAGTCATAGCTAGTAAATCACCTGGAAAACCCCATAAAGGACAGGTACTGAGGGCCTTGCCTTGACAAAGAAACAACAGTAGGTTGCTGATCTGTTGCAAATTGGAAATGCCTGCAATAAAAGCAAGGGTTCTTTTTATTGCAAGAAGGAAAGCAAATATATACAGCAGAAAGAATAGTAATATGACCCTACAGCAATGCTCACCATTAAACAGAAGGATCATAACTCTTCAGAGCAGTCAGCACTTAAGTTCATAAAGTTATTGAGGTGGTTCTCACAGCATTCACCTCTCTCTCTTTCTAAAAATTGTTATTTATGTGCATGCATGCGCATGTATGTTATGTGGTTTATTAACTTAAAGGCAAGAGTTCATACCAAGCAGGAAAAGAGCTATTTCTTTATCAGCACTATCTCCTTTAAACAGAAAAGAACCGAAAAAGCACTGCAAATCCTAATAAAATGCAAAGAAGAAAGATTTAAACCCCAAAATGATGCATAGCTTACCCAAATGTGATTTTTTTTGTTTTGTTTAGTTTTAGGTCTGTTGCTCTTTAAGGATGTCATAAGAATGGCTCTATTTTTCCCGAAAATACAAGGGTTTTGCAAATAATTCACAATATCAGAGAATTATATAAATCACTTTTTATAGTTCTGAATGCCTTAAGAAGTTAATTTCAGGAGTGCAGAAGTAGCAGCAAGTGGCTTGGTTCTCAGAAATGCTGCATAACCTCCGATCCCAATGGAGAAGACAGTATCTGTCATTGCCTCACACTTAGGGAAATCGGGCCTATTCTAACACCTGGAAACAAATAATAAGGACACTTTCTATGTCTGTCACATTGAAGTAATTGCTAATGACCTTGTAAAAAATTCACCTGTTTTAAAAACAATACTGCATTGGAAAACTCATAGGTTTGTATTATTTGCACTGTTTTTCGCACAAACGTTCAGATGTATCTCTCCAGCTTCTAAACTGTTCTCAGTGAGAAACACAGACATGAAATACCTCCTTTTCATCTTCCTCCAACACAAATGCTGTCTGCTTAGGAGTTAAGAATAGCAGCAGCAAGCTGATAGGAAAAGTAGGAAGAGGAGAGCATTTGAAAATTGATGCTTAGCTCCACAGCGTTATCAGAATAGGCTGACTGACGACTATGATAACCTTACATACTTTATGGGAAATTTCATTATTTCATTTCTTTCATTACATACAGTATTATAAATATGAACCGGAATTAATATGCAATGACAGCAGGTAACGTAAACATTTGGCCTCAATGTATTTCCTTCTCTAAGCCAGTCTTTTGTATTGCATATATACCCAAAATACTGCACAAGCATTTCAGAGAAATTCTTCAGGTATCATCTAAATAGGTAGGTAGATTTATCTGTGTATTTGTCTTTTTCCAGAAGAGAGAGCCCTCAAACCTACCAGCAATACAAAAGGATTGTCTAATTTACTAAGTAGCGTGCTCAGAAGCAAGGATCACATACTGACTGCATTTACACTGACAGAGATCCAGGATGACTATCACCTTCAGGAAAATAATTCCAAACTTCCCTTGCTTCAACAGAAACTGCTGAACCGTACCCCAATCTCACAGAAATGTGTCTGTTAATGAAATTGAGTCCTGAGTGAATATTTTACACATTTAAAACACAAATAATTGAACGTTTCCTCTAAAAGATACTCCTCTTTAAAAACATCCGCTACAACATGTGCATCACAACTGCAATATAAAGCAAGCCATAATTTGAATCCAAACAAAAAACATCACTTGTAATTCACTATGTAATCCAATTATGAATAAATGCCTACTTAATACAGATGTTAAGGCTGTTGTGGGACAAAAATAGAGTTTTCAAGGATGATTTGTGACTGTTGGTTAGTTTGCAATAGGTGCTGTTTGTACATTTGTTGTTTTTACACACAGATTGATACACACACACTTTGATAGTCACTTTCTGATTCTTCTCCCAGTATGTCCTTCCTTATCTACTACACTACTATCTAATTCATTTTTTCCTTCTTTTTATTTTCCTTTGGATGGCCATAGTGCATTTCCTTTGAGAAAGAAGAAAACAAATACAAGTAATTTTCACTAACCTTCGCACAGAGAAACACCACCGCTATGGATGCTGTCTTCTGCTACCGTCCAGTCAGGTTCTCTAAACAAGCTGCCCTCTGCCAAGAGACTGAAAAAAAAAAAAAACATTTTAAAAACAAATTAATTAGCTTCCTATAAATTAAGCTTTTCCTTTCTGCAGTCTTAAAGCTTTTATCTACGTTTTCCTCTTTAACAATAAAATTGATTAAAGTCAAATTGCATTTCTGTAGGCATAGATTTGCTAAAGCTTTTGATACAGCCCATTCCAGATGCAGGAGCCGATATGATAGATCCTGCCAGGGAAGCTGCCACTGACTCCAGACAGTGTTTGAAGTGCAGTTATGCAATGAACGCCTCGATGCCCAGCTACTCAAATTATTTGTTCTTCACAATTACCTGGTTGTTTTGGTACGTGGCTAATTCACACAGATCTGTGCTGGTGGCTGCATATAGAAACTGCACAACTCTTTGGACAAGGCACAGTTTAATATGTGCTGAGAAGTTACTATATACTGACCACAGAAGTGGTCACTGGGAGTAGTTCAAAATGTTTTACAAGAATGCTTTGATGCTATCCAGAGCAGCGCTACTGGCCAGTAGCAAAACTGTAATTACACTAGCTGGATTTGAAAGCCAGGGTTGAATTGCAAGAATTCCCTCCTCAGCTCACCCGTTCCAGAACTTTATCAAGGCCAACGTACTTTTGGAAAGTTCAGTTCCAGCTAAAATGTAAGGCTACAGCTGAAAGCCTCCTGGGCAGTTTTTGTTTTAAAATCTAGGTCACGTCACTCGAAGAGCAGCTGTAGATTTTCCACACAGGTGCAGAGGACGCAGGGATTCTGTATAGACGAGAAGATACGAACACAAAAATGTTTACAAAATTCTAACTGTATGTGGGGAAAAAAAATATTAACACCAATTCATTATAAGCTTTGTCTCTGGCCTTGCTGCCATCTGCGGTGGGGATTTTGTTATGCAGTGAAACAAGAGCAATATACAGCCTTAAACACTGCCTGGAGCACACAAGCCCTGTGTTTATTTCCAGTGACATATTCATAAATTATAAAACCAAAAGAGGACCACGCTCATTTTTTTTACTCAGGTATGTTGCCACTGTACACCTGAACAATGGCCCCATAACTTCCCCCATTGGGGATGAGTGGTTGATTGCACATGCGTGGCTTCCCACTGCTGGAGATGGACTGGGTGCAGCTGCTGCTGGGCTGGGACCTGGTGGCAGAGACCTCACAGCACTGGAGATGCTCCACAGGAAGGGCCGCGGACACTGGTGACCGCGGGCTGAGCCCTCTGACAGTGAGGTGCACCTTGCCCCGCAGGCCTCGAGTGCTGCGCGGGGTCAGGCAAGGCCGGCGCGGAGAGGATCGACGCTCTGGTGCCAACCGGCTTCAGGTCAGCAGCCAAGCTTCACGCTGGTCATGCAGTGTCCGTGGGCAAAGATCACAGCTGTGGATTGTGCTAAGCTTTTTCCAGTCTTTGCTGGCTACGTTTTTTAACCTGTTGCTTCCCTGTGTAAACACGTCCAAGCTTGAGACTACTGCCTAAATTTCAGCTCAGCCGAATTTTGCTGATTTGAGGAACTGTTACCTCTATTCTCCACCCCCTAAACTGGCTCTAAACCAGGGGATTGAGTGACCGATAATAATACAAGTCCCTATTTGCTTTGTGCCTCATGGCACTGGTTTATGGGAGCTGTGCATGATGTTCTCCCACACAAGCCCACGTGCAGTTCCCGTTACCTAAAACACTGGCAGGGAACCACTCCTTTCCCTTCGCCCCCAAACAAAGAATCCTCACAACACCAAACTCCCTCCTTTGTTTAAGCAGCCTCACTGCAAGCTACACTATTTAAACAACATACAAACACCAATGTCTTAGATTACTTTATATCATATAATTATTTTCAAAATAAGCTGCTGGTCTAGAGAATTATCTTCTTTTAACTCAGTTTACTCTGAAAAATGAATGCTTTTTTCCTACTTGAGGACGTCAGGATACCTTATCATGTTCACATATTTCAGTTCACTCTGCCATACATTACCCTGATTAATTTTGGCAGTGACAAAGTTGTAGAAGGAATTTAAAGTTGTGATCATATGGAAGCATTGTATTTACTGCAGCAAAATCAGCATTGACATTTTAACCCTCGTGACCTTTCTCCTCTGCAGAAGCACAGGAGGTAAAACCTGTATCGGGAGGGGTTTTTTTGAATATTTTGATCATGAACCCTACATGATCAATGAAAATGTGCACAGTCCTACACTTGGAGAGAGAATTTAGTTAAGAGAGGTAACAATTTAACTAAGAGTATTGTAGTACAGCAGTAGCACCAAATAGGTATATTAAAGATGGAACTACAGAAGAACACTAAGGCTGTTAAATCAAAGATAGTCGTAAATCTAAATTCGGTTTGTCAATATTACAAACCAAGAATGTAAATGATAAACATAAGAAACCTGACTTGTTTGCTGGGTAAATTTTCCTTAAAAAAATAAAAATAAATAAATAAAAATGCAGAAATACTGAAAGCAACAAAATAGGCAAAGATGACACAGGAGGAATGTGAGTACATTGGACCTGTAATTTATTTCCTTTATTGAGTTTTGTTTCTGGTTTCCTTCTCATTATAGCTATTGAAGTATTTTTTTTAGGGAAGTATTATATCTAATGACAGTTACCTATGTGAATTGTATGTCATTCATGCCTCAACTCTTCTTTTTGAGAATTGGCTTGAACTATTTTCAGACTGAGAGTGCACTTCCAGTAATTTCCCAAAATAACTTCTGGCCATCCCTGGAGCTAGAAGAGCTGCTGATTTCTGCAAAGTGACACAATAAGTGTCTACATAAAGATCAAGTATGAATTTATTAGAGAGAACCTATCTGAATGTCTACTGTGATGTGATCAATCATAGATTCTTCACTGACAAGCTTCTGAAAGTGCTTTCAACCCTGCACACACACACACAAAGGTACTAAGTAGCAAAAATATACTAAGCAAACAACAACCAAACAAAACAGTAAATTCTTAAAGCTGTGATGTTCATCAGAGCTCTGCTTGAAAGAGCTAACCTATTTGGCATCAGTTTATATTGCTGTTATACCTGACAACCATTTTGCTTAAATAACAACACTGCTACGAAAATGGATGAACACACCCACATTACTGTTATCACTGTGTTATTTGCTTATCAAGGATATGTGATGATTTTACAGTGCTGGAAGTTTCATTAGGAAACAATTTCACTGCACTGCCAGCCAGCAAGGTGTTAACAAACACATTGGGTGGAAGAGACTCTGCTCCTAACACGAAGCTCATTCTGGATCTCATCAAAAGAAAGCAGCAAACTCACTTAGCCATTAGTCTTCTAGTTTCTTGCTACTTCTCTTCTAGAACCAGAATAAGCTTAATAGGTTGCTATGATCCACACTGGAAGTTGACAACTTTTGAGTAGTATTGTGACCTGTGACAGTACTTGAAATTGTACTCATGAAATAATGTTTAGAAAGGAAAAAGAGAGGAAAAGAAGAAATATGTTAGCTCACTTTTTATTTCAGAGGTCTTATTTCCAATGAAATCATGGCATCTAGCTAGTCGGGAACAAAATTACCCAGCCAGACAAAAACACCTGGTATTCCGTCCAGCCATCATTTTCAACCAAAGATAACAGAGAGGACAGAGCCTTTTTAAACCAAACTAATTCTAGACTGTGGAGAAACAGTCTTGTTTCCCCAAAAAATTAATGCTACAAGCTCATCTGCTCCTCATAAAAATCGCAGAGACTGTAGTTGCATGACCCAGTGGCACCAGGCCAATTTCAAGTTAAGAGTTTCGCACTTTTCCTAATTCTTGGGTCATGTAAGTCCAAGTCAATTCAGTGATATTACTCACAGTATGTCTCCAGAAAGCTTTGCTGGTATGTTCTCCTCAATCGGGGACAAGTGTGACTTCCATTAATAGATTACAAAGAAGGTTTTTGAGAAGAACTGCAGACCTGGCTCAAAACACTTACATTCTGGTGGGAACACTTTGACTGTGCAACAGCTAAAAAGAAACACAAGATCGAAGGGGACTGCTGGGATAGAGAATGAGACCTTCCAGCAACCAAGTGATCTGACTGAACAAGATAACACTAAAAAGAACAGAGGAAGCATTAAAGCGGAAATCTGGAGAGAGAAGAAGGGCTGGATAGTACTACTGTTCTGCAACAATGAAGCTCACGTATTCTCTTTACAAGTAATTCTGTGTTACTCAACACTGCAGGAGTTGAGTAGTTCTTATTCTATATTTAATCCTCCTAGCAGCTCTGTGAAGAAGGTAACAATCATCTTCATTTTGCATATGAAAAACTAAGACAACAATATTAACTGGTTTATCCACACTCACACAGCGCTTTGGAGGAGGTAAGAACAAACAGCTTGCTCGCGTCTCATTGTTAGCTCTAATTTTAAAAATAACACAGCAGACAGAAGTGTCTTGATCTTTCACATACATGCGTCATGTTCAGATCCTTCCCCTCATCTCTCACCTCAGATGACAACCCTCTGGATTAGCCACATGACTGAGAGACTGGTGATGAGCCAATAGATTACCACACCACTTCACACAGGGAAAGCCTGAAAAAGAATCAGCCCAGGCAAACTCTTTTCTGGCAGGTTTGGGAAAGAGCAGAGTTTCATCTTACCTTTTCCTAGGGGGTGCCCCTTAGGTGGCACTGAGGGCTGGGATGGGAGGAGGGCCATGTTACTGAGGGAAGCCAGCAAGCTCCAGCAACAGGCAGCATTATGGCCATCACAGGCCCACTGAGAAGCAGCTAAAATTAATGCAAAGCATGCTGCTGATAAAGGCACACTGACAGTATGAATGAGATTACTCTGCCATGTAGCTGAGGAAAGCCAGATGATGAGGTAAAACGGCAGGCTAGGCAGGACATCGATGACTTCCTCCTCTGAGGAGGTGAAAGCATTCAGATTCAGTGCACAGGGTCTTCAGACTGCACTGAAGAAAATATAATCAAATTCTAGTTACTGAAAACTTGGGAGTGTATAAAGGTTGCTGGAAGTTACTGAAAACTTGGGAGTACATAAAGGTTGCTGGAAGACACCCTTTTCCTCTCAGGTCAGTCATATCATATTTAAAAGACAAATAACCACCACTTTTTGGCCTTCCATGGGCTGTAGTGTTTGGGATCGAGACTGTGACCATGGTCACCTCATTTCTGTAAACTTTTTAAAAGAAAAACCACCATCTCATTGTTGATTTCAGAAAATATGGCCAGAGGACAGAAAGAGATGAGTTTGCCTTGCACTCACCTGAGCTGACTGCAGAAAGAATCAGGCTGTGAGAAATTTTGTTGTCCTCAAACTCTTGCATTCCTCAAATTTCCAAACAGTCTAGAAAGAACTGAATCCTTTCTTTTTCAGTTAACGTTCAAAGAAGTGGAAAACCAGCACTATGCTACGCTGAATAAACCTGAAGGGGCAGTATCTCACTGTTGAGGAAAAAACTGAGAACACCCTGACATTTCAACATTTTGTTGACAATAAAAGATTCACAGAATAACTGACATTTTACACAGTCTAATTGATAAGTGGTTATTTAAAAAATAAACAAACAAGCAAACAACAAGAAAATGAGAGATAGGAGCTATCATTTCCTAGTTAAACAGGGTGGTGGGCCCTGAGGCCTGCTCCCACTGCTGTCCCTGTACAGGCCAGCTTTAAGCAGCAGGCCGGGATTTCCAGGCCTTCTTCCGCACCAGGAACGTTGCTTCATGACGTTAAATTAAAATTAAAAAATAAAAGTATGCAAGAAAGACTGATTTTGTGACTACCACATACAGTATACTTAAAATGCCACAAACCTTTGACTTCTCAAACAGGAACAGAACTGTAAGGAGGAACTTTTCAAAAGTTACTGGCAAATTGTCACAGACGTTATCCTGTATTTTTATCAATTCTGTGGCATCACTGCTGTTGTAATAATTTTTCCCTGTGACATTCTATCCTCCACAAACACAGGAGGCAAGTTCTCCAGTCAGGTCTCATTCCTCCAAATACTCTGTGCTCCATTTTCCATAAATACAAGCAGGGCCTGAGAGCAGCTGAAAAAGCATAAATATATATATATTTTTTCCAGTCACAACACATTATCTCATTGTGATTCAATATCATTTAGCTGCCTACAGATTAACTTGATTTCTCCGAAAAGATGAATTCTATTTGTTTAATCTACAGAGTGTACATAAGTTTTATTTCATTTGTTTGCTGCCAATCTGCAAATATAACTGTCAAGTATCCTAATACAGCAGAAATAGGAGGCTGGGGGTCCCAGCAGCCAGAGAGGTACCTACCAAACAGAACCTTTTCATAGGTTGTGCAATGTTGGGGGTATTTCCCAGCAGTTACTTTTGCATGTTTTTTTTGTTTGTTTGTTTGTTTTTTCTTCCATGCATTTTGGTAATGCAAAGCACCGATTTTCAAACCATCTACCAATTCAGATCAGTAGATCAGAACAGCACAGAGCTTCTTACAGAAAACTTACTCTTGGTACAATTTATGAGGCACAAGGTGTCCAAGCTCCCCCTCCCTCCCAGAGGCCCATCCATTGCAAGCATAGACAAACATTTGATTATCCCGTTACTGTTATCCCAAATGTAGAACGTGAATGTATTTAAATGAAGAAGTTCTAATAATGTCTGCTTTTTTATTAGTCTCCACCTTATCTTCTCATAGAAGTTTCACATGTTTTTTCAGAACATGTATTTGGAAAGAAGTGTGTGGGGCAGATCATGGTCCCCCCCATCTCAGCTAGATTTCTCATTTCATCCTTTATGAGAATAGTGTCATATTAGAGGCCCCCAAAAGGAAGAAAAAAAAAAAAAAAAAAAAAAAAAAGACCTTTTCTACAAACTCAAAGTCCTTATTTTTTTTTTCCAATTTCCACTCTTTTTCCATTCACCATCCTACAGACTGGATAATTTTATATGGGCATCCGGTACGTTCACAAACAGCTTATTTATGCTATCTTCAAAGTCATAGCAAAATGAAATTATTAATAAGTAGATAAATACAAGGTGAACTGGACAAGTGTGAATACTGTAACTTTACACCAGTAAACTAGCCTCAAGGCTTGCAGGCCAAAAACATAGGCTTCACCCAAAGATGGGTGGGAGGTCACACAAGAGATGGGCAAAGATTCACTCTCACTTTAAGAGGATAGGTTATTAGTTATTTTCAGTATCACTTCTTCAAGGTAAACTAGCTTAGGTGAATTAAGTCGCAGAACAAAGCATTTTATACATCTATCCAGACTGATTCAATTAACAGTTGATGTGCTGTACTTAAGCTCCTACCAAGTACTAGCTTTGGCTAATCATTTCAAAAGCAAACGTGAAAGCTGTTCATATTGCGCATTAATCTTGGTTATTGCACAGTAGACTTACGTAACTAAAGTACAACGCATATTGAGTTGATAGAACCCATTTAAACACATACTACTCATTACACAGCCCTTGAGTGTTATAGAGGGCATGAATAAAAGCATCAGCTAAAAGTCAGCTGGTAGCAAGATGGACACGGATGCTTAGTTCTTAAATATGCATAAAGTAAGGCGACAGCACTGTAATATACCTACAAACGTGGCCTGAGTTTCCTTTTTCCTTTCTGAACTTGTACTTCTGCTAGGAGAAAAAAAAAAAAAAAAAAAGACTTGACATTTTAAATGCTAATTAAATAGGTTAATATAAAAGGCTAGAAGAATGAAAATTTATCTGGAGCTTGACAACATATGTGCCAACTCAGCAACAAATTTAGCTTTAACACGGCAATCCTTCCAAAACAAACAAAAAACATCTATCAGCATTGCTAGTACTCCTGCAGACTGCTTCAAACCATTTTTCCAACCCCATTCATTTTCAACCTATAGCACTAATAAATGCATTCGGCATAGATTTTTTTTGGGCGTGGGGGTGGATTGAAGTTGCCCCAGTAAAGGAAGCAGAAAGAAACAAATAATAACCAGCAACTTCCAGTTGAAACCAAAAAACCAACCAACTCCTGAGCATCTGAGTTTGACAAGCTGATGCAGGACAGATCCCATTTTTTCATTTTCCAACTTAAAGAAATGATCTCTTCTGTGTCAGACAAAACAACAGAATACATAAAGGGATAAGATAGGATAGTACCATGTTGTTGACAAATTTGTACTTTAATTTAAAAGGGTTTGTTTTATAACATCATATTTATTAAAGTCTGGAATTTGTAAGAATAATTATGAAAAAACATCAAGACGATCATTTGGTTACAGATTATTTTTGTTTAAAAATATTATCAAAACATATTTGCTAAACAGGCAGGTATAATTTTACTGAAGGAAAAAACAATCACGAAACCAAAATGTTAACATGCATGTTAACATCATTAATAAGCACTTTTTTGTGGCTGTATGTACTAATGACATGAATGGACAGATCAGCCCATCACAGCAGCACTATCCTCCACCCACTTCTCCAACCAATATAATCACCATTGCCAATTTCTACATTTAAAAAATATATATACTTCATAAATAAAATGTGTTCATAGATCTATCATTGCAAAATAGTTCCGCCTCAATTAAATGTGCTCACTAACGCCTCTTAACATTTAACGGTAGCTTCCAGTACCAACAAATCTGTTTTAGTTATTGCTGGAGCATGCAAGTTATCTGAAACAATGCAAAGAACAATGGCCAGAAAATACTGTTTTATCCAAGGCACTTCAACATCAACACATGCTAATATTTAGCAACCAAATCAAACACTGAGAATTTATGTTAGGATGGAGAAGGCTGTGGGGAAAGTGTTTGACAGGAGTGATTATTTATTTACTTTACTTCTGAACATATGCAGATTAACATTGCAACTAAACCCCATTAAAAAGGATTATAAGATAAAATGAAAATGAGTAACTTCAAATTTTGAGCACTCGTCTGAGGCATGTGGCTTTCTTTATGAAGCAAATGCTATACTCTTACATATTCATGGTTCTTTAGAAAAACACATATTAATGCTCTTCATGAGCAAGGGATAAGCTTCTGTGGATCAACTTGCCCCTTCCTACGTAAACAAGGAGCAATGCCTCACATTTTTCCAATCAGTATCAGCCTCTTTTGGTGGAGACTGTCCTGTCAGCAAAGGCCAAGATTTCCAAAGGCAGCACCCTTGGTAGCCACAGGTCCATCTCAGGCTGCAGCCACAACCATTCAACAACACCCTCAGGTCTGCCAGAATCACTATTCATGCAGTTTTTGCTAGTGATCGGGAATGATTCAAATATTTTAAATATTTTTAAGCTGTAGGATCCTTCTTAACTGAATATTTTGACTTGGCAAGGTCAAAAAGGGGTTATATATGTGCAATGATACGAGCAGATCTAAGGGAACGATCAGCCTCCAAGCAAAAGGCGAGGTGAAAAACAGCTGTGCAATGTCCCCTTCATCTATACTGCGGTCAGAAGAGGACACTGCATTAACCTCAGCCTAACCCCAGACATCATAAACACCTCAGGGGAAAGAAATCCTTTTTTTGAGGATTTGACAGCCATCGTGCAGAGAGGGCTGGTGCATTGAGTGCCTGACTTTTTGTGGTAATAAAAATCCTGTTGAACGTGCCCTGGTCTGTAGGGTTGCTTTGCAGAAGCAAGAGGGACGACCAACAGGGACCTGACATGGCTTCATGTTCAGTTATCACTTCAACAACATTTTGCTTTGAGATCCAGGATCTCAACATTTCTCCAGTCCCCAGAAGAATTACGGCTCTGCAAATGCTACACACAAAAGAATTTCATATGCATAGACCCAGAGTAAAGCACAGGAGAAGTCGCAGAAGAATTTTTCCTCATTCTTCCTCTTGCACCGAATTCCAGACAATCATCTGGGCTGTTCTGCAAAAATCTCATGCTGAAGTCTTGCTGTGGCTTCCAGTGGTTTCACTTGCTGCGAATTCTCCTACCGACTTAAGTGGAAGGAGGACTGTATCCTGAAGATTCCCCAGAAAACTGAAATAAGAATTTTAGTGAAATATTCAAGGAAGCATACTCCCTGCTACACCTAATTACAATATACTTTTTTTTATTCTTAAACTGTGGTGATCCACAGCTGTTCTTAAAAACACAGTGGCAACATCAAAGAAGGCTGGTGGGACAATCCGAAACATGTGAGACAGCTCACCAAGAAAAACAAACAAACAAACAAACTACAGCAGATAAAACAGTATCTAGTTTATTACATATAGAAAGAGATTTCCAGAATTTACAAACACCCACATTTTCATTCCAGGGAAAGAGTTAATTTGAAAAGTTCACCCTTTTTTTGTGTTCATTTTGTTTTGTGGTTTTCTGTTGGTTGTTTTTTTTTTCTTTCCTTTACAATATATACAATGGAAGACTTTGATTTCTTTTTTTTTCTGATTTTTTTGTCAGTTCCTGTGCAATTGATGAATTCAAGTTGACACTTGTAAATACCATGTACAGTAAATTTTGTCTTCATTGTAGTTAATACAGACTATTATTTTACAAGGAGTACAAAATTACTTTTCTTTTGGAAAGAACTCAACTCAACATCAGGGTTATCTTACAACTGATAGTATCAGTAAATATGACTGTACAATCAAGGCCCAGGGACCAATGACTCGTATTATATTATTTTCTGAATTACAATCTTAAAACAAGAATAGTACCCTAACTCTATTCTTAGAAGCCTTGTTTTAAGCAGGTTTCCCACTCTGTTTACAACAGAATATAGTATACCTCAGTTCCACATCAAAAAAGATGTGCTGTAGGAAAAGTTACATTTTAATTAAAAAAGTACATGTATAAATCAAAACCTATGTTAAATATTTAATACTCTTCAACCAACATTAAGTTTTGTATGTAATAATTTACAATGATGATTTGTCATACAGGTTTTCAGCAGCAAATGAAGTTGTGTAAATGTGCTAGTAAAATACCCATTCTCACCATGACATAGTGGTGGGCACATCAGTTCATTGTGGCCAGCTAAGTCCTTATGGTAGAGGATGAAGTAAGAGAGACTCATTGTCCAGGTGTCACAGTGCTTCTGCTTGGCACAACACAGGATGTGCAGCTCAGTCAACTAACTCCTGAGGTTTGTGTAAAGTAAACAAACTGAACTGGATGCATCGTACCCATTTACAGAGGAAGAGGAGGAGGAGGAGGTGAGGTCCTAGTTGTGATAACATGAAACATTTAGAGTCTTGATACCCATGAGTTAAAAGAAGGATTTGCTGAGGTTGTATAGGTCATCAATCTGAAATGGAAAGAGAAAGAAAATTAGCATCATGGGCACTTAAAAAATGTTGCTGCAATCACCACACTACCAGTGCCATTCTCCATTGTTGTGTTTTTGTTTTGTTTTGTTTTTTTGTCTGTTTTGTTTAAAGCATTATCATCCCAACTGAAAACGTTAGCACCTTGATAAATGATGGCATTCACATTTGAACTGTACTGGAGCATCTGAATCCCCAAAAGCATTTCAAACAGATGTTGGCGATAAAATTCCAAGCAGTCAGACATACACATAGAATTTGCAAGAGATTCACCTAAGCAGAAACAATTTAAGTGTCTATAATGATTAACCCTGACAAACTTCTGTGATAAAAAAAAAAAAAAAAAAGAAAACCTCAAACCTTTAGCCTGCTGCTGGCATTTTTACCCACTACAAGATCTGGGCCTCCTTGTAGGGCTTCCTGGCCACCCACAAATGCCACGTTTTGCATCCACACGATGGAGCGGGGCTCTCTGTGCCCTTCCGTCTCGCATCCCGCTGGGAACCCCAGGGCAGACCCTTCAGCCCCTGGCAGGACGCGGTTCCCCTGCTGGAGGAACCAGGGCTGGAGTCGCACGGGGGGCACCCCACAGCCCCCATCAGCAGCCAGCCCCCTCCCAGCCCTCAGACCGCAGCGTGCACAAGCCCAGACCGTCCCTCCTCGCCTGCAGCCATACGGAGCCGTACCCACTGGGGCCTGAGTAACACCCCCATGAAATGAATACTATTTTTGTTTGAGCTGGGGTTAGAGGACTGCCGCCATTTACATTTGGGGAGTTTCACATAGAAACTGATGAAGCAAGACTCAGATTTTACATAAACGTGTGTCTATTTCTATATTTAATATTAACTATGCTCCTGAAAAGATATGTAAATAGCGTATTTTCCTCAGTACAAATAAAGGCTTCCCATAGACACGCTGAAGTATAAAACTGAAAAGACCTCCTGTCCTATATTCTTTAATTGCCCGAGAAACAGAATTTACTTTGTGTGGTCCTTCAAGTGAAAGGAAAGCCTATCCTTGCAAGTGATGTGTGGTATGCTGTGAAAACTCCCCAAAGAATTATCTCACAGATCTCTTATTTACTTTCAACTTTCTTCTGCACTCATGTTGCGATCTACTGGAATGTTCCTACCAGGATATCTATATACAGCTTCGCAGAGCCTTGCAGCTTTCAGCTATGCTGCACCTAAAATTAGCCAGTAATGCCATACTGCATTAATAAAGACTAACGACAAAGAAGAAATGATTTAAATTAAATTGAGGAGTGATGTGTGCATGGAAGTGTGCGTTTCACACCCAGCTGGGGCCCAGCAGGGCTGCAGGAAGAGTTTAGTGACCACCAGCAGGGCCCCAGCCTGATCCTGCATGGACAGGGCAAAACAAAGGAGACAGGTGCTCACCTCATTGGAGCTTATTGTATTAAAGGAATTTTAAATATATAAGCAATAATTTGCAGTGTCACGATTAACTATCGCATCTCTTAACTAGCATTCAGGTAATCTCAACTGAAATATATAATCTAGAAAACAAAATGGTTTATCCAATTCAATTCCTCACCCTTTCAGTCAATGTAGTCTAAGTGCTACTCACAGGCAAGTGAGTAGCATTGGTGGATTGAGAAGTCAGAAAAGCAAAGGAAGAAAGAATAACAAGTCTATCCGAAAAAGAAAACACTTCCTAGAGGAATTCACTAACAAAATAGTACTGAGGATAATCACAGTTACAGCAACCCAGACACTGGCATATTGAAGTCCTGAGCACATGTCAAAGGAATAGAAAAAAAACAAAACAAAACAAAACCCAGCAGGCTGAAATATCTGGGAGTTTGAGACTTGGGATGACGAAACAGTCACGCAGGGTGTGAACAGGAATGCGCTGTGTTTCATCCAAACTTCAGCTGCAGGTGTGACAAGGGCACAGACCCTGTCTTCAAGCTCGTTATTGCACCTCCATCTGGTATCTTCAGTACAACATGGAAACCTACTTGTCACCCCCTCAACAAAATATGTTGGTTGTTGTTGGTGAAGTATCAAGCAGGAAAAAGAAACTATTGCAAGTTAACTGGAAAGTATTACCAGATCAAAACTCAGTCTCCATCAGTTGTTTTAGTCAGTAATGATATTCCAGTCCACAAGTGTCAGTGATCTTGTAAGAAGAACTAGCATCATTAAGGAGTACTCTTTAGAAGTTGTTTTAAAGAATTCCCATTGCTTTCCAAGGTCTAGAAGTCCATTTAAAAACTACTCATTGTTTTGGCCTAACCAGAACCCCCACCACCTTTAGAACTTTAATTAAACAAACAAAAAAAAACTATCCAAAGCTATTCCAGTTCTTGGGGTGGTAATGCACGTGTTTAAAACCTGCTACACATTTTCTACGATTTCAGAAAAACAAGTTATGCTGGAGAAGGAGAAATTTTCTTCTGATTTTGTGAGGGGAAAAAATGAGACACTATGTTATGGACCCTCTGAGACTACTGATTGCAATGATTTGCTTTCAACTCCCCAATTCCTTTTATGAATCTCTTTCCCAAAACACGAACTGTGCCCCCGAGAACAACAACGCCTGCTACTACCACGATTTGTCTAAATGCCCCAAACGCCCAGAAAGCAGCCCTTCTGAGAGTGATGGGTCACTGGAAACTGCCAACCCGTAGGGCTTTGATCCAGGGAATTCTCACTTGTGCACAACTTCTAGCAAAAAGCCCCGTCCTCACTTTTAGAGTACAAATGCTCTTTGTTAGACTCAAAGGAATAGTGCTTAATTTTTTGGCATAATCTCTCCTCAGTGAACGATTACAGTATGTTTCGAGGAGAAAGCACCTTCTACGGCGCTGAAGTCATCAGCTGGATACCCCATTGTTTCTTATCAACAGCCATCAGCATTTCCTTAACAACATATGAAAACAGTGCGGAAGACAAGTGTTTTAATAGAGAGCACAACGACTACAGTGAGCTGAGGTAAGGATCATTAAAACCACTGACATCACCATTGGCAAGCACAGAGAAGGGAAAACCTGTGTTTAATCTATTTCCTATTCACCACAAGCTTTAGCTGGAGTCCCCAATAATGCACTTTGTGGTTGACTTTATGGAAAAGATTAGTGATGCAAGAAAAATGTACTGAAACAAACAAGCATCTTTAAAAGTTACTATAAGGTACCTCTGACAAGTAGTCTCTGCTCAACATCTGTTACAACACACACGCAGATAACACTAACGCACGTTCCAGCTGGCAGCAATTTCAGCTCCAATCTATTAGTCCAGGCAGGATACAACACAACCAACTGGAGTTCCTATTACAGCACAAGGCCCATTCTTAAATCCAGTAACTAAAAATAAGTCGATACCGCATTTTATTTCCATTATGGGGGAGCTGGCGAGGCATACCTAAAGTTCAAATTCTCAAAGAGCAGAGTGTCTAGACAATTTACCAATATATCTTTCCTGAAGTTAACTGAATTTTCATACATAAAGTAGGTGCACTGTTAAAATATACTCACAGTGCACTCCTTACTCCCTCCTTACAATCCACCCTTGTTAAAAGGTACCCAAAGACCAAACGTTTCAACAAATGCAAAAACTCAAGTGATCCTCAAGTAAAAGACTTCAGTTAAAGCTTCTGTGTATTACTAAGGGCCAACAGTGTGTCCTACCCCAAAAACACCGATAGAAATGTCCTTCCACGGGGTCATTCCATTGCAAAAGAAGATAATGTGCAGTAGCTGTAGAAGTTCTGTGATCAACGTGGCAAATAAATGCAACTACTTCATCAGGGATGAACATACTGGGGCAAAGCACAGCTCCCAAACACCCGAGCTGCTCAGTACCCTGTGACAGCTGGACATCCGTGGGACAAAATGCTGACAGCAACAGGAAACAGCTCTGAAGGTATCCCTAAAGGCAACAGAGCCAGGGGAATTAAAAGATCACCCCTGTCTGAAGAAACAGTAGATTTTTCTACATCTGCTGCAGGAAGATCATGTCCCAATCCTGCTATCAGCCTTGCTAAACCAAACATATTCTCCAAAACTGTTGCTGTCCCACCAGCATCTTATTTGAAACAACGAGCAAGGAACAAATGCATTTGTTGTTTACTTTGGGATTGTACAATGCATCTTATTCTGTATAGGTTAAAGAGGGCTTTAGTACATAATGAACCCATCTACCTAATACAAAAATAAAAAGGTCGTGAACAAAAGGTCGAAATTAAATAGATAGCCATCATGAAAATACACCAGAAGACTTGTGCAGAACTTCACAAGCCCCAGTCAGCACCTGACCTGGGCACCTGTGATCTGCCCAGGTAACGAAGTGTCTTTAGAAGCCTGACACAAGGTAAACGTGTTAAATAGTGTTGAAAAATTCGGTTACAGCTCTCGGTGACTTTTGCATGAGCCATCATCTAATTATAATGAATTGGCACAGGTCTACTTAAAAGCTGAATTTGTCCATGTCTTTGTGTTCGCCACACTCATGATCATAAGTCGTGTCTGTTTACGTTTTTCTTGGCATTACTAACGTGCACACAGATATGGGAAGTATCCCATTCGGATAAATTAAAAACATCAACCAAAACTTAAACTAGCTCAAATAACTTCTTTTCAAAGAGATGCATACATACGGTACAATTTTCCCAATCTCACACAGACCTTGAAAGAGTAAAGGAATGCAAGAAGAAACAATGGTTGCTCTAGTATGTTAATTGCAGTCTGAGTACTAACAAAAGGAATTCAAAATAGAACTAAACAAGGTAATTACAACATTGCTATTTAACTTGACAGGCTATAATCTACATTTAATAAGCCTAGACAAGCTTTTCTTCATTGTACCCCAAAATGCCTCAGCTTTCTTGTGAACATCATAAATAGGGAATTACTGATGATTTGGTTTCACCAAGTCCTTTCCTACCAGACTGAGTAATTGGATTTGGTGTTTTCATCCTCTTTTTCTTCTTCATATAGGTGATCATTTACTGATGGAGGCACCTCAAGACAATAGGTTGTACAGTCTTTCTGCTATGAACTCAGACAAAATTTACACCTATCACGTATAACATGAGGAAAAAGCCATCTTCCCCACAAGGGAAGTGTCTTCTCTGTAACCCAGAAAGAGATGGCAGGAATAAACAAAACTAAATGACTTTTAAAATAAGATGAAGAACAGAACGACATTCTCACACTTCTGAAGCTCATACTCCTGTTTCCTGTGTTGTGAGTGTAATGGGAAAACACCAACTAAGCCACGGACGTTCTTTGGGCGAGCTTCTGCCCAGCAAAGAGCTTGTACATCTAATTTCAACTTCACAGCACGTCAACCTGACTTACACTCACTCAAGACAAAACTAAAGTCTTCAGTGAAGACAGCAAGAAAGGCTGCTGCCACAAGCAGGAAACCAAGGACCGACTGCCAGCGAACATCTAGCACAGGAGAGAGTGACATCATTAGAGGTCAGATTTGTCCTTTTCCACCTGTAAGGAGCAGGAAACAAGCCAGCTGTCTGCCCTGGTATGTAGATACTGGAAATAGTAATTCACCACAGAAAAACTGTTTAATGCATCCCCTGCTCTATTATGCCAAATCAGCAGCAGTTACAAGGTTGAACAAAACTGATTTAATTGAATTTCTGATTAAATATCTTTTCAATTATGGGGAAAAAATGTATTGAGTTTTTGTTTTTCTTAAAAGAAACAAGATACGACTGGGTTTAAAAAGAAAGACCTTTAATTCTATCAATAGACTCTTTTCAATAAATAAATGCTGCAACTTTCCTTGCTGTGATGCAGCTGAGCATTAAAACAAGAGGACCGCCCAGCAGTTACAAGTTACAAACCAAACAGATGCAGCCCTAGATTCAGGTTGGTTTTTTTTTCTTCTTTATGATTAAATGGAAAACATGAAATAAGTATCTCTCATGAAAAAGTGCTACATTGTAAGTGGGATTATCATGTTTTTTCTTCCAATTTTCTAAGGACAGAAGGTCTGGATCTTTCCCCTTCCTTTGCTAATAGTCCAGGCTGAGTAATCACCTCAAGCCTGAGCCCAGCTTACACAGAGAAATTCCTTCTGTTTCAGGACTGAAAATAATAATGTTACTAGTGCAGTGTTTATGGCTGTATCCTTGAAAGAGAAAACCACTGCTCAGTGTTTATCTTTATTAAAAAATATAACTATATATCAACCACGTTAACAAGTAGCATTCAAAAACACATCTTCATTCTGCACTTTGTTTCTCAAAGGAGCTTTGTTAGTGGAGATTTTTTATTTTACTATTACTTTTATGGTAATTTGGAATTCAGTAAAACTCAGCAACCCTGGGAACCATTACAACTGCTCCATCCCTATGGGGAAGCAGATGATCAATGCACTTTTAGATGCACTCACACACCCTCAACTTGCTACCAATTTAAATACACACAATTAAATTTGACCAACTTGAGTGCATGGAAACTGTGCTCATACTGTATCAAAGAAATTACATCAGCAGTAGAGCTGAGCAACTCCTAACACCCCATGTAGCTTCCAGAGCATTAGAATACAACTCAGCCACAGAATCCTGTTCGTTATCTTCCTGTGAACTTGTATTTCACTTGCCTTTCTGCGCTGTGGTCTATTTCCCCATTCCTGCAGCCAGCATTGCCACTTCTCCTTCCTGCTTTTCTCACCCTATCTTATTAAAAAAATAAAGTAACAACAAGACCTTGCATAATTAGTCCCATCTACCTTGAAATCTTTTTTGTGACACACACTAAATTGGAAGAGTTCCACCTTAAAGCAAGGTTTTGCACCATTCGGCTTAGCCAGAGCCATTTCCTCCCAATGGACAGTAAGGGGAACAAGATGGAAGAAAAATGGCATTTAAAAGGAAGACATACAGAAGCCCCGTGGGGGATAACCTGGCCAGCTGACCTTCCCTTTGAAATTTTGCCAGTGCAAATTAAGTAGCTAGTCTGCAGCAGTTCTGGCAGCAGTGTGGGAAGGAAGTTCAGCAGTGATTTTGGATGAAACACTTCCTCAATTCCCAACAACAGCACATTAAATATCAAAAAGGATAATAATGATAATAAGGAGGTGCTGGAAAACACATTCTCAAAAACAAGCCAAGAGAGCACAGGAGGGGATTTGCAGAAATGAAATGTGATGAAGTAGAAAAAATGTAACAAGAAGTTCAGAAAGCTAAAGTAGATGCAAAGCACACGTTATTTTGACACCATTTGCCGTGACTTAATATAAAAGCTGTAACAAATAGCAGTTAAAAACAAATAGAGGTAGTGCTTTGTTAAAAGACAAGGAGAAGGCCTTCCGTAAGTGACAAAAAGCCCCAGTCAAGTTTGTTATAACTTGAAGCTGCACTAGAAGATGATTTAACCATAGTAATCTGTACTCATCTGAGCTGACCTCCCCAGTGCCTCGTGAGCGGGCGCAGCCGTGCTCGGGAGGCTGTGGGACCCCTGCTCCCCCTCCATCAGCTGCTCACCACCCCTGTTTCCAGCCCTAAGATGTTTCCAGCAGTGCTGGTGACAACTGGATCACAAATAGCTGCCATCTGTGGACTTGATGGCTTCATCTTGCCAGGTGAACGGCACATATACAACAAACCTGAGCTTCAGGACAGCACGAGGGCAGCCTTCTGGTTAGATCAGGCTAGAGTCGCCAGAGACCTACCTCCTCTCTCACTGCCACACACGGCTGTAATGGTGCATCCATGCAGTATTTTCCCCTTCTCAGAACTTCAAACCTGGTGTTCAGAATCCTTTGGCACTTAAGCTGACAACTGAAATCCAAGGCACCTGCCAATTCTACCCTATTCATACTACATGGTCTTCAACAACAAGAACGCATATGCACAGGGCTGGGACAAAGTTATCAGTGCTTAAAAAATGACATAGCATTTGAGATTTTCCTGACTATATATTGCCAAGCATTATTCTACATTAGATCAGATTTGTAAAATTAAGAAAACTTTACATGCAAATAAAAATAAAAAATAATAAAAATAAAATAAAAAATTTAATTGGAAAAGGAAACAAAATTCCAACATAAGAATGTTTTTTTTTTTTTTATTCATAGAACATGAGTTCCACCCTTCTACTCGCACTGATTTTGTGATGAACATATTCTGGGCTGCGACGGGATTAACCTTAAAAATAATGCTGAGCACTTCAGTGAGGTCTGAGGTAGCTCGTGGCTCAGCTACCCTCTGTACCATTTGAACACTGAAATGGTTGTTTGTATATAGATGAGGTTTTCAAAACAGTTGTCATCCAGCTTATTTTCAGAAACCATGGTAACAAGAAAGGAGTAAACAGAGGGTGATGATAGGGCACAAAGGCAACGTAATGGATTCCAAATAAGGGGCTACCTCAAGCTGGAAGTCCATGGGCAGAGGAAGCAGCACCTGGCAGGCTCTCCAGGCACCTATTTGGATACAGCTGTAAGTTAAATCCAAAGGACAAACACCGATCAGAGAAATCAAGTAAGTCCTTTACTGCTGTTTCTTTAGAGCTCCACTCTGTGAAATCCTAAAAGCCTGAACGCCTGCCAATATTGTATTTTAAAGATATGAACGGCTTAAACAGACCAGTCTTCACTTGCTCAGTTGCTATGATTTCAAAAGGGAAACCGATCAACGCTCACATTAATAACCTCATTTCAACACCAATCTAGTGTTATTAGACTGTATGGTTTCACAAGCAAAAGTCAAAGTAGGTAAAAGTTGTTCTCATCGCAGAACTTGCAGCCAGGCATTTTAATTCAGTAATTCTTTAACTTTTTCAAAGCATGCCAAGGAGAAAATTTCCCCACATAATGGAAGTTGTTCACAACAGTACGAGCAAGCATCTTGCCAGATGATAGGTACCGTGTTATTGTGACACATAAATCTTCCATCAGTTGTCACATCCAGTATTACGGATAACCCTGTAGAAGCTATTACAGTAAGTCAACAGAAAATTAAAAGCATATAGTAATACGGATTAAAGGCTTAGCATACACACAAAAGGATCTGTACATGATATTACATCTTATTAAAACATCATTAAGACGTCTTGGTTAATCAATGATTAAAAACATCCACTAAACATTAACCTTGACAATATATATATAAAATCAGCTTTATGACATAGTATGACTACACTATACAAGCTCATAAAATAGAAAGTTCTCCATGTTCTTACAACCTAGGACATGAACTTACACCATCTACCACCCAGTCTTTTTAACCAAGAGAGGAGCTTTTAACTATCTTGGGCTGCTGACAGTCTCAGTGGCTACAGGTACACTCGATGCTACAGCTAAACCCCCACAAAAAATAAACTACATTAATCACTCTTTTGTATTCACTTAATACAAAATGTTACTCAAAACACATTTTATATAGAAGAAAACTTCTCCTGAAACACTAAGAAATTTAATGTTATACTGGTCGAGCATCAATAACAGTTTCAGGAAGGGTTTCATGAAATACTATCTGACAAGTGCTGACTGAAACTACGAGTCTTATTCGTTCAAATCGGAGCTGATGAAGCAGCACAGGTTCCTTGATGTCCAGAACTAGTCCTACTTTTATCCCTTAGTAAGTCAAATATTGAAATGTGCTAAAAGAGGCAAGGAAGGTTAGGAATAAGGATAAACTTTGCCATATAAAAGTAAAAGTCCTCAAGACAAATTCCAGAGTTTGACATTACCCTATGCTTCCTTTTGCCATCAGGTGTCGTAACAACTGTGTATCCCACTACTGAAATCTTTGTTAACGTTCAGCCATACCTCAAAAAATCCATTGATTAAAATAGCCTGAAAAGAGCATTTCTAGGCACACAAACTTTTTCTTTTCCTTCAGGGCAATTGCTCAGCAGATTGCCCAAATGGCAGCTAAACAAGCCAGTTAAGGGGCAAAGACATTCACCTGGAGAGAAGCAGAAATACAGGCAGTTAGCACAAAAATAGAGACAGCATGAGCAGCGTGGCTGGTTGCCAAAAGAAGAAAGTATGTCCAGCCATACTCAAGGAACCTCAGCTTGCATTGGTTTCTTTGGTTTGGCTTCCTGAATAAATGGAGCTCATGCAACTGATAGAACAGAGAGCTGACCACCTAAACCGGACATAAAATTCAACTTAATTTTGGCAAGGACATGAGATTTCAGATATACCAAGTTGCCTGATGTTTTGTAAAAATCTCCGGCTGAGTAAAGGACTCCTTTTCTGAGGCACAGCTCCAGCCAGCGTGGCTCAATAGGCAGCGGAGACCAAGGGGATCGGCACCCACCCCGGCACCATGTCTGGCAGAAGAGGGCAGAGGTGTGCTGGGGGCAGGAAAGGACCCATCATATAATAAATGGAAGAGAAATCTATAGGAAGTAGGGCCTCATTAGTCCCACTGCTCACAGATCATCTGCTGGTATAAGCAGTTTTGCTCAGAGCAGTGTTTTGTCACTACCGTCACTGTTATGCTATACAAAGAGTGTATTAAATTCTTAAATATTACATGAGATTTCACGGCTTGTGTATCATATGTGGGAGGTCAAACGAGGCAAGTAACGTTCTGCTCAGCCTCATCATATCTTTTAAAAACCAGAAGCCTGCAATATACTTCAAGGAGCAAGTGCAGTCCCAACGAATGCCTGAGATGGAGGCACCCTGATATGCAGAGCAAAAATATCAGTGGTTGTAACAAGCAACAGTGCAGATTTTAGAAAAACTCTTGCAGCTTGGATCTTAGTTGTAAAGGTAACCCAAACCACAGTAAGACCACAGCCAAGCAGCTATGTCATTCAGTGTATCTCATGGGAAGTCACTTCCAAAGATCCTGTCTACCTGTGTCTATCCTGAAAATCCATATACCTGAGGGAATAGTAGGAGATAGTAAAACAAATAAGCATGTTCTAAGAAAACTTTCTAAAAGATAGGTACTAGAATACCCCCGAAGTTGCTCATGAGACATCCTTTATGCAACTAGTATCAAAAAATGAAGGTAGTGTGCTGCCAGGGACAATGGAGAAGTGGTAGATAAAAAATTCTCACCAAAAAGCTATTAAATTCCCTGGAATAATTCTTTGATTATCCAAGGGAAAATGAAAATAAAAATATTTTTGTTAATACAGGCAACATAACCATATTTGAAATACTTCCAACCTTGAGAGAAAAAAGCAAAAAAATAATATGATTGATAAATAAGCTTGAATGTAACAAGTTGAAGAAATGGTTTTCTAAGTGAACTATCCAGCTCATTGAGCTGAGTTTCTCTCCTTGTCTCTTCCAAAACCTTTTCCACTTTCAGAATATATCTTTTTAAAATTCTCCCTGCATCCCTTTCCTTACCCAACAAACTACTGCATTCATTTTTTTTAAGATCTTCATATGCTTGGAAACTCTCTGCACACCTAGTGGTAGGGACTGCAGATGTCCTTGCTACAGCCAGGAGAACAGATGAAGAATGGCAGAAAGTATCTAGACTTCTACTTGCTAGCTGCCTATTCATGCCTGCATCAAAAATCATTTAAGTCTAATTTTAGGTCCATTTCTCTTAAATGAAAGCTTTAATTAAGTTTTATAATAAAAATGCTAGTTTTATCTTTGATTTTCATGGACTTTGGGGGAAGAAAACATACAACACATGCCCAGCACAACAACAGAAGAGATGCCAGTCTATGTTATTTTTCCATCTGTTTTCCAGTAACAGTCAATTTTTCATATTATTGGCAAGGTTTTTTGAGAGGACATTTCATCTTTTTAAATCACATAGGAAACCAAAGAAAACACCCTTGCAACTATGTCATATATAAAATACATATACCATGCAGTTCAGAATTTCATCAGTATACACTGTGCATCACACTTTTCTGCAACATGAATTGCTACTTATCACGTGCATCATACAAATTAAAGGGGTATAATGACCCTTGCCTACAAGTATACATATATACAAAGATGAGCTAAAGTAGGCTATAATTGCATGAAAAAAATTAGTTTGGTTCATTTCTGGAAAAACAAAAAACCTCAAAACCAGGTCAGCTCCCTGTCTCAGCTGAAAAACAAAACCCACAAACTTCTTTATTGTTAGACACAATTTATGATGCCTAACACAAATTCCGAGTGCTCTCAGAAACAAGAACTCTCTTGGAAGGAGGAGGAGGAAAAGCAAGGAACAGTTATTTTCTACAGATAACTACTTCCTGTATGGGTAATGATAGCTTTCTATTACATTTTATCCACCATCCCAATAACTGCATCATCATCTGCTTAAAAACATTCCTTTCAACTTCTCAAACGTGCTTCATTTCTAGTTACCAACGAGGTAGGATGCTTAATGAAATGTTTAATTTCAACTAAGAACGACGACAATTAGAAGTCAGAGCTCCTACAGCATCTGTAGACATCTTGTTCTACAAAGACACCAAGATGAAATACAAACACGGGAAACTTTCCTTTCCATAGGTCAGTGTCCTGGTGTTTCAGCAAGGTGAAACAAGCTTTCCAACTTTTCTTTTTGTCTGTGATTCTCTTCTAGCTACAAGTCACAGCTGGTAGGAGAAGATGCATCAAGGTCTGCGGAGCATGAAGGCTGGCACGTGCAGCATAGTGGGAGCCACAGCTTTCAGAAATAATAACTGAAAGGTGTAACAAGTTCTACTGTAAATACAACTCCGCAATTCTCAGTTATTTGAGTATTGACATAACAAAGCATGGCTTTCAAACAAATACAGCACCTGAAGTTTAGAGAGGACTTCCTTCCAAACTTCAAGGTCACTGTTCGACATCAGCAATACATCAGAGCTGCTCAGAGTACTGCTGGAAGGGCTAGAAGGTACAATGTTCTCACCAACCATGCTCCTGAGGATGACCAGACAAAGCTTTCCAATAAATTTAGACTGAGGGACACTGGTACAAAGCATGGTAAAATTCATCCTTAAACTCTGAAAGTTGTCAAAAATATTAGCAAATTAGATGTTCACAGCTCATGACAGGTGGTGTGCCTGCCCAGGGCAGGGGGCTGGCCCTGGGTGGGCTTTAGGGTCCCTTCCAACCCAACCCTTTCTGTGATTCTATGATAATTTACACAATCAAGATTATTGCTAGCACAGTCTTTGCATAACTGTAAATGTAACTTTTTATTAAATAAATACTCCTTTGCTACTGTTTTTATTTGGCATCTATCTTCCAGGTGTGCTTAAGAGTATGCCCACACATGCTTCCATCCTCTTAAGTCCTTTTCCATGTGCAGACAATTACTTGCTGCTACATTATTTCTCATCTTAAGTTTTCAAGAATGAAGTAAACAACACTTCTTTTTTTGCGCTGTTCTTTCAGTCAGAGCAATCTTAGGACAGCAAAAAATAGTAACGTATTCAGACACGTGCAGGATTTCAAAGCTGTATATTTCCACTGTTGAACTGGCCACTTCAAACATATAAAATATTACTTCACTAAGCAGAGTTATGCTTCATTGAAAGTCAGATCACAAAATTAATGGAAATGCAAGAAAAGAGAACAGGATTTTGGAAACACCCCACAGTTCCCATTGAAAAAAATGATTAAGCCAGATAAGAACACAGATGTCTGCTGACATTTTACTTTAGAAGATTTGAAGACGACCTTCCCCTTCACTTAACGGTTTACAAATCAGATCTGGTTACAAAAAAAAACTGTGCTACAATCTTCATTTATAACAACCCCTAAGAAAACCAAATTCCTTACTAGCAATGAGCAGATTTCAATGCAGCGGGGCCGGTACCTGCGCCACGGAGCGACGGCCCCAAACAGCCCAGCTGCTGCCTCCGTCCGCACTCACTGCCTCATCACGAGGATTTGGGAAAGCCAGCGTCGCTTTTCTTTCTTCTGACTTAGGAAACCAACATGCAACCATGAACAATATGTTTATAACATTATAATCCATATTCTGTAATATGTAAACAAGTACCCATTACTTAGAGGCCATAGATGTCCATAATATTAAATAGTAACAGAAAACAGCTGCCTTCTCCTTCCTGATTGTTTATATTTCTAAAGCATCCGCTCTTTAAAATATTGTCTATGCAAATCAAAACATGCTGTGCCTAAACGAAGGACAAAACAACAACAACAGTAGTTTTAAAACACTGCACTTCCTGCAATATTACGCAAATCCAACTCCAGGCTGCAGCCTGAGAGCTCGCCTGCTTCAAAGGGGGAAGCAGCCAGAGAGGTGGGGAGGGACAAAAGGCACGCCTGGCTCTGCTGCACAGGTCACCCTCAGCACCTCCCCAGCAACCCTGAGACCGCTGTTAGGTACACACATGTGTTTTTATGTGAGGGTGCCTACTCTTTGCCTTCCTTTGCCACAAAACTGTGCTATTATGTCTCTCTCAACATACATCTGTACAGAGAGATTGATTACATAGAATATATATATCAATATATATTGATATATGTAACTGAAAATATACAGACACTCATACTTTGCTGATATGGGTTAGCAGAAAGGAAGATTTTTCTTACGATTTCCTTCAAATGTCTACAGTATGTGCCATGTTTGCCATTGGTATTAGCTATAGGTAAAAACCACGTGCACGGATTTATCCATCACTAGAAAATAACCAACCCAAAACAAACGATCCAGAAGCTTTCAAAGCTCTTGTGACGCATGTTTGAAGCGGCTTACAGGCTAACTGAGGGAGAAAACAGAAACACTGAAATCACTTTTAAACTTAGCAGCTGTGGCACATTGTGTGATCATCAACATTGCTTCAAAATGTGTGATGAACGTCAGGCTACCTTACCTTTTGCCTTCATTTCCAGCGAAGCAGCATTCAAATAGAACCCTGTTACCTGCACTACAGCAGTACCCAAAAGAAGCCGGTTCAGGCTTTTGGGAATAAGAGATGGTTGCAAACCTGCAGGTATCTGCAGAGTCTTACACGCACATCTGCACAGAACTCGCAACCCAGTTTTCAGCCACTTCACAAGGAACATCAGTTTGCTGTTTACAGAGCTACCTGAAGTGATCACAAGATGACCATCTCCTTTCCTGCGCATCCCCAAAAGACCTGCAGCAGATGCCAAGCGATAGCTTGGCTACCATGTCACAAATGAGGCACTGTCAGTAACCAGTTCAGCTGGCAACTCCCTTGCAAACAAAGTTTTTAGTGGTTTTGCTGATTTTAATTAGTCAGTATTGCTTTTATTTTAGCTCAACAAAAAGCTTCTAGAGAGGCTCGTGTGAGAAAATAACCTGATGTTCACTTTCTGTCATTTTAACCCTTATCAGAAAAAAAAAAAAAAAAGGGAAAAAAAAAAAGCTTTTAAGAGCCCCTGGTACCTACAATACCAAAATGACCCAAGCTGGGTTCCCAAACAACACCCAGCCTTCCTACAGCTATAAAATATTTTCTGCATTGGTGGCCATTGTTTCGGTGAAGGCCAAATATTGTGGTAGCAGCAGTATGTGCTGACACACAGACCAGCTCACCCTTCCACCTCGTGGGCTGTGAAGAAGACAGGAGACCTGCAGGAAGGCACTGCTTGCTTTGACTTTGAGAAGAATTTATCTGTCCCTGGATTGAGTTTCAGCGGGGCCCAGCCGCCCCTCCGCACGTTGCTGCATCTGGCCCCTTTCCAGCCGCGGAAGCTGCCCGTGCTCCTGCCCCAAACCCCGCAGCTCCTCCTGCAGCTGACTTCACTTGTAGACCGATCGGCTGGGCGGTGGGAAGTCACAAACACCCAGCCTGATTACTAAATCGCTGGTTACATTATCGTTTGCGAGAAATGCTGTTTACAAATTTGAAAGACCATTAACTAAACACAGTGCAAAACAAGTGGTCTGCTTTATGTTTTTCTTCCGTCATCCCATTCCTACCTCTTTTTGGAAGAAGTGCCTGACTGGTTCGAGTCGCAGGGCAAGCACCGAGCCCCAGGCCTGCGCACGCCGCAGCAGCCGCTGAGCATCCCTGGATACCAACCTCTGCACGGCAGCTGCAGCAAATCAAAGTCCTTGCTGCACCAGTTTTTCTGATCACTGAATGGTCACCAAGTGAGGGAAATTTTTTTGAACAAGTGAAAAGACGGGGTTAGCTCTGTTTCACGTGTAGCAAGATGTTTATAGTAACCACACAGAACAAACAAAACAAGCAAGAGTGTCGGAGGTGTCACTAACACAACCCTGAGGTCGCAATCTTGCTAGTTACCACAAACGCAGGAACATCTGCGGGCAGCAGGTGAGAGCTCCAGCGTGTACACAAAGAAGAAACAAGGTGAGCTCACAGAAACACTCCTCTAACATTAGGTTCGTACTCGATGTGTCCCGACTCCCCCGCAGCCAAACCCTCCCCCAGGTTCCCGGCGCTCCGCTCCACCCACCCATCGCCTGCTCCTTCCCTGCTGCACCACACACCTCCACCTGCCTGCCGATACCCTGCCCATCAACATGCTGATAAACCAAACACAACAGTTCGGAGAGGCAGTTATGATTGCCTCACATTTCAAAGCGCATCTAACAGCCTGCTAGCTCTCCTGCATGCCCCTGCACATCGGCTGGGAACCACCGCTCTAGGGGCAGTCTTTCCACAGCTACAAAACGGAGTACAACCAACCTTTAGATAGTGCAACTGAGCTGTAAGTCAATGACAAATATTTATTGCAGATAAAAAAAACAACAGCATTGAAATGTCAGACCTCCCCTGTATTTTGTTTTCACACCGTTCACCAAATGTTTTGAAGGAATTCATCAACTTAATTTCTCTTGCAGTATCACCCCAAGGGTGCAAGAAGGCATCGAGAACAACTATCAATACGGAACATCATGGTCATACATCGTTATTCCTAAAAAGCCAAAATCAAGCAACTATGTAACTGCACTGCTTTCTTCTACAATTAGACGATAAGATAAGCTGGGGAAAAGATTACACCAAGTCACCGCACTGCCACAGCCCAGCATAACAGCGTGCTCTGCAGCACAGTTGTGTGCGTCTCAAGAGCTTCAACATTTGCTGGAGCTTTCCTATCTGCTTCAATGAAAACCAATACCTCTGGGTTTCACTTCTGGCTGTTTATGTGAAACTAAAGTTAGAAGGCAAGCTGAGCACCATCAGGGGAATCAAGACAAGTGTGCAGCCAAGAAAGCTGATGCACAGGGAGCCTGATCTCATCCTTACTCAAGTAAGGAACTGAAGGAAGTAAATTCGTGTTCTGCCAACAAATGTTACCCTGAGCAGAGATTTTGAGAGGACAAAAAGATGTGTATTTTTAAGTACGATGAAATACAAGTGCACGTCATGGTGAGCTAGCTACCTTTTTATAACCAGTCTAAATGCCATTTACAGCAGACAGTTTGGGCTAAATATAAAAAGTCACAAATCTCACATATTGAGATAACCTCCACGGAGGTGCTGAAATTACCTTTCAAACCATACAACACGACTTCACCCTTCTCATAATAAATAGGTTGTTTTAGAACAGCCAGGAAAGGGCAACCATGCAGCGCTCTGTGATTTGTGGGAGCAGAAAGGCTGAAGAGATTATATGGATACTTTATGTACTGCTCCACAAGAAACTCAAGGGTACAAAACACCAAAGGCAAAACCTCACTCAGCTCATAGCTTCGGCCACCTCTGCCTGCGGCCAGGCTGGGTCACTCCTGCCTGGGGCAGCGGGATTCACAGGGCTGCCATGGGAATCGAATCCTGCAAGGTCTGATGTTCTGCAGCACCAGGAACCTGAGACAGGGAGAGGACAGGAGTCCAGGCAGAGGTTTGCAGCCTTCAGTATTTAATCTTCTTGTTAAAATAATTCTTCCATTCTAATGGCAAATGTGACAGACAGGCTGCCAGTCCCACGCTAGCCAGAGGTACAAACAGAACTCTGGATACAGCTTATTCGACAACTTATCAGATGTTTTTTCCTCTTTCTAACAAGCTCCTTTTGTATTTGATCCAGCCAAGCTGCATCTTTTCTATCTGTGGTAATGTCCTGCAGCCTGCAGCAGCAGCTGGGGACAGTAGCTCTGATTGTCCCCACTTCCCAGCCGGCTTGGAGCTGCATGTCTTCCACCGCCTCTCCTATGCCTCGAGCTGCTGGGAGGATGCAGCTGCCCAAGAAGCCCTCCCTGACATGCTATGTTATGGTCAATTACTTCATTATTAGAGAAGAGTATTTTGGACTGCTTCTGCCAACCTCTCACAGCTAAATAACCAAGCAAAGCTTCAAATCCAACTGCCAATAGGAATACACATATATTAGGAAGTTGGATTGGATTTCAGTTTCTGCTCTACAAATATAGTTGAAAAAAAAAAAAAAACACACCACGAAGACCACAACAAACAGCTTCCATAGAAACAGAGAAACAGAATTGCTCCAGTTGTACAGGCTGAGAGCTCTCTCCCTTCAGCAGCGAGCAGGCTGTAACGTTATCTGTAAGCATCCATCTGCAGAAGAATAATGCCCACGCTTTAAGTAGCAAGGCCACTTGAATGGATATCGAGTGCTCTGAATTCATCACTCTCGGTATGCAGTTTACAGCTTTACTTAGCCACAGAGAGAATCTCAGCATCTTACACTTCTCTTTGTGCTGCGTTTGTCAAACCCTCTCTCCCTCAAAAGCGCACTCAGACATGTGCTTTCAGCTGCCATTTTTTTTATTCCTCCCCTGGATGAAAAGGTGTTGAAACTCATCCCTGAGCACTGGTATGCAACACACAGGGTCTGATGGCCCTCTGCACACCTCCGTGCTGCAAGGGGGGCTCCACGTCGCCCCCAAACCTAGCAGAGTCGGGCCAGTGCTCAGCGCTCACGTGGGCCCTGTCCCCGCCTAGGTCCAACTGGAGCCGTGTACCGTTTGGAGGAGTGGTAGGGCTGCCAATGGATGAGAAAAGCATCCCAGCAGTGTTTTATGTTATACTTTGGCCTTCCTTAAAAGGCCAGGTTTGAGAAGGACTTAATTTCCCCCCACACTTCCTTCATCCTTACAGCTGGTTATTTCTAGGAAGCAGGAAGAAGGCACAAAGCCATCTACCTCACTGCCATTCTCCCCAGCCACCAGAGCAGTAACGCTGTAAGGCAGCAGGACAGTGAATTTCTCCTGAGTTTTTCAGGCAGGCGCATCCTAGAAGGTGACAAAAAGCAGAGGAGGCTTTCTCCATCCACTTGTTTTTCACTGTTGCATGCCATGGCTGGCACCAAACCAACTGAAATCCTAAGCCTCCTAAGGTCATGTCTCCAATGTCAGTGCTCATCATGTTACCAACCACTCTGGCCGTACTCTTTTAGTGCCTTCCTCCCCACCCACCAAGAGTGGCTTTTAGATAGGCTCATCATACTCATTTAATGCAAATTAAAACACTATTTTCATCAGTGAATACAGCATCGACATTTAACAGCATTTTCATTGGACTGGATGGAAACAGTAGATACTCCAAACCAAACCAAAAAAGGTACAGAGCAGCTTCAAACAGCAAATATTAAAAACAGTTCACAGAGCAGTAAATATCGACATTTGCATATACATATTTCATAATTTAAGAAATTATTCTCTGGTCTGAAGAAGCAGCCTTTTTTGGTGTTCTTCAGTTCTGAAGTTACTGAGCAGGCTTTACTTTCCACACTTGCACTCAGCATTAAAAATAAATAAATAAATCAGAGGCTCTTTTTCTGTATTCTAAGAAGTCAACGTCTACAGATGAGATTTATGGTCTCTTTCAAGGAAAGACTTTCATATAACTTAGGATTAATTTACATTCTGAGCTATCAAATTTTACTTCTGAGTTGTGTAAAGAGGAAGAAGGGACAGGGAGGGCAGGAAGAGAGCGAGAGAATCTCTCACAGGGCTCATGCTCGGCGTTCTTCCAAGACAACTATGCCCCAGCAAGAAAAATTCAGATGGATATATCCACGTGAATAACCAACTATTGCTAGCACGGCCTTCTTAGTGACAAATGCTAGAGCAGTTTGACACTAGACTAAGGTGAAGCCCGACTATGTTCAGATTTGGACATAACCTAGCTCTTTTATTAAGAAAGTTTTCCTGCAGAATAAATACATTGCAGAACAACAGATTAAAAATAGGTCAAGTTTAAAACAAATATCTTTGAAAGGAACGTCCTCACCATTTTTTCTCTTTTTCCTATTATGCCACTATAAGCATTTGTTCAAATTGGATGTTTTTAGCCTTGCAACCTCTCCAGTCTTAAAATTATGCATAGACTCCAAGTTCTCCTCATTAATATGACTTTTAGAAGATTTCCACCCAGATTCATGCTAAAAATATAGCAAAGAAAACCACTAACAGCACTAGGCATACTGTCTTCCAGTTACTAGTGGTTCCCACCCTACAAGCCACTGCCACACTGAAGTTAACTTTAAGAGATTTTTACAAAACCACATTTACTTGAAAATGGTGTAATACACTCTCTTAGACTCTAACAAAAGAGCTACTCACATTCTTCAGATTAAGATTCAATGTCTTTTAACTGAGGTTTTACTCCCCCTCAGGAGCAAGGTCCACCCAACTACTTGCATCAATACGCAGCACTGGCAACTTAGGCAGAGGCTGAAGAACTCACATTTCTCAAAGTGCAGCAGGACATAACCAAACACCGCGGAGCATGTCGTGCTGATCAAGTGATAAAAGGTGTTTGGAGTCTTGTTGCATAAACAACAGCGTACCTGCTCCCCACCACAAACACTAAAGGAAGCTAAATCTAAATAAAATCTTATCACTTCTAGCTGGGCACTGTCCTGAACCTCTCGTTGCAATCCGAAAGGAAAATGATGAGTGTGACCCAGATGAATCACATTCCCAGATGGACTTCCCAGTCTTTTTTTCCTGGCTAGAGAGAAGGAAATTTTTTCCAGTTTCCTATGAAGCAATAATCATGTCAGCTTGCAATACTGATAAATTTAAATAAGTAGATCAAAAGTCTCCCTGGGAGGTACAGCTCACTGAACACGAAAAAAAAGAAGAGAGGAGCCTTCATGCCTCCACCTAACCCTGCTACAAATGAGAACATAATTTTGAGCGAATGACAGAAAGATACCACAGAGCTGCAGAGCTCAGCGTAAGAAGTGCCCAGCTGGGTCAGGCCCACAGCTCCCCTTGCCCAGAAGGCATCCCCAGCAGGGCAGCAGAAGGTGCTGTTTCGAGAGAACCTATAAACCATGGTCTGTGCAACCACTACCTGCTGACCAGGACTTCTCCTGACCCTGTCTTGAACCTGCTCTGACTGCCTGTTTTCAAAACATCCTCTGGCTGCAAGTTGCATAAATTCACTAGCTGCTGTGTAAACAAATACTTTCTTTAATCTGTTTTAAACTGATTCTCAACCAGTTTCATCAAGTGTCCTGTAATTCTGGTACTGCAGGATTTCTGTCAAGTTCTGCATTCACCTTACCCACCACCTTCAGGATTTTGTAAATCTTTATCACCTTGCCCCTGTCAGCTTCTCCTCTCCTAACTGGAGCCTTGTAAATGACAAAAACTGCTGCTCCACGCAGGGCAGCGATACCATCCCTTTGACCTTGAGTTGCCTTTCTCTCTACCTTCCCTGAACTACATCTTTCTTAAGTTGCAGACACCAAAACTGCGCCCAGTGCTCAGCATGCGGGCACACCGATGTTTTAAACGTTGGCAAAATGACGCCTTTTTCTGATTCTCAGTACCTTTCTCTTATGATGCCAAAAAGCACTGCCTGTGGTTTTCTGGCTGCTGCTGCTCCACGTTCGCAACAAGGATAGAGGGGAGCTGTGAGTGACAACGACAAGGCCTCTTACAAGTTACGACCCTCAGGTCCGAGGTCAGCATCACACAGGCATGGTTTAGACACATTTTTTGCTTACTGGAAAAAGACTTCTGCTTGAAGACTTATGTTTACCTATGCTGATGTTCCTGTACCACGTTCCTGCCCACTCAGTTACAACGATGGTCTTCTGGAATTCCTCAGCACTGACGAAGCATCTGACTACCCATCAGGAACGGTAATGTTGGTTTTCATCAGAACTGGAATTATTTTGAGGCTGTTGCAAGTTAACAAATCGGGCTGCTGAGTTGAGTAATGTCTGGAAGCCAGAGGGAAGGCAACTGAGATCAATCAAGACCACTACAGCTACTTCTATCATTGTGGGAAGATTACTAAAGACAGAAGAGTTATTAAGCAGGGCAGAAATCATAGGCAAAATTTTAGAATGTTCTAAAAATAAAGAAAATAAAAAAGAATAACCACACCTCCATGACTGATGGATGAGGATAGCAAACAGTCTTTTTTCCTATCACATGATCAGATTTGGGAAGAGTACCCAAAGGGCTTTTGAGATTAATTAAAGACCTGAATTTTGATCTTAAAGGGATTTTTTGGACATTCTCTGCAGCTCTGTTTATTGGCATTAATACCAGCCCTTGTTTAGTCCACAGCTAGCTCTCCCACCTATGAAAGTGGTGGTGCTTGAAGAAAAAAATAGAAGTATGGGGTAACATGTTTTTCAGTGCACTTCCATTCATTTCTTCCTTAACAGGCAAACATTCACCCACAGTCCTCAAAATCAGAGGACTGATTCTGCCCGAGTTTCACAAACAACTTGCCCAATTCCAATACTTTCAACCGAGCATGGAAAACAGACTGAGCAATCCCCAGGAGATCAGCATGCCTTGCGTGGACTGGGATGTGCCAGGAGGCACTGCTGATCACTCAACAGGTGGCACTGTCTTTGGACATGACACACTTCGGGTCTTACTGCATTATGTGAGGCAGCAGTATTTGGAACAAAGTGCACCAAATATTTTTAAATTTATTGAATAAATTAATTGGAACGTCAGTACTTGTAACTCAGTGGAGAGGGGTTAATCTATCTTTTTTGTCTTTTATTTCCTACTTAACTTTTCTCCTGGATTTGACTTTTCAAGTCCAATTCACTTCTTATCTTTTTGAAGTTTAGCTGTTACATGTATCCATAACACCAACAGACAATTCCCTGCATTTACATATAAATAACATACCAGACTGTGATGGATTGTTCATAGCATTTCAGACAGTTCATGGAGGCAGGTACTTGATCATTACTATGGAGGAAATCAGATCTCCTGCAACACTAACTCCGGTAACAGTCTGGCACAATGACCAGAAAGCAAGGTCCCTAAGGCACTTTCAGATCCATCAACCATCAGTCCTCACTTCTACTTTGCAATGAAAAGTGACTGTGAAGACAGTCTTCAAAACTACCTTTTAAAATTTGAAGAAAAATCCAAATAACATTAGAGGAAAAAAAAATTTACTATCATAGTGAAGCTTGAAGCAGGATTTTTCTGCTAAAGAATTCTGTATTAGAACAAAGCCGAATCACCACAATACTGACAGAAATGAACCAAAAACTTACTCAAATTAGAGGGTTGCGACAGCTTATCACACGAAAATAATTGACCAACAATGGTAAACAAAAGCCGTAAGAACATCTGTGATTAATGCAAGACCTTAAGAAAACAAGTATTTTGGCTTGGCTGCCTCCTGAGCACTAGCTGTTGTACCACCATAGGAATTGTCATCTATCATGCGCAGCACTGCCAGGAGCCGTCCCCTAAAAGACAGCACACAAACATCACGTCGCATAAGTACAACACTGGAAATTAAAAAAAAATAAGATAAATAAAATTAAGACAGAAAAAAAAAAACACTAATTTTGAAACTGAGAGTTTCATCAGGCTCTGTTGATCAGCCTTTACAAGAGAAAGCTACTGTTCTTAGCCATAGCTAGTAGTAGATTTAGGTAACCTGGCAGCTAAGCGTGCACTCTCAATGCGAGCAAAGAAGCAGTAACTTGCTGGGTGTCTGCTTCCAACCAAATATAAGTAACGCATTCTTTTTGTGTTTTTCATCTTAAAAGTGTATCCATTGCACGTAACAACTAGGATCTATCCTATTTAATGGAAAACGGTGTCCCGTCCCCCCCCAAGAACTCCACTAACTTCACGATTCTGCGTGCTGTCTCTTAAATAGAAGTCTTTTTTTTTTCGCTTCTTTCTGTTTCCCTACAAGCCAGCCAGTCAGAAGTACGCTGTGCTATGGTATCATAGTGGCAAAGCCATGCTAAACGCAGAGAACTTTTTGAACCCTATCAGCAAACAGGACAGACAGCACGCCCTCTCCTAGCCCCCAGGGCAGAACGTGGGGCTGTGGGCACCCCGAGGCTGGGCATGGAGAGGTGGAGGTCGCTCTTCCTTCCCTGCTTTTCTCAGCCAGGCACCTGCTGCTCTGCTGGACAAACCACTGGCATCCCCTCCACACATCTGTCTCCGAATATCTGGATGCTAAAAACAAAACAAAAAGCACTTCCATTCCTAAATGGAAAGAAAATCAAGTGACTTTGCTATTAGTAACCTACTGCCTCCGAACAAGAAAGAGATCTCTTTGCAGTGCTACCCTGCTGGAAGCTGAAGCAGGAGGTACGTTTCATCTCCTCCTCTGCCAGAGGGTTTCTCTGAAGGAGCAGGAGCTGGCCCCCAGGCTCCCGAGCAGGTGAAAATGGCAAACCAGCCCATGGAAGGAGCAAGAGATTTCAGACCAGACAGCAAATTAAACGCTAGCAAACGTGGGAAGCATCAAGAAATTCAGGAAAGAAAAAATAAATAAATAAAAGGAAGGATTTGTGTAGTAAGAAATTTTACAAAGTAGACATTAATGTTGTTGCAGTGCCTACTGAAGGGAAAATAGCTGGAAGCATTAAGCTGCATGGTGCTACGTGTTGCGGCCTCTCAGTCTTGACCACACAACCAGCAGCTCCAAATTCCTCTGGGGACTATCAGGAAAGAGCAATTTGGCTCCTAATTATCATGCATCACCATTCCCTCACGTAACGTGCTCTGACTTTCTGATTCTACACAGGGAATGGTGTTTGCCTCAACATTCAAGTAAAAACAGATTTTCACATTATTAAAAGGATAAATTTCTCTTGAAGGAAAAAAAGAAAACACCTTTCTTACTTATATAGATTTTTATCTTCCCCTTTCCTTATGATTTAATTTTTTTTTTTTCACTCAGGACAGTCTGTTTACTTTTAAAAAAAGATGCAAATAGTTCATTAAAATGAAGCCATTCTCAAATGTTCTTCCTTTCATCCTAAAAATTATTTCCTTCCTTGGCCAGCTCCAGATGTCCTGCCTATTTCGATCCCACAAGACATCAGAAAGCCTTAGATACAATTTCATAAACTGAAGACGACTTTCCACTCAACATTACATCTGCTCTCTTTTCCTTGTGAACAGTGTCCTAAGTAACAAGTCTGCTGCTTTGAAACCGTACCATAGCCTCTATCTTCGTTTTACTTTCCTTACAACCTTTGTACACAGAATCTGTTTTCAAAACATTTTGAAACCTGCGTGTGCAACAAGTTGTTAGCAAGTAAGCTGCCAGAATACACACACTTGAGATATTAGCATGTGCTAAATCAGGTTTTGAGTTGTAAGTACCTTACTCGGGCATTCCAAGTTTGTTTAACTTAGTGAAACAGAAAAGGACTACTACTATCACATTTACCTTGGCACATATACTCAATCCTTCACAAAAAAGCACTTGGTCCCACATAAGTCAGAGGCAATAAATAACATCATTTATAATCTCCTTAGGACAGGCAATGACCATGTCTCAAACACTGTAGCTCATCCCTCTCCTCTTCCAACTTCTCTGCTCTATGTCCTAGATCAAATCTTCTGGTTTCTTTAATATGCATTTGCCATTTAAAAACACATTAGATTTAAAAAGGCTCCCTGTAAAACACGTGGTACTTTCTAAAAGGAAACGGAAGAGCTGACACATGAAATGAAGATAACGCCTGAAAGATGCACTTACAACATTGATATTTGTCTTTTTATATGTCTATCCACAGCAGTGAAGAAACATTCACCTTCATTTCCAAGGTGCTGAAGGACTGCCCCGGGAATGTCTGAGCTGAACACTGTCTGTGTCTTCTGGGGTCACTTCTTAGTGCTCAGCCTCGTCTCACATCCCAGACTGAAGCACCGAAGGGAAGACGCAGCCACCCTCAGTTGACTAGCACTGTTTACCTGTGTTCATTTATATCTGTCTTGTTCCATTTGAATGAATTATTAATTTGAGGTTCCCTCTACTAGGACTTTCATCTGTTAAGGCATTAAGTTATTAAGGGAGATGAGGCACATGATGATGACAGGTTAGTGAATCTAAGATGATTATCTATTATCCTATGTCTTTTATGAATTGGTCATGCTTGATCACAACGATAATGGACACAGTAAAGAAGAGTAAACTTAAAAACAATTTAATCCAAGATTTTTTCAGCAAGATCAAATTATAGCATTCTGTCAGTCACGTATAACTTGGCCTGCACATGAGAGTGGCAGCGATCCTGTCATGAATTATGCTCACAGAGGTGGAGCACTATAGGTTCCTACTACAGATAACCCTGTCACTTGCTCTACTGAAATAATCTGAATGATTCACACAAAACTAATACAGGTTTGATGGTCTAAGGAAGTGGCATTTTGTAGCAAGGGATAAGAATTTCAGCACTAATTAAAAGGCCTGATGAACACACAATTAAAGTACAAAACACAATGTCAAATTGCAAAAGAAACAGTATGCATATTGCCAGTGATAATTAAAGAAAATATTGCACATGCACTTTTCCAAGAAGAAAAGTTAATTCAGTGCTTGCAAGCACCATGCTCGCTCCTGTCTGTGCTGACTCTAGGGCGTGCAATCCCCTGCGTGTCCATAGAACAGGTTTTCCTTGCGCTGCCGATCCCTCCTGCTTGCTTGAAACTCTCTCTGACCTCTCCGGCAGAAGAGAAGTTGTCCTGGCTGCCAGGTTTAGCATGCCCTGATGTTTTAAAAATAATAACAACTTAACATGTTAGCAGCACGCACTTTAATAAGAGAAGCTGAAGAGGAAAAATGGTGATGCGGCTCTGGGAAGCGGCGAGCGAGCAGCTGGCCGGCAGCTGGCGTGGCCGAGCGCGCACCCGCGAGCTGGAGGCGAGAGCTGAACTTTGCCCCATTTCCCGAATTCCCGTCCTGCAGCTCCTGCCTGCGAGCAGCAGCCCCAGCGCTCGCAGTCGGCAGGGCTGTTTTCTTCAGGTTTGTCAGCAACACGCTGCCAGCTCCGGACCCGAAGCAGCTGAGTAGGTAGCAGCACCTTCCGAAGAGAGGGTTTGTGTCCTGCCCCTCGACCAAGCTACCTCAGCCTGCCACCAGCAGAGCTGGGAACGGAAAGGGAGGCCGAGCTGCGAACAACCCGCGCCATCAGCAGCTCCCCTGCGCCCCGCGGCGCCTGTGACACTGCACTTCGTGACTTGGGGCGCTGGACACCGCGTCTAAAGCCACTACAGAAAAATCCACACATCCCGAAGTAAATATCTGACTATTTCTAAATCACAAAAGAAGTTGAAAGGTTATTCTGTTTTTCCAAAACTTAGTTTCTGTGCAGCTTTCCTTTTTCTTTCACTTCAGCTGCAGTTCCATTTATGCCTTGCTAAGTCTCTGCTAATTCCCACCCTCAAATTGTCGCCCCCCCCCCCCCATGCAGGTTCCCTGTTAGTTCACCTGAAATGGCTTTTTAGCCCTGCAGCCCCCCCAGGTCACCTGCTCACAAGATCCAAAATACCCTTCTCCTGCTTCCCAGAACACTCTGAAACATTTTTCCATCCTTTACGTGACCTCACCCTTAAGGACACTTTAGAAAACAGCGTTCGATGCCTTCTGACTCACAGCCAGTGGTTTCACTGGCAGCCAAACATGTGCACTCCAAAACACTCTGCAATCTAAATTGCAAATACAGTACAAGTATATCAAGTTCCCTTTACAGTTTACAGCTTCATATGTGAGTGGAAAAAAACTCAAAAATAAACAGAATCAAATGCTATACCCTACGTTATGGAAAGGGCTTCAGTTATGGAAGGACTGTGAATGTTTCGTCCAAAAAGATATCCCAACCGTCTATCTGTGCTTTGATAAAGCTAAGCAAACAGCTTCCAGCAATAAACACAGGGGGAGATCTTTAGATGGCAGCAGGTAAAAAAGCAAGTACAAACTCACACTGAGAAAGAATAAAGTAAAGGAAAACATGGGGGGGAGGAAGGGGAGAGAGGAACCCACACCTTTTTATCCCCTGAAGTGCAAGATGAAATAAAAAAAAAAAAAAAACTTGTTACAGAATGATGGGTTTGGCATCAAAATTCATAATTATCTTCTCCCTTCCTTTCACCTCTCTAAAATTCTAAGTTAACTTCAGAGCTTTCTGAACTTCTTCCCCAAGGCAAAGATACGAAGCAAACTTCCACTGGAAAACTCCCTGCCTCTTCTCCGTGGCAAAGCACAGCTGTGGAAGGGAAGGGCGTGCTCTCTTTGAAGTCCTGTTATTAGCAGGTCTATTTGTTAAATTCAGCTCTCCCTCTTGCACTGCTCAAGTGATCATGCTGTGCATTTTGATACCTTTTGCTTGTCTGCGTCAGTTGCCTGGCCTGGTGTTCTCTCAGGTGCCCTCAAAAAGAACCTCCCAGACTATCCAGTTTCATCATTGCTGAAATCACTGAGGATTCAAAGTTAAATGACCCGGGTCAGAAAGAGTTGGGAGCTCTTCCTCCCTCTTCAAAATGCTGAAGTTTCAGGCAGTTTTCAGGGCAGTGACCGCGTCTGTCTGCTCCACTGCACCGAGAAGCCAGGTTCGCAGCTCACACGGCACACAAAGCATGTTGCACACCCCTGCAACCATTGCAGAGAGGATAAAAAAGAAAAAAAAAAAAAGGCATCATCTGTCATTTGCTTTTTAAGCAAGTATCACTTGATGTTAAAAAAGATCCAGTTCTTACAGAATAATGAAAGATGGGCTTCTTAAAAAGCTCTCTGTTTTTCTTAAATTCCAATCAGCAAGTAGAGACAGCAAGACAGATTACAAGGTAATGATAGAAATTACACGTGTGATTCAAAGTTAAACACAGAGGAAAGGAAGCTGGTACATACACCGTATTCCTGGTTATAACCTTTATGATGCAGGCTTGAAAAAATCTTACAGCCAGCACTTCTGGGCATGTTTCGGCAGAAACAGCTACTGGGATGGAGGAGAGGGAGAAGACCTGACGGCTTCACTCGAGGTTTATAAGCACGGTGAGGCTCACTGATCTAAGCCTTATGAAGACTTTGAATCTCGGCAGCAAGTTGTGGGTTTGGACCAGGCCCAGCATGGCACCGGAACGGGTGCAATAACCCGTGATAGCGGCTATTTGTATTGCTTGCACTGCAAGAGCGCGCGGCAGCCTCAGCCGCAGGTGAAGGCCTCGCTTTGCTGGCTGCTGAGCAAACAGAATAAAATGACAGGCCCTGCCTCAGCAGACCTATAGGGAGAGAGAAAACAGACAAGCAGATACATCGGAGCACTGGGAAATAACAGCGTAATATTTGTCAACGTGTCGCGAGCTGCATGTGCAACTTGCCAAGGGACGCAGCTGGGCTATTTCTCATCTATTAATGAACGTACACCTGCAGCGGTGCAACCACCCAACCTCCTGCCTGTGTCCACATCAGAGGACTTCCATCCAAACGGTGAGGACTCTTATCTTTAACTGTGCTTAGCACACTAGCACAGCACACACCACTCCAAAAGGCTGAGCGCCGGGGGCTGGGCTTGGGCATTTTCATTCTCCTGCCTCAGGTGACTATCGTCCTGCACAGAGTAAAGCTTTAGAAACACCTCTTCACTATTACCAAACACCAGGTAACATTTGGATGGTCAAAAGATAAGCGATGGGTTACAAAGGCAGAGCCTCCATTAACTCCTTCATGGCCAGAGGCCTTGGATGATGTGGTTACTGCTTCCAAACGCGGCCTGCTGCAGAGGTCACCGTACCACCCATCAGTTATGCCACCCACAAATCTCAAGGCTTCTTCTTTTGAAGTAAAAATTTCATTAACTCACTTTTGGTCTTAGGGACTTACTCCTTACTTGGCATTTCCTGAAAAGATCCCTAAGGTTTTCCTTTGAAGTTCATTATTTTTCTCCCCTCCTCTGTCTAGCTTCCTAGGCCTCAAACATGAGGAAAAATCTTTATTCCCCCATTTGAAAGAATGCCTTATTAGTATTTCATCCATGTTACAAAAACAAGGAAACACACACATGTTCTTAACTTTCAAACAAGTGATAAAATGGTAAAAAGCCTAAACTAAAATATTTGCATGTAGATCTTAGAAACAAAATCTAGAATATGCCTCGTGGCATAAAGAAGAGTCACCTTTTAGGGCTTCATGGCAAAGTGAATTACTCATCCCTTCTCTGTATGTCAAAGTCATGCATTGGGCAACATAAACAACCAGCTCGCATGTTGTTGATAATGACATGTTTATAGAACAAACCTCATTGTATCTTTCTACTAGCTAAGTGTTAGAGAAAGTTTTGTGCGACACATTTCCCAAGCAGCAAGAGATTGTACACTTCCCACAAGCCCAGAGAAAAGAGAGAGAGAGCCTTTCAGGATAGCTAACTCAAGAGAAAACAAAACAAAGCAAAACAAAACAAATCAACAGGAAAAAAAATACACTACGAAAACCAGAAAAAGAAAACAAAAAACAACAAAACCCCATCAACTTTGTGCATAAGGCTCACTTCCACATATTAGACTGCAAAAGTTTCCCTCACCCTAAAGCAGTAGGAGACCTCATCCCTTCTGCTTCACACCACCAGTATAACGCCTCAGGACCCTGCTATCATCCTGCCCAGATGAAATAAGCACTCTGAAAACCAAATGAAAATGTTGCAAGTAGATGATGGTTGCAAGGAGATGACGGTCATGGTTTCATCCCCACTTGAAGCCTGTGCTGAAGCTCCAATAACCCCTTCTTCCTCCTGACATGGTATCTAACAAAAAAAAAAAAAAAAAATCAAAAAGGAAGCAGCACTCAAGAGGAGGCGGCTCCTCCAAACAATGGAGATCAGAAGCACTGGGGGAAAAAGGTAGAAATTAAGTGGAAAACAATCAAGTTTGGAACAGAGTAGGGAATGTGACCTCTTGTCTGCCATCTGGACAAAGGAGGGGTTTTATCAAGGCTCCATGAGCATACAAGGCATTTATTTTTGGCAGAGTGGAGAAAGCAAAAGCTATCATAAGGTTGTAAAAGGAGAACAAATATAGTTGACCTAACAGCCTAGGAAAATTATATTTCCAGCCACACACAGTAGATGTGTGGATTAGATAGGGAAAAACTAAACAAGCCAGAGCTGAGAAAGGAAAGCAGAAAGTACTGACTTCCAGTGATAGAACTCTGGACAAAAGCTGAACTGGGAAACTAGCAAGAAAAAGCCAGCTCTAAAATTTTACAGTCCGCAGAATTTAGATACACAGCTGGAGAAGGAGGTCCAAATCAAAGACAGCATGTTCACATCAGCGGCCTGATTCAACACAGGAATATAATGTCATATGCTCTGATCAAAAACACAAAGGACTTATGGGGGGCTGGGGGTGTCTGGTTTAGCCACATGGAACTTGAGCTGATGACTGAACCTTGAATAGCTGCTCATACCTGCAGCCCACATAAGTAAACAAAGTCACTGAACCTACCCTGGTTAAAATTATACCCTGCTGTAAAAAAAAAAAAAAAAAATCCCATCTGCTATGGAATGTCTTTGTGTCTTCCCCAAAGGTCAAAATGAATATTTTGCTTTATTCTACGGCTTTCTTTTTGTCCAGACCAGCCACTATTATGCATGGTATTGAAATACTTACATAAAAACGTTAACTTCTTCTAGTTCACACTTCTTGTTTCTCTGTGCAAGCATGTACATAGGCCAGCCTTTCAAATCACAGCATTTCTTCTTGCTTAATCAAAGCCTTGTGTGAGGACACTGACACACAATAACTTGGTACTATTCAGCCAAATCAGAACACCCCATGTTCAACAAACAGACGTATGAAACAGATTTTACAAATCCATGACATACATGTCAGAAATATTTCACAAGTGATTTTCATTTCCAATCTTTGGTGACCCTTTTTTCTCCAGAAAACAATGCTCTTGAGCAGATTGGCTTAAGCAGCACTGAGCATACAACCCTCACTCTAACGCGCACATACACGTCAGTAGGGAAGTAAGAACCAGAGAAAATTAAGAGTTCAATAACATCCGCTATCAACTTTTAAACGCTGATAAGGAATCCATGGAAAAGAACATTTGTGGACATGCAGCAGCACTGCGGCATAGCAAGCCCTATCTGTTCTCCCTGTAGTAGTGAGGACGTGCCACTCCACTGAAGTAGATGGAAGTTTTGCTCCCAAACCCTTGAAGGACAAAATTCCTTCATAGTGTGCACACACATGAGCAAAGCCATCTCCTCCTGCAACCCTCGGTGTAACGGTACAAAGCACAACCTGACATTAAAACATGCTAGTGGTACAGAGAAACCAAAACGAGCCCTATTTTTCTAAGGCAGTGCAATTCCAACAGCAAAAGGATCCAGAAGGCAGCTGTGGAGGTGAGGAAGAAGCCCCATGGAGATCAGCCTCTCCAGCAGAGAGCAAAGTGCCTCCCCTCCAGCCAGCGGGGCGGGATGCCCCTCTGAAGGGAGATGCCACTGCACAGCACACGCGAACCCAGCTTGCACTGCATCTCTGAAACAATACGCTCAGCATTTTGGTTCAGCTTTTCTTATTTCTGGTTTCCATACCATTGCTAATAATGAGCTGCCAGATGGCAAATGAAAAGAGTGTGCTGTGTGACCTTCAGTTGCTGAAGCAGAATGAACTTGGGGGAATCCTGTCACTGACAGGCAAGCACATCGCCTAGGAGGTGCCAAAATACTTGCACTGCCAGAGCCTCTTAAGGTGGAGGAAAACTACTCATCTATCTGGACTGCTGGATTTCTGTGAGGCTGTGAAGAGGAGGAACATAACTTAAACACAATTAGGCAAGATCATGAAAGCAAAATTAGAATTTCTATTTGCAAAGTTGTAGGAAACCTGTGCCTGTGTGCCTTTGCGTGTGTTTTGGAAACACCCAAGACACACCTTTATATAAAGAAAAGGGGAAAGAACTAAAGTTCCCTCACTTCCTTGCTCAGAAAACATTCATTGTTTGGATAAGCCACTAAATTAACTTCAGCTGTAGAGAAAATGACTCATTAAAGAGAACAATCAAAAATTTCACTGGAGAGGGGGGGAGGAGGTAAGGAGGAACTTTAACCTTCCCCCTCTCCTGCCAAATAAATGACACAGTAGTTTGAAAAAACAAACAGAATGCAATAACACTTCTTAATAAATAAGGCTTAAAACAGAAAGCTACATAGAACGGAGGTGAATGAAAAAAAAAAGTCACGCTAGAGACGATTCTGGTAGTTCTTGAAGCATGTTAATCCTCCAGCTGTACTCAAACTACATCTGGAACCGCTCCGTGGAGCGGCAGGAAGGCAGAGCTATCTTTCAGAGCTTACTTCCTAACACGGATCGTAGCGCTGGAAGCTCATCACATAGTTAAAAGCCAGTTTTGTTCTTGCAATCATATATCTGCTGGACAACATGCATTCAGCTTTTATATCACACCACAGGGGACAACACGCAAAAGACTTTTAATGAATGAACAACAATTTTCTTCCCCAGGCTCATCTGAGCTGCCACTAGATCAGCAGGGAATGTTTCAGGGAGACTGACGCTTCCTCGTGTCTGTCAGTGACTTACCAAACCTCCTACAATGAACTGGGGTCTGGGGGCAGAAGAGGGTCCCTGCCTGTTTCTCATGCGTCATCTGGAGTAACCCAGCAGGTCTGAACGACTGCTGCCTAAAGCCATTACACGTACTTAGCACTTTCACCTGAAAATGATTTCCATGTACACATGGCCTTATCTAAACTAGAAAACCTGATTTGTCAGCGAGGCTTTTGGTTTTGGAGGAAAGGTTTGTTTGAACTGATGACAAGCACAGACAGCTCTACCAGTATGGATGCTAAAAGCAGCAGTTCTGCTGGTGAAAGATGCCTTTTCTTATATACAGCTTACTATCTTTTTACCTGGACCAAAACAGGCCGTAATGGAAAAGGGTTTTCTCCATAGCATAAATACAGATATACCACGTTCAAGTCCTGTAAATCAAAGGCTACAATTAAGTGTTCTGCAGTCTCGTTTATTCTGAACACTCACCATACAGCACTCCTGTATTTTGTACAAGTCTTTCGCCTTTACCTGTTTCCTCAGCCTACATGCAAATACTAAAATGTGGCCCAGATCCATGCGGCACAAGACATCACAAGAGACATTTGCTAAAGGAATAAAAACTGATGAGCTACTCTAACAAACATAGAAGTAAACAAGCTTGAATCGAGACAGATCAAATGTCTTCACCAATCTGCAGAAGAATTTTTGGAAAAGATGAAATACCCAAGGTAGGAGATAAATTAGACAGTGAATTACAGATCATTTTGTAGCACTTTAGAACTAACTCATTAGTAGAGCTAATTAAAATTAATGGAGACTTGCTATAAATTCAAACAAGAACAGTGTAGTAACAGCTTACAGAAGAAAAAAAGTTTAAAGGGACACATCCTAAAAGGAGGTATATGATGCCTCAGCCCCCTCAGCTTCAAGCAGGCTACAGCAATTTACATCAGCTGCAGATTCCTCCCCTTTCCCACCAAGATGAGAAATATTTCATAGCACTCATGCAAAAGGATCATCATGCAAACATTCCTCCAAAATATGTTTACACAAATGTTACCAATATCTTACACCATTTTTTTCCCTCTAACAATCCTTGGCACGTCAACGCTTCCTACTACTGCAAGCACACAATGAAATCAGTGTAAGTAACTTCATTCAGACCTATGTTTAAAATTTTATAACAGCCTATCAAGCTAAGAGATTATGATTCATCCAAGCCATTAAAGCCCAATTACACTGACTGAAATGTGAGCTCCCAGCCCTATTCCAATTTCTGCTTCTGCTCACTCTTTCCCTGTACCCCTGCCTACACAACTTTGCCTTCTATAACTTCATGAAATGCCTCTACACTCTTATCCTTCATCACACTGAAGCTCCATTTCTCTGTCCTTGTGGTTTGTCCTCTCCTCGCACCGTCACAACCTCTTACCATGCCATGTGTTGTCTGCTCTCCTCCTCCAGATCACACAAGGTCCTGTAACCAGGTCTCTTCTGTGGCTACGCTCTATTTCTGCTTGATCATATCAGTTCAAATATATTTAATTATCATGTATGTACTGACACTTGACTTCACGGTGGATTAATTCAAATTAAAGTGATTAAAATAATCAAATTTAGATTAGCAAATGAGGAAACTTATCTTTTTTATGTTCTTAATGGTCATTCTCAAAGAGCGATAACCAGTAAATCATGCTGATTTGCAATACAACCTTTTAATTTAGCATTTGGTGTAGTCTCTAGTTAGACAATACCATTAGTGTATATTTATGCAGATTCTTGATCAATAAAAATTAACGGCCAATGCAAGTCACCATTTGCTAGTTGCCTAAATTTCGTATTTATGACTCGTCAAGCTGTATTTGAATGAAAATGGGGATGACACGTTAATAGCATGTTCTGTACTTAGTTATCAGTCAAGTAAAAACTAACAAAACATCCTGAATACATAAAGAAGTTGCTTAACAAAATAAACTTTGTATTTAATTACAATTTATGTTTTTAAAGCCTCTTCCAAATTTAGTAGATGAAACTGAATGGGCTAGGTTACTATGGACTCCCAAATTTCAAATTTAGTAAATGTTTTTTTTGGTTGTTTTAAACTAAACAACTGCAGAAAGGAAATCTTTTTTCCCATCTTTTCAATTTCAGCTGATCTCACTCATCTCTGAATAAACTACTCATTTAATCACACTAGCTGTATATTAAAATGAAAACAAAGTTCTCTGAGTATCTACCGTAGCAGCTGCTGTTCTCAAAAATGAGTTTTTAGCATTTGAAACCCCGATTCTGGATACTTCTTCAATCATGCTCGCTACAGCAATAGCTTTGGTTTCCCTAAATATTCGATAGTTACACTGACGGAACAGGTCCGTCTTAGTCTAGCTAACATTAGTATATTAAAGCACATTTAGTTCCAAACCCAGGTTTATTTTTCAGAAAACATTCCAAAAGTTATTCCAACCCGAACCTCCCTACTTTCTCAGCCTCAGCTTGCCTTTCTCTCCAGGGACGTGCTACCACCACCTCAGGGTCAAAACAGAATCTGAGAGAAATGTAAATATTTATTCTCTTCCCGGAAAAGCACTCCACGGAGCGGAGGGAAAAAAGGGGATGCGCGCCCAGGGAATCGCATCGGGGTAACCCGAGAGCTTTGCTAAGCCGGTACCTTTCCGTGCAGGCAATCCCTCTGCTCTAAGGGGTAGTCCCTAACTGAAAAGATGCACCCCATTTTCCAGAGCCTCCCACCTGAAGAAACACCCCCGGGTGGCCGGGCGCGGGTGACACCGAGCCGTGCCAGCCCCTGCTCAACACGGGCTGGCGTGCACCAGGCTCTGAAGACACAATAACATTCCTCTCGCTGGCTTTGAGCCCGGAGGCTAAAAGCACCAAATAACTATTCATTCTTCCATCTTGAGACACATTCCTAACCTAGTTCAAAGGCCTGAAAAAACATGCCCTAGCTACATGCCTGCACACCTCCAGAAGGGCTTTTCCCTTGCACCACAGCTTGCAAGGAAAAGAAGTTTCACACCAAGAAGAATGAAACACATATGAAAGTTTTGCTCCCTAACATTGTTTAAAGCATTCGAGGCTGAGCTGCGTACAGGTTCCTCAGCTACGTTGGCCCATTTAAGAATGAAGTTTCACCATTTACATGCTCGACCTACAGCGGTTCCCTGTGCCTGCTCCGAGCGCAGCGCTGGGAGGGGAAGGGAGCTGACCGGGCCCCGTCCCGCTTCTACCACCGCTCCTTCCCACTCAGCATCGTCTGCCTCTGGCACCTCAAACTAAGATAGATGGAAATGTCACAGGGCTACACACCCCGATCAGGATGTCCAAGGACTTCCAGCACACTCAGCTCATGTTCACCAGATGATTATATATAACGTCAACAAAATACAAGATTATTTCCAAAATACTGATGCTAGGACAAATATTAACTTTCAATAAGAAAAATATTTACAGCTTTCAACCTACAGCTTCCTAAACAAACTGAATTCCTCTTTATACTTTTTATTTTGCCGTTTCTCAGAAAACTGCATGCTGTTATGTGCAAAACGGGAAAATATAAACAAGTCACTAAATAATAAGCCGACCTAACTACAGTCACTGTTACTTGTATAGAATGAGTCAAGGCACAACTGCTGCAGATGTCCCTGGTCCTGGCCACATCTGCATGGCTGGTGCAGCTCCCTGACCTGTCACAGGCTCGCTCTGCTCCCCAGGCCAGCTGAAAAATAAGGCAGAACGACACGGGCATCCCTGCACGCCGCCTGCCTCCCCCGAAGGCAGAACAAAAGGAGCAGCAGGAGCAAAGGGCAAGGTGAGCCCACCCTTCTCAGCACAGCATGCTGCTTAAATCTGCCCCAACATCTTGCAGGCCCACACCCAAGCTGCAGCAGCCAGCCTGCTTGTTGAGATTCCTCAACCAAGGCAGAGGGAGAGTTTCCTCTGGTTCTGGGTGTTTCGGCACACCTAAGCTGTAAAATGCTAGGGTTTCCTTACCTCTGGTTCATTTTACGTATGTGATCAAGCCATCAGCTATCTAGCACTCGTGCACTTTCCATTGCTTTTAAGGACAATAAATATTCATTATTCTGAAGTTTTGTTGCCGTTACTTAACGAAATAAATACTCAGCTTTGTTCTGCAATTCAGAAAATCAAAAATGGACAAAGTGCTACAAACACCATAACACAGCAAAGCAAGAAAGGCTGGTGCACTGTGCCTGTGCTTTGCAAGCAGAGAAGTCAAAAAAGTGAAGTAGATTAAGTGTAGCAGGTTAAGGGAGGCATTTTTTTCACCTTTACCAAAGCAGTTCATACCTGCCCAAACCATATTGTGACGATCCTAAGGATTTCAATTGTCACTCATTTTCAGCAGATGAAAATTGCGTAGCTTGAATTGACTGTCACTGCAGGAAGATGAGCATTGCTCACTCTTCACGTAGCCATTGCAGAGATCTTCATCCCCACCACAAGGAGCAATACATCACCCTGCGGACATCTGAGTCATTCTGAACCCTCCGAGCAAGCCTAGGTGCCACAGAATCACAGAATGTCCTGAGTTGGAAGGGACCCACAAGGACCATCGAGTCCAACCCCTGACTCCACACAGGACCACCCCAAAACCAGGCCATGTGTCTGAGAGCGCTGCCCAAACGCTCCTTGAGCTCCAGCAGCTCAGTGCTGTGACCACTGAGGAGCCTGTTCAGTGCCCGACCACCTCTGGGTGCAGAACCTTTCCCTAACACCCAGCCTGACCCTCCCCTGTCCCAGCGCCATGCCGTTCCCTCGGGTCCTGTCCCTGTCCCCAGAGAGCAGAGACCCCACCTCTTTCTACAACCATGCAGCTGTGCTACCTGCACTGGTCTCCTCCATGAAATGCAACAATACTATGGAAGGAAATATCCTCAAGGATATAATCCAAAGTAGAAGGTTGCTTGTTCCTATTCTCTAGGGGTAAAAAATACCTTTTCTAACATGTAACCTGTTCTTCAAAAGCAGGCCAGCTATGCTGAAGATGAATTACCATCCAGTGCTTTAATCTAGATATCCTCACTGACACAATCTGCTGTCACCAGGACGTCTTTCTGCATCTCACATGCAGCGCAGGGAACGGGAAGCTGGGGTCCGAACTGAAGCAAGGAAGTCACAGCTCCAGCTCCCCGCCCCACTCCTCTGCAGTCACTTACAAACTGATAAGCAGCGGGAGTCAAACCAAGATATGCTGCAAGAGCAGCAACGAACTCAGCCAATCTTCTACCTCAATCTACGCTCCAGGAGGTTCTTTCATTCTCTTGACAAAGACAAGTGTCTAGACACTGCTCGACTGTGATGTTACTGCGTGTCCATTAGCTCGTGAGGAGGATGAAGGGGGCTTGGGGTTGGTTTGGTTGTTGTTTGTTGAAGATTTTTTTGGTTTGCCTTAATCTCCTTCACTCCAGCTTTTTTTTTTCCCCCTCTTCAGGGAACTGCTCCGCTGAAGGGCAGCCCCCCTGCAGAGCCTAGTTATGCAGTTTACTGAGTGGCAAAGCCAGTTTAAGGAGTCGCTGCCCCATAGGTATGTTTTAGCAAACACCGTGCACCACACCAAAAGCCAGATCACTGAAAGGTGACAAGAATCAAGGCTGATGGATATTTCACATTTTTCTTCAGATTCCTTATTTCAAAGAAAACTTGTCCAATGCTTAGATGCCCTAGCAACTTACAAATATCCAGCCTACACAGACTGGAAAACAAACAAACAAAAAATACACAGTAAATTAAAAGGAAGCTGTAGATGCTCCCACCCTACTGCCTTCCTGCATTTACAACATGTATCATCAGACAGTTCAAATGCACAAACACACTTCAATAGTTCTACTAGCCGTAACGAGTGAAACACTCTTACAACCTAATTCCTTTCCCCCAGAAGTGCATCTTACTTGAAAATTTAATAGGCTATTTTTTGCACAGCTCCCAAATAAATGGAATTTTACAACAGTTGTCAAAACATACACAGGCAAATCTTCCGTGCTACAGCACAGGAATGGTGCACCTCATCACACGGTTCAGGCGGCTGACAGCAGGTCTTTTAACTAGGCTCCCGAATTATTACAAACAGTTGAACACAAACAAACTTTCACTGTCCCACCTACCTGATCAAAAACTCCTCTGAAGAAAATACAGTTTGCAATTACCCAAGGTTAAATCTCTAATAATAGTCTTCAGAGAACATGACCTAGATGTGTCAAACATGATCAGAGAGATATATATCAAGACATCTTTTAGTTAGTTAAGAGCGCCAGACTTATTTAAATCTCCTTTATCTGTTCACACCTTGGCTTTGTTATATTTCTCAATATTTCTGTAAGTGGAGAATAAAGCTGTTAAGCTTCAGAATCTTTTTTAAGTTACTGACATCTCTCCTTCATTACCTTTATCTCATGAAGTCAGAATAACAACCATCATGATCCCCATTTATCTAAAACACAGAATGATGTAAAAACAGAATGCCGCTACTCGCTTCTATGCATAGGTACTCTAATATGTCTTATTACATATGGAAGGCCAAAAGCCAGCTCTTAGCATTCTGACAAATTGGGAATTTAGATACATTTGTTAATATTAATATATTTGCATTGCTGTTTTCACCACAAAATGAAAACCTCAAGATCTGCTGTAACAAGCCATAATATTTTTGCCATTTTAAATCTTCTTTTACAAGATATTCTTTACACTGAAGAGTTTTAAGGGAATCTATACTTACTAATCTGGAAGACAAATCACAAAACACTAGTGAACCTCATTTTAAATCAATTTATCATAACTGTCCAAGCAGTACAGTGTAAAGAAGAAAACACTGCCGTGAAAGAAAGTCTGTGTGAATATAGTTCTCCTTTCACTACACGTTTTATAATAACAAGATTCTTTCACATGTTAAAAGTCACTCGTTCTTACTTGCTTTGTACTTAACTCGTATCCCTAGCTGTGGTTTACTGTTGTGGTTGTGACAGGGATGCTAGAAGACAAAGAACTCAGGAAAGAAGAGCCTGAGGCAAATTCGGCTTACCTTACCAATGCACATCATCCTGTTAAGGCCAGCAAACTGACTAAATAATATATAAAAATAAAATCTCATCACAAGTAAGGGGTACATTTGCTTTCTAAATAACGTCTACCAGTTATAAAGGTGAAAAGAAAAATATAGAAGTAAAAACACCTTCAAGAAACTGCAGCACCATGCTAAATGAGCACCTCGGGAATAACCTCTTTGTATATATACAGGCTTTCCGCCTTTCTCTCTACTGTTCCCCAAACTTTCACACACCTCCACCCCAATTCCCATCAGACCACGAGCACCCTGTAGCTCTCTCCACCCACATCATCATGCCACAGCTTCTCTGTGTCCCCCAAATCCTTTCTATGTCCCACTCCCAGCTCCCTACCCTACCAGTTCCGACAACTGGTCCCCGGTCAGTGCCCCCAGTTCCCATTATCTCATGTCAGCATCCCATAATTTCTCTCCCAGCCAAAGTAGGGGGCCCAGCAACAGCATCTCCCCCATTTTCCCTCCTACCTTTTACCTAATATATTTCAAAACTGTCAATCAAATGCAGTAACTAGTTTCCAGTGCTACTTGGAACAGAGATTAAATCCAGTGTCTAATTAGTTTTGGAAAAGTCTATCTGTGTTTCTCCCATATCACTGGACACTAAACCATGTTTTTTTAAGTTTACTTTCACTAGTGACTTTACTGAATCTCTGAAAGTGGACATGTTCTGTTCTGATTATTGTACAAGTGATTTTTGTATGTAAACAAAAAAAAAAATTCTTCACAAACAAGCTATTGTAAACTTACTGCAACTTGTCCAAAAGAATATTCAAGCACCCTTTAGTTAAGGTACTTGCAGGTATGTATCTATAAAGAGTCATGAAGAACTGTACAGTCCTAACGAATAGCAAAATTCCAGCTAACACAAAGCATCCCTGAAACAACGCAACATACCAGGGGTGTCAGTCAGTCGGCATTCCTCCTCCAGAGCTGCTTGCTGCGCTTTGTTTAGGGGTTGTAATTCCCCATTTATGAGTGTTATCTAAGGAAACACATGACTCGCCACAGCTGCTAGTTAAAAACGAGCATCCTCCTGGCCCTGCAACGTCCTGTTTCGTTTGAACTGGTTTCTGAATGTGGTTTAAATTTGAAAACATTGACTAAATATGAAACCTATGGGCTAGAGAAGTCCAGATAGTACTTCATTATCTACTGCGTTGGTTTATAAATCATACAGCTGCAATTTTTAAGCCAGGAAAACAAAAAAGAAAACTCTTAAGAAGCCTGTCATTAAAATCAAGGGAGGGAGGGAATAAATCAATACGAAAATGCAACGTAGCTATATTAAAGGAACTGATCTACCGTCTCAATTATGAAAGAACGAAAAGAAAAAAAAAAGGAAACACATTAATAATAAGCTTGTGGTCTTGTTAAGCAGGAGAACTGCAAATATGCAAGTATGCGGAGACAGAGGCTCAATTTTGGCAAATAATTAGGTATGGGGAAAACTGGTGTGTGCATACAGTAAGAAATCGACTGTTTTGTCTACAGAATACCCATAGAGCATGGAAAACTTTCATAATGTACTGGTATTTGTGTTGGTGCTGACCCAAAACGAGGGAAACTTCTGTTCTTTCAGTTCTGGAAACAACCTCCCCCCAAAACTTAATTTAACGGTACACGTCTTGTTTTGGCAATTGCTGTGTTTAAGTTGTTCCACCTTAAGCTTCTAACTCGAGGAAGCAAAACTAACTATTGAAAACTATTAAAAAATAAATAAAGTAAAAAAAAACAAGCAACGTGCCAACAAACCATTCCAGATATCTCAGACACGAATCACCCGAGTTATTTTCTGTTTACCATTATGTGTATTTTCAGAAGCAAAATATACATTCGAGCTTTTCGCCTCAGTAGTGCTTTGCTTTAACTGGACACGGACACGAGGCAGGGGCACCTTACAGACGTCCTTGCCCTGCGTGCTGGTTTCCTCCAGCACCCAAACGCCCACCACGCGCCGGGCAGAGAGGCATCATTAAAGCTGCGAGGGAGCCAAGTTACCACTTGCTCAGGCTGCACATATTCCACTCAGTGTTATTAGTGCTCACTTTCACAAGTTCTCAGACTCATCAACGAAATGGAAATGAGGCGGGGGAATAATGTCTTTGCTTTGAAGCTCTGGAGATCAAAGCCACGTACCTGGATTCATTCTGCCATCCTGCTTCAGCCTTTCCTGTTTCTCAAGAGCCAACGGCTAATGGTTTCCTTTTTGGAATATTTTTTGACTGTATTCTCTGAACACAAGCTATCAGCTGCTCATCTTCATACCCCTGCTAATTCTAGGAGGTTTCTCTTCTCACAGCAACTCCAAAAGCAGGTAAGAAGCACATCCGCGATATCTGCTCATCTGTGCATGCAAAATCCTGAGCAGGAGGAAAACGCCTTACAGCAACACTGCTCCCCCCACTCCCCGGCTACAGCCTCAGCTTCCTCGTGTCACAGGCCGGTGTTTTCCAGCAGGATTTAGCCACTAATGCATGAAAGTCCACCTGTCATGGGATCCAAGCACCAAGGAGCCACCGGCTGAGCTAGGCACACGCAGCAATATCCACTTCTCACAAGGAGAGGGAAATGTGTGGGCAGAGGAGCTTGCAGGGCAGCTTGTAAACCACTGAACTTTTAAAAGGATGAGAGAAGAAAGGCTAGGGCAGGGCCACGCGTTACAACGCAGCCAGGAACATATGACAGGGAAAGCAATGGGATTTGAGGGGGAGTGCAGAGAAACGCTATGGATGGGAGAGATTTTTATATTTTTTTTAAAAATTTGCAAATCAATGATTATTTCACCTGCTATCTTTAATGTTAGGAGAAATAAGTACCACTTGAATGAGGATAAAACCCCTGCAGAATGTAATGCCTCAGCAACCTGGAGGTGGCAGGGATGGGGGAAAGGACAGGGCAGCAAGGAAAAGAGGAGCAAGCTGGCTTGCAGCAAAGCAACAGCAATAATTTTACCCACTGGGAGCTGAATGCAAACATGTGAGGTCCTTGCCTTGTAGTCTGGAACAACAGAAAATTCCAGAATGGGTAAAACAAGAGTTGTCCAGATAGTTTTGGCCTTTGCTGGAGAGGAGGGAAGGAAGACTGCTTTATGGAAAGGGAGAAAAAAGAAAGTAAAGAAATAGCACGTGCAGTCCTTCTGCCACTTCTGAGATTAAAAGCATTAAGTAACAACCCACAGCTACAAAAGACATAGAGAGCAAAGCAAGGGCACTTAAAGCAGCCTTTCCCATCCCTTATTCCAACACCTGCAGCTTTGCCTCTCCCTCCCCAGGTCCTGATGGTTCTCCCTTCTCTGCTGTACCTGCAAACGGCCCAAGTGGCTTCCCCTTGCTACTCCACGCTGCTCAGGCAGCATGACGTGAAGCAGCAGCAGGAGAAGCAGCAGGAGCAGCCCCCCTGCTCTCGCAGCCAGTGCCCCACCAGCCGTGCCTGCAGGAGCAGCGCGGTGCGATGCTCAGCGGCTCCTTGGGGAGGGCACGCAGAGCTCCGGGACCTGGAGCGCTCCCCGCTCACAGGAGAACGGTTTAGCTTAAGGTGCTCAACAGCTTCTGCAGGCATGTGCAAGCAGACTGTTTGCAGGCCTATAAATCACTCACCTCCGGGCAGATTTTCTTAAGGATGGCATAAGGTGTGCCCTACATGGGCCAATTCCCCTGCCTAACCCCAGTTCTACCTGCAAAGCAGAAAAGGTCTGAGGACTGGTCTAAAAACAGATGTCAACGTGGTGTAACACAATTTTTTTCCTTGACACACTCAAGAAGATGAGCTAGTCGGGCTGAATTCTGAGGAAAGTTGCAGCTGATGGTCAGGAATGCAGCGTGGGAAACAGGAGTCCAACGAGTTAACATCTGAGCAAGCTGCAAGCAACCGAGCTGGATAAAGGGGAGGGCACGGAACAGGCACGGCTGCTGACTCCCCGCATAATTACAAACCGACTCTTCCCGGCCTCCCAGAAGCCGTACTCGCTTAGTCCAATCCTAATTCGGGGAAATAAGAACCAACTTCAAATAGCAATTACTCCACTAGACACTACCTTTCACCACGCTTCTCTGCGAACAGCTGCGTGATGCTTTCCAGCATCTCCTGGTGCCGGGTCTCTCCTGTCCTGATCCCGCTGCACAGCGCAAGCACAGCGGGGATCTCACTACCTCCAGGATGGAAAATCTGCTGCAGCTTTTACATTAGCTGTGACACACCAGATCAATTAAGGCAAGGTGTCTGCAGCAATGTAAGCAGCACAGGTGCAAAAATCTGTGCAAGTAAACAGCTGCGGCACTGCTCCTCCTCAGACCTGCACTCTCTTCCTCTCACACATTTATCATTCATCCATATCTCAGCAGTGGATTTTCTCTCACGCTTGCTCCCCCAATCTTAGCACAGAACAGGAAAAAATAGCAATACACCCACCGACGTGAGCACAACACGCTGCACGCCCCGGCAAACATCCCCGCGCCAGGAGCTCAGCGCTGCCCTAGGCAGCCGGGGACTCACAGGTCAGGGCGGCACGACACAGCCAGCCCAGACAGCCGCCTGAAAGCGTTTCCAGAAGCAAGGTGTGGCGGGTACTGCTGCTCACCAAGTATTGTGACAGCCAGCACGCTCCTGTCACACAGCCACGGAAACGATTGTTTCCTACAGGCACCATTCGAAGCAGACCTGCAGTACCTGTGCTCATGTGAAACCTCACCTCGAACACTGCAATGAATCTGCCGTTCGTAGGTCACCTAAGACCAGTACTTAGCACCGCATTGCTCTAACAGGCAACAGTGGAAGTGCTAAGCGGCAAATACGGAGAGCTTATTTCGCCTTTGTTCAGGTATATAAACGTGTCCCAGAGTAACATGGAAGCGATGATCCCAGACACCTTTCCAACACCAGCTCCCAGCATTCCTTCACACCGAGTGAACACACAATACAAACATTATTATGCTTCCAATAAAATAATAAACAGCGGTATGAGATCCAGCCCCTCGTATCTCCTTGTATACGTTCATAGTAATATCTGGTCACACTGCTGGGATCGCTGCTGCTCCAATACACAGAAAACCACTAACGGCAAGCGTCACAGCACAACAAACCAGGCAGCTAGCTGCCAGTGCTCGCCCGCAGCACTGCTGCTCACCTTTCACCAGGACCCATCCACACGCACGGTAACGCGCTTCCCGGGCTCCCAGCGGGACGCATTTGCTCCGTGCTGCGTTACGTTGCTATGATGCAGGAACATCACAATGCTTGCGATGATGCCCCGCTCACCTTACGCCTGTAATCAAGATGTGACAGCCTGGCAGAAGATTTTCCCAAATTAAAAGAGGAAAGTTGTAAGGGAAAATAAAGCACACCAATGCAGCCAATGGCAAAGGCACAGTTTTCAGGGCCCGTTTCTCATGCAGTCTGTAATACTGCTGCAAGCCCCTGACAGCCACGCTTCCTATCAGCTGAAGCACGAGGGATGGATACAGGGCTTTGAAGACTTTCAAATCTTTCTCAAATTCACAGTCCTTTCCAAGCAAAGCTGAATTAACACTCATCACAGCCCTATGAGGTAGGTGCCATTAGCCGTGCTTCATGTGTGGGATAACAAGAGTTGGTGTGGGTCGCTGCCTTACCCCGACCACAAGAGCGATTACTGACCAAACAGGGATTAAAGTGGTAGCTTCCCATTTCCAGCCCTACACCCTCAGCTACTTCACTTGTTCATTTCCTACACCCACTTCTGAAATACACCCAATCCTAAATGCTGAGGAGATGAGGCAGTGCCACAACCAAGTCCCATCTCCGTCTCAGCAGGAGCACCCCAGCCTGTTCTGGAAGCACCCTCACCAGAGGGGACCCTGGCCCCCACCTCCAGGGTGCTGCACCCTCGGGCAGCCTGCAACAAGGCCAGGCAGCAGGTACCCGGGTGCAGACGAGCGGCAGAGCCACCCCAAGGGACTCAGAGCCACCCCAAAGGGACTCAGAGCCACCCACACTTCCCTGATGCCCACCATGAGGGTCCCGGCACCCCCGTGGAGCCCGGTGCCGGCGGCGGGGCTCACCTTCCCTGGCTGGCGCCTGGCTCCTACATCTCCTCCCGCTTCTGGAAGCTGATGCTGGCGTACGCGCTCGAGTCATCGCTGGGGTGGCCGCTCCCACGAGGCTGGCTCGGGGACTTGGGCTGCGGCGGTGGCGGGGGCTTCCCCCCTGACAGGGAGGGGCCCTCGGCTGCAGGGTGCATGTGATGATGGTGGTGGTGATGGCGACGGTGCCCAAAATCCTTCACCAGGTCCAGGTCAATATAATTGAGCCCGTTCTCCAATGCAGGGGCAGCCCCGGGCTCCCTGCGGGCAGCGGCAGCTCCAGCCACCTCCCCGGCGGCGGGCCGCAGCCACACGTTGTCAAAGGAGGCCGAGCTGTGGCGCTTCACCTCCTCGGCTCCCCCTGCACCCCCACTGGGGAACGGTGCCCCAGGGCAGCCCCCTGGCGCTCCACGGGCAGCAGTTGGCGTGGACGAGAAGGTCTCCGAGCTGTGCCGCCGGCGGCCGCCCTGCGGGTCGGCACGGATCACTTTGGCGCTGGGCGTGCGGCCGGGGCTGAGGCTGACGCGGGTGAAGGCGCTGCCCGCACCAGGCCCCCCAAGCAGGGAGGAGGACGAGGAGCGCGGAGGCGCCGCCGCCGCCAACTCCGGGGAAGCCACCGCCGGGGGTTTATCGGCGTAACCCAGCAGGAGGGCTGGCGAGGAGGGCGAGGGGCTGTCGGAGCAGGAGCCCCCCAGCCGCATGGTCACGTAGTCCCGGCCGGAGGGAGCCGCAGGGGCCGCCCGCGGGCCCAGCTCCATGTTCATGTACTCCTCAGCAGCCTCGCTCCCTGGCAGCCGTGGCAGGCCCAGGGCAGCCGCAGGGAAGGGTGGCTTGTCGCCGGCGATGAACTCGATGTTGACGTACTCGCCCGGGCTCTTGGGCTCCGGGGGCAGCAGCAGCGGGGGCTGCTCCCGGGCCCGCGGCAGCGTGCTGGCCTTGGGGCCGCCGAGCGACAGGCGTGTGGGTCGCGCCAGGCGGCCCTTGGTCTGCACGGCCGTGTCCACCTTGCGTGGCGGCTGCAGGTGGGACGGGGGGACACCGTCGGGGCCACCACCACCGCCACCCAGGCTGTCGCTGCTGGTAGAGGAGGACGAGTCCTCGGCAGCATAGAGGAGGCGGTTGGAACCAAGGGCAACGCGTGGCTGGGGGCTGCCCTCCTCACCCGCCGTCCCACCACCGCGCCGGTGCACGTGCTTGAAGGAGCGTGGCAGCGAGAAGTAGGAGTAGATGGGCTTGTGGTGGGCCGCCGCAGCAGCCTCCTCGACGGCCGGCTGCCCCGCGCCCCCAAAGTAGCAGTCGGGTGGTGTGCTGGTGGTGGAGCCACTGGCCGGGGACATGTTGATGTAGTCGCTGCCGCCACAAGGGAGCTTCCCCTCATTGCTCTCCACCGAGAGCTTCGGGTGGTGGCCAGCACCATTTGTCCAGATCTTGCCGTAGCCTGCGGAGCCACTGTCCGGGGAGTAGCTGCCGCTAGGGGACATCATCATGTAGCCGTTGGAGTCCACCGTGGCTGGAGGGTGGCGGCCCCCCCTGCCAGGGTTGATGATCTGCTGTGGGGCCGACACACTCTTAGGACTCATGGGCATGTAGTCACCGCCCTTGGGGGGCGCCCCGCCGCTGGGGACAGGGGCCACGCCAGGTGACATTGGCATGTAGCCATCATCAGTGTGAGGGGCAGAGTTGGTCCGATGGTGGCCGCCATCCAGGTGGTGCATCTCCAGACACTCCTCTGGGTAGGAGTGAGTGGGCACAAAGGCAGAGTGCCGGTAGGAGGGCAGCCGGCCACCGCCACAGGGGTAAGAAGGCAACATCTCTGTGTACTCCTCAATGGAGGCCACTGAAGACTGTGAGGGGGTCTTCTGGTGGGAGATGGTGGGTGAAGTACCTGCAGAGTGAGTCCGCTTTCTGAAGGCCTTCTCCAAGTCGGCAACATCCTCGCTGCCACCTCGGGGACAGCACGGCGTACTAGGGTAGCGGGGCTGCTGCTGCGGGTGGCAGGTGCGTGGGATGAAGTGGCCATTGGGAGCTGCCAGGCTGCAGCAGGATGAGGTGGCCTTCCCCCCCATGCAGATGTAGTTGAGCTCTTCATCGCCCCTAGCTGGCGGGGTGTGCCCCAACGAATCTGGGGTGACACTGCGAAAAGAGCTGCGAAAGTCACACGGGCTAGAACCATACTCATCAGAAGAAATAAATCCGCCATCGCTAGGGGAGCCAGAAACAGAAGCACTAGACCTTCGTGGAAACAGGCAGTCCGACGTGGAGCCATGGCCACTGGTGCTACTGGATGACAGGCTGACTGGGCTGGTGGCTGAAGGAGAGCAGCGTGAGGAAGGCATCGGGATAGAACGGCTGTGGTTGAGCGGAGGATGGAGCCTGGAGTTACCACGATGTCTATGTGAGTGTGTCCGGTTGGCGCTGGGACTAACTGGGCTACCATCCACTGAGGCAGGCCTTGACATCGTGCCTTCCCCATCGCTTGATGCGCGAACCCGGAAAGAGCTGGGTTTGCCACCTGTGCCTCCACCCCCTCCGCCGGCAGGAGAGGTGGCTGTGACACTCTCAGTCCTGGAGCGGCGACTGAGCCCCACCTGGCTGGGCGGAGGGTTGTTGATGTGGTGCCTACTACGGAGGGGCACTGAAATGGGGTTGGAACAGTTGGAGGAGGACTGGCTCTTGCTGCGGGGCCGGAATTCCTCACTCATGGCTCGCATGGCCTCCAGGATGGTTTCGTGCATGTTCTGTGCCACCACCGAGTCATCCACTTGCATCCAGAACTCACCGGGCCCGGTCACAGCCGAGCGCCCCACCTCAATGAAGAAGAAATTCTCGGAGTGACCACAGCGGCGGATATTGAGCAGCTGCAGCACCACAGCAGCCGCATCAGAGTTCAGCTTCACAAAGCTGATGGTCTTGTTAGTCAGGCACAGGCGGTAGATGCCAATCAGGTTCTTTGTCTGGCCTAGCCCCTTAGGCTTCAGGATTACTTGCCAAACCTCCTTAAAAGCCGGGCCAGGGGCTACCTCGCCGTAGCTGTCCTCTCCCGCTTCCCCCAGCCCCACGCTGCTGCCTCCAAAGGTGACATCGCTGTGGTGGTGGTGGTGATGGTGGTGGAGGTGGTGGTGGCCCTTGGCCCGGTTGTGCAACTGCAGCAGCGCTTGGTACCAGCTCTCCTGCTCAGGCTCGCTGTCAGCTGCAATGGCAAAGTGCTCGTCCTTGGTGTAGAGGGCCACCAGGTGCTTGTTCTTGGAGTCAGCCCGTTTGTTGATGTTGAAGCAGCTTTCCAGTGGGATGGAGCGCTTGGGGGCCCCTGACTTGTGTCTCCATTTCTTCTCATTCTCGTAATACTCCAGCCGGGCGGGTCCAGACTCGCTGGCTGCCCTCAGCACGAAAAAGCGTTTATGCATGCTCTTGGGTTTGCGCAAGTAACCCACCTTTCTGACATCTGAGAAGAAGCCCTCGTTATTATCTGTGGGGCTGGCCATGGCGAGAGGTGGCGGTGCTGTTACAGCAGTCAGTAGTACACAAGACCCCAAAACAGCCAAGCCAGCCGGAAAAGACAACCACCTAAAACAAAATTCATGCAACAACAATTAATAATAATAAAAAAAAGGCAAAAGAGCTCAGGATCCCCTTTTGAAAACAGGGCAGAAGCAGGGGGCGAGCAGCTGTTCAGCGGCAGAGGCAGCTTCCAGCACCAAATCAGAGTTTGTGTCGCTGTTTATGCCCGAATCGCCCTCAGATGGGTGAGCGTGTCCATAAAAAGTCCAGTCCCGCTCGGTGCAGCCGAAAGCCTCGTCCCAGGAGCAGCGGCCGGGGTGGGGACACGCATCCTGCGGGCCTGGGGTGCCCGCCTGGCCCAGCACCCCGCTTCCCTTCGCAAGTTTGCCTCCGCGAGTAGCGATTTCTGCTGCAGATTAAATATCCTCTTGGGGGCGGAGATTGTTTTGCAAAGTCCGGGCTTTGCACCCGAAAAAAAAAAAAAAAAAGCACTCTTCGTCCCCCCAAAAAATAAAAAAAAAAAAACAAAAATAACAAACAACCACAAGGCAGCCGCCCTCCAAGTATCAGCGCTGAGGTTGCTGCTGCTGCTGCTTCTCCCGCTCGGCCGTGCGGAGGAGGCTGGCGACCCCATTCAGTCCCATCTCGTTAGGCGCACAAAGTGCCATCTCCAGGCGCGGCGGCGGTAGGCAGGCAGGCAGGCAGGCACATCCCCTCTTCCTCCTCCTCCTCATTCCAGGCGGCAGCGCCTCGGCGCCCGGCGGCGCAGCCCCCTCCCGCGCCCCAGGCCGGCGGCGGCTCCCTGCGGGCCGGCTTCTCCGCGGACTTTCCCGGCGCCCCGCACCCAGACCGGTGGCGGGGACCCCCTCCGCCCGCCGCCGCAGCTCAGGCTCGCTCCGAGGAGAACGACGCGGGACGGCGCCGCTGCGTGGACCATCCCCGGAGCCGCCGCCGCTGCCGCCGCCAGGCTCCCGGCCAGCCCTCCGCTCCCTCCCTCCCTGCCCTCATTCAGCGCGGCCGCGGGGGCCGCCGCCGCCGCCACCGCCGGGCCCGGCCCCGGCTCCAGCCCCAGCTCCGCCCGCCGGGGGCCGCGGCCCGCATTGGTGCCGCCGCCCGTCAGTCAGGGAGGCGGCGCCCGGGCCGCGCTGAGGCGAGGCGGGGAGCGAGGAGGAGGCGGTGACGCCATTTGGCGGCGTGGTGGTTGTGGAAGCCGCTGGCGGGGCAGCCCCCGAGCCCCCCGGTGAAGTGTGCCCCCGCCCGCCAAGCGAGTCCCGCTCGGCAGAAATGCCGGGGGAAGGTTCCCCGAATAAAATTATTTGACTCTGCGTAGCGTCAAGTAGCCGAGTGTGTTTTCCCGCATCGTTGTGGGCTGAGTTAAACTGAATATTCAACGCGCTCTGCAGTTAGCAGGGCCGAAACGTGCTGCATGCACAACTTCCACCTCCGAGGAGGAAACAAGTGCTGCAAGCCTACTCCGGAAAATAAATTGCTCAATGCTGCCATCTCCAGGGCGGCTCGGGGCGCTCCTGGCTCAGCTCCGTCCCTGGAGAGAGGCAGGGGCCCTGCGCCCAGCCCGGTTCCCGTGCCCCGCCGCCATTTCCCCGCGCGCCCGGGCCCTGCTGCTCCTCAGCGCCCCAACAAGGCTCGTGCCCGCCCGTCAGGTTGAAACCTTCCCCTTCTGGGGAGTCACGTAGGCCCAAACACGGAACGAATAAGCTAAAGGCTTTTCCAGTGCATTACAAACTGTTGTCTGGAGATTGTGGCTTTGCAACTATTTGAGGCCACAGCTTTGCTGCTCAAAATGGGAAAAATTCCCCTGAAATATTTGCAGACACGTGGAAAACTCAGAGAGGACAACAGGCAGCACTGCGGACCCCTGTCTCTTGATCTCTTACAGATAACACAAACCATAGCTCTGTTTAACGGCATTTACCGAACACACGGTAACAACTTGCAATGTAAGAGCAGAATCTACTTGGTAAGACATAAGGACTGAGCAGAGAATAGCCTATACCATAACAACCTGTACTATCATCTCGTTCTTTCCTCCCCTTCATGCTGCAGTTCGCCATGACAGAAGCGTATGTTTGTATTGAAAATAAATCCATTGTATGTACCTTGAGATGAAGCTTGCTACATCTTGAAATAGGATGTCAGCAAATTGCTTCCCCAGCCCATGTCATGGAGCTGTGGGACAGAATTGCGATCAGCTATCGCGGCTGTCACTAACACCAGGTATGTTTTGTTGGCAGAGGGCACCACCACCATACACGCGTTGAGCTGCACACACTAAAAAGGCAGTGGTTCCTGTGGCAAGAGAATAGCTCCTGAGCTTCCTCTCCCTGTCCCTCCACAGATGTGGGAATGCATGTTTGTGCACAGAATATAGACTATTCTTTAATCAAATATTTTACACATAGTAGGTAAGGTCATTAATATTAAGTAATAGCTTGCATTTACTCTGCCCTGTTCTTTCCCTTCCAAAGGATCCTGATGTCCTTGGCAAGTGATACAGCATGCAAGAGGAATGAGCTCCTGATGGAGGACAAAAACCACCTGATGTGCACTGTGTTGCACAAGGGAACATAGATCTGAGGGTAAAAAGCAAGAGATGGTCCTGTCCACAATATGTGGGTAGACAGTATATTTAAATTGTTCCATTTATCATGGAAACATTCCCTTTAATAACAAAACTGATTTGACAGATGCAATGACTTTTGGTTGTTATCTGGTTTTCAGTGGGATTCACTGAGTGTCCCAGAAGTGTTTTCAAACTTCATGAAGATTCATGTCCTTTGTCCAGCAGAACTAACAGGCAATAACTAATACTTCTAGCATATTTTCAAGCCTATTTTTCGAAGATATCTTACATCATACCACAGGACATCTTGGAATTGTTTTTTCTGGTTTTGTTTTTTCTCTCCTTGTGTTCCAAAGTTCTGAAACACAACACTTTTCTGTAAGGTACATAAGCACACACAGCAGCAGACCAAAGAGAAGAACATGCCCTGGCTTTTTCTATTAAATATTCCCCCTGCTTTGACAAGGGACCATTGAGAATTCAGGCTTCATAATTAATTGCAAAGGCTCTCACATTCTAGAATATCCCAGCAGTAAACCAATACAGGATAAAACACAGCAAGTTACTCAGGTCTTTGTCCAGCTGGGTTTTGAATATCTCCAAGGATGGAGATCTCAGAGCCTCTCTGGCGACCTGCTCCAGTGTTTGACCACCCTCACTGTAAGAAAGGCTTACATTTGAACAGAATTCCCTGTATTTCAGCCTGTGCCTGTTGCCTTTTGTCCTGCCACTGGGCATCACTGAGAGGAGTCTGGCTCTGTGTTCCTCCCACCAGGCGTTTTTACACATTGACATGGTTATGTTCTGGCCCTTGTTCCAAGGTTGACTTGATTGCATATTTTATTTGTTTAAGCACATTTGTATTATTTACTTTTCTCTGCATTCAACAGTAAGGATGAAACTTGCATAACTCCTTCAAAAATAGCATAGTTGACTGTAAGCTAGTTAAATCATTACTTAAGTAAACAAGCTGTTTAATTTCTGTTAAAGGAATGGTAGTAATACCATGACTACAGTGGAAACAGATCTTACATCCCCAGCTTCTACTGTCATCTCTTTGAGGCAAATCAAGCGCGCTAATGGAATGGCTAACGACAATCTTCAAATGTATTACATTACAAACAGTAAGCTTATCTGATAGCAGTTGTACTTAAGCGTATCACGGTAATGAGAACTAAAAATGTCTAAGTCATCTTTTCCATCTGTCACTTATTAGGATTGTTTCTACAGTGTATTCTCAGTGGATCGGCCAGTACACATGTAAAACAGTTTTACTGATACCAACATATAGACAGAGTACATACACTAATTACATCAAATATTTAAATTACATTTTATGCATTGATTAACCAGGTCTTATCTTTAAAAAAAATAATTCATATAGATTTAAGTAACTTTGTATGTCTCTGTTTAAAGAAGCAAGGAAAGCTAAAATATCATTCCTATACTTTCCATTGAAGTGTAAGTGGCTATCCCACTGAACTATCACTAAACTAACAGGAAACTAAGCAATACTTTTGGATAATTCCCAGACTACATTGATCAACCTTCAGCTCTGCATCTATTATCTTTAGATTTCCATCTTGTAATATGTTCAGAAAAGGTGTCAGTGCTTCACAGGCTTTTTTCTTTGCTTCAATTCTGTTTCCTTCTCCACAGACAAAATTGCCTGGAGCATGAATTTCAAAAGTGAAGTTACAGGATCTTTTATCCAATTTATAATAATTTTTGTCTGTGCATGTCTTAAAGCAATGGTCTCAAGCAACTTTTGACTGAGGAAGGGAGTTGCATAAGTCTGCCTTTTTTTTTTTAACCCCTGTAGCAAAGTCCACAGAGGTATGAAAATGAAAGCCAAATACAAAGTTTTGCCCACGGTTGCTTGACAATAGCAGCATCTTGGTCTTGCTCAGTCAGCTTTATTTCATCTTTTAGTTATCACACTGCTTAACCATGAATCATAGATAAAGCAGAAGGTAATGTGCCTCTTGCTGCCAGCAGTGTTTTTTCTAGCAAACACAGAAGAAAAGGAGGAAATGTCGATCCCTACAGGATCCCATGGGTGAGATAAGAGAATAAGCTGTCTGCCTGCTTGCTCTGCGGGAAAGGAGCAAATAGAGGTGGCCTAACTATACTTCGGGGTCCACTGTGTCAGCAGGTGCATGGAAAACATGTCAGCGTGAAGTTGGAGACCTCTTTTTGGCCATAAAGAAGCTGCCTGTGACCAATTGTCTTTCTGCTAGTCCTTGCACTGCAGTCTAGTCTCGGTGCCAATTACTTCCTAGCAGGAAGTGCTGCTGGTCTTTGATCATTACTGATTTCTCAGTTATATTAACCAGGAATGGTTTCTAGAGAAAAAGGAGCACTACTGTGTTCTTCAAAGAGTTTAGCAATAGAGCTTATCTAAAGACCCAGCTTATGTCCAGTGATACTTGACAAAGTTTATTGATTTTTATTGATCTAGGAAGGTATGGACTTATTTCACAGACTCCAGCTCTGATTCTGGCTTCCTTGAGCTTTCACTTGTGCGATAGGATCAAACTTAATTGTGGCATGCTGATCATAAATGGAACATGCTTTCTTAGTTTCTGGTCTTTCAAAGAATTACTACAGGTTCAAAGAGCTGCTGAAAAAAAATCTCATGACACTATGGTATGCTGGCTTTTTGATACATGTAAATACACACAGGAAAAAGCAACTGACTTCTCATATTCAGTGAGAGACAGCTAATTACAGATACATGTGAACAAGCTCTGGGAACTGTAAGAGGTAGCACTATGAAAATATCAGTTCACTGCTCTTGTAAAAATCAAAAAAAAAGGTGCTCTTGTAAAATCAAAAAAAAAGATTAGGAATTATCATGTAAAGGATAGAAAACAAAATAGAAAACAATTTTGTAAATTTATAAATCTATGGTGCACTTTGCCTTGGCCTACTGTGGGAAAATCCTTCTGGTCTTGAAAACACTATTAAGGAATTGGAAAAGATAAGGATGTGTGATCAAAGATAGCCCAAACTGAGCTAACAGACTAGGATTTTTCAGGCTGGAAAAAGAGTGCCTGAGATGGGATGTGACATCCGCAAATATCATTACCGGCATGGAGAAAGTGAAAGAGGAGTGATTGTTCCAGTGCAAAAGATAAAGGACGCAGAAGGTTCAAAACGAGTATGAAGCCACTTCTTCAGACAACATCAGTGAACCTGTGAAATCATTGCCAAAAGATGCTGTGACTTGAAAAATCGGCAGATAAATGCTTTGGATAAGCATCACCATTTATGGGTGCCACTTGCACATGCCTCTACATATCCTCTGTTGGTTACTGTCAAATATCAGCCTAGATGAGCCTTGGTATTACTCAGCAGACATGCTTACGCTTTTAAGATGCACTTCACAGTTGTTCTGTTGATCCTATACAGAGTTAAAACTGTTCACATTTTCCATGTTTGAGTCTATAGCATAGGCTATTGTATGACAAAATACTGTAAGAACTAGTCCATTATTTGTGAGCCATTGTTTCTCTCAATTTGCATCTAAAAATTACACCCTTAGTTGAGGGGGACACAGAACCAGGCCTTAGATTCAAATAGATAATTTAATGAAAATTCATATGCATGACCCACAGAGTGGGGATTAATAATCTAAGTGTGTTGCAATTTTAAAATTATTATTCCAATGCTTTAGATCTTTCTGATCAGGAAGCACAATCTAACCTTCACTTTCTAGACAGTGAAGGCAAAAATAAGTCCATCCCATCCACAAGTGTGATTTAGAAATTACAGTATTAGACTGCATGTACTGTCTTTCAAGATCACACTGGTGATATAGCACCTTTCATTGGACAAAGCATCATTTGTCTTGTATATATTACTTATTATTTTTTTATTTATTTTCAATTATGAAAGATGGTCAGTGGAGCCCAACTTTGAGAACGTTTTGTCAAACTAAAGGAAAGTTTAGATTACTAAGCACAAGCTTAGCAGGATGCATTTCAACAACCCTCCAGACACAGTATGGCACAGCATAGGAGGGGTAGCGTCAAGGCTAGCCACTTGAGTAGCCTCTTGAGTGAGAGTGCAACAAATGATGAAGCAGTGCAGATGTAGGTATCCCCTTCCATCTTTCAACAGTTACTGCACATTGCTCTTAATGTAACAAAGTACAAAGGCAAAAAGTTTCCCACTTCTAGAGAAATTCGTACGCCTATTTGTAAAATAAAGTTCTCTACATTTCAGGAAACATACATTTGTAAACAGTGGTATTAATTCTACATTATTTAAACAGGAACATTTATGAAACTGCCAAATATTCTTTTAAGTTACTGCAGTGGGGAATCCAATGGCTTTTTAAAAGATGTATTGGACAGAGAATGATTCAAAGTAGAAATTAAATGAGTTGCTGAGAATCCCATACCTCTCCTAAACCATACTATCTGAGCAGTTTCTGGGATGAAACCCAGAAAATATCCACGTGCTTGTGTATGATGCAAGCAACAGTAATATACTAATTTTGCTATTTATACGCTTTTTTGTTACACCTGTCATGCAAAAAGACTTTGTGCTTGTGAATAATACCCCAGACACTGTAACCATGCTGCCTTCCATATCAAATGGCCTTTCTAGGCAGACCTGAACTGAACTCAGCATGGAATCACCTCAGCTGGATGTAGTTATCGGTCATCATCTATTACCTCTTCCCACTTGCTGACTTCTGCTAAACATTCCTAACCATTCCCACCACAGCATTACATCAGTGAGCAAAAGTTGTATGGGAAAATGCTCAGGCAGAAGTTATCACCCAGAGGTGCAAATATGCGCCTACAGCTGATTCAAGTGCATTCGTTGCAGTTTTTCAAAGATCTCTTTTTAAGCTTTAAGCATAAAACTACAGTTTAACCACACTTAAGCATGTTAATTAATATGCTTTACGTATTACTCTGACCTGGTTTCCAAAAGCTTTTATTCGCATTTGGTGGAATTTGCAGGGTGAATGGGGGTGTATCAAGCACTGAAAAATATTTTCATATGTGCCCCATGACAAGCAAGTATACCTGCAAGTTCATACATTTTATTACGCAAAGGATGGCATTGGAAGAACTTCATTCCATTTTCACATGCTTTCAGAACTCAAGATTTTGACTGATCTCAGACAAAAATCTCTTAGATAAAATCCAATCAATAGTTTTGACTTCTGCCTGCATGAAGAAACCCAAACTGCATTTGTTCTTTATTACCACTATTCAAATGTTTCCTTTTAGCCTGTTCTGAACAGTCTAGTCAAAATCCATTAGATTCTCTCAGCTCCTACTTCCAGGCACAGGTTTGCTGTATAGAATGAAAGGCACTAAATGCCTTTAAAATGCTACCTCAGTAATTGCTACTTAAACAATACATGCCAAATTAGAACAGTCATTTTGGGGGACATCTCTGAAAAAACTGATTTCAGACTAATGGAAGTTGAGTAGCTGCTACTCGGACATCGTTACCATCATTGCTTCAATAAGGTCAAATGTAATTAACAGGTCTGAAGCAAGGGTATTCTCAAAAACACCTGCTAATCCTGGTTCCTGCAAATATTTCAGACTCAGCTGAAGGCACAGAGAAGAACCACTGCAGATTCTCCTCTGGAAGGGCTGAGGTCCTGCGTGGACCTCGGCCCACATCTGCCAGTCCTGGGAGAGACCTGGGATATGCTGAGTGCCTGGAATGGCACGGCTCACTCGGGACCAGGCACCTGACTCCAAGTATTTAATTGCCTTGATCACCCCAAAAAGATGGGGCTCAGATTAAGAACACCGATCTAGTTCAAATGGATAGAACTGCTACTTGGTTGTAAACAAATGAGCTTGGAGCCTCTGAAGTTCAGGAATGCCAAACAATATGGATACAGGCACATGAGTGGGACTCCAATCAATGGAAACCACATTGATGGGATATTTAGTAACAGGAAGAACAACTTTTTTAAAAATGCAAATGAGCAAGGAAATCAAATGAGAAGAAAACTTAAGTTTATCTGCCTTCTTAAAATGTTATTTCTCTTTATTTATATTTTCCTATGTCTAACGCTTTAGAACTAAGCAAGAAAATCAGACGCTAGTCTGTGAAAGCCAGTTTTGCCTTGTAGGCTAAAGTTTTTAAGATATTTTTTAAATTATTGAAGAACTGTACATATATTACATTACTGAAAGTCTTAGTATTGGTTTATTATTTGTCTGAGATCTAAAGAACCAGGCAGGTTTGGAAAGGATTGTGATAAAATAATGGGGTTTGGTTTTCATCTTTAATTCTCCATCTGAGATGGTTCGTATTAGAGATGACTAAGCATAAAGATGACTACGCGTAAGTCATAAAAAGGTCCAATTTTCATCTCATGATCAAAGCAGGCAACCTGAATATATGCAACAGAAAGTTATTTACCACACCACAGTGTGTATGTTTAGCCCTAAATAGATCTGTCCAACAGTGCTGTTACATCATTTGTTTCTAGCAAGTACTTTGAAGAATTGCTATGTAACAGATAGTGTAACTTTCTTCCAAAAAAATGTCTTTTGAGATTTCTGGGAGCTTAATAATAGAGAAATAGGCTCTTCTTTCTGATTACCAGAAACACAAAAATAGGAAATAGCCTGTCATCCAAGTGAAGTGTTGATCCAGCCATAAAACAATTACTGAGCTCATTTTATATTAAAAAAATATTTCTTGTATATCAGTTCTAACCATTTCATTAGTAAACTGAGGAGATCCAAGTTACTGTTAACTCCAGGGCCAAGGTAAACTCAGTTTGTTTACAGTGAAAATATTCCAGCAGAAAGGAAAATGTAGTATATATAGAAAGAAAAGGAAATAGTAATTTATGCACATCTTTTCCAGATAAACATTTTTATTAGCTGAATTAAGCTCTCTTAGGAGTAGAATGAGACACAAAGATAAAGACAATTAACCAAAAGCCAAACATTATAAATCAAACATTGACCTGAGTTTAATTTTTTTTCAATTCTGACAGTCGTTTTAGAAGACCTAAACCACATCATGTGCAGTTTACAGAGTCCCTCTGAAGTTACAGAATTAGAATAAACGGGTTCTACTATTACTGTACAGGAGTTCTCTGGTTCTTGCATTCTTTCCTGTTTTGCAGCCATGGTCTGTACTCACCCCAGGACCTACAGCTCAACAAACACTAACATAATTATAAATGAAAAATTCTGATGAGGCACTACTGCGGTCAACACCAGTTTTATCAAAAATTAAGCTAAGTTATCTAAATGAAATGGTATTAAATACACTTTGGTCTCCTTAGCACGTCTACCAAAATTAGAGAAAAATACTTGTTGCACTAATACTGTATTCAGTATGACATAGCTAATACAAATGGAGCAGAATTTCCACCTCTTTCACTAATTGCTCCTAGAAATTAAAAAAAAATCTAACAATTCCATTTTTTGTAAAATAACTTAGCTAACTTTGGGAACCAAAAGACACATCTTAAGAAATTCAGATGACTGAATTGAGAGAAGGTTTTTTGCAATAAAGTGCCCATAAAAACACTGATAAGTATCTTGGACTTTTCTAACTTGATTATTTCACTGTGCATTCACACACAACACACACACAAGTATAAATAACAGCATTTAATACATATAACAATATAAATACATGAACACATGTTACTCTAGAGTTACTGCTATTAGGTTATTCTCTAGTGCTGAAAACAATTTTGCACCGCTTTGGCATGCACAGCACTCCAGCAAGTCCCACCAATTAACAGCCTCTGCTGACAAGCAGAAGGTCTCCATGCCTATTATCCTCTGCTAGCTTTTCTAACCACTTTAATAAATTAATTCTTGGGGACGTTTGAGTTCATTTACATAAATATATCCTGCCCTCCTATTATGCTGTTACATTCACTAGATTATTTTTTTTTTCTACAAAGCATTTCTGGCGATTATTAGTAGCCAACAGATATGTAGGAGATATATATATACACACAGAACATATCGTCTGTCCATAGAAACCAGAAAAGAGTCTATGAGCACCCTCTTTCTATGGTCTCCCTACTTACACAGATTTACATGCTTTTGTTTACACTGAAGGGACAGGGAGCAACTGTTTGTCACCTAACACAAGACCAGCTAAGGATGGAAGGGTCTCAAAAAGGGATATTATCTGCATTTTTGTCTCTGGATGTGGGCAAGAAAGTATTTGTCAATTGATTGGTTTCAGCAGACTGAAAGGAAATAGAGTCCAGCTGTAAAATCTGGGAAATCAAGACCATTATGAAATAGTTCGGGACTGAAAAATAGGCTGTTTACATTTGATTGAGCTGTAGAACACAGATGAGGCTTCCTACGGTCTATACAGTTTTTATATATGAGGCTATTCCCAGGAATCCCACCTTTGTTCTTTTCCTTGAGGGCTCTTACTTCAAGGACCAGACCTCAAACAAACATAGGTCAGTTTCACCAACTTCCTCACCCAGTATCTCCCCAAGTCTGCACCACTAGGATTTATCTGGCTGTTTCGATCTCTTCTGTATTTATTGCCTCATGTCACAATCACAAAGCTAGTGTAAATACTGTGAATAATATTTGTATGTTTTGCACCCTAACATTTCCTGGCTGTTACTGCCAGCATTCATAGAGGCTTCCTTCAGACACCCCTTCTGTGTCCATTTGTAGTTCCTCTGCTTGCTTTCTCAGGCCAAAATCTTTAGGGATCACACGAGTTTCCAATTTGAATATTTTTACCAAAATTAAGACCTGAACATGTTACTAAGGATTTTCTGATTTATGCAGATGAGTACAATTGCCTTATTTGTTCCCTCCTTCATAGGATTATGCTACAAGCATGAATACAGTTGCTCAACTGATTTGTCTGTTTCTTCTGCTATTTCTAAAAATAGCACGCAGGAGATAGCAAAGGAATCGTTAATTTATACAGGGACAGGATACCTCTTGGGCTTTTTAATCCTTTAAAAATTATTTAGTAGCAGAGACAGATGCGAGGCTGACATCTCAATACAATGAAATCCTCAATTTACCCATGCTATCAGCAAGGTTCCAGTTATTGCATGATTCTATAGCTACGGAGTTTGTTACAGAATTAATTCCCTCCAACAGAATGCTGATTAACTATCTCAGCTTCTCTTGTTTCAAACAGATGTTTCTGGCCACACAATGACAAAGATCAACTTAAATACATGAGCAGAGTATAAATAATGCCTTCCTGAGTCTGCAGAACAACCTGAAAAAAAGTTAATGGAGCAGTCTGCTTCACCCTAATCGTCTCAAAGGGCTGTCAAGTCTGGAACTGGAAGATAAGTTTAAATGTTGCCCTCAGTAATTATTCCTATATGAATAATTTCAGCAGAAGCATCCAGCTTTTGTTCTTAACCTCCAGTCCGAAGCCGTCCATGTGGTGGAGAAATTAATAAAAATATTATCCCAGAGGAATTCATTCTTATTATGAAACACTTTCATATTTAACCAACTTCGAATGTCTTCTTTTTAACTTCAATTAAGCTACTGTAGAATATCCAGTTTCTTCTGTTATGCTGAAGTGCTGTAGCAAACTTGTTATAAAACACAGGCCCAACCTGCTAGACAACATATAGCATCCTAGGTACGTGCGCATCAGGGTCCCGCGAATACGTGCTACAGAAGTACAGCTTCGCCCATCAGCCACAGCCTGCTTCTGGTAGCAGTGAGCCTCTCTACCTTGCTGGTACTGCTGGGGAGAACTCTAAAAGTGCTAGGGATGAAACAATACTTGTTGTGCCACCCTCTCGCAGCTGCACCTGGTGACAACAACTGGCATCAGTCAGCTGAGAATAAGAATTAGCCCACCAGGTGTTCTACGGGTGCTCTCAGGGCTGCAGCTGAGGCACTGAATTACAATGTCCACCTCTGCCAGCCCGCTGGAGATTCCCACCATGCTGCTTGCATCCAGAGTGGCAATACAACATGGATAAATACCCCATGCTTTGGGAGTCTTGCACTTCACAGCTGTGACTTGCGCACATCAGGCATCCAAAAGGAAGTGTGCATGTAAGAAAAAGGTGCACACTGTGAAGCCTTAAGACTTGCAAGTGAGGTTACCTGTTCAGAAGTACAAAGCCTTCCCCAGGAGTAGATGCTTATTAGGAGAACTGGAGGGCTGCAGTTGGCTCTATGGAAGCAGACTTATATAGCCAAGATAATTTTCTTAAATCTGTGATGACAGTCTTCCTTGACAGCTTCATTCCTCAGAACTGCAGCAACTAATCTCCTGGATGAAGCTCCTGTGAGCAGAGACCACCACCAAAGCCTGTTGGCTTGAAACTCCTCATCCAAATGAAATCACAATGACCATAAATTCAGGTTTAAGTGTTAAAATAACTTTTCTTCAACTGTGCTTTCCCACAGCAACAGTCGATAGGAACAAAGGATAGAATGCAAAAGAGTAAACTAGGACCTGAGAAATACAGAAAACACTCTAAAGTCAGGCAGGGAAAAAGCTTGGCCCATAGATACACCTCCCCTTGCCTTGTGGAGAGATGAGATAAGATCATTGAGTTCTGTGGTTTCTGCATCTGAGAACGGGGGTACTATGCTAATAGCTGTGATTATAACATTTGATGTGGGTTTCCAGGTCATTATGGATGCTATCAAGGTGTTTCACTGCAGGAATACACAACTCCCACTGCAGTGGCCTCATTGAGAGGAGGGTCAGATGTACAATCTAAGAGATATGCCATCTCTTTAGCACACATACCTTATGCTGTCTGAGAGTCCAGCTACACACAAACACTGCAAAGAGCATAGTACCCCTGTACAGCTCCTGGCTAAATCCCTTCACCTGCAGGAAAAGGGAGTGATCTCAGTGGAATCAGCAATTAGTTTGATTCAGTACCACTGCAATATTCACTACAGGTTTTTAGTGCAGAGTATGACAGGCAGATCCGTTGCCGGTGACCTTAATACTACTGATTACTATGCAGTTTGTTGAGTAAGCACTGTGTAAGCGAACAAGTCAGAAGCATATCCACTGAATAAAGATAACACCACATCAATATATCATTATGTTAAGCTTACATTAATCCAAAAACATTTGTTAAACTAGAAGGAATCTCACTTTGCACCATGCGAAGCCCTCTCACTTCAGCTTTAATACAAAGCATCTCTACAGTGTGATCTCATGATTGAAGACTTCAAAATCATACAAGCAACAAGGAACAGTTAGGGTTTGCATACATAATCTAAATTTTTGTTATCTCCTGACATTTCTGAAACTTTTTTTTTTCCCAAGAGGTTTCAATCTTCCAAAAATTTCCAGCCATGCTTAACTTCAGTTTACTGAGCAACACCGATGGCTGTACTGGAATTACTGTCTCTATGAATGGGTCCTCCACAATCCCAAAGGTTTTGGAATATTTTGCATCAGTACATGAATAGATGACTAAACATAAGAATACAGAGTTTGACAGCTCTATTATAATCATGCAAAAAAAAAAACAAACTTCTCTGCAGATTACTATTCCCAGGTAGTAATTTGTATACACAAAGCTAATGATCCGACATGACCTAAACGAGGAATGCCACTTTCCGTTCGTTGAAAATGCAAATAGTTAAGGACCTTGAAAATGGTGGTTGCAGAGGTCACCTCACTGATCTGTTATCAAAGCTTGCATAATTAAGTGGATGCCACAGCCATTAACTTGCATATGGGTTTGCACATGTCAATGCAGGCCAGCTTAATCTAAAGGTGAATTCAATAATGTTATGCTGAATTGCAGTCCACAAAGCCTATGATTAAGGGTCAGCACATCTGGCTTCTGATTTGATGTCAGCTGCTAACCTTTCTTTGACCTTATCCCCTGCAGACTTTCTAACTATTACCATGGATATTTTCCAATGTCATCCTGCTGACTCTCTCTATGCAGTGAGAAATACCAAGTAGCTTCACCTTTACTAAGTTAATTTTAAAACCTCTTCGGTGTACCTGGAAAACTAACATTTCATTTTAATTTCCTAAAACAGCAGTAAATTGTCAGCTCACATTGGGAGGACATGAATGGAAATTAGAGGAAAGCTTAATTTTCCTTTTCCAAAATAACTAACCCATCCATTAGCCAGCGTGATTGGTGGAATTTGCATGCTTTTCATACAAGCACTGGTGACTAAAATTTATTCTCCCTTAGTGTAGCTGTGTGAAACGAACAGCAGAAAATCTTGCTTATGCTATATAGGAAATCATTCACACTGCATGAGATTTCCTGCTTTACTGGCTTTTATTGTTCTCCCACTTATTCATTTCCCTACATTTGGCAGGTTTGCGTCCCGTTTCTGTTTTTGATAGGCTGAAGCTTCTTTATGCCCTTGAGTAGGGCAGTCCAAACCTGCCAAAAAAGGACAACGTCTGTTGAGACTTTGAGCTGCATCATTTCTGCATAAAAAAAATATCTCCCAACTTGGCTTTTCATTTGCATCAGAAAACACTGCTCATTAGAAACAGTTCCTAAACTTACATGGTTCTCTAAGCTCCATACCAACTGATTCTCTTTACAAAACAAACAAAAAATTACAATTTACAAAGGTGAAAGGTAGGTAATTACACTAGCACACCGCATTATTATATCCTTTCCAAGAACACAAAATGAAGTAAATGAATGGTTCAAACAGCCACATGCAATAGCACACTTTTCTTCAGATAAATGAACAAGTTTTTCAGCACAATGAACACCCCAAGGCACCACAAGGTTTTACTTCATATTAGAAAAAGATATATGAAGAATTCAGCACCTTTATATTTTAGGAATACTGATCAGTTACAATACACATTGGGATCGTTTGCATAATACTTGGTTCTTTTGTCTTGAGAATGATGTGCTATAGTATGATTTTTTTCCCTGTAAATCAGCCTATTTCAAATAGCATAGTAGCATTCGTATATAGAGTTTTTTCTGTATTTAGAATTGTAAAAGCCTCAAAAAGAACCTATCCAATGCTTGAATTACTTATTTTATGTTGTGCATCAATGCACTTAATATGTTTCTTTTAGAATATTAACAATTATCATCACCTCCCACTTATTCCACCTCTCCTGCCACACAGAGGGAAAATGGGGCTTAATTGTGGAAGTTGGCAACTGTTGTAGCCCCATAATACATACAACACCAAGAGACTGTGGACCCATTTCGTGTTCCTATTTCAAGGAAGCAGTACAGCAGTTACAGCATGTTCCACCATTTGCACTGTCCATATCAGTAGTAAATCTCAAATCAGCTACATGCTGCATCACTGAATAATAAACAAAACCTACTGGGACACAGCTGAAACCAGGATGAATTCAGAGCTACGCCATATTCAGCAGGAGCTGCGAGTTCTGAGCAAGGACTGGGTTTGTTGTTCACATCGTGAACGTTTCAAAGAGGTTTTATTCATTTCCTGGAGTTTGAATGCTTTGTTTGGAGGCCATTCATAAGTGCTCCTCCAGCCACACTTGGGCCCCCTGAGGAACGCATTGCTCCCCAGCACCACTGGAGGACAGCTCAGATCACCAGCTCTGTGCAATTGCTCTGTAAACCCTGCTGGCATATGCAGGTAGAATTACCAATCTTCTCTATCATGCCTCCATCCAGATTGTAACAGGCTGGGGAAATACCCTGCAGGTGCAAGGAGTAGCTTCCAGCAAGGGACAGTGAGGACAGTGACAAGCTGCTAAGGCAGAACAGGGCAGGCATCCTAGGGACTGGCACGGCTTGCAGCCAGAGGTGACAAATGGGACTTACCAGCTGCCCCAGGCTGAGCACACCCCAGTCCCTGGGGTGCCTGCAGTCCTTGCCCAAGCACCCCTTTTCCTCACAGAGAGCCCCACGATGCTCCAGCCTGACTCTCACCCATTTCTCCCATCAATTCTTGCTCATCTTTTTTTTGTCCAGCAAAGAGACAAGCAGGTGTCAAACATACCTGGTACAGTTCTGCAAAGCCTGACGGCCCCTTTTCTCTTTATTAATATTCTCAGCCAAAAAGGCAAATTTAAAGTCCACCTGGTTCTCAAAACAGGGCTTAACACCTGTTCTGGCCTTCTACAACAGAGCAAATTTCGTCCCACTTCACAGTCATTTCTGCTAAATTGCCACTACTATCCAGTCTATCCACCTCTTGTTTGCAAAACCTACCCTATTTATAAGCAAAAGGACTTTTCATATATGCAAAGAGAAGGTAAAGACATTTATTGGATGTCATGCCATCACCATCTCCTATGTCCATATCCGTAATGCAAGCCTTCTATTAGCATTAGTAACTGGGTATGCACAAAGACATTTCACTTGATTCCCATGCAGCTTCTCTTTGGCACGTACAGCAGTCTCATTTTGCTTGTGTGGAACTTTCATATTTTTCCCCATTATGAGTCCCCATAGCCCAGATTGATAGTAGACCCAGCTGTCCTTTATAATTACATTTTAATGACTTAGGATGGTTGTTTGCATTTTGGCAACTTGTTTAATAGTGATGACATTTAAATTGTCACAACTAGGCTTCAAAGTTATCAATTTATTAGATGATCAGGAAACTTCACACCTATGGTGGAGCAGTTTTTTGGCTGCAAACTCAGGAATCCATCAGCACACTGATTTATATAATGAAGGTTATTTCATAGGGATATGTTTTAGTTAATTCATCCCTGAAATAGAGTAACTTGCACAAATTAAAAAGGTTCTGTTTACTTATTTATTATTACATTAGATTGACAGATACTCTAAAAACACACATACTGTGTTGTATTCTGGTGCTTGCTTCATTTCAGTATACTGACTTTTGTGTGTGCACATCCACTGATTTCTTCTGCAAATGAACCTGGGATGTGCAGAATCATATGATTCCTTCAGAGAAACTTCTCTCTCATATGCCAATACATGCTCTCAAATACTGCATAAATTATGTACTTTGTAAGGCAGGATTTTTGGCACACTATTTCACCTCCCCCAACCTAATGCTGCATCAAAACAGATAGGTGCTCAACTTCTTATAAAAAAGTAGAAGTTGTGAATAGCAGAAAAATTAACCCTGATCTCCTGTTCCACATATCCAGTTCATCACAGTATTCAGCTCACCCAACACATTCCCAACACGCTGCTTAGCTACCCCTCTTCCTCTCTGCTTCTCATTTCTAACTAAAGCCTTCAAGTCTCTGATGTCTCCTGTGCAGCTATGTCAACCTGCTATCTGGAGAAGAACCACCACACGGTGTGGGCATGTAAAGCCGTGTGTCCTTACTCACAAAGCCACTGATGCATTGCCCCTCAGCAACCAAGAGGGCAAAAAGTGATCAGTGCTGGACAGCCCACCTTTGTCTAACCAGCCTCTCTAGCTAGGTCTCTCGTACTTGAGCTCAGCTCCTGGATCTGCATGCATACCCTTGGCCCCTTTCTCGTTACATAGAGGTATAGAGCAGCTTCCCTCACCAAAAAGGGACCACCACAAGTGGGAGCCTCAGTGAGCTGCAGGAGGTGCTGGAGCTGCAGCCCATGAGCAACGCACGCTTCTGGCAGATGCGACTGAATCAGGTTAACTGATTCACACGTTCATGGCAGAGGCTAACATCTAGGTAAAAACTGCTAAACTTCATTTTTTTTTCAGGAAATCAAATTAAATGCATGTTAATAAGTGGCTGGTGATCAACATAAACATGGCTATGTCAGTCATCCCTGAGGAGAGCAACTCTGGCAGGGGCAGGAGGGGTACTCCTGCTTGCTGCCAGGTCCCCAGTGTCACAAATGCCACCTCAGACAGGCACCATGCCTGTACAAGCTGATGCCTTTTGAGCTCCCACCTAGTTCAGGGGCTTGGCCCGGTAGGGAGTATACCAAAATTTTCCCTCAGAGAAGACTGGCTTTAATACATGAATGGTGGAAAATTCTAATGAACACACTTCTCTTTACATTTTTGACTGACCTTTCCCCCTTATCATGGGTATTACCTTCAAGCAATCATTAAGTAAATAGATCTAAAAGAAAAGTCATTTCAAGTACAGATTTCTTCCACTACATTCCCCAGAGTGCCCACTCTGTAGGCCTTGGGCAAAATCCAGCACGAATTTATCTCAAGAACAGGCCAATGCTCATTAATCAAGCAAAGGCCTGGCTGAAATCTTCACAAGCGGCTGTGCAGAACGCTGAGTCACCTTGTTGCAACTGATCTAGGTACTCTGCAATGCCAAAAGCCAACAAGCTGCCAGAGACCATTATTTTACAGATGGAAAGCCAGTAAAGAGAATAAGAAAAGTAATTAAAATTTTGTTTCTCAAGCTTACTGGACAGAAATCAAAATTAAAAAGCAATAAATAGCTGAAGTAAATGTGACAGGTAGCAGAAAAATACACATTATACAGCTGCTGAAAGAAAAAGCTGTAAATATGCTCTCACATGTATTTTGGTAGAGGAGGAAGAAGTCCCCAGGGAAATCCCCAAGGAAATTCTTTGGCTCTTTGGGAAGTAGGAGGGTTTGCCTCCTTGGAACCACTGAAAAACCTGCCCTTCTACCTAGAAAGCTGGAAGATCCCCAGAAACCTCAGCAAGTCCTAGAAAGTTCACATCAGTAACCACGCAGAAGGCTGAGCACTATCTTTATGCCCTTGTTGGAGCTCATTCCATGCCAATTGCATGCTCCCTGCCCCGGACTTCGCTTTGTTCCAGAGATGGCCTTTGAAGTGTGAGATTTCTGCTCTCAGGATGGTCTGTGGGACAGGTAATACAGCTCCAGGCTGCACTACCTGTTCTTGCTCAGAGCTGTATTGCCTCCTCTGATCAGGATGATGGAGTCCTGCCGCCGCCAGCCCCACCCAGGCCCTGGAGACAGCCCCAGCCAGGTCCCAAGCTTTTCCCCTTGTGATTTTTGTTTAAGGAAGACTAGAAAGCTCTATCAGTAGATGAGTGACAGGCAATCACCTCCAGCAAAGGGGAAAATAAGCTACAGAAGGAAGACAGCAGCCTCTTTGGGTGTTGCAGTTGTTTGCACAGTGACTGCATCATAGCACATCACTTCTCAGCCTCAGCTGGGCTTCACAAGAGGCAGGCACAGAAATGCAACACTGAGGCATCTCCCACTGCTGTTTCAAGTCTGAAGTAAAACTTCCATCCGTACTTGCTGGTTCCAACAACAAGAGGTACTACATGCCCTGTCTTCGTCCTTAGGACACCAACAGCACTACCACAAAAACAGGTGTGAAATTTACTGTTTGAAACCAGCCTAAACACTGATGCCTGTTTCATATGGAGACGCAAGAGAAAGCTATTGCCACTCAGCTGCTATGTTCAACTTCCAGTATGCTCTGAAGAGAATCAAGAATTGCCCCCAATTTGTATTTAATTTTGAAGTCTGCTGCTTCTATTTCAGAGCTAAATAAGGCCTTGTGTGCCTGAAAGCATCTCTATTTCTCCTATCTATATTAGCTAATTAAACAGAATATATTACACTTGCCAGAAGATTCCTTACACATCCCCCCCCAGTAGAAGTGAAATTTCTCTTGGTCAGAACCTCATTAAGACCTAGCTGCAACCTATGAATACAATGCAACTCCCAGGTTTGGTAAAAGTCAACAGTGTTACACTATTTCATTATAATTCTCGCAGTATTGCTTATGTTAAAAGTACTTAGATGTGCCATAAAGCCAGTTTGATCTTCATCTAATTTACTTTTCTCCTTTCTGAGGAAGCTTTATCATTTCTACTGAATGTTTTAAAAGCAGAAGCACTAACAAAGGAAATTAAATAGATGCTTTGAAAAGAGCTTACCAATTCTGAATCATCACTTTCAGATCCACTGCCTCGAGTATCACATTCACCCCTTGGTCATGCTGGAAGGAGCAGGGAAGGCCCAGAGGTGGCAGCCAGGTTCAGCCAAGAGCCCAGATCACAGAGGACGCCCACAGTGACGAGGCAGGCCAGAAGCCAAGCCACAAAATCAATCTGCAGGATATGGCCAGGATCAGTCCTGCTGAGGGCACACAGGACAGGCACGGCCCCAGGATGGCCAGGCTGAGCTACGTGCCCACAAACCAGGCTTAGTCTAGGCCAGGCCCAGCCTAAGCCAACAAGGCCCCCAAGCAGAGGTGTAGTAGAACTGAAGACGTTGGAAGGAATCAAAGGCCTGGGGCTGTCCTGAAATGGGGCTCCTGGGCCCATGGGCAGTGCATGTGGGTGGGCGAACCCAGGTGAGGCCAGTCAGGGGAATTAAGGCCTATCAGTGCACTCCCCAGGACAGATGCCTTGGTTAGGCTTAATTTTGTTGAACGTAACGTAAAGACGGCTCTAAACAGGAAAACAAACAAACAAATTAGTAATTCCCATTTCAATTATGAACGTAATACTTTTGGGATTCAAGCTTCCAAGGGAAATTCAGCTTCTTTCATTGTATAAAATCAGAAATAAAAAAAGACTGAATCATGAAGTCAAATTTTAGGACCAGTCTTTCATAGACAAAAGGCAGCAGCCCCTCTTCCAAATGCTTCCCCATGCTCCGGCCTCTCAACCTCTCTGCAAAGGACATGCTATATGGATTGAGTTGATGAGTGTATGTGTTGTACATCCAAGGTTAGATTAAAAAGACAAAAACGTGAAGAACACAAATTCTACTCCTACATCTGTAACAAATACAGAACAAGAAAAGACTTCCAAAAAGGGGCTTACTGTAATTTCTGGAGAAATTCCTTTACTATCTTTGACAAATCCTTATTTGCAAGGAGTGCCAGATAAAGCCCTTCACTATTGCCTCTGGATTAGCCCAACTTTGAGAGCTGGGAACCCGAGAGTACTAAAAATTGATATTTCATCACCCCAGGCAAGCACATTGCTTCAATTGTCCTGGCACCGTGCAGGCCAACGGCGTGCACAAGAATGTCACCAGATTACTGATACAGCCTTGCTACAAAGCAGTTAAAATTTTGTAAAAAATTGGATCAAAACCCATGTTTCCACAAAAGAAAACATTATGTGAATGCTTTATAGAAATGGGAAATAATCACAAAATTTTCACAGCTACAGTATTAACAAAAACTCTGCCAGCAGCAGAATATAATTTAACTTTGCATTTTGTATAAACTGTGAATGATGAGATGTAAATTATGTTGCCACTGAAAAAAGAACTGTATTCAACAGAATACTTTTTGCCTATAGTACTATTACAGTTAACAACTTTTCAGACTGTTTCAGTAATGATTATTAAGATTCCTGTGGTCAAGCAAGTATGTTTGCATATTCATTACGTTTTTAAATCAATTTTAGGTGATGGCAGGTTACTGTCTTATTGTCCCACAGTAAATAAACTTTTGTATTATAGCTTGTTTTCACCAGTGACCTTGAGTTATTTTATTTTATTTTATTTTATTTTTATAAAGCTCTTTAGTTGAGTAGAGAGATTGTCTGGTACCATCTTCTTGGCATATTGCACACATTCATTTCCTTAACATTGTCTTTTGGTCTATTATGTTCTCCACTGGTGACATACAACAGCTTAGGATTTTAAGGATGAAAACGCTTTGGTTTAACTGAAGTCTCTCAATGTAATGTAGAAGTATCTGGATAAGCAGGAGGTGACTAGATGATCAAAGGCCCTTCGGATGTAAGCATTATGAAACCTTTTTGATGTTAGTCCATTTCTTCCGGCCCATATTCAGACCAATAGACTCTTTTATTTTTCAACAGATGTTTCTTCTTTTCCTTCCGGCAGACTATATGTGCAGATCAAGAACCTCCAGGATATATTCCTTTTTATCTCTACAGGCTGGAGACAAAGCATCTACATTTTTCACACCATTTGTCCACACTGTATTATAAAGTGGTAGTGTTAGTGATGGTGACAGCTGAACTGGAGAAAGTACGCTACCAGCTAAGGAAAAGCTAGTATGGGTGGGCTACGTGACAAAGACAAAGTTATTAGCAGATCAAAGACTCCAAAAGATTAAGCCCTGAATTCACACAAAACATTTGTTATCAGATCATATTTCCGTATGTATCTCTCAGAAGGGCTTGGCTCCACAGTTTCCAAAGCATTATTTTGTTTTCAGAACCAGAATGGTAGCAGAGGTAAAATAGCTGTATATAAACTAATTACGTATTTAAACCAGTCCTTTAATCATCTGTATTTTGTTAATTTTCTGACAGATGCATAATATCCTGTGTATCAAATTTTGGGCTACTACTTCTGCTTCTACTGTTTGTAAATACTGTCATAAGAAAGTCACACAGTTCCTTTATTCTAACCGTGCTTAGACATTCTTCTGATGTTTGTAGGCTAGTCCTAACCAGTTCTTTGAGATTAACATAAACAGTGTTTCAAATATGCTGCTATTGGATTCAAAGCGTTAATTAAAAAAATATCCTTCGGATATGCATTTAATCTGCATCCACGCATTCCATAGCAAGCTGTTCCTTCCCAATTATTTCATGATAAGAAAAACTCAGTAAATATCAGAAAAATTAGTATTCTGAGGTACTCTACTGCTCCTAAAACCCGTTTAAACCTTGTGCTATTAAGCAACGGAAAAATCTCAATGTCACTTTTTCATTATTGTTCAACATATGACTAAGTTGAAAGTTTACAGTGATAATAGCTGCAATATAAATATTTTCACGGATTATATAGTTAGCAGTAAGGCGTAAGCAGTGCTAACCATATGCGTCACTGCTGTGCTAACTGTACGTGGCTTATGAAAATGATGTTTTTGTTTATTTCTCCCTTATTTTCTTTCAAAGTACTGAATTTTCTTTCAATCAGCTCAGACAAAAATAGGAAACAGAAGCTATACTGTTAAAAGCTGCTTAAATGGAAAGGGACATTGTCTTACAGGTACTCAGGTAACTTTCTAGGTGCCAACTCTTCAGCCTAACCAAACTGCTATTTTTACTCAAAAACATCTTCCATGTTAAGGGCATCTGGGTAATCTCATGTACATGAAATATATAAGCATGGCTAAAGAAATATATTTCATCATTTATTGAAATTCTCCATTAAAAAGTTGTAGTTTGTAAAACAGCATTTTACATTTTATTCCATTTTATTGATAAGAAAAATAAACCTTCAGACAAAACAGTAAAAGAAATCCATGAGGTGAACGGTGGCATGAGATTAAGGATAGAAAGCAGCAGGTTTATTTTTTCTTACAGAAAAAATAATTTTCTTAAATAATTTAATTAATTTTCTTAATTTTCTTAAATAATTTTTCTTACAGAAAAAATAATTATACTTAAAGATATTTATATAAGTATAAAATAATCCAGAAGATGTTTGGTTTTGTTTGATTGTTTGTCTTGTTTAGCAAACAGTTTTTGTAGAACAGGAGGCAAATCAAAATTTCAGACCTCACACTTGGGTAAAAAGTACAAGAATGGTGGCTTTCTACATATGGGGCCAATTGATCACAGCATCATTCATTTACTTCACCTACCATTGTTCCTGTGACTTCTATTCTTCCTGACTTATCAATAAGGGCCCAAAAAGATAGAAAATATAAGATTGCTTGGGATAACACAGGATGTGAATTAGGAATGAAGTCAGGATCTTCTAGGTCCCAGAAGAGAACCACAACCTCAAGACTTGTACATCCAGTAATAAGATCTGGACCTGCACACATGCAATAAATACTGCATCGTTAAGAATTATAGACTAGAATTATGAGTGCATGAAAATGGAGTACACTATTACAGAGAATGGTGCCAATTACAGAAAACCTAGTGTATGTTAGAAAATCTATCAGTCTAGGCATTTGTAACTCCCACACCCTGTGATTTCTATGAATTTTTATGATTAGCATTAATCGTGGTAACAGATCTAAATGTGCCAAAACTAAAGAGTTTAAGATAACGTGTCTAAATGGTGGCACACAGAATCTGCCCTCCTCTTTTGGCTTCTGTTCATTCTTGGAAGAGAAGACTATGCTGAAGTTGCTTGTTTTGGCACGGTCTGCTCCTTTAACTTGATCTCCACCCTATTTCTAGGAATTCAGCCTCTTTCATGCCTGCCAGTCTGCTGAGCTGTGTGCTGTTTTTGGAAGGGCAGAATACAATTTTCATATAAATTCTATGACATACTTGTATGAATTGCCAAAATATTCTCTGAAACCTAAGTGCCACATAAATGACAGCAAAATAGGGCCATTTACAAGTAGCTTTGGCTATGGATTTTGTATGATTCATTTCTAGTCACATATTTGCACCACCAGCTTGCCAACATTTCTGCGATAACCTATTATTTTAGACATTTATCATTTGCTCAGTGGATTCCCTGCTGAATGTGAGTAACAAAGCTCACAGTCTAGATATCTGCATCAAATTTTGGGAGTCACTTAATACCGGTGACCGGTAATCTACACAAATTAAACTAATGTTTTCATCCAAGCATCTTTAGTACTGGAACAAAGCAGTTAAAGTATTAAACTTATTGAACTAGTGCTTGAGCATATAGTAAGGTTTTTAAAAAGAACCTAATTACACGTTTTAATTGGATGCAGCACCAGTAGGCACTATTTTCGCACAATTTATTGAATAGACACAAAAGCCTCCCTACGAGGCGAAATGGGGGGCCTACGGGCCCTACGTCCCCTCGCCTCAGCCAGCCGCCGCCCTGAGGCCACTGTGCCCGCCGGGCCGGGCTGCTCCACGTTAAACCGAACGCCCACAGCACCACACAGCCGCCATCTTCCCGCCCCCGGTCCTGTGAGGGGCCGCGCCCCGCTCCGCCTCAATGCGCACGCGCGGCTGAGGCGAGCGTCGAGGGAGGGTTTCGAACCCGGATCCCTCTGCGCGGAGTGGCGGCCGGGTCACGTGGGGCGGCGGCGGGGCCGGCGGCGGGGCCGGGGCCGGGGCTGCGCGGGGAACGTGAGTGGAGGGGAGGGGACGGGAGGGGCGGGGCCGGGCCGGGGTTGGGGGGGGGAGGGGGGTGCGTCTCCTTTTCCTCCTGCTCCTTTTCCTCCTCGTCTTCTTCAGCGCCGGCTCTGGGGGCCGGGAAAGGAGCTTCATGGAGCGAAGGCTCTCGGCTCGCCCCCTTGAGCAGTGCTTTTACAGGCTATGTGAAAATAGCCAGGGGATTTGTTGTCATTTTTCTTTTTTTTTTTTTTTTTTAACCAGATCTATGTTCCTCTTTTCTTAAAGTGCTTAAAAACAACAATAAAGAGCCCGCAAATGATTTGCGCGTGTATCGAAAGGAGAAGGGGTAAACAAGCGGCCTGGCTGTATGTTGGAGGCTTCCTGAAGCGGCTGTAAGAGCACTTGGCGTGACTCAGCTGGTAGTGAGATGGGGTTAGCGGTACCAGGCTGCGTGGTGAGGGCCTTGCAGCCGCACTGCGTTACTGCAGGGAGGTCTGAGGGCTTGCCAGGAGTTAGCACTAGTGCCAGAAAGGGTATACTTCTGGGTGTTCAGCTGGTACGGTTCATTAAAAGGCTAACTTCATCCTTTCGCACTCCAGACTGCAGGCAAATTTCTCCTGAAGCAATAAAAACAAAGAAGCACGAAGCTTGTGAGGGCCTTCGCGCTTCTGAAGTCGTCAGGGAAGCATGGATTGTTTCACTTCAATTACATCGCCAAATTCTTGAGCTGAACAGGGGAGGATGCTCTTCTGCTCTAATTACGCCGTTTTTTGATTATACCAGTGTAAGGATCGCAGTCAAATCCAAAAAAATCCTGACCCTATTTAAAGTAATTAAAAATCCATGAAGTTAAAAATCTAACTGTGCCCTAATCTGAAATCCCGTTTTGTTCTGATAAGTGTGTGTGTGTATCTATTCACAACTGACACCCCCTCACCTTCACAAGTAGAGTGATACAGCTATAAATATTAACTATGATTTTACTTCTCTCAGTTAATTTATATATGTTTAGGTGTATCCTAGCATTTTGAGAAGTAGTTATTCATTATCTGTTATGAGATGGGGGTAGTAAGAACGTTTGTCAAATCTTTTTGTGTCACTTTGTTCCCACAAAACTGGGAAGGATCTTAATATGTCCATTGTCTCCCCCGCAAAATGGTATTATAATAGCAAGTAATTCTGACTAACTGACCACAGAGGTTCAAAAAGAGCTGACCTTTCAAAGAAAGAAACGCTCTATTGACTTTTTTTTTCTTTTTTATCTGTTTGATTATATGTGTCATATAAATTTAGAGGTACAGGACTGCCTCCGTTTTAGGATTCCAAAGCAATGAAACCAGTGGTGGCTCATGGCTGTTGTGTGGCCTCTGTTTGAATCTTGAACAGACTTCTTCCAATAAAGGCAAACAGTAATTTCTAATGAACTTAATTTCTAAGGGGAGTTACTAAAATGTAGACTTGCAAAATGTAAAATACAAAAATCTATAAAGGATCCTGCTTTTTTGTCTGCTTTACACTGAAATGGCAGCAGAATTTCTGTTATATAAACTTATATAAGCCCAAACTACTCTTTTTGATGGTAACCTAAAACTACACTTTCTGACTAAACTAAGCTATATCCATGAAAAGGGTGTGTGCATGTGTGTATGTATATATATCCACGTAGATAGACTCATGAAGGGGATAGACCTAATACAGTATTAGGTTGTTCCGTTTCGGGAGATTATTTATATTGCACTATGAAAAGTGATGTGACCTTTGTCTCCAGAGGAAGAGGCAGTGAATATGACCAGTATATGTATTACCAGTAAATCCTTTTCACCATAGATAACGCCTTAGTTTTGAGGCACATGAGCAAAGTATCTGTTTCCGCAGTGGCTGCCTATGAAAGGTAATGGAGAGACCGAAAGATCAGGAAGGAATGAGTTTAGTGGTAGACATAGCCTTTAATGCAGTCATTGTATGTTAATATTTCACTTTGTGTTGTTTCCTATCAGCAAGGTAGTTACTGAATTATTTTGACATTTTCTGATATGTCACGTTGTCTGGTTTTCAGTTTAAAGTTCAGTATTTTGTGAATGAAAGCACCTTATGGCCTTTAAAGGCGCATTTGATTAATCTAGAAGTTATTCTCTATAAATTAATTACCTCTATAATTACATCAGAAGCTTGTCTTTTGCTCTGAACTATGTAATTGACTATATATTTGAAAGCTTATTGTAACTGACCGACCATGGTTGTCCTTCTCCTTGCATACATATTAAATATAAACGGGCTGGTTCTTTGTGTTTCAAATTGTTGAGGTTTTGCTTGCACTGATCTGTTTTTCTGTTTATTCTGCCTTCTTCTGTCCCTGTCAAAATTTGAGGACAATAGTAAGTGTTTGCAGTTTGCTTGTGCTTCCATTGTAGGACTTCCCTTTTGCCTTAAAACCACTGCTTCTTTTTCTGTTTTGTTCTTTGCTTGGGTAAGATTTTGTACCCCGAGACTGCATCTTCATAGGCAAGTACTACGGGTCTGTTGGGCTTATAGGTAGTGAGGAGCAGGTTATGCTCAGGATCTGACCTTTGCCCCTTTCACCATGATGTGTGTGTGTGTGTGTAAGTTTTTGTTGTTGTTGGTGTTTTTTTTTTATTTTTTTACTTTGGACAAGCTGCAGTCTGCACCTGGCAGCAGAAGGCCCAATTTTTCTGGAATGCACTGGGTTCTTTCCTGGAGCATGTCTCCTGGTTTGGCTTGACCTGAAAAGAGACCAAACAGTTCGTGCCCACTCCAGAGAACAACAGTGAAACCAGTGGGAGCAATGGAGAGGTTCACTTCAAAATCAGACTCCCAAGCCAAACGAAAGCATTAACACTGGGATTTTTTCTGTCAGTGGAGGTTATACAGTGCTAAGGTTCCTCTTTACAAATCAGTTTTGCAAGGCAAGGAGAAGAGCCCAGTAGTTCTAGAGAGAAGCTGGCAGGGCTTCTTAAGATCAGGGTGTGCCATGCAGGTAAAAGCAAAATCTGTAGGTCACAGCTGTATCCACCCTCTATATGAAAAGATAGGTTGCACTTTTTTGTCAATTCATAAAATCTAGGCTTATATTGCATTGTGATTTTTGAGGAGAAGCACAGTGGGCTGGGTTTTGTTTCACATAAACCCAGATGAAAACTTCAGGCTAGAACATCTACAGTTCTGTCCATTTGGGGGGGAACAAGGGTATAAGGAGATTCTTTTCCTTTAACTTCAAACTATAGCTGGAGGAAGAGACCGTGTAACATTTCATTTTAACTGGTATTTACTAAAATATTTACTTTATTACGTGATTTTTCAGTAATATGACGTTGCAATATTGTAGGGGTGCCAAGCAAGCAAGGGGGTTTGTCACAGTAAAAATAAAAGTTGAAATGCATTGCACTTGGTTAGTACAAAACAAACAAATAAATTCCAAGAATGTTTAGTTCAGACATTTATCTTGAGTAGGTGACAAAAATGCAGACACGTGGCAGTCTAGATGCAAGACAAATGTCCATTTCAAGTCTGTTCTGGAAATTTGTACATTTTGAAGTGGGTGGCATGTTTTCAAAAAAAAGGAATAAATGCTTCATTGTTTTGAGTCTTGTTAGGCTTTTAATAAACGAAGTAGAGGCTGAGGAAGAATGTTCAAGCAGTTGAAAGCTCTATAGATTTTAAGTGAATTGCATTCCAGAAGGCTCTTAAATAACTAGTTTTTCTTTCTTTATATATTTGTCCTTTATAATCAAATGCATGGTGTGTTTTGGCTTATGTTTGTGCCCCCAGTAATAGGAGCGATTTATAATACATAGCATAGCTGTAATCGTGGAGCAAACCGTTCCCTGTCATGTTACGTGGTCACAGAGCTGTGCTGTGTGCAGGCTTCTCTTCCTAGGTGCATGTGTGTTAAAAGTATGAATGCTGGGAATTGAAGACCATCAAAAGGGGGGAAAACCTTTAAAAAGCGAGACTGTGTATTATTTGGCGGTTTGAACAACGCGGTATGGCAGCATTTCGGGGTTTCCACATAACTTGTGCAGAAGCGATGTTGACTTTTAAATTCTAACAGTTTTTGTCGGCTGTTCTGTGGTGGGAAAAAATGTCGCTGTGTCAGTGGTAAAAGAGAAGTCAGAGGTTTGGGCAGATGAGTGCAAGAAGATTTTGGAGCGTTGGTACACCTGGCATGTCATATGGAAAGAGAGGATGACATTAATTAAAACTTCTGATTAGCTAAGGACTTTTCTTATAACATCGACATTAAAAAACAACAGCTGACAATGTTGATTATCCTCTGCAACAACTGATTTACATTTTAAGAGGCCTTAGCTCATTTGAACTTTGTAGGGACTGCAGCTGTGGTCTCTGTAGTTAAATGAGGAGGATTTGAAAGCAGTTTGTAAAGGTACCAGCGCAGTTTGGTTATGTGCTCAGGAAGCCTGGCCTGAAGCGTGTTTCTGCCGTTTCCACCCTGCTTTGGACAGGGCTTAGACGTTATGGAGCGTCTCGGAGATTAGACCATGGGAAAAAATGCAGTGAATTTCCTCTCATTGTAACAAATAAGTTTATTTGCATTCTGTTCTACTGCATTTGCTTTGAGAATGCCAGCATTTTTTTCTTCTCTTAAAGTGCTATACTAAGCATAAATGCAATTTGAAGAGAAATCCAGAGGCTAGAGTAACTTAAACTTAATTTGATCAATGATTTGATGTTACTGTACTGTGTGAGCTGCTGTGGAAGTATATACTGCTTTTGCTTACGTTTAAGTAGAGGAGATAGGCTGGGCTGGAGACAGTCTTTTCAGATGTTCAACCCTGCGCAGGCTTCATATTCCTTTTGCTGTTATAGGATGACATAAATCAGAGGTGATTTCCCTCTCAGTTTATTAATGATGCTCTGAATGCCTAAAGAAAAATGTTTGCAGCCATAGCAGCTGCCTGTAAAAAAGCCAAATTTAGAACATCCCACTAGGAATAATGTGGAATGTTAAACTTTGCATCAGGAGCTGTTGGCCTTTCCTCCTTATACAGGTGTTATTTTTTTCTGCTGTTCTCCAGAAGAATGAGGTGGTTGTTTATCTAAAATAAAAATCCTTACAGAGGAAGCGTTTGATTTGATGAGTTGGAAAGGAAATTAACCAAAATAAATAAGTATATTGATAGTTTATTTGAACTATTTTAGAATGTAATGGAAAGGGAAGTGAATGAGATGCTAAGATGAAAATTTTGTGTCTATCAGGATATTCAGGAAGTTTCATTTGAAACCTAATGGGGAAGTTTGGAAGCATAACTGTATTTTGCTGGTTCTGCTTAGTTTTGAATAGTGTATTGTGAATCTTTAATAGTTCAGCAAAGAACTGCCATCCTGGAGGTGGAGACGTGTGGCCACACTGTTGCCCTTCTGGAGAGTTTTGAAAAGTGAAAATAGCGCTGGCCAAGTTTGGACAGCCCTAAGAACCTACTCGAAATTCCTTGTCATTCCTTTCATCTGTAGGCAGGGCCACGGTGCAGTCTCCGTGCCCCTTTGTGCTGTGTTCTCCCAGTGCAGGTACCTCCTAGTTGGAATTCTAGACTATAAAAACAAGAACAATTTTCAAAGCTTACTGTTAGGAGTATGTAGCTGTGTCTGTGTTCCTCTTTGAAACAGTAACTTTTAATTTTCATTCATAGCTTGTGCTGAATATTTATAAAAGTTGGGATAAGGTCATGAAAAAAATTACACATGTAGCAAAGATGGGAGGCCTGAAAATTGAGACTCTATAGAGAAGTTTTTTTTTTTTTTTTACCAGTTTCCTGCCTGAAAGTTTAGAGATTGTAAGCGAATCAGGGTAGTAGTGAAAAGATGTCTAGCACAGCCAGGAATTTTATAGACGGAATAGTCTGTCCAGGGCCACTGGAGGGAGGTTGCAGGTTCCTTTTTGTCGTAATGCTTGTCTGCGTTAACTGTATAAATCCATTTTATTTGTCTTATACCAGTTTAAAAATTGTGACTTTTTTTCTCACTTGATTTTTTTCTTTTTCCGATTAAGAGGTGTCTCAGATGATGAAGTTGAAGAATTTGTTATGTTTTCTTAAGTGCATTAAGCTTGAAAACACCCCTGTTTCTGTATTATAATGCAGTTGTTTTTTTCTTTCAGAATTTCCAAAACGTGTGTTGTCTTGGATTTGAACAAAAAAAGTGTAGAAATCAGAATAAACTTTGCATTTGAGTAAGAAGTGATAATGCAACGAAGACAGGGAAGAGTAAATGCTGGACTGCTTTTGCTGCTTTATCAAATTTCTCAAGTTGGACTTCAGAACATTCCTTCTGTTACCCTTGCAGTGCTTGTACTGAATATTTTTTTCTTTCTGAATCCCGTGAGACCACTGCATGAAGTATGTATCAGTGTAAACGAAGGCTTCTACAGACAGAACTGGCAGCGTTTACTGCTTTCTCCTGTCCACCATGCAGACGATTGGCATTTGTATTATAACATGATTTCCATGCTCTGGAAGGGGATAATGTTGGAAAGAAAGCTTAAGAGTGTGTGGTTCGCTTATATAATTGCAGTGTTTTCAGTGCTGATTGGAGTTGTTTATATGGCGCTGGAATTCATGCTTGTGAAAATTCTGAATGATCCTTCATATGAAATGAATTGTGCCGTAGGTTTTTCAGGTAAGTTGGTCCAATTTCAGTGCGTAAAAATGAACATTTATAGATACAAGCAATATTTTTGAATGTAGCAGATGGACACCTGTACAGCTGTATGCATGTATGTTATGTCCTTGAAGTAATCCTTTTTTATTTAAGGCATGTACTCTGGGAATGTACATGGTGTGTTTGAGTACATGCTTGTATGACCAGCACAGTCTTTACCTGATGTTGTGGTTTAACCCGGCTGGCAGCTAAACACCACACAGCCGTTCGCTCACCCTCCCCCCTCCCTCTCTGGGATGGGGGAGAGAAACGGGAAAGTGAAGCCTGTGAGTTGAGATAAAGACAGTTTATTAAGACAGGAAAATAATAATAACAATAATAATAATAATAGTGATAATGGTAATAGTATTAACAATAATAATGTGTAAGAAAACAAGTGATGCACAATGCAATTGCTCACCACCCGCTGACCGATGCCCAGCCTATTCCCGAGCAGCCGGCCCCCCCACCCCGGCCAGCCACCCCTATATATTGTTTAGCATGATGTCAGATGGTATGGAATACCCCTTTGGCCAGTTTGGGTCAGCTGTCCTGGGTCTGTCCCCTCCCAGCTCCTGCTGCACCCCCAGCCTGCTCGCTGGCAGGACAGAGCGAGAAGCCGAAAAGTCCTTGGCCTGGTGTAAGCACTGCTCTGCAACAATTAAAACATCAGCATGTTATCAGCGCTCTTCTCATCCTAATCCAAAACATAGCACCCTACCAGCTACTATGAGCTACTTAACTCTGTCCTAACTGGAACCAGGACACCTGAGAACACGAAAAATACGATTACTGCAGTAGAATCATGGTTCCAGCCGGTGTTCAGTGTCACTGACTACCCGAAGTCTGGAACTTGTCGTTTGCTGATGTTCATGATGCTTGTTAGTAGACTCTAGAAAAGCCCATCACTTGACTATTATTTCTGAGCATCTTTTCTGGTATGAGCTGTGCACTATAAATCAGGCCTTTAGCTTCAAATTGGAAACAGTTCATGCCTGTCTTTAGAGACTTGCCTTCATTTTTCTGCTAGAAACAATCAAGCAGCTGCTTGTAGTTATCTTCCAGTGATGGTCATGTCTTCTTATTTAGGAAGTCAGAGTTTCAAGTTGATGAATTCCTTTAAGAAAGTCTGAAGTTAAGGGGAGTAGTAGTACTGCTCTCCTAGGTACATAGAGCTTTTTCCTCGATGCCATTGGGACTTAGAATTAAATGGCAAAACCCCTTTTCTATCTCTGAGAAAGATGTCAACACTTTTTAGGTTTCCCTGTGGTATTCAGGGTGGTACTAGGCTGGGACATCCTGGCAGTTGCTCATTTGGAGCTTCAGTACTCCCTGGTCACCCACCTTTTGGTAACAAGGCATGCCCGGTTCTAGTACTGGCCTCTGTCGTGGCTGTAGGGGCCCTGAGCACAACCTCTTCCCCTGTCTAGGGGATCTGGCTGCCTTGCTCAAGGACAGCTTTGATATGGGACACTGTGATCCATCTCGAGCTGGTGGGAAAAGAGCTGAGAAGCTTTTGCCTAGCAGCTGCTTTTAAGCTTAAACCCTCTGCCTTGTCCCTGCCATAGCTATGCTGCATCCATGCGTGTGTCTGGCCCTGTGCCTCACTGATCTGGACCTCCAGCTGGGTGTCCTGACTTCCTTTGGCCCTGCTTTGTCAAAAGGGTCAGCCTGGCAACCTGGGCTCTTGGCCGTTCACCAGTGCACTTTGTTCAGGGACTGTGGGACTGGACTCCTCCTGGGGAGGTTGCTGCTGCTGCCTGCCTCCCTGATCCCTTTGTGTCCCTTTCCTTGCTGAGAAGAGTGAATTTCGAGGGTTTGAAACTTCTTTATACTGTATCATTGGGAACTGCTACTGTAGTGTTGAGATTTTTCTGTACGTTTTTTTTTTTTTACCAGATTAGTCTCCACCTTCTCACTCAGCCAGATAGCAACCTAGGTGTCCCTCTGCTGGAGCCAACATGAAAAGAAAGTTAGGTTCAGTGATAAGATTATTCACAAGGTGCAGCTTTATGGCTTCCTGCCCTCTTTGGCAAAAGGGACCCAACTGCTGACCAGCAGTGGTGCTGGCAGGCAGGGCGAGCGCAGGTGACGGGCCAGATGGGTCCTTATTTCATTCCTTACAGGAGACCCAAGTCAGCCATGCTTCAGTATTGGCTGGAGTGTGTATTTTGGACTTCTAGTGAACAAAAAAGGGACTAAACCTGTACAGAGCGTTGTCAGTTGAGGGATTACCACATTGGATTTTAATTTGCACGTTCTGCGAGGTACCTAGTTCAGACCTTGCACTGAGTATTGCAGCCAGCGCTGATGTGACTTGTCTGCAGCAGCTGTGGGTGTTCCGGGCCTGCGAACGTGGGACTGCAGCCTGCGTGCACGTGCCTTTGACTGCTTCTCGGGCAGTACGTTAAAGAAGCTCTGGCAGAACTAGTATCCATAGTTCATCTTTCAAAACCTTCAGCATTTTCAACGTGACCTTCAGCATATGTAATTTCTCTTCAGTCAGGGCAAGTATTAGGGAACAGGCGTTGAAGAAGAAATGTGTACTTTCCTGACAATAAGTGTTTCTTTAAGAGCCAGTTTGTATGCGTGTTTATGACACGTTCATTTTATCAGCTCTTAAGAGTTTTAAGATGACTGGATTATTTATTTACCTATTTTGCAACTGGATAAAATAGGCCAGGCCCTTGTCCCCCTAACAGGAACATGACAATACAGCAGGCGTAGGCCCTTCCAATAGGCACTTAAACCTTAAATAAAATAAAATGAATTGAAGCTGTACATAGAGGATTCTGGTGAGTCAAGGGTGGATTGGATAGAGACAACTCCTGAACTGTGTACTGCTATTGAATATTTCTCCCCTCGAGTAAATTTATAGTGTCTGAACCAAGTCCAGTTTTATCAGCAGCAAATAGTGTGTCTGTGCGTGCATAAAAACATTTCTTTTTAAATTTGTTCCTAAAATAAGAATATTTACATCACTGGATAGAGGAGTTTTGCCGTTTCATGTTTTCTGTGGTTTTAGAAGGGGGAGAACCTTTTTCATGTTTTCTTTATTTAGTATATCTGAATTCATGTCCAACTCGGCTATCTTTTCCGTATTAAAATATTCTACTTTTCAATTTTGTGGATTTTTCAGGCAATTGTGTGAGATTTCTCTTCAGAGTAACTTTTTCAAAAACATGTTGGATGTTCTGATAAATTGCGTGAATTCAGTCGATCACATCAGCTCTTACTTGCATGATGGAACAGTTGGAGTCAGTTAGAAATTATTGTGTTTAAAGGTGATTTATCTAATTTTTCTTTTCAGAAACAAGTGCTCTGGAGCATATGTAAGATTTTTTTCCATTAATTCAGAATTTTTGAGCTTACTGTTGAGCTTCACAAATGCATTTCTCTTGTTTTCAGTCATGGCTTTTCTCATCTCACTGAACAGTTTGAGTTCAATAATTTTGTCCATTATTACAACTAGAACGTTTTGTTTCTATTGTTTTGATTACTTGAATAACTACAGTAAGTAGGTGTATTTTTAAAAAAAACAACAACTTTAAATTGGCTGTTATACGTACATTTTTAATGCTTTTTTCTTAAGTGACTGAAAATTATCACTGACAAAACAGCTTAGAGCTGTTCTGGCATGCAACAGTATTGCTTCCTGGTGCTGTGAACCTGCATGGTATTCCAGTTTCAGTAGTTAATTCATTTTGGTAGTTAAGTCACTATTTATTTTTTGGGCACGTGTACTTCTCTCTTGATGTGACTTGTACTTGTTTGCAGGAGTCTTGTTTGCTTTGAAAGTTCTTAACAACCATTACAATCCAGGAAGAGTCAGCAGTGTCCTTGGATTGCAGATATCCAGCAAATACGCCTGTTGGGTGGAGCTGGTGGCTATTCATTTAATTTCCCCAGGGTGAGTACATTTAATTCTTTGAAGTTAGTAGAAGAGATTTGGGTTATCTGAAGTAGTTTGAAATGTTTTATGAAGTAAGAGTAGTTATCTGATACCCAAATTGTGAGCTGGGGCTACAATTAAGTGCTGGGGCTATAGTATGCTTTTTCTTGTAACACCTTGTGATCACGCTTCAAAATGAGAAACTGGAGTACTGTCTTTGGAAGGTATTGTGAACTATTGGAGGGAAGATGTGAAAAGCTGATGGTCAAGGAAAAGGCACATGCACTTTCGGTAAAATAACCTAACCCTGGGATACATGACTATTTCTAAATAACCTATATTGACAGTGTGGATCTGAGTCAGTTTTATAGATTATTTTTGGCAACTTAAGATGCTTATTAGAGTTTTTAATCTAAAAAAAAACTAGATGACCTCACAAACTGAGAACTACCCAACTACCCCAATTAAAGACCAATAGCACAGGGGCAAGTCTTCATCCTGCGACAGATGCAGATCGCTGTCATACACATTCATGGCTGACAATTGAAATCAGTTGTAACGCATTATGAATCAGCAATGAATATTAGTTGCTTAATTTTGGATGGGTTCAAGGATCCAAAAGAGTTCAGTCTCAAAGCAAATCACAGTCAAAACAGGTAAATATAATAGGAATAATGAGCTTTTCATTAAAAAAACAAAACATCTATGTATGTTTGAAAATAGAGGAACATTCTGAAAAATCTGGCTTTAAATTCTGATTTTTTTTCCTTTCACTTGTATACCTCTCAGCTTTACCCCTGGTGTGACCTCTCTTGTCAGTATAAATATCTTGCATTGCTCTAACGTTCTTAACCTCATGAAATCTTTTTAATGTGTTTATTTTCCTATTTAGTCTGCCTTTTTTCATTGCTTGTTTAATGCTTAAGGATATCACTGAGTCTTCACCGGTTATCAGTCAGATTTGCTGTTGAACTTTTTTATTGATGAGAACTGTTCCTCTGGAACAAGAGGGCTTAAAAAAAACAACAGGTTTGCTGGGAATGGCATTATATGGTGAAAAACATTTTCTATTGTTTTGTTTTGTCAAACAGCTTTTACTTTTCTATATTATGTTTCCAATTTATTACAAAATTAGTAACAAATTCCCAACTTCCAGTTAAAGAAGCAGCAGTGTTTTCCTGTACACAGTTGTGTAAAACAAGTTGTCTTATACTTATGCAATCGTTTAATTTGGTCTAATTTGCATTCAGATAGGTTGCTTAGCACTGGTAAATTGACTACATGCCCTTCTTTCTAAGCGAGATTAAATTTAGAAGCAGAGGCAATAAATTGTAATGTGCATGTGACTATGCGGTTTGAGTTAATATGGAAATGAACTGTGTGTATAAACACATGGATTTCATCCTATTGTTTCAAGAAATTCATTATTTTTCAAAGATAAAGCCAGCCTAGATTCTTGTAGTATGTCACTTACCTTACTTGTTTGTTTGTTTAGTGAATATATGCCTTCCAGCAGAGCATCAGAGGAGATTTTTAAGTTGTCATGGAAGACAGTGACAGTGGCTAAACTAAAGGCAAACTTTTGTTGCTAAATAAGTGGCTTTGTCTTGTGATAGACTAGGATGCTTAAATGATGATTCCTACTAGCCTTTTGGGTTTGCTGTTAGGCGGAAATTGGAGAAATGTAGTAATACAGGTGTAGGTTTTCTTTCTCTGCTTTCATGTGTGCTGCTGGGTAACTGACACCACAGAATTGAAACAAGTCAGGATAAATGCAGTAGCAGCAAGGAATTGATTTGAATTCAGTGTAAGAATACTGGAACATTATTCATATAAAAATAATACTGGGAGATGCTTGTAAGCATGGGATCAGAATCGGATAGATGAAGCATAAATCTTGTTCAAATGGCTTTCCTGTAATGATAGCAATTTTCATGGAAACTACACAGTCAAATGAAAAGTCTAGTTAATTCTGTTTAGAAGATTTTGCTCAAGTAATGTGCGCATCAGCTTGATGGCAAGTTTCTTCAGGAAACGGTATTTAGACATATTGCATAATTATCATTGGTATGAAGTGAATGGTTGAAATAAGATCTCTGGGGAGATCTACATTTTCAAACAAAAATTAAATGAGACATCATTTGAATTTCTTTATACCAGAGAGAACATTATTTAATATTGATAAAGCTCATTGACATTTAGGAAAAAAGCATGCAATTTAAAAAGTCAAGAATCCTGTTTCTATTCCCACTCAAAGTTCAGTTTGCATTATGCAAACTATAAGTTATACCACAAGCAATAATTCTGTCAGTTTTTCTTAACCAGCAGGAGAAAAGGCAGTAGTTTATCTTGTTGTTGCAATCAGAAGGATATTTATTAGTCTAACAATTTAATAACAGTCAACTTAGAAAAATATACATGCAAGTCAAGATATTGCTATTATTGCAAATAATGTAAAAATACTATTTTGGAATTTGATAATGGAAGTTGCTTTATGGTTGATAGGGTTTTTAACTGTATATATAATTATTTCACAATATCTAAAAAGCAGAAAATAGGAGTAACCTCAATTTTCTGGATTAGATTTGAGAGGAGTGGAGTTTATAATACAAATGAAAGGAGCCTTGGTAATGTGTTTGGACAAGAGTTTCACACAACTTTTGTGCTTTTCTATAAATTATATTCATTCGTTTCAGCTAAAATGACATTTAATTCCAAAACTTGTATGTTGTCCTGCCTTGTGAAAACAGTTGTAGTTTTGCCATTAGCTTTAATGTCAGCAGATAAAACTCATACAGCCTTGTAGGCCAGAAATCCATTATGCAAATTTTTTTGAAAAGCCAGTCTACTGAAAATTAAAATTCACTGTAAAATGTAGTAAAATGTCAAGAAGGTTGACATTGACACTGAAGTATTATCAGGAATTAATGGTTCAATTATATTTGAGTTCATTGGAAACAGGAATATCCACTTTGGGCTAAGGCATGTGGTTAGAAGAACATTAATTGCATGTGTGAAAGTTATTTTATCCAGTTTACTTATATTGAATAATTCCAGTCTACATATTTTCATTAAATAAGAAACATTATAGGGGATCTGAATGAATGTGATATCAGAATGCAGTTATTACTCAGAGCATTCAAAAGGACAATGATATATCTCTATACACATACATACTTGTATAACCATAAATGTTTATACTCATCAGTATTTAGTATAATGTGCTTCCCAAGATCACCACTATATCAAACGGATCTTTGCAGGGGCTTAGCAGCCTCACATTTTACCTTGCTAAGCAAGGGCAAGTGGGCCCGCACCCATCAGGGTTTGGGAGGCCTCTGCCCCTCTGGGTGGGAGGCCCAGTCCCTCCAGGCAGCCGGCTCTGCCGCTCTGGTGTCCTCAAGTCTCTTGCTGCAAGTTGTTTGTTACCACTTACTCTATGGGTTGTGAAGGTGCAGAGTTTGTTCATTCCTATTTCTGGCTCTTGTGCGTTTTTTAAATATGTTGTATCCATGAGAGGTTTAGTCAATGGGCTAAGTGATAGTGGTTCCTTCAGTCTTTTCCCAGAAGTTGTAGGCTTCTTGGTGTTGTTGTCTTTGGCTTAGTTTTCCAGCTGAGACCTATCACTGTTGAACAGAGTGGAAAGTTTTACTTCATTTTACTTTCAGGCAGCGCTCCTGTCTATGTGTTCGCAGTGAAACCCTTGTTTCCTGTAGTGGTGTGGCCCACTGACCCGTGCTTCGTTGTATGTCTCGCTGCGTGTGCCAGCTTCTCTCCTGAAACTTTCGCACTAGCTAGTCCCTTCCAGCCTGTTTGTATAGCTGATTTCTGTGACGTGTTCAGAACTTCATACTTGTCATTGAATTATATCCTAATGCTTTGTCACTGTGTCAAGGTTGCTTTAAATTATAATGCCATCTCCTGTCACTCGTGTAGCTTCTCTCAGCTTGTTGTCATTTGCAAACAATACTTGGTATAGACTCTTGTGGAAATCCATTTGGTTCATATCCTTAGTTTGATAATGAATCACTGATGAGCATTAAGCCAGGCTTTTTGGCCAGATACATATCTGCTTAGTGTAGTTTTACTGCTTAAAATTTATGAGAAACCCTCTTCATGAGAAATGCCATGAGACAGTGCTTCATTCTCACAGCCTGTCGTCTGCAATTTCTCCCTTTCTTGGGAGGCTTGGAGCCCTGTCAAAGGAGGGAACCTGGGGGATTTGACTGATTTGTTCATGACATAGCTGTTTTCTGCTTTTGATGTTACTTACTTGAGTATAGAAATACCCTTCCAGTCTTCCAAAACTAACCTATCTTCAAAACAGCTGCAAAAGACAGTCTGACTACTTTAGAATTCAGCTGTATGGTTAACTTGTTTTTTCATTTGTTTGCATAGGGTGACTTGGGTTGTGAAGGGACCTTAAAGATCACCTAGTTCCAACCCCCATGCCCATGGCCCACCAACCGAGGCTGCCCAGGGCCCATCCAGCCTGGCCTTGGGCACCTCCAGGGATGGGGCACCCACAGCTCCTCTGGGCAACCTGTGCCAGTGCCTCACCACCCTCTGAGTGAAGAACTTCCTCCTAACATCTAATCTAAATCTCCTCTCTTTTAGTTTAAAACCATTCCCCATTGTCCTATCACTTTTTATTTTGAGGTTTGAAGTTTTTAATAGAATAACTATTTTTTCTTTGTAAAATTGCATAGTATCTATGTCTTTTAGTTGTTCCATTTAGGAAATGCCTATACAGATCTCTTCCATAATATAGATTACACATTAGCAAAAAAAAAAAAAAGTATTAAGTCACCATTAGAGTAAATTAGAATATAACGCGTTCTAAGATAACGTTGCAAGAAGTGATGTTTGTTTAACTTGGATGAAACATTAAGCATTTTGCTAATATAAGGGCTTCTATCTGTATGCTATGTAATTGCTTTTCCTAAGTAATTACAAGTAGCGTATTTGTGTTTGTCACACAAATTGTATGACGAGATATATGAAGATTTGGTTTATCAAATATAATTATTTTGTGCATGTCAGTGGTAGCATATATGTGTGACAGTGTACCTGGTATTGTTTTTGCTTTAGGAAAAGCTGTTTAAACATCTTCATTATTAGTGCGTTCTCCTTGAATATAATAAAACAAGTATTAGGTTAGTGTACTAGGTGCCTAAACACTGTTCAGTAGACATGAAGTGGAATTTATCCCCCAAAAGACTTATTAAAGTTGAAGGTTTCTGATTGCTCATATTGTATAAATATACAGCTTCACTGTGTTGCAAGCAAAGGCTTTGATTTTGGGTTTTGTGGAACAGCGTTGTGCTTAGATGAGCATAAAATTTGTTTAAAACACTGCCAGTAATATAGGTGAATCAATCTCATGTTGGTAATTTCTAGTGTAATGCATCTTTAAGTATTTAATGTTTTTTGTGTACAGGCATTCTCCACGTCAGGGATGTATTTTTCCTAATTTGGAAAATCTGTTCCAGAAAAATCTGTTTGGAAAACTAGTTCGTTTATAAATCCCTAATTTATCCCTAATCCCTAACTACCTCTTACCTGTGCATTTTCACAGCAACATTTATGCTATTGCTTACTTGTGGGAGAGCTGCAACTCTGCGTAGCAGAATTCAAGTTTGTGGTTCAGTAGGTGGCAAAGGAGTGAATTTAAATCTGATCTTTATCTCCCTCTAGTGACACATGTTTTTTCTCACATACTTTTTACAAGTGGTGTCTGGAAGTTTTACCATCACGAGTGCATATGGTATCATTACTATATCTGTTTTGGATTTTTGACCAGAACGTAAAACGTATGTTTAAATCTATTTTTACTTCAGACAGAAGTTCCTTTTCTGCTTTATAGAGGGAAGGGGGGAAAAAAAAAGATAATGGTATTTGTTGTTTGGACAGCCACTATAAATATAGTGGGCTGATTTATTTATAATTGCATAGTTCAGGAAATGTTTTCTCTTTAAAAAAAAAAGTGGCTTTGGCAAATTCATAATAAAGATGAAGAACCTGATTAATTTTTTCACTAAACTCTTAATTTGAGTGCTGAAAATTAGTTTATGAATTTATCAAATCACAATATTCATGGTGATACTTGGAGCAAATTTCCTTATTTATACTACATTTATGCTTCCATGTTGGTGATTTCTCAAGACTTTTAAGTCTTTTCATTCCATATAAAAGTGGGCAGTGATAAGTTTTTAAAAAGAAATTGTTGATATATTTAGAAAAAAACTTGGATTTCAGCATTTCACTCATTGTTCTTTTAATTTTGAAAGCACTGTTTTACAAACATGTTGCAACAGGTATGCATTTATGGTTAAGATAAACTCTTGGTGGGGTTGTATTGATAGTACTGTATTCAGGCTTTCACTTGAAATAATTTTGGCAGATCCTACCAGGACATTTCAGTGCAATTCTGTGGATTTAAGTTCTCTGAATTAAAACTAGTTTACTACCTCAATAAGACTTCAGTTTAAAAGCTTTTAGGGAAACAGTATTCTATCTGCTAAACAAGCAATTCAAGGGATCTTTCCAATTAGCTTCTGGCTTTTTCAGGATATTTGTTACATGCTTTTCTTTAACTGTATATACCCACCACTTTTAGGGTATTTATGAAGAAAGAAAACTTGGCACTTCCGTTCACACTGATAAGTTGCTTAGGTCAAACTGTGTAGGATACTTCTATAAATCATGAAATGAGGGAAGTAAATAACTCTTGCAAGGAGCACTGTATTAAACTATGTGATTAACTTTATAGCTCAGTCTTTAATTTGTTGTGGCCATACTTCTCAGGCACAGCTGGGAGTGAGGTTTGCTTGGAGCTTTTCCTCAAAATGAATAAGGTTTTAAAAAAAAAAAAGTTTGTTTTTCTGCAAACTGCACATGTGGGTTTAATCAGTAATTAACACTAATGTTAGAAATCAGACTGAGTAGGTCAGAGCAGAAATTAATAAATGTTTGCATTACCCTGTGTCTTTGCAGGCAAGTCACTTTTCTATGCTTAGTTACTCAGGGACTTTCTGGGTTACAGCAAACTTTGCACTTCCCCTAAAGGATTCCTACCAAAAAGAAAAAATCTTTCTTTCCGTCACTCACAAGATTATTATTATCATTTTTTTTAGGACTTCTTTCGCTGGGCATCTGGCAGGGATTCTTGTTGGACTGATGTACACCATGGGACCTCTGAAAAAGATCATGAAAGCCTGTGCAGGTATATAATTTGGTTTGATTTGTAAAATCTGCATGAGCCACTTTTAGTCTTAAAATTCAGTAAACCTTATATACTTGCAGACATTGAGGCAATTCCAGCAGTTTTTAGGGGATTAAAGATACACTGACTGATAAACTGAATGCAGAAGAAAAGCTCACTTTTTTTCTTTACTTGTTCTTATCTGTGTTAAAGGTGCCTTTCAGGTATCATGTTTTTACCTTTGTTTTTAAATTACATATTTAAAGTAAAATGTTTCATGTAAGATGCCAATGAAAATGTCATTTTAAATAGAGTGGTGAAGCTGTAGACATATGTCAGAACACAGTGTGTTTCTATGATGGGTTTCTGTTGCTTGTATCCATTCATGTGGAAGCTGCTAAATTTCAAAAAAGATTGTGGGATGCTTGAGAAATTGTTGCAAGATTCCCCAAGCTTTCCAATAGTGAGTTGATACGGTTTTTCATATTGTAGAAGTAATTTTTTAAAGGTAGAATCTTTAGACATCTTCAGACAAACAATTTTAAATATAGCCATACAAACTTTCATATGAACATGCCCTTAAACTTCAGTGTTTTAATTAGAAACCTGAGCCCTTTAACAACAGTTGTGCTGGACTTGGTTGTCAGAATTTTTGTCCGATTACTTAATAAGTTGGGCACCTTATTTATGACTGTGCCATTAAGTTGATCATGGATGTGGTGTTTGTACAGTGAAAAATTGCTTGTTCAGATGTGTGCATTCTCATGGGAGGTTTTATCGCAGTTTGGTGTTAGTCTGTCATATATGCTTAAGTGGAAAGCAGTTTTAAGTGGAAAAATAAAGACCGAAGCATCAGAGTTCCTACCCTACTTGAGTAAACTCACTACTTATTTAAAAGTTAATATTTTCTCTTTCTGGGGCATGATGACTGTTAGGACTGTTGAGCATTGGATTAGGTTGCATAGGGAAATTCTGCAGTCTCCATCCTTGGATGTTTTCAAGACCTGGCAGAATAAAACCCTGACTAAATAAACTGGTCTGATATCATAGCTGACCCTGCTTTGAGTGGGTTTTGGGCTAGGGACCTCCTGAGGTCCCTTCCGAACAGAATTGTTCTGTGATTCTGGGATAAGAGCCATGGTACTGTTAGTGAGACATAATGTAGAGATCCTGCTGCTGTGAAGGTTGCTGTGTGACTAAAGACTGGAAGAAGGGATTTTCCATTAAACAGGTGATTTTTGTCAGCAGAGCACAAACAATGCAGTGTTATTCCAATCCTAAGGTCTCTATGCATTAACCCATTTTTACCAATGTACAATCTCAGTGCAGAAATTATTCATTATAAGTTCTGGAGATCATAGGTTGGTTTGCATCTTTCTAGTCTACTTGGGTATGTTGCTTAAATTTGATTCTGTGTTTTAAAGAGAGACTATGATTGTTTTATTCTAATAGTGCATGCATTATTCTTATATTTAGGTGGTTTTACTTCATTCACTGATCCTGACAGGCCAAGGGACTACTACTCAGGTTATTCAGGTAAATGCTGTCACCCACTTACCTAAAAACTTATTTCAGCTCACTTTCAGCGTTACAAATATGGATATAATTTTTGCTAATGAGAGAGAACCTACCAAATATTCTGCCTATATGTCCACTTGCTAATCAAAATCAGTTTGTCTGGCCTTGTCTTTTCCTACTTGGGGAACCGTGTTGGATGTGTTTTGTACAAGAATCTTTAAACCTTACATTAAGGTTATGACTTTATAAAATGCTACCCTGGGGCAATACTATCCCTTTTGCAGAGTCTGCAGCAAGGAGGAAATTGTCTACCAGAAGCATCCTTTTAAACATTGGTAAATCTGCCCTGATTTGGCAAACTTACCCATTCCTTTCTAGGATCTAGACTACAAAGGGAGTGTGAGCTACCTGTTTCCAACTGGCAGTCTCAGGCCAGTTACAGATGTTTGCTGAGCTACAGTTACTGTTCTGTTGCATTGCTCTGTGTTCCACCTTGGTAATGACCAAATCTTCCTTCAGTATGCCAATACAGTAGCATGTGGAAACTAAGAATTTATATCAGAAAAAGGAATTTGATTTGCTAATGAGGATAAGAATTTGCACTTGACATTTAAACTCAGTAATCTGTTGCATCCGCTCTATAAACACCAGCTGCTCAGAGTGTGGGTGGGTGTAAAAGACAACTCTTGAGGAATAGGAGCAGATTCCAAACTGCCCTTTACTTCTTTTTCCAGGTCTCCGTAATCAGGGAGAAGGGAAGATATTTCATGTAGTATATTTAGAATGATGAATAATGACATAGCACCAGAGAAAAAGATTTGGTACACTGATGGAAAATAAATTTGTTTTGTGTTGTGTGTCTTGGGCAGTCCCCGAAGTAACCATGGTGTTGCTTTGAGCTAGTGTGTATGAAAGGGAGATAAAGGAACAAGGTTAACACAAATTACCCTATCTTGCATGCTTGGCTTTAGATGTAAATAATTTTTCTGTAGTAAATTCAATACTCTGAATTGATTTATAATTGTAATTATAAAAGATATATATTTAATATGTTCATTCCTTGTGTATATATACATCATAATTTTCTTTCACCTATTCATAGGAGTCTTCATGGAAGAGTTAACCTTTTGCTTTTTGTGTGTTATAGTAATGGATTTCGCTATCTGTGAATTAAGAAAACTTTCTAGTATTGTATGCTAATGATGCATGTGCAGTACATTCTTACCTTGATTAATTTTTCATTTGCTGGTATTGGTGCTTTATTACTTTCTGACTTCAAATACCAATTAAATACAAAATAAATAGATGATAAGAACAGATTTTATGAACCAGTACAGAGAAACAGCTTTAGAAGGAAAATGAAGATTTCAAGTGTGATTTTAACACATTTAGCGTTTGGTGACTGAATTAGGTTTTCTCAAAATGCAGTTCATGAATAAAGTATAGGGACATTTGTTTTGATTAGTAGGAACACCTTGAACATGTCAATATTACTGAATTGTTTCTCTTTGTAAAATAAAAGATTGCAGCTTTGTCAGCACTTACATCTTGATGACAGTGTAAAACATCACAAAAAAATTACAATAGAGCAAACTTAAAATGACATCCTTTTTCATCAGATAACACCATGATTTTTATAGTCTTCATGCACACCGTTTTGAAGCCTCCAGAAAATAGATTTGTAGCGAAAACAACGTTCATTCAGATTAGCATAATGCAGAGGGGAATGAGAGGAATAGATACATATATTTCAGATGCAATCTTTATATATATCAGCTCAAAGGTATCCTGCAGTTGATTTTATTTTTTTCTGCAGAACTGTCTCTTAAATATAGCCAGTATGACTGAAAGGCTTTTAAAGCTTGTTAACAATATGCCTAATTTATACAGATTTGAAATTATGTATTTATCTCTTTCTAGCCAGAGGAATAGCAAATAACTTGAGAAATGGCAGAAGTTCAAGTTACGGGAGGATAATACCAAGTCTTCACTGCAGTTATATGAAAATTTCTGCCAGTGTTAGTTGTTGTATGTTCCAAAAAGGAAGAATTTACAAATGGGCAGAATTACTTTCTTGTGTGTCCATGTATAACGTGCATTTGCATCCATGCACAAACACGGATATAAAATTATATATATCCTCACTTTGTAGTTTGTGCTTGGTATTAATCACAGAAACTCCACAGGAAAGTTATACATTAAATCTATGTAACTATTGAGATATCAACATCAATAATAATCCTGTGTTAATTTGAAGATGAAAAGAATGGCATGCTGTACACACAAATATTTTCATTATTTTTTTCATTTGGAAAATCTTGTATAAGTTTTCTATCACTTGGAGAAACTGGCTGTGTGATTCTTCAAAATCTATTGTCCGGGTGTCTAGAAGAGAAGTTAAATATCCAAAGTTCTATATACTGACAATACAAAAGAGGAATAGAAAAATGGCACTTCTCTCCTTAGTTTTACTCAGCAGAGGTTTTCTGTGTTCAGGTTTAGATTGTGTTAAAGGAAGAGATTCTCATTCAAGTCTCTTGCCAGGTTGTTTTCTTTTCTTTTAAATCCCAAAAGGATTTGGGTGGATGATAGTTTGTTCATGCTTGTTTTGACAGATTTTGTAAGTGGTCAGAAATGCTTGGTGGTCATTATCAGAGGCAACATACAGTGGCTGTGGCATTAGATGAGATCTGCAGTGTGTTTTGGGTTTTGTTAGTTTGTTCAGAGCATACATAGCACAAATTAGTTGCATATTTTCCTACAAAAAATGCAGAAGTCTTCATCCATGTGTATTCTAATTTCAAACATTACTTGAATTTAGGATGACAGTCGTATATACTGTTTATGGCCACTAGGGTGAAATGAGAGACGGGTGGAAAAAAGCCTGAAGCATACCTGTTTTGTGGTTGCTGTTTCAGTGACGTAGATAAGGTATCCTAGTAATGATGTTTAAATGTTAAAAGGAGATGATGAAAACCATCTTTCAATTTGATTGAAACTTTAAATAATGGTAATTCTATGTCACTTATTTATAACTGATAAAAGATGGAGATGTTTGATGCATCTTTCTTGTCATTATTGTTCTCTCTCCTGTTACTGTAGTCTGGCTTTGCAAATTACAAAAATGTATTTTGATTCGTGGCATATCATAAAAATCCTAATAGTTTTTTTCTCTCCCAAATTAAACAAATTTGTGGAAGAAAGATAACGAAGATAATGTCTGGCTTCCTCCCCTCCCACTGAATATCATCAGTTTATTTTCCTTTTAATTTTACAGATTATTATTATTATAGATATCCAGATTATCAAAACACAACACCAAGGAACTACTACGATTATACAGGTGGGCTTACAGAGGAAGAACAGCTTGAAAGGGCAGTGCTAAACAGTCTTAATGAAAGAGGTAAGGTTTCTATTGCATTTCATATATCAAATCATGATTCATATTGAGGTGGGAGGAACACGGGGAAGATGTATTGTTCATGATTTATTTCCAGTCTTTTGACATCCATTCAGAAATGGACAAAAGTTTACTGGTAGAATTTTCAGAGAATGACATGTGGGGACGGAGTACCATTCTTTGTGTAACTGCATTTATTAGTAATTGCTTACTGTTTGATTTACCTGCTACTTCTATAGTAATAGAATTGCTCTTATAACAAACAAAACTGAAGTAAACTAAGTTGCTGTGCCAAATAAACCCCTCACATTCTAAAGAGTAGTAGGGAGCAGTATAACAGAGGAATTGATGCTGCCAATATTTAAACTTTTTGTGTATTTTTTGCTTTTTATATGTATTTGAGGAGCAACGTATGGATGTCTTACTCTTCACATTTTCCTCTTTGACCCTAAAGAAAGTTTGTGCTAGCTAGTGGAAAGACCAAAAGAAAAAATAAAAGCAGTTTAGGAATAAATACAGTATTTGTTTTTAATTGCAAATTATTAGTTGAATTGGTATAAAATATATTAACTAGGATATACTTTATTTTTCTATAATGCAAGTAAAGTCAACAGAAAAAATTCTTAGTACAATATATTTCTCATTCTGAAAACTGCGATTAGAGCGAAAATATACTAGGCTAACAGTACATTACTAAAGCATCAGGTGTAATGTTTACATCAGTTGTGCAACATTTTTATATTTAAGTGATGAAACAAAGGACAAAAATTACTGCATGTGTTGTCTGGTATTGTGATTTTTAATGTCAAAAGCTGCTCTTTAATCTGTTGTATGTCAATATGTGACTTCAACCAAAGGCTTTATGTTCTCCTTAAATTGTCAAAGCTGAAAGGTTTCTTTTAAATTTGATGAAGCTCTAACATTAAATCTTAATAAAAATAACCTGACTGCCACTTATCAATGTAATTTTTCTTCTTTTGTTCATAGTCTTGGTATTCTAACTTCCTGGGTGCAAGGAAGCATTCATTAGGAAAAAGATACAGAAACTCATATTTGTCACTGCAACTCTTAAAACACGATGCACTATTCATTAATCATTGCTCAGAAAATTAATTTACATCACTGATTTATGGCTGTTAGAAATATCAGGCAAAATATGAAAGTAAATATCTTGACAAGTCGTCATCACTTTCTTTCGCACTGTCTGTGATCATATATATTACGAAGGATGTGTTATCTGGAAGATAATTTTAAAAAGGCAGCAGATGAGGCAATGTTGTGTATGAACAACATACAGTTTCTTCAGTTTGAAAAATTGATTAACATGTTTTTTAACGTAAATGTAGCCTTTTGCTTTCCATCTATTGTGAGAAGTCACTTTTGAGGCTGAAGTGCAGTCTTTTAGGAAAACTAGTTTTAAAAAAGCGGTTTTTGTAGTTCTACATATTTAGGCTTCTAACTGTCCATAAATATTGTGAGACTATAAACTTAAAATCAAAACAAAAAAAAACCACTGTTTCCTGCAGGAAAATTAATAGTGTAATAAGTTTTAGAAATGATAATAATCTGAGCAGTTCCTTTTAAATCAAACTTTTCAGAAAAACTCAGAAGCTGGTGAGGGTCTTAGCTTTCAAGCAAATTAATAATACAACATCTAGTCCATCTGGTCTGCCAGCAAAAGTTGGCAAATTAGATATTGTTCATGCTGTTTTAGACATTTTAAAACAAAGCAAAAACCAGCAAAACCACCACAACAAACAGGTAATATCCATATTTTGTCCTATATAAATTTGTCCTAAATAAGGTTTTGAGAAGGAATGGGTCTAAAGTGAGCTTTAATGGAAGGGATATTTTTTTACTTTACTGACATTTTTACTTGATGTTTTACATCATTTTTTACAGATTGATTTTGAGAAAAATCTTTCAAAGCTTTTAAGTGTTTTGGAATGTGTTGTCTTGCAAGAGCATGAACCTTGTTTGTATTTTTTTGTGTTTTTATACTGTCAGCACAGTAAAACTGTGAATTTTCGTTTACTTGTTTTTCAAAACACCCTATATAAGACTCCTGCTCCTGTGAGCTTTGTCTATAACAGCTGAGTGCTAATGGCTTTTGAGTCATTGGAGCCTAGGCATTTAATGGATGCCTCACGCCTTTGGATGAATGATGACTTTAGATGTAGTTTTAAAGCCATTTTGATGTTCTTTTGAGGCCTTAAGTCACACTGCAGAAGGCAAAAACATAAATTATTACTCAAATCCAAAGCGTCCAAAGATGTCAAATTCTGAGCTCACTGTAGAAAATATATGCACGTAGGAGTTGGTATTACAATAAAAGAAAATGCTTTTATTTTCACTGCCATAAAATGAAGTCACTTTGTAATAACAATGACAAGATTATGATAATATACAAAACTGGACAGCATACATTTTAGTCTTTCATGCATCAGTATGGAACACCTGCAGCTTTCCATTTGTAGCCATAAATAATCTACATCACTATAGGTAAGTGCTTTTTTCTGTTTGCTTTTTGAAGTACTGTGCTGTATTTGGACAAAGATAGATTTTCAACTGTAAGAGGAAATGTATTCTTACTTGGAGAATGCCCTTTGAAACCCGAGAAAGAATTTAAATAGCATCTCTAGCTAAGTATGTCTCGCTAGCAGATAACTGGCATACCAAGTCACATTTTTAACTTCAGTTTGAGACGACAGCATTTCTTATGTCTATGCTCGTGTCTGTTTTCAGTGTTAGGTAAAGTTTTTAAACCTCACAGATAAGCGAAGTGGGAAAATATATTGTATGTTGTTTCCAATGTAGTTTGGTACAGTTAAATTTATATAGGTGGTATTTTTAGTGGTTTCACAGCGGTGCTTTAATTTTGCCGCTTTCTCTGTTTGTCACAGTACTTTAGTTTGGAAAAGTAAGACTTCAGAGCTCAACTTTGAAAAATATTTAATAAAACAAGCTACTTAAAGGTTGAAGTTACCTATGGGCACATCTTATTTCCAAAAGAAAGTAGTATAGAGTTTGTAACTGATCATACCTGCTTCAGAGTGACAAAAGTGTGAAATGAAATGTATTGTGGTAATGAGCAAATAGAGTATTCTTCTTTGTCAGTCTGAAAAATAAAGCTTGAGTGAGTATTGTCCTTTGAACAGGACACGTTTTTCCTTGAAGCATGGCATTTGCTGTAGCTTGCAATTATATGGATGATGAAACAGGTACTTAACATGACGAAAAATTGCCTAACATAATTTGAAACAGGCAGCTAAATGGATGTAAAAACAGGTACCAGAACCAAAATTCAAGGCAGTATTTCCATATCTTTTTGTTTCCAACTGTGGAATTTATACTATCACATTTGCTCTGTGGCTTGGCTGAAAATAGACATAATTTTTTTCTTAGACAAATGTATTTATTAGGGTTTTTAGGCCACAGAATGTACTATTAGATTTGGAATGTCGATCCATTCTTACAAACTGCTGTGTTAGTTAGTATCCTGCTGAGCTTTTAAAAGAGTCAGTGGCATAGTCCAGAATTTCCTGGTATCAGTCCTTGTCCACAACTGAAAACTAATTTGTATTAAGACAGGCAACAAGTTTAATCTAAGTAATTATTTTTATATAATCCCATACATGAGTTTATCTAAACCCAGCATAAAGGTACTGTCTTTCTACTTAATCTACATTCAGACATTCCAGAACTGCAATTTTATTTTTGTGCCATATCCTGAAAAATTCTTTAATAATAATAATAATAGGTATCTAATGCAAGAAAAAGTAATTGCTAGGATTGTTTGTGAGATTTATGTAGGCACTGGTTTTGGCAGTCTGTCAAATTGTCATAATGACCTAAGCTCATTTACTAAAAAGAACTTTATATTCTTTCCATCACTAGTTTTAGATATTGTCAAACAACAACCGGTGTAAACAGCATTAGTTTTCGTTACTTTTTATTTTCATTCTGATTCTCATAAAGTAATTTTATATTACTCACAAATTACAATAACTTCTCCTTTAGTTAAGTCAGACAAGGACAATTACTGTTTGAATTAAAATTTATTTACGATATTTAAATTATATGGTTTTACTATGAAATTAAAAATATATGGCTTTCTATTTTGGTTTAATCCTCATATTAGCAGCTGTATACGGTAACCCCGGTATACCGTCTCTCTTGTTCTTATCTGTTGTTTCCTTGCTATTTTGCTCAGAAGAAATATCTGGATTAGTGTGGGATGGGGATTTTTGTGGTGGTGGGTGGTGGGTATTTTTGTGAGCTGGACTTCTAAGTTTATGTCTTTCAGTCTCAATAATGTTAAGAATCCCCTGCGTGCTCATGTCTCTGCACAAAAGAATTTTTCTCTTAAGAAGAAAGTTTTTAAACATGTAGTTTTTGTATTTTGTGGTTAAAATGAAATATACATATATAGATAGTCCTCATAAGTTTCAGTGCAAATATGCATTTCTTTGATTCTAATCTGATTTAAATTAAAGAAAAAAAAATCAAAATGTTTAGATGGCCCAGTATGTACCAATCATAGGTACATCTGCAATGTGGTTATGAAATATTTAGTCATCTGGCTTAGCAGTTCTCTGAATTTAAATTTAGTTCCCATTTCTGCTTTCTTTTATTGAGATTGGGCTTTTTTTTTCTATTTAGGCTGTGAAACTTGCTAAATCCATTGAAGATTGTGAGTAGTATGAAACAGAAATGCTGTATAATTCCATTTTTCTCCAGGCAGGGTTGTCTTTCCCCTTTTGCTATGGTAGGAATGCCAGTCATTGCATTTAAATGTTTTTCTGTAGAAACGTCTTAAAATAAATTATATGCTTCGATACGCAGTGCATGATGTCAGATTAAAGTACATTTCATAAAGTCACGTGCTGTGATTGGCATCTGATTCTGAAAGGCCAACTTTTCTTTTAGTTGGTCTTGGGTACCCAGAAACATGTTCTGGGAGAAAAGCTCTCTCCTTCAAGTGAAGTTCTTGCTCTAAATATCTTCAGAAATAACTTTCTAGCATTGCATATGTGGTCTATGATACTGATTGCTAGCACTTTGTTTAGGCAAATTTCCAGGAAATTTAATTGGTAAATATTTAGCATTTTCACGTGAAGTTCTGGTGTATGCTTGGTGTTAGTAGCAGACCATAGTAGCCAGAATTCTGTTATAAATACTTATTGATTCCTGGTTTCCTAATGCTTTTGAACTTAAAAATTTTCCTGAGGCTAATAAGCAAGTTTACCATTGGAGCTTTCTTCTTGTTACTATTTATCTAAAAGATAAATATCTTGTAAGTTAAAAATAAATAAAAATCCAAACCAACATGCGTAGGAGTAGAAATGTTTGTTATTGATAGCCGTCGATTTTTCTTTATTGTATAAAATATCTTCCTAATTTCATCAAGCAGTTCTTTTTCACTATTTATGAGACACAGATAAGCAAAATCCTGTCATTTTGTTTCAAAACTGCAGACTGTGCTTGATTTTTGTCTTGGGTAGTTGTATTCAGACAGCATTCCAGTTTCATTTGCAATATTACTTCTGCTTCCCGGACTCCATAGTTAAGTAGATAGATACCAAGTTTCAGATATAAGTCTGTCAGAAGTGAAGTATTCGGTTTGTCTCAGGAATATCTCATTCCTTGAAGGGACCCTTGTCCCATTTAATTTTCCATTTCATGTGCTGCACTGGTATTTTAAACAAATTAGAATCTCTTAGTAAAGTGATGAAATTGCACTGGAAACTAATAAATTAGGGAGTTCTCGAGCAGGATCTCCCAGTGAAAAGCTAATACTGTCGCTCTTTTTTCTAGCAATAGAATTGTAGCAAGAATCATAGCTAGAGTTTTCCAGCAACAGAACTCAATTTCTGAAAGAAGATTAGTGATGCGTAGTATTAAAACAAAACAAAACAAAAAACTATTTTTGGGAATAAAAGTTCTGATTCTCTTTGTAGTGGTGACAAATGCTCACCGGATATGTAAGAAGAAGCGCCACTAAGTCTTTCACAACAGGCTTGGTGTGAACCATAGACCCATGGCCTTTTGGCACCTATGAGTTACCATTCTGTGACAAATCATTCTGTAAAGCAGAGAAATGGTTATATTCTGAAATCTCAATTTACACACATGAACTCGTTAGCTTCAGAAAACTGAAATAGTTGCTGCCCTTTGCTTTCTAAACTGGTGTTCATTTAACTTTGCCTGAAAGGTGTTGGACTGAAAATTGACCATTTGGAAGCCTCCTTGTGCACTGTTTCTATTGTGAACTTGTGAACTATTTCTGTTCCAGTAGCTGTGCAGCAGTGGAAGTTAGATGGGATGGACAACCAGAATTCACAGCTCCTTCAGATCTAGGGCTCTCGTTTTTGTATGTTGACAAGCTGTATTCTTTATCTGGTTTAGAGATCTTAAATCAAAAGCATGGTCTAATTAATTCCCTCAGAAATGTTAGAATGGATGTAATAGTAGTTGCTTTAAACTTTGTATACACTTGACCTCTAAAGATAATGCTAGGTATATTCAAATAGGTGTAGGTATTTTGAAAATACTGGGTTTGGACTTGAATCCCTTATAATCCTGTCTTAAATCTTGTGCATCTTGTTCGATTTGTTTTATTTTTAGCTTTTTTTTATGGCTGTGCCCACTTTTTTCAGACACTAAAACACAGGTAATAAGCAGTTCAGGACCAATTGTGCTTGGTTTGGGAGGAGACACTGAGGTATTGGTACAGTTTCGTTCAATGGTGACAGTGTTCAAGATTTTAAATTATGTAAAGACTAATACAGAATTAACATAATCAGGGAAAATTATTTTTCTGCTGTCTGTTCATGTTCTCAGTGCTGCACATCTTTCTTGTTCTCCTGTCTTTAGGATTATTAGTATACACGAATGCATATACTCCGATTGGTGTTCATCTAGATGAGGCGAAAAGTCCTTTCAAGTGTAGTGTGTAAAGGGCATTCCTTCAGGTGTCTGGAGGAAAATGTACTAAGAGAATCATACAATTATAGAATGGCTCAGGTTGGAAGGGGCCTTAAAGATCATCTAACTCCAACCCCCCTGTCATCGGCAGGGACGCCACCCGCTAGATGAGGTTGGCCAAGGCCCCATCCTGCCTGGCCTTGAACACCTCCAGGAATGGGGCATCCACAGCTTCTCTCAGCCTTTCTTCGTATGAGAGGTGCTCCAGCCCTCTGATCATCTTTGCGGCCCTCCTCTGCACTTGAATGCTCATGTGGTATTCAGTAGTTGGTTCTCAGCCTTTTCTACTTCCCTTCCTGCCCATTATTCAAGAGCACTGTACGCCTCCTTTGCCTCTTGCCTTTGACACAGTCCTACATTGAAAAGAAGGCTAGTTCAACAGCTTAGTGAACTGGAAGAGCTGAGCTGTGTTCTGTTAAATGATCATTACCAGAAACTTTTTGATGCAAAGTCCAATTATAAAGTTGTTGATGCAGATGAATGTGATTGGGAACAATTTCTATTCTGTCTTTCCTGAAAAAGTTCTGCCCAATTGTTACATACAGGATTGCCTCAGGTTTGGGGCTTGCTTGGGTGCAGTACTCTTGAGTTGTGTATTAAAGGGATTAAAAAGATGCCAGTAATTTAAAAGTAGGACTTATTCTACTTGAATGATGAAGTGTTTGCACTTATGAAAGTGGGGAAAAAATAAATTATTGAAGCATTGTGATGCTAGTACACTTCAATAGTTTAGAACATAACTTTAGATTCTGTTTAATACCCTAATACAGTATGTCTTTCAAGGCTGTTCTGCTCCAAGTTTTGTCCTGGTATTTGCTTTTCTCTAGTTTGTCATGGATGTAGCACTGTGGTGAGTTTACTATACTCAGTATTTAATACCTGGAGATGATGGCACTCATTTTGCAGTGCAGCACATCTTTCATTCCTTCCATCAAATGCTTGGTACTATATCCTGTGTTTTTGGAAACATTGCCTTGAAGGGTTAACTTCCTTTGGTCTTTAAACAACAAGTCACAGTGACACAGTAGTTCCTAGGTTCTGATTATTGATACTAAAGATTTTATTCTATGTCTCATTAACCATTAATTTTGTTTGCATTAAAAAAAAAAGCATATGATACTGATACATTTAGATCTTCATGCTAAAAGGTATACAGAATGCTGCTTTTTTCTGACTTCCTAAGTATGCAAGAACATTTTGGAAGGTATCGTCAATACAGCTTTCTTTTGGATGCTTTTCTTCATGCAAAAATGTCAACTGCCAAAGAAAAGTGAAAATAGCAAGAAATCAATAAAGAAATAATTAAATCTTCAATTGTAGTTAGCAGTGTTTTGCTTACATTCATGCTACATCTATTTATAAATGCATGGTCTGCATATGGAGTAACTCTATTCTTGGAGCTTTGACCCAAGACGCAGTGATACAAGTGGGAGTTTTTATATCAACTTCAGTGGTCTCTGGACGTTTATTTTTTTTTTTCCTTAGTAACTTGGATGTTTTTGTAAAGGAACAAATGTTGTTACTTTCACAGTGGGTTTGGCAGGGTCACCTTGCTGGAGAACAAGCAGTTCTGCTTAACAGCTGTGGGCATAATTAGAAGAAGCTGTGTGTGGGCTACATAAAAACACTCTTCCACTCTGGAGAAAGTGGTAGTTGCTTTGGAGTGGCTTCAGTCTGCATTGGTTTTTCCATTCATCTGGGTTTCTTGGTCTTGGCATTGGGAAATGGATATTGTTTAGAATTTCTTTGTTGTGTCTTTGTTAGGCATGCAGAAATGCCCTAAAAGAAAGACAAAGCTTTTTTTTTTTTTTAAATGTGATTTTAAATATATTAAAATTCTTAAGAACACTAACAAATTTAATTTACAGTTAAAAGCAGCTCCAGACTAAGGTCAGTGAATAATCCTAATCTTGGATTTACCCACTGATTTACTATTTTTTCTCTTGTTGTTTTATCACTGGATTAATTTTATAGACTGGGTATAACTTGCAATTTATTTACTGAGACTATCTTTAAAATAATGTTCTGGACCTTTTCCTGATGTCTGACTAAATAAATTACCATATTCTAGTAATTTCAAGAAAATTAGAAATCTCTATGCTGTGTCTTGTTGGCCAAAGTCATGTCTACATCCTTATGGTCTTAAGGCCAACCGTGTTGTGTCCCTTCTATAATTTTTTTCTATTGATAGTCTGTAGCTTGCATTTAAAAAATATATAATTATTTTATACACACATAATAATTACACACATTCCCTGCTATTGTCAGTGTGCAGGTAGGTTTTACAATTATGCTCAAAAGGAATATATGGGACACTTTTGTCTTTCATCTTTAATGTAGTACGTGCAGTCATGTAAACATCGATGAGCAAGCTCAGCTGGCCCTGAAAGCTGGCTGGATGTGATCAGAAAGTCTTACTGTCATTAGCTCAAGCAGTTTTTTGTGCTAATGAATTTGGTTATGTTTAGCAAGCTTAAGTACAGAGAGAAATGATCCATTCTGGAAAGGATTAATTAGACATTGCCTCAGTTACATATTTCAGATGTGGTTCCCAGGCAAAGCATTGTAAGGTGGCAGTGAGTGTGAAGTCTGCACTTGTTCAGTTCTTTGGTAACCCATCAAAGTCTGTGTAGCATTATTTATATCATGTTGTCCATGAGGAGGTGTGGCTAGCATCTATGTTTGATGAACCTAAAAAATGTTAATCTTTGTGTGTTTTTCAAGAGGGAGAAATGGTGATTCAGATAAGCATTACTTGAGACTTTTTGCCTGCATTTATCCAATTGATTACACAGCTTAAGTGTTCAGCTAGGCAGTTTTTGATATGTTACTATGACATGTAAAGCAAGAATAATGCATTTATTTAGTACTTTTTAAAATCAACCTTATGTGAAGCAATGTTTGGATGAAAAACGCAATCTAGTTGAAAAAATGTATCCAGTTAGATTTCTGGATACTTTTTACAGTTTTTTAAATGGAAAAACAAGCCCATTTGCCTTATTAAAGAAAGGAGTTTCTGCATGTAATTAAAGAATTTGCCAGAATTATTTCTGATCCTGTTGGTATTCAGGATTTTTGAGATAATGAGAGTTTTACTATGTAGCACTGTCTCCATTTTCAGTTATTTGGAGGTGGATATGAAGATTGCCTTTTCAATGTCTACTTTTATTTCCTTAGCGGAACAAACAGAAATGCAGAATCTTTTACACAGCATGAGCTCAACAGAAAAAAAATAATATGTTAGATCAGAGTCTGGCAATGTCTTCTGCTTTTAGGATATCCGTACCTCTCTGGCTTACCTGTGGCAGTATGTACATTTCCTAACTGTTGCTATTTTTGTTTTTTAATGGATAAAAAATACAGATTGTAATAAGGATTAATAGTTTCACACCGGCTCTGTTAAGACAAAAGTAAATTTAAATTATGGGTTTGGTACAGAAATGACCAGAAACGCCCCGTGAGCTTTACAATTCAGAAGCATTGAACCAAGTTTCATAGCATCACAGAAATACTTTCCAAGAACAGGCCTGTTGTTTTATACTGCTGAGGACAGAACTTGGGTAACTTCCTAATTCTAAGCAAATGTGTAAGGGTGATGAAATTTTACTTGTGTTTATTCCTTTTTGCCAGAAGAAATTTTCAGACCTTTGAGTTTGATTTTTGTCAAACTCTTCGTACGATTTATTTTGTTCATGCTGTACTCCTGTCTTAGACCTCATTTTTAGGGCTTTACTTCCTTTTGTTTTTTGACGTTGTTCATTACTTGATTTGTGCAACTTACCGGAAAAACAGTCCAGGAGAATAAAATACAGGTCATGTGAATAGCAAAATAAGTCACTTAAGTAATTTTATAAAGTAATGAATGTCTTAGTATCATTCAATAGAAGGAATTAGAAAATACACATAAACACTAGTGAATATGCACTAATGAACCAGAAGGGAAGAATCTGCATAGAGAAGAGCATGGAATAACATAAGGTCTTCAACTTTTTTTGGAGGATGTACTGTGGAAGCGTGAAATAGATGAATATAAACTAAAGAAATGAATAAAGCTTGCTATTTGCAGCTGAAGACTTCTATTTGATTATGCTGAATATGCAGTCTGCCTGAAATTCTCCTTGTAGCTGAAGTTAATCTATGTTTTCCTTCTTGCTCTAAAGAGAAATAGATATCTTTGTCTTAACCTAAGGTAGGTTAAGTAGCATATCTAGAATAGGTCAAGGTTCCTCTTGAGTTGGTTAGCAAATCCTTTTCAATACTTGGGAATGAAAGATACGTTTGAATTTGTGTATCGACTATTTTGCTTAATGCATGTCTCCTTGTTAAGTAGACTAAACATCTTGAAACTTATTAGATCACTGGAGAATGCAGTGAGATTATTTTATATCAACTCTCCTGTATTATCTTGAATGCGCAGTAGCTAGAGGAAGCTAACCCAAGGCACTGACTGACAGTCTGGTCTCTAAGTATGTGCTTCTAACAACTTTTGTTACGTTAACAAGTCTGTCTGGATGATATCATAGAATCATAGAATATCCCGAGTTGGAAGGGACCCATAAGGATCATCTTGTCCAACTCTTGTCACCACACAGGTCTGCCCAAAGTTTAGACCATGTGGCTAAGTGCACAGTCCAATCGCTTCTTAAATTCAGACAGGTTTGGTGCAGTGCCTGCTTCACTGGGGAGCCTGTTCCAGTGTGCCACCACCCTTTTGGTGAAGAACCTCTTCCTGATGTCTAGCCTGAACTTCCCCTGCCGCAGCTTAACACCGTTCCCGCGGGTCCTATCGCTGGTGTTTATAGTGAATAGGTCCCCTGCCTCTCCACTCCCCCTCGCGAGGAAGTTGTAGACCACGATGACGTCCCCCCTCAGCCTCCCCTTCTCCAGGCTGAACAAGCCCAGTGCTCTCAGCCGCTCCTCATATGTCTTCCCCTCTAGGCCCTTCACCATCTTCGTCGCCCTCCTCTGGACACTCTCCAACAGTTTTACATCCTTTTTGTACTGTGGTGCCCAGAACTGCACACAGTACTTGAGGTGAGGCTGCACCAGTGCAGAGTAGAGCAGGACAATCACCTCCCTCGACTGACTAGGAATGATATGAAAAATATGAATACAGCAAAGATTAGACTCTGAGGCATGATTCAAATAAATAATCAAGTTCATGTATGAAGGCATTAAGGTATTTGTGTTACCCAAAACAGGCCCTCTGCCCTCCTGGAGGGAATGTTTTACATGTTTCTTATGGCTATCATCTGTCTTAGAAACAGAAGAAACCGTGTGTTCAGTATTGACCTGACCAGCTCTTCTAACAGTCCAGCTGAATCTGGTTTCATTATATGCTACTTTTCTTCCTAAGTTCACTAGCCAACACCTGCCTTCCTACTAGTTTGATCTTTCAGTTGTCAGCCCTTCCACAGCACAGCACACAGACGGTTCGTAGGCTTCCCTTCTGCAGATCTTTACTGGCCACCTTGCTTTGTGCCTTCCAGTTTGAAGTTATTTTTTCTTTAGAAAGGATTTTCATTGGGTTTTGAAATATTGTAAGCCCATGTGTGTCTCAGCAAAACAACTGCTTGTTTTTTTCTTTTTGAACACGCCTTGTATAAGAAAGTAAAATGAGGGAAAATAAATGTAGTAAATGAACACTTAGCTCAGCTGAATCTTTTTGTTAATGAAAACCATTCTGCCGATGCTGCATATGAACTGGTGGTTTTTGTTTTTTTTTTTCAGACAATGAGATTGTTCTTGGATTTTGAATTAAAAAAAAAAATTGAGAAGCAATTTGCCCTGTGCTAAGGTCTAGGATTTCCAATACACATTAGCTTTTTGTAGCATTCTGAACAATTTTTCAAATGTCCATTTGCTGTTGTTGCCATGCATGTATATTTATAATTTTCACGGTATTAAGATAAACTGTTGGAGCACATTATAAAAGAGGTGGCATCATTTCATCACTTAAACTTGATGAACTTGCTAGCATGGCATGCTCTTTTGCAATGGAGAACTATGCATCTAGATGGGGTAAAGTGATGGTAGGTCCCAAGGAGTTCATGTAACAGTTGTCAGTGACATAGCATTTTTCAGAAGCAGAGTAACAGCTTAAATTATTTTGAGGATTGTCTCTGGTAAATTGAAACAGAGGGACAAACTGAAGGTAAAATACAAAAATATGAATTAAGTTGTCTGTATCTTAATTAATTTGAAAAATACTTCTGAACATTGCTTCTCATTTTATAAACATTTATGTTGTTGCTGCTTAGCACTGTTTGAGCAGCTATAGTTATCTCTGAAAGTCCTTTCCAAGAGCTTGACTGCTTGGCAAGCACGGAAGAAATCCTGAACGTGTTTTCAAAATCCTACATTTGGTTAGCACTCTACAAATTAAAATGCTCTTCTAAGTGAATAAGAAACTAACAGAACCCCTTTGTAAATTGGACTTCCTGATATTATGCAATAGAAACACCAGGCCTCATGTGTTCACTACAAACAATTTCTGATACAGGATACAGCTGCAGTTAAAATCCATTTTGAAAATTAGCTTAATACAGCATTTGCCTCTGGTTTTCAATATTGCTAATATAAATGAGGTTCTGAGGTGGATGTCTAAGAAATACCAAGTATTACAAAGACTGTTGTGTTAGCTTTAAAGCTACTTTGTTTATCCTTACCTCTGTAAGTGAGCTCAGAGAACAGTTTCTGATTCTTGTTTCCCAAGGCTCCTCAGTTGTGTGTAACCACAACCTTTCAATCTTCTCTTTGCTCCATAACTTAATGTGAATTGTGAGCGTTTGCTTTACTTTGTTTTCTCTTGCAGTGCCAGGGCAGAGAACCTTCCTTCAGTCTTGGTGTGATATTTCTGCTCACATTAACTTATAATTCTCTCTAGCTGAGCTGCCACGTGGAGTTTATTTATGAAATTGCTTGCTGCCAACAGGATGGGAGTTGTATGTGCATCTGGTATGGGTCAGCACATGTTCTGCTACACTAAAAGCAAATACAAAAGCTTATTTTGCCAGAAGTAGCTACTGAGGATGTCTAAATATTCTAACAATCTGGAGTTCCCTGTATAAAGTAGGGACTGAGAAAAACATTTGCTCCCAGGTTAATACACACTAGACTTTGGGGTTCGGGAGTTCTTTTAGTGGTGTTCTTCATTTCGGTGTTCTAAGAGCAGTTGTTGGAAAATGACAGTCCTTGAACCATTTGAACTGGAAATAATTCCCAATTTTCTCTGTGTTGCGATGCTTTGGATTACAGGATATACGTGCATTTTTTCAAATTACAGAACAAAATAACAGTTGTGTTTCGTTGTCTTGTAGATTTTGGTGGAGCAACATACAATAATGAGCGGCGACCCTATGGTTTTTGGTTTCCACCTGAGCAGAACTCAGAAGAGGAAATAAGAAGGCAAAGACTTCGTAGGTTTGACAGAAGATGAAGTTGGCAGGTGTTGATGTAAATTGTAAAGTGCTATTCAGAGTTAAAATATTTGCAGATTTATTCTTTTATTTTTACTATTTGTTGCAAAACCGCAGAAGATTTTGTGAGTTCAGGCTCCAAATTTGAACTTGCATAAAAAATGAGTTGGGAATCAAAACGTGATCTTTGCCAGTCTCCATTTCGATGTATATTAAATCTGGAAGAAGACTGATGGTTTCACCAAACTTTTTCCCTTCGAAGTTCTTCTTTGTAGCTTCAAGACTTCATTGGCTTTTTGGCTGCTGGTATTCTCAGACAACAGGTTTTCTTCATCCATCACAGAAAAGAATAATACTTTTGAAATGTAATTTTAAAACTATGCAGTTCTTTCCTACATATTTCCCATTTTTCTATGATGAGTAACTCTTGGGATTGGCATGTGAATTGTCACTTGAAAAGACTGCTTTGATGACAACAGTTAGATCATAAGAGTTGGGCTTAAGCTTTTCTGCAGTTTTGCAAACTGTGTGAAAAAATAGTTGGAGCTATTGTTATCCTAAGGAGTTACATAATAGAACCTTTTAGTGTTGCAGTCTTCCTTAAAATGTGCCATTTAGCGTAGAGCTTAAGTGTGATAAAACTGAGTTCTAACTACTTATTCCCTAGAACCAATCCTAATGTTTACATTTTTAATTAAAAAAAAAACTATAAAAAAATGTGCTTTTACAGAGTTGGAATAACTTATTGTTAGGAGCTTTACGGAAAGGAAGGTGGAGGTCGATATGCCATGAAAATATATTTATTTGTTAACTTACTGTTTTGGAAATAACTATTTTTCCTTTTGAAGAAGGCTTAGAAATTATATCGTGTATGCTGTTTACAGACCTGTAGAAATTCTACTATTTCTCTGTAGGTATCTCATCTGAGGGCCAGTCCCCATGATGTTTGCAGACTTGTGGAGATCATACCTTAATATAGTTTACCTTGAGTTCTTCATTTTCTAGAGAGCATTTCTTGACCCAACTCCAGAGTAGCTGGCAGCAGACCAAAGAGCTCGGTTGTCACTTTGGACGGGACCTCTGTTCGCTGCTTGGCGCACAGTGCCTGTCCTGCTTGTGGCACATCTGCCTGTTCGATGATGTAAATTAGCAAACCTGAAGGTTTTTTGAGTATCAAACATTGAGAAAAAATACTCATTGCTTAGATGTTTTTTTTACCTTGTGATGGAAGAAATTTGTCGGAATCTGGGAACACTCCTGTAACTCTTTTCAGTCCTGAAGAGATGTGCTTGCACAGGAATGATTCCATTATTGTCTTTAGGCACATAATTCTTTGAATTTAATCAACGCTCCTTTACTAAAGTGTTAGGATGAGCAATTTAATAGTTTCTTTTCAGGTATCTGTGATCAGCAGTATGTGCTTTATGAGGTCTACCTCTCTATGGAGTTAGAGTGCAAAGCAGTGTTGTATTTTTCATACAGAAAAGAAAAACCCTGAAACTAAATTTATGATTATGTTGTTTAAGTAGAGTACACCTTCTGGTTTTAATTAACGTATGTAGGGGAAGCTTTTTTTAGTAGAAAAATGCAAAAACTGTTCTCCACCTGTGCCATTCTCACTTTCACTGTCTATCTTATTTATACCTGTTGCTGATTGTATGCCAAGAAGCAGCAGCACAAAAATATTGTTAGGCTGGGTATGTTCAAGGCTCTGAGAGACAACAGATATGGCTGCAATGCGACTTTGGATGTCCTTGTTGAGGTAATACTAAAACACTGATGTTATGCATAGTGTTCTCTTGCAGATCCTAAGTTAGTAGGTAAGTGATGGTAAATTTCTGTATTCTCGGTTTTGGTTGTTTTTCAATATATGCGTGTCTTGTTTGATATTCTGTGGCTACTGAATGTCCTGAAAAAAACAGCAGGTACTTGTACCTTATTGCAGACTAACTTTTCTATGCCTTCTAAAATTAAATATCAAAAAAATGCATAGTGTTTGTATGTTTTGCTCAGGGTGCAATAATTGTGTGTGAAGAAGGACGTAGCGTTGTTTCCCCAAACTGAACTTAATGCTCTGGTCAAAAGTTTGTGTAACTAAAATAACAGTTTAGCAGACAAGAAATTATTTTAAAACACTGGATTTCACTAATCAGTTGGGGGGGGGGGGAGAATCAAGAACGTGATTACAAATTTAAAAGCACTTGCATGCTTTTGTTAAGGAAGGATAAATACCAACCACATGAGGAGTAATGCAGGAAGTTCCTCGTACTTACGTTAATAAAAATGAGAGCTCTTGTTAGTATGTCTCATACGAAGGATCTGTTTCGGTCCCCCTATTGTTCTTGTTTTGTCAAGCACTTGCAATTAAATGCCTATAAAAAACTGTCAGTACTAATAGTTGTTTTCACTTTTTCATATAAAAAATTGAAATAAATTTTTGTACATTTCAAATTGTCTGTTTTTCTTTATAATAATAAGGCATATATTTTAAAATAGCAGAGCTGCCGCAATATTGTTAGAAATGAAGGCTGGTGATACAGAGCGGGGCAGATGATTTACATCAGGACTAATTTTTCTTGTTTTGAATTTGGTGGAAGTTTTAGGATTGGATTATTGGGCAATTCCAATATACATGGTGTTTTGTAAATTGTTACAGAATGATTCTTCGGTTGGGCCTTACCATCTGTTAGGTTGGGAGCCCTGATGATGGTAGATGCAAGTCACAGATGAATCCCTAACACATGCTGGCAAAAATTCAGGGCAGTGTACATAAATGGGTCCTCCACCTTGGATATTTTCTGACTGTTAAGCAGCTGACTAACTATATATAAAATATGGATTTTTAAAGAAAGAGTAGTTTGGTTTAAAAATTAAAAAAATAAATAAAAAACAAACAAAAAAAAAACCACTAACACCTGAAGTTTGGTTCCTTTGTTTCAGGAGCTGTGATTTCTTGTGAGTATTTTGTGCTTCATCTAAACTCTGTGATCAAGTACCATGTAAGAAATTCCACCCCCTTAATTAATCCTAATCAGCAGACTTGTTAACAGGCCCATTCCTGAAACTTAATGATTAAATGACCGAACATCTTACTGCTTATAAATGTTTTTATTGCAGTCCAGAATTAAGATGTGGTTAAATGTGTTTAACTTTTAAAGTTCTTTTCCCACTTCTGTTTTATCTTGAAGCAAAAGCAAATAACGTATTCATGTGTGTAATTTTTTTCCTGGCAGTACTACTTCTCCTAAGGGGTAAAGTGCCCTAAAAAATACTAACAAAATGGTATTCGTACATGTCCCACATCACAGCAGGGGAGCTTGTGCTTGACGAGTGTCAGTGGTAACATTGTTCTCAATACAGGCTGTGAGATCAAAATCTGCCCTACTTCCCTTAAATTGTCATCGCTGAAAATCAGGGTAAGTAAATATTGACAATCTTCAGCTTTCAATTCTAGAACCCTTTCTAAAGGAAAACTACTCTTTCTGAAAGTCTAAATTTAGTGATACTCATATCCATTAACTGCAAGCTGAGACAATTAGAGAAGGAAATTTTTCCATAAAATTTCATGTGGTTTAGGTATTTCGTTTATATTCACAAATGTGCTCAGGGTAAAGCAACTGGGTTAGTGAAAGACAAGAGTGAGCATACATGTGGCAGCAGTCTTCTGCTGCATGAGAACAGAGAGAAGTTCATCTCTGTTATTCACTGGCTACTAGAAACTTCCTAATTTGCAGCAAAATGTAAGCAAAGGATTTCTAACCACATTGACAGTGAAGCTTTGTGATAAGCTAGGGATACTCTGCAGTTTCCTTCTTCAGTCTTTTTGGAGCAGGTTAGACAAATATCTCTTCAGGAGTGTTAAACATCACTAAGGCAAGAGGAAGTAAACAGTAGGAGAGCAATGGATTTTGTTAGGTCCTTCACCAAATTATTCATTACAGGGATCATTTAAAAGCTATTGGTGCGAAGGTCGCTTCTGTGAATCCAGCACGTTGGGTAGTACTTTGCTTCCCCATGTAGCAAGGTAAAGAATGGTCCCAAAATCTGTACAGTGTTGAGCGTGGAATGACTTTTTTGCTGACTCCTTAAAATCAGTTCAAATGTATGCACAGACTTCTCAGATGCTGAAGTGCGTATTGTGTATTCTTTTGCCTAATTAATGGATGGATTGTATTGTTCCTAATTAGCTAAATTCAGCTATACTGTTAATGATGTAACTCAACTGGTTTTGGTAACATTTTTTTCACTTGCATTAGTACCAAGTGTAATTCAGCAACAATTGATAAAATCTTTGAAATAGCTGGTGTGCAAGGGTCAAGCTTCCCGCCTTCATTCTGACCGGTGTTTTTTGGGGGGGAAAAAAAAAAAAAACAAGCTTACGTCAGAGCTGCCTTCATGGAAAAAATGCCTGAGAATGAGCATCTAAACCAGTGATATTTGTAATCACTGCATGAAAGACAGGACGAGGGGGAATGGGCTATAGTTGCACCAGGGGAGGTTTAGGCTGGATATTAGGAAGAACTTCTTTACTGAAAGGGTTGTTAGGCATTGGAATGGGCTGCCCAGGGAGGTGGTTGAGTCGCCATCCCTGGAGGTCTTTAAAAGACGTTTAGATGTAGCCCTTAGTGATATGGTTTAGTGGAGGACTTGTTAGTGTTAGGTCAGAGGTTGGACTAGATGATCTTGGAGGTCTCTTCCAACCTAGATGATTCTGTGATTCTGTAAATTCTGCAAAAGATCTTGCTTTTCTGTGTAGTGATACTTTGTTTTACCAAGCTGAACGTGATGTAGCTTTGGGGCTCAAATCCTTTATTCCAAATCTTTCTATAAACTACTAAAATGTGTAAGTTAAATACTGAGAGCTCAAACCTGTCTTTTGAGAAGCAGCTAAGAAGCACTCCGTAGTGGTTGAAAAGGTGAGTTTTGCTATGACGTGGTTTTAGATGCTGAAGGCCACCTAAGTTATACTGAGGAACCATGGAGCTGTTCTTCCACTTTACACTTGTATCATCTCTAATTGAACTTCCAATATCTTCTGGAACATCTAGATGAAGTGACTAGAAAAGGGGAAAGTTTAAGTATGAACACAGTGCAGTATTTATTTGAACTATGATGATTTTTCCCCCACCTGGTAGTTTTCCAGCTGGTTAAGTTGGACAAAACTTCAAAGGTTAACTTTTTTGAATGCTGATTTCTGAAATAGTATCCAGTCGTGGAACAGATTCCCATTTTGATGAAACAATTGCTTCACTTGCCAAAAAGTTTTTACCACAGCCATTATCAGAAAGCTTTTATCATTTCAGAGTTGAGGCAAATCAGCTCTGTCCTTGTCTGACTGCTCGTCTTCACAACTGGTTTTTGAGTAATCCTTTTTCTTGCAAACAGCTGCTCCCCATTACTCTTTTAATTGACTAATCTTCCCTGTGGTCTTGAATGCTTTTTTCTTTCTTGCCCAGACAGTTGATTCCAGAGGGCATGTAGGGCATTGGAACATAAGTCCTCATTTGCAGCCCTTCTCTAAGTATGGCAGACTGAATTCAATTAAAGGTTATTTAGGGATTGTTTGCGTTAGACCGTACAAGGCCAGGCTTCAGTCTGTAAAGTGATGTCATTTTCAGCAGTCTGTCTGGAACACCAGAGAGTTCCCCAGATGGATGTGGTTTGTTTCCTGAGTTTGGATCTTGGCAATGCTTAAAGAATTGGTGAGGGTGAATGTGGTCTCGTGCCGTGTTAGAGGACTCGTGTGGTCATTGTAAACTGGCTATCTTCAGCTGTATGTTGGGAAGAATTGGCATGAAATCAGATCAGAATCAGTTTTTCCTCAATTAATAGTGTACTTTGAAGCTTTAGGGACATCCTTTTAACAAAGGAAACAAGACTTGGGTTGACAGGTAAGAGACATACCCATCAACTTGCACCACTCATGTTTTTTAAATTTACCCCAAACACAGGCAAAACCCACGTAGACTACAAGACTTACATTTTTTTTTTTTGACTATTGCACTGGTGCTTACGAATGAGCCAATTTAGGAAAGAGTTGTTTTGGTTAAGAGTTTACTCTGGAAGAATTCCTGGAACAGTTTTGCCTAAATTTGTTGCATATGATAGCGCAGTTCTGGGAATGAGTCTTTAAACATTTTTCTGATCTAGGAATAGACAGACTGCTGTTGCTCCTATTCCCTCTCAACTGGTAGCCTGACAAAGCTTTATCTGCTGCCACGGCCATGTGCCAGTAAACTCTCAGTGAGCTTTTCAGGAGAGAGAACAGCTGCGCTGCTGGCCCTGCTGACCCAGGCCCACATCAGCCTTGTCCCCAAGAGCAGGTTCTGTAAAGATAACCTCATTGGCACTTCCACAAATCCATAGTTAAACTACTGAATTCAATGGGACTTCACATAAACATGCATCTAGTTTTTATCTTCCCAGCACTGGGGGACAGCACAGTCCAAATGAAATCCTGTTCCAAATGGAAAAAGCACTTACAGGCATTTTTAAAAATAAAATCAGGTACAGGAAGCCTGTTCCCTATTCCTTGTGCCATCTTTCATCTGACTTTTTGTTTTCCACATCCCTTATTTTTCTGAAGATTTCAGCATTGTAATTTTGCCTGGTCAAAGGAATAAAATCAAAGGGCTCAAAAAGCTTTCTAGCAATATAGATATCTGTAACTTGTCAGATATCTGTCTATAGATACCTGTTAACTTGAGGAGGAGGGAGTAGAAGTGAAAACCAGCAGAGAGAACGCCAAGGTCAGAGGAAGAGGAGGCGGCACTCCATGGGGCACAGCCCTGAAAAGCAGGCTCTGCAGCCTGCAGAGCACCCACACTGAGCACAGGTGCCCCAGGAGAGACTGTGGTCTGCAGAGGAACCCATGCCAGAGCAGGTACAATGCCAGAGGACCACAGCCCATGGAGATGCAGTGTCAGAGCACAGGAGAAGAGCGAGGAGAAGTGGTGGAGAGGAACTGCCACCTGTGTGCCAGGAGCCCGCGCACTTTGTGCCACCTGTTGCCTCACTGACAGGCCCGAATGCCACCTGCAGCACTAACAGGGATGCAGGAGAGGAGTCTGGAATTATGTTAGGCCTGGGAAAATGGGAGGAAAGGTGGTCCAAACTTTGCCATCTTGTTTCCCGATACACAAATCAGTAATTAAATTTTTAAGCTGATTGGTGATAAATTATTTACACTGCCCAACCTGAGTCTGTTTACCCTGCAACAGTACTCACCAAGTGATTTCCCTGTCTTTACTGGGATCCATGAGTTTTCTAACTCCTTTTCTCTCTTCTAACTCTTTTTCTCCCCTGTCCCATGTGGGCAGTGTGTCTGTGTGTGTCTGTGATCAGCTCCCACAGGTATCAAGGTGCTCCTGACACTAGGGCACCTGACGATCGGGGAGCTTGGTCAGGCCCCTGGAGCTGCACTTAGCAGGAAGCTGCAAGTTGGGGTCTGCTCATGGAGGTAACGGCCTCAGGTAGGCTCTGTGTGGAGTTCAAGTGTCTTTTGTTATCTCATTCTGATACCTGGTTTTGGCATGTCAATTCTGGACTTTCACTACAGAGACTTTACTTTATGGAATGAATTTAAAGAATATAATTTTTACGATATAACACAATTGCGATAAAATGAGCGATAGCTGATTTCGGGTTTTGCTTTAGTTTCCCCATGCCTGCATGCTTTCTGTACACCAAAAGAAGAAATTCACTTGAAAAGGCATCTTTAGTACTAGGCCTGTGCATTTCTTTCCCTTTCTAGTGAAAAACAGCAAATGAAGCAAAAATGGCCACATGTTAACAAGTTCTTCTTGCATGGGCAAATGGGTGTGGTGGTTTGCTAGGGCAACAGGAAGGAAAACTCTCTGTGTCTCTCAAGGGTTGTGAATGGCTTAATTCCAGGGTGGGTCATCCTGAATGGCTGTAATGCCAGAGCTCAGAGCATTGCCAGCATCATTTTCTGTGGTGCTATTAATGATCGGTGTGCTCTGTAGGAAAATATTTGCTTCTCTATGGGGCCTACACAAGATCCAAAGCACTTGAATGCAACAGTGAGGATTATTTGGATTATAAGGACTAGAACAAGGGTGTTCCCTTAGAAATGTTTTAACTCTTAAGAATAGTTTCAGCTATACACTTTTACATATAATTTTATAATTAGATCCCACGAGTAATTTACCTAATTATTTTCTGTGTACAGTCACTGGACAAATGATTGCAGGAGTACATGCTGCTTTATAATTTGGTCTGTCTTATTTGCTTTATAATATTAAGCAATTTATTTGCAACTTCATTTTGAATTAGTATCACATTTGACAAATGCCTTAGCTAAGCACAACACAGGAGCTCAGGCATCTATTGGATATTCTAAGGTGTCAGTAGTAGCTTGAAATACATCTCTGATATAGTGTGCTTCTGTAGAAAATAGTAACATGTAACTACCATGTGCAAAAACTGCATCAAAATCATAGAAAAACATGATTGTTTTACATCGTGTTTAAAATCTAACAAGAACAAGATGGCAGAGAGATGTCTTATTTAGGTGCCAGGCACCATGCTTGGGCCGTAACAACCCCTTGCAGTGGTGTAGGCTTGGCAAAGAGGGGCTGGAAAGTTACCTGGAAGAAAAGGGTCTGGGGTTCTGGCTGACAGCCAGGTGAACGCGATCCAGCGGCGTGCCCAGGTGGCCAAGAAGGCCAGTGGCATCCTGGCTGGTACCAGAAGCTGTGTGGCAGCGGACTGAGGGAGGTGGAGTCCCTCTGGGCTCGGCACTGGTGAGGCTGCACCTTGAGTCCTGCGTTCGGCTGTGGGCCCTGACTACAGGTAGGGTGCTGAGTTGCTGCAGTGCATTCAGAGAGGACCTGTGAGGGAATTGTCTTGTTTTCATCAGAGAAGAGGAGGCTGAGGGGATACATCATCACTCTACACCTAGAATAAGTTGCAGCAAGAAGGCGTGTTGGTCTCTCTTCTTGGGTGACAAGTGATAGAACACGAGGAAGCAGCAAGGGGAAGTTGAGATTTGATATCGGGAAGAATTTGTTAATGGAAAGGGTGGTTAGGCATTGGAACAGGCTGCCCAACAATGTGGTGGAGTTGCCATCCCCAGAGGTATTTAAGAGACGTGGGTATTGTGCTCGCAGCCATGGGTTAGTGGTGGACTTGGCTGTGGTAGGTTGATGGGTGGATTTGATTATCTTCAGGGTCTTTCCCAACCGAAATGATGCTATGGTTCAAGATTATTGGGTCTTTGATTCTTGCAGATGTTTTTAAGACTTTTCTTTGTACTACTTCAAGTTGGAACTACATCCAACTCCAGCCAATCCAATTTCTTTCCATTTTATGCCTTTGTCTTAACACAAAACTTCCAATAATGTAGCATGTAAGAATTTCTTCGTTATTTACCTAAATGCAGTTAGTGCCATAAACCACACTGTAAATACTTCTAGCAAAACGAGTGCCCTTTTCCAGTGCCTCTGACCTGAAAAGGGGCTGCAAATGAGTAACAGAGAAGCTGGTGAGTACTGCCAGGAAAATCTCCTGAGATATAAATGTGGAATTCTCTTTATCCATGGAAAAAAAAGGATATCACCTTTATTATATTCAGCTGCTACCAAACGTATGCTGAAGCCACTAGCTCAGTGTGGTTTTAGAGGTGACCTTTTTGGAAATCCAGTTTGCGCGCCTTATGGGGTAGGTGACTAGGACACAGAGCTACCCTTCACATGCTGCTTTCTTCTCAGGAATAAGCTCTGAAGTTTCTCAGCACCTTGGAGAGTCGCAGCCTTGGTTTTCACTTCTAAACCAGAAAGCTGGTCTTGTGTCTGTGGGATGCTGTCTGAAGGAGGAGGGGATCAAATTCTTTTGCAGATTGGTCCCTCAAAAAATATAAGTGACATGCCAGATTTGAAAGGAAGAGCATGCAGCTATGATCACTGAGCTGTGAACTGAGAGGTGTGCCCTATGCCAGTGGGCAGCCAGGACCCCAAAAAAGGGCAGTGTTTCCCTAGCCAGGTGGATACGGAATGTGTCCCAAGAAGGCTCTTCACCCTTTCCCAGGTGAAAGAGCAGGAGAGTTGACCACCACAGCAGCACAGCAGATCAACAAGGTTTGGGTGGATTTGTTGGAAAGGAATTGCAGCCTGATGTGTTTACACTTGAATTGAATTACTCTGGCTTATTTTCGTCTGGCTGAGATAGGAATATCTGTTTTTCCCACTTCTTGAGTTTGTGTATCCAAAGTTGAAGCTGGCTGATCAGCTGATTGTGATGGCTTCAGAGGGAGTTTTCCTGGAATAAGGACTTTTGGATGTGCATCTTAATCTGTTTGAAAATCCTTCTGCTTGTGTTCTCTTAATAAACACAGTGAAATGAAAAGTACTGGAAAAGCATTTTATTCCATCCTAGATTTTTTTGTTTAAAAAGGTTTGTTTAAATGATAACAGGAGCATTTGTGGCCCTTCTGCACTAAGTGAATTTTCAGTCTTTAATCAGTGAGTTTTCAGTAGTTTCACTGTAATTTAAATGTGCATTTTTCTGGTTTTATAGCTGAATCAAGGAGGTATAGAGGAATTTATCTCAAAAGGTGATCAGTGCTTTAACTTATAAAATTTCTAACAGTCACTGCTTTCAATAATAAAGAACATTTAGAGCTATGATTCCATAAGACTCTGAAAGGTGACAAGTTTTTTTCAGTGGTATATTTACCAAAAAAAGCAAAAAAAAATTGATTATCTTTGGGTTTAGACAACTGTCCAAAAACTTATATTCATCACACGAGTTCACTCATTTTATCATCACACTGAAATTTCCTTTCAATTAGTATTAGAAACTGCTTTGTTTTCTTCAGCTTCTTGGATTGGAGCTTAATTTAATGTGACTGCTCTTAGAAATTAATCGCAAATATAAATATTGCTTTTTTAAGGCTTCATTATCTCAGCTAATTTTATTTTCTTACATAATCTGCTGTCAAATGGATTTGCAACTTTGTTGCTTATGAAAGCTCAATTAACAGTTCTTTCACAGTTTTTTGTTCAATACTGCAACATGAGACTTTGATCTTCATTGTTTTTATTATGCGTTAAGAATGTATTTTAACAATTACTTTTTCCCCTTCCCTCAGAAAAAGCTTGTGCAAGCTTCTTTAGCTTGGGAGATTCAGCTATAGGGCTTTAAGACATTTATGTGTTTGCACATCTGTATTTATACATCTTTTAAGGGATAATTATATATACTATGCCATATAAATACCTATACTCCTTCTGTTCTAAATGCCAATTCTAACAGAATCCATTGTTTTGCATAATCATGTACATCTCATCGGTATTCCAGACTTAATTCAGCCTTCCGAGTTCACCTTGTTACCTGAATATTATGGTACTGGACTCCAGCGTAATAGAGCTTTTTTCCTTTTTTTTTAAATTAAGTTCTTTACACTGGATTTTACTATCTGTTGATGTGTGCACAGGGTGGATGAGACTCAACAGATGCATCTTTCCATCTTAGATATCCATTCAAGCAAAAAGAACAGATCTGCAGCTTAAAAATATATTCACATATTAAATACTGCTTAACTCTTTAGCATGCTTTTCCTTATGCAGTCTTGCTGTAGCTGTTAATTTGTTTCACTTGTTAACCATGCTTCAGGCATACTTGACATCTACTGATTTTTTTCCTCTGCTCTTGTCCCTCTTTAAGAGTTCCTGACAAGGGCGCTGATGCAAACTGCAGTTCAGGCGTCACTGTTGTTAGCCAAAAACTATACTCATTAGCAAAAAACTGACAAGTTCCCCGCTGACCCTGGCATTCAATGAATGGTGCTGATCTGAAGTCTTCTAAGCAACTTCCAGGTGACATAAGGGACTGTCCACCACCCTGATCACCAGATCCAGTGTGCTGGAAAGAACAACGAAAGAACTTGATAACTGTGCATGAAAAATAGGTAAATGATGTTAAATTGGCTTTTTTTTCTTTAATTGCTTTTAATTACACTATCTTTGGTGATCTTAGGTTGGAGTAAACTTCCTTTGCCAGAGAAAATCTTAATCTCAAAAGTCTGGAACCAGCTCTCTTACTTTCCTGGTATTTATCAAGCTGAAGAAAACAGTAATTGCAGGTGGATTCCAAAAGGTGCGGTTCAATCTGAACTGCCTCTAATATGACTAGAGGACAGCGCTGAAAAGGCCTGGACCTCTAATTCACAGAACCACAGAATGGTTTGGGTTAGAAGGGACCTTAAAGCCCACCCTGTCCCAACCCCCCTGCCACGAGCAGGGATGCCTCCCACCAACCAAGGCTGCACAAATCCCATCCAGCCTGGCCTTGGGCACTGCCAGGGATGGGGCATCCACAGCTGCTCTGGGCAGCCTGGGCCAGGGCCTCACCGTCCTCATGGTAAAGGATTTCTTCCTAATGCCTAATCTAAATCTGCCTTCTTTTAGTTTAAAACTGTTACCCCTTGTCCTATTGCTACACTACTGACGCTATCTGAAAAGTGTCCTTGTCCATGATAATTCCATTGTTCATTAATGACAAGCATGCAAAAATCTTTGCAATGTTAAGAAACACGTAGCTTAAGACTATGACTTCAGTGTATATATGCTCGTGTGCCCAGACTTACCATCAAAAAAGAATATCCTATCCAAAGACTTCTCCAGTTCATGGGGCAGGGAGGAATTGACTGATCTTGGCTGTGAACTGCTACTGCTTGGGCTGGGGCCTCACATACAGCACATCTGCTTATGTAGGGTTGTATTTCTTCTTCAGAGAGTGGCATCATTGGTAAAGGAGCAGCACTTGACAACCAGTAAGACTTATCATTTCGGCTGGCATAGTAACAAACTTGGTTGATATTACAGTAAGCGAAGGGCATAGTATTAAATACAGGAAGACAAGATCCTGCTAAACCTGAAAATAATAATAACAAAATTACTTCACTTCTTTCCAGGTAAGTTGAAAATAATCTTGTGGCCCATGTTGCTGCAGAACTACAGGCCTTGGCAAGAGTTATCTAATTCATTTATCTTAAACCTCCCAGGTTCCTTACAAAAATGGCTAGCTATATTGTTAGCATTTTTTTTAACCAATCAGTGCCTTAATTTGACCAATAACGTTTAGTGGTGTCACAATCTAGTATTTAAGCATGATGCAGCTTGTCACTACGGGAAACAGTTATCATAACGAATATCCTAGCTGTGCCAATGCTGAAAAATAAATTAGGCAGGAGGCGATGGCTGGTTTAAAAGATTATCTATTTACAAACTCGTTAGAAGCAGTGAAAAACCACATGCCAACTCCAATAAATAGAATTTTTTTGTGAAGTATGACAAACCCTTGCTACCAGTGCATTAAGCTGAAATCTCAGCAGCTGTTCCTGCTGCATTCCAGAAAGGTTTCACAGACTGAGTGAAATAAATGGACTGAGAGACTTTAGAGCCACTCCTGCAAAATCCTCATCAGACAGACATCTGTGGGAATTGACAAGTGATTCGTGTGTACTTCAGAAGTGAAGTTCTTCTTCCAGAATTGAATTAAGAAAAGTTTCATAATGACCTATTTAGTTAACAATAATAATCATTTCATATATGATCTGCCCTGAACTTTAGGCACAATGCATTATTTCTGCAATGCTCCCAAATCCTGAAGTGATCTTTAAGGACAAGTGACATAGAGAAGTCAATTTTGTTTATCACTGATAATATTCCATACCAATAATAATATGGGATCTGGAGTAACCTGAATAAGGAAAATGCCTGCAACAACAATACACTGGTCACAGGGACCGTGGATTTTTATTTTATTTGGCTCTTATTTTCACTATTGTTATAAGGCATTCCGTTACCAAGTGTGGTTATCCTGGGGAATGCCAAACACATACTAGTGAAAATATTTCAGAATAACACTGCTGTACTAAAAATGTTTTTTCTTATTCTTTTGAAAAGTTTTTTTGTCAAGCTAATTAGGTCATTGTTCTTTCCTCCTAGTAGATTTCTCTGCCTCTTGCATAACAAGATGACAATTTAGGAAATTACTTCTATGCAAACTGCAGCCAATCAGTTTTTCAGGCTGCAAGCCAGGCAACTTATTATAGATTGTTAACTGTAGTCAGAATTGTATATGTAGAAGAAATAATCCAAGACACCAGGAGGAGTTATCTTTGGGAGAAATTCTTTTTCCAAAAAAAAAAAAAAAAAGATTTTTACACTCAAAAGCACATCATTCTGCTGTATATGATGCAAAATTTTATTTGTAAAGCTTATTTCTGCCATCCAGCCATCTAACCTAAGCAGCTATTTTTTCCAAGATGCCTATACAGTAAAGGGGAGCAAGATCCTCCAGGGAGTTATTTTGAAGTGCCAAATGAGATTCCTGATCTAAGAGAATCTCTCCAATGAGTTCAAAGACAGCTCCAAATGACTAGCCATGGTGTGTGAGGCAAACCAACGCTGATTTTGGAAATTAGTTTTGAGTCTATAGCAAATAAGTGATTGATGACTACTTACTGTGCTACATTTGACTTGTCGTTAATTGTGTAGATCACACCACATTAGACCTTGACCAGAGGGCAATTACAATTATACTGCCATACATACCAAGATCTTGATTGTGAGCTTTTTCTTGTCCTTCCAGGTACAGCAGACTATAGCCTGTCCATAACTTTGGCATTCCCTGTGGACAGAGTGGTTCTCTGTCTGACTGACTGTGAAGGACAAGCAAGAATCCACTTGAAGATCTAACCTGGGGGCCTGGTGGTCCTGGGATACCAGTCTGGCCAGGTGGACCTTAGAGTACATAGGAGAAAAGGTAAAATAAATTTGCTTGTATGAACACGTAGCTGGTGGGAACATTTATCTTTTATTGTATTTCAGCATTCAACAAGGGGGTCCTGACTGAATCTAATACAACTTTGGAGGTTGTCATTGGCAATAAAGACACTGGTAGACTCATGTTATCTTTCTTATTGCAGAGAAATTAATTAAATTGCCACAGAACGCTTCACAGCTGGCTTTTCTATTGTGCCTCTGTCCTATGCTGCATGGATATTGACCCATTAAGAAATGATCTGAGGTGGGCAATGATTTCCCAGACTTACTCACAGGGATGACTTTGGACTGAATTTGAATCCCTGCAGTAACAGTCAATGCCTTTTTTCACATATTAAATCAATAGATTATTAAATGGCAGCCACAGCTGAAATACAATTTTAATTACTTGGACAATTGCACCATTAGTCTTGACTCAGAATTGCATACCTGTTGATATATGGCATTTAGGTTGATGTGTGATTAATTGCTTTTCTGATTGATCATGGCTGCAGAGAGAAACTTTCTTTCAGGGGCATTTTTGTGTCATGGTATCAGTCACAAATGTCACAATCAGTGCTTGAACTGAGAGGGGAAAGAAGTGTCATGATATCTTAGGCTAGAGGTGAATACATCCAATTGAGAGAGCAGGGAGAACTTAGTCTATGCACCTTGCACATCTCCCCTCAGGAAAGTCCTGTGATTAGGTAGGTAGCTGTAGGAATAGCACTGACAGGAAATCAAACTCCTGCTGAATTGCCCCTCTTGCTGAGTTCTTTGAAGGCTTTCTGAATTGGAGCCACCACTACCCAAAAACATCAGTGAAGTTACTTTCAAAATGAAGAAGTTTCTGCTTATCCCATCCAAGGGTGGTAAACAGTAAAGAAAAAGCAACCATTCTTACCTTGCGGTCCAGTGTATCCTTGCTCTCCTACATGCCCTTGGTCACCTGGTGGTCCGGGTGCCCCAGGTAAACCGTCTTGACCTGGCAGGCCACAGGACCCTTCTTCACCTTTTCTTCCTAGATAAATGTAAAACATGCACTTCATATGCCTGTATTTAATGCTTACATATTGTCTAAACACACACGGGCACACAAAGGGCCCGTCAACAGAACCGACACCACCAAGAAACAACACTCGAGGAACAGAGAGGAGCAGAACTGTCTTTTGCTGAAATTCTCTTTACAACTGACTCTCCTGGTGAATGCAGCAGTAGCTTGGAGGTGGGTGTTCAATAACAGCAACTGCTGATAAGATTTTTTGTTCTCTCTATGGAATTTGTGTGATTTACAGTTGAAATCAAGCCATTTACAAACATAATGACAAGCCTCTTGCAGAACTGCAGTATCTGTACCATGTAATGTGCTACAACTCATCCTATGGCAGGCCTTCATCTTTTAGGACTCAATTCAACTAAGTCTGTAAATGTACTGAACTTACTGTGAAGCACTGCATGTATTAAAGTATTTACAAAACAGAGAGGGACAGGTGATTTTGACTATATCCAGTGGGAAAGGATAAAGGCATTTTAGGTTCTTTATAGCCTCACCTTTTTATATTCCTCACATATCCGAACACTTATATACATTAGCTGGTAATGCTAATGAAGTGTCGTCATGACGGTAATAAGTATCTCATACACGGTGCACAGACAGGGATGGTTCTGCTCACTGGCTACGTTAAACACAATCTGAATTACACTTGCCAGAAACTGTTATACTTAGTATAGTCACCACAGCAAACTTCACTGAGTAAGAAATGTCTAAAACCATAGAAGGATTTCACTATCTGAACTGAAGACACTATGATGATATGCTACGCTGTTTTTCTGAAGATGGCAACTCTTTTGGATTCATCAGTACCTGTATCACCCTCGTTTTCATCTATCAGAAGAATTTTTCAGTTGTCAGTCTTTCATTACTTCTTTCTGAGATCTTTGGACAGTTTTCTTTTGCTACAATTTCTCATATTCTAACAGAGACATAGCAGCTTCTGACTTCCGTATCTTTTTAGGGCTTTCATAAAGCTATGTTAATCAATCTCCCAAATATAACCTGTCTGGGCCAAACTACCAGTTAATACTAAACCATGGAGAGCGTTTGAAGCGTTACTTTTCATTTGTTGGCAAAAGGAAAAACACCATCTGGAGAATTTCTTTTTCTGAACGGTGCATGATGCTTTTGCCCTCCCTGGCCTAGGAAAAGAGAGTGCTGGTAGGCTCAGGTAGCCTGGTTTAGCCATATTGGTCTATCACCCTCAGCATTAATCAGCACACTGTGTATTTCTGGGGACCATTAATTTAAGGGGAAGAGATGACAGGGTAAAAGACAGAGAAGGAACAGACACCGACCCTTTGCAATTCCTTGTCTAAATGGCTGAAATAGACTTCCAAGACTTCAAAAACAAGCTTACCTTGGGGTCCAGGGTGACCTATTGGACCTGATAATCCTATAGAGCCATCATCTCCTCTTTGTCCCACTTCCCCAGGAGGTCCTGGAATTGTAGGGCATGAGTCATCTATTCTTCCTGGTTCACCAGGGTCACCTGTTGTATGTAATAGGAAAGTAAATTAGATTAAAATAGTAATAACAACAAAAATGGGTAATAGCTCCCATGTGAAAACTAAACATACATGTTAGTTGTTTCTGGTATTCAAGCGTATACTTTAATATTTTAAAACCTCGAGTTATTGAGTTTCACTGCTTTAAATTTTACTCTTGGTCTTTAAGAACAGCATTTAACAGCATGGCAAGCATGTGTTAGCAAGCATATGCTACCTGGCACGTTTCAAATATTTGGTGTACAGTTTCTGTCTTAATGTGCCCCAAATTGATTTGAGTTCAAGCATAAAGTCTACCCAACTTTAGCTCCAACACTCTAGCAGATGTGAAGATTTACAGTACTTTGCTTCTGCTGTGGCTGTAAAACCTCAACAAGCAGGCCAAAGGAAATGAGCTAACTCTTCTAACCCACAGTGCCCATTTAAAATGATCATGAAAAATTGCCACTCTTGTGTTGAAAGTTACCAGGAGCTATTGCCTATTTATATTTTTTGAGCAAAATCAGAATCATGTCAGTCAGATTAAGAGCTCAGCGTCTGTACTAACCCAGGGTTGGATTCAAGCTTTTATCAACTTTTTGGTCAGAAATTATCTGGTGTGACGACAACAACAGAAGTGATAAATTGAGATAAAGATATTCTGCACGTCTAATTGATATCTTAGCACAAGACTTCTTCTCAATGTGGCATTATTATGATATTGGTCTGCTTGGAAGCACTAGCTATTTATGTGAAAAATCTCTTAGCACTATGTTGTCGTGGCATTATCTACTATTCCTAACAGCCAAGACCACCTTCTAATAAGAGCACAATACATCTATACATAAGGAAGACCAGATGAACAATAATCAATAGTCATCAACTTACCAATGAAACCTGAAGGATGTGAAAAATGGACAGTAGATTGCAGCCATTGTGGTGTAAGAGGAAACAAGTTTCAGACATAGAAATTAGAGTAAAAAATCAAATGAGAACTAAAACCAATTATATGAGGTGATAAATGTATAAACTACATATGTGAGTATATAAATACATAGTTCAGAAATCCTTACACAGCTCAAATGAGAAATCAATTTAGATTTTTTCCAAGTTTGCTTGATTTTTTTGTATGCAAATAAACATTAGTAAGATTGTTTTATATACAAATATCATCATTACAATTGAATGATAATGAGCAACAAACTCATAAGTACCTGTGGGACCTTTAGGACCAGGTTTCCCTTGAAAACCTTGGTCTCCTGGGTGTCCTACAGCACCAGGTGGACCCTGTGGGCCATGGATTCCCATAGGACCTGGAAAGAAAACAATTATACAATTGTGCAGTTGCATTCCAAGAAGGTGAACACATAAATAAGATGAAGTCTGACTGCTTGAGTAACAAAAAATAAGGCTTGAGACAGCTAAACTCTGTTGTCTTGCAAAAAGAAATGCACCTTTTTCACATCTCTTAGTCTTGAACTGAATTAAAATTTGACTTTTTGCTGAGATTAGAAGGGATTTGTGTAGGTAGGGCTACTGTACAGTGTGGAGGAAGCAGAATTCAGATCCCTTCTTTCAAACTAAGGAATCTGTTGAAAGCTGCAAACTACTGATATGGGGCAGATATGAGACACCTACTTCAAATACATCTGTAGCTTCCCCGGTTCCTCAGGACCACTGTAGACAGGACAAGGTTTACTTTATCTAGAATAATCACATCATAGTTTTACTTCAAAATCTCAGGTTGGTCTGGTACTCTTCCAATATTTGTTGGAAGCAGTACATACAAACCTGGCTACTCTGACCTTCTTCTGCAGCCCTGTTGTATCTGTAGGTAAAAGGACAGAGCTAAGAAATGTCTAGTGTACCCTTTCCGTCAGGCTACAGCAGACTGTCCAACTGCAATCCCCTGTGCACGAGGCTCAGTTGCACAAGGCTGGGCCTAAGTGCATGTACTAGTTAAAAACATCTCTGATCCTACCCTTTGGGCCTTCTCTTCCTTGGTTCCCTGGAGGACCTTTGGCTCCTTGTTGCCCTCGCTGCCCAGAAATACCTGGTGCCCCTTGAATACCAATGTCGCCTGGATCTCCTTGCACAAAGATGGTTTCTCCAGGAGGACCAGGATTCCCAGGCTGTCCTACAGTAAAAAATAATGATTAAAAAAAAAGTTCTTAATCAATGCACAAATAATAAACATCTAAAAATAGTCATGTTCCATTACTGTCTGTCAGTTTTTTTCCACTGGGACATAGGACAACCCTTGCATGTTTTTGGACATATTAACATTAGTCTTTCTCTAAGGCACTGTAAAGAAAGCGTAATATGAATAGCTCCCAAAACGTGTAGATTCTGTGCAAACAAAAGGTGGCAAGCTGTTACCTGCACTGAGACACTGTTTCTCTGTTTATTATAGTGTTGCTTACCCTTCCAATCTCCACCCTTATTATCCAACAGGAAGTTTTTGGTCTGGGTAAGGAATGAGTCAGAAAAACTAAAAAAGCTCCATTTGAGGACCAGTGTCTACAGAAAGAGGAAGTAAGGTGTATATAAATCCTTACAAAAGGGTTGCCAGTTTTAGCTTTCTCAGGGCTATATTTTGATTGGAAAGCTTTTTGTGGGTTTACAAACAATGGTAGGCCTATGGACAATGTGTTTTATGCTTTTTGCTATCAAGAAAGGTCAGTAATCTTTTTTCTGTTTGTTTCTGTGGAAATCAAAGACCTGCTGTAGTAACAGGACTTGTACAAAATTACCATAGAGGCCAGAAAAGTGCATCTGGATGTACATGAATTTATTCTTGTTCTGGTGATCTATCTATCCAGTGTTCACTTCTGTTTATTTACTGCAGGATTGATTGGTTTGTTTCCCATGTGCCTTTAAATGTTGTTCCACAGGCAGCAAACCTACCTGACTTCTAACAGCCTTAGGGATTTTTTACATGAACAAAATTGATTTTTTTCTTTTTACATACCTCTGATGCCATCTAAACCAGGTGGTCCCTGATCACCTGGAAGACCGGGAGGGGCACTACTGGGAGATCTTCCCCTAGGTCCAGCAGGTCCAACAGGCCCTCTTATACCTAAGGGATCACATTAAAATAAACATAAACAAAAACAGTAAAATTGTTTTTCTTAAAGATAAGTTACTAACCAAAAGAATGGTGACATATCATGGATGGAAGGTAATGTATGCTCTCACTTGCATACTGAATGTACCAGTGATTGGGAAGACAATAAGTGAAAATATTTATCTTCTCAAAACTTTGTTTCTATTAAATCTACTTAAACTAAAGAATGCATCATTACACATGGACATATTGCCACAAATAAACTCTTGAGTTCTAGCAATCAAAGAAATGGTAAAAATGTAAGGCAATAGAGGTCTAGAAAATTATTCAACCTGAGACTGGGTAAGTAGTCACAGACTTCCTAAGAAAAGTGAGTTCAGTCATTTCCTAAAATCCTTAGTGAACAAGATGAACTTTATAGCCTTAAATGTATTTTTTTTTGATGTGTAATCTGGATTTTTGCAAATTAAGATGTTAGTGTCCTTACGTGTGACAGGCAAGAAAAGTTATCGGTTACCATACTCTGGGTAATGTTTCTGAATACTGGAAGGTGTTTAGCATGTGTTGCAGTCTGCTGCCTTCTCTTTTCTAAAGAAAACAAATCTAGTTTCTTTAGGCTTGTTCCAACTCCACCCATCCATTTATTCTCTAGTGAGTTCTCCCTAAATTGTCACAGCTGGACAAACAGTATGCCATGGGAGGTCTTGACCATCCCATCTCAAGCAATGTTAGTACATCTTGGAATAAAACTTCTTTTTTCTCAACCACATCATTCAGTTCACAAACTAGTAGCTAATTGAATTCAGAAAACTGTGTTCATCTTAAAATAATTCACTTCACCAGAGTTCATCTCAGCTAGATTTTTTTCCCTGTTACGTGACTCTGTAGCAAGGTTTGATAGAGTAAAACTAATGTTGTTTCTAATCACAGAATTGCTGTGGCTGGAATAGGCCTCTGGAAACTTTCTAGTCCAACTCCCTCTTCAGAGCAGGGTCAGTTAGAACAGCTTGCAGAGACTGCATCCAGCTGGGTTTTGAATATGTGTCTCACAATTTTTTCCTATTTCTGTGCAATTCCTACATCACCAAGGCTCTTGAATAATCTTAGCAGTCTTGTGATATAATTCCATCTTGCATTTACAATGGAATAGTTGATTTACTGTATATCTGTGATTACCAGCTCTATTGTACTCTTTATGTACTTTTTTCCCAAGAGGCAACTCCACCTAGCAGTTCCCTGAGTCTGTCCAAGTCATCTTCTATTCCCATTCTTTCCTCTCTGGTAACATAAATGTTTGCAATAGGAATGATTTCAGTGAGTGAATCTCCTGTGTATATATTCATGTTGATACTAACCTGGGGAAGAGCCTTTATGAACTTTACTTCAGTTCTGCAGAGCATCACCGAGGAGAAAACCCTTTCTTACCTGGGAATCCTGGGAATCCCCTTTCTCCAGGGGCGCCTGGAATGGAAACACCAGGCCATCCAGGTTCACCTCTGTCACCTTTCGGTCCAAGTTCTCCTGAGTATCCTGGGCGCCCTGTTTCACTTTGACCTTTATAGGAAAACAATTATGTACATAATGTCTACAGTGAGTACGAATACAGATCTACAGGATAGAAATACCAGCTGTAGGTGTTCCTCCTTGCAAAGGTTGCCTAGTACTGTTTTCTTTTGGATTTCCCTTGGAAGCTGGATAGAGTTTTGTTGAGTACAGCCCTTAGTCATCTCTTTTGAAGAAAGTAATCTCTGCTTTAGGGCTCTTCTTCAGGGTTTATTTTATATAGTGTCATTATCACCTATAATTTGAAATGTAAACTGATTGCAGGGTCCTAAATTTACTTTTCTATCAGTATAAATTTGTAATCTCTTGATAGATGGTGAGCACTGTTTTTTAAATACTGCTTCAAAAGCACCTTTTGAAAGCTGCAAATAGATCAGCATGAGTGAAAAACTGGTTCCTCTGAAGTTTGCACTACAAATCCCATTGACTTTAATGGGGCTGGGATTTCATGTCTCCTTTCAATTTGTTAGTTTACCTTATACATGTAAGAAAAAAAAAAAAAAAACCTGCACTGAACATTTTCATTGTATAAATAGCTTTGAAAGGTTCCAACAAAACTATGTGAGTAATGGAAGTTTTAAGGTTTTCTTCACAAATAACTACAGGTTTGTCATTAGGCACACTTTAGATTCTGTTTGAAAAGTTAGTTTGAGCCTTAATGATCTCTTCTGGGCAAGGCAAATATAAAAGTAATATGCATTATTTCTTGTGCATTTACTCATTCAAGAATGTATTTTCTGTTCCTCAAGGTAGTTTCCACTCTTTACCTGGAGCTCCTGCAGAACCTTTTTGACCTTTTAGTCCATCCAAGCCATCCAGTCCAGGCAGTCCAGGAAGACCTAAGACATATTGCAGGCATGAATGAGTGCCAAAATACTTCTTTAAAGCCGCAATTAAAAATTACGCATTTTTTGTTGACAATGCACTGTGGATCAAAGCAGGACACTTGCTGAGTTTGATTCCTATTTGTAACTGAAGAGATCACATTGCACCTGGGTGCTGCCATCTTGAAAAGGTAAGCCTGGAAAACCTGAAAATAGCAACCATAATACAGTTTTGTTTCAAAGTAACCAGAAAGCATACGCTTTAAACCTTTAGGTATTTCTACACTGCAGCTAGCAGCAGGAAGCTCACTGTGGGCTGATTTACTCTATGCTGAACCTCATGGTTGTGGCTAGAGTACTACTTGCTGCCTGTGATTACCTAGTCCAATGTTAGTCATTTTATCACTGCATAACCTGTAATAACCTGGAGACTAGAATGAAGATCTACGTAAAATTATTGGGAAAATGGAACTTCTTTACAGTTTCTTTACATGAAGATAAATGCAAATGCAATTTAATCTAGCTGCACTAGAAAGAAGCAAAATTTTCACCTGTCTTCTTATTTTTCCTGGTCCTGCAGATTTCATGAAGGAGACTGTGCTGCTTTGCATCATACTGCTACAAAAATTCTTCAGCTCAACAGCAGAAAGTCTTTGAAAATACATCTTTAAGGTTGATCTTGACATGTGATAGCATACAGCAGCTTTGTTGCTAGCAATGTTCACTTAGATGACCAGATCATAAACTGAGTGTGCTAGTTGAAAATAATTTTTTGCTTTATCATCTGAGCTTTTTTGAAATTTGCTAAAAAAAAAAAAAATCTACCTCCGTTTTTCCTTATCTTTTGGAACTAATCTGAGATATTTTTTTTTGCAGTAGTTATTTGCATGGTTTGTTACAAATATTCTAGAATTGAGGCAAAAAGTCCAATTAAAAATCCTCTCTCAGCCTGATTATTTATTATGGTTTTGTTTCTTGAGAAATAAATAAATTATGTTATGGTGCTCCTGTCCAGGCAAAACCAGAATTTAGCATTCAGCTACAATTTAAAACTGGAACAATCACAAATTACAAAATGCAGGGTGAAATCAATTGTATTTTTATGGTTTCTATCTTAAAAGTGCTGAATACTGCAATCTTTTTTAGTGTTTTCTCATACTTTGCTTTTTGTTTAAAACTGGGGAGGCAAGATGGGGGCCCTATCAGTTGGATGTTTGCCCGGGAAATGAGAATGCAATATTTGGATCTGTTACTCATGCTAAGGCTGCACCTGGTGATAGGACCAGATCTGACAAAACCGACGGGTCACTTGGCAACAGGTTTGAAAGATTTCAGACAGAGGAATAGAGTTGTGTCGTTGTGACATTTCTCCTGCCAGAGTGGGACAGACTAGAGCAGATAGTGATCTGCAAGAAATGGAACAGTACTGACAATGCTTGCTCCTGTTCTTTTTCCACCTTTGCTGCTTATCTCTAATTTCCTTCTTCTGCCAGTTCCTCTCCCTATGATGTGGGTTTCCCAGTCCAGTTCCAGCGTTTCTCTCCACAGTTATGAATTATTTCTCTTTTTCCCTGTCTAGCCATTTCCTAGAATAGATGTAGGTTCTCTGTTTCAGTTCCTGTGCTCGATCCCAGCATGTCCTGCAGCACCAAAATCTGCTGTTTATCCAGAGCATGAATCATACGAGAATTTATTGCTGTACTGTGCACATATGAATGGAATTATTTTTTTCATTTGTTTCTAAGCCGGTCAAATTTGGCAGGGATGAACTGCCATAGGAACAGTAACAGGAATGCCCTTTATCAAATGGTTCACCTGCTGAATTTAAACATCCTTAGTTCAAAGATGGGGTCTTCTGAGAAAGGAAAAATAAAAGGTCACTAAGGTTCTTTAATAAATAATAAATATAAATCTTGGAGCTTTATTCTCAGAAAAATTGCAGTTATTTTTGTTAAAATATAACAAAAGAATGGAAACCAAACCAGCCAACCAAAAAAAAAAAACAAACCACAACTAAACAAACAAAAACAGCCAACAACAAACACTGGTCTAGAAAAATTTAAATCCAAAAGGTTGTTTGAAAACCTGTAACACATCGATAATATACTCTGTAATACCCTTTTATAGTATGGGATACTACTAACCCAACCTGTAGTATCTTCTGCGCCCTTAATTCACTGCTCTTAAGTTTCTTAAGTTTCAGTCCTGCTTTCTGTAGCCAGCTTGTGTCTTGGGGATGTTCCCATTTTCAAATTTATTTGAGAGCTGCATGCCAATCTGGGGAATTTAACAGTGGTATTTTAAAATGATTATGAAATACTAATGACATTTGGCATCCTGTCCACCATTTAAAGCTTTTTTGATCTTTAGCTTATTCAGTCAAGATTGATGGCTTGGTTTACTTGCTTTCCAGGGAATTTCTGACACCTTTGCCAACAATCCATTATAATATCAGCACTTGTATTTCTAGATTTTTGGATTGCTCTAGTCCCATACTTCTAGGTACAGCTGAATTGGCTGACCTACATATGAACCACTATTCTGCATTTTTACAGCCCAATTCAGCTTTTACTCACACAAGTAATTATGCTGATGTTCTTACTATTACTTGCTTCATGAGGGATTACTCACGCAAGTAAGACTTGCCAGACTGAGCCCTTAACTAGTAAAACTATCTCTGTAACACAGAAAATGTGATTACGCTTTGGTTAAAAGCCCTTTAACTACATTTTTTAATCTAAAAGTTCTTCAGGCACGAGACATTTAATGTAAATGAGAAGCAATTAGACTAACAAGGCTGTGTCCTTAACAAGGAACAGCCAATTAACAATTTCACATCTAATGGTAGCTACATTATTTATTAAAAGCAGCATATGATATATTCTCCAGTAGAACTGGAATACTAATTCTATTCAGTTTTCATTACTGAGTATAATTTCAAGGTTGTTAACCTTCTTTTCAACTTGGCTGGTAATATATAGGATCCTAAGGCAGGCAAGCCACTTGGTCTCTAATGAATTTCTATTTGGAACAGAACTTTTCCCTCTGCAGCACGTGTTAATTTGTTATGTTTCCTTCGCGGGACTTGGGATAACTTCTGTGTAATAGAGAAGTGTCTGACCACTCATGGCAAGATGGAATGAGTCCATCTTTTTACTAAGAAGTTTTCAACAGAACAAATTTTTCTCTCTCAATTTAGACATCCCTGTCATTGCAGATTTCTGCCTTTGTTACAGAAAATACTGTTTGGAACAATGAAATGTTCTCTTGCAAATTATGCACCAGCAAGAAGTCTGTCACAACAGTTTAAAGCAGCACCCTTTACTTTCTGCAAGTAATCTGAAACTTCTATTTTTCATTTAAATTTTCGGTAGTTTTTAAGAAACCTTCTCAATTTATCCTCAGTCTGAATTCGAAGTGAATCTGTTGTCCTCCCTAGCCATTTTTCATTGTCACATTTATTACTTTACTGTGGTATCTGTATATCCATCATTAATATTCTTCTTGCCCAGGAACTGGTTATGAAGCTCACTATTGCAGAGAGGGCATACAAATTTCGTAGTTGATTATCTTTCTTTATAAAACATTATTGTAACTCATGATTTCAATATTAACTTTTACTATACTTAGAATGACATACTGGCTTCCACCAAAAACAACTGTACAGATGAGCTGCTGTTCAATCCAAATGTAACAGTCATTATGAAAAGTGTAATTTAGGATTTTGGGGAAATATTTCTACATTAAATCCTCCAAATTTTTTTTTATTTTTTTTTTTTTTAGAAAATCAAAACAAGTTATCTTATGATCACAATTTGTCGTGGACGAAACTGTCCACAGCATTCTGCTGTTTTTGTAGAGGAACAGTGGCACTCCATGGTGAAAAGGTAGAACACAGTGTAATTGAAGTCAAAGTGAAACGTCTGAATTAATGCAAATTCCTTCTCCTTTCCTTAACTTCTGTTATCAGTTACATTAAGAGAGCCAGAATCTGTTTCTTTCTTCTTCTTGGCTCATTTTAGATCGTAGTCCAATTTTGTGAGGTAGCATTTGTTATTTTTCAAAGGTGCTGATAACTGGCTTAACTCTTTTAGTAGATTAAGTGAATACAGAATCAAAATCATGCTTGCTTTTTAGGCCTTTTCCATTTTCAGTGCTAAATGGGTATTAATATATGGTGATGTCATATTACCAGTAGAACTGCACTGTATGCTGTTTACCTTTCCTGCCCTGTGATCCAGCTAATCCTTGCAATCCTGGAGGTCCCAAAATTCCTTGTTTCCCTTTTTCTCCAGGTTCTCCTGGCAATCCTGGAGGACCTGGAGCTCCTGAGAATGGAGGGAAAAAAAAATCCTTGACTATGCACATCCTTGAATAGTTGATTTTTTTTTTCCCTACACAATTTAGCACACTACATTATTCAGATATTCAGAGGTACCTGAAAGCATATGGGACTGTCTGAAGAACTGATGTATCTTGCTGTCAGGCTCTGAGCTAGCTCTACTGCTGCTGTCTACAGATACTGAAACAGCTTTCAGTACAAGCCTTCTTACAACCTCTCCTTTCTATAGCCTTCTCAACAGAGGTGCCTCCTCAGCTACATGTTCCTGATGCCTACCCCTTCTGAGCTCTTAGATCACACTAATTTTAAAACTTTGGCATTACCTGGAAATCCAGGTATTCCTGGGTATCCAGACTCGCCCTTGGATCCTGGTCTTCCAGGTTGTCCTTGGATACCTGATGAACCCTTCTCTCCGGGTAACCCACAGAATCCTTTAAAAAATATATAAAATATAAAAGTTCAGTAAGATTTTTCTGTAATAGAAAAGTTTTTTTTTTCAAATACTGCAGATCCTTGCATCTATTTATTAGCAATGAATTACAGTGATATCTCTGATGATATCTGAAAGAGCAGAAATGGCTAGCAAGAGATAGACAAGACAGGTATTCTGGGAGATCTTGGGGTGTTCTCCAGTGCTGTACTAGACAATACCAGTCTCTATCTCTTATGTTTGCGCTAGCCATATTGCACATTGTGATGCCGCTCCTATCCCAGGGCCTTTAACTTTGCAAAATACAACTCAATGCATACAGAAAATAGAGCTCCCTCTCCACTAACAAAGCTTACAGAAAATGCCTTAAGTCCGATTTTTTCTTTAATCAGACTGAATTACCTGTTAATCCTGGGTCTCCGGGAGGCCCTTTTTGACCACGTATACCAAGCAGAAGAGTTGGGTCACCTCTCTTGCCTGTTAAGGTACAGTGACTTTCATTTGATACAAGTATTATTTTCATCCATGAATACAAAGCTGGACAGTTTTGTAAGATCTTATAATTTAGTCATAGATATAACAACTATAAAAGGGAATGAGAGAACACAAAAATACTTTGGCACATGGAAATTAGCAGACAGCTCATCCTATCATGAAGTACTAACTCAGCTTGTATTTAATATGATTCCAGTCAATATTCATGTAAATTACTCACTATGGAGGAAAAAAAAGGGGGGGAATTTTTCCAATACTGACAGCATATACTGAATATGAAAGATATTGCATAAATTCCTTATGATACTTTATTAAACACAAAGAGCTCCTTACATAGGTTTGTTAGGATTTGCACAATCAGTACAGCTTGAGTCCATTTACTCAGTAAAGACCTTTTAGGGACTAGCTGGGGACTTTAAGCCAGCACAACTTCTGTTTGCCCTGAAATTCCTGTTTATCAGAGAGTCAATAATTTCAAGTGATTTTGTCTTACATTCTCTGTACAGACTTGTTCTTTGCTTTTTTGTGTGTGTGGGGGGGAATATATTCCCTGGCTGAGAAGGTGTTGAATATTTGAAGAAATGGAAACTGTAGCTGAGAAAAAGAGCTTATCTTGTCCCCGTGACATTTTTTTTTCCCTGGCAATGATTTTATTATGTTATTTATTATTAATGAAACCATGCTCCAAGGAAATTTGGAATATCATGGACGACACCATTTTGCATTTTGCTGAAATATTTTAAAAAAATCTAAGTATTATAAATTTGTCAGAGTAATCTCTACCTATGCAAAAAATACAAAACTTCATCTTGTGAGCAGAATAACTTTGCTTACATGGCTACAACCTATGCCTGATTTTTGTTAATTTCAGAAGTTACAGGAACTAACAATCATAGCCTAAATTGCTGGAAAAGAAGTGATGTAAAAGTAACTATAAATCCTGCTGTACTATTTTAAAAACTACCTATCTGCATAATACCATAAATAATTGTATTTTCTCTCATTTTGTTTAACTAGTTTTACAGATACATAAGTTTGTACTTGTTTTTTTGGTGTTTTGAAACTCCATGAAATCTGACAGAGATTTATCTTCTAAATTAATAAAAACTATGTTATAAGGAACAAACTGTTAAAGAAGAAATGTATTAAAATGCAAATTTTGCCTTCAGGTATGTCAGACTTGTTTGTAATGCTATTCATGTTTGAATTACGTTCACTTCTGTCCTGTTTTCTAATGTCTAGTGAGTACTCTCCATATATGAAAGCATATATAACATAACACTATGGCTCTTTACAAAAGCATGTTTATATGAACTCATTACCTTTAGATCCTTTTGGGCCAGTCAATCCTGGGTTTCCAGGCATTCCTGGTAAGCCAACATCACCCTGACAAACAGCAAAAAAAAAAATTGATTTATGATATTCATAATAAGAATGATCTGTAAGAATATTTGGTTCTCATATGCTAGTAAACAGACCAGAAATCAATATGAATAGCAAAACTGTATCTTTAGCTCAACAGAAAAGCATTTTGTCTTTGCTACATCAAACACTGACCATTAATGCTTCCAAGAAACTCTAGATTAGAATTGCTAATAATTTTGAATGTGTTTATGCTAACACTTGGCTTGAACATCTTGAATTCCTCACAGATGGCTTGAGTTATTTGATTTAAAAGGTACCACAACAACGTACCAAATATTACTGAGTTTTACCCCGATTTTACTATAAACATTAATGAGAAATATGTTGTGACATTACAGTAAAAATGTAAAGATTTCTCTATTTTTCTTTTAAATAATGACCTATGATCAGCAAAACAGATTCTGTCTTCAAAGAAATATAACACAGAACAAGCTAAGCAAAGATATGTCCCTGCACCAAAAAATGAACTGTGATTTGTTTCATGTAATCTCATTGCCTATCTACCTAACGCACAAGCTAGTGAAGAATGTAACCTCATATCCATATGGGACGTGTTTTTGTATATTTATTCTTGAGCAATATGGCTTCTCTGGGTTCTGTTTGGTGCAAGCTGTCTGTATGGGCACAGGTCTGTTTTTTTTTCTTGTCTGTTGGTTTGGCAGCTCCTCATAGCAAGATATGAAGAAGCAGCCATATTAACTTCAGCCTTGTGCTGTTCTAATTAGTGAAGCATAGCCTGAACTTCTACCAAGTGGCAGTATAACAAAATCCCAACATGCTGCTGGGAGAGAGGCCTCTTGTTGACCCTAACTATAGCTTCTGCCAAAATGTAATCACAGTATTGACAGTCTCCTCTCAGGAGGAGCATCTATTGGGTAAGTACAATATAGGCATCCATCTTATTTCTTGGAGTTGGTAAAGATGTAACTGTAAATTCTGGGGCACTGTCACTTTCAATTTACCTGGTCACCTGGTTGTCCTTGGAAACCTGTAATTCCTTTAAAGCCCTTTGGTCCTGGGAAACCCCGTGATCCTGGAAACCCCATCAGTCCAGTGTCACCATGGTCACCTGGCAGTCCTGGGACACCGTTCTTCCCTGGAAATCCTGGGGCACCTCTGAAACCAATATTGCCTTTTTCACCTGAAGTTAATTGCAGAACAAGATAATGACCAATATGGTCAAACAATTATTTGACGCTTATCTTGAATATGGCTATGCTTTCACACTTTGTATATTGCCTTAGTAATTGCTCAAAGAAACTAGTTTGCTACCTTAAGAATCTATAAACACAATAAGGTAGCTGGAAATTACTGCAACTATCAATCCAAACCTATGAAAAACACACACCATTTATTATGATATCAGATAAATGTGTGTATGCACAGCTTTATTTTATGAGCTTACCTCTTTCACCTCTAAATCCATTCTCACCAGGGAAGCCTGGCTCTCCCTTTTGTCCTTTCTCAAGCCGAATGTTAATGGAGCCACTGTCTCCTGGAGGTCCTCTTTCACCTTTGAGCCAAACATATGGAATGTAAGTAAATCCTTATAAATGACACATCCTGAAAATTAATATTTACTGAGGACTCCTCTACCAGAGGAAGCCTTCAAATACTAAACTAATGCAGATCCCAGTTGTTTGAGAAAACTCGCTGCTAGCAAAATTCATTTTCTTTTGCTTGCTTTTTAGTTAATTCAGGAGTAACCCAGCTGATATTAAATCAGAATTATTTCCTGTTTGTCTGGAATAAGGAAGATAGCAATTGTACTTTATACTGTATTGTCTGTGACTGAATACACTTTGGAAATGGTTATTCTCTTTCCCATATTAATGTTCATAAAGATGATTTCTTGTATGTTTTAGATAGATTCAACACAGACAATATGACAGAAAACTTTAAAAATCTGGTTTCTCATCTGTACAGGACAAAATTCAGGGTTTGTTTGAATGAGTGATTCTTATGTATGTTTTGATTTACAGTGGTAAATGTATCCATTGATCGCTATGCCATTCATTTTTCTTTAGTTTTCGTTATGCATTCATAAAGGACAAGAGATGGATTTAGTATCTCTGAAAACAAGTGAATATATGCTTATACCAAGCAGAAAATGTAAATCTATACCAAACATAGTCTTAACAAAACTGATCATAGAAATAAATAAAAGTACAGAGTGAAGCAGATTTTTACAAACCTTTCATTCCCATATCCCCACATTCTCCACTAGGCCCAGGTGGACCCATTGTTCCTTCTTCACCTTTAACACCAGAGATTCCCATTGGGCCTTGTGTTCCTGGGAGTCCTAGGAATCCTTGGGGTCCTTGAATCCCTTTGCTTCCTGATAATATTAAATGCTTTATTGACACACTCAGTCTGCTATGCTGTTGCTGTCATATTCTAAAGAAGAGTATAAAGCAAAAGGTAGGAGGTTTACAAGGACTCGTAAGGAAATCATCACAGCTAGAGAGCCAATACTTGGAGCATGGCTTCATGCCAAGATCAAACTTGTCTTGAAATCCAGATTGCCTTGAAGCAAACATCTCCTCCTCCTGTACCACCCCCCCAGAGATTAATGCTATTCTTATTACTAAAGAAGCTAACTCTCAAGATAATTGAAGCTGCAAATTGGAAGTTTCATGTTTTTTTTCCCTTTCTGTTAGTTTTCACTGACATTTAGCCTTAGTTTAAATCTAAGCAGACCCTGTAATCTACACCCAGCTAACTAGGTTACTCCAGCCTTACTGCACCTCAACTTTTGGACCAGCCATTTTCCTAAGAATGGTAAAGGACATATGATCTAAAATGAGTGTAAATGCCCACTTCCAATGTTATTTTCATACCTAAGTACTTTTTTAAGTTTTGTGGCACAATTTCTCACGTTTTCAGAAGTACTAGACATGATGTGAATCTATTTCTCCACTTACTCATCAGCATACATTCTAGATACAAAATACAATCACAGACTGCATCAGTAAAGGAGATAGCCTGCAGGTAATAAAAAGTATCTTGTTCTTATAACAACAAACTATTACAAGTAGTTAGGAAATAATACACTGAAAAATGTCAGTGTTGTAAAACAACCAGTGCACCAGTGTGCATCAAGGTGTATCAAACTCTTTCAATCCCTTTGTTTTTATTATAAGAGAAAGAACAAAGGATTCTATTGTTCCTGACTCTGCCTTGCTGCAGGATCTTATTCTAGAAGCTGGAAAGGGAGGAGGGTGCAAAGTATTTCCTAGCTTTAAAATCAGTAAAAATAGCTCCCTGTACAAGAGATGTTATAGACGAGATGTTTTGAGGGATGTTTAACATACCTGTTCGTCCTGGGAAGCCAGGTGGTCCGTTATTACCTGGAAGTCCTGGAAGTCCTCGGGAGCCTGGAGGACCTGGGGGGCCCTTTGAGCCAGGAGAGCCTTTGAGACCTTTGATTCCAGGTGGCCCAGCTAGGCCCCTATCTCCCTTCTGACCTTTAAAGCCTGGTAAGCCTGAAAAAACAGTTTTTACTCTATGTATGTAAATGTAGGGAAAGGATTCAGCAATTGTATCTAAAAGGTAGAAGGTGATAAATATCATCAAACGTAGCAAAATGACTTGGAAACTTTGCCACCATGCTGAAGTCCTGCCTCTATCTAGATTTTCATTTGGAATATTTTGTTTTCTTATATTTCTTTAGTCGGAGACATATCAGTAGAAGTTCCCTGTGAAAAATCCCAACTTTTCATTGCTAAGTACTTTTAATATACGTCTACTAGCTCTCCTTAAGTAACACTTCAGCTTAAGAATAAGGAAGATAAAATTATCACAGCAATGCCAGGAGTTCAATTAAGTTACACAGGACAACAGAGTATAAGGTAATTAATTCTTCTCTTTATTACTTTACAGTAAACACATTATGATTTGGTCAGTTAAGGATCAGCATTTATGGGAAGGGATGGAGAGTTGGGATAAATCTGAGTTGAACATATTATACATTCCCCAAGTTATAGGAAATGTACAAAATACGCCTCCACTAACGAGCAGCCCCCATGGAAGTATTTGTCATATTAGCCACAAAAACCACATGGTTAAATCTGCTAGAAAAGACGTGCAAATCTTAGACCTGTGAAGAAACCTCATGAATGCTACGTACCTTGAGGGCCTGGCAGGCCTATGACACCTCTGAGTCCTGGTGGCCCTGGTAATCCCGTGTCACACGGTGGACCAGGGAAGCCTGGACAGCCTGGTGCTCCTATATCACCTTCTGGGCCTCTAAAACCTTTAGCACCTGGAAATCCTGGGGTACCAGGCTGCCCTGGAAACAAACAAACAAAAAAAACATTGTAAAATCTTCCCCTTAAACTTTTCACTATCACTCAGAATTCCTAACTTCAATTCTGAAATTATATGTTCAGTAATTGGAGTATCTCACTTATCCTACAACTTTTACGTACTTTGTGAAAACTGATCTTTTCTGCAATTTAGAATTGGCTGTTGTGGAGAGCTTCATTCTTTAAAGAACAATTATTCAGCTCTCACCTATAGGTGAGGAGGGCTTATACTGTATAATATAATATATATATACATATATTGTTCAGGATTATATTGTATAATTCTGGGCAAAGAAATTCACCTCTCTTTCCCTGACTGTTCTCCCACCTTTAGCCTGTCTTTTCAGATTTGAGTAAGCAATTTGAGGCAGGGACTATCTTTGTGTCTGTAGAACAGAGCAAGAGACCCTAAGCACAGATGGCCTGTAGGCAGAAAGTAACAGCAGTAACAATAGGAAGCTGCACTGCATGGACTGGGGAAAGGCATCTTCCTCCTCCTGCAGTTCAGATCTCCTCAGTGGCTGATCAACCTTAACTGTGACAATGTAAACGTAAAAATATGGAGTACCCTACATAGTCACCATTATGCAGACAAGATGCAGACAAGAGTAGGTTTTATTGCTATCAGCACTGACCTCACTCAGACTTTCTCCTTTGACTATGTAAAAATGCTTCATAAAAACTTTCGTACCTTGAAGCCCAGGAATGCCTGGATCACCCCTTGCTCCTTGTGCACCAGGTGGTCCTGGCAGTCCCCTATTGCCTGGGATTCCTGGAGGACCATATGTAGTATCACCTGGAAAACCTTTCTGACCATCTATGCCAGGTGGACCTGGAGCGCCATTTTTACCATTAATGGTGGATCCTCTTTCACCTTCCTCACCAGGATCACCAGCTTTGCCTCGGAAGCCTGTTGGTATGATATCAAAAGTTTTTTTTTTCCCAAACTGTGGAATATTATAATTCAAATTTATAATATTCCAGAATTACGTTACCAGTTTGCAAAGAAAAGTATTACACAGAAAATTTCAGACTTTTCATTTACAGATAATGATATGTGAAGAAAAAAGAGAAAAATTATTCCTGTGGGAAGGGACAGTGATTTTCTCTAGAGCAGCATTTATCTTGTGTGTTGTCATTCTTGTTAAGTTCAATTCCTTTACTGAAATTATACTAGTTATTCTCAGTTTTCTGTGAAAATTTATAACACCGAATTTATTTTCTCCCTGTACAATGAACTTCAGGTCATTGCAGTACCTGCTAGAAGAAAGGACAGACGCTGGTAAAGATTCCTCTTCTATTAGGTTTGGTTGAAATGTAATTCTATTCCACCACAGTAGCTACTTTACCCTGTATATATGCATTACAGCTTGACCAGCATATCCCCTGGACTGAGAAAAGCAAATTCACCTTCTGGCCCAGGGATTCCTGCTCCTGGTCTGCCTCGCTGGCCTTTTTGCCCATCAAAGCCATTTGGTCCAGGACGACCAGGGAGTCCTTTTAAACCCTTTGGTCCTGGAAACAGAAAGAAAAGAAGTCAAAACCCCACAGAGCTCTAAAATTTGTGACCTAAGGAAATGGTATTTCATCTTTTTTCCATGCAGATTCATGTACTTTGAAGACAACTAGACTCATAAACTTCTAACATTTTAGGCAAGATCCAACACCCAAGTCACAACCAAATCTATGGCTGCTGTTTTTTCTAAATGGAGTTGCATAATGCATAAACAGCAGACTGCAAATCATCAGAGTAAATTAGGAAAACAAAAATCTGTAACATTTTAATGTTAGAGGACAGCAACCTAGTTATTGACAAATTACTAGTAATTTGTCAAATATTAGTAACCTAGTGATTTGTAAATTTACAAACTTGCAAAATTAGTAACCTAGTAAATTGACAAAATTACAGTTGTCAAATCACATTCTTCTGTGCTACCTGCTTCTCCTGGAATCATGCGGTTGAACTCAATACACTAATCTCTGTCCTCTCATGTCTGTATAGAATTTAGCTACCACTCACAATACTGATATCGGGGAGCTGTGTAATACCACATTAAAAGGGACAACTTGAAAATCCATTTGTTCTGATCATGATTTTCTGTGGTATTTCACGTGTTTTGGAGGTGATCAAAGCAATATCTGGACAGTTTCTGGATGAGTTCTTTGAATTTAAGTTAAGTTGAACAAGGGAAGTAGTAAGTATTGAGATTTTAGGGCTCACTTGCAACTTGCCATGAACAATATTATCTTAGAAATTACAGACTTGCAGCATATCTTTTGCCAGGCACACCTTTTTTCCTCCTTATCCAGATGTGGATGTTCAAGGTCCTATCTGAGTCCAGCCAACTGCCCATTTAACAGCCTCTCATATTTTTTAACTGAAGCAGGACAGAATTTCAGAAATTAAGCTACCTGCATTTAGCCGTTTCTACAGAAGCAGCCTGCACACCTTTTGATCACGCAAATTGCAGCTGTCTAGCTCTTGGTTGTAAAAGATTATTAAATTCCTGCCCACTTGCAGTTTTACATTTTGAGACATCTATCTGTTGAAAAACTAGAATGTTTAGTGTATCTTTTTAGGATAGCTTCTTTGTCTTTTAATTAGCAATTAAAAACTCCGTTTTGATTAAAAACAAAAATTCCCTCATTTGTAAACATACCTTGAACACCTTTAAAACCTGGGGGACCTGGGTTTCCAGGGGATGGTGATACAATACTGACAGTCTCACCTGAAGCAAGAGGGACAAAGAAATAGGTCTATTTGATTTTAGAATAAATAGTCTGAACATTTACTATAATAAAATCTCTGTGGAAATAACCAGCCAGATGCGTAAAGAGAAAGGTCTGTTTACGTCTATAGTTATTTCCACATTATTTAAGGTTTGATGAGAATCTTAAAATGTATTTCTCTTGCCACTTATTTTGTACAGAATATTGGTAATGACTCAATTTGATGTAATACAGTTGTATTCTGTAAAGACAAAGATTTTTTGTGTCTGTGTTGGTAGAAATTTGTCTTTACAATAGAGTCTGTTGAAAGAAAGAGAAATGATATTTTCATCTCAGTTCTATGTACGTTTCTGATTTATACATATTGACAATCAGTGAAATTTTTTTTCTTTGGTAGGGAATTTTTGTAAACAAACAAACAAAAAGACCATGTCTTAAGTATTAATTGTCTTTTCCTGCTCCTTCAGCAAAAAAGCATTGCCCTGCAAATCCTTATATACAGGAGTAGTCTTCACTCCAGCAATTAATTCCCCTCGTAGTGTGCAAGTAACACACTGCAGGTTCAAGGCCCCATGAGATTCATATAGTCACCAGTGTGCACTACTAAATGCTGACAGTTTTGTACCTTTCAGTAGCCATGCTTCATGTGACCACTGAGCTTGCCAAAACTGATTTTTACTATAAATGGATAACACTGTATAGAATACATATGAAGCTGTAATTGATGCTATCAGACGTGTTTTTCATTGTTTGGCTTTTAAAGTAAATATTCGAAATTACCTTTCTGACCCTTTAGACCAGGCGGCCCAATGCTACCAGTATCACCAAAGTCTCCAGGGGTACCTCTGACTCCAGGAGGGCCAGGAATCCCCAAACCTGGCAGTCCCATTGGTCCTTTTACTCCAGGGAGTCCTGGGATTCCAGGGAGTCCTTTATCACCTGGCACTGGTATTCCAGAATCACCCTAAAAGAAATAAACTGTTAATAAGAAATAGCATGACCTGGTTCCTTTCCTCTCTTTGATTATCAAAAGCCACATTAGAAAATTATCTGGAGAAACCACTGTTCTTCATGTAACTATATGGGTGACGTTACTAGTTTTAAATATTCAAAGGCAATAGGAATAGAGGGCAGATTTTGTTTCTTCCTGATCCCATAATATTGACACAATATATGCAGAAGTTATGTCTAGAAATAACAAAACAAGCAGTAGTATTTCCAATAAAATCTTTTTTTCAATGGATACTATGATTTTTGATCTAGGCTAACAGAAAATGTTAAAACTGATAAATCTGCTACAAATTTGGAATACAATGACAGTTTTCATTAAGAGCTAGCCTTTCTTAAGACACTATATTAACTGATATAAAAAAAAAAAATCTTGAGAAAGTAAAACGTACCTCAGCTCCTTTCTCCCCAGGCAATCCTAAATCCCCATCTCTGCCATCATTACCTCTTTGGCCTGGAAATCCTGGAACCCCAGTAGGACCTCTTTCACCTTTTATTCCTTAAAACAATTAAAAAGGTATAATATTTACACCATGTTTTCTTATTTATTTTCTGCTTAGATAAACACAGGGTAACCATTCATCATATCTGGACCTGTATGGCAATTTTCAGTTCTTGAATTCTGGTTTCCTTAATGAGGTAATTTAGGCTTAGGAAGGCAGTATGTATGTAGTTGGACACCTCATGGAACAACTTGGTCTCTGTAAAAGATGTGTTTACAGGCACTGGAAGAATGTGGCTTCTGTTCATGTTATACACAGAGTGAAAACATTGTGCTATTGAAATCAGTCAGAGTTTGATCCTTAATTTCGGTGAAATCAGTATGCACAAATATTCCCCAAAGGTTTTAATTGTTTTCTTTTTTCTTCTTACTTTTCCCTCCAGATTTTTCTTGGACTGATATTTATTAAAATGTATTTTTTGCATAAAGGACAATAGTACTATTCTAACCCAAAAATTCATTTTGCTGTGTCAAGAAATTCTTTATAAATAAACAGCAAATGTTTTGCCCTTCTCCAATGTCTGTAAATAAACACAGGCATCCAAAGCTAAACTAACTTTTCACAAACAATAAGATGGACTCTTTTTTGTCTAAATAATTAACGTAGCATTTGTAACTAAGCTTTCCCATCAGATTACTGTAATTTGTTGTGCTCTTTCTCTTTTGGTTTTGCAAATTATAACCATAACTGTGGAGAGTTTTTGATCTATTTAGTTACAAGAATTTCAGTTGTGTAACTGGTGGCCTATTGTTTCTTTTCAATGCCTGGTCAAAAGTAATTTTTCAGAAAGAGAAGTAGGAATTCAAAAGGCCACTGAGATTTGTGAGTTTTTCCCAAGAATTTTGGTTAAGTGGAAATAACAGCTGTGATACTGACATATGACACTTCAGGAGGTGCCTTTTGTATGATAATATTTCTTCATACTTTCATAGTAATTGTATTCTGATTAGTCTTTGCTACACAGACCTCTGTAAAACCCTGATTATCCATCAAATGATACAAAGTCATTTGTTAGCATTAATATCAATCTGTTAAAACCAGTTTATGGCTCGACTATTAAGTAAAAAGCACAAAAAATTGTGTTGACCTTGTGTTGAGCAAGAAGAAAATGAGAGATTGTATCAAGCAAGCAGTCTTGGTTATATGTGACCTCTAGGTTTCAGTAACTTGCTAAATTAATGACTTAAAGAGCAGATGAATGTGTCTGTCTCACACTATATGAGGCTCTGTGTAGGAAACAAAAAGGATAAAGGATAAAACATGTATTTACCTTTTATTCTAACTCGTCCTAGGTCACCCTTTTCTCCTTTTTCACCATGTTGTCCAGCAGAACCAGGTGTCCCCTTATCATCAACAACACCAACACCAAAAAAAAAAAAAAGTAAATTAATCTCCAGAAAAGAAGCAATATGGGAATTGAGGGGAAAATTAGTTATCTGTCTCTTGCTCTTGCATTGTTTCCCAAACCAGGCTAATTAAGGTAACAAGCCAACAAAGCAAAAAACTCAATTTTATCTCTTTTGATATCTATAAACAGTTGTGTGAACGGCACCTGAGATTTTCAGTCTGACTGCCACCAAATGCAAACAGATATAACTGTGTGAAACCAAGTAATGCTGGAAGAGTTGGGTCCATAGCCTCATTCAGCTGTGACTGCAAATGCAAGAATATTAAGATGCAAACAATTAACAATTCATAAACTTCCCATTGCAGATTTTGACCCATGATTCACCAAGGCAACAGAAGAAGGAAATCTCTCTCGAGTGTTGTGACTGCTGGATGAGGCTGCCCTCCTGCTACTGAACATGGCAGTTGGTAAGTGCTGCTTTTTTCCTGAGTGAAAGCCTGCAATGCTGCCAGTATAAAATATCATCTGCATCTAGTTTAGTACTTGGTGTTGTCAGAAGAGTCTATTACTTGCCAGGTTTAGAGAGTGGAAAAAATGCTTTTCTTCATTTTTATGCTGATTTGTGCTCTCAGCTCTCCAAACAGTCTGGATTGCATATCACCTTGCTGTGAGAGTCTGTGCAACAGGATATGCGCGGAAATACATTTTACCTTGTGAAGTTCACACAAGTAAAAGGCCACTAAGGTTGTAAAATTGGGTTATTATTTAGCCATTCCTCTATATGTATGAAAAAGAGTTCTGCTATCTAAAAAACCCAAACAACTCCCTCCCCCTTCCCCCCCTACCCCCCCCCCCCCAAAAAATAAGGAGTTGCTATAAAGCTAAGCATATACAAATATATTTTCAAAGAAAGTGATCTCACACACACAAGAAACTATTAAAAAAAAATCTCTACTTGGCATCACTTTGCTATGCAGCATCCTAGATGGACATTTTTAAAAACTTTGTATGTTTTTTCATGAAAAACTGCATGTCAGATTTGTTAACACTAGAATGAAAAAATGAACATTATATGCTGATGTCAAATGATTTAGTACACAAAATCTTTACCACCAAAAAGTTAGTTCAGTTTCTTTTCTTGAGGAACTTGAAATGAAATTATTATATTGCTAAGAAGCTATTCAAGCAAGTGAAAAGTCTTTATTTACATGGTAACTTTTCCTTCTAAGGATTATTAAATGAAGGGCAAAATCTTGATTCCGCTTCAGCTTCATTGCTAATACATGTGTTATAAAGAGACAAAGCATTGCCTATAGGAGCTGATCCCTATGAAGAACAAACTTTGAGTAGTGACTAAAAATGGGAGATTCTAAAGTAATACAGAACAGTGAAAGGATAAACAAAACTAAAAAAGTAGCACTGACTTTTAGGCTCTGTGGGAGTGAAGACTATTTTGTTCAGACCACCTCATCATATAAATTAAGCATTTCAATTAAATTGCTAAAAAAAAAAAAAAAAGAAAGAAAAAAAGAGAGAGAGAATAGGAGTAAGGAAAATGACTTGAAATGCCAGAATAAAATCTAAGGTTTCTACACGCACACACACAACAGAGAGAGATAGTTGTTGACATAAAATAAATCTTGATCTGAAGACACCATGCAATTCTTTGCCTCGAAAACATTTTGTTGGAAACACTTTCATTAGAACTAACTGAAAAATTATCTTCAGTGCAGCAATTTGTGCATTGTTTTCAAGAAAAAAACAATGGGTATTTGAAACTAAAAGTAAAAACAAATCGAAAACAAAACAGGATTACCAAACACAATCTTTCCTAAGCCTCCTGACAACCCCATCTACACAGAACAGGATTCTGTCCCCCAGCATAAAACTCTTCCCACTGCCGCAATCTGACAAAAGCTAGTAAGTGCATCCTCCCACAAGACTGTAATAAGCAAAAGTAGATAAAACTTTTACATAATTTTCCAGGTCAGTTCCTCCACCGCTCATCTTAAATGCCTCCTGTGTGAGTGACCAGTTGATGTTACTTATTTACTGAAGCTCATACGAACTACTCACAGGGAGCCCTGGTGATCCCATTGCACCAGATAAGCCTGGATCACCCTTTTCTCCGTGTCTTCCAGGGTAACCCATTTGTCCTTTCTTTCCTTGAGTACCCGGAGGTCCTTGTATACCACGGGGACCAGGAGGACCAGCACTACATGAGCAGAGGCCTTGGTTTCCTATGTAAATGTATTAAAATCACATTGAAACAGCTGCACAATACATAAAAAATACTGCCCTTTTTCTTTTCTGTATGTGTAGTGCACAAACTATTTTATCTCATTATGGCCTTCAAAGGAGTGAAGCATATCAGTACTTTTTCACAGTGCTGAGTAAGTGTACCGATATGACTGCTGATTTAGAAGCTGCTGCAATGTGAACAGATATTTAACTACACATTTTGATGGTCCTGATCCTAAAAGCTACCATAAACTTCTGCTTGCAAATATAGGCCTGAGGTGCTGATCTGGCAAAGGTCTCATATTCAAATTGTTGCTATCCAGGCATACATACCTACCTTTTTCTCCTTTTTCACCTTTTCTTCCTGGAAGGCCTATCTGACCTTTTGCTCCAGGTTCCCCAGGGATCCCTCTGTCAGTACAAATTACACCTTTGAAAAAACAAATTGTACAGCTACTATAAATCAGGTTGACTTTTTTCCAAAGCTTAGGTCATGCGTTCTCCTCTCCCTTACCTTGTTATTCTCATGTGAAAATCTAGAGATCTTAAGAAATGCTTTACAAGTTGTTGCTTACAGATCATACTACAAGAGTCAGTCTGGCTAGAATTGATGTTGACACAAGTGTTTTTTCATTGCTACTATTTCTTCATTTTTCTGCTACAGAATTTTACAGCTCGTTTGTTTTCTAAAGGATGCTGATTTGGGTTTCCTCCCCAGTGTACTACATTTTTAACTTCAGGTGATACGTATTTAAGGACTTTTTTCACCTATGTTATTTTGTGGGTTTAAATCAGCCAGAAAAAAATGAAAATCTTGGTATCTTGGTGATTGACAGTGAATGGGAAACACATGTTTTCTACATCACGTATAAAATTTGACACATCTTTCAAAAGGCAATTCTCACCTTTTTGTTTGTAGAACCAACAAAAGCAATCAGTTTGCTAACCTAACCTTAACCCTAACCTTAATATGTAGAATGATATTTTCACGGAATAAATTGCTGTTGCACATACTAGGTAGTCCAGGTAACCCTTGCCTTCCTGGCTGTCCCGGTAGTCCTGGCGGTCCAGGATATCCAGGTCTTCCTGGAAGTGGTTCACCTGTTCCTGGCAAACCAGGATCACCATGAAAACCTTGAGGTCCTGGTGCCCCACTTAGTCCTGGCAGGCCAGGCAGACCTGTAAAGAAAGTAATGATATAGGGCCAAAACAACCTCACAGTAAGGATTAATACCAGGTGTCAAGAACAAAACTACAGACCATTCAGAACTGCCATGCAGAAGAGCTTCTGTATAATAAAGACTTAAATCTAAGTCTTCAGATATTTCAGGATTCCAAGGAAAAAAGTGCTTTCTGCTTTGTATATACAAATGCCTCTTTTCCTCCCCATTATCTCCTTTCCAGACATCCCAATTAATGTAGCTGTTTCTTATACAGAGCAAAGTCAGCCACGTCACTCCTCTTAGTGTGGGGAATTTTTTTTTTTCATCACTTTTTTTTCATCACTTTTTAGATGGAGAACAGAATTTTGAGCACAGAACTCCAGATACAGGCATACCGTAGACTTACAGTGCATAGCAGCATTCTGCTTTTTTTTCTGTTCCTTTTGTAGTAATTCCTAATGTTTATTTGGAATATTTTAGTTCCTTTTTGGCTACTAGCAAGTGCTGAGCTAGTATTTTTAGTGCACTGTTTGCAGAGCCCTAATCCTTATTGTTGGTGACTTACATGAAAAAAGAACAAAGAATTTTCTTTTAGCTGTCTTATCTCCTACTGGTATATAGTTCATGTTTTATCCCCCAAATCTCTTACTTGCTCCATCATCTCCTGGTCTCCCCAGTGGGCCTGCAGGACCAGATGGCCCAACTGACCCCACATCGCCAGCAGGACCTGGAAATCCAGGATCTCCTTGTGGACCTACACAGAATTTTAAAAATGTGAATTGAACAATGTATGCAATTGACAGTTTATATCTAAATTAGACTGCAACTGAAATTATAATTCAGGAACTACACAAAAGTAAAATACAGTGACCTCCCTTTTTTTGTCTTTGTGGAACAGTTTTAAATGTGTGACAAATTTTAAGGTAGGAGGATTTGGTTGCTTTTCTATGGATTCCTGCCCATTTCACAGACACAGTTTTAAAACTTTGTCACTCAGCAGTAGTATCTTTGTGGTATATATTTCAGAATACTGAGAGAAGTGTTTGCCCAAAATAAATACATGTAGGAATTAAAATAAATGCACATTTGATATTTATCTGACAATGTTCACGAGAAGGTCATTTCAGGATCATCCTACCTGAAATTATCCAAATTTTTAAAAGTATATCTTCAAAATTTCTATAATAAATAAATTTTTGTTATTATTGAGTGATAAAGAAAATTTAAATCAGATATAAAGGGCTTCATTAAACTGGAAAAGTGAAATATTGGTACTAATTCTGTTGTCAAACAGCTCTGCAAAAGGTCATTTTCTCTTAAGAATGTAAGAGTATTTCAGTATCTACTCACACAGCATGCACATGATTAACTTTAAATGTTACTTGAGATATTAAAATTAAACATGGGTTTAAATCTTTTGCCACATGAGCTAGAAACCCTCAGAAGCCAATGGGAAACAATTTTAATTGATTTTTGATGAGGCTACTATCAGCATTTGCTGCACTAGAAATGCAATTTATGGGAAATTCTTTGTTAAAGTGTTCCTACAATACAGGTTCCCTAACTGTGAGATGCCAAAACAAATCCCTTAAAGGCAGCATGCTTGGCTGCTCCCCACTGCCTCCTGCTGTGTAAGAAGTAAGAACTTCCACACATTATCACCAATTAGATAATAAAGATACGGATAAGGGAGATAGGATATAAAACAAGTGCCTGAGGTTTTGGTAGGAAGGCAGTGAGATTGACAGGTATTCTGTTAGGAGTACAAGTTCCAGATAGATAGGGAAAAGATGACAGAAAGTTGAGGGAGGAAGGAAGAGAGGGTACAACATGTTCCCTCTTGTAAATGTATATGAAATAAACACCAAGAGGTGTTTATTGATGGTACCAACAGACACAGTTGCAGCTCTCAGGCACAGCCAGGCAAACAGTGCTTGGAAATGCCTATTCTAAAGCATCAAAGTTATGGACTGAATTAATGAGTGATAATGCAATACTAAGGTAGAATTAATGTATGATGACCAATCTTTTTTTGCAGGCAACCATGATTTACCTGTGCCTTTTTTATACAAGGGATGTAAACTGAATACTTCTAGGACCTCTAGGACCTCAGTACATGTGCAGATTAGGTAACGTGCACAGCAAGATCAGCACTTTCCAAATACTTTGGTGGTTCTGGATGTACAACCACAGAACACATGCTTTGTCTGTCCAGAAAATCTAGAGGTAAGTATGAGCAGATCATCTCACACTACCACAAATGTACTATTTAGCTCAAGAAATTTTAGATAAAAAGTGATTTACCTCCATCTGCCCAGATTAGATTTCTTCAGGGGAAAACAAAACAAAACAGCACGTTCAGGGAATAGAGGGGGAAATAATGGCTTATGAAATTCTGAAATCTTTCATTTTTTATGTTTGCAGTACTCAGTGAAACACTGACATAGAATGATAATAGCCTGGAACTTGAATTAACACAGTTATTAAAAGCAGTGGACCTCAGTGGTGAAATCCTGTCTGAATTAGCTTACTACAAACTTAAGAACCAGGCTTTCATTCCCGCTGTGCAGTGAGAGGTTTAATTGCAATCTAAAATCTGTGTGTTGTGGCAATTCTGAAAACAGGATTTATAAACTACAATATGAAGTCTGATTGTTTTATTTACCATCCATTACCCAGCACAGGCTTATTTTTCAGAGCTGTTTCCTAAATACGCCTAGGTCCAATAACAAGGGATAGTCTAGCAGATCTAGCTGTGACTGTGTGCATAAATATCTTTCAAGTGAACATTTAATCTGAAACATGTATGTTTAATGTAGTTCCAGTAAGATCAGTAAGACACAAACAAACTCAGAACGTTGCCACTAGGAGGATAATGTTTTAGTATCTTGTTCCTAATGATCACTTTCTAAAAACACCTTAGCAAAATAGGTCGTATACACTTCACACAGCAGAAAGAGTAGTTAAAACTAGCTTTAACCTTTCACGGGAAGCAATGGAGTTCCAACAGCTCCAGGAGGACCTGGGGGCCCTTTTTCTCCAGGATCCCCCTGTAAGAATCCAACAGTAGATTTTACTGATAGATACAAATATGCAATGCCCTGGCATGCAACTAAAAATTCCAAAATGATGGGGTATGCGGGGACGTGACCTATTCATATCACCTGGGCAAGACTTAAAATAATGATCTTTCAGAATAACTGTGACTTAATAATATAACTATCACATATATCTGTTTGGCTTTTCAGAACCTGCAACTGTTGCATCTGATTTCTTTCATGTATTTTAAAGTTGAGTCAATTACAGTAAAATCAGTACCATGTTTAAATGAGATGTTTCAAATTAGCAACCAAGTTGTAATTATTTGCCTTAGAATTCTATATGAGAATTTGGAAATTACTTCTGTGATAACAGATGAGGATTAAGAAAACAAATTTCAGTTTGACAGATATTATCAATGACAAGAGATACTCAAAATTCTTGTAAGAAATTGAAAACATCTGCGTTAGGGAAACATAAAAGTGCCTACTAATAGCAAGGAAAATCACTTTTGCTTGGAGGATTTCTAAATTAGCTTGGATTCTGATATTTAGAATTGCAAGTGAAGTGGACTTCAGGGAAGTCTTTCATGTGGCAAACTGTATTAGACTTTTTGCTTTGGTGTAGATTAGGAATCAGCCCTGCTCTCTGCAGCAAATGGGAACAGAGGAAACAAGAATGTGAATCTGGGAACTGCATAGTTATGTAGCATTCCTCAGGTTGGAGTTCAGGGCCTTTTAGGACACAGACAAGGAGAACTGAGACTGCAAAACTGGATGCCTATCCTTATACAAGTAAAAACAAGCAGTTCATGCCTCTTTATGGGGTTTCCCTTTTTAAAATTGATATTTCTATGATATTTAAACAGTACTGGAGCTGCCACTGATTGCTGGCCCCTTAATCTTTAGCTTTTGACTGGCCTTTTCCCTTTGACTGTATCTTGCTGAATGAAATAACATAATTGTGTACTCTCTGTTTTAATCAATAATGTAAACTTGTCTTCCCTTATGATTATAGGAGAGTCTTCTGTGTAGCAGGAAATAAAATAATAAACCTAACATTTTTCCTCCTCTGATAAACTTAAATATTTTGAGATTTTAAAAATTAATGTAATGATGATAAAACTAAAAAAGATTTGTGCAATAGATGGATATGGCCCAAGTCTTTTATGATTTGTATGCTTAACACTAGCGTAAGATGAGAAAGAATTGAAGAATTTTCAAGCCAAAGTCAACAGGGTCAGGTCTTGGTGGTCTTTGAAAAACAGAATATGACTGATCATCTCCCTTCTGCAGCCTTCAGAAAAGAATTCCATGAATTTTTAACGTGAAATATCACTAGACTGGCATCTGGATCTTCTGGAATTGGATTAAGCATCTCTTCCATGCTTTTCAGAAGAATGTTATCCTCTTTTACTCCTTAGCTCCCCAGACATGACACTGACACTTCTAGCCCCTAATAGAAAGCAGCATCCATTATAAAATGCCAGAGTCATCTATGTGAGCAAAAGTAAGAAATGTTTAAATGAAGCCAGTGTGAAGGAGTGCAGTTTCCACTCTGGTAACCATCTTGAAAAAGCTATTTATGAGGACAGGATGAATGCATGCAAAGAGACTTTGGTAAGTCATGCAAACAAGCCCATCTGACCCAAATTTTGCCACCTCCTTTGATGACAATTATTATACTAGTTCACAGGCCAAATTACCTACAGTAGCAGGTTACCTAAAACAGCAGTTCCTTTACCTATGATAAAGGAAGTATCCATACCACTCTTGGGAATGCAACTCAGCCGTGAATAACTTGCAGAGTACAACTCATGGATTAGATTGCTATACTGGTACAGGTAAGGGTAACTATTGGCAAATGGAATTTACTAATCCTTATGGTATACAAAGTGGAATTTCCACCCTCCCACACGCCAAGCAGGAATGTTTACTTACACTGCTGGTTACTACCGCTGTACTGAGTAAGCATGACTGTCATGAAAACAGTAAATCTTAAAAGCAATTATGACTGTAAAAAAGGCAAGGATCTGATAAACAGGTACATTTGGAAAGAATCGTTAGCATTGATATAAGGGAGTGTGTGTCTGTCTGTGTGCATATGCTTGAGTTCTTTTTTTTTTTTTTTTTTTAACCTTTATGCCTGGATAGCCAGGTTGTCCAGGAAAACCAGCAGCTCCTGTTTCTCCCTGTAAAGGATCACATAAATACCATTTGGTAAATCTGTTACAACATTGATATGATTAATTGTACAAAAGACAATGAGACAGTCATACAATGAGACTGTCACCTTATAATTGCATCCACAGTTGTTTTTTTCAGAGAAATTCACTGGGTTTGTATGAGAGATGACATGTTTCATAGAATCTCTTCCATAAAAATTAGTAATAAAAAAAATATTTCTCCAGGTTATTTAGATAGTTGTCAGTGGATTCAGTGTAGCTGGGGCACAGAACTACTTGGAATACATAACAGAAGACTTTAACAGACTGTTTAACGCAGCTGAAACTGGCTTGCTGACTGGTGAATGACCCTCTTAAAATATTATTGCACAGCTGCTTATCAGTTCCTCCTGGCCTTTTATGATCTTTTATGATATACTTATCCATCCCCTTAGGTAGGCAGTGGTTTAAAAAAAGAAAAAACAGAGTAAAAAGTAATTCTGCAGATAGAAGTCACCTGGAACATAACTCTACACACGAATAGCTGTACATTAATGTGATTTGTGAATAGCATGATCATTACCTTCATTAGATTTAGAAATGAACAGAGGAGAGGAAAAAGGGTGAGACATAGATCTATGTATGTACATCTGTTATTCTTTAATCCATGTTCTAAGTTCATAACTATTACTGGATTTTTTTGAGCTAGAAGTATAAAAAAAATGCGTATAACACAAAATCACAAAAAGAATGTGACCATGGCAAGTGTACCATGCTGTGTACCTTTTCTATTGTGTAATCTGCATGCCCCACTGCTTTCCCTTCTGCTTACAACTTCATATCCCATTAGCCAATTTCAGACAAATTTCAGAGAGTGGCAGAAATTCTAAGACACAGTTCATACAACTTTTGTGGCAACAGGTAACAAACACAAGGACATAAGGCTATCAAGCTATCAGGTATGAGGAAATTCTGTATCTGCACAAACCAACAGAAAATCAAACCTCACTGATGCTACTGTTCAGAGAGCTGCTTGTGCTTTGTCTTCTTACCTTTATTCCAGGAAAGCCTGCAGGTCCATATGAACCAGGACTACCCTGATAAAAGTAAATAGAATCCAAGATAAAATGGTAAAAACTTATTCAAAATTACACTTGTGCAGAATTGCTAAGCAGTTAATATTCCTCAGACAATTATTACTTGGGTTAATATTTCCCAGTAGCTAGCACTTGCAAAGTTTTTACAAATAGTTTGAGAGATGGCCATGAATTTGAACTATAGGTCAGAGTAAACCGGACAGGTCTTCATTTATTTTTATCTTATCACAGTAAGTATAGTAATAGGTATGTTGCTCCATGTGAGTACTGTTAGGCAAATCAAGAACAAGCAGCTATAAAAAAACTGCCATTGGCAGGTATGGAATACATTAAAATCGGTGTGTTAGTATTGTGCTATTCTAGAGAAGCTTTACACAGCATTGAATATTTAAAGGAAAACCATAGAGATTTGCTTTCTTTCCAAGAAAGGAAAGTCTCTATGAGCTTATGTTTAAGTGTGTCACAGGGTGACTCCCAGGACTCCTAAATATTCTATACAGCAAGTATGACAAATTAGTTTCAAAAAAAAAAAAAGAAAAAGGAAATCTTGTTTGGAAATACATACTTAAACCAACAAATATTTTATTAATCTAATTATAGTGAATTTGTAAAATAATTTATTCCGGAACTTCCTTACCCGCAATCCAGGGAATCCAGCAATGCCTTTTTCACCCTTTTCTCCTCTCCCAAGTATACCCTGGAGCATTCAAAACACTCAGTTTAAACAAACTGCTTGGTTAAGTTAGGCATAAAATTTATTTTAAGTGCATGTTTATTTGGTTATGTATATATTAGATTAATGGATCTTGTTTCACTTGCTAGGGTCAATCATTGGGACTTAGTTCATACAGCACTACCACAGTAGTGTCTTCATAGCTTCAGTTATTCAAGAACCCTGCATGAACTCTTCTCCAACCTTGAAGTGTTTTCAGCAGTTTGATTTTTTTGGGGCTGTGGGCACCTTTTGGGCACCATCACACAATTCCTCAGTTCCTGCTTGTAACAAGTGTACAGTTACCAACATATACATCTCTATATGTTGTACAGTAGTAGAACAACAATATAAATCCCACATTTTTCAAAGTAGATCTTATATAAAAGGATGAGTTTTGTCTCCTTTTCCAGTGCTAAGTAACAGTAGTCTGGTTATGATGGAAAATGACTTCCTGAAAAAGTGCTAGACTTTGAACTCAGAAATGTGATGTTCAGACTTCTTGCTTCTTCTCTTCTGCCTACGAAGTTAAATAAGTGTGTAACATAAACTAGCTTCATTATTTTGTTATCTTCTGTTATCTTCTTTTTTTTTCTGAGATCTGGTAGTTTCCTGTCTGTGGATTTCTCCCCTCCAAATCTATCAGCAATAAAGAATCTAGAATCTTTTTTGTGACTGCTTCTGCTCAGCATAACTCCCTACTGGCGTATCAACATTTAAATGAATTATACTGACAGAAAGAAAAGCAAAGCTAGAAGAGACAGCAAACAGCAACTCTCTCTTCAGACAGGTGTCTCTGCCTTGTCTACTCTCAAGGACACCCAGAATCTCAAGGTAAAGTCTTTCCCTAACAAACTTAGGGAAACAGACATATGCCCCATAAAGAACACAAACATATCTTTCAATTTCTCTCCTTGAGAAAAAATATGTGCTTCTGTTTTCTTCACAGTCCCAGTCACTTGTGTCAATAGTCCAACTGGAAACAACACTGACCTTTCACGGCCAGGCAACATTTGATAGGTAGGTATAAAACAGACTTAGAAAGGTGTTCCAAAGGGTTCTGAAATATTTTTGCTTTCACACTGATATAGGTGGTGATTAAGTGCTGTTATGTCTTCTACGATCTTCTGCGTTAAAATATTAACTTAAAAATAACAGGACTTCGCCAGCATCATTGAAAAAAAAAAATTGCATTACTTACTTTGGGTCCACGTGGTCCTCTGTATCCTGTTATTCCGGGTAGTCCTTTTTGGCCCTGCGTATGCAGGAAAAGTTTTTGTATATGTTACTATAGAGGATATACTTATGTGTCATTTAACATTTTAAAGTCCTGTTCTGAATTACAACTATTAAAATGCTACTGGGCCTGTTCCCCTAGGTGTACTAGGCAGAAGGAAACAAGAAAAATAATAGGTACTGATTTTTATTTGTTAACATATTGTCAAATCAGCACAATGACTGTGGACTGAGATAGATGTGTCTTTTCACTTGCAGAGACTTGCTAATTGGGACTTTGTTCCTACAAACATGTATGAGTAGTTCTTTTTTGTCTGTGGCTCTACTAGTTTGATGCAAGTTTTCACATATATAAATCTATGCCTTTGCACACATCTCCAGTCTGAACGGGATACGTGGTGGATTACATGGTCACAATCATGTCTTGTTGCACAATGTCATAAGTCACACTCAGCAGTAACGTGGAGTTTATACAGATTCTTGTGGTTCTTTCCTTCTTTCTTATACAGCTCTACATAGCAACCCTTTCCATAATGAAAGCCTAAGATCCAGTACATGATCCAGTAAGATCCAGTACTAAGATCCAGTACATGAAATCTATCACCTCCCTGAGTTGAAGCTGTGGGGCTGGCAATGCTGAAATTCACATTTTCATTTCTGTATTCCTGCAAATCAGACTTGAGAAACACAGAGACGACAACACAGGGTACTCCATAATGCAAGATTTGTAATTCCTTTTTTAACATACATTCTAATGCTTTAAGGTATACAGTTGTAGCTACAGTAGGTGTATCACTGAAGAAATACAATAAACAATAGGATTTTGCATTAAAAATCCAACAAAAAAAAAGGGTGACAATAAGGGTGACAACAAAATCACCCTTATTTTTCGTATCAACAGAGCACCCTAGAAGGATTAAGGTTGACAGCTCAAAACATTACACTGGATAAATCTCGAAGAGAATAAATGCCAAAGATCTGAAAAATAAAAGCCTTACTGAAGAGCCACAAAAGAGATTCAATACTAGAGTAATAATCTTTGCTTGAAATGCCTGAAGTATGATTTACTAATGATGCAAAGTAATGAAAACCAAAGCAAGGGCAGTATCTCCTTTTTTCATCAAGACAGGCTGTTTATGCCATCCTTACAAAAATTACATTTCAGGATTGTACTTGCCAAGTTGAGTACGGTTAAATGTGAAGACAATTAACACCTTTTCTCCTTTAAACAGCTGAGCTCCAGGAGGTCCAACTAACAATGGCGACCCAGGTGGTCCAGGAAGTCCAACATCACCCTGTGGAAGCGAAAGGTACACAGAAAGATGTTCTGTTCCATGCAGCTTTTCAGAGACTTAGTTTTTCTGTTGCACTATATATTTTTGTACTTATGGAGCACATACTTGTACTAACGCCTATAGATAAAGAAGGGTTTGTACTGAGATCAGTAAGCCTCTCCACGGTCTTCGCTGATAAGTATGGCTCACAATCTTAATAATCATTCTGTTCTCATCACTCATTAAAGATAATGTTACAGGTAAGGAAACAAATGAGAACCCTGTACCCATGGCTCCTGCTCTGAGTCTGCTGTGGAGATGGTTACAGGATTGTTTAATCTTGTGTGCACATACAGTCTGTCATGCTCCAGACCAACGCCTTTGAACACAAGGCTTTGTGAATGTAAAGACAAAATTACTGATTTGCTATGGAAAGTTGTGTATGTTAGAAACTTACACCAATTCTAAAAAGTGACTGGAAACATTCACAGAAGAAAAATCAAATATTCCACTTTGATTCTGTAAGTCCTGAGTACGCTACCAGGGGGAGACTGGGAGAGGAAACATTGTGCTTGTTCTTTTCTCACACCCATTCCTTGGCATCTGCTGCTGAACACAGCAAGAGATTACATCCAGGTACTGACCCAGTACAGACACTGTTACTGGAAAGGTATTACTGTGATCCTTAGGGTATACTTCTAATTCTACAGTAGTAATAACATATTTAATAATATTTTTTTTCTTACCGGCTCCCCCTTTTGTCCATCTACCCCAATACCTGGATTTCCCTAGATGACAAAGAAAAAAAAAGTGCATAGTTTGAAAGTAATTAGAAAACGTTGACATGATAATTTAATCAAGTAACTCTTTTGAAAAATTTGGTAACAAATAGCCATGAAGGACATTTCAAATATCTGTATAAATTAATCTATTGTTTCACTAACAACTTCAGGAAAAGTCATTGCCTACCTGTTCACCTGGCAAACCAGGGTAACCTGGAATACCCTTTAAAAGAGAGTGAAGACAAGTTAATATGTCTGATTTAGAGAAAGAACTTGCTTTGAAAATTACCTCTACTTGCCAGTATCACCTAGAGGCAGAATTTCCTCTTGGGATGTTCCTATCCCAACGTGTAATTTACTTATCATGGTCACTGCTTTCAGGAGGGCTGAACTCTGGCTCCCCACCTTTCTGTTTCACAAGGTAGCCTTGGATATGGGAAATAAGGAGGGAACACTAGCAGCATTCCCCCATGACCACAGACTGCCAGGATGCTTCAGGTTAACACAGGCATGGAATGAAACAACATATGCTGTACTTCAAAACTGGTAAGGTACAGCAAACATCTCTCTTTTTATCAGCTGCCTCAAAAATTACCTCTAGGCTTTGATTTTCTCTAAGGCAGTTCTAAAACAGGTAAACAAGAATTTACACAAATCCTGAAAATGCAAGGCTGTAAAACCACGGTGATCTTACGGGCAAGCCTGGTTGGCCTGGGTATCCAGGTGGGCCTGTTGGACCTCTTGACCCTCTAGAACCCTGAAAAAGATGGCAAAAGGCCTGTTGGTGAAAATACCGAGAGCTTACCATTTTCTTCACAAAACTAGTTTCTCCAGAACGCCTGCATCGCTTGGACTCAGTCTAGTGGCGTTCCACCCATGTATTCCTTGCCTGAAGGTATACCATACCTGAAACCTCACTGTCACTACGGCAGCTCAGCACCAGTTTCTGGATAATACTGTACAGGCACATGTCAATACAGTGATATATTATTAATGGTTAAAAGAATACTTTGTCAGTAACTGTGCTACATATAGTATGGGGACTTGAAACAACTCATCAGTGAATACTTTGTTGACAAGCATAAGAAGAGGAACCAAAGTCATATGAGTGAAAGTCTGTAAGAGCTCAACAATGAAGTTAAACTCTTCTTCTTACATGCTTTTATGGCAAAAAAATGTGGTCATGTGCTACATATTCCTGGAAGACCCACCAGGTACCATTGAAGAAGGTGTCACATTTCTACATTTCTCATGTGAAGTCTTGAATTTCAAGGAAAAAATATTCTGCAAACTGAATACATAAGGAGCGACAACTGCTCGATGCACAGCGATTGCCTGCATGCAAACCACAATGCAGGTGGGTACAACGCAGCCACCATGAACTGGTCATGGAGGCTGATAACAGGGGATCGATGTTTGTTAAACTTTATTCTGGAATTTTGCTATTTAAGGCAGGCAAGGAGAAACCCCACTATTGCTTTATTTTATTAAGAAGGAAAATTTGAAAGATCTTCAAGACAAAAAGCATGTACAGAATCCAACAACTGTACTTACAGGAATGCCAGGGGGTCCAGGATCACCCCTCTCTCCCTGTAATGACAATCATTTAGCAAAGGAAGTATCACAAGTGTTGACTTCAAATTGTTATCGGAGTTCTCTAAATTTTATAGCTTTTAAGATTTCAATCTATCTGTTCCAGTTGTATATTTGCTTTTAATTTGTGTTTGCACTAAGCTTCATAAACAATGAGGAGATAGAACAATTAAATTTGCCATACATTTTTCCTATGAGATATGATTTTTTTCACAATCAGATACTTACTGGGGGTCCTTTTCCAAAATGTGAAACAAACACTGAATTTCCTTTTTCTCCTTTCTGCCCTGGATTTCCCTATAAAGAAGAAAAAAAAAAAACAAATCAACACATCTTTTATGTTAGCCTGTACTTTCCTGGTGTCCATATGTCACAAGGTAATCCACTAGAACCACCATAACTGTTTTAGCATTTTGCAGCTCTTTTGTCTTACAAGACCCTTAAATGTGAAGTTTTGTTCTGGAAAACTGAGCAAAACAGCTCCTCATAGATTCTGACTCCTGCTCTGAGTATCTATGTCCTTAGCTCTTGGCTATTTCAATATTCTACAATTTTCACAGATTTTGCCTTTAGTATGAAGTATATCAACATTATCTTTTCTTTCAGTGAGTCAGTGGCTTTAAGCATTACATACACTGCCTTCTCCAAAAGTCCATGCTGTGATTTAGAAGGATCTAGTGTGATTCTGCATACAGTTAAAAAGCTGGGAGTATGGACTGTGTTACATACACAATATTCAACATTTCCACCTATTAGCAAATGTTTCACAGTCTACAAAAAAAAAATATATATATATATACACACACCTACAGGCCATATTTATTTTTAAAAATTAAGTTCTTGTGGTTCTTGCTGTGAAGTCATTTGTATAATTTGGCCTATCATACCACCCTCAAAACCTCAGTATGAGTTAGCAAGAGCAAATGACCACTTTTTCAAAATTTAACTGTAATATTCAATTGACTGTTAACAGCATGATACATATATATCTGAAGAACAAATATATTAAGACATTATTTCTGATATTTTCTCCTTTGAAATCCTGACATACCAGGTACAATTTAACTGAAGCCCATAACCACTTAACTATTGATTTCAATAAACTGGGTTACTGTTTTCCATGGAGTTTAACCACTTTAAAACATTACTGGTTTCCTGATATTATACACTTCCTGTTCAAATCCTGAAGTCAGAATGAAACAGGGAAAGCAGTTATGCCTAGAATGGTACAATAAGAAGAGTTACAGCTGCCTGCAGTTGGATATACCTACAGTAGACGGGATGACATTTACAAGTCGAACAACAGCTGCTAGGGAACACATTAAATATCTCAAAAGTTATGTTTGTCTGTTCTTATTTTACATGTCATCTCTTGTGTGATCAAAAAATCTCTATTAGATTCAGTTTATTAACTGACTTAAGTAAGAACTTGCAAGTAGAAATGAATCTATTTTTTAAATTTATTCATGAGGTAAATGAAGTAAAGCTGAGGAATATGTACACAGTGTTATATAAAATTATACAAGATGATGTTATAAATAACAAGTAACAAAAATATTAGCTGTAATATATAGTCAAGTTGGTACTTGGTGCAAGAAAATTGATTTAAGAACAGGCAATCCACATTGAGGTCGGAGTAGCATTCTTGCACACAAGCAAATATGGGTACTATGTCTTGTTTTTCTGGATAGCCAAATTAATTTGCACTGGATTTTAGTGTGGATATCCAAGGCTACATGCCTGTTGTGTTTCCTTTTCTTTGTAGGTTGCAAATACTTTTCTAGGCCTAACAAAGAGCATGCTCCTGGAACTGGGAGGGTTTATGCTGCAGTTTGTCCCATGTCTCATTTTTCTTTTATGTCATTTGTCTAATTATTAAAGGCAAAACTCCATTTTGAAAGCTGTAAGTAGGAAAACACAGGTAAATGTAATAGAGCTGAAACCATTTTACCACTTGGAGTATAATGGGTTACCTTGAGAGGTATAACAGATGAGGTTATTAGCAGGCTTTTTATCAGGTTGTGTGTTTGACAGTATTTACTACAGGTCCAACACTTGAACTGTATGTTTTTTCTAATTGATAAATTTTGGTAATGTCTTCTCACCCCCTCTCATTGATTGCATATGTCTGAATCAGCATCTTATTTAACTCCTACTAAAGACATTCGACTTTTCATGTAAATTGTACTGTTTTTTACTGTTTTATTTAGAAAGGGAAGCACTTAGACCAACTAAGGACATATTAATCACTGACAAGTAAAAATTGTTTCCACAAAAAGTCAAAAACTGGTGACTAGATCTGTTCAGCAAAACTTCTCTGGAGCTACAATAACTTATATCCCTTACTGATATGAATCTGTGTTTTACCTTCATTAGAAAAGCACTGCTAATCTGACTATTTAAACAATTTTAAAATGCTTTCCATTTTAACAGGAAAAGTGAACAATATGAAAGTGGCAATTTCAACTGAAATTATCTCCATGTATGCAGATAAACACTGAGGCAAGATTAGGTGTGCACAGAGTGATCATGAGTAGATATCTAAAAAGAGACGTGAAACTGTAAGAGCATGATTTTGGAAGAGACCTACTAGTTTTTTTGTGATCTATTATTAAAAAATCTTAAAGTATTATAGAACTTGTTGAAACTTCCACTGACTGATTGCTAACTCATCTCAGGTGTGTTCCTACTATTAAGGCTTTTATGAAATTTCAAGCAGTGATAAATAGTATGTTTTCAAGGTACTCCTCCTCAGTTTTACTTCCATAAAATGGTACTAGCTTTGGTGTGGTTATGTACCAGGGAAACAAAGTAGAATTTAACTCTCAAGCTAGACTTAAAAAGGCTATAGGAACTTATTTCACATTCAAGCTCAAACTTAATCCACCAAGGCATCAAGTGTTCTTCATTCCTTTTAACCTTAGCAAGAATAGAAGGTGCCTGGAACTTCACTGTCAAGTGGAAAGCTAGTGTCATAGTGTAAAATCCTTTCATTTAAAGAGCTATTAGCTTGCAAAGGAAATGTAGACATACATGAATAACAGCCAATAGGAATGCCTTTAACATACATAAGGACCTCTAGGTCCAATATATCCATTTTCGCCTGGAAATCCTGGGTCTCCTCTTGAGCCATTGCAGCCATCTACACCACGTTTGCCCCTGGGTCCTTCACTTCCTGGTAATCCCTGAAAGACAGTTTACTTTTTATTAGAGGCATGCCACGATACACAGAAAATTAGTTTTTAAATTAACAAAACAATTCAGGAACAAATATCACAGAACTGAAACATAGGACATCTCACAGTGGTCCCAGCTTCATCCTCTTTACACTAGAAATGATTTCTATTGTGATCTCTCTCATATATATAGTTTTTTGTGTGATAAGAAGTGAAGAATCCCCACCTTTTTAACATGTTCTTTGATGCATCACAAATATGACAGGGACAGCACTGGGTAGAGGACCAGACTGAGCTCTCATTTGAATCAATAACTAATGTGCTATTTTCTCAGGGAAAGCAGACTCCAGCTCTCTTAACTATAATCTTTCTTATGGCTGTAAAGAAAAGCCATCTTGTCTAGGAACACATGATGTAATTTTACTATTTCTGAAGGGCATACACAAAGGTCATCTGAAACAGCCTCATATTTTTTAATTGATAGGATAAAATGATGAAAAAGAAGACACAGCTTAACTCAAGCATAAAGTAATCACAGAGAATGACTGTATATTCCAGAATTGAGGAAGTAATTTTCCAGCATAGCAAGACTTAACCAATGTAAAGATAAAGTTTAGTTCTACTTCAAGTTAGATGGTAGGCAATAAAAGCAGTGAGTATTTTTTGGTTCTGAAAAATAATCAGGAAAGTATCCTGGCCAGTTGCCTGAAATGTTCCTGCCAATTTTACTTCCTTCTTACCTTTAAGGCACTTCAACCCAATTTGTGGACACTTTTTCTGATTAACATTTTTCATCAAAAAGTTACACATTTCTTGGGAGATTTTGGCCCCATGAACTCTACATTATACAGACATTCTGGTAATAGTCCCATTGTCAAGTTTGGATAGCTGACAAGCAGATGCTAAGACACCCACTCAGTTTCTAGTTTTGTTTTCACTTTCAAAATTCAACATTTTAACTTTGTTTGATCCATATGAAACCAATAACAGAATAAGAATTTAGTTATAATAAACATTTTTCAAAATACTACATCTAAGAAATACTATTTGTCTTTTACCAGACCATTTCCACACTGAAAACCACATTCAGAAAAATGTATCATCAAATGCTTATATATTTAGGACTCACTTTACTTCTTCAGTCTCTATTCAGGTAAAATTCAGTGATTGATTTTTTGATTGATTTATTTATTTATTTCCCTGCCAAAGGACTATGGGAAAAAAAAAAAAGTTTGAACAGAAAACAATACACAATTTGAGATAACTTTCAGAGAGAGATGTAAATAATGCAGCACGCAGGCTATAGCGTATTACAGAGCCTAAGAAAATAAACTCACTGTTTTTAATCCTAACACATGCTGGGTGGACTTGGGTTAGTCTCTTATCTTCACTGCCCCTCTCCCCCATGAAAATGATTTACTTACCTCACTGAGATTTTGTGGAATTTGATATAAGTAGTAAACACAGTTGACGTTATCCTGGCTACTTAACATTTTTGCAACATATGTAATTCTGAGGTAGTACAATAAGAATGTATGGATATAAAACCAAACAATTTATTAAGTGTATTATTCTATCAGAAGGCTTGCTTTGACTTTATAGAAACCGTGATTTTATAAAGCAATATCCATTCAATACGTACAGGAACACCATCTAGACCAGGAAATCCTGGAACTCCAGTTGGGCCCTAAAAACAGGTGACATGAAAAAAACAAAGTTGCTGAGGTCATTAACTCTTTAGAATATCTAAATAAATAAATATTATATAGTGAGAAACAAGAAATGCTTGTTTGAAATATGAATCAAAGCCTTAATTATTATCAGAAATAAATATCCGACAAAAGGCTTAGTATCAGACTAGCCAATAGGTACTCATGTAACAGGACAAATGTCAATTTCTCATATTTGTTCCTTCTCCAACAACTATAAATGTACAAAGAAGTGAAAGTTGACTATCACTTACAACATTATTCTGTACATAATTTCATGACCTGCTCCTGTTTTGATAATACCTGTAGCACAATTTCTATTTACAGGGCTTATATCTCACCTGTTAGACACTTGCCTTAGTGATTTTAGTCATCCACTGAGATGTGAAATTAGACCATTAAAATTAATATAAAGTACCAAGAGCTAAGTACAGGGATTGCACAGCTATGAACGATATAGAGCTGAACTGCAGTTTATACTCCGTAAATGGCAGTAAAATTATATTTAGTGTACAGTGCTTTTAAAACCACCTTGCTCCTCCCTCCAGCTCCACATTCCTCCCCCAGTCCTCTGAGGTTAAGGAGGATGACATGATATATACTAATCAGAAACTCAATCTTTTTCATTTATTTTTTTCTTCTGAGAATTCTAAATTCTCAATCCAAAGGGAAAAATAATCCCTGAAATACTTTTTCCAAAGAAAGCTGTAATTGATTTCAGTGAGAATTTTGGGTGAGCAAGAGGATAGTTTGGCAAATGCTTTCTAATCATTCAGGTTCTGTTTTACTTGCTAGCATTTAACAATATATACTGTATACATCCAAAAGAGCTGTCTATGGTGTTTCCTACCTTATCACCTTTTTCTCCAGCTGGCCCAGGCTGCCCATTCTCACCTCTCTGTCCTTTTTCCCCCGGCAGACCGGCTGGTCCTGTAGATCCCAAGGATCCAATTGGACCTTGAGCTCCCAACTCACCAGGCTGACCCTGAAAAGAGTCCAAATAAGCCAGTGAGTAATACTGTAAACCTCACAATATGCAGCATTTTGGACATGACTGTATGGATAAAACAAGGCTTACAATGTTATGATTCAAAACAGCTTACAGTACAGGTAGCAGATCTGTTACATGCATTAGATGCTATAGGAACAGAAGTTTCAAATTTAACAATTTGGTCAAGGTGATAATTTCTTTTCATCTTCATCAGGTCTCCAGCACCACCTCTCCAAGATATCTGGGATAAATTGCAAGTCCTCCTGGGTCTACCAATGTAAGTAACTCCTTCTGCAAGAATAAGACTCTACTGAGCATCATATTTTTGCCACCAGAGAAGTGTTGGCTCATTTTAGACAAAAGGGCTTTGTAGACATTAGAACAAATCAAGAGAGTTCCCTCTCTCTTTCAAGCCATGTTATATACTCATTATCTTAAGTTTTTCTAGCTCACATATCTTCCATCATCACTCTCAGATTTTAACGCCTTATATAATAGGTGTGAAGTTTCCTGTAGGACAAAATGATAGTTATTAGCAAATGTATTTACAGAAAATATAAATTTGAACAGATTGAGTTAAAAATGTTTAGGAGGCTGCAGAATGTCACTTATTTATACACAGCTCTAAATTCAATATCTGTACCTGCAGTATCATACAGATCACCTCTATGGGTTTCTATGAAGTTTTCCAAGGCAATCCATATTTTCAAGTAAAAACACTCCCCATTACAAAACAACTTGGTTTCTTAGTCTACAGCGTTGGTATGGAGTTGTTTTGGTTTTAGTTCTGTGCTGCTAAACAACTATTAAATCACAGACTCAGTGCTAAGTAAAATAAGCTTTCTAGTCAAACATTTCACATATGAGCTGTCTGCACTTTCACCCTACAAAGCCTACATAACGCTCTTCGTTATTCATATTTTTATCATAACATTATTCATATTTTTCATTATATATCATCGTAATGGTCTTGCTATAAGTTGTTTTAAGAGTGTTTTTCTTTATTTTATGAGTTAGTCTATCAATTATACTACATTATTTAAAAAGAGAGCAAAATGGATCCCCATGCTTTCCAGAAAAAAAAAAAAAGGCTATGGCTCTAAGACCACTTGAGGGCAGTAAAGGATATTTCAGTACAATCTCCATTCACAGAAACAACAAGGCATACGTTCATTTCTATGAATGGATTCAGGAAAAACAAAAGGACAGAGATCAAAGGTGGCTGTAGACATGTATGTTAGCTCCAGGCATCAAATTATGTTGAAGTGATAGAACCAAATTCCATTCTGCTGAGTGTAGACTGAATCTGTCTGAACAAAATCTTTTCTCGCAAATTGCAAGCAGGGCCTTAAACCATTTTTTTTCTCTAAACCTCTGGGCACTAAAACTATGAACAAGAATTTAGTCCAGAGGCTAGGAAAAGAAGTCCAACAAGGATAGTGGAGGACTACCTGAAAAAGTATCCTTGTATACCTTGTGTTCCATTTGTCATTACTGGCACCCCTCACTTAAACCATGATTTTGTTTCCAATGAAGTCACTTGCAAAAATTCCAGGGCAGAATCAGCATTTCGTCCTCAGCAACAGTTGTTATAATTTTTGATAGCATAATTTGAAGTATAAAATATTATGGAATTTAAGAGCTACAAGTATTAAAATCTGCTGATTCTACATTTTTGTTAACAATGAATGGACAGTAAGGACTCTGGGTATTATTTGAATATTTGCTTGTATGGGCAATTGCAGACAGTCTGTTAGCAGTGCCTTGCACATCCTCTGTTCTAAAACTGAATTTATTCATTGAAGTACCTTTTAAAGCAGCTATGACAGACTCTTAATACTGATAAAAAAGACTGGACAACCATTTTAATTATAGCACAATTCTGAGTATTAGAAAAATAAAATGAATGAGACTAATAAAATAGTAAATACAGTTATTTGAACCATTCACTCTACTGGAATCAAGACTTTTTCTTAGTATACTGAACTAGCTTTTACCATGCAAGATATAACGTTCATCATCAGGAAAAAAAAAAAGGACTAGGTATTTCTCATTAATGTTCCAATGCCTTGGTGCTAACAATGAATTTTGTTGACAACGTATTTCTGCAGCAACTTTAATATTTTTAATTAATGTGTACACTCTGCAGCCAATAGTTGAGAAATTTTTCAGATAATCATATATCCTTTGGACAGCTGAAGAAACATGATTTTCAGAGTACTCAGAAAAAAGGTGAGAAACCTTATGATGGTAATTAGCCATCATAAGCAATAAACACTTCCAGGATGTATGGTCCTTTAGGCTGACAAAAATGCCTTCTCTAGTTGCTAAGCTATGAATTTAATTGACTCCATGGTTTATGTCTTCAGCAGGAGGTAGTGAAGTCATAAAACACAGCCACTGAATCCAGAATCCACAATAGGTTTGACAGCTGATACAACTTTAGCATGCCATGTGAAGCTGGTGGATTGTCTCTCTTTCTTTCAACTCAAAGACTGATAATGACTGGGAGCTTTGTTAAGACCAAACTGATACCATGTCATAACATCTATTATCACATCTATTATCTGTGCCCATCCAATGTGACTACCACAGCATTACAGTCTCAGGACAGCTGTACAAATAAAGAGGATGAAGGTAGTCATGCTCATGTGGAAATGACAAATTAGCTCAGTTAAAATGGACAGAATATTATGTCTTCTCTGCCATCTGATGCCAATAAATTCATTTAGATCCTCACTGCCTTGTTAATTGTCTAGCTCAGGAACTGCCCATCTCAAGACTATGGTCTGTCATTTTAGCATGTCCTGGACTTGACCTGCAGTAAGAAACTGACTTTTGACAAAACAAGACCATATCTTTTAAAATTAAGTATGCTTCCTGTGACTAAGACTCAAAATATTTCACAATCATGCAGCAAAGCATTTAATACTGTGTAGAAAAAACAATGGCCAGGATTATTTGGAATTACTTTTTTTTGGTAGCCTGAGACACTGAAGAGCACCTGATTTTTACATTGCCCTGAGCACTATCTGCATGAAAATCAGACATTTTAGAGGAGTCTTCACTGGAAAAGCAAACAAACAACAGTTCAAGCTATCAGAGTGAATTCTATGTTTCACTTCTCTTTATCAATAAAGTTAAAAGAAGTCCAGTTATTGCCTTCAATTAGAATAGTACCTATGTTACATGCTATGTGGATGAATCAATGATACGGGAAATGGATTTACCTTCTATTCTCATAAACAAAAGCAAAACTTCTCAGCAACTGCACAGAATCAGACTGTAGGCTAATACTATAGTGCTCCTTTTCATTCTACACTAGACTCTGGCATGTAACCAGTCTTTTTCATTTTACCAGTGGCAGGATGGAGAAAGGGAGGGAAGTAAGAGTAGTCTGGAGGCGACAGAGAGTGCGCACAAAGGCATTTGTAGACATATGTTTTCTTTTGTAATTTGCTTTGTGAGGTGGAAGTATCTGCTGCTACTCTAAGCTCCACTCTTGTCCTCTCCCCTTTTGGAAGAACAGGTCTTTTACACAGCCAAGCCACAGCTTCCAGGACTTGTAGGTGTGTCCATTCTGGGAGGTTTCCACTCCTCCACTGTAACTGTGTAGGACTGGGACCAAACCCTTTTCCACTCGAAGTCAAGGCTTCAGAATCAACCTTCTAAATATTAACATTAACGAGATGAGATACAGATGGGAAAATACATGACTAAGTGACTTTAAATCCTCCCTCTTTTCATTATTAGAGCAATTTTTTCTTTGAGGGTCAAACAAATATATGGGATGTACTTTATTGTCAATTTGTTCTGAAACAACAGATCACGTAGCGCCTTTTAAGTATTAGGTAACTTCTTTTTATAGTCAGATTTTGAGCTGATTAAATGCAATAGTAACCCTTAATGTTTGACTTGTCTCAGCATCTAGATTGTGCTACAACCTACTAGGAAATTCTGTGCTCTTTTAGCATATTTTGTAATGATACAATATGCTAGAGAACATAGTACCTGATGATGCAGCTTAACCACGGTATTTTAGTGAATCACAACAAATCACAGTGAAGAGCTGAAAACATTTTTCACAATTTGTTTTGTTTTGTTTTTAACACTGAACAACCATGAAAAGAAGAGGCATCCAATAAGCCAGCGGGTGTCACTATTGTGTCAAAGACACAAAGACTGAACCAGAACCATCTTAGCACAGACACTCTAAGAAAGACAATGGTTGAAAGCAGAGAGCTGCAAATAGAGTGTCTTGGACCACAAATGACTAACATCAGATGAGCTAATAAAATAAAATAAACTTTTGCTCTGATTCCATCTCTTGAAGTGTTCAAGTCCAGGTTGCCTGGGGCTTTGAGCAATCTGATCTACTGGAAGATATCTCTGTCCATGGCAGGGGAGTTGGAACTAGATGGTCCTTAAGTCCCTTTTTACTCAAATAATTCTTTGATTTTATGATCCATTTTATTGAAACAAGTCACTGATTGGTGATAGTTGGTTGATTCAAATCTATGAAGAAGAATGATTTTGCAGAGTTTTGTAATCCCTCAAATTCTGTTGCCCAATGTGGAAAAGGTTACCAATCTGAAGCAACTAAGAAAAACACTATTAATAGTATGGTGGGACAGGAGAACCAAAATTACTAAGGAAAGAAAATATTCAAGGACAAAAGAAGAGATAACTTATTAAATTCAAAACTCTTGAAAAATTTGGAAACATATCTAATATGAAAATTGCTAATTTACAGATGCTGTTGTTGGACACTGTGTATGAAGAACAGTCTCAAAGAGACCTTACAGTGAGGAGAACAGAGTGCTCCTGTTCTTATTCCACATTCTGGTAAGTAGATTCCATTCTCTGTCAGTTCAAATCCTAATTTCTGAAACCAGAGAACCGCTTTCTGCTCTGCTCAGCTATTAAAAAAAAAAAAAAGTCTGCTTCAGATATAGGTCTGGGGACCTCCTTTCTCTAGGTCTGTTGTTCTATGGTTCTCAGCTAATTTAAGTGAAATACAACAGAAATGCTACAGAAATGTGTAACTTATGTCAGGAGTCTTATATTTTAAAGAAATTAAATTGTATTTTAGCTAACATACTGAGAAAAATGATCAACAAGTACAAGGCAAAAAGTGGAACAGATCTGGGTTTTTGCAAATGCTAGTATGTATCTCTGATAAAGGATTCAGCTAAGCACATGCATTTTGAGATCAAATATATGGATTTTGCATATTTTACAAGTGCTGGATATTCCATGTGAATGTCACAGACTGCAATTCGTTTGTGTTATTTATGTTCAGTATTTCAACACCATACTGGCAGGCAAAAAAGTGTGGTTTAATAATGTTTCTTAGGCACAAAAAATGACAATTTCATGTTTCTCAGTTAGTAAATCTTTACACTGTGCTGTAAATTGGACTCGGTTAACCCACAGAACCCACTAGGGAGACATGATAACCCACAGGATTTATTGGAAAGATGTGATGAGAACAGCAATACCAGAAGACAGACCTACCACAGCGTTAAATTTCACCATTAGTGTCCCACTGTCCAACTCATTTAGTATCCCTCACAAATGCTTACTCCTTACACCTCATATGCAAGACGTCCCTCTTAGATACCTCTTTGCTGTTATCTCCTCACTAGTATGAATATAGGCCACTCGCTTCATTTGCAAAAGAACGAACATTGGTCTTGCTGAGTTATACTTGTTATTCACTTTGCTCCAGGCATTTCACATGATCTCATAGAAGCTTGATCAGGTTGGGTCATGAATAGACGCTTGCTTTCTAAATCTACTTAACTCTATAAACAAAGCCAAAGGAATTGAATGGGATCAAACTCCGGGGTCGGCACAGGACAGGTTTACAATCGGTCAGTGCTAACTGCAAACATTTTTTTAATTATCTGTTAAATACTGTTAGAGCAGCCAGCATTTTTTAGGCCTCTGATTCAACACTTCAAAAATTATTAAGGGTATAACTTCCCATCTTAGAGAAAGAGGGGAAAATGGAGGAAAGATTTCACTATCTCTTTGACATATCATATGGATTAATGAAATGAATAATGAAAAAGAATAAAGAGGAAGATAAACTAAACCAATTAGAGGCTGTTTGCCTCTAATTACATGGACTGCTACTGCCTCCTTAAAGTCTATGCATCTTGACTGGGAGAGAAGAGGCAAAAGAAAGTCTCAGTTGATCAGGGCTGGCACCAAAAATCATGAAGAACACTTACTGAACATCCCCAGCTCTCTCAGCCTTTCTTCATAGGAGAGGTGCTCCTCCTCTAAGGATAAGTCTTAGACTACCATGTTCAACAGAAGATAATGAAAAGAATGCCATACATCTGAATCCCCATGGCAAAAGAATGCAAAAATAAACAACGGGAAAAAAAGTTGGCATGGGCTACATATACCAATGTAATTCAATTATATACACTGTTGTAGCTCACTCAGATGCTGCCTTTCTCTTTCAGTCTTTGCAAAAGCGCCCCATATTGCAGTTGCTTGAACATAGCTGGTTGCTCTAAGTCTGGCTTTCCAGCTGGTCTGGATGGGATTACTGTCCCATTGCCTTTTGCCCAGAAAGTACATGAATTTTCTAGTCTTTTTGTGCCTTCAGCAGATGTTTGCTGAGGGGGCTAGCTCATCCTTATTTTTGACATCTAGGCTATTCTAAATAGCAGAAAAGGAAAAAAATGAAGCACTAAGCAACAAAATGTACACTGTTGCTCATACCTCCACTCCTTTACAAAGGAGTTTTATTTAATAAACTGCACACTTCTGAAATTTTACGCTTTGATACTGTAGAATTCCAGTCTTTCAATGTTCATCTATTTCTTGCACTTTGAAGACCAGATTGAGGAAGATGCAAACCTCTGATGAACCAGCCTGGGAGCAGAATTCAGACTGGAAAGAAGATAAAGCTTGATGTTTTGCATTCTAGGAAGCTAACAACAAGATAAGTAAGTGTTTTGTTTTGTAATAAGTAGTCTCCACAAAAGCTAGGAAAGCAAAATTAGTGTGTCAGAGTGTAAAGGCAGAACACAGCAGAGAATCAACAGGATTGCAGGCTTAAAAAAGATTAAGTAATACTATATAGAATAATTCAACACCATACATTAGAAAACATTTGCAACAATCTATCTGAATGATATTTATTTAAACTGTATTTAATACAATGGCTGTTAAGAACTTTAACTCCTTGTGTATTGATGACTAGTAATAATTGCATGGCATATAAATTCCTGTTGCATTGGAGAGATTGTACTTGTCAGCGTGCATATGTATTTCAGAGCTGTTTCAGAGAAGGGTAAATTCTCAATTTACATTAGCATAATGATAATTGAATTTATTTTGAAATGTTTATTTTCATACTACGCTTCTGTTAGGCACTTAGGTCTAGACCTTGTAAGTATTTAGAAAACTAATTGCAAATCCATGAGTCATGGTTCGGTTTACCTGTGGAGGGGATGACAGCTGAAGAAAGAACCTTACTGACTGCAGTGAGTATTGATTACTGACTGATTACAGGCATGTAATTCAGAACTTCCAGACTACTGAGAGAGAACCAGATTCAGGGGGAAATTTCATCATCCTTTCTTTTTCCTCTTGTTTCACACTCAGTTGTTTTTAAATGGTACTTCATATAACATTTTTGGTATCCAAATCAGTCTATTCTGTAGCACCGTGAGACACTGCAATGCTGCTAGTCAAAATACTCTTCCTGGGATGCCAATTTGTTAACAGTGTTACAGAGATAGACACATCCTAGGCTCCTATTATGAAAATCCTACAGTATGGGGGAATCTTGTATAGACATAATCCTGGAGGATTAGGATAGGATCCAAGGACACCAGGGCAGTGATCATGACACAGCAAAGCATGCTGATGACTGCAGAAGCACAGGAAGGGAAAGGTGTGCCTTGCTTTTGTGGCCACTCAGGTTGTACAGAAATAAACAGGGCATGCAGCTCTTCCAAAAACTGATCCACTATGCCTAAAACTTTATGTTTTAAGCCCAAAACTTTAACATTAGTGCTTTGAAAGAAAATTGTTTCAATCACTGACAATTTTTCAGTTGTTTGGTCATCAGGGAACAAGAAACACCTAAGCTCCCACGAAAGTAGTAAATGGCATAGACATTCTCTTTTAAATAACTTCTTAGGAGAAAACAAGCATAGATTTCTAAACTTAATATATTATATGATTAGGCTTTGTCTAACTTCCAAATTGATCTCAAAGAATACTTACCAAAAAAATGGCACCAGCATTATTAGAAACCTAATTTACAAGCAAACCTGCTCACAATCTTAACTTCCTTCAATGATAGGTGTACTTCATACCAGCGACAGAATTATGCTAGCTTGCTGTATTCAGACTTGTTTATGCTCACAAGCCATACTTATTTTAAAGAATAGCAATGTGCACAAAATGAACAGTATTTGCAACAGCAATTATCAGTAGTTCTGCTTATCACTTACTCTTGATCCTTTTTCTGGAAAGCACCGACAAACTGAACAATCCTGTCCCCCACATGGGTCAATATATGCGTATCCTCCCTAAAAATTGACAGGTTATGAATTTAATAACACACAATAGACAGCAAACAGTTTATCATATGGCATGGCACTATTATTATTATTGTTAAATTCTCGTTTTTTTCTGAAAGGGTACAATAGGAAGAAATTGCTGTTTAAGCAAACTTATCCAGTATTGAAAAACTGAACAACAAATGTGAATTCTCTGTTAAAATGTTACCAAAATTAATAATATATTATTTATTCCTATTTAACTAAGATATGCACTAAAGTTTTTGATTTGTACACATACTGTTGAATTAGATGATTTTTAAGGCAAAAGATTTGGCTACTGTTGCATACCCACAGGGCAATTCCCTGCTGAGGAAGGAACTTGGCATAGCATCAAATGTCAGAATACAGCGTAGATTTTCAACTTGATGCAGAAAAGCAAGGATGGTTTTGATTTTGCAGGAGATTCAGTATTTTATGGGAATGATGCCCACACTTTCAAGCTGGTGAGGTCTCAAGAAATGCACTTCCAGCACAGCCAGGGTGTGTCCGGACTGCTTAGCTGAGGACCATAGCAAACACAGCACTGACACAACTTGCCTGTTTGTGGTATAGACTGGCACCACAAAACACTGCTAGAGCCTCAAAAGCTGTTCTTGCATGCCAAGCTTCTCCTACATTTTGGAAGTCACTGGGCAAAGTCAGGGCCTCTGAGGGACATTGGTACCAGAAGCATGTGATCCACATCTGATCATTTCTAACACTTCATAAACAGTTTCTAACTCTTCAATTATAAACTCACTTATGTGGTTAGAACGTCCATTAGGTCACAATTTTTCACTAAAATTAAGTGTGTAAATGATCAGAGTGGAGATTTAAAAGCAGTTTAGGTAAACAAGTAAACAGTGATAACATGAAAATATTTGCTTAGTATAGATTTCATTTATATCAAGGTCAAAATGTTTTGTTATTCATTTTAATAATCAACAGAACACAATAGGTTCATACTTCAGTTTTTCAAGGAGAAAGCACTGACAAATATGAGATAAGGAAGAAAATTTCTGTACTTTTTATCTACAATATTTTTAGAATATCTGGTGCTCCCAAGCCTTAGAACTAGATAGAGGGTATGATAGTCTCTCTCATAGACTGCTTCTCTTTCCCATACTGGACTTCCCATGAAATTCCTAATCTATTTCACACTAGACTCTCACCTAGTTATTAAAAACTTGACTCTACTGGAATGTGAATGGAATGCAACTTTCTAATAACACATAAGCTGTTTCCTTTTGTTCTAATAGAACACATTTATTTAAAAAAATACTTCAATATGTCAACTAAAAAGGGGTGACAGGAAAAAAACATAAAAGCTTTTCACATATATTTGAAAGAAACAAAGAGGATGCACTCAAAAGATGTTTCGCTGAGGGCACTGCAAACATGAGATCAATACAGAGGACAGTACAGAGAGAAAAGCAAAGTAGATATTGAGACTACATGAAAATTTTATATGAAAATTTTGACTTCAAGAAGGTGGGAATGTACAGAGAGGCCAGTTTCAACATATAGAAAAGGGCTTGAAAGCTAGAATAAGCATAATATATATAATGGAGAGACACTGAAGGGATTTCATGGGGAAAGATACAGTGCACGAGAGTGATTTTTTAAAGGCAGGTTTCCAAAAGAGTCTAAAGATGCCAAAGTTATAATCTAGAAGAATCCAAAGGAGAAAATTACAAAATAGTCAAGCTGAGCAACAGGAACATAGAAGAAAGTAAGAACTGTAAGAAATACTAAAAGAAACATCACAGTTTTCCCACAGGTTATTTTGGTGTATATCCTATTCTTTGTTTGAACTATACCATCCTATTTATCAACTGTCAAAAGTAAATATTGTCACTTACCCCATCAATTTCTTGTGCTGAAAAAACAATCAGCAGCCACCTGATTTAAAAGAAGGAGAAAACTCATTTAAAACTAAACTTCCAATATTCAACCTTCACAAACATGTAGCCTCTAAGAAGAAAGAAGTGTAGACACATGATTAAGTCCTGTTTGAGGTGATTACTTACTTAAAGGATATAAGAGATATGTATCATCAAAAAATGGTCAGCATATGCTATATAATTTTATCTTTTTGGATTTGTGATCCTGAGTACAAACAGATAGGGATGTACAAGAATATGTAAAAGTTCTTTTTCCTCCTGATAACCTATTTCCAGTCCCACAATTAGGAACAGCCAGAGAGAAAGCATTCCAGACAGACTTCTACACTTCCACAGACACCATGGGTGAAGATGGAGCAGAGATGGGGGTGATTTGCCATCTGCCCCCAAATGAGTTAACTGGTACTGTTTTCTTTTTCTCAGAAACACAGCAAGAGAGAAAGAAGGCAGGGAGCAGAAGTGCACTCAAAATAGCTGCATGTTTCCAGAGCAGCTGCTGGGGAAGCCCAGCTCCATCCCAACCACTGCAAGTGGTGGATTATGAAGTCGCAGTCATGCCTTTTCTGACTTCTAAATGAATTAATAAATAAATAAATTTTTTAAAAGAAAAAAAAAAGAAAGAAAGATAAGGTAGGCCAAAATTTCTGCAGCAATACAAGAAATAATCATTATTATTAATGATTAATATTAACATTACTATTAATGACAAATAAGTAGGTGCCCACTCTTTACATGGAAAGATACATTAGATACAGCTGTAATGTACAGGCTATACTGTGTATTAGTCTACAGGCTACAGTAAAGCCTGTAACAAAATGCTTCAACCCTGCAAATTTAGTAAATCTCCCAAAGCCCTATTTAGTTCAACCCGACTTTATTTTTTCTTTATGTTATTCATACGACCAACCCTTTGCAGCATTGACAACTGTGCCGGCAAACCCAAGCTTATTGTTTCAGGCTATAATTGTTCACAGAATCAGACTGCAAATTATAAAACCTCTGTATGCACTGATACATACTGACAAACTGAATGCTGACAAATATAATGTATTTTAGCTATTTATGCACATTTACTCTATACACTTTTTAAACTTAAATTGCCTGCTACTGTTTTTCAAGTGTGCAGATTTTATGGGAATTAAATGTTCATGAAAATGATTACTGGTGACTGAAGACAAACTCATATTTCTTGCTAAAAGTGAAATAAATGATTGGTTAAACAAGGTGAGGTTGTCCTATGATCAGCTATACAGAAGTAAACAGTAGAGTTTTGCATAACACTGCTCTCCACGCACAGCTGAGAGAAAGTCTACTGGAATTTAATCAGATTTGGAATATATTTATACATACCAACATTATTACACAGCCCTTTTTTTGTACCTAAAGAACTCTGCAGTTCAAAACTTTTCTCTGCTGTTAGGCTTCATTCTCACAAGATTCACTATCACTGCCTCTAGTTAGTCCCCTGACATGGGCCTCTGAAGACCTGAGCTCTAAGAAAGATTAAAGCTCCTTAAAGCACTGTCTTTCAGTATGGCAGGGTTTATTTGAAAGACAGTGAAGATGCCCTATATCTAAGTGTTTCATCTAGTACACGAAATCACACAACACAATAAGGGAAGAGAGGGTATGACAGAAATTCCTGGGCTTGGTGATGTGCGTTATTTCTAATGACCTTACATCCAAAAGACTTACTGGCAGCATTAAATCTAGCTGGCAGAAACCATAGGAAATATAGGAAATACTCTTGAGATGAACTGGTTCGGTGGGCTTTTTTTAAACCACATGTGCAGGTGGTATAATAAAGACAGAAATACCATCCAAAATAGAAAGAATGAGATATTTGTGTGACAAATAAGTTTAAAAGAACCAGTGTGGCATACCAGTTACTTGGGTTTATTATGAATTTGCGAATATTTGGGTTTGCATTGACTTTCTATGGAAGGTATTATAGAAATGGAATTGTTTATCTCACACATTGCTCATTGAACATTCCTGGTCACATTGACCCTCATCTTCTCCTTAGGATCATTTTCCTCCAGAAAGAACTCCTGCCACAGCTAGTACTAGCAAGTATTCCCTTCATAGTTTCTAAAAGTTTTCTTCATACCTTTTAATATTTCTCCCTCATCTGCAAAATTATTCTGGGACAGGCATTCAGGTTTGGATTAGTCATTACTTTTACTTCTACAAATGTGCTCATCACTAGAATGTAGGTGTAAGAACATCTTTTCTGTTAAAACAGACTCAGAATTATAGTTCCTGTTCGCTACTGTTTAAATGGTGTAGTACCCTAAGTTTCAATGGTATGAACTTACAGACAAATAGAAATCATATAAACTATCTTATATGCTTATAAAATTTAAGACAGACTGCAGATCATTTAACTGGTGATTACTGTTTAATTGATAGCTAAGAATCTATCTCAGTGACTCTAGTTAAAAATTTTAGTTATCTGTAAAACTCACCAGGCAGCTCTGATAAACCACTTAATCCGTTCAAACGAATCCTTTGGTAATGCCATTCACATTGATTGATGATCTGCACTTTTTTTTTTTATTTTTTAAATAAAACAGCAGGTCTTCTGTTTCCTTCTGTTTGTGGATGGTTTACAGACACCATTCCATTCTGTTGTTCTTTTCCCCTCTGAACCTGTTTATATTAAAATATATATCTGAGGTACAATTTTACAAGAATAATTATTGGAAAACCAAAATGTGTCAACAATTGAAATATATCACACTGCACAGCTTTATAGTGGCACTATTACCCCTATTAAGCAGCATTTTTATCATCTATACAATTATTTCAAGAGGGCTATATATCAAATTACAGGTAACATGAGAAGAGTACAAGATTTTACTCTAGAAAAGATTAGTCTTCACCCACTGTTTGAAATAATGAACAAAGAGCATCTTACGTAATTATTTCTTAAAAAGCTATCATACCTACTGTTTTTGCTAAGAGCATTAAAAAAAGATGACACCTTTCTACTGTAAGGACCTAATGAACTTACTATATATATATATATAGTCTAGATATTAATATCAAGACCAGAGTTAGCAGTATCTTCTGCAAACTGAGTTGGATTGGTTTGTAGGCATCTGTACGTGCGTCTGAGCAAAGGAGGACTACTCTGCAGCATAAGCATTATACAGTTTCAGGTCAAGAGTTATATTCACATGCATGGATAGACAACACTCATAGCAAACATTACCTAGATTTTTTAACTTTATTTTTAGGCCATTTTTTCCACAAGTTTTGCCAGGATTTAGGAAGCTGGAAGCTCTATGTGCAGGACTGACCAGAGGGCTCTGCAATCCCAGACAGGTAACAGTTTGCATGCATACATTAACTATACCATGCATCTGTGACCTCTGACTTGGGTCCAGCAGAATACATGCAGATTTATGTGAAAATGTGCTGCACCAACTTTTTTGTAAGCTCAAGCTCCACAGATCTAGAGAAGTGGCCAAGTCCTGTGCAGACTTCCACATACCCCATTTAAGACAAAAGCTGAAATCCTTTAGAATAAGGTACCTCTGGCAAAGGATTCACAGAGGTTATCTCAAAGTGAAGGCTTAGAGGCTTGGCTTTTCCTAGGATAGCACAAGTTTTTATAACCTTTTATTTTTCCATGCTGTAGTCTTCCAAATCTGGGGAGGTTAATTTTGAGGAGACTGAACACTGCCTAGAGTAAACAGCCAGGCATTCACTTCCTTTGGAGAAGTCCCCTGAGTAAGCAAAGGCGATCAGCTACTGAGAAGGGAGCAAGGACACGAACCTGGAGCAAACCAGCTGCTCTCTTTCAGCTGTTCAACAAACAGCTATATTTTCTTTGTAAAACAAATGAATGTGCAGTTCCGGAAACGTTACTGTCTTGCTTTCTGTAATTTACTGTCACGGCTTGCTAACTAGAACTAATTTGTGAATAATATTGACTCCTATGTGTATGCACAGTATATCCATATCCCACGGTATGAAGAAGAGACTCTGTAAACTACCACACACTGACTAATGAATGAAGAGCCTACGGGCAACCAGTCCATGCTGCAAGATCACACTCTACATATACTGTACAGTACTCCCTTCATCTGCCAAATTCTTAGCCTCTTTCTGTGCCCCAGTTTTTCATCTGTATGGAAAGAAGCAAGGAAGGAAGGATGCACAAATACTTTGATACCTCACTGATTTTTTTACATTACTAATATAAGCAAGACTGTGAGGCATTAAAATACAACAGGGAGGGACTGCCTCAAATGGAAATTCCAAGCCAGTCATAAAGTGCTAGACTTCACAGAAATTTGTTCTTGTTGCCTGCTATCCATGTCATTATTTCATTATCCAGACAACTTCTGAAAATGATGAAGAAATTCAATTTGGTATGCTTGCTTTGTATTAGCACAGAAGCTTTAATTTTCAAATTATATTCCATTTTGATCCAACCCATTGACATAGTTTGAAATCATACTTAAAGCATGAGTGGAAGACTTAACTCTGTTTGCTTTTTCATCATGCCCACCTAAAACCCATCATTTTCTGAACAAGCTTCATATAGTTCAAAGTGTTTAGCAGCCAGTGCAAGAATATAAGGATTATAAAGTGTTATTTAGGCAGATATAGCCATCTGATCTCATATTTTACATTTTGAAGTAATCACAAAAGTTACTGCCACAGAATACTTACCTAATACTCAAAGTGCAGAGAAAGCTCGCGCTTTAACATAACCTAGTGTTTAGTCTCTAGACTACAACCGTGAAGGAAGACCATTTCATACCTGGGGACTCTGATGAAGTAAGACCACATCTCCCTTGTCAGTATTTTCCCATCTTTGCTTTTAGACTTGTTGATTTATTTTTTGGAAATTGCCACATGGGTTTTCATCATTTGAAAACTGACTTAATAGCTTTGTATTATAGCAGTATTTCATTCACTAGGTCCTCTGCATATATTCTTTTCTCCTCATAGTGTTTTTCCTTATTTCTTCTGTTTCTTCCAATATTTCTTTGGCATTGTATTCAAAAGCCCCCGTTAAGTATCTTCTTGTTTACTCAGTGAGAGTTATACCATTCATCCTGCGTCTGAACTTTCACCATTTCTGACCATTCTCTTCCACTGACCCTGTTGTCCCAGAGAACCTCACACCTTCTGTTTTCACTTTTGTGTGGCACTCTGCTACCTTCTGTCTAACACCAGTTCATCTAATGTTAAATTTCAGTGATGGATTTAGGTGCTTACAATGTACAGATGCCTATGGCTTATAAACTGTAGGCCACATTTTTGTCCTTATTGCAGTATTCGTGCATAAGAATCATAGCACTGCTACAGTCGATTGGTTTAGGGATCTCGCAAATGGATGGATTTAGTGATTTTCTCCCTGAGGTATCATTTTCTCTACATGGTCACCATCAATCTGGCTTGAAAAATAGGGATTTTTTTTTTCCTTTTCTTTCTGTACCTGCCAGCTTGCTCTCATCAATCGATATTTGGGATTTTAGAGTAAAGACGATCATGTCTGTAATGATGTACAAGATCTTTGGCACTGAATATGATACTCTGCTCTTCCAGAGACGTGTTTTTGCTGTGGGGAAAAGTAGCCTCTACTAACTCGCTTTCACAGCAGATTTCAGAGGGGGTTGACAGCGCACTGTACTGAATGGAGACCCGGCTCTTCCACTCTCACGCCTGTATGAGCGGCTGTTTTACAAAGCTCTGTGGTTAGCTTTATGCTCATGAAAGACTTTAGATTTCTATCTCATGAGTAATCCTGACTAAATTCAGATACATATATTATATTGTTGTACAGTTAGGCTTTTCCTGTATCGCTTGTAATGCTCACCAAAACCCCTAACACAGGATGTCCCGTACAGCACTTCAGAACACTACAAATAAAGTGGGGCTGGCCTGGCCAACGTACCTCCAAAGTCTGCCCAGCAGTCATTTTGGTGAGATGTTACTTCTGCCAGTAATACAGATGCGATAAACTTTACATACTGCCAACACTTCACAAATCACGCTTCCATTCGGAAAACCTCCCTATTACTCAAAGTTGTGTGAAAAGCCCGGGCAGAAACGCTTCCCGGGGGTTGACAGCGCTGCAGCGGCCAGCAGTGTGTAATTAGCCACCTGGTCTCCGCCGCCTCATTACCGAACCCCCGCTGAAAGCCGAGCACAGCCGCCAAGTCCCGGTCCCGCCACACCCGCGCACCTCAGAGCTGCTCCCCCGACCCCTCTCCGGCCGGGTCCCCATCCCGGTCCCAGCACGGCGCGGGGCTGCCCCCTCCGCTCACCTCAGCTCCCAGGTGGGAGAGCCCCCGGCTCCTCGCCTACCCCGTGCCCGACGGACGGACGGACGGACAGACGGCGGTGCCCCAGGCAGGGGACGCGGGGCGTGTGGGGGTGTGGGAGAAGAAGGGTGGCCCCGCCCCGGCCAGCCCTGTCCCCTGTCCCCACCCCGAAGGGCCGGGAGCGCTGTGGAGGGTGCGAGACGGCAGCCCCGGGGGGCACAGTCGGAGCGGCCCGAGCCGAGCTCCGCAGGCAGCGCGGGGATGGCCGCCGGGGGCTGTCCCGGCCGCCTGCTGCCGCTTCTGCCCCTGCTGCTGCTGGTACTGCTGGTACTGCTCGCCCTGCTCCGGCCGGGCCGCGCCGCGGCGGCTGAGGTGAGTGCGGGGGACGGGAGCGCGCTCGGAGCCGTGAGGAGGGAGCGGGGCCGCGCCTCAGGCCTCGCCTGCCCCAGCCGCGCCGCGCCCTCAGGTGCCGCCGCCCCGTCAGGGCCGGGTGCGCGCCGTCCCCCCCCCGGTTGTGTTCCTCCCGCGGCAGCAAGGTGTTAATTTCTCCTCGTGTGCGGTTGCTTCGCAGCCTGTTAAAACACCTCGCCGGTCACCGTTATGAGGAAACTGACCGTCTACTTTGCCGCTGTTAAACGGAGCCAAATGCTGCTTCTGCTGTACAGATTGTCTGAAACAAACTAATTAATAATAATGTGTCTTGTAAAATACTGCACCTCTTTCGTTTGCTAGTTCTGTGTCCAGAAACAGACCAAGCACCTCACCCATCATGTTCTTTCCTGGCACTCTGTGACTAACCTGCAGTAACGTTTAGTCGTTTAATAAAAATCTAACTGCTTTATTTATGAATGAGTTAAAGCACCTCCTGGTTCTTAAGTAGAACAGAGGGACCAGACCTATTTGCCATTCCAGTAAATTACTAATTTTCTGCAAAGTTGTTTCAGGCTCTGCGTAGAAAGCCACACGAATAACCTGTAATAAGTCCTGTCTCCCTCTTCTGCCAGGTTGTTCTTAATTCCATTCCTCCTCCTCTGCGGGCATCCTCATCGCCCTCCTTGCTCCTAGGACGCAGACATCGCAGTGTGCGCTTCTGGATGGCTGTTCACAAACACGGGCTGTGCACCGGGAACGCCTTCCCCAGCGCACACATGCTTTCTCTAGGCTTCTGTTCTGCCTACGTTGATCTCATCATGTTGGTTTTTTAACTACAAGGGAAGGGAGAAGGAGGTGTATTGACAGGAGACCACATATGTCACAGTAAAGCACTTTCTAGCGTGCTCGGTAGGATCCTGGAGTGTTTGCCGGTCTTGCAGACTCAGGTACCTCAGTTCATTAGCAGCCTTTTTGCTAAGGGTAAATCACAAAGTTCCAAGGTACCGGTTTTCTAAATTGTTGTCATTACTAGATCCTTGTTTATGCTTAGGTCTTAAAGACAGGATATAGGACAGTGAGAAGTGTCTGCACTTCTACGAGATTTCTACTGAAATCTTGCTGTTTAAACAAAGCTTGAATACAAGGTAGTGATTCAGTGGTTCTCTGAAAGTTCAGATTTCAAATGTTGTCTGAGATTAGTTTAAACTAGATTCACAACAGATAACTGAGGTCAGTTTAAGATTCAAATGTCAGTTTCTGCTCTTCTGGTATATTCTAAAGAAAAAAATCTAAGAATGTTTTCCTAGATGATGGAGGAAATTGGAACTTTAAAACCAAAAGCTTAATTTGACGTCCTAATTAGTGGTTAATGTTAACTGGCATGAAGTGATTCATTATAATAATTGACTGAATAAGTCAGTGCATCTTAGCTGGACTGTCCATTGCAAGGAAATAGTCATTATTTATGTTTTAAAATCACGCTACATTTTCATATGAAAATTAATTGATATTTGACCAGCTATATGAATAAGTTAGAAGATGTTTCAATATAGAAAAGTTTTCGATTTGTTTCTTAATCACTTAATAAGTAGTTTATTCCAAAAGACAAGAAATGAAACTATTAATTTTTGCCTGCTGCTGTTGATATAGCAAGTTTTGGTCCTCACAGCCCTTCACCGTCGTGACTTCCCTGTCCTTAGGAGCCTGAACTTTCTGGCACATGCTAGGGAGTATTATTATCTGCATTCCTGGCCACTGGCATGCTCTAATCACATCTTCTGAAAACTCAGCAGAAGTAGCATCTTCCCATGTCAAAGGCTTTTCAGCTTGCTTGATGTATTCCTTCACTCCAAATATTGATGTTATAATCCCTTGGATTTTTCCACTGTTCATTTAAATACCTTAGAATAATACAAAATAAATTTTTTTTTTTTTTTCCCCTCAGGGAATGAAGTCTTTCTCATTCCTCATATTTTTTTTCCTCTCAGAAAAAAAAAAATTGCTTTCCTTTTCATTTACTTTAACAGCATCTGGAGCTGGTATTATCTTCATATGCACATACAAGCCAATTCTCCTGAGAGTGTCATGACTTTAATATCATCCATGCTTTTCTTTTCTGGTTTACAGTGATGTATGTCTTGAAGTTAAACATGAACCTAAAAAAGCTTCCTGAAATTTGTTGTTTCAAATAACACCAATAAGAAAAAGACATAGGTCAGTTTATCGGTAACTGCTCCTTAGTAGCATTGATCACTTTTACGGTAGCATCATGTTGACGTGTTCAGGATAAAAGAAGGCTTCTACTTGGGCGAGATTACTTAATTGCAAGTTAGTTGTCCATTGCCTCACATTACTGCTAGTGCTGAATTTTCATTGTAATACAACTACAATATTGTGTTAGCTCACGGGATAAAGTCAAATACTCTGTATCCTGTATTTGCATCAATCATTACTCTGCATTTTTTCATCATGGCAAAGGAGGGGAGATAAAATACAAAAAATACAAAAACAGTGACTACAAAACTAGATAAGATCTTTTTTTCCATCCTCTTTCTTGCTTATGTTTACTGGCTGTGACTAGATGCAAGTGTTTACTTTCCACAATTAATTTTTATTTTTTTATTTTTTGTCATGAATTTTAAAATTCACAGGCAAATACTTGTAAGCTAGTCTCTTCTTTATGCAATACTGATATTTTTCCCTAATTATATACAAACCATATTGCTGTTCCATAGATCATAGCACATGGCTCTGGAAGGGAACAGCACAGTGTTCTAGCTCAGCCATGAGCACGTCCAGGTCTTGTAAGAATGGAATGCAGGCTGACTGGCTTTGTGGACCTAGGAATCAAAATGTTGGAGGGACAAATTAGTGGCACAGTGAGAATGGGCCTTCTCTGCCGGCCTTTGGAAACACCCAGGCTCTGTCCCATGAGGCAACTGAGAAGGGACAACATGCACCTGAATATGCAAAAGAGTTCACTGAGCGTGTTAGAAGAAATTCTTTGTGAAGTGCTCTCTTTGATTTGGTTAATACGATCCCAAGTCTGAAGTCAGTGGGGGTGTTACTCTGATAATTGACCCCAGTTTATACAAGATTGTTCTGATCCTGATTGCCTCAGCAATTAGTTGCAGCCATCATTTCCATAAACAGGCCAATGTCAGAGCACTGCAGAAGAATGTTTTTCCCACTGAGCCATGATCGGAGTTACTGTGAATTGGTAGAATTGCCCTAATGTTGGTGTATCACACGATTGATGGAGTTCAGCTCCCTTACACTGCATGGAAGCTTGCTCTGGTGGCCCAGAAAAGTTAAGTGCTCTGTTTAGAGCTGCAGGCCACAGCATACAGCTGAAACAAGATGAACCTCCTTAGGCGATCTTCATAAAATGCCTGTGAAAACTGAACTGTTAACACTTAATGTGTTGTTTTTTTCTAACAAATCTGCAAAGTAAATATATTTTTAGCCAAAACTATATAATTCAAGTTATATTGCTGACTGAATAATATTAAAATGATCAAAGTAGGCAGGCAGACACTGGTTCTTTCTTAATCGCTTTGCATTTCATATAGAAATAACACCATTTTATTTTGAGATCTGTGCAAGCACTCTCTTCTGCAGTACCTAGAGCTGGTTTATCATAACATGTCTTTGAAACAAAATACTTTGCTATTAAGTGCAACTAGTATGGGATGTCCGGTCATCTATTTTACTGTCACATTCTCACCCCGCTGCCTAACACAGTAATACTAGAAGGCTCAGTATGCTGGCATGAGTTACAGAAGCTTAGGAGGACAGTGAAATACAAAAAGGCTTTTTTCTTAACTGTTCACAGTCTCAGTCTCTCTTGCACGCTGAAGTTCTGTTTTGTCACGCAGTCTATTTCTAGTTTTATTTTCATTCTTTGTCTTGTTTTTTAACGTAGAAGTTTTGTGATAGGGTACAAGTCTCACAGGTTTACAGGTTTTCCATTTGGCCTGGTTCAGTGAAGGCTTTGTAATTGGGACTTGAAGCTGCATTTTCCCATTTGTAGAGGAAGCTGCAAGAAAAAGCAACCTTTTTTGTTGTTGTTTTGCTTTTCTTTTTTTTTAAATCTGTAAAATCGTAAAGCCTTTCCAAAAAGCAAAAACCAAAGCATGTGCAGTAAGCTTTCTCTGAGCAAGCTACTGTTGCTTTCATTTCTATTTGCACCACTTAACAGAAGATACACACCAGGAATTTTATGAATATACGAATATACAGGCCTGAGGAGACAACAGTTATAATGAATACCATTCCCACACTCAACAGTTGGGAAGAAATGGTGTGATATAACGCTAATCATATTATGGTAGGATGGCAAAAATTCACTAGTTAAATTATATGTGTTCTGTGCTATTATGTTGCTCTTTTAAGATGCCTTCCTCTTAGGAAGGAAGAGCACGGATGAATAAGCTGCTTAAACACCCTTAAGTTTGCTACACAAAAAATTCTGTGGCCTGAATTGCCTAATCTTTTTTTTCCCCGTGGATAGGAAGAATATTTATTTGTGTTGTCCCAATGTCCTGTTCAAGGTCAGGAGAAAAAAAAAAAAAGAAAAAAGAAAACACAGAGATAGTGTTTATGGGACTGTCTTTGGAGATTGAACCAGTTTGAATGTATTGTGAACATTTAGGTCCAGTTTCTGATAGCCCTCATCACAGTATCTTCCACCCCAGTGAGATTGCTTGTAAAGTAGGGCAGTGGTCACTGCATCAAAAATTCCAGGGTTCCAGCAGAAGAAAGCAAGCCATCATTCTCTCTGCTTAAAGAGGGCATAATTCTGTATCTTAAAAAATAACAGATTCAATTGAATTTCGACTGATTGTTTTCCAAAACTGCCCACAACGTGCCAGGTTTAGTTACGTAGACACAGTAATTTTAGGCAGCTTCTACAACACAGGCCAAGGCGGTTGTCACTGAGCTCACAAATTTCAGTTGGGGAAAACTCAGGGGTGTTTTTTTTCTAAATGACAACATTTTACTTGTTTTATCCAAACATAAGGATGACAACGTGCAGGCACAATGAAGATTGCTAAGCCCTACTGTTCTCACACTCCCTAATTCTTTACCATCGGTGAGCTGGAGAGGAGAAGGGAGTAGCGCCATGCAATTAATTGCACTGTATCTGCCTGGACAAGAATGCGGCTGGCACTGTGGAAGTTGGACGTGGAGCTTATGAGGAAGATGGCAGAGCGGTATGCTTTCATCACCACAGTATAAACAGCGATGCTATGGGAGCTTCTTGGAACTTGCACACAGCTGGGTTCGTTCACAGCAAAAGAGGATATGCTGTTCAGTTACATGTAGTACAGAAGGAGAATTGCAGAGTGTTTTAAGTCTTTTTTTTTTTTTCAAGTGCATAATATACCTCATTTGAACAGAGGCTGCGAGAGATACCAGAAGTTTTACAAAATTTTGTTTCAGTTTTGCACTGTTCTGTGTCAGGTTTTTGTTGTTGGTTTGTTTCTTGTAACAAATGTGAATACTACTAATGAAGAGACTTAACTAACAACAAAATTGTCATTAAGCGAAGTTCTTATGCAATATTTTTTCACTTTAAAAACTGATCAGGATTTCAAAACTGTTTAAATTTATGAAGTGAAAACAGTTTCTGTACCCATGTACCTGTGACATAGTAGAAGGCTGTCTAACTGTTCATCTACAGCAGCTTCTCCCATTTGTCCATATCAGTCATTTACCATTGATTTTTGGTTGATTTGCAAATGCAATTATAAATACATCTTCCTATTACATTAAAAACAATCCTTTTCAAAATAACTCTAGGCTTTAAATTAAGGACAGAAAGCAAGGAAGTTCTTATCAAACACAGATAGGCATATGTTGTATGTTCACATTGATCACAAATTGTGGATTTGTTAATTAGACACACAATGCTGCTGCTGTGAAAGGTTCTGAAGATTTTTTCCAGAGATCATAAGTGCTTAGAACTTCTCTTCCATGCCTCATGCTGAAAGCAGCACATATCCAGTAATATAAGGGCCATGTTACCAGGGAGGGGTAGTGATTCAGTAGCTATTCCCTGAGCAAGGTTCCCATTACACGTGTTTAATGGAGCTTATTCAACAACAGCCGTGGCTAGAGCATTACAGTTGTCTTCCACAGCCTCCGAGATCAGTTCTCCCTGCATAAGACATTGACTGAGTTATTTATTAGTTAAAATTGCAGGTGTGTTTCTTGGTAATGGAAAGTAAAAATGAAATAATTTGTGTCAGGTGCAAGGTATTCGTCTGATAGGCAAAATGCTGTGAATTCTGATAGCATTCGTTGCTGTTAACAGGAGTCTTCTAAGGTAGGAATGTCTGGCTGCCTTCCAGTTCACAAGTGACTACACAATGTTTCAGGGTTTGGGAACTGACATATTTTCCTTTGTCTCATCATCTCCTATTTCTGCTCTATGTTGTCTATACTTATTGAAGGCTTAATAATTTGGTTTTGTTGTACTGGTCCAGCAATCACTAAAAAAACACAAAGTTCTTCATAGTCTTTGATAATTTTAATGAATTCATGTTTGATGCTTAGAATGCATGAAAAACTTTTAGTATACAGATTGCGATTATGAGAGTGGTATTTTGTTATGATAGCAATGTTTTGGAGTGAGGGAGCTTCATTCTCCAGTACCTTGTACGCTGCATAGTGACCTGCGGTTGTGCAACAAGAGGAAAATGCTGCCGAGGTCACGTATTTACTAACTGAGTCTAGGTAGAATTACTAACTGTGCTTGTCTAGCTAAGTATCCTAATGCAAGTGCATCTTAGACTCAGAAAAAAATATTTTCTTTATATAACTTTTTCCACACTAGGAACTTTTTTCATGGGATACAAAGATGATGAACGGCCTAGAGGGGATGATGTACGAGGAGCGGCTGAGGTCACTGGGCCTGTTCAGCCTGGAAGGGAGGAGGCTGAGGGGAGACCTCATCGCAGCCTACAGCTTCCCTTGAGGGGGAGTGGAGGGGCAGGCGCCGATCTATTGTCTTTAGTGACCAGCGATAGGACCTGAGGGAATGGTGTCAAGCTGTGGCAGGGGAGGTTCAGGCTAGACATCAGGAAATGGTTCTTCACTGAGAGGGTGGTCGTACACTGGGACAGGCTCCTCTGGGACGTAGTCACAGCACCAAGCCTGTCAGAGTTTAAGAAGCGTTTAGACTGTGCTCTTAGTTACATGGTTTGAATTTTGGGGTAGACCTGTGTGGTGCCAGGAGTTGGACTCGATGATCCTTATGGGTCCCAACTTGGGATATTCTATGATTCTATGATTAACTTTCTTTATGGTGGCTTGCAACTCCCTCACGAGGGGAGCGGAGGGGCAGGCACTGAGCTCTGCTCTCTGGGGACAGGGACAGGACCTGAGGGAACAGCATGGATCTGGGACAGGGGAGGGTCAGGCTGGGTGTTAGGGAAAGGTTCTGCACACAGAGGTGGTCGGGCACTGAACAGGCTCCTCAGTGGTCACAGCACCCATCCTGCTGGAGCTCAAGGAGCGTTTGGGCAGCGCTCTCAGACACATGGCCTGGTTTTGGGGTGGTCCTGTGTAGAGTCAGGGGTTGGACTCGATGGTCCTTGTGGGTCCCTTCCAACTCAGGACGTTCTATGGTGCTGTGATAATATTTTACACCTATTTTTATTAGATGCAATAGAAAACACGCAGTAGAGAACATTAGAGAAATGGGTGTTTTGTAGTTTTAAACAGTATATGACCATCAGCTATTTGAGCAATATTATTCTGGTCTGAGTTGTGGTTTGTAGATGTGGCTGGAATGTGTGAAGTGATTGCTTTGCACTGAGGCAGCTCAGGAAGAATTCAGAAATCTCCGTGTGTCAGCAGCCCTGAAAATACAGTCAAGGTTCTTAAAGGAATTGGCTCACTGATACATCATTTTTAATAAATATTGGAATTTAAGGGAAATTACAGAAAATGGGAAATTAGCCGATAACTTACTGCTACTTATAAAGGACTGTTGTCATGACATACATAATTTTAGGCTGCTCATGATATCATTATTAAGCAGAAAGGCGGGGGGAAAGAAGTGTTACCACAGAAAAGTAGATCTTGTCCAACAAAAGTTATTTCATGTTTTAGTGGAGTTCTACTTCAGTGATCTTTGAAGTTAGAAGATAAAGACCTAATTACAGGGTGGGTGAGATGCTAATAAAAATGAACTTTAAATGAAAAATCAGACTTGCATTGTTAATAATGAGCCAGATCAGCGTCCAGAACCAGCAGTGCAGGCAAGTGACAGCTTCAGCACTCACTTGAGAGAAGACACCTGGGTTATTCTTACTGTCCGCTGTAATTAATGAATATCACTTGCGCTGCTCTTAATTCATGTTAAAATTCCTCATGTTGCACAGTCATCTTTCATTTATGTTAACCAGTACTTACCCCTGGAATCAGTTGCATTCACCCATGAAATTGAAGACCAATCAGGCCAAAAGTGTGAATTTAAGCCCCGACTCAACCAGGTTACTTTGTTCCTACAGCACACATTTAATTTCAGCTCACCTTTCATCTGAATGTCTTTGTTACTCATCCTGGGTGGTTTTGATATAGGCTTCATCTGAAACGTGCTTAAGGAATACGGTACCTGATCTTTGCCATCTCTGTCCTTGCACAGGTTTATTTGTTTGTGTCTTTTAGTATATAAATAATGTATTTTTAAATTGTAGCTGACCATTATGGCTGACCTACTATACTCTTCTCCAGATCTAGAAATAAAAGCAAATGCTCTGTCTCCTCTGTCATCATAGATGTCTTTATGGAACGATGTGTGGAGAAATACTGGCACGTCCTCCTCTCTGGCTCATTTTATATGTTCCCCATCTTCTTGCCGTTAACCCCCTCCCCAGGTGACTGTACTACCCTCCAAATGTGAGTGACAGAACTCAAAGCCTGTGCTTTTGGTAGAAATGCCTATCGTTTGCTTTTTTTTCCTTGCATTGATGCTTTGTGATCTCTTTTGAGTCATTAGGGTTTGGTAATATCCCTAAGTACATTCTCTGACATCCTCCGTATAGCTAGGTCTGTCAGCATGGTGCCGTGAGCTGGGTGACATTCCCTGATGCTCCACTATGACTGCAGTGCAGGGAGTCGTGGTGCCATCCTGAACCCACATCGAGCTTTGCTTAGGTGACAATGCAGTCCTAGTATGGTTCTTCTTCCTTCTTTCATTGTTGTTTCTTTGAGGGATTCGGTAAAGGGAGAGGACTCACTTTTTAAACAGATACTTAAATTAGTCTCTGAATTGGGGGAAGGAAGACGTCAGAGCCTCACAGAATCCAATCCCATAGTGTGGGAAGGGCACCTCATCATTACACATACCGTTGCAGGAGGCCCTATAGTGGAGTCACCCAGTGAATAAAACTGCAGAAGATGTGCTGCTGCAGAATAGGTGCTTCAGTGTACACTGCTGGAATTATTTAAAATGCACGTGCTACTACACTACCACTCAAAACTCCTCTGAAAGGAAGTCTTCTAGGTTACTCTAAGAAAGTGTTGGGTTTTTTGTTTGTTTGGTGGTTGTTGTTTTTAATTTTGCTTCATTGGTTAATTTATTTGACTTGTTATCCACACAAGGACTTGGCTTTCTTCATTAGCCTAGATTTTTGGATCAGAAATCTAGTTCCATCTCCCTATCTGATTATTTGAAATAAAACGAGGTGATTATTAGAAAAATCACAAAGCTGAAAAACACGCAGCAACTTACAGAGATGTTATTGTGAGTATTTTGAATAATTTGTTAATAGCTAATATTAAATTTCCCTATCTTACAACTTGGCAGTAGACTATTGCTTTATTATGATCGTTTGATAAAGAAGCTGCAGGCATCTTGCAAGGCTGTGGAAACATCCAGGCAGCATCAGTAGTGTAAGTGAGCAATGACTTTTTGGTTCAAAGCTCCTTTACAGAAGGCGTAATCTAATCTTATGTGAAAATCATATGCCAAAACATTTAGTGTTATCCAACTAACTGTCTGTGTAATGTAGAATCGTCTTTGGTCTTTTCAGTTTAGTTTAAAGTGAGATGCATTCACAAAAAGATCTAAATTGATTTGAAAGCTAACTAATGGCAAATTAAACACATTCGAAGCATTCTGACTTCTTGAAGAACAAAGGCTCTCTTTCTTCAGATGGTTTAATAACCTTCATTAGTTATGTAGCATCATAAGTTTTTACATGTTCATGCATTTAACTTCACGTTGGATTAATCTGTGATTATAAGTTAAAAGTAATATTTTCGTCTGTATCCGTACATACCAGGGCTTCTGCAGATTATACTTATTAGGGAAGAGTCATGTCTCTTGGTGATTTCTCTACGTGTCCTCAAAATTGTGCTTTGCATACAAACACTTTAAAGAATGTGCTTTTTTCTTTTATAGTTAGAAATAAGGCGCAACTCCGTTAAGGTCTGTAGAATTACAATGGCAAATACTAGCAATGTAGAAGCCTGTGAGTATTTATGAGGAAAGCTCACTCTGCTCAGCAAGGATGTGCTCCCAGGTACTCTGAATAAATCCAGAGAATTTGGACCACTTCAAGTATTCTTTCCTAGTAAACGGCACCTTCCCTGGGCTGAGGTGGCTACTAAATCTGTAAGTTAAATCTTTGTATTAGCAGTTGAGTTTGCAAAGTAACTGGGTCTCACAGCTCTTGTAGTTAATTTACAATTTTCGTATGCAAGCCTTAAAAACGTGATAGCTTGAGTAACTCACCAGCAGAAAAGTGCGGTGTCTGCAAGTGAAGACTGCTTTTATCCTATTGTGTGATGAACACATCAACATGAGCAGGTACTGTTTTTATACTGTTTATCAGACGTGTACCAAAAATGTGTCAGTAAAATGTACTATTTTGTAGAGAATTCTTTGGGATGGAAGGTAATGTTATTGAGTAGGAAACAATCCATTCCCAATTTATTTTGAGATGTCTATTACTTTATCATTTTATGCTTATACTTAAAGGCTTAAGATACCTGTCATATAATTCAACTGGTGAATTTAGAATACCCAGTGGCAAACTTACAGACCTCACCAAGAAGAAATCAGGATAATATTTGATGTTAATTCTGAGATACTGTTTATTCTTGTGCCTCTGGTTATTAAATTGTACTGATTAAAATAATATCAAAGATACCATAGTCACGTCTCGTCTGTTTTACAAGACAACATTGATTTCCAAATTTCTGATGCAGTGCTACTTAAACTCTAGCTGTCAGATCTAGGGAAGAAAGTCTTCTTAAATCTGCTGAAGAATTAGTTTGCAACACTAAAAACCTCACCTGTACCATCACATAATTGCCTGTTAATCTGTCCACGGAACACATTGCTACAGACATTTCTTGGGGGATTTGCTTTTCATGGCTGATGGATTCTAATTTATGCTTTATTTTGTAAATAGCTGTTCACTTGAGGAATATTTCCTGCATCTGTTTTTAAACTACTAGATGGAGTTCTCACCTAACTTCAGCCACCTAAAAGACAGCTTCCGCCAGCAACTGTCTAGCCCCCAGAGAACGGCAGATACCTGCAGGATCCTTCCTTCATCCGAAAAGAGGCACCTAAAAAGACAGAATGAGTTGTTCCGAACTAGCTGTCAGGTTCCTGTGTGGAGTCAAGGGAAAGAGACGGACACCATCAACTGTGTAGGAAAGGAAGGCAGATACCTGATACCGGATACCCTGGTTTTGGCTGATAAAGATAGATGAAATCGATCCTAGCTTGTGGGAAGAAAAGATGCTTTTCAATTCTGTAAAATGTTTTACCTGAACATACTGCCACAGAGAGATTCAAATTTAATGACAATCTGACACCATCCTTTTAAAATGTCACGGAGAACGTTTTCTCTATCTTTTGCTTTCTGTTTTTTTTGAGAACACCACTGGAAAAGTTATAAATTTGGAACAGTGCTGCCGTTGTATTATGAACAGCTGTAGGGGTTAATTAATTCTGTCTTCAGCATCTGAATAGAAATTTCATGTCGTACCATATTAAAGGCTTTGATCGTGTAGGAAATATAGTTCCTCCCTCTTTTCTGAGTTTTATGAAACTCAGGAAAATACCATCATAGCCAATGTAGGATATTTGTCCCTTTCCTATTGTCTGGAGCTGTACCATAGTATAAGTAATTGTGATAAACAAATAGACTGAAATGAGAAGCTGAACTGAAAAACAACCTTCTTTCTATAGCGGTACAGTTGAAAAAGTCGTTCAGCAATAGCTTCAAAAATAAATGGAAAAAAAAATAAATAAGAACAATAAATGCACATTACTCCATATCTGTATGGAATATATTGCTTCAGTAGCCTTAATAATACTTTTGTATGTACAATATTTATGTTAATATTGATGCTTTTTCTCCTCCACTCCACTGAAATAGGACATATCTACGTAAGCGTAGAAAGAAGTCCTTTGCAGAGTTAACCCAGCCCAACTGGACTGGCTCGGGTATGGAGTGCATGGTAGCTGTAGCAGGATCAGGGCATGGGGGGTTAACATTTCTCATGCTCACCAGAGGATCTCAGATGTGTTTTGCAGCTCTTCCTGAGCTCACTGCTAAAACCACTGTTGAGTACATGAGCTAGATAATTTAGTCATGCTTTCTATCCGGTTACACTCTGAAAATCCTTGTTGTTGTTTGTTTTTTTTTTACTTTTTATATTAAGTTTTTAAATGAATCATCAGTGTTTACTGCTGTGATCCCAAACTCTTAAATTTCACACATCATACTGATATTATAACCCTGATTGTGTCGAGCACAGCTTCTTGGCCTTTGCCCCAACTTTTAAAGGGAAGCAGTGACCTTACCTGTCTCAAAAGACAGCACTGAGGAATTATGAGGTATTTTCTTCTGTTGAGAATTACCACGCTTTGTAAACATTTTTTTAAGTTGTATTATCTATAAAATAATTACCTTACTAAAACCATTGGGCTTTCATTTGCCCTTCACCAAGCAACATGATGAGAAAATTTGTTTTATTATAGAATTTGTCTTTTTGTTTTTCAGAGCTGTGTATGCAAAGGTAAAAGTCCTTGCTTTTGTGACGGCACAAAAGGTAATAAGGTAAGAGCAAATACATTTTTCCTAAGATTAGTTTATACTGGGAAATTGTTAATAGTTGAGATGAACTAGCAAGTGAGTATTTTGTGTGACGGTATTCTGTCAACAAAGTCTATGGAGACTTGTAAAAGCAATATGTTACCTTACAAAAAAAATCTTTTAAAATAACTCTGGACGCACTGTTTAACTAACAAATTTTATTTTTTTTTAATGCATTAGTTTGTTTACAGTGTTTCGTGATGTTAGGATACCAACAGAAAAACCACCAAACCATTAGGTACTTTTTACAAACTCCTAACAACTGCTGTCAGTTATCACTACCAGCAGCTCTCCTGTTACAAACTTTGTAGTGGCATCAACAGAGCCATGTTAGGACCTTGCCATCTCCCTCCTACCCCTGGACCCCTGCGCATTTTCTGGTTCTTGGACGAAAGGTAAAAGCATTGGTATCCAACAGACAATGCATGTCCCGCAGATCGAGACACAGGACGAGTTTCTGGGTCCTAATCACAAGCACCTTGCCAGGAGCTGGGGAACAGTCAAGTCTACCGAAAGCAACAGAGCTGCAGCTCTGCCTGTTGCCAGCAGTAGCTTGGCAGAGGCTCAGTGTGGCTTTTAGACAAACCTGAATTACACAAATGCCAAAAATTCTTTCAAACTCTTTCTTGTAGTTGGAAAAACAACTGATTCACAAATGAAAGGGGCATTATTAGAGAAGTCATGGTTGTAGTTCAGGCTAACCGTGGACACAGTGATTGCTGTACTAAACCTTTTCAACAGATTTCAGATACGCACACACCGTAGTGTCTACATAGACTGACGGTTACGATTAGTCCCACAGCTTGATGCAACTGGTTGGTAAAGAATTACTTTTGACTTCCCTGCTGTACTTTTATTGCCAAGAAAGTATGTCATATTGCACCACAGTAAACACTACTAGTCTTGCCTTTAGAAAGCTAAAGTGGTGCAGAAAAATAATCTCAAAGTAAATGTTCTTTACTAAAACATATTTGTATGTGTTAAAGGAGGATACCCATGTCTTTAAAAAAAAAAATCTCAGTGGTTGTTTTTCATGTTCTTAGTCAGTCTGACCTTTGTCCTCACCCGTACAGATTGAGACCAACTGAAAAATAAGAAAAATATAACTTAAGATGCCCACTAAAAGAAAAATAGTGAGTGAAAACCTGCAACTTGTCATCTTCAGTTCCAAGTAAAATCAACTGAGAAATGTATAGGTAATAGTTAATCATTGTTTACACTGATCTAGTTTTTCATGCAGCTGTGGAAAGTAAGGACGATTATACTCGTCGGTAAGTTTTCATAATTGTTCGATGTTGAGAAATTCTCCAACCTGAGAATTATCTGATCTTGTTGACCTGTCAAGAAGACAGTGTGGGTAAAACTGCCTCTGCTGTGTGGCGATGAGCAAAGCAGTCAGAAGAGCACGGGGCTGCTCTGCAGCTGGAGTGCGTCCCACCGCTTGCTGCAGTGAGGGTTAGCAAGCTCAGTAGGAATCAAGGATTTGTGTCGTTTTTCGGTGAGTTAGTTCCACACCCCCTCCAGTGGCACATCTCGGTACGGCATTATTCTTTTTGCCTTTCTTGGCATGGCCCTGGATGAAAAAACTGATTTGTTATAAAAAGCTATGCCAGTTTATGATACAGATCACATAGACACTTCGTAATGCAATCCTCATCTTGCAGTTGTGTTCAGATGTTCTGGGATTATCTTCTGTGTTTATCTATTTTATTTTTAATTCAGAAATTATTTAAAATCTGGTGAGGCTGGGAGATTTTGAGGGGTGAGAATTGGTGGTGGGACAAGCCAAAATATTTTAGCTGCTCAAGATTTCTTTTGGATCCTATCTTGTACGTTGACTACTAAGATACCAGCAAGATAACTTGTGCACAGCAGAATTTCAATTGCTTTTTTTCTGTAACTCTCTTCTGATAAATAGGAAAATTGACTCCAAGAGAATCAATAACCCCATCCTCTCTCTCCTATCTCATGCTGTGTTGTAAACTGTCTTAAGTAGACAGCTCTTCACTGATGTAATACTGAGCATGCTAAACTGCTGCTATCTAAAGAGTTAGACACCTTTTCTGTGAGTTTCTTAGGCTTGAAGCACTTTATTTTAACCAGGATAAAACTTGCATGTTCATTATATTTAATTAAAAAAGAAAAAAGAAAAGAAAATGCCTCTCCTACTGTAACGTAGTCTCCTTTATTCCATTTGTGTAACTTTAATCTTTTCTGTTTCCTTCACATGGTTTGCTCATTTGAACTCGACCTTGTAAAAAAAAAAGTATATAAAAAAGTAATAGGGTGGCTTAATCTTTGAGACTCAGAATAATGTTGTAATGTTGTTACTTAAAGCAAACTTATTTTTGTTCTATCTGAACAGTTTTGCTATATTTGACTCCCACTGTTTCTTTCCATGGCTTGCATGAAGAGAGAGAGGTATTGATGATTTGGAACTGACTTTACTGTACAGCAGCAGTTATTAAGTTTACCAGCTACAAATTAGGAGTACTATAGTGGACTTGGATTTGTGTTTCTTGTAGAGGCTAAGCATGGTATAGAATATTAAGAAGAAATATGTATCAGCTGATTTCTTAAACTTTTCATGCTGCCAATTAACTTCGGTACACTGTGAAAACTTGAGTACTGATGTCTTCTGGTATCTTCATAATTAGCTTGTTACTTTAGTGGTACGATGTGGCCTAGGCAGCATACAGGAGAACAGGTCAGTATGAGCAAGGATAATCCATCACAGTAGTTGACACAAACATAGAAGTTAAGAAGTACTGAAAATAATAAATGTCTTAAAAGTAAGTTATCAAAAAGAAAATCAAGGATTTTCTCAGGACTTCTTTCTCTTAATGTTTACAGGGTGAAAAAGGTTTCCCTGGTGTCCCAGGTCCACCTGGTCATAGAGGCTTTCCCGGTCCAGAAGGGCCTCCAGGGCCACAGGGGCCAAAGGTATGTTCCCATGGAGGCACAGGGGTAGCAACACTACATCTGTGCTTGACTGTGAAAGTGAGTTTTGACTGGATAAAGAATTCTGTTTAAAACAAAAAGCAACAACAACAACAAAACTCTGTTTCAGAGTCTTCCATTTGGTAAGGGATGTGTGGTCAATAGCTGCAATGTTCATTTTAGACAAAGTGGAAGTAGTTAATATGAACATGGGCTTTTGTGGTCAGTTGTCGAGGAATCAGTTCTGAAGCACCTGGACTGCCCCTCCAAAGGCAAGAAACACGGCTCTAAATAGACTTTAGTAGCATAACCACAATTTTGTCTTAAGTGTACCCTGACTTCTGTTGCTAGAAAGAGAGGAAACAAGCTACTTCTGAGACAAATAATTAAAAATAGATTTAAGAAAAGTTGAAGGAGAGATGGTTTTTAAGATAAATCTTGCTCTGTCTAGGAAATACCATATGTCATAATTACCTGCAGTATAGGGAGAGTGACTTTGGTGAGTTGGGCTTTCTTTCCCATATGGCTAAAACTCAGGCAGAATATGAATTTTCAGTAACTCCTGAATGAGCAGGAAAAAAAATAAGTATTGCTCATTTAAAAAAAAAAAAATTATATTTGTCTTGAGGAACAGCATTCCTGCTGTCATTAATAAAATGACTCTTTGATGAACAAACTATCTGTAAGTATGGTCTAAACTCAGCCACAATATAAATCAGGAAGAAGGACTGACAGTAGTGCCACAGTCACATTATTATCTGGGACCTGCACTAAAGTAACTCCAGCCTTTATCCACACCTTTGAATAAATGTTTCTTTGCAGTTTCAATTTGTTTAGGTGTTGCTGTACTATTTTCTCCTGTCTCATTTTTACAATATTTCGTTAAACTGATACTCATGGTGGATCTCATACATGTTGATGAGGTGTTTATGTAAACTCATTGAAAAGTGTTCAGTAGAGCATTTCCTCTGTTATAGCTGATAATGACTTCTGCAAGAATGGGAAAAAGTAAGAATAATTTACCTAGCAAGGACATCTCTGTTAACTTGAATATCATATGTTGCAGTGTATTCCAGTTAGTTTTCCCTATTCCAATTATCTGATGCATTATCTTATGTGTTATTAGCAACTGTCACCCAGGATTTAAGGAGCTGTGCATTTCTGTACGTTCCCCATTTCATTTCTGAGCGAAACGAAAGTTGTTTCTTATTCTCAGTAAAGCTCTAAGTGTCTTGAAGTAATTTTAGCAGATTCTGTCTAGACGGTGCTGTGGCGTGTTCAGCTGTCTTCCGTTCAGCCTTGCTCTCCCATCCTGCTTAGCTCCCTGTCAGCCTGCTCCTGGGTTTCCTTTCCAAGTAAAACAGTGCAGGGTAGAGTGGTGCCTGTATGTATCTGATTGTTATATTGACATCACTCGTTCCTGAGAGCTGAAAAACTCTCCAGAATACTGATGAGAGGCTTCCAGCTATTTCCTCATGGAGAAACCCTTTCAGGTCTCACAGTTTGAACAGACCCATAGCAACTGCTTTCTTAACGTACCCTGAATGTTGTTTTTTAGCCTCTGATGAGATTTATCCCCTGTAAACACTGAAAGGGAGGGCAAGATGACAAGATTTATACAAGTTGGATTAAAAGCTTGTTTTTTTTAGTGTCTGTAATGGACAAATCTGGTATTTATTCATATAGTTTTGTGTGCATATGTTGTACTGGTATTTAAAAATATTGCACGTCCTGTTGATATATATGTGCGTTTTCTCAATTATATTGCAATGTGCTGTTGTCCATTTCTGGTCTAGGGTTCACCAGGACTTACGGGCTTAGTTGGACCCAAAGGTATACGGGTAAGTATTTTTGTTTTAAACTAGCTTTTATGTATTAAATACTCTGTTTAAAGCTAATAATAGTTCGATCAGTAGTTCAATAGTTCAATCAGTAATTTGTGAAAAATAAAAAATTACAGATGATTTTAAAATATTTTTAAAATCATGACATGGAGTATGTACGTGCACTGTCTGTATTTTAGAATTTTACCTTTTTTGCTATAGCTTATGCACAAGTTTAATGCTGTATGTATTTAGTATTAGGATATGCGATGAAGAAGTCAGACTAGAATTCCCCAAAGAGTTGATTTTGAGTTTTTCTTGGCAGGGGAAACCTGCCTGTTTTAACAGTTCATAAGGTACCATTATACTTGATGCACAGTCAGAAGGGTTAAAGAAGATAAAGTAATGAAACCATGACTGTTTGACAGAACTATACTTTCATTCATTATTCTTGTGAATGTGATAAAAAGGAAAACTGCATTATAAGCTCTTTCTTAATACTTGAAATACTCTTCCTCTGTTTTTATATCATTAGGGAGCCCCAGGAATACCTGGATTTTCAGGTCCCCCAGGTCTTCCAGTAAGTAAAATTGAAACTGATTTATCTGATTTCTCTCTTAATCTAGTCTTCAGTACACAATTACCCTCAACCCAGTGTACTCACTCTAGTGTCAACATCAGCGTTGTCTCTGTCTGTTAACCTAGAGATAACAATCTTAGCATCAGCACTTCTTACTCATTGTAATGATTTCAGAACACATTGTAATCTGTCAAGTCTTATGGAACACTGCTCCAACATAAACTGTTTCAGTGTTGCTGTAGGGTAATATGAATGTGCAAAAACAAAGCTTGTGTCAATTTTGCACTTGTTTTTAGGGTGAACCAGGAGCTGCTGGCCCTCCTGGACGCTCGGGTGTTCCAGGATGCAACGGCACAAAGGTACAAACCAAGCTGAATATCATGGGGATTATGTTTGGCTGTGAGTGGGAATGATGAAAAAGCATTCATTTTTCTCCCAATATACAATCATTTTGATTTGTTTTGGTTTGTGACTTTATTGACTAGGAAAAATCTGAAACATGACAGTCACCAGAGGAAGGATAAATGCTGCCTTTATGTGTAAGATTGATAATGAAATAATACATGTTGAACATGTATTCTGTTTGACAGAAAACCCTTTTTCTTAATTTAAAATCCGGAAGACCTAATCAGTTTTTTCTAACCAGTCCTTCTGTTGAAATGGTTTACATCTGAGAGAATTAGTTAATTTCATTTTACCAGTATATAGCTTGCAGCTGACAATTCATAAATCCTGAAGACAATTAATAGAAAAAGTTTAACATTATGTTACAGGTTTAATCATTTTTTTCTCATAGCTTCAAACAATCTGAAAGATGGAGTCAGAAGAATGCCTACTACAGAAAATCATACGTTTCTAGTGAAACAGTAAATTGGTTTGACATAACTAATAGAGGCTGGTCTTTGTGATAGAAGTAAAGATCCCTAAGGTCAAGCTGTGCCTCTTTTAGTAAATATAGTGGTAATGCAACTCATAATTTTAGTATGATAATATAAAAAACTTCTTTTGTAGTAGCATTTGCTCGACTCAGAATAATAATCAATAATATGCATTAACAGTTGCTCTTACTGTTTGCAGGGCAATCAAGGTTTTCCAGGTCCTCCAGGTAGAAGAGGTGCTCCAGGCATTCCAGTAAGTGTCTGTGAAATTTGTGATTGTATGAATTTCTACCGCGTAGAGCCACTCAGTGAAGGAGTGTAAAGCCTCAGATTAGCTGATATTGACAACAGGTGAAATATGTAAGTATTCCCATTTTATTAGTATGAAAACAGTGCAGTAAAGAGAAAAAAGAAGTGATGCTTAATCTGCTGAGTGTTAGGCCTCAACGTCTTAAGGTGTGAATGCACACATGTTCATTGACTGATGTTAGCTCTTCAGTGTCTCAAGGCATACTTGTCAACATTTAACTTGCATCTTTAAAGGTGTCCAATATGTATTAAATAGATTCTAGTTTCAGTTCATGTGTAAATATCACTGAGGACATGGCCTAATTAAGTTAACGACAGAACCAGGAATTAAACCTGGAACTTCTGATTATGGCTGCATTGCTTTAACCCTAGGATTTGTTTTTTTTCTCTGTAGAAATGTGATTTTAAAAGAAACTTATAAACAACAAATGGGGAAAGGAATGCTACCTGTCAAGTTCCTGTGGCTTCAAATCTGATAATTTCTGAACATGATCTTTATTGCACCAGCTCTCTTGATTATTTTATTTTTATTTTTTTAAGGTCAGGCCTCAAAAATGTTCCACATTCATTTGTAGAATTGCAGCAGTGAGATTGGACTACTTTTTCACAATATGTCCTTTCTTCCTCAATTGAAGTCTGGCACAGCAAACATGTACCTGGCTATACACCATGGTCATGAAAATAAATCCCTTCAAGAGCACTGAGCTTAGAGAGTATTTAGAAAGTGTCCTTTCATCATTGTTGCTTACTTTTCTGTTTTAATAATATGATTGTTCTTCTTCCTAGGGTGTCACTGGCATTAAAGGAGAGAAGGTCAGTTATTTACATCATATTATGTGAAGTATGTATTGGTAACATTATGTATTTATACTTGATGATGGAAAGGAATGCTTGATATCTCCATTCAGGGAAAACAGAAGATTTACTTTCCATAAGAAGAAACAACTGACTTTGATGCATGGTCTCTACTAGTTAACTCACCCCAAGTCACAAAAGTGTATTTGTTTGTTTCCTTTCCCTTAACTACCGTTGCTGCATGTTAAGAATTAACTCTTTCAAACACACAAAGGATTAAGCCTCTCCTCAAACAGGTTATGAATTCATATGGAAATCTGCAAATGCACTAGAGAGTAGTTCAAAGGGGAAAAAAAAGTGTAGAGAAATTGAAAAAGGTCAAGACTGTGTGAGAGAAGTATATAGGTCTGAAATTAAGACTACTTCTAACACAGAAAACTGTCTAAAAATGCCTAAAAATGGTGTATTCTGTTTAATAAAATCTTTTTTGACGGTAGAACTACCTGTAGTAGACAGTTGCCTTCATCATGCAGTTTTGATACTGATTATATCCCTACATACTGTATTAAAACAATTGAAGCCTAAGATCCACTAAAGCGTTCTACAGCATAACTTTTTATCTTCCTTTTTATCTAATTGTCTAGGGGTGCCCTGCAGATGGATATAACCAAGGATATGATGCAAAAGGTGATCCTGGGTTGCCAGGAATGCCTGGACTTCAGGTAATTCTGAATTAATTCATTTATATCTCATGTGAGATATAAATGCATATATATATGTAAGTGTATGTATACACATATATCCATATAATGCATAATTTTATGTATTATATATTAATTATATATTATATATTCTTAGTATTCTTACAATTATTCATTTCTAAACCAGAAAACATCTATAATATGATTAATGCAATGTATTAAAAGTATTTATTCTGACTTATCAGGACAAAGTACTCCAAGACAGTAGTAATTATTTTGTCATCAGAACCAATAGTCAGTAAAGTTAATAGTTAGTAAAGCAGGATGAGGAAGTCAGGTTGCAGATGAGCAAAAATATTTCAGAAATGGAGAAAAGTTCCCCAGGAAGTAAGATTGGTCCTACTTCTAGAGAAGCATTAACAAAAACCAGTATGAGCCATATTTTTTTCAATGAGATTAATAGAAGGAGGCAGAACAGATGTTTCTTCTGACTGTTAAAATAATTGGAAGACATTGAGTTAAACTGAAAGTCAACATTTTTCATTTTCCATTTATTTGAAAGTGGAGCTTTAAAGGATAGAATTTATCTCATAGAATATTCTGAAGACTGTAGGCTCACTAGGGCTAGCAATAGGACTAAATGGATAATTAAGATGTCAGTTGTGTTAAACAGGACTTACACCTTAGAGTAGTTTAGTTTTAGAACAGGTGTGTATTCGCGTGTTTCAAAACATATACCAAATGATGATGCAGCAGGGAAGAATTGTACTTCTGTGTTATCCTGAGACATGAAGAGGAAATCAAGAGACAGGGCTGCTCCTCCATTATTCAGTTCATTGAACTTAGCATTGTGGTTTACTCATCATCTTGCCAGGACATTTATTCCTGTTGTGGTTTGTTTCTTTTGTTTTTTTTTAATATACAGGGTGCCCAGGGTGTTCAAGGATATCCTGGGGAAAACGGACCACAGGGCCCTCCAGGAACTTCAGTGAGTATGAATTTATGTCTCACTTGTTACTTTAACCTTTTGATTTTCAAAGTAACCAAAAGAATTACCTGACTGTCCCAGACTTCCTTGATGTTTAGAAACATGGATATGTGAAATCCATACCTTTCTACACCCATCTTTTTTTTTTCTTTTGATTATTTATTATGCGCGATCATTTCCATGTTTTCAGAAGTGTTCTTGTCTACATAGGGCTAAATTTTCATTTTCAAATAATTACCCATAAATTCACATTAAATACTAATGTAAATAACTATAACAGAGGTATATGTTTGAAACCAGACCATATAGACATTCTGCTATCACTTCCACTGACGATAAATTGCAGTTGTAATGGTGGAAGAAGAAATTTTAAAAAGTAATATAACTCAGGTGAAAACTGGGTACCAAAACTCCTATATTGGTGCTGAAGATTGTAATTTTTTACAGTATTTTTTTTATTATTTTTTGTAGGGAATGCCAGGGAGACCAGGACCTCCTGGACCTAAGGTAGTCTCAGATTGATAATAAAAATGAAAGCTTGCTACTAGCTCATTTTATGGATGCTATTTAAAATAAAAATAACACTTTTTCTTTTCTTTTCTTTTCTTTTTTCAGGGTCTTATGGGAATAAAAGTAATAGGAACCAAAGGAAGAAAGGTGCATGTATAAAATGCTTAAAACATTTTTTATTTCTGATATACTATGGTGAAACACTTGGAGAAGTACTGTGAAATAAAAATTGTCAATATATATATGGAAGTATTTTACTGGAAGATCGGAACATGGCAGTTAATGTCTGAAGACAAACTGTGTTCACCTAAGAGCTGAAGATAAAAACTTCCTAACAGAAGGGTAGAAACAGTTAATACTTACTAATACATAGCATTACATTCATTTATATATAATTTTCACAGTATTCCTAAATAGTTATCCAAGCATGTAAACAGTGGTAAATATATAGCATCATGACTTACCATATAGACTCATGACTTATTGTGGCCAACATCTCTTCGGTGTCAGCCCTCACGATGCTAGTAAACCTCCCAGATTTTGAGGAAAAATTGAATGGTTTGTCTTTCATGGTTTTACTTTGTATCTACATAATTTACATTCATAGAAATGGCTATGAATAAATACATTGTCTCTCAGGACCTCAAGGTGCTGTTGGAAGGCCGGTGTAGACAGTATGAGTGTCCTTATAGCACCCGTTCAAGAACTTGGAGCATCTCCCAGTTCAGCTAATTGACCTGCACAGATTCAGTTGTGGACTGAAACATCACTATCTGACAGTGGGATTGATTTTAATTGATTACTACCAGAAACATGCTAGAAGTTTCCTGGCAAAATCTCTAGAAACATAACTTATTATTCATTAGCATTAGCTCAAGTGAGCATGTAACATCTTGCTTCTTTACAAAAAAGTGATGCATTCTTTGCTGTTATGCTGCTAGTACATGCAGAGACATTCCCTTGGCTTAAAATCACTTAAAATTTTGGCTAATGTTTTGTTGAGCTCTGCAGGAAAGATCATATTTAGGACTTTCCCTGTTCTAAAAGATCCTTAGTGAAAAAGTGCACTGTAATACCATTTTAGGTTAAGAGTACATGAAAGCTAGTTTTACCTGACAGCAACATGTGACAATCATCTACTTATAGTATACAGACTGCAATTCTGAGGATGTCACTGAAGATGATTCATATATTTTTGTTATCTGACTTAATCAAATTGGGAGAAAACTGATAATTGTTTTAACTGTCAGAGAAATTTTAATTAATTTAGAGACAAAATTGTATTAAAAACACTCTTTAAGCTAATTTTAGATACTTTAAAAGAAGTCAGTATATGAATTTTTAGATTTCTTACCTAGGAGAAGGCTTGAAAAGTTTTTACAATGTCAAAAGCGTAGCAGTAGTAATTTGAAATAAAGACAAAAAACACACAGCTTGTAATTGCTTCATTTTTATCTTTCTTTTAAGGGTGACACTGGATTAACTGGACCCCCTGGACCACCAGGAACCGTTATTGTGACATTAAGTGGACCAGACAACATGACGGTAATAAAATGGTCAAAGATGACATTTAGATAAGCCATAGTACTGTTTTTTACTTTGTGCAGGACATTTTTGTCTTCATTGTTCTGATTACATTTCCTTTCATCCATCCTAACTTTTTTCAGATTTATTTAGGTAGATGCAAATCTCTTCTTAGAGCATGTGTATTCGGCTCAGCTGAGGCCTGTATATTCATACACACATCTGAACGATTCCAGTGGAATGTTAAATGCTCATTAGTAACCCATCTGCTGTGGATCTCTGAGTACATGAAAAGTAAATCACTTATAGCTTCACCAAATCAACACAAGTTTTTTGACTGGCCATCAAAGCCACAGCTGTGATGACCTCTGGGCCTTGTCACTGAAAATATCAGGACTCCGAGCTACTGAGTTTCACAAAAGCTTACAAGTTGTTCATACACATTTCAAAGTTTGTTTTCTCATATTTTTACTGGAATGTGAGTAATCATAGGAAGTGTTGAAAAAACAATGAGTATTTGAGAAAGGAAATACTCTGAATCAACTTTCATTTTAAATAATGTTTTGTGTGTTAAGAGTCTTGCATTTTGTCCTTTTATAGTACTTAGACAGCAGTTCTTGATACTTGGTTTTATATGTTCACATGTTAACTGAAACAACTCTTCAACCTGGTTTTGAATGTTTTCCTTATTTAAGCTACATCTAAACCATGGAGTTTTCAAAACTTCTCTGTTATTGATAAAATAAAAAGTGATTTTTGTCATCAAAATTATATCGGGGAGGAACTTTGCTGATGCAAAGTTTGTTTCTTTTAGTCATTTAAGTAGAACTATACATGCTTAAGTAAGCTTGTTAGTAAGGTTTGGCTTTCCTATTTGTAACACACAAATGTTTTCGTAAGCACAGAAACATCCCAGAGACCATGCTAGATTTTGACTTTCTGTGTAATAGGACTTGAAAGGAGAGAAAGGGGAAAAAGGATCAAGAGGACTTCCAGGACCAATGGGGTTTACAGTAAGTGACCAGAATAAATCCCTTAAACCCAGACATTCAGGGGCAGCATCACCATAGAGTCCCATATTTATGCTATTTATTCTGACCTTTAAATATAAATACCTGTTGATGACATTATATTTGTACTTTTTTTAAAGATTAAAAAAACGATAAAAAATGTATTTAATTTGGAAAATGTGACCACAATTATGTATATTTTGATGGTGTTTTTGTTACAGGGGCCAGTTGGTGATTCTCAAAGTGAAAAGGGTGACCAAGGAGAACCCGGACCACAGGTATGTGGAAAAAGCACTTATATGTATGTTAGAGAATTAAATAGGAAGGTACCACTTGGTATTGAAATGACTTTCAAATTTTCACATAAAAACTTCTCAACAAAAGGTTCCTGCTCATAGTAACTAAACCTGTATGAATTTCTAACAGTGTACTAATTTATAATCAAAAATTTATAGCCTTCTATAAAATTGATAACCCTAGAATACTCAAATAATAATGTTTTGTGGTATTTCTCTAAACAAAACATTCTAATTCCTCAATTTCAAATAAATTTTCAAAGCGATATTAAGAAATATCTCTTATCTGAAGTGTCTAATATAAACACATTTTTAAACTTTTCCATACTTATTGTGGCTATAATAAATTTTCTTATGCAAGAAAGGGTAACAATGGAAGACTTGTACTATCTATAGATTGCGCTTTCTTCACTTGTGTGGTACTTTAACAATGATGATGCTGTAGACCAGCCCAACGTTTATTATTCCTATGCATAATGAAAAATTGAAGCAGTAACTCAGACAAAAATTTAAAGTACCAAAGGTTCTTGCTATCCAGGATGTATTGTCATTTTTCTATCTTCTGTATACTGTATTATGGTAACAGTATGCAAAACTTTACTAGAACTCTTCTTAATTGACCTTTCACATCCTCTTTTTTGGAGAAAGTAGTAGAGCAGTCTTGCTTTTCTGCCTATTGACCTTAAAAAATGCTAAGAAAATACAAACTGTGTTAAGACATTGACTGACCAGCTATTCTAAAAAGAAAACAAAATTATTACTACAATATATCAAATAACTGTGAATTTCATGTTCTAGAAAAAAGGATCATTTTGTGCAAATAAGTTTGAGTCACTAGTGATATCACTGCTACTTCCAGCTCCCCCTCTTCTCTTCCAGAGTATCACCTTTGGTTAAGTTCTGCCATCTCCTCAGTATTACTGGTTTTTCTGATGCTTACATCATAATTCATGGTCTTATTATTATTTTTTTAATTATTTTAATTTTCCTGGACTTATTCTGTGCAAAAAAAATCTCTGAAATGTACTTCCCTTCCTGTTGTTCTGAACTCATAATCTTTGACTCCCCTTTATCTTGTCACTACCTTCCTGCTATTTTAACAAACCAGCTTTTCCTGACTTCTGCCTTCAGGGTGGCAAATTAAGGTATCCATAATTATTTTGTCACTTCTGTTTTGCTCTCCATTTTTCCCCCTCCTCTGCCTTCCCTTGTCACTTTTTTTTTTTAACAAAAATATTTTCTTTTTTTTTTGTTTTTTAAGTTGTTTAACTTCATGCATAGTTGCCACACTAGAAGCCAGGATGCCAGCAGAAAGCTGCCACAATGTGCTGTACACTGTGGAAAACAGCAGATATGTCTGGCATGCTGCCTTCTCCTGTTCTCACTTTTCCATTTGCTGCCCTACTTCCTTTACCTTTGAAGTGCAGTCCCTATTCTTCTTCATTAAATAGTTTCTGTTCAAGCCATCTCTTAAGCCCAAGTCCTGTAAGTCTTTCGTATCTTTTTCCCTTTGGTATCTTTCCATGCTCATCGCTAGAAGGACTATTAGCCGCTGTATTGTTTGGTCATAGCTTGTCTTGCTCCTGCAGGGACCTTGTTTTGCACCAGTCTTTGTGTACTTCCCTGGCACTTTGTGCTGTTGAAGTGTCTGCCTCAGCTAATTCTCCACAGGAGAAGGAATGTCCAGGGAATATCTTTCTCTGTTTTTCTAAACATTAATTCTGATTAGAAATAATGAACATTTAGTAAATAGCCTAAAAGCTTTTCCAAATTAGTAAGAACCTAAAGTACAGTTACAAGCACAGCATTTAGTTGTATGCTCTTAGAATGCAATGACACTTCTTTAGTTCTTTATATTTTTATTATTATTTTCCTCTGTAGGGTAAACCTGGAAAAGAAGGTGCCCCAGGTCCACCTGGCTTACCGGTAATGAAGGAAGCCTTCAGAAGTTCTTTTAAGTAACAGTCATCTTTTTTTGGTGGTCATATGTTTCTGTCACAGCTTCTTCACATTGTGGAATGTGTCTGGGAATGTTGATTTGCATACGTGGTGAAACATTACTTTTCACTAAACTGGCCTAAGGACATACCGTGTACCTATAGATGTGTGCAGGAGAGAGAGGTTTGCTACATAGATCTTGTTGCTTCTGTGTAAAACAAAAAGACCTGTTGTTTGCTTCTGACTGTCAAATGAGTTTGAGATGGAGGTCAAATGAACACTTAATTATGCAAAATTACCGATTTTCATTCTGGTTAGTCACACTGAAATATTTGCAAAAGAGCTATATCTTCACTTCAGAAATCAAGAAGCAAAATGAATAATTTAAATCACTAGAATCAAAGACATCCTTTAAAAGGAGAAGCTACAGTCAATGTCACAACTATCTTGGCCTAAAATGAGATGACTGATAGATATTAAAATAATCATTTTGGAGGAAGTACCAAAATATAGTTCGTAAAATATATCATTTCATACCCAAAATGATCTCATTTGTAGACTGGTTCAAAAGCTCAAGTTGTTGAATTGTCCTTGGAATGCTTATTCAATTGGTTAAATATCAGTTCTTCTCTATTTAATTCACTTCCACTTTAATGATATAATTAGGGTCACAGTGACCTTACAAAAATCTTAGCAGAATTCTTATTCTTGGTATAACCCATTTCATAAATATCTAACTAAAACGCCACCCTCATTGTGTCAAAACAACCTTAGCACCCAGTCTAAACACATTCCAGTCTGTCAAAAAAAACTTGGAATGACAGTTTGCAAGACTCTACTGCCTTATTACTCAGCTAACAGAAAAAAAATCTTCTGTCATGACAAAGACATGTCATTGTTCTGTTCCCATTTCTGCCTTTTACCAACTAGGGGTGCATTCAGCTCCATAAACCTCTGCAGAATCCTTTTTTTTTTTTTAACATATGTACGCTTGCAGATAGTGCAGACCACTGTTAAGGCTATTTTCCCTCCTGGTCTTGCTGACACCCTTCAGTAGACACTAGCTGGACAAGGTCTGCAAGATGGAGTTGATGAATATGAGAATATCACATTGTGTTCAGTTTCTGCCCTTTCAGGAACAGCAGTTTACAGAGGGAGGACAAACCAGAGCCGCTTACACTTGTGTTATCTGGAGTGGCTTCATCTTGGGATTGGTAGAATGTGCCATTATAAAGGCAGGTTTGGATATGAGACCTGTGGTATTGCCTGCAGACATGGAACTTTGCCCCATACTGAGTCTTTCCCTGGAATTTCTTCCTCTGAGCAAGTCATATTTGCGTTGCCATTGCCCTGAAAGATCAAAGCTTTCAATTTTAAATTTGATTGATGACAGTGCTAAAAGATTTTTTCTCATAAAATTGTATACTGTCATCTGCAGGGACAAAAGGGCGAACAGGGCAAACCAGGAGTGGCTGGCAGACAAGGAGCTAAGGTATTGTCTAATGCTTTTGTTGTTTTTGAGGATGAGGATAAGGTATGTTTGGGGGTTATTATATATTCTTTTTTATCATTGTCAGTACAAGATGTTTGTACGTAGACAATATGTGTACAAGATGACAAGTAATGATATTGTGGAATGGGGAATTGGTCAGCTGAAATAGATGATGTGCATGAACTGGTGTCCATCTTTGCTTGCTGGTGTACTCCTGTAGTTTTTGGAGCATGTGGCTGAGCAGTTGTGGCAGGAACAGAGGACAGGGTGCTGAAGGACTGGTCAGGAGTAGAAGTCCTTTAATGTTGTAAGCTATGTACTGAAATGACAGTGGATATCAAATGTCATGTCATGTATTCTTTTTAATAAATGAATTTAACCCATTTCTGTCCTCTAATTAAGGGGATAAAAGGCAACACTGGTCCACCTGGAGCTTGTGGTCGAGTAAGTGTAAATTATCTTCATCATGTCATTTGTGTAAACCATTAAAATAAGTCAAACTGACTGTATGTAGCAATAATGGATGCCATGATGCTCTAATTGGGGTATGTCATTCTCAAAGTACTGTTATTGCTGAACATCTCTAAGGCATGGCATCTCCCTTCATGTAGAACTGGATGAAAGATCAACACCTGGTTAGATTTCACTCATTTCCAGCAGTTTTGGCAGGAGACTGGACTATCACAGAACGGTTACAAACATTGCTGGAGCTGATTTTTTTAAAACCAAACTAATCAGTTCCAGAACAGGTGTTTTTAATTTGAAAATCCCAAGGTTCTTTATTAAAAAAAATAAAAAATAAAAAAAATCAAACTAACAGATACTATGAGTACAATTTCTTTGTCTAGTTATGCTGTCTCTCCAATGTCCTTCTTAAAGGACCTGTGTGCATCTAATGGAAACTTTCTGCTCAAGTTGTCCAAAAAGAAATAACTTTAAATAAACTAATGAATTGTGATATTGACAGAGTACTAAAAACCACTGCTTTTCAAAAAATCAATAGAACAAGAATAGAAATTGTATATTTTAAGCAGTTTTTTATGCCTTTTAAAATTGGTGTTTTAGTAGTCCATTTAAATTTTAGTGTGATGTTTATGTGTCAAGGCACAACTCTTACCATAATCTTATTTTCAGGTAAAGGTACCCATTCAGAATAATGCAGAAAAGAGTAAAAATTCGTAGTTAGAAAAAAGTAGAGCTATAGTTAATAGCATTTTGATTCTGCCTGTCATTTATATAAATTTCGAAATGTCATCATATTAAACTATAATAAATTGAGAATATTAATTTCATAGGAATTAATTTTATATGCATTTGTGATTTAACTAGTTGATTTTTGTCTGTTTTCATGTATGATTACTTAAAAGAGTAGTTTCTGTATAGCTGAATCTGATTTGAAGCAGTAGAATAGACTTTATAATTCCTAGAGGTTTCTGTCAAGAATATTTTCTATCTTATGCTACTGTAATATTCCTGATTGGGTCTCTAAATCCCAATCTGCCTGTATAATTGCATCCACAGGCAGAGGAATTCTTTGGGAAGTAAGGAACTGGGCTGAAAATCCCAGCCCCCTTTATTTGTACAGGTCTTTTGGCATTATCTGTGTGTAACAATTGTAATTTAATTTCTGACTCCTTGTGAGTAATTAGCATGTGGTTAGGAAGCTCTCATGGTGTCACAGCTTTGGAAGGATGAATAAGGTCATAACATTGTACTAACCAAATGGGCAGTATGAGGCACTGTGCTTTTCTCACAATCTTTCTATTAAGACAGAGTATTATGATAATGTAGTTGGTGATAAGGGAGATGAAGGACCCCCTGGACCTCCAGGACCAAAAGGTCAACGTGGTATGCCTGGTGAGTAGCATATCAAGACTACAATCTTTTAGCATGATGTTGTGGTGTAACCCCACAGGCAGCTAAGCACCCCACAGCTGTTCACTCACTCCCTTGCCAAGTGGGATGGGGGAGAAAATAAAATTAAAAAAAAAAATTTTAAAGGTAAAACTTGTGGATTGAGATAAATACAGTTTAATAGGACAGAAAGGAAGGGAAAAGAATAATGATAATAATAATGATATATACAAAAAAAGTGGTGCCCAATGCAATTGCTCACCACCCGCCAACCAGTGCCCAGCCAGTCCCTGAGCAGTGGCCCCTCTCCCAGCCAACCACCCCAGCTCTTATTGCTGCCATGGAATATCCCTTTTGGGTCAGCTCTCCCTGTTGTGTCCCCTCCCAGCTTCTTGTGCACCCCCAGCCTGCTCACTGGCAGGGTGATGTGAGAAGCTGAAAAGTCCTTGGCTCTGTGTGAGTACTGCTCTGCAACAACTAAAACGTTAGCGTGTTGTCAGTATTACATTTCTCCTAAATTCAAAGCACAGCACATACCAGCCTCTATGAAGAAAATTAACTCTATCTCAGAAGAAGCCAGGACACGGGGGCTGTTTATTCAAAGGGCTTGTTCCAGGCTAGGTTTCTGAGCACACAGCAACCTGCTTCTGCCTTTCCAAGAGTATTTCCAAATTACTCCCATCAAATTTGTCCTGAGATATGTAGTAAGATTTCTCTAAAATGATGAAGCTGGCATACTTCTTTGTGCACATAATTGAGTTGAGCACCTAAGCTCACTCACATCCTATATAATGACCTCAGTGGATTCCTGCATCAGCGTTACTTATGTATGCCATAGACAAAACGCCAGAGCTTTAAGTCTCCTGTTAAAGGTCATACTATTTTTGTACCTTTCAGAGTTTCTTATGCCATTTTTATTGCCTATCATCCCCAAATAATATTTTTTTGTTGTTTAGTTTGGCCATGCTGTAAAATTAAAATGTCTTGATTTATTATTTGAGCTGTATCACAATGTAATAATAACTTGTGGGCTGAACTCTAAGGCAGCATGTTGTGAGCTGTACCTCATACTCACCCAGCAAATGCTTGCCTACTGTATTTTGGTGTTCTGTTTTTATGAATATTCATGTGGCAAGTGATCACATTGCATCCCGTGAATACCCTTTGTTTTAATAAATCTACTTACGTGCTTCCAAGGGATGACAAGAGGAGAGTTGAGCCTTGCAAAGATAATGCATTTTTAAGAAGTGGTATCTCTATTACAGCAAGTAATAGTGGCAAAAAAGAAGGAAGTTTGCAGGCCTGTAAGCCCCTCTCAAGTAATTGGTGCATCCCCACCTGAGGATAAATGTGGTGGGTCCTCTTCCTACCTCTTGTAAACACCCATATCTTGCCAGATTTCAGTGAGAATTGGCAGTGTGCAACAGTTGCGTAAATGGTATACGACTACTGAGGTAAAACCAAATTCTTAAAAGATAAAATAAGCATAGAATGCAGAAGCGCAAAGATTGCAGTCAGTGTTACTGAGTAGTGACTTTGCTGAGGATACGATGGTTTAACTCCAGTTCTAAACATGTTGCTTTTGCAGGGCCACAGGGTCCTCCTGGAGGTGCTGGTAGACCAGGTATGTGTAATGCACCAGTACCACAAAAATTGTTCTTCCTGCCAGTTATACCAAATCACTGTTGTGAAATCTTAATTTTGGATGTCTGTGAACATATCTCTACATAGCAATAAAATAAAAATAAAAAATGTCAGCCACAAGTTTTGATGAGCCAAGCATGTAAAGAGAGATTAAAGAACATTTTAAAATATCTTTACATTCTCACTGTGATTATTTAATATATCACAATGTAAAAAAGATTCATGGTATGAACTTTGAAAGTCTGTGTTTGTCTCTCACTCATCCTGCTGAGTACTTGCTTACTTTGCTTTGAAGTTCCTTTTTTTTTTATTTTAACTTCATTTTTGTATTTTCTCCTCTTTGGTTAGGTGTGTCAAGACCTGGTCTGAGAGGTCCCCCAGGATTTCCTGGCCCAAAAGGAACAAAAGGAGAAAAAGGACAAACGGGCTTGTGCATTGTAGGCCCTCCAGGACTACCTGGGATTACTGGCAGACCTGGTTCTGTTGGATTACCAGGTCCTCCAGGAGAACCAGGTGACATTTCATTATTGTATATATAATACAGAAACAAATCCAGTTATCTCAATTGCTGATGTATGAGATTATATAAATATATGATTTATGGAGTATATCTTGAGTAAAGTGGTTGAATAGATTTTTTTTGTAATTTCACTTTAGAATATTCACGAAAAAGTATGTGTAGCAATTGTCTATGCTCCATTTCTAATGAGATTCTGTGGGGAAGGTACAATGACTTTCCAGTATAAAGATTTCTCGCTTTTTTTTTTTAACTGTGACTAAAAATATACTACTTAAAAACAGGAAGGACTAATGAGGAAAAAAAATCTGTTCTTAAGATTAACCGTTCCAAAAATTGCAGTTCATCTGTAAAACTAAACTCAGAAAGGGCTAATCTAAAAGTTAGAGAAATCACTTGCATGCCTTCCTAGGTCTTAGTGGGCCTTAGAGCAGGCTTGAAGTACTGGCATCATGAAAACAAAGCAGTAGCAGCTTTGAACTAGCTGAGTAGTTCCAGTTCATACAACTTTTAGAAAGTGTATTAACCAGGAGTACCTCTTTAACTAGGAGTACAAACAGCATCATATTTCCTTTATATGTGGTGTGGCCAAAGCAAGTTCTTTTCAGAAATAATACCGAGGTAATGCTTATCTTTCCTCTCTTAAAATAAAAAAAAACTGTCCTCCAAATGATTGCCATAGGAAGAGCTCAATATGTCATCTGTTTTTTCCAGAGTAATAGTAAATACAGCTGAATAATTCTGATAAAGATACTTGAGCAGGATTAATAATTTACAAATAAAAGTTTTCCTTCCAAAGCTGGAAAAGAAAGAATTATGTTTCTGTTAGAGTGTAAATATTTCCCAAAGGAGGAACTGTGCTTTTTAAAGGCAGCCCCCTGGCTAGACAGCAGTCCAGCAGTCTGCTGAAATTTACTTTAGAATCACCATATTTTTCCTCAAGTAATTCCAGTTAAAGGAGTTTCGGTTTTGTCCAGGTAGTTCTCTTTCAAATGAATACTGTCTCCAGATCATCCTTGCACCTTTTTTCTGCCTTAGCAAATAGAGAATGTCTGAATAATCTGTAAATGTAATGGTGCCATGCTCATTTCATTTCCAGGTAGAGTAATATTTAGAACAGGCCCACCAGGACGTCCTGGAGAGCCAGGGTGTGCAGGACCTCCAGGACCTCCAGGAGATGTTGGCATGAAAGGTCAGTTACTGTGTTTATAGACTGTTTGAAGGATTGACATAGTGTTCACTCAACAGGGGATAACAAGATATCAAAAATGTCAGGGAATCCTACAGTTTTGGAGCAAGCCCTTCCATGTTCAAGAGAGTGTGTATAAATTAGGAGAAATTAAAACAGTGGAAAAAAATCATGTTCATTCTCAGTACAGGGTTTTGTACATTTCGCTTTCATGTATCACATTTTTTGTGTGGGAGTGTTTTCTCTGAATGAGGTCAGGAACATATCGTTATTGACAGTTACTGGCCTTTTCACCTGAAAACCAAGATGCAGAGCTGAAAAATTACTTTTTCCATTTCTACTTCCTTTCTGAAAGCTACCTCTTAGAAGTTGACGGTACAATCCATTTATCTTCATAGATCCTCATGAAATTTTGAAATTAATTGACCTCTGAAGCTATTTGATGAGTTCAGAGATTTTTAAAAAATTCATTAGGGATAGCAAGATGTCCTCCCCTTAAAGTAAACAGTGGCTAAGAACAGTGCCTGTGCCAGTGCCAAGCACCAGTTGTAAAGCACTGCAGCCAGGGTGTAGATCTTCTCTGGACAGTGCTTATTACAGGTTGGTGGGGTTTTTGTATTCCCGTGTTGTTATGTCAGCACTAACGATTGTTCTTTGAGAGAAGGTTCATTCTGTAAATATCACCACAGGAGCTGCTAATTTTTTTGGCTAAATGCCACCTGCCAGTCTTTAAAGTCACTCAGGCTGTTATGAAGCCATGTTAGTTCAAAGCCTGTGTGCCTTTCTTCTTTTGAGACAATTTGGCCTATCGATAGAGTGACTGTATCCAAATAGCTTACTGAAACCAGACTTGAAAAAAAAACAAAAACAAAACCACAAGAGATTTAAACTGGGTGTCCCTGTGTTTTGAATTAAATGTAATCAGTTCTGATTCACTGTCTGACCACAGGTGATCTTGTATTGTGTTGGAGGTGATCTTCCATCAAAATTCAGGTCACATGCCTACTGCTCTTTGACCAAGAGGTGTTGACCACCCTCTATAAAAAAAATAAATTGACACATTAGTTCAGCTTGGGACTTACTTTGTGTGGAACAACTAATGAATTATATTCCTTCTAGGTGATGAAGCTTACGTGTGTACTGATTGTAGCTATGTTCCGGGAACACCTGGTCTTCCTGGTTCGCCTGGGCCACGTGGCCAGGATGGCATCCCTGGTAAATTATCTCAGTATTTCTAACAGGATGGTAGGAAATGCCACTGCTTTTGCTTTTAGCATGAGAATCAGGACAGGTATGAGCATGTCTGCATCATGCAATATTCCAGATCCCAGAAATAGCCCTGAGATTGTGACGAGTGTGATAGCATAATGCAGCTCCGTCTGCTGATGTGAGCACAAGCCCTAAAAGAGTTGAAGGCTAAATGCTAATGGGCTTAGGTGCAGCCTGAAGCCAGGTCAGTCTATGCTCATGCAGTGAGTGTGAATGGGAGTAACATACAGTGCTGCATGTGATTGTCAGAGCTTGTCAAAATCCATTTCCTTATTTTCTATTTTATTTACAAAATATGTTTGTTCTTTTGCAGGTAGGGAAGGAACACAAGGTCCCAAAGGAGCTCCAGGTTCTCCAGGAGCACCAGGTTTTCCAGGAGCTCAAGTAAGACTTGCATTTTTCAAATTATTTTTCAGATCCCACAAGAATTTCATAGAAATGTCATGGCCAACGTTAAACGAAGTGTCATACTAGGTGATATCAACACCTATTAAGTTCTCTGTTGCAGCCTCACCTTGAATATTGTGTACAGTTCTGGGCTCCACAATGTAGAAAGGATATTAAGAAACTTGAAAGCTTCCAGAGGAAGACAACAAAGTTGGTATAAAAAAGGCTGGAGGGCATGTCCTATGAGGAGAGGCTGAGGACACTTGGTTTGTCTAGTTTGGATGAAAGAAAGCTAAGAAGCAAACTCATTGCTCTCTACAACTTCTTGAGTAGGGGAAATGGGGAGAGAGGTGCTGATCTCTTCACCCCGGTAACCAGTGATAGGATGCGAGGGAATGAGGGAACAGCACAGAGCTGTGCCAGGGAGGGGGTTCTGCCTGAATGTTAGGAAGAAGCTCTTTACTGTGAGGGTGATCAAATGCTGGGACAGGCTTCCCAGTGAGGTGGTTGATTCCCCATGTCTGTAAGTGTTCAAGAGGCATTTGGGAAACTTGCTGAAGTGGGAAGGCAAGCACCTGCCACAGACATACTACTTGTTTTTTCTAACTTGTGCCTGTAGTAGTAACAATTCTTGGGAGATTACAGAAAACACTGTCCAAAACAAAACTGTCGTGCACAAGAACATATTGTGGTGGCTGCCATACAGATGCATAATTGAAAGAGCCTGCTAGCAAGCTTTTCCAGAAAACTCCCAAGAATTTGTGAGCCCAAGATCACTAGAGCCCAGTGTGCTTGTGTGCTTTCAGTTCCACATTGTACCCTGAGGGGTTAAGAAAAGAGCACAGAAGTTAGCTACAGACAGACAGCTGTGGTGGCTATAGTATCCCTAGGGAGATCTTCTCATGTAGAGAGCTATGTCCCCTCCCATATCCTCTCTAATCAGATTTTAAGTTTTTTTTCTTGTCCTTCTGCTTATGCCAGTAGTTGGAGTGGGCAATTACAGTGAATAAAGATACAAATAAGGAGAACCATTCTTAGGTATTTAATTTGAAAAAGAAAACATGAAAATGGTTGACATGTTTAGCACTGAAATTTTCTTTGTTCCAGGGACATCCAGGTTTTAAAGGAGATCAAGGACATAAAGGATCAAAAGGTGAGCCAGGATACGTGTATCCAGAAGGGCCAAAAGGTGAGCAAGGAGATCCAGGGCCCAGGGGAGACAAAGGAAGAAAAGGTTCAAGTGGATTTCTGGGAAGACCTGGCCCAAAGGGCTACAAGGGTTTTAAAGGTGAAGAGGTAGGTATGCACTGTTTACAATTAACATAGAATTCATGAGAAGCTAAGTCAGTGGTTGTATCTTGTATGACACTCTGTTCTACCTAGTCCAGTATTTTAACTGAATATCATCTGCCTGACTTAGAGGTGCTGTGCTCAACTATAGCAACCAATACACATAAGTGGAAACAAAAGAATTAGAATAAATATTCTTATGTAATACCAGGGAGAGATAAGGCTAGTATGGATGCATGCTGCTGCAAAGCCTCAGCAGTTTATTAGTTTATTGTACTATTAGTTTGGACATTTGTATTGGAGTGTTATCTTGGATTGCTGTGATGAATAAGACACAGACCAAAACCAAACAAATAAAAATAGTTTTTCTGTCTAGTCGTAATGCTTAAAGTGAAATAATAGTACAAATAATACCAGTTTGGTCTTTAGGAATTAATCTCCAGTCAGGGCTGAGAGAAACCACAAAAACTGCGAGAGCTACTTTAAGACTAGCTTTCTTAGAGCAGAGCTCTTGGATCAGCAGAAACAAAAAACTAGCAATTGTTGTTGCACTGTGTTGGCTGAGAAACTATAAAAGTGATTCAGATATTGCTATTTTTAAACCTGACCCCCTAGTACTTAAGGCAAATCAGTGCTGAAGTTGTTTTTTTCCCTAATGTGTTTTGAAAAATTAAAAAAATCATACAATATAATGCCATGGTAATTGAAAATCAGGCTGTTTTTGTACTTTTTCAATTTTAATAGAAAGGCTGGATGAATGCCCTACAGTTTACAAGCATTGATATTAAAATTCTTATTTTTTCATCACAAGTAAGTTGGTTGAAAAAGTCCTGTTCAATCAGCAGAGCTACTCTGCTGCTAAAATAGTACGAGATCATAGTCGTACAGAGAATCAGGCGTTTTGTTGTGAAAGCTGGCATGGAGAGCAAGTAACGTTTGGTATACAGACATATATATCGTTAATAGGGATTGTCTGGTACAAAAGGAGATAGAGGACTACCTGGACTGCCTGGTAATCCTGGTCTCCCTGGAGAGATGGGGCTTCCTGGACCACCAGGATATGGACCACAAGGAATAAGAGGTTTCAAAGGCTCTAAAGGAGTACCTGGTCCTCCTGGATTGCCTGGAGAAGCTGGTTTGTAACTTCCTATTTTACTGTTCTTTACCTATGTTAAAGTTTTAAACTGCAGAGAGAGATTGAAGACAAAGACATAAATTATGAAATGTAGGAAGTTTTTTCTTGGGATGAGATTTCCAAAGCGTTGTTCCATCTTTGGTTTCACTAGAGATAATAGCAAAAGTCTTAGGGTCATAAGATAATTGAGATTGGAAGGGACCCTATGAGGTCTTTAGTCCAAACTCCTGCTCAGAGCAGGGTTAGCTATGAGATTAGAGCAGTTTACTTCAAATCTTGACTGAATAATACTTTAAAACCTTCAAGGACAAAGACTGCACAGAATTTCTGGGCAACCTGTTTCAGTGCTTGACTATCCTCATCATGAAAAAAAATTCTTTGACTATAGATCCATTTCTCATCATTAGTCATTAGTGTGAGCTAAGTCATCAGAGGAAAATATGAAGGACTTGATCACTTTGGAGTGCCGGAAACATACCAGTGTATTTATTTATAGGCAAATATAATCTGGAAGAACTCGAAGCTGGGCAGGAGAGATATAATCAAGTTGCTTTTTAAGAGAATTTTTGAATTTTAAATCCAGGGGATTCTGGGGATTAGTGCTTATAACTGCAGTGATATGTTGGGCACAATATACCCATGCTTGTGCTATTGGCTGATACAAGATGTGAATTTGTTATCCAAAGGGATGAAATTTTTAGTGTGTGTCAATCTGAGTCTTTGTCACTCTTTCTGGGGTTGTCACATTGTATCAGGAAATGCACATGAATCTCTGTTGGAGACCTTGCTAATTGTGAGTTTTGTTTTTGTTTTTTTGTTTAGTCTGTTCTGAGGGTCTTCGACCTGATGTTGACAATAACTCATATTCCCTACTTAAAATCATTTTGTGCTCTCTGGGTTTCTGTTAGACTGTAGGAGGGCTGAGAGAAGGGCTTGAGGTGGTCTGGGTGTCAATAAAATTCTTCTGCTTTATGAAGTCAGGGTTTAAAGGATTTTCAAAATCTGTCGGAGCTTCAGAAAGATGGAAACAATAGCAGACCAGATTTTTAGCTGACTAGCTTGCTTATTAATATTTTTAAATTGTAAATTATGTATTTTAAAATTGTCTATTTCCAAACCATGAGACTTTGATAATGTATTTGCTGAAGGTCTGAAAGGAGAGACCAGTAGGATAACTCCGTTGCCTGCATTGCCAGGACCTCAGGGACCATATGGTTTACCTGGACCCCCAGGGGTGCCTGGTGAGTATGTTTGCTCTAAGGACAAAGTTAGAGATGACCTGATTGGGATTTCTCTACCAATTCTGGCCAGATAAAACTGTTGGGTTATTTTGAGAGAACTCTATGAAGGATTTCATACCAAGGGCAGATTGCATAAAGACTTAACAGACTCATGTATGCTTTGATACTGAGAACACAAGGATCACAATTAGCATTTTAACTACTGTGGAGGAAAAATAGTGTCTAAGTTCTAATGATGTCATCTACACTGATGTCCTAATCAATAATGATAAGCTGGAAAACACCCCGTCATTACGTGTTGAAGTTCTGTGGTAAGATAGACTGCAATTTACTTATTTTCTTTGAACAGGTAGGGTCGGAACAAATGGTCAGCCAGGTGATCCAGGACATCCAGGGCCAACAGGTGACACAGGCTTTCCAGGGCTTGGGTTTCCTGGAAACCCAGGTCCAAAAGGTAAAACACACTTTTTGATATTCTTTAAAAAAAAAAAAAAAAAACCACCTTTTCTACTTTTTTTTTAAATATGGATTGACAACAATCATCTTTAAAAAAAAAAATAATGAATGAGCATTAATCAGATGGTTTTTAGCACTCTTGTAATTTACTGCCTTTGAGGGGGTTTTGTGGTTTTCTTTGTTTTTGAAATATTTTGAAGTATTTCAGAGAAATAGAATACTACAACTACTACAATGTAGTTTTTTGAAGAGAACAGTGAGGAACTGGCATCAGAAGGGGTTCAGCCCAGATTGGTTACTTAATGCAGGATGTTTTTGAAGCAAGTAACTGAGCAGTGTTACAATGAGTGTTGAGGGAAGATGCAATGTGTCAAATGTGTATCAGGATTTCGTTTTCAGCTCTTCTAACCTACAATAGTGCAGAAGTCCATAACCACATCCATACAAATACCCCTTTGTAAAATAAGGTGGTAAATATAGCATTTGTATTGCCATATAATTCTTTTTGTAGGAGATAAGGGACTTACTGGAGGCAGAGGATTACCAGGTTGTGAAGGAAAAATTGGAGAGCCAGGCCAAGCTGGAAATCTGGGACAACCAGGAGAAAAGGTTTGACTAGAAATACAGCACAGACTTTTCCATAGGTCCCATTCATTAACTGTGTCATTGAGCAAATAAATTAATAAGTGGATGGAAAATAAGAGTTCCTGTATTTGCTAACCAGTGATGCACAAACTATAAAATGAAATATTTTATGAAAGAGGTTGTCAAATCAAATTTTAACTAGAGATACAGGATTTCAGAACTCCCAAGTTGTTGGGATGTTTTGATACTTCAATTTTCAGAGCATAAGAAAACTATTGCATTGCTTACAGCAAAAAAATTAAAGCCAGTTTCTGAAGAGATGGCTGTTCAGAAATTACTGATGGAATATATAAAGGTAGGACTCTTGACTACTCTGTAATTAGGATCCAAAGGTGAACAAAATAATAACACTTAACTGTTTTGAAAAGGGAGCATTCCTTTTTGTTTTTATGCCCATATGTCATTCTCGTATGTGTTTTTTGATATGGCAAAGTATGGGGATTTTTGTTTAGTGTAATTATTACTTACTCTGTGCTTGAAACCACAGAACAGCTGGATTTGGAGTGACCTTTGTGGTCCATATAGCCAACGACTGGTATAATCTCAGCTCTACTGGCCTGTTTTAAGAACATACTGATTTGCTTGTATTCAAAACTAGTACCCAAAACAACAAGCAGTTTGGTCAGCCAATAAGAAAAAGCATTTCAACTTTTCCTTTCAGGGAATAGACTTCAGATATTTATCATAAAAACAGTCTTCATAGAAAACAATGTTCAGAAGAATGGCAGGGGTAAAAATGCAATAACTAAGTATTGAGACATATCTGGGTGCTGACTTTGATTATTTCAATAAATATTATGATGAAAATATAACTACCATGTAAAATAAAGGAAAAATTGTATTTGCACAAACTTTTACATATAGGTCCAACACCTTACATAGTTACAGCAAGCATCATAATGCAGTAACAGCCAAAGAGAGGGAGATGTCTCATAATGCTCAGGAATGATTTCTTAGAGCAACGAGACAGTTCAAAAGCTGTTTAGACAAATTAATCTTCTGGTGTGGAACCTGCAGTTGGTCAATAAGGAACATCCAGTGATCTACTGAACTAGAGCCATTACAAATGTGAAAGATCCCCAGGGAACGGAGATGATAATCCTAATTAAAGAAGCTAGTTGATTGCAGGGTGGAAAGAATATTTTGGCAGACTTGCAAAACGTAGTACATGTGTATTGTTTACATCTCTGTGTTGCAGGGGGACCCAGGCATGATTATTCATGGAGAGCCAGGCAGACTTGGTTCACCAGGAGGTCGTGGCATTCCTGGTCCAAAAGGTGATACAGGATTTCCAGGACTTCCAGGCCTACCAGGACGTGCTGGACATGATGGTGATGATGGCCTAAGAGGTACTGTGGTCAAACAAGCACGAGATACACAGCAAGTTACCTCCCTGTGTTAAGGAAAGGGAAACCAAGTCAAACAGTGCTCACTCAAAGCCTCAAACTACTATCTAAATCATTATGAAACCAATCTCCTTTCTTTTAGGAGATCCTGGCTCACCTGGAATTCCAGGGGATCCAGGTTTTCCAGGGAAACCTGCTGAGTGTCTTACTGGCCGGCCAGGTTTGCCAGGTGGCCAGGGAGCTACAGGCCCACCAGGTAGGACCTTCCAAATCAAATGTGCTGTTTGGCTGGGTGACTGGGTTATATTTCTGCCTTCAAACATCCTGAGGGACCTGAAGTTGTTTATGGGTATTGGTTATAGGTTACTATGCAACATCGCATTTAAAAGATGCATTGTCTGTGGATTGGAGGAAAACGCATGTACTAACTAAAATGGAATAAGATTTTTTCATCGTGTGGGGGAATGAAAATGCATACTCTGGAGTGTTTGGAGGATGAATGCAGAATTGGTGGGGTGTTTGTTTTGTTTTATTTTTGCCTCTACTGTCTTTTTTTTTCTTTTAAATCTCTTCAAGATCTCCTGAATGTGTATATTACCTTGTATAAATTTACTGTGTAGCCCTCAAACAGGCTCAAGAAGAGCTTGGTACTCATGATGGCAAGATAGAGATGAAGGTTTCCAGCAAGAAGTATCCTACATGTACTGTCATGCATTTTTCTTAGGAGGAAGAGGTTCATTAGGTTCAAAAGGAAAACTTGGTCCTCCTGGCTTGGGTATCCCAGGGATCTATGGAAAACCGGGGGAACCTGGCTTAATTGGTCTTCAGGGAAACACAGGATTACCTGGTCTCAAGGGACAGTCTGGAAGACCAGGAATCGATGGTGTGCCAGGTAAGGATTCCCCAAATGCCTGTTTTGACATAGAAAATTAGGCATTCTCTACAAAAAGTAGTCATGCTAACATGCCATCGACTGTAAATTGAGGATGCAAAAGTATTTTTCCATTAGCAGCTTTCATATATACATTTATATGATCTATATGGAAAACAAGTCAGTCATTCCCTGAATGACTAGCGTATCTTGAAGCTGTGATGACACAGTATTGAATTTTATACAGCACTCCACTTAGAATAGAAAACTACTTCCCATTGTTTTCTGTACTGCAATGTTCTTGCAACAGGACACTAACTAGTTCAAAGCTGCTTCTCAGCATAATGAAAGTGTAAGATCTTACTCAGCATCCCTTTTGAAGCAGATGGCTTTTTAATGCTTTCTCTTTTTCTGGAAAACAAACAAACAAACAAAAAAAAAAAAAAAACAAGATCTTCAGTCTATGAGAGTTGTGACTCAGATCAGACTCTGTCATGTTAACCAGAGCTGACTTTACTTAAAGTAAGTAGTCCCCATAGGGTTTTTTGTTGTTTTTTTTTTAATGTGTTCAAACTTGATTTGTAGAATACAAAAAATCAGGTATGTAATGCTGCTTATCTCTAAAAAAGATTTTTAATTATTCTCAAATCCTGCATTATTCTGTTGCAAGGAGATGGTAGATACCTTTTTATATATACAACCTGTAAAACTAATAATGAAGGTGTAGGCCAAACCTAGGCTTCTAATGCCATTTGAGATGAGTTGTCATGTCTCAGCTGGCTTCCAGCTCCTGAGCCAGAAAGGAATGTCTTTCCCATACATCTTGTGATGGATATGGATCTCCCAGCCTAGTGTGGCTATCTCAGATACATTAATCACTCTCAATTGTTTCGTTCATTGATTGAAGCTGTTGCAGCTGTTAGTAGCCCCTCAAACTACCCACATTAGTCTGTACGTAAGTGCTGTTCATGTAGTTAAAAGCTGGAAAACTTGCTTCTACGGTATGTTATAGAAGTGCAGAAAATGTTAAAAGAATTGATTAACTATCTGACAGGTACATGCATGCCTTTCTGAGGTTTCACTGATTAAATATATTCCTATTGTTTCCTTTCCACAGGCCCTAGGGGAGAGCCAGGTATAATGGGGCCATTAGGAATTCCTGGGCCCCCAGGCATGATTGGAAGTCCAGGCAACCTGGGTGTCAGAGGTAAGTGACCATAGTATCTGTTTTTGTTATTCCTTAAGAATATAGGAACTGTTATGCTAAAGAAGACTTGTGATCAATCTTGATGTATGTTATCACTCCTGAGTATGTGTTGGTCAATTTTTGACCAGAACTTCTTTGCGCTTTGGTAAATATTTGACTTCTGTACCTGTGCAATCTACAGGCTGAATGACATTTTCTTTTAGCAGTATTGAATTGCCACCTTTTCCATTTCACAGGTATGTGTGAAAATGGTTGGAGATTTTCTAAACAAAGAAGAGAGCTTTTTGCCCTGATATTCATGTTCAACATATTATATCTGTTTAACAGCTATAAGATTATATTCATGCCAAGATACAATAACTATTTCTCATAATAATCTGTGGTCATAAATGTTTATTGATGTTTTGAGTAACTAAGAAGCTGGTTTAAGTTGTTGATTTGGCATGTGTATTTACATATGTTGTTGACCTTAGAGATGGAGTTTAATTGCTTCCCTTACGTGCTATCACCTAGACACGCTACTTCAGAAAATGTCGTATTTTCTTGCAGGTTCTTTTGGCTTCCCAGGACTAAAAGGAAGAAAGGGGTTTCTTGGAGCAAAAGGTGAACCAGGTGATAAAGGTTTTCCTGGACCATCTGAGACCTTGGTTGGCATTGGAAATAAAGGAGAACAAGGCCCAAAAGGTACATATTCATTTTTCTGTCGTGCAAAACCAGGTAGAGTTGTCTGTGTGGCAGTTCCAGTGGGCTCTAATAAATGGAAGAAACTGGCTTAACTAGTTAAAGTATTCCTTTGGTTTTGAAATAATTTTTGCCAAACACCATAAATGCCTTTTATGGGATAGTTGGATGTTACACTGAATATTTATTTCCATTTTAACAAGTCCATATTCCTTAAAAATCCTCTCATTTTAATGTCAAATTAGTAGTAAAGTGTCGCTGATAGTAAGTTTATATATATGCATCCTATATAATCATGTTTCTACACACTTCACCCACCTTCCCTACTGCACCTCACAGCTCTGGCCAGCTTTGTACCCAACTGGAACTGGGGTTATTCAGCCTAAAGAAAAGGAGGCTCAGGGGAGACCTTATCACTTTCCACAGCTACCTCAAAGGAGGCTGTAGCGGGGTTGGGATCAATCTCTTCTCCCAGGCACCAAGCAATAGGACAAGAGGAAATGGCCTCAAGTTGTGCCAGGAGAGGTTTAGGTTGGATATTAGGAAAAATTTTCTTCACTGAAGGAGTTGTGAGGCATTGGAACAGGTTGCCCAGGGAAGTAAAGTCACCATCCCTGGAGGTATTCAGAAGACGTGTGGATGTGGTGCTTAGGGGCATGGTTTAATGGTAGACTTGGCAGTGCTAAGTTAAAATTGATAATTTAGAGGCCTTTTCCAACCTAAATGATTCTATGATTTAGTAGTCCATGAGCACAGAAATGGTTGTGCTTACCAACTGGATGCTGGATTTCAAAGAAATGAAGTCTGCTTAGAACTATTTGACTGTCAGAATTATTATTTTGTGTGTAGTATTAATACAGACTCTCTGTATATGCGTTGTACATATTTAATTAATGCTATCTGGCTTTTTGTGAAGACATTTTGTGTGGTAGGTTTCAGAAATTTCCTTTCATCTCCATATAGGAAATGCAGAACTCATTAACCATGAGCTTGTGTCTTGCTTGTGTTTATTGCAAAGTAAAAGTCCTGTGTGCCACTTCGGCTTCATTAGTTTTAAGAGTTATAAAATGTTAAGCTCTTATATATAAACTTATCTTATAAAATGCTGTTGTGTGTGTGTTTGTTTAATGAAATTGTTTTAGGAGTCCAAGGAAGGATGGGTCTAAGAGGAGAAAAAGGAGATGCAGGTGTACAAGGTCCCCCAGGTCTTGTTGGATCTGAAGGAGTACCTGGTATACCAGGTATGGAGTATGTATATTGAAAATTACTGTATCACAGAATGGAGAGCAAGGATAGTATTACTTCAATGCTAGCACATAAACTTAGCTCTAGAAGCAGCACTGTATTTTCTGTATTAACTCTGAAGCTCCTCTGAGAATTCTGAAATGAAGCAATTTCAAAAGCTGCTATTTCAAAGTCATACTAGCTACATCTAAATGATTCTTTATTTCCTTCCAAATATGGATGATTATGTGAGGTGATACATAGAAAATAATACTAGCTTTAAATAATATAAAATAATAATAACCTTAAAATCTAAAAGCTGATGAGGCCAATGAATAAAACTTGGTATTTATAAAATTTAAGAGAAGTTTGATTCCTAATATCATCAAGAAGTAGTAGGAATTCTAAGTTTACCACAGCTGTGCACAAAAATATTTCAGAAGCTTTTTGTATTTAAGATTGATTCTATTTCCCTGTTGAAAGCCTTCATACTTGGCTTATATTTTGGAAGTTAACAGGTCTTCAGTGAAAAGCAGTCTTAAAAAGAACCAATGTAATTATAGACCTACCTAAGCCATTTCACAAGGTTTTGCTCTGCCATCACCATGCCCACATACATAATGATACATGCTGATCTTGAGTGAGAAAATGAATCTATTTTTTCAGATTAATGAAAACATCTTTACTTCTCTGTATACTATATTTTGATACATACAGAAGATAGTTGTTTTTTAACTTGATTTCCTGACAACAGTAATGATAATTCTATGTGCTTCTACAGCAAGAGGAAGAATTACGCTCCACTGTTTGTTGATTTATAAAATCAAAAAGTACCATGGCAGTGTGTGAGAGAGAGGATTCTGTATTCATCACAACTCTGCCAGCCAGCCAATGTCTAAACTTGTCACGTGAAGATGACACTCATTTCTTCATCTTGCAGGTGCCAAAGGATTTATGGGTCTTCCAGGGATTCCTGGAGGGCAAGGATTCCCAGGTGCACCAGGAAACAAAGGGAACATGGGAATTCCAGGTTATTTTCTCTTAAGTCATGTTGCAAATTGGTAGAGCCTTTACACAGATCTGAGCAGTTTCTGTAAGCACACTACACAATACTTAACTCAGACTGGGATTTATTCTCTGAAGTGCCTGTAAACGTCTCATCACCCCAGCATTTGCTTGAATTGCAGAATGGAGTTCTCCCTCTGTCTAATTTTGGAGCATGACATTACTAATGTATTGCAGCTGGCCATCTTAGTGTATAGCTTATAGTAACTTTCCGAATAATAACTTCAGGGCGTTAATTAGTTAGGATATGGTGACATATAGTGGTTCTGTCTGACTTTGTAACCAAATGTCTGCCCAGTGATCATGGGTCTTTATTTTTATAAGCTTTGACCATTGAAATTACAGATAATAAATTACATATAATTAATTTATATACTGCTAAATGTAAGAACCTATTTTGAATGTGTTTAGAGTAAAAGTCAGAGTGCACAAAAATTATTCTCTCTCTGATGGAAAAAGTGAGTATGAAAATACAAGCAGTAGTTAACAAAGCATGAGATGTAATATTTGATGATGATCCTTTTAAGAATGCTATTGCTATCTGTGTTTCTCCAGGTTCAAAAGGGCAGAAAGGATCTCCAGGCTTTCCAGGACCATCAGGTGACCCTGGTCCAACAGGCTATGGTGGCTTTCCAGGTGAAAAAGGAGACCCTGGGCACCCATCTCCTGGGCCCCCAGGAGAACCTGGTCCAAAGGTATAAAGGCTATGTCATATTAAGCAATAAGCAGAGCCTTTGACAACAGAAACAGAATAACATGTAAGCAAGAGTTGCAGAGTTTGCAGGAGACTGGTAGATGATATCTTAGTGATGATACGTATGGAAATCCTGTTACATCAGTATTTAGGAGAACATGTTGAGTTCATTGTATTTCATTTTCTTTGCAATGCAAGAATTTCTTATTTGTAAAAATGGAGTGTCTTGGAAATAGCGTTGTTTCTGTAAAAGTTACTAATTTGCTAAGAACAATGATTTGTACCTAAATAGTCAATAGTAGAAATACTTGTACATCAAGAATTTCAGAAAAATTATCTTAGTAATAAAGTGGTGTGATCTAAAATTGTTTTGTTGGTTTTTGAAAGTCTATTAATAGCATTTTTTTCTTAGGAATATATAATATAAAAAGTAAGTTAGAAAATTTTACTCCACGTATCCTGGTTGTTGAACAACTGTGAATCTTTACATATGAGATAATTTAAAATACGTTGCTGGCTGTAAACTGTACTGTAACTCCTGTAATTTGTCCAAATAATCTGTTAGTTTCTTTATTAGCTGTGTATCCAAAAAGGGATTGCTGTTGTGCAAATTTGTAGGAATTCAATGAAAAATGTGTGTTTTGATATTTTGTATGGCTGCGTATTATGTAAGGAATGTATTTTTGGTTCAAAAGAGGAGCTATTAGAATAAAATTGGAGAAAAGTCTATGAAAATATCTTAAGACTGAACTTGGTTTGTACAGATTAAAGGTAGATATTGCTCGTTAGATATGTCTAAAGGATCAGTGGTGTTATGAGAAGACTTCATATTAGTCTTCTTTGATTTTTATCTGAAAATCATAATGAACCATGATTAAACTTAAACATTAAAATTATCTGTTTTTCTATTGTTCATATACATGTAATGTATTTAATGCAATGTGATTCTTTACCTGTTTGTGTGCAACTGCTGTTTCTTAGGGAGATTCAGGTGCTCCTGGACTTTTGGGCAGCAAAGGAGAAAAAGGGTCCCAAGGTCAGCCAGGACATAAAGGAGTACCAGGGCCACATGGGATCAGAGGAGAAACAGGAGTTGCAGGAATCCCAGGTATGTTTTGCTTTGGAGGAGTGTTGAGATGCTGACATGCTTCTAGAAGAAGAGAATTTCTCAATAAACTATGCAGGGTGCCTGTGGGGTGGAACATTTATATTAAAATGTTGTAAATGTAAACAGCTCCTTTGTAGTCAGCACAGCCAGGCTGGCTTATCTTAGCTAGAGATCTGTCCCAGCTGGCTGAAGTAGAAACAATAGCAGTGTTAGCAGACTGTGTCTGGGCCTAGTGCTGAACTGAATTCCAAGTGATAATGCCAGTTTTCCTCCCCCAAATTCTTTCTTCTTACAGGGAAACCTGGACCTCCTGGAGGTGTTGGTGTTAAAGGACAGCAGGGTCACCCAGGACAACAGGGCATTATAGGCCCTCCTGGTATGGTATATAGCATCTCTCCCAAATCACTGCCCTCTGGCTTGTTATTTTCTCTGTGATGAGGCAGTAGATATCCTTCTGAGCTCTTTAGAATTTACCTGATATAGTTGCAGTCTCTGTTTATGTTGGTAGGAGGCTCTGTTTACCTTCTCCAGTTCAAGCTAAGGTCTTTAGCAGCCTGTTTTCAATGTTGTCAGTTCAGCTGAGGCAAGGGATTTTAATTTTGTTTCACTGTTGTAGAACTTACTGCTCTTCTTTTTCTCAGTTTAGAGTTCTCAAGATGCAATATCCACATATATCGTAGGAATGGCTTGTTTTACCTCCTTAAAGGGAATAATAAACTCAGAAGTAGCTAGACAAGGAGGAAGAATAAATTAGAGTTGAAAGAGGGGAAAGGCAGAGTTGCAGTCATTTATTAGAACAAACGAAAAGGTTAAACCATTTAAGAAAACGTAAGGGGGAGAGTGTAAATATGCAGCAGCAAAGGTATGCAGTGTAGACTTCATTAATGTTGGTGACAGTCATTATCTTCAAAAAGCTTATTGAATGTTCTGTTATGCAGATCCTTGTCTAAATTACATTGCAGTTTTGTAGTTCATATTAGTGAACTTACACAGACATAGCAAGAGAGTTAGCAAAGATCAGAATCTACTCCCTGTTTACAGGAAAGTTGAATTTTTATGGAGAGGAACCATACTACCTGTATAGATTCCCACCAGCATGGATTAAATCAAAGGCAGAGTCCTAAAATGTCTTTGAAAGACAGGAAGTTAATGCCTGTGAAAACAGTGGGAGTGCTAAATTTCTTGAAGTTCAGTGGACTCAATAAAAGTTATATTCTGCTCTTTACAAATGCTTATATACCAAGATAGTTGCTTCTATCCTTGAAGTAGCTGCACTTGCACTAATAAAATCTTTAAAAAGGGGATTCATATCTTCTCTCTTTGTGTAAAATAATAGAAATGAAAATTATACTGTGGTCCTTTATAATTCACAGGTGCTGTTGGATACCCTGGAGAAAATGGACTTGGTGGTGAAAGAGGCAGTCAGGGTCGGGATGGTATGCCTGGTCCCCCAGGAGTAAAGGGAGAACCAGGTAACAGCAGTGAAATATTTTCATTCTGTTTTAAAATTACTTTTTTTTCCCTAGCTTAACTGATAAGGATTTTTTGGGAAGTATTAATAAGGAGCTTTTGTGGAGCCAAAGATGTGTTAATAAGTAGAAGGCTTTTAAATTGCACTTAATTCACTGTTTTTCTACGTAATCGTACATGCTGTTAACAACACAAATGTATGTCACTCCTCTATTATGCATATGATTTGTCATAATTTCCCTTAAAATATTAATGTCTGCGAAAGCATAAGTATCGTGTGGTTCTTATGTGTTCCATCTCAAAATAATTAAGAGAACCAAAATCTTTTTAAAGAAGTCTCAGCTCTTATGTGGAAATAGGATGAAACAAATCAGTGTTTACTCACACGAACAGTGAATGGCCCTTGAGTTGTAAAATCTTTCACTTAAATATCATTCCTGATGTCATCAGTATCCATACATACAGTCCTCTGTTGAATTCTGACAGAAGATGTTTTCATGTTTTACAATGAGAATGTTTTTGTATATTAGTATTTACAAAAAATATATTGGAAAAGCATTTATAGTATTTAACAAGTCTTTCCATATTAAGTTTTGAGTAATCATTGTTGAAATTATAGGTATGTATGTTTTTTCTTTTATTTTTCTTAGTAACTAACTTAAATACAGATTTTTATCCTGCTTTTTCCCTCTGGAAAAAAAAAGGCAAATCTTATTATTATAGGTTGTACCTCAAATACAACTGGTAAATAAGAGTTCCCAGTTTAAAGAAAAACTTACAAATATCATTTCTATTTCTGGATAGAACCAATGGAAAATAACCAATAACTGATATTACATATATAACTAAAACCTATGTTTTGATTCAGTGAATTTTGAAGAAATGTATGAAACATTAGATAACTATGATGTTTTCTAGCAATTATTCAGGACTATTGAGTATAATATGACCTAACATTTTGTAGGGGCACCAGGGAGAGGTATCCCTGGCCTTCGAGGTGTTCCTGGTCGTAGAGGTAAGTTGTCTTTTCGGAAAGCAGAAGTATTGTTTTTAAATACCAGAATCATTAATTGCATCTTTAAAACACCTCCTGCTTTTGGCTATTTAAATTGGCATTTAGTGTCAGAGGAAATAAAGAGTGATTCTGTGCTTATGATCAATTATTTGGATTATATGTTAAATATCAAGAATTCTTGCTTGCAAAGTTAAGACTATTGTAAAAGGAAAATAAAGGAACTAAATTCTGTGGTTTTGAGAAGGCAATATACAGTTTCTAGAGCTTTTGAAACATTTGAAATACATATTTGATTAACAGTGTATGTTTTTATGAAAACAGATGATGTTGCTGAACACCAAGCATAGTCTGTAGGAAAGCTATGATGGTGCATTTTAATTTACTTCACTTCCTCTTTTTTGTTGATGCAGTCACAAGGAGAATGGTTGACTTGAGGGGGGCACTCTTTCCATATTTTAGGTTTCACATCGTGCTTACAGTACTGATACAAATCCATTGATCTCCTTTACTTAAAAAAGAAAAATTAATAATATTTCTCCCTCCATATATAGGCCCTGTGCTCTTAAGGTTGACCTTAAAAAATCCGTTTGGAATAGTCTCTTATTTTCCTGTACTCATACTGATGATTTTATCTGGAATTTAGTTTAATAGGATTTGCCAGTTCTGATGTTCAAACTAGCATTTCTTGACTGTAGCATCAAGCAATATCCCCAACTCTGGTCTTTCTACTCTTCTTTCAAGTTTCTTCCATTGTATGAGCAAACTCTGAAGTGGAGTTTTAAAAGAAGTGGTGTGTACACTTCCTTGCAGTGAGTCACATCTTCTCACAACCATTTTGCTTTAGAGTAGCAAGGTGGCTTTGGGGATTTAGCCGTACTAAAAACAAAGGCTGCATTCCACCTTTGTGTTAGAGTAGACACACATACTCTCTGTAGTCCTGTTTCTAAAAGCTATCATGGCATCTCACCATCATGACAGCTCTCCTCAAATATATTACTTATACTCTGCAGGAATCAAAGGGGACATGGGGCTGCCTGGTTTTCCTGGGCCACCAGGTGTGAAAGGTCGTCAGGGTGATCAAGGACCCATTGGACCTCCTGGCTTAATGGGGTTACCTGGATTTCAAGGTGCAACAGGCATGGCAATTACTGGCCCAAAAGGGAATAGAGGCCTTGCTGGTGCAGATGGAAGACCAGGTGTGTTGTTATAACTCCTTTATCTGAAAAGATATACTGATAATTGAAAGCTGAATTCAGTCTGTCTAAAACTCAAAATTGAAGGGGATTCTTCCCCAGACATCTTCGTAATTGAACAAGTAGTTCCTTTACCAATTGATGCAATGTTATCATTGCAAACAGCAGGATGGGCTGTACAGTATGATGTAAATTAAAATAATGCTAAGTTTTTTCAGTTCACCCAGTTTTGCTGCCCTCTGCTGCAATCTGTAGGACAGCTGAAATCCAGCTTAAAGAAGTGAAATATCGTGTGTTATTCCAAGCATAACTGCAATGGAAGGATATTAAAAAATGTAGTGCTATTACGGATTGCAAGAACTCAGCTCTGTTCTCAGACTAAATTAATAGTCTACAGAAAAATTAGTGGGTTTTTTGTTGTTGTTGCTGTTTTATAATCGATCTATTTCCTTCGGAATTGCAGAGACAGTAAACATGAAGTACCATTACAGAGTTGCTGAATGTTGTACTGTGTTTTAGGTAATGTATGTGAAATGCTGTTGGCAGTGATCTTTAGGTATTCTGTTTTATACAGGTGCTCCTGGTTTTCAAGGGTTGCCTGGTCTTCCCACTCCCAGCATGAAAGGAAACAAAGGTGTTAGAGGGGCAGATGGCATACCAGGGCCAACAGGTCCAACTGGCAACAGTGGTCCTCCAGGTCCAAAAGTCAGTGAAAGAAATGCTACTTGTTTCTTACTCAACTGTTAACTTCAGTCTTGCCATGAAAATAACACCCAGAGGAAAACAAATAAATGCATGATAGGGGAAAGATATTAAAACAGATACAAAAATATAGTTTTTGTAGACTTAAATGTACCAAAAAGAAATTATTGGGTATTTCTGATATGTTGTTTCCTTGGCCATTTTGTATTACAGAACAATGTTAACAGCAATATGACTATATCTAACATGCTCATAATGGAGCAAATAATTTTAGTTGCAGCATATTCTGTGGACACAATGCTTTAAATATTCTGAACAAAAAGGAAGTATACTTCATAGAGTGCCTATGCTGCTTCTTGTTTATTATTGATGTTATATGATTTGCAGGGAATAGAAGGTCGACCAGGTTATCCTGGTGCTAGAGGGGACCCTGGTTTTCTTGGATTTCCAGGTGTAAAAGGTATTCATATATTTACTACGTACACTTCTATGTGCCAAATACAGTAACTTACATGTTGTATTGTAAAGGTATGATAATTAGAAGTGCCACACCACTACTAGAAGATGTGATTTTTGGCAACATCTTAGTTATAGAACTCAAGAGCATTTAAAAGACAAAGCACTGAGTCATCTGCTTGCCAGAAGAATAGACTCAATTATGATCTCATTCACCAGCTTATTGGTAGACCATTTGTAAAATTTACTGGCTTTATAAATTTCATATTCCTAAGGGTTAGTTGGATTTAGTGGATTTTAGTTTTAGCTGGCTAAAAATCCTTTTGATACTTTCTTTGAGTGATTTAAATCTGATATAGGTTTGCATTGCTCCAGTATGTTCATTTTCAGTTACATAATTTACAATGATACGAAATTGTCATTACTGGTTTAACCCAGTGCTTTGAGTTCCATGCAAATTGTGTACTTTAAATTTGTGGTTCTAGTTTGAAAAGTCACTGTACAGACAGTAATTCTATTTTCTTAAGCAAAAGCCCTCATTTCTTCACATAGTCAAATCTCCTGACTTAATAAAAATTCTATTTATTTATTTTTTATTTCCATCAGAGCTGTCAAGAGAATAACATGGATGAGAATAACTATATTTTACACTGTAAAAATAATTGCTTATTAGATTTCAAACATTTGAAAAAATTTACAACCTTCCTAACAGTCATCAGCATATCTGATGGGGTTTGAAGGGAGTTGAACTGCTCTATAGGGAGATAAACATCAAAACAAATTCTTGTAAACTGACTGCACTTGGCCTATAAACTATAGAGTAACAAAAGCTATGTAGAAGTACACACCCATATTTCAAATTAATCTACTGACCGCAAGACACTTAAAGTTCTGACAATTGTTTTGACATTTCAAACCAGAAGACATGTCTTCAATCTCCCTTTTTAGGAGAAAAGGGTAATCAAGGACCCCCTGGACCACAAGGTGCAGAAGGGCCAAGGGGACCAAAGGGCCAACGTGGTAACTTGTTATAACTCTTCTCATTCTAATAACAGCTAACTTATCTTGATTTTTTGTTATTATTTTATTATTATTTTTTTTTAATGTAAAGCATCTGGCTCTTCATTATATTTTTGCTGCTAGGTCCACCTGGAGTCCCTGGGAGAATATTCTCTGTCCCAGGAAGCAAGGGGCCTCCTGGACTGCCGGGAGTCCCAGGAACACCAGGAGATCAAGGAATTCAAGGGATTCCTGGGCTACAAGGTGGTTTATATTTTTATCTCTGTACTTGTTTGTGTGTCTTGCTTGATGGAACACTTTGGTTTGGTAGGCAAAAATACTTCTGCATTGAAAATTGACATGTTTTTAAAAACACTTCTCAGCATTTAAAAATAGCTATTGGTGCCTTGCCAACAATACTTTGTTGAAAACAATACTTTTCTTTTACACTTTTCTTAAATTTATTTTATAAAGTAGCTATGTTATTTATGGAATTATGAACTGAAAAAGATTATTATGGCCCATTATTATTATTTTAATATTCTTATTATATAACAGGCTAAAAGAAAAAGCTATTTGCTTTGACTTATGTAAATGTTCTTTGTAAGAATAATATTCTTCTGCAATACATTCAGTATTTCCTTGTCATCTTCCTGATGTGAAATATGGTGACAGTAACACTACAGACAGTCTCAAAATTTACAAAATTTGTGCTGGTGTTTTTATTCTAACACAGCTATGTTCATGTAGGGATTTTAACTTTACTGATTGGCAGTTATTAATATCTAGAATAACTATTGCTATATTAATCTGTTTTTTCTTTATTACCATTTTAGGACCTAAAGGAGTAAAAGGTCTACCAGGAAGCTTTGGTCGTCCAGGTCAACCAGGACTGCCTGGTCCAAAAGGAGACCGGGGATTTCCAGGAGAAAGAGGTACAGGAAAGCAGACATCACTGACTGCTACCACTGAATCTATAGATAGGCTGTATTCCCAATTTCTTTAAAGCCTTCCTTTTGTATATAGTGAAATTCTGTAACATTTGCAGCAGGTTTAGGGCCATCAACATATGCAAGCAGTTGCTTAGTTTTTAACAGATGCATTTTCACAACTGAAATAATAATTTACAAAAGTGTGCCTTGACTGTGCTCCTCTGTTATTAATCACACTTACATATCCGCTTGAAAATTCATTCAAATCCCTAAGTATCAGTGTGTCTTTACGTGGCATCAAAATGGAACTGAATATTTTTAGCGAATCACCATAAAATGATTTTACTTCATAACTTTTTTTTGTAAAAATGGCTATGATTCTTTGAAATATCTCACATTGCATCATTTAGAGCAATAGTAAAGCTACCTGAGCTGGGTCTGAAGGAATTAATACATCTAGCAACAAACACTACCCATTTTGAAGTTTCAAATTTTTGGTTTACTTTCAAGTTGTTCCCCTAATTTAAGTAAAGTAGGAACTCAAACAAAATAACAATATTTGCAGTCATGTTTTTCTTCCCCTCCACAGGGCAACCTGGACTGATTGGCTTTCCTGGTCTACAGGGGTTACCTGGATCACCAGGTACTATCATCACTGGTCCAACAAGAAGAGGTTTTATCTTTACCCGGCATAGTCAAACGACAAAGATTCCTTCGTGTCCGCCAGGGACATCACAGATCTATGTTGGCTTTTCGCTGCTTTTTGTTCAAGGAAACGAACGAGCGCATGGACAAGACCTTGGTACTGTATTAGTAAAACATTCATATCACCTTCAGTAGAGTGCAATAATCCAAGTTGTTTTCAAGAAAACAAACTCACATTGTGTCTGAGATGAACATTGGTTTCAACCATCAGTCTACAGAGCAGTCTGCTGCTCTGAGACAATTCAGTAATCATGGTTTGAAAGAGATCTTTTCTTCCTGCACTCTTGTATTCCTTTTCGCTCTCCCTACACATTTTTCAGGAGGAATTCAGTTATTTATGGATAGATGTCTAACGTAAATGTCCACAATATCTATGTAGGGTTGACAGTAATGTTACAGGGTCTGGGAGAGAATCTTGTTTTTAGAGGCCAAACTGAATGCCCTAGGGTGTCAAAAATGGCATTAGAAGCTTGTGTTTAGGTAGCTGACTCCCTGCCACTGTGCCAAGGACTGATATCACTCAATAAGATAATACTTTTAACAAATTTAATTCTTAGCCCTAATATTTTAAATAAAAATTTATATATATATATGCCATAAGTATTTTGTTTTCCTATAATTTCACTGTATAGATGCTTCTCTCTTTATAGTTATCATTTTTTTTAATTCTTACTGTAGTAGACGATCCCATCATGGGTCTCTTCTCTTTACTGTGCTGTATATAATCTCATTTGTCACAAATTTTCCTCTTGTGTCTTTTAGGAACAGCTGGTAGCTGCTTGCAGAGATTTACCACCATGCCATTCTTATTCTGTAACACCAATGATGTTTGTAGCTTTGCTTCTCGCAACGACTATTCATACTGGCTGTCAACTGCAACAGCAATGCCAGTAGACATGGCACCGATTTCTGGCAGAGCACTAGAGCCCCATATAAGCAGGTAAGAGTATAAGAACTTTAGTTCTTCTGGCCTGCAACCATGCATTTGTTTTGAACAGCAAACCTTAGACCAAGACCTGCCCATCTCAGTAAGTACAATCACTGCTTTTAATTGCCTGATTTTCTCACCCAAGTATGTCAGATATTCAGTGATACCCTAGGAAAAGTTAAGGTACTACCACAGGCTTAATCTGCACAGCTGACAAGAGAAAAGGGCACACATTACTGATTGCAATGATCAATAGATTTTTTTAAACTATTGCCATACATGGTAGAGGCAGGCTAAAATGGCATAACAGCTTCAATATTTAGATAAATAGTACAAATTAAATTCTGCTTCCAATTACATGTAATATATTTACTGTAGCTGATGAAGAATACTGTAAATTGGGGCTAAAGGTTCTCTGCTATGAAACACCCTTGTGAAAATGTGGGCCTTTCTAGTTGCTTTAAGTTAGTTGAGAAGGATGAAAAGCCTCTTAAGAGGGAAAGCTCTAAAAGTACAAAAGACCAAGAGTAGCAATATCAAAAATGGGAAGGCAAGCTTTGCACTCTTCCTTCTAGCCTGCTGTACATACTTATTGTAATCTAGCTTTATCATTTCTTCATTTTGGAAATAATGAAGAATAATTTTAGCAAATAAAGGTACAGAACTTTGATCTAAACCATAGCAACATAAGTAATGAACACATGAAGAAGGCAAAATTTAGCTTGTTATTTTGGTAAAGGCAGTATTAGGAGGGTCAAATGTTCTGGGATTAATTCCCATCTTTCACCAGTTTTTGTTTAATAGAGATGTCAAAGCAGGTATTTAGGTTACCTTCAATTTACTTATCTCCTTATTAAACAGAGAGAATGTGTGCAAGTTGTGACATCTGTAGTAAGCCCTGCCATTAGGTAACTAGTATCCCAGCAGATTTTTTTTTTCTTTGTCTGCTTACATGTTTTCCCTCAACTCTGCACTGAATGCATGTGCGCTTCTTACAGATGCATTGTCTGTGAAGGACCTGCAATGGTAATAGCAGTTCACAGCCAAACAACTGTCGTTCCTGCATGTCCAGAAGGCTGGATATCTCTCTGGAAGGGTTTTTCTTTTGTTATGGTAAGGATAAAAAAGATTGGAAATACTTATCTTCTCTCCTCTCACTTTCAATAGCATTTTCATCTGCTTTTAGTGCATTTGTGTATTAATGATTATTTTTTTTCTTTGCCTATAATTAGACAATAATTCTATTAACTCTTATTTAATGTCAAAGCATAGAAGCAGAGAATCTTCTAGATTGGAAAAGACCTCTAAGATGAAGTCCAGCCATTAATCTAACAATGCCAATCTACCACTAAACCATGTCCCTAAAGAACACATCTCCATGTCTTGAATGCCTCCAGGGATGGTGACTCAACTACTTCCCTGGGCAGCCTGTTCAAAAATAGGAACAACTATTCTGATCAAAATATTCTCAAAAATAGGTGGCAGAAGGAAAAGGGGAGATGAAAGGAAAACCACAGGATTCCAGTGTGTCAAAAATAACTGCATACTCTTACGCATTACACTAAACTCTAGGAAGCGCAGGTTTGGGGAGCTAGGTGATTAAAGCAGTCCTGACCACAGATATGCAATAATACGCTACCCACTGCTATACCCAGCTCTTCTTTTATAAATCAGCTCTTAGGACCAAACCCTATAGAAAGCTAAAATCAAAACTGGTGCAGTGCATTCTCTATAGAGGACTGCCTCAGCAATTTTGATGCCATAATGAAATATGACTGAAGAAATTTCATAATGTGCTTGTAAAGTGAGAACTGAGTATGGGAATAAGGGTGTATCTGTACGAGGGGATGTAACCCTTCAGCTTTGTTATCCGTGCCTGTGGCATGCCATAGGAATGCCAGCAAATGAGGATGAAAGAACCGAAAACCTCTCTTGTAGGTCTGCATTTCTTCTGCTTGATGGAAAGTTCTTTTAGGTCTAATGTGAAATTTGTTGTCTCTCCTGGGATTTGGCCCTAAGTAATAATAAACATCTTGGAAAGGAGAGATTTTTTTTTGCAGCATCTAGCTAAAATCTTTGCCTTTTTAAACATCAGCAAATTAAAATGGTATTTTTCTAGTGAAATTTCTTCTGTCATAAATTATTTTAGAGCTATTTCTACAAGCATTTACCAACATCAGAGATCGAAAATGCATTCTTTGCTGTTTGTGTTTGGAAAAGCAATTAATGCAATAAAAAGTATGAACACAAACGTGCACACACCCACAAAATACGGGATTTGGCTTATTTGTAATTTGGTTACTGTAGCCCTCAAATGGACAGAAGCCAGCTACTTTCTAGTCTTTGTACTGGTTACATTTTCATGCCTTCTCATATAGCACAAAAAGGACTTTGCAAGAACTCAGAAATAGCATAACTGCTTGAATTTTCATGAGGCTTCTGTGCTTCATTATAAGTCTGATTAAAACCAATCTATGCTGATTTTTGTTTTGTTCAAGAAACAGCACAGAAAATATGGTATGTTTTAGAGATTATTTTTTTTTTTGCCAGCAGATTGCTAAATACTGATGTACATGTTCTCATAAAAAATGTATTGGTGGTTACAGTATACAAGTGCAGGCTCAGAAGCTTCTGGTCAAGCGCTGGCATCTCCTGGATCTTGCTTGGAAGAATTTCGAGCCATCCCATTCATAGAGTGCCATGGCAGGGGCACGTGCAATTACTACACAAACTCCTACAGTTTCTGGTTGGCATCACTAAATCCACAAAGAATGTTCAGGTAAATTGTACTTTCTTAGCTGTCCCACCGCTGTTTCCAGCATCCATGCTGCAGGTGACTGAGAAGTCCCTAAATGCGGGGGCTCCCCTACTAATTCCTGTCAGATTAGATGTCCCCCTTTGTCAGGTTTGTGGTCATTCTGTAGCACAGAGAGACCTTAAGCGAGCCAAAAATTTAGATGTTGGTGTCAGTAATGTCATATCCAAAGTTTTATCACCTCTTCCTGTTTTTTAACAAAAAAGTAATGTTTGTTTTCTTTTAGGAAACCTCTGCCACAGACACTGAAAGCAGGAGAACTAGAAAACATCATCAGTCGTTGTCAGGTCTGCATGAAGAGACCAGTGTAAACAATGGCCTCTCTTGATGGAACGTGAAACTCTGCTTTTATTGCAAAGAATTGCCTAACTTTGAAGAGCTATAATTTATTAAAGTCCAACTGCATCTGGAAAGAAAACTTTAAATTGCCAGTGCAGCGCTGTGGTGAGGTAGGGCAACAGTTTGACTTTTGTCTTTGGCAAATGACAAAGCACTTTGTTGAAGTAAGCTTGTAATGGCAGTCTGCATGGTCTTCTCCAGAACTGTGTCATCTCTATGCTGCATCTTCACAACAAAATCTGTGGCATTGCCAGATCTTTAATGAAAGACATTAATGCTGCCTTGTGTCATGTGCTTTTCAAACCGCAAGACAAACAAAATGCTGTAGTATCAGCTTACAGATGTTCAGTGTTCAAAGTAGGTATAATTTAAGATAAAAATCTGGCACTTAGGAGAGATAGGGTGGGATAGGAAATATTTTCAGTGCACTTTTAAATACATATTGCTTAATTTAGGGTTGTTTTGGTTTGGGTTTCTTGTCTAATAAAGAAGTATTTCCCCACTTAGCTCACCCTTCCTTGGGCTGGGAAACAGGAATGCAGTCTTTTTGTATCACTGCAATAATAGTGGATTTTGACTATCCAGAAAGGGAGCTAAACTGAGCACTGGATAGACAGTAGAGAGCTGACGTGTACTAGCTGTGTTCTCCAGGGTGACATCAGCTAAGCTCTAATTGTAAGTGTAGGAAAATGTTCTTTAGAATCCATGCTTTTGACAGATTATGAGATCTTTTAAAGTTCTCGGAAGTTGACAGTATTGGGCCTTTATTATGATCATGTGGTTTTTGTCTCTAGTAAAGAACAACTATTTAACATATCATAATTTAAGAAATTGATGTAATTTACAATTACTGTATGGTTAAAGAGCTCCCATGGCATTATCAGGTTATCTGACAACCTCCAGGAGGTAATCTGTAATTCATTTTTTTAATATTCCATTAAAATTCCATTTACATATTTATCAGAAATGGTATTTCATTTTTAAATATGTATCACAAACATTTCCTCAAATTTCTTTTATTCCATCCAGCTAAATTCATGCATCCAAAATGGAAATAAGACTGATATTTAAATTGTACCAGTGAGCACTGACTTAACATGAGAATCCAGCTGTAAATGAACATAAATACTTGAAAAGCACTTTCATTTACTCATATAAATTATGTAAAATTGCAGCTCTGATTTGTTTTTAATATTTGTAACATTGCACTTGCAAGGCTATTTAAAATTGTAATGTTAACATTTAAGATGTTAATATTTTTAATACTTGCACAAATTATCAGAATTCCAGTATTTAGTGTTATAGAAGAAGCCTAATTCATCTGAAGAGTTCTGTAAATCTATAATTTTAAATGTAGGGTCTAGCAATTCATTGAAATAACCAAGATTTCTCATTTAGATCTTTTTTAAGCCACTGATATTTTATATTGTTTCTGTTAAAATACTTGCATTATGTTTGTCTGTTTGAATTTTCAGTGTTAACCTAACTATGAAACGGTTTCATCTGTGTTTCATGTCAGTATCTTCTGATGGAGGTAACTTGAAGATACCGTTTACTACATGAACTGAATGAATATTTTAAAAGTATTGTTAGCCTGAACAGTTACAGTACTTCTGTTTGCAAGGTATAATTGTGAATTCGCAGGTTTTTATGAAGAATCTCTATGCAGATGCACTATTGATAAGAAGGTATTAATGTCAAGATAATATTCAATCTTCCATTTAAACAAGATTTGGGGATGGAGGTGTTTTCTGTAAGACAATCACTTGATAGATTTTTTCCATGAGCTCTGAAGTTTATTTAAGTACTCAAAGATAAAACCTATATCCGTTGCTTGTTAAGATTTTATTTTTTTTTCATTAAAGCTCACTGCAGTCACACAAACACATTGTATACTGTATACAATTAATGACTGTGTAGATGCTTATGTAAAACTTACTAAAATGCAGAAAGTAACTGACATTGAAGCCTGCTAGAAATGTTCAGTAGAGGATAATGTATGAGGAGAAGGGAATGGATTGTGGCCTTAAAGTCAAAGGTAAGTTACAAAGAACCATGTCTCATAGTATAGCACAGAATCATAGAATGGTTTGTGTTGGAAGGGACCTTGAAGATCATCTCGTTCCAAGTCCCCTGACATGCATAGGGACACCTTCCATGAGAGCAGATTGCTCAAAGCCCCATCCAGCCTGGCCTTGAACACTTCCAGAGATGGGTTATCCATAATTTCTCTGGGCAACCTGTTCCAGTGCCTCACCGCCCTTGTAGTAATGAATTTCTTCCTAATACCTAATCAAAATTTGCTTTCTTCTAGTTTAAAACCATTAATCCTTGTCTTTTTGCTACACTCCTTTATAAAGACTCCCTCCCCATTTTTCCTTTAGGCCCCCTTTAAGTACTGGAAGGCCACTGCAAGGTCTCCTGGGAGCCTTATCTTCTCTTCAGTTGGGCTAAACAACCCCAAATCTATCTGCATGAATTTGTAGGAATGGTGCTCCAGCCCTCTGCATTTTTGTGGCCCATCTCTGGACCCACTTGAACAGGTCCATGTCTTTCTTATGGTGGGAGTCCCAGAACTGAACACAGTACTCCAGATAACTGGCAGTTATGTCTTGCTCCCAGTTTTGAATTCTGCTGCTCACATATCACGTGGCCTTCAACAAGTTACTAAATAAAAACTTCCGTAAATAGCTTTAGATTTCGAGTGCTCATACTTTGGTTTTCTTTCCCAAACACGAAACACTCAGAACTGCAGGGATATATATCAAGCCCAGCATAATACAAGCTGGACAGTGAAAATCAAATAAAAACTTGAAAAAAGTTTATCTTTATTTCTCACTGCAGGTGCAGATCATTTTATTTCTCTATTGTTAATGATTGTTGTGAGAATTACTTAACTCCTGTCTGTAAATAAATTGAGAGCCTTAACTGGAAAGTGCTGAAGAGGTGCAAAGTGTTAATATATTGTACTGAAAGAATGGAAGCATAAGAAATCAGAAATAATGAGAAAACAATAGAAAAAAAAAAAAGGAGGAAAAGAAACCTTCTGCTAAATACAACCAAATAAAAATATTTTGACTAAGCAAAAGAACTATTTCACTTGTTTTGGTGTTGTTTTTTTGTTTGTTTGTTTGTTTGTTTTAAAGTTTCTCAGTGCTAATGATCTTTTCCTCTACCTATGCATAATATTAAATATATTAGTGTCATCTGAATGAAAGACATGGCTTTTGTCCTCAGGAAGACCACCTCTCTCTATCCTGTGTAGACTACCCTAGACGTCTAGCAATTCAGTATAGATATTAGATGTCTAGCATTTTAGTGTAGATATGCAGCTGTATTGCTGCGTGCCCACCCTTTCATCTCAGGCATATTTCTGCAAGGGATATGGTGATGGGCTGGTCACAGTGGTTTTAATCTGGAACATCTGAGCCATGTTCTTCTACTGCTCACGTTCATAGAATCCTGGAATCATTGAATATCCTAAGTCGGAAGGGGCCCATAAGGATCATCAAGTCCAACTCCTGGCTCCACACAATCTACCCCAAAAATTCAGATTCAAAGTCTACCCCAAAATTCAGATCATATGGCTAAGTGCACAGTCCAAACGCTTCTTAAACTCCGATGGGCTTGGTGCCATGACTACATCCCTGGGGAGCCTGTTCCGGTCTTATTCTCTAATGGACTCATACTCAAGAAGCACAGAACATGGGTGGCAAGTTGATGTTGACAATAGTATAGGAGAAAGGGTTGTGAGGACATTAGGGAAAAGTCAGGACAATGAAGAAGGCTGGTAGGGCCCTTGGTGCTCAGGCACTGGGCCACTCACTCCAGCCCAAGGCCCTGGGCCTTGCCCGAGCCCTCCTGTAGGTTGACATGTAGGGTCACAGGTGAAGGACTGCTTTTCAAGTGTGCTTCAAGGGGTTTTATTTTTATTTTTTCCTTTTTTATAAGACAAAATCCTTATTGATAATCTGTAAATCGGATAAAGACTGGGAAAAGTGGTAAAAGCAAGGACCAATGTAGATTTCCTGTTAACACCTGCTCAGGCCAACGATTTGTGTTTTAAGGAGGATACATGTTAAATCATGTATCCGGAGACATATAGCATGTAACTTTCAATGTTATACCACTTTTATTTTTATCTAAAAAGGGCTCGTATTTCAGATCACTTGCCTCTGTGAAACAGTGCTTTTGGCATTTATAAGAACTGAATTAGCAAGCTGCAGACCACGGATCAATAGACACTTCAGTACTTCTGGCATTGAGGCTCATTTTGACCTCTAAAATATAATTGTGACCATTAGTCAAAATATAATGAAAAGCAGAAGCTCTTTTATCCCATTTAAAAATAAATAAATAAATAACTCTGCTTTATATAATAGTATTCTTCATTTTATCTTTCTGGATGGATTTGGAAAATTGCTAAGGAAAGAGAAGAGCTGTGTTTAGGCAGGTTCTGTTGAGTGCGAGCCAGTCTCAGGCAGGGGCACCGACTGCGGCCCCCGGACTGCAGGTACGGCGAGGTGCTGAGGGCAGGGCGCTGCCGTGGTCCCGGCGGGGTGCGAGGAGGGTTCGGGTGTTTTGGGCACGGGGCCACGTGCGTGCTGCACAAGTACTGCACCCGCTGCTGTTGCTGAGCAATTCCGTGTGCTGCTGATTACATGAAACGGCAGGGCCGCCCGCGCGAGGCTGGGCCAGGGGCAGGAGCTGGGGAGGCGCGCGGCGCGTGGCCGCCAGCCGGCCGGCCGCCTCTCCCCCAGCAGCCATGCCCCGAAGCGGCTGGCCTCGCGCCTCCGCGTGTGAGGGCGCCAGCTGCATCGCGCTCTGAGCCACACGTTCCAGCACCGAGCACCTAATTAGGGCCTCGTGCCCCCACATTACGGCAGCACGTTAATTAGCCCTTATCAGTAACGCTGCAAGCGCCCCGCAGGACCAGCTCCCCCTGACGCCTCCGCGCCGCCCTCACTCAAAATGGACGCCGTCGGACCGCCCCGCGCGTGAGGCCTCAGCGGGAAATGCTTCCGCCCTTTTTTTAACCACGTGACGCGCGGCGCCCGGCCCGGCAACCCTTACGGGAGCCCGATGGGGTCAATCCTGCCGGGCTTCGCCTCTTACCTGCCGCTGGGCTGAGGGCGCCGCGCGCCGCTTGACGCCCCGCCGCGGGACCGGCCCGGCCCCGGCCCCGGGCCGCGCGTGGGGGTGAGTGCGGCCCGGCTCCCCCTGCGGCCTCAGCCCGCACGGAGACGGGGCCGGGAGCCCTGACCGGCTGCGGCCCGCCCGGCCCGGCCTCGCCAGGGGCTCTGGCTCCTGCCAGCCCCGGGGGGGACGGGGGGATGCGGGGGGGTAACGGGGGGAGATGGGGGACCCCCGCCAGGCACCCGCAGCCTACCCGCGCGGCCGCTGAGGGCCTGGGCGGCCTCCCCTGCCCGCCCCGCTTTGTCTCCTCGCGTTTCCGTGAGATGCTGCCCGAGCTCCTCTGTGCTCAGCTGTGTCTGCCCTTCCCGTGTCCTGCTCTCAGACCGTGGTTTTATTTCGTCATTTTTCATTTTGTCGGTCTTACACGCTCTTGTGCTTTTATCTCTTCGTTCTTAGGACTCTTCTGTTCTCATTCCTCTTCAGAGTTGTTTAATTCCATAAACATCAACTTTACAGCTCTCTTTCTCTGTGATCTTTTATTTTTCAGAATATATTACTGACACTGTCCCAGAAAACTGCATGACTTCTGTTTATGCTCCCTTTAAACAATTAAATTTTTATTAACAAGCCCCACTCAATTATCATCAGTTTTTTCTTGCAGCAATCTCAGTGCTGTTTGCTTTGCTGTTCCCTTGCAAGAAGGGTTAGAAGTTGAGATCGATGTGGAGAAAGAAAACAATTTTCAATGGCAAGAAGTACAGGAGAGAGGCAGGAGTAGGGAGACATGGAGTTGTTACTCAGTCCTTGGCAAGTACCGGGTGCAGCTGAGCCTGAACAGTAATATTTTATTCATAAGTCATTTATGGGATGATTCTATGGTGCTGTCTGTTTTTGTGTATTTTATCTTACAGCTGGAAGGCAGTTGTCATGCTGACTTATATACTAAGGTGATGCCAAACTTTAGGGAAGCTGTGGTGAGCAGTAAGCACTGTGGTGATGCTTGAGAACAAACGTTAGAGCTGTGTGGGTGTTTCAGAGTAAGAAAGTAAACAAGCTGTCAAAGACCTTTAGTTAAGTCTTGTGAGTGGTAACTATTTTGTATGCTGCTGCCAGTAGACATCCTGGGTACTTTAAGGTCTTGAAATTCATTACTGATACTAATGTTATGATTTTTAATACTTTTTTTTACTACTATTGATCTGGAAATGCTTTATTGATCATAGACTCTCTTTGGAAAGGAAAGGCATATTTTTGGCAAGCAGAATTGCTGAAGACTGTGGTCTTTTTTCATGTCGCTGGCTGACGGGGCTGACCTCTCACAAGAGAGGTGAACATAGCTTGCAAGACCAAAGGGCAGCAACAACAAGAAAAAAACGTGAAATCTACGAGTTACGAAGTGACAGAGCTGCTTGTGCACCTCTTGAGCTACTACAAAGGACATGTATTTTGGAGTGTTTATTGCTAGTGAAAAGGGTTGTTCAAATTCCTGTCGTTTGGTACATACAAACAGTAAGAATTAATACAGATGGATTAAATCAGTGCATAATTTCAGGTATTTTCTTTGTCTTTTTGTGGTAGTGTTTTTTTTAAAGTTTATGCGGAATGGAGACCTCCTCTGTGAGCCCCAGTTCTCTTCGTGTGCTGGAGTGAGTGAGGCTTTGAGATGAGAGAGATTATTTCATTTCATCTGTGGTGATTGGGAGTCTTGAGAATAGCACCGAGGGTCCCAGGATGGATTGCCAAGTGGATCACACTTTTAATATATTGAATTTGTGCATTTAATACAGTCTGACGGCGACCATATCTTTCTGTGTGCTTATTTCTGTTGTCTGCAGATTACTATTGATTTGGGGTTTGATTGATAAATAGGGAAAGTACTGTTTCTGTGTGACGAGGCCAAGCATTAGTCTAATTATAATTACATGAAATTACATTATAATTCATGAAACTATAAACTATTGGAGATGCTGTATTCATTCTGTGCCCAGGAAGGTTGATGGGACTAAGGGTAGCTGGCTTGGTTCGCTTCCGTAGGAAGCGCACTACCTATATTGAAAAACATGCCAAATCTGCCCTTGTACGTCATGATTGCAACCTTAACACTGACACCAAAAAACAGGGTCACAGGGGCTGACTTTCCTTGGGTGGGTCCCAAGGTGAAGGCCTGAGGGAGGAAGAAGGGCACGTTGTACGAGTTAGCTCGTGGCGGCAGGCTGACGAAGGTGTGCGGCTCTCACGCAGGAGGTGTTTTTTTGTGGTTGCAGGCTGGGTGGTGGGCAGCGGGGCTTGTGTGCTGTCTCGCCTGCCACGCAGATGATCTGCCCTGCAATGTTTTGTTGGCCAAGTTGTGCGTGCTTGGCTTGCTAGAGTGTGTGCACAGCAACAGACGTGGCCTTGCTGCCCAAAATAGTAAAAGAATGCAGTTGCAATTATAGTGGCAAAAAAATGCTCTTTGCCAGAATCGATTGCTTCATTTAGGGAGCTACTCCAAGCAGTACCAGCAAAAGATTTCTTGCTAAGGCAAGCTTTGTGTTCTTTGGGTGGATTTCCCATGGTAACTGTATTTGCATCTTGTATGTGTGCATATATGTGTAGAAATATATAATTCTCTTAACCCTACCAGTAAAAGTAACCGTAACCTCAGGCTGAGCTATGGACAGGGCCCCCCAGCTGCTGCCTGGATGAAAAGTGTCTCACATCTGAGTATTCCTTGCAGCTCAGCTTCTGCTGAAGCCACTTCCCAGCCTTGCTCTAACTGCAGCTCCAGGTTTTCTTTGTCTTAACCCAAGCCATCGCCATAATCTGAGTGATTATGAGCCATTGACAAGGTCTGCTAACCACTGCCTTAAAGAAAAATTTCTCTCAGCCATGTGGTTCTTCTTTCTAGCCTTTAGTTTCCATCAGTGGTCCCTTTCCAGCCCCTCTTCAAGTGTAGCTCTAGGATTTCTTTTCCTCCCAATCTTAAACTGAATACCCTGCACGCATTTTAAAAAAAAGTTATCTCGGTCTGTGTCTTCAATACAGCTCTCCAGCAATTGCCCTATCAATAACCATCACAGCCCAGTTTCTAGTGAATTCCTCCGCTGCTTCCTATGAAATCCCTTTGCTTTCTAAGAAAATGTTTGCGTAAATAAAAGTATTGGTAAACCCTTGTAAGATGTTCATTTACAGAAAACTCAGAAGGGAAATGTTTACCTAATTGCATGTAATTGGCAGCAGGTTATGAACATGCTTGGTCTTCTAGCCAACTTGACAGGTTGTTGATAAGAAACCGTGTCCTTACCAATCCTGAAGAGCTTACCAATGTTTTTTCTTCTTCTGCCAGCCAGTGCAGGAATAGTGATTTAGAAAAGCAAACAAGCACGACCCACGAGGAGTTCCACATGCTGTGTACAACTCCAGTTGAGGACCCTCGTGCAGCTTTCGGTGCTGCATGCAGCACCGCTTTGTTCCCAGCTCATTGCCTGCTGTGCTCAGCCCCTTGGGACTGAAGTTTCTACATATTTTATTGTGTAGTTTTTCTCTAAAAAAGTCTACTCAGGATCTTTTAACATGTGCCCAGGAATCACAGCAGAGAGATTCCTTTAGTTGCTTTCTGTTGGTTTCATGTATTGCTGTTAGAGCTTTTGGTTTTCTTTTGTCAGAATGAGTGGGGCTGCGTTCCCATCGCCAGCTGCCGAGATGGCAGAGATTAATCGCCTTCAGTACGAAATGGAGTACACTGAAGGAATCAGCCAGCGCATGAGGGTCCCAGAAAAACTCAAAGTAGCTCCTCCAAATGCTGACCTTGAGAAGGACATCCCAGAAGGATTCCCAAATGCCAGTGTAACGATGCAGGTTCCAGAGCGGATTGTAGTGGCAGGTATGTCTGCATCTCAATATAAGAAAAATAAGCAAACATTTAATTTAATTCCTCAAATTTCTTATAGGACACACACACACATGATATATATATATATATATTATAAAGAAAAAGCTGTGTAATGCTTTTCCAGTTTTCAGACAGTTGTTACTTCTTAAGTCAAAGTTAATGAGCATCTCAGTCTCTGAAAATGCTTCGTGAATAATTTTGGTGTAACATAGCAGAGACGGTTAATGAAGGAGTTAGGAACAGAAAGTTGAACTGCTGACATCTCATCTTACTAAACCACCTCTGGATTATGGGCAAGAAGATTTAATGGTTATTGATTTATACCTGATTTTTTTTAATTATTAAGCTAAAAATTCCTGTTAGAAGTTTGGGGCATGTACTATATATGAGACACTTCTTATTCAAAATGTTTTTTTATTATAATTGGAATGCCCGTCATGTTAAGGTTCTGTTTATTATTGGGTGCACTCTCTCAAGAGTTCTCTAGTATTTATGGCTGTGGGCTTTACAGCGAGAGACCTGGAACTGCTGAAGGCCTTACAATTTGCTAAATGTGTGAAGTGTGTATTTTATGCTTTGGAAGAAGGAAATGTTCAAATCACCAGTTAGTTGTATTTGTCTACAGATATGCTTTAATAGGTCTATGTATAGAGATTAAAAGTGCACTCACATTAATAACGGTTGATGTTGCTCAGGATTACTCAGGACCATTGTTCTCAGGCATACTGCTCAAATAAGTGTCAGTTAACGTGCTAGCTAAGAAAGCTTTAAACGTAGTTTTTAACAAGCAAGATTCTTAAAAAGAAATATTCTTCACTATTTGGCATAGTCTGAGAAAATCAGCCCTTAGGCCACAGAAATCTTTCTATTGACGACTGATGTTCTTGCAGGTAACAGTGAAGACATTCCACTTTCCAGACCACCAGACCTTGACCTTCTTCAGTCTACTCCATTCAAACCGCTGGCATTGAAAACTCCTCCCCGTGTTATTTCTCTTAGTGATCGGCCACTAGATTTTTTGGACCTAGAAAAACCTCCACAGCAGACACCTCAGAACGAAGAGGCTAGTACTTATTTTGCTCTTTCCCTGGTTGAGAAACTTTCTTCTAAAGCAAAGTGAAAGAACCGGTGACTGCTCCATAGTAGTGCAGACGTATTTGGTACAAACATAAGCTGGGAAAATACATAATATTTTTATAAGCACTGCATTTGTTCTAAACTGTGCCTTTTAAGTTCCATATTTCACTGACAGATGACTAGGGGTTGGCAGTCTCAGTAAGCTTACACAGCACTTATAAAATGAAGTCATAATTAGAACTGCTCAAAGTACTTTTAACGAAATAACCCTTTTGATTAAAGAGAAAGCTGTGAGTTTTTTTTTAATTTGCAGGTTATCAGAAACACACTGAGGTTGTTTTGACATGTATTATTAATCTTTGGTATTCATTGATATATGATATTGCAGCACGTAGAATTAGTGAGTTTTAACAAAACTTTGAAAAAGTACTGCAAAGAATTGCATGGTATTGGCATCCAGGTGGATGGCGTGTAATTGACATCTTAAGAACTGAGAAATATTTATGAAGTTGCATATTCTGTCTACTTGGAAAACAAAGTAGAAAAGTATTTGCCTCTGGTGAAAGGAAGTAATATTAAGTGTAACAGATTGCTTTCTTACAAATTCAAATCTACATATCAAAGGGTGGCAACAAGTTTGGAAGTTGGTTTTACATGTACCTGCATCAGATCCTCTCGTCTGATGTCTTTCTCCTAATCTCTGGGAACCCCGTGAAAATATGGCTTTGTATCTGAGGACAGATCTAATGGAAATCTCCAGTGCTAATCCTCCAGTGCTAAGTTATTAAGTCTCTGCTGGAATTCCCTGTCTTTTATCTCCATCTTCCTCCCCTCGTACACAGGTTCGCTCAGTAGGAAGACTGAAAAGAGAACGCTCCATGAGCGAAAACGCCACTCGGCAGAATGGCCAGCTGGCCCGAAATGACTCCCTGTGAGTAGAGCAATGGGGTGCTGGGATGCACTACAGCTTTGTTACGTATTTCTTTTGTGCCTTATCTCTGTGCATTTGTTTTCCTAACGTTTTAAATGTTGTAGCAAACACTTAATTTTTAACAGTCGTAGGCTAGCATTTGTCTTAATTTCTTTGCGTTTCGTTCACTAAGGTGACATTCAGTAAGGTATTTGGGAAGCATATTCCTAGAGTGTGTGGGTGAGAGTGTTTCTGGGCTTGCCATTGTTTCACCAGTTACTCTGAATTGCTACTTCAGGAGTTTTTTTTTTTTTCACTTTATGAAGTGGTGTAGGGTGTTTTTTTCCTGGATTTTCAGGTTATCTGCTCAAAAAAGTTGAGTTCTTTGTGCAGTAAAATGTTCCCTGTTCCCACTGGTATTACATAATGGTTTTAATTCATAGGCAAAGGAATATGGGTATCTCCAGTTTTTCTCATAAATATTAGAACAAGTCAATTTTCTTTGGTGTCTATATACTTACTGCATTGGAATCTGTGAATATATATCATAATCTTTTAAGACCAAAATGGCAAGTAGCATTTAAAGTCGGAAACTTCATCTTCTGATACCATCAGAGGTAGCAGTTCTTACGGTGCTTTCTGAAGACATACGTGTCTGTATATTCTGATTAGACATGATAGTCACTTGATTAATCGCTATGTTCTGAGTGATGGCATTCTTCCACCTGCCAGTAATTGTTTTCACAATGTAACACTTAAACTTCGTATATTGATCAGAACAATTCCTAATACAGCTACCATAAAGAATACTTTTTCTCTTGTTGAAAGGATATGAGAAGTAAGACCAAACAATGGGATTCATCAACACTGGACAAATGTAGACTGTGTAACACAGTATTATTAAATCACACGAAATTTAATTTGCAGGAAATTGAGGGAAGTAAGTGCAAGACCTACTTAGGATCTATTTATTTTTAGCGTAAAACAGATCAGGTGACTTATGTCCTAGAAATGCCTGTTTTCTTCTATTTACAGCAGGGTTACTAGGAAGTACTAAATGTACATGTATCTATCTACCTGTGAGTTAGTTTGTCTAAAACTGGTGAAATGTACTCTAATGCTTATTTCAGAGGTTATAACTTTCTTTTTCTTCCTCCAGATCTTCATGGAAATATTGTTGCATATCTTTCTTCTCTTACTTAATCAGTCTTTGAGTTGATACAAGCTTATTGCACATATCTAGGTGTTCAAGTCTACTGAATTATATATGTTCACTGAACTGGCAAAATGAAATTCACATCCATAAGCTCCTTGATCATCTCAGTCTGCAGATGTTACAGAAGTCTACTAAGTGCCCAAGTTCACTTTGATATCGGTCATCCGGTTAAAATACGTTGGGCTGGATGTACTTGTAATTACTCTGCAGGAATGCCTATGTGATAGTCTGCACACAATGCAGGCAGGAATAGACAGTCTTCATGTGGTGGAAGCTGCGTGTGAAAAAATTTACCACTTTGATGCTACCAGCTTTGCTTTTTCAGTCTTTGATGTATTGCTGTTGAAGGACAAACAGATGGCGTATGAATTGTTGCAGTTTCTTGAAATCACTTTATTCTTGCTCTGTTTGTTTACTCTTCTGAAAGTCCCGGGCTGTGATCTGAAAAGCTGGCAGGATCAGCTCTGAATGCATGTATCCAGTCACTGTGAGATTTCTCACATTTGAGTTTCTCAAATCCAAAAGTTCTCTAAACCTGCAAAGTTCACCTGTGTGCTTTGCTATATGTAGAATTGCTGGTTTAAAGCTGTCTAAATGCTATTTGCTGTCACAATTGCTTAATCTATTAGCAGTCCTTCAAAGAGGCTTAGCAATGCAATACAAACCTGGAATTCTGTAAATATAAAAATGATGTGATCAGTGAACTAAGTAACTTCTACTTGGCATGACTCAGTTTATCAAGAAATCATATCAGTTTATACAAAAGCTAGGAAATTCTGACACATCTGGAGATGAGTTTTCCCTCTCTCAATGCTCATGCTTGTGCCTGCATAATATCTGTCAAGTACAAGTCCTGAAAGCATTTCCATTCTTTTAGGAAAATTATATAAGCTTGAGATTGATCCAGAATCTCTTCTATTTGTTTGTATGAAGAATAACAACTAATATTGAGCCTCCCGTATCTGTGCTCTCTACTGGCAATGTGGAAGAATCTGTATTTCTTCACTGTGGCATTCCACACTTGCCAGCCTGCAGATAATTTATATTTGTAGAACTTCATTTGTCTCTCATCCTCTTAGGCACTTCTTTTCTTAAGACAAAAGTTATGCTGTGCCTCCTGTGTAGATCATCTGCTCTGAAATCACTGATTCCTAGTGATTGCTTCTTTTTCTGTCATCATTGCTTCTTTGGACTCAGTGTGATCCAGAAAAAGAAATCACTTTGAACGTGCTGTGGCGTTCTCAGTGATGCTGAGTTTGATATTTCTCTCTCACCTGGGCTGAGTCAATCTCCAGGTGGAGAACATACCTTTTAACCTGGTTAATCCTCAGGAGAATATTCTGTGAATGCATATTATGAAACTACAATGCTCAAGGTGAAACTTTGGTTTTCCTGCAGTTGTGTGAGCCATACAAGTCTTTTGTACTTGGTGAGAAAGGTATTTCTTGATTCTTGGTTCTTCACAATGTAGGTCCAGAAGGCATATATTGCAAATCTAAGATTTAAAAAAAAAAAAGGCAAGCTTAATGGAAATGAAATAGTAGTGGTGACTCTAGAAACAAAACTAATAATGTAGCATTCAGTTTTAGCTGTAGAAGCTGCTTGGAGAAGCTGCCGGTGTGGAAATGCTACTGAGTGGTTCAAAATAAGAAATACAAGCAAACCAACCTGGCTGGTACAAATGCTACCTCAGATGGTAGTGATTATCACTTAGTTTGTAGACTGCTATTTTTTCTAGAGGTTCCTGGTAAATACGATGCATTTATTCTAAGATGAATTCCCTTGTTGATAAATTAGACCATTGAAATAGAGAAATTATACTACAAATGTACTGTTTGCACTGCAGAAAACTTACGTGTGCAACTATTATATCTCATTCATATCATTTCAAAATTTGTCATATCCCCGAGAAATGTTTTTTTTACTGTTTTACAAATGTGCAAGAAACCAGCTGCTCCTGCAGTTCTTATTTTGAGTGGTGTTGGCTGAAAGCATTAGCTTTGTTCTAGTTGTCATGGTGGTACAATGCTGTATCATCAAAACTAGCTTGACTTGTAAGTTCATGTCATATCCAGGTAGGTTATTTCTACAATAATGAATATTATGGTGATCTAATTTGAGAAAGATTATCTCTTTATTCCAATGTTTGAGTCTGATTCACAGCTTCATAGGAAGAACAGTTCACATTTTACAGCCAATTTCAAATTACTTCAAATATTTAATTTCTATTAAAAAAAAAACATTGCTTGTTTTTATTACCTCCTTGATTCAAATTTCTGTTAGACATGATAGGCTATTAAGATGCTGTGGTGAGGTTCCCGTTGAAAAGGCATATGGAGTACTATCACTTAAAACCTTTATCTGAATAGGAGTATAATACTCCAGTTTTAATCTAGGACGTTGCTGTTCTCAGACAAAATGTTCAGATGTACTCTGTGAAATTCCAGTGTCCGACCTTAAAAATGACAATGTTTTATATTAGCTTGTCAGACTGAAGCAAAGAAGTTGGCTGGGCTACTTATCCTTGTGTTCTCCACATGGTACAGATAGGTTTTTCTGTTTTTGTTTTTTTTTGCCTGTTGTCATCCATTTGCATGCAGAGACTCTTCCAAGAATTTGTTGGGAGTTAGAGATAGTAATTCTCAAATGCTTTTTTAAAAAAATGAGACTAACAAGTAGGCACCTGCTTGAACAATAACTATCTACATGTGTAGCAATAATAATGTCTCTCTAAATTTTATTCCCTCTATTTATAAAGGATGCTTACTTAAGAGATTACAATTATTATTCAAGGTGTCACAGATCAGATACTGTCCCAAGAAATAAAATGCCACGGTTCCAGTCACCTCTTTCGACTAAGGATTGCACGTAAGCCTACATGTTACCTGGTATAAGAAAATCAAGAGTGTGTTTAATCATGTAGTTCTCTGCATTACTAATTTTCTGACTAAGATTAATTTAGAATATAAAATTTGAAACAGGCTTTGCTACACTGAATGTGTGGTTTCTAATTTTGTTGCAAGCTTCCTCAAACTTTGCCAAATCATTTCCCTGTGTAAGAAACATAGGAAAAAGTAAACGGTGGTAGAAGGAAAGGGAGAGCTTCAATTAACAACTGAATTATTTAAAAAAAAAAAAAAAGCTTTAGTCTGTTTGATTCTTTGTTCTTTGGCTGTTTATGATTAGCTGGAGAAATTAAGCTTTTAGTTGGTCAGCCGATTGTTACAACATTGTTAGCCGATGTTGGATGTAAAGATTCTACTTTGAATCAGAAGTCAAAGCCACCAAGACTGCATTGAAAAGGGGAGAACAGGTAATTTTTTCTCTTCTCCTGCCTTTCCCTTAGAGAAAGGGGAAGCTCTTTCTCCCTAGAGTGTTGGATTTCATAGTTTGAGAAATTCTGAAATAAACCCTGCATATATCTCAAATATTTTGAGAAAGCTTTGGGGAGATTCCTGTGAAGCTAGAAACTCTGCATGTAGTAGGATGTTACTGAGCTCCTCCATAGTAAGTTCTGTAACTCTAAGTTGTTTGTTTTAGTTACAAATTCTATTTTTTTAAGCCAGAAAGCGTTGAGACAATAACCAGCTGTAGCTGCAAATAAGAATTATTTTCAGAAAACTTAAACAAAATGCTATTGAAGACTAAGATCATTTGGCTATCAATGAAAGAGAGGAGGGGGATAGCTACAATCTCTAATGATAAGTAGTCATGTTAAATGTTAGAGAATTATTCTTACGTTATCTTGGCTGACTTGTATATCAGGTATTTGCTTCATAACGTTGCTTCTCCATGGTCTCTGATGTAGTTCAAAGGACTACCATATGCTTACAGATGAACAATTTTGAATCCTGAAAAAGAAACATAGAAGAATTTGGCCTCTTTATTTTTTTTCCCCCCATATTCCCTAATCCTGAGGTTTGAGCCCTTCATATAATTATTCTTATAATTATGAGATTATAATAATAATGTTTACCACATGTAACTTTCTTGTAGAGAATTTTGTGCAGTTCTAGTTCAATAGGTGTTTTTTGTTTATTTTTCAATATCTACACAAACTTTATGAATGCCATTGCTGTGGTTATTCACAGTAATAGCATTCTGGACAACAGGAATTCTACGGTATCTTATTTTGCAATATTTTTAAGATGTTATTCAGCCTAATATCTGAGATGATGAACAAGAAAAAATACTGTAATATAAAAACATAATATGAACTCAAGCCTTCAGCTCTTTCCTCCTTTCCTCAAGCTAGCAAATCCATACGTGAATAGAAAGTCTCATTAATTCACTTTAGTGGCAGAATTTCCATACTTCAGGAGATTTTTCTAGGGAATATTGGAATTTCCAATGCAATTGAAGAGTAAAACTTGTGGCTGTGACCGCTACTATTGATGGCAAAATAAGTCATTTTAAATATAAAAAAATAAATTCCGCAATTCTTACAGGAAATATGAAATATGTAAAGAAGTGAAGTAGATGCTTATTGATTTCTCATTCTCCTCTTTTTCTTTTGGTCAAGCTTACTCTACAGCAACAAGAAAAGATATTTGTGTTTTAACTGACTAATAATGACCAATATCAGTCAAGCACCAGCCACTTCTGTCTTTGTATGTCTCTTGAAGCTTAAGATAGCTCTGACTCCTTTGTGGTTGAAGTGACATCTGTGTAACACGTTTTGAATCTGTCTTTTCCATTGAATTTTCTTTCTTACTCGGTTCAGATTGTGGTGCCAGCCAGTTGCAAAGCAGCCCTATTCAAAACAGAGTATCTGTAGAGCTATGACCTATCTAGAAATTATCCACATATCAAGTCTACTTCCAGGTACTCTGCTGGTAATGCTTAATTTCATAAAAATGCAAACAAGAGTGGAAAGATGGGCATTACAACTCTATAAACTGTTGGGGCAAAGTACAAGTGGCAAGGCTAAAGGGATTATGTTGAATTAAGGGTGCTAATCTTGGAATAAAAACTATCCCAAGATTTAAAGGGTACAGTGAATTCATGCTTTGTCTTGCATTTATATGTTAATATTAATGATTAAGCTAACAAATGACTTCCTCTTTAAGAATCTCATTTTAAATTAAGAACTCCGGATTTAAAAAAAAAAACCTTGATGTGTGAAGGACAGTGTGGATAATGTCAGGTAGAAAATGAGCACATCAAATGCAGTTTATCAAAATTCATTTATTTCTGTTAGGTTTGTGTAATCCTGTAAACCAAAATGCTCATGCTTGTATTTCAATCCTTTGTATTTTTATTTTTTTTAAGTATTGTTATTCATCATGGCCAAAACCTCAGATCATGTAAGTTGTTATCACTGGGATATGAATTCTGTGCCCCTTTTTTATTGATATCCAGCAGTTGCCTTTAAACTGTTCACATGTAAATCAAAATTCTATCTTTACTCACAGCACAAAGAAAAAAAAAATCGTTGAATTCTGTGTGAGATTCTCCTTATTGAAAAAGCTTGTGTTTTGAAAAGAGATTATAGGTAGGATTTTTTTAAAATGCCTGTGCTTTTAAAAACTTTTCTCATTGATGTCAATGAGGACTTCAGTACGGACTTCGACAGGTACAGACTTATCTGGGCAAGGACTTCATACAACTACCCTGTATAACTGTTTTAAACTGCTGATATAAACATAGCTCATGATCCCGTGCTACTGGATTTGGGGATGTCAGCTTATAATGGGAGAAGGGTAAACCAAAAACAAGCGATAAATGTTTTGGAATGGGGACTATCTGAAAAGTTTTTTGATTAAAAATCTGACTGTAGTATTTCTCTCTTCATTTACTATGCTTGTATGAACAGTGTGACACCATCACTGCAACAGGCTCGTGTCTGTCCTCCCAATATGTTACCTGAAGATGGAACTAATCTTTACTCTGCTCGTGGCATTTTGTCGTTTATCCAGTCTTCCACTCGTAGGGCTTACCAGCAGGTCTTGGATGTGCTGGATGAAAATCGCAGGTGATTGGTTGTCACTGATTCTGCCAGCTTCTGCTGCTTCTTTTTTTTTCCTTCTTTTTAGTGGAGTGTGGTTTCTGTTCATAAAACAATGAGATGAAATTATTTGCTTTTGCTTTCCTTTGCTTTCACTATTCATAAGCAATTTAATTGTCCAAAATTCACATTTCAAAATGCTTCCGTTTCAGTCAAATAAACGTTAAGATTTCCTTCCAAGTAAAAATCAAAATAGGAAATGTTAATTTGTGAGTGCAAGAGATTTTGCTGTTCCCAGATTGTCAGCATTTGCTGCAATTAATACTTGATCCTAAAACTGCACGTTTATTAGCCTTGCCTACTGCTTTTCTGTTGGTGAGTAATGGTGCAAATCAATAAGATTGGGGTGATGTTGCCATAAATCGTTAAAAGAAATGTGCAGAAACTAGATAGAATATTACGCAAGACATTGTAGGTGCTGCTTGTAATAACGTGTCAAGACATTAGACTGTGTCAGTTTAGTGAATAGTACCTCTTGTTGATATGTGACTGATGGTGACCACTTCACCCAATGTTGCGAGCAAAAAAGGCAATATATACTTGCTCCCCTGATTAATTGTCTTTGTTCTTATGGGTAAGCTGATACTTTGAGAGGTAATGAGCCAAAACAAGCCTTGTTGTGAGCATTAGGAGAATGTCATTTTTATCACTGCAGAAGCATTTATAAAGAGTGAAAATAAGGTTAATTTATGAAAAGCAATTTTCGTTTCAGTAGCATGCTAACACAGAGGTTCAGGAAAGAACTGCACACAGTCTGTAGTTCTTGCTGAGAGGTGGACATGAAGAAGGGTTGGAAGGAGCTGCTCGTTCCTCCTGCAGTCCTTCATTGTGGCCTGTGCTAGGAAGTTCTTTCTAATTCCTGGTCTGCCTCTGGTTGCTAACATACCAGTAGCACTCCTAATATTTGGTGATGTGAAGTTAAAGGGTTTGTTTTCCAGTTCTTTTAGTAAGAAAGTGTAACTATCAAGCCAATCTTATTGAGAAGTTTTAGCAGTCACTTTCCAAACTGGCACCTCATGTAGCTCACCACACCTGCTGACGTGACAGTGTCCCATATTGACGTTATCAAATCATGCAGAACTCCAGCCTTGCTGGCCTTTATACCCTTAATCTGGGACTTAAAGAAATTAAAAATAATATATCTATATATCCAAAAAAAAAAAAACCACCCAAAAGAAATGCTTAGTTCTCCTTGAACTTGACTTGGGTGCTTAACCCCCTCATATTTCTATGAAAGCAAGCTGTAGTACTGTCCACAGTTGGATAATCTTGTTTTTTTTAACCATCAATATTAAAAGATCAGATGGAATAATAAGTTTTTTATTTTTATTTTTACAAAATTAAAGCTCCTAGATAAGGAGGGATTCAACTGTTGTTGAATAACAGTACTGTATATTGTGCCAAAAATCCTTGTTAAAATTGACTGAAATTCTAGCCCTTTCTCCAGTCTGCAGTGAAGCTAGTGGGATTTATTCCTGGCTTCCATTGGGCATGTTCTTGCCCACATTTTCTTGGATACACATATTCATACATAGCCTTTCATCTTACCTTAGTTACCAGAAAAATTCTAGGGTTCTGAATACTTCAAAAGCTGCATTATTCTTCTGGGTTTGGGGTCATTTTTGATGTATACTTACTAAACTTCCTAGAAGAAACAGGAAACTGGTGCTATTCACCTATGAACTAATGTTGCCAAAATAATGAACTAATCAATAAGGTAAAAGTGTATTCTTTGTGTGGGGTGTTTAGATACCCACCGTTATTCTATAGCTGGCGTAGGAATGTGAAATTTGGATGATCCACTTGCATGGTTGCAAAATATTGTTCATTTTAAATTGTTTGAAACTGCACTCTGTTGTTTTGCTCTATATAATGTGCTTTCTATCTCAAAACGTTATCTATTTTAAATGTTATGCTTATTACTAGAAGAGATCTTTTTATTAAAATGAGCAAGATCTGACTTGTATTATTCACTAGACACAGTTTTCACTTTTTTCATGGCTTGCTTTTTTCAAAAAACTTTCAAAATTAGCTTCAAATCTACTAAAACTGCTAACGGTAGGTGCTGGTTATTCTGCTGCAGATGATGAATTATGCCTGGTTTCATTGGCATTGCTGGCATGATAGGCTAATCAAATGGGCAACAACCTAATGATCGCTGTTTATGCTATCTGTTTACTCTTGCATTTCCTTCAGCTTGGACAAGGACAATAGGTCAGTTTATTTTCCCAGTTCTAACCCTCTTTCCATTTCAATTTCTATCAAATGACTGTAGGGCCAAACACTGGTCTTTAAAAGACTGATCTTACATGCTTTAAGCAATGAATAAAAACTGTATTTAAGGATTTTTGTAATGTCTTAAATGCAGGTAAAAAGACATTTTCGTATGAGAATAAAGTTGTCTTAATATCTGTACTTTATCTGAACTATTTTTTACCTCTTAGACCAATAACTTTTTATTAAGAAGAAAAAAGTATGGAAGTTCATTGCTGTCCCCTTTCTTCAGGATAGTCCTTCCTAAAAAGCCACAACCCTTCTTAAGTGCTAATCTTCACCCACATAATCATTTCCTGAGGTGTTGCAAGACCATGTTTGATATTGAGGGTGTTAATGACGTTTTTCATGGCAGAAGTAAAATAAGATGTGAGTTAAGACCATAGAAGTTATTACATGTGACTTTGGATGAGGGTAATGTAGTTCAGAAGCAAATGAAATGATTTGCAGATGTGAAGGAGCCTGGGAGAAACACAAACCTACTGCTTTGTTAGGTAATTGTAGTGCTGAGGCAAGCAGGGAGAGCAGTTTTACCTAGTCACTGATTGCACTGTGCCCAAATCCATTCTGTACTTCAGAAGCTGAGCTTCTTACCCAGTTCACATCTGGATCGCATCCATAAAGTCCTAGGGCCTGTTCTTACGGTCATTCTGAGATTTCCAGAGAAGCTGAAACGTACAGTGAGCAGTCAACATAGCTGCTGCCCCTACTGAACAAAGAATGTGCTGGCCTCAGTCTCACGTGTGCAAGTGATGTAAGTTGGACACAGGTACCTAGATTATCCACACCTCTTGTTTTCCTCCCAGACCCGTTTCTGATTGCATCGTTCCCGAGGTATTTCCGCTGCATACTCTGCTCTAAGCAGAGGACAATAAACCAGATTCATTTGGTCATTGTGTTATTGCCTGATCTCCCACTGTTATTAAAGTGCATTACTGTTCATTCCGTTCATGTTTTAGGCTGCAATTATATTTGCAGTTAAATAGTTAAGTGCTGAGTATACATGGGTTAAGGCTGCTTCTGATCATGTGTAATGTTTAGGATGGAATGGACAGAAGTAGCCAGAAAACAAAGTTTTAATATATTCCTTTTCAGAAGGTCATGTATTTAATAGCTTGACTATATTTGTGCACACTGTATTTACCTAAAAACTTGCTGCTGATTTTGGGCTAAGGCGATCTCAGTTAAGAGGTCGCTGTTATCTAGATAGTAAATTTTTTGTTGATATTTGAAACTGAGCAAGTAGAAAGGGTGGGTGAGGCAGGAGAATATTCTGGTGAACCTTTTGGGTGCACCTGTAAAGAAATAAAAATGTGAACTGCAGAGAAAATGGGGAAGCTATGTGCAGCTGCTTAACTGAGCCTGGCTGTGTTGGGAAGTGTAATTAAAGGCTTGTATTTAGTTTAGATCAAGTTTCCGATTTGGACAGAACCTGCAGCACCCTAGTTTTGTTCTTTGCTGCAGCACTCAGCCACCTCCAGACCTGTGGCTTTTTTTGGTAAAGACAGCGTAGGTTGGTTAGTATCAATTTGTTCTACAACATCTTTGAAACTTAAAGTTTACCACAGAGGCTAAGAGCTGAGAGAACGTTTAAGATCTGTTGTTCTCATGACACAAAGTTCAAATGTTGCTGTCCTGTGTTAGATAGCATGGGATATGCTGACAAGCTGCTGTTGGCATATCTGCCAATTACAGGCGGCTCTGGTCACAGAGAAACTCTGTGACCTGTTCCATAGCTGCTTTTTTCTGAATTCCTTGTGTTGTCTCCAAGTATTAAGTTACAACCTCTGACAGACAGGACTTCAAACTAGCTGAGTTATTTCTCTGATTAGAAAATAGGAATACCAATTTTGATAATTTTTTTTGAAAGACCTTATTTGTTTGGGTAAGAATATTCTTTTATTGTGTGTGTTGGGAATGTTTTTTTGTTTTGTGAAATATATCGTGCTGGCTTCTGTGCTAGACAGGAAAACATGATGGTATGCAAAGGGACTTTGTTTTTAACTTCACAGATGTATATACATCTTCTGTAACTGGAATGCTTTGCTCTTTAGAGCAGGACCTCGTCCCAGTATGTCTTGCACTGGGTAGCAGAGTTTGCTAAGGTTCCTAGACCCTGAATCGTTAAGTGAAACAAGTGGTTATGGTATTTTTGCACAGTGCTTGCTTGTTTTCAGGTCAGGCCACAGTGCTGTCCCAGCCACCTCAGCACCAAGCCTCTGCCTCCAACCCATAAAAGCCTTCATCTCTAGAGTCTTTTTGTTGTCTTTAATTTTAGAGGCTGGAGTATATGTGGGTTCAGTGCACAGCACAAATACCTGCTGTTGGCATTGGGAACATGGGAGAAATTGTTCAACAGCCTGAAATCTTTTTTTCAGTTTGTTACCCAGCACAGCTGTGGAACACTAATGCCTCCTTACCAGAGGCACTGAAATGCACGGTGTTGTCTTTGTCGGAAGGTACTGCTGGTGTTCGTGTGCTCTGTACACTGGGACATGGCAACTTCTTCCTGACAAGCTGGTGCTTATATAGTTGTAGCAACTTAAAAAGCTCTAACCTTTTCTTCTCTGCTGAAGAGAGAAAAGGAGGAGGGAAAAATTGAAAGAGTGGTACTTAAAGGGAAGACATAGCATCTACTTGAAGCTTTTAGTCACTTCTTCCTGGAGCGATCTGCCTCTCCTTTATAAATGGTCCTTAGGCTACTAGCCCAGGTTTTCTGAATTATATTTAGCATAGATGAATAAAGAAAAGACAAACTTCTCTTAGAGAGAGGAGAGGATGACTAAAAAAGCTTTTATAAGCCTGGAAGGCATGTGCTATGAGGAGAGGCTGAGGACTCCTGGCTATTCTGGTTTTGAGAGAAGAAGGCCGAGAGGCCATCTCACTGCTCTCTGCCTTCCCCTGAGGAGGGGGACGTGCAAGTCTCTGCTCCCTGTCACCACAGACAGGACATGTGGCAAGGCACAAAGCTGTGTCAGGGGACGTCCAGGTGGGCACTAGGGACGGTTGCTGAGCGTGGCCTAACACCGGAACAGGCTTCCTAGTGAGGAGGCTGATACCCCAGGCCTGCCAGTGTTTGAGGCATTTGGATAGTGCCCTCAGCAATATGCTTTAACTGCTGGTCAGCCTGAAGTGGTCAGGCGGTTGAACTCAAAATCTGTAGGTCCCAACCGAGCTATTCTGTTCTATAAGTGTGTAGATAACTTTTTTCCTGGGATTTTGTATTTTTGGGGAGACTTTTTTAAATATGAAGTCTTCCATTGTTACTTTTACAAGGTTGATAACCTCCTCCCAAACCTCTGTTCCAATCTTCCACAAATGAAACTGTACCTTCAAAAACTTACCTATAGATCCTAGCTGCATACACTTCTAGTGTTAATTAAATCTGAATGAAAGAAATATGGAAGTGCAATTCACAATAAAATATACAGGTATTACATTGTGGTGAAGTATTATACGATATAAGTGGAAGTATTTTGATGTTCTTTTGTTCTGTGTGTTTTACCTCTTATCTCTGTTCGTCGTTTCCTGTTTCCATCTCGTGCTTTCTATCTACAAAAACCTGCTGTAGGCCAGTGTTACGTGGTGGGTCAGCTGCTACCACTTCCTCTAACCCTCATCATGACAACACCAGGTAAAGAGTATTTTTTGTTAGTCATGACCCACTAGCTTAGATTTTAAAATTCAGATTTCCATTCCCCTATTTCTGAGTGTTCCTATGGTTTTATAAATAATGCTCATTTATATCCTCCCCCTCAGCTCTTGAGGTATTTCAGGCCCTTGTTCCTTACCCATCCAAGTCACTTGCAAGACCTCACTTAATAGTGGATACAATGTGCTGCTGAATTTCAGACTCAAATGCATGTGTAATTGGAGGCTTTTAAATTTCATTAGCAATATCCTTTGAGTATTTCCTAATTAGTAGTGGTTGAGTTTCATTTGGAATTGTTTGAAAATTGGTAGAGCAGCAGTGATGTTCTGTGACTTTATATTAAATTTTTGTGACCTGGGAGGGAGACATGCTCATCTATTGAAATGATGAGCCTCTTCTCTTTTTCCTGAGAGATGCTGGGGGACAGCTATGCTGTGGGTGGGATCTTCTAATTTCTTTCTTTTTTTTTACCTTCTACAAGTTTAAAAAAAAAAAAAAGGCTATGAAAGACCATCCTCAGAAAATTCTTTGGCTTTGAAAGAACCCATGGTAGAAAATGAAACTTTTTTTTTTTTTGTGCAGAGCTTTAGGCTTTTTTTAAGAGTAGGAATGTTTGTATTGTTTTATCAAGAATTTAAGTTTATTTTAAAATAACTTGTTAATAGCAATGTGAGCTTTACAGAACTAAGCAAATAACAAGTTTCAGTCTTTTTAATAGTGCCTAAACTGAAAGAATGATAAGTAGTAAACTATATTGAAATGAATGTTTAGTCTCCTTAGAATATTAAAAAATACCCTTAATGAGCATTTTTTTCTAACATAGTTACCAAAACTTTTGTCTCACATCATGTTTTTAAAACAGTTTTGACTTTGACAGACTGTTGCTTAATCAAATATTTCTTTACTAAAACCTGTTTTTATCCTGATTTTACCTAGAGAAGTGTTCCCTTTACCTGTTTAACCTTCAACCCCCAAAAAACACAGATTAAAAACTAATTTCCTCTATGCAGTGTTGCTCAAGGATCTCGTTGTTTCTTAAGTCCAGACTAATGCAATTGTCATCTAGAAACAACGACTCTTACTCAGAAGCAATATATTACTGAACAATGGGGCAGGAGAACTTTTGACAGATGGTGGTGGGGGGGAGAGATCATGCATGAGCTAAGGGCATTCTGTAGACACCTGCTAAAATGATGGAAGAACATGTGGTACAAAAATAGGATCTGAATTTAAGTGCGTTCTGTGAGCTTAAGGAATTCTGTTTGTATTCAAATGTTAGTCAAAGTTAACCAATATCTGTGTCATTAAATGGTAAATGTTCTTTTAGGTGTATTTTTTTAATTTGGTAGCTTTGACATGTATTTTGTTCAATATCCTCAGCTGTTGCAGCAGGTGTTCATATGTCCTGATGAGAAAGCAGGTTAAGTCAAGGGGAGTTAATGTTGGAAACAGGGACTTTAAGATAGGAAGAGAGAGAGAAACTCAGTGGTAGGTATGGCATCAGGAGTTTATCTGTTCGTTGTTGGAAAAAAATCTAGGTAAGATGTAGCATTTGGATGATCAAAACACATACTTTATGTAGATTTTTTGCCCCCTCCCAACCAATAAATGTGCTGTATTGAAATAACTTGCCCATGGAGTTAGAATAATGCTTTCTCTGAATCACTGCATCAAGAAAATTGAGAGGTGTTCTGAGAACAGCCATCATTCTGATGTATGCTGAGTTCAGCAAGCACTACCTAATTCTTCATTTGCAAGGTTCTCTGTCTTTCACCTAAAATGCTAAGGTTATTGTGACTGAGATCATTAATCCCTGTAGGTGTTCTTGTGGGATATTTGAAGAGGTACTGAGCATAAGACACACAGCCCTTGCCAAATCTTCATTTGGTTGGTTCAAATCCATTGCAACTTTGGTATTTTAGCTTGGGCAATTTTCAGCATTCACTACTCAGTTGAATAACTAGAAGTAGTATTTGGAGACACCAAGTGACAGCAAGAAGTCCGTCTATGTGGAGAATCTTCAAAAATATTTAAATGTGGAGAACAATACACTCAGGTTCAGTCAAGTACCCATTTCATATGTCTTTGTGCTTTATTCATTTAGGATCCAATTGAATGGATCCAATTGAATTATACAACTCTGTAAAAGCTAAAAAGTTTTATAGTTCTGCCTATCACCAGCAAAAAGTATATCAACTAGAATGTTCATAAAATACAGTACTTGATAATCTTATTATGGACTAAGCAATCTCTTTAACCTGATAGATATGGTCTTTCCAACGTGGATACAACGCTTGAGGGAACACCAGATGACATGACTGTTGTAGATGCTGCTTCCTTAAGAAGACAGGTATGTAAAGCATAGTCGTTGATAATATTAAGAAAAATCTGTAATGGTAAAATGGGGAAGTAGGTTGTCTTTTGTAATATAATGGTATGGCTGCAAAGGTAGGGTAGCCATGTAACAAGTATGGTGAGGAATCCTCTCTGTAGCCCTGCTGGACTGCCTTCACAAATCTGTATTGGTATTGCAATCTGGAGAGCCCAATTTTGTTGACCCCCTTACTTATTAGGGACAGCAAGGTCTGGTCACTAGTAGTTGAAGATAAAGCCACATTGTCAATTGTTTAAAATCCATCCAATTATGATACTAATATTAGATGCGTATTCAGAAGCTTCTAGAAAGCCTGGCAACTTTAAAGTATTAAAAGCTTTTATTTATTTCTAGATAATCAAACTTAATCGGCGTCTACAACTTCTGGAAGAAGAAAACAAAGAGCGTGCTAAGAGGGAAATGATTATGTACTCAATTACTGTAGCTTTCTGGCTACTCAATAGCTGGCTTTGGTTTCGGCGCTAGACGCAGCTCTCCCAGAAAACTTAGTTGAAAATACAAACAAAATTTGCAAAATTGTTTCTGTTTCTGAATTGTATGCTGTTTTATAATTCATACACTGGAAACTACCACCACAGAAAAAGGCTGTAGAATTGCAGTGTTAAAGGGACACCTTGTTGTTCAGTTATACTGTATTTAATAGTTTTGCATTGCAGATACTTGCAGTATCCTCCTTTGCATGCTTCAATGTAAATATGGATCAGCTGATTTTGAGATGAAGTTTGTTTCATGCAATGTAAGGACAGTGACCTACAGGAATAATCACTGGATGTTTTCTTGTGGTGGGAAGAGAAGAAATGGAATGGGTTTGGGGGGAAAAAAAATCAAAACAAAGGAATAAAAAGTAGTTTTTATTGTTCTGTTGTTAGATGCAATTAAACATTATTGCACTAGTTTTCCTTTAGTCTGCCTAGTTTCAGAGGCGTGCCATATTCAAGGAGTGTGTCCTGTTTCATGAGTGTGTTCCTTGTTTAAGCACATGTTCAGGTCAAATAATAAAAGGTGGTCTTTGCTAACATGCAGACTGTCCAGAGGTGTGTAATATGTATTTTTTATTTTAGCTTTAATTTTACAGATGTTTTTCTATAAAATACATTTTTAAGCAAGTCAGTCTGTGAGTGAACAAAAGATTGAGTACAAGATACCAATGTAGTGTATTTAATAAAACAAACAAACAAAAAGCATTGTTTAATGTTATTTTAAGAGTTTATTTAGGGGGTTATCTAAAGTAGCAGGCATTCGAGTAAGTGGCAGTGATGGTCTGAACAATTCAAAAGGAACAGGAGGGCACCATACAGCCTGCTGCAGTGCTACCAGGTCCTGCATGTTGAGAGACTGTTTTTGGTGTGTGTGTGTGGTGAGTACATAGGTATGAGAAGCTAGCCTGGTGTCCCCATGTACCGGTCAGTTCAGACATCCCTGGTTCAGTCACACGATCCACTGCCTTTTTGGTACCTGCCAGGCTACTCCGAGGGAGTATGGTGCATGGTGCTGCTGAGGGGGACCTGTGTGTTGGTGTTTCCAGCAATGTAGGGCTGCTGCTTCTGTGCAATGCTATAGCAGCCACAGCCCCTTTCCTGGGTGTGTGTGAAGCCTCCTAACAGCGCCACTGCATGGGAGAAAGTGCAGTGACATCAAAAAGATGCTTCAAAGGGGACCTTTCCTGGAACAGCTGGACCACTCTGCAGGACCATTTCTAGGCTCTACAAGTACACAGACTGGTGAGGGAGAATGATGCACAGCAGCTGCAAAAGTGAATGACACGGGGCCCCTTTAAGCGCTGTCCTTGGCTCACCCTGCAGCCGCATGGAGCACTGCCCCACGGGCTGGGAAGGTGCTTCGCAAGTCCGTGCAGCTGCCAGCTGTATGGTTTGGTGGGGCAGCACCTCTCTCCTTCCACTTGGCTGGCAGCTCGCAGAACTAGGGTGGCGGTACGTTGGGACATAAAGTGACTGAGGAGCCCATTCCTGCTCTTCTCTGCTGTGGTGAATGGGATGTCATCCTGGAAGACTGCAAAGATGGTAAACCAAAGATGGGCATATCAAAATCCTTTATGCAGCTGCGTGGTATCTGACTTTGCTTATGACTGACTGCTGTTTTGCACAGTATTTATCTGAGAGCGCGTATGAGCTGGGAGCCTAAGATACAAATGTTTGGATGGCACAAGCTGCTGAGAAGATTTTCTCTGCTGAAAGATGGCCACTGGGACAGGTTGCTGAGCACGAGAAGATCTGGGCACTTTGATATGTAGCCTGTGAGAGCCTGGCTGAGGAAGGCTGCGCTCACACCTCATGTGCTACCACAAGTAAAGCAGGGCACGGTATCTGCTATTACGTGGCTTTTGCACTGTCTTTGTGTAGGTTGCTGTGCCTCCTTCCTTGTGTGTCATCTAAATTTGGCTGTTCCCTGTATTTATTTTTTTTTTAGCTTTATTCATCTTGTACTACATGCCTCCCTTGGCTCTGTAGGGTAGTTGCTGTGCTTTTTCATAGCATGAACGCCTTTGTGAAAGACAAGGGGAAAGGCCTGCTTTGCACTTCCTTGGTACTTTCATTAATTTTATACCACCGCCTTTAAGCTAGAGCTGTGCTATTTGAACTACTGCTTTTTACTAAGACATGTATGGGTAACAGGAAAAATAAATAAATAACGGGAATTAAAAAAAAAAAAAAAAAAAACTTTGTCTTGCAAATGAGTTCCTAACACAGGGGGAGGTGGGGACAGCACTATTCCCCCCACCCCCCTCAGCCCTGTCAGCGGCCCCTCAGCCTTCCCGCCGCGGGCCCGGCCCCTTTGCGCCCGGACCTGTTCCGGCAGGCAGCGGGCAGGGCCGGGCGCCTTTCCCCGCCGGGCCGCCTCCTTCCTCCGCCCCATCATGGCCGCCGGGCTGGGGGCTTTCAGCAGGGCGTCGCGGCGGCTGCTGGCTGCGGGGCCGGGGCCGGGGCTGGGGCCGTTCGGGCCGCGCACGGCCCCGCTCCGCCCCGCGCCAAGAAGCGGTGGCTCCGCGCCTACCTGGAGCAGCAGCGGCTGGAGGCGCCCCCGCAGCGGCGGTGAGGGGCGGCGGGCGCTCCGAGGGGGCCGGGCCCGCTCGCGAACGGGAGTTCCGGGGGTCTTAAACGGTGGTCGCGATCTTCAGAAATAAGCCCAGCATGCCTTTGCTTTTGGTAGCTTTTTCTGTTTCTAAATTTGATCTCTTGTGCCCGCAGGTCCGAGAAGCCCGGCTGGGATTACCACGCAGAGATACAAGCCTTCAGCCACCGGCTCCAGGAAAATTTTTCTTTGGATCTTCTCAAAACCGCGTTTGTAAATTCGTGTTACATCGAAAGCGAAGAGGCGAAGCGCCGAGAGCTCGGGGTAGCCAAAGAAACGGTTGCCCTTAACCTCCGCGATAACAGGCAGCTCTCCGAGCAGGGGCAGTCCTTCTCGCGCTCTTACCTGGCGCGCTGCTTTGGAGGCGCCCATCCGGCGTTACCGGCCCAGGGCATAGGAGCGCTCGTTGATTTCCTTACCGGCCAGGAGCTCGTTTCTTACGTGGCTCAGAACCTGTCAGTGCAGGACCTGACGCTCTGCGCACAGTTCCCCGTCCCACCAGACGTGCTGCACAGGACGTTCTTCGCTGTCGTAGGAGCGCTGCTCGACAGCAGCGGGCCTGAGAAAACGGGCATCTTCGTCAGGGTAAGTCATCGCCTGCGGTTATTTTTTCACTGATAAAAATCCTAGTAACGTCTAAGGGCTTCAAAAGTGACAGGAAAAAAGGCAAAAATTATGTTGGTCTATACTGTGATGGCAGAGATTCAGAGAGGTTTGGTTTTTTTTTTTTTTCAAAAAAAAAAATGGTTGGTCAGATGCATAAAATGATGTATTTATGATGGTTTATAAGGGTGGTATTATAATACTTGCTGCCACTTGCTAGAGGAAAGTGTTATCCTCCGTGCGCTATGCTACCCTACCAAATAATGAAACTACTCCACCTCAAGTCACGTACACCTTCAGTTTTAAAGAATATTTTATAGCTTTCAATCTTTATTTATATTTAATATAAAGCTGCTGCTGCAAACACTAAAAATCTTTTCATACAAGAAAGTTCAACGAAAATGCAGCATAACAAGGTAGTTTCAGGAGCTGCTGCCCTTTCAGGTGTCCTTTTCACTTATTTCTGGTTTTGCAATGGAGGAATGTTTGTGAGAATCTTATTTCTGGCACAAGAGTCCAGGGGCTGTGTAGGAGCAGTGATCAGATCAAGAGCACGTCCTCTGGGGCTGCATGGTGCCTCCAGCCTCTTTGCAGAGCCCTCCAGAAGTGCAGCTTGGGGTTTGTCTGTACTAAACGTGCTGAATAGCACGTCTGGTGGTCAGAGCTGCACGGGGGCGTTGTCAGCCCCTCCCAGGCCAGTGCTGCTCCTTCCTTACATGTGAGTGGGTCTCTTTGCGTGTGTGCAGTGCAAGGCCGAAGCAGAACCAGTGCTGCTGAGCTCAGTAACGCAGATGGCTCTGCCTGGCTGTGGCGTGGAGCTGAGGGGTTTGATCATTCCTTTCAGCTCTTCACTGTCGAGTGCATTAGTGCCTCTTCATATTGGATTTTTATTAGCAGACCGTAGAAGCTAAAGCCTTTGTTCCGTTTCCCACTGATTGTAACTTCTAATTCTTTTTTTTGTTTAGGATTTTTTAATTCCCCATCTGATTGGAAAAGACCTGTTTGAGATCTGGGAAGTTGTAAATCCTATGGGCTTACTAGTGGAAGAGTTGACCAAGAGGAATATCTCTTCTCCAGAGCCAAGAATTACCAGGCAGCTGGGAGTCACCACAGTTCTTCCGCTGTACTTCGTTGGGCTGTACTGGTTAGTACAATACTAATGCCAAGTGAAATGGAGTTAAGCTTAGGGAGAGGGAAGGAGGGAAGATGGTCTTTTTACTTTTTTACTTGTGTTCTTTGGCCAAGTTATTAGAGAAAAGAAACCATGCAGTGACTTCCATCTAAAATCAACCACTTACACATTGTTAGTGCCTTGCTGTAGTAAAAAACAAAACTGTCTCGGACTAAAGGGCCTTGAAGTCTAAACGAGATGCACCCGAGAGTCAAGATAGAAGACTGTCAAGGTGAAGAGATACCAAGGCCGGAGGGGCTGAACAGACGCTAACGTTACATTCTAGAGCTTTTTACACAGAGGTCAAATCGTGGCATTAGAAACCAAGCAAGAGGAGTGTCTCTGCCCAGACAGAACGTACGTGCCAGGTATCCCTGGTGAGCGTGGTCAGGGCCTGCCCAGGTGTGTTGCCTGGTGGAAACATCGTTCCTCTGGAGCAGGGTAGGACCTCCTGCCTCCTAGCCCCCAGTGTTGCTTTGCTACATGAGCTACAGATGAGCACTTGGGAAGATTGCCTTAACCTGTTCTGAATTACCGCGCTTCAGTTCATATGTTTTCTAAGATATATAAATAAATATATATATATATATATATAAAAAAAAGAACTTTGCATTTTTTCCTGGAATCTCTTGTCCCTCCACGAAATGCTCCTATTCAGTGCCTATAGATGTTGATTAAACAGAGCTGAATATGTAACTCCTAACACAGAGAACTTCTCTGTGAATCCTTCGGAAGAATTCCTAAAATGCTTTCTTACCAGGGGAGGAGAAAAGAATGTTTGTTTAAGCTGACCAAAACAACAAATTTGCATATTTTTAGCAGGGCTAGCAGAAATTGAACACTGTAAACAATCAGTAATGTGTTAGGAGTCTAAATGAACAAAGTAATGTTCTTCCAGGAAGAGGATGTCTTTCTGATTGGAGTTTCCACTGCTGAATATCCAATCGCTTATCTGTGCAGGAAAGGCCAACGGAAATGTTGACACTCGTGTGTGTACATAGAAATTACCTTCAGCAGTCACTGACAGTGGAGAAAAAAATATCTAGCAGCTCTTATTCATGATGTACAGTAGTGCTCAGGATTTTGATGAAAATGTGAAAATGTTTTGTTTGTTTTTTTTCAAGTGATAAGAAGATTATCGCTGAAGGCCCTGGTGAAACGCTGCTCGCGGCAGAGGAAGAAGCTGCCCGCGTGGCGCTGCGGAAGCTGTATGGGTATACAGAGAACAGGAGACCTTGGGATTACTCGAAACCCAAACAAGGGTGGGCAGCTGAAAAGGCTATCAGCAGTAACTAGATAATACAGGCCGCTTCAAGTTTCTCTCAAGAATTAGTGGCTTTCATGCAAATACAGATGCATTTCAGAAAGCAAAATTCGGTTTAATTTTTTGATCTTAAGTGTATGCAATTTTCAAATTAAATACAGTTTTAAAATAAATGTAATCTTTCCCTTTTACGTAAAGCTTAATATTCAGTCATTTTCCTGAACAACAAAAGTACATTTTTTCTGAATGTATGCATTCTGTCTGAGAAGTTTTTCCATACAACATGGGAGACTGTTCTTAAGGAAGTTTAATAATGTGACGAAGTCCTTGCTCTTGAGGAACTTCAGTACGTAGAAAAAGGTTTTTATGTGAGCTTTCTTGGGGCTTTGATTGAGAGTATTGTTAATAAGATGAGTTGAATTAAATATGCAGCATTGGTCTTTGGGTTCTATCTGGATTTGTTTGTCTCTCACCTTGTGAAAATGTAAAATGTGATGTCAGTGGTATTAACACTGGTGGTCCAATTAAAAAAGGAAATGGCACTTTTGAGGTCTTACTGCTTGCAACATTTATTTGCCGTACACATTGGCTTCTGTTGTTCAAGTAGGCTCTGGGAGGATGTATTTTTTATTTTAAAATTTGTAGAAAGGAAAATAAGGATCATGAAGGCTTGTACTCAAAGAAATTGGAGAACGTTGTGTAATATTAGGCTACTAGATGATCCAAGTTTAAGTGGTCATAGGACTAAGGTATTGGATTCAGTGAAATTGGTGTTTGGTTTGTTTGCACCATCCGCATCTGTTCCAGTGTAACTCAAGTGATTGAAAACCTGCTGAGGAACAACTCGGGTACCTTCATAATGTTCTTGTTAGATAGGAACTCAGTACGTGTACCAGAAAACAACATGTAGAGAGACAGATACATGAGGACTGTGTGGCTCTCTTGGAATTGTTTCCTTTAAAATTTAGTGAGATGACATTGCAAATTGCAACAGAGCCCTCAGAGGGGGAAAGGAAAAAGTTGAGTGTGGGACAATGGTTAAAGAAGTGTTTCCTGCCTTATCCCGTTGTAAACACCAGTTTTATTTTGTGTTTATGTGAAGGCTGCTTAGCAGTGAAAGGTCCCAGGCTGCGGTTGTGGCTGCTGAGCAGCTCTGGCACACTGCAGGTGCTGCATTCCCTGCTGCCCCTGGAGTGAGAATGAGATCTGGCTCTCTTCTACTTGACTGGGGAAAAAAAACCAACCAACACCTGCCTGCCATTCACTATTATTTGTCGTGCCATACATCTGAAGCACGTATACAACACTTAGTGTGGCTAGATCACAGTGAAATCTGTTGTTTAGATTCTGGCATGGTAAATTCCATGGGTGATAGTTAAAATGTAAAAAGGAGAGCAGAAAGATCAGTCTAACATAAATTTTGCATTAAATTGCTAGTGTTTAAATGAAAAAAAATACACCTGGGTGATCTATTATCACTTACGTAACCATAGCCAGTAAGGTCACTATATTTCAGGGGAATAATAGCTGAATCTGAAATTACTTAGGCTATTTTTAGTTTTTCAGATGAGGTATTTCTCTTACCTTTACCTATTTTAAAAGGACAGTAGTGTTGTTTTTTTTTTTATCCAAAGTTTGATCTGCCTACTATTTTAAATGTATATATTTATGTATTTTAAGAGAGGAATAAACAGCATTCTGTCAGTTTACCTTAAAAGAATATTTAGCATCTGCTTACTGTTGCTTCACAGTTTGGAATACGAGAATAAATCCTAGGAGAAGTGGATTACTGAGTCCTTCCTTGCTGGAAGGAAACTGCTTAGTGTAAGATAAATCAATTTATTGTGTAACATATGTATGGTTACTCAAAACTCAATGTTTCGAGTTCAAAGAGAAAGACAGTTTGGGGACATGGAAAGAAAGGTTGACTTTTTTTTTGTTATAGAGGTGTGAGTGGAAAATAAGGAGTATATACAAGAAAACGTGTCCCGTTTTCAATCTTCTAAAGGTCAGAAAAGCATTTGATGCGGTATCTGTGCTTCAGGTCCTGGCATCTAAGTGTGTATCACTAACTCACTGATGTTAAAAGATTGGTTAGATTTACAGAATTAAGTATCTTCAAAAGTATACAGTGAAAGTGGTAGCTTTTCTTCTGCTACAAGGTTTGTTGATGGAATTCCCTGGTAGTTTTGTGGTCTGAAAAGTACTTTATAAGCTACTTGTGTTGGTTCTCACCCAGGCATTGAGGTCTGACCCAAGTGCATTTGTATCTCCCAATGATCCTTCCTTCCTCAAATCCCGTTTTGTCTTTCAGGGAAAATAAACCAAGCATCATGATGATAATCAACCAATTAAAAAGAATCAGTTTATTCTTGCAACCCTTTGAACAACTTGTTTTACCAATGATTTTTACAATTCATAGAATCATAGAATCATAGAATATCCTGAGTTGGAAGGGACCCTTAAGGATCATCAAGTCCAACTCTTGATACCGCACAGGTCTACCCAAAAGTTCAGACCATGTGACTAAGTGCACAGTCCAATCTCTTCTTAAATTCAGACAGGCTCGGTGCAGTGACCACTTCCCTGGGGAGCCTGTTCCAGTGTGCAACCACCCTCTCTGTGAAGAACCCCCTCCTGATGTCGAGCCTAAATTTCCCCTGCCTCAGCTTAACCCCGTTCCCGCGGGTCCTGTCACTGGTGTTAATGGAGAAAAGGTCTCCTGCCTCTCGACACCCCCTTACGAGGAAGTTGTAGACTGTGATGAGGTCCCCCCTCAGCCTCCTCTTCTCCAGGCTGAACAGGCCCAGTGACCTCAGCCGTTCCTCGTACGTCTTCCCCTCCAGGCCTTTCACCATCTTTGTAGCCCTCCTCTGGACACTCTCCAACAGTTTCATGTCCTTTTTATACTGTGGTGCCCAGAACTGCACACAGTACTCGAGGTGAGGCCGCACCAGCGCAGAGTAGAGCGGGACAATCACCTCCCTTGACCTACTAGCGATGCCGTGCTTGATGCACCCCAGGACACGGTTGGCCCTCCTGGCCGCCAGGGCACACTGCTGGCTCATATTCAACTTGCTGTCAACCACGACCCCCAGATCCCTCTCTTCTAGGCTGCTCTCTAGCGTCTCATCGCCCAGTCTGTACGTGCAGCCAGGGTTTCCCCGTCCCAGGTGCAGGACCCGGCACTTGCTCTTATTGAACTTCATGCGGTTGGTGATCGCCCAGCTCTCCAACCTATCCAGATCCCTCTGCAAGGCCTTTCCACCCTCATTCGAGTCCACAACTCCTCCAAGTTTGGTGTCATCAGCAAACTTGCTCAAAATACCTTCTATTCCTACATCCAGATCGTTTATAAAAATATTGAAAAGTACCGGCCCTAAAATGGAGCCTTGAGGGACACCACTGGTGACCACCCGCCAGCCTGACGCAGCCCCATTTACCATAACCCTTTGGGCCCTGCCCGTTAGCCAATTGCTCACCCATCGTATGATGTTTTTATTTAGCTGTATGGTGGACATTTTGTCCAGTAGGATCCTATGGGAAACCGTGTCAAAAGCCTTGCTGAAGTCCAAAAAAATCACATCAGCTGGTTTCCCTTGGTCCGTCATACGGGTGATCTTATCATAAAAGGAAATCAGGTTAGTTAGGCAGGACCTGCCCTTCACAAACCCATGCTGGCTGGGACCAATGACTGCTTTGTCCCCCAGGTGAGCCTCAATGAGAACCATCTTCTCCATGATTTTACCAGGCACTGACGTGAGACTGACAGGCCTGTAATTGCTAGGGTCTTCTTTCTGACCCTTCTTGTAAATCGGCACAACATTTGCCAGCTTCCAGTCTACCGGGACCTCTCCAAATTCCCAGGATCGTTGAAAAATAATTGAGAGAGGTTCCGCGATGACGTCCGCCAGCTCTTTCAGCACCCGGGGATGAATCCCATCCGGACCCATGGACTTGTAGGGATCCAGGTGGAGTAGCAAATCCCGCACACGTTCAGGGTCGGTTGGGAGTTTGTCATCCCCACCGTCCCAGTCCTCTAGCTCAGGGCACCCTGGGTCCCAAAGCCCATCATCGGCATTGAAGACAGAGGCGAAGAAGGCGTTAAGCATCTCTGCTTTGCCTATGTCATTGTCTGTGAGGAGACCTTCCCTATCAAGGAGCGGCCCTATGTATTCTTTAGTTCTCCTTTTTCCATTCACATATCTGAAAAAGCCCTTTTTATTTTCTCTCACAGACACAGCCAGCTTCAACTCAAGGTGTGCTTTGGCCACACGAATTTTCTGCCTACAAACACGAACGGCATCCCTGTATTCTTTCCATGACACCTGGCCCTCCTTCCAGTAGCGAAACACTCTCTGTTTCTGCCTAATCTCCATTAGAATGTTCCTGGTCAGCCACGCCGGCCTCCTGCCCCGCCTGCCTGACTTGCGATATTTAGGAATTGCTTGATCTTGTGCTTCTAGGAGGCATCGTTTAAAGAATGACCAGCACTGGTGGACATCGAGGCCTTCAAGAGCAGTTTCCCAGGGGACCTTGCTGACTAGTTCCCTGAGCAGCCTGAAGTCCGCTTTCCCCATATCTAGGGATGAGGTTTTGGTGGCACTTTTCTTTCTGTCACCGTAAATTTTGAACTCAACCACTTCATGGTCGCTTTGACCAAGGCGGCCACCAATCACCACATCTCCCACCAGACCCTCTCTGTTTTCTAGCAACAGGTCTAGGAGGGCACCTTTCCTAGTTGGCTCCGTTAGCACCTGCACCAAGAAGTTATCATCTAGGTGCTTCATGAACCTCCTGGACTTGCTCGTGTCAGCCGTGTGGCACTCCCAGTTAACGTCTGGCAAGTTGAAGTCCCCCATAAGGACAAGGGGAGTTAATCTCGAGGCCTCTCTTAGTTCTGTAAAGAATAATTTATCGGCGCTATCGTCCTGGCCAGGCGGTCTGTAATAGACTCCCACAATGACATCCCCTTTATTCGTTCGTCCCTTGATCCTTACCCAGAGGCTCTCAACTTTGCCATCTCCGACCTGAAGTTCCACACAGTCCAGCCCCTGCTTCACATACATCGCCACCCCACCACCTCGCCTACCCTGCCTGTCCCTCCTGAAGAGCCTGTAACCATCTATCGCAACACCCCAGTCACAGGACTCATCCCACCAGGTTTCGCTTATGCCGATGATATCGTAGTTGCAGGACTGGGCCAGGACTTCTAGCTCATCCATTTTATTCCTCATACTGCGTGCGTTCGTGTAGAAGCACTTCAGGTGCGTCTCCTTACACTCAGCACCTTGTGGATCTGCCCGAAGGACCTCACTGGCACCCAGCCCCTCTGATTCTAGCGTACCTTCCCTTAGGTCTTCACCGGCGTGCCTGGTTTTAGCCCCTTCCCCCTTCGACTCTAGTTTAAAGCCCTATCTATCAGCCCTGCCAACTCCTGACCAAAGATCCTTACCCCTCTCCGAGAGAGGCACATCCCATCCGGTGCCATCAGGCCCTGTGTAGCATAGACCTTCCCGTGATCAAAGAACCCAAAGTTCTGCCGGTCACACCAGTCTCGAAGCCACGAGTTTATGTGAACAGCACGCCTTTCAGCTTCGATCCCCCCTATCGGAAGGACAGAGGCAAACACAACCTGTGCCCCTGATCCTCTAAGTAGTCGCCCCAAATCCCTAAAGTCTCTTTTGATCGCCTTCGGACTTCTCGTTGCTACTTCATCGCTACCAGCCTGAAAGACCAGTAGCGGGTAGTAGTCAGTGGGCCGTACCAGGCGCTGGACTTTCTTGGCGAAGTCTCTCACCCGAGCCCCAGGGAGGCAACAGACTTCTCTGCGGGTTGGGTCCGGTCGGCATATCGGTCCCTCTGTCCCTTTCAGAAGGGAGCCCCCCATAACAATAGCCCTTCTTTCTTTTTTGAAGGATGATGTGGCCATGCGGTGTGTAGGTCGCCTTGTCTTAGGCGCCCCCTCCAGCTGGGACGGGTTTTTATCTACTTTATCGTTCGGATTGTCTTGTTCTAGTCCTTCATATCGATTATTTAAGGGTAGATGAGAAGGAGAGGTGGGCAGAGAGAGGGCTCGCCTACCACCCCGAATAGGCACCTGCCTCCATTCCCCCCCTTGATCTAGGTCTCCTCCCGCTGCCTGGCAGGAGGAGGGAACCTCCGTCTTCTGCATAACAGGAGACGCCTGTGCTGTGGCAGGCTCATGAACCTGCCTCAGAGAGGGTAGAGTGCACCTCCACCAGTCAATTTCCATCTCCGATTCCCTGATGCTCCTGAGCCTGTTCACCTCCTCCCGGAGCACCGCTACCTGGCTGAGCAATTATATTCTTAAACTGACTTAGCAGTAGAAAAGGCCATGTTCTCTGGCATTTATGGAATGTTGTAATAGGTTAACATGATCTCGAGTCAACCCTGATTATGCCTTTCTGGGTGCTACACTAACTTTATCTGATACAGGTATTTGTTACTGTAATTGCATTTATGCTTTAACCCATTCAAACCATATCTCCTAATGAAGATCTTTTCTTAACTGAAAGTAAACCAGAAGACAAATACCAGTCTTTCTGGGCTAACTTAAAAGTCACGGGTGTGGTAACAACTACATTTTAACAAAAGTGCAGTACTATAATGCTAACCATTTTTCATTTTTCTTCAATTTCTCTCTTGATCTTTGTAATAATTAGCATAAGGATGCAAATATGCTTACACATAAGTAGACTTTAAAATAATAATAATAAATGGACTGCTAGTTGTTAATCCATCAAAGGCAATGGCAGTTTTGTTGCTGAGTTTGGTCTAGACTTGGTTTTACCCAAATATTGAACAAACTACATGTGTGAATGGCCTTAGGTTACTCTTCTCCCTCCATCATCAAGATTCTGTCTTTTTCTTGAAAGAGTTTTAAAACTGTCTTTCTTTAAAGAAAGTTAAGAGAATTTCTACTGTATCGGTGCCAGCTAAGCAAATAGAAGAAAAACTTCTTAATGTGCATTCATGTTTGTTTATTAAGTTACTTCTTGTTCTCAGTATGTGCTTTTGCTGCTGTTCTGAGCTGTTCAGTAGCACAACTGAATGCTCTGTGCATCTCCTTGTTCACAGCTGCAGCTTCTGCTGGTTACAATAACCAGGTTTTTTTTTTGTAATTTTCTCTAAAAATGTCCAGAAATAATTCTTGTATTTTAACAGTCACAGTGACTTCAATACTGGACATTAACAGGGAGATACCTGTAAAGTGATTGTATTTTAATTTGAAGTTTGAAATTGTCAGTGAAAAGTTAAAGCTTTATTGAAATTAACACCAAACTCTTTTGCTTTTTATGAGAGATCAAAAATGAGGATAGGTTGCTCTGGCACTCTGGTGCTATAAAAAGCCAAAAAGAATTCAAAACATCAAAAGATGTGTTTTTCTTTTTTTGGGAGGGCGGATGCTGCAGTGCAGAAATGTTAGAAAAGCCCTACATTTTCTTGTCCTCAACGTCACTAAGTACTGTGGTAAACTTTAAACAGGCTCAAAACTATTCAGTTGCTGTTCTAAAGTACTTCTGGGCTTTGAAGTTTAATATTCAGAGACGCATTAATTGTAGAGGAGGGAGCATCCAAGGACAGATTGTTTTTATCTTTTCAAATTGATTCCACTGATTCAATGGCAGCGGTTCTGTGTGTTTACCATTTCAGCTTCTCTAAGAAATTGTGGATAAATTAGGAAAATAAAATGGTCACCAGTTGGTCAGTAAATAGCCAGCTGTTGTAGAGCACAGTTGTGTAGGGGGAACAAGTTAATCTGTGTGACGGAATCAGAGCATGGAAGGCTGGCTGTTGTTCCTAAATCCTGGAGGATGCAGCATTGCAGCTCATTGTGGTGCACCTGAAAATGGGTTGTGCTTCCCTGGAAAAAAGGTAGCTGTTGGGAGAAAGTAAAACATTATCATCCTTTCTACTTTTGTGTAATAAATATAATGCTTCTGCCAGTCTGTGGTGCTTATGCTTTGACTACACTTTTTTTTTGGTCACTGAACTTTTATTTTTATGTTCAAGTATGGTATCTGCAGGTATTGTACGATTATAAAGGACCTCCTGAGTCATCGAGACAACCTACTGCCATCATGGCTAAGTTTAATGATCCTTTTCCTAAACAGATGGTGCTCCAGATTAAAAGTCGTTAGGTCTTTTGCTCCTACTGCTTCAGCTGGAAACAATCACAGAACCTGACTGTTCTGATATGGAAATTAAAAATGAAGCCTTACCTCTGTAAGTGTTCATTGCCAGTTGTGCTCACTTGTTCTGATACCACTGTTTTTTATCAGAAGAAATCCTGATTTTTATTGGTGCTGGCAGAATTTGTATTTAATTCCAGTGAGATCATAGTTTCATACAGTTTTGGACACGCTTGCAAGTTTCCTCTTACATGGCATCCCAGTAGCTCTGCAGTCCTATGTCTTCCCCTAATTAGACTGGGATGCTTATGTAAATGAGAGCAACATTTATTTTATGGTAACCTGACTAACATGTTTGAGATTAATGATTACCTAACACGCACATTTATTGTTCTTTGTCCTGAAGGCATGATTTCCATTTAAAGTACTTAATTTTGGTACTCTATGTAGGCCACCAAAATTAATCGCATCAATAGGTAGGTGTGTGTGTTTAAAAAATGGTATTCTCGATAGTCATTCAAATAACTTGGCCAATTTTTTGTAGCATTTCTAACCCTAAAAACTTGCATGTGTCACCAAAAAAAAAATCCTGAAAGAATGTTTTGATATCCAACTTCAAAAAAGCTTTTAACACTATTTAGTACAAGATGTTTCAGTAGAGAGATGGTAGTTGGCTATAATTCCCTGCTCTGTCTGCAGATTCTGTAGTTTCATGATCCACACACATTTAAATACCCATTGAATCCCATCTTCGGTTGGTGGTGGACTTGTCTCATTCTGTAGCCTATGGCTGGTATACTTAGGTGGAGGGGAAAAGAGTGCCATTGGCAAATTTCCACGTTGTAGAGAAAAGAAGTACTTTTGGCCAGTGTGGGAGGTGAGTGTGCAAATGTTCTAGGTTTGGAAGCTTTAAAAAATGTGCTCACTTGCCTACTTCTAGAGAATGATGCCACCACTTCCATAGTACCATTAGCTGACACCAGCTCCACTGTGACACTGAGATGGCATTTTGGGGAAACATGTCCAGATTCGTGGTTATGAGGTAAAGCAGGGGATATTGCCAGATCAAAAAAATAATTAATCTAGCTACATGAAAATCATTACGCATTCTTTAAGGCTGAAGGAAGCACAATAGTGGAGCACCACTGTCCTACGTTAGACCTAAACGTCCAGTGAAATATCAGAGATTTAGGGCTCAAAGACATAATTCTGCAATCTCTTCTTGTGGTTCATCTCCCCCATGGAGGCAGTACTACCTATGTAGCTAAGAAAATCCTAATGAATGAAACTGAACAGGTGTTTCAAAATTAGTGTGGGATTAGTGGCAAGACTGACCTGGAGAAGCATTCCCACCACTAGAGGGCAAAAAGATCAATGTTTAGGGTGACAAAGTAACAGAAAAATTTGTAGAAATAACTCCAACATCAGAAATTTTTAAGGATGAAAAGTCTGGAGAAAATGGCTTCATTTGTTGAATGCTAGTTGAATGCTAATGATGATTATTCTCTTTAATATCAAGAGATAGGAGCTGAGAATGTTTACAAAATAACATTATTTATAGTCCCACCAGAAATAAAATTGTTGCCTAATCTAAATCTGTGTAGCTGACGGCTGCTTCTGCCATTTCGCAGACCTCCCGCCTCAAGCCACAGCTGTGGCAGTGAGCTCAACACGGCCACTGGGATAATTTCCTCAGCCTCTCCTCACTAGGGGACTGATGGCTTTTGAATGGAGTGATTTAAGCATCATTTTCTATTTATTATACCAGAGTACAGTTCAGTTTTGCTTTTATGTTTCTTTTGCAATGGAAATATTTGTTAAATGTTTCATTTCTCCCCCAGATATTGTGAGATGTTTTTTCAGCATGTTTTCAACCAGGCAGGCATGTTCAACACCCTGCATTGCCCAGCCAAGGAGACAGCATTTGGGGGGACGATGACATTCCCATCGACAGCTAGTGGATCCACACACAGGTCAGGAGAAGTCATTATTGCTCCTATTGCTGCTTTTACTGCTTTAGGGAGAACACTGGTGAGATGCCCCCACCCATAGTTTCACATCCAGGCCCTTGGCACTGCCTGTTTTGTTCTCCCAGCCGCTGGGAACCGGCACAGCGACGCGGTGCCCTGTGACTGCGGACAAGGTTCCCGACTCAGCCTGTGTGCAGCGTTAATAGAGGCGGGCCGATAAACTTCATGGAAGTCTGGACCAGTAGCAAAACCATTGGCTGTTCCCTGGTTTCAGAGGTAGGTAAACTATTTTATGGTTTATTTCTTTGAAAGATTCTTTCTGTTTGTCGGTTCTTGGTTGGGTATTTCAACTCCCTGCTGCAAGGTTGGCTTTAAGATCAAGTATTTAGGAGATGATCATGGGCCGAACTGAATTTGGTTGATCTCCTTACTCCAAGAGAGAAAAAAACAGGCAATTTAAAATAAGTTTGAGCTTTTTTCTTGACTGGATTACTATAATCATCACTTTCTAGTAAACCAAAACTAGGTCAGGAACTAGGTAAAAATATTTTTTTTTAAGTATGATAAAATTTGGGATAAGCTTCAAAACTTTCCTTTAAAGAAGAATCCCCCCGATCACAGAAGGGATTTGGTTTTAGTGACAGAATCCACTGCTGCGTTCTGCTGACTCTTACCAGGCTGCTTTTGGAGCCTGCAAAGCACTCTTTTCACACTGCAACAGCATGTTGATTTTTTCGAAGCATATCAATACATCGTTTCAACACGAAGATGTCATTCCAAAGAGTTTATGCTGACAAGGAGTTATTTTGATTTCACTACACAAGGGGATAAAACTCCCTGCAGAGAGGACCGAGGGCAGTTACGGGCATTGCCTGCACTGCTGAGGGGCTCTCCCTGAAGGCAGAAAACATGGGGCGCTCTGGAGCACAGCTGGGACTGAGGACAGTGCTCTGAACATTCATCGACTCTTGGTCTGTAATGAGGATGAACTAGAAAGAACTAAACCCTCTGACGGGTGGGTTTGTGCGGCGGTCAGTGATGGAAAGAGAAGGAGCGTAAAACAAGACTTTACCCTGGTTAACGTCTAGGTCAGCTCATATTGATTTTTTGAGCTGTAAAACCTGAAACTTCAATAACTACCATGAAACCTTTCTCTGTTAATCATTAGTGAGCTTAAATTGCTTTGGTGTGGTGTTTTTTCAGTTTGTTTTTCCTTTTTTTTTTAAGCATGGTTATGCTCATAATCCCCACAGAATCGGGAAAGAGGCGGGCTGGGCCCTGCAGGTAGAGCTAACGGCGGGGTGCTGAGCCACAGCTGATCGGCCCCGCTGGGCACACGCCTGCTCTATCTTCTGCCCACATGCGTGCACATTTCAGCTAGGCCTTTATCTGCCTGCACACAAGTACATGCAGGGAGGGAAAATTTAAGCTGGAGGGTAGCTGTGCTATCACGGCAATATTTATAAACTGGTCAAGAATACGTTGAATCTGAAAAAGTGGCCAGCTGGAACTTAAGTAGCAAATACTGAGGTCAGAAACAACCCTACACATAGAGGAGCAGGATGCAAAAAACTTGTGTATTCAGAAATGGGATCTCGATAACTTAGGAAGGTCAACGTGAACTTCGCTCTGGGGAAGCTATACAGACAGTGTCACAACTTCTAACGGTTCTGAGATACTTGATTAAAAGACCTAAGCTGTAAGAAATACTATACTGGCTAATAGCTTCTGAAATACTTTTGTTGCCATATTTGTGATGGTTTATTAACTGTCAGGTTCCTCTTTACTGCCTATTTTCTTCATCCATGGAGAAACATTTTTTTTCTTTTGCTTAAAAATCTCTTGTATGTCGGTGGCTGTATTTCTAAAATTTCTGTGTCTGTGTCAGTAAGGCACTGCTCTTTAATAACTATTGGTCTGAATGGACATTATCCCCAAATTTTCAGTGTGCTGTTTCAGAGTATTTGTTCTATCTCTTCAGTTAAATACCTTGTCCGCAAACCAAACTGAAAAAAAGAAAAAAACAAACAAAAACTAGGTTTTGTTCTGAACACTTATTATTTTCCAGTCCCAAACTGGAAAAGAATACTATTTACTATTGTGCCCACCATGCTTTAATTGCTTTGTTTTGTTTTTTAATTTATTTAAGCAGGTAAGCATTACATTTTAAATATTTTTATGTCATCAAGACAGCTTCTTTTTCATGTGAAGTCTTTTTAGTTAAGCCGGACACTGATAAGCATTTCTCTTTTTCCTTTTGGTTAGGAAAGAGTTTTTCTATTTCAAATACTTTCAAAATCTGCCTTCTTAATTGAAATTCACATATGTTTTTACAAAGAGTGGGCATACCTGTCATTGCCATGTAATCAGACTACATTCTTGAAAGAAACCTTTTTTTTTTCTTCTTTTTTTTTTTTTTTAATCTCTTTGTACCTGCAGCTATGACTTGCAGTATTGAAAAGTCAGCTCAAGGAGAGGAACTGAAGGTGCTCTTGCCATACAGCAGACTGTACAGGAGACCCACATGTGAGGGGATTTACTTTTCATGTTCAGTTAATTATTCTAAACAACAATTAGAGGGTTTGCCCCTTACTTCCAAACTAAATAGCATAGAAAGTGCTAAAATATTACTAGTCTTAGCAGTATTCTTCCCATGTATGGGTTGAGATTAGGTCTCTCCTCCAGAAAACCTCCCTTAAGAGGATATTTGCAGTTACCAAGGATTATCCACATCTATTCACTCCAACTGCATTAACCTTTACGGTGTTCTCCAGGGGATTTTTGTTTGTTGTGCATCTTGTTAGTGCTTTTCTAACACGTTAATGCTGCCAGTGACAAAGCCCTTTTCTCTTGTCCTCCTTGAATAACAGAACTGCAGTTTGCCCATGACAAAGTCTCAGGGATTCATGGAAAAAAAAATATCTTGATAGTATCTCAGACTTAAAAATTACAGTAATGAGAAAAATTAAACTAAATTTGAAGCATCAGGTTTCCCTTTGTCAGTCCACTTCTAAATATTTTTTTTCAGAAACTGGGTGATCAAAGAACTGAGCTTTCCCATATTCATGTTATGTGGCTTATTTTCTTTTGTTCTTCTATTTGAATATCTGGCATCTGAAAGCTCTGTTTCCCAAATTTTCCTATTTCATGTCCACCATCATTACTTTACACTAAGATATTGTTCTTTTTTTCTCACTTCAAATCCAAATTGATATTTCCAGGACTTTTAGTCTTTCTGATATTTATGGTGATTGATTTGTTCGCTGCATTTGTTCACCTGTTTTTATAAAAACTAAAACACTGCTACACTGGAGTCACGTATTTACCTCCTTAGTGTTTCTCAGTGCATGATAAGTATTTCATGGCTTGACTTGGCATTTCAGACTCAGCTCATTCTCTATATATATTCAGATTGACTTAGTGTTCTCCTTTCTCTCAACATCACGGGCCTACATTGCTACAATAATGCAAGACTCAGAGAATTACAGAATTTTGTCCTGTTTTCTGTATGTAGATTACAGTTGTAGAAACTGTTTCAGGATTAACACAAGCACCAAAGGATGTCTGCTCACAACAGTAAATTCTGTTCTACAAATTAACCTTCAAGTGATATTTATTAATAGAACTAAAATTCTAGGGAAGTCTGCAGCAGAACATGTGCATTTTGTAAAGCACAGGGAAATGAGAGAAAAACGGTTGAAAATGTCACTCGTCTCTGTTCTAACTTTGCATGTCCTCCTGTGAAGATGTTTGTCAAACTACCTCTAATTCTTTTTACCAAATCTAAGGTAGTTCTAAGACAGCACTAACTGGTAGAAGTTTCCACAAATTAGACTGACTAATCAATAATTTAGATTCATTAGTGGAGAGGAACAAAGGCCTCTCTTCACTCCCGTGGGGGTTTTACAGAAAACAGGCAGGAAATGCTCATCATCAAGTAGAGGAGGTACTAAAGAACTGAGTCTGAAAATACACTGGGCTTTAAATATATCATTCATAGCTCAAGAAATAAGCTACGTTATATGAAGATTAATGTGAAAATTAAGTTGTTCCTGTTCAGAGAGCTGGGAGAATATTTCCCGATTTAGTAATTTAGGTAGCTGAATAATAAAGAAATTGTTGGTGGTTTAGACAGAACATAAATATCTCTCTTCCTCTTCTAATTTAGAACCAAATATTTTTCCATCTCCTAGGCCTGCCTTTCAGCTCTTTCTTTCCTAGTTTATTCATTTGCCTCTTTCTAGCTTTATTGATATCATTTTCACAACCTCTCTTCTACCGACGGGCTCTAGGCTGCCTTATGTACTGCTAACATTCCCATGGGCAGCCCCAGTAAATGGAAGCTCTGGTATGGCTCACCATTACTTTTCTATTGCTGCTTATGAATTTTCTATTGTCACGTGTGAACATACTCCCCTTTCAGTTTAAAGGGTTCCACACTCCTCTGGGATTTTTCTCTGAAAGGCCATATCATGAAAAAAAGCCTTTTTCAAGCAGTCCTGTGACCTATGGTGCAGTTCATAAAGCATTGATCAACTACAGGAACTTACAGAATAATGATAAAAAAATACAAATCAGAATCAGCAACAGAAGCATTGACTACACCCTAAAAATAAGGAACATTTACTATAAGGATGAATTTAAAAATAAAATACAACCACCTCACATACAAGATATCCCTGTGACAGATGTTTTGCCTTCACTGCAACTGTATATAGGCATGTTCTTTCCACTACCTAGTCTGTGATTACAAACTGGAATATGATCTTGTACTCTTAAGGCATGATGGAAATTCAAGAACTGTGTCAAATAAAGGGGCAAGGTTGAAATATTGATAACCTTTCAACATCACTGACCAAGGTAGGAAGCGGGAAGAGCTAACTCCTGAGCTAACAAAATTTCTCATTAAAATTAAGAAAATGGAAAAATCCATGGAAAAGGGAACAGGTCAGTCAGCTGAAACGGCCTCCCTGGCTTTGAAAACCTCCTGCTGAACCAGACTGGATTGCACTATGAGGTCGGACAATCCTGCACTCAAAAAATCCCCACTGGAAAAAGAAATAATAATAAATCTGTTCTTCAGTGAGCATGATGCCTAAAGGAACTTGTAAATCTAAAGGCAGTTAAATGGTTGGACTCTTAGGTGAGGCAGACTCAGAAGGTCCCATAGTAGCTCCAGTCCGGCCAGGAGAGCACAGTGTTTAATTACTGACTGCCAACAAAAATTAAATAAAACAGAAGATTCTCACTCTGAGTAACTTTAGCTAAGAAGTTTAAAAATAAAATAAAATAAAGCTAAAAAACTTAAAAGCTAAAATTGGGTAACAAAACTTATTTTTTTACGTTATTGATGGATATACAATTTAGTAGCTTTATGAAAAGAAAACAAAAGTAGAAGATGAAGAAAGCATAAGGAAAGCACTTCTATGAGAGAGAAGTAACTTGCTTAGTTAACTGGAGGCAATGAAGAGGAAAAGAGAGAGAGGTATACAGGATAACAGTGCTAGGTGGGAATCCATCTGGGAAATCTCAGGCCTTCCCATTGCAACACTTCAATTAGATTCAACTGAACTACACGGTAATAGATTTAAATCAGGCAAAAGTTTGTTTTTTATTTATTTTTTTTTTTTGATTTTCATTCAAACAATTTAGAAAAATAATTTGGAGAACCTAATGGCTGCAAGAAGCTCACCAAAATGATCACTCACAGTGCAGCCTTCATTCTTAGCAATTATCACCGAAGTAGAACATCAAGATAAGAGCAAAGAGACTTTGGGCTTTTTTCTACCTCTGGCATCGATCTCTTGTGCTAACTTTAGAAAGGTGTTCTACATCTTTACGGTCCTCTTCTTAAAACTAGTCTGGTTTGTTCAGGTTAGTAGGAAAATTCTAGTTTACTTTGCAGAAAGAAGAGTATGTGTCTTGCTAGTAATGCCTGATACCCGACCCTACACAGCTTCAGTTTGTCTCACAAGAAAAGTGTAAAAGCTGTTCTGTTAATACAGGTATAATGCACTAAGTCATACTCTGTGAAAAGAGGAAATTAAAGAAGAATTGCTTTTTCTGTCCATATTTTTTGGTCTTTTTGATACTTCTTGCTCTTCTGCTAGCTCTTGTTTTTGTGCCTCTCACCCGATGTCTTCCAACTCCTCCATGTCATCCTGAGAGCCAGTGCTTCTACTTTGAATCTCAAGCTTCCATCCCTGTGGTGACTGAGAATCCCTTCCTACCGTACGTTACTCCAAAGGATTTAGGCGTATATCACACTACCAGAACATGCTGCTCCAAAAAAATTACAGACCGCTAATGTGCATTATGAAAAAGCAACCAACCTGATGTGGCTGCGCCTTTCCCTTTATTGTAAGGCCTGTTTCCTACAAACTGCTGTTATGTGTAAAGGCAGGGCTATCCATCTTTTACTTTTCTTACTATGTTAATGTTATAGCAGTGGATGGGAAATGTCAAAGGGAAATGGCATTTCAAATAAAAACATTTCTGTAATTCAATCATGTTCATTTGACCATTTCCCACAGTTAAATTTTCTTGATTTAAATAACTGTCAACAAGAAAAAGTGATTTGTATGAACATTACTATGACTTTTGTTTTGATCTTTTACTGAAATGTATCTAGTCATTAACAAAAAGATACTGCTCAAATAAGGCCAGGACAAGACATGTTAATTTATGCTCAGTTGACCAAATCTTTAATAGTGCATACCAGTGAACATTCCCATCAGATAAACTTGCTGTGATCTTTCTTAGCATTTTTCAGAAAACTCTTCATATACAAATCTTGCAGAAGCAGTTTACCACAGATGCGATATACCTAATCCCAGGATTAATTTTGTATGCCCATCAGTAGCGAAGCAAGATGGATTTAATAGCCCATTAGTCTTTCAGCATGATAATTTCCACATCACTTAGCCTGCTGGGTTAATTGCTTTAAAATGGATATTATTGACCTCAATCCTAGTGACAAACAGAGGATGTCTTATTCATCTCCCAGATGTACATTCTTAGACACTTGTTTCTTTTGGTCCTGACAATAAGTCCCCTAGATTATGTGCTTGTATATTATAATTTATACCCTATTAGCCCATATTTAAAGGATTACTGAAGCTCTGTCTTTCAGAAATTGTTGCCCGTGACTGGGGAGAACTTTTAATTTGTATATATATGTATATAAAGAGAAATGTTGCAAACATGAGAAACCATTGTTTTGCCCTTTGTTAAGAAGTTAATTTTAATGCTAAAAGCTGTAGCAGGTGCAGTAGGGATTAAACATTTTTGGAATAAACATGTGTCCAGTATATTTTCACAAAAGTGTAAGTATGGTCATTAAGAGGAGAGAATGCAGAACAAATCTGGACAGAGAAGCTGTAGGAAAGGAAATTCAGGTTCTAGGGTTGAGAAACTGAAAAATACATCATGCAAAAGAAAATCAAAGAATGACACTGAACAGTAGAGTTTTTAATTGTGTGTATTATTTCTGCATTTTTGCCCTTGGTAATTTGGAGAAAAAAAATGAGCCATCTGCCTTGAGGAAAGTCATGCTAGCTGTGAACAACAAAAAATAGAAAGGGAAGAACAGCACAGCTACTTACTGCTTGTGGGGAGATAAAACAGGGGTGGAAGCTGATTCAGCCAGTTTTCAGCCCTACATATGTCAACAGTGTAACACATACATTTATGCATAGGTAGTTGTATTTCTCAAGCACCAGTTCCTATGGGAATCAACACCCTAAGATTTAGATGGTTGCTTGTAGGAACCCAAGATTTGGAGCACATCGCTCACAATCTTTAAGAGAATCCAAACCTCATAGACCTTTTGGGTGTTTATAAAAGGGTGCATCCTCACAAACCTATGAAGTCTCATTATGAAGTCTCATTAACTCATTACGTAATTTCTTGGTCTAAATCGGCTTTAGAAGACAGAACAAAGAGGCTCAATATTTTTAAAAAGTGATTTCTAAAGCCAACTAATGTTTGAAATATCATTTTTCTACTAACATAATGATTCTGTGAATTCTATGACCTTTTTCAGTGGCACTAAGAGTCATTGTTTAGTGATGGGACTTGGTAAGTAGGTCAGGTTGATGGGTAGACTTGATGATCTTGAATGTCTTTTCCAACCTAAATGATTCTATAGGTCCATCTTGGTGCTGGCCATGAATAGCATCTTAGCATTTTCTGAATGAAACAAATTAGAGCTCACTGTAATACGAAATTCATAAGATTCCTCTTGAACCTTGTGATTGACCTAAATAGTACTAGGATTTTCCCTGTGAGCTCAGTTCTACATTTTAACGACGATGAAAACTTCAGTGATGATGGTGTCATTTTCATTAACACCTGCTCCTGTGTGATATTCATGATAGAAGCTGGACAGTATCTTACTGAGGCGATGTCAAAGCACCTTTGACTCTCATTGAAACCAAACTGAAATTGTACGCAGCAACTCTCTGCTACAGCAGGTCTTTTACCCAATACCGGTACTCTCTGTACAAAGTATTTTCCAAGAAAAAAAAACAACAACCAATGACAACAACAAAACCTGTCTTTTAACCTTTAAACATTTTTTTTTCTAAATTTAGCTCATCTGCTTTAGGTCATTTAGGTCACTGGAAAATCTCCAGTGTTAGCATGTCTCATAGAAGAAAAAAAAACACTTCTGAGTAACAAAAATATTAGTATTTCAGAGAAAAGTTAGAAATTACACAAAAAAGAATTTGCTCCTTATAAGACTGGAAATATTCCGTGTTTACTTTAATAAATGGTTTTTAAGTATTTGTGACTATATAGTGATGTAGTGATGTTTATTTTTCATTGTGAAAGGGTCCTGCCATCTGTATTAGAAATATTTCAGATCAGTACATTATACCCTGGATTATAGATTTAGGCCTGGTTGATTGGAGGAGTGGCTGATACCCCCGAGGGCTGTGCTGCCATTCAGAGGGACAGGCTGGAGGGTTGGGCTGAGAGGAAGCTCATGAAGTTCAACAAGGCAAGTGCAGGGTCCTGCACCTAGGGAGGAATAACCCCAAGCACCAGTACGGGCTGGGGGCTGACCTGCTGGAGTGCAGATCTGCAGAGAGGGACCTGAGAGCCCTGGTGGGCAGCGGCTGACCAGGAGCCAGCAATGTGCCCTTGGGGCCAAGAAGGCCAGTGGTGTCCTGGGCTGCATTTGGAAGTGTTGCCAGCAGGTCGAGGGAGGTGAGCCTGCCCCTCTGCTCAGCCCTGGTGAGGCCACACCTGGAGTATTGTGTCCAGTGCTGGGCTCCCCAAGACAAGAGGGACATGGGGCTACTGGAGCGAGTCCAGAGGAGGGCCACTAAGGTTATGAGAGGACTGGAGTAACTGTCATATGAGGACAGGCTGGGAGAGCTGGGCCTGTTTAGCCCAGAAAAGAGAAGACTGAGGGGAGAATTCATCAATGTGTATAAATATCTGAGGGGAGGGTGTCGAGAGGATGGAGCCGGTCTCTTTTCAGTTGTGCCCAGTGACAGGACGAGAGGCAACAGGCACAAACTGAAGCACAGGAGGTTCCGGCTGAATACGAGGGGGCACTTCATTACTGGGAGGTGACAGAGCACTGGGACAGGCTGCCCAGAGAGGTTGTGGGGTCTCCTTCTCTGGAGATATTCAAAACCTGCCTGGATGCCATCCTACACGTGTTCTAGGTGATCCTGCTCAGGAGGGGGGTTGGACTAGATGATCTTCAGAGGTCCCTTCCAACCTCATCCATTTGGCCATTCTGTGATTCTGTGATCAGCTCATGTAAATGAGCAAGTCCAGAGAAATCAGAGAAATGCCAAATTACTGATGCTGAAAACCTAGGGTGTTTTTTTTGTTTGTTTGTTGGTTTTTTTTTTGGAACTAAACCCCCACCAAACTATGAGGAAAACACAATCTATGAGGAAAATACAGTAGATCAGATCTTGCTTCTACAAGTCAGTGCTAACACTGACGTCAAGGGTGCAAGATTTGACCGTAAATAAACAGTACAGGGAATCATTAAACCTTAAAATATTTTAATCACTTGTAGTGTTGCTAGGTGGTTCTGCAAATGGAATCACCAAATAATACATGTATAATAAATTAGATTGGATATATTTCTTTGAAATTATTTTGTACTCTGTTGGAAAGGGCATTCCTTTAGACACCTTTATAGATAACAAACGCTATTTTGTAGATTAGTGGTAGGTCTGATCTCAAGCCAGAGCCAAGGATTCCTCAAGGATATCAGTAAATATATGTGACTTAACTCATTCTATTCCCTTTCAAGGGGAAAGTGTCCAGTCGGACATATTCACAAGGGGAACCTGTGTACCTTTGATGGCAGTTACAAGGAAACCAACATAGATATCAATGTTCCCAAAGTTGTCTTGTGAAAATCACAACAATTTTCCCTGAGCCCCTGTGAAGCACTATAGGTCAGTCAGTCCCTGGGGTCCCACCACAGCAGGAGTGGAAGCCATCTCCCCAAGGCATTTCCAGCCCAGGATGGACGCCTAAGCCTTGAACTTCCTCCACCTTCACCTCAGCCGACCCCTTCACGACCCTCCATGACAGAAATTTCACACTTTTGCTAGACGAGGGCAACTTAGAGAGCTGGAGGGAGCGGTGTAGCGAGGTAACATTTTCCTCATTTAGGGCGGAACCCGGCGTCCGGCCCGAGCCCGCCCTCCCCAGACGGGGCTGAGGGGCGTGTGGAGGAGGGCGGCGGGCGCGGGGCGAAGGCGGTGCGGAGGGCGAAGCCTCCATTTCGCGGAGCTTTTTGCACCGAGGCTCGCTATGGAGCTTCCCTGTCCGCTCTCCCACCACGGCTCACGCAGCCCCGGTAGCTGCGGGAGCGCCTCCTCCCCTCCTCGGCGGGCGGGCGGAGGGAGGGAGGGAGAGGATGCGTCCTCCCGGGCGGCAGAGGGCGCTGCCTCCGGCGAGCGCGCTCGGCTCCGCCGCTCCGCCGCCATCTCCTTCTCTGATCTCATAAAGGTGTCGCGCAGGTTCCGCCCGTGCTCGTCATTCAGCCGCCCCGGGCCTGGTGCCGCCGCCGCCGGCCTCCTCCGCGCCGCCGTTCCCTTCCCCCCTTCCCCTCCCCTCCATCCCTCCCTGCCCTCCCCTCCCACCGGGCTGCGCTCCCTCATCGGCTGCCCTGCCCGCCCCTTCCTCCTCTTCCTTCTCCCCCTTCTGCCCGCCCCGGTCCCTTTCTCCCGCCGGCCGGGCCCCGGAGCGCCGGCGCCGTCGGGGTGTGAGCGGGTCCCGGCGCCGTGCCGGGCCGTCCCCTGGCCGGCGGGGCCATGGCCGCCAGCGCCAAGCGGAAGCAGGAGGAGAAGCACCTGAAGCTGCTGCGGGAGATGAGCAGCCTGCCGCCCAACCGCAAGTGCTTCGACTGCGACCAGCGCGGCCCCACCTACACCGACATGACGGTGGGCAGCTTCGTGTGCACCTCCTGCTCCGGCATCCTGTGAGTGAGGGGGGCGGCGGAGGGCTCGGGGGGCGGCGGGCGGGCGAGCTGGGGCCGCACCGGCCCTGCTTTGCCCCCGGGGGCCGCCCGGCTTCGACCCGGAGGGCCTGGGAGGGGGACGGCAGCGAGGACAGCCTGGTGGAAGGCGCTGAAGGTGTGGTTAAATATTTTTGGGGGGATACTTATGGGAAGAGAGGGGACGCGTGGCCCAGCGGTCGGCTTCGTGGCAGTGTTAGGGTCTGGGGGTTAACCCCGTCGGGAGCACCGAGTGGTGGTGTTGAGGGATCTCCCTTGGATGCTGAATCCCGGGTCTAGCCTTTCATGTATGAAATTATGCCTGCCACAAGTTTGTAAGACAACTCTTTATGCTCCAGCTAAAAGGATAATCTCCAGGCTTAGCAGTTTAACATGATCAGGAAGAAGTAGTGGATTTTTTTTTTTTTAAGTCTTACTCTTGCTTCATACAAACTTTATATATGAACCTTAGAAAGGGATTGGCTCTGATAAAGCAGATTGCATTTTTCCTGTTCCTCATTCCTGCATGGGCCTCCCCCCACTCCTCCCTTTTCCACCCTTCCTCCTCTGAGGAGCATGTATGAAACAAGAGCAGTTGGGATCAGTCAGGTCAGGATTTCAGTTTATATCTGTAGGATACTGGTTGTGTATAAGTAATTGGAGTAAAAGCATACTGTCTTCAGTGTTACTGCTCGCTTAGCTAAGTCTGTTTGCTTGCTGGTGTTTCTGTGGCATTGTGTGTGTGGAATGGAGCAGAGTCAAAGAAGTGGCCCAAGTAATAAGTAGTGTGTCAAAGGATCCCAATTGTTTGTAAAGGTTTTAGTTCATAAAACGCACACAAGAGCCTGAACTAATTTCTGTCCCTTACTAAGAAGGACTGACTATGTACCCTACCCCACACAGGTCTTCTAAGTAGTCTGCTCTTTTAGAACAAAGTTGCTAATTACAATGAGGTTCGAAACAAAGCAACCATGTTCCTTCTGTGCTGAATTTACATGGAACAAGCTGCCTTTTATGCTAGGCAGCTAATTAGACTTGGTTTTTTTCTTCTACTTTGTGTAGACTTCTGAACAGGCTTGACGCAAATACAGAAAATGCATTCAGGTTGTGGAACTGAAGAGTCTCCCGTTTTTGACACGTACATGGCACTTAATCAGCCAGCCCTGGCTATTGTTTGCTATGTTAGCAAACTGTTATTTGTGCTAGCATGTGAAACTACTTTAAGCTACTGCACAGAGCTTATTTAATGGTTGCACATGTTCTTACTGGTTAAACTAACAGCATGACAAAACTGCTATATGAGAATGTTCTCCTTTATTTTTCAGGCAGGGGTCCTAGTCTTAATAGACAAATATATCATGTGTGTTGCTGAGATGTTTAACACAGGTTCAAGAGTTTTTTTTCTCCTATCTGTTAGCCACGATGTATGGCCTACGGAAGTCCATAGTCCAATTTACAGTAACGTAAAGGATGCACGTGCAATGAAACAGGTAGTAAGCAAGGAACAGCTGTCACTTGCTGTTAGGTTGGCCATCATTTGGATGCTACTGTGCTTAAAGAAAGTAGGGCTTTTTTCTGAGAGACATTTCTTGTGTTATTCTAATATAACGCATATAGCTCTCTTATTCTAAATAAACAGTGTTTCTATATATATCAAAAAATATCTATGCTTAAAGTTGATGTAAATGACTTTGAAGAGGACTTAAAAACTTTCTCCTGAAGTAAAATTTGGCTCCTTCTCTCATATTGACTCAGTAATGCTTTCATAAATGGTGCATGCAAGATCTCATGTACTGGTTAAAGCGTTAGACCATAGGTGATGGGATATTTTCTTAATAATGAGACTTAGTGAAGTAGACCTCACCTATCTCTACCAGAAACTGATATTTGTAACACTTCAGTCAGAATAGCCATTTGTACAACTTATTTCCAAATGCGTAATGTAGATTTCCACGGTGGAGGAACCATGTTATGGTAAATGTGTGGAAGTATTGCTGCCTGTGCAGTCCTCAATGGCTGTTTGCATTCTACCTCATAACACTTGTTTTACTGTAGGGTTTTAATATTATTATTACTTTGTCTTGTTTGTATGCTACGTGAATGACTTGCACTGCTTCCTGTTTCAATTAATTTTTTTCTAGCCTGGTACAGGAAGTATTCTTAGGGTCAAGTAGACTGTCTTTCAAGTATAAGGTGCAGTGCAAGACTAATATTCATACATTAACAAGTTTCCTTCAGAAAGGTGCTCAGTTAGTTATAATAAACGGTTGCTAACATCAATGTGATCTTGGATAGGCACCTTGTTCTATGTACAGTCAGCTCTAAACTTTTGAGATTTGATGTCTGAGTAGGTTTTTTGCAGGTTTTCCGAGGTGTTTATTCATTGTCCTGGTAAGGACAATCTGTTAAAACCCAAAATCTTCGTTTGGGATCCATCATTAATTTCTACTAACAATTCTGTGTATAGAAAGAGAGTGACGCCTTATTACTAGATAGACTAGACTAGATTACACCGCTTTCCCAACTGCTCCCAAAATAGCCTGACTGGCTTGTTCAAATGCTGCTGAAAATGATGAAAAACTAGTGACTTGAAGATGATCTGTTTCTGATTTAAATGTTGAAAGTGAGTCTTGTCAACCTCCTTTGTTATGAATAACTAACTTGTTTCCTATAATATGAAAGGGCTTGGATTTTTCCTACGGATTGGGTTTACCAGAACAAAGGCTGAGCTGTGCAAAATGGAGCCTGCATGGTCATGCATAGTGGTGTGGATAGCGGCTCTGCTTGTCCCCTGTGTTCAAGCTCTCTTTATGTGGAAAGAAAGCATGCTACGTCACGGAAGCTGTGTCGAATTCTGCCTTTTGGTGTTGGACAAGAATGTAGGATGTGTAGAAATACGCACGTCATGTTTTTTTCCCCCAAGTGGGAGAAGTTCTGTGCAGGAGCAGTCTCATCAGGTCAAGGATTACAATAGTGCCAAGTCAGAAGGCTTCTCCTTATGATGTCAGGGTTGGCAGAAGGGTTCTTTCCATTTGACAGAGGTCCTTTGGTTCAAAGGATGATGCTAGTAGTGATGTCGTCTGTGTTTTTGGATGCTACGGTGTATTCTGCTGACAGGGATGTCCTCTTTGTCATAGTCTAATGCTTCTTTGACTTAATTTTCAGCTTCCTTCTTTACCTCTCCTGGTCATCTTAATTCGTGAAAACTAGGAGTAGGATGATTACATTCTTGAATGAAAAAAAATCCTGTTTGATTATGAGCTTACTTCCCCAAATTTTGTAGTGTACAAACTTCTGATGTAACATTGCCTGGCAAGAGGCGTGTGTATTACCTGCTGGTGTGATAACCAGGACTCCCCTTCTCCCCTTCCTCCCCCCAGTAACCCCTCTTCAACCCTTCCCCTCCAACCCCCTGGGAGCTTTCCCATTCAGATAGTTGCACTTCAGGCTTGTGTTAGGAAGGAGCAACCAAGAACATTCAGGATACATTGTTACTGTGGGGAATGATAAAGCTTTTTTTATGTAACTTCTTACAACTATTAGATGATGTGGCCTTCTGTTGGCTGCTTATAATATTCCTAGTTGAAATTTTAAATTTTCCTGGCTAAGGGACTTCTGTATCAGCCAGATTAGTGCGTTTGGCCAATACCAGGAACAAACTCAGCAATAAATCTTTGTGTAATGGCTGTGATTTACTGTCCCTTTCCCCAGAAAAATTTCTGCAGAAATTAAAATTGTCTAAATAAGTGGTGTTAGAGTGAAGGTGATGCTGTCTGTGTTGGCATCGTTTTCAGGGACTTTTTTTTTTCTTAGGGACATGCTCAGAAAAGAGATCTGACTTATATGTATGTGCATGTATATTTCATTTTTTCTTCAGTGTCATGGCTGGAAAGCTAAGGAAATGTCTATGCCACAATAAATACTATGCAGTCCAGAAAGGATTTATTTTCCAAGAAATAGATTAAATTAATCTTGACTGTGTATGTAAGCCTTCGGCTGTTAAAATATAAAGTGAGCTCGTGAGGTGGTGGAGGGTCTCCAGGGAAGTCCCCAGGTATGAGGAATGGCCATTACTGCTTTTTGCTAATAACAATAACACAGAAATAACAATGAATGTGGTGACACTGGCTTTCCTAAACTTGTTTTCCAGGCACTTGGGGATGTAGGTGCTCTCTGCTGGCTTGGTGTTTGCTATCTCTCAGTTACTTCCTGCTTCCTAGAGGGTCAGAGTGTGCTGGCTTAGACTTGAGGTCATGTTAGGATCTGACACAGGGTGACATTAATGGTGGTGAGTAGCCATCTGTCCCCTGTCCTCCCATGGGAGTGACCCTCTAACCCAGCAAAGCGCACTTACTGTGTGTGCTTTTCTTTGTGTGTGTCCAGCCCTGGCCAGTGTTCTCTGAAACTCTGCTGACGTTTGTTTGCAATGAACACAGAAACGGCTGTTCCACCAACAAGCACAAGTTCAACCATAATTGGCTACCGAATTGTTAGTAACAAATGCTCACTGACAGTGTTTTGAATGTTTAACGTTTAAATTATCGGACTTCACAACCTTGTGCCAGCAGCCTTGAAGTTTCCGTCATAAAAGCATGTGTTTTAACAGTATCCCTGAAGAGCCATGCCTGTGGTCTCTGTAGCTTCCCGGCTGGCGGGCTGTGTCACTGGCAGCGTGGACCGAGTCAGTGGAGGATATTCTCCCAGCTGGAAGTGCTGGGCATGGCGCTGTCCCCCAGAAATACCCCATTTTGAGTATGAAGCTTGTACTGGTGAGTGGGCTCTCGGTGTGGGATGCTGCAGCGATGGCGTGCCGGATGCGCAGCCTGGCAGGAGCCGTCTGACTCAGCCACCTTCCCGAGCGCCGCTCGGGGGTGGCTGCGGTCTGGGGAAAGTGCTGCGGTGGCAGCTGCTGCCTGGTGTCCTCGGGAGCCTGGTAACAGAAAGGAGTAACTGGTACTGCTGCACCCCTGCGGGTTACAAATATTTGTTCAGGGTCAGTTTGAGTTTAGTCATTGCTAAAGGTTTATAATCAATTTTTTTCTGCTGTTAAACAAGGAATACTGTCGAGCATTAGAACTGTGCAAAGCACTTGTCAAATGCATAGAACAGTGAAGCAAGCGTTAGATAAATTTTTTTCATATAAAAAGGGGGGTCCTTAATTCCTCGTAAAGCATAATTGTACTTGGCTGCCTACCAGTAAGCTTCCTCTGCATGTAGATGAGTTGTTAGTGAATCATCTGGGTCATCAAATGATTTCTGTACGTAAGGAAGGGTAAAATATCGTAGGATTTGTGAAGCAAGAGGAGCTTCAGTACTTAGGTTTTCTGTTTTGAGCTCTAATTTGTAAATACAACCGCGCTGTATTAGAGAGGTTCTAGTCAGGTCATGAGTATCGGGTGCTTGAAAGTGGCTCATCCTAGTTGAAAATCATAAAATTGTTTCTAAGCCGTTCTGATTGTAGGCTCTAAGTGATTTATCTAAGAAAGTTTATGCATATGCTTTGGGTTGTATTTCCGTGCTGACCAATACAGCCTCTTGTATTGAACCCTTTGTTCCGGTCTGATTTCATACACAGTTTAGTGTAAGAGGAGGCTTTTTGTAGGTTTCCTCCCACCCCTTGCCATCTTAATAAGAATTACTTGTACGTATAATAATGCAGCTTGATAGTTAGCTAGTTAGCTTTGCATTTCTGGCCACTAAGGTTCAAGATTTCCTACTTCAGTGGCTCACTGGTACGGTGACGTGCTCTCTGCCATCGTGCGAGGCATCTGGTGCTTCTGTGGTGGGATCTGACCGTTAGGGACGGGGCGTACTTGCCTCCTTTAGCAGGAGAGTGGAAAAGAAATGAGAATTCACCTCAATCACACATCATGGATGTAATCTGTAAATACAGATTATACAGATCTGGGATTTTATAACCTGAACTTCAAAACCATATATCTTGCACTGGCAAGAGAGGACTATTGGAAGCCTCATGTTAGGGTAAGCTGTTCTAGTCAAGGCTTTAAATATGCCTGGTGCAGCTGCTTAACACAACTGACAGTGTGTGTTTGCTCCTGTAAAAAGCTGTTAAGAGCCCTGATAAATCAATGTAGGTACATGTGTTTTCCTGGTTAAATAATGTGTGCAGTGCTTTTAAATTGCAAGCATGGGTACAACATAGCACTTAATCCATATTTGTTGTAAATGTGAATTCCCAGCAGAAGATCGTGTGGAAGCTTAGATATCCTGCCTGTGCTGAGTAACATGTGGATTGGTTTGTGAATAGCTCTAGCTTTTAAAATAGTTATGAACGTTTTTATGGGTATCTTCCTTAATATGAGGAGAGTAAATTGACCAGACTAAGGTAGACAGAACCACTTCATATTTGGAGTAAAAGCAAGACACTGATTGTTATATAATATTTTGCAGCAAATATATATTTGCTGTAGCGAGGCGGGGATTGGTCTATTCTCCCACGTGCCTGGTGACAGGACGCGGGGGAATGGGCTAAAGTTGCGCTGGGGAGGTTTAGGTTGGATATTAGGAAGAACTTCTTTACTGAAAGGGTTGTTAGGCATTGGAATGGGCTGCCCAGGGAAGTGGTTGAGTCACCATCCCTGGAGGTCTTTGAGGCGTTTAGATGTAGCTTAGTGATCTGGTTTAGTGTAGGACTTGTTAGGGTTAGGTCAGAGGTTGGACTAGGTGATCTTGGAGGTCTCTTCCAACCTAGACGATTCTGTGATTTGAGGAGCATATTTCTGTGAAACATAAAGCGGATACCACCTTTGTTTCTATGCTGTCATTTAATGTGATTCTGCGGTGTGACTTAGTGAAAAGTAGTTATTCCTCTGCATGTGTGGGACAAGAAGGTGTATTTAAAGAAAAAGCCAAACAAAACCTGCAAACATCTGTATAGCAGCAGCAGCTCTGAAGTGATGATGTGTAATTGCGTTGAAGTTGTAGATTTTTTTTAAATTTGCATCATCTTAAAATGAATATTTACTTCAAAAATTTTAGTTAATACTACAGTATTTTCGTGTGGTGTTTATTTGTGAAATAAATGTGGATTTGGCTTAAAATTTGGTAAAAGAAGTTAAATTGATTTCAATTTAATGTGGAATTTAGACATCTTAAGACAAGCAGTTCATTTGGTGAAGCTTGATCTGAATAGACAAACCAGCTTGAAAGCTCTCACAAAGTTTAATAAAACTTCCTCTGCCTTCTTGCTGAGGTACTAAACCATGGAGTCCAATTTTAGACAGTCAGGTTTGAAGAATTTGCTTAAGCAATTAGCATTCTGTAAAACTAATTCTCATCTATCAGTAGATTCACATATGACTTTTGCATTTAAAGTACTTTTAAGTTCATTGTATGTCTTAGCAAGATACAATGAATTGATTATTTTTATTCAAGTATTTCAAATGGGGTGTCTTAAATCTGTTTCTTTTAATATGAAGCTTGAACTAAAATGTCCTGCTCATTGTTCTTATCAGTATCCAACTTTAATTAAACTGAACATGTGGAAACAAAGGTGTTTTGTAAACACAGGGTCAGAGTTGTCCTCTTACAGGTACAGTGGATTTATGCATCAAGGTGAAATTGCAAGCTAAAATCACAATAGTGTTTTTTTTTGTGTACACTTAAATAGAAACTCAGAGCTAAAAATTTCTCTTTAAAACTTGAGTACAAAGGTTAGGATCTTCTAATACTTGGAACATCAGATTTGCAATGCACTGTTTTGATGAATAACCATTACAGTGTTCCTGGAATAATCATGAAGTTAAAGAAAACTTAAATCTTAAATTAGTTGTCAGTGATTTCTATTCCTAACAGCAATCTGAACCAAATTTATTATTAATGCTAAGTAGCAGATAGAAGCAATAAAGCTGACTCATATCAGCTGATCTGGTAGCAGTGTGCTAGCCCTGTACTACATTCCTGGAAAGTTTTTCCAAGCTTTTCTTCTGGAAACTTTCTTCTCACATACATAACACATTCTTTGAAATCTCATAGTTACCTTTTCTTTAAGGTGATATGACAAGAATCAAGACTTGATGAACCTGACTGTTAAGCTAACAGCTGTGCTACCTAAGTTAGTGTCTCCGCTGTTTGGTGCATGTGGGATGTAATGTCCTTGTTGCCACTGAGCAAAAACACGGTGTGATTTCAATCGCAAGTATTTGCAGGCAAAAGCAGTAGCTAGCATGTACTTAAAGCTTGAGAAGAAAAAGCTTTTTCCTTGTCTTATACTCGCACAGTTGTACTCACAAGGTTTTTCTCTATGCTTGTAGCTTTTGACTGAACTGGGTTTGACAATACTAGGCTTTGGCAACAAAATTGACTTGACTTGCTACTAGTCCTGCTGCAGCAGTCTGTGAATGTGAGGATGGTGCCAGTTTCTGCTTAAGGCAGAGCCACTGAATTTTGAGCTATTGCACTAATAATGTTTGTTCTTGTTTGAGAGCACAGTAAAAATGGCAGCTTTTTTCTTCAGTTGCTGTTACTTGTGTAGTGTTCAGGAGGAGGAAGACAACAGACCTGTGGCAGAGCAGCAAAAAATAAACTAGAAAAAAATGCTGAGAGGAGACAGGAAGCAAAGGTTAAAGTGGGAGGAAAAGAGTCTGAGCTGGGGAGGTTAGTTGGCAGAAATGTAGTGGCTAAGTAGAAGTACTAGTAGGAGTAGGTTGAACCAAGAGAAGAGCTGGGGGGAAAGAAAAACTGTTGAAGGAGCCCAAGACTGAGAGATGAAAGAAGAAAAGCTGAACAAGTTTGGGGAAGCAGGTTAAGATTTCAAAAAAGTCAAAGTCTAATGTGTTCATAAAGCTGCATAAAAAGGGGCAGTTAGCATGTGCAAACACTGATCTCCTCTGAAATTCCATTATTAGATTTTTGCTTTCTGAATGCTATTTTGGGGTAGGCTGACTTTTCGTTATGTTAAAAGTGATTGTGTGATAACAGACTTCCTGAATACTGACTAAATACTACTTGCTTCTTCTTTTAGACGGGGCTTGAATCCTCCCCACAGAGTGAAGTCAATTTCAATGACTACTTTCACACAACAGGAAATAGAATTTCTGCAGAAACATGGAAATGAAGTAAGTATTCATTACAGAGTACCAAGTGATGGACACTTTTTAAATATTCAACTTTAGTACTTAAAGCTTGAGCTTTTTTTGAAGCAAAAGGTAGACAAGAGTCTTTTGAAGCCAAGTTCACTGGATGGGGTATCTTTTTCTAAAAAAAAAAAAAAAAGCTCGTTTCACTTAGGTAGCTGATCAATATTGTGTGTTATTGCCCAGCACAGACAACCTAGGTTCACATGATCAGTGCTTCTGAATGGGGTTTTCTTTGCCTTTTGCATAAGGCAGTATGCATCCAACTCTACTTTTCCTCTGGAAGCCTAGGCCTTTAGGCTGAGTGCAGCAGTATTTCCTGAAAGAGTCAATGGTAACGAAAATAATTTTGTTGCCTGTAGCTGTATTTCTATTGAGTAGGTGTCAGTCTTCCAGCAGTTTCAACAGCCTGATTCTTTAATGAAAATATATCAATATTTTGAAGGTCCTTAAAGAGAGGAAGGAAAGGAAGAAATCCTTTTTCCTCTAAGGATTAGATAAGAGGCAACTGTATGTTTAGAGTGGCTTGGGCAGCTTTGAAGAGAGGAAGTTCCAGTGTACTGCTCTTTTTCTTTGTAATAGATGAAAACTAAATCTGAGGTGAATGTTGAGTTGCCTCTGTGGAGATGTGTGGAGCGTGTAAACCCTGGTTGTGGCTACTAATGTCTTCAATTTGAGGAAGAAGTTTGTCTTTTAATGTGCTGTAACATGAAGTTACAGTATATGAAAATTATTGGAGGCAACTCTTTCTTCTAATCCAAATATAGAAAAGGTTCGTTTTTATTTTTGATTGGATCTGTGTTTTGGTTAGTAGAATTATTGATTGTAGGCTGTGGAGTATCTTATTAACAAGTTGTTTTGAAGCTTTGTGGGGGTAAAGCCCATCCTTAGTTAAAATGCTGATACTTAACTTTCTTAAACTTAGCCCTGTTTGTAACTGCCTGCTTTAAGAATGAAAATAGAAATAGCAGCTTCTTTTTCTGTCCTAGCAAATGTGTTATTTGTTGAAATGACTGTTAGTGGACGATTATTCTAGACAAAGCTGGAACAAGGTCAAAACTTTTCCAGACACTACAAATTTTTGTCAGTGGTATTGACTAGTGTTTATTGAAATTTCTTTGGCATGGTAAAGCTGTGCAACATTGTATATGATAGAGTATGTTATTGATGCTTTGCATAAGGGGAGTCATAAAGAATCTTTTGTGGGTTTAGATGCCTTATGTAAGAATCTCTTCCCGTAAGATTTGACTGTAAACTCCAACATTGCTTTATTTCACAAGTGTATAGGAAAACATGAAAATGCATATGTGTATATGCAGAGGTGTGTGTGTGTATATATATGCACCTGCATCTGTTTTGATTTATTTCCGGAATCTGCAATGGCTACAGGACGTAACCATTTTTTTCTCTGATCTGAGGTCTTAAGTGATCACTACTCAGGGTAGTTGTCCTTATAATAGACCTGACCACCCTTCAATCATACTTGTTTAGTTTATATATAATTATCAACATAAAAACACTTAACGGATATCTGTAATGGTATAATATGCTTCGAAAGTGGAGGTCTTTTGTGTTTGTTGTAGTACTTATTACTCTCATTAACAAAAGTATGGCAATGATTTAAATAAGCTACCTCATAAATAAGATGTGCTTCTGTACTTGCAGGTGATAGGCTTAACGGGTGTTCAGATATTGGAGTGATACTATTTTAAACAGCATTAGAAGTTTAAAACCTAATTAAAAACACAATTTCACTTTGCCATGCTGTATGTTGCTGTAGTTAAATAGTAGCTTTCTTTTGTTGGTATTGGACTTTGGAATACTCCCCTGCAGATAAGATAAAGTATTGGGTAGATGAAGTTCATCTCTCCTTACAAAAAACTTTGTCTAGTTTGCTCTTCAGCATAGATGTCTGTTGTGTATATGATAAGCAACGAAACTTTCTGGTATTAATTTGTTCAGCCTGAAGTGGACCAGACCAGGGACCTGACCTGACCATTTTAGAGATCAATGTGAAACAAAGTACAGCAACTAGATGCTGTTGTAATGTTCAGTTGTTTAGTTCTGTGCCATTTGAAAAGTTTTTTTTCCAATTTGGTATTTTTACCTTCTGTTTTTCTGTGGTGTGTTAAAATACTTCATTTCCACTTTGTCCACCTAGTCATTCTCCAATGTGGCTGGTACCTCTGTGGTAAGCTTTTTCCTGCTTCTGGATTGGTAGTTTGTGGTGTACTGCAGGGAATTTGTTCTCAATAGAAAGGAGAATAGCAAGAAAGCATGTTAAACCTACCTTCCCTGAGGTAAGGTAGGCAGTAAGGTGGTGAGTTCTTGGAGGAAGTAGTTTTTCCACTGTCCATCAGGGAGTTTTTTGTAAGGTCAATGTATTGTGTGAGGCTGAAGTTCCCTTAAAAATTAACTGGTAACACTTTCTTAATTTCTGAAATAGTAACTTTTCCCCAGTTGTCACAAATTGCCAGCTTTCCTGGCACACATGGCTAAAACCTTTACTTACTAGAAGGCCTCCACAAAGGGATTACTTTGGGAAGAGGCCGTTCAGAGCAGCTTCTCTTCAGACGGGAGGTGCCACTTCCTTCCCTGTGTGTGTATCTGCAAGGAATGTCTTTTTAGCACAGGTGACTTCTTTGAGTTTTCACTTCAACTTCAGATTAAAACCTTTGTACTGTGTTTGGAAAGGTCTATGTTTTGGTGCTGCTTAGTCATCTGCAGGTGTAAACAGACATCTAGACTCTGGTTTTGCTGGTATTGGGGTTAGCTTGCTTTTGCAGCAAGAATGGAGATCTCTTCATGCTTAGCTGCTTGGGATTAGTTTAAGAGTGCTTCAATGGGTTTTAGTGCCAACCCTCCTGACTCTTGATAGCACCTGTTGTCCTGGTTTCAGCTGGGATAGAGTTACTTTGCTGTACAGTGCTGTGTTTTGGGTTTAGGATGAGAACAATGCTGATAACACACAGATGTGTTCGTTGTTGCAGAGCAGTGCTTATCCAAAGTCAAGGCCTTGCAGCCTCTCACAGTGCCCTGCCAGCGAGGAGGCTGGGGGGATGCACAAAGAGCTGAGAGGGACACAGCCAGGACAGCCGACCCAAATGGGCCAAAGGGAGGTGTCATGCCGTATGACATCGGGCTCAGTAATAAGGCTGGGGGAGCTGGCCGGGGGCTGCTGCTGCTTGGGGACCGGCTGAGCATCAGTTGTATATGACTTGTTTTGTATATTTCTTTTTTTCCCCATTCCCTTTTCTTTCCTATTAAACTGTCTTTACCTCAACCCACAAGTTTTGCTGTTTTTTTCCCCGAAGTGTGTTCCCTGTCCCCTGGAGGGCAGTGAGGGAATGGCTGTGTGCTGCCTACCTGCTTCCCAGCTTAAACCGCACCACCTGTGCAAGTGTTTCTTACTGGGTTCCTGCACTCTAGATTGCTGAAGATTTACAACTCCTGACCTAGTAGCAGCGTGGGACTGGTTCAGAGCTGGTGTTTGGCCCAACCGGAATGTTTTCCTGGAATCTCCTTCGCTACGGAAAGTGGCCTAGAAACCTGGGAGTGGAAAGAATAGTACGAAGCTGGAGCTGATGAGTCCTGACAGCAGGAGCTGTGCAGTCAGGTGTCCTTGTAGTACATCCCTGGTTCTGTTAATACGCTAGAAAGAGATGTGAGCTGATTGTGTATGGAGCGATGTCGTTAGCAGGATTTGCCAGCTTGGACTCTGCTTATGAAAGCAGCTGGACCCAAACTGGCTTTGAAATCAGTATCCTGGCAGTATAAAATTCCTTAAACCTACAGAGATTAATGAATAATATTGACATCAGAAGTGCTGAACTACTAAACAAAGCTCGAACTTGCTTACAGAAGGGAACTGTTTCCAAATCTTTCTTCCTGTGGTGAGTGTTATGTTTTGGAACATAGTTTTGGTGTGTAGTAATCTGTAGTTCTTTGCACTGTCAGCATTACAGTTGGTGCATAACTGAGGATATCTTCTTGGGGGGAGGGAGAAAGCTAATTTGACATTTACTGGGCTCCTGAGAGGTAATATCTCATTAGAGCTATTTAAACCAGACTGACATTTGTAATCTTCCTGTGCAGTGTCTGGATCTAAACTAGAAGTGCTCTGTTATTGTAGGTCTCACACTGTGCTTTTTCTAGTTGAAGGACAGCTTCTACTAGCAGAGGTACTTGCTCTGTCAGAGTTGCCTTGTTATGCTACCTTCACAGCATAGAAGAGAAGGGTACTGCAGGACTAAAAGCTTAGTTTTACTGGCCCAGCTGAATCTGTGTTATTCCTAACTAGCACAACTATGCTAACAGGAGTTTCTGAAGTGTGGTAGCTCAATGCGTTGTGTAAGCAGAAGGCCTTTTGTCTCTCCCATATCCGCCTTCCCACACACTGGAGATCTGTATCAGTGAAGTAGTTATGACATGGTGAAGGGTTTGGTGGTTGAAATACATGGCACCAGAACAGAAGTAACTGAACTCTCAGATTCTCTCAGGCTTTCTGCAAAATGAGATGGATAGTGCTGTTTTTTCTTTACTAGTAGTTTTTAGTGTGCCTTTCCCTCCCCACCTCACAAGTCTATAACCCTACCACCAAATACAACAACAGTAAACCTACAGACAGGTAAATTCGTATTCCTCTTAGCCTTTGAGCCCTTCTGGAACTCCTGTAAGTATGGAATCCAGCTAGGAGGATAGTTTTTAAACCAGAAGCTTTTCTGGTCAACTTTGTTTGGTCAACAAATGAATAGGCTGAGTTCTGCACAATGAATAGGATGAGTTCTGTAGTCCTCTGTGCCAAAGCTGAAAACAGGTGATTGCTCAGACCGTAGGACTGCAAACTTAAATGTTTATGGAAATCATGGTAGGTAAATACAGTTATTTTGGGAGTTTTTCCTGAAGTATAGACTCAGAGTAACCAATGGTATGAAGAGAAATATAGGTGAAAACTTTATCGTAACATACTGCATGCACTTGGCCCACTTTTTCCTTTCCATCATAAATTTAAGTTATGGCAACTCACAGTCTCTTCCTTAATACCTCCTGGGTTTTTAACTAGGTCAGGGTGAGTAGGTTGAAGCTGGTTGTGATTCTGTTTCCCTCATTGCTGCATGCTGTACTTACTGATCTAATTCTGAACTTCCCAGTACCTAGTTGCCAAATGTCTAATGACATTCCTTGCAGGTTTGAAGCTTGTTGGCAGAGAACAGATGCTGTTCTTCCCAAACCAGTTGGAAGAGAGTCCTCCTGAACTCTTACATTTCATGAGGATAGCTATTCTGAATCTTGATTTCTACTTATTATTGTCACGTGATATTTGCTTGTCTTTGCTGTATCTTATTTTGCAGCTCCCGTGATATTCACTGAGGTATGGTGGAGGCAAGCAAAACTTCAGTCTTGCTTCTGTCAACCCTTCAACAAAAGTAGACTTTCAAATATTGCATACGCTTAATCATTGTGACTTCAATGCTGTCTTTTTTATTTACTGCATTGGTGAACCAGTGGGACATGGACTAATTATACTTTTCAGGGACAGTGGACAATGATTATGGATTGTTGGATATGTTCCACTGTTTCTAGGGGCTCCCATGTAACGTGAATGTTTACTCTTGGCTCCAACTGGCCAGGCTCTTCTCTAAGCAGAGCATTTTGTTTAATAGAGTTTTAGTTATCAAAAGGAGGAGTATAGTCAGGCATTCGGTGCATGAACAGAGCTTTTGAGCAGAGGCTTACTTGTGGTGCTGTTGTGAAAAGAATAATATTAATATTAAATGGCTGAACCAGTGTGCCCAAGGAGATGGGGTAAAGGAGAAGGATTTCAGAGAGCCGTAGAATTTTTAGGCGTGGTACCTTTATAGTAAAGTTGTGCAACTTTGTGATGAATTCAGGTGCTTCTTTATGTACTATCCATAAAAGCAAAGGAGTAAGTAATTCTGTTATAATGGAGTTATGGAAGTACCATCATGAAACCTGGGCAGGAGCATTTTGTTAATCAGCCCTGCAAGTCTGGTTAATGTATGAAGTAGGTATTCTAAAATACATGCTTTTTGGAATATCAAATGCAAATTTCTCAAAGCATGTAATTTTTGTTTCTTTTTATAGTTACTTTGTTGTTTTTCTCTTGTACTAAGTTTATATTTAAAAGCTAAGAAAACGTCGTGACTGATAGAGCATCTGGTCTCCTAAAGCTCGTCTTTGTGCAGATTTATGTGCCCTTTACCAGCTCTTTGTACTTTTGTTCCATGTCTTGGAGATAATGCCTGGGCATGAGTCAGCACCTGCTGGGAATGGCTGTGTGCTGATTTGTTCAGGTGCCTTGACCATGCAGCTGTCAGGCCAGATAGAGCAAAGAACTGAAGCTCACACTGAAGTAATGTCAACTGAAGTTGCTGATCTGATTTTCTGCTTTTCCACTGGACTTTTTTTTTTTTACAATTAATCTTTTGTTATCTCAGGTACTGTCACGTTCAGGTAGTGGATTTAAAAGCTGTGATTAGTGGGAAGTAACTAGGGTACCAAAGATGTAGATGCTGAATGATCGTTCCCTACCATAATTTAACAGTAAGTTGTGTGGCATTAAAAAAAAAAAAGGCAGTTCCTTGATCTTTCTTGTAAGACTGTCTTTTAAATATCTTTGAAATAGTGTCATGATCTGGTCAGTAAAAATATGCACATTTCTTACTTTGCACCACCTGTAAGCATCTAGTTAGCTGTCTATTACCTAGTTATCTAGCTATTATGTTAGCTATCTACCTAGTACTGTTAGCTATCTTTCTATAATCTTAAAATAAGAAGTCACTATTTCAAAATACACCTATACAATGAGCATGCTGACCACAATATTTCCTTGTATTTTAATTTCCAATTTTGATTTCATCCTATAATACTGCATAGCATGCTGCCATTTGCTTTTTTTTGTAGATAGCTGAATATTGTGTATTAGGGCTCACTTGAAGCATAATCAATGCATTATTGTGGATCCCTGTCAAGTCAGATGATAGTAACAAAAGTATAGCCAGAAAGAGCGTACAGGTCACCAGCAAGCAAGTAAAGACAAGAGGCCTTTATTGTGTTCTGAATGCTTGCTTGGAACGGCTGCTGATGTTCAAAGCATTGGGTGGTACTTCATACAGAAATAGACAAAAGTGTGCCTTTTATTAGTTCCTTGGGTGATGATAAAGCTTTCTAAAACTTGGCTTTCTAAAGAACGTTTTCTTTATAAGACTTCTAAGAAATTACATTTACTCTTCTATGAATGCTTTATGTAAAGGAACTTGTATGAAATGTAACTTGCATCTCTGGTGTGCAAAAATAAATGTTTTAGACAGTATTTGTATGGCTACTGCTGTCAAGCTGCTTATTAAAGTGAGCACTGCTTGCTGAAGATAGTGAGGCTAAGTGTGGGTTCTGCTGCCTGGTGGCTGCATCTTGCAGTTTCACCCATGCTCATTAGTAATGCTTTTCTCTCTGCTTCCAGTAACAGAACCAACAAAGAATGCCTGTCAGGTTTAAATAAGCTATTATAGTGACTTAAGACACATTTCAGTTAGTGCTTTTGTGTTTAGCTATTTAGAAGAAAGGAGTTGCTCCAGGAAATGTTTTTGGAAGCTTCCTTTCTGAAGGCTAAATATGCAAGAACCCACACGTTTAAGATGCTTGCATCAAGTGTCATTTTAAAACAATGGATTTGGGCAGTACAGTCCTCCTTATTACCTGTTTGCATACTCACAGAGCTGACACCTACTCTAGCTCTATAGCTGGTAGTGACCTCAAGTTACACAACATCTCACTTTCTGGTTTCTCCTAGAAATTGCCAGAAGGGCTTGAGACTTACTGAGGTGGAGTTTGGTTTTTTGTTTCTTCTCTTGCCCACCCTCTGAATGCTTAGGTACTTCAGGGTGAAGGTGAAGCAGAAGACAGGGAGAAAGGTGAAGAAGTGGGTTGTGGTTTGACCGAGTTGGTCTCGGGGTGGGTTTCAGTGCTACCAGTGACGTGGTAGTTGTGGTAAGTTTCTTTGATCTGACTTGGGTGATACAAGAAGGGGGAGGAATTTGATGGCCTGAAATGGGTAGGGAATAGGACCTCTCTCTCTCTCTCACTAGCTTATTTTAGGCTGGATGTAAACTGATCATCACTGTTCAGCCCTGGGTGTTTTTCTGCTGGGTGCAGGATGAAGCTGGGGCTTGTCCAAAATTAGGTACAGCTCTTCCTTTCCATCAGTGTTTCCTGATGTTCCTCTCAATATTACAGTGGGGGGGGAGGGCAGGCACAGCTGTGTAAATTCAGATACCAACTCCTGCTAACAGATATTCTGTATTTAGCCATAAACAAGGCTTTTCTGCTCCTAGCAATCATCTGACTGCTAGTTGGTACAGTTACACTTACAAACCTGTGTACAGAAATTCTACTGCTTTCCCGCATCAGAGCATCCCATGAATGTTGTGACTTTATACACCTCGTCGGTAAGGTAGGGCTTATGGTTGATAGAGTGAAGGATTGTTATTGTTCATTTAAAATAGTTTAGGACAGGCATATGACTTCTTGACTGTCTGTAGCTTGCAACTTCTTCACATGAAGAAGTATTAAACAATTACTTTCAATTTCGTTCTGCCCACTAACAGACAGCAAATTATGACTGTTTAACTTTGCAAACTCCAGTCAGTGTATGAAAGTTAACCCTTTTGTGGAGCATAGCTGCTGAACAAATGCTGTATAGTTTGTACTTCAATTAAACTCCTCAATTACTAATGTTATTTTTTTAGATGAGTATTTAAGTAATTTAGAGCTGTACTTTGATTGCTAGATGTTTTCCATTGTTTGTCTCTGTCCAGTAAACAATGAGACTATGGAGTGTGAGATATATACAAGCAGGCTAAATAAAACCAAGATGCAAAGGATAAAAAATACTTACACTGTCTGTCCAATCTGTATAATCCTAAGAAATCTTTGAAATGACAGCTAAGATCCGTGCAATTTGACTACTGTGTTTGAAGATAGATTGCTACAAATTAGCTGGCTACAGAAAGATTTATTTGTTCCCCCCCCCCCCCCCCCCCCGCATTGTCCACTCCCAGAGTTAGTGCCTGTCTTGGGAAGGTGATGTAGTTTAAGTATCACAGCTGCTACCATAATTTGCCAACTTTCAGGGCAATCAGTTTATGCATAGGCCTGTCAGAGCATGTGCTTCCTCTGAAGGTCATGGGAGACAATGCTGAAAACCTGATACTGTAGAAGAGAACACTTGTAGGAGGCTTATGAGCGGGATGGTCAGAACCATTTCAGAAAGGTTGTGGGAAGAAAGCACAAACATCATAAAACCAGAACCTTTTTGACTCTGATTCTCTGGAGGAAACCTGTTTTAAAATGGCAGAGTCTGTTTTTAGAGGATAGCTAATGTTTGGTGTATTGTTTGGATGCATATTCAGGTTAGGCATGGAGTGCTCTGAAGTGCTTAAGGAAAGCCTCATTTTAACAGTGTTAGAACTCTTGTGTCTTGTTTGATTTTCAGAACAGTCACTTTTCCTCTCGTTTTGGCTGGGAGTTGAAGCTGAAGATACTAAGGGTTTTGCAATTGGTTCAACTTTTGCTGACTCACAATTGCGATGAGAAAATGAAAGCAGAGTGAGAGTAGTTCTTTTCCCTCTTCTCTCATACCCTCGCTAAAATTAAAAGTATATGATACCAAAATGATCGCTAAAGTTCAGAGACAGCATCATAGTAAGACTGTTTAAAAAGAGTGTCTATATCCAAATAGTGATTGTAAATACTAAAATTAAAATAGTTTAAGGCTTGCATCTGGTACTTAATGATGTGGCATATGGACTCTGCCAATGCAGGTTAAACCATGAAGTGCAGTTAATAGTTTGTATGCATCAGGTGAAGGAGAAGTGTCCTGAAGATCATCACAAGTAACAATTGGGTGCTTTGGCGCTTCATGAATGCATATTGCAAATATTTTGGAAAAGCAGTGTTTTCCAGTGAATGGATGTTAGGATTCACTTGCACTGCAGTGACAGATGGTCTCTCAGCTTCAAGTATTTAGACCAGTACATGCTGCACCAGTCAGTTGTTACAGAAGCTAAGTCTGGAAGAATATATTTGCACCCATGCACTTCTTAATCCTTTGATATATTAGCAATTATAAACTTGAATAGGTTTTGAATTAAGATATTTTCTGTGATTAATCAGTCCTTTTTTTATACAAGGTATGCAAACAGATTTGGCTAGGCCTATTTGATGATAGATCATCAGCAATTCCAGACTTCAGAGATCCACAGAAAGTAAAGGAATTTCTACAGGAAAAATATGAGAAGAAAAGATGGTAAGACAGCTTTACAATTCATAAAGTTTGCTTCTGACCAGAAGGAAAGAGTGACTGATGTTATCCTTGTTCTGGAGTGTGCTTTCCTTTTTGTATGCTCTTTGGACTAGATTGCATGGCTCTCTAAGGTAAAAATGATTTTTGGACTTCATTCATAGTTCCTGCAGGAAGCAGAGAAGACACATTGATGACATCACCTTAAGCCATTTCTGTTTCAGTAGCAATGTGAAGTATGAGTCCTGCAGGTTTTTATTAGGATGTAGAAGACAATGGGTGGTTTGTATTAAAAAAGCATTGTAGTTCATTTAAAAATCTGTCATTTAAATCCTAGGTATTTGTGCAAACTAAAGTAGTGATAATTTATTGCAGGCCTAGTGGTTAAAATAGCAAAGCTGAGATCTACCAGTATCCATGCTTCAGCCTTGTATGTGTTGGGCAGAGCTTTTCATGCTAAACTTATAAAAAAACAATTGCTCTTTTGAATGTAGGTATGTTCCTCCAGAGCAAGCAAAGGTGGTGGCGTCAGTCCACGCATCCATATCGGGGTCTTCTGCTAGTAGTACAAGCAGCACACCTGAGGTGAAGCCCCTCAAATCTCTCCTGGGAGAAGCTGCACCTGCACTGCACTTAAACAAGGGCACACCTAGCCAAGTGAGTACCTAATGACAGATGAAGAGCTGTCGACTCTGGAGTGGACCTTTCACAGTAGAAATTTGCATCTTGCAGCCTTCTTATGAAACTCTTTATTTTCCCTGTACTGAATTTTAGAGACTTCAGAATGCAGTGAATAACTATTATCCAACGTGTAAAACAGCTTTATTGCTTGTGTTAGTACAATATTTTACATGCATAATTTTGAAGTTGCTTGTTTATATGCTGCTACTTTTTTCTTCTAGGTCATTTTAATCCGAAAGCCTGCAGTGGCATTTCCTTAAATGCTGTCACAGTATCATAAAATAGAGTATCTTCCTCCTACTGTAAGAGGAGGGTCTGTGCCATATACAGCATCTTAAACTTGAGGAATAAATGACCAGTTAAATATGCTTAGCATAGCCTTCTAGCATTTTGCAAAAGCCACTTGGTAAAATATCAGGGTCTTTTTTTTGTCTTATCTAATTGAAATGTTGTTTGTAGTCTCCTGTTGTAGTTCGATCTCAAGGACAGCAGCAACAAGAAAAGAAACAATTTGACCTCCTCAGTGACCTTGGCTCAGATATCTTTGCTGCTCCTGCTCCTCAGTCAACTGCAACAGCAAATTTTGCTAATTTTGCACACTTCAACAGTCATACAGGTGAGTATTCAGAGCAGTGTATCCTCTTTATAAGTATAAAAAGTAGATTTAGGTTTTTATGATACTAGGCTACCCTTATGAATAAGGTATATCTAATTTCTGTGCCTTTAGAATGCTTTATCAGTCAAGATTTCCTTTCTACTTTTATAGAGAGAGGTGGAACACGCATGCTGATAATCATGATTTTTTTTTTTGGAGTGGGAGTTGCTATAGCTATTTTCTATATGTATGCATAGAATGTTTTCTGCCCACTACCAGAACTTTAAATTTTGTAGGAGAGAGTGAGAGGATGAGTAACCGAATATAGGGAGAAGCTGATATTAGACTTTCAGTTTTCTTTCTGAAAATTATTAGGAAGAGCATTCAGGAAAATAAAGCAGATGTGAAGACTTTGAGTTCAAATGCATTGACAATGACTATCAGGTTTTTAGAGGAAAAACAAAGGCATCCTTAGTTTAAAGAATGACCTCTTCCACCCCGCCCCTTGTGTGCGTGTCTTTGAAAACTGAATGAAGCCTGTAGTGGGTAGTATTCTCTAGTTTTGAGAAGAATAAACAAGCCTGGAACATGTGTCTTGACTGAGGATAGCGATAGGCCTTGAGTTCTTTAAGAACATCTTCAGTAAAATACATTGAGCCCTCAGGGTTTATTTTCAGCCAAAGATCTTGAACCATAGAAGTCATCCTAAATAAGAGGTTGATTTTGTGGTCACTGAAGTATGTTGTTGTTAACTTGCATTGCAATTGTGGGAAAGTACCTTTGCCTGCCTAGTCTGAATGAGCTTTTCATCTAGTTTTTCTGAGAGAAACTGCAGTGCTGCTAAGCCAACAAGAACGAGAGATGTTTCTTAGAAATCCTGAAGTTGTTAACGGCTGAGAAGAAGTGTGATTGAGAGGACTTCCATCATATACCTGAAGAATTAAGCAAAGTATCAAAGCTTGCTTAAAGTTAACTTTCAAAAAGTGCTGCAGAATAATTAGCTAAATTCAGTAAAATGGAATAACATTGCAGTGTATCTTGTAAAATCCCTGATGTAAGATTTCATGTTAATCCTGGTTTTGGAGGTATATTTAAGTGGGAGAACTTGTAGTGACTGGCCAGTAGTGTTAATTGTTACTGAACAGACTGCAGACGTTTAACTCTTCCCAGTAACTTTTCAAATTTGTGCTGAATGAGTCTATATGTATACTTACTATTTGTTGATTTCAAAAGGTGAAAGTCCTGTTAAAGCTATATTTCAATACTCTGTTCCAAAAGTAGGTAAAAATTCTTCCACATCCTTTTGGTTAATTTTTAAAATGGTAAAAAGCAGTATAAATGCTCCAGGATAAATATAATATTTCAACCAAAAATTAACAGCATCTCTTAAGTGTTGAAAATCCAAAGTCTGACTAATGCCCAGATGTAGTGGCTAGTTTTCTACTTCAATAGTTATACATTGTGATCATATCCATGGCTCTTCCGGAAAACCCTTAGAACCCAAAACAGTTTCAGGTAAATGAATTTCTAGAAAACAAAACGTATTTCTGAGCATGTAATAGCTGAATATTTATGCTAAACTGTTTTAACAGAAGGATTTTTCTTATTTCCTAGGAAATAAAATATTTGTAAGGCGTCTACAGTGTGCAGTAACCACAGGGTAGTGTTAACTGCAACTAATAATACAGTGTTACAGCATTGTCCCTTTTGAACACAAGAAGGAAGGTTGGTCAGCCCACCTACCGCCTTTGGCATAAAACTGAGCGGCATATTTGTCATTTCTGTCACATACCTACAGCAGAGGATGGAAGAACTTGTATGTGACCAGGCACTACTTTCTCAAAGTTTATGGTCTGGTGTTCTTGTTTTAGAGCTTTTTTGCTATGCCTGCAGGGGATGGACTTGTCTCTTTCCCTTCATGTACACTGTGGCTAACTAAAGAAATCACGGAAGAGCATCAGCAAATTTAAGGTCTTCTAGTATAAGTTACTTGTTCCTTAATTGCAGAGACAGTGAGTGCAGCAGCTGTTAGGAAAATATTAAAGAACTTGTGCTGTGATCTCTAAAGTCTAGATGTAAAGCTTGAAAGTCTTATATGAAGAACAGCTTTTGATATGCTCCTTTTTTCTCCAAGTTTATTTCTAATGTATTATGTTTGCTCAGGACACTGTTGCATGTTGAGGAAAAAACCTGCTGACTTTTTGTTTACTTTCTGTATTTAAAGTTCCATAGCTCCTACAAAATTAGATTTTGAAGATGACTATAGGTGGCTGTTCTTTGTAGTTTACATACTGATGATAGTGACAAAAAGGATTAAAAAAACTTTTGGCCGGTGGACTTCCTATTAACTAAGAGAATGTGTACAAAAGATTTTAAAGAAGTGTGGTGACACAGGACAACTGTCACGTATAACGATGGAGAAGAGAATTAACTTGGAAAAAGTAAAGTAGTATGACACAGTCACTGTCTTTTAGAGAATTATTTTTGGTTCTGTAATTGAGCATGTGCTCTTCAGTTTTTTTAACATTTCATACATTTTTTTGCACACTGAGTAGTGCAAATCTCACAGATGAAACTGAGTGAAGACTGGGCACAGTTTTCATTTCTGTGACTGGTGCTGTCAAACTCAAGCTAGGTTTAGCCAGCCAACTTTTATACTGCCTCGTTCATCTGCAGTCACAACAGCAGTTGCAAATCTGTGTCAATTTGCACTCCCCACAGGTTGCCTAAATTAATGTTGTTCTTGGGCTTCTGGGTGGAAAACTCAGGACGGACTGTCAATTCCAGAGCTTAAAAACATGATCTACAAATCATTCAGGGACAGGAAAATACAAGTCTTACCTGGTCTTTACCTTTGTGCCACTTCTATACAGATTTAAACTTTACCACATGAAATAAAGCGAGATTAACATCTGAATACTCTGCAGAAGCTTTTAGAGCTCTAATGCTTTAACATGGATCCACTCGCAAATCATAAGTTTGTGTCAGCTGATGCAATAAAATTAAGTGGACCGTAACATAATACATTCTAGTTCTCTGATCTAGACTCATAAGTATTTGATATCAGATGCTTGACATAAGTCTGAGTGGTTTAAGGAAAAAAAAAAAACAACAAAACCTGTGACAATTCTAGGAGTGACGTTTGTGTTTAATCCTGTTTGGTCATTTAAACATCAGTCCGAGTAGCCCCTATCCAACTGATGCATCAGTATTTAAAGCAGCACTTTCATAAGCGACTTACAATTGAATTCTTAAGTTATTCCTCTTAAAAAGCTGCTGGCTTAAAGCTGTGGAATTTGGGGATAAAGTCTGTACGATACTGTTTGAACCAATACAGACAGTACAACCGAAGTTTTTTCCCCCTGTTTGTATCAGTGTTTTGTCCTTGCATACTTTAAAGGTGAAAGCTTTAGGACAGAACTTTCCCAAGGCCTTGCTTTCTCATTAGTTTTCTTGCTTGTTGACTCTTATGCTTGCTTCCGATGAAAAATAATGTTAAGTACCTTACCCTCTCTCCCAGTATCCTCTATGAAGGAGAAAAATTGCACTTTAATTTTTTTAGCACCACTGTGCTTGTATACGAATGATTTTAGTTTATAAACCTGAGGTACAGATGCTTTTAAAATAGAAATGAAGTGAAATAATGCAACATAGTAGTAGTCAGCAATACCTGGCTGTTAAGTACTTAATTGGCTTAACTTACTGTTTCTCTGTATATTTAATCTACAGAGTCCCTCTAGAATAAACAAATTGTGACCTAATAATATATTGCAATCTATTATGCTAGAAGGCATTTTGTGAGCTTTAGAAAGCAACTCAATTTAAAAAGCAACTCAATCTACCTACCTATATATAAGGTTTTAGTTTGCATTTGATTAAGAACATTTTTTCTGCTTATTCCTTGCTTGTAAGTGGTTAAGACTTTCTGTGGAGCTTATGAGTTTGGCTTTTAATTCTTGTTGAATCTGTTGATGCTTGAATATCCAGCTGTTTGAAGTTAGATGGTTTTTAACTTTTATTTCCTTCTGTAGTATGGCACAAAAGGAAGGCACAAACTGAAATGCTATTTGAACTTTCCTTGGATTTTATTTTGTGGATACAGTCTATGAATGCAATCTTCTTGACATTGGTATTGATTTCTGTACTCTGACTTTACTTTTTTTTTTTTAAACTGAATTTTGCAGTAAAATGAACATATAAACCTAGTCAAAACTATTCAGGTGGTACCAAACTAATTTTTTCTAAGAGGCACTTCGTATATTAGGAATTCAAATTGTCAGTATGTTACAGGAATACCTTGTAACTTTATTATTAAAAAAAGTTCAGTTAATCCGAAAACTCTGTTTTGAAAACTAGCATTTAGAATGATACCTGGTTTGGCTTCTGCAGGTAAACATCTGGTATTCTGTACGGTTTGGGTTGTTTCTACCTGACCAACCACCTTTGCAAACCTTCTAGGGTTAAGGTGAACTGTACCTGAATCAAGTCATGCAGTTGTGAGTAGTAGCGTGTGAGGAGGAGAGAAGTAGCATTAACTGTTGTAGGTCTGTGAAGATGAGTCACGAAAGCTTGTTCCAAAGACAGCTTTTATTTGTAGAATATCATATATAATTTTCATGTAAAAGGAAATTGCAAGGTAGGACACAACCCTTGGTGACTGTCACGACCATTAATTCAGTTAATACATCTGTTTCTGTTTGTTTCCCATATCCATTAACATGTTTTGTTCCTTTGCAATTTACAGCGCAGAACTCTGCAAATGCAGGTTTTGCAAACTTTGATGCATTTGGACAGTCTAGTGGCTCGAGTAGTTTTGGAGGTTTCCCCACAGCAAGTCAGTCTTCTTTTCAGCCCCAAAATACAGGTAGAACTCCTAGCACTTTTGATTAATGCTTAATTGAAATAATTCTTACCTTTATGTTGAAAGGTACTTAAGCTGAGGTTGTTTCTTGCATCTGCCTGCTTTAATGCAATCAAGCCATCTGAAGCTCTGGGGAAACTCAAAATGAATTCTTTGTTTGTTGTTGATTTCCTTTTTTCCGAATGCTACTAAGAAGTCTAATTTTATGGCACCATATGTTTATTAGCTCTACACTTGAAATAAATAATAAAAAGTACTACTTTTGGTAAATACTGAATTGATTGTTAATCTTGTAAGTGAGGGGTTTTGGTAGACCCAAATTCACATCACACTACCAAAATAAGGGCATCTATGCAAATGTGTAATAGGTGCACATACTTTGTGTATGTTCATGTGACTTCATGTGTAGAGCCTATTGCTAAGATTTATTTTTGCTTTCCTTTAATTTGATCATGCTTTAAAACTTTTGCTTGAGTTTACACTTGCTGTTTGTCTAGATCTTTGGCTGACTGACTTTCTTTTCCTTTTTTTTCTTTTGAGTGTGGTGTCGTTTTAAACTTTTTTTCAAATTTTCTTTCTCCCCTCTTATGTTAACTTTAACCCTCACACAATTTCTGGCTGTCCAGCGTTCAGAACGCTTTCATCTAGCTGCAGTTTTGGTGAATTTACTTCAGCTTTTCCTCTTCAGGCTGTACACAGTAAGTTCCACACAGTGGAAAACTCAGCTTGCTTCATTTTACGCCATTGTAGTATAGCATCGTCATTTCTACTGTTGCATATGTTTTAACTTCATTGATTAAGCTATTAAAACGCTTTGGTTTTGGAGTATGAGTGGAGTCTTCAACCAGTTGTTGTAGAGTATGATACACATAATGGAGTAATTCATTTAAATTTTAAGTACATGACCTGTCTATATTAATAAAATTGTCTGGATGGTGGAGAAATGGAAGCTCATGGTTTTGTATTTAAACATAAGTTCAGTTAATGTGGGCCTAAGCTAGATTTTTCAAATTGATTTATGTATATCTGATGTAAGTAGAAACTCGATATAAAAACAGCTGTTTTGCATATTCCCTATTCAAATCCTTCTTCTGATTGGATGTAGTCTAAAAATCTGAGAAAAGAGAACAAAACTCTCTAAACTTTGACGTAGAATCATTCTACTTTTGGACTTCTAGGCCACTTCATTTTTGCTTGGAATGATGACTGACATCTGAAATGGTCAAGCATATCATACCATTAAGTGAACTCAAGTAGTTCATTAGATACATGACAGAAAATGAAGCTGCAATATTCTGAATATTAAAGGTTCAGACAAATATTTGTTACTCTAGCAAAATATTCCTGACATTGCTTTAACAGCTGATGGGTAGCACATAGATCTGAAAGATTTGAAAGATCAAATTATGACTGGTTTAATCTGGTGAAGCTTTTGGCCCTGATCTGCAGACTGAAAAAGACAATTTTTTTTTCCTGTTGGCCCAACTTAAATTTGAAGGATATGGGAAAGGATCTTATACCTGTGGGATGGGGCAGGGGGAACTTGTTGCCTCAGGTAACTGCAGAGAGGTGGGATTATTGTACCATCATTTAATGTTGGAGATGCTTCAAAGCTAAATAAAGTATCGATCACATTTAACTTTTGTTACAGGTGGAAGTGCTGGATCAGTGAATGCTAACTTTGCTCACTTTGATAACTTCCCCAAATCCTCCAGTGCTGACTTTGGAGCCTTCAATGCTTCTCAGAGCAACGCAACAGCAGCTGGAGCCAGTAAAGCTGCAGTGAATAAACCAAATCTTCAGTCAGCAGACAAATATGCGGCTCTGGCTAATTTAGATAATATCTTCAGTGCAGGGCAAGGTAACTAATTTTATTTTTGACATGCTTATAATGTGTGTGTACTTAACCACAAGGATGGCTGTGCCTGTCAACTTAGTAACTATTTCAGAATGTCCTTTCTTTAAATTATGAGTTGAATTTCACTTCAGTATATTCTTAATGTGTAAGACATTAAAGCTTGAGATTTTTTTAAGGCCTTACTCCAAAAGGATGTCATCAGAAGACTGCTTTTTAGGAATCTACTTGATATCAAGATGAGTAACTGTCCAAATATCTGATGAGTCATACAGCAAGGCACATATATACACATTCAAATACATATAAATATATTTGAGCTAAGTTTTTTATATTTATATAAAAAGCTATGGTGAAGGCTCGTGAGTGGAGAGCTGCAGTTGTTGCAAAGAACTGCCAGAGTAACTGTCCTACCTCTCTGCCACAAAAAGATTTTGCTTTATTTTTTTATAAGTTAGTAGCATTGATATTCTTCCAATAAAATGTTTTTTTGTGTGTGTGTACTAAAGAAGTGCTGTCTAAAAAGCAGCTTGAATTTCACTAGTGTTCAGATCAGTTTTATTCTTTGTTGCACGAACACTGAAGTTACATCAGCTGCCAAACGATGTGGCCTAATACAATATGTGGCTTTGTTGGTCTATTTCTACAAATGTGTAGGCACCTCAAGGTTTCTGTTTGGTTTTGATCAAAGTTCATTGGCAGTGAACACCAGTTCTGACAAAACTAGAGTTTGTTATTTTCAGCACAGATGCAAAATTCAGCTTCACTCTGAATTCAATGCTAGCCTACCCAAGACTGCATTCAGTCAAGACACTGCCTCCATGGCTTAGCAATCTTTTTGAAGGACTACAGATAAGGTGTAGAGATCAAATAAAGGTCACCTCTTCTAGTAGAAAGCTCCACTGGCTGTGAAGAGCAAAGGAGATTTACTGAAGCTTGGCCCTTTGGTAAAAAGATGCCCAGGTGTCATACTTTTTCTTCCTACTTATCTGGTAATATCTTTTCTTAAGAGATTGTTACTTCTGTTGATCTATAGAAAGACTATTCTGTTGTTCTGTTTTTGCATCTTCAGCTTTCTTTTATCATTGTTCAAACTTTGTGAGATCTTGTGGAATCACTTGGTGCTGTAAGAATAGTCCTTTGAGTCGATTTTCTCTGTAGAAAGTGAATTAGCATCAGCATCTCTTTCAGTGTTTGGAAATGTAGTTTGGAAATGTATATTCAGGAGATGTAAAGTTGTATTAATCTTGAGAAGAAAGTCAAACTTTTCTTTGCAAGCCGTAAGTGAAAACTTGTGTTGGTGTATAATGTAAAGCTTTGTTCTGTAACAAAAAGCACACCTTCAAATAATGTTTCATCTTCTAGTTGAAGATGACAGTAGTATTGAGTCTTTTCAGGGAAACTGGACGCTCCTTGGAACTGCAGAATATCTAGAGAAGAAGCATGTCACTTCTGTATGCCATAGTTTGTACCGAGTTTAAGTCTGAAAATGAAATCTGTACGTTAGTACTCAACATTAGTAGGGCAGAAAGTGAAACCTTAATCTTTTGTAATCTGTATTCTCTTTTTCTAGGTGGTAGTGAGCAAGGAAGTGGCTTCAGTACAGTAGTGTCAGCATCAGGAGGTCCTGCTTTGTCAGCCCCAAATCAGTCAAGTGCATCTTCAGACAAGTATGCAGCTCTAGCAGAATTAGACAGCGTGTTCAGCTCCACAGCAACCTCTAGTAATGCATATACTTCCACCAGTAATGTCAGCAGGTACTTTTTGTTAGACGTAGTTGTGACTCTCTTCATCGACTTAAACAATATGCGGAAAAGTAGTTCAAAGTTGTTTCTTAAACTTGTTTTCAATTTTATCAAAAATGGAGGAAACGTTAGTTGTGTTTAGAAGCACTATTGAAACTGCATCCTTTGTTTTAAATAATACTAGTACTGTATGATATAATCAGCAGATTATATCATAGTCAGCAGAATGCTCTGTGCACCTTTCTAGTTGTTATATGATGAACCTGTTAGATGGTAACACTTTTATGTACAGAATATTTGCATCATACCAAGAATCATAGCATCATCCCCATCAAAATATTATTCTTATATTTTTGATGTAAATATTACCAATTCTTCTAGATCATTAGGGTAATAAACACTAAATGTCTGTTATAACACTGGCTGGTATTACAAGTGCCCCCTAAAGCTTTTGCTTTGCAACCTTATACTTACGGCCTCTGTTTAATATTCTTTCTCTTACTGTTGGTGGAGAGGACTTTTCATTGCTCAGCAGTAGTTATCTCTGACGCTGGCATCATTGAATTATAATGCACATTGCAAACTGTGTGTAAGCATTCCTTTTTCTTTTTTTATATGCTGACAATAAATGTAAGTTCTATTTAATTGTTAAACAAGCAATTCTGACTGTCCTGAATGTATGAATTATTTTCAGCAATGCTTTTGGAACAGTACCTGTGGCTGCTACTGCACAGACACAACCTGCATCTTCAAGCGTGCCTGCTCCATTCGGAGGTATGTAAGTGTTACTAACACCTTTCATGGACTGTAAGCAAGCAACTTACTAATTTTTAGTTGATAGTGCTATACTGTGACACTACTGATAATGAAGTTACCAAGGGACACCAAAAACGTACTGTTGTCTGTGCATGTGTTGCATTTCAAATTAAGTATTTCATTATTGATTACTAAATTTCCAAGCAATTTTATAGATACTTACATATCTCTATCTAAAGGTATTGTAAACCTAATGTGAGTCAGACTGGCTATTTTTAAGACTTTATTAAATACAATGTTTTTAATCTTTCAGCAACACCTTCCACAAATCCATTTGTAGCTGCCCCTGTTGCCCCTGTGGCACCTTCAACAAATCCATTCCAGACCAATAGCCGAGGAACAACAGGTTAGAAAAACTAAAAAGCAACCCTGTGTTTGTGAAACTCTTCAGGGCTTGCATTGATTCTTTGTTCATGGCTGTGTAATTTTTCTTAAAGGCTTTTTGTGTTACCTGTCTCGAGGGGTGTGTGTGTGTATGTTCAATGTAGAGTATGATATTTATGAATAGCTTACCTTTGCTTTCTTTGTGTGGTGTTATGATATTTTTGTTGGGTTGAGGACACTAGTTTTCTGTTTCTGGTCCAGTCCTAGAATTACAGACTGTGTGGCCATGGGAAAAAAAGTCAAAATGATCAGTGAAGATGTTTTAATGCTACCTATCTGGTAATACATAGGCTATTGAATAGCTTGAGTACTGTGCAAGATTATAACTTTTTAGCTTTGAAGCATGCTTCACAGCAGGTTGCCCTGAAGTCAGGGATCTTGAAAGCCTTTCTGCCAAGCTGATACACTTGACTTTTTGCTTTCTTTTGTTCCAAATCCTGAAAGCCCTTGAAACTGAGGTTGTCAGAGCTGGAGTTAAAACCAGGAAAGGTGAAGTTCTGGGCTGTTAGCATATTGCAAGTTCACTTATTCAGTGCCTTATCTAAAGAACATGAAGTGGATTAACATGGAAGGGACAGACAGTGGAATATTATTTCAAAATGTGCCTAGATTGGGACAAATAACTATTTATGCAGTAGAGCAGAAAAACTGAAGCTTTAGATTTCAAAATCTTAAATTTAGAATTATTTAGGATCCAGTTAAAATTAATACAGGAAAGAATGTCAAGTTAATGTTGCATATTTTATAGAAGTTTTTGGGGTGAGTTTGGAAAAAAACCATCCCGGAGTATATTTCATTAAAGTCTGTTTTAAAAAACTTGAACTTTGTAACAAGCTGGAAGATCTAACTCAGCTTTACCTGAAATTTATGTAAGCCATACAAAGCCTATATGCTGATACTGAACTCTATTAGAAATAAAACCTGGTTTCAAGAAGCACAGAAAGCCACTTCATTCAGACTAATGGGAAAATGGTCACATTGACAGAATCAGTAATTGATTGAAATGAATGCATAGGTTGAAACAGCAGGTGAATTGATGTCCTTTATTTTATTCCCTTGTATAAATAAGAAAATGTATGTTTAAATACAATCTGTACGCTCATGACTTAATTTTCTGGGGCAGGATTCTATAGAATTATAATTCATTCACAAAAAAACTCAATCACTTTCTTATTTAAGAAAACTCTTTAAAGCATTGATCTTTGGATTTAAATTAATCCTGTATTGTACTAGTTTTCCTCTACAAAGACACTGCTAAACTTGGGCGCTTTTATCTGCTAATTGGGCTTCCACAGACTTAGATCTGCTGATGTATGCGTTTTAACAGAGTTGTGCTTTGTTCAGAGTTCTAGGTAGGCTGAATGAAACTGGTCAGGCTGAGTTAAAATTGAATTGATCCGATTCACATCCTCTGCTAAAATGAATTTTGTTTTAAGTCCCTTTTGAGATATTCAGCTATTTAATGAAGGAAGTAAGTTCAGCTATGTAATAATTTTACCTCATTTTATCACTTATCACTAACCTTGCTATCTTGGATCATCTTTAAGAACTTGTAGCCTTTAGAAGCAGCATTCTCGGACTATGAAGGAAGTTACTCCAATATGTCCCTCCTCCCAATGGCAACATATGAAAGATAACTGGATTAATGCACTTCAGATAAATTTGAATGTGGCAGCTCTATCCTTCCATCTTCTAAACTGCTTTTCTTGGCTCGCAGAGTTTCTAACACTTTCAGCTATAGTATTATCTACTAGATAAGAGAATGTGACTGTAGGTAATGATAATACCCAACCAATTTCAATGTAAGTTACAAACTTGTAGCTTGTCCTTTTATGCTAAACTTCCTTTCTGCGTGGACTCTATTTATTACTAGGGAGGTCTGGTTTGTAGCATTTATTTCTAATGGCTTTCTTAATGTAATATATCACTGGTTGTGCTATGGCTGAATGGTTTGCTACGTGTGTGTGTGAGTATATTTATAAAGTTATCTAAGAGATTACTGTTCAAATGCGTATAAATGATTTGACATTGTCTGGTCTCTTTGTGGCTTCCATAAGGCCTCTCGGGAGCAATGCACTCTCACATATTTCCTCACGCTCACTTTGGTAGGTGGCCACATTTGGTATCAAGTTTCTTGTGGCTAATTGTTCTTGCTTGTAAAAGCTTATTGGCAGCTATCTGGTTCTCTGCACGTAGAATTTCAGAAGACTTTACATGTTTTAAAAATGGAGTGGGTATGGGTATCTGGCAACTGGGCAAAGGGAGAGAGGAGCTTAGAAATGCATTAAGCAACTAAAACAAAACCATTATTTGTATCCTCCATGGACACAATAGAATGCTAACAAGTTGAGTGACTCCTGTAGCTTGTGCTAATAGTAGTTTGATGCATTTTGGGATATCCCAAGTTGTTACTCAATTTGTTGTGCTTTTGTTTGTTCTAGCAAGTCTTCCTGATGAGTAGCTGCTTTGCTAATTTTAACTGAACTATGTTAGTACATTAGTTTTGTGTGTACTTTGTCAGCGGTTTGTGTGCATAATGTCTTGCCCTTGAGTACTTTGGGGGTAAACTCTTCAACTGATGATTTAAGCTATATTCATTAAATACAGGATTTTTATTGTTGGGTTTGTATAAAATCTAACATCTGGCAGCTCAAAAGAACAGTTCTGTCTAAGTTGAACTAGAAGAAAATGCTTGGTGTCTGTATTTGTACCAAAAAGCCTTCTATATTCTTCTCCCTACAAAAATAACTCCCAAAACACTGAATAATGGTTTTGTTACTACATCTTGTGTACATCGAGAGTATACATACCACTCGATGTGCTCATGTTTTTGCTGGAGGCATGTAGAATTGCATATGTGCTGTATGTTCTTTACTTGAAATGTTTCAGCAGAGAATCAGATGAAAAGATTTTGTTTGGTTTGTTTGTTTTAAGTCTTACCTCAACAGTAAGAGGGTTTGCACTAGGAACTGTGTGCAAATTAATGTGCATGATGATGAGAATTTCCTTTAAAGTGACGCATAGGATGGGATTGTGAGAGGGATGCATGTATCCCTTATGATTTTTTTACTTGTAACTTACTGTAATGCAGCTTGTAATGTAGGAAGATACTGCCATGCTTTTCTCAGTAGAGAAAAAGAGGGGCTTATGCTGCCTGAAAGTGCTTGCTTCTGATGTGTGCAGACTTTTACCAGAAAAACCTCAGGTGAAATATTTGCCAAGAATATGGAAGAGTCCTTTCCAGAAAGTATATCTGAATGTGCTGGATCAAGCACATTTTAAATTATTCCGTTTATTTTTTAAAGTGCAGAAGTAAGTTAAGCACCTCGTTTCTGGTGATCCAAGGTAACAAATCAGTTCAGTGGCTGTAGGATTTAAATGTAACTTTTGCGTGGTCACTGAGGCATTAAGAGACCCTTAACATGGCTTTATGGTAATGTCTTATTTGTAAGAGATCACTTTTTTTCATAACTTAATGCTGTTTTTTTTGCCTACCAGCAGCAACATTTGGTACTGCATCTATGAGCATGCCTGCAGGATTTGGAACTCCTGCCTCCTATAGTCTTCCTACTAGTTTTAGTGGCAACTTCCAGCAGCCCACATTCCCGACCCAGGCAGCTTTCCCCCAACAGACTGCTTTTGGTCAGCAGCCAAATGGTAGGTCTACATCCTTTAGATAATCTTGTTTAAATCAGAAACATGGAGAAAATGATTTGACTCTGTCAGCAATAACGGGTGCATATTTGTGTATGAACTTTCTAATTATATTGGTGAGAGGTTCCTATCACACAACAGTTTTGGCTCTGTAGTTGAGCTTTCAGGCTTGACTGTGTGCAGTGACGTAACAAACTTCACCATAATTTGATACTAAACTGTAAATGTTCAAAGGCCTAAAAGGTTTACATGCAAGGATTGTTTTGTCTTCATTTGGGAGTGTCTGCATCAGATAATGCTTTCTCTAACTTTCAGAAAGCAGACATGAGAAAATCAAAATGTACTTTCTCCCAAAATTCATATGATAATAAAAACATTGAAAAAAGCACATGTAGAAGTTGAGAATTCAGTAGTTATGAACAGTTGAAAATAAAAAGCTCAGCTATGTTTTTTTTACACGTACATACATGATGTCTTACTGTACAGTTTTACAAATTTTCTACTGTTAAGAAACTTAGCTTTTTGATATTCATGTGTGTCATGTTAAGCTTTTATAATCAGTTCTCCAGAGCTCTGCAGCACAGTGCTCCTGGACTTTAGCTCTAAGATGCAATAACTAGTATATCTGAAGTAGTCATGTTGTCAAGTATCATCTTAAGAGTGCGCTGTTAATGATGACATTAATAGAAAAACAGTAATCTGTTGAAGCAGTGTTGTAGAGAAAACATAGGCAGCTATAGTTTAGGCTTGTTACCTACCTGAGTGTAAATTTTGGTGCAGACACATGTATAGTTTAGTTAAATAACAGCCATGTAAATTTTTTAGAGCTCCAAAGATACATCACTTCTTTATCTGCTTCATTCTATCCATTTGACTGCGCACTGAGGCAGACTAAGTGTGTTCATGTGATTGTATAGCTGAAGTGTGAGGCAGTAGCTTCCGGATGAGAATGATCTTAAGAGCTTGGCTTTCCACACTTGTGAACAGAGGCAAGCTCTGAGCCAAAGTTGGTTCTGATTTTCATATTGTTTTCATTGCTTTTCAGCTGGAACATTCAAAGTTCTTCCTGAACTTAAGACTTCTAGTCTACAAATTATTTCTGCATTCAGGCTGCTCTGCCGGGAGGGGGAGGAGAGAAACAGACTGCATGCTTGAATTGGGAACTGATCTTGCTAATACATATAATGCTTCTTGAACTGAAACAAGATTTGTCTGCAAGAAGTCCTAGTATAAATAGATTGAACTGTTAAGTGAAAGCTTTGTGTTTAAAAGTTCCTACCCTACATAAACAGAGTAGTATTATAAGTCCTGCTGATTGGTGCAGTCCAAGCTTTCACTTGTTTTTGTTTTGGAGCTGCAGCAAAGAACTCTCTGAAGACTGGTTATTAGTATTAACGTTTTCACTGTTATCTCTTGAAGGAGCAGGTTTTGCTGCATTTGGACAGGCAAAGCCTGTAGTAACTCCTTTTGGACAAGTTGCAGCTGTTGGAGTATCTAGTAACCCTTTTATGGTAAGTGAGTTGTTGCATGATATTAATAACTTCTGTATGTCTGAAGAGACATAATCTGTAACAATTATAGAGCTGCATGATTTTTTTGCTTCAAATAAGGAAAGGCAGCATGCGAACCTCCTAAATGCAATTCAATATAATGATGACATGGCATTTGTAAGGCTGCTCAAATTTAAATAGAGGTATTTATATATACCATGCTCTCAGTATAACAGTATAACTTAGGAGAAAAACACATACAAAAAGCTGCAATGTAAAATAAATATCCTAAGAAGTTGTTTACCATTTTATATACACTGCATTTATAATTTGTGATAAAGAAAAAAAATCTTAAATGTGTGTTATTCTTTCATTTTCTCCCAGGCTGGTGCACCAACAGGACAATTCCCAACAGGAAGCTCATCAACCAACCCTTTCTTATAGCCTTATAGACACTTTACCCAAAAGAACTCTTATGTGGTCACATAACATCTCTGCGCCTCTTGCACTGTTGTCTTGTTTCACTGATATTAGCTTTAAACAAAAAAGAAGTCTTTAAGAAGTTAAAATAAAAGCCTGCTTTGTGTACCTTTTGGGGGGGGAAAAAACACACACAGAAACAAACACACACACAAAAAAACAGCAAAAAAACAAGCCCCCCCCCCCAAACAAAGAAAATCAACACCCCCTCCCCTCCACACACACACACACTCTCCCCAGGTAATAACGTGCAAAACAGAGGGCTGTGGTAACATCCTTGAACCTGTGAACTGGCAGGTAAAAAGTAGCGGTATCATGTATATTAAAATTGGCTAATAAGTTATTGCAGATACCACATTCATTATGCTGCAGTACTGTACATATTTTTCTTAGAAAATAGCTATTTGTGCATATCAGTATTTGTAACTTTAACACATTGTTATGTGGAAAATGTTACTGGGAAATAGATCAGCCACTTTAAGGTGCTGTTGTATCTCTTGGAATGAATGAGCTACATCATTTTAACCATTGGTATTGGAAGTCATGACGTTAAATTGAAGGTTTGTTTCCTTTCCTAAGAGCTCTTCTATTTATACATGCCTAAATCTCTAATGTTAGAGGGATACCTGTCTGCATAATAAAGCTGATCATGTTTTGCTACAGTTTGCAGGTGAAAAAATAAATATTAGGAAAAAAATTGTGTAGCTTTATTTCTGTGCAATAACACTTTATTGGGTTAGAATGTTCATACTGTGAATCTCACACACAAATGAGTTACCAAAAGTGATATGCTCAAAGGTGATTTAAGCTTAATTTTCATATCCCTCAGTTTTAGTTACATTTTGACCTTGTGATTAAACCTGCTGTTCTAGCTCAAGTGACTTATCTAACAGGAAACTTGAGTTGAGTTACTCTGACAGGATAGCTGTATAATGAAGGACACTGAAAGTCACTGGTAGTGACTTGAAAAAAGGCTAACTGCTAAAAGATACAATTGTGAGTAGCTAATGGAGTCTTTGAACATGACGTAGTTGTGAGCAGAACAGTATGTGTATTAGCAGGCCAAGGTACAACAAATGGAGTAGTGCTCATTTTATTAAAAATGCACATATATTAGTAAGACCTGTGGAATGTTAATTTATTTTTTTATTTACTGGAATATTTCCTGTCATACTAAAATAGCATCTGTAGAGGAGTAAATGTGGGGCTTGTCTAATCCTTAATAGGAAAGTTGCAACAAGAGTACGTTCATCAAAGTAGTTAGTGGTGGGTTTTAAACACTTAATTTGGCTTAAGTTCAAGTGTAATACCAGAGCTAAGCAATTAATGTAAACATTGTGAATACAAGGACTTCAAGCTTCTGGCCAGTTGAAGAATAAAGATCTAACAGTTTTCAAAATAACAGGAATAAATGGGATCAGTTTATTACGGATATTTGAGAAAATGATGTGGAAGCCAGTTTGAGACAAATGGGAGAATTCCTGAAGGTAAGAAACTTTATTTGTAACTGCCTGCCTGAATGCTAGATCTGCTTATTTCCAGGGGAACTGAAAGGCTTGATCATTGCTTGTATTAATACTCTTATGCTAGGGCTGCTGACTCATGTTGTCTACCTGTGGGGAATGGTGGTTTCCGTATGTTAACTTCTTCTGAAGCTTTGGAGATCCCAAAGGACAGGCAGATGTAACAGATTGCTTCTCGTAGTGTTCCACACTTAAAGGTCTGTTCTGTCCTGTTGATGTATTTAAAGTTAAAGAGACTTGGAGTCTTGCTTGTCCTTCTGACTAGGACTGCTGGATGTGGAGTAGTGTATGTGTTTTAATTCCTGAGACCCTTTGGGGAATTCTTAGGCAAACCCCCAGCAACTACACTTTTTTTCACGGTGTTAGTGATGCCCTCACCAGTATAATATAAATAGCTGTATTTCTCTATTGTTGACATCTGTTTTGGAATAATGACACAGGAATGCAGTAAAGAATGGGAATCTTCAAGGGTTTAGAAGGATTTGTGGAACACTTAAATATACTTATTGCAGAGAACTGAATGTCTCTTCAGTGAGATGAAGACCATGCTGTGGAAAGGGAACAATCCTGTGTTCCCTTAATTTCTAAATTGATGTAAACTAGGCTTTGGACAAGTTGTTCTGACCTAAATGAAGCTGTTTACTGCTAAAAGATACTGGAATACATTTAAATATGCAAGGCTGCATATTTAAATTATGCTGCAGAAATAGCAGAATGTCTTATTTTTCCATTACTAGCTTGAATGCATAAAAGGCTGCCAATTCTTACTTTATACCCAATCACACCAGTTTAGTGTATGTTTGCTAACTTCATCAAACTCCCGACAAGTGGCTGAAGATCTTGTATTGTCTTGAATCTCCTTCATATTGAACAGACTGACACCATAGCTGCCTTGACTTTTTTATAAAAGCTATAAGTACAAAATGAATAAATATTTCTCCCATGATTAGAAATCGTGTCTTGTCTTAAAATTTTCTACAGTTGTTCATGCAGTTGCTCACATGACTGTCATAGTTGCTAAAAAGCTATACTCGTGTTAACTTCTAGGTATCTTTTTTTTGCTTTAATGTCAAAGCATTTTACTTGATAACTTAATCTCTCTTTTACAGCAATTAATTTATTGAGCTTCTAGAGTAATACTTTTAATCCTGATATATATCAGTTCTCATATGTTTAAGATGATGCTGGAAGAGGTACATCATGAACTCTGCAAGGCAGATGGATGCCTAGGTACTGCAGCTTAGTTATTAATTTAATGGTTGCATACTTCCCAAGCACTGCATTGAAACAAATATTGAAACAGGTTAGTTTGAAAAGGACCAAATTTGGTTAGAATCCTGAAAGAGAGCCATAAATATGATGCAAATGTTCTTCTCTGTTGGAGGGAGAAATTACTGGGGCGTAAAGGTAAGCTCAGAAAAAAAGTATGTTTTCAAAGGAATTCATAATTTTTATTTTCTTGTGAACTGAAAAGCGGAAAATAGCAATTCTCAATTCTCTCTTGACTAACCTGTACCTTGTGGTAGAGGAACATAATGAAAATTGCTGCTGATATAAATGACTCCAAAGTGGCCATTATTGAACACAGTTGAAAGTCTGATTAGCTTTAGTTATATCTAGAATTTTAAGCATTCTTATTTAAGTATGACTGCCTTGTATAGAAATTGAATTCTCCCTGCGGCTGGCTTAAAAAAAATTTGCCTCCACAGATAAGTTACTGCATTTGGTCATTTGTGAGAATGTAGTAATCCCTCTGAACCTACTGAGGTAGCATTTTGGGGAGGGTGGGGGTGGTTAGATGCTACTTGCATTAACTTACTTTAAAAATGCATGTCAACTTCCAGTTGAAAAAGTGCAAGTCACCAAAAAGTTTTGGTGGTAAACTTTCCTACAGATCATCCTGCTGCTATGGGGCAATTACTTCTTTAGGTTCTACAGGCATGTTTGAAAGTCTTTTATTTAATGGTAAATTGCCTTTAATTAAAATACTCAGTAGAAGTGAAAGTTCAAAGGTTGTATTCTGTAAGCTCTTCTGTTGTGAGGTTCAGGCATCTGTATGAAATTGCCTCCTGTTGTGCTCGTTGAGCATTAATACAAGTTTTGGTGTCAGGACTGCATAACTAAATTTGAGTTGAAATAGAAAATTGTTTGAGGATTGTCTGGGATTAGAACTGTTGGTGAAGAGAACTGGGAAAAAATGCATCATGCTGTTTACAAAGCCCTTTGTGCTGAAGGCTCATAAACAGCCTTTTCCATCATTGACCAGTCTTGTTTGATTGAGCATTGTTTCCGCTAATTAGTTGTTCAGATGATGCAGCCTTCTGCATTGTTGCTTGCAACCATTCTTTTCATCTCTTTCCCCTTAATGATCAATAGGTTCACCAGCCACACTGGCATTTCTGCATTTGATGGAGATAATGATGTATATGCTTCTGGTCAGGAAAATTCCAGCTATGAATGCAAAGTAGCTGCCATAAACGAGAAACTGGGAGATGGGGGTGGAGAGAAGAGGGGAGGAAGAATCAAGAACTGTATTTGCTGTTAAATAACATAAAGGGTGTCCCTACACTGACTTCTTCACTTCCCTGCCACCCATGTTCCCAGAACAAGCCCCTCTTGAAATGGCTCGAAGTCTGGCTGCTTGACTTCATCCAGTAGAAAGACTGTAATCATAAAAGGGGGGTGGAGAGAATATCCTATTACTTGCTTGCCCTCCCTACCTCAGTAAGGAAGGAGGACAGCTGGCTAGCACTTTCTGGCTCTTATCTGGAAAGATGACAGCTCAAGACTTGGATGGTATTCAGTATGTGTGCTTAAACTCTAAAGCTGTCCGGGGACATGAGTTAATTTTCAGAATTAAAGTAACTTCAAAGTGCATCCAATGAAACTACATAAATTTGAATTTCTGTAGTAATAAAGACCCATAGATTACCTTTCAGCTTGCTTCTGTTTAGTGTATTTTTACAATAAACTTGTCAATAGTAAGCCTTTAAATAAGAAGAAATTGAGTAACAGGTGATGGTTCTCCCTTCTGCTCTATGAAGTATGTTCTTAAGATTACTACAGAAATGCAACATTGACAAAAGATTAGAGGACAAGTGGGCTCTAGTAGCTACTGCCAGTTCACTTCAAATGAACCTGTGTTCAAGTAAGTGTCCTAAGCTAACCCATCCCCTAATATCTCCCCAGAGGCTAAACTTTGAATAGAACCCTCTTCCAGAGGAGAGCAGGGAACGTGAGAGTAGTATGAGTAATGTAACTTACCTGGGTGCTGATATCCAGTCCTAGACCTCTTGAATCTACTACAATAACAGTCAAAATTGTCTGGATCACCAGTGCAACAAAGTTGTTGAAGCCAAACATCAAAGCATAACGCTCCATACTTAGGTTGACAGCAATCTGGAACCTGAAAATGAATATACAGCCAGGTTAACTGAGCTCTGGAGAGCTTGAGTGCTTGCAACTTCAGGGAGGAAGTTTGGGAATGATTTCATGCTCACAGTGGAGTCTTCATAGGATAAAGCTTCTTTACTTTTGATCATTACATTTTTAATATCTTCATTTTGATAGAGATCTATTTTTTGTTATTTCACTTTTGCCACATTATTGTGCATCTTCTCTTACTTCGGATAATTTTGCTAAATGACCTGTGTATGTTCATTTGATTATTTAGAGAAGTCTCATACATAAATCATTGGACAGCTAAATGTAGAATAAGGTAATTACTGACTTGGAATAAGCTATTCTTATGGTTAGGTCATACATTTAAGTATAGTCTTATATAGGCTAGAAATAATATTTTGCTGTAGTGACCTATTCAAAAATCTTATTTCTGTGGAAACTTCCAGTAAAAATTCATGTGTGAAAGTGATACTTCTGCTGATTCAAATCAATTTAATTGGAACAGTTGTGCATTATACTTACGTTGCTATTGTTATAAGGAACATGTAGCATGCCTTAAATACAAGGTAACCAGCGTAACATGCCCAGATGTTGTCTGTAAAGTACATGAGAAACAGAGAACCAGCATCCATTGCAGAGAACATTCCCAAAGCCAGTTCTCCAGAAAGATCCCAGTCTACTTTGACATATCCAACTGCCATGGATGTTGCTGAACCTAAAAATGAAAAATAATGAAAACTCAAACATTACTGTCCTTCTAGAGTCATGGCATTACTCTGTAAATGGATCATTACAGGAGCTCTTGATACTTTTTAAGACCACAGTAGACTTTGATATTGGTGTGGCTTCTATTTTCTGTTAGTGCTGTGGGAGTCTTCCGGTTTTGCTTTTTTCTTGCTTACAGAGCTTTCTCAGGATGAAGCACTCTGAGAAAGTGCCTAATGCCTACGGTTGGAGGCAGCAGTGCCTGGCATATTGTTGTTGTGCCATTTTTGACAACCATGATTAAGAGAACAACCCCACCAAGCACTTTCTGTTAAAATATGCCTGGGGGAGTTTAATTCTTTCATGTAAAGCTCTTCATGAAATGACAGTCTGTTGCACTCCTTCATACTTTTTTTTTTTACCTAATGACAGTATAGCTTCAGTGAAGGTTTTTCTGGTGAAAAATGTCATACTCCTTATTGATAATGACATATAGCAAGAATGCCTTCTACTACTTGTAAGAATGCTATCCAGCTATGGTTAATTTTTGTGCTCCTCCAGCACTGAGGCCTCCTGTGTGTTTATGAAAGCTTTTTGAAATGTTATGCTGAGGTTAGTAGCTCAAATGCAAAAGAAGTCTGGTCCAGGCAGGTTATACAGCAGTGAGTACTGGCTACCCATGGGCTTTTTGGCAGGATAGTACACTAGTGGTCTTGACTTGCTGGCTGAATGTGTTCCTCATCAGAATTCAAAAGTCATAGTAGGCCACCTCCTTCGGTCAGTAACTACAATAGCCAGAGGTTCCTGGTAATGTGAGTGCTTTCTGTACTCCAGAATAGTATCAAGTTCCAGACAGTGCAAAAGCATGAAAGCTCTTGGGAATGCTGCTCAAACCAGTAGTCTTGAAGCTTTGGGGTAATGTTAGTAAAATGCACTTCATGCTGCTTGCAGGGAAGGAGAGTAGACGGACAGTTCCCTGTATTACTTATAAGACTGCTGGTATGAAGGAGATGTGTGGAAGCTTGGAAATGAGGCTCCATTGGTACTGCACAGCTATTTCAATGAAGTTGCACTTTGAAGTGTGCCTTCTGTTTTGTGGCACACAGGTAAAGAGGAATATCATTGGGTCAATGGATCATTATGTTGTTGGGTCACAACATGCTTATCCAGGATCACTTATCCTGAAATGGCTGCTCATCCACTGTCAGAACAGACTGTCTAGAGCAGATATCTTTTATTTTTTTTTTTTTTTTTTACTTTTTGTATCAACTCATTTATATGTATTTGGGAGAGGACTAGGCAAGGTGGCATTGCACAAGGTTTTTGAACTGCGTGCTTTGCATTGAATTTATGAACTAAACAGAGCTGTGAATGAAAACTCTTAAAACTTCTTGGTGGAACAAGGTGCCCCAAGAAGGAAAAGATTATATATTTTGTGTGTGCATGTATATATGACTATTTTAAGGACCCCAGGGATAAAAAGCTGTATAGTAAAGAGATGCTTTGCACACTGTTTATATGGGGGTTATGTGTTGGAAGCTGTTACTATTGACCTTAATCCTCATAGGAAATAGTTGCTGAAGACATCGTGAAAGGATGTCACCAGCCAAGACAGATTAGAAGTAGCTGCTAGTGGTTTTTTTACTTACCTAAAAAAGTTGCTATTGCTTCAACAGCTCCGTTGTACACTGCAGAGCTGTGAGAGGGGGCTCTGAAATCCCACAGCACTTGGATGTAATTCACAATCTGATTGAAGCCTGCTGTAGCCAAAGCCCACCACAGGGACCAGTAAAGCAGCTTCCTAGAGCTGTAGCAATCCCTCAAGTCCCTGCTCAGCTGCACCAGTACTCTGAGCATGTGGTTTTGGGGCTTGGGCTGTTCAGCGTGCTGTTGTGGTGCTGGTCGCGTGTCAGCAGCTGCGCAGTCCTTGTCCTGTTGTTGGCAGCTCGATGGCCCGTTGGAACCGAGTGTAGCCACAGCTTTTTGTGGTTGTGGGAGGGTTTCAGAGACACCTTTTTTATGGAAGAACATGCTCTTTTGGGGCATTGGGAGGAGAAAGGAACACAGGAATGCCAGGGACACAGAAGCGAGGGTAATGGCGTTGAGATGAAAGTAGGATACGTCTGCCAAGGAAACCAGCAGCTGTCCCAGCACTGCAGCAACTGTGGCCGCAACAAGGGTGATACTCCTGCAATAGCTCGTCACTCTCTGATAGCGATCGGCGCTGACGACGCTGTAGATGTAGGCGTAATAGGCAACCTCGGTGGCTGTCACCATCCCGTAGAAGAATTCCATCACCTGCATGGCCACCACGCCGTGAGCAAAGAGGAGCAAGAGCCACGTGACGATGTAGCTGATGCCCTGGAGGAGGAGGACGGGCTTGTAGCGCACGTAGTCTGTAATCAGGAAGACTGGGAGCAGGAGTGCGAGGTAGGAGTATGTCCAAACAGGGAAAATCTGGTTGGTAATCTAGAAGGAAATTGACTTTGCTCTGACACAAGCATTATCTTGCATCAAATACTATTCCCTGTGGTAACTGAAAATTAATGTCTGTTTAGTTTCACCTTCCATATGAGTCACTGAATACTGCTGATTACCTCTCCTCTTTGCTTGATTAGAAAAAAAAGGTGCTCTTTATGGGGGGGGGAACTGGAGTTGAACTTAATATATAGTTATTACTATGTTGTCTTCACACATTATCTTTAAATATTGTGTGAAAAGTAAGTTCTTGATGAAACAGTATTTGAATAACTTTCTGTTGGCCTTCAATTGCATAGATGCTCCAGAAATATATTATTCGTTTTCCCTCGAATCAGAATAGTTTGGGTTGGAAGGGACCTTAAAGATGATCTAATTCCAAAACCCTACCCCACCCCCAGTTGCTTAAAGCCCCATCCAGCCTGGCCCTGAGCACTTGCAGGGATGTGGCATCCACAGCTTCTCTGAGCCAGGGCCTCACCACCTCCATAGAAACAAATTTCTCCTTGTATCTAATCTAAACCTACCCTCTTTTAGTTTAAAGCCCTTCCCCCTTGTTGTATCACTGCACTCCCTGACAGAGTCCCTCCCCAGCTCTTCTGGAGCCCCCTTTAAGCACTGGCAGGCCACTGTAAGGTCTCCTCAGAGCCTTCTCTTCTCCAGGCTGAACAATCCCAACTCCCTCAGCCTGTCACCATAGCAGAGGTGCTCCAGCCCCTTGATCATTGTGGCCCTCCTCTGGACTTGTTCTAACACCTGTATTTTTCTAAAACTGATCTCCATCCAAGCTGGCAGGTTCTGTTTACTACTCTACACTAAAGCTCAGTGTTTGCCCAGGTAGCTTTGGCTACAGCTGCAGCAGGAGTATGTGTTTCTTCTGGATACACGTCACCAACTGAACTCTGACTGTAAGATGTCTGTTTTGGGGAGGTCTTACCTAGTAAATGCTGGACCTGCTTGGCTATTAGGTCATGATTGCTTGTTCTCAGCTTGAGAGTTAGACTTGAATAGAATTGTTTCAAATGCTGAGAGAACAATAATAGCTGTTTATTGTTTTCTGAACCAGTATGATTGGTGAGCAGCAGGATCACTGCATCTTTCTGGGGGTTCCTTTGGTTATCTGCATTTTAAATTAAGTGACTAAAACTTGGGGAATTAGCTCATGACTGGAGAGTTCAGCTGAGAGTCAGTATCTGTACTGTCCTTATTTTTGAGCTGGTTGATGCTGAAATGAGAATTAAGGCATCTCATCATGTTATTTATATGCTTCATGTAAGAAAGTTTTCATTTCTGATTTTCAAAAAAAAAAAAAAACCAAACAAAGCAAAACACCTTTTTCAGAGTAAAAATGGGGTTCATGCTACTAAGCTGGCAGATTCTGCCTCAGCTTTTACTAGTGCAAATCAGGAATGATTGTTCACGCTAGTGGTGATGTGGGTGTACCTAGCTTGTGTTGTCTAATTATGCCACTAGATTCATGATTCTCTTTTGATTCATGTCCTCTTTTATTATGAAGCGTGCACCTGAACCAGCCAGTGCTGAGCAGAGGAGCAGAACACAGACAATCACAGTACATGCTTTTTAAAAAATAATTAAAAATTAAAAAACAACTTATGTGAATCTGACTTGCACAGACTAGACTAATGGATGCACAGAACAGCTTAGTAATGTAGGTAATAATCTAATAGGTCATCAGTGGAAGTCTGCTTGGTTGTCTAATGTCTGATCACTGTTTCATTTTCGTTGTTAGTATAATTCCCCAATAAGTATCAATAAATCTCTTTGTTGCTCCTTTTTTTTTTTCTTGGGGGGAAGAAACTGTCTGACCTGATCTTGCTGAAAGTATCAATTTCTTAAACAACAACCAAAATGGTTTCAAAGCCCAGGAATGTGGGGACTTCAGAACTTAAACCTGCAAAAGAGGAGAATCCTTATTCTTTTCCAGGACAATCTTAAATAAGGGTATCTCAATAAAATATACCTATCTTACTGAATACTTTTTCTCCCATTCAGTTATTACTGTGAGGCTTACTGCTTTAAGTGTTCTAATTATTACTTAAGAGAACAGTTGCTTACCTGTTCAATTGTTAGATTTTTGTCTGGTCCACTTAAGTAAGGAGTGAGAAAAGATTCTGAAGGCCTCATTGTGGAAAAAAATCCATTCGCACAAATGATGACTGTGGGATAAATCCAGTTGCTGCCTATGGCTCCTTTCCAGCAATCCATGGTCTATGTAGAAACGTAGTGCACCAGAAATTTAAAAAGGTACTGTTCACAGTTGCTGAAAACTCATTTGTAAGTTTACTTTTTAACCAACGCTACTTCAGCTAATGCTTCTTTCACCACGCTTGCTACTAATCACAGACAGCCTGTAAATGAACAACTTGGATCAAAGGGCATTGGTGGCAAACTCTGATCTCTGTCTTGTCTGTCAAAGGTTGTTCTTACTGACTCACTTAAAATTAAGTAGATGTAGTGGAAGAATAAAGATCCATTACAGTCTCATTTCTGAATAGATGAGAGGGCAAACTGTCAGATTAGAGCTCATTCTCAGAATGCTCAGGGAGGCATTTTTCTAATGATTTCCTGTCTGAGAGCCAAGTGGAACAACAGAAGTGCAAGACTTTTTGCAGACAGTAAAAACCCCCAGCAAGCTTGCAACCCTTTGTGAGCTTGGCTTCTTCAAAATACTTTAACACTCATCTTTCTTACTCTCTAGTTGTCTGAGTGAGTACATAGACGTAGTAACTCTCAGCCTCTTGAATCTACCTCCTCAGACTTAAAGAGGGCTTCTGGCTTCACTTTTAAAAGTGGTGATTAAAAGGAAAAAAAAAGACTTTTCCTCTTTGTAGTTGGCTGCAAAAATAAAGAAACTTGTCTTTTAAGCTTATTTTACTTGCTTAACACTAAGTACCATAATAGGATGTTAAGGCAACATTGCTGTGACCTTAGAGGAAGGTTACAAAAACCAACCCTAACATCAAAACTTGATTTTAAATGACCGCCTCTGATTATCATCTTCCTTGTGTAAATCATTGTACTTAGATAAAATGATTTGTACAAAAGTAGCCTGTGTTATCCTTAACTCCTTAAATTTGTATTTGAATTCTTGATATGTTATCATTTACAAATAAAAATATACTAAAACTCAGCCTAATCAATGACATCAGCATAAATCTTACATCCCTTCCAAATGGGCTGAGTGAGTAGCTTGCACTCTTCCGAATAACCTCTAGGGTCATAACTTACCTGTCAAAACTGGGGTTGTGGTCTGTCTTCCGTGGATTCATGTGCAGTTTCCTCCTAGGATAGGTTCCTGTACTGTAGAAGAGATGTCAATAGCCACCCTTCAGGATTTGAGGTAGTAAGAAACTTGTGTCTTATTAGTAAAAACTCTTAGGAAATGAACTTGATAAAATGTTAACAGAAATAAATAATAATTCATCTCAACTCTTCTTGCTTGCAGAACTTCCTCATAAAGAGTGCAGGGGAAGCCTTCTACTTTATAGGTTTTGTCAGCAAGTGGTTCTAACTTTAAGATAAAGGATTAAGACTCACAGTTCTTAATAATGATTAATTATAAATGACGTGGCAAGAAAGCAATTACTTGATTACCTTTTTATGTTAATGAGTACCTCTTAAAGGTGTATCCTTCAGTTTGTGGATAAGAATATAATAGCACATGTTTTAAAGCTTAGGCTGACACAGGTGTTTCCTGGGCATAGCACCGAGATCTCTGGGCTCAGTTTTCTGACTGTCCTCAGTGTGGGTGTGTGGGGAGGTAGGACACAGAAAACTTCCTAATGTTTATTGGCCAGAAATTACATCAGAGGATTAGTCTGTCACTTTTCATAATGACAAAAAGTTTAAAAAAAAAAAAAGACAAAGTTTCTAAAAAAAAAAAAAAACACAAAACACAACTACTTCTGAGGCTTTCTGCAGCTTTGCTTTCATTCAGCCATTTTTGGACTGGGCTTCCTACTTCTCCCATGGCTCATCAGAAGAGGGAGCTGACCCTGAAGTCCACAGGTGATCTGTGGGATGGGTATTGACCCTGGGAGCCAACCCTGTGGCCCTGGCATGAGTGGCCCCACATGCTATTCGGAGTTTTGTGAGGTTTTGTTTTACAGTTATGGAAACCTCTCACTCTGCTTCTAGCCTGTAGTGCTAGAAGTGTTCAGGGAAGCGAGGCATGTTCTGTCTCCATGTTTCATGCTCGCTCTTTACAAATGGCTTTTGAGAAATGAAAATACGGAGACGATGCTGCTGCGTGAGTCAACGGCCTACTGCAAGGTGGCTGACTGGCATTCACCTGGTAACCCACACAGTGCTTGGTTGGTACCCAGTGGCTTTGAATAGAAAGATGCAGTTTTCTTGCTGGCATGGCTAAAACTGGCCTTACCAGCTTGCTGGATTGTATCATGGTGAAGACGTGTCTCCAAAACCACTAGTGTTTCAAAGGCAGTTAGTGATGCACTGAGATGGGGCTGTAGCTATGGGGAGCAATGTGTTCTGCTTCAGGTTTTTGTAGTTAAGTGGAATTTTGGTCACCCTGGGAGGAAAGATGAGCTCTTAATACTAAACACAACTGCATGCAAGAGGAGGTGGATTTGTTCAGTTTCCTTTTGCAGATCAAATAGCCTGCTGGGCCCAAACTATGGCCTTTCCAAAGTGTGTGCATTGTATGTGAATGCACAGGTGGATGTGCATATCACTATTTTGGATGAAATCTGATTGCTGGGTTAACGTTGATTTGCAGCTGAAAACCCAAGGTAACATGAGGCTTTACCTTTCTTTTGCTGTTGTTTGTAATTTCATTGTGTCATGTCCTTCCTGACACTCCTCAGAGCTTCCCTATCCCTCCTCCCCTCCCAAATGCTCCTCCAAACTCCCAACCCCACAATTTTTTGTAGAGAGAGAACAGGTATCCAAATATAAATCATATGTATGGTTAAAGACTTTTCTGAAGACAGTGTTCTCTATAGCTGAAAACTGAATATATTGTCTGCTTGGTTCTTTTGCTCTTCAGAGGCAATACAGAGAAGACAGTAAGATTTGACCAGTTCAGAACTTTTACTGTTTTTTTCTATCAGTTTTAAATACTAAGTTTTTTTCATTTAAGCACAAATTCTAGTTAGCTGCCAGTCCAGAACTTGCATCTGTATTTGTAAGTAAAAGCCTTAAAAGAGGAAAGAGGTTTTCTATTCATGAGGTAATACTAAGTAGTCCATGCTCTATTGGACTTATGTCCCACAGGCAGGAATATTATGTAGGTAGTTCTGTGGTAATAAAAGATAGTGCTTAGTGGAAGCTAAGTACATCTCCTGCTTTTGCATCTGCATTGGTTAAACTGTTCTGCTTAAAGACAATTTACAACTGAGGATGTCCACGCAGTGCACAATACTAAATAAAATGACTAGAAAACGAGCTGGGTTCATTTGGGCAAGTCCTACTGATTCTTGTGACCTAAAGCAAATTACTTCTCTCCTGCTTAATCTTGCCTCTAGATAGTTTGCCTAGTTCCAGTACATGACAAATGCATGAAAAGCACAAATGTTTGTACAGATGATAACTTTTCTCCACAGGAAACATATTTATTCTGCAAATGCAAAGTATTTTCTATTTTTATTAGTGAGATGTAGGTATTGCAAGCTTGAAGCAAGCTGCAGTACAGAAATAACTTTAACATATGGGTATATTTTTATATTAAACTAAGCATTCACTATGCAAGCTCACTTATCTCTTTTGTCTTCCTGGACTGACTGTCCTTTATGCTAAACTAAATTAGTTGTAGGACTTAAAGTCTCTTGATAAATTCTGAGATGCTGACCCTGACAAATCCTTGGCCAAGATCAGTGAACCTCCTCATCTGGTGAGCAAAATTGCATGGTACTAGTTGTTTTTTTTTCTCATTTCAGTTTTAAACCTTCCTGTTAATCTGGATTCCTATGCAGAGTCAGTCAAATTCCTCAACAACATACTTTTTCTGGACTTAGTCTGTACTACTCAACCTCTTTTTGTATTTTTTTCTTCCTGTTGAAACAGGAAGACATTCAGTCTTAAAATATTAATTTTACTGGAAGCACAAAGAAACAAGTGGGGAAGGTTCATTTTTGTTTTGACTCTGAAATGTTTACCCTTCTGAGCTGAGATTGCTATGGGTTCAGTGCAGTGTTTAGGTTGCAGTTTTCAAACATGGGCCAAACAACAACTGTGGCCTAGCAGTGGTTGAATGAACCTTCTTCTCAGACAGGTTGTGCAAGCCCTGCCTTTGTGCTGTTGTGTGCAAAAGGTGTGCTTCTGAGGTGGGCTTTCAACCTCCGAATCACCTGTATTTAGGCAGGAAGGAATATCACGATGCAAATGCAATACCTTCTTCCTCTGTTCAGAGCAAGGTTTGCACAAAGCGGGCAGTAGCCCCTTGGCCCGCATGTATGAGCAAGTGTGCGTGGAAGCAGCTTAGCGATACTGGTTGCAAGAGCCAGACCAAGCAAGGCAATGAACTTGAATCTTTGTTGTGCACAGTGGGATGCCAAGGTGGTTGCTGTGCTTTTTTGATTATAAAGTATTGCTGTTAAGCTGTTTAAAGGCAAATAAACAAGAATCTAAAGCAACTTATCATTTATTCTTGGCTTGGTGCCGTTCTGATGATCTTTCTTAGCTGGCATATGTTGTAAGGAAGTGCTGTAATGATTCAGCATAGCTTTTCAGGGTTGTGTTGTATGTTCCTCTTGCATTGCTGTTCCCTGTATGCTGCACTAGGAGCTCTTCTCCCATGAGGGCCAGGCCACGTGAGCCTTTGCTTGACTCCTACAGCCGGGTCGTATAGCCAGTCACAGTCTGCTCTTTTGGTTCATGTTCAGCAAGGTTCAGAGGCTCTTTCCATGATCTTGCTATTTTCCTTCTGCATTTGCTTGAGAGAAGCATGCAAATGCTTCTGATCAAGAAAATCCCAGCTATGACTGCAAAGTAGCTCCCATAAATTAAAAACTGGAGATGAGGTGAGAGAAAAAGGAAACAAAAAAATAATGAAAAACACAGGGTAGGGAAACACTGTTTCTCCTGGAGACAGACACTGTTTTGTTTACTTATGTCTTGGCACAATTTCTCTGCTCAAGTTCTTGCTTTGTGCTTAAGCAAAATCTCCTCTTTTCCAGCAAACAGCAGGTCTTTGAGGTATGAAGAACTGCCATGTTTCTACTCCTTGTGCTTCCTAATAACCATCAGAGGGGGAAGGGATGGGAACAGGATTTTTTTTTCTATTGCAAAATGTAGAAGTAGCTTCACTACCAGCATGCCCATTACTCACATAGTCATGAATAATGCAAGCGAAGAGTGAGTGAGTCCTTTTTTTTTGCTCTTACTTGCACATTTCACTGGTGTTACCAAACTGGCTTCAGTAAATACGACATGAATTCATATCAGTCTTTCCGACAACAGTGGCAAGCCTATTTATGATGTCTGTACATGTTCTTAAAGATTTAATGTTTAATCTTTCAAAATATCTTTTGCTGTCTCCATGCAGAATATCTGGATAGCTTTAGTTTTCTTCATGTCCATGGGAGTAGGAAGCTGTCCCAACTTCTCAGACACTGTCTGAGAAATTGCAGAAGTCAGTAAATTTCAGTTGACTTCAACATGAGTGGAATTGCCTTGACTGAAGCTATTGGCACTGATGTGAGATAGGATATCCCACGCTACATTATATGACCAAACCATGGGCAGAAAGATTTTATTACTCACCTTGAGATACAGACCAGATTTGCTCCTGGGCTGCAATTAGAAGTGATTTTTCTTGGTAAACTTTTGAAAATGAATCAGCTAATCAGTGAAATGGAAGCAAATTAACAGTACATACCTGAGTCACTATGTCCAGTCCCAGGCCTTTTGAATCCACTACGACTATTGTAAGGATTGTCTGAATCAGCAGTGCGATGAAGTTGTTCAATCCAAACATCAAAGCGTAGCGCTCCATGCTCAGATTTATGGCGATCTGGAACCTAAGGTGAGACTGGCTGTCAGGTACTTCACACTGGGTGGAAAGCTATTACTCTCCATGCGGTTGATAGAGAAATGCATCATAGAGGTGATACCCCAAGGGTGGGCTAAATGGTGCTTCATCTGTTTGATTGCTCCCAGCAGTGTCCTGACTATTGGAGTGCATTTCAATGACTTTGTACTTGTCTGTGTTGCTTTTTGAAACCACATCATGTGATCAGAAGATCGGATCTTCTCTTCTACCTTCAGGCTGTGCCAGCCTCAGGCAGATGGCCTGTGGTTCCCCTCTTGGGCCTCAGAAAGCTTAGCAATATCAATAGGGCTTTTTCTGAGTGCTCAAACATTGCTTCATTTGGTGGTCTTGTGTCCAACTCTTAGCAGTGCCATAACTGTCTTGAAGAGTTGAAGTTGGATATAAGGGGGGTGGGGGGGAGGGAATACCTCATAGGGAAATAAAGCACTAGGTTAGGTTTCCCAGACAGGTTGTAAAGTTTCCATGGCTGGAGGCTTTGAAGGCTTGGATGGACAAAACCATGACCTGATCTGGCATCGGCAGATCTGCCCTGGCTGGGAGGTTGGACTTAAGTGGTCACCATGGGTATGTTCTAATCCCAGGAATTGGACCTGATGATCCTTATGGGTCCCTTCCAACTCGGGATATTCTATGATTCTATAATCAAAATTTTTATGAAGTGAATCACTTTTTGCTCTGTGGCTTAGTGGAGGTAGAATGCAGTTTATTCTTGTCAAGAGCGCACAGATTTTTTTTCCTTGCAATATCATTTTTGACAATAATTGGAACATCTATCTTAGCGATATTTACCTCCCAAGTTTCTATTTGAACAAATCTATCTGCTCTTCCTTCAGTATGCTTTGCGCTGACTTTCAGCAGGGCTCATTTGTGCAAGCTTTTATTCTTTTTCTATTGAATATATTGAAGTAGTTCAGGTGTTATCCACTATAATGCACTGAAAATCCACCAAAATATAAACAGGGGATTCAACTGACTTCGTTCAAGATGGGTATCATCTTGTCATGCACTGCAGTTATAGCAGTTTTTAAATTATCTGAGTTTTTTAATTATCTGATTTTAAGTTATCTTGTTTTTGACACAAATGCATCTGATATTTTTGTTAATGAAATAGTATAGTAAAATTTTGAGCTAGTCTGAAAGCATTCTGATCAATACAATAAGTGGGAAAATGTGTTTATATTTTTTCTATATCTGACAACAAAATAGCTTGATCTCGTAAGAGGGTCATTTTCATTTAAATGTGCTATGCTATTATATTTTGTTTACACCATAATGTCATTAAAGATATATGTATAAAGTTGTGCTGGGGAATGCTCGTGGCAAATCTTTTCCTGCTTTCACATAGCTCATATTTTGCAAGCTATCAACAAGGTGGTCGAGATATAAGGAGATATTAAAAGATGGTTCTTGATCTGCTTTTTAAAGATGGTTGTGTTGTCCCCACATCTCCTATGCTAGTGCTTGTGCAAGAGGAAAGTAGCTTAAATGTTTTTCTATTAACATTGCCTGTAATAGTAAGGATACTTTATACGTTTAGCTTCTGCATAGGCAATTGTTCAGTGTTCTTCTGATAACTTATGGCTGTTTAGAAGGATGAAAACAACGTAAGTGGGCATTTAAGTGTCCTCATCTTTACCTAAACAGTTATGTCTAGTGTTAGATCTGCTATCTCTTGAGTAAAAAGAGGAATGCCCTAAGTATGCTTAAAGTAGGGTTAATATTACGCACATAATGGTAGCACTGTAAGGGTTTATACTTACGTTGCTATTGTTATAAGAAGCATATAGCTTGCCTTGAAAATGAGGTAGCCAGCATAACATGACCAGATGTTGGTAGTAAAGTGCATGAGGAAGAGGGAACCAGCGTCTATTGTGGAGAAGATCCCTAATGCCAGTTCTCCAAAAAGGTCCCAGTTCACTTTCACATATGCCACCATGAAAGATGTTACCGAGCCTAGAGAGGGAGGAAAAAAAGTAAATGTTGCATGTGTTCTATAGCCTGCATCACCAAGTGCCACCCTCACATACCAAAAGGCAACGCTGAATAATGAAGCAGACTAGTTCAGAAACTGTGCAGATGGATGGTCATTTTTAGACAACAGCATGAATTATCTGCAATTCTTTTCATAGTATTTTACTCCACTTCTTGGATAAACTGTCTTGTGAAAAGATTCATTGTTTATCAGTGTAGTACCCAGCAAGCTCAAAAGGAACAATTCTTCCAAATTCTTCCAGCTTTTGTTGCTTACTAGCTTGGTTGTATAGTAAGCCAGTTACCTTTTAGGTTAATGGATTAGCTCTGTGCAGCTCGTAAAGGGACTAAGCTGCCAAAAAAAAAAAAAGGCAGGAGGGGAGGGATGACTTCTGTCAAGTATCAAGTGAATGTACTCAAGAAAACGAAAGGATAAGCAGTGTTTTTTCTTTTGGTGGGTCTGCTACAAAGACATCTGTTTTGAAAGTAAGCGGTCAGAGTATCCATCTTAGGTGTCTTGTACAATTTGAAAACCTCTACACTGAGAACTAGGTGATTCCAGGAGAAAGAGGAATTCATCATGGAATAGGCACTTTAGGAGTTCCTTCTAATCCATCAGTCACTTGGTCTATATTAGCTGTCTCCCTCCAGACCAGAGTAACTTTTAACAGATACTTAAAAGTATCTGTTTCTCCTTATCGACAGGAATGGTAACTTGAATGGCCAGATGCAACATAGACATACTTATTTTCCCTGGTGGATCACGCCCCAATGTCTTTTGCAAGTCCTCCACAGCAGCACAGTGAGTGTGTGGAACCACTGCCAAGTAAGGGTGGTACACTCAATTTGCCTTTGGATATCTTTGCTTATATGAAGCAGGCATCTGCTCCCACTGCAAAAGAGTATGGTTAACCTCAGTAACATCACGAATTCAGTAAGCATTTTTTCCTGTAAATCCCTGTATCTTGGAATTGCTGAAATTCTTTGTTTCCTGCTCTGCAAGAGCATTTTAATAGAGAAATATCTTAATGAGAGGTTTAAGTTCTTGTATAAAATATTTATGGAAAAACTTATCTTTGTAAGCTGATACTATTGCTATGGGAACTGTTGTGATGCTTGCTGGGGGGATGGGAGGCAAGATAAAAAATGCAAAACCTTGTAAAAGAAACATGGGTGCCTCCGAATGGATCAAGCAGCTGGATGGAAGGTCTGTGTGACGTGTACGCTTCTGCATGCTGGCAGGATAAAGTTTGGTGCCCTAGTCATACAGAAAAATAGCATAGCTCATGTTTGAACTGTTTTTGTACATCAAAGAACTGGATCTCGAATGCACAATACATATACTGTTTCCTTGGAGTATCTGCAATGGAAAGGAACTGCAAAACTGTTCTAAAGTAAAACTTTGGAGGCTACCTTTGTGACTGATGCTTAAACATGAACTTACTCAGGAAAGTTGCTATTGCTTCAACAGCTCCGTTGTACACTGCAGAGCTGTGAGAGGGGGCTCTGAAATCCCACAGCACTTGGATGTAATTCACAATCTGATTGAAGCCTGCTGTAGCCAAAGCCCACCACAGGGACCAGTAAAGCAGCTTCCTAGAGCTGTAGCAATCCCTCAAGTCCCTGCTCAGCTGCACCAGTACTCTGAGCATGTGGTTTTGGGGCTTGGGCTGTTCAGCGTGCTGTTGTGGTGATGGTCGCGTGTCAGCAGCTGCGCAGTCCTTGTCCTGTTGTTGGCAGCTCGATGGCCCGTTGGAACCGAGTGTAGCCACAGCTTTTTGTGGTTGTGGGAGGGTTTCAGAGACACCTTTTTTATGGAAGAACATGCTCTTTTGGGGCATTGGGAGGAGAAAGGAACACAGGAATGCCAGGGACACAGAAGCGAGGGTAATGGCGTTGAGATGAAAGTAGGATACGTCTGCCAAGGAAACCAGCAGCTGTCCCAGCACTGCAGCAACTGTGGCCGCAACAAGGGTGATACTCCTGCAATAGCTCGTCACTCTCTGATAGCGATCGGCGCTGACGACGCTGTAGATGTAGGCGTAATAGGCAACCTCGGTGGCTGTCACCATCCCGTAGAAGAATTCCATCACCTGCATGGCCACCACGCCGTGAGCAAAGAGGAGCAAGAGCCACGTGACGATGTAGCTGATGCCCTGGAGGAGGAGGACGGGCTTGTAGCGCACGTAGTCTGTAATCAGGAAGACTGGGAGCAGGAGTGCGAGGTAGGAGTATGTCCAAACGGGGAAAATCTGGTTGGTAACCTACAAGAGAAGAAATCTGTGTAATTCCTCTTTGGGAAAATAAGCTCATTTATTTTAAATGGCTTTACAGAAGGGAAGAAGAATTCATAATATACACAACCATGCTGGTCTGAAGCACCATGAGTGTGTTGAACATGCTACTGAATTTTAAATTTTAGAAACCCTGTTATATATTTTGAGTCTTTTACTTATGCCACCCGGAGCAAATTGTAACCTTCCCAAGCTGGTTACAGTTTTGCTTTTTTTTCTCACCTTTGTCTTTCTTTAAAGGCTTTGTTTAAAATTTTACTTTTGATTTTTGGTGCTCCATGTAAAAAAAAAAAAAAAAAAAAATAGTAGAATAAAACCATACCTCATCTATTGTCAGATTTTTATCTGGTCCTGTTAGATAAGGGGTTAGAAAAGGTTCTGATGGCTTCATCATGTAGAAGAATCCATAGAGGCAGAGGACCAGGGTGGGGAAAGTCCAAGTGTTAATTTCCTCTTGCTTCCAGCAGCCCATAATTCGTGCAGCAAAGCTGGGGAGGAATTCTGTTAGAAAGATGATACTGCCCATGCAAGCACAAAGATATTTTGTAGTTGTAACTTCTGTTTTGTGGTAACTTCTGTTTTGTGGTTTCTAATGTTAAGGAGTGTTCTTTAGAGGTTGGCAACTGGAAAGCATTTTTCTTCACTTTAAGTGAAAAGCTTTCTGTACATAATCTGCTGTTTATCTCCGTGTAGACAGGCTATAAAGAATGATTTGGAAGATCTTTGAATGGGAGACAAATTACACCGTCATTCATTCTGCACTGACCAAGCTAACCACTGGGGAAGCCTTCCTTCATCTAGGAAGGCTTTTTTTTTCCTGGACATTGCTGAGCACTGAGATGCCCCCCAAGCACCATGTTGATTAACAAGCATCTAGTTCACAATCACTGTGTTTCTCCTTGGCCTCCTAGATGTGTGTGGCTTTTCTGTCATGGAGAGCTAGAGCCTAGTGAATGAGAGTCACTAATAGATACAGAAAGGATATCAAGCCAGATCCTCAGCTGAATTTATTGCTGCAGATTCATCAGAAGTCCAGTTTGGATGTATGCCTTCTATATTCAGTCTATAAAAAACATCTGTGGTTACAAAAAGTAATAGTTCACATTAAAATGAAATGAAGCAGATACTTGGGCTCTTTTCTCTAGCTGGGACTTATGGAATAAATTAAATCTTGGTGCAACTCTTCTGGAAAGAGCCCAAGAGAAATCAAAATGGATATGATGGGGGGAATGCAGAGGAAACTGTAGGTTATACTCCATAGTCATGTTGGTGTAGGCAATATCAGGAATCTAAACTTGCAGGGTTTATCTTCTGGAGCCCTCTGGACTGTTCCTGTTGCCAGCTGGTGTTGCTGTTGCTCTGCAGATGTCTATCTACTTCCTGGGAACTCTTTTCAGGCAAAATATTGTTCTAATTTTAAAATAGTATTTTTGGGGGCAGTGTTTTTCCTCAACTCTTTTAAAGATGAGTTAAGATCTACCCCAAAATAAACGTTCATGCAGCTGTTGACTGCACCATTCCTGATTGGTTGGGTGGAAGCTCCTCTTGTTAGGGTGCAAAGTTACCTGGGGTGTGATATATAAAGTATGAGGTAGCAAGTGTTCTGCATCTTTTAGAAGTTCATACCATGAACACATTTTGCTAATGATACACAAAGAAAAGGTTTGGATCAAAAGGAACTTGAATTATTTCATTTTATGCTATAACTTCTGAAACTACTGACATTACAGGATTTACAGCAGAAATTAATTTAGCTGTATGTCAACTCTGCAGCGTGAACCACTAGAGGGCAAGATGACCTCAGCAAAGGAAAAATGTGGCTGGGACACATTCAGAGCACTCAAGGAAAGGCATTTCTGCCCCTCCTTCATTCCCTGTTGTTGCAATAGCTTCTGCTGCAAATAGAGAGTTGGCAAGGACTAGTTTTGGCCCTGCCTAGGATCCTTCTTGCTTAGTCACCAAAATATCCTCTCACTATCCTTTCACATGATAATCATTAATGCGTTATAGCACCCTAATGCCATATGAACACTTAATGTGCTACTGAAAGACTCTGAGACAGGCACTAAGAAGAGGGTGGTGAAGGGCATCTCTAGCACTTTAATCTCCATCAGAGGTCCATATTAGCTCCATGATTTAACCAGGTTGCATTTTTCCCTTGCCAGATTAGATTCTCAGGTTACATCTGCTCCTGTCTCTTTTGGGTCTTGCTGTGCTCGCTCTACAGCGGGCAGGCTCTGTGGAGTGAAAGTGGCAGGTTTCAGGGACCCTTTTAAAATACCCCATGTCTTGGGATGCAAGTGGGACATGGACAGATTTATAGGGAGGCTGGAGGCTACTACATGCCCAAGGGCTCAGAGAGCACTGGGTGGTGCGCCTCTGGCACTGGCCCTTGGTAGCAGGGCTGTGCCATCAGCTGCAGTAATCTGTTTCAAACTGTGTACAAAAAAACTTCAGGTGTGCCCTGGTAAGTTCATCCTTCCATTCCCAACACATGTGCTACTTGGGGTTAGACATGCAGCTCTTCTCTGGAGATTTACTAGTGGAGGCACCTGTGCTAGACTAGCAGATATTTTAGATGAGAAGTTTCCCACCTGATTTGAGCAGCTGAGGAGCCAAGAGGTGCAGTGGGGTGAGGGTGTGCAAGGGCAGCCTGCTCTGCCCTTAGGGAGCCAGGAGGTAGGCAACAACCTAACTGCAGTGGGGTGCGTGCTCACCTTGCACCCCAGCACTGCTGTATCAAAGGGCCCTGCTACAGCCTTAGCTCAGCTCTGCTGGCCACCACTATCGTTGTCACTTTCTGCACTTATAGCCACAAACGTTTGACAGTGAAATCTGTACCTCAGTGCTGAAGTGGAAGGCAGCCAAATTTTTCCCATTCATTCACCCCTTAGGATCAATTTTTTTCTTTTATAACTAGGTTTTTCTTCTCTTTTGGAGAGATGGTGGGATGCCTTGGTGTCCCTCTGCGGAAAAATCTCTTTCTTGTTTTCACTGCATGCTCCATCAATTCTTACTTAGTGCCAGAGCCACCCACTCTTCTCCCACACAGCATCACTTAGCCCCCAGTTCCCCACTGGACTGCTCTCTTTTCTCCTCCGTCTTTCCCCTGTTGCTGCAGGATTTCCGAAGCTCGTATGTAACCATACCTTGTCTGCTTGAGCTCCTCCTTTCCCGCTTCCATGGATAATGTCCTCTTTTAGTATCTCCAGTCTCTTCTGGCTGTCCTCTCTGTATTGCAGCTACTGGACTGTATTTATTTTTTGTGCTTTTCCTGTTCTTCTGGTATTTCAACTTGTTCTGATGACACCTCCTTTGAAAGCATTTCCAGCTGGCACACTTTCAGCACCCTTAAAGGAACAGCCAGACAATCCTGGCCTGTTCTTGCCCAAAGGCAGCAGTAAATCAAGACTGACACCATGGTTTGATGCTTGACTGGCACAAAAGCAATAGAGCTAATCCTGTTCCAAAGATTTTTGGATCTATTTGGCAGGGTACATGGCTTGGGAAACTGCTCCATATCAAGGTGTAACAGTACCCTATGCCTGAGTAATGACATAAACAAGGGAGAGCAAATGCCAGTGTTATAAGGCTTAAATGTTTTCTTACTAAATACCTTGTTTCATGACATTGTCAGCTTTAAAAAGTAAAATGCTTTGCTTCTGTTTTGCTCTTGGTTATTAGCAGACTTCTCACATCTTTTGCATAGGAAAAAGTCTCACGGCCCTACTGAAGATGGAGATGATCCTATAGTCATCTGTGGAAGTTCCTGTGGGATACAAAACAGTGAAGAGTGCAATTCAGAATGCACAGATATGCACAGAAAGTATGTACCTAGGAACTCAGATCTCGTTCCCACCCCCCTGCTTCCAACATATAGGTCTGGAATGAGGGATACGATAACTTCTTAGAAATGTGGCCAGTACAATAGGAAAGTTACTGCTAAGATGCCTTGATCACTTTAGAATGGGAGAAATATCCATGAATAAGAAAAATACAAGAATTTTCCTATAGGTCAGTAGTGTGCCTTTAGCTGTGGTTTCAGCCTGGCCACATTTTTGCAACATATTTGCCTTCTCAACACTCAAAGTTTTGGGATTAGTGATGTTAACAAAGTGATTCCTGCATACTGCCTTTATCAACCATAAATTCATGAACCATAGATCCATCTAATTCCTCTTGGGACACTGCTGTGTACTGTGGATGAGCTTTAGCGAACGTATGTGAAACTAATGCGTGAAGATGTGATAATTCCTTTTGGCACTTTCCCAGCCATCAGACACTCTCTGGCACTTATTCCAGAGCTATCTTGCTCTAATTCTCTGCACGGTTAATTGAATCTATAGCAATAGGAAATGACAGCTCATTTGAGACTGTATAGCTGCATTTGATATTGTTCTCAGGGACTCTTGCTAAAATGCAGAGAAACTGTTGAAGTGCATAGTGTTACTCTGGGTCTGTATTGACTTAACTGAGGTAAGAATCTAACTCAGATTTCTTGAAACAAACAAACAAAAAAGCTGTTTTTCCTGTAGTGTAATAATGAGAGAATGATTTCAGTGCCTTCCAGTTAATGCTTTTTTTGCTTTCAGATCCTCTTTCATCCTCTATTAGCTTTTTTTTTTAAGCACTCCATAGTCCCTGTCCGTTGTACCTACAAGTCACCCTTCTTCAGTGATTCATATCTGAACGCCAAATGGAAGATAGATAGTTAAAATGCAATGGCCTTGTATAAGCATTTGGTCAATTTAGGCCCTATGTTATAAGCTGCCTGCTGCAGAGCTTAATCACTGGGTTTGAAGGGGACTGTGCTCTTTATGCTGAGTTTGAACGTAGTCTGGTTGGAAGCAAGTGTTCTGCTTAGGCAGGTGGGCTGGGGGATATATTTATAGCTGGCATCCAAATTACCTTTCTTTGGGAAAGGGAAGACATGAAGGCCTAGAGAAAAAGTGAGTTTTGTAGCAGTAGCATATCTTAAGAGTTTATACAACGTGAGCTGTAATGCATCAAGGAGATGGGAAAATGCTGGGAAGGGAAGGGGAAGAAAAGGCAGTAAGTGAACAGGGCTGCGAAACTCTCTCTCCAGGGCTTTCTCCTGCTCTATGGGCTTGATCCTGGCACTGCTATCTCTGGTGCTTCACAGGGCTGCACCGAGGCTTGGGAGCCTCACCTCGGCTGAGAGAGGTACATCTCTCAAGGTGGGGCTGCTAGGTCTGTCTCCCTGACTTTCTGGTTGAATGCTGGCTTAGGCACAAACTTCCAGCTCCCAAATCACACCTGTTTCTTGACACCTGCCTAGCACAGAAGAACATAGTTTGCAAATCAAACCGAAGGCTTATACCTTTTGGAGAATGTGTATTGAGCTGCCTTTAAAGAGTGATAGCAAAGAAAGTTTAGTGTGGCCAATACTAGAAATTTTTCTCAAAAAAGAAAATACCATCTATGGTGGTCAAATAGCATCCATGCACAGAAAGGCCACGGTGTCAGTTATGAAGATGAAACTGTCTCTTTGTTGGTTTCCTCAGACCCAGGAGTATTTACAGGGCAAGTTCACTTTTTAATTTATGAACGCACAGATCATCTGTTCTTGTACGCTCAGTACCTGTTTGGGGAATGAGCTGCTGTTCACGATCTGGGTATGAGCCCCACTGTGCACAGGTGAGGGTTTCCATGACTCACCTCTCAGCTGAGCTGCTGAAGCATCTTGCTGTGGGGAAGACGGTCACATGCTGGTCTTGAATGCTTTTCATTTGAGACACTTAAATGCTTATGCAAAGTCCAGTTTAGAATATTCAGCTAGAAAGTACCGAGTGACACTTTTATTTAGCTAGAAAGTACTTGCCCCAAGGAGTAAGTTAGAAAATATGTTCAATCAAGCCAACATTTCAGGTACTTTGGTCTAAATGTAGAGCAATTCCTTACTAAAAGGAATGATGTGACATTATTTTTCACTGCACTGCTACTTAAGAGGCTAATGCCCTTCCTTTTTTATCTGTTCTAAATGCTTAATAAAGACAGGGCACCGAAATAGTCACGCTTCGTATTCACATGTCACCGCAGTGCACGTCTGTTTACACCACACGGTAGTGGCTGGTGGTAGCGGTGCAGTATCTGGAACAGAGAGCATCGTTGTTCTGGGTCATTGGGAGGTTCATTTTCCTTCTCACAGGTACCATTTTAGTGGTTGCACACCGAGATGTTTGCATAATGAAGGCCTGGAGCTCTTGCTAGAACGTGCTACCAATGTAGCCTGGAGCATGTAGAGGTTTTGTGATGAGTTGGCTGACCTCTGCTTACAGAGCCATGCTTTAGTTCCCTTTTACATCCTGTGCTGAGTCAGGAGGCTTTATCCTGTTAATTTATTGTCATTGGCCAGGGAAAGTTAACTTTAATATCTTTAGCTTTCTGGAAAATAAGTCACTGGTTATATTTTCTTTCTTGTTGCATTTTCACTGTTGAACTAAATGCAGGTGTCTGGTTAACACCTCCCTATATATGAGAGGCTGGGAAAGTAGCACCCAAATAACAGTGGGTGTCATCGTGGGATCACTGCTGAGACCTTACAGGGATGTATGGCATGCTTGTTTACATTGCGGTGACCTGCACTGTGGTTCTCTGGTTTGCTCCCCATCTTTTGAGAAAGCCTGTCAGACTTTGAGGTTTCCCCGTAACAGCATCTCACGTTGTCTGAGGACTGGGTTTGTTAGTTGGTCAATATCCTCTTTTTACTTTCTTGTTTACTCAGCACAGCAGCTTGTCTTCTGGCACAAAACGTGTTCTGGTGCAGCTCTCAACTGAGGGGTGTAAAAAGCAGTACAGTCCAGAGGAGCCACAGAACAGAGCTGAAAAATGTTCTAGCTTGTGAAGCTATCTGCTGAGACTGTTGTGCTGCAAAATCAATTGTTCAGACTGATGCTCTGTGTAAACTTTGAGGTATCTTCCCCTTCTGATTTATAGGCTTGAAAATGTTGAAAAGTTCAATTTTAACACTTTCAGCCTTACTTTTTATGGTTCAAAACTACTTTTGAACAATAAAAGCAAGTTTAATAGATGATAAAAATTCCAGGCTTGAGAGAAAAAAAAAACACTTTTATTTATGTTCACTACCTTTCTATAAGGCACTAACAGCCCTAACAGCACACTAATTTCTGTTGCAGTTGTACCAATAACGAAATGCTATCTTGAAACACTTAAAACAGAGAACCAAAATCCAAATCTAGTGTGATCTAAAGCCTACTGGAATTTGGAGAAAAACTACCTCTTGTCTTCAATGAATGTTACGGTACGGTAGAAAGGCTTACAGAAGTGTGAGTTATGGCTCAAGTAGTTCCTTTTGTTTTCCTTACACTTTCCTTCCAGATCAGTGGAGGACGAGAACTACTTCTTTGTCATTGGGATTCTCTAGGACTTTATTTTACATAGTGGTTACTGTATGTCTGAAGCTGACCTTTTATATAAGCGGTGGCTGTTGCTGGGTGTACTGTGCTCTTTTTCCTCTGCCCCACACACAGTATGTTTCAGCTCTTCCAATGGCTTGAAGCCATCACTGTTTCTAGGAAAAACAGTGGTTTAATGGTATTCATGGATGAGACAGGATAAATGCTCCCAGTGAGAGAAGATGGTTGAATTTTTGTTGTAACTGCAAAGCTATCTTTCACCATCATGTTAAGATTGTCAGTGCGGTTCACAAGTTGGCTTTGAGTTCTTTGCTTCTGAAAAAAAAAAAAAATGTGGTTGAGAGAAACATCTCTTTCTGTGGCTAATAAGAGAATTTTGCTCAGTACTTCCTTGATATGAACTACATTACACTTAAGAATGAGAAGATCATTTTCATAAAATACTAAATGCTTTAACAGTTATGGCCTATTTTTCCTATCAGTGCCAACCACAGATCACTCTTGTGAAGCTGTGAGCGCCACATGACCAATGAGCTAGCCAAGGTCCATGGCATGACTTGGGTCCAAAAAGCTGATCAAGCACGTAGTCTGTGGCTATAGAGGCTTGTGCTAACTCTCACTTATTTTTGATAGAAATGCAAAACCTCATTTTTACTTCAGTTCGATAATAGTTCAATAATTGTTCAATGTTGTAATAAAGAAGAAACCATACTTTTAGGAGTTCAGGGAGAGAATAATAGTACCTATTAAGCTTCACCTTTTAGAATTTGGAGGACACTTCAGTCATTCATGAATGTGTGCAATATGCAAATTCCAGCACCAAAAAAAAAAAATCTCCCGGGAGGATTTCTGCTTAATGGCTGGACCTCGTAACTTTGCCATCACTATTTTTTTTGTACAGTTTGGTTCAGTGCACTTTTAACTTGTTTTAGTCTTTGCTCGCTTTCTTCATCTCCAGTTAAGTAACAAAAAGGAAATGAAATATAGGTCAAACAATCTTAATTAAGTTGGTTAATACTTCTAGTGACTAATGGTGACTTGCTGTGGATTGCCAAAGAGAGATGGGAGGAAAAACCTGAGAGGATTTCTAAGTAACTTTCCATGTTGAAATATCTCTTTGGGGAGTGTTCGTTTGTACACTTGATGTGTTTATCCTATGAACCTCCTACTAGTGGCAGTTTTTACCCTGTCGTCATGGATGGACATCTTGTTTCAGAGTAAAAATTTGCATTTTCACAACTTGGGTAAGAAATTTCACCTCCACTCTTATCTATTCCTTCCCCCTCCCCTCAAGGTACATCTCATTGCAGACACTGAGAGAGTTTGAATCATTGCAACTGCCCAAGTAGTGTAAAGTCCTGTGGGAAGAACATTTGTTATGTCTAGGCAAGTGCACATAACTAGCCAGATGCTGATGCTTTGTTTAATGTTATATGTCTAATGATATTTGAGAGATACTTAACATAAACCACATATGCATCAGGCTGCTAGCGTTTGATTGAAAGTAAGAGTTCTTTTAAAACAAGTGTCCTGTATTCTTGTAATACTTTGACTCCATGCCAGTTCAGAAGGGTTTGGATAACAGTCACCAAACACTTGCAGTGAAACATATTAGGGAGGCATTTTTTTTCCCAGCAAAGTGTAAATCTTTTGTCCCTTTGAAAAATAATGATTTTTTTTACATGATCCAAGATTTTCTCTGTGAATAGCTAAGGTTCAGAAAAGGAGTTTTAAGGGTATATGAGGATAAGCAAGACAGTTGTGTTATGCAACAGAATCTGTAAGAGTCAAGGTAGAAGGACCTAGAGCTGTTGTTTCCTTGGAAAAAGAGCAGGACCCTTGGACAGATAAGTCCAACCCAGCTGTTTTGGCAACTACAGTTTAAACCTCCCCTTAGGAAAGTCCCCCATAACATAACTCTGCACTGCTGTAAAGCTACAGTGACTGCAGCACTTGAGAAGGCCAGTGTCCGTGGCTACTCTGCCAATGCTCATATTACAATCAATAAATTATGTTAACTAACATCTATTAAACACAAACATGGTTGTCTTTTTTTTTTTTCCCCTGTTTAGCAATCCAAAACAAGCAGGTGTTACTGGATAGCTTTAAGCTAGTCTTCCAGTAATACATGACAAAATCCCAGTTGTCAAACATGTACTAAGTAGCCCGGAGTGATCAAGTGCTCTAAATGTCAAGTCTGGTTTAGTAAAACCTTCAGTCATTGAGTTCTAGGTCAGCCTCAAACTTTACCATTTCACATTACTTGGTTCTTCCTTATATTTTCTTTTTAGTTTGTTTTGCTTTTTTTTTTTAATGTCGACTTGAGGAAGAAAACACAGAACAGTTGAGGAAAAGATGCTTTACATTTTCTAAAATATTTTCTAATTTTTAGACAAAACTATCATTGTGTTTCACTGGAATTTATGAATACCTTCAGCCCACCTAAAACTTCACTTCTAATTATATTGTGATTTTTTTTCTTGCCTGTCTCTATTCCTGTTTACAAATTGACAAAATCTGGAAAATGTCACACTCTCTCCCTTTCATAGTTGCCAAGGCATGACATGCTTTTCTACTTTGAGTTAAATATTTTTAAGTGCAATCACTTATTTGTTAATACCGGAAGGCAACTTGATGTTCAGGCTGTGGATTCAGGTCAGAGGTTCATTTCTCCCACCAGGCATATAATTTCTCTGTAATTGCATCTAACAAATGTCTTTCAACAGTATTTCTATATCTGTTCCTCACAAGGTGCAACATATAATTATTGAAAATTAATTTCCTCCTTCAGAGAGGGATTTTTGTTAATCAGTCATGCAAGTGCTGAAGTGAATGAAATCACTGTATTGCATCACAGTAATGCCAGAGGTATTGAGCAAGTAATGTGTGGAACTTTTATGCTTGGGATTTATTGTACATCTCATCACTGGGGATTATGCAATGACTAAATCCCCTGGTTTGGCCCTGTTCCCTTGAACTGGTGCCTTCTCCTGCACTTTGCTCTGCCCTAAACAACTGGAAATTACAGAAGGGGATTTCCCTTTAGTACTCTTTTTCCCTAGTTGATCAGCTGTGTTGCTATAATTCTTTATTTTCAGCAGTCTGGCCAAGAGCAGTAATATTAATAAAACATCTCTTTGTGAAGAGAGCTTAAAATAATAATAATAAAAAAGGTAATTTTCAATTTAAATAAAAATTGGCAATGTGATTCTCATTGTAGGCAAGAGGTAAAGATATTATAGGCAGTGTCTAACATCAAGGTAGGTAAGAGATTTAAAAAAATAAAGTTGTTTACTATTAGACCTAAACCCATAAAGAAGTCACTATAAACTGTAGTGTATCAATCAGTGATTACAGTGTCCCTCCTCTGTCTCTCTCTTCAGAAGTTAGTGGTATGTTTTAAGCCTTGCATCCACATGACTCTTCTGGGTACTCATGGAACCACATGGCCAAGTATATCACCATTGTGGGTCCCCATTTTCAAAAAATTTCAAGCAGTTTTCCAAATCATGAGCAGTTCTGAATTCTGTGTGTGTATACAGCTTCTCATATGCAGTTTCCCCTGATGTGTCCTCTTCTTTTACAGCTCTAACTGAACTGCTGTACAGCATTACTACCTAGTTTGTGTTACTTCATCTCTTAAAATATATACAGTAGGGGTGAGGCCTGTTCTCCAACTTTGACCTCTGGAACAAAAGCAGGGCAGTTTTAAGAGAGGCTGAAAACTTTGTGGATCCATGCTATGGCATTTTGTCTTACTGCAAGCATATCAACAGGGAGGGAGAGCTGGGATGTGATAGGGGCTAATGAGGGAGCAAGAAGAGGAAGGGAAGCTTTTCAACTTGTAACAAAGGAAGTGTCAGAAGAGACAAGAAACTAAAAAGAAATAGTTAGTCATGACAGAAATGTCAAGTGGGAAAACTAATAATAATAATATGGGCTTGACTGTGGCTTGGGGAGGAACCCAAATTTTAAAGATCATGATCAGAGCAGTATTGTGTCCAGTTAAGTTTGGAACATCTCCAAGGCTATTCAAACTGGGCTTTCACATCCCCTCTGGGCCCTGTCCCAGTGCTTCACCACCATTGCTGTGAAGAGAATTTTTCAGTGTCTGATGCAAATTTTCCTTCTCACAACTTGTGGCTGTTGCTTCTTCTGCTTTTTTCCATGCCTTTCTGAGGAGACTTTGGGTAAAGGCCCACCCACACAGCCTTGTCGGGGAGCAGCAGCATTCCCCAACATGGCGGTCCTTGCTGAGGCAGCTAGGAGTGCAGTGACCCCAGGGAGCACTGTTGGCCCGCACTCAGTACACAGCCCTTTGCTATAGGGCCTCTTGTGCAGCTCCCCAGTTATCCCAGTACTGGGACATTAAACAATGTTTTGGTCCAGCACTAGCCACCTGCAGCTGGGCCTCCAACAGACCTTTAGCCCTTTGATTGCTGCCTCAGAGCCTGAGGGCCTGGTCTTTCAGCCATGCTGCAGTCACCTGCCAGGTTCCTATAGCCCCATCTGGTCACATAGGTGCTGAGAGAGGCCGAAAGTCTCGTTCGGTTAGGGTGGACAGCAGTCACCCTCCCCTCATCCACTGGGAATCATCACTTTCTTTGAACATGTAAGCACCTCCCCCCCCCCCCATTTTTTCCCTTTTTGTTTGCATTATCAAGTTGTAAAGACAGATAAGATATTCTTGAGAGTTACGTCAGGACTTACCTAGCAACTTTCTCCAGCCATTTGCATTATGGCTTTTGTTGATTTTTAACTATGTGCAAATAAATTGAGGGTACTTTGTACACACTAAGTACAAACAAAGTGAAATTTTCTCCTGAAGCTGAGGCCCTTACGATGGCATTTGTTTTAAATTTTAATCTAATTTCCTAAATCAAATAAACTTTGGCATGAAAGGAGCAGCAGTTGCCTGTGACACTAGGCACAACACCAGTGAAGGGCTCTGACAGGAACCAGAGGTGTGATGGAAACTGCCTGAGGGCAGAAGCATCCGGAGAACATTAGATGGACCATGTCATTGCTCTGGTGTCCAAACTGCTTGTGCTTAATCAGGATTAGGCAGGGGTGTCAAAGATCTGGTGAAAAGACTGTGTCCAAAAAGCACTGTTTGGAAAGGAAATACAGCTGTAGAGTCAGAAGGTAGACTTGAGGTGCAAGGCTACTTCCATCTAGGTGATGGTATCAGTAATAACATGTTAAGCTGAAATGGTCTAGGTAATGGTGTCAGAAGCACTGAATTTGAGTGGGGTGGTGGGGGAACAGATTTGGCACAAATGAGGAAAAAGGAATTTGGGGTGAGTTGTTTACTTGGGAAGAGTTTAGGCAGAGGAAGGAGATGCAGGAGCGATGAAAAGGTGGGTTCAAGAAAAGATTAAAAAAACAAAACAACAACAAAAAAACCAACAACCAGGGAATAAGGTAGGAATGAGGTGGAGAAGAAGGAACGGGATGATCTTATGCCAGGAGGAGTACAGCTGCTTCAAGGCAGTGGTGATGCTGTCCTGTGGTCCTAAGCCCCCAGAGAAAATGGGGGCAGACCCTGAGGACAACCCACTGGACTATCCACCAGGACTATCTGAAAGGTGACATGGCAGGCTGGACTAAGAAGAAAACTTGTAAGACTTGCTTGGAAACTTGTAAAGAAGGATAGGTTTCTACTTTAACACTCAGTGCAGGAGGAAGAGCAGCAGAACTGCAACTTAATAGTACTTACTAGTTACTCTTTTTAATAATAATTTAATAACGTAAGAATTATGTATTAATGCTAATGTATTAATACTGTTAATAAGTAATATAATTGCAACTCAGTACTACTTAGTGATACAATTGTGTAGTATTGTGTAGTAATATTGTCTAATAGCAATGTTTTTATTAGCCAAAATGTCAGTTTTCTTTTTTAAGATGTCCTGCCTAATCAATAAATGTTATAGTCCTGATCAGTTATATCTTGAGTATCCAATTTAAAGGGAGAAGAGTTGGACTTAAGGGATAACAAGTATGTTATCAGTAAAGGAGACAAACTGATCTCCTTTTTAGAAGGTTTTGCTAGCATTTTTTTAAACTGTTGTTTGCCTAGTACTTTTGATGATTGTGATGCTAGTCTATGGATAAGAATGTGAGGTTACTATCTCAACAATCTTAGAAAATTCTCTTTCCAAAGTAGATGGACACCTTACTAGTATCAATGCTAGAGTGAAATGGGAGGGTGGAAGCGGAGGAATGAGGGTTGATAACCTAATGCCTAATTTTCATATCTTCTTGTTGCTTGACAGAAACTGGGTGGCATGCCTTTCTCCCTTAAAAATAAATAAATAAAAAGAAATCCCAGGCTGTCACTGGACAACCAGTAAAAATCAAAAAAAAAAAAAGAAAAAATGGTGACAGCGGGGAAAAGAGAGAATTGTTCGTTGCTAACCTGTTGCTTCTTAATACCTGTCAGTCTAGAAATAAGTGATCCGTAAATAAGCTACGTTTATGGAAAGCAAAAAGTTATCAGCAGTACACAAAGAATAGAGGGTATGTCATTCTGAACAGTTTCTGACCACGTCCTTGAGCTCTAACTTACGAGAAGCTACTTAAAGCTCAGGTTACTCTATAACCACCTGGAGCTGGTAACAGCTCCTGTGTACAGCAGCAGAACAGGACATGGCCTGCAGCCGTCACATTTGTTACACAGGGGTCACTGAATGGTACTGGAAATAGCAGCCTTCAGTAGCAGCTCAAACAGTGCACTTGGTGCGATTACATAATCTCTCTGCATGGGTTTCTTCTGAGCCATGAGAGGCCCTTTTAAGACTGTGTGTGTGTTTTAGCTGAATGTTCAGGAGTAACAATATTTGGGTGCAGTATGGAATGGGGAGCAAACAAGATACAACTGTGGCTTATGAGGCAGCATCAATGCATTTGGAACAGTATAGAGTCTGTTTCTAATGAAATGGTTCAGACGTATAACGAACAGGCAAAAAGCGATGACAGTGAGAAGAAACTCTAGACAAAACCCATTTCCATGAATACTTGGCCCATGTGGGCCCCGCCAGTATTACAATCTACAGCTCGCAAAGCAGTCATCTGGAAAGTCTGATGTTACTGTGTTGGCCAACCAGTAAATACTAATATAGTCTTTTGGCATCATTAAAGATAGTTACCCAGTTTCTAAGAGGATACATTGAAATGAATCTGTCTGGGCTATCTGTCTGTAGGCCCATCTCCCTCTACCCCCACAGTGTGCTTGCTTATTAAAATAGAGCACAGCAAAGACACAGCTTCGGTAGGTAACATTCAGTTACCTACATTTGATTTTCCTCATTTCACAACCCACACTCCTACCCCTAAAAATACATGTTTCACCCACAGAACCATTACCTCACAACCTTTTATTTCCTTTTCTTTTTGGCTGAATCTTCTAACCTACTTTAAAAAACAACAAAAAAAAATTTCCCCAGCACGCTGCTATCTCTGGTTATAGCACCAGGAAGGAGCGCTGAGGTTGTATTGGGCATGATGGAATTTGCCGTGGGGAAACCCAATGATGATAGTGGAACCCGCCCGCGTGTGAATTCCCGTGGCTCCCGCTGCGGCTTTATAAGCAGGTGGAGGAGAGGCGAGCTTGGCAGGACAGGCAGGCAGTGAAAGAGCACTCACTTGAGCACAGCTGCTGCTTAGAGTGAAAATGTCTGGCTTCAGCACAAAGAGCTTGGTCCTGGCTTCTCTGCTTGGGCTCCTGTTGCTGCTGCTGTGCAGTACCTCCCAAGGTGAGTGTGCTCGGGCACTCCGCCCTAGGATGCAGTTCTTGGGCTGCTTTGCGCCACGCTAGCCACGCCAGGGTGTGTGTGCTGGCCACGGGATGATGGAGAAGGGGATTAATTCAGCAAAGTACACTACCTAATCCTCCTTCTCTGTTGAAGGGGAGCTGGACAGCTGGGGGGAGGGGGATGGACACTAGACAGCATGGAAATGTGATCCAAATAGGTTTTACTAACATTTTTTTTTCCCCTTAATTCCAGCACAAAGCAACCAGGACTGCTGTCTGTCTTATACCAAAGCCCGTCTGCCTCGGTGGGCCATTAAGGGTTATACTGAACAGCTCTCCAGTGAAGTCTGCGATATTGATGCGATCATGTAGGTTGCTTTTCAGATGATCCTGTTTTTCTGACTGTCATGTATGAACCTTAGAATGCCTATTGGGGCAGGATCAATGATTTGAATGCTAGAAGTGTGATTTTTCTTTTTCGTTTTCTTTTTTTTTTTTTCTTTTCCAAAAGTCAATTTAACTAAATAAAATGCATATAGTGATAGTATAGAAAATATCCAACCAGTAGTTGATAGAGACTACTAACTCATAGGACAACTGTACAATCTACGTAACACATTTGTTTAGGAATCACCTGTGCAGACAAGGATGTGCTTAATCTCCAGCTGAGGGTACCTAGTCAATACACGGTGTTTCCTTGACAAAACTTGTTAACAGACACACAAACTACGTAACATGCAAATTAGACTTTTCTTAATTCACAGAGATCATAATTTTTCCCATGAGGTTTTAGCCCCCCAAATGATCTCTCACCTTAGCATAACAGCAACTGTTTTCTTTAGTCTTAAATGTTATTTCTTGCACCTAGCAAAGTTCTTTGTCTCAATAGTTACAACAAATTGAACATTTCTTGGTGCAAGAAATGGCTCCTGAGACTGAAGCTATTACATTTAAGCTTCATTGGGTTATTATTATTATTATTTTTTTCCGTATAATATCGAAGGGGTTGTGGAGCATCCCAAATTGAACTGGCATTTACAAAAGCAATTTCTATTCTTCGTTATGTAGAGTAACTATGGTGCATGCTTTTGATTAAATGCAGCTTCACAGTACTTACTAGCAGGGATTTCTAATGATTATTTACCGATCTCTATCATTATTTCTTTTCCAGTTTCCACACCTTCAGTGGATTGAAAGCCTGCGTAAACCCTAAGGATGGCTGGGTGAAGAAGCACCTTCTTTTCCTGAGGTAAGAATCTAAAAACTACTAAATTGATGAAAACAGAGCATGTATAAAAGTTCTTCTCTCACATCTCCTGAGGACAGCTGCTGATGGCAATTCCAAACTGATTTTTCTTTCTATCTCCTGTCAGACATGGCTACTCCTTTTTAGGAGTCCTCTCAGGGACAGTCATGTCACATGCCCCTTTTTCTACCTGACCTATTCTCTCAGCAGGTGCTATATCTTGGAGAGAGTAACATGTCTTTAATCTATGTCTGAGGTGATTATTTGTGTTCTCTTGTTCTTTTCAACAGCCACAAGCTAAAGAAGATGTCGATGTGATATGGTTTCCAGCAGGGAACTAAATGCAGTCGTGGCTGAAGAACCTCTAGGCTCAACCTCTTGGTTGAGATCGTCGTCTTGTACACTGTTGTGTGCTTACTCACCACCATCTCTGGCTTCTTTGGAACCGTTGAACTTCTTGTTGATTCATATTGCATCGCTGTTTTGCTTGAATTAAGCATTTTGTTAAAGTTTCTATGTTTACTAATGTATTACTAGTATGACATGAGTACTATTTAGTAAAGAGTACCTTAAGCTGTTGTACAGAATATGAATTGTATTAGGTTTATTGCATAGTATTTTTGTGTTGCTCAGCATGTGTAAACCTTTGTAAAGGATATTTATTCTGTTTATTTTGTTACTTCTCTAGCACTTTCTTGTCCCAAAATGTTCCTTTTAACTGTAGTTAGCATTATAATACTTTTTGAACAACTGTTAAAGTCTGCTTGTGGAAAAAATGGAAACTGGTGTTAAAAATAAATGTTAAAAACTGCACTCTGTGTGGTATGTTTGTTTTTGTAATTGAAAAAGGTGACTTTCCCTCAAAATAAATTCCTTTGCTCATGAGCCCCAGCTGAAATGACTACTCAAGTGTATTAACCCCTGATAAAGCCAGTGTCCACCTGGTTGTCTTTGTTTGCCAGGTGGGTAGCTGTGGACTCCATAGGATATAATTCCTTCCTCTTACCCAGATGGCAGCTATATATGAAGCTTTTGCTTAACATGAAGACCTGTTTTTAGCTCAATCTCATCTTAATGAGACTTGAGGGAATTTCTCTTACTGGTTTCTCTGTTTGCTCAGGAGAAGTGTTACACACATTGTTACAGGGCAAGCTTCTAGCTCATCTGCTGACAAGGCTTACGATTATAGTGTCTGCCCTCAACTTAGTCATCTTTAGAGGAGGAATTTGCAGTGCTTTCCTTCCCTTTATGTGTTTCCTCAGGGTGGCTTTTAGCATAATGAGGTTTTCCTGGTGCAGGATCTCTTGGTGGAGGTCTGCAGCCACCAGTGCAGTACAAATGATGCATGATAAAAGTAGTAGGTCTTCGTGCAGTAGGTAGGATGTGAGTGTTGGTGAATCCGGAAAGACTACTCGGCTCTGTAGCTGCTGTTAGATGGCTCGGAGACTTCAGGGATGTGAGCAAGTAGGCTGTGTAGGTATACTCAGTGTCAGCACCAGAGTTTTGCAGATAAATCTATGCCTTGGCTTTTGGTACCTTTTAGTTGTGGAGATAGAAACATTAATTAAAATTTAATTTAATTTAATTTCTAAATTATTTTTAGTGTCCTTGAGAGAGGAGCTGAGAGATGTTCGGGAATGTAAGGCTGTTGATTCTGCTTTTAAGACTTGCCAGAACTTATGCAATCTGCTTCTGACCCTGCAAATCTGGGAACCAGCGATTCTCTGTGGTGAAGGTCTGAAGGTGTGAGATTAATTTGCTTAAGTTTCCAACAGGTGGATTCCATGTCCCTTATATTAAGGATATGAGGTAAGAACCTATCACCCTCCCAGAGAAGTAATTAGCATGTTTCCTCGGAATTCCCAGAACTTCTTGACAGGACTGGGGCAAACCACAAAGCTCTGGGGTGGGCTCAAGGAGCATGTGGGCTAAATCATGCACCAGCAAAACAGTACAGACACAATGAATGGATTCGTGTTCAAGACCACCTTGGGTATGGATGTAGGGTGTTTTGAAAGAGTAATGGGATAAGAGGAAAAAAGACTGTTTGGTAGCTGCTAACAGAAAGGTAAATGCAGTGCCTGTCACCGATATGGGTGCCGAGGTTGATCTGGGGAAGAAGAGGGGATGTGGAGTGGGATTGATAGGAAGATGGCTACGGGCAGCGCAATGGTGAAAGACAAACTGCAGAGAGCTGTGGAGATATTAAGAACCATTGCTATATATGAATTTTGTTCAGAAAAGCTCGGAGTCCACACTGGGGAATTCAAAGCAGAGGAGCAAAATAAGAAAGTGAAGTTTGACGTGAAATTCTGTGGGTGGCTCTTAGTAGTCACAAATCGGGGCCGTGAGTTTCGTATTGCTTCTGTAACTCCCCTTCCATCGAGTCAGCCATGGCTCTGTCTCCACAAAAACCCAGATGCTTTATCCACAGATCTGTACTGAGTGTGATTTTTTTAAAGTTTCTTTCTTTGTAGTTGTACACGTATAGTTGTATAACCAATCTCATTGAAGGAAAAAAAAATCACCTGGAAATTGGTTCATATGCTCAATAACACTGACTGATGAGGTTGTTAGGCAACTGGTAGGAAGTTCTATGCAAAAACAGCATGTCCTGTCATGAATTTCTGGGGATGCAAGCAGGCTTTATAAGCAAGCATCTCCAAAATGATTAGGTCGGAGGCATATTTTTGTAAGTAGCCTTAAATCACCAGTAAAAGTTCTGACAGCTTTGAAAATGATGACCATTTCTAGGAAGACCTTGAGACTGGCTTCTTTGGTAGGGTTGTTGCATCTGTTCTGCATTTGTGTAGTTAAGTTTGTTTTTCCTTTATATCTTCAGCCCCCCAGCTTGTTTGCATTGCTGAACAATCTGAGGTGCAACATTAGACAGTTATTTGGAGATTTTTCTCTCCCCTTTATTAAAAAAAAAAAGCATTTTCTCTTGCAAAATGCTAAAAAAGAATTTTATTAGAGCTTGGAAATAATTTGGAGAAAGAGTGTGAGAGCGTTCCCATAAAAGTCTCAGCACAACTTCATACTGCAGTTCCAAACTTAACTGCTTTTGCTGTGTTGAGATCATGTTTCAGTGATTCCTGTACCTGCTGGAGTATTATTATTGACTCTGTGCATGTGTTTACATTCTGTGGTTTTTCCTTAATTCCTTTTTTTCCTTTTTTCTCACGCCATTCCCAGTCAGTACATTATGGTATTTTGTTTGGGATCTTTGTCAGAAAACATTCTCTTCATGTATGGAATCATATTTATTAATTTCCTAATATTTCTTCTCCTACTCCAGCACAAACCAACCGTGACTGCTGCCTTTCTTACACACAGCGAAAAGTGCCTCCTAGGGCTCCTGTCAGTTACACAGAGCAGTTGTCAGAAGAACTGTGAAAATGTAATTACTATAGTGTAAATTATCAGTTTAAAGGAAGTTAGCAGTATTACCACTATTGGTTAGTATAGCCTGATGCGTGACTGACGGGATCTCCTTCGGTTCTGCACTTGGATCTGTTTTTGGCTAGTGGGAAAAAGTATTTAAATATTATACTGTCACATCTGCATATAGTCCTGTGAATTTATCTCAGGGAAAAAATACACATAGAAAATGGTGTGCAACAAGGAATAGCTCTTAGCATGCATTTTTATCTTCTACTGCATATTACGTATTTAAACAAACAGTGGGTGTTAATGAAAGGTAGCAAAGCTGCTGATGACAAAAACAACTTAGTATTGCACGGACAGTGATTTTCTAAGGAATTGTAAGCACTCTGCTGATTTCATCTTGCTGTTAAAATATAAAACCTGTCATATCTCATGTGTTGGGCAAGTACTAACAAGTTACTTGTTGAATTACTATTCTATTGATTGTAGCCTCTAACCATCAGCTGAAGACTCTTTGTTGTTTCTCACCTTTTATTTTTTTCCCCCTACCCTCTACACAAAGTGTGGGTCGAAAAGCACTTGAAAGTCCAAGAGAAATGGGTGAAGTCCTTCTCAGCCTGAGGTATGCATGCTTTCGAGTACATTATCTACTGAAAATTGAGCTTTACTGCCTGTGCTTAGTGACAATGATGCTTTTAGCTCTTCTGTAGCAGTGTTGATAATTGGTCGGTTATTTTCAGTTACCAATGCCAGTGAGCCTGTGTGTTAACTGAACTTGACTTCTAAACAGGAATGTGTTGTTCAGCTGTAATTTTATTGAGAAGTGAGTCAGGGAACCTGTGAACCTAGAAAGGCTTTAGACTTATGAAACTGTCACTTGATTTTAATGGCATACACCCAGCTGGATAAACTCCAAAACAAAACAGATGATCATTTGCTGATCACAGCTATGTTATGGCTCTGGCAGAGTTATCCCAAATATCGTGCTATAAGCAACATCCTTTCCCAAAATATAAATCATAAAAGCACTTTTTAGCCTTTGGACTAAAAGCAGTCACTGTGTATGGCAAGTTTACCAATCAACTGTAGTTGTACAAATTTACATAAATGCAAAACTAAGTTCTGTCCCTAAGATTTTGTGGTTACACTGTTTCGGTAGAGTTAGTGCATCAGTCCTAACTCTGCTAAAGGTTTTTAAACTGGTGTTTGTTTCTTGTGTGTTATTAATGCAGATAACTTCCAGTCAAAGTTAATGAAGAGCTGCTGGCATTAGATTAAAGTATGGTATACAACAGATATGCTGTGGCTGGTATTACATATTAGGCATGGTGCTAATTAGGCTGTGGCTGCATGGTGCTAATTAGGCTGTGGCTGCTATTACATATTAGCTCAAATAGCTACTGTAAGTCAAACCAGGCACTTAATAATCTTTTGTCAAAAAAGTTTCTTCTTACAGCATTATTCAAAGATTATGTGATCCTAAATACACAAGTAATGTAATGACAGGTGAAATTCAGAATACTGTATGCTTAAAAAGGAAAATATATCACAGGAAATGTAGAATCTAAAATACTATTATTAATTGCTGTTAACAAATTTACAGCAGCATATCCATAATTTTGTTTATATGAATTCAATTTAACTCCCCAAAATAAAATAACAATTTTGTTTGTAAACATCCGTGTCTATATTTCCATATTCCAGAAATATTGCTACTCGTAACTTTAAATTGAAAACTCTTATTTTTTTTTTATATTCTTTTTGTTGCAAGGAGACAGTTGATAGTCAGGATTGAGATCCCTTGAAAAAACAGGGATGCTGTATAGAGTGGCCATATAAGGAATTATGCTGGGTATACTTGTATGTATGTGTATACAATGTATGCCCTATATTGGAGGGATTTTTACCTACCGTCACAGCCACACAGCTGTATACACAAAAGTGAGGAAGAGAGGCATTGCAGATGGCAGCTTTCCCTAGACTAATAGTGCCATCAAAGGGATATGAAAATCCAAATAGAAAGCACTACCTTCCTCTCAGAAGAGGTCACTGAAGTAAAGGGGAGTTGAATTTGTATGGCTTCCTATTGTATAGTCTCTTACTTGGGTTCTGCTAAGACTGATTCCTTCCCAATTGTTAATATCAGAGAGCTGTCAAAGGAATGTATGAGATGTAATCCCTAGGGTTCACTAAATAGATCATTAATTTCTACACATATAAATTTACTAATATTTCAGTTAGACAAAGAGTTGGGGGTACTATGTTTAGTGAAAGTGTGTACTGAAGTGTATGAAACAGAGCACAAAGTATTTCTTATTTCTGATTCAACCTTTAGGTATGTTAGCAATGCAAGTTGTCTTCTCCTGTGGCCATGAGCCAAGGCAAAACAATTTTATGTGTAGGACAGTCTAGAACAATTTAATTTTCAATTTTACATCCTCCTCCTGTGTTTTCTGGATGGAATACTAATCAAAACATAGATTGTTCTTGAAGGAACACTGCTTGCAAGGGGGTGAACTCTGTACCAAGAATTCATATAGCAAACACTGAAATGACAGTAGGTAACATCATTAGGTATCAAGGAGAGAGGAACATCAGAAATTTGTAAATAGCTCTATACTCATAACTCAGGGAAATAGCAAGGTGCCATGCACTAAACGGTCAGTCTAACTAGAATTGTGTCAGTGGAGATGGGTTCAAGTAATTGGCTCAATTTACAGTGAAATTGTCAATTACAGTGTCATGATTAAACTAGTAGTTTAATATCCTTGCAGCATCATTGGTCAGGTATGAAGCTAGTGAGAAAACTATAAACTAGAAAAGTAGGCAAATGGGAATTTGAGAATGATAGATTCAATGTGGCAGCTAAAATCAGAGCTGCAGAGTGGTCAGTCTGGTAACAACTATACACTCAAATGTCATAGTATTTCATGTACGATTAAGCTTTGTTATATAGCTGAATGTAAGGAATACAAAACAAATCTTAATGTAAAATGTCATGCATATGTGAAAAATAATAGTATTTTGGCAGACTGGCTAACTACAGTGATTGCTTTTTTCAGTGTACATTTACTAGAGCTGCTTGAAAAATATGATTGTGTTCCAGTGGGCATTTGAATGTTTCAAATTGTTATGACTAGGAATAAATGGTCAAAATGTCTTCCAGAGACAATGCATATTAAAGATATCTGAGATAACACAAATCTCAGAGATGCTCACTCCATAGCATTGCTCCAAATTGTTACAGGAGTAGGCAAAAACGTTTGGTTAATTTTAAAGTGGGTAGTACTGTATTAATGCCAATTACAATGAATGCATGATATACATATATATATTTATATATGAATTACATGAAAATGATAGTAAAAAAACATACAAAACAAGAAACATGGAGACAATGCAATAGGACTACAGAAATGTGGAAAACCTGAGAGTTTATGTGAAATGCTTAATGCATTTTGGCATTATAAAAATGAAATACAAAAGCCCAAATGTGATATTTTGACTTTTTTTTTTTTTTAATTAAAAGCAGTGGTGAAGTAAACACACTTTGACTTTAATGAAGCTGTGTTTTCTAAAGCAAAGTGTCTTTCCTGACTTATCTTCATCAATTCTATTGTAGACTTGGTAGAAATCCTGAGGAAGCTTTTTGCATTCTCCTGACTGAAAGTAGTTTGACTCAACTGTGTGTTAGGTAACTGTAGGAGAAGTGCTCCTCTGTTTTCCTTACTAGGTGCATCCAGATAACTCGCTGGCTTTCATCTTGCAGCTCAGACAATCGGACCACAGAATAGTTGCGTAATTACCTGATGCTGTCAGCTTTGCTGCCTGCCTGACTGGTAAAGGACTCTTCTCGACTGCAAAGGTCTTCAGCACCCCACAGTCTGGACCGTGGAAAGAAAGATTAAAGGCATTTCTGAGTTCTTCTCAGAGTGGGTAAGACAAACATGTTTTAGTGTGCGTGTGGTTTTTTTCTTTGATTTTTTTTGTTGCCAGGTCTACCTATCAGTGTGGCAAGACTAAGAGAGGAAAGAAGGCTCTTCCTTAAAAAGGGAAGGGAAAGGAAAGGAAAAGAAACGAAAGGAAAGGAAAACTATATTTTAGCTAAGTGAAAATTTGACTGAAGGAAGTAAGAATATATGGAATGAGCCTGACTGCACGTGACATTGTAAGCAGTGTGTGAGAACTGGTAGATGGACAAAAGAGCACAGAACGGAACTAATGTTCTTTTCTAGTGCTTGCTATTGTCTCGTTGTAGGTAAACCACACGTGCATCTATTCGTGTGAACAGAAACTTGCGACATATTTCCTAGGCAAATAGCAACTCTTTCTCTCTCTTTATTTGGTATAATGTTAAATTGATGAAAACAGCCATGCAAAGATGAAAAACAGAATCTTTGGGAAAGAGAGTGTTCTGTTTACAGCACAACATGCTTTCATTCTCCCAGAATGGCTCTTACCTGGCAAACTGAAAACTCCTAGAAAATCATCTTCCACATACAAATAATACAGTTTTAACATTTTCATGGCTCTGGCGCCATGGTTAGCACTGGAAATAACAGAGCAGAAGTGAGAAGGAGTGCTAACATTGCAGAAGGAAGTGTATGAGTACAGGGGTGTGTGTTTCACTAAGAGGAAGCAGGATCCCTATGCCAGAATAGAACAACCTTGAAAAAAATTACCTAAACCCATTTAATTCACCAAGCAGAAACAAGGAAATATCACAGTACAGTCTTTCTGCATCTGCCAAACCTTACAATTATGAGAAAGGACAGCATGAAAAACTCCCCTTAGTAAAAATTCACTGCACCCATTACTGACATAACAGAAATAGGAAGTGGCTTTCTACATCTTTCCCTTAACTCAAACTCTTGGGCTGGCCTTTCTGATTTAGTTCAGCTTACCACAGACTGACCTACTTCAGAACAAGTGGGTCATGATACAACTTTAAATCAGGAAGCCTAAAACCCACTCTTCTCTGCAAGCGAGAGTGTGTTTGAGTCAGAAACACTTTCTTACTCTTCTTAGGATGGTACTTTGGGCCAAAAAAAGAGATTTGGAGAATCTGTGTTGGCAGAAAGAACCCAGAGTTCTCAAAAGGAAGCTCTTTGTTGTAACCGTATTCATTTTACTTCACACTATCCAACGCAGTTGTCTCCAGCACTCTACATAAACGTATATTGCAGCCTTTCAAAGGCTTTTGAATACTGACTGATAGCGAGGTTTATAGTATCTTCTTTCAGCCACTCCTGCAGACTGCTGACATAAGCAAAAATGCACAGGGCACAACTGATGAATGTTATCTTTCCAAGCTGATAACATCAATACTTTTGATCTCTGTACATAACAGCTGATTACATTGCTGCAGATCCTGAGTGGATGTCTCAGCATTTCCCTTTTCTTTCCAGTGTAGATATTTTTGAACTCTCTACAGTGTGCATAAAGAGTCTTCAAATCTGGCCTTTCATGGTTTAGAGGCTGCGTGCACCTTTTGGATGCTGAAAGACCTCAGGAAACAATTTTACCCCAGCAGTTGAAAAAAATTCTTTCTAAAATTATGCACTAGTTGCCTGTTTTCATGAACTCTAAAAAGAGTAGCATTTCTGCTTAATAGTGCAGGGTTAGTGGTATGGACTTCCGCTCAGGCGCCCTACTTTTGTGCATCATCAGAGTCCTTGCTTGCCTAGCCCTTAAGCAATTAGCTGTGTTGAAGACCTTCCTCTCTCTACAGTTGTTACCTATGCTGCCTAAAGTCTCCATAGATAATCCTACCTGTGCCAGAGCTGTAGTTCTGTTTTGTCACATACCGTTAGTTACTATCTATTTATTTTGCATGCAGGCCTGTCCTCAGTGGCACTTTGGGAAAAACTTCATCTCAGAATAGTATAGCTCTTTGCCACCCGCTTGGGTAGTCAGCATTTTTTTTTCTATTTTTTATATAGGAATAAACAATGCCATAAAGCCAGTGCCATTATGCCAACAAGGAAAGGGGATGAGAGTTGAGGCCTGATTTGACTGATAATGTCACCAGCATCATTACCTCTTACTCCTGATGATGACAAGCTGTGAGACGTGTGTTTGGATGGAGACTAACAGGGAGAAAGTAAGGCAAGAACATGCAAGGAGCTGTTGTCACAGAGCTCTGTGGCTGCTCCACTTCCCTCTTCCCTGTTCAGACTGGGCTGCATTTGTCCTTTCCATGCCTCATGAAACACAAACAAAACAAGCTTGTTGGTATATGATATACAAAACCTTGAAAAAAATTATTTCTCAAGAATACCACAATAATTGATTCAATGATGCAAATACCATCCTGAAGTACAGGACTGAACAGATGATTATTGTAGAAATTATATTAAAATAGCAGATACTCCTCATTTATGCTGTATAGAAGTATCGAGCCTTTAAATTTAACTAACAAGTCACACGTAACACTTCTAGTCGGTGTTAACTAATACTGAAGACACCAGAGAGGCTGCATGAATGTGTGTTTGCAAAGAACTGAGAGGAAGGAGTTAATGTAGAAAGCAGCACCCATGGCATGTTCATTGTTAGCATCATTTAAGCTAAAAGAACAGAAAAATATTTATGCCTGGAAAGAATAATTGGGGTGGTTACATATTATGCTAAACAAATACAAAAAACTGTTAAGACACTAGAGGACGCCAAGACTAGGGGTTGTTCAAAAAGTTGTTTTTGAACAGGGTCATTCCAAATAAGTCAGTTCTGTTGTAAAGCTGTTTAGATTGTTTTCAATGAAAATATTTCCTATCTGCCTCAAGATAACCAACCTTCCACATACGAATGAGACAAAAGATCAAACCAAACCCCAATCATGTCTCACAGACAACCTGGAATTGGCCATTGTATTTTACTTCCTAGCTGTGCAGAACCAAAGGTCTGTCTTCAAAGTGAAGCTGTAGGGAGCCCTGTGAGTGTTTCACAAAAGTCACGTACTGTTAAACAGTGACCTGAACCTTGTTCTAGTGACCCCTTGCCAATGATACGGGCTATGAGGAGACTGATGAGATGAAAGCATGACTGCTTCCCCCTATCGATGATCTACAGCCATTTCTGCATAAAGATTGACTCTTTAGTACATTGTCTTTTAATGGTTCCATGTTGGTTCTCTCTTTTCACATTTTTACTTTAGTCATCAACTCTTTGATTTTTCAAACAGCCGTCATGTATTTGTCCTGCTGTTACTCCTGCCTCTTTAACTGCCCGCATTTTGCCATTTGTAGCACACTCCAGCTCAGGCTTTCAGGCTGACACCTTGATCTCCGCAGCACACACGTGAAGCTGGGCCATGCGGTGCGTGCAGCCCTTCCGGCTGCTGGTGCTCAGGGTGGGCGCGATGAGCCGACTGCAAGAACAGCAGAAAAGCGTTCAAATACCGAGCCCACGCACAACACAAAGTTACAGGTAGAATTAATAGGGATAGGTACAAATCAGTCCACCTGGGAGAAAGCAAGCCTAACTTTGTATATTGATGAGCTTTCAGCTGACTATTGCTACTCCGGTGATATCTTGCCGTTACAGCAGATAGTTCTGCTGAAATAGAGGTTGAAAGCCCGGATGATAGAGAACCGAGGAAGGAAGAAATCGGCGCTCTGCTGCCCGCCTGTTGCAGGCAGTGCACAGCCCCGCTGTGAGGGACCCCGGGCAGGACACCACCACCACCACCACCACCACCACCATTTGCCTGCCCCGGAGGCGGCTGGGGCCGGGAGATGGCGGCCGCCCCGGCGCGTGGCGGCGCATGCGCGCGGGCTCTGTTTGGCCGTTGCCGTGGCAGCGGGCCGGGGCTCGGGGCTGGCGGCGCACGATGGCGCTGAGGCGGCTGCTGCTGCGCTACTACCCGCCGGGTGCGGGTCTCCGGCAGGGGGACGGGCCGGGCCGGGCCGGGCCTGGCCGCGTGGGGAGGTGTGGGTGGGTGTGTGGGGAGCTGTCGGTAACCACGGGCTTCCTCGCGTGTGCTCCTTGCTCGTGTGGCGCGCAGTGGGGTCGTGCGTGCAGCTGCGTGGCGTGATGCGGCTTGGGGTGCTGTGGGGTGGCAGGGCAGCTGCTGCAGGGCTCCTGTCCGCCAGCGGTGTGCTGCGGAGGTGGTACTGGTGATGGCACCTTGTGTAGGCGAGGCAGGTTTATTTACATCACCTTGTTCTGCTGAGCCACGGGGCGTTTAAAAGTTCAAAAGTCATGGCAATTAGCACCAAAAAGTGTACGTGTGATATAAAGGTCTGTTTAGTGAAAAGTTTCTTTGTTGCTTATTTTTCGTTTGGTTGTTGTGTGGCTTCTCTGAGCAGAGCCATGCTTTGATAAGGTATGCCAGCGAGCTGCCTTCATCGTTACCTCCTTCAGGAGAGTGACTGGCTTCAAGAAGCGAAACAAGGCGGAGAGGGCAAGCCCAGGGAGTGTGATGTGATAACAGATCTTTCTGCCAAATTAAACGTTTTCCTTACATACAATGACGTGAAAATTAATCCAATTTATCCTTTCCCACAGAAAAGCAAGGACTGGCAGAATACTAAGCAATGAGGTTAAACATTTTAATACGTTAGCTCAAAGTACATCTTGTGGAGGTGACAGAGCACACTTGGAAATGGGAAGTGTGCTCTGGTTTTCTGTGTGTTATTGCACATAGGCCTTTGCAAACACTGAAATTAATGTAACAGTTCTTGTAAAACATTTTCTGGGCTTCTTGGAAATACAAACTGCAGCAAGTATCTTCAGTACAGTTTATTTGAAAACAGCTGATGAAATATTGTGAAAAGCGGTTGGGGAAAAGCAAACACCAACAACTTGTTATTTTCCAGAATTGAAAATGGATCATAACTACTTTAAGTAATAATATTTAGTATTTCTTATCATATAAACACACCAGAGTTGTTCTGCTAACTGGGAATGCCGAACCTCCTTCTTGTCTCAGTAACTGGAAGTAGGTCTGCTAAGTCAGTAGGGCAACACAAGCAGAAGCATTAACAGTATGCATTATAAAATCCCTAACATCTAATTAAAACCTGTTTATCGTATATTTTTAAAGGAATTATTCTGGAATATGTACAAGGTGGTGAGCCGAAGACCAGATCTATAGATCTACTTGATCTTAGCCCTGAGTAAGTATTTATTTCAGGCAACAACAGTATCTGCTGTTTTATAGCATGTTTATATACAACTCTGTTTGCTTATTTTAAACATAATTGACGTGAATGATGTTTCTTTCACTAAAATGCACACTGAAACATCCAAATATAAAAACTATTTATTTTTGTCTACCTGAAACTGTCCAGCTCAGTATTCTTGGCATAACAAGTCACTTTGTGAAAGACAAAAGTTGTCTTGCGTTACTTAACAGGAGTATAATCACTGAGAGGATACTAATTTATGGGTATATTAGTGGCTCCTGTTTAGAGGACTGAAATAGAAAATCCCTTTTAGACTGCGATGATTTCAATGCTAGCAGGAAGGCTAGGTTTTCTCAGTAGGACCAGTTATAAGTGTGTGTTTGCACTTTCACTGCTGCATATTGTCAATCCTCAGTTTATCTCATGGATGGGTAGGATTCAGCAGTTTATCTGATTGTAGAAAAAGAAGATCTGACTCTACAGATTAGCTGTGAACTACTTCCTGGGGTCTCCATGAGTACCAACGAACTGTGGACCATGTTCTAGTAATTGTTACCATAATTATGAGTTACAGGAACATACATATATCTGTGAAGACACACACAGAGATCATTTTAATGCTTTCCACATCTAATTTTTGTTGTTGCTACTTCATGGGCAATTCACGAAACTCCACTGTAATTTAAATATTTATTCCAAAACCAAGTTTGGATACACATCTCCCATGTCTGACCTTCTGTGGAAACCCATTGAGAAGATAAAGCTCTTGCTAAGCTAAAATTCTAAGAAGTTAAATCTGACTGAACTGCCTTACTAAAGAGGGAAAGAAGAAACCAAGAAAGATTTATTCATATTTCTTTTAAGCCATTACAGGATGAGATAAATATCATTTAATTTCTTGCTTTCATTTCTCTGCAAGTAAATAATATGCTTGCATTTATAATCATAACTATTGCCAGAGGATGAAATCTGCTTTTTTTCCTCATAACTAGCACAGATGTCATAGCCTTAGTAGAAGAAATTCGAAAAGGAGAACCTCTCATCACAACTTCATGCAAGGACTATGTCATAAATTTAGTACGAAGATTGCAGGAGAAGCTAGGGGAACCAGAAGACCACAAGTTCTATCTTTTTAAGGTCAGAGTCATCTTTAAAATAATATTGGAGATTTGGGGGTTTCATTGGAATGTTGTGATTATGTTTTTAGAGGTGTGTATTGTACCTGAGAGCAACATTTGGACTTTATTACTAATTTCTTGTGTCTTTTTGATCACCTCTCCACTGTTACAGAGACTGAATATGGCCTGGTTGTGCCTGTCAGGAATTCCCCCAAAAGGCCAGAGGTATAACTGTTCCTAAACTCTATTTACACAGGCTTATGTACAAGGGTGTGTTTTGGATGGAGACAAATAACTACCTTATTATTCAAGTAACTCTGTGGACAAGCAACACCCATAGTTAAGTTTAAACAAAAACTACAAATAGAACCTAAATAATTAGCTGCTGGGAAAGGCCCTGAATATTTTTATACCCTTGTCTTCTTGTTCTTCGTTTTGTGGAACTTAAGTTTGATTTAGATATTTGGGTACATACAGTAATACTAGTCGTCATTACTTTCTGCCAGCCAAGACATGAGCCAATGAACTGGATAAAGAGCAGTTTTCAAGGTTAGGGTTCATATAAGCCTTCCATAGTGAATCTTGTCAATAGGACTGGAATAATAAATGGAATAATGATAATAAAAAGATACTTCATTCTTTTTTCCTTGGAAAGCTGATGAAAAATGTAGTGTATGGGCATGTACCCACACTTTTTTTCTTTGAGTAAGGGAGTCATAGTTTCTTTGTTTATACTGTTTTGGTCTAAATTAATTTGTCTTCTTTTAAGTTGTAAATATTAATATGTAAATATTCATACCAATACGCGAATATTAATAGTTTGGTCTTGAGTTTACAGACAACACTCTGTAAATGTATTTTAAATAATGCAGCTTTTTAAGAGCAACGACTAGAGAGACCTTTTGGGACTTCAAATCCAGGATTCAGTCTATCAGAAGACAACAGACTTAACTGTATTTATTTAGGCAAAGAAAAACGAAATTGCTTCCAGAGATGGCATGTTGCAATCTGAAATAACTAAGTGTTCTGTCTTCATTGTGTCAGCAGATGGCGTTGTGTAGCTGTTAAAAATTGCTGGTCAGTACTACGGTATTGATCATTGTCCTCAGCATAGAGAGAGAAGGGAGAAGTTTTTTGTTGGTTGGTTTGGTTAAAAACAGAACTTGCAATGTTGTTAGATGTAATTTCGATTCTTCTAACCAACAGTTCACACCTGAGTGAATAATACAAAAGATCTGTACATTTAACCTTGAAAACAGAGCTTTCTATAATACAGTTTCTTAAAACACAACAAAGACTTTTTAAATTTAAGGTATGCTCTCAGCTGTTATAATGCCTTGCTTTTCACAATCTTCTAAAATAGTTTGTTCCTCACCGAGACTGACAAATACCCAAATGTATGTCTAAATTTCAGTGTAAATAACGTAATTGTCATTTGTTGGGTATAGTGCCATGTTTGATCAGTTCAGAAATACTTGAGGAGGGCAAATCCAATTGATGCTGGCTTAATTCTTTCACTCAAGAGTAGTTAGAAGTGTGTGGAAAAAATTGGTTTAATTTTCAGTTCCATTTAATGCATGTAAACGAAACGGGTATCCAACTTTCTGAGATACTAATAAAATACAAAATATGGGTGTGAGCATGTTTTTTTTTTAAAGTGTTCAGTGCTTGCGTTGTTTGGAAATGAATATTTTTTCCTGTTGCTGAAGAGCATGATCTTAAGTGAGTAGATAGGCAGTGAGATAAATCCATCCTTTGGTTATTTCCAGTAATTGTGGTGACAGTGCAGTGTTAGGTACCCTGCAGGGAAGCGAGCCATTGTAATGAGTTCTCAGGTTTTAAATTACTGCATAGCAATGGCACTCTGCACTGATTTGCAGATTATCTTAGGGACTTCTGTAACAGATCTTGCAGAATGGAGGTATGTTTTTTAATATTGCCCTGCGATTTGATTATTATATCATTTGCACAAGAAGTTCTTGCAGGCTTGGAGCTCTGTGGATGAGCAACTGCAGCAGTAGGCATTGAAAAAATAGTGTTAGTCCTGTGGTCTGAAATTGAACATAAGCCTATCTAATTTTCCTCCCTTTTTGTTCATAACTGTTAAATATATTTGTTGTTCGGATTTGCCTGCATGGAGCCCTAAAAATGTCATGGATCAAATTTCCATTAATTTCCATAATTTTTCATACTTATATGCAGACATTTGTACACAGTGGGTGTTTCAAAAAACAACAACAAACCAGAAACAAAGTATTTTTGTCATTTCCATATCTTGATTACCCATTCCCACTCTTGCAGCTGAAAGGACAACTTGTCTCACTTTCTTAGGAGAATAGAAAATTTCTGTTTCTCTCTCTGTCTCTGTCCTTTACCCGACCATTGTTATTTCTCTTCCGTTTCCATGAGTTCGTACTCTTCTGAGTTGAAGATCTCTGAGCTTCCTTTATTTTCCTTTCTGAGACAGGCAGCTGAGAAAGCTAGAGATGAGAACAAAAAGTTGAAGCCGTGGTAATATGTCACTGATTAAATGGCATTGCTCAGAAGTCATTCCTTCTTCATTCATGATGCTACAGAACAGTGGACCACTGCTGTATTTTTATCATCTCTTCACTCAGCAGTTGCTGTGATTTCTCAGGTCATGATATTGTTATTCTTTAGAGGAGAGTCCAGCTTGTGATAGATGGAAGTCGTTCAAATGCAAACCATATTATACAGTAGCCAGGTTATTCAAACACAAACCAGGTTATATATTGGCACACTGACTTTTATTGGCCAGTGTCTGAAACTATGGTTACCTATGTGTCTGAAACTATTTTTATATCTGTTTGACAGGCTTTAGTATATGTTAGTATTGGTATGAGGTAATTTACATGAAGCATATGTACTGTCTGATTAAAGGGCCTTTGAAACATTAGAAAAACAGTATCCTCCAGAATCTAAACAACACAGGCAGAAATCCAATTTGAAGTCCCCTCTTTGAATTTTGTTTTGATAAGTATCTTTGTTACTGTTCTGTATGCTTTTTTGTCATGACCTCATAGGATAGAGCTGCAGCTTATTTTTGTTCTTCCTGTTTTTAGAAGCAAAATCATATACTAGCTGAAAGCATCCCATATATGACATAAAACATTCAGAATACTCAATTCATCTGGATCTGATGTTTCACTATATAAGGCTTAATAGTAGTTAGGATTTTCTTCTTCAGGGAGCTCACTAGGCATGTCGCCTTCACTCATTTGTTTTTGCCCTGTCAGCTAAGGCCTAGGTTACTTCACTGGTCTCAGAGAAAGTGGAGGAAAAGCAAACAGGAAAACACAATTCATTCAAGTGAAATAAGAATTTTAAATCAATGCTATGTAATATCTGCAGCAATAACCTGCTGAGGCATGACTTTTTTGGTTGTTTGTTTTTTAAGTTAGAGATTGATGTATTACGGCTGTAACTCCTAATCTGACAGGAGGAGGAGGAAATCGCAGAATCACAGGATGTTAAGGATTGGAAGGGACCTTGAAAGATCATCTGGTCCAACCCCCCTGCTGGAGCAGGGACACCTAGATCGCATCACACAGGAAAAATATTAACCTATTGAATGTTTTGAATATATATATATATATATATTTTCATGTGTCAAGTGTTTTCTTCTCTCTTCCCCCTTCTATTTCAGGTCCTTAGGGCACATATATTGCCACTGACTAATGTAGCATTCAATAAATCTGGTTCTCGGTAAGTTGTTTTCAAATTCTAGAAACATAATTCCTAATCGAAGTCTTGTATTTGTAATTTACATTGCAAATGAAATTCAGTGCTCTTATCTTTCTGAAAAAAAAAAAAAAAGTCAGCTGTGCTATTTACAAACAACTTCAGCCATGACTGGGAATTAGACTTTAGGCTTCTGTAGTAGAACCAATGGGATATGCAAAGAAGTAGGGGGTGAGATTCAGTGGATGTCATTTTCTTCTTTCAAGATGATAGTTTGTTGACAATTACCGTATTTCACAAAGAAGCACCTTTATGGCAATACAGCAAGCATCACTGAAAGCTGAAAGAGTCTTTGACATAAATTAGTTTGGGACTTTTCGCTCGTGTGGAATTTTGTATTGATTGATTTCACTATGGGCCTATACCAAATCATTTTTTTTTAATGTCTTGAAAGCAGCAGCTTGCATTTTAATTGAAATACACTAAAGATTAGAAACAAGTGTTTTATATCTCTAAATAAATAATAAAAAAGGATCCTCCATGGTCATTGATCAATATTTTAGAAAAAAAGATTTAGGGTCTGAGACAATGCTAGCTGAATTTTGTGGAAGTCACTTCTTTTCTGATGTACCGGGAGCAGTAACATATTCACAGTATTTAGAAGTTATTTTCTCTTTGTTTTAGCTTTATCACTGGAAGCTATGATAGAACCTGCAAAGTATGGGATACTGCATCAGGAGAAGAGCTACGTACACTGGAGGGACACAGAAATGTTGTTTATGCAATAGCTTTCAATAACCCTTATGGGTAATTATATTTTTGCTGAATAAATAACAATTGCTAATTGCATTATTTTGCAAATACAGCACTGTTACTAAAGTTTTAAAGTAAAATAGACTATCTCAAAGAGTTCAAATTCTGAATTGGAAAAGTTCAACTGTAGCTAATCACCAGGATGATACTGTATATTGTTTGTATAAGCCATACATATAAGCATTTTTTCTGCTTTGATTTTTTTTAATGATATTTAGAAATTCAAAACTTAAATTTCATTAGGTATGCAGTGTCTTGATAAATCTATATGCATGCCAGTTTAATGTATTGTAACACAGATTTATTTCTGATAATATCTACATGATCAGATTATGTTGTAATAATCATTCCTTACTGCCTCCATGTAATTGTACGTGAGACATGAGATATGTATTTAATACAGTTTCTGTTGCTGCAGTTAAAGAGAAATAATATTTCTGTCGTAACAAAAATGTATTTCTCCACTCTTTGTTACATGTGTATGTGACTGTGTTACATAGTCATTACTATTTAAGACATGATATAAAAATGTCAGAGATGTTGAGTAATTTTTATAAAATCCGCAGGGTGCCGCTGTATGAATGTCAAATATGCATCTGTGCATCTTTTGTTTTCTGCAATAACTGTTTGCCCTAGGTCAGAATTGCCACCTGTTAGATGAAGGAAATTATGTTAGGCACTGAGTTTTCATTGTTGTTTGCTTCCTGAGGAAGCTTTTGTATAAGTAAGTCGTTTTGCTTCTCTGCAAAGTAAGATAGAAGATAATTCCTGTGTTTATATTGAATCACATTACTACTTTCACTGTCAGATGCCCTATTTACCAGTTAAGCAAAACACAGTTAACATCAGGAATTAAATGTTAAAGACTTGTTCTTACACTACTTGGAGCATCATTTCCTTCTGAATGAAAAGACTTTTTCCAGCCTAGAGCCCGCTATGTCAATGTCTTATATTCTGATATTATTCTTTACTTTAAAATAATAATTCATGAAACTGTTTTATATAGTTCAAGTGAACTAATATATAACAAAAAACTGTGCAGAGGTCAATAACTAGACTGTAATATAGAAGTGGAGAAGCAATATACAGTGAGTGAAAACCTGATGGAAACCTTGTGCTATTTTAATTTAAAACTTCAGTTAAAAAAGACCATTTTTCCGCTAATTTTTAGCCTTCAATATCCTTTCCCGTGCTGCGTTTTCTGGGTACCTCACTTCAATCTTGCTCTAACTGCAGTTAGTCACAACTCTTCCATTGACTTAAGTGGGAAGAGAGTTCACTCGCTGAAATTTGCAAAACTGCTTACAAAAAACAGACTGTAACAGTTTATAAACAAACAAGCGGTCTCAGATGAAATGACATAGCTTTTAAATACTTCTGGAAGTACCGCATATAACCTCATTCCTAATGTAAGTTACTCCTCAGTTATCTGCTAATTTTTCCCATTAATGTAACTTCTGCTTGTAAAATCCTACTCTAGGATCTTGTAGTGTGGCAGAATGCACCAAAATGCATGCAAAAGCAGAAACCCCTTCATGCAGCTTCCTGCAGGGAACTCCAGATACGCTGACCTCTGTCTTGTGTCAAGCTTGTACAGAGGGAGTGACCGCTGGCTGAAGTGGTGGCAGGTGCCCTTTGTTCTGTGCACGAGAGCAGAGGTAGAGAAGGTCACAGCTGCCACTCTCTTCTTTGCAAATCTGCACAGGAGCAGTCACTACTTAATTAATAGAATTTATTGCTAACCTAAAACATTTTGCAGGAGGGAGTTTGAAGAAATATATTGCTCTTACGCTTGGAAGACTGGGTATTGTTTCTGTGAGTTCTACTGTCTTTGAAGTCAGAGATTTTTCTTCCAAATAAAAACGACAGTGTTTTTCCACTTAGTGACAAGATTGCCACTGGATCCTTTGACAAGACCTGCAAACTGTGGAGTACAGAAACAGGAAAATGTTATCATACTTTCAGAGGACATACTGCAGAAATTGTGAGTGCTGATGAATGTTTCTTACTCCTTTCTGTTTCCGTGCAACATTATAAATAGCTTTGAGTTCCGTGTCTCTGGGAGCTGACATTGGAAGGGGCAGACATTTTGCAACATCTGTTCACACATTCAGATCCTGTGAGTTTTTCTGCTCTGCACAAAGAAAAGATACTCTGAAAGTTCTTATGAGATAGAAAAAACTATATACAGTTGGTTATTTTTTTTCTACATTTTCCTTTGTCTGCTAAATGTTTAAATGTTTTTGAAAAATACAACAATCTGAATTTTCAATTTATTGCACATATTTATTCCTTGATTTTTTTAATGTATTGTCCTGTTATTTTTCTACATATGTTGTATTGCCTCTCATTTGCAGAGCTAAATACACAAGAACATAATTGCTTATAGTGCTGTGTTTCACACTAAGATCTGTACTTCATGCCCAGGACCAACTGGAGCCACAGAAGAATCAATTTCTAAAATAAAATACCATTTTAGTATGTTAACTGAGAGTATGTGGGATGATGAAATGTTAATGATTTATGACAACGAAACAGTTTAAGCTTAAAGACATTTGATTTCCTTTCCAGTTCCTCTGTTAGCAACAGCAAATGTCTTGCCGCACAGCGCTTCAATTTAAAAGATCAGGGCAAACCCACTAAAACGCTCTGTTTCAGTGCAGAATATACTTCTGAATAAAAGTAACTATAGAATCATTATCCAATAGGCATTTCTGGAAACTGTTTCTGGAAACACTCTGCATTTATATTGTCAGTTGCAAGCCCCATAACTAGTGTGAGAAAATGCCGCTTTACGATGGGGGAAGGCAGTGTTGGTTTCAGTAGGTTTTTAATTCTCTGTATACTTCTGAAACAGTTCTCCCTTACCATGAAGAACATGATTGCTCATTGAGATAGTTTGTAGTGATTTTGCTTCTACGAATCGGTTAGCTAAAGGCCCTTTCAATTTCTGACTTCTGTACGGTTTAATCCGATGTGTAATGAGTTTACTACCCAAAGTGTTATGAGGTGTGCTCACAAATAATTAGCAGAAGATTATAGCCAGCAGAAAATTCTGTTTCTCTGAATGAGACTTGTTTCTAAAAGAAGGCTGTTATTGTGGATGATTCATTGCTGGCAGGGGCATGTCCTTGGCTATTTAGTATTTAAAAAGAAAAAGATAACTGGACAGAATGAAAGTGCACCAGTGGCTTTAGCTACTGTTTTCCTTTTTATATGGCACCTCCAACTCCTTGTTAGCAGAACAGTCATATTGAATAATTACAGAGAATGATTTTTTTTTTTTAATGTGAAAAAAATGAATTAGGGAAGTTGTTGAATTTTTGTCCTTGCTCTTTCATAAGTAAATATGATGTTGTTGGGGGCACCTATGGCAAATGGCCTAGATAGTGACACCTGTTGAAAGTGTGAGTTTACAGAGTGTGTGTGTATGCAAAACCAAATGCTTCCGGAATGCAAAACCGGAATGCCTTTGCCCCAGACTGATATTGTTAAAGAGGAAGGCTACTATCAGCCCCCAAATGATAGTGCTAGATGGGAACCAACTTGCACAGTAGCTGGGGAATTTCAAAGATAGTTTTGAAATAAAGAAGTAGAAGACCCTGAAATGAAGTATATGAGAAACAAGATGATTTGTAACAAGGTTGGGGAAACATTAGACTGAAAGCAGCAGTTGTGAAAAGCTGCTCTGGCATGGCCGGAAGTCATCCTGACCATCACAATCTCTGAGTAGATCAGAGAGTGTAGCCTCATTTTTTTGAGAGACCATGTGGAGTCTGCATCTGCCTGGTGGATTGTCAGCATGGCCGACAAGGAGGCTTCTTTCCCACCCTGTAAGGTGTGGGTATGTGAATTTGGATGCCTGATCACTGGCATGGGGATCAGCAGATTATATGAAGTGACATGGGTTTACCTACAGCTAGCGCACTTGTGTCTCCTGTGGAAGGTGCGTGCAAGTAGGGGAACACATACTCGTAGAAGGTGGTGTGTTTGTAACCCACACATCCTGGGAGGGGTAACGTGTGAGCATGCGGGAGTGTGGCAGTTTGTGTGTGACTGCAACTTCTCGGAGTTGTAGAAGAGTGTTTAGAAATTTGTTGCTGTTAAGATTGCATAAGATTCTGATGCTGTGGTTTATTGTATTACAGCTATTGATGCTGAATATATAGTTCTCTGCCAGATACATACGCACTGTTAATACATTAATAAACTGCTTCAATTCTGATTTTGTATAAAACTTTGTGAACTAAATTTCTCCCTGTGACGCAAAATGAAGCACCTAAATAGTGAATTTTAATCCAGGCTCAGAAAACAATACAGGGAATGTTCCAGTAAGTCTTTTTAACACAATGTCATTGTAAAGCAGACAATTAGTTTTCTAGATTTGAGTAGTCATCAGGAGCTATGGGACAAGGATTTGTTGCTCTCCTAATGAACTGTCAGCCTTGTAATTTTTCTGTAAGTCATAAACTATTAAATCAGACTGTTGTCTTGTTTAGAAATATTGTGAGCCTTTTTCTTTGTTTTGAGAAAGGGTATATAAATAATCTTTCCCACTTTTTCTCTCCAATGTTTCTTGCTATAGGTATGTTTATCGTTTAATCTTCAAAGCACATTGGTGGCAACTGGAAGCATGGATACCACTGCCAAGTTATGGGATATAGAGAAAGGAGAAGAAGTAGTTACTTTAAGTGTATGTTTGCTTTCTTTACGTTTTTAAAGGTGTTCCTTGCTTTCTTAGTTTTCTGACTAACAGTATAACTAATACTACAGTTTTAAAACTTGCGCAGTATTTCTGTTACCAGGTGGTCCCACAGAGGCTGCAATCACAAAACATTAAGAAAGCTTGAAGAGTGATAAGATTATGGTGTTTTATAAGGAGTCCTATTTATAAAAAGGCAGATTTTCTCATTTCAGTGATGCTACAGTTATAGGTCAGAATGTCTTCCATTGCTCATTAAAACATGTTGTTAATACTGTAATTTATCACTTCTTCTGCCTAAAGAAACTCTGAAAAAATCAATGTCAGAGGCTACATCTATATGGATCGTCTTCCTGTAAACATTGGCAGAGGAAAGCCATCCAGTTACCTCTAGATTGTGATTTTGTTTTGCTCTACATGGTTTGCTGGGATTCTGCTCATTCAGATTGGCCTATGCTGTTTCCATGCATTTATCTTGCATAAATCCTAAATAATAAGTAGAGCATATGCTTCTTCCCTGGTGTGTGTGGCCTGTAGCATGGAGAAGGCTTCTCTTCCTCCTCGACTTTCTCTCTCCTCGGAGTCCTGAGCAGGGAAGAGAGCAGTGAAATGTGTGACCCCATATCTTATAAGTATGCTTAAGTTAATTTTTCCAAGCCTCTCCACTGAGACCAGTAACAAGCTGTACTGTAGCTTACTGTAAATGAATCATCTGATTTTGGTATGCATTGGTGAACAAATGTGATTCTGCTAAAATCAAATATGGAAAAATACCAGTCACATATCTGATTCATTATCTATCACTGGCAATTACTCACTGCTTAAGTGATGTGCCTGATTTTTTGCAGTTGTTGGGTTATCGACTATTCTACAGTCCAGTAGGTCTTTCTGTTAAAATTGTGATATATTGGACAAGGCAGTAAATAAGATACTAAATTGTTGTAGATGGATTATGCTGCTGAAAAAGCTACATATTGAACTAAGGTAATGGAAAAGTTCTATTTGCATTCTCACACTCCTTTTTTAAAATTTTCTCAGGGGCACTCAGCAGAAATTATTGCATTGTCTTTTAACACCACCGGAGATAGGATTATCACTGGCTCCTTTGACCACACAGTAGCAGTGTGGGAAGTTGTCACTGGCAGGTACTAAAGTACTAATAAATATCATTTTGCATTGCATATTTAATGACAAATGAAAGAGACAATGTTGAGCTACAAATTACAGACCTTGTTTTTTTTTCTTTTTTTTTCTTCTTCTTTTGGACTATGCATTCTTTCATCTATTCATCTCTTATCTAGTTTTATTCTTCTAAAAAGAAGTGCTGCTCACCAAATGCTTTTGTATGCAACAGGTTTAGATTTTTGTTCTAAATTTCCATTTACTCATGGGAACTGAGGAGGCAGACAGAATGGGTATATCCTACACTTGTTACTGGAGAAAGCTCCAAACAGGAAAATACTTTATCAGCATGGAAACTTGTGGTTTTGAAGGTGTCTAGAATTTCTAGATGGAACTGACTGTTCAAGTAAAATAAAGACTGTGTTATTTCATAGAAAATTAGTCTGGTCACATTGACTTTAAAAAACACAGTGTGTCCATTTTCCTCCTCACACTACTTTATGTTAATGTATATTTATGAAGAGGAGAAAATTTGGTCCCTCTGACTGTAGAGAACAAAATGTCTTTATTATGCCACCAAATAATAACGTAATAGCTAAGTATGATCTTGTATTATCCTGAAAAATTGTCTTGTTTTTTCAACTGGAAACTCAGTGTAAGTAGAATAATAAAATGATTGCTTTGATTACTGACAAAGTAATTTATGAAGATAAAGATACTGTGTCTTCAGAGGTGAAAAAAATATCACTGAATTTAATAAATAAAAGGAAAATGTGAGCATAATGATATCTTGGAGTAAAAAAACAATGTTGTATAGCTTCAGAATAAGAGTTATCATGATTTTAAAAAGTAACGTACACACATTAGTGTGTACATTTAAGGCTTGATTCTGTAAGCTTTGAGCTTACTCAATTTCAGCAGTTTAATGTTTGGTAGCACCTCGGAGTCACTCATTCAGCAAATAGGATGTTTGGATTCAACTTCATTCAGCCTGGTGTTCTTGCAAATATTTTTGTTTGAAAACAGCTTCTTCCAGCTTCTTGTCTGAAGCTGCACTGAAGTCAAAGTCTTGAGATTTATTGTTGCATTCTTTTTTCTACAAAACGAGCGTGGGCTTCACATCAGGGGCAATAGCAGGAAGTGGAATATGAAGGAGGAAATTCTTTAAACACTGTTAATTCTGGTAATTAGCAAGTGGGCAGTACAATTGTGCCAGGGCCAGCATTCAGCCTTCTAAATGTTAGTGGGGCATGGATGCCTTTAGTAATAAAGAAGAGGTGTGGATAGAAAGACTTGTGAGCTAATCATGCTTTTCTGCACACAGTGTCAGGTAGATTTGCAAAAAGCTTGTATGTGAGGTTGTGTGCCCTTCCTTCACCACACAGAATCACAGAGAAACACTGCTTTCCAAATTTGGGTATAGTTGAAGTTTCTTTTGAATATGTTGGCTGCCTCTGATAGAGTACCTGTGTTCCTCAGTTCTTTTCTGGGTAGGTACACAGAAATGTCCTGAGGGAAGCAGACATAGTAGACAAGAAAGAAACCTCAAGAAGACTCAAGTTTTTCATTTAAATTGAAAATTTTATATGGCATTTCACCCGCCTGTTTTCTTGGTTCTTCCTGATTGTGTATCTGATAGATCATGGTTTCTGTGAGATGTGTTCCACACGTTCATATTTATTCTGATTATTCACCAGAGATTTACACTGAGGCCTGAAGCCTGGGCTGTCTTTTCAAAATTTAGAAATCAAAGCTTTATCAACCTTTTTCATGATTAGATTTTTTGGGTATTAGGTATTACAATAACAGCATTCTTGATGGCCAAATAGTATGTTCAAAAAATAACAAAGATAACTGTTTTCTGTTTGTTGATTTTTGTATTTACTGTAAAAAGGTCTGCACCATTGCAACAATGCAGGCCTCACATTGTTAGAAAGAAAAAGTAGTCATTCTATAAAACAACATGAGTAGCATCAAGTTTTTATTATCATAAACAAAGAATTCAGTTGCTCAGGAGACTTGCTTTGTGATGTGTTCATCTAGCATATATATTAATTTAGTTACCCTTACAAATCTTATGCGACAAATAAAAACATTTCAGTTACTTAAACTCATTTAGTTGTTTTTCTAGTCATTAGTTTATCCATTAGTTAAAGCTGTTTTCTATTAACGATTCCATGATATTAGCATTGTGATAATATCCTAATTTACTTATCCTTTAATATGTATATCAATTAATCTTTTTTAGGGTTCATTGCTTTATAGGCCATTAATTCATAGTAAGCAATAATGGCTAATCGTACCCGTCTCTATTCAGCTAAAGCTGATTGAAGATTTTAATGGAACTAGTATTTGTCAGTCCTTGTGCAGCGAGTTTAGGATTAATGAGGATTAGAAATCATATTTCAATTTGGCTGTCATTTGCCTGTTACTTGGGTACATGCTTACTTTAAGTACCTGATTAAGTTCCATTTGATCTTCAGTGGATTTTATAAAAGATTTAGATTAAATACTCTGGTGATACAGAGTTTTAAAAATACCCTGTTTACAGCTCATTGAAGTAGGATAATGGGAGAGTAATGTGGAAAAACTTGCTGCATATGCTTTATATCTAGATGAAAAGAAGCAATCGGTCTCACACTGAAAAGTCGTCACATTTCACTGGAAACACAGTCATTAACATATTTTTGAAACAGAAGGGAGGACTCTTTCATTTCATTCTTCACTGCCTCTTTGTCTCAAAGAGAAACAATGGAATTGATGTAGTGCTGGAATGCTAAATGAGCTGTACCTACCCGTTTAATTGCTTTGATGGATAAAGTGGTGAAGATTTGACACCTTAACTATACCATTTTATAAGTTTGCTTATAATTTATATTGTTATATCATAATACACACTAAAAATCTAAATTCTCTTTTTTTTTTTGTAGGATGTTACATACTTTAATAGGCCACCGAGGAGAGATTAGCAGTGCACAGTTCAACTGGGACTGTTCTCTCATTGTCACTGGATCAATGGACAAAACATGCATGGTAAGGAACTTGCGTATGCACTGGACACTCCGGTACATAAGCTCTCTTGCTATTCATTATAATGTAGCAAACAATTTATTGTCAGAGTTTATATAGAATGTGGTGAATCCCTGTTTTCGTTCAGAAAAGCACTGTAGACTATTTAAAAAACTTTTCTATAAATTAGTTAACTGTGTGGTTTAAAATGTCACCCAGTACAGCTGAACTAAAAGGCAGACCTGGGCTGTTACAAGTAATTAATATTGTTAGTATGAAAAATAAAGGACTATTTTGTAGTTCATGTCCTGGAGTCTAACTCTTTTTTTTTTTTTTCTTTTTCCCCCTTAATACTTGTGTCACAAGCATCACATGTACTTTTGGCAGGTCACTAGGAGATAGATTTTCAGTTGGAATGCTTCTGATGAATGCCTGTGATTGTTAGCATTAAACTGCAAAAGGATTACATTTCAGTGGTGAGAAATTGTCCTTTTTTCATCTGCACAGATACTGCACACACAACTGAAATAAAATTGAGATTGAGGTGCTCAGCAGTTTGGCAAATTTGGTATGCCAACACTTAAAAAAAAAAAAAAAAAAGGCAGTCAAATTTATAGCATTCTTGTTTTGTTCGCTACAGAACAGACAAAGCTGTAATATTTCCCAAATCCACCTCTTCACAGTTTATCATACAAAAAGTTTTTACCAGAAAGGTGGAGTTTTGCTTATCAGAATCAAAGCAGAATCACAGAATGGAGGAATTAAGTGTCTGACTCCTGAGGTCCAAGCCCACCATGCCATGTGTAATAGCTGAATACCTTGAAAGACGTTCCACAAGATAAATTATTGGAATCTGCTGTGAATATTTTTGTGTGTTGCAGACACCTCCCTACCCTGGGAATTCAAAATGCCTGTATTTTGAAAAAAAAAAAAAAAAAAAAAAAAAATCAACAAACCAAACCTCACTCTTCCTTCATTTTAGGTAGCATAAGCAGATTGTAACAATTTAGACAGATAATGGTTCTTTTCCTGAATTCTGTCTCTCTTATATCTTGTTTACTGTATTTTTGGAATTCTGTTCTGTTTAGCTCTTACCGAAGCTTTCTTGTCAGCTTCTTGATATGTAAAACTATGTCTTTTGTAAATGTGAGAGCATTCATTTAAACTAATACACATAATTCATTAACGAATTTGTAAATAAATGCAAAGTCCATGAGCTTCTTATATGAGCTTGTTCATGTCAATGAAGTTCAGTTAAATAATGATGTATATTGTAAGTTTCATTTAATCAAGATGCTGAAATACAAAATATGTAGTACTTCATTAGGCTGAAAATGCGGTGATTCTATCGATTTATATCCAGGTTTCATGTTAATACATTCATTCAGGCATCAGAAAAGACCTATACATGTCATTTCATTGATCAACTAGTTACCTTTCAAGTAAATTAGTCAAAATAAGCCAAAAAATACCTTTGTTTACCTATGCAGCTGTGGAATGCTATGACTGGGGCACATATAGCAACTTTAACAGGTCACAGTGATGAGATACTGGATGTCTGCTTTGATTATGCTGGCCAGCGTATCGCAACGGCCTCTGCTGATGGTAAGTGAAGTGGCTTGGACTACTGTAAAGATTGTAATACTTGCATAAAAACATCTTCGTCCTTTTTCTTTGTTTCTGTTCTGAACTCGCCTTGATCAAAGTGGAGTATTATTAGCTGAAACTATAGATCGAGCTATGTTTGTTGCATTATAGAAAGTTTTCCATTAAACTTTGGAAGTTTTCCCCAGTGAAAATTTTTGTATTTTTCATACTTTATTCACCTTTAACATCAAGCCTGTTAGAATATAACTCGTTTGTGGCTGGATATGTGTTTTAAATATTTAGATAAGTGGCTTTTGAGTGAATTTTGCTTTGGGTAGCACAGATTTAAGCACAGCAGGATAATATGCAATGAAGAGTTGGTGAAATAAGCAAATTTGTTTGTTATTGGTATGCAGCAATTTTGCATGCTTATTATTATTTTTTAAGAATCACAATAAATAGTTTTCTGTATTCACCAGCAGAAACCATTAAGAAGACAACCTTTCCCAGCCAGATTATAGCTCCTTTTTGACATACTTTATCCTTGGGGGGAAACTGAGTTAAAATCTATTTCTTTTGAAATCAAACCTGAGGATGAGGCCCTTCTGGCCTTATTAAGATGCTCTTATTGGAAAGCATACTTAAACAGAACAATCGCAAATAGCTCCTAATCTACTAACAGGATCAGGAAGAGTCTATAACGCAGAAACAAGAAAGTGCATTGCAAAACTAGAAGGGCACGGAGGTGAGATTTCGAAGGTAAGTTGTATGTGATTTGTACCTTTTCTTATTTAATTGTGTATGACATCCAATCTGTCGCTTATTAGGTGACACAGGAATACTGTTAAAGAATATGCACGTTTTTTAGTATTTTGGTGAAATGTTAAGACCACTGCCTTCTGAGACTTCTGCCATCACCCTTATTCCTTGCTTCTATTGGACCTCCTGCTCTTCACTCTTTTTCATTTCTATGCACATCTGATTTATGGAATGGAAGAGAAAGAACATATTTCTGTGGGGAAAATACATAGAAGGTCTAATTTTCAAAAGTGCTTAAGGTACTTGGAAGCTCAAAGCCCATTTTAAAAATCACTTGGTCTTGAAAAGTTTACTCATGTACTTCACTGAAAATCTTGTCAAGCTCAATTTTGAATGCCAAAGTTCAATTTCAAATGCATTTAGTTACTTCCAAAATTTTGCATATTTTACAAACTTTGTTATTTAATGCTTGCAAGTTTTCATTTTTCCTTTCAAATAGGTAATTTTCATTAGCTTCCATGCTAGTATGCTATATTTGTGCTGCTTTTTTTGATGCATTTTGTAATTTAATTGTTAATATTTTGAAACTAGGATGGTTTTTTATGAACAAAATTCACATGCTTTGATTGTGTTGATTTGGCTAGTATAATCACTCTACTGAGAGAATATTAAGTTCAGAAGGGCTAGTCCTTCCTCACTTAATATACACAGTACAATATTTGACACTCAGTGTAGATGCACTGAGGAATGTAGTCTGAATACATGCTGATGTGGGAGGGTTAGGGACACTACTCATCAGGGTCCACAGTTCTGGCATGATTTCTCTGCTGGAAGTGAGAATCTGCTGATCTGGGAGCATGCTGAGAAGTCAATCTATTTCTGCAGGTGTTCTGTGTAGCTGTGATCACTTGGGAAGGTTATTACTTAGAATCTGATTTCTGGGGAATGGGCATTTTGCCCTCAGAAATTAAACAAAATTGCATTACATGATAAACCAGGTAGTGTTTGGTTAGTGCTCAAAAAAAATCTGATTATCTGGAAATGCATGCAATTTAGGGAATGAATGTTTAACAAAATATGAAGACATACTGCATAATAAGTGACATTCAATGGGAGTTTGGATATTATACAGACATACGTTATTTAAAGTAGAACTCTATAAAATATGTGTATCTGTTACATTGGAATAATGATAATGTTTAAATAAAGTTGTTACCATTGTAGAGCAATTGTGATCTTGGCGGATAATATTCTGAAGTCTTGATCCCAGTGTGGTCATTGTCTATGGACCTTGGTACATGCATAAAGTTTCCAGCCACAGATGTTTGCCAGGATGATACTAGTGTAATACTTTCCTTAATTTTAGCAGAAAAAAAAAAAGAGTGCAGGAGTTGCTGGCCTCTGTTTTCATCTTTTAATTTCTAGATATGCTTCCTTTTCTAGACGAAGTAATGTGTTAAGTAATATAATTCTTTTCTATATTTTTAAAAGATATGTTTCAACCCTAAAGGCAATCGTATACTAACAGCCAGCTCCGATAAAACAGCTCGACTCTGGGATGCTGCTACTGGACACTGCCTTCAGATATTAGAGGGTCACAGTGATGAGATATTCTCCTGTGCTTTCAATTACAAAGGCAATATAATCATTACAGGTAACTAACATATTCCAGTCTTTTTTTATATTCCATATCTTTTTTTTTTCTCTGTTTTTGTAATACATTTTAAATCTTGTTATGCTAAAAAATTAAGAAGTCTGAAAAGAGTCCTGCAGCGACACACCATATAGTCAAGAAAAGCTATAACCTTTAAATATATTTAATATATATTAAATATTTAAATATTTAATATATAACTATGGCCATGAAGAAATTTGTGTAGAGACATGAACATACCTTACTATATGTCCTATGGGAAAGTACTGGCCCCAGGCCAGTGAGTTAAGCCATGCTCTTGTAATGCATTGCAGCGAGGAAGTTCTGGGTGAGAAAAATGCAAAGCTTTTTGAATGGGAGCATACTTTTGGGTACTTGATGCAGCACTCTGTTCAGGTTTCATTCATTTCAGCCAAAAAGTCCTGGGAGTGGGAAAACACATGAAGAGTATTTGTGATTTCTTGGACCTTTGTATTGAACTACCAAAATATGGGGATGCAGGATGATCTCAGTGAAAAATACTGCTGCAGGTCCTGCTATCTTTTGCTGGTCGTGGACAGAAAAAACGTTATCTTTCTGTCTTCTCTGCTTTCAAAGCAGGCTGTTGATATAGTTAACAAAAATGAGTATGTTGTCCTAAACTATTCCCTCACAATGTGTGCTTATTACTAGGGAGCAAGGATAACACCTGTAGAATATGGCACTGACTGAAGACAAGGAAAGATCCAGTATGGTATGTGCCTGCGTCATGAGTTTTGTAGTCAATAAACTCAGTCTTTCAGATCTTTTTTCTATTAACCCATTTGTTGTTTCAGTGTTGCTGAAGTAACCAAGTTACCTGGATTTTGATAGGTTTGACTTACTGATATCTAGTAGATGGAGAATCACAGAGTAGCAGAAGTGACCTCCGGAGATTGTCTAGTACAATATCCCTGCTCAGAGCATGTCAGCTCAGCAGGCTGCCCAGGGCCCAGTCAAGTGGGTTATGAGTATCTCCACGGATGGAGACTCTACGGTTTTTCTAGGCAGTCTGCTCCAGTGTTTGATCACCCTCAGGTTGAAGTGGAATGCTTTTTTGTATTTCAGTTTGTGCTTGTTGCCTCTTTATTCAATACTACTGAAAAGAGTCTGGCTCTATCATCTCTGTTACCCAAGAGAAATCATGATTAGGATGAATGAACCTGGGATGCCTCCATTTCTTTGTGTCTTTGTTTCGTGGTAGCTCTCTTAAAAACAATAATAAAAACAAAAAATACATCATTAGTATACTCTTAAGAGTGAAAGGTGTGTTGTTATGCACCTGCTTTGAGTACTTTTGTATTTTTTTTGTTGTGTAATAATAAAGTATTGAGTTCAAACATTAGTTGTGTTATTTGTAGTAAAATGCCTCACTTGATATTTCCAGTGGAAAACATTAAAAACCATTTATGAACTGTACTGCTATTAATTTTTGCTTGCATGCTGCAGTTAAACTTCTACTCATACCCTTCCATATTTGCCTACACCTTTCCATTCCTTTTTGGTCATCCCTAATTCTTCCATTCTTACCTAAGGTTAAAAAAAAAAAATTAAAAAAAATTACTGGCAACTTGAAACACTGCTCACCTAAGATTTGTAGCTAAGGATCACGGCATGAGCCGAGAAGTGGATAACGAACTCCTGCGAGTTATTTACCATTATACAATGAGCTCTCTCCAGGCTTACCTCTCCACCAATTGCCAACATGCTTCACTTGTGCTGAGCTCTCCCACCTCCTACCAGAGCACCTGAAGCTGCAGCTGCTCTTTTCAGGTGAGTAGCAAAGTAGCAGAGCTGAGTGGTGACCTCTGGCAGGCTTGGAAGAAGGGATGAAGAAGCAAAGAGGGTAGGATAGAATAAAGTAAATGATGAGGTATTGAGTGAGAGAGACAAGGAAGAAAGGAAGTGCATAGCAGAGAATGCACTTGAAGGTATGCGTTTATACTGTGTATCTCTGGGTGGTCGTAGACTTATAAATGTTAAGTGTAATGCGAAGTAGTAGTGCTGGTACAGTCTGGCTCTTGCTGAGTGCTTGCCAGTATCTTTGAGCGTAAATGAAGAAACAAAAATGCTCTGGAAAATATATCCTGGTTGTTTCAAGAAGTGTCATCAGTGGAAGAACTAAGCAATGTGCTGTGCCCTGTTTAGAATTAAACCTGTAGCAGGAGGCAAGGTGGCTAGCATTAATGTTGCAATAATGCTTGTGGTGTTTCCTTCTGTCTTGTGCAAAGACTTGTGGTATCAGAAGAGTGTCTCCCTAATCTGGAATTAAAAGGGTCAGGAAGGACAATGCATTTCTGTTTTATTTTAGAACTGACCAAAACCCTTAGATCAGTTTGCAACTGTAATGGGAGATGTGACATGGTGAAATCTGGTTAACGGAAGTGGAGGAAAGCGAGTATAATGAAACGTGTGCAAATACCGCTCAATAGTTAAAAACTGAAATTTGACCTGCCGTAAAATGATCACACACACACAAAAATCTTTGGACTGTGAAAAGGAAATAGATTTTTGCTTAATCTTTGTGTTCTTTTCTATTTTCTATTCCATTATTAATTTTCTCCTGTACTATGCTAGTGATTCAATGAATCAAACACCTGTAGTATCTTTTAGCTTTCAGGCCTTGTCCTATTGTTTATGACAAAATTGTGACTGAGTCGAGGTTTCACAGACAAAGCATTGGACTGGGAGGCCACATGGACTCTGTTTCTCTCTAGATTTGCTGAGTGAATAGAATTACTTTTCAGGTTACGTTATCCAGGTTTCTTGCTCAAATGTGAAATACATCTGCTCTGATTCACAGCACTGTGGAAAAACGTACTGACTTGGTGCTTCAAAAAACTTAAATAGTACGCCAGGTGTATGCTTGGGTATATGCTAGGTGTATACTCGTGTGTATGCTTCAATGGTAGGCTCTCTATACCTTGATTTACCCATCTGTGGATCTAATACATTATACGGAGACTTATCAGGAGTGCCTTCTATAGATTTATCATTCTGAAACTATTCTGTCTATGAATGAAACCAGCTTGATACCACTTCAGTCTTCACAACCAAAATTTCCTGTGTGTGTGCTCTAACTCTGTTGTCTGGTACCTTTTTAGTCTTATCAAAACATTTGGCTTCTACATACCTTGTGCTCTCCAAGCAACCAATTGAGTGATTCCCACTTGTAATCACAGGGCAGATGGAGTGGAGAGAGGTTTTCAGTATCTTACTGAAACTCTGTCAGCTTTACCCACTGCCATGTTATTGACAAGCATTACCGCAGGAGGCTCCTGGAGTGTGCTGCAGTAAGGACTGTCACAGTGGAAATCGGATTTGCTTTATTGTTTCTGTCCTTTAGACCTCTGAATCCTTCTAGCGTTTACCTCTGTGAATATACAAGTTTCTTTTTATGGAGAAAGAAGCCCTTAGCTTGTGTCATGTCATTTTCCCAGGACAGTACATACATTTTGCAAGACAAGGACAAAGATTTCCATGTAAGTGTATGAGGTGTACTTAGACTTGACATATGCTTTTCGTATCTGTTGAGATTCAGATCCTTTTCTGAATATGTGAGGATGATATTAATACTCATACCCACTCAGGTTTTAAAAATGGCATTTTGCAAGAACTTGCTTTTGTGCTCCTCCTCTGCGGTCGCTTGCATTTCCTGGGTGAAAGTGAAAGGATATGGAAGATGTCCTGCGTGGTTGTATGTTCTGGTTTGCTGCGCTGTACTGTCTGATTTTCAGCTGAAGCTCGGAGGAGGGCACAGTACCCCTCAGCCAGACCTGTCTTACAACAAATTGTTTTAATTAGTTTGACAGTCCAGCTGTCTAATTGAACTGTCTATCCTGCTAAATGCTTGGCAACTACAAGGTATTTTCTGGGGGCCTATTCCTAGTGATGGCAATGGCCTTAGAGTGGATTTTAAATGTTAACGCAGTGGCATTGTGAATTTGCTTAAATGTTACTTAGGAATGGCTCTGGCTTGAATTAAAATTTCCTTCTCGGTTGGACTTTTATTTTTTTATAATTTATTAAGCGACTTATGTGGGCTCTTGATTTCAATGGAGTGGTGTTTGTTGTTTTTTAAAGGCATTTTGAACATCAGAGTGTAGGATTCATTGTGACATCCCTATACTCATGTTATGCAGCTCTGTGTGAAACCAGACAGGAGAAAGTTACATCAGCCTCTCCAGAAAGCTATTTGCTGAATTTAATAGGCTAAATGTAAATAGGCGACAATTTTCATTATAGACTGCAATACAATGAGTAAGCTACTGAAGATTGTCATAACACTGAAGATTTCTCACAAAATGGAGGAAGATTGTTTTTCAGTTTCTAATAATTCCTCTATTGAAAGCACCCTAAGCTAAACCAAACTAAACTCAAAGTCTTATTAAATGCTTGTTTTTTCAATAGGTAGTTCTCCTGTGTCATTCAGGTATTTACAGGCCAAGTTCTGCTCTTTGTTAGCTGGCTTGTAGAGCCAGTACTGGGACCTGCACTGCACCTGGTGCAGAAGCAAATCTCATGGGCTGCTTTGGATAGCCAGGGATTCCCTGAGTGTTACAGGGTTTGTCTCTATAGAAAATCGTGGTGCATCGCTTTCAAGTACTTAATCAGGCTCCACTTGAACCTATGCCCAAGTTTTGCATCCTTTCATCTGATTAAGCGTCACCTCTTTTTGTTTATTTATGGGTTTAATTTGATGGGTTCTAGCTTTTATGTTGCAAAAGACAGTGAGCAGCCACTCACTCCGCATCCTCATGATATTAACAACGTGCATCCCACTCAGGTAAACAGGCTGAACCACGCATAATTTACTCTCAGGCTTTTACTGAAATCTGTACGTAGTATGAAGTTCTCTTTTATTTAAAGTTGACTTGATTTTTTTTCAGGATATGTGTTTTTAATAGTGAACAACAACTCCTGTTTTGATTTACACAGTTAAGTTAAATGTTGGTTTCCTTTTCTGTTTAGCAGCAGAAATACCTTTCCACCTAGGCAGTAGGGAAGTAAATATTTGTGCAAACTTTAACAGAAGAAACTCCTTAATGTCTGTAAGCATATAAACTGTAAACATATTAGTAAGCACTAACAGGGTTTTGTTATGTTGGCATTATTCTGGGGTTAATTCTTTGCAATGAATGTGTAATTTATTTTCTGTGATAGCAAGAATGTTCTGATTAGCCTTATATCATCTGAATGAATTGTGGAATGTGAGGAAAGCCACAGCTCTGGGAATGAGCTAAGACCCAGTGCTTACTTTAGTTAGGGCTGTGGGTCAGACGTTTCATTCAGAAGCATTGCTTTGAGAAGCAAATCATGGATGCTACAGGGATAACATGCAAATATTATTTAATTGGTCGAATATTTTTTTTTAGGAAGACAAAGATGACGTTATAACATAAATTTATTTCTGAACAAACTGCAACATTAAGAACTATACAGAGAAACTGCATCACGCTTACAACTCAGTCATGATATTTGTGCTTTGTAGGATAAGTAAACATTGATTCTATCACAGCAAAAAATTGGTTTACTGACAACTAACTGTATTTGGCTTAAAATAAATACACTTTCCCATTTATTAACTCAGAGCACTTTTATATAATACTTGGTGCTTTTTACTGACTTTCAGCCTCGGAAATGCTGAGCATTCAGTGTTACCACGCATGTTGGTGTGAGTTGTGGATGTTCACCAGTTTGTAAGAATAAGCCCAGTGACTGCACAGTTTAGTGTATGCAACAAACTGACCTTTATCTTGACAGTAAAGAGACCTCCACTGTTCTGTATATGTTGCAGAGATGTAGAATTTCTCATGTTACTTAATGTTCTGTATTAGGTTTCACTGACAATTTTTATCTCTCAACAAATGAGTGAAAATCATGCAACTTTAGGAATGGTTTTAAAGATAAAATTGAGAATAATATGGCTCTTTTTCATAAATTATTCAAAACTACTTCAAAGTCTTCAAAAATAGTGCAAAAGGACAGTTTTCTTTCCCCCCCCCCCAAGAAATAGTACAGAAGCATATATTGTTATACGGAAAATAAAATCTCTTAAATATTGTATTGGGAAAGGCTGGTTTTCTATTATGCTATTTGGGAAGGGAGAGGCAAAAGATAAAGATTTTCAAAGAAATAAATCTCAGAAGAGCTTTGATGTGATTGGTTTTGAATTTAAAGGTAAATATAACCTATCTCTTTGGAAGAATCGAGAGTATCACTGAGCGCATGATACTAACAGATCATCTCAGCAAGAAGATACTATAGGATATCTTATCAAAGTTATATAAATGTTATAGCAATGTGAACTATCATATATAGTCCAAACACTTGCATCCAAAACGAACAAGCACGTGTGCTGAGATTTTAACAATCATTTTGATTTCCTAAAAATCTTAATTTTCATAACTTTCTGTCGAGGCAGCACTCTTCAGATATGTATTTTTTTTTAACCTTATTAACAATTCACTTGATTAAACTAAAACTAAAATAGTATTTTTTTCACTACTTTTAACTCATGTAGCATGTTACATGGTGCTTTAAATAAAAGCACTTCGTGTAACACATTTACTATCATCACTCCCTTTAACCAGGTAGGGACACTGAGGCACAGAGGTGAAATGACTTGCCTGAGGTCACCTGGCAGGCCTGGGATGGGACAGGGCTTCAGAAACCCGCTGCCGTGACTCCCATGACTCACAGAGCTGTGCTTAGGGACATACCAACCATAGAGATCCCAAACTGCACTGCCTCTAAGGGAAAAGAAATTTCTTTTAAGGGTATTAACTGAGATTCTAGATCTCATTTCCTTGAGAAGAAGACAGGGATGGCAAATTGCTATGGGAGAGAAATAATTGCATGGAAAGAAACTGAAATGTGTTTTCAGTAGGCTTTTATTGTGCCATCTAACCACAAAGATCTGGTGTGTTCAAAAGTTTTTACCCCTTAGAAGACCTTGGAGGTTTAGTTTTGTTTTATTTATCTAGGGACATGGGTTTCTCTGTGCATCCTGGAACACACTCAGGTTCTAATAGGTAAACTGTACAAACATAAGTGTTGTTTTAGAACTGAATGTTAGCATACTGTCCCATTTCAGCTGATTGATTTAATCAAATTGATGAAAATGGATCTTATTGGAGATTTAAGTCTTTACTGTGTAGTCCATTAATTCAGAAGGCTAAAAATCCATCCCCGCCTAGTACAGTACATCCTATAGCACAATATGTCAAGAGTCCCTCAGGATACAGAAAGATACAATACGCCTTGGTTTCACTTTGCTCAGTGCTCAGCTGTGGAACAGACGTGTGCTGTTTCTGTAGAGTTTGTATGTCTTTGTTCATTGTACTCAGTGATGTTTGAAAGTCAGAGCATTACACAAATCACTGCTTACTTAAACTGGATTAAAACAAAAATGCCAAACAGGTGAGCTTTCTTAACCCAATTCAAGGAGCCAGTCAAACAGGCTTGGTGTCATCTCTCTGCCTTCCTCACTGAGCTTGCAGTATTGCACCACAGCATGAAAGATATCGCCAACCTTCCAGGACTTCCGTTGAACTAGTTGCACAACATCTAAAAACTAAATTAGAGGAAAACAAACAAAAAAAGCAATAGCACTTAGGATTTGATTAGCACTTTGCTAAGGTTTTGTTAAATGAATTGCATGCAAACAGCTGTGAGACCATCCTTATGTACAGTGAGTGCTCTGTCAATGAAAGCAAGAACAGTTAAAGTGAGCTTGCTACAGAATCAAAACCTATCAACAACTCGCTGTCAAAATAACGAAAGTTATTTCACAGAAAAATATCCTCTTCATTACCATCAGTTATATTTTAACTTACGTTTTTGTGTTTCCACCCAGTATTTTAAATATTCAAACAGTACTGGTGAGCGTTTCTGGGTAAACTGTCACACGAAGACTTTTGCCACAGTTGTGGTTGAATCACGATAAGGATCTATATTTGCCTGGCTTTTTTAGTCTCCATATAAACCAAGGGTTAAATATACATTCTTAAACAGCTGTAAAAAATCCTGAATTTTGTCCACTTTGTACTTAATAATGGGCTTCACAGTGTCACGCATCTGGTCCCACTTTTTTTCAGCAGCATATAAATGAAAATCAAAGCTTTTCATTTCCTTGAATTTCACAATCAATATCTAATTAGCTTGCTCCTTCTACATTTCCAGTTTTAAACGACACAAGAAAATATTGTGTCTCTAGTTCGTGTAGCTGTTTGCTATTTACATACTGAAGCCTAAACTTTTAATATGTATTTTAACGATACTTAATAGGCGCACGATTTCCAAGAGCACTGTTGTAGGCAGGATGTGCTTCATTATTCTCTAGTGTATTTTTGCAATTGAATTAACTGTTTGCCAAAGCACATGGGTAAAGCTGACAGCTGTTTCTTTAATTAGACGCAATTTGGACTGTTGATGCTGAATGCATTTTAAATGATGTTTATGATTCCCAAATGCATGTACTCAAGAAAATCAAACAATATCTCTGCTACTCAAAATGATCTTCCTATAGACATTATTTTAACAGATGAAAATACTGATTTGTAATACTTTTTTTCATTAATTGATTTGAATACTGTGACACTTCTCGTTAGCCTTAAGGCTTGAACCAGTCTTTCTGACCTTGGAAAAGGTCATTCTGGTTATTTCTGAAATGTTGTAGATAGCATTTAGTGGTGTCTCCAGCAGATCGCGAACTAATTCAGGAATAAAATTGTTCTGTATTTCTTGTGGCCATTTTGGACTTCTTTGCTTTGCTCTGGGTATTCTGGCTTGGACTAATAGTTGAAAAGGTATCTCAGTTCTGGTGATCTGTGTCTGTCTGGAAATGGGCTTCTGCATGCAAAATGGTGACTGGTGGCTACATCTGAACAGGAGCAAAAGTGTACTGGTATGTGTAGCATTTTTAAAAATTATTATTATTGTCAAGCCAGAGAGATGCCTCATAATTTTTATGTAATGATGCAAAATGGTCTCACTTTCCAAGTAAAAGATGTGTGATTGCAAACATGACTCTGCTAGAAATGCTGGTTGGCCTCCCTTGCAAAAACTCTCCCTCTGGCTAGGAATAATGTAAGGATGTACCTAAGCATATGGGTTCATCCTGCCTGTCCTCTAAACTTTCAACCAGCTGCAGAAGCCTCGAGGTCTTGTTATGTGAGACACTGAGCCCGAGCTCAGTGTTATCATTATCTTGCATTTAGTCTCTTCTGTACAACCAAGCAGTCGGTCCTTTTCTTGTTGAGGGGTGAGGGTGGTGGAACTTGATGGTCTTTAAGGTCCCCTCCAACCCAAATGAGTCTATAGAGTCTACGAACCTTAAATCCTGATGTATTTAATCCTCTCCTCTTTGTGAAATAAGCAGTAGCCTTGCCATCTTGCTGTAATGAAGATGTGTTTGCATCTGCTTTTAGGCTCAGTAACTTCAATACATCATAGATGCTACTGTGATTAAAGTGAATTAATATTATGCCCAATTCTGTGAACACTACCTTTTCAATTCTGTTTTCCTGAGATTTTTTAAAATAGATGGTTGGGATTCCAAGTTCAGAAGCAGCTATCCACTGCAGGGTGGCTCGAAGCTCTGCGTCAGGGCATTCTGGTTCCAGATCAAAATTTATCACCAAGAGGTCCTTCTGACAATTGGCTGTTCCCACTGAGAGCCCTGAAGTACTTTCTGGAAAAATAATTCCAACGGTTATTGTGGAATTGTATGTATTAACTTCAAATTGTATGCTGTGATTGATAAGGTTCAACTTACCCTCTGTATTTTCTGTCTGTTCTTTAAGGAAAACCTTTTCTTCTACTAATTCACTTAGAAACAAACAACAACAAAGCTCGTTAGTGATATTTAGGAACAGTCTACAACACTGCATCATGATGGACAAACTTCTCCCCCAATGTAAGACCTAGAAAACTGCAAGAAAAATGTTAAACAGGATAAAATAATAAAAGGCTGAATATATTACAGTAATTTAATCTGTAAATCAGGAAAAGCCATGGGAATTGCAGTGTTATTCCTGTGATATGATGGAGTACTTGTACCAGTTGCACTATGTGTTACGTTTCATCTGCGTATCTTTGCGGTTTATGTAATGACAAAGAGAATGACATTATGGTAAGATGCAGCAGGTCTTGTAACCTAGGGGGAAATACTGAATTTCCAATGTCTGCATTTTGCAGTGCTATAGTTGTTGGGTGAATTTTTTTCAGTCTAGCTTTCTAGTTTTATTAATTTATATTAACCATTATTTATTAACAGTTTAACTATTTTTCATAGCTAAACACAAACATAGCTATCAATGTCTTCAACTACTGCTGTTCTCAAATATATTAGCTGTTTGGATAAACAAATTCTGCTTACACATTGGAAAAATTTCAAAAAACTTCATTTCTTATGTTCCATTTTTCCTGTTAAACTATAAACCCTGGCTACGTTTTCACTGCTTCAGCTTCCATTTTGGAACATAATGTCCATGCTCCCATACATGTAGCAGGAACCTGTAAATTCACGTCTGATGTTAGTTACGGCAGTCACTTCGTCAGTACTGGAGAGATACCACTTAGGTGTTTCTGGACTGTCCTGTTCTGTCCTCAACCAAGGACAGCAAGACTTTGTTTCCCACATGGGAGGATGCTACCCTTACCACCCTCTTTCACAGACATTCAGAATCTCCCCCAAGGCTTCAAAGGACCAAGCGTATACACACACTTGTGTAGTGGTTACTGCAAGATGTGAAATAAAATGGCAGTATGCAGTCTATGGTTTGTCGTGACAGAATCATAGGTGCCTAATAATGTCCCTTCCATCAGATTTTATTTTACCAGTGTTCTGTTTGAACAGCAGATGTATTCTGAGCTTTGACTTTGATTTGTGGAAGGACGAACTGCCCTGAGTGGTGGTGCTGTGTTCCCCAACATCTGTCCTGCCAGGATCTCATGCCTGTTGGCTAACACCTGTGACTAGCCACTGAAAGCTAATGAGGAGTTGGAAGTTTATCACTTTAATCTTTGGAAACGTAAGGGAGAGGGGTGACCTTAAGGAATGTGTGTAGGAGGTATTGCTGCCTACTGTTAAGATGGAAATGTTTTAACAAGGTTAGTGTCCTGATCCAGAGAGAATGCATGCAACTCTACAGAAATACGAATGCTTGGGTTTCTGACAAAAAAGAGCTTCTCAAAAGCAGGATGGTTTGTTGTAGAATAGCCTGGTAATGAGCTGTAAAGGTCTTCTGATATAACTGACTTCACAAAGTTTCCATGTTCAATATGTGATGTACAGTCCGTACGTACTTTTCTGCAGTGGCCGTGCCCTGTCTTCATCGTGGCATTCACCAGCTGACTGGTTACATACCATGTTTCAGGGTACCAGCATCTTTAGGCAAATTCTTATGCATGTCTTGACAATTATATTGTATGCTCAATAGAAACACACCCTGAAACAATACTTAAGACATAACTTAAGCCAAATTACTATAATAATGCCATATATATATATATATATTTACTTTAATTGATCTTTATTTGCTTGATCTTACTTGCTCTTACATTAAAGTTTTGATAATATTTGAAATTTCTCAGAGAAGAAAGTTCACGCAATGGATGCTCAGAAGGCTGCCTTCTAGGCAGAACAGTTGGATCCATATTCTTGAGAGGTCCACCTGGGTGGGCTTTCCTGTAACTTTTCACCATCTAATGCTGTCACACTGTACAGACACCTACTTGTGAGCTTTTCTGAAACTAAGGGCAGGCTAAGCAGCAGGTGCAAAGCAGGGCTTGGCGCATTTTAGATGGTGTAAATGATTTGCAGTTAAAATTAGACTAAACATCAAATCTCACTTCAGTGACTACTTACTTAATCATAGGAGAAGATGGCATGTTCTCCTGATAAATTTCCAGGTCCATAATGCCAAGACTGCTAGTTGTACTGCTGTTGCCATTGCTGACAAAGCAAAAGTTTAAATATTAGTGCCAAGCTGCACTGAACACATCTCCATACATTATTTTTTTCTGTACAAGTAAAGTGAGGAGGCAGTCTCCTGTTATGCAGAGTACCACAAAATCAACTGTGCTCAGTAAGTGTTTCCCAGAATGCAGCACACTAATCTCCTCAAAATAATGAGTTTTTTTATTAAAATAGTTCTGGGCAGATCATGTATCAAGTGATGCTGTGGACGGAAAAAAAATCATAGACAGTCTTCTTGTGAATGGCTTATGCAATGAACATTTGGTCTCAAACAGAAAAACAGTCTGCATGTGTCCTTGAAAAGAAAGATTACCAAGCATAGAGATGTCCTGGAAAAACCTGCAGAGGTTCAGATACTCAGATACAGATTCAGAATGTGTTGAGTTAAACCAAGGTTTGTTTGTGTGTATGTATATATAGATATAGGTATGTGTATATGTGTGTATATATACACACACACTGAGGTTGCCTATTGTACTACTTACCTGTTGGTTGACTCCATGCCTGTAACCAGCAGCAGTTTCAGCATATTATGTCCTACCCTATGTACTGTCAGGGATCTGAGGGTGCCCCAGGTAGAGTGATGGTCCCTGATGCTTCTGGCTACTCTGAAAGACTGAGACTTTTAATTAAAAGCCAATGCTCATTGGGACCATTAATACCTTAAAGTATTCTTTGGCTGCTTCAAAAGGATGAAGTATAAAACCTAAGAATACTTAGAAAAAATAGTCAAACATTGCTACATGTTTGACAGTGAATGTTTACACAGCTGTAATAGTCTGATGAACAGGTTGTGAATTTGCTGGCTGCTAGTCAGTTAGCATCAATGAGTTCTGTGTGTTAAGTAAACTTGAACCAATTAATTTATACTAGAAAAGCAGCTAATAGTATTATTCCTTACGTCCGAGGTATTGTCTAGACAGTTTTTCTCCATCGTTTTTTTTCTAAATCAAGGTCAGTATGCCATGCATTCAGACTTCAGAGAGAATTTCAGTTTCAATGAAGAGCCAAATGGCACAATGCATTAGCTCTCTTATACCAGACTTTAAGGGTTGATACTACAATGAGATGAATGGTTCACCCATTTTCTTTCAATGAGCCAACACTGCCCTCTGACAGACTCTTTTACCTGCTTTGTTACCATAGTCTTTCCTTCCTGTCTTAATACCCAGGAGAAAGAAGTAATTACTTGACAATATTTTTTAAAATCTGATTTAAGATCAGATTTAAGGAAAAAAAAAACTTGAAAAAAGGTAAGAAAAAACCTTGCTCGATTTGAAGTTGTGAAAGGGCTGAAGTCAAACTAACATTTCTTTATACATACTCTAAGGGCTAGGTAACACCTTTAAACATGTCCTGGCTAGAGTAGGAAGACAATGTGGCACAGTGCACTGGAATTTATGCATACTAGGGGCAAACTCAGCCATCCTTTGTTGATCTGCTTCCCTGTGCTAGTCTAAGCAGATCAGGGTGCTATCTGTGCTCTCATTATACAGATACCTGATGGGAATAGCAGTCTCATCAGTTTTGGCTAAGAAGATGTCATTGTTTTGGAAACAGTAGCAAATAAAGCAAAGCAAAGATCGTAGCAATTAGCTTGTCTGACGGCCCTTTCACTGTAGGACTGGGGCACTTGCATGGGGCAAGGAAGTGCTTTCATGGTCTGAATGTAACTGCTCACCAAAACAAAGATCTGGCAGAAAATGAGGATGTGGCTCTTTTAATTTTTATTTTTTACTTTTAAAATGAGATGAACTGTCACTAGGCTTTCTTTACAATGTTCTCAATCTTGAGTTATTGCCCCTCATTTCCAACATATGGTTATCAAATCATATGCTTAGTTGACCAAACCATTATGTATACTGAGAACAGACAATACCGGTACCTCAGGGATCGTTCACTGAGTTGTAAGTAGCTACTTGTGTCATCTGGATTGTCCTCATCATTGGCCAGCTGGGACCAGCTACCAGTGCTTTCCTCACTGCTGCTGAGATGGTTTGGAAATTCTTCAGCTGTTTTTGTCTCTCCTGGGACTTCAGCATCCAGTCTGCTCTGAGCATTCTTGCTGGTAGGATGATAAGGAAGGCATACTGATAATTATAATATAGGCAAACAAACTACTACTGCAAATCTTCAGGCAATGCTACTCATTAAAGTTAACTGAGCTGCACAAACTGTACAGATGCAAGAGACTGGACAAACTTATAAATTCATATGAGAAGACTAGTTCAACGTATGGTCTGGGATGCTCTTTAAAAATGGTCTTCCTGTGGGTGCTATAAACAAATAGAAAGCAAAATAAGCCTTATGTGGAAATATGCATAGAAAAGGCTTAACTTGTACAAAAAGAACTGCTTGCTGCATAGGTCTATTGCTTAATGTACTTTTGTCAATGAGTGGTTGAAATACGGGATAAATATTAGTGCAGAATGACAGCATAGTTGGAACTATATATAGGCCCTAAATTCCTGTCCTGATGGTGGGTGAAAAAGTTTCTTGACAAGGTTTTCTGCCTGCTGAATGTGATTTTTTATTTTTATTGGACCATCGATTATAGTTAGGTATGTTACATGCGTATGTGAACGTTTTCTAGCTAGGGGAGGTAATCGAGAATAAAATCTGGATCAAAAATTATCCTTGCTTGCTCTTCTAATGCCAGCAGTAATTCTTAACAATGAAGAGATGGAGCATTTTGAGTTCTGTACGGATGGTTTTTTATCTGTATGTTCAGATTTCTCCAGTTTCTGGTGTATGATGCTAGTGTTAAACTTCACAAAATGTATTAATCAAGAAGTAGAAATGCATGGTATATATATAAGAAGGTCAAAATTGTTATAATAGAGTATAAGAACAGAATAAGACAATATTATCCTATCTAGAAGTGAAATAATAAGATGAAATCAAATACATCTAGTTCCTATCTGAGCTGTGCAGGATCCCAGATTGGAAAATGAGTGCATTCTACTATGGTATTTTTTGTTGTAAACCTAACTCAACTTGACATGAAAAATACCAACATGTTGTGCGGCATCTTCACTGACAATGCTACTTTCTAAAGGTCTCTCAATTCTGTTTTGTGTACATTTTTCTGAATTGCTTGAAATGCACTTTGCTTTATTTAAATGCAGCAGAAATTTTCAGAAAACTTTTACTGAATGCATTTCAAACAAAGCCACCTATTTTAAAGCAACACAGAAAAGACCTGCAACATTCAGATATATCATTTACAGCAAGTTAGCAAGTAAAAAAAACAAAACAAACAAACAAACAAAAAACTTCCATCACATGAGAGCACAACGTGCTCCACTGACTATTTACATAAACACACTTAAACCATACCCACTTCCTTAACTGCACGTTGCTGGAAGAAAATTCTTCTACTTAGAGCTTTTCCTACAAATATAGCTGTGCATTCTGTAGCAAGTCTATGACATTTCACACTTTTTTTCTTAGCAGAACTGACTCCTACAGATATCCACATTCACATACCCTTGCATGGATCACCCTATAATACAAGCAAGCCTCCAGCTCTTCTACCCTGTGAACAGTGTAGATTGAAGAAAGGTCTAGAAGTAAAAGTAGGAAAGTATTGTGGGTTGTGAATCACTAATGACTTTTAGCCTGCTGTGTTTCTTAAGAGCTTTGTTGCTTTGGTTGGGGATGGATAAAATAATTCTTTCTCTTGGTAAGTATGCAGTAGGTAGAAACCGGATTGATTTTGGAGAATACAGGGTTAGGAAAAATGCATTATAATTCTTCATACTTGACGTGTGCCACACATGCACGCGTGCGTGTATATATGTTGTATATATACAAATGAAGAATAAAAGCTACAGTTAAGGTAACTTTTCACAGGCAAACTGGGCATTGTGAGATTTACCAACAGACTTGCTATGCAGGCAGAAAAGTACATAATAAAAAATGCCACCTCTTTTTGGGTGATCATAAAGATCCCAAACTGTCATCTCTGACCTCTTGGGTACAAAACTCATCATCCCCAGCAGCTGGGTAGCGGGTAGTGGTGCTATCCAGAGGCTGTTTTAATACAAGCCAGGTAACATCCAATATAAAGTCCAAAATATAAGAGATTTTTCGGGGGGTAGCAATCTTATGTGAGCACTTTGGGTTCGCTTGATTCATTATGCACTTATGTGACAGACCAGTGATGCTTTATGATAATGACTGTATGTCTGCTTCGTATTTTGCCTGGAGTCCTGCGTGCCTGTACCTATTCTGCCAAGTAATTGCACGCAATAGGAGTAGTTCAGTGGCTCAAAGCAAGCAGTGCTGACACTTGTTCATCTGTTACATGTTTCAGGGTTTTTACTTCAGCCTAGGTTTGGTCCAGATGGCCCTGCCACAAGTGGTTCAAATCCATGTGAAGAATCGCCAGAAGCTTCCCCTTCCTAGTCAGTGGATGATCACACCTGGTCCCCACTTGCAGCACAGCTTCTCATTGACATTCCTCCCAAGGGAATCTGCTTTGCATGCTGCACGCAGTGCTGATGCATAGAAATGGGGATGAGTTGGTTCAGAACTGCAAGGCATTGCCAAAGAAAAGTGCTAACATAGGAGTAGCCTCTGGGTACTAATTCTGCTCTACCAATCCTATGACTTTAAACTTTCAATAGCCACTTCGAGAACTCTGCATCAAACACAGAGGAAAAGCTGTTATTAAAGGGCTCATAAGCTGTGCAGAAAATAACTTTATTTCCAAACAGTCAAGATTTTAAATAGGCAGATTTCTAAATGTATCTTATTAAAAGCAGGTTGCGTTACAAGGAAGAGGAAGGTTAGTGGGGGAGAGTCAGCACAAAATAGAGAGACTATAGTAATTATCCACCTAATTGCTACCATACACAGGGAAGTGCATGCTTTCTCACTTCTAGCAGAGCTTTGTCAAAAGCCAAAACACAGCACTGCCTAGCATAAAATGAGCTACAAAATGGTTTTGAACACTAGCATCTGCACTCTTTCTAGCACTCTGAGATAATGGAGTGCTGCAATCCTCCAAGTGATTGGCAGCTTAGACACCATTAAAGTAACAGATATGATTAAGAAGTATAGTTAAAAATAGGTAATACCTTGAGAGACAGCTTTGCTCTTAACCTCCTAACATCCACAGCAATCCTCTACGCTTGCACTACACTCTCGCACAGCAGGGTTTACACTTTGCCTTAACCAAAGTTTAGATTCCTCAACAAAAGGAATACAGCTGCAAGGAGAGGGTGTTAGGCTGTGGTATAAACTCCACCAAATGAAACTTTATTCACTTCTCTATCTGAATTCTACCTAGAGGTTGAACTCAAGTAGTTGAGGGGTGCTTTTAATTTATTCTCCCCTTCCCCTAAAAAATTTTTACTTGTTCTTCCAGACTGTAAACACAAAGCTGAACCTCAAGCTTTTGGAAGCCAGGTCTTGTTTCCAGGTACACAAAACATCAGGTACATACGGAAGCACAGGAGAGAACTACAGCTTGAATTCTATCTTCTGTTTTACACTAATTCTGATTTTTATTTTTCCATTGAGATCTCAGCCTGTGCTACATGAAAATTCAAACTTTGTCCATCTCTCCTTTCTTGACTATGGAAGACCTAGTGTTAAAGGGAAAATTTACTCGTCTGTGTGGTATTGGATTTGAAACTTAGAACCATAATACTGTAACGTTTAACAAATGTTTGCTCCACAGACCAGTACTGTGATGTATAATTTGGTGGTTTTATGCAGTTAGAAACCTGTAGTGATAATCTATCCTGCTTATTTCTCCAAAAGTGTTTTCCTCTTCGTCTTCTCCCTTCATAAAAGTAATGTTTACTGAGAAATTAAACACTGAAGCAATAAGCTGATTTTCTGTTTATCACCTACCTATTCAGTAAGGAACCAGAAACTGTGTGCTTCCCAGCATAAGCTTCTGGAGGTTTTTCATTGCTTTGATGCTCCTTTCCAGAAGAGTCATGTGAAGTTAAGGACTTAGAGTCTTTATCTGCCTCATCTCGTTGATCAGTTTCTATCTGAATTAAAGGCACTTCCCTGTGCTGACCTGCAGGGAGCCATCCAGGGTTCTTCATCTTCTCTTTTTGCTCATCCAAATTTATTCCATCTCTTTTGGGTTTTGTTTGAATCCGAGTTGCGCTTTGGGGATATTTGCTTTCCAGCATATGATCTTGGCTCGTAGAATCAAAGGAATCCTGCTGGACAACTATTAAACTTTTACCACTTTCAACAATATTTGCAGCCAGTCTGTTTGCATATTGTTCCACATGTGGTGGGGAATCACTGTGAAAGTGATCTGCCTCTGCAACCTCTGCCTCATCTGCTATGATTTTGTTCTTGCGCATTAGAGATTCAATAGAACTTGCCCATGTCTCATGAATCAACATATCAGTGATCTGGTCAGTCTTGCATCTTTGGTACAGGCAGGAATCAGACTTGCAAAGACCTGAAGAAGCCACAGTACTGACTGGCTGTACGCTTAAGGAATCCCGATGATGCTGGGCAAATCCATCTAATGAATTTGCCTTGACTGGGATGTTAACTGTTAGTCTAGAGCTGGATGATCTGGTGTCAGGCATTGAGGCTTGTCTGAAGCAAAAAGGTGATCGTAGAGAGGGCGGTAGCAAACTGCCACACCAGTCCTTTGAATTTCGAGGGGAAGATAGGTTATCTTTGTTTTCCTTTTCTATTTCTCTTAGCATATACCTATAAAATTCTTCTGTTATGCTTTCTGTGCTGGACTGTTTGGATGGGCAACTTGGTCTTACGTTAAGGTGACCATTTTTCTTGGCTACTTGTTGCAAAGCAGAAGTTAAGATGTTGTTTGCATTTTTTCCTGCATAGTAATCCAGTAACAAATCAAAGCCTCTTCCTTCATTTTCCATCTGGTTCACCATAAATCTTGAAAATTCATCTGTAATGCTTTCACAGCTAGACTGCTTTGAGACAGAACTTGTCTGGCTCACCGATTGACCAAAGGTGTTCATTAGGCCTAAGGTATTGACAGAGGCTTTGGAATCTGCATCCTCCTCTGGGATGCTCTCACAGCTTGAGGCCTTGGCTCGGCTCCATCTGTCACAGTGCAGCCTGTTCCTGGGATGGTTTGGACCTTGCCAGATGCTGTCAACCATGGAGAGTTCAGTGAGGTTCATGATCTTTGCAGCCACTTCATTTGCAAAGATATTGACAGAATCTGGTGCATCCTCAAGGTTTATAGATTCATCTATTACCCGATTCATCAACTTTTCCTTTAGCTCAGGATGCTCATCTGTCTTTCTTTTGATCTCGCTGAGTCTAGGTGCCCTGTGCTTCCGAACAACTGAGCTATTAGCATGGGTTTCCTTTTTCCTCTTCATGGTTCTGCATGACAAACTCTGGGTCACCAGATATTCATTGCCTCTCTTCCATGCACAGAACCAGGGTTGCTTTCCACTTGAGTTTTCAAGACAAATGGCAGCTATTTCGGTTGCCATAGAGACCACTGTTTCTGCCAATTCTTCTGCAAAATCTGTTATACAGTATTTGTCCCTTGAATGTTTCACCTGGAGCAGAGGCTGAGAAGGAAGCAAGACATGGCTTCCTAACAAAGATAAGCTAACTTGGACTTCATCGTTTAGCACAGCATCACACTTATGCTTCACCTGGTTATCTGCATTCGCAGCAGCATTGGAAGACTGTTGTTCTTGAACGCCATGCCTGCATTCATTGTTTGCAAAGCTGTTTTCTCTGTCTGAAAATGATCTGTAGTCTTTCTTCTTCTGATTGTTACCCTGATTTGGGGATTTGTAACAGTCTCGTGCGGTTCTTTTCAGGTATCTTTTCTTGGGAGATGTTTTTGCAACAAGCCCATTATGTCCAGTGGCTCTACTTAGTTCTGAATTCAGTGTGGCACTTTCCTTGCTATTTACATCTCTCATGTTAGTTTTCCTAGTGCCTGTACCATTTCCAAGTTCTTTGCTAGCACTGTAGCATGTACCAAATGGCTTAGCAGCAGAATGATCAAGGGGTCTGTGTGATGTTTCATGTGTGGTTGCCTGTGTTGGCCATCCTTCTACTCTTGTTACTTTCTTGGCTTTTGGGCTGTCAGAAAACAGAGGAGAACACTCTTCAACTTGTCTTATGTCATTCATCTTCTTGCAAGTGAAATATATCACATTAAAAAGCAACTCATTTGCAGTCTCCATGAAAATGTCTTGTGTACTCGAGCTGTTTTCTGAACAGGGCTGTAGCTGTCTCTTCTTCCTAACCTCTTCGATAGAATGACGTAGAATAATATTAGATAAGTTTTGTGCAAGTTCATCCCTGATTACTCCATCAGAGTGTGGAATCTGTGGCCTTGCTGCTGTTTCAATAATTCTTCCATTTATGGATTCCATAAAATGCCCTACGTTTTTGTATGTATTGGGTTTTGTCAAAATTGTTGATGCCTCTTTGAGAAGTGCCTTTGCAATGCTATCATTCAGCTTCTCCATGCTGCTTCCTATAGCTATGCTGCAATGAAGAGTAACGGCTGCAGATGTCTGAGCTGCAGACAGCAGACCACTCGAAGTTGCAGGGTACTTCTCTTCCTTTGCTTCCCCCAGTCCACAGACTGCTACAGCACTTGCTACCTGAGTCATGCCACACAGCGCAGATGGAAATGAATATTCTGTACCAGAACAATCCTCAAGTAGCTGTGAAGACGCTGTCTGTGTCTCTTCATTATCTACTGCTCCATTTTTGGAGTCTGTGGTTTCTTGGTCCTGTCTGAACTTTTCTGCAGCCTGGGGACTTGAGATGGTTCCAATGACTGTCGCTGCACACGCCAGGGCCATCTCCAGTGCGCTCTGGCTTTGCCCATTTGAATGTTCTTCCTCGAAGTAATCTGAAACTTCAGCAGAACTTTCTGATTCAGTCCAGTGGCACACGTTTGGGAAGGCAGACCCTGGCCAGTCAGACACATTCTCACAGCTGTCTGGACTTTGCACTATGACGATCTTTGGAAGTTCATTCCATGATCGGGCAGCAGACACATCTTCTGACTTGCAGGAGCTCCCTACAGAGATGCTGACTGCAGCCTCCTCATTAAAAGTGGTTTGAGACTGTGACAGTCTGATGAATGCATCTTGCAGAACAGATTCTGCTAAATTTGTGGCATACTGACCTGTAGATGCTTGCTCATTTTGCCAGGGGGGATCACTTTTCCTACCACCTGCACATTCCTCTATGTCTACCTTACTGATGTGTTTTGCTATTGGGTTGTGAAGAGGCCCCAGCTCCTCTTTAGCCATTTTGGTTAAAGATACATCTTCTAATACATTCACTGAGCAGGAGTGTTCAACCCCACTAGTCAAATTACTAGTACTGACAGATGATGTAGCTGTTTCCACTAATTCCTTCTGCCACGGGATTTCCTGGTCTGGCTTATCTTCAGGTTGTGAGATGCCATCTTCAGCCACAGCATTCACAGCTTCAGAGACTCTAGTAGCTGTATTTTCTTTATTAATGGAATTTCCTTCCAGAATTAATGGCAACCTGGCTTTCCTGTAGTGTAGATTTTCAAATCCTTTTCCTTTATTTTTTTTGATATCTGAAGATGATTCTGAAACACTTATTTTTTCATGGCCTACTAAAAGAAAAGTAAGGTATTAATCTTTGCAGAGTACTCTGGAACTTTAAAAAGAAAATGGTTGTATAACTGTCTAATGCATTACTGCTCTGTAAAACTGCTGTACAACCACGTATCCTTGTCTTTGAACAAAAATTTAAAGTATGAATAGCCATCCATTTTCTAAATTACAAATAAATTATCTGCATAAATTAACACTGAGTGCAATTTCTGTAAGCACTGCTATGGCTGTTCTGCAATACAGAATTATGCAATAGCAGAATTATGCTCAGTCTCATTGCTTTTACCAGTTTTATACTCATCAGCCTCGTTTTCCTCCTCGAGGTGCTCAGATGCTGTGAGGAAATCTTCTTCTATTGAGGACACTGAGCAGTTTGTGTCATCCTCAGGCTTTGAGACATGAGCTTCTATCTGCAGCTGTCTCTCCTGAACAAGCTCAAGCCCAATCAGAAACTTGTTTATTTCAAAGATGATGCAGCTTGCGCTGTTCTTCCTGTCCCCCCTTGCACACTGAACCAAGCAGACATCTGCTAGCCAAGGACACTAGAGGGGGAAAGAATCTCAGAGAGTTATTTAATTAAAAACAAACAAACAAACAAGCTTGTTTTAAGCATCCCTCTGTCAAAATCTCAGGAATGTTCTGTTGTCAAGATGCAATACAGTTTGTCATTTAGAAATTTGTAACACAGTGTGCAGTCACATATATGCCAAAATAAAACCGCTTGGATCAACATCTGTTAAAGAAGCATTTTAGTAGAGAATCCAGCTGTATCACAGGGGTGTCTTTATTTTGTTGAAATAACCAAGGGGTTTTTTTTTTTCCAATCAAATTCTTGTTTTAATGACAGTGTTACTGGCTTTAAGCTATGTCAGAGTTAGCCACCTGACACACTGTTATTACAGCCCTCACACCACCCGGTATTACTTGTCTCTGGAGGGAATTGTTTGTGGGTATGAATTCCTTTTCAGGATAATTTCTGCTGCAATGCTTGTTTTGAAGGCAGCCCTGTACATACTGGCTGGTGAGATGAAGAGCAGGTCACCTTTAGATGTTCTTGCAAACTATTTTAAAATAGTTTTATTTTCTTTGTTCTTCTCCCTCTCACTCCTTATTTGCCCAAAGCCCTGTTATTTCAGACCAGCATAACCTCCAAATGCAAACACGCAATGTGGTGAACCTTTACATAAAAGATGTCTTAGCCAGAGAGGCTGTATAGTTAAGCAGGAAGTTGGGCAGAAACCGAGAAAAAAGAACTCTTGTTATGCTCACTTTATTGATATTAAAACTGTTGGATGTTTATACTCCCTCAAAGCTAAGTTGATATCTCTGCATGGAACTGTGTTTGTGGTACAGATATACTCTGAAGCAAAGCCAAATTTTTGCAGCTTGTGATCATGAACTTTAACTCAAGACCCCCAGGAAGGAGCCAGCGTAAGTGTAACCAACTCTGGATCAAGGCTGCAGATTTTAAGCTACGTAAAAGACACCCTGGGCTCCCTGTGCATTTGCAGAGTACCTAGCATAACGCAACCCCATCCTAGGAATGGGTGTGAAAGCAAAGTAGAAACCTAGTAATAATAGTGGGATGATTATTTTGTTGGAACTGCCTGTTTTATTAGTCTACTATTCCTTTACAACTGAAAAATGTGTCTGAACAAAAAACCAGATACGTTAGCCTGTTAAAAGTAAAATACAAAAGAAAGATTTTTATTTTTTTAAATAGCCCCTCAGGAATTGTTACTGAATCAGACCTAAGCATATGCTGTGTTGTGAGAACTGTTATTAATAACAGATGCAGTCTTAGAGCAAACATTCCCATGCTGTTTCTCCAGTCCACAGTTTGCAGGGCTGTGCTTGTGAAAGGGTATGAGGATGATGCAAATCTACTTACAAATGAAGTTCTCCAGAAAGCCTAGCAAATATAAGGGCCAACATAGCATTTGCTTATCTATCCAATAAATCTCACTATCTCAGTGCAAAAGCTCTACTCATCTTACAGAAATTTAGGTTAGTTTTTATTTCTCTGTTACCTACACTCTTGTGAAGGCTGCTAGTCCCAATGGCCATGTTCTTTTAGCACTGGGCTGACTCTTTATTTGGGAAGCAGTGTCATCGCTGTGTGTACCACAGAGGCTTCCCCCCAGGGATGTCTGGCTTGGAGCACCTCTACCCCCACCCCAGGCTTGTGTGCTTTTCTTTTTAAATCTTTCTCAATTCAGCCACTAGCCTCAAGTGGCAAGGAAGCTCTATAATCAGGTAATTTCTCTCTTTAATGAGCACCTCATTGGTATAACATAAAATTCAATAATCTCTGTAATACAGCTGTTCTAGTGCCTGCTTCATGAAGATTTACGTACACAAATCAGTATCAGTGGAAGAAAGTTTTCTGACTTTTTTTTTCCTTGCTGCAGTTACCTGTTCATTTTTAAGCTAGTTAGACAGTTTTGTACTGCAGGACACCTCTGCAGTTTTAATGAAGTGGTTCCCAATTCATGCTTAGGCAAATGAGATCAGAATCGGACTGGAAATACCAAAGTATTTTTTATTCTTTTTCTTTGCACAGACATGAAGAGAAAGAAATAAGATAAAAGTGGAAAGGAGTTTTTTTTTTTTTTAACCACCTCCCTCCCCCTAAACCACCTTTTTATTATAATAAGGAGTTAAGTTCCTGGAACTTGTGTGTTGAAATGCCTTTAAGCAAATGTTATCATTTGCTTC